>NW_028076324.1:0-2789360 GCF_014824575.4 Sturnira hondurensis | reverse complement strand
AGTTTATTCAAGGAACTGCTGGCTTATATGCAGAACTACAGTGGCCTGAGAACAATGCTGTTTTACAAAAGTTTGTACATTCCCGAAGGCTATCAAGAGGGCAAGATGTTCTCACATCCTGAGAACATTAGCCCACAGATAACAGTGTCCTCAAGATTATCTCTTTCCTGGAACATGACGCACATGCCAAGACCTTGTTCTTTCCTTCAAGGCTGAGAAGGAGAAGGTCCGGAAGATGTCAAGATACCCGCTGGCTCCAGGGACCAGAAACCAAGTCCCGCCACCGTTTTCACAGTGGGGGCTCTGTCCGTGGTCCCCTGCGGCCTGGTGGGCTCCCACAAATCCTTTCGGTCTTTCACTCACCTCTTCCTGCCGCCTCTCCTTTCTCTATCTCTTTCTCTCTCTCCTTCACATGGAAAAGGGAATGAAGATGTAGGAACCAGGCAGCCCCGGTCTCCATGCTGTCCCTGTCCACAATTTCAGCCACTAGCTCACACACTTCATACTTGATGGTTAAGTCTCTAGGAGCAAGCTGATCGCTAGATGGTTTCCGCTTGTTCAACTCAGCATCTAGTGCCCCAAATTAATCACAATTCACTGCTCGTATTCAGGAATTAAAGTTATCTTTCCTATAAAATGTCCTATAAATAATAATCTGTGTTTCCAATAAAGTTACACAAGTTGGGGCTGCTTATTATTTTTCTAAGTGGTTCAAACATCTTACATTCCCATGAGTCTTCTGGTCATTAGCAGCCCATAGCTTCTGAACAGAGCTGCGTGGTGAAACAGGCAACAGAAACCTAATTAGTACCACTGGGAGTCTGAAGGTGCACAATGCCTCTCCCTGGATGTCTGACTGAGGCATTATATTTTTGTATGTTGGAGGTAGGAGGGTAGCTTATATATTTTACTCTTTTACATGATCATAAAAATGGTAACAGGAACTAATTCTGCTAAGACACCTAAATTTCTTACAAGTTTCCCAGTTAGTCTGAAGGAAGTAGTTCACGATATGTGGAAACATTTGGTTTTTTGCAATCCTATTTGTAAAACAGTGTTTCTGTGTTTGCAATATTTTTAAAAAATGAAAAGAATTGAAATATTAAGGTCTTTGAATATAAAGGCTTGATAAAGTAAACAATGGCACATTCATATAATAGAATATTATACATTTTAAAGTAATGTCTGTGCCCTTAACAGCATGGCTCAGTTGGCTGAATGTCATCTAGCAAAGCCAAAGGTTACCTGTTCGATGCCAGCCAGGGCCCATGTCTGAGCCATGGGTCTGGTTCCTGGTTGGGGCTCATGTGAGAGGCAAAAAAAATCAACGTTTCTCTCACATGTAAGTGTTTCTTTCTCTCTTTCTCCCTCCCTCCCTCTCTCTCTAAAAATAAATAAATAAAATATATTTTTTAAAAAAGAGAAAGAATGGTGATATGTGTCTTATTTTAGAATTATTTTGATGGATTTTTACTTTTTCAAGAGTACAGGGCCTTGGACAATGTACTCTGGTGCCTGTGGTAAACATATTTATTATTAGGATGTTTTTCAATTTCTTTGCATAAATGATTCTCTCACTAAAAAGAGATAAAGAATTTTTTTAAAATAGTGGCTTGATGTCAAAATGTCTTAGCATGTGTGAAAAATTAGGTTTGCCTTTCCTCTAGCATTAATGTATTAGTAGCACAGTTACCTGGGATATTAATAAAATGTACTAGGAGGAGAGAATGTGTGGTATAAAATGGAGCAGTCACTGTGAAGAAAATGGCAGCATTGTTCTAAATATCTCTGAACAAAAAAAATGTACACTGGATGGTAAACTGGACACAAGCCATATGAGTATCAGCATTATGGAAGGAAGCCATATGTATGTAATGTGTGTGGGAGAGCTTTCAGTTGTCTCTGGTGTTTTGAAAACTGAGAGAAATCACAATAGAGAAAAAAAACTAAAAATACAAGGGATATAGCAAAACATTTAGTTCTTCAGCTTCACTGCAAATACATGAACCCACACTGAACAGAACCTCTATCAGCATAAACAATATGAAAAAGTCTGTAGGTAAGCCCTGGCTGGTGTAGCTCAGTGGATTGAGCACGGGCCTGCGAACCAGATGATCATGGTTCGATTCCCAGTCAGGGCACATGCCTGGGTTGCAGGCCAGTTCCCAGCAGGGGATGCACGAGAAGCAACCATACATTGATGTTTCTCTTACTCGCTCCTTCCCTTCTCCTGTAAAGATAAATAAATAAAATATTTTTTTAAAAAAGAAAAAGTCTATAGGTATCATTGAACTTTTCAAACACAGGAAAAACTCAACAAGCCAGAAACCATATGAATCTAAGCAATGTGCTAAAACTTTGGGTTCTCATCTAGGCTTCCAAACGCATGAAAGAACTCACACTAGTGAGAAGCCCTATGCACATAATAAGTGTGGAAAAGCCTTCGCATGTTATCAACATTTTTGAAGATAGGAAAGAAAATTCCCTGGAGAGAAGCCCTATGGATGTAAGGAATGCAGTAAAGCCTTCAGGTGGTCTCAAAAATTTCAAACACATGAAAGAAATTCAACTGGACAGAAACCCTATGAATGTGAAGAAAGTGAGGTAGCCTACAGCAGTGATTTTTAACTGACATGCTGCAAGAATTTTTAAAACATACAATACACACCCTTGCTTGTGTGGCCTGAGAACTGAAGGGCTGCTGGTTCAATTCCCAGTCAGGGCACATGCCTGGGCTTCAGGGTGGGTCCCCATTTAGGGCATGCAAGAAGCAACCAAACCTCTCTCACACTGGCGTTTCTCTCCCTTTCTTTCTCCTTCCCTTCCCCTCTCTCTAAAAGTAAATAAATAAAAATAAAAACATCTTAAAAAAAACATGTAATATCTGACCCTTTAGTCTAGGGCACTGACTTCTTTTCTCTTATATTGTCACATTAGAAAAATGACAATAGCCAAGACAATAGCTATCTGGTGTGAGTGCCCTGTATTAACCATAAATACATATATCATAGAACAGAGTTGCATTTTATTGGTCACATCACATAATAAGTTTGCATCTGATTGGTTAATTCTGGGTACCAGGAATTCTTATATACAAGTACAGGCACGTTATGTTTTAAAAGGTCGCTTTGGAGAATCAGAGACTTCCAGCCAAGACAGAGGCATAGGTAGGTATGTTCTGCTTTGTCATGCAACCAGAAGAATGACAATAACCAATTTAAAACAAAAACTTAATCATAACTGCCAGAAAATTGAAATGTATTGAAGTCCAACAACCAAGGAGTTAAAAAAGAAACATTCATTCAGATGGAGGGATGAATGGAGGGATAGAGACAGGCAGCTGGGTGGAGAGAATGAGCAGCAAAGCAGCAGCTGGCAGACTAAGCAGTCCTACATTCACATGTGATAAGCCAGGAGGAACAACTGGGGAGCAAGACAGACTGCACAACCCAGGGTTCTAGTGTGGGGAAATAAAGCCTCAGAGCCTCTGGGTATAAAAACATGTGGTGGTTGTGGCAATAGGGAAAACTTCCAGTCTCACAGGAGAGTCTGTTGGAGAAACCCACAGGGTCCTAAGACATATACAAACCCACTTACCTGGGAATCCATGCCAGAAGGGCCAATTCACTTGTGGGTAGTGGGGGAAATGACTAGAAGTGACTGAAAGTGCAGCGGAAGTTGGGGCAAGTGGCATTATTCCTTCTCAGTCCCCTCCTCCACATTCAGTGCCACAACTCACTGAAATGGGTTGCCCTGCCCTGGCAAATACCTAAGGCTCTGCTCTTACAATGTAACAAGTGTGCTGAGACAAAGAAATATGGCCCAAGTGAAAAAAACGATCAAAACTCCAGAAAAAGGAGTATGTGATGAGGAGATAACCAACCTACCAAGTGCAGAGTTCAAAATATTGGTAATCAGGATGCTCGCAGAAATGATTGAGTACAGGTGCAAAATAAAGGAAGAAGTGAAGGCTATACAAAGTAAAATAAAAATATATATACAGGGAACCAACAGTGAAGGGAAGGAAACTAGGACTCAAATCAATGATTTGGAACAGAAGGAAGAAATAAACATTCAATCAGAACAGAATGAAGAAACAGTTTAAAAAAATAAGGAGAGGCTTAGAAACATCTGGAGCAACTTTAAACATTCCCACATTCAAATCATAGGGGTGCCAGAAGGAGAAGAGGAAGACCAAGAAATTGAAAACTTATTTGAATAATAATGAAGGAGAACTGTCCTAGTCTGGTGAAGGAAATAGACGTGTAAGTTCAGGAAGCTCAGAGGGCCCCAAAGAAGTTGGACCCAATGAGGAACACACCAAGACACATCATAATTAAATCACCCAAGATTAAAGATAGGAAGAGAATTTTAAAAGCAATAAGAGAAAAGGAAAGAGTTACCTACAAAGGAGTTCCCATAAGACTATTGGCTGATTTCTCAAAAGAAACCTTGCAGGCAAGAAGGGGCCAGAAAGAAGTAATCAAAGTCATGAAAGGCAAGGACCTACATCCAAGATTACTTTACCCAGCAAAGCTGTCATTTAGAATGGAAGGGCAGACAAAGTACTTCCCAGATAAGATAATTAAAGGAGTTCATCTTCAACCCCTTATTATATGAAATATTAAAGGGACTTATCTAAGAAAAAGAAGAAGATCAGTAAAATGAACAGTAATGAACACTATGAACAGTAAAATGACAACAAACTTGCAGCTATCAACAACTGAACCTAAAACATAAAAACAAACACAAACTAAGCAAACAGCTAGGACAGAAACAGAATCACAGAAATGGAGATCATATGGAGGGTTATCAGCAGGGAGGGGGAGGGAGGGAGAATGGGGGAAAAGGTACAGAGAATAAGCAGCATAAATGGTAAGTACAAAATAGACAGGCGGAGGTTAAGAATAGTATAGGAAATGGAGAAACCAAAGAACTTACATGTGTGACCCGTAGACATGAGCTAAGGAGGGGAATGCTGGAGGGAAGGGGGTGCAGGGCACAGGGGGATAGAGGGGAGGAAAAATGGGACAACTATACGAGCATAATCAATAATGCATATTTAAAAAAATAAAGCTAAATTAATTTTAAAAGTTGCTTTGGATTAAAAAGTGTAGGTGATCACTATTTTTTGTAAATCAATCAAAGTTATATCTATTTTTTGTCAGATTAGCGAAAATATATTTTTGGTGTGTTGCAGAATTTTAGTAATTAGTTTATGTATGCCGTGAGATGGAAAAGGTTAAAAATTGCTGGTATACAGATATTATAGTACCTTTCAAAGAAACGGAAAGACTCACACTGGAGAGAAACCCTGTGAATGTAAGCAATGTGGTAAAGCCTACAGAGATCACAGTTCCTTAAAAACAAAATAACTCATACTGGAGAGAGAAACCTTATTATGTAAATAATGCCGTGAAGCATTTAGTTATCTCAGTTATCTTCAAACACATGAAAGAAATCACACCAGAAAGAAACCATATGAATGTAAAAATTGTAGTGAAGCCTTTAGGCGTCCCAGAGAGCTCTGAAAATATGAAAAGTCTCGCTGGAGAGAAACCATTTGAATGGAAACAACGTGGTAAAGCCTCTGTGAGATCCCAGCTTCTTCCAAACACGTGAAAGAAAGCACTTGGGAGAGAAACACTCTGCACGTAAGGAATGTTGAAAAGCCGTTGTTTACCATGCAAATTTTTAAAGGCGCAACAATGTCCTCTGGAGAGAAACCACATAGTCAATAGAATTATAGAATTCAGCAAAAGCTTCAGTTACCCCAGTTCCTTTCCAACACATGAAAGGACTCACTGGATAAAACCTCTTGAATGTAAACAGTGTGAAAAAGACCCACACCATTACACGCGAAGACTTCCGTGGAAAAGAAATGAAATGTAAGTAACAGGGGAAAGCTTGATAGAAATTAATCCATGTGTGATGTGCCAGAAAACTTTCAGCATGAAAGGGTTAGTATTAATGTTGTACATATATTGTGTTTATTGAACCTCTGCATAGAGTACATCTTTGGACTGTGATTTCTACTAATTTCAGAAGTGAATATGCACACAGGATAATTCAGAGTTGCCTCTCAACAACAGTATGTAGATTAACAAGTAGTGCTTCTGCCTTAAAACATGTAATATTTTCTCTCCATTTGGAAGCCTGTTAGGTGTATGGGTGAATCAAAGTTAGGTTTGATTAAGCAGTTAGGTTAAGTATCTCTTCATTAAGGTTTATTTGTTCTATGTTAACGGGCCATTGAAAAAGACAGTTTGGTGTTTGGATTTCCTAGTGACCTTGTGACAGGGGATCAGATCCATCCCTCTGACAAAGCTCCTTTTGAGGGGGCAGTGGAAATAGGGGCATTTTCCTGTTCTCCATACTAAAAACAAATACTTGGGTTAAACTTCATGTGTGGAAAAAAGTGCTCAAGGACTTTGGAAAAGATTTCATGATCAGCTGCTTCTCATAATTTCCTCCAGCACAGAGAGGGAAGGAGTAGGAAGAGAGAAACAAATGAATGAGAGAGAATGTGCTATGTGCGCAATAAATTTGGTTAGGCCTAAATGCCTTCATGAGACTTGTAAATATATTCTAGAAGAAAAATAGAAAGAAATTACCTCTTCCCAGCCTCTCCTGCTCCTCAAATACTAAATAATACAGAAAAGGTATGGACAGGTTTTTGGTTACTAGACCTCATATCTAGAGATTACAGGTAAGCCTCGTGAATGCCTTCTTTTAATCAAGATGAGGAGTGAAGATGAACTTGAATAGAATTCATTACAGTCAATAAAGAAGCAGTTTATTAAAAACAGACTATTAGGATTTCTCCAGGTAATGTGGACCTGACTTTGAAAGAGAAGGGCTTCGTGATTACGAGATGGACCAGTGGAAAAGATTACATGTCCAGGTTTTGTGGCACCCCTCCTCACCCATCATCAGTTTGCCTTGGTGCTCTGCTCTCACTTCATACAGATAGGTTTTTCCATGTGAGACATATGTGAGAGTTTCTATGTGGGTAGCCTGGAAGTTGGACTTTTTAATTAGAGGTCTTTAAGTTGATGGGTTTTATTCAATAAAACCCAAGAAAGAACACCCAACCCAAATGACAGTTTTCCAATGACAGTAAGTTAAGTTAAATTTTCCAAAGTGGAACTACTGTGTATTGACTTGTGTAACTCCCCAAATCACATATTGGAGGCATTATTCCCAGTCCTCAGAATGTGGCCTATTTGTAAACAGAGTCATTGCAGATGTAGTTAGCTGAGGTCATACTGGAGAAGGATGAGTCCCTTCAAACATTGCTGGTGTGGTGTCTTTATAAAAGGGGGAGATCTGAACATAGACACACACGCAGGGAGAACAGCATGTAAAGATAAAGGCAGAAATTGATGTGATGCTTTTCCAAGCCCAGGAATGCCAGTGCCTGCCAGCAAACCACTAAAGCTAGGTGAGGTGGCTGAACCAGATTCTTTCTCACAGCCCTCAGAAAGAACCAGCACTGTTGACGTCTTGGTCTTGCACTTCCAGCCTCCAGAACCCCGAGACAATACATTTCTGTTGTTTCAGTCACCCAGTCGGTAGTGTTCTGTTATATCAGCTCTAGTAGATGAAGACAAGCACTGAAAACAAACATGCTCTCTGGCTGCCTTTATTTTGTGTCATCTACAATACAATCTACGTCACAGAGCAGAACCACAGATGCTAGCAGCTGATAGGAAACAACACACTGGGTTTCTTTAATTTCGTAATTTATCTTACTGAACTACGTCCACCTCCAGCTGCAGCACAACCTGGAGACATAAGATGTTGTGAAAAAAATGGATTTCTAGAATCCTTGCAGGTTAAAATGAGGCAAGTGTTTGAGATATTATTAAAATGAAAAACGCTTAAGAAAAGAAAAGGTGAGAGCCCGAGGAGAAAAGAGTCCGGCTGCATGGTGACTACACTGTACTTTCAGTCTTCCGTGCGTCTCCCTCCATCCTGCAGGCAAACCCTTTCTGTCAGCTCCTCGTCCATCCACATTTACTTGGCCGTTATTCGTACTTTCACCAGCCTTCTACATACTCATTTCTTATCGTATTCCCTTCATTTTCCTCCCACTTTTTAACTTATCTCTTTCCAGTGGGGTGGATACAGTTGTCATTGGCTCCCATGGGAGCAAAAGAGTGTGCAGAAGTGGATGTGGGGTTAGTTTTGCTGGTCCCATTAAGCTGCTGGATTTCAAGTTGTGTTAAGAAGGAGATGAAGGAGATTTTAGGGCTTGGTTTTTGGCAGCAAATTTCAACACTAACTTTTGCTGGATTTAGGGAGGTTAGAACCGCATGAGTCCGTAAGCCAGGCTTGTCTCAAGCCAAGGAAGATTGGATTAGATAAAGAAGGAAGCGGATAATGGTAGGAATGGAAAAGGATGAGGAATAGAAAGTATTAAATGTGCGAATATCAATAGCAATGATGATAATTAAAGCTCACTGAACGCTCATATGCTTAGTACATTTTCTTCCTAAGAACCCATGACACCAATAAATATTTTCAAAACAATGTTATCATATTTTTAAAGTACATATCTGTAACTTCCAGGAAATAATCTGAGTGCATATTATTATTTTATTTTATTTTCCTGATTATTTTATTTTATTTAAGATTATTTTATTTTCCTACTTTTTAAAAAATATTTAAAAATTTTCAAAAATTTATTGATTTTTAGGGAGATAAAGAGAGAGGGGGATATCAATTTGTTGTTCCACTTAATTATGCATTCACTGGTTGCTTCTTGTATGTGCCACTGGGGATGGAACCCACAGCCTTGGTGTATTGGACCAACACTCTAACCAGCTGAGCTCCCCAGCCAGAACCTATTTTCCTGATTGTTCAATAGGCATTTGCTAAGCAATGTTTTAAGGTATTGAATTTCCCTAGAGACATTTCTAAAAACAAAACAACATAAAACAAAAAACTTTTATTCATCAGACAAAATGGTTTAAAATTCCAGGAATTTTTTCACCTGAGATACTTTATGTGCTTTCTTGTGGTGATACAAGCAGGATGTTTAACCCATAGTTTCATTTTCAAAACTTATTTCAAAAGTATTTAACCAGAGGATGATGAACTTAGTGGTAAGTCTTCTGGAAGCTATGGACCTCTGTCTCCGAGTTATCAACTTCTACCCAGTTACACACCACACTGTGCTCCATTAGCCATAGTTGTAGGAATTTGGACTAACTGGGGATGTCTGGGAGAGGGGGCTTCTGGCAAATTGGGAATTCCAGAAAAAGTACCAAAAAAGATACTTTAAATGCCCATTGATCCAACCAACATTTTATAAACACCAACTTTCTGGCAGATTCTCTGTAGTGTTCAAGGATTAAAATGAATAAGATATACCCCCTCCAACTCTGTCCTTGAGTAACTGATTCCCCAACTGGAGAATTATAACCCAGAGAAGAACTATGAACCTTATAGAGCACTCTAAATAAATCTTCAAAAGTACTTCCAAAAACCAAAATGCCGAATTTTCTACTCAGGGACACTGTTTTACATATCAATTTCTCCTAACTAAAGAAAGGCCATTAGAAATTCTGTAGAAAAAGTAACTTTATTTCTCTGAACATACTAACCCTTTTTAGTTTTTACTTAGCAAGCCCCTAGCCCTTATTATATGCTAGATTTTATTGTAGTCACTTTTAAAAAATTAACCCATCACTCATTATAACAAGTCTGTGAAGTAGGTATTATTATTTTCACCATTTTATAGATGAGAAAATTGAGGAGCAAAGCTAATAAGTAACCTACTCAGGTTTACGTGCCTAGCAAGTACGTTACCTTGAAGTAAGATAATAAAATAAATGGTAAAAATAAAAAACTATATTAAAACAAAAATAAAAATATATCATATTCCATGTTAAATTGAATCAGAACAAAAAAATGTTTAATGCCATCCTCATTAGAATAAAATGTTCTGTCCTTGACCTGTTAGAATGTGTGAGAGAATAAAATGTGGAAATATGAAATATTTCCTAAGAAAACCTGGTTATCCTGTTATTCCCTTCAGATTAGGTAAAGAGCGATCAATTAATCTATGTGAGTCTTTCTTGGATCTATTTAAATGTTTGGCCTATGTGTCCTCTTTTGGATAAAACATTTAGTCACTAGTTCAAGCAGTAAATATTATTAATCTGCATTTACTCATTTAAAAAATAGGACTAAAAACAGTACCTACATCATAGGATTATGAAACAGTTTATAATATAATGGTATGAGATCCAGGTAAGATACCAAGGTACTAGAAAGTTATATTCACCAATCAGTACACTCCTCAAAATAGCCCTTATGTTTTGCTATGAATAAAATACAGCTATAAATAAAGGAAACCTTAACATCTTCACAATTCAAAAGTAAATACCAACATGTAAACAAGTCAGTAAACCGCTGTGTAGTTAAGGACAGTTTCCCAAACTTCCTTAGCCCACACACACAAAAAAAGGTTACTTTTCTTGGATTAGCAAATTGGCTTCCTGATCTCTACCACATTAGAGGTTTTTTGTTGTTTTCTTTTTTTTGTAAATCATTCTTCAAAGAAATGTGAAACAAAATCCTACGGAACTCTGTCTTTTTGGAAAACCTCATGGAATTCATTTATGTATGTCTGACTTCTTGGTGAAACAATTAAATTATTACTTCTGGGGTGAGAAGTTGGGCTATAGAAAATCAATTGAACAATCGTATCTACAAGGAAAGATCAAGTTTTTAGCTTTATTATATCTTGTAATAAAAAAGGAAAGCCCTCTACAAGACTGTCTAATTAGGATGTCCCAATAAATAAGCTTTAATTAACAAGCTTTACTTTAAGAGTTCTTGATACCACTGGCCTAGTGCAGATTTGGAGTCAGGACATAGACCAGGGTTGTCAAACTCATTTCCACTGGGGGCCACATCAGCCTTGCCATTGCCTTCAAAGGGCCGAATGTAATTTTAGGACTGTATAAATGTAACTACTCCTTAACTAGGGCAAGGAGCTCGGTGCTGCTGCTGGGTAGAAACAAGGTGCCGGGTTTAATAGAACAAGACAGAGGGCCGGATTTGGCCTGCGAGCCCTGTGTTTACCACCTTTGATACAGGCTGAATCTGATTGAAACAATGGGTGGTTCCCTTGAGCTTATTATCAAAGGAAACTTAATCTAAACTAAGATGCTTCAGGAATTGGTGAGTGACCTGCTTCAACGGATAACCATCAGACTCACAGGACCCACCAAGCATGGAAATGTATTTTTAACTTCATAAGGCTTAGAATGCCTGCCAGATCTTAACATTGGCTAGGTAGAAAGATGAATTCATGAATTCCTATGGCATATCTACCTTCTTGCTTGCAAACACTGCTATTACCTATTTCCTGGTTCAACCTTCAGCCCTCAGAGGCACTTTGCTCTTCATGGTGCTTCTCTTCTGGGGACTTCAAGTTCCAGGAGAGCAAAGACCATTTTGTTCACACTGAACCCTTAATTCTCATCATACTGCAAAGTACTGTAGACGTATGGATGCGCTGTCTGTGTGTCAATACATACGGCATTGGTAATATGGATAGAACGGGAGGAAGTGAACAGACCTACTTATTCTAGAAGCCAATAATGATGAGAAAACACTTTCACCGCTTCTCACATTTTTTTGTGCATTAAAAAATCATCTTACAGTGCAGGTGCTTAGTGGAACCTGAACCAGGTATCAGAATATGTTTCCCCTGGAAATATCACTCTGGTATAAGGATTACTTTGAGCTTAAGGAATTAAGAATTGGAAGACAAGAAAATCTCATTACTTCCTATTAACTGTCTAAAAACCAGGTATAAATGGTTCCTTTTGTAAAGGAAACTTCCATTTGTAAAAATGTTGCTGTACCAGGACCCGAGCGACTCCAGGAATCAACCCTTATCATCCGAGATAGTTTTATCTGCTTAACAAGACGGCCCTTACTGAGCATACATTCCTTCTTCTCACTTTCCCACATTTAACTCCCACACCCGGGTACCCCAGACCATTTTCCCTTTGTTTAACCCAGGGCGGTGTATAAGCCTCACTCTTCTGGCTGCCTCCTTCAGACACCCGTCTTCTTTCTGAACTCCCATATAGAACTGTTTGTTCTCTAGTTAATCTGCCCTTATCACTTTGATCAAGGGCCTCGAGGAACGTAGGAGAGTAGAGGGAAACTGATTGTTCCTCGACTGCCCTATGGCCAGTGCTGCTGTGCTTCTGACCACACACACAACAGTGAAGCCCTAGCTGCTATCTCTAAATGAGTAACAGAGCAACAAATACCTCAAAATCAGTGCACTTGGTAAAAGTCAGTCATTTTAATTCATGATAAACATTATTCTAAGTACATCAGAGGGCTTTTCTCATTTAATCCTCTCCACAACCTAGTAAATGTTATTTCACAAGTTTAATAATGTAGAGATGAGAACACTGAGACTCAGAGAAGACAGGTGGTTTGTACGAGGTTACACAGCCAGTAGCTCTGCCTGCCTCTGAGTCTGCACTGGCTCCAGACAGAGACTGGGCTCTGAAATGCCAACACCACTGCACCTCGAAGAGCAAAGGGCTCTTTCCCACCAGTTATTAGTGTCGTCGTGTCTCTGGGTCAGAAGGACACTTTTATTTGAGCTCATGCTCTAATTCAAAGGGCAGCACTCACAATGACAAGGGGCAGTTCTTCTTTTTTTTTACCACAAATTATTTTATTTTATTAATAAGAATTATATATAGTTAAGGTGTATGACATGATGATTTGATGTATATACACACAGTGAAATCATTGCTGTTATCAAGCTAATTAACATATCCATTTCCTCACCCACAATAGTTACCCTTTTTTGTGTGTGTGTGATGAGACCACTTTCAATCTAACCTCTAGCAAACTTTCGCTACTCAGTACAGCACTATTTACCATAGTCATCATGCTGCACATCGGCCCTCTAGCCTTACTCATGCCACACAACTGCAGCTTTGTACCCGTTCCAGTGTCTCCCCACTGCCCCTCCCCCGCACCCCTGGCAACTGCCATTCTACTCTCTGCTTCTCTAAGTTTGATTCCACGTATAAGCAAGGTCATGAAGGTTTTTTCTCTGTGTGTCTGGCTTATTTTACTTAACATAATGTTCTCCAGGTTGATCCATCCATGTTGATGCAAATGACAAGGTGTCTTTCTTTTTTAAGGCTGAAGTATAAATAGATAGATAGATAGAGAGATAGATATAGCAATTTCTTTATTTATTCAACAGACTGCCACTTAGATCCATCAACAGACTGTTGCTCTATCTTAGCGTTGTGAACATTGCTGCAATAACATGGGAGTGTAGATATCTCTTGGAGGTACTGATTTAATTTTCTTTCAAAATGTACAGAGAACAGTGATTGCTCAATCGTATGGTAGTTGTATTTTTATGTTTTTGAGGAACCCCTGTAGTGTTTTCCATAATGGTCATACCAATTTACATTCCCATCAAAAGTGTCCAAGTTTCCAAAAAGGATGAGGCCTTGAGGCAGACAAGTCAGGGCTTAAACCTGTGTACTACCTGCTCCAAGCTGTGTGAACTGTCATCTTACCTCTCTGAATTTTAGTTTCCTTGTGTAACCATAGAACCAGCTCAGAACGATCCTATCTGGTTAATGAGATACTGAGTTGTTTTTCAGAGACAATAGACCAAAAGTGCAAGTCATGCAGCCAAAGCCTGCACAGAGGAGGGAACTTCCATCTTCACCTGCACCTGGGAACCAAGTCTCGCCCCTCAGCGCCCACGGAACCAAAGGACCAGGACATAATCGGAACTCGAATACTGGAACACTTTCAGAAGCAGAGAGTTCGTGGTCCAGGAAGATCCTGTTTTGAACCCACTTTACCACAAATGGTCAAATTCCAAGTTCCTCCCATTAAAACGTGCCCCACTGGCACTTTTGCATACCTGTTCCCCCTGTACCCTAAAAACCCATCCACCTGAACCCTGAATCAGGAAATTTGGGTTGTTGAGCATTAGCTTCCCAGTCTCATAATCAAATAGCCAGTCTTTCTTTCCCACAATTCTCGAAAATTAGTATTTGTCTCTGCTAGCACCAGGTGAACGGACTGTTCTGTAACATGTGTAAAAGAAACTGTCCTTGTAGGATTTGAAGAGTTGATGATGAAATCCTTTTATAGTGCCTAGCACAACACTGATCATGTAGAGATTATTGAAACAATTTGGGATCTCTTTTTTTTTTGCTACCTTGCCTGATTTCCACTCAGTTGTGAATTTGGTAACTCACAAAAGTAAGTAGGACTTCGGTATGTGAAACCAAATGCTTCTAAAATGGTTTGGAAACAATGTACTCCAGCATATTCTGTCTACTTTAATGTTGTCCTTGCTGAAAATGGATTAATTACCTCTTGCTACTTGGCTGAGAGGGCCAAGATGAGGTTGAGTGTAATGTTGTTTAAGACCCAACCTGAGCATTTAAAGATAGTTTCCAAGTAAACAAGTCATGCCATCAAGTTACTTCTGCTTAAAAGAGGATGTTCTGACTTTATTCTTATTCTAAAGCATTAAGTACTGAAATCTGCAGCAAGGTTAGTTCCAAAGGATATCTTCTCTACGACACAGTAGATAATTCAGTTTGTGCAAAGATTCAGGCAATTTTTCAGGAATGTGCTGCTTGGGGGTAAAGATGCTGAGCACATGAATCAAATTAACTCCTATAGTAAAACATTAATCTGCTCCCCTGGTGCTTTTCCTGAAAGTGTTATAAAGAAGTCACTTAAAAATTGTTGGCTAGCAGAGTCTGGAGACCATCTTTGAGAAACAGAATTCAATTTCCAATCTTCTGGGTAACGTCAAAGCTTTTTTAAAATATGATATTCAACCTTGAAAGGTTTAGTACTCTTCATCTTCATGAAAAGTAACACCCAGATGCTGAGGCCCTGGGCCAAGCCCTCTGAATGCCTGTCTGTCGCTCTTGGTGTTACGTAAGCTCTCCTAAAGATTCACTTGAACCAAGGCCAGACTTTCTAAGTGGAGAAATCACAAGCCAAGCACAAAATCAGAAAAAAAATTAGAGGTTGAAAGGGTAGGGATAAAATGAGGAGGAATGACAAGTACATTTTATGCAAGATTATTCATGCCTTAATATGTGTGGTTTTTGAGAAATACTAAGCTGAGGGCAGACATGATGACGAGTATATATCCCAGTGGGTTTTAAAGAACACTTAATTATTAATTTCTCTTCATTGGTCTCAGTGGCCCCAGAGAACATTCTCCAGGGAACTATTCAATTTCAAAATTCAAGGTCATGTTTGCTCAAATCGGTAAACAGTCATCCACAAAATGAGGGTAAACTGGCACTCAGCAGTGTTTTTATTGTTAAATGATTTTGCCCAGCCGTAGGGTATTTGAGATAGGTTAGGCTAAGCCTGAGGTTCAGTAGGGTAAGTATATTAAGTGCATTTTTGACTGACAATATTTTCAACCTATGGTGGGGTTTATCGGGATGCGACCCCATCATAATGACAGTGAAAGAAAAATAAAATGGCAGAAGCATCGCTAAGAGAATCACTTAAAATAGAGTAAGGAGGCTATTGGGCAAGTGGGGCCTGTGCACAGCTTGTGCCTCCTGTTCTTGGAATTGCTATTAAGTTGCTAAACCTGTTGCTAAACTCTTCTCAAGGTGTAGCCATGCACATCCAGAACAGCAACTGCTGCCTGGACACATGTGGCCTTGACCTCCTCCTCGAAGTATTTGCCTCCCTCATTTGCATTTTGGAACTAACCTATTAATCTACCCAGAAAACTTTTATTTGCATAAAAGGATTACATATATGGTTTTGTCTGTATAAACCCTGCTTTTCTTTGTCCTCTCCAGTGCAATTTGGGTTTTACCTGAATCTGTGACTCTTGGGTAGCAATTCTTTTTGCTCAGATAAAACACTTTTTATTCTTTATCACAACCTTAAGCTTTTTTTGGTTGACAGTAAGCTAAGGAGCATCTGAACTTGATTCCCATTCCAACCGCAAAGCGGATGTCTCATGGTAGACATTTCGGTCCTCCTCCGTAGGTTAACACTCATCAGGTTTGGATGACATTGCAGAAGGCAGGTGGAGAAATGCACTCATTTTTTTGTAACAATTTTTTTTCTTTTTTTTTGGTTTTCTTTTTTTTAAACATTTTTAAAAGATTTTATTTATTTATCTTAGAGGAGAAGGGAAGGGGGGGGGAGAGAGAGAGAGAGAGAGAGAGAAATATCAATGTATGGTTGCCTCTCGTGTGTCCCCCGCCAGGAACCGAGAACTGGCCTGCAACCCAGACATGTGCCCCGACTGGGAATCGAACCGCGATGGTGTGGCTCACAGGCCCACGCTCAACCACTGAGCCACACCAGCCAGGGCATTTTTTTGTAACAATTATGATGATACCTGAGTTATGTGGAAATTTGCTTTAAACTATTAAAGCAAATGAGATTTTGAATGTGTCTCTCCTACATAAAAGAGTCCCAGACCTACTATCCATTGTTTTATTCCGACATTAGGATGACGCAAAAGAACAGTAGGATGCAAACACCTCAGAAACACCCCTGATGACCATGCCCGGTTAAACGAGACACACAAGTGAGTTAACCTCATTAATTTACCCCTGCGAAGAAAAGCGTGGGATCTCTTGCACCTTGATACTAAAGTTAATGTTCCAATGTACCCCTAGCAAGTAAATTTTACAGAAAATCTAGCGAGGGATACGGAAATTGCCTCTTGGTTTTATCGAGAGGAAAAGATACTATTTTGAAATTCAGTATCACAAAAACAGCAGACTTTTGTTTCTCTGCCTCATAAAGTGGATTGCTACAATCTCTATGTGTAAGAGAAAGGCTTTTCGCGGATGAGAAACGAGGAGCTGGATTTTGTGTGATTATTAGGAGGAGGAGGCAGAAACGGAGGAGCTGCTGGAATTTCTGAAAGCCATTAAGATCCGAATGAGAAACTTCCAAGTGCCCTCACGGAGCTCGATGCCATTTTTTTTTCCTGCCGCTCAAATTGTTCATTTTCAATCCAGACTGTTAGCCCAAGATTGATTTTACCAAGTTTTACTCTGCAGGTGATGTTTCACAGTGTGTATTAATTGTAGATTTTTATATAACTTAACACCAACACTGACTTTTTTAATGATTGGATTTGCAGCTTAAACCTAGCTAATCATCCATTTCTACCATTACAGATTCGCTAAGACCAAAATCAAATTTTCGCCTTATTTTCTCAGCTTTACCTCAAGACGCCAAGTGAACAAAAACCCAAACCTCTACTGCCACCCAGTGGTTCCTCTGATTTTTTCCCAAACCAAGCAGCTCTGCCGCAGCTAGCTAACTAGCGTTTGGAAAGGATTTTTTCCCTCTCGTATTGCCAGAAAGTTTTAGGTATTTTAATCTGAAGCAACTAGAAAGAAAAACTTTAAAAAAAAAAACTATAGTGCCCTGGCTGTGGCTCCGGGAATTGAGTTCTGGCCTGAGAACCTAAAGGTCACTGGTTCGATTCCCACTCAGGGCACATGCCTGCGTTGTGGGCGTGGTCCCCAGTTGGGGGTGCGTGAGAGGCAACCTTTCTCTCACACATCATTGTTTCTCTCCCTCTCTTTCTCCTTCCCTTCCCCTCTCCCTAAAAATAAATAAACAAAATCTTTAAAAAATAAATTATACACGTCTATCATATGCGCAATATCAATAATATCGTTTTTATCAGAGAAACAAAACAATGAAAGCAATGGTAGCCCATTCCCATCCTACTGTGTTTGACATGTGACTACATTAACTTTTTATTATGAAATAGAGATTCACATGAGGTTGCCAAAAAAATAAGAGTAAAGATTCCCATGAAACAAACTTCCAAACTGTTTTTAGAGTGGTTGTACCATTTTAGTTTCCCACCAGGAATGTATGAGAAATTGAGTTTCTTAGTGTTCTCACCAGCCTTTGGCCGTGTCACTGGGTTTTGTTTTCTTTTCCATTTTAGCTGTTCTAGTGATGACAGGTGCCTAGTGATATCTCACTGCTGTAACGTGCGTTTCCCCAACGGCTGATGATGCCACAGTTTTGCATGTGCTTATTTGTTGTCCACATCGTCTGTTTGGGAAATACCTGTCTATACCTTTGGCCATTTTCTAGGTTTTGTATTGTTTGCTATTGACTTTTGAGAGCGCTTTGTGTATTCTAAAGCTGCTCAACTACTCAGCCGGTAGCAGGGCCTTTCCCATGGCTCCCTGGTTTAGGTCCCGGGTCGGCCCTTCACCAGCTACAGGAACTGGGGGACTCGGCTACTAAACATTTCCACTTCTGCATTTTTAATTTCCAAAATAGAAGTTAAAATCCACTTATTACCTTGTGTTGCTGTGAGGCTGAGTTAATCAATTTAAAACACTTAGCACAGTGCTTGCTTGCCATATGAAGAATGCACTAAATGCAGCTATCATTAATCAAATTTGATCTAAAAAGTCCGATCATTCCAGTGACAGCTGGAGTAAAATCTGTCTTTTAAGATAAAATACCTTTATCCTAAACGTTGAGTAAGTTCCTCCCCTATCTTCATTTCCTTACTGCAAAATAAGATCATTGTGAGGAGAGAATGAACTAAAGTCTTAGAGACCGTGCTCAGTTCCAAAGTAAATTCTCCTTTAGTAAATACTACTTTTCTAACATTTAAAATTCTATTTGCCATAATTTACCACTCTCAACAATAGCGAATGTTTCTGGAGATCTAAAGCATATGTAAAATGCTGCGTTAGCTAACAGGGTTAAACAGCAGTTAACGCGGTCCTCCAGCCAGAGTGCATTTCACAGTCTACCGGCAAAATGAGGCCATCCGAAAGAGAGGAGGCGGGAAGCTAGTGCTCCCAGAGGCGTCTGAGACTAACCAGATTCGATGCCCGTAATGCCCAAATGTAGTCTGAGGGCGGGCGGATTACGGCACTAACAACTCTGTTGACCCAGTTTTTAAAAACAGGGACCGCAGTGAGCAAACACATGAAAACTGAGTTTCTCTGATATCCTAAGAGAAGGAAGTACAAAGATATCTTTTGCTACAGCACGGCAGAGTTGGATCAACTTAATTATCATATGCAGGAACTGGTTATTGACAAGGAAAATGTTATGTGGTCATGAACCTTTTATGAAGATAATAATCGAATGTATACTATTTTTTTATATTTGATCGTTTTGAAAGAAAAGTGAAACAGACTGCACGTCACAAAGTTCCTGAGGTCTCCCTTACTGTCCAAGGCTGAACCACATCACCGGCCCCCACATCCCTGCTCCCTCAACAGCTCACCAGTTTCAGCAGATGGATAATGACATCTTGTTGATTCAACCCACTTCACCTACAGCAAATTCCTCATTTGCCCTAAGAAGCAAGATGACTCAGAGAAGCCGTCTGAACCCATTATAAGGCCACACAGGGAAGTAGTGACCCAAACAAATCAATACGTGGCTTAGCAAGTTGAAGCTGTTTTGAAAGTTGTTCATAGTTGTGTGATAAGTAAATAGAATCAACTTGAAAGTCAGGGTCTCCTCTTGACTTCATGATGTCACTCTCTCCATTCCAGTCTAGTAATTTTTTGAAAAAATAATAACATTATCTTCTTTTTCCTAGGAATTACTTTGTGGTACATTTTAATATCTTCCTGACAATAAATCTTAGCATTGTAAAAGATGTATATTAATTAACTCATTTATTTACTTATCTTTTGAAGCACGTTCATGGCTTTTCAAAAGAGAGAGTCCGAATAACAATCCAGGCCTGAATGGCTCGCTGCAGCTGGAACAGGAGCAGGAGGAGAACTCACTCACTATGTGGCGTAAACCCTGACCCCTTCCAAGACTCTCTGGGAATAACCTGAAATGCCTGTGCATCTGATGGTTTGGACCGGGGACAACCTGCCTTCTTTTTCTTTCACACTTAAATAGGGTCAAACCTGCGGAGATGTGATCATAGCCGATTTGGAGGGAGAGAGGATGTAGGAATTGGGTCCAAGATGCTGTTACTCTGCAGAAGTGAAGGGGCATTTTGAAAAGAGCTTGCAAAACAAGAGTCTGTGCAAAGCTTTACCATGAACAAAGTGTTCTCATGCATATTATTTAACCCTCACAACCTAAATACGAATGGTGAAAATATATCGTCACCAGCAAAACTGAACTTTCGGTTTTGTTTTGTTTTCTAGGAAGCTCTGAATAAACTTGGAATTGTTCTTCTCAAAGGTAACACATGAAATGATTTTATGCATGTGAGGAAAGAAAAAGAGGTGGAGCATGATGTCAAAGTTAACTGAACAGATCCACTCGAGCAAATAGCAACCCGCAGAACAAAGTGACCTTTGTTCTACAACCTTCCCACTCACAGCCATCGCTAAAATGTTAGGCAAACAATATATGAATCTATATTCTTGATCTGCTAAAACAAATAGTTCTACTTTCCTGAAAGAGATTACATTGCCTGAAGAAGATAGCTAAAATTAATAGCCCCTTTCTTTAGGTAAAGAACAATATCACGCGAAACACAGTAATAAGTGGTATCGAGTCAATGAGAAATAGAGTATTAGAAGTCTTAAGAAGAGAAAAAGCCAGGAGCTTGGGCAATGTCAAGAAGGGTCAGGGGAACATAATACTTGAACTCGGTATTGAGAAATGGGTGGAATTTGGATAGTGCAACTCAGAGGACTAAGCAGGATGGTTGAAGTAAAGGAGAATGCCTCTGTGGGGCACTGCCAGTCAATCTCTTGGAATGGGGTGGGGTCGTCATTGTCTTGGACAAGTAGATATAAAGTTAGTCGAAGCCAGACAGGCCACAGGGTCCTGAACAAGGGTAAAGGACTTTACATTTTATTTGTCCTTTTAAAAATGGGAATTCATTGATGGCTTTTAATAGGAAAGGGATATAATTAAAAGTATAGTTTGGGGAAATTAACCTAACACAGGTCTGCAGCCTAAATTAGGAAGGTGCCAAACTGGAGACAGGGAGACTAGATAAGAGGGTATGGCAAGGAATTTCCCCTGTAGAGGGCAACACTGACCTTCAACCATGGGAGCTGAAGTACACAGGTACCTCGCTGATCAGGACTATCACCTACTGAGCACTTTCATGGAGCAAACCATTGTCTAGGGCTTCATTTAATCTTCCTAACAACACTGTGACATGAGCACTAAGGAAACTGCCAGTGGGTATGTGACAAGTTGTCACTTATTTATGCATTCATTAGTTGCTTCTTGTATGTGCCCTGATCAGGGATTGAACCCACAGCCTTGGTGTATCGGGATGACACTGTAACCAGCTGACTCACCTGGCCAGGGCCTGACTTACTTTCATAAAGAGGCCTAGGCCTCTGTCTATCTTCGTGTTCATAAGGACACTGCACCACACGGACTTCTTCAAGATGTAAAAGTGGAAACAAATGAAATACATTTCTTTCCCCATTTGCACTGGAGCCACACTTTTTCTCTCTCTCTTTAAACACTCAGTGGTGCAGGCAGTTCGGGCCCTGATGGTGCTAAAGGGCCAAGAGGTCAATAGCAGTGGATAACTCTCACCATAGTGAGAGGCGAGGGAAAAAATAGGCCCTAGCCCTTCGTGTTTGTGTTCCCCACGCAGTGTGGCAGAACCATGAATTTCTAGCCCAAGCAAATGAGCTTATTTATCATAGAGCAGAAACTGTTCGAATTACAAGCGTATTTCATTGAAAGGCTGGAGTAAGTTTTTATGAAGTGGGTGTGAGCAAATAAGTTATGGAGAACTCTGCCTCTAGAAGGCGGAGAGGAGAATCTGTCACGTTGGGATCAGTTTATATGTATGTGTGGTTTGTGAGATGCCTAAAACATGAGATACAATACAGTTCCTTAAAGGTTTACTTATAAAATGTAGCTCTCTGATTTTTTAAAAAATGTATGTTTAAACATTGTTTTCGATTTACAGTTTTAAAAGCTCAATTGTTATGATTGCCTTGGAATGAAGTCTGATTTGTTCAAGAATACCACCCTAGCACCTCATCCACTGAAGACGCTGAACGAAACTACCACTTGTCTGACATATTTGAAGGAAATGACTGATGACATTAAAGAGCTTTTGGAGGATTGACGATGTTTTTTATATCTTAGGAGTTGTGTGTCCGATGTAAAATGAAGTCTTATTTTTAAGTAAAGAACAAATGTACTTCTGGTAACAATCTTACATCTTACTCAGTCTTTTTACCAAACTGATTGACAGTTTATATTAGAAGGCAGACAAAGCTTCTAGATGAACACGAGCACGAAACCATTTTTCATCAACATTTCTATTTGTGAATGTTGAATCAGTTTCACAGAATGAGAAACCTGGATTTTTCCTCACGCCATAGTCAAAATTTCACTGATCTGATACACGACACAGTAGAAATGAACCTACTATAGTGGGGAGGAGGGTAGAGGTGATTACATGGTAGTGGAAAAAATACAATAAAATTTTTAAAAAAAGAAAAAATGAACCTAGACCTTCTGATAGGACTGGCACTCACTGTACAGATTTAATAAATTTACTAACAGGTAAGGGTCCATTTTATGAGCTTAGAGTGTTTAACATGACTTGCTCGAATATTGGCTCCATAATGATTTCTTCCTGCCCCAAAACCATCCTACACGAGCATGAGTTAGTCATGATATGTTGTCCATTTCCTTTGAAGTGTCTTTTTGAGAGTGTCACGGAGCATTAACATGTCACTGAAGTTGCATAACATTTTATTGCAATGTCATCTTGTGACTAACACGGGTAAAAGTTCCCCGCATCACCAGGGTAACGCCACTGCAGCTGGCTCAGACTGGAGTTGCTCTGAATGTGAGCTTCTCCCACGGTTTCAGTCTTAACCACAGAGACTCTCCAAGGAGGAATTGGGAACCTGGAGTATAGTTCAGTTAGGAGATCTCAGTACCGGAGAAGGGGGGAAATGGCCAAGATGAGCTGGAGTGTCACAGGATGCAGGAAGAACCTTCTTCTCCAAATAAGTTGTTGTGTGTTTTTTAGTGACGACACAACTTTATAACTGAAGTCGCAAAGAAAAGAACTGCGGATTATAACTTCAAACATACCTGTGTGAGAAGAATGGTACGAAAATAGTTTTATGATCAATCTCCACTTAAAGAATGCAGTATAGTCATGGTCCCTGGTAGAGTAACTTTATTTTTCTATTCTGAACCATGTAGGTGAGAGTAATACACCTGCAGGGATGTCTTTGATTTAGGAAAAGTCTAGCCTGTACAGGTAAACAAAGAAGAGCTGATACATTCTTGATTTAAACGGAAAGATTTAAACTGAAGAATTTCATTAGATGTTTAAAATAACTGCCTGCTAATGGACCCGATTTAAAAACATGGTGAACTCTCTCTTGGTGTCTTTATAAATTTGCATAACTCATGTGCCATGTGGGAGTTCATCGGACCCTGGTGACCTAGATAAACCTGGATGAAACCCCATATTAAAGTTTGTTGCAGATGTCCAAAGCTATTGGAAGACTCTTGGCTAATTTCAGGACAGTTTACTCTCTCATGACTTCCTCTGTTTCTTGAGCTCTTGTTCCACACACACTACTACATGCTACTGCACATTGACCTGGATATAAAACAGCTCCTTTACCCTGTTTCTCACAAATCGAACCGAAGCATTTGTGAGCATATGTGACTTCACTGATGATTGGAGAGGTTTAGGGGGCAGAAACGCATCACTTGTTACAGTGTCCTTTTCCCCGGGATCATTTTTACCAGTCACCTCCAGAAGTTTCTCTCCCAGCTCTTTCTCTCTGCAGCACCTGCTTTTTTGTTTTGCTGACATGTCTTTCTTCTTCTCCTCCCATCCAAAGGACTCTGAAGAGTCCACTCTTCCGGACTCTGTCCTTCTCGGTAGCAACCAAGAGCAACACATTCCTTCCCTTACCTCGTGCATACCAGCTTCCCCTCCCTCTGAAGTCACTAACTGATACACTCTGAGCATTCATTAACATGTTTTCAGAGCAGAAATAGCTCGCAGAGAAGACTTCTGGACCCAGTGTTAGGATAGTATTTTCTATCTGTTATTATATTATGTCCATATTTGAATGAGACGAATCTCGTGTGGTCATGTTGAAATCAGTAGGACAAAACAAGTAACTGCTTGCAAGTTTATGAGTATATCATGTAAATTTCAGCAAGTGTCGGGGAGGGAAATCTTTTGCTTTACTGTTTTAGCCTCAGGGACTGGGATTGCGTTAATTGCACTAACAAAAGACAGATTAAGAAAAAAGCGATACAATTTTTACATTCACAGAAAAGAAGTAAAAAAACCCAAAGAAGTGGTTAAACTCATGGGCTTCCACACCATTTTATCAAAGGCCAATAAATTGTGAAGGACTAGATGAAGGAAACTAAGTTTGGGCTTCTCAGGCTGATAAATTATGTGAAAGTGACTAGAAAATGTATGAAGAAATCTAATGACAGATGAAGGTTACCTCTTAGTAAGGCTTGTTTATGTGGACTGGTCTTGGGGCCAGCCCTCCCTCTCTGGTGACAAGGGCTGCCCTCCTCACCTTCATACAGGAGAGGAGGAAGTTGATGTCCTGCTTCTAGGTAGAAAAGGTAGGGAAAAGGGCTATTGTTGCACTTGCTGTTCCTCAATTACCTTCAGCTCAAAACAATCAAGATGCCAAAGTTGCAAATTGGGGGTAGCAAGTCCTAATCCCCATCACAAACAAGCAGGGCATCTCTATACCCCACTTTAGAGATGAGGGCACTAAGGCAATAAAATGGGAGGGAACTTCTCCATGACTCTGGAAAGAAGGGGTAAAGCCTATTAAAAATACTCAGTTCTATTGACTCCCACTCACACGTTTCACAGACTCTCTATGGCAATCAATGATCAACACAATTTTTTGAACATCAACAACACACACATTCAAAACTTGAGTACATACTATCTTGTATTCCTGTGAGTCTTTTCTGCCTGACAAGACGACAAGTTCTTCCAAATCCAAGACTAATTAATGAACTTCTCTTCTATCCTCAAGTTAATAACTGGTCACCATATTTAATAAACACATTTGGGTTTCATTTAATAAAAACTTTCGGTATGCTAATTTTATCCTCATGTGAATAAGAGAATAAAACCGCCTTCTATAAATCTTAGCATAAAGATGGCATTGTAGATATCCTTAAATCAGAAAACAGAATTCAAAGGAAATAAATAACCCTTCAGGGTTAACCATTAGTAGAATGCTGTGAGATACAGTTTCATACGAATGGATCAGAAAACTCAACTTCCTTCCCCTTAGTGTTGTTTAGGGCTTTCCCAGGACTTTTGTCCCAAGGTCTTGCATTTTGATCCTTCTGTCTCCCAGACTAAAGGATCTTGTAGTCCCTCCCTCTATCTGCCTTTCCAAGGTGTTAGTGAAGTGAAGCCACTCAGTTAAACGGGATTTTAAAAAGAAAATGAAGAAACGAAATAAAGAAAGAAAAAGAAAAGAAAACTAGGTTTAAGAAGATCACAGCTATAAATAACTAACCATCTCTTGGGGGGTGCCTGATACATTTTTTCTTTAAACTTTCTTTTCTCTCTGTCCCTCTCTTTGTCTTGTTTTGGGAAAGGGAAAGAAGAGGGAGTGTTTAACAGAATGGTAAAAATGTTATATCATCAGTTAAGAAGAGCATTCTTTGGCTTTTATCATTCCTTTTATGTCCCCATATAGTCTTTAAACTTTCTATTTCAGAATTTATACATTACAGTATACTTACTGATTTAGACAGCTTCCTCTACCAGACTGTAATCTCCTAGCATAATTAATTGTTATTTTTTAAATTGTGGAATTGTGAATGAATAAGTATAAATCTATTTTTTCTCACAAACTTCCCTCAATCCTATATCAATGAAATGAATGAAAGCAGTTTCTCAGTTTTTCTTTACAGTTTTATCTAATATTCAACCAAAGTAGTTGGTTGAATGAATCTGAGTGAGTTGGTCTTGAATCACGGTTATTAGCATTTAGCTCCAAACAGAGGATGCCTGACAATCTTGTGTTCATATTTCATTTGGGGACGGAAAAGGCGGTTCTATGGAAAACAGCCTCACAGGTGATCTGATCACGAATTCCTAACTAGGCATTGTGGGCAGTCATGCCCTTAGCATATAACTTTTTGTGTGTTATATAACTTTATGGTAAAAGTTTTATCTTTGCCTTAAGTAAGATACGCCCTGTTCATTGTTTCTGTGCATTTAGGTCAACAGGCCTTTGATGTGATCACCCTCAAGAGAGCACATAATCTTGTTACCCATCTGCACCCCAATTCCTGACTTGCTTTCCCCCACCTCCATGTAATCTTCCTTGTGTCCCCTTCTCAATTTCAAATGCCTACAAGCAGCTGTGAAATTATTATTCGCCTAAGCATTTGAGACCTTGCTGCCTGGTGTATGTTTGTCAGCCTGGCTCAGATAAAGTAATAAAAATTCTCCATAAGTTTGGATGTTTCTTGTGTTGGCACATTAAGTTTCATCAACTTATTCCCAAAGAATGACTCATTATTTAGTAAGAGCTTTTCTCTAATACTCTGGTATATACTTTCATAGCCACAAAACCATCTGCATTGGTTGGATTATTATTTTAACAATGATTTCCTTGACATGCAGCCCACAGAAATAAAGTGAGCTGTCTAGTTCATCATTCTGATCATGAAAATAACACTCAGATTTTCTAGAAATAGTAACCCTGGTGCCAGTCAGAGCGCCCAGAACATACCTGATGACTAATAAAGACGTGTCGAGTGAATAAATGAACAAGGAAAAGCCACAAGGTAAGTGAACTGGTGTTAAGTGCTAAATATACACATACTTTTTCCCTCACTTAAGCCAACAGCCTTATCAGCCCTGAAACAGTGATAAGATTTTGTTGGAAGTCAATCAGAATCCACCCAGAATCTCTGACCAGTCAAGCAGGAGAGGAATGGGTACTTCTCTGAGGCACCTCTTTCCTGTAACAAGAGGCAAAACAGAAAAATCTAATATCTGGATCTTATTTTTTTCCACTCTCACTAATTTATCGTTTTTAATTGCAGCCACATTCTTTCATTTTAACCCCGGCTCCTTATCAGTGAGCACTTGCTCGCAAGTCTCCCTCCCGGGGAAGACTGTGGTTATTAAGGTCCTTCTGAGGAGGAATGGGCGTCCGCCCACATTCCACGGCAGCTCCTCAGCCACTCAGATGTGCCGTGGCGCTTCTTGCAAATGAGAACAAAAGGAGCTCTCTCCTTCCCCACCTAGTTTTCTGGACTCAGTGACAGAGGCTGCAGCGCTAGTGGTGAAAACAGCAAGGCTGTTGAGGAAAACGTTCACACACGTCTCACATCACCAGGGGCAGATGCACCCTCCAAATAATACCACTGCCTCTCTGAGAGGCCCCGCCATCACTCCCACAGGAGTTTGGGGAACACACCCTTCTGTGAGGACAACTGGGAAGAAACCAACGAGAGCAAGATCCTGTTGTTGATTTCTGTGTATCGTCAGGTTTAATGGACTCTTTCCAATGCTGGAAAAGACAATCTGATACAAGGCTAAATTCTCTTTCCCAGGGCATCTCCATTAGGGGACAAACTGCTGCACTCTTTCCTTCCTACACAGATAATTTTACAGGTACAGAATGAAGCTGATAATTCTCTGGCTTTAGAATAATAATAGATATACGAACATAAGAGGCAAAATTTGGACCAAACATTTGGGTAGTTGAGAGAAGACAAATTTATGATAGCTGGCTAACATCTTCTGGCCATTGGGAGAGGCTAAGGAGTTCAAGTGAAGATTCCTGTTGCAGGATGAGGTTCTGTCTGCCCTTGACACAGAGGACAACACGACTCTTCAAAGCCTGCAGGGAGATAAGTGTATTATATGACCTCAGTGGCCCATTACAGCAAATTGGGGCATCAGCACCTTGAGCAACTGGTCTCCAAATGTAACATCTTCGTAGATGCTATGGCTCAAACAGCTTTAGTTTTATGTATTTCTTTAAGAAGAGATCCATTGTTATTATCTTGAAATGGAACATTGGAAACACATCAACTTTTCCTCTTTCATTTATCTAGAGTTCAAAGTATTGCAACAATTCTGTCTCTTTTCTACAAGAAACTGCTACAGGTTGACCCTGAGTTTCCCCCACACGAAGTGAATTGAACAGTTAAGGGTTTTGGAGATTTAGCTCATGAACTAAATTCCCACATTAACCATTGTGTCAAGTTGGAATTACAGCTATTGGAAAATAAACTGCTATAATAGTTCAGAGTGAACACTGAGTTTTGTCCAAAATCTGTCACTTCCAATGACAGTGAAAATTACATTTAAGAACTCACTCTCCTTCTGGCTTTGCAGATGTGGTTTTACACATCATATAAAATAAATCTGTGGAAGTAATCAAGGAATACCAAATGCTTGGTAATAAGATAAAAAGTCCACTTAAAATGATTAGTTGATTTTTTTAGATATTAATCAAAAAGGTTCCAACCTGCTTTATTGGTAATTAATCTATTTTGACTTTTATTTCATTTCTCTGGGGGAAAAAAGCACATGATTGTCTCTGTGGAAGTACAATTACCAGTTGAAACTGTATTATAAAGTTTTTAAATGATTGAGTTAAATTTGGTGCTTTGGTGAAGTTATTTACTAAATAGTTTAACCCTAAGGTATTAGGAGGGTGGAGACATTTCTAGTGAGTCATTAATAATAACAAAACTACCCCCAGCTTATCTACAAGTAGCAAATAGCAGCTGTCGTCTTGGGTAAACTAATATATATATGTGTGTGTGTGTGTGTATGTAAATACATACATATATATATATATATATATATATACACATACACATATATTTTCACCCGAGTAAATTAAATCCAGGCTTCTTATCAGTGAACACTTGCCAATAAGTCTCCCTCATAGGGCAATTGTGGTTATTAACATACCAAGATTCTAGACAGGAGAAACTGTACTTTCTCAATTATTCTGCAGGCCACCTAACAGCACCGTAGCCATTCAGATGACCGTGACATTTCTTGCAAACAAGATTATGAGAAGTTCTCTGGAGTAAAGATTTTTCTTCTTCCCCTTCCTCCACCCCCGATTCTTCTCCTTCTAAACATCCATCATAATGAAATCAAATCCAAGAGAAGGGAGAGGGTTATATTTTAGTAAAAGAGGCCATAAAGCAGAGTCCAAAACCTGAGGTGGTGATGATGAAGTTTCCTTCCCTGCCCCCCGCCCCCACAATGTGCCTTCCCCTGAGGACAGAAATCAGATTTTTTGAGAGAGAAAGAGAGAGAGAGAGAGAGAGAACATTGAACTATCTGCTCTTAAAACCAAAGGATTTTTGAACAGTAGACAAAAATCACCTGGGAAATATTACTTATCGTCAGAATCTTGGGGTCACATGGGAAGTTGCACAAAGGGGCCTTGTTAGGCACAGAGATGAGGTAAGAATAGAAAGCCACATGGTAAGAGCAGGAGAGGAATCGACCTGCTTCTCAGATAACCTGTCATTTCATGGATGCAGATGGACGGAAGAGCAATAGAAACTGATTGCTGTGCTATGTGATTGAGACCTTTACCAAGTTATCATGGTCGTCAAGCTTTTGACTGCCATCACGGTGCTGAATAGAAATATTTTGTTTCATACACATTTTTCAGCTGCCTTAAATCCTGTGTGTAAAGGGAACAACAGGAAAAAGAGAGAGCCACAGTAAACTAGGCCACTAGGGGGACGCAGCAGAGCAAAGGCAGTCCGTTACGCTTAGGCAATTCACAGTCTTCAGAGGAAAACCTTGTATGGAGAAGCAAATGAAAGTGTAACACGGTCAATGCAGTCACCGCCAGGTGAACAAAGTACTGGTGGAGGGCGGGGCAGGAGTGTTTCTCAAGGGAGCTTAGAGTTCTCAAAGCACTTGCAATGGGTATTGAAGAAATAACATCAATTTGCCAAAAAAAGAAAACAGAAAAACGCAAACGGGGTATTCCACACCCTGGGAAAGAACAGTGCATTTGTAGGAGAAGCTCCACGAGAATAGAGCATCCGATGCACGAGGGACTCAAACACAGGAGAGGCTGCACAGTCTGGTAGCGTCCAGAACAAAAAGGTTCTTCCAGCCAGTGAGGAAGTGGTCCCTCCGGCTTTAACAGGAGTCAGAATCACCCGGAGGAGGGCTCGGGGCAATCGAGGTCACCCGGCCACAGAGTGTTGCTCTCAGCAGGTCTCCCTGGGGACCCAAGACTCTGCTTCCCCAGCGAGTTCCCAGGAGTGCTGGAGTTTTAATGCTGCTGATGCAGGGATCGCCCTGTGAGACACTCTGATACAAGATGTTCCTGTTTTGTCCTGAGGGAGTACAGAGACCATAATGGAAGACAACAGAGAGCTTTGTGGGAGAGATATGTGTATCATTGGCTTTGGTTTACAGTGTGAGATATCACGAGAGTAGAGAAATCGAGGAACAACAAGAAAGTCAATTAGGGTTTATTAAGTATTCTAATTGTGGTAGAAATGAGAGCTTCCTGACAGAGTAGAAAGTGGGAGGATGAGGAATGGCTTGGTGCAGTGCTAGTCACCCGATGGCCTTACACACAGCAAGTGTTTTGGGCAAAGGACTGACACACAGGGTTAAATGATAGTCAGGGGTTATGGAAGTTGCAGGACAAAAAAAGTTTGGGTTTGGCTTACTTCACTCCCTCCTCACTGAAGAGAAAAAAAGCCAAACTGTAATCAGTTGGGCGGTGCATGGGAGTTAAGAATGTGGGCACATCAAGTGTGACTACACTCTTAATATTTGTGAACCAGCCCTGGTTGCTGTGGCTCAGTGGACTGAGTGCCAGCCTGTGAACCAAAAGGTTGCCAGTTCAATTCCCAGTCAGGGCACATGCCTGGGTTGTGGGCCAGGTCCCCAGTAGGGGGCATGCGTGAGGCAACCAATGGATGTTTCTCTCGCACATCAATGTTTCCCTCTTTCTCCCTCCCTTCCACCCTCTCTAAAAGTAAATACATAAAATCTTTAAAAGAAAAAAGAAATGTGAACCAATGTCTCCCCAATACATTTACTTTAAAAAAATTAAGGAGGGAAACAAAAAAGAAACAAGTAAAAAAATACAGAAATGTGATAATAAAGAAAGGAAGAATATAAGAACTTGACAAATGGTTGGATCAAGAGACATTGGTGGTTGTTGTTGGAGGTTAAGAAGGATTTTTAGCATGTTTGAAGGCAAACACCAGTGGAAAGGAAAGATGCATAATTCTTGAAATTGGGTATCACTAACTGATAAAGGAAGTATTAAGAAATACCAGCCAGAGAATGTGTCTTTTTCTACTCTTTTCCATACCAATAGTAGCTAAATCTTCATATTAAAAGCATGTTTTGAGTGTGTCTGGGGTGCGAATCTTGATTTACAAGTTAGGTTGTACTTAACTTCATTTTTTTAAATCAATCTAACTTCAATTTCCAAGCGCTGCCCCCCCCCCCTCCATTGGGCGACGCTGAAGCTTATCAGTGCTGTGAAAGCCTGTCCCTGCCCCACCCAGAGCTCTGCTTTGGTTCTGAGTCACCCAAAGTGGTATCTCGGGCTTCCGGCCAACTGCATCCACCCCCTGCACTTACCAGAGTTATCCCTTGACCCCATATGACTCTGGATGGCTCCTTCACCTTTGGCAGATCTTGGGGCGTTTATACCTCCTTGGGAATGTACTGTGACACTCTCTAAGGTGCTCCTGCTGGATGGTCTGCAGTAACTGTCCTCTTGGGAGTCCCAGGTTTTCAGGCCCTGACACTGAGCAGGTAAACACCTCTGTTCTCAGGATCCACCAGCCCCCTCTTTTCTCTCAGCTTTTGAGATCCTCTGTGTGCTCGGGAGGCACATTTGTCCCTTTGCGTTTTTCTCAGGCACTCTATCTCTGACTTCAAAGTATACACCTCCCTTTCCTCCTTACTCAAAAACCTAAAGCCTCCATAGATTTGAGGCTCTGAAGAAATTAAAGAACAATTTCAAGCCAGTTCCACTTTCTGTCCTGCCCCTGCTACTGAACAGGGTCTGGACCCAGAACGGGTCTGCTTTGGGCCTTCCAGTAGTGTGTGGGTTCTCGACTTCATGCAGGAAGGACTGCACAACGTGAGTCCAGGTGATTTTGACAGTATGTTTATTAAAGATGGGGCCAGTGAAACAAAGGAAGAGCTTAAGACAGAAGAAGGAACATGAGAGAGCCTAGGTAGGGCTGCTTTGGCTCTCCAAGAAATAGAAGTCACTGTAGAAGAAGTGAGCCCACTGGGAAGTCAGAAAAAGGGGGCGCTGGAGACAGGCCACCAGTGGCACTGTTGACTCCTTTCTGGACAGCCTCTTAACGTTTGTGGGCTTGTAGTACAGCTACAGCTTCATCCACTTTAGAACGGAGAGACTCTGGAGACTCAAGCATACGAAGAAGTTCTGAATTACTGATTTCCAACAACATGCCAGTGATTTTACCAGCAAAAGTAGGCTGCATGGCTTGAATGAAAGGAAAAAGCTGTTCACCTAACATTTGCTTTTGCTCTCGAGGAGGGGCAGATGCCAACATGGAAGCAGTCAGAGGCTCCTGACCTTGTTTGTGCACAGCAAGCTTCAGCATGGTAACTCGTGGCTGTGCATTAAGATGTTGAGGATTGAGAACTCCTGAAGCATGTTTGCACGGTGGAACAGTGCAGACAGGAGAAGTAGCAGCAGCAGCAGCAGCTGCAGGATGTGAACCCACTGTCTTTCTTGCGGTGTTAGCAACACGTTGTGTGGACATGACTCGTGGAACCTGTGAAGAAGCTGGTTTCATAGTACTAAGTGGTGGTCCAGGAGCAGCTGGGTGGATGGCACTGGGCATGTTTGGGAATGGACGAGGTCTGGCACCCTGAGCAGTCCAGTGAGGACTTGGTCTTCGTTGAGCCATTTGGCTAGGAGGGGAGTATGCAGCCCGATTCTGAGTCAGTGGGTCAGCTGCCAGCTGATAGGGGTTGATTTTGGGAGTGAGCATAGCTGTCGCACTCGTCAGTCTCTGCATATACTTGTTAGTGAGATGAGCCTGGCGCTTTTCTTTGCACGGAGCTAAAGCTACATACCATGGCTTGGTAGCCACAATTCTTCCATTCATTTCTGTAGCTGCTTTACTGGCTTCTTTGGCTGAGGAGAAACATACAAAACCAAACCCTTGGCTGCGACCACCCTTCGTCATAACCTTGGCACTAGTGATAGTACCAAATGGAGAGAACTCTTTCCGGAGACGTTCATCATCAATATGATCGTCAAGATTCGCCACATAGAGGTTAACACCCTGGTATCTGCTGACCTTGTCTTGCCTCTTCTCTTCCAATTGGCGCTTAAGTTCTGCCCGCCGTTCCACTTTCTTCTGAGCTTGGCCGACATAAATTGGTTTTCCACTGAGTTCCTTTCCATTCATCTCATCCACAGCTTTCTGTGCATCTTCATGTCTTTTGAAGCTCACGAATCCAAAACCTTTGGATTTTCCACTTTCATCCGCCATTACTTTCACACTCAAGACAGGTCCAAACTTTCCAAAGAGATCTTTAAGTTGCTCATCACCCATGTCTTCCCCCAAATTCTTGATGCAAACATTGGTGAACTCCTCTGTATTAGCTTCAAGGTCCATTTCTCGTTCTTTAGGAGCCTTATATTGTCCAACAAATATTTTGTGATCATTTAGAAGCATCCCATTCATTTTTTCCACAGATCGTTCAGCTGCTTCCTCTGTCTCAAAATGTACAAATCCGTAACACTTGGAACGATTTTCGTCACAAACCACCTTACATGAAAGGATGTTACCAAACGCAGCAAATGTATCATACAGTGCTCTTTTTTTAATGGCTTTGTCCAAATTTTTAATGAATATGTTGCCCACTCCACTTTTGCCAAGCAGTGGATCTCGCTGGCATAACATAAGGCGAAGTGGGTTGCCCTTCACAATATCAAAATTCATGGTCTCCAAAGCACGCTCAGCGTCTGCTGGCTGCTGGAAGCACACGTAAGCGCAGCCCAGGGAGCGACGGGTTATCCTGTCCCTGCAGATTCGGACGGCTAGGATGGGTCCCGCGGGGCTGAACTTGTTGTAGAGCATCCTCTCTGTCACGTCCCAGTGTAGGTTCCCCACGTAGAGCGTGGAAGGCGAGTGGCTGGGGGCGCCGGCATGCATCTCAGCAAGGCTGCCTGCAGGGCCACAGGCCACGGCCTCTCCGCTGGAGGGGAGCTCGTGTGAGGACCAGGGCCTGGGCCTCAAAGTGGGGAAAGGAAAGGGGGGGGGGAGAAGGGAAAGAGAGGGTGGGGGAGGGGCAGAGGGGTGGGGGAGGGGCAGAGGGGTCGGGGAGGGAAAGAGCCGAGTTGGCTGGGGAAACCGGGGCCAGCGGGACGCTAACCCACCGGGAGAGAAAGCTACGTACTCAACAGCCGCCGAGCAGGGTCGGTCCGCCGCCGCTGGTCGCTGGCTGTGGGCTACCGCCGGGAGCGAGGGTGGCGGGGTGTTCCTCCCGGGAGTGAGCCGGCCTCGGTGTCTGGCTGGGGAGCGAGGGCGCTGGTCCGTCTGGGCAGCGGGGAGGCCCCGGTCGCGGGGTCGCTCCGTAGCTTCCTTTTCGCAGCTGCTGCGAGGGCCGCGGTCCGGTCGTCTCGGCTGCTTCACTGGGTTATTTTATAAAAAGAAAGAAAGAAAAAATAAGTCTCTGGCCGGGGAGACGCGGGTGTCTCGTAATTTGCCAGAGGTGTTAAAAGATATTTTAAGATTTGGTGGGCGTATTTTAAAATAGTAAATGTGTGTTCCTGGCCCGGAGCACACACTCCGCACTCTCAGCGCTCACCGCCCTGGGGGAAGGCCGGTTAGTTTCATTTCTCAAGAATGTTATCAAGAGATTAGTTTCATTTTTAAAGAACCTCAGCAAGAAGGTCATTGAAGTGAAACCGGGACTTAGGCGGCTCCTTTGGGAGGGTTGGGGGAGAGGGAGAGACCTTTGTGACTCATCAGCTGATTGTAAGTTGCTCAGGTTGTTTGGCCTTGTTTCGTTACTCTGTCTCAGTTTCCCTTATTACACTTGTCAAATAATTTCTGTAGCTTGTTCCTATCCTGCCCTGCCCCCCAAATTATTTCAGAAGTTGCGGTAATGGCTGGGGAAAGAAAGAAAGCAAAATAATAATAATAATAATAATAATAATAATAATAATAATAATAATATGGAGGGGGGAATACTCAGACCCACACTCGTACAAATACATCACGTGTCAGCTGTAAACCTTAGTTCTTACATGTGTTGACTCATTTAATCTTCGCACAAAAGAGTATGATATCCATTTCCTAAGTGAGAAGAAGGCGGCTTAGGGAAATTAAGTTATGCGTTCAGGTTTCAAAAACTAGTACATAAGTAGAACTAAGAATGCAACTGGAAAAAGAAATACAGCCCTGACTGGTACAGTTCAGTGGGGTGGGCCTCACCCAGAACCTCACCCATGCGCCTGCGTCAGGGCGCGTGCCTGGGTTGCCGCCAGGTCCCCTGTTGGGGGATTGGGGGCTTGGGAGAGGCAACTCATGGGTGTTTCTCTGGCACATAATACTTCTCTCCCTCTCTTTCCCCCTCCCTTCCCTCTCTCTAAAGAATAAAATCTTTAAAAATAAAAGAAAAGAAAAACACAAAAAAGAATTCAACAACAGCAAAAAAAATCTTATCACCAAATCCATCCAAATTAATCACTCCGGTAACCTCTGCCTAACGATAAAGTTTCTTAAGATATAATAAGGTGGGACTTCCACCCGGATCTACTGACACAACAAGGAGTTTCACAAAGGTCTGCCATTTATGTAGGTATGGGGATTTTAAAGACGTGATTTAGCCTTGCTTGCTAGAGGAATATATACACATGAACTTTAACACGAATATTACCTCAAATATTTACTTTAAAATTACTGTGCATTAACTTTAGACTTTTTGAGGACAGAGTTAATATCTCTATCTCACCCCTGCCAAATGTCTAACATATTTCCTATAAAGAGCAAATAATAAATAGAAATGAATACCCCCACCTATAGATAGATCTGGGCAGTTACTCGCTGAGGCTCACTCCATGGGGGCTGGATGTTGGCATGGAGAAGGCAGACCAAGCTTCCTGGGAAAGCAAGGCCCTTAAAAACTTGCTCCTGGGAAATGTGCTTACCTTGAGTCACTAGTACGGTACTTTCTTATTTTAGGGGCACTCTGTACTACTGTTAATCCATAGTCTGGTAGGGTAGGCAGTCTGGCGCCTAACCCAAAGAAAGGCCAGGATAAACTGGGAAAGCACAGAAGACTGCCGTGCCCCATAGGAAAAGGAATTAGAATCTATGTATGGGATTCTTCAAAATTTTTATTCTCTTTGACTCAGTAAGTCTACTTCTGAACATGTAACCCTGAGGATCTTTTGATGTGTCAGCCTGGCCAAGCCGCAGCTCCTAGTTCTTCCCAAACACTTCCTGAGGTGTTACTGAGAAGGCGTTTTTCCGATGTGATTAAAGTCCGCCATCAATGGACTGCGAGTGAGAGAGATCATTCTAGGTAATCTCTGTGGGCCTTATTCAATCAGTTAAAAGGACTGAAATGCAGCTGAGCCTTCCCGGGAGGAATTCCGCGTGCAGAACAGCCCTGTCAGCCCATCGCTAAGCGCTCCAGACTGCTCTGCCTGGCAGCCGTCCCAACACATGGCACCCTTGCCTAGCTGGCCTCCAGAGTCAGATGAGCCAATTTCTTGCCACGAATGTCTTAACTGCGTATCTCCTACTAGTTCTGTTTTCCTAGTTGAACCCTGGCAGATACTCTAAGTCAAAGGAACCATCTGAAATCTGTGAAAATGTCAGGTACTAAGGTGTGCACGAGAGTAGTTTCATAACAGCGAGCTTCAATGTGCAGTATTACGGCCTTAACTAAAGTAGTAATGGCATAGTTGCTTGGATTTTTAAATTACACGCGTGACATTTTGGTAAACTTGTGTTTGATTTTAAATTTAAAATACATGGTTACAGTTATGTCAAAATAAATTTTTTTAAAAAGCCTAAAAGAGAACATGTATTAAAAGAGGCTGTCTTTGGGAGGCAGAAATATTTATTACACTTTAAACTAAGAAAAAATGAAGTAAATTTTAATCTTAAAAAAATCTAGCCATTTATGTTAATGCTGCACATTCCTTCACAATGGAGAACAGTTCCAAATATAAGTAATTCAAGAACTGCTTCTAACTTCAGAGATGATTTTTCAGAGAAGCTCATGCTTTAAGATTCTGTGCAATGACAACATATTCCTGCATAATACAGGAACTGGAATAAACGTGCAGACTTAGTAAGCTCTTTGGTTCCAGGACCAAGTGGCATAAGTGCCCTGAAGCCAGAGATCATTGCAAAGGAACAAATGAACAGTAGGGATTTTCAAACACTTTTGGCACTAAGCCCCGACAGCTTACGTTTGTTCCAGTCACGTGTTGTGATACTTTACACAGAGCGTTAGCAAATGTTTAATGTAACTAGTGCAGCCAGTCTGAAAAATTAGTACCTAGGAAGCACAGATGATTGCTATGATTCTCCTTGGTGAACTGCTGTCTGAAATTAGATGCTGAGGTTGATATTTTCCTATCAAAATGAGCCGTAATTTGAGCAGTTGCTGTAATAAGCCTCTATTTTAGCACAGATCAGTATCTATGCATGATAATAATAATAATAATTAACCGGTGCTCCTCACAACCCTACCCTCTTTTGCCATCAGCACTCCCCTCACACCCACCATCTGTGCGTGCCCTGGCGGCTCTGTGCACATACGTCTCCACATATCTCCCTGCTCTTAAGCTGTCTTTGAAAGTCAACAGTTTTTGTCAGAAAAGGAGTCAGAAAAAAAGAGACAGATGGAATCAGGGCCATAGACCCATGAGATGAAGTAAGTAGTTAAATCACTCTGATGTGTATGCAGAAAAAAAGGGACGAAATGAATTCTGTCTTGTAGGGTTTGTCCAATTAGAATAAAAACTTAGCCCTAGCTTCCACATTCAGTTATTGACCATCTAACCTACTATCACTTTTTTTTTTATTTAAAACGTTTCATTGCGGCAAAATTCAAGCAATGCAAAACATAGTATATCAACAATTTTTAATACAGTTCAATGGCATTAGGTTCATTCACATTGTTGTGCTACCAACCCCATATAATCACTTCTTAAACATATTCTATACATACCTTTAAACAGACATTAAATTGAAAGCACATACCCCTAGAACAGAAACCATTGCTTTATGTTATTTTATGTTTTATACTGTATGAGAACTCATCTTCCCTCATATATCATGCATACCTTTATTGTGAAAGTATGTGCATGTATTCATAGAAATACTGATATTTCAATAGGTCAACTTAAAAAATATATATCTTAAAGGCACAAGAATGCGGATACCAAATACAGGGTCAGGGGTACCCTCTTCTACTTGTCTTGTGTCTTTGGATCGTGGAGAGACTCCAGATCCTCAGATGTGAGAGGAGTCAAACTTTGGAGGATTCTGAGAGCGTCCAGCAGGGGTTAGGCCAGTCGTGTCCTCAAACCCTCAAACGCATGTGTGCTCCTTCCCCCAGCACTCCTGGGGGTACCCGCTCCTTTGAAAAAAACATCCTGGGGAGGCGTGCTGTTTAGTCAGTAATCCTGAACTCTGTGAGATCATAATCATAGTTTCATGCAGAAATTTTGGAAGAAGTCAATAAACTTTGGCGATGTGCTGTGGGCATGTGAGCTTGTTAAAGAAAACATGTAGTGATCGTGAAGAGTTGATGACAATTCTGGATCCTCTTCTCTGGGGCATCTGTTTTCATTTATATTCAGTTGTTCATCTGCTGTTCATTCTGGAAGGTTTATTGGTAGCATAGACATATTTAAGCAGTTGAATAGTTGAATCTACATAGAAAGTTAATATAGTTGATGGTCAGAAAAGATTAAGGCAATTCCCCCTTTAATTGTAGCCTTGTTACTTTTATTTATATTGAAACTCATTATGGATAATAATGTTAGTTTCTGGGGCAAGTGGCCATGCAGTGCTATGATTCCCAACCTAGAGTTTCTATGTCCTGAACGTAGACAATCCTGTGTCAAGGACTAATTGTGGGCTTTTACCTTGGAGCATCAGATAAACTTGCTCATATGTAAAGAATTGCATTTTATGTTAAGGCCAGTAAGGTTATTCAATAGAATGCCAAATTCGTTTGTGCACAAAACACCGGGTCACTTCAGGCTGCACCCGTGGACTGCTGGGGCTGCCCTTGACTCCTCCCAACCACTGCTCCTCCCCTCATTCAGTCCCAGGCGAAACACCAAAGGCACAAGACTGGAAAGCAAATCATTGGTAAATTGGACTTCATTAAAACAGAAACGTTTGTTCTTTAAAACAAAACACCACCAAGAAAATGAAAACGCGAGCCAAGAACTGGGAGAAAATCTGCACAACACATACCTCAGATGAAAGACATATCCAGAATATATAAAGAACTCTTAAAATGTAATAATAAGGGGACAGACAACTCAAAAAATGCCAAACTGTTCCCCTAGGTGGCCGTGCAATTCCTACCAGCAGCGTATGAGAGTTTAGTTACTAACTGTATGACATTTGGCAAGTCAGAACATCTCACTCCAATTCAAAAACAGTAGTAGAATGCAAAAAGTAGTCACAATGAAAGTCTTTCTGGGAAGCAATTTCCCCGCCCTTTGACACCTGGGAGACCTGGTGACTTTCTTGACCAACAGAATGCACTCCAAACAAGACGGCTGTGCCGGTTCCAAGTCTGGGCCTCGAGTGGTCTTGCAGGTTCCATTCTGGAGCTTTTAGAACTTGACATGACCACATGGATAAGCTTGGACTAGCGGGCTGGAGAATGAGAGATTCGTAGAGAGGCCCTGTTGTCACAGCGAAGTCCTTTATAGATTAGTAAGGCTCCAACTGACGCACCAGCTCACCACAAGGTCATAGAGCCCAGCCAAATCATCTAAACCTGGTCAAGACTAACAACCAGCCAGTGGAGCCCCTCCCCCACATCACTATCCACAGAATCGTGAGTTCCATTCAGGGTCGGTATTTTGAGCCACTAATTTTGGAGGTAGTTTGTTAATCACAATAGATCATTGATATATGATCCTAAATGAGCTATCTCATTTAGGAACAGGGATAACACAAGTATCTACCTGATGGGATTGTTAAGAGATGTATACATAATCCACTCTGTGCCCAGTTAGAGTAGGTGCTCAGATTTGTTAGCGATGATTATTGTTATTATTATTATTAAAGCTTATCTTGTGAAGGGAGGGGTTTTTCAAAAGTAGCACTTCCTGTGGCTAATGTGTTGCCTCATAGTCTGTAAAACTTCCCACTAGGAAAAAATGCGCATGTCGCCGGCTCCAGTGCTGCATTCCCGCTGCCCTGGCCACGAATTCCCGCTCGTGACGAGAAGGGTGGGGGAGCTTCTCCAGGCCCTGGGAGTTAAACGTTAGTGTGTCGCTGATAAAGAGGGGAAGAAACTCTATTGTTCTCCCTAGTCATCTATCAGCTCCTATTCTATCAGATTAAGAAAGCTCTTTGTCTTGTGTGGTATCGAGTTTGACCGAATAGAGGGAGGGAGGGATGCAGGGAGGGAGGGGAGTGTGGAGATGATATTCAGGAGACAGAGGTTCCCAGAGGACCAGGTAGAGCAAACTCGAGCAGAACACCTTATTGATTGTCATGACGTTAGCTGGGTCTCTTACCTGTATTCTGTTGAACGAGACTACAGATGACGATGCTCATTTGGACATGACATTCCAAATTTTATTTCAATGCATCTCCTCTTCATGCTCCCAAGACCTAAAATATAAAAGATACATTTAAAAAATATCCTGAAAAATATATTCCTAAACCTATAAAGCCTGAAAAAACACTAGTTCTTTTTCATCTTTCCTTAGTTTTTTTTTTTTGCATAATTTTCCGATTTTTCCCAGAGTCTTTCTCAGCAGTGCGGTAACTGTTACACTAACAAGTGTTAATGTAGTTCCTGTGTTTCCCCCAAAGGACTATAAAACTGCAAGACTTTTAGGATTTAAGGCAGGGATATAAATATTCCATGCAGGTGTTTCTAAATCACCTTCCACAATCTCAAACGATGCTATACTTGAATAGCTCTGACAAAATGTCTTAGGGTGTCATCTGTGTTTGTATCGAGTTATGTTACATCCAGAATAAATGCATAAAATAAAGCAAAGCCTGCTGACATATTTATTTTCAGGATAGTTCTGTCACATGAACTTTATAATCATATTTGAAAATCCAGCTGTGGAAAGGTATGTGTACTAGATAAATGGCTATTGGTCATTTGCCAGACCACAAAATTGAACTGTATATAGTAAAGAAAAATTCTAAACCAATGTTAGAACAATTCATCCTTTTAAGTTAAAATCATCAATTAAGCACCTAATTTCTGTCAATATCAATATAACAATCCTTTTTATGCCTATTAAAAATAAAAAAAGACTACAACATTTTTCTAAACTCCCCCTAAAAGTGATTTCTTTCCTGGCTTTTAAAAGTCTTGTCTTATCTTAAGTATTTCTATAAATATAAATGTCCTCTGTGCCCAGTGTAATCAATTTTCCATTGTCAGTAAATTCCAAAGAACTCTGCCTTCCACAAGAAGGATGCAATGTGGATCATTTCTACGAGCAAATGTGTTTGGTAGGGGAGGAATGTCTCCGTGTGTTCTAGACTTCAATTTCAGGAAGGTAACAGGTTCAATTCTAAGCATCATTTCCCTCCAATTAGGGACAAAATTGTGTTTGTTACTCCAAAAATACATTGCTTGAGCCACAATGTATGGATATGTTCAAGTCAAAAAAATTTCTATTTAAGCTAAGGCTCAATGTACTGAGGAAACGTCTGAACTGGAACAGTAAGTGGTCATGATTAGTGCTTACGTTGCCTGAGATCTTTGGCAGTTCACATGTGAAGTACATAAAATTTCTGCCTCTTGGAGACCCAAACCACTTGGGGAGACATTTTCTGTTATAAATATGCTCATAAAAATTTAAGTGAATTATATTTGATGAAAATATGGGAAAAATTATATGCTAGCAATTTGAGGAGTCAATAAATGCAGTGTGTGGAGCCAAGGCCTATTACATATGGCCCATGGAAATGTGTTTATAAGATGTGGCTGATGCAATTAATAGAACGAATCTAGCATGTTGCCAGTGTTGCATGTTCAAAGACTAAGAAAATGCTATCTCATTATTTTCCTTTTTTCCATTGCCATTGCTTTCTCCTACTCTACTGAAATGAATGACATGGTTCGGCTGAGCATGTATAATCAACACAGGAGTTGGGGTCTTAGATACAGGGACTTTATTTTCTCCTTATTTCCCCAGCTTAAACGGAACTCGGAGCTTTTAGACTACCAGCCCTATAAAAAACTGTCTTCTGTGCTCTATCCATCTCTCCCCAGTGCTTTACTGCTGGGCTGTTTCTTAGCTCCTCCCTCTAACAGTGTTTGACCCTTTCACTATGCTGGGTGTGCAACGCTTTCCTTACGTGGGACGAAGCAAGGATGGGCAACTTTGGTATTTCTGTAACATCTGGATTTTTCTCTGTCTTCTTTTCTCTCTGTCTTCTTTTCTGCTCGCTCTTCCCTCCCCACCCCCATACGCTCTGGCCGGACCAAGCGCTGGCTCTGAACTCAATCATCTACCGAGCCTTCATCAGCCATGAGGAGGTGTTCTCTGGCATCTACAAGATCCTTGAGACCACAGACAGGTAGTGTCTGGAGGTAGAGGGGAAGAGTCAGTAGGACAGAGGTACCACCGATGACTCGATTATTGTTGGCAACGCCACTGCTGAAGGCCTAGAGGGCGAATGTACTGAAAGCACAGTAATCACAGCTGTTGCTATTCCTAGGACCTACCATTTGCAGGAAGCCAGCTTCTCAGAAGAAGCTGACAGAAACTACATCTCAGATGACAGGAAAGCAAAGAGGAACTTGAAGAACTCAGACCAGAAAGACTAAGACGTTTTATGACAGGGGCTGCAGAACAAATGAAGCACATCCTTGCTAATTTCGAAAATGCTGGCTCTTGATGGATGTGCACATGCGCCCAGATGGCATGGTGGCTCTGCAGGACCACTGCGAGAATGGTGCGACCCCGCATGTGCTTCTCTATGGGTGGCTCAGAAATGGAAACATGCTAGCAGATTTCCCAACTGCTGCTGCTTTTTATCCACACACCAGGACTAGGATAAATGGGGCTGATGTTATTTTTGAGCTCTTCATTGATTTTGACTTTGATCTATTTGGAGCAGAGGCATTGTTTATAGGAAAAACACATCATACAGGTTGTCTAAAATGAAAATACATTTAAACTCATTTGAGAGAACACCTCTTAGTTTAATGTGCATTGAAACCCATCCTGTAGAGTGAGTGTTCCTGGAGAAGCTAGAGCCTGGTTGTGGGCCACTGGGGTAAAGTGTAAGACTGTCTTCAGATAGTGTCTACAGTGAAAACTGTTCCTGGGCTGGGATGTGAAAAACTAGGATCAAAAGTCTTAATTCTGAGTTGAACTAAAGGGAAAGACCATGCTCACCGCAGAAGCAATAACTGAAATGGATTCTGTGGACATTGCATCGCCTACAAACAGGAGTAGTTAACTGGAAGAGATCATCAAAAGAGTAAAAAGACAGTAATACAGTTGGGGGAAAATGTCAGTAACATATTTAAGTGAATGAAGTGGGTTTTCCATGTCAAGAAAGCATGTGCTTTCCTGCCTCCATAGCTCCCGTTTGTCATGACAACAAAGGAATATGAAAGCCATAAACCCACACGAAGGGTACAGGCCGGGGGCTCACAAGCGGAGGCTTTAACAGGTTTCTCAAACAGGGAAATCAGATGGGCACATGGCGCCGATGCAGCAGGAAGGAAAAGCCAAGGGTCAGGGGACACCCGCTGAAAGCCGTAGAGCTGGCGACGGAGCCAGCTTTCCGGGCAGAATGCCAGAGAGCCTCTGCACCAAATCAGTGAGCGCCACTGACACAGGAGGGTCTTAGAAATAGACACAGAGATTAAACACAGGAGAAATAAGGGTTTTAGAAATAAGAAATAGGGATTAAACACAGGAAAATCCCATGGTGGGTGGCATGGAGTAGCCCTTGAGAGCACCCAGCCCAGGTCGGAACAAGAAGATAGAGTCCTCCATGCGGGGAGATTCTAGGAAGAAAACACAAAATGATAGACTTAAATATTGTACAAACATATTGGTAGGATGGGTAGATAGGAATTAGCATGCTATTTCTTCCATGATAGTACAAAGGTAATGCCTAAAGTAGACGAAACAAGCAAAATGTATAACCATATTATTTAGAAATAGTTCTGGTGTAGCTCAGTGGATTGAGCGCGGGCCTGCGAACCACACGATCGCGATTCAATTCCCAGTCAGGGCACATGCTTGGGTTGCAGGCCGGTTCCCAGCAGGGGACTCACAAGAAGCAACCATACATTGATATTTCTCTCCTTCTCTCCTTCCCTTCCCCTCCAAAGATAAATGAATAAAATATATATATATATAAAGAAAGAAATAGTTAGACACCAGAAGGAACAGTTAAAATAGCCAGTTTTTTTCCTCTGGGGGTGTGAGGCTCAGGTAAAGAGCTATGGGGATCAGAAACCTATGTAATTGTCTTACTTTACTTAAAAAACTTTTTATTGTTTTTTTTTCAGTTACCATTTAGTTCCCTTATACAGTTCCCATTTAGTTCCTCACCACACTATTGTCCATGTCCATGAGTCTTTTTTTCTTTTTTGCTCCTTCCCTCTATCTCCGAACCTTCCCAGCCACTGAGCTGTCAGCCTGCTCTCCATCTGAGTCTGTCTCTATTTTCCTTGTTAGTTCAGTTTGTTCATTAGATTCCACATATAAGTGAAATCACATGGTGTTTGTCTTTCTCTGACAGCTTATTTCACTTAGCATAACATTCTCTAGGTCCACCCATACTGTTGCAAAGGAAAAACTTTTTTTACAGATGAGTAGTATTCCATTGTGTGTTGTCCACTCATCTACTGGTGGACATAATTGACTTACTTTAATTTAAAAAATTATGAGTAAATATTATGATGAAATAATATAATTTATGTACTAATTAGGAGAGATTTAAAAATATATATTCAATTGTGGTGAATGTATATTTACAAGAAAGATTCTTAGAGAAGAGTATAACATGTATGGATATAAATTCACAAATAGATAGCAGTTATCTTAATCACTGTATACCCTAAACACATATCCTAAGGAAATAATAACATTATCAGCGATTTACATATAGAAACATTTATCATGGCACTTTTTATATTTAAGAACTTTATAAACCAATACACAGTAGAGAAATGATTTGAAAGATTGTGGTATTAATTCCTGGCACACTGAAGAAGACCAAAAGTTTGTAAAATTTCCAAAAGAGGATATTTGTAGCTATTAAAATCCAGATTTTGCATTTAAAAGCATATTTAATGACATGGGAAGTGCTCATGAATTCCATAAAAAATAAAATTACACCTAAAATAGAATCTCCATTTGTAAATAACCCACACAATCCACATAAATACACACATAGAAAAAAAGGGAAAAATTATATATATCAAAATATTAACAAAAGTTATTTCTGGGTGCAATTTGCTCTTTGTATTTCTAAAAAATTTCAAAATGACAATATAATGAACACGTGTTACTTTACATACTTTTAAAAAAATGAATGTGTTACATACTCAGAATAAAAACAAGATTGTATATACTTATGTAGTTATTTTAACAGGAAGTATAAAAGCTGAAACTATAATAAGTGTTCTTATCTAAAAAATTTGAGTTTACATATTCCTTTTGACCTAAGGGTAGAGGATGTTATTTGTAACTCATCTAAACTCATGTTTAAAAATTTAACAAGACAGTGCAGTAGTCTATTTTCACCATAAATCTATCTTGAGCAAGAATGTTGATAACCTGAGGTTAGCTAAAACTCATTAGCATTTTTCTTTACTAAATCAGAGAACAGCATAATCCAAACAGTCTTATCAGTTTTCTAGACCCCACCCCCTGTCTCCCCACCAAACCTCCATGGACTGACTACCTTTTGAACTTTTTCCCTTCAGTTTCTCATAGCATAAAGTTTTTAGTTCCCATGAGTAAAGTGCATTCTCAAAGCTATAAAGTGTGAGAACATTATCCTGGAAGCAAAATGTTATTGTTAAACTATCAAATATATTTTAACATTGTCTACTTTATAACATTTATAAACTTGAAGGTATATCAGAACAATTTAAAAACACTTGTCTCCTTTAACTTTTACAACTTAAAACCAACTAAAACTGCACTGAAAGGAGGAAAGCTAACAACTTAAAAAAATGCTTATGACTAACTCCTGGTAAAACTGTATTTATGTGTGTGTGTGAGTGTTTGACCAAAGTGCTTTTCTGTGTGCTTCCCTACTCATTCTGACTCACCTTCCTGATAAAATGGGAAACTATAATTGTTATAACTTTTTATATCCTAATCTTAAATGCTAATACTTTGTAGTAAGTTTTTCTATGTAACAGATTTTAAAAGCCTTTTAAAATTCATATTGTTAAATGATAGCTTGGGCCTACAAAGTTATGATACCTTCTACACAGAATTTAATTTGCCCTGGCTGGTATAGCTCAGTGGATTGAGCTTGGGCCTGTGAACCACACGATCGTGGTTCAGTTCCCAGTCAGGGCACATGCCTGGGTTGCAGGCCAGTTCCCAGCAGGGGACTCATGAGAGGCAACCATACATTGATATTTCTTTCCTTCTCTCCTTCCCTTCCCCTCTAAAGATAAATAAATGAAATGTAAAATAAAAAATAAAAAAGTAATTAGTTTGAGTTGTACAATAATAACTTCTACATGCATCAAAGTGTCATGGTTAAATATCATATTAAGTAATTCTTTGCCATGATAAAACAAGTTTTAAAATGTTTGATTTTTTTCCTATAAAATACAATTTCCTGGATACATCATTATCCCCACAATGCCTCTAATAATAATATGCCTCTAATAATAACAGCAGAATATTGACTCATGCAAATGAAAAGTCTATAGGTCATCCTGGCTTTGAAAGAAGCTTTCACTGGCATTTCACTGTCTTACCTTTTGAGATATTGGCTTCTTCTCTGAGGTTCCATGTGGCAGTTTTTCATTCAGGCACAAATAACTTTATCAAGTCCAGTTTCACATCCTCATACTACACTGTACAGAGTAAGGGAGTCTCTTCTGGTAACCTACTGTGGAAAAAGAAAGACGTTCCTCTTTCTCAGAAGGCCAAGCTCCCAGCCTACAGTTGCCTACTCATCTCTCAATCAGTGGCTGGGAATGTGTTGAATGAGTGAGTCCATATCTGAATTCACTTCCATTTAGAACTACATAGCTCAGAATGGGAAGGTGATGTCGCCATCAAGAAACTTGGGCAAATTCCGTAAATGAAAGGAAGTGCAAGAGTGGATAGCAAGTAAGTGTCTACTATATCAATCACAATTACATAGGTGATTTCATATTAATAATTGTTATGCTTCCTCACTTTTCAGAGAAAACAACCAAGACAAAAACACAATTCAGTAGTCTTTAATTCTATGAACAAAATGAACAAAGTAACACACTTTTGACTTGAATCCCAGGTCCCAGGTTGACGAAGCTACACACCCTGCCTTTCAAGATCATTGGAAGAATGGAGAGGCAGAGATGATCCCGTGACGTATCAATGATGATTTTAGGTAGTATTAAGAACAAAGGTTGTATCTGAGCCCCTTAAAAGAACTTTGTGAAAATACTGCTAGAAAATTATGCAGAAACTAAATTGTTGTTTAGGGTAGCATGAGGACACTACTAAATTCACATATGAATTTGTGATAAATAAATTCACAAATAAATCAGATATGAAGAGCCTATCCAACAAATCAATGCATTTAGTTAATTCAGAATTCTAGGTTGGAGACTATTTATTCTATGGGACCCATTGACTTTCCATAGAAACACTGCCAATATTCTTTGGTGACTATAATCCATTCAAGACAGAAAGACCCTTTCTTTGCCTTTCCACACCCAGCCAGTCAACAGAGGATTCGGCATGCGTAGTATTTCTCTCTTCTGTCTTTCCTTTATCTCCAGTGCTATTTCTTTACCCCGAGCTCCATTTCTCTTCTGGACACGAACAGTTCCCTAATTGGGTCCTCCTGTCTCCAGCTATGTCCTCTTTGAATTCGCCTTCTAAAACACCACTAGAGTCATCTCTCTAAAGTGAAATTCTTGTCCTCATGGCTTTTCATGGTTTTGCAAGGTCAGGCTATTTAGAAGGATATACAAGATTCTACCTCCCCAGGTTCATTTCTCACCAATGGTCACTGCCAGTTTTTTTAGAAATTTCATGCAATGCTACTATGCATGCTATAAATATTCTTGTGTATTCTTTAAGTACTTGTGAGAGAATTCATTTAAGATATATGCCATAGTGGGTTGCCATAGATGTGGTGCACATCTCCACCTTTATAAGATTTTTCCAAATTCTATGAAAAGTGGTTGTACTGACTGCACTCCTGCCAAAAATATTTAAGACTTCCTGCTTACAACCTTAACAAAACTTAATTGTTTGACTTTTCAGGTTTTATAAATCTAGTGTGTATCTATCTCATCAATATATTTTCATGTGTCTATTTCTCATTCAGGACTCTTTTTCTCAGTAATTCTTAATATCTTTTATACTTTGTTCTATTGTATTACTCTTATTTATTTATAGATGTTCTTTGCATATTCTGAATACTAGTCTGTCAATTATTTCTACTAAAAAAACTTGATCTTCTTCTTCCCACTTGGAAGCTTCCACTGCCCCCGGACACTCTCAAGATGGCGACTTCTCTGGGTCCCAACACCTACAACAGGCAGAGCTGGGAGGTTGCAGGCTTTCCCATTCTGTGCCAGATGTGTCTTGGAGAAAACCTACATATCCCAATAACCAGAGAAAAGTATGGAAAAGAATGCAAAACCTGTGCCAGGCCATTCACAGTGTTTCGCTGTTGGCCTGGGGTTTGTTTGTGTTTCAAGAAGATGGAAGTGTGTTGCAGACCACTCTGCCTGGTTCTAGGAATTGTATCTCAACCCCTTATGGCTAAAGGTGAGGGACCACCTCTGGAATCCGAGCCAAAGGAGACAAAGCCTGTCTCTAGTAGCAAATGCTGCCTCAGTGTCCTCTCCCTGCCCCCAAAGCTTGGTCGAAAGTCAATGATGGATAAGACCCCTCAAAGCGGGGGGCAACCTAAGCCAGACTGGATCACTTGGGAGGCCTTCATGGAGGACTTGGAGGGGCTGCAACAAGGAGCAATGGACTCTCGCCCCCTGGCTTTGACATAGTCTGAGTCCCCATGTCCTCTGAGAGAAGTGCTTCCTGGCTCTAATCCCCTTAAGCCTGAATACCTGTTGGGGAGGGGTGCTGCTCCTTGCTTTGCTAGAGCGTGTCCTGGGGAAAAATCTGGCATCACAAAGACTTCCCAATAAACCTGTGAAATCTGCTCTGCTAAGAGTGCTTTCATTCTATGTTAAGGATTTGAGCAAGAAACCCTAAAACTCCGTTCCTGACAGACTGACTCATAGTAAGCCCTCAGATTTCTTCGAAATGTTATCTACTGTTTGATCCTTGCCACCCTGTATTCCTGTGTATTAGAATCCAATAAAAGACTATGGATGAAGGGGCTTGGGGCCTTTTTTCTCCTCGGAGAAACTGGCTGCTGCTGGCCTTTGTCTCCCCTGAGAAACTGGCCATCAGCCCACGGCCTTTTCCCAGCAGGGAAGATGGCCACCCCTCCTCTCCAAGCAGATCATGTCATGTCTCAGCCATGATTCACTCTCATCCGTGCCAACTGGGGGGGCTTGTGAGGGAAGTCGCCCCCACAGAAGTGTGCCAAACCAGTAGTAAATCAAAGAATATCTGTGGGACCTGCCTCTTGGATCTAAATCATGGCCTGCCCATCCAGGTTCGTGACACAGGGTTGTCTTTCAAGGAAGACATGCCAAGGTCAGATGTCAACAAACAGTACTATCCACAGAATATGGAGAGGGAGATTGCTAACCCTGATGGAGCACGGCCAGTCGGCATGCTGGGGAAACACACTCTCTGGTGACATGCTGCTCAAACTGGCCCAGACCGCACCCTGTTACAAAAGGAATCGGCCCCACATTTGTTCCTTCTGGGTCAAAGAAGAATGTGAGAGAGAAGGGAAGTGTCCAACTGACATGAGAAGCCTGCAGATCCAGATGACCCTCTTGCCGATCAGAACATTAAAGACGGATGTTACGGAATCAATGACCCTGTAGCAGATAGGCTTCTGAAGTGGGCTTCAATGATGCCTTGTACGGACTCATCAGAGGACAAGACTGTCACCACACTATGTTGGTGGCCTAGGTCGTACCATTACTGAGACAGATCTAAGAGATCATTTCTGCCATTTTGGAGAGATCCAGATGATCACCATTGTACAGTGACCTTTCATCCAGTTTGCCATAAGGCAGGCTGCAGAAGTGGCTGTGGACAAGTCTTCTGGTAAGTTGATTGTCAAGGGCGGTAGACTCAATATGAAATGGGGAAGGCCCCAAGCAGCCAGAGGAAAAGAAAAAGATGACAGAGCCACAGAGTCTGGGATCAAGCTAGAGCCTGTACCAGGCCCTCCAGCTCTTCCTCCTCTTCCTCCTCTTCCTCCTCTTCCCGCAGCAGAAGCAGCCTCTGCCTACTACTCCAACTCACCCGCTAGTGGCCCTCCAGCCGTGGGGAGCACTGCTCTGCCCCCACCCTCTCGTATTGCCCTTTCCCCACCTCCAGATTTAGGGCCACACATGTTCCACCCAGTGAGACCACCTCCTCCTTTCATGAGGGATCCAGGACCAATCCACTATCCCTCTCAGGACCCTGAGAGAACGGGGGCTCATGTCGGGCAACACAGCAGCTCCTAGCACGTTGTCATCATTCTGGGGACCTACAGAAGACAGGGTGCTTAAAAGTCCCAATAAACAAATCTTGGAATGAATATATTTTTCCTTCCTTTGTAGTTTCCAAGGTAGCTGAATGCATTCAGATGTGGGCAGTCAGAGAATGACAGCCGTTATTTGATTGATAGACCTCAAAGAAGCTGTCATTAACACTTCCGGTTACTACTATAATATTCCTAGTAAAATCAATGCTTGTTCTCCTTACTTCTAGGGGAATAAGCAATGGGGTGAATTGGAATAGCCAACGGAGTTACCATCCCAACTATACGTTCATTTTGTGTTATTTTTTTTGAGGAAAAATGTTGACTTTCAGTAAAAACCTTTTGACCATTTTTACGTCCTTGGGTATTTTCCTTTTTATCATCCAACAATAAAAGATGACTAGTATTAATAATCATGGTAGTGGCATGAGTGTGATTTAACACGTCTGCAGTCCCCCCCTAGGAAAGGCACGTGGAAACCAGCAGCCGGCACACCCTGGGCCTCTCCTCACCTTTCCTCTCACTGCTCACCGACGAAGGCTCCTTCGGCTGGTACTTTTACCTCCCCACACCTATCCCAGGAAAGGGCAGAGATAAAAACTCCTTTTTATTGCTATCAACTGGATGGAAACAAATGCCACCAAGTTGTGCATCATTGAAGAAATCTGGTGCCCGGGATGAGATTAGTTTAAAGAACTCCCTGTAAAACACGTTAACAAACTGTGAAACGAAAAGCACCGGAGTGCGTTTGAACAGAGTGCGTTTGGCCGACAGCAGGAACTCCGATCTTCAGCACTCACCTTTGTGGGTCTCGTTTTAATTCCCCGCCTCTGGGCAGGGGACTTGGTTTGGTCTTAGAATGTTTGGGTGTAATTGAATTGTAGATGGAAAAAAATGATGTTCTGTTTTGTTTTTAAAAAATTAAAATGGGTCAATTAAAAAAAAACCCAAACTTGGTGTCTGCTTTCTCATCTCACATTGTCTTTTGATGAGAATATTTTGGAGGGATTCTCATTTTTGTTTCAGTGGTGAAATCACATGGGGAGAAATCACACAAAATATTGTGAATGGAGAATGAGGTGTCAACGTGAAGTCACAGAGGATGAGTGTTCAGAGGCCCTGAAGTTTTTTTGGAACTTGCATGTTTTCGACGAAAGCCCTCCAGTAACTTCTGGAACCTCCGAAGGTTCCATGGTGCCTCGTTTGAGAACTAGTGCCCTGGGCCGAGCTTCTCTGTGCAGGGGAAGAAACCAAGGCTCAGACAGGTGCAGGAACTCTGGTAGTTGCCTGGGGCAAGTAGGAAAGGCTGGGGCAATATGCTGGAGTGGAGGGGCTGTGGGGGCAAGGGGCTGTGGGGCTGATGTGGTTGGTGGTCTGGATCTTACAGGCCTTGTTCTCCAAGGCCACACCAGCAGTTGAGCCCCACAGATATGCAAACTGAAGTTTTCATTCCGTGTACTCTCATACCTAACCTCGTACCCGTGGCATCCAGACTTCCAGCTCACCCTCTCAATCTTGTTGGCTCCATCAGAGGAGGAATGTGAGCACTGGAACCATTTTCTTCATGTGCTTTATTAGGGAAAACGAGGGCTGACAGAGGAGGCAGACTGGGTAAGAACAGTGCAGAAATTGTGTGGAAGTGGGAAGATCTGGCCATTGTTCATCACTGGCAGTTTGATCTTTTGTCAGCTGAGGCAGAAAAGGCTTTTCAGGCTGTAGGTGGAAAAGGAGGCCATCTCCAGTGCGCCTACAACAGCTGACCAGCTCTCTGGAGGAGGAGGCTGGGCTTGACGGCCAAGCAATAACCAACACTAACTGTGTCTCTAGATGATCCTGTGTCTTGTCCATATGAACATCTAGATCGTCTTTTGAGATGCAAAAAGGTGCTGATTTTGGTGCTGTTAAACCTCTCTAATAATGAGAGCATTTTCTCAGACGGGTCCAGACACTTGTCCCTCAGCATAGACACCTGGACTTTGTGGGCACGGTGGGGGTGGGGCAGTCATGAGCCCCAGCTGCATCTCCGTCACACAACTGTGCCCGCCCACACTGGCCTCAGCTTCAGGTGACTGATTCTCACAGCCTTCGGGCTTGGAATTCCCACATGGCCACAAGGTAGTTTTCTCCCCCTCCTCTGTGAGATTTCTGTGGTCTGTATGTCTGTGGTTCACTTTACTCATCAAATTGATGAGCCAATAAATTCCCTTTCATGCTTAAGCCAATGTAAGTGATTTGTTAGATGCTGGAGGCGGAGGATACCTCCAACTACCCTCCGACCTCACATTTGCAGGGCTACCTTCAGTGTGAACAACCGATCCTCCAGGAAGCCACCTTCTTTTCTGCCAGTAATTGAAGTATTTAATTTTAATGTCAAATATATCTATTTTTAACTGTTTCAATTGCAGTTGACATTCAATATTAATTTTAGCTTCAGGTGTATTTTTTCTCATGGTTTGTGCATTTTGTGTTTTGAGAATCATCTAAAATTTGATAACCAGGCATTATAAAACTAGTTACTGAATAATAAATACATTTTCTCCCCTCTAATCAGTAATGCAGTGTTTGTCTTTTATTATATAGAAAGCCTGAGAGCTCTCTACTCTGCTTAAAAAGCCAATTTGTCTGCCTTACGCTACAATTGTTTCAGTTTTAATTACTCTTACAATTACTAGTTTTACAATAATTTTACCTATCTTATAGGATCAATCTCCATCTTGTTTCTCTTCCTCAAAATTGTTATCTTTGGGCCTCTTTCTAATTCTTTATAATGTTAAACTGGAATTAATTGTAGTAAAATTATAAACCAGGTGAGAATGAACAAGCTTTATTCAGTCTTCCTAATATGAAGATGGTATGTCTTTCCATTAATTTGTTCCCTTTAGTGTTTTTACTTTGTATAAGTGTTATATTTTTATACATGAGTTTCACATATAACTTAAATTTTTTTAAATTATTGATTTTAGAGAGAGCAAAAGGAGAAAGGGGGGAGAGAAAAAGAGAGAGAGAGAGAGAAATATCAATTTGGTGTTCCACCTACCCATGCATTCATTGGTTGTTTCTTGTATGAGCCCTGACGGGGGATCAAACCCACAACCTTGCCATGTCAGGACAATGTTCTAACCAACTGAACTACTCAACACATACAGGGACACATACAATAAATGTTTTATTACATATGGTCCTATGTACCACTTAATTATCTGTTTCCTTTATACATATAAACTTCAATTCATGGCTCCTTTACATAAATAGTTGATTTTTTAAAATATTTATTTATTTATCTTTAGAGGGGAAGGAGAGAAGGAGAGAAATGTCAATGTATGGTTGCCTCTGGTGAGTCCCCCCTGCTGGGAACTGGCCTGCAACCCAGGCATGTGCCCTGACTGGGAATCGAACTGCGATCGTCTGGTTCGCAGGCCCGCACTCAATCCACTGAGCTACACCAGCCAGGGCGATTTTTATATATTGGCATAATATCCCCAAATTCTAAACATTTGCAGTTTATCTGGTTGTTCTACATAGCGCTTGGCATTGCCCCTGTGAACGTTAGAACACAAATCTATTTTTGGACATGCATTTTCACTTCTCTCAGTAAAGCTAGGAGTGGGATGGCTGGGCCACATGACAAAGTTATGTTTAACTTGAGGAGAAACTGCTAAACTCATGGAATTATGGCTTAAGTTGGTGCAACTGTATTGTATGTGAATTATTCCGCAATAAGGCTGATGAAACATGTGAGGGGAAAAAACTGAAGGCCTCAGATTTTTACGAATCTAAATTGACTTTGGGGAATGACTTTGGGGAAGCAAATGACTTTGGGGAAGCTGCTGTTTCAAGCAAACTTAATACTCTGAATTTCTACTTCCTCGTTTGTCCAGTAGGAATTTCCCTTAATTTCTTGTGATAAATACTGTATTTTCTGTAGAACATTTAATTTATTGCAGGAGTTTTTTACATCTTGTTTGTCATACTGCTGTAAGCTGCAATCATTTCTTCCCTAAAACTTCACCGGCTTTTAGTGCTTTAAATGAGACCTAGGTACCTTTTTGTGTAAACTTGAAAAAATATGGTAGTTCATCTAATTTCTTCACTTTTTTATTGGGAGAAAGAAACTCATCCTATGAGTTTCTACATTGTATGAGCTCATAAATATTAATGTTTACAGCATGGAGAACAGTGTTAAAAGTTACCAAGTTGGAAATTAATGGTATATTATCAAACCCACTTAAATACATCAACAGACCAACAATTACCAGAATCTGGAAACAAAGCAGATAGGAGACGGCTGCTCTCGGGCTTGTACAGGGCTTGCACAGAAGGTGCGTCTGGCGGAAGACAAGCTGTCGGGGGAGCTTATGAACTCTTGTGCTCTCTGCCTCCCGCTCACTGCCCCAGACCCGGTGCACCCGCTGACGATGCTGCCCAAGACTGTATTCAAAACTTAATATGCCTTCTCCTACTTCTCAAATTAGGTTGTACTTGATGCATTTTTAAAAAGATCATATATCACTGAATTTGAATTTAAGTGTAAAATATGGATTCTTAGTGATCACTTTCCATGTATTTAAAAGAGGACTGTGACATAATATTGACTCACTAGGTCAGAAAGGGACTCCAGATTTTGTATTTCTATTTAAGATCCTACTCAGGACCAATTAATTAGGCAAGGCATTAGACTAAAGATAAGTGTAGAATTTCCCCCAACTCAATACAGATACTAAGTCAAAGATAATCCTTAAATCGATGTTCTTATTTAAGATATTCTTATTTATTTTTACAGAGAAGGGAAGAGAAGGAGAAGGAGGGAGAGAAACATCAATGTGTGGCTGCCTCTCCTGCGTGTCCAACTGGGGACCCAGCCCACAACCCAGGTGTGTGCCCTGACTGGGAATCGAACCAGTGACCTTTAGGTTCGCAGACTGGTACTCAATTCACCGAGCCACTCTAGCCAGGGCAAAGATAGTCTTAAATTGGAAGAAATACATTCTCTCAAATCCCACTTCCCTCCATCTCCACTCTCATCCTAATCCGAGTCCCCCTTGCTATCTATCTTTCTCAGGTTGTAACAGCCTCCCAAGTGGTTTTTCTGCCTCCAGCTTGCCACCTCTTGTTTATCCTCCACGTAAGCACTAAATAATCCTTCAGAAACTATGATATTCAGCTGCTTAAAGTTTTCAGTAAGTCGACTACACACTGCCTCTGGGGCCTGTGGAGTGACCCGGCCGCTGTGACGTCCTCCTCCACCCACACACACTCAGTAGCTGCACCTAGTGCTTCTTTCAAATAACCTTCCTCACAAGCCTTTGTTCATGCTGGTCCTTCCGTTTAACCCTCTTCCCTGGCTCTCCCTAGTCACCCTTTAGGATTTGGATTTAGGTTGTTACTTCCTTTTAGAAGACTTCCCTCCACCCCAGATAAGTCAGAGGCACCATATTCCCTTTTAGTTCTTACTAGACACTGTTGCTTAACTCTTTCCTGCTCAGCTGTTAGGTCTGTGAGCACAGGAACCATGTTTATCTGGTTCTGCTCCTGCAGCCAGTGCCTGACACACTGGCTGGCACCTAGCACACACTTCAATGGACTCCCATTGTAAATTCATCCACTAACATGCCGACAAAGAATGGTGTCTCTCTTCCAGAACACATGCTGATTCTTTCTTTTTCAATGCATTCTTCCCATAAATATCACACAGCATGAATGGCCAGACTGCAGCTTTCAACTTGATATATCCTATTTATCTGGAAACTTGACATAATTTATAACTTAATTATAATTTGATATTCATGCAGCCAACAAATAATTAAGAACCAGTTCGTAACGAAGGAAGGAAAACATACACAAATGCCAGGCACTAGTAAAGGCCGGAAGAGTGACTGAAGACTGAAAGGCAGAACATTGGAGATGAAAGTCATATAAACAAGTAATAGCCATGAAATCAGTGTAAAAGTCAAAAGTATAAACAAGCCACTAAAGAAGAAAAGAGACAGAAGCATATCATTTGGCTTGGATGGTTGAGATGAGAAAAGCCGTTCCAAAGAAGCGAGTGTCTCACAGGATGAGTAAAAACTCGCGGGATGGAAGGGAAGGTCATTTTCAGCAGAAGGCAAAGTGAGCGAAAGCACGATTTGCAAGAGAACTATGTATACGGAGTTATAGAAGTGTAGAAGCTGACACTGGGGAGGTAGATGAGACTTCAGAGAAAAGGATGCGTTGTCCAGGGTAAGATGTTTGCGCTTTGCTCAGTAGAAATAAGAACACTTAAAAATGTATTGTAAGCAGCAGAAAGGCATAACCAAATGAATGTGCAAGACCACAAGAAGGAAGATCAGTGCATCGTACAAGCAAAGAATGAGAAGAGGGAATGCAGTGTCACGGGAAAGGAGGTAAACAGATGCAATGAAACAGTGTCAGGAACAGGACTTGGTGGGACGGTATGAGGAGCAGTCATTACCTCTGGTTGAGGTTCTCCACAGCAACTATCACTAAAACGAAAACAAACCGCCTGAATTACGGCAGACAAAGAAACGCTTCCTTCCTTCCTTCCCGAAGTCAGGGGATGAGAAAAATGAATAGTCGGTAATGGGTCGAAAAATGATCATTCCTGGCCTCATTCTAATTTGAATGAATAATTTTACATTTATAACTACCAGTAACAAGTTCATCACATATTTTAAAACTTTTAAAAATAAATATACTAGCAGAGATACGTTCGTTCTTAGAGAATCTCAGAAGTTTCAGTGACATCAAAATAATAACAGGAGTAGACACATTGTCTACTGAGGACCCAGAAAGAGAAACATTTACTGGGGTAAATTTTAATGGTAAATTACAAAAGTAAAAGGTAAATGGTGGGAGCAGATAAGGGAACTTATGGTCCAGTCACAGCAACAATCAAAGGGCATTTAAGGCACAGGTATAGAATAATTCTGGTAGGTATCCACAAGTGTCTTTCAGGATCTCAACACCAGTCAAATGGAAGAGCTCCACCCAGTGATTAAATACGCTGATTACACTCCAAGTAAATATCAGCTTAAATGAACTGAAGAATCGGATCTACAATTAGGACTTTTTCCAAAATATTCAGCTTTCCCATCACTCTAATTCCTACTGTTCAACTTTCCTGGGTTAATTAATATTGTGATTCTTTCCTTTTTCTTAATACTCATCATAATGTAAAATTCAAATAATGTATGTGTTTGGTCTGTGATACTTACTAAATAAGTACTCTGTTCCTAATTTTAAAGTGCTAAGTTGAACACTTTGCATCCAAAAAATTTGAATCCAATTAATATTTGCTACTAATGATTTAGTGAACTTCAGAGAGAAAAATAAAATACACGTTATATAGTCTCTCCACTCCTGTACTAGATATAAATAAAAATCATCATAAAATGAACATAGACTTGCCCTCTCAAAATAAAGCTGCACGTTCTTAGCTTTGCTAGCCCTTATCGGTACTGCCTTTCCAGACTTCCTCGCTCTTTGAGTACCACAAGGAACCTGCCGTTTTCACTAGAAGAATTAAGGCTCAAGTAACACAACAATTAAAGTTTTGATTTTGTAGGTTAACTTTCAAGTTTCACACTAACCCCACCTCATCACCTTCTCTACATCCTTCAGCTTGAAAGAGTGAGCACACACCTGGGGATTGTTAAAAAGTAAAAATTAAATCTATAATGTTACTTGGGCTCAAAAAGTGTTGTAGTTTGTAAAATTGACAAGGTTCTTTTACTTTTTAATGTTTCCCCAAGTGCTTGTCAATTATATAAAGTTGTGAGTAATAAATAGCATAAAACGCAGTTCCAAAGTCTTTAATTTTTATTTTTCAGGGACTGTATTACATGGTAAAACATTGCATACCAGAGTAAAGCAAGCAAAAAAATATAGAATTACTTTTTCCCACTTTCTGGTCCTTAGTGGGAGCATTTGAGATCTTGCTCCCCAGACATGTCGTCAGTTTGGCTCAAATCAACTCTTAGAAAATTTCAAAAAAGAAAAGGCCTTCGTGAAGATTTTTCACCTAACATTGCCTCTTTTTAATCTGTTCTCACTAATACCTTACCTTACGCACTCTTTAGGGTGCTCCTGTATGGTCTCACCCCAGATCCGCTCAGAGGGTGGGACAGACAGGGCGGCACAAGCTGCGGATGCCTGTCTGGTTAGTGTAATAAATACCCATCATCCAGCTTAGGAGACAGTTATGGGGATGGAGTTAGTGAAAACTCTAGTTAACTGAGTGTTTAATTATGTAGCTTCAAATACTCTATCCAGGACTTTCCTCTCTCATTTTCTTAAGACCTTCAAGTTAATCAAAAGGGGGGGAATTTTAGTTACAAGCTACTTACCAAACTGCCTGAGAGGAAACTTAACTTTTTCTATAATTTTTAAAAGAGAATAATGGATAATTTGGGTATCTCTTCAATAACTTCAACTAAGTCAGTTTTGCTCTCCGCCCCCGCCCCCCACCGAAAATTATGCTGTCAAAGAATAGATTAAGATTCTTTGTAAGTGTAAATGTATGGTGTTAGTGTGAGGTGATTAATTTAATTTAATTAATTTAAAGTAAATTTCTTTTTCTCTTAGTTCCTGATGTTAGATAACAATGTAACAAAATTTAGATTCCAGTTTCTACTTGATGACACAGGATATCTTTTACTCTATTTTCAATTGATATTTATAAATTGCACACTATATGTAAATTGGGAGATTAAAAATGTTTCAAATATGTAACTGTGTGTACTCTATGTAAAGAAAAAGAAAACAATGTCAAGTATAATTCAAAAATTTTTTAAAGTTGTAAAAAAGAAAAAAGGAGAGGGAGGAAAAAGACAAAGGAGATTTTTTCTTTTGTCTTTGCACAATAAAACTTTAAAAATGTTTCTTTTAAAAAAATTGAATTGAGTTTTGAATTGAGATTTCAAAAAGAAAAATACAGTCCTGTGAAAAATCACTTGTTTTAATAAAAGATAAAAGTTTTTTGTGGCATAAGAACCACAAGGTGGTGCTATAATTCCATGCTGGTACTAATATTTTAGAAGTTAATTATAAGAGTTTTTCTTTGAAGTTCTTGATTTTCATATATTTTTTGAAATTGAAAATATAAAGCTGACTGGATTTGTTTTAGAATATTTACTGAAATTAGTAAATGTGAGGTTTTATGTGAACTTTAAAAGTTCATAATTTTGAAGTCTAATTACTTAGCATGTACTAGAATATTAAAAATGCTTTCTTAAACGTTATTTCTACTTAGAATTTCATCTTAATGTTTCATATGTGACAAATTTGAAAGTACACACATACAACATAAATGGATGGGTAAATAATATACAATCAGATAAACAATAATAACAAAGAAAAAGTACTCTCCTTTTTCCTCACAAATAATGGAATCAATTTTCTTGAAGATTATCCAGGATGATTACTACGTTTTTATTTACAAAGTTAAGAAATAATACTTCGTTTAGTAATTTAAAGTAAATTTCTTTTTCTCTTGATTTAACTTCATCTAAGACATTTTCTCTCTCCAGAAAAATATATTACTCCCCATCACTTTAAAAAAATCCTGCCCAGGCACGTGTACATAGCGGGCGGCCGCCGTCCGAGGGTCTCTGGGGCTCGTCTCCCAACAACCCAGCACAGAAGTCCCCGCCGCGTTCTTCACTGAACTTGCCGCCCGGCTTCTAAACACCAAAGGGGAATCACACCCGCACTTTCTCCAGGTCAACTGAAAATGCGCTGCTGCTTTCTCACTAAGCATTAAATCGTTGTATTTTTGTTTTATTTAATTTTCAATGAGCATTTTTAAGTTTTCATTACGACCTACTCATCAGTACAGATGGCAAAACATCGTGTAGACGGCCTCCTGGGTACAATACGCAAGTCCCAGTTGGAGTGTTTCCAACAGGATGTAAACTACGGTCCTGAAGCCCGTACTTTAAACACATGTTACTTAGCACACTGCCAACAAATGTCAACACAAAAATACGGCGCTACAGTGACTTCACTCTGTAAAAGAAATGTACTGGCGTTTTCCTAGGGAAAGTAAAACAGAGAAAAACCATACAAGCATAGCACAAAAATATTTAAGTATTTATTCAATTCCAAATGAAAAAGCTCATCTATTAAATGGAATTATGATTCTTAATAAAAATACTGTAGCATATTAAAATTTATAGAGAATTCTTAAAATACACAACATGTATAGTAGCCAACATCCTGGAAAAGTTCATGTAGAAAAATTCTATAATTAGTGATTTGAACCTTTTAGTAATTCAGCAGTTTCTTCAAACCTGAAAAATAATAAATAATACATTAAGTAAATAAATATCATTTACTTATTGGTTTGAAGAAACCAATAGGTTTTAAGTTGCTAAAATTATACTTTTGAGTCTAGAATAAATTTCAATATTTATCTTATTTATAGGTATAATTACTGTTAATAAATTAAGTATATCATAGCCAGAAGGGAGGAATAACAATTAGATCCATTACTAGTCTTTATTTCTTGGAGCACATGTTATTTCAGTACTTCTCAAATTTCAAGAAATCTTACAGTTTTTAAAGTAGTAGGCTACCTAATAACTTAAATATAATCTCACATTTCCTTTCAACTACTCTTTAATATAAATATAAGTATCATTTTTAGTATTATCTCACTGATTAAGACTTACTGAAAAATGTTAGCAATACTTTAACAATGCTTAAAATGTCTCCAAACCATCCATCTACGCATATTACTTAATATTTTGACAAATCAATTATCAAAAATAGATAATCCTCTCGATTAACTATCAACCAAAAACATCTCTGTACCCTTTAATCCACAATTAATTCCATTAGTGATGTTTTACATCCCTGGCTGGAAACCCAAACAGTGACTCGTCTCACACACACATAACTGTAGGTGGATTTATTACCCACTTGAGTCCTGAAATTCCACACCTGATCGAGAGACCTTTAGGGTTTGAAACACATATGCACATTCTATATACACTGTAACCCAATACAATTCCCCATGGAGGAATGAATTTCTGCTGCCCCTTTCTGTTACTTACATTTTTTTCATCCTTTCCATTTTCTGGATCGTTGTTTCCTTTAATTTAAAAATCAACAAATTTAGGCAATTTTTCCAAGTAAACCCATCATCAAAGACAGACCACGAACATATAAAACACAGTCTGAAACCTCCCATGAAGTCCTGTTTACTTATCACAGAGAATTTTTATGGGAGATTAAGATTTACACAGTTTCACTACTTTTCTTGCCAATGAGATCTACAACAAAATCTAATGCTTGCTTGTTCTCCTGACCATAGAAAGGAAATCCTCTAAGCAGTTGTCAGTTTTTCTTACCTCGGAAATATCTTTCAAGCCACAGTAGTTAACAACTGAGGTTCTGGGAGTCGAGTCCATTGATACTGTACTATAACCAGAGGACAGAGGGGCGCTTGTTTCCTTTGCTTTGCTTTTTCTCTCTGTGGAGAAATTAATTTTTAGGTTATCTTTGCCTTTCACAGTGGAGTTCTAAAAATTTCATGTGTATATATGAAAGAAAAACACATACTGTAATATAAAATTGTGACTAGTATACAGATAGATGAGTATTTAATATTCTCCTAGGATAATGACTTACATATAAAGACCTAGATGTTAAAAACTGGCCAATAATTACAAAAGGCAATTATTATCTTTATCATGATAGCCACCAATTATTTGAATAAATAGGCAAGTTAATTAATTTTAAAATATAAACTACTAACTCATGGCAAATCTTCCCCACCACTGAATCAATTCCGGAACATCACAGATAAGGCGTACTCCTGTCAAATCAATCAACAGGCTTGAGGACCATTTGGCTGCAAAAACATGCAACCCCCCCCCCTCAAAAAAGAAAACTCCTTTATCAGTTTTATTTTAAGCCAACACAGACAACCTCAATTAGGGAACAAAGTATTACCACATGAGGACCGAAAACAACTAAAAAGACTCCTACATTCCTTTTACTTTCATCTCTCCTACAACCAGGGTCTTTTGTCTACTTCTCTTGCTTATTTGCTCCATTCTTCTACTTGCTCATCAGCATGAACTTGGATAAAACACCCAGTCCAGGCTCAACATCATTTGATGTTACTATCCTAGGAGTCCTTGATTTGAAATTCCAAATTTCCAAGGGAAACAAAATGATTTGGCTCAATGCCTTTTGTATCCATGTTCCTGGGATGAAGTGTCCACTCTTAACCCAATTACTTGAGCTCAGGGGTCAAGACCACATGGCACAACTTTGAAGACTAGCTACACCCCACTGGTTTAGCGAATGTAGGCCGTGTACAGGTTACTGACCAATGCATTTTCTTCTCTAACATATATTATTTACACGTGAAAAGCTACTACTTAAGTTTAAATTAGAAACTTGGAGAATCATTTTTATTACTTTATAGCATTTAGTAATTAAAAAGGTAAAAACAACTGTAACAGTTTGCAATTTTGTACACTAGAATTTATTCAACACTGTGTCATGTAAAATATGTAAGGTGGCTTCTTCAGCTATCTTTGGTTTTGGTAGTTTGTAAGTTCAATATTTTCTTTGCTCCTAGGAGCTTTGCAGTTTCTAAAAGGTAAGTTTGGGGAATATTAAAATTGCCAAATACCTACAAAAAGTATTTTCCTAAACTCCTAACTATACCACCAGTACTAATACTTCTACAAGAACTTACCAAGTTTCAGAATATCTGTGTCACTACTAGAAGAATAATCTTCATTCATTTCATTATATTCTGTATAGTCATCATTCTGGAATAATATGGTTTAGAATTTAGAATGAAATGAAAAGGATAATGTTGTTATTTTATATTATTACTGCTAAGCATAAAATATAAAGATGACATATAAGTGTTTAAATATTTTTAAGTATTTTACTTATAAGCAACACATAAATATTTCTATGTATAAGAAATCCTAAAAATGTGAAATCAGACAGCAACCTTCTTGAATCTACTAATTTTACTTTTTAGGAAGGAAAGATAGGCCAGGACCAGAAATTGAAATCCTGAGTAAATCAAGAAACAATTTCTCAGATTTGATAAGGCAGTGGAAAACTTGGTAATTGTCTCTATAAAATGTACAAGTTGGATAAAGGAAATGAGCGGGAGAAGGAAGTTCTAATTTTAATTTTTCCTCTCCTGTCCACTTTTTCTTCACCCTGCAAAACACACCATCTGTGCTATCATGGGACATAAAATAATTTCATGGCCATGACAACAGCATAAAATAGGCTGTGTCTAAACAGGACTGCCTTCCCACCACGCATTCTCCACGCATTATCTTAACATTCTTTGATTCAGCATTTCCAAAGGAATACTTACCCAACAGTAAAAAGAAACTTCATTGTAACTGAGATATTCTACACGCATTATCAAAAGAAAATACCTTTTTGGACAGAAGCAGTTCTGTCTCAAGAAGAGTGACACGACTGAGAAGATTAGTCCAGGTTTTCTCATCTACCATCACTTTTCCTTTCATTTTTTCTTCCAAAGCGTCTAATCTGCTCTCTACCTGAGTCAGTTTCTTAAGCTTTTCTTGGCACTCAGCAAGCATACTCTGCAGTGCAGTAATCTCAGGATTAACTTTTATATCCTACAATGATTAGAAAGGTTACAAATATTACACAAACAGAACTTCCTTTCGAAGTCAAATGTATTCCCATTTCCACAGTGCCACTGCAATAGTTAAAAGAGCAATACAGCACGCGGGTGGAGGCTGCCGCCCGGGAGGCAGACTGTCTGGGCACTTGTATTAGCTTGTCTAACATGTACCACCTTGATGCTTCAATTTCCTTATTGAAAAAAAACAAAACAGTTCCTACTTCATATGGTTCTTGTGAGGACTGAATAAATTAATTTTCATAAGGCTCTTTAGAACAACACTGGGTAGTACAATAAAACTGTCACTAACTAGCTTCTTGTAACAACACCTAGCCCAAAGCTGAGAGGAAATGACCAAGAAATGACAGCGCATTAAAACTGTTCAGTTTGCTATAAATAGGAAATAAACCTAATGGCCATCTGGTAGTTTTTATAAATACCAACTGTATACTAAGATGTGTAAAGGTCACAAGCAAAAGAAAGATAGAAAACAGAGTTTTAGCAGAAGCAAGAGCAGCCACGCTAACAGGGTCTGTGGCAGTACAGTAACAGAAACGATTCTCTAAGAGAAAAGAGAAAAGGACACCAAAGGCCCCAAAATTAAAATGAAAAGGCAGTAGTGTACCAATGATTCCCATTCATCAATGCAGGAAGGTGAGAGAGACCCTTCACTGTAATGAGCAGTGTATCTCTGAATCTCATTACACTGTAAATTCCTTGAAGACAAGTACTATGTCTTATTCATCTCAGCATCACCCATAACACCTAGCCCAGTACCCTAACTATAAGCAATAAGTAATATCTGTCAAGTTATTATCAGTAAGACTTACCGATTCTTAAGTAATTGTAAAAAAAGACAATGTGTCATGATTAATAATTCAAAAGACTAGATATTCCAAAAATTAGATGCTGAAGCAATTAGGTACCTCAAAGTAAGAAAGACTGGCATGTGTTAAGGAAGTCCAGAATTCTTACTTGTTGCTCAGACTTGATGTCAGGGACCTTTTCTTCAGGATCCTTCATTTCGGTGTCCTTTATCTCACACACAGCAAATGCGGCGTTAACATCCGTCACTGTGCTTAACGCGTCCTCAGGAATGTTCACCCCGTCTTCACTATAGAGGTGGCGTATCACTACAGCCTTCTTCTGCGTGGAGAAAAGTGCCACAGCTGCTGGCTTCCATGTTTCCGCAGTCGTTTCAGGCATACGCAGTGCAACTTTGCCCAAGAACGTTTATCTTCCCTTTACCATTTACAACGGCTTACATGCCACATATAATGTATGTATCCAGTACTAATTAAGCTATTAATATTTTATGTGTGATGATGAAATTATGGTTATGATCTTTTACAGTATTTTTTAGATTAGAAAAAGTATTGAAATATCTCTTCGGTGATGTCTGGGATTTGTTTCAAACTACTTTAGATTTGGGGAAAGATGTAGGGAAACAGGGTTGTAGTAAAGATGAAACAAAATCAGCAAAGGGTTGATAAGATGCTGAAAGTGGGAATGAGTGCTTCTGTAAATGTTCGAAATGTTCCATTACAAAAAGTTATTTTAAAAATAATTTCATCATAAAAAGGTTACCACATAATTCACATACAAGTAAGCAAGAAGTGGCTCTATGAATAAAACTCACTACAATTTTTAAAAAATTTGGTTAAATCACAAAACATCAGACTCTCAGCTAACAATTTACACATAGTAATGCCAAAGGGAAAGTCCTGGGGGTGAGGACCAGGTCAACCTGTGCCTTTACAGAGGACTCATTCCACCACAGGTGCTCAAAGCAGGTAAGGGTAGGGAAGATGTCCTCATTAAAACACTAACCCAAGGCCAGATTATAGTTTTGGGAACTATCAATCACTGGATACTTCACATTCCTGATAGAGAAGTATGAACACAGGTAAAGGAATCACCATAACCTATAACTAATGGCATGCTCTTTCTATGTTCCCATGTTTTAGGAAGGCTGAACACACAATGAGGAGAAAATGTTCACGGGCACATAATATAACCTTCCTAAATCATTGTTTTCTATGTGGGGAAAAATGCAGAAATAGGAATTAAACATATAAAGAGAAAGTTCAATTGGACATTTCTACCCTCTCCTTACAACTTTTGGAACAGTTCCCAGAGAGCATATGGTATGCACTGTTAAAAAACACACAGTACAATATTTAATTGCAATGTCACACCAGCTGCTAGTTAGAAAAGTGTACATTCGATTAACTGGGAGGTAACTCTTAGCGCCACGACACACTCTCTGCACTCCCCCACCTTTCCCGAAGTCATAAACCTGCCCGTGATGTCAATGCCGACAGGTTCTGCAGACGTCTTCTCACTGCTTGAAGAAGGTTCTGACTTAACTGAATTGATCTTTTTCCTTTGTTGTGATGGAGGCTACAAAAAAGAAGTGTTAAGATGTAAAAAACTTTGTGTGAAAGCACGAGGTATATTTAAAGTCTGTTATTTCAATTTTTATATATGAAATATGACTATCAACCCATGAGAGTCTGTGAAACTGTGTTTTTGAAAACTAAGAAGTGATAAAAATATCCTCTTTGAACTGTTAGCTTAGGACTAGTAGCTCCGAGTCTCAAATGTGTGAATACAAGTCACTGGTGTTTAAAGCAAACGCCAGGTATTACAAAGTTACACAAACTGGTAAATAATGCACTAATTATACTGTGTATTAATTTGTTATCTGAGTGAGTAGTTGATTTTATATATTAAACTACTGGCCACTTAGCATAAGTTAAAATCTACTAAGAAAATTACCTTCTCAATACTACTCAACTCCTTGTGCTTTTTTATCACACAATTCAAAATATCACAAATAATCTGGATTTTCCATTCTGCAAATCCACATTGGAGAAACTGCTTTTTCGTCAAGATCGGTTTATAATTAAATTGATCACGAAGAAGCTGTAAAGTGAGAATAGATCAACAAAAAACTGAGAACAATTTCTTCCAAAAATCCAAAATAACACTGGCCATCTAGTTAGGATGGCCTTTTATTTAAAAGATACTGAAGAGATTCATAGAAATGGTAAAAGTCATGACCAGGTAGGAGAGGTATCTAGGTGGAAACAGGTAGGTATTGACGTATCCAAGAATAGATGGCTGTCCAAAGAAATGGAAAAATAGAGCCAATAATCAAAAAAGTTCAAATATCCTCATAGGTACTAGAAATACTCCTTAGCTCACTATAGAATAAAAAATACCATACCAGATATGCCAGCAAATCATAGTTCTATTTGTTTATAATTCTTCCACTACATGAGTTTTTTCAGACAAGTCAATAGGCCTCTGAGTTTCAATTTCTCATTTGTAAAATGAGAGTAATAGATGAAATCAGTAATTTTTCAAACCTAATCTTGAACCCCAGGATTTCTTAGAAGTACCTCTTAGGCTTCCACAGAAGTTGTCTGGGTGAAAGGCAAAGAAAGGAAAGATTAAACAGAAGCCTTACACATAAAATCTCCCATTGCATCAAATGCAACTTCCTACTGAAAAAAGAAAAGATTTGACTTGATAAATGAGTTTTACCATTTCTTAAAAAGTTTAAGAAAACCTGAGTACTTGAGTAAAAAGTAACGATAGTAAGTAGGTTTAAAAAAAATCAAATATGAGATTAAGTTCAGTGTACGTAATACAAGTGGAAATACTAAGTTAGATGTAAGACATGGTCCCAGATCACAATACAAAATCCCAGTAAACGCTGTAGTTCATTCTCACAAACAACTAAATTAACTTACAATTCTACAAACTATAACCACTACTCAATAAAACCACATTTCTAACTTCCGCCAGCATACCAAATTTTACTAAAATTTGATATAAAAAGGGGCAAATGATAACCAATGATCCATGTTTACCAGCTTTTTTAATAGAGTGATATAGGATATTTAATAGAGTATGAAACACAAACTTCAGTTACATCTTCATGGCAATAGGCGCGGCATTTGAATGAGGTGAATGTGTGTGAAAATGCTCTGTCAACTATACCACTGCGTATATATTTAAGAAGGCATTATGAAAATGAATCTTAAAAAATCAGTAACGTCTAAAACAATTATTGCCCCACAAACTGAAAAATACCTTATAGACAGTGTCTATAAAGCGCAAGTCATTCTTTGCCGTGAGCTCTGCGTTGGACTTCATCAGAAGCTCTGCTACGTGAGACGAATATGAGGTCAGGGAATAGCTGATGATGGGCAAACACGCTGCCGTCTCTCCCTTCATCAAACTGTCGTGGGGGAAAATATTTTCAGTGAGCATAATTCCACAAGGTTGGATAACCAGGGAAATACAAGAATTACTGTCAATAACTTATAACTTGCTGCTACAGCCATAATGACTAAGTGGTGCACAAGACCCTTTAGATTCTAGCCCCTGTGCTAAGCCAGTCTAGCAAAAGAATTTCATTACCATGAAATTCTACTACTCATATGCTCTTTAGTACCAAGAAAAATCTAGTACATTTTCTCCTAATAAAACAAATGTACCATCTTACAGAGCTCAGGTGTACTTTACACTCTTGCAAACACTTGTTACTTTATCTCACATGCTTTTTCACCACAAACCACAAAGGAAAAATATTATGAGTTCTAAGTTATAGAGGGAAACAGGTTTGGGATACTGTAAGTAGCTATCAGTAGCTTTCAAGTGCATCAGGCTCCTTTGAAAGCTGTACTTTATTTTAGATTATGCCAATTCCTCCAGTCTAGAAAGGTATCCCACTTTCTCTGCCTATTACTGATTCTTCATCCATCACTTCTCAGATCTCAAGCTTCCCATGAAGCCATCCTCACTGTTCTGATCCATTTTTCTCTCTCCCAGAATGACTCTCAGGCTATTTAGTGTCTGATGCCTCATGACCTGTCTTGTACTGTTTTGTAATTGTCTGCATATACGAACTTCACATTCTCCATGTGAAGTACCTTCAGATTCTCCCACAAGTAATTGAGATTGGTTCAATTACCCAGTTATATTCATTCAACTGAAGTAATAATGCACAGATAAAACATTTTTTCCCACAAAATTCAAGACATAAATAAATATTCCTATTCCCATTCCATTTTATTTTTCTGGTAAGACAAAGAACAAGTATATGATGACAGCATTACAATTTGTTTTTCAGGACAAATACAAATTGTTTCTATTTTATGTTAATGGATATAATATGTTACCTAATGAGAAGACTGCTCTGGCAACCTTGTCTATCTGTAAGACAGTTTTAAAAAGGAAAAAAAAATGCCTGAACAGCAAAACCTGTCCCACTTGGTGCACGCTGTGATTAGAAGATGGCCAAGTCTGCACACAACATCTCATATAAAACAACCTTGGAGATCTTGGTCCTCTCTCATCTAATAGCGACTTCGACTAGCAACGGTAAGGAAAACACGGCGGAGGTGGGAAGTGGGCTGCTGGAGGGGGGTAGGCCCACGGAAAGGCGAATCCAGAGGGCCTGGGAGGGTCAAAACTGCCACCATGACCGGGGGCAAGAGCAGCGAGATGCTGCGGCACATCGACTACAGGATGAGGTGCGTCCTGCAAGACGGTCGTATCTTCACTGGCACCGTCAAGGCTTTCGACAAACATACGAATCGATCCTATGTGACTGTTACAAATTCAGGAAGATCAAGCCAAGGAGCTCAAAACAAGCAGAAAGGGAAGAGAGAGTCTCTGGTCTGGTGCTGCTTCTAGGGGAGAACCCGGTCTCTCCCCGCAAAGAGGGGGGCACCCGATAACCACTTGCCGGAGTGGCTGGGGGCCCAGGGATCAGTAGAGCTGTGGGCAGGGAATCCCAGCTGTTGTTCCCCGGCCCCAGGCCCCTGCAGGGCTCGCTGGGCCGGTTGGTGGGGTTGGTGGGCCCTCCGGACAGGTGATGACTCCACAAGGAAGAGGCCCCATTGCGGCGGCTGCCACAGCCAGTATTTCGGGGGCCCCAACCCAGTGCCCACCAGGCCGTGGGGGTCCTGCCCCACCTAAAGGCCGAGGAGCACCCCCTCCAGTCATGCTGGGCCCACCTGCTGGTTTGAGGCCTCCCACGGGTGCCCCAATCGGGATCCCCCTGGACGAGGAACTCCACTGAACATGCCCCCTCGAGGAATGCGGCTCCCTCCCCGGGGAACGCGAGGCCTTCTTCGACCCTCGGGCACAGTTATGAAAGTAGCTCCGCAGAGGCACCGTCCGGTTCCAAGGGGCCACGTTAGCACAGACCTGTTCGTTGGTTACTCCGTTGCGCTGCAGTCTCACCCTTATTCCGCAAGTTTGACTTCTCACGGGTTGTCCGGTTTCCCTTTCAGGGCCCCTCCCCCGGGAATGCACCCACCAAGGCCCTAAAAACTCAGCCTGGCCTCCTCAGCTCCCTGCCTGTTTCCCAAAGGGCTGTACGTAGTCCTTTTATTGCCTTGTGGCCTATGGAACAAATTTACAATAAACTCTGAATAGCCTCTTTAAAAAACACAAACAGTAAGAAAAGCAGACATTATAAATTGGCACACTAAAGCAAAAAACGAAGAAGAAATTTTAAATGGGAAAAAGTGGAAAGAATCAACATGTGTGTATGGGGCTGTGTCAGGCGGCAACCGGAAGGAGCAGCAGTAAACAGTTCCCTGTCTCAACAGGCTATCACTATTACGGAACAATCTAAAAACGATTGTTCTCCACGCGACCGTGTGGTTTTTATCCTCTATTTTGTTGATGTGGTGAATCACATTTATTGATTTGTGAAAGTTGTACCAACCTCGCACTCCGGGAAGAAATCCCACTTGCTCCTGGTGAACGATCTTTTTGATGCATTGCTGTTCTCGGTTTGCTAACATTTTGTTGAGGATTTTAGCGTGCATGTTCACCAGGGACATTGGCCTATAATTTTCTTTCTTAGTAGTGTCTTTATCTGCTTTTGGAATTAGGATAATGCTGGCCTCACAAAATGAGTTTGGGAGCCTTCCTTCCTCCTGAATTTTATAAAATAGTTTGAGGAGAGAGGTGTTAGTTCTCAGAGTGTTTGATAAAATTCACCTATGAAGCCAAACTGATCCAGGAGTTTGTTTGTTTGTTTGGAGGCTTTTGATTACTTCTCCAATTTCATGAGGTGTAATCTGTCGATTCAGATTCTCTGATTCATCTTGATTCAGTTTCGGAACACTGCATGTTTCTAGGAATTTCTCCATTTCGTCCAGTTAGTCCAGCTTGTTGGCCTATAGTTGTTCACAATATTTTCTTACAATCCTTTGCATTTCCTAGGTGTCTGTTGTTATTTTTCTCTTCATTTCTGATTTTATTTCTTGGGCCCTTTTTCTTTTTTTCTTGATGAGTCTGGTTAAAGGCTTGTTAATTTTGTTTATTATTTCAGAAAAGCAGCTCTCAATAAATGTAAAAAAAGCACTTGATAAAATACAGCACCCATTTATAATAAAAACTCTCAGCAAAGTGGGAATAGAGGGAACCTACCTAAATATAATAAAAGCCACACGTGACAAACCCACTGACAGCCTCATACTCAAGGGGCAAAAACGACAAGTGTAACCCTAAAGATCGGGTGTAACCCTAAAGATCGGGAGCAAGACAGGGATGTCTGCTCTCACCTCTCTTATTCAATGTAATACTGGAAGTCCCAGCCACAGCAATCAGATAAGGAGAAGAAATAAAAGGCATCCATATTGGAAAGGAAGTAGTAAAATTGTGTTTAGTTGCAGATGACACAATACTGTACACAGAGGACCCCAAAGATTCTACCGAGAATCTGCTCCACTAGCAGATGACAGCTAGTAGAGCACTGGAGGGATTAAGCAAAAAGGAATAAGGGCTCCTGGACATGGACAACAGTGGACGATTGCTGTAAAGTACTAGAACTGATAAACAAATTCAGCAGAGTAGCAAGGTACAAAATTAATATCCAGAAATCAGTTGTAGGCCAATAGCAAAGTAACAGAAAGGAAAATTAAGAAAATAATCCCACTGACAATTGCTTCAAAAAGAATAAAATACCTAGGAATAAACCTAACCAAGGATATAAAAGACCTATATTGGGAAAATCATAAGACACTGAAAAAAGAAACTGAAGAAGACACAAATAAGTGGAAGCACATAACATGTTCATGCATAGGAAGTATTAACATCATTAAAATGTCCATAATACCCAAAGCAATCTGCGGATTCAACGCAATTCTTAGCAAGATTCTACTGACATATTTCACAGAACTAGAATATTTCAAAAATTATATAAAACCAAAAAATCTCCTGCATAGCAACAGTGATTCTGAGAAAAAAGAACAAAGTTAGAGGAATCAGGCTACCTAATATCAAACTATACAATAAGGCCACAGTAATCAAAACAGGATGGTACTGACAAAAAACAGACACATAGATCAATGAAATAGAATAGAAAGTCCAGAAATAAACCCACACCTTTATAGTCAATTAATTTTTGACAGAGGAAGCAAGCCAATACTATGGGCTAAAGACAATTTATTTATTCAATAAATAGTGAGGGACAACTTGGACAGATAATGTACAGAAAAATAAAACTAGACCACTTTCTTATACCGCCCATAAGAATAAATTCAAAATGGATCAAAGGCTTAAATGTTAGACCTTTTCAAAACCACAAAAAGCCTAGAAAAAAACATGGGCAGCAAAATCTCAGACATTGCCAGCAGCAATTTTTTAAATCAGATCTATCTCCCCAAGCAAGGTAAACAAAGGAAAAAAATGGGACTACATCAAATTAAAAAGTTTTTTCACAGCAAAGGAAATCATCAACAAAATAAAAAGACAACCCACAGAATGGGAGAACATATTCACCAATACATCTGATAAGAGGTTAATGTCTGAGATTTATAAAGTACTTACAAAACTCAACACCAAAAAAAACAACCCAATTAAAAAATGGGCAAAGGACCTAAATAGACACTTCTCTAAAAAGGACATACAAATGGCCCATAGACATATGAAAACATAGCTCAATGTAACTAATCATTAGAGAAATGCAAATTAAAACAGCAATGAGATACTATCTCACACCTGATTTATTGATGGCTGTCATCAATAAATCAATAAACAAGGGCTGGCGAGAATGTGGAAAAAGGGGAACCCTTTTGCACTGTTAGTGGGGACGCAGACTTGTGCAACCACTGTGAAAAGCAGTATGGAGATACCTCAAAAAATTAAAATTAGATCAGCCTTTTGATGCAGCAATCCCATTTCTGGGATTATATCTAATGGACCCCAAAACACTAATTCGAAAGAACATAAGCACTACTATGTTAATTGCAGCATTGTTTACAATTGCCAAGATATGGAAGCAGCCAAAGTGTCCATCAGTAGATGAGTGGATAAAACAACTATGGGACATTTCTACAATGGAATATTACTCAGTCATTAAAAAAGAAGAAAATTTTACCTTTGTGAGAATACAGATGGCCCTGAAGAACATCACGCTATGTGAAATAAGCCAATCAGAGAAAGACAAATACCATATGATTTCACTCGTATGTGGAATCTAATGGACCAAGTGAACTAACGAGGGAAATGGGAACAGATTCATAGATGGAAAGCAGATGACAGCTAGTGGAGCACTGGAGGGATTAAGCAAAAAGGAGTAAGGACTCCTGGACATGGACAACAGTGGGTGATTGCTGGGCAGACGGGGGTATAAGGGGACGAAATGGTAATGGAGAAAATACAATAAAGATTTTAAAAGGTAAAACAAAAGAAAATCCATTTTCTAAAATATTAAAAAATAAAAGTATTGCTCTTAATGACACTCAGGTCAATAAGAAAATCAAAAGTTTAAACAGTGTACTCAGAAGAAGGGAAAAGAATTGGTATCTTAGAATTATTCCTATACAAAATGTCCTTTAAAATGTTGATGGTTACTGTGGTAAGAAAACAACTTGGCTACTCAAACTGGTTAAGTCCTGGCAAGACTATGCAGTAGACATTTTCCTGTTTTGAGGAACCAGCTGATGATTGACACATGCTATAGAAGTATACTCTGGAATACTTTTTGCTTCTCATATATGATGTCTATAGCACCAGCCGCTAGAACTCAACTTGCTCCTTGCTGTCCTCACTACCCTTTCACCTGCAGTCATCTCGCGGTGTTAACTCTCCTTGTATGCCATCAGAACATCCATCGTTATGTGTAAAGCTCATTACTCCAGGTTTCTACCTGGTTGGTTTAACTCCATTACTTGAACAAGTACCTAATCTGAACTTGCCCCTTGACACTCATTGCATAAATGTCTAAGTAGCTTCTAATATGTGCCAGGCATCAGTCTTTTCTAGATGTGGGGACACTACAGTGAAAAAACTAAGTACTAGATGTCAACTTGCCTCCCAGAGAGAGAGTATTTCATTGAAGAACAATCTCAGGTAAAAAGAAAAAAGTAATAGGGATAGCGGATGGCAGGAATACCATAATACATGGGCATGAATATAGAAGAAATGCATGTTGCTACATTCCATAAAAGCGAGTAAGTCATATTTAAAAAATGGAAACTAAAGTGAAACATTCAAAGTGCGGTCTGTATGTTGAGTTAGCTTAATCATCTTCAGACAAGGTATAAATTGCCATAAGGAATCTATTAAGTAGAATCTTCCAAATCCTAAAGAAATACTATTCAACTGAATGTGAAAGGATGGTGAGTTATATAACTAACGAATTCATTATGAGTTTAAAAGTTGTACACTCAAGTATAGTATGCTGCTACTTCTAAGAGGTATTTTAAATCTCTAGAGTTGGACTTTATGTGAAATCAATGTCTTTTAGATATACCCCATGTCAAATATTACATCAAACCATTACCACAAAGATTACGAATTGCCTTTCGTATTATAGCTTACCCTACACAATCCACCTCTTGAGGATAACTTAGCAAACGAAGCACTTGTTCTAGGTTCCGTAAGCTTCTCTTTAAGTCACCTGTTGCCATTATTTAACATTACGTTCAGCTACTATTTCACCTAAAAATAAAAATCCATGAAACACTGGTTAAGTCTATATATTTTTTAAGCTTTTCTATTCTATCTTGTCATATCTCCTATGGGCACTTACCATATTTATCTTATCTTAGCAACTTCTTCCCTAACTCATCTTCCCTACTGGTCTAGTGCTACCTAGCATCTACCTTACATTACTGAATATAAGGTGTGCTTTTTCCAATATTTTTCCTTGTAAAAAAGTTTGCCTTATGTTCATGCTCTTATAATGTGTCTCATATATGATATTCTCCCGGATAGTTTATTTTGAACAACAAAGTACCATTTGGAAATACATAAACCCAAAATAATCTCCAACATGGCTATTTTGGAGGCTTATAAAGGCTACATTAAAAAAATCAGTAAAAAATGAAGACAAATTTAGCATAGATGTAGTCATTATTCCCAGGGCTCTCTGACCTCACATGGTTACCAATAAAATGCTTTGCTTAAAAAAAGATTAAAAATCATATATACTAACCAGAATGCACAGAGTTAGCAGGATTCCACATGGCAGAAGAGGTATCAACAAAATTTTGGAAGATGAATGAGTGATAATCAACCTAACAGAACAGAGATGGGCCAGTCCTATCTGTCTATCTAGGAGACCATTAGCAGGAAGACAGGTTCAGAAACAAGGAGCCCCTTACAGTTCTGTGAGGAGAGAGGCCAGGGGTACTGAAACAGAACGAGCACTGGCAAGCTCCCATAAAGAGCTGCTAAATCCTAGATTTTTACTTTCCCTTCTCTCTCTGATACATAACTTGCTCAGCTAGACAACTACCTCTCTGCTTCTCTAGGCTTAGTTTATAAAGTTGTTTTCCATGTATGTACGAGTTAATTTTTATACTTTTATGCATATGTACTGGAACTGAACAATTAAGCAAATGGATGGCTGAACAGTAAGAGCCAGGTGTCTCACTGCTGGAGTGAGAATTCACAGATAAGGCAAGGGAGGAGACTAACGGATCAGTTAGAGACACCAGTATGAACTCATGTTTAGCTTAATATAGATACAGACAGTTTCCTATTGAAATATTTATAGATGTGTGGATATCGACAGCTTAGCATATACACATATATTTCCTTTCTCTGCCAGCTGAAAGTGACTAAAGGCATTGACACCCCAGTAGCAAAGAGCACACATGGCATCCAGATCTTGGTTGTAATGCTATTCTCCAATAAAAGGAACCAGAGGTTCCTGGAGAAACGGCCAATTCTAGGACTGGGGCAGGAAATACGCAGGATGAACCACTACTGAGGTCCAGAGAGTAAGAAAGAACACACAAAACAAACAAACCCATCCGACATTGGTGGGGGTATGTGGAAAAGGACACAGGAACCAAATGAAATAGCTAGCTCCTATGGGCAAAGCTAAAGCAATTTGAAAAAAATTAATAAAATAGTATCAAATTGCAATCTAAAGTCTAAAACAAGGCAAAAATCAGTATAATTCAATACATGAACAAATAAAGAAAAAATCTTATAATCATTTCAATACATGTAGAATAGGCATTTGATAAAATTCAACACTCATTCATTGTATAATTCTTAGGACATTAGCAGTGGAAGAAAACTGCCTGTACTTTATAAAGGTTATCTACAAAAATCTCTTGCAAACATCATACTTAATAGTGAAATATTAAACACCTTCTTCCTAAGATTGGGAATGAGGCAGCTTACCCAGTCTCATTATTTCTATTCAACACTGTACTAGAGGTGGTAGATAGTACAAAAGTGCAAGAAAAAGAAATAAAAGGGATAAAGACTAAAAAAAGGAAGAAATAAAAGTCACAAATCATAGATAACATAATTGTACATAAAAAAATCTAAAGAAATAAATAAATTCCTATGGTTGCTGGGTAGAAGGCCAATATACAAAAACCCCTTGTATATCCTGTATTCTCCAAACATTTAGAAAATGTTTAAAAATTATATCTGTATACATAGGAGACTGTTCTGCGTGGTGTGGGCCCAGCTCCCACTCGGAGATGCACGGGACCCATGCCCACGGATAGGTTCTCCCGTGGGGAATCAGGCCTGCATTGTACCTTGACTGCTATGAAACTTGCTTTTGCTAAAACTCCCTCACCCTGAATTGAGGTAGAAAACACTTACTGTATATCTTTATAGTAACTTCCTAAAATCCATGCTAAACCTTCCAAGGACCAGTGTAACCAGCTCAACAACTTTTCCCTTTGCATTTGCAAATATCCTTCTTCTGTGATGTGATTAGGGGCATCCTCTCTTTTGTTTTCTGTAAAAAGTAACCACCTAAGGAGAACCTGTGCATAGCAAATGAAGACCAGAAAAACAATAAAAGCTTGTCAAGGCAAGGGCCGAGGCTTTTTCTCTTCTTGAGAGAGAAGCTGTGCCATCCCTTTTCCTCCACAGGACTCGGTAGTCTGTGTGGATTTGTCGTGTCTCATCCATAATTCTCTGGACCCCATGAGGTCCTCGGGCCTGGGGTCTGCATCATATACAAATAATTTACTATAGTCTCAATAAATAATCATGCACATGTGAATAGATCTAGAAAAGATGTGTAATATGTCAAAAAAGCTATAAAACTTTATTGACATATATTAAAGAAGCCCTAAATAGAAGAGGTATGCATGCTGATTAACAATTGGAAGACTCTACATATTGATTCATAGATTCAGTGGATTCCCTCCTGCCTACCTCTCCCTCCAAAAAATCCCTGCAGTTTTTCTTAGGTGGAAATTGATAAATTGAGTCTAAAATTTATACAGAAATGCAAAAGATAAAGGAAAACCTTCAAGATCAAAACTGGAGGACTTACCCACAGGGTATCAAGAGTCAGTATAAAGTTAAATTTGGAAGTAGTGAAAATATGTACAAATAGAACAACAGAACAGAACAGAGTCCAGAAACAGACCATGCGTACATCGACACTAGATTTATGACAGACTTGATGCCTAGTAGCCCTGGAGAAAGGACGGTCTTTTTTTAAAAATGGCACTTTGTCAGCTGAATATCCAGATGCAATAAATAAATCTTGAACCCCTGATGTAAAGAGTACCTCACACTCTTCACAAAATTAATTTCGGGTTTGTTGAAGATCTAAATGTAAACTATAAGACAACCAGGTTTTCTGGAGATCACCTAAGAGCATAATCTTTAGGAGCTTCAGGTACAGAATGATTTCTTATTTTATGACTGGTGAAATGAAACACATTAAAATTGGTAACTTCTGTTCATCAAAAGACACCTTTAAGAGAGTAAAAAGATAAGCCATTGATGGAAGAGGATGCTGCCATATACACAACCAACAAAAATATTCGTAACTAGAAATTCCTACAGAGCAACAAGAAAAAGAAAGACAACTCAATACAAAAAATCGGGAAAGAGACCTGAACAGGAACTTTACAGAAAAGTAAACATGTGAAGAGATACCCAATTTCATTAATCATTAGGAAAGTGCAAAGTAAATAAAAATGTGAGGTTGTAGAGGATCTGAAAGCCAGACTGCTGTGAAAGGTAAATTAGTACAGTCATTTTGGAAACTTCATTGGCGCTATCTACTAAAGCTGACCTTCATAGGGCCCATGAGGCAGAAACACGGCTCCAAAGAATATACGTAACAGAGTAACATGTTTATATATGTATGTGCACCAAAACACATGAAAAATGTTTGACGTTTTAAATAAAACACTTCACTTTTTTTAAATCCCAAAGAAAATAATAGCATGGAATTATATTTTTAAATGATCTTTTATATTGCTTGTAGTAGGGCCTTTTGCTAAATTCCCAAAAAAGGTTATGACCGAGGGGGTTATTGAAATACATAAATTTTTAAAAATAGTTAAGAACTTTTGCTAGAAAGAGATAAAAGACATACAGTTATCTGAACTATTAGTCTAGTCAACTAGTAAGGCAAAGCTCAAGAGCACACTTTAAAAACATCTATTTGTAACTGTCCATGAATACTTTATAGAAGGAAAATAATAAATAACAATACCTTGAGTAATGAATCCTCTGGGCACGAAGCTCCTTTAAAGTGAAGTCATGACATTAAAAACAAAACAGAACAATTCATAAATCTGGTGAAGTAGAGATAATGTGATCTTTCCCCCCAGTCACCCTTCCAGCAGGTGCCTAGGAGAGAAGTCATCTCCTTACACACCTTCTATCTGTGCTAACTAGAGGTGATGAGGCTAACAGTATGCAAAACCCTAAATTCTGTAAGCTTTCTAGCGTAAGTAAGCTCCTAGCCACCCAATTCTGAACCCTTTCCCCACTTTAGAGACACAGTCTCTTCGTCATCCAAGTCTCCTCTCCTTGATCAATATAGTAAAGGACAGGCTAATGAATATATTTAAATACCCTTATGCATGCATTTTAGTCACAATTTTTCAGCTTAAAAAGTTACTTCAACTAAACATTTACATTTTTAGGCAGAGGGAATTTTAGGTACTGTCAACTGGGATACAACTAGGAAAAAACAGAAGTAATCCTGAAATCACATTATGCAAAATACTGGCCCCAAAGGCCAATGTTATTTTAACATCATCAGGATGACTGGGGGTTAGACAGACGGACAATGGAAGCAATAAGAGAGATGACCTCCAATGACCAGCCTTTACTTTCCAAGGGAAGATGTGGTGGGAGCTAATATGGCTGTAACTACAAACAATATACATTCTTAAATACTGGCATTGGCCGGTGTAGTAGTCTGTCTGAGCCTGTTTTAAGTGTCAGACTCATCTATCTTAACACAATTCTTCTAGGGGCACCTTTTCACTTAAGACATTTTATAACTTCAATATACATTGTATTCCTTTCCATAAACTTTTTAATACTTCCAGATGTATATTGCATCTTTCCAATATATGTGATTTTGCTTTATTTCTTTATTTAACACTTTATGGTATCTTTCCATCTTTCCTTCCTCTGAAGCTCTGGAACAAATAGCAATGTCTCATTATTTCTACCTCTGGTAATGGGATTTCTGACAACAAAGTGTGTCCCTGGAACACATCCTCTTCAGTACCAGCAGAATAAATATTTTGAAGAAGAGTAAGATACAAGTACAGCTTGGATCTGTAGGTGAAGGAGATAAGCGATAAAACAGGACAGAAAAAAATAAAGGGATACAAAATGTGAATATTATAGAAAAAATTAGTTACTGCTCTACATTTCCATGAAAAGCCTTACTGAGTCTATTATAAAATTAAAAAATCAGGATATTAAAAGAATTCATAATCAATGACTTATGCAAAATAAGTTACAACTTTATGATTAATATTTATACTGTATAACCCTTATCAAAGGAAATTAAAAGGAGCTATTACTCAGCTTATAATCTAGATTCAACCATTAAGATGGTCTCAATATTGCTTCCTCCCTTCCTCCAGAGAGCTCTCTGCAAGTCAGGTCTGCCTAACTGAACTCAATAGATTTTCAGTCTGGATACATCACATTGCTGTTGGAGGTCATTAAACGATGCCTCCCAGTGCAATGCCATTAAACTTGAAGTGAATTTTGTTCAGAATGAAGCAATTATACTGACTATAACAATTACGGTTGATAACTAAGTTTGTGACATAGGTCATAGCCCTAGATACAAAAAACATGTATCAAAAATAGAGTATGGGAATCTAATGAACAAACTAAACCAATGAGCAAAATAATACCAGAGGCTTAGAATCATGAACAGACTGACAGATTTAAGAGGGAAGAGGGGAGGTGGGGACTGATTTAAAGAAGGGGAAGGGATTAGTCAAAGAACCTACAGAAGGACCCAGGGACTTGGACAAGAGTGAATGATGATGGAAGGAGGGGTCCTGGGCTGGGTAGAGTGGCTAGAAGGAGGAAAAAGTGGGACAAGTGTAAGAGCATAAACAATAAAATATAACAAATAAAGTAGGAAGACAGACTGTAGAAAAAATAGAGGAGTAGAGATGAAGAAAAAATCCTCTGAAAAGTTTATAAAACTTTCCGCAAAAAAGATACCAGGGATATACTGTTGTTCTAAGAGAGAGAGAGAACGGTCTGGGAAAGAAAACACTGAGAAAAATTGGGGAAAACACAGAGAGTAAGAGACAAGTACAGAGTTCAGTGGGACTGCTGCGTTTACATATAAAACTGTTAAAAAGTTTGGGCAATTTTAGGAAAAAGTCTAGTATAGCCATAATTTCGGAATCGAATCGTCAAGATTAATTTTTTTTTTCATAGCGAAGGAAAAACCAACAGTCTTCTAGGAAAGTAGAAAAATACTGAAACGCCAGCGAAATGCAAGCAAGGAAAACATCCACTACTTTCGTCCCTTCCTTCCAGTCAATTTTTCCAAGGAGCTGGACCGTTCCTTCAACACCATAAATCACAACCTAATCTCAGAGGATGAGCTGCTACGATTCTGCTTACTTCGATGTCACTAAGGGACGTACCAGTTGGATATATCGGCAAGCCACATCTCTGGCTTCCCTCCCACCGCTCGATTTAAAAAGATGAAAAGCCAGACCTGGTCATTCGGGTCCAGGGCCTCAGTAAAGGCATCGGACACAGGAGACCTCAGCCCAGTTTAAGGTGCAATCTCGCCAGTTTCCCCCCGGCTCACCCAGCAGCAGCTGAGCAAACAAGCGGGCTCCGAAGAGGAGAGGGAGAGGTTGCATTCACAACCACAGACAGCCACGGGAGCCCAGCTCCAGCAACAAGTCCCTGCGGCGTCCAGCAACAAGTCACTGCGGCCGGACCGCTGCCCTGGTGTGCTTCTCGCGCCGACGGTTTGTATTTGGAACAGCGGGTAGAAGCCCGCCAAGCACCGCGGCAGGACCTTCAAAGCCGCTGGCTCCCGACAGCTCCACGATTTTTTCGCTGCAGATTCCACACCACGTTCGCTCCGACCCCTGAGGACGTGGACTCTGCTGAGAGGCTTCTCGACGGCAAGTCCGAGCCCAAGCGGCAGAGCAGCACTTGGCTTAGTTTTGATGCTCAGAGTGGCTCGGGATGCGAAATGAGGAAACAAGGAATTTATAACGAATTGTAAACAACGGGAATAAACTTTTTTTCCCTTTAAGGCTCATATCCCCGACGTCACTTCCGGCAACAATAGGAAACGTCAAAACTCGGACAGTCTACAGCCCTAGCTGCTGCAGCTGGAGGTGGGCTCAGTTTGGAGGAATACGGTGCTGTTTCTGGGATTCTCGCCGCCGTCACTTCCACTGGCGTGAACAACTGAAGTTTGAATCAGCTTCTTCATGGCCTGGGCACCAGTTCCCGGCTGAGCCATTTTCTTTTTGGCTAAAAGCCCCCGCCCAGAGACCGATTCGTCGCGGCGGCGGTGGAGATCGCAGGTCGCTCAGGTACAAGCCTCAGCCTAGCTATTTCAGAGCTCTTTCCTCTTTGCCCGGTACACCCCTACTTTTCTTTTCGGAAATAAAGATAACCGGTGCTTGCCAGTTGGCCCAAACTTTCCAACCAACGAGACTTTGGGGCCAATGACAGTGCAAAGCATCTTGAGTGACAGTGGTGGTGGCTTATTGAAATGAGGAATCAGTGCCAGGAGGCGGGAGTAGGTGTGTTCCTTGTGTTTCTAGGCCACTGGGGTAGAAGGTCAGTTTGGGACCCCAGATAGTGACTAGGTTTCACTCTGAAATAAAGCCGAGAAACGTCAATGATTAATCTCTTCTAACCCAAGGTGTTGCTTTTCAAGCAAAATGCGGGGAGGGTGTGCAGAGACACAGTTTTCAGCTCTTTGCATTTTCAGTGATACGAATGCAAGCAAAGTTAAGGTCACGATAAATTGCCAGTTACTTCAGTTGTCAAACTGGTTATAAATTTGGCAGTTCTTAGTCTGTCCTTTCGTTTCTCTGTGACTCAGCTCTAGTTTCCTTCATGGGGGGGTGCTCAATTAAATATTATTAATTGGATGAAATTACACATTAATGATTCCTAATCCTCATTTAAGTATTTGATGGTTGTTCTCTTTTTAAGTTCTGTATGTATTTAGTAACTTAATTAAGCCTACTTGTCTTAACAAGCAGAATTTACATTTTCAAGGTTCTTAGGTGTTTCTCTCCAAATTTCCAATATCATGACCTTTACTACTGGAAGGTGGAGCTAATTTATGTATTCCATTTCAGCTTTTCTTCTATTAATGTTTGGCATTTAGTAACCTTATTTCTTAGGTAGAAGGGACCTGCCCTCCCCCAACCCTGGCCTAAGAAAACTGGTTTACAAAATTGAATAGAATGAAAAATAAACTTCATTCTATTTTTTCAGTGTAAGTAGGAAACTTCTCATTTTTATGCAGTAAACTTGACAATTGGCCTGATGAGATACTGTATTAGTTATCTTTTGCTGAGTAACAAATCACCCCAAACTTTAAAACAGCAGATGTTTATTATGTCAAATTTTTGTGGGTCAGAAATTCATGCACAACTTAACAGAGCCCCTTTGGCTCCTGTTCTTTCATGCAGTTGTAGTCAAACTGTATGTGGGGGCTGAGATCTCACTTGAAGATTCCACTGAGGGGTGTAGAAGGATCCACTTTCAAGTGTACTCACCTGGTTATTTTCAGTTTACTAAAATATTATTTTGTCAAAACAAATGAACAGATAACATCTTAGTGATTATTCACTGTGATATGAAGTTGCATATGTGTTATCTCATTTAATATGGCAGCCATTTGAGCATAAGTATTATTTCCCACATTACATATGAAGAAACTAAACTAAAGCTTAGAATAGTCAAGTAAATCTCCCCAAAGATCCTGTAAGTAATAACCAGTGAAGTGAGGCTTTTAACTCCTCTGTTCCACCACATGGGTTTCCCCCATAGTGCTGCCTCACGGTATAGCAGCTGGCTTCAATCTAAGAGAGAGTACCCCAGACTGCCTAGTCTTTTATAACATAATCTCAGAAGTTTATCTCATTACTACTGTCGTATTGTATGTTAGAAGTGAGTTAATAATCCATCCCAAAATCTATCTGGAGAGGATTACACAAGAGCATAAATCCCAGGATACAAGGATCTTTGGGGGTTATTTTACAGGCTGCCTAACAGAGATACGCTGGCTGATAATAGAGCAGAAATAGTCAACAGAAATGCAGTCAGAGAAGGAGGAATGCCAGACTGTAAAGAAATAAACTTGTACAAGCCCTATCTCTCTTGGAAAACTTACCCCCATCTTTTCTTCCCCCTACTAATTGTCTGAAGGGAGGCTGATTATTTTGCTTGGGAAACTGCCTGACGGATATGTGTGCTAGGAATGCTTGTGTTTTTAGGGTCTACGTGAGCAGAGGCCCTTGCAGCTGGAGGTTGTGTGTATTCCTCACCCATGGCCATTTTATGTGGTTGAAATTGTATCAAAACAAACATGAGCAAAGATAGTTTTTAAGGAAGAAAGAAGAAAGAGTAGAGGAAAGCCTTCTGGAGTAGAAAGAATCCAGGTCAGCGGCAGTCTTTGTATTGGTATGAGATCAGACAGGGGTGGGACTGGTCTTAGAGTGGAAATGTGTCTTGTATGTTTGTTTTTAAGCATAATTAGGTGGCAGGTACCACCTTTTCCAGCATTACTTGGATGCATGTTGCCAGCACAGCTTTTGTTAGTAAGTCAAGTTTAGTAGAAATTAAAAATAGACTTTGGGTTTTTTGTGACACTGTTTTGGCTGTGACTCACTGTAAAATTGCCTATGCTTCTTGAGTTTGGAATGTAGTAAATCCTTATCTGTTAGTTACTAAAGTGTTATTTAAGTTAATCTTTTATTCCTCAGGGGCTCAATACCAGCATGATTGTATCAATTCTCAGATTGTAAACTTGGCTTTTAAATTGGGGCTCCCTATCAGGTTCACGTACTTCATTTATGGTAATTTGGGGCAATGGCTGCAAAATTTTAAACAGATTCTTAAGAAAAGAATACAGTTGAAATACTTACACCCACGAAATATATTATTGTAGTCACTTCTGGGTAAGCTAAAACAGGAACTGTAATTTGTTGAATATGATGAGTTTAATAGGAATGTTTTGTGTTTATTGTGCTTTGTGTAGACTAAAACATTGAACTGCTGGAGATGATCTTTTCTTTCATCACAGTACATTGAAATTAGTCTTTCAAATTTATTTTATAGTTAAGTACTAAACCAACTGTAATACACAGGTATCTATTTTTTTCTACATTTTGATTCAAATGTGGAAACTGAAGCTAATCCCTTGGCTCGTCTGTGATAATGCATTAAAGTCATTAATATTGAAAGTCTATGAAATACACATCTGACTCATGATGTTTTTTTTTAAGATTTATTTGTTTTTAGAGAGAGCTGAAGGAAGGGAGAAAGAGAGGGAGAGAAAGATGGATACATCTATCAGTTACCTCTCACACACCCCCAACTGGGTTCCTGGCCAGCAACAGGAATGTGCCCTGACGGGGGGATATAAACAGGCCAATGTAACCTTCTGGTTCTCAGGCTGGCACACAGTCCATTGAGTCACACCTGCCAGGGCTCATGATGCTTTTTCATTGAAGTATTTTACTTACGATTTTTAAAAATATTTATGTATTTATTTATTTATTTATTTATTTTAGAGACAGGGAAAGGTAGGATGAAATAGTGTGAGAGAAACACGAAATAGTTGCTTCTCCCTCACGCCCCAACCCAAGCATGTGCCCTGACCCGAATGGAACCAGCAACCTCTGGCTTTGTGGGTCGACACTCAACCTACTGAGCCATGCCAGCCAGGGCGTATTTTACTTAAGATTTTGAAACAACTTTGACATCATACATCTACTTCTAGAAATTTATATTCCCTGCTTCTTTATTTTTCCCCCATTATTTTGTTATTTTGACAAATTTTCTGACACAGATTCTACAATAATACTAAAATGTCCTGACTTAAGTTTATGTAATATATGGGGCAAGTAGTTTTGTGGTATACAGATAACAAAAAATATTTGTGGTTTTAAATTTAGGCAACAGGTTTAGAGAGTTTAGCTCTGTGATCAGCAGTTTGCATGTTCTTCAAGAATAGGCTGCATAGGATTTTATAAGCTATTGGAAAAAAGGAGTGAGATTTGAGCAAGTGAGCCATGCTTGCAAATCCCCTGTCTGCTCTCACTGAGTAGTGATTTGAAGTCATGAACATAGGAAAGAGAGATGGAAAGGACAGATGCTAAGTACACATAAACACACATACACACATCTGTCTCCATCACCTCTTCATTTTACTTTAACAAAATTTTCCCACTCTTTTTGTTTTTATAGAATCATAGAATTTTATAGCTAAAAGACCTTAGGGATCATCAAGTTACAAACCCTTGTAATACAGACAAGGAAAGTGAGACTTTGAAATTTAAGTGACTTGCCCAATACTTACAACTACTTAAGGAGTCTGGCCCCGTCCAGTTTGGTTCAGTTGGTTGGAGTGTCATCCCATAACCAAAGGGTTGCGGATTTGATACCTGCTCAGGGCACATACATAGGTTGCAGGTTCAGTCCCTGGTCCGGGTGCTTGCAGGAGGCAGCCAATCGATGCTTCTCTTTCATGTTAATGTTTCTCTCTCTCTCTCTCTCCCTTCCTCTCTCCTTTCCTCTCTCCCTGAAAGCAATGAAAATATGTCCTGGGATGAGGATTTTCAAAAAAGAAAGAAAGAAGGAGCTTGAATCAAATCCATGTTTTGTTTCCATCTTTATTATTACGTGTTTTGTCATCTCATTTCTGACTTGTCTCCTATTTTGGGTTTTCTTCAATACTCATTTTATTGTAATACATTTTTTGGTTTGCATGAAAGTAATTCAGTGAGAATTGCAGGTTTTTTATTTTTAATTCCACAATTCTCATAGGAATGGCCATTGTGGTTGGTGGGCCTGGAGTGTGTGATATGTTCCAAGGAGGTAGGTTGGGATATGCAGCTGCTGATTATAATTAGGTTGAACAAACAGTTCAGTTAAGTAAGAACCAGTGTAATTAAAAATAATGCGAGTGAGAAATGTGATAAATTTATTTCATTTAAAAGTTAAAACAGGGAATATTTTTTTGCAAAAGAAGCTGAAGAAATTAAATAAGTGAAATTAAATAGGCACAAAATTCTCAGCTTTTCAGTTACATTTAAATGACACATCTTAATTTTTACATTTGTTTAGATGCCATTTGGTAACACTCATTGTAGAATCAAATTAAAGAGCAGGAAAAATCCTCCAGAAAACAAAGTAATATTGTAAATCTTTGTGAATTAAAAAAAGTACAACTGGTATGCCTTTTAGGAACAAAAACTGCTCTTGCAGGACCAGATCTTTAAATTTAATGAGTGGGTTTTTTTTATGTGTTTAATGTAGCCTGTGACCTCTTAGTACTTAGCCATTTCCCTCTCTCCTTAGAAAGACCTCCTTGTGGAAGCACCTTCCTTCATCTCTCCACAGTTGTTGCCTTTCAGTTTAGAGGTGTGATTGGTTATCAGGCTTTTTCTTTTCTTTCCTTTCCTTTTTTTTTTTTTTTAAATTCTCAGACTCTTCGAAACTACTTTGGTGGTCTGTTCTTTAGGAAGTAGCGAAATAAATGCTGTGCTGCAAAATAGATTCTAAATGTCTCGTGGAAACTCCTTTCTCACAAAATCTCCTGTGTTCCTCTTCCACTGAGTAATATCACAGAATATTACCTAAAGGTTTTGAAAGCCTAGAGTAAACAAAAATATAGTTATTACTTTCTATTAGGGAAAAACATGAAAAATTTCAAAAAGATGCAAATGAATAATTACCCTTCATCTTTAAATCTTAGTAGAAATTGCATTTGAAGGAGAATTCCCTTGGTACACATTTTAGATCTTTACCTGAGATAGGAAGTTCTTGTTTATAAATTCTACTGTGAAGACACTTAAGAAACATTGGAGAAAACTAACCATTTAAATGACTATTTAAATGAGATTTTTTGTGTCAATCATCGTAAACCAGTGACTGAACCTTGTTTGCTCAGGAAGAGATTTATGGAATTGGTTTGCTCTGAACAAAAGTATTTAAAACAGAATACTTTTTGAGGCCTCCAGACTCCTTTATATTCTTCCTGTCTTCCACTTCATATTCTCTACATGCGTAGTGTATAAACCATTCTTTATTACTTACAGTTGTCTCCACACATGTGCTATTTGAATGCCTAGTGTCATGAGATTACTGAAATATTAGGATAGGTACCTTTTTCTTACAGAATAGTTTTTTATTTAATGTTTAACTGTTACAAGGAGATGCTTTGATTAAAGCTGCTTAATACATTAAATATAGGCTTTATATTAGATATAGCAATAACTATTAATACCATCCCTTTTTTTAGAAATACAGCCATCTACTGCAAGTAAATAGAAAAGTATTATTGTCCTTAAAAACTAACTAGTATAGTTGTTGGTAATTAATCTAATTTGTACTACCTTCTAGGTGGAAGTTCCTTTATGCTGTTTGCAACAGGTTTGTTTAGACTCAAACCTTACTCTTTTTTTTTTAGAAAAAGGAGAACTTTATCCAAAATGATGTCAAAAAAGTACTATAACTGTTTCTCAGACATGCGCATTAGAAAAAAAGAAAGTGACACAGGACCTACATATTGCCTTACCAATTAAAAGAGGTTTTTATCTTATGTTAATTAAGGCTCATAAGCAAGCCTATAAAATAGATAGGAGTGAATTCCCCTGTTTTGTAGGAAATAGCAGGCCAGAAACCTTGTTTGAGGTCATTACAGTCACACACCATGTGGCATAATTGGAGCCCCTGTTTTGAATTCACCCTCCAGAATAACTGTGTCGAGAAAACTTGGACCCCTTTCCCCATCAGGCATTGACGTATCAGTAGGAGTTAAACATTATGGTGGTTCTTAGCGCTGAAGAGGTATCTGTCGTCACTGATCTTCTTTGCCAAACCCTATTTTTGTATATAGTGCGTCAGTCTAAGCAAAGTTAGCTTCTACTTACTAGTTGTCATTTTCTTCTCTGAGTCAAGTTAAATGGAATCTCTCCAAATTTCACAAATCCTCAATTAATGAAATTCAGAACCAGGATCAGAACTACCCTGGTAATTAAATCCAAAATAATCAGGTGTACTCTGAAAATGAAAGAACCAAAATAAAAGTTGTCATTTCAGAGGGCTGGAGGGGTGGCCACAAAACTGCTTCTTACTATAAACTACCTACTGTGGGCTAGGTTCTCTAAATGCCACTGGATAAGAATTCTCCGTTTTCCTGATGGGGAAATAAGGACCACAGACTGCAGGCTCATCGCATTCTGTGTTGCAGTTTGAACCAGATCTCTTTTTACATCAAAGCTCATGTGCTTCCCACAAGAACAGTAGCCTGAGAGAAAAGCCCAGCTGGGAACCAGAATGGAGGTAATAAGCAGTGACAGAGGTGAGAGATGAGAGCCAGTGAGGCAGAAACAGATGGCCCACTGCCTGTGCCATCTGTAGGCTCTCATGACTCCGGGCGTGTGCTTCGGGGGTGAAGAACAAAAGCTTTGGACTCAGATAGACCTGAGTTTGAATCCTAAATCTCCATTTGCCAGCTCTCAGCTCTCAGGCCAAGTTACCTAACTTCTCTGGGTCACTACTACCTCAGCTATAAATTAGAATGATGACCCTACCTCTTAGGGTTGTTGGGAGGATTAACATGAGATTATACATGCATATATACACACACTAGAAAATATATGTAGTATATATAATCTCATTTGATATATATTTTTATATGTAAAAATATGTATACACATACATATATAAACTTCCACAGCATACTTGGCTCAGTAAGAAATAAATGGTGGTTTAAAGTACAAAAACAATATTGTTTCATATTTATATTATTATGTAAGTAAATAAATATTGTGTAGAAAAGGAGGAAACAGCTAGGAATTCCAAGTCTTAAATCTCCACACTCAAAACAAGTTAAAGCGGTGTTTTCCTACTTTCTTTAACAAAGTTTCTCCGTCATTTGAAATAAAAATTTATATCAAAAGTGGCAAAAATAATTCTGATGGACTAATTTGATGTTTTTCTTGACAGGGGCCTTCTACTACTCTGAAGCCCCAATGCTGAGCATTTATCTCCTTAGTTAATGCTTTTCACTCCGTAAGCCCTAGGGCAGGAATCCCTAGACTGAGTGAACATAAAACTCAAGAGTTTTTCCAAAATCGTATACCTAATTCCACAATCAGGAGATTTCTGTGAATAAATAGATTGTAAGATTAATCAAGATAACTAATGGATACCCTTTACTAAGACTCACCAATTAAAATAATTTTGCAACATTGCTTTATCATTTTCTTTACATAGAGATAGATGTTACTGTATTTCTGGATTATAACCATTGTAGTTACCAAATTCAGGATATTTAATATTCATGCAATATTTTAATCTAATTTTTAGACCATTTATCTAGGTTTTCAATTGTTCCAATAATGTCCTTTATAGCAATTTTTTTTCTAGTACAAGATCCAGCCCACATATTGCATTTAGATGTCATGCTGTTTAGTCTCTTCTAATCTGGAACAATTCCACGGACCTTCTTTGACTTTCCAGCTTTGGCATTTCTAAAGGAAAAAAATTGTCATTTTACAGAGTTTATTTGGGTTCCTCTGATACTCTTATGATTACATTCAGCTTATACATTTTCTGCCTGGAACACTATATAATTCATGTTGTTCTCAGGGTGTCAGGTCTAGGGTCACATGATGTCCATTTGATTCTTATTGGTAAAAGTTGATTTTGATCATTTGGTTAACTACAGTCTGATTTCTTAATTTCTTTTTGTAATTAATGAGTAATAATATCTGGGGAGGTACTTTGAGACTGTAAATATTCCTTTCTTTGTCCAATTCCAGATTCAGCATCCATTAATTCTTACCTGGATTATTTTTCCTTTGATGCTTGTAAAATGATGATTTTTCCAATTATTCTATCTTTATATAGTCAATATTTTACTCTAAAGGAGAGCTTTCCTTACTTTTCTATATATATGTATATGTATATTGATTGATTGATCATCATTAAAGAATCATGGATTCTTTTTTATGTGGTAGATTATAATGTATTTTTTTCAAATTGATTGATTTTTAGAGAGAGAGAGGAAGGGAGGGAGGGAGTTAGAGAGAGAGAAAGAGAGGCATCAGTTTGTCATTCCACTTATTTATGTATTGACTGATGGATTGATTCTTGAATGTGTTATGACTGGGGATGGAACTTACAAGCCTGGCATATGGAGATAACACTCTAATCACTTGAGCGACCCAGCCAGGGCTATAACCCATTGTTGTCCTTACTTTTATTTTGATGCTCAAATTGTCCCAGGGCAGTAGGAGTGTCTCAAAATTGGTTCCTATGTCCCTTGACATTGGGCCATTGCTTTAGTTTTGATTTTTCTTTTAGCTCACTGGACATTTATAATTCATATTTAAGAAACAGTTACTTGGTAGCCATTGCAGGGGTGTCCAACCTGCAGCCCGCAGGCCATAAAGGGCCCAGTTTGGCTGTGAATGCGGTCCAACACAAAATAGTAAGTTTACTTAAAACCTTTATTGCTCGTAAGTTTTTGTTAGCATTTGTGTGTTTAATGTGTGGCCCAAGGCAACTCTTCTTTCAGTGTGGCCCAGAGATGCCAAAAAGTTGGACACCCCTGTCTAGGGGATCCCAAGTGGCCTGGAAAGGGAAAAGTTGGGAGAAAGATGGACTTTTCTACCATATTTGTATATAGCAGAGCTTCAGTGGGTTCCTACTCTAGGCAACTCTTAGTATGCAATATATTGAGCATGTGATTTTGTAACTATGTCTACTAGATTACTATTGAGCTCAGCCCTGGCTGGCTAAGTTGGTTGGGGCATTGTCTGTGCACAAAAAGGTTGCAAGTTCTGTTCCCAGCTAGGACACATACCTAGGTTGTGGGTTCAATCCCTGGGTAGAAAGCACACAGGAGGCAGCCAATGGATATTTCTCTCTCACGTCAGTGTTTATCTCTCCCTTTTTCTCTCTTCCTCTCTCTCTAAAGTCAATAAACATATCCACGAGTGAGAATTAAAAAAAGATAAAAATATTAAACCGAACGCTTATTAAAGAGTCCCTGGGTGAAATCAGGAAAAATAAAGCAGGTGATTGTGGGCAAGGGCTGCTGCTGCTGCCGCACTTTAAGGCTTGCATGTTGGGTCTCTGGGACAATAAAAAGTCGATTTATAGATGTATGCGTCTGTATATGGCTACCCTCACTCTGGTCTGACAGCCATTGTGCTGGGCCGCTTGTTAGTGCTACCAGGAGAGGAGGGGAGTCTATTCTCTAATGTCATCCTTTTTCTCTAGAAAAATGCTTTTTCATTTTACCTAGGTAAGGAAAGGAGTTGAGGTGGATGCCTAAGCATTCTGGACACAAAGTATCTGAGTGTTGGTGTATAGATTGTAGTCTGTTTTTTCCTATACAGACATTTAATTCTCATAAAAATTATAAAGGGGGAATGACCCAGAGATGTTAATACCGTTTTTGTTCCTTGTTCTGCTCTGAATTATTCCTGGCCTCATACTGTATTGTAGACTCCTAATGGCTTCTTGAAGGTTCTGTAATGTGCTTCTCTCTCTGCGGTATTCCAGACTCTTCACCTCCTTCCTCTACACGGTTTCAGTGGTGACCACTGTGCCTTCCACTTTCTTGTTGCAGAAATCTGTTGAAGTTTCACGTGCACTCAACATCCTGTTTTCCCTTCTCGTATAGGTTTAGTTTCTACCTTTTTAAAAATGCCCTTTCTCTCATTTTAATAGAAGGCAAAAGTGATAAATACGTGTGCTCAATCTTATACCTAACAAGAAGCCAGAAGTTGACCATACAAGATTTTTTCAAAAATCCTTTCTTTGATCTGTTGTTCAGTTGATAACTCGTGTCAGTATTTTCAGCCTTTTTCCACATAAACTAATTACTCAAATGCTGTAGCACACACAACATATATTTTTTGCCCATCTGACAAAAAATAGGCAATTTCAATTCATTTACATTGGATGGCTATTATTGTGATGGCTGTTGTTACTTTTTTTATTTGACAATCTAAGGAAAAAGAGGTCAGTGCCTCTGACTAAATAGAGGTATTGCATATTTGAAGAATTCTTGTGGCACACCTGTGTCCTGTGGCACACCTGTGTCCCGTGGCACACTAGTTGGAAATTGCTGCCTCATGTCATAAATTGTGTTAATGAGATGGTACCCCACCATCTAGTTCTGGTTTAAAACCTATTTCTAAAACTATGAATGAATTAAAATAATTTTAGTGTTCAAAATATTAAAATTAATCTCTATGATACCAAAAAGAGGTTGTTTTGGAAGGAAAAGCACTAATGATGCATAATAACCCTACATGTAATATGCATATAAAATGTTGACAGGTAGGGGCACAATGGCTCATTTAGAGGTGATAGTGGCTTTTTGTTCCATAAATGGATCTTTAACTAAGCAAGAAGCTGTATGCACTCTTCTTAATATTTTCCAAAGACTTTATTTTTGAAAAATGCTAGAATCTTCCTACAGTCATGTTAATTTCCATTGGTGTCATCCTAGCTACTGGCCCATGACAGCATAGGATTTTATGTTTAGAAAGTTAAATTTGAAGTGTAAGACATGACAGTAAACACCAAAATATGAAATTCATGTACATGAGGTGAAAATAAAATAGCCCTCTGTCTTTTAGCTGATATGACCAGTGACTATCCAATGTCACTTAGTTTGGTTACCAGTCCCTATTCAAGAGGCCATAATGCCAGGCTTTTGAGTCTCCTGTCCACTTCCACACAAGTGGAGTGCATTTGTGAGTAGTGCAGAATTGAGCACAAATATTTGAGCCTTAAACCAAAGAACATATAGTAGCTCTGAGACAGAAGGAACATCATTTGACTACTGTATTTAAATTGATAGCCAAGTTTACATAATTCCAGGAAAATATAAATTCTTGAATAATATTCATCATGTTCCTATTTGGCCTTTGCTTCATTTGATACTTCATCCAATTTTAAAAGGACTTCTGCGTTTTGTTATATTTGTGTTAATTAGTCTCTATGAAATAGAATTTAAACTTACTAAAGAGTACTTAAACCTTTGTTTATAAGTGTCAATTTTATTACCATTCTGAAAAATAACAAAATGTAAGTTTCTTAATTGCCACGATTTTCCTTTTTTTCTTCTCTGAAAGAATTTTGATTTTGATACTTTCTAGAGGACTTTTTAGCATAATTTCTCCTCTGTAACCTAAGTAATCGTGAAATTTTTGCTTAATTCTGTCAGGTAATAAGTAATGAAGTACTATTTCTATATTTGAAGACCAAGAGAAAATATCTTTGGTTTCATTTTGAAGCTTCTTAGAATTTTATAGATCCTCTGAACATGATCAAATAAATTCAAATTTGGGAGAAAATGCAGGGGACTTCTTCAATAATATTACAAATAATTTACTGTTCTCATTATTTGTAGATTTTGTATTAGTGAGTTTGCCTATTCATCCATTTTTTTAATCCCCCAAATCAATTCTTGTGACACTTTCCTAGTCATTCTTAGACATTTGCAGAGCTGCAGAAAATTTGCATCCGTGGAGGCTCACACTGCCAGCCAAGTTTGAATAAGGCCGTGTTCTGCCTTCCTGTTTCAGTCCTCATGTTGCAAACAAGTCTTCCGTGGTCTGTTTAGTGCCATGTTTTTCACATTTGTGCTGTTTGTTGATGATTTCGTGATTTGAAATAGCCCCCAAGTGTAATGCTGGAGAGCTGTCTGGCATTCCCAGTTTAAGAAGGCTGTGACGGTGCTTTCCAGAGAAATACCTGTTAGATAAGCTTTCAGGATTGGTGAGTTCTGTGTTAATAAGTCAACAGTAACACACATAAAACCAGATTATGGATTGATCATTTGCCAAAATGTTTTGACCACAAGCTCGCAGGAACCTAACCAGGCATTTCTGCTAGGAGCAATGGTTCAATATTTGCTAATTGTTTGCAAGGACTTTATAGAACTACAAGCATTGCTTTTTTTTTCATGTACAAACATGAAATAAACTAATTATGTTCTTATAAGAATATTATTTCCAAGAAATAAATATCTATTTTCCTCTATCTATTTTGAGGTAACAAGTAATCAGCAGAGATTTCATCACAAAATACGTATTTGCACCAAAATTCTTTATTTCAAATACAAAAACTTGTTTTGTGTTTATTATTAAGTTTGAAACTCTTTGCCTATTCAGTGATTCCACTATGCAGCGTAATATTTTGACCAAATAACTGGCACAAATGACTGATTTTGAGTTTGAAATCATGTAAGAACACAGCATGAAAATGTATCATGTTTTATATCTCTTTTAGAGCCAAATGTTGCTGCTTACTGATGATAACATCAGGACCTGTTTCATGCCATTTCTGATGGCACTATCATAAGTCATGCTGAGTTAAAAAAAAAACAATTTTGTAAAACATAAGGCAGGATTTTTTGTTTTTTAGGTTTCAGATTTTTTTTTCAAAATGTGGTCATGGATATAAAAAAACTGCATTTATGAAGGGAAAATAACCATGGCTAAAATGGTTATTTTTATTATGTATATGTCTTACCATGTTGTGCAAGTATTGACCTGAACAGATGCGTTTGTTTGGTGGGCAGAACATCAGGACAATTGAAGTATCATTAAATATATTTTATCAGAGTGCTAATTATTTTCACTTGTAAAAAAAGATTTTAATTATTTATTTTCAGAGAGAGGGGAAGAGAGGGAGAAAGAGAAGGTCCCACATACCCACCCCAGCTATGGACCTAGCCCACAACTCAGGCATGTGCCCTGAGAATCACACCTACGATGTTTCCACTCTCAGGCTGACACTCAATCCACTGAGCCACACCTGCCGGGATATTTTCACTTTACTCAAGTATTATTTTGTTAAATTAATAGATAATATCTTAGTGATTATTTGCTGTTGAATGAAACTTTTTATGTGTTATTTAGTACATCCTTTTGAACTATAAGTAGTATTATTTTCCACATTACATATGAAGAAACTAAAACTTACAATAGTCAAGGTAAATCCCCCAAAACCCTGTAAGTGATAAACAGTGGAGTGAGAATTTTAACTCCTCTGTTCAACCTCAGAGTTCACCACACTGCTCCTTCCACGTCTTGCTTCACGAGTCTGCAATGGATATCTTGTCTTTCTGTGAGTTTCATCACTTTCCTGACAGCTCCACCTACACTCCATGACCCTGCTCCCTTAAGGAGGATTGGGAGTGGGGATGGAACACTGTAAACACCCTTGCCTTTCTCCAAAGGACAGACTTAGGATATTAATCTCCTTCAAGTGGCTTATTGTGTTGTGTTCTTGCCCAGTATCAACAACTGCATTAAGAGAAAAATGGAGTTCCAAAAGGTCAATGTACACTACTATTTAACGGGAGAATAGAAAATAGAGAGTGGTTGGTGGGGTTTTTTTTGGTCTGAATTATGTGTACATGAACTTAAAACTTCCATTCTCCCCATTAAGTTTTTTATTTTTATATTTTTAAATTTTTAAAATTTTAATTGTTCAAGTACAGTTTTCTGCCCTAATTTACCCCCATCCCAGCCCCTCCCCCCCCCCCAAGTTTTTTAATTTAAGAACCAGCGGCTGGCGTTACCTTTTTTTACTTGCCGGGTGCTCTCTGAATCACATTCAGCACTCAATTTTAGTGATCCCCATTAAAGCCCAGAGCCTAGGGAAATCACCTTAAATCCGTGTTCCCTAGCAACGTCCCTGAGAGTAACAACAGCTGCTTAACCACACGCCACTCGAAAGATGCTGTAGGGGAAATACACAGACATTGATATTAAACGTCTTAAATCTGGATACTTGAAATACTGTAGTTACCATGTTGGATTTTTTACCTTTTGTTGTGCTAAAGCAAAGGAGAAGGGTATGTTTAAGAATGTGAAATAGCAAACTAGATGAGCTTAGCAATCAATGCGATTTTGAGATCTTTTCTTGCTGAGATAAACACAGAAATAGCCATGAGGAAAATAAAATAACTTTATTTATAATTGTGAGTCTTAAAATGTTAAAGTTGTATCATAATTAAATTGTACATATGTTATAATATGACATGACATTTAAACATTAAGGGAACTTAAAATTCCTTCCACATTTCTTTGATACTCCATATTTTTGGTGTGTGTAAATTGTTTTATTCTTTCCGTTGTTTGTCTTTTTCAGGATGTCATATACTTAAAATCGTATTATGTAGACTTTCAGATCAGTTTCTTTCCCTTAATAATTGCCTTTAAGTTTCCTGCATATCTTTCTACAGCTTGAGCTATGAAGCCTTAAAAAGTGCTGAATACTCCATGACAAGGGTGTACTGGGTGTACTGTAGTTTATCCATTCACCTACTGAGGGACATCCTGGTTGCTTACAAACTTTGGTAATTATGACTAAGGCTGCTATAAACTTTCATGGACAGGTTTGTGTGTGGACATAAGTTTTCATGTATTTAGTTAGATACCAAGGAGCATGAGTGCTGAATTATGTGATGAAAGCATGTTTAGTTTTCTAAGAAACTGCCATACTGTCTTCCAAAGTGACTGTGCCATGATGTATCCCCCCGTCCTTGCCAGCATTTGGTGGTGTCTGCTTTGGATTTCGATCATTCTTGTAGAAGTGTAGTAGTAGCTATCTCATTGCTGTTTTGACTTGTGACTGCCCAATGGCGTGTGATGTTGAGCATCTTTTCACATGCATATTTGCTATCTGCATGTCTTTTTTGGTAAAACATCTTTTGAGATCTTTCTCACTTTTAAGTGTATTTGTTTTTTTTTATTGTTGAGTTTTAAGAGTTCTACGTATATTTTGGGTTCCAGTCCTTTATCAGATGGTATTTTGAAAAGATTTTTTCCCAGTCGGTGGCTTATCTTTTCATTTTCTTAAGATTGTATAATAAAAATAAGAATTTAATTATTGTAGGTTAACCACTAATAGAGGAACTGGTACCACTATTGTGCTTTGTGTTGTAGGGAGGAAAGATTATCTTTTGTGGTTTCTTCGTAAAAACAAATTTTCCCATGTTTACAAATCATTAATATGTTTCTTTTCTTTGTATCTCCCATCCCAAGTCTAAGCTCCTGCAAGGAGGAGAAGTAAAAAATGATCCTGTACATTTTGTGTTTGTTCGTTTTCATCAAGAAGTGACCTGTTACAGTGACCATTATCCAAAAAATGGCCAGCAACTCAATAAGTGTGCGGGTGGATCATGCCTTTACAGATATTAAAAAATAATAACTTTGACATTCTCTGAAATTCTACTCAAGTTGTTCCTAATAACTTTCAAATTTTCTAGTTATCCGTGAATGTTGTTTCTTGGTTTTCTTTTTCTTTTGTTTTTGTTAATCCTTATTGAAACAGCTAATTAAAACAAAACTGTGTTTTAAGGTCAAGCTATGCTATTAAATTTAGTTTAATGATTTTATACAAAAACCAGCTTTTCCCCAAACTACTAAAATACATACACATATTAATAGTCAACTTGTGTTTATAAAACAAGAATATTTTGTTTGGAAAAGAGATCATGAAAGTAATTATTTATACTAGCTAAAAGCTCTTTCTGATTTCCCTTTCCTCAATGAATTTATTTGCCTAGGAAAAGTTACTTGTTTTAAAGCCAAGATCAAATAGGAAGTTCTAGGCCATTTGTTTTCTGTGTGTTTGTATGTGATAAAGTTTAGTATTTGTAACAGACAGATGTGGAGCGGCTCTGGTTGGAGGTCCGTTGGGTGGAGGTGGAGGTGGAGGTGTAGGAGACTCTGGACCACACTCTCTTCCGCCTTTTCTCAGTTATCGCTCACTAATCCATAGTGCTATATGGAGAAGAACTGGAAAATTAGTCTAAATTATGATTTTTATTTAAAGCAACACCACCACCAAATAGTCATTATTGAGCCATCATGGAGTTCTAGGTGTCTAATTTATAAGGTTTCTGAATTAGACTTCAGGGCCTATGTTACATTTTATTACAGTCTACAACATAAATGTAGACTGGCAAGAATTAAACTAAAAGCCTGTTTCACAGCTGTTATGCATCTGGGGGTTTGGTTAAAAGGGGCTAGCATAGTTTAGCCTGAGTTGTGATAAAAAGCAGGGTCTAGAGGCCTTTTAACTCAAGTCCTGTGCTCTGATCAGAGCTCTATTTAATACTGGCCCATAAGTCCACATGATTATAATTTGTAAGTCTTTAGGACACCAGTAACTTTTAAATCTCACCATGTGAAAAATTATTATGTCACCTGTGGACTTTAAAAGTAGTTAGCAAACTGGGATAAAGGCGATAATCAAACCAAATATTTCTGAAACTTTCTTTGTCCAAGTTTTCTACATATGATATACCAGCTATTCTTTGTAATATATTCCTCAGTATGCTTTAATGAGGAATGTTAATTCTGATAAATGAGTGCTTCATGTCAGAGTTGTACCACTGAGAAAGGCAGGTTCCTTTTTTAATGTAACCTTTTACATTTGGCTTTCTCCCAGGCTTGCAGATGGGTCAGGGGCTGTGGAGAGTGGCCAGAAACCAGCAGCTACAACAGGAAGGCTATAGTGAGCCAGGCTACCTCAGCAGAGAGCAGAGCAGGAGGATGGCTGCCAGCAGCATCTCTAACCCCGGTCATCGTAAACAAGTCCAAGGAGGCATTGATATATATCATCTCTTGAAGGCAAGGAAATCTAAAGAACAGGAAGGATTCATTAATTTGGAAATGTTGCCTCCCGAGCTAAGCTTTACCATCTTGTCCTACCTGAATGCAACTGACCTCTGCTTAGCTTCATGTGTTTGGCAGGACCTCGCTAATGATGAACTTCTGTGGCAAGGGTAAGTTTAATCCACCGTGTTCAAGTCAGAGATCTCTAAACATATCATCTTATGTGTTCTTTTTGAACTAGAGATACATGTATTATGAAATATTTCTATCACCGGGACTTGTATTTAAGTTGTCTGTATCAAAACCTGGAAATACAAAGATAGGGTTATCATCACAGTCAAATTTGATATTGGGAAAAGAAGGGCAGTATAAAAGAAAATAATGAATTACAGTTAGAAGGTTACCAATCAAAATGTGTCAGTTTATTACAAATCAAAAATTGTCAGTTTAGTCTAAAAATACAAATTGTTAAGTGAGAATTTATCATTTAAAGCTGGTGTAGTCTTTGCTTGCCTTATAAAGAATAGGCATACCTAAAAATCAATAAATAATCTTTAAATCTTGCTGTTTTTATTGGTACAGATGGCGTATGTGTGTGTTTGTTTACTCATTTACGTATTTTTTTAATCAGAGGTGCTTATTAGCATAAACTGTGGTGAATATTTTGTCAGCTTTTTTTTCTAACCACCATATAATCAATGAAGGAGGCAAATACTAGAAAACAAAGAGATGATCTATTTGCTAAACTGAATATAAATTATAGAAATTTTACTAGCTATTATACCAGTTTAAATTTAAGCTTTAAATCTAAGAATGTTTGCTGGAATAGAATCTATTTTATGGAACCCAAATTAATCCTTAAGTAGCATACATACTTGAGTTGTGAAAATATACCAAACATAGGAGAATCATTGGTGTTCTAGCATTCTTTACCATCGTTTATTTAAGTCTCATTATTTTAAAAAGGGACTGTGTAATAATATAAAACATACCTTTTAAAAAGCACACAATGCACTAGACAGATCAGGTATCATAGAAATGTATGGTGGAGGTTACTGAGGATGAGGGCGTGATGGAGGTGGAAGAGGGTATGGGGGTGGTAAATGTTAATGGAAAACTAATGTAAAAAAAAAGAAATGTACACTCGAAACCTGTACGATCATATTAATCAATGTCACTGTGATAAATTTGACTAAAAAAATAAGAAAAAGTCTTTTTGAGACTTTGATTTCTAAGTGAAAATCTAATTGAATTAATACATTATCTAAATAGCCATCTTTAGTCAAAATGTATTATCAACAATGACATTCCTCAGGCTTCCTAATGCAACAGAATTACAGTTTAATTATATAGTTCATTTTCCAACCTCTAAATAGATATAAATCATCTTGTCATTCTCTCATTGTCTTCAAATAGTGAAGGTACTACAAAAGTAAGAGGAAATTCTATTAATTAGTAATGTTTAAAATAAATTATGGTTACTTTTTTAATGATTTAGTATAAGAGAAAATGAAAATACTTTAAAACTGGTTCATTTTATTGATAATTTTCTTTCTACATTTTAGTATTTCCAGTAAACTTATGTTCTTATCTTTGAAAAAAAATTTTGTATCTAAGCTCATCTGAATGAACTCAACCAGAATGATATATTTTTTATTTGGGATTTAAATCTGGATTGTTAATTTCTTTCAGAAATGCTTCTTTTTGGTTTACCACATAATTATGCCTATTTTTATGACACATGGATTTTTTTTAGTGATAAATTGTTGCTATTTTAAATTAAAGGCTGGCTTAGTTTTTATTTAAACTGTGGATGTGTTGAATACTTACTGAGGTTCTGTTGCTTAGTAATAAAAGTAAAAAACTATGAAACTAGGCTAAAGAAGAACTGAAATGTTGATAATTTTCTAAAGTTACTAAACATACTGTTTTATTTTTTCTTTATTTTTAATTGAATTTGTCAGGGTGACAATGGTTGATAAAATGATATAGGCTTCAGGTATACATACAATAAATCTGTAAATTGTATATATATTGTACATCTGTATAACACACCTATATATTGTATTGTGTATTCACCGCCCCAAGTCAAGTTTCCTTTCATCTACTTGCTGTTTTAAAGTAAATTATTTTTTGGTAATAATAATATAAGTATATAAATTGACTATTAAGAAGGTATTCTCATATTAAATTAGATATGTTACCCAACTATTGTCATAATTTTTGATGGTATAGGCTGAGCAAGTAATTTTTTGTTTTTCTGTATATTGTGTGTGTGTGAAAAGAAGGAAGTTTGAGCCAAAAGTTAATAATCAGTATCACAAAATGAAACTATTTAATGTTTATTTCTACAAGTAGGCATTTGTTGTTGTTGTTTTAAATTTAATTTATTGGGATGACATTGGTTAATAAAATTATATAGATTTCAGGTATATGATTCTATAATACATTATCTGCATATTGTATACAAGTAGGTGTTCTTTAACACACACACACAAAAAATCATATCAGTCTGAGAAAGAGTTATTTAAAGTATTTAAAAATATAATTTCAGTATTTTTCATGTTTCTGGAGTACCATATTTATATTTTATGATCTGTGATGCATAGCTAGAATTCCTGGCATTGTAGTAAAGTAAAATGTTACCTTTCAAATAATGATCAGTAGCTAATGGCTCTGTACAGAGTTGAAAACAACCATTCCAATCTGCAGAAATAGTGTGTTTTCAAATATAAGCTGTTAGCACCTCGGATTTTATTGAATTTTTGAACAATCGTGTATCACTGTGATAGTAAAGAGCCAGTGTTCTGAAGCATTGTCTTAAAAACAGCTATGCTCAATATCACAGCTTTTGATGTATATGTATAGAAGTTACAACATTACAAACAATTTCAATGTCTAGTTTGCCTGTTGTTAATCTATATAGTTAAGAAAAAAAATTTTCCCCCTGCCCAGCAATCTCCATCTCTTCCCCATTCATTTTTATGTCACAATTGAGCACGTATTTTACTTGATCCCGTTTTGCCTCTTAGTTAAGATTGCAAGCTCTGGAATAAGAGTCCCTGGGTTCAAATCCTGCCTTTATGCCAATTTGCTTGCAGCCTTGGGCATCTTTTTTGTCATGCTTGTGTTTCTTTACCTGTAGCACCATCATAGGATTATTATAAAAATTAAGCAAGTTAATACTGTTACAATTCTTCAGTTAGTACCTGGCATTTAGTAGGTACTTGGTAAACGTTCGCTATCATCATTATTAAGTTTATATTTAGCTTCAGATAGTACTTATGAATATTATTAATCTTTGTAACTCACGTTAAGTGCCATCTGAATTGCTAAATTGAAGGCATTTATCTATCATACTCCAGTAAACAAATTTTAAAAATATAAAATTAAACATTTAAAACTTTAGATCTATAAAATCTAATTTGATATCATTTCATGTTACTATTTTATCATTTTTATACACACATTTAACTTGGGAAATTAAATATGATAATGTTCCCTTGTCTGATTTTATCTTTTACAGGTTGTGTAAATCCACTTGGGGTCACTGTTCCATATACAATAAGAACCCACCTATAGGATTTTCTTTTAGAAAATTATACATGCAGCTGGATGAAGGCAGCCTCACCTTCAATGCCAATCCAGATGAGGTAAGTGAAGAACTTGAATATTTGTAACAGTTGAACTTTATTACTTTCTTGCTGCAACTTTCCAATATAATAAACTGCAAGTAAGATAACAAGTCACCGCACATGCCTTTTCAGTCACTGCAAAGCCCAGTATTTGAGTTATTGCTGTTTTTACCTTCCCATGTCACCTTCTAATCTCTCTACCTGCTCACTTTGTGTGACAGCTTCCATGACACATGCAGTCCTCTGCTGGACCTGACTGAGATTTACTGCATTATAAGTGGAGAACATAAAATATGTTCATCAGCTTTTGTCTGCAGCATTTTTTTTCTTGCTTTGTTTATGTTTATATACTACTACTTTTATCAAAGATAATCACAAAAGGCATTGTTCTAGTTTGGGACACATCAAAATGTTGTCTTTAAGTAATGCCTTTAACAGTCTAATTCCATGTTGACATAGAAACTGCTTTTAGATTCTGTTACATAATTGAATAATTTTATATTTATTACTTAATTTTTTAAAGACAAACACACAAATAGAAAAAAAGGAAGATAGGAAAAGCAAGAATTACTGCTTAACAGTTAAGTTTTTTCTTAACATAATACAGAAGAATAATTAAAAGACAATTATTTCACCTACTTTTCCCCCTCTATTCTCACTTTAATATATCCTGGAAAGGTTCACATTTTCAGATAGATGTTTAAATACCAACTAGATTTATTCTTAGAAATCTAATAAAAATTATATAACACTTAGTACTACTTTTTCTGTATTTTATATCCAAAAAATTAACTGGCAGTTATTTTAACTTAATTTTCAAGACCCAACTTTTTGTTTCATTTGTTGTGGAGGTACTGAAGGCTATTTAAATCATACAAATAGTTTTAAAATATCTTAACTTTTTAAAAAAGATTTTATTTATTTACTGATTTATTTTTTTAGAGAGGGGAAGGAAGGGAGAAAGAAGGAGAGAAACATCAGTGTGTGAGAGAAACATTGATTGCACACCCCCAACCAGGGACCAGGCATGTGCCCTGAGTGAGAAATGAACCAGCGACCTCCCGTTTCACAGGCTGGTGCTCAACATTGAGACACATCAGCCAGGGCTAAAATATCTAAACTTGTGCTATGTTATAATTAGAGAAATGTTTCTCGGTGTAAAATATTAAATATTAAGCAGAAATGCTGATTTTAGAAATATGCATATAATACAAATGATACCATATTTTTTAAGTTAATTTGATTTTTGCTTGTTCTATATGATTTCTTTCTCTGAGTTAATTTTTTGTTCATGAATGAAAAATAAAATATAACACCACTACAAAAGATACATATACATTATCAGTTAAATCTTAGCCCCACAAATATAACAAAATGTGGGTGTGTATATATATATATATATAAATATAAAATATTAAGCCTGGTATAGATATTTAAATTAAGATATTTGTTCCCTCCTTTCACCATGGTTTAAAGAGTTTTTACTTTTAATTAAAGAAAACTGATAACTTTATATAAAAGTAGGATGATTTAAAATAAGTTAAAGTGATACATTTGAAACCAGTATGATACTGATTTATAGAAATGAATCATTCTTTGGAAGGCAAATAGGTAGATAAACTCTCACTCATTTTAGGTTTTGTAACTTGTCACTTTATCTCAAATTTTTGGATGCCTTTATCATAAAATATACTTTTTTTACTTTGTTTTTTTATCAAATTCAAGTTCTCTTCTGTTTAAATATACAGCACCAGTAAGTATGTCACCTCTCTGATCTTGCACTATGACATACCTGCTCTGTACAAGAAATTTAATTAACCACACTTAATGTATATGAAAAATGACATAGTTTCAGAGATTTAATTATTCATGTTTATTAGAATTAGGCATTCTTGTTGCTAATTGAAACAGTTCATATGATGAGCTTTGTCATAAAGTATATATTTCACATCAGTCTTTTGAGTTAACTGAATGATGGTCACCAGAGAGGAACTGAGGCAAGATGCTACAGTGCTTCACTCTAGACCCTTGAGTCAGAAAGGCAGCTATTCCCAGCCCCGGTCTTACCGTGCCCAGTTTATCAAGGCTTGCTAGCTCCTGTCCTAATTATGCAGATGTTGAGTAAAACTGTCATCTTCGATTCATCTCACTTGCAAATGTTACATTCTAAGGAAAATGTGACTTGGTAAGTGCCAAGTTATAGATTTACAAAAGTCAGAGAAGTTGGATGTAACCGCTGACACTGATCGTGGTAAGTCGTCACTCCTTGCTGATGGAGTACCCATTCTTTAAGCAAATTATAAAGCCATTTTTATGCAGAAGTGAAAATATAGATAGGCTAGATACACTAGAATGTGATGGATATTTTTAAATATCTAAATTGGAAAAGCTGGATGTCAAAATATGTTTCTGTCTTTGTAGCTACATATGTCAGACGATTGAGTTCTTGTTATACCTCCTCTAGAGTGTTTGGAGAGGGGGCAGAGAAAAGAGGTAAAACTGAAGTCCTCTTTTTATCTGACAAAAAATTTTAAAAATTTAAGTCAAATGTTTGCCAAGAGAGGGGATTGAAGTTATTATATAAAATAAGGTTTTTAGATCTTCAGAATTACTTATTCATCCTACCTCCCGTTGTTATTGAGAGTTGGCTGTATTTTCCTTTTCTTCACTCCCTGGCCTGATTTAAAGATATCCTGCAGCATTCCAGAAGTATTGGATTCCCTGTTCTGAGAGGGGCACAGAGTGCTGCCAGGAGGCATAGAGCTGCACCAGTCAAAGTGTCCTGTGGGTCCAGCATTTTGATTCTGTGCTTTTATGAACATTAGTAATTTAGCAAGTGTTGCCTAATGGCAAAATAGAATTCTGCCTTTACTAGAATGTACTTAGGGTATAAATAGCAAAAAAAGATCTTGAAATACACTTAGAGGTACAGAGAAATGAGGGGAAGTATTTTAATGACTATATTCCATACTTTCTTTCATTGACTAATATAAATAATGTCAATTTGGTTGTTTATCCAAGTCAAGGCTTCAAAATTGAAATCATGTAATTCAAAGAGATATCCTAAGTGATGTTTTTATGTAGAACTTCTTTGTATGAGTTATGCGTTAGCTAAATCTTAGAATGACTCTTCTCATGTTTTTTGAATGGTAGAAATTAGTAGACACTTTTTGGAGGTTTCTTTTTTTTTCTCCTCACTGGAGCACTGTCATCAGATGTGTTATTTTTGGCTTAATATAAGCCTAATAAATAAATTAGTTTTGATGATATGTTTAAATGTAAGTGGTGTTTAATGCGAGTACCTGAGATAAGATGTATATAATTGTTCAGTATTGTAAAAAAAAAAGTCTACTTTCCCATCATTTCTAGTTCTCTACTTAACATTTTGATAGCGAGCATCATTAAAATATTATCAAAATAAGAATACTTACAGCCACAGGGAACAAGATTCTCCAAAGGACATCGTTCATGTCACGGATATGGGTAACCAAACTCCACAGCAACTGCTGGCCGTGGCTCATGGGGTGGGGGAGAAGAGCTGCACAGTTGGTGGTACGATTCTCTAGCACGCTGTTGTTATGTGCATGCCGTTGTGATCTCAGCTGTGCGTAAAGTCTTGATCTTGTGCATGAGCTTGTGTCCTTTGTGGCAGGTGATCACATTCTAGTAGAGGAATGTGCTACGAACCATGTGTTTACATTAGACTGTATCTCCCCTGCATGGACAAGTTATGTGTGTTGAGTTTTTTCCACTAGCGGCATTGTGATAAAATGAGTTTACTTATCATTCAGTAAGCTACGTTCCTTGTGCTCCATGTAGTACTGAACACTTTCTTGACCTAGTTATTTTTAAATTTAGAGTCTGAAAAATTGGTAATGCACGTGGTTTCTTAACTTTATTATAGGTTTATTTTTGTTTGTGTAAATACATGTTTGAAAAGTTTTTAAACACAATGTCCTCATTGTGGTCAGGTAAAAGAAGTCTTTCTTTTTAACTACATAAGCACATTTTTTTTCTGTGTTCATGCAAAAACACCCACATGCATATGGTTTTACGAATTTTGTTAGATCTGGTTAGAATCTGTTATGAGAAATATTTTAAATTTGACCCATGCATGTGTTTTGGATGGAAATACATAAGTAAATTATTTTCAAGATAACAAATTCTTTTTGTTGTTGGACCAGCTAAAATATAGACAGGAAATCTGTGGTTCTCCATTGTAGAAAGAGCACAGGAGTTTATACTCAATTCTTATGAATAACATCTCAGAAATTAAATCTTCCTGATTTTTTGCTTTAACCTACAGCAGAAAGATGTTCTTTATTGTTATTTCATAGCATAGCAACAGTGGTGAAAAATAACTTTTATTTTTATTGTTAGAGATAGAAGGCCCTCATTGATATCAGCAGAATTTACACATAAGCCTTTCCCAAATGTATTTTTTGTCAGTAAGATGAAGGTATACTTTGAACAGTGCCTGATAGCATAGAGAAAGAAAGGTAAACTAAAATTCCTAAATTCTTAACTTGTTATAAACGATATGTATCTAGGGATAATTCATCCTCAGTGCCCTTCACTTTGCTCCTCCACTCAGCCAGTACCACGTGCTGTGATCTGCTACCTGCAGGACACACTTTTCCCTGTGTGTGTTTGGGGTGTTTGGGCTTGAAGGAGCAGAGAACCTAACTAATAATGACTTAAACATATACATTCATTTACTCGAAGGACGCCCAGAGGTAGGTGTCCCAGAGTTATTTCAGTGATACAACGATCCCCTCATGGACCCTCAGTCAGTGCATCGACCTTTGCCCTTTCTTCAGAGCAAGGTGGCTACCACTGTTCAAAACATCCCATTCTCATGTGAGGTTCCCCTTGGGACAAAGAAGGCAGGCAGAGGAACTCTCCTCCACTTCCTTATGCTTGTTAGGGAGAAAAAGTCTTTCAGGAGCCTTCAGTATATGTGTGCTCGTTTCTTATGAAAAGAACTGACTCAAATGAACACCCCTAGACCCACAGAGTACAGAATAGAAAGGATTACATGATTGACTAAACTTAGCATGATTTAGTAACTGTGACTGAGATGCTGGAAGCAGTGAATAGAGTGAAATGGCCTTTAGGCAGGCATCCAAGCATCTGCAACACTAGTTTTAACTAGTGAGCCACTTGGAAAATTTGTACTTCTGCTTCCCTTATTTGTAGGCTATGCCGGGTAGAGACCTTGATACGCACAGGGGGTCCTATTGGCACCAGAAATACAAAATTTCAAATTGGTTGCTGAGACTACCTTCTTGCTCTATTAGGTTCTTCTGCTGAACAGAGAGGCCAAAACAAAACCAGACAAATAATAAATAAAAGGCTATGAGGGTAGGTAATTATGCTGTGGTTGAGGTAATTAAGCCTAATTACCAGAAGGAAATGGTTACTGGCACACAGTAGGGGAAAACAAAAGGTGGAACTCAGGGGACGTCTTAGAGTTCTTTGTGATACTACTATATCCTCTGGTAAAGTCATTTCTGAAACAATCATCGTAGCCCTGGATAGGCAGCCGTTAAAGCTCAGCACTTAGACCCCTCACTATAAACCAGCTGAGAGGCTGCTCTCAGCCCAGCCTCCAGTTGAGTATAGATTATTCCACACTAATCATGTCAGTTCTGTTCCCCTTAACTTCCATGGCATCCATTGAACCCAGTTCTGTCCTGTGTGATTGTAGAAGATTGAGTAGAGAGTGATTTGGGGGGTTTTAAAAAGAGACAAAGAGAAGTAGTACTGTGTGTGCACATGTGTACATGCCCACTTCTGGACATTGGTGTATGGAGTCCCATGATGCCACGTGTGAACTAAACAACCCTGGAGTCATATTAGTTTGCAACTCCTTGATATGCAAGATGATAAGTTCCTTTACTTTTTTTGAATTGAGGTTTCTGTTGTTTACAGTCAAAAACTTCCTAATGCTACATAATCATCATTTTCAGCACTATTATTGCTTCTACCCAAACTTAGAGTAGTTTGATGTCATCTCAAACACCATTTTTATAAAAATAAACATTGCTGTTTCTCATTGGCAAATTAATTAATTTTATCCCCCAACTTGATGATGAGAATTTAATCACAGCAGAAGGAGCTAGTTGACAATGAAAGGAGTCCCTTACCAAATATATTTTTTCCTCTATAAGAATTATTTACCCAGAAGAGCTAAAATGCTCAAGTTCATTGGCACAGTTGCTTTCCTTGTGTCAGCATTAGAGTCAAAGGGCAAAACTATGCCTCTCAGACACTAAATATTATCCTCTGTCTAGAACTTTGATAGTACCTTCAATCTGGTTACAGCCAGTCAAGTCTTACAAAACTGGAGACGTTCACTTTTCCAAGGGCAACATGATGTGTGTACAGGTATCTACCTCTTTTAATCTGACTCATGTGTTGATTTTATGGTTAAGAAGTCACCTTTATTGTGTCTGTACTAGAATAAAATAAAAGATTTATTTTATTTTTTTAAATTTAACTTTCTGCTGCACTCTGTCCTGACCATATGATATCATGGCCAATGTCTCCCTCTCATCTCCGAGAGTCATTCTAGCATGTGCTTTAGAATGAGTACACTGAAGGATGTTTGTAGACTCATCCTCTTAGAAGCTTCAGAGAGAATCACATTTCCCAGGCTGTTATCTAGCCTTAGTTTAATTGAAAAAGAGATTCAGGCCTAGAGTATTCCGTGGTTCGTTCTTCAGTCACACCACCTGATAGGTTTTGCGTTGGTGTTCCTCAGTATGCTATGGGAGATGCTAATCCGTTATCTCATTTAGTGTGAACTGTCTAGAGTAAAACTGCTTTTGGTTTTTATTATTTGGACTGGTGACTCCAAAATTTGAGAGTTTATAATTTAAAGCATTTCATAGCATACTAGAGTTTTGGCCCAACTATAGACTTTTATGGTTGTAATTATTTTTCTTTTTTCCCTTTAGTTGAATTATGTAATTCATAAAAGTTTATAGCTCCTCTTGAAAGTCAGCTGTAAAGTCAGCTGTCAGGAATTTTTGTACAGATGAACTCCTGTAAATATTCATTCAACAAATATTTATTAAGTATCTTTTCATTTACTAGGTTTATGATTTTCACCTTGGGCAAATTAAACTCCCTGTGCTTTAGTTTCACCATCTGTAGAATGGGAAAATAATAGTTCCTATATCATTGTGGTGTTGTAAAAATTAAATGAAATAATGTGCCCTGGCTGCTGTGGCTCACAGATTTAGTGCGGGCCTGTGACCTGGAAGTTCACTGGTTCAATTCCCAGTCAGGGCACTCACAAGCCAGGTCCCCAGGCGCAAGAGGCAACTCATTGATGTGTCTCTTGTACACTGACGTTTCTCTCCTTCTCTTTCTCCCTCCCTTCTCCTCTCTCTAAAAATAAATAAAATCTTAAAAACGAATCATGTATGTTTAGTGCTTCTTAGAGCTTAGTACTTCTAAGTGCTCACCAACATGCAGCTTTAACTTTACACTACACTTACAACTACAACCTGTCCTGCCGAGAGGCAAGCACTGCCCTAGGCTGTGGGGGTTTTCCCCTTTGGGGACTCTTGGGTTCTAGTAGATAAATATTGGCACCTGACGATGAGCCTCGTGACGTGTGTATTGGTCACACCAACGTCTCCCAGCTTTAGATGGTGATACTCTTTGCCTTTTGTTTCATTTCCTGGCATGTGATGAGCAATTTTTTGCACATACAGTGATTTTTTGTTTCAACGGTTCTACTTAGTCTTTGTGGGCATTTAAAATAGTAATTCAGGGCCCAAAATTATGTTCAAATTAAACATGAGTCTTGGCCGAAATGGTGGTAGGATGGGCAGACACTTTAATCACACGAATGAGCACACACATGTGCTAGCAGTGAAACTAGTGTTTAAATCCCAACTTGCTTCTCTGCTTTTCTGCTATTAAGATTTTGTATTTTTAATGCTGTTTTTAAATTGTTTAATAGCTGTTAAAATAGATTTATGAGTGTACATCTTAGAATCTGGGTAATATAAAACTTTATGTAGAGTTAGTCATTTAAATCAGTGCACACACATATTACAAATACGGCTTTTGTGTATTAATTTTTAAATTAGCTAACATTGATGTTCAGGTGTGTCACTTTCTCACTAGTTGGAATTACTGTTAATTAGACCTTAACTAATAGTTTTATCTCCGTGTCTTGATTAAAATGCTTTCTTTTTCTAATTTTCAGACATATTAGAATAGAAGAGTTTTTCAAGAAGCTTACCTCAGCTACCAGCAACTTTGTCAGGAATAATTACAGTAATGATTGCTGTGTAGTTACTTATCAGTTAGGAAGTAACTTCATATTCATCATCTTATTCTCTACCCCAGTCTTGGTAGGACTCTTTTGGGGACTATTAGATGTGTTCTTTTTCTGTGTGAGGCTGTTAGAACTAGTTACTAAGGACCTTATATTGTTATGTAAAGCCTTAAATACTGAGGTTTATGGTTTTTGTCTAGTGTCATTGCTTTTTCCCCTGTGAAAAAGAATTAGAAGTCTCTGTTCATCTCTCTTCCATTTTCCCTGGACTCCATTAAAGGGGACTTCCCATTTTTCTTTTAATTTTCTTTGAACTATCCTTCCTTTATGTGAGATTTCCTATGGCCTTCTTCTGGCTACAAATAATTTAGGCTGTCTATGTGACCATTCTCAGCAGTTCCTGAACATTTACACTTTAATGTACTGAGAAGTTATATAGAGATTGTTCTTAGAAGCCACAGTCCTTGTCAGTTTAAACAAGGAACATAGTAAACTGATTTCCTTCCATCTTCCGTACTCAGGACTGAACAGCATGACTCCTCATCACCTTCAGATCACACGTGATGATCTGGCCGGTTTCAGTAATTGCATCGAAGGGAATGGGCCATGGGTGTGGGCACTCTGCCTTCTCTTCACAGCCCTTAGTCCCCGCTCCCACTCGGGTGTGGGCGGCGTGTGCTCTCTGTCCTTCTGAGGGAAGAGGCAAAACTTAAATCTGCTGCTCAGATTTCAAATGAAAATTATCTTTGCATTTATTTTTCCAGTTTTCTTTGCCTCCTTTCCTCTGAGTTATAAGTCACACAGGGCCTTGCTGTGAACAGCCTAATTATGGGTACCTCAATAAGAGGAAAACATTACTCTTCTAAAACAATCTTTCTGCATAGGACAACTGAAAACACCTAGGCATAGCTTTTACTGTCACCTTTGAATCTAGTGACTGAATTGGGAATAAGAATTATTAGATGCATGAGTAGTTGAAATTACCATGAATGAACGCATTGTGTGACGTTTCTGAAATAGGTGCTGAGGTCAGTCGCACACATAGGAGAGGGCACGGAAACTTCCAGAAGGGAGGGAACAATGCGAAAGTTAGTGGGCAGAATGAATGAAATGACAGAATGAAAATAGATGCCTCGTCTTAGACTTGCCCATTTTGCAGTCTTCTGCATTTATTTTACTTCTGCTAAGGAGCAAGGTGTTGAGTTTTTTTTACAGAATAGAGATCTCCAGGTGAATTTTACCTATTCAAGTTCTATGTAGGGTGTTTTTTAAAATTTTTCACTTAACTATAGAGCACATGTTATATTATTAAATAAGGAGAAAGAGCTACTGGAGTATGTAAAAATTAATAAATTTAACAATTTTCTTAGCAATTCTGAAGGCACTGTAAAAAGAAGAAATAGCATCAGCAGTCATCTTAACCACTGATGTTCTTTTCAAACAAGACAATGGGAATACTCTTATGTGACCTGTAGAGAGCTGTTCCTGATGTGCTAATAGCTTAGAAATAATCAAGAAAACAAAAGTTTTCATAACATGTTGTGTCACCTAATTTTTACATCGTTATTTTTGATGTGAAAATGTTCAATTTCAGCACATCGAATATTAATATATTAGTGCCATGTTGAAAGAAAAATTAGAGATCTAGATGGAACTATGTTTTATAAGTAATTATTGTTAAAATTTGGGGGTTGTTATTTTAAAAGTCTTTCATTTTTTTAAATAAAGAACATTAAATGCACCGTCCAGTTTGCTTTCTATTATATAGTGCTCTAAAGGTAGGTTCATTATCTGAAAGGCAGTACCCACGGTACAGGATTTTCACGTGGCATACAAGCGCGGATTTGAACAAAACGAGCTACATCGAGATTTTCACTAAATGTGTTTCCTAAGTTGTTCTGCGGGGAAACGAGGGAACGCCCTCGCATGCCACAGTCTGGCTTAGTTAATGATTCCCTTTACTGATCAGTGGTTACACAGTGTTTCTGCCGACAGCTCGTACTCTGAGCACCAAGAGTCAGCGCTTTTGTTTTTAATTAAGACTTTATTTTTTTAAGAGTAGCTTTAAGTTCACAGCAAAAGCGGTACTTTTTTATTTGGCTTTGCATGCCTGGTTTTCTAGAATTCACTCTGTTCCCAAATATGTATTTTCTGGTTCTGAGAGTATATATATTTGGGAGATTTTGCTTTTGAAACACACTGTGGATGAGTGATTTAATTTTTTAAAACAGGCTTTTTAAAAGGTGAGAGAAAAGGGTATTTATGTAATAGAAGAAAACAAAGGAGCTACATGTTAAACCTTGAATTGTTATGTGGAAAGAGCCATTCGCACATGAGTAGTGAGTGAATGGAGAGGAGCATAATATAGGTGGCCAAGCTCCAGAACATCTTTTCTTCATTCTGAATGACTTCTTAATATTGGTTTTAGTGTTATATTTGTATTTTCTTGAATTATTTGCTTTTGCCACCTAAACAAATTATGACAGAACAGCTCACCACTCCAATTTGATCGTATAAATCTTGGTGCTCTCATTCACATGACAAATTTTAGTGGGACACTTTATGGAAACTGCTTTATAAAATTTCTTTTTTTTTCCCTTGAATTGCTGGAAACATCTGTTCTACTAAAGAAAAGTTTAACAAGAGATAGGGTGAATTCATTTTACCTGGGTTCTCATTCCGGCTTGGCTCTCCTTTGATTTATTCCTTGAGGATTTCTTGTTCCACCCTGCACTGCTCCTGATAGGTCTTTACCACGTTGCTCAGGATCCTGATCAGCTCGCCTCTCCAACTCTCCCCAGTGCTCCCTTAGGAGAAAACCAACATGCACTCCGCTTTCTACTTTTATCGCTTTCTTAAAACCTTGTCTCTGCACCAGCAGTGCTAGCCTATCCACCAGGTTTAGAAAGCACAATGAACTCACCTGTATTCTCAGTCCTCCCCCTGCTCCCCTCTTCTCTCTACCTTGCTGCTCACATTATCTCCTCTTTCTCTTGCACTTCAGTCTTGTCTTGTATCTATTGATGTTCTTTTCTTCTTTTTTCTGACATGCATGGGTCAAAATTATCTTAGAAATTTTTCATTTTAGCTTTTTGCCCTTTAATTTTGCCATGTTTGTACTTCTTGGTACTAATATATTTTTCAGGTGAGTGGTCTATCCTGTTTCCTTACTTTGTGTTCCTTCCTTAGCTTTCTACTTGCACTTGAGAGCCCCTGTTACTCTGCAAAGAGACCTCTTGAAAGTCACTGCTTTCATTTTTCTCAATCACCAAATCCATTGTCCTCTTTTCCCATTTTTATTTCTAGAGCTATCTAAAAGACAAAGGAAACTAACCACTGTTCTATGCTAGACACTTTTATATCCTCACAATAGCCTTTTTTTTTTTTTACTGATCAGGACCTGAGGCTCAAAAAGTTGGGTAAATTGTTTATGTCAACATAATCATTCAGTGGCAGAGCCATAATTTGGCCCTGCTTCTTGAAAAGTTTGCTTCTTTAACTATGCTGTGTAATTTGCATTGTATACTTTTAATTTCAAAGACTCTTAGCCTCTGGGCATTCATTATTCTGTCCCTGTCCCCTTACTGATTCTTCTTATTCAGGATCCTTTATCTGTACCTTCAATTCTCACTTTTTTCATGTTACATTGCCCACAGTGTACTGTGCCTTTCTAGTTGTATCTGTCAGCATTTCTAAGACCATACCACCACTGTTCCCTTCAAATTAATGCCCTCCAGAACCTTTGGGCTTTTTACTATCTGCCTTTTTTTTTTTTCAGTGCATCATTTCTTTCTGCATCTAAGCCAAATGTGTCGGGTATCTTTGTCTTTTACTTTTGATTATCCCCTGGCTTGGTAGTTAGCATATGAAGGGGTTTTCCCCCATGTTTTTAGAATAGATTTCCCTTGCATTTTTTATTGCTTTTTCACATGTCCAAACCTGAACAAGTTAGGTTAATATTAGTCTCGAAACATGTAATCCATAAAAAAGGAAATGACCAACAATATACTTTTATGATACTTATGTGAGGCAAATACCAATGTTAATTTATAACTAAGGAGCATCAAATGATATTAAAATGATATATATTATATAAATAGGGATTTATATACTATTTATGAATCACATTAGTGTTTTTTAATATTTTATATAATTTTACTTATTTATTCTCACCTGAGGACTTTTTAAATTGCTTTTTAGAGATAGGGAGAGGAGGAGGAGGAAGAAGAGAAGAGAAAGAGAGAGAGAGAGAGAAACATTGATGTGAGATAGAAACATTGGTTGCCTCTCATAAGTGCCCCAACTGGGGGAATCTACCCGCCACTTAGGTATGTGCCCTGACTGGGCATCGAACCCTCAGTCTTTCAGTCCACAGGACGATGCTCCAACCAACTGAGCCATCATGGCCAGAGCATGTATCTTATATGATTTTTTAAAAATAGATTAAAATTGTTTTACATGTCTTAAAAATTGATTTACAAGTAGGTATGAATTGAAGACCCTATTAAATAATATCTAATTGACACTTCTCTGTCTTTGAATCACTTGGGTTAAAATTAAGCACTTCTGATTCTTATTCTTTTAAATGCAGGAATTTTATAAAATACCTGACAATTTTTGCTGAGTACATCAATTACATATACAGTCAACTCTCGATTATCCAAACTAATGGAGGAAGGATGGAACAAGCATCACCATCCCTCTGGTTCCTGCCCCCTCAGACAATTGTTGAAAGCCGCACTCCAGACAGACTCTCTGGCTTTCCATCTCCATCATGTTAACATTCTCTAGTCTTGTATCGCAGATGCAGTCCGAAATATGGCTTGCAGTTGAGTTGACAAGAAAGTTTCATGTTATCACACTTTGTTTCTCTACATTTTTTGAATCGGGTGCTTTAGGACTGCTTTGGTACTATTAAAATTCTCACTAGGATGTTATCTGATGGCTCATACAATTAGTTTTATATAAAAAACTTATCTTTGAATTACAATTTACAGAGAATGATCGCCTTTCAAAAGCATTACCTTGTGGTACCAAATTATTTTTTAACATTTTTCAATATGAAAAATTTGTGAGAGTTTTAAGAGCATTTAATAAAAATCTTACAACTTTTTGAATTCTTAATGTGTATAATATATCTGAGTACTATGTAAGTGTAAGGGGAAGAAATGCTGAAGGAATTTATGTGTGAAAACAGTATGTCGGGTGCATATAATACATCATTTTCTCTACCGATTAACTGCACACAATATGCTATTATCCAGACATGAGCATTCATGGTAATGCATGTATCTGGATAACTGTGAGTTGAAATAAACACACCTGCCTTTTATTTCAATGATTGCACATTCAAATCCACTTAAGGCAATCATTTGAATGTGACCTCCATATACATTGAGAGAACATTGGTTTTAGCATTTGATTTTTTTTGTTGGTGGTGGTGGTTTAAATCTAAAGTAGGTACAGACTATGGGTAATGCTTCTCTGGAAAACTTTGCATGCAGAGAAAAGGAAATTCAAAGATAAATCCTATGAAAAACATAAAGCGTTTTATGTTTTGCCTCAGTGTGTGTTGGAGCTCAGTTCTTGTAGAATATAGCAACGCTTAAAGCCAAAGTGTCCACAGCCCATAAACTGGCCTGGAATTGTGCCCACTTTGCTTTAAGTTAGATAATTTAATTATTTTTCTTTTCAGAATAAAGTTGTTAGCCTTTCATTTGGAGAATCTTTTTTTCTCAAGAAACTAGTTCTTTGAAAAGTCCATGAGAATGCGTATCTGAGCTTTAAGAAATTGTGTGTGTGCATGTGTGGGTGGGTGTGTTGGCTAGCAGGAGTGTTTGTGATAGGGTTTATTTTGAAGTATATATAGTTTCTCCTTCCCCTCCTCAACACCCCCCTCCCTAATTTAGGCTGTGTTTTGGTATAGTTCGTTTTAACTGACATGACCCAGAAAATGGAATTAGACTTTCTTTAGGAGTCTGAACTTTGAACTTCCTACTTTTCATTGCATGTAAACCAGTGTCCATGAATAATAGTTTCAGTTTAAGTTCTAGCTTGTATTTTGCATGTTAAAGCTATAAAAAGTCTTCATGCTAGAAAGAATTTATAGCTATTGTTCTGGTGTTGCCTAATTGTTAAATTTGTAAGTAAAGACTGACTTTATTATTTATGAGATTTGTCTTTCATCCTTAGGGGGTGAGCTACTTTATGTCCAAGGGTATCCTGGATGACTCGCCGAAGGAGATAGCAAAGTTTATCTTCTGCACAAGAACACTAAATTGGAAAAAACTGAGAATCTATCTTGATGAAAGGTAAAAAATTAAAATTTTCACCAGAAATGAGTTTAGTGATGCTTTTTATGAGTCGTTTTATTTTTTAAAAACTATAGTACATAGTAGTTATCTAGTTGGAAAATAGGGTAAAGACAGGGAAAAGGTTCATATATTTTACAAGTAATTTCTTTGCTAGGTTTAACTTGCTAGTAAGGAAAGTAAAAGTTTAAAAAATTCCCCCCACACAACACACACACGCACACAAAGTGGAAGCCCAACATCTTTGTAATGGCAAACCAAAACCAAGTATTTTTTTGAGGAAGCTTCAGTCCGTTTTTCTTCATAACTAGCCATAAAATTTATGTGTTTAGGTAACTAAAAGTTCTGAATTCTGAAATTACTCAGATAAAAATCAAATAGACAAATTGGAATGATGAACTTATAAATCCCAGTGATATGAAATATGTGTGTATTTTCATATCAATACTACACAAAAATGTCATGTACAGTTTCAGAAGTCCTGCAGAGGTGTCATTTAACAGTGTGTTTTGCACATGTAGAAATGATGTCTCCTAGCTCTTCTAACTTGAGTCATATGTACTCTTCAATAATGGTGATCAATTGGCATAAAAAATAGTGGTGTAATATTTTGATGTGATGTCACTGAACTACTACTTTTAAAATTATAGATTTGATACTAATGTGAATGGCTCAAAATATGTTTTTTTATGGTAATTTTCAGTCTTTTTTACTTCTTAGGATTTTTCAACAGCCCCTGCATTCATTATATTCTAGGAACTTTGCTAGAGAGTAGGGGTATGCCGTTGATTCAAGCATAGCCCCTGTCTTTGAGGAGTTTACAGTCCAGCATACTGATCATTGAAAGAAATCTCTTACACAGACATGGTTTCATTTACTCTTTTGCTCTCTAAATGGGAAGTACCTGTGAATCAGCAGTTTTTCTCTAAAGAAGCCAATCTTTTTGTAAATATTTTAGGTTTTTACAGACCATGTGATCTCTGTCACAGCTACTTATAACTCTGCCATTGTGTCATGAAATTAGACGTACACAGTAAACAAACAAGTGAGTGTAGCTGCGTTCCAATACAATTTTATTTACAAAAATAGACGGTGGCCAAATCTGGTCCACTAACCACTGTTTGCCTATCCCTGCCATAAGCTACTGGTAGATATTAAAAGAGTGTGATTATATAATCATGATTTGGTTCAGTGATGATTGAAGCATGTATAACAAAAATGACTATTTATTAGAGTGCTATTAATAAAATATTTATGTATATACAAATATTTCTATCATTGTAAATAACCTGAATATTATTAGAATGATTGCATAAGATGGAATACTGTGGAGCTATTAAAAGAAATGAGTTAGACCTAGGTGTAAAGACATAGAAAGTTGTTCACAGTCACAGGTCTGTCCAGAAAGTGTCCAGCCACGCAATAGGAAAAGTTGAGACATTCAGTGAAGAAGATACAAGATGCAAGAAACATTGTACATAGGACAATGATGCCTCAGTCCACTTCAAAGTAGGTACCTTGGGACCTCACACAGTTCTCTCAATTGCCATCAGCTGCCCTGTCATATTTTCCCTAATCTCATCAAAGGTCTGAAATCTCCTCCCTTTCAAAGGTGATTTTGGTTTTGGGAAAAGCCAGAAGTCTCCAGGCACCAAATCTGGGCTGTAGGGGGACTGAGTTACCTGGCTGATTTGATGTTTTGCCAAAAATCTCTGCCTGAGACGTGATGCATGAGTGGGTGTGTTGTAGTGATGAAGCTGTTAATCACTAGTTGCTCATACCTGCAGCCTTCTGAATCATCCAAGTAGTTTCCATGAAAGAATGTTCAAGCTTAATGCAAAATTTGATGTAGATTCATTGGTCTGCTCACTCAGTCATTTTGAATGTGAAGGCCACACAGTACACATGCTCAGTCAACAGTGTCTATCCCCTCCCCCCACTGACTACTACAGTGAAATTGTCATTGTTCACACATGTGCACTCCAGTCCACTCTCCTTGGCTGCCAGGTTATATTGATGTCATGCAAACTGTTCTCGTTATATTAACAATGGTTGGACTTTTTCCAGACAGACCTCGTATACTGTGTAAAATAAACAAAAGAAAATTCTGAAACAATATATAGAATACATAGATATTTTTTAAAGTATGCATAAATAGTTGTTACGTCTGGTGTTGTGGATTGTTATAGAAGGTGGAGACTCCTTATTTTCATAATTTAAAAATATAAAATATTATGTTGTTCATTTGGACTTAGCCAAGAAAACACTTAAAAAGTATGGTAGCTGCCCTTTTTAATACTGAAAACTTTATTTTTTTATTTTATAATTAGAATTACTTGTTATTCAATTTATGAAATATATTTAAATCATTGCTTAGATAATCACACTCAGATTTTTTTAAAATTTTAAGAATTATATATACTTTATAGGATTAGCTGATCTGGTACTCAGTAATAAAGTATTTTTATTCAAAAGCTGATTAATAGAGAAACATTAACTAAAGGTCTGTCCATTTTTTTTTCTTATTAGGAGAGATGTCTTGGATGACCTGGTAACACTGCATAATTTTAGAAATCAATTCTTGCCCAATGCACTGAGAGAATTTTTTCGTCACATCCATGCCCCTGAAGAGCGTGGGGAATATCTTGAAACTCTTATAACAAAGTTCTCACATAGATTCTGTGCTTGTAACCCTGATTTAATGAGAGAACTTGGCCTTAGCCCTGGTAAGAATATATATATATATATATATGTACATATATATAGTGAATTCCTTCCTTCTCTCACTCCCACCTCCAGGTAAAAACAGTTTCTCACCATAGAGAAAAATTACAGATACTTGTTTTATTGCTTGTAGCAGTGACGACTTTAGCTTGCCGTATCATTTGTATATAGTAGATATACTGTCTTAAGAGGAAAGTTAGACTTCGCTATTTAAGTTTTTAGAAAATTATTCTTGTTTGAATGTTGGTAGTTTTACTAGTCGAATTAAAAACTTGAGAAATATTTTTAAAACTTTTATGAGTTTACATATTACATAGGTAACATGTAGAATTTTTCTAATATGTGTTTTTAATATAACTAGTGTTCATGTGCATATGTACATAATGTAGCCTGAGTCACTTGCATATTTTTTCTCATGAGATATAGCTTTAGTAATCTATTCATATCAAGTTTTATTATGCTTACTAAGAATATAACAAAATATTTATCATATAAAATTGGTTGTAAATGCTTTTATAAGACATAATGTTTAATTGGCCTTATGAAGACTGAGGATTCTGAAATATAAACACCATAGTAGTAGCAAGCAGTTTAGCAGATAGGAGTAGCAAGATCATCCATTTGTAACTGTTTTAACAGTAAACATCAGCCATTGCCCTAACTGTGTGTGTGTGTATAAATATTTTTGTTGCATGGTGCTCAGCTTTAGCAATCTTCTCCCTAAAGATTTACTTTTGAGGGTCATGTGTAAATTCCACAGACCTTAAAATACATATCTCAAATAATATTATTTTAACAATCTTATGAGTTGTTTACATTTTATTTTCTAGTACCAAGTTAATAACGTTTTCTTGTCATTAAAGATGCTTTCAGATTAAATTGGGGTTTTGTAAAATCATATGTAAATAAATATTTGGCCTCTTTTTAAGGAAAGGTAAATATGCTGACAGCACAATAGTACTTTTCGGGGAGTTGAATGGGACTATCACATTTGAAACAAGATGAAAAAGGACCTTTTAAAACTTAGAGTTTTCACTATAAACGCTTGAACCATTTGGAAATTCTTTAGAACTCAAGAAAGTGCAGAATTGGTATTCGGTTAGGATGCTGAGCCCTCCCCGTTTGCCCACTACAGGGAATTTCCCAGGACACTGGACCGTCGTGGCTAAAAATGGGAGAGACCAGCCAGTGTGGCCTGGCGACCCTCGCGTTAGAATCCAGTCTCGAGCCCTTGGAATCGTGAATATGTCTGCATTGCCTCATGCCTGTGGAACCACATTTTGAAACATTTCTTTTTCCTTCCAGACGCAGTCTATGTCCTGTGCTACTCTCTGATTCTGCTTTCCATTGACCTCACTAGCCCTCATGTGAAGAATAAAATGTCAAAACGAGAATTTATTCGAAACACCCGTCGTGCTGCTCAGAATATCAGTGAAGATTTTGTAGGGCACCTTTATGACAACATCTACCTTATTGGCCATGTGGCTGCATAAAAGCACAATTGCTAGGACTTTAACTTTTCACGTCTAACTAAAAGCTACCCAAGGACTTATTTCGCACATATGGGATTTACGTTAGTGCTGGTTCTTCTAGCCACTGTACACGATCAAGCTTGAGTGTGCGGTCTTGTTTCCTTTCACTGTTTTCTTTTTCTGTAATTTCCTTGAGGAACTAAACAATTTTGCAGAATTTTTCTTAATTTTACTTATCATGTTTGCACAAAGCAGAGCCCTTGTCTGACATAGCTGTTTAAGAATGTTAAACTGACATTATAGTCTAAAAGATAGTATATTTGTGCATTAGATTTTCCTGAAAAACTTTACTCACTTCCATTCTTTTTTTAAAATACCATGTAATGTGTACATAATTAACTAAAGAGATTTATAATCATAATTATTTTATTGTAAAAATTTTAACTAAAGCCTTTTTTTCTCTCAAACTGAGTCCTGAAATTTATTTGATTTTTGATCTGAGATTATTAGTTTTCATGAACATTGAATCTTACTTTGGTAAAAATCAATACTAGTTTCTCTTTCCTTTGAACTTTCAAGAGTATTGATTTGTTAGTATGCAAAATAGGCATATATTTTTATGATATGAATTTATCACTTTTAATTTTAAAACTTCTGGGTTAGTCAAGTCACAATGAACAAAATAGCATCACAACATATTTGAAATAATTAGTCTAACTTTACTATTGACCTAGTATTGATGATTTCTGTTCATATCAGTTGGGATAAGGATTTTGTGAATGATAGTAAACATTCTCCATTCATTCATTCAGTAAACATTTATCAAGGGTCTTCCACATGCTAAGCACTATGGTAGGTCCTGGTGAAATTTGGATATCAGTGCTGCCTTCACAAGTGTTACGTGAGTGGGTCATGAGAGGAAAAATACTGCTTAATGGAGATCAAACGTATAAAGTATATCTTAATTAACAATTGGTTAGTAATTAAAACACTTAACATTGGAATGATAAAGAACAGTGTATTTATACAGTAAGACAGAAGTTCCCGGGAGATGCCTCAAAACGAAGAGCATCAGCTTGCAGATGACACACTATGCGATGGACAGAGCTACTAGTTTATTGGGAGGGGATTGGAGGCCTAGGAACCCCTTACTGGGGGGGGGTGGCATCCTAGCTTTCTTCCATCTCTGGCCCTGCATCAGCAATGCAGCTGAACGGCGTGCTGCAGAATTTTCAAGGACAAACCGTAAGATAAACAACTTTTGAAAGTCAAAGGGACTTTTAAACTGGTAGCAAACACTTTCTAAAATTTTGAAGCAAGTATCATAATAATATTCACAGATACATAATCTTGAATTCCATGACTAAATATTTCTTCAATTTCCAAAATGATTAAATAACTTCAAAACTATCATGAAATTTTCTAAAAACAAAGAGTAGTGATAATATTTATTTTATTCCTTTTTTCCAGGGAATGGCACTTTCCCTTCTCTATCTCCTTTTTGTCTTTGTTTTTCCATTCCTGTCCCCCCCCACCATTTGGTTTTTCCACCTGTTTTAGCTTGACTATCTGTTTTCTTTTACTTTTTTTTTGTATCTTCCTTTTCTGTTTCTTTTCCTTTTTTCTGTTTTACTTTTCCATTCTGACCTGACTATAAATATAAATTGCCGGTATTATTTTTTTAGCATTTTATTTAAAAAACTTCAAGCATATAAAAGTTAAATATTACATAGAATGCTAGTGTTCACCTACCCAGATTCAACAATTAAAATTTTACGGCATTCACTTTACCATGTACTTATCCATCTCTCTATCCATCAATCAGCCCATCGAACTGTTTTGATATAGGTTGCAGGAAGTTTCAGATATCAATACACTTCGTTCCTAAAGACTTCAACTTGCATGTCATTAACTAGAGATCCATTTTTAATTTTTTTCTTTTAGGTAAATTTACATTTAATAAAATGCATAAATATTGAATATACTAATTAGTGAGTCTTCACAAATGCCTGCACCTGTGTAAACCAGGACCATATCAAAAGACAGAACTCTATAAAGTGTATTTATCATTAATATTGAACCACTACACCTAAAATATAAAAACTTTGTAACCATAAAATTATGGTTACATAAGGTATGTTTACCTCATTGCCCTATGTGTTATCTTATAGTTGTCATATGTCTTACAAATAACATATGTTATACAATTCACAATAAAATAATATAATTTGCTTTGAACAGTTATAAATATTTTAAAGAAAAATACTCTTATATTTACTCACTGTCATTTCTAATGCTAGGCCTTTTTGGAGTCTCACAGACCTGTGAGGGTCCATTGATTTTTTTCACTGTTTATCTGAATCTTTATTCCAGTTCACTTACTCTCTGGCAGTTATTCTTTTAAGCCCGTTGAAAGAGTTTTTTCCTCTTAATTACTGTATTTTTTGGTTATAGAAATTTTATTTACTTTTTGTAATTTATATTTCTGTGTTATTTCCTATCCTTTCTTTCATTTTGAGCACATTTTCCTTACACTCTTAATCGTTACAATAGCTGCTTTAAAATCCTTTTCAGCTTATTTCGGTATCGAGGTCATCTCAGTGGCAGTCTTCCTTGATCATCTATTGTGAATAGATTACATTTTTCTGTTCCTTCTTATGTTAGTAATTTAGATTTTGTCCTGGGTATGGTGAATAAGGTATAGAAACCCAGGATTCTGATAACATGTCTCCTAAGACTTTTTTTGAACATGTTGTTGGTTAATTTGACTGAATTTCTATCTCAAGCTCCTGCCCCCCTCAGTTGGTGGCAGCTCAGATCTCAGTTTAGTTCTTGAACTCAGCTGCTCTGCTTGGAGTCTCTCCTGTGCATACACGCTTCAGAGACCGGTCAAGGGTTTGGGGCAGAGTTTGCACATGGAATTCAGGGCTCTTCTCTGGTGCTTTTTTTTTTTTTTGCCAGTATTTTTCTCTTTATTTTTCAGCAACTGCCATTGCCCCAAACTCTGTCCCATGGTTCTTCAAGTCAGTGAAGCTATAGGCCGCCATGATACAGAATGAGGACTGCCCTCAGGCTAAGAGCTATACAAATTGGGAAAGTCATTCAGTGTTATTTTCTTCTTCAAAGTGTTCTCTCCTCTGTCATATCAGCCTATTTTTAAATTTTATTTATTTTTAGAGACAGAAGAAGGGAGGGAGAGAAACACCGATCAGTTGCCTGTCATCTGCACCCGGACTGGGACAGAACCAGCAACCCAGGCCTGTCCCCTGACTGGGAATCGAACAGGCTACACCCAGCCAAGGGAGCCAATGGTCAGGGCCTTAGCAGCCAATTTTAGATTGCTTTCCACTGCTTCCAGGTAGTTGATATATTCTGTCCAGAGTTCATGCTTTTTTATCTGTTGGAGGGTGGTTCTGAAAGAGTTACATGGCCATCGCTGAAAGTGGGAACCCTCTCCAATTAGACAATATTCTTTTACTACTTGTTACGCTGCTGAATAGGTTTTGCTCTTGGTTCTTTTTAAAACTAGGGGAGTACAATTTTAAAAATATTCTATCTATGAAAAACCTTAATAAATACTAAGCATTTACTAAATTAGCAATTCAGTGTTTCCCAGTGGGGGTCTCATTGGCTTTTGGGGAAGGATGGTCTTCATTATGGGAGACTGCTCCATACAGTATAGGACATAAATATGCCTAGACTTTCCCTACTAGATGTAAATAGCATCCCTCAGTAATTGTGACACGTAAATAATGTTCCAGCGTTTCCAGGTACCCACTGGGGAAGGATATCCCCTAAAGTTGGGAACTGTTGGAACTTCTTTTGGCTACAACAAACTTATCTTTCTAAAACGGAAACTCCTGACGATACCAAGTAGTTAAAGCCTTTCAATGCCTCACTCTCTACGAAATTGATTATAGCTTGGCCTGGTATGGAAGCTCCCTCATAATCTGGCCTTAGGTTTTCTTTCTTTTTTTTAAAATATATTTTATTGATTATACCATTACAGTTGTTCTATTCCCCCCCTTCAATCCCCTCCACCCGCACCCATCACTGGGCCCACGCGTTTCGTCCCACTGCACGCGAGTGTGCCACCGCCGTCAGCTCTCGCCCCCTGGGGCCTGCGTGGTCTGTCTCACTGTGCACGAATATGCGCCCATGGTCTGCCCCACACCCTAGCTGGTTCTCATCTTCCTGCGTGCCTGTCCTGCCCGACCCTGCTCACTGCTGGCTCCGCCCTCTTACCGTCCCCGTTGAACGGTTAGATGTAGTCGGACTTCCGTATAATTCAATTTTCTGTCCTTTGGTTGTGTCTTTGTTTCTCCAAACCTTTGTTGTATTCAAACTTGGTTGTGGGAGAAGGCACAGAGTTTCCACCTNGGACAGAACCAGCAACCCAGGCCTGTCCCCTGACTGGGAATCGAACAGGCTACACCCAGCCAAGAGAGCCAATGGTCAGGGCCTTAGCAGCCAATTTTAGATTGCTTTCCACTGCTTCCAGGTAGTTGATATATTCTGTCCAGAGTTCATGCTTTTTTATCTGTTGGAGGGTGGTTCTGAAAGAGTTACATGGCCATCGCTGAAAGTGGGAACCCTCTCCAATTAGACAATATTCTTTTACTACTTGTTACGCTGCTGAATAGGTTTTGCTCTTGGTTCTTTTTAAAACTAGGGGAGTACAATTTTAAAAATATTCTATCTATGAAAAACCTTAATAAATACTAAGCATTTACTAAATTAGCAATTCAGTGTTTCCCAGTGGGGGTCCCATTGGCTTTTGGGGAAGGATGGTCTTCATTATGGGAGACTGGTCCATACAGTATAGGACATAAATATGCCTAGACTTCCCCTACTAGATGTAAATAGCATCCCTCAGTAATTGTGACACATAAATAATGTTCCAGTGTTTCCAGGTACCCACTGGGGAAGGATATCCCCTAAAGTTGGGAACTGTTGGAACTTCTTTTGGCTACAACAAACTTATCTTTCTAAAACGGAAACTCCTGATGATACCAAGTAGTTAAAGCCTTTCAATGCCTCACTCTCTACGAAATTGATTATAGCCTGGCCTGGTATGGAAGCTCCCTCATAATCTGGCCTTAGCTTTTCTTTCAAAGCTTCATCTCAAATGTGGTCTGGTCTCTCTTTGCCTCTTACAAGCTGTTCTTTCTGTGTATTCTTCTCTCCCTTCTGTCTCTAAAGTTCCCCTTATCTAAGATCCACTCCAAGTGTATTTTCTTTATCAAAGCTATCAAAGACTGCCTTTACCATAACATTACTGGTTTTAATTGCTTCTTCCTAAACCGTAGCACTTTGTAAATATTTTTATTATTATAATTATATTATAATTTTCTACATGTCTAATTCCATTATTGGAATGTGATCTTATTACTGTCAATGATTGCTCCCAGCTTGTCAGATTTTATTATAAGGACTGAACTAGCAAAGTGGCAGAGGACTTAGAGAGGAGGAATGAATTTCAAAAAAATTAGTAACACTAATAATTGATAAAATGTAGTGATTTTTGGACAAAGTCTTCTAACATGGGGATCTGGTTGTCTTATTAGCAAAGTAGCTACTAGGAGAAGCAACCTGTACAGTAATGGAGAAAAATGGAAAGATAAGGATCCCAATTTTTGAATTTGGAAGTATCAATAGAACATTGATGGACTGCAACTGGAGAATAAGAACAGAATTCATAAACAATTGGGGCTGAATATGTCCATTTGGGGGATTGTATTAGTTTATGAAGTATGTTATATTAAGTGAAGGGTGGGAAAAGAACTCTTCTAGAGAATATGTTGACTAAAAAGAAATACTTGGGAAACAAAGCATTTTAAGTTTTGGCAGAGGAAACAAGTCAGAAAAAGAGGTTTTTTTTGAAACTGGAGAAGGGCCAGAGAAGAATGGTATCCCAAGAACTAGGAAAGGAGAGATTTAGGAAGGATGTTAAGCTCTGCATGTGATGCAGGCTGAGAAAATAGTTTTTTCCATCTACACTCAGCCTTGTTTGAGCCTGCCTTTTCCACTTGGGGCTGAGTTCTTTGAGGCTATAAACTCCCGGTAGTGCTAATGTCTTTTATGTTGTCTGTGACCACACGTTCCCTTCCTTGCTGTGTAATCTGAGCTCTGCTGAAACCCACCAGGGTACTTCCGATCCACTGCACCTCCGACCTGTCTACACCTTCCTGCCTACTGAAGGCTGTGCTCTTTCAAGCTCAGAACACACCTTGCCAGCTGGGTCCTGTGAGTACATGTGTCCTACACACAATCAACACCTGTGTTTTCTAACATACACGATTTCTTTGAAAGAAAAAGAACACAAAATGGAGAAATGCTTAAAAACTTTCAGTTTTCCAAACTTATCATCAGGGGTTTTCCTATTATATTCTGTTAAAACGAACACGTTCTAATCTCATTTGTTCTGCTTTTCCATCTGCAAAGCTTGTCATCCCTCCCCTGGAGTTACCTGTTGAAATGCAATTTGTCCCTCAAAGTTTTTCCCAGACTCTTTTTCCTCCAGCACAACTTTCTCAATTCTCGCAGGTGAAAATGCTGCTGTTGTGTCTCCCTCAGTTCCTAACACAGACCTGGGCCCTGAGCAGTTTCTCCATAAACCCGACTGAGTTATTTTAGCCCTGGTTCAATTTCTACATAGGCATACAGAAGGATGCTTTACTATTTGCATTTTTAAAAAATATACCCAGACCCTTTAGATGTGCTACAGTTTCAAGTCAGAATATTAGTTAATATTTTAAAATATTTATACAGATTTAACCTATGTATTATTCTAGATGTAAATTCATCTCTCTAGTACTTCTAATTTTAAATATTTGGGTAAATTTTGGCTTTGAGATATATATATATATATGTTTAATTTCAGGAGTTTAAATCATTGAGCTTGTAACTTCTCTAAATCGATCTTTTATATTTTCAACAATATTTTTTATATGTGCTCAATGAGAGTAAGCTGGTTCAGAAGTCTTAATATTTAAGATAACCTGTTTATTCCAAGTGGGATTTGTTTTTTGGAGTTTAAAGTAAACTTGCTCTTAAGGATCACGATTTCTTAAAGATCACTTTAAATAACACAACTGCTCCCCATTTCTTCTCAAACACTTGCAAGTGAGTGTGTCCTCTTTGGAAAGCTGTTCTATGGAAATAGCCCAAAATAGACAAAAGGCAGTACATGCACCTTGATCACATCATCGTTTTTAATTTTTTTCAAAGAGACAGAAACAAGTGGAGGCCCCAGATATGGGCCTTTTCTAGCAAATGACCAACAGTATTTGAGTACCTACTGTGTAGCGGACTCTATGCTAAGCACTGGTGCAGTATGCCCAGATACATCCTCGTGATGTATTACTATGAAGCCATGGTGTTTGTATAGTAAATAATACGGAAAACAGTTACAAAGATGATATGTAAAGGGATATTAAGTTATAGACATACTCACATGTTCTAATTGCTATGTAACACAAAGCAAAAACCTATGACTGGAAAAAAATGAATAAAGTATGCCAAAATATTACAGGTAATGACTTTTTTTCTTATTCTTTCAAATATTATTAAAGGTTGCATATTTTAGATACGATGAAATAAATACATTAAAAGATAAATGGTGGCCTTAATTTAATGCGTATAGTTGCCCCTCAGAATGTTCCCATGTATTTTTATTCAAGCTTTGTTTTATTTTTAAAAGACACCTGGTTGATCTGTTAAATCATATCTGAACAAATGTTTTGTTTGCACGCTTAGAAAAGTGGATTGCTTTATTTTAGTTTTGTCTGATCAAATTAAAGACCAACAAAAGAAAGATACCAAATCTTTACTGAGGAAATTTTCATTTGTTTAACAGAAAAGGGCTTTCTTCGCAGCATGGTTGGGGAGGAAGGTTGGATTTAATTTAGAATGATTAATGAGATTTCTTCGGGCTCCTTGACTTGACCGCCACTGCGGTTTGTCAGCGCAACAACCTGGGAAGCCCGGACGCCACTCTGTCGCCCAAAACCACTCTCCAGGGGAAAAATTAACTGGCAGGACTAGTGCCAGGTTCATGTCAGTGGCATTGTCTCTCGGGTATCGACAGCTTAAAAGTCTGGATCAGAAATATGTGCGCTGGGGGACACACATACCTGGCATGTTGTGTTCAGGCTCTTTACAAGAGGCTAACCACTTTCAAAACATTTAAGTCGTTGATATTTTCCCCAAAGGAAACTATTTAAAGACAAGATCTTTACCAAGTTCCTCCTCCCCAATTCATTTTAAAAATTAAACAAAGTAAGAGGATCTCAGGTTACTTTCTGTTTTTCTTTCTTTCTGTTTTTCATTCTTTCTTTCTTTCTTTCTTTCTTTTTACTTAAAGAGTTAAGATGAAGCTTGTCTTCAAAAGTGAAATCATTTTTCGTTTTTGAAAACTTTTTTGGGCCATCTGCATGACCTAATTTTACAATCATGTTTCAGATTAGTCAAGAAGGTTGTGATCTGACTTAATATACCCCCGTTTTACTTATGTAAGCACTTATGTTTAAAATAATCAGTCGGGATTAGCCAAAACAAAATTACTGATCATGGCTAGTTCTTATGTGGTCTATGCAATATACAGTTTTGCTTTGGTGTTTAACGATAAGAAACCGATGCTTATTATCTTATTTTAAAAACTTAGGTCTAAGAGTCCCAGCAGAAAGAATTTCTTCCACCAAATGCATGGAGAAGGATCCTAGGCATCTGATATACATCTGAAGACCACTCTGTAGACATTTAACATAATGCGTCCTGGCCAATTTTTATCAAAACCAAAAAAAATGAACAATGGGTTCTTTTATATTAAACAGTTTTGGGGGCACCCCTCCTGAGCAGCGTGAATGTATGCAGCCTGGGGAGAGAGACCAATCGGCCAAAGCCAGGCCCCCAATGAGTATCTACTTGCACCGCTGGGGTGAGCACGTGGAAGCGGAGAGGCGTGGGAACAGTTACCAAGGCTGCCGCTCTTATTGAGAAGGAACATGAAGCAGCTGTGTGTGTAAACCAGTACAATTGTCGCCCAGGATGTACGTGGCCCTGCAGTGAAGTTTCTTCCCAAGCCAACTGTCATTTTCAATCCTAGCAAGAGAGAGACTGATGATTATGAAATCGGATCAAAGGAAGTCACCTGGATCAAATGATTCGTCTTTGACATCGGACCGAGAGAGCCCAATGCATCTCTGTCTCCATAGAGATGATTGGATATTCAAAATTTGATAACTAAAGTCACTTTTTAATAAGTATTGCTGATATTTGCTTCTGTGCTCCTCTTTATTTTATACTGTTAAGTCGAACGATATTGGCCCTTCTTCTCACCAGTTTCCTATTTTCATTGACTCAGAATGTTTCTAATGTTTTCAGTTATTATTACATCAACTTACTTAAAACCTTAATATAGCCATTATGAGCATGGCCTGCTCCCCTAAATTCATTCTGATGAATTTTGTGCTTTTCTCACCATTTGAGGAAAATCTCATTTCTCACATAATCAAATTCATCATAGCTCCCAATTACTTCTAATATGACCTAAGTTTAGGGTATTATTTTACATTACCCTGAAGTTTTGATTTAGATATTCAAACAAGCATTTTTAATAAACTTTTTAATTTTTTTAAAGATTTTATTTATTTATCTTTAGAGGGGAGGGAAGGAAAGAGGGGGAGAAACATCAATGTATGGTTGCCTCTCACGGGTACCCTGCTAGGAACTGGCCCGCAACCCAGGCATGTGCCCTGACTGGGAATCAAACCGTGATCCTTTGGTTCGCAGGCCCGCACTCAATCCACTGAGCTACACCAGCCAGGGCCTTAAACAAGCATTTAAAGATGTCTCGTTTTTTGTGCAAAGGAGGAATTAACTAGGTGCTGTGAAAGAGACAAAAATAAAGCAAACTGCTCCCTGTTGTCAAGGACTTCGGGGGGAGGAAGGCAACCATAATCACATACAGTTTGATAATACTTTCTTTGTATCACCACGACTCAGCGAAGGGCTGCGAAAGTGACGTGACTTTTGGAAGTTCACAGGACCGCTTAAGGGATTGAGAGGCAGACTCCCAAGTACATCCTGTATGTTACTAACTTAATGAATAGCAGAAGGAAATGTGTTCAAAGATCTCTTTAAAAAGTGTTTTAGAAAGAGAGGAGTGAGCATTTAATAGTGACTAGCTGGATTTGAAAAGGTGAATATTATTTCCATCAGTGTATTACTTGGTGGGACAATAGCCCGATCAGGGAGGCGTGGAAGCGAAAGTATATAAGGGTCATAGAATAGTAAATAATCTGCTGAAATTCAAGGGTAAAGTCTGAGCAATCATTTAGTGGAGGAATGGACTGAAAAAGATAGGTTGGAAAAAGACTATGCTAAAACAGATCTGATACTTTATTTTTGTAGGAGATCAGAGACTTTCCTGAAGACAGGTATCACTTCTGATCTGTGATTTAGGAAGATCTTTCAAAAGGCAATCTAAAATATGAAGTACAAGTGCAACAGAATGTAATATAAGGAAATCAATGAAGGGTACCTTCAATGAGGCTACCTGGCCAGGGCTACACTTAAAACTAAATAACCAAGGTACTCTGTGTTTACAAAAGTGTCATAAGGCATCCGACTTACAAAAAATCTTCTTTAAATTAATAGACTGTAATTAGCTCTGTAATTGGAGTACCCAATTTTAAAATTATACCAAACCCAGTGAAATCTTGCACTGTCAGAGAAATATGCAGATCAGCCCCCAACTCTAAAAGAGCCTAATGGTGCTATTCTCTGCAGTCCTCACTGTCCAAGAATATAATGCTTTCTTAGCAGAAGTGGTAGGAGGAACTCTCTCTTCTGGGGCCCAGACATCATCTTTGAGGTCCTCCTGACTTTCCTGTACTGATTCTGCCTTCACCTTTCAGTGCCTAAGTTTCTCCTCAAAGCCCTTCTCTGCTTGCAAATCAGCCAGATAGCTCTGGGTCACCAGAGCCTCAACAATGCCTCACAAAGGCCGGCACTGGACTCTGAGACCACCCAGTGCTTTTCAGGCGCTCCAGCCAGGCACCTGCCCCATAACGTGGGGGGACTCTAGAGTTTATTGTCTACACCAGGACACCTTTGAGAGTGCTAAAATGCTAAACCAGATGGTACTTCAAGACAACAGGCATAAACTAGGAAGTATGGCCACCCCACCCATGACTATAATACAACGTGATAAATGCAATAATAAAAGTTTAAACAGTTTGCAGTGGAAACATTTTGAATGTAAATGCACCAAAGGGTCAAAATTCATTTCCAATCAGAAACGTCTCTAAATTATTTGCCAACTGGCATCCACGATAAAACCCATACTGTTTAACCAGGCATAGTTGTACCATGCTGCACAGTGGAGCAGGAAATGATCTTTCAGCATCTTGGAAATAGATTTCATAGATTTGGATTCCTGTAGAGGGGTTCATTTTGTAGTTTGGTCAACACCAAAAGGACCTGAGTCTCAGAAATCTCTGCAAAGATTGTGGAGATCTTTAATAGACAATAATGCTAAGTCAAAACAATAGATGACATTTATCCTACTCTGCTGTTAAGCTTACTCTGCTAAGGGCTTTGTATTTCTTAACTCATTTAGTCTTCACAAGTACACTCTGAAGAGATAAACTTGACCTTACTGAGGGATCCCAGGATAGTGAGTCCTGGATATATTTGCCATAGTGATATATATGTATAGGTATAGTATGTGTATATGTATAGTATTTGTATATGTGTATGTGTATCTATCTAAATATATTCATCTCTGAGAGGGTCTGGATACGAGTGGTTCAAGGCAAGGGAAGCAGCAAATGCAAAGGCCATGAAGCAAAAGCACAGTTAATCCATGTATGACAGATTGTTGGCTTTGTGACGAAATACAGTTATATTTGCTTCTCTATTCCAAGTACCTTAAAAGAGTCACTGAAACAAGGAAAAGTCAGGAAATATTTAAGGAATGCATGAATGAATGAAGGAGGAAACCCACAGAAGGAGGTGATTTTAGCGAAGAAGACAGAGGTCAAATCTTGCAGGGCCTGGTGGTGGTGGTGAGACGTTAGGAAAAAATCTCAAACTCTACATTTAAACCACATAAAAAGCATCTCTACATTCTGTATAAACCATTTTCTAAGAAGAGAATATATTTTAATTTCTTTGGGTGATCTAAAGATGAATAAAGGTCCAATTTTATTTGCGAATATCTTCTATTCTGAAGAAGAAACCTGAATAAATGAAGTAATTTTATTTCTTTAATGTAAGTCTGAGGTTGCACCTCAGGTGTGTCTGGAAACAAAAAATATGCTTGGTCACATATATGTATATACATTGGCAGGTGTGTGACTATTTCTCAGCATGGATGTTATTCTAAGTTGTTAGACTTCAGGATAATATGAGAAAATCACAGTGTGATCGCTAAGTTTTTCTGTGTAAATTTGCCTACAACCAGCTCAAGGCTTTGGGGAACCCCATGCAGAGCCAGATGCTCAGACCTGTAAGCAGGTTTGTGTCACCCATACCCCTTGAGACATAGAGAAATATGGGAGGAAGAAAGCAAAATTTCTTAAGATAAGCTTAGGATCTTGTAGACGGGCATTTGGGAAATGCAGCTGACTCTTTCCTTGAAAGCATGAGCCCCTCACAAGGAGTCATGTATAAAACTGAGCACAAGATTCCTTATGACCATTGGCTATTAACTGCTGTGCTCAAAAAGAAACATTTTGGTCCATACCAAGCTGTCAAGTTTTGCATATTTTGCCACCTGGTGGATAGCCTGAAAACTACAGGATTTAATTTTATTTTCTATTCCTAATAATTAATTTCCATACTCTCTGAAAGAATTACCTTAACTCTACCTAGGGCAAAGATTTTGTTTGTTTTCTTTATCGGTGCCCCTAGAATAGTGCCTGGCATTTCATGGATTAAAATTAGTTGTTAAATGAATGGTAAGTTCTCACTGGAGGAAACTCCACGTGAAGACTGTTAATATGGAGAATGTAATTGAAAATGAAATCACGCTATGGTGTTGGGGAAATGCTTTTCCCTACTGAAATGAAAGTTACAGATTATTTCAAAAGTCGGGGGTGGTGTTATATTATCGAGTTAGAAATATATAGCTCATTAAAAACAAGAGGTGTAGTCATTGCTTTGTGTAGACAGATAATGCAGATAGCTTAGTGGCAGCCTAAGGCTCCTTCACCCCAACTGCTCCAAATTAAATGAACTATACCCTGGAAAATATTCTTTCTCCTTTGCCTGAAAACCATGACTAGCTTTCTTCTTGCTTTGGGCTTTGATGCTTGCTATTCCCTTTTTCTGCTGCCAAAAATCATGAAGCCCCGTTAGCCCTCGTTTTAAAATGAGTGCCTATGCATATGTATGAATATATATATTATTCTTTTTCAACATAACATACCATGCTTCTCCTCAGTGAACTGAAAGCCTTAGTGACTTCTTAACATATTTCTCCTAGAATAAAGATTGGTGATTTCATAAAGCAGAATAATGACTGTATTTTTTAGAGAGGGGGTTCCTCTGATGTCTCTTTGATTTCTGAGAATTTCTTTGGAAATATTTTTTTTAAATAAAACATATGCTTATGTTTTAGCACCTTAAAATTTGGGCTGGAAAAATAATTAGGTAATTCACTTCAAATTTCTTTCTCAGGAGGATTATTTTGCATTCTAAAATCAGCAAAATATGTACACATATAATGTGCAATGGTATACTTTTAGTAAATTGAAAGAAGTTAATCATTTTGTTTTCACATCAGGTTGACCTTGGCTTGACATATACTAATATGTTTAGAGAATACATGGTTGAGGTACAATCTTGGTTCTTTAAAGCTGAAACTACATGTATTTGTTAGGTAAAACTCATTTATGTTGTATAGAATTAAAACTCTCCTCAGAGTTCTCAGTTTTAAGCAAACGGTCACACACATCTAAATAAATATTAAATCCCAAGCAAATGACTTCATTTTGACAGAATCTACAGGAAATGTAACCTTACAGATGTAACTTACCAAACAACATCAGTTTTTTAAATGGCAGCTTTTAAGAAGCCTAAACTTTTTAGCGCGAGAAATATCCACATTTCAAAGACTTTGAAAACAGGAGTTGCTTCTAAGGTGATTTCTGCTGCTCTGGGGGAAAAAGCAGTTTAAATATGTTTTTATGATCCCTTCTTACATATCTGTTGATTGGATGTAGCAGTCACATGTACATACAAAATAACATACACAAGAAAAACAGATTTTAGAATACCATTTGAATTATGTGTTTAGTGTACATGAAATCATTTGTTTTCCTCCACTATGTCCCTGGGTCAAGGTCGATAGCATTTCTTTGAACCAGCTATCTATCCCCTTTTATAAGGGTCCCAGGAGGCAGTGGTCATACATTGTTACTTCAGCCTTCACAAAGACAAAACAGTGCAGAGCCCAGTACTGTAACCGGCTACAGAGGACAGCCCCCCGTTGTGCTCCTGCCACGCTGACGAGCCTCCTTCAGGTAAGAGATTAAAACGCTCTTTTATCATTATGAGGTTAGTGACCATTTTAATGGAATAAAAGGATTATTTCTGCTGTATTGGGATAGGAAGTTGGGAGGGTGAATATGTGGGGAAACTGACTTTTTACTTTTATGTGTTTTTCAAAAGTTCTCCCTAACTGAGATAAAGCTAGTCCTATAATCTGAATATTAATATTTTTGTCCTACTGAGGACACAGATTATGTAGAGTCTGACCAAAGAATTCCACGTACTTCTTCTTTTAAATCCAGAGAAAGTGGGTAGGTGATTTTCACTACTTATATTTGATCTATCATTGTGACAAAAATTCTACAGTTAGTTTACTTACCTCAAACTATGTGTAACATTTGAAAAATAAATTAAGAATTTTTAAATTAATTCCCCCTGCCTGCTTAGTATGCATGACTTACGTGGAAAATGATAGTGAAGGTCACACAAAATATATATTCAGGTATGTACATTACAGGCATTAGAAATAGAAAAAAACAACAAATATAATCTCTAAAGTTATCAAAAGACTTTCCAAGAGCTAATTCCTTCAGATTTTCTATTTTGATATAACTTGCTGTTTAAACAAAAAGGTCTCTCATTTGAAGAGAGAGGCTTTGAAAAGATATAAAATAAAACAAAGTGATTGCTTTACAAATGTGCTGAAACTAAACACTAAGACTTCCATGTTGCTACAAAATGTATATGACAAATGAATTATTTTTCATAAAAGTACAAAATTGATAAATGAGTTTCATATGATCAACTATGAATTATAAGTTATGTTTTACTAGGAAAATCATATAGCATTTTAATCTTGATGTTTAATGATTTCTTACAAATACTCATTTATTACTTTCCAATCCACATGAGGAATTCAGAAAAAAATGTTTAACCCAAAGAGTTAGTTGTTCTTTCTTGGTTTAAATGGGGTAAATTCTGATTTCATAGCGGAGAATGTATTAGAATAATTTCTAAAAATACAACCATATGCTTAGTGTTTTGTGTAAGTTCCAGGTACTTACAAATATTTTGTTTCAAAATAACTGCATGTGTTTAAAAGCCAAATACACTATTTGCTGCCCTGGCGTTATAATTTGATAGGGGAGTAATATTTTTTCTGCAAAGTTTTACAATCAAACGTCAATTTAGAAAAGCTGTGCAAACGACTAAAATAACTACATTTCATTAAATCGGGAATGTAATTTCTTCATTGTAACTGTTCTCGTAAAATTATGTGAGCGTTTTGTTGTGTTCTTTTAAAAACTCTTAGTTCTTTTTTTCCTTTCACTTTAACAGCGGTCTGGCACGTGACTAGCACAAACCCTACCGATCTCCTTCCTCGTCTTTGGTGCACCACCGGAGATTCTAAAGGGAATAAAAACCACTTAAAGTCTTTAACATATCTGGAGTAGTATTTATGAATGAGGGTTGTGCCCTTCCGAGCATAGTCGTGCAGCACCGCTGAAGTGTCTCAGCATCTTCTGTGACTTCCACCAGAACTAAGCAAATCTCGAGGCTTTGAGAGATTCCGATCGCCTGGGGGTTGGAGGGGATGGAGCCGCTTCTGCAACCGTCTCCCGCGTGCACTTCCTCTCCCTCCAGGTGCGCGTTGGGAGGGGGCGTGGGGGCGGGACGGCGGGACCGCCACGGAGGCGAAGTAGGGAAGCAGGCTGAATAGATTGCTCCTAGATTGCCAGACCTCATCTCCGCCTCACGGTCGCATCTTTATCTCGCCGTCTCTCTCCTGCAGGGCCTCGAGCCCAGAGTTGGCGGCTGCGCTTCGGCGGCCGGGCTGTGTGCGCAGAGGGGGTTCCCGGGCTTCACCGCCGAGAGCCGGGGAGGAACGGCCCGTTACGCTCCATTCGGTTTCAAGACCGTGTCTGCGTCGCTCTCTGGAATCAAGCCGACCACAAAGTTGAAAGAAATAGCGTGAATTGTAAAGGGGGGATAGCCCCCTCCCTCCCTCAGTCTCAAGGGACAATGTTGCCAAAACATTGGTGCCTGACTTCAGTTAAATTCTTTGTAATCTCTTAGTCGTCTGATTTTGTTTGGAAATAGTTTTAAAAGGTGAATTTTCCAACTGCTGCATTGAGAAAGGAACGGGGAAGGAGCCTGGAAGGGTCAAGTCAGCACCCACCAACGGCGTTAGGAGACCCGCGGTCCCCACCCGAGGCCCGCCGGGAGGAGGCGTGTGCTTGGCGACGTCTGGAGAGGCTGCAGCAAGCTTCGGTGAGACAGCCTGCAGAGACTTGTGGGTTGTGAATGGCAAGAGAAGCGCGTCAGGATCTGCTAGCTAGGGGAAAAAAAGTGTATTTGTAACCGGATGGAACCAGTCTAGCTCCTTCGTAGAGAGCACAGTTTGGCTGCTTGCCTGGAGCTGGGGCTCTGGCCACAGCAGCTGCTAGGTTCTGGAGGAGTTCACGTCTTAAAATAAATGATCAAGGATAATTCATTCCCGAGGCAAAGAGCCCATCCCCCCACCCCACCCTGCACCACCAGGGCGATTCACTTTGAACTCCTGGGCGGATGGTTTCCACTGTCCGCTCGCCGGGCCTTGGCGCTCCGTAGCCTGGCAGCAGCTTGCACCGGAGCTCGCGCAGCCGGCGGCCGCCAGGACACGCGCAGACTCGGGCAGACAGGTCCAGGAGTGGACGTGCTTTCAGTCAATCAAGGGCTTTGACATCGAATCCAACACAGCAGGAAAAGCTGAAAACTCCGCGCCATGGGGCGCCGAGTCGGGAGCCTGGGGAAAGGCGTGCCGGGTGGAGGATCAGTCCTCTGGACTCAGCAGTCCTGCGTTAACTCCGCCGCGGCTCCCAAATCCAGGCTAACAATCCAGGTTTATGGCCGAGTTGTGTCACCAGAGCATAAATCACTGTCAGCCTGGATAGCAGGGGCAGAGCGAGCCCGCGCGCCCTGGCCGCACTGGCCCTAGGCAAGATAACTGTCCCGGGTCGGCGTGAAATTTCCCGACCCAGACGGACTATTTGCCCCCAATCTTCGCAGGAATCTCCTTGGCTCCAGAAACCCGCGCTTGCACTTTGACACGCAAGAGGCGCTGGGGGAGCTTCTCGCAACTGACCGCCTCTGCTCTCGGTGACCTGATTATGGTCCAAGAGTCAAAGAATGCGAGAGCGCATCATCAGATTTCATTTTGTGCGTGGGGAGCCCTGCGCCCATCAAATTTAAAGTGGCATTCTCAAGGTCACTGAAAGCTCAGGGAAAACTGCTGCTTGGTCCTAGTCTCTCGATTCCCGCTCTCACCGCCTGCCCCCTCCACCCTCCCGCCTCGCAGATTCGTTCTGTTTTAGAGGGAGGATCTAGGGATGCCTGTAAAGAAGGATTCACTGTTTACTCTCATAGTAATTAATCGGCATGATTTTCAAGGTGATGTTTCCAGTTGTTGGCTCAGGGATGTACTTCAGGTCTTCTTTCTCAACCTACATCACACATTCGGATGAGAGGAATCTCAGGCAATCTCCGACAGATGTCAGGGTGCTAGACACCCAGCTCACCTCCCAGCCGCTTGGGCCGCTGGGCGACGGGTTCCCAAGTCAGGGAAAGGAATTCCGTGCAGAGCCAGAGACTGGGGGACACGGGGGAGGAGGGGGGTGGGCGCGGGCTTAGAGAAATGCCACAGTGAGGCGAGTGGTCAGGCAATCAACTTTCACCTTCTCATACGCTGCTGTTAGAAAAGGGACTGGTTTTCGTCCAGCAAACTCTCCCCTCGGGCGTTCAGGTCTTGATGTTATCGTGACTATTTCTCACTACTCACATTCATTACTTTGGGAAAAGACACACACACCTCCACACTTCAGTGAACTAGAGCCATCCTCAGGTTCTCTTTGTCCCTGTAGTTCCTTTGACGATTTTTTGAAATCTGTATTAGAACGTTAGCACTCCTTCCCCCACCCCCACCCCAAGCATTTATTTCCAAAGAAGCCACAAAATACTGATTTTTACTTTTTTAATTCTCATTCAGACACCCATTCATTCTCTCTCTCTCTCTCTCTCTCTCTCTCTCTCTCCCTCTCTCTCCAAGAATGGAAAAGAAAGAAACCCCAACCTTCAACTGTCAACTGTTTTCCAAACACCAGATTAATGTTTCCCAGGACTCGGTAGTAACGTGACCTTTCTGTTTTCAGATGTGTTTTTCAACATGTAATCGTTTGTTTGTTATGTCTCTCCATACGGAATAAGGAAAGCTGGGGGAAGGGGTGCATGTTGCCAGAGGGAGGGGAAAAAAAGATTGGGAGCCTGTTTTTGTTCCCTCCTCAACCCAGAAAAGCTCAAAGCATTTCATTTTTATTTTCTTGAAAACAATCCCCAGGGGGGCGAAAAATCCATGATACTGACACTGAAAAAAAAAATCTGAGCAGATGATGAGCAACCATTAAAAAATACTACCAAACAAAAATCCAATAAATGTTGTCTGCCTTTCTTTTCTTTTCTTTTCTTTTTTTTCAATGAGGGGGCTTTCTGGGATGCTAGTAATGCTCTTCTCTTGATCTAGGTAGATACATGAAAAATATTATTTTAAATTATTTATCAAGCTTTCATTTATGATTAGTGTCCATTTTTGGATTGATATAGTTCAATAAAAAGTTTTAGAAATCTAAAAAAACAGGAAATCTCTCATGTGTGTACACTACTTGAGATTCTACAATTTATTCAAGATAAATTGCCAAACCAATATTTGTTAAACTCTAAGCAGTTTACCAAAATCTTGATTTCTGAATGATAGGTTCTAAATAAGATTGACAATATTCTTGAATTGGTTATTAGGAAACCAGCATAAATATTAGATCATTGTTTCTAGGGTCCTGAAATATCAAATAAGCAGTGAAAAGTTTAAAGCTTGTCTTAAGAAATATCTGAAGAAGCAAAATAGCTATTTGGCTTAAAAGAAAAAAACCCAGCAGACTTCATACTTTAAAACAATATTTAATTGTTTGATACGAGTTCCTGTTAGAAAATATTTGATCCCAAATGAGAAGTTTAAAGAGAATCTCAGCCACACTTAAAAGTGAATTTCTGCTACTAGAAAGACGTCCGTTTTACACTTGTTTTTCCCTCCATAAAATATTATTAGGCTGCTTTCCCGGTCGTGACGAAGTATTTCACCAAGGAGCGGAGACTAAATTGCTCTTCCCGTCCAATCAGCAGCTTTTACTGCTGGGACCGACCTCACTAATGAGTCGGTTATTTCTTCCTTTCTCCTCATCGCTTTCTATCTGAGCTCAATTTCTCTCCTACTCCGTTCAATTTAGAGACACGGCGATCCCCAAGCTAGGGACTCATTTGCCGACAGATCGCGTTATCAGGGACTCCCACCCCTTTCCCTTTCTCCCTCTAATGGACCCTTGATCACCGAGAACAATTGCTAAGCCCTCACTGCCCACATGGAGGCTTCACTGCCGCTTTATTTTATAGGCCCTTCCGCGGTTTTATGATTGGTTGCTGTGGTTGGAATGTTTATAGATAATAAACAACTAATCCATTTCTTGCCTAATGAATTGCCCCACCCTCATACCAGTTTAACACCAGTAACCAGCTCCAGGATCAATCTGAGCCAGTGAGTAGAGGGGACGGAAACCACCCAACTTCGCTGCCGTTTAATATCAAAGCCGAATCCCCCAAGTTCAGCAGAAGCCCATTGCCATTTTCCAGGTCCTCTCCCCCTCAGCCTCCTCCCCTTCACCCTGAACTCAAGGTCTCTCCACACGCTCTTCTCCCCACCGGTGGATGGAATGGGCTTTTCCAAAGGTGCTTTTCTTGGCGTCTAATAAAGCGAAAGGGCGATCTCGGAGCCTGGGTGCGCCACGCTGCACTTCGAGATGGGCACACCCCCTCGGACCCGGCACTGCAAAGCTTGTGTCTGCAGCAACTCCTTATTCCCCCGGACCTGCCTCTCTGGCCCTCCACATCACAGAACCGAGGGGAAATGAGCATCGTGTTGGTTCTGAAAGAAGTCATGCCCGCGGCGGAAGATCCAAAATCGGTTTTCAAGGGCGCACGCTGGACAACTAACCTTTGGGAGAGGCTCTTTTACACACCTGATGGCTGCCGCGGCTCATGGCCTCTGGCGGCGGTTGCTGGACACAAGGGTTGTGGTGCACGTGGCTGGGGGCCAGGAGCTGAACTGAACCCTAGGTGTTGCATGGAGGGAGTCCACCGTCTAGACGTGGACGTGCTGTTCGCCACGGGAAGGTCTCTTTTCATAAGGACCCAGAGCGGGGAAGCCTAGAGAGAGTCTCAACCCTCAGGACCTGGATCAACAGTTCTCTTACCAGATGCAGCCTTTTCCCAAAAATCAATTTAACAGCTTTATTTTGCATGAATGCACTTCGTTTACTTTGGCAATAGTTTGAAGGTCCTGCAGTTTTGCTCGTACCAACTTTTCAAAGCTCACGTTCGAGTTGCCTTCCATCTGAGGCCACCGGTCCCCAGCATCACTTCTGTCCCGGAAGCCGAGGGAGGGTCCTTCGGGGCACTCACTTCCTTGCCCCAGCCATGGCACCGCATTCACGAGTGGTTTTGCTTTCCTTTATTATAAAGAGTTGCCGAAGACATTTTTAATCAGAATTAACTTTCCTGGGTGGCCAGATCTTCCCAAAACTGTGGTTGCAGAACCCTTGAGTCCCTGCTCCTGTCTTCTCTCTCTGGTCTTGGTTTGTGAGTCCCATAGTTCAGTGTGGTGTGTGTGTGTGTGTGTGTGTGTGAGGGGCTTCTAATGCTCTACCATTCAAGTAATAAATGTTTATTTAATGCCCACTGTCTAGGGGTTGCAGACACAGCAATTAAATGAACCAACAAGAAACCTTTCACTCCAGGGGGGAGGATAAGGGTGCTGGGAGGACGTGGTTTTTTAAATTTTTAATTTATTGATGTGTGTGTGTGTGAGAGAGAGAGAGAGATTGAGAGAGATCAATTTATTATTGCACTTATTTATGCATTCATTGGTTAATTTTTGTATGTGCCTTGAAGAGGGACTGAAGTTGCCAACACCCCACCCAACTGAGCTACCTGGCAGGGCTGAGGATGTGGTTTCAATGGAAGCATAAGGCACAGTCCCAGGCACTGGGTTGAAATCTCTCTTTGCTCTCTAAGAGGTTTCTTTATCTTGTGGAGCTTAAATCGCACTGCCTTCCTTTCCTGAGGCTTTCCACAGTGCACTGATGCGCTAAATCACAGGTAACAGCACCCTCCCCCTCCTTCCCTTCACAAGCCCATTTTCATCTGGGTGGCCCTGGCCAGAAGGTTCCTTCATGCCACTCTAACTAGTGTTGGTCATCGTTCAGCTCCTGGAGTTGACAATTCAATACTTTCCATGTCCTCTGCAGAGTCTAGGCCCCATACATCTTCAGTGACACCAGGCCAGCTCCAAAACAAAACGCACAAAAAGCACAGTGAGGTCATGTTCCTCCACGGGAAAAGGTTTTTTTCTTTCTCCACCAGGGTCTGCTTGGCTCTTCTACCTGTCTGGGATCTCACTCTGCTTCTGCTCTCCGGGGATGTAGGTGTTGCCAGGAGAAGTATTAGCAGCTCCTTGGTGGCCGCCAGGGCTGGCCAGTTTTCTCCAGGCATTGACTAATTTTGCTGGGAGGTCTCTCAATCACTCTCTCTGTTTCTCAACAGAAAGCCTCCCCTCCTCAGTAGGAAGGGAAGTTGCCCATTTCACAGCCAGGCAAGAAAGCCTTCAGGGTCTCAGAGGTTTCCCCAGGCCTCCCTGCGACCTAAGGTTCTGCATTCGCGCCAGCTCACAAGGATACTGACTTAATTGGTTCGTGATAAAGAAGAGAATTAGGAGCCGCAAAGAAAAACTGGAATTAAAACAAAGCAAAGAGCCTACCGCGAGCTGTTTGATTATTTTCTCTGACTTTGCTATTTGATTTGAACCTGCCTCGTCAGAAAATAAAAATAAATAAGAACACAAAACGTCGACTGGTTCTTCAGCACTGAATGTGTGCATAGTTGATACAGAGAGAAAAGAAAATAAATTTTTGGTTACTTAATGAAAGGAAGAAGTAATTTGTGTAAATAGAGCTTTAGGAAAAGAAACCCAGGACGCACAGGAAAGGGTTGCTGGGACCATTGGTACCTTGGAAGACCGAGGGGGGACGAGGACGCAGTGAATCGTTGCCACGCCGAGGGCTCCGAGCAGCCCAAACACCCTGGACGCAGCCGCACATCAAAGAGCGGAGAGCCGGCTTGATTTGTTTCATCATCAAAGGAATGGCTAAAGATGTCAGTAAGACATCCATGTCTGCATCCTGGGTAGCGCTGGGAACTTTAAAAAGGTGCGCTTCGGGCTGGCTTCTATGGAACCAGGAAGGAGACGAACAGTAGACTGTGAGAGAGAGAAAGCTCTTACCTGCAGGAAGGTACCTTCCTTGGGTCTTGACTAGGCTACGCGCACTAGACGTAGTGTGCGCGCAAACACAGGCACAGCTGTGGGACCTGCGCACCTGGAGGCGCCGGCGGGGGTTCCTTCCCAGAGAGGTGGCGCCTGAAGGGCGTTGGTGCCCAGTGGGCCAGTTTCCCGCCTCCAGTAGCATCCTGGATAACTTTCTGTTGAGTTTAGGAGTGTCCAGGAATCACAGCCTGCAGAAAAGAGAAAATGCACGTGAAAGCACTTTTTCAACCATGAAGGGTTAGGTGACAATATTACTATGTATATCTGAAAATTTCATAGGCAAATGTGGGGACAACTGGTAAGAATATTCTTGGAAAAGTTCTGATTTCATTTCATTAAACTTCTCTGCCACCACTCTCCCCCTCTTTAGTTCCCGCCCTCCTCTGAAGTTGACATTTACTGGGACTTCACACAGTATTTCTAAAATCCAGTCTTGTTGCCTTCTTCCTTTGTGAAGTTAAGCTGCCTGCAAACTTGGCTTTAGAATTAACCAGGGATCACTCTCAGTTCAGAAGCACAAAATCACTGTGTGTTCAGAGGTATGCTTAAAGGAAAAATTCCTTCAGTGCAGGCCTGGAGACCTGGAATAATAACTTACACATAGTGAGTCATAGCTATAACTCAATTTTACTTATCACTTTAATGTAATGTAAAAACTAGACCCAGTAGGCCCTTTCCTCATTTATTTTACAAATTGTGGGAGTTAAGTACTCTGCCCATACCTTGCTGCAGGGAAATATAATTAGAGAATTTATGGTATTACATTTTACCTTTGTACCCTAGATGAATAACTTCCTATGTAAAAAAAAATAGGGCACTAGACGTCAATGTATATAACAAATTTTTGTGCATAGATTTGAGAATGTTCTTGCCTGAGTTTGGGGAACAGTGGACAGCGTGTTTCATGAAAGAGACAGAAGTCAGGGTAAATATACGTTAGGCATTATTTTTGGCATTGGTGGCAACAGAGAATCCCTTTAGAGTAAAATTCAATAAAAACAAAAATATTTATAGATGACAAGTCAGAAGAATAAAGGACTCATCAGAAAAAGAAACTCTCTTTCAAGGCTGCTCAAGGAGCAGATCAGGCCAGGACTGCCCCCACCCTGCACTTGGCATTGACCCTTCACTCTCCTGGTGAGACTTTCAGAGCCTAGGTTTCTTATCACTGCCCCCTGCTGCTCAGGGTTCCGTAGCTTTTCTTTTTGTCTCCTTCACTCCCCAGTGACGGAGTGACTTGTAGTTCCCTGAATGGTGACCTGGAAAACGTTTCTCTATCCCCACCTTCCACCCCCAGTAAAACTTGCTAGTTAATATTCTTCCAAGCCCAAGAATTAATAAATAAACTTATTCATATGGAAGTGCCCGTGGATGGCTTAATGTGTTCTCCTGTCCAATCTATTATAGTTCCTCAGAAACTGATGTTTTCAATGCCATAAAAGAGGTGGCACTGAAAGTGGGAATTCTACGTGGCTTTGCCACAAGGCCAGATGTTTGGGGGACGGTTGCTAATAAAGACCCTTTCGGCTACACTAATATCTCATCTAATCATGGCCTGAAGTAGCCTGGGCCTGCCCTAGTAGTGAGTGAACTCAGTTAACCTCACAATTTGTAGGAAACCTGTGTTTCAAATGGAATTTTTCCGGGATGCCCAATACATGAAATGAATAAAAAGAAACTGCCCTGGTAGAAAGGAGGGAGGTGGGTCTGTCAATGGAGAACGAGGCCCAGTAGCAGCTCACCACCCTCCACATGTTTATGTCTTCCCCCCAGGCTCCTGGGAGCACAATTTGAAAATTGTGATATTGCATGAAGTCAACATGGAAGATGCGGACATCACTGCAGACAAAGGACACGGCTGGAAGGAGAGAGAAATTATATAACCAGAAGCATCATTCTGATCATGAATGAGAACAATCAGATATTATGTGAATAGGATTAATAGATGCCATATTCATAGATTCATGAATATGCTTATAAAGAATGATTACTGGAAGGGATTCACTTCCATATCTTCCTGTACCAGGGGCCTAGTAATGTCAGCATCTGTGTTGAGGAATGTACGCTAGGTAACCACAATGCGAGGCCTGGGAAGAGAGCCACCGGGATGAAACGTTGTGTAAGTCATAGTGATGTTGTTTTCTGTTTTCCTCATTTGCAACAGGTCAGACTGCGCTGATAGCAGCTGCAGAAACCATTGGGGACTTTATTCATAAAATCAAAGGCAGAGTGCCAGATGGCAGCAAACCAGAAGAACTGAACATGGAGAAGATTACAAAATGCTGGTGAAATAAGAAACAAGTCTCCTGGGGAGTAAACATCCCCGTGTTTTCGTTAAAATGTAGAAATCGATGTTTTTATGTGTAAAATCCCAATCAGTGTGAAATAAAAGCAGTAAGTGTTTGTTAACTGCAAAGTTTACCTGTGGAGGAAAATAATTTTCTTAGTAGAAAGTTTGATGGGCTGTTCAGGTTGGTCTGTCATTTTTCTTGTCTCTCTTCATAATCTCTATGTAATCCAGAAACAACCAGTAAGAGAAGAGACTGCTTCTTTAATCACTTCCTGTACATTTGACAACTACTACCCCAGTCTCATTGGCTATTCTACTTATAAGGAGGCCACTTTTTCAGAGACAGCGTAATTATTTGGGTACACTTACTTCCCTAGCTATATATCATGCCTTTCAAAACTAAGTGCTTCCAACCTCCCTTAACAGTGTCTTAACATCTCACTTGAGCAATATATTTAACTGTTAAATGTTGCTTAATTTCTTAGCTGCTATATTCAAGCCACTGATGATAATGTACATCCAAAATTTGAAATACAATCCCAAACAAAATGTATCAACATTGAGGATTAAAAAAACCCCAGTCTTTGTGGTGGATCAGAATTAATGGAGCCTACTTAATTTCACTCACACCTTAGTATTTTGTAGTTTACTGTGAATTTTCTATTTATGAGACTGTGCTGGGTGAAATGCCCTTAGGAATAAAAGTGAACTTGTGAAAATATTATTTGTCTGTGTGTTTAGTTGGAAACAAATACGCCATTAAGAAAATAACATAAACTAGAACTATGTTATAATTCTGGTGATTTAATGAGTTACTAAAATTCATATACCTAAATACTAGCATTTTTCATTGAGTTCCAAAAAAATTCTAATTTTTAAAAGTATGACTGCTGGTGTAGATAAAAATAATCTAGACTGACATTATGAATGTCACATTTTATTTATTGGTTCAAGATATTTTTATTAACAAAAATTGGGCCTTTACAATGAATAATTAAACCCTGAGTATTGATTTAAATACAAGACTAATCAGAAAGAATATTGTAGTTCAAGGGTCACACATGGAGTATACACATTAAGATTTTGTTTTGCATAGTGTGCTGTTAAAGAAATATCTGGCATCTTTCCAGTAAACTTGATGCATTAAGAAGAACCAATCTGATAGTTAAAGACTCTTAACTAATACATTTTGAGGGATTTAGCTTATCTGCTTTGGCTCTCTATTGATCAAATAAACCATTTGATTACAAACATGTACTTTACTGTGTACTGGGTGATATTTAAGGTTAGTACCTCTAGGTCCTATGTTTAACTAAGAATGAAAATTACACCCATTCTCATGCTTGGCTCTTAGGTTTTATTTTATAACTTTAAATTAGAAAAACATCTTGGGGCTTATCATTTTAGAGTTTGGTATATATGTTTAAAATAATTATAGGAAACGATAGGGCACTTAGGAAGCAGTAACAAGGTGGGTGGGCTCCATGTCATTTCTAATACGTGCAAGGTGAAGTGGGATGGACGTAATTATGAAACAAAATTTCAGTGCAAACACACATTCAGCAAACTTGGAATGTTGCAGAAATGGGAGATTTCTAAAATGAAACAGAATCACCCATTACAAATCAGTGATTCTGTTAATCTTAGTATCAACATATGTATCAGAACCAAAGGAAATAGGGTAATATGTGCCTTATCTGGAACTCATTAAACTGTGGCAGTAAAACAATGCACATCTGCATAAGTGATTAGTCTTGCTTTAATTTTCCTTTAAAGGCTGTGTATGGGGAGGAAGTGTTTAAAAAACCCACTACTCACTTTTTAATCCTTCTTAATTGAGGAAGAAGGCAGTAGAGATTCATTCTTACCATTGAATAGTCTGTTCCAAACTTGAAAGGAAAAATGTCAAAGTCTGTTGAGGAACATTTGTGACAGACACGTCTATAAAAAAGCCAAGGCACATAGTCTCTATAACTAGGCAGACAACATTTACATACATAAAGGGTTCAATATATATGAAGGAAATAAACATACATATTTGTCTGATACAAAATGCTAAACACATTTAAAAACCAATAAATTTCAATTGCTTCCAATAAAATATCTCTAGCAGGACACACAAGAAGCTGATACATTGGTAGTGGTCAAGGGGCAACCTAGCTGGTTGAAGGGTGGGGTTAGGAGAAAGACACTTTCTGTGTATACTTTTGTACCCCTTAGACTTTGGACACTGAGAATGTATTACAAAGCTATTCCCAATCTAACAGAAGAAAATAAAATCAATGATTAAGTACATGATTAGTTTCCAAAATAGTGATTCAAATGGACACCATCAAACATGGAGTTTTTTGTTGAGCCTTAGAGAAGAAAGGTTCTAATATTCATCTGCACTGAATATCAAAAAGTGAGTAATAACCACCCTTTTCTCTGGGTTGTACTGCTGTGCAATGAGCATGTAGTGTGAGTGCAGGACTGTTAACACCTAAATAACACACTCACATCAACTAGAGCTCTGCTTTGCCTTGGTGCAATTTTTGGAAAAAAGAAAAAAAAGACGAATAATATTTGGCTATACTGAGAGGAAGGGGCAACCGGCATGAAGCAAAGGTCCTAGGGGAAAATGTAAGACATTTGTGATGGATCAGTTTGATTTTCAATAGTTTGGGAGGTATGGTTGGAGAGATTAAGATACAGATTATGAAGGTCCTTGAATGCCAGGATGAAGAGTTAAGATTTAATAATACAAGCAATGAGAAGCTTTGGAATCTTTTGAACAGGGGATATTAGCCTCCTTATAACGTTCAGTGTGACTTGAGATGGGAGACATTGGAGTCTAACACAACATTCCGGGCAAGGAGTGTGGGGTGTAGGTGGTGGGGTTGATTTGGGGAGGTTGCAGGAACGAGGCTGAGAAACCGTCTCAGCAGCTGGGCTGTGAGGTGAACCCGTGTGCAGGAGGGTCCTCAAAGAGAGTGGCCTCATCAGCATCCGACTCGTAAGGGTCAAAAATAGTGAAGGCTGAGAAAAATGTTATTTGGATGTATTGATTTGTATATAAGTAATAGTTGAAATAGTACAGTAATTGTTGAGATGGTAAAACCAAATATTTTTATTAGGCTTCTTCACATGTTTTGAAATGCTAGTTTTCTTGCTAAATATTGGTGGTTTCATCTCTCTCTCTCCCTCTCCTTCCCCCCAACCCACCCTTTCACTCACCTTCTCTGTCCAATGGTTTTGCCTCTTCCACCTTGCTTCTGGCATTTCAAAAACCATAAAGTTTTGGATGAGCGTATATTTTCATGAGAGTGGAGGGTGGAAACCAGATATTCAAGAATTATGGTGGAAGAGGTAAGGGGAAAAAGCACTAATTAAAATAAAATAATCCAATGTCATTAGTATTTTTTGAATGTTTACTATGTCCCAGAAACTGTATTAGGCCTTGAGCTTGTAGCCTGGAACAAGACAACTTAATCTCTGTTGTTATGGAGTTTATAGCTCTTTTGAGAAGATAGACATGAAACAAGTAGTTAATGATGTGCGAATTATGTGCACTAGAAGAAGAATGAGTGCTTGGGAAGTTTATAGCAAGGAAAAGAAGGACAGAAATGGAAAAATGGCCAGAGGAATGTGGTAGGGAGACATGAAGTAATTTTTTTCCCCAACTGGATACATGTGTCATGTAAGACATTAAAAGGAGTCCAGGGTGAGAACAAGAACAGATAAGAGATACTGTGAAGTGTATGGGGAGGCAAGAAGAGGAGGGATTAGGCACAGGAGGAGAGGTTTACCTGTGGAAGGGAAGGACATTAATTGTGGGAGGCAACAAGAAAGAAGAGGAAGCTATAGTGTCAAAAGAATGTTTTTTTAGTTTGGGAGAAGGAAAGCTGGCAGTATTTACGATTTAGGGTAAAGTTGAGGTTTCAGGATTATGGGGTTGGAAAACCATTGGGAGAGTGTGTCGAGACTAATTGGCTTCGTTCCACTTCAAGGTTACAGGTTGCACTATTAACCCCATGTCAGCCCTTTGCAAGGCACTGTCGCAGAGGCATGGCCTGGCTCCACAGAGCCCGGGGTGGTGAAACAGTGTGATGTACGCAAAACTATCAGCCTATGTGAAAGCCCTCACAAAGCATGCCCTAAGTGGAAACCTTCAAAATCAATAGGATTGTATACAAGGCCTTTGATCGGATACTTCTTTTTCATATTATATGAAGATAGGACATGTCACTTACTTACGTGTATGTAAAGTTCTCAAATAGTAGAGTCCTTGAGTGGCCAACACAAAGCACAGTAATTTAAACAGGATGGGTTGAGTCAATCAAGAATTTTCTGCTGGGTTGGGAATCTTTAAGTTTTAGGGGGTGACAGAATCATGAGATTACAGAGGCCACAGACCTTCTGATGAAAGAGTATAGCTCAGAGTTCATTAAGGGGCTTCTGTCTGAGGCATTTCGGAAGAAGACGCAGTCATTTGGAGGCATGATTCAGGGGACTGAGTCCACAGGTCATGATTCTTATTTCCAGTTTCAGATAACAGCTACTGGAAAATGGGAAAAACCCTTTGTGACTGATGTTCCCAGTCATGGACAAGACGGATGAATCTGGAAGGGCCTCATAGTGTCTGCTCTGAGGCGGCTGGGTTAGGAAAGGGGCCCAGAGGCCAGATTGCCCCACTGTCTGCTGCCTTTTGGCGCATCCCTCCCAGTCCAGAAGCCCCCTCCTGACCAGGACAGCCTCCTGTCCCTTTATTTTTAGCCAAGGAAGAAAACCTGCCTCTTAACAGGCCTGGGAGGATGGATGGTACAGTCCAAAGATGTGCGGATGCTAATCAGGATATCTATTAGCATATGTAACACATTTAATAGTTTTGGGGGTGTAATCCAGATTTGAGTATCCAGAAAAAGGCTAACTTCTGGCTAGAAACTAGACAGTACAAATCAAGCAGTCCACTGGAAACACAGTGCTGAGAGGGCCACTGTAATTCACGGATGGGTGTTTTAGTGAAGAATAAAGACATACTACGTTGTCATACACTCCCTGCAAACACATCTCTTTGCCATCTAGCTGTGAATGCATTCCCATTTTATGAAACCATGCTGCCTATCATTTTGGATCATGTGATAAATTGCAGCTAAGTATAAAGACTTATTGCAATTTAGGAATTGGTATAATTCTGTTATTGCCATATTTTATAGGGCATCAGAAGTCAGTCTGTCCTCGTTATTTTTTTTCTTTTAAATTGAATCTGTCTATCAGATAACCTAAGCCTTTAAAGCCATATATCCTATTTTAATTAAAAAAATTCTGGTTGTGATCATTGTATAGAATTAAAATCCCATGTAAAATATGGGAAGAGGGAAGGTAAGAGGAGGTCATATAGTGTTACCTGATAAAAGGAGACAGTAATATTTAAAATGAGGTAAGTGTTGCACCGATTTATGACGTATTTTATCTTCAGGAGAAACCATAGTTTATCGTCGTGTCGTTCAGCTTGAATCATCAGCTGTATATCTTAGACTTTTTGAATGTAACTCTTGAGAGGGAATGACTTTCAGGGATGGGAGCTATGAGGCAGATCAAAAGCTTAAAGCAATTTTGCTCCGCTAGTTAAAAATATTTTATTGGAACATATTTTGTTGTCACACATGCATAAATACATATAATTAAAAAGGGGGGGTCCCAGAGTTGCTGGGTGTTGTTAATAGAGAGACAAGTACAAATAAAATATTCTTATAACGTCTATAATCTCAAATTATTTGCTTTTCCTGTTTTTCTTTTTTTTAACATCTAGTCTTGCGTAGTCATTCTCATCCACAGGCAATTCCTATTATAGAATGTAGAAATAAATTCATGATTCTAGATTCACAGACTAAATTTAACATTGAATTTAAGGAACATAAATCCTTACAAAATAATAGTGAACACTGACTAGAGTGTCTTAGGAAGTTGATTAAAGTTCCACACCCTACGTGAGTCAATATGCTTAATCTGTAGTATTTGGTTTTGTTTTTTAATTACTTTTTGTCATGTTTATATTTCTCTGTTGCTTTCAACTAGCAACACTGTAAATAGTTATGAAACAAAGCTTGCTAACTATCAATACTTTGGTAATAATGTGTTCATTTTACTTCAGTCAATTTTTTTAACCTTAGTTTCAGATTTCCTCTTGATTTCACATTTTTCTCTCTTAAATACTTTAAGAAACAAAGGAGAATATATTTTTCTTTAATCAATGGGAAAAATTTTATAATTTTTAACATTTTCTTTTTCAGGAGTCAATATTAGATTAGAATTAAATAATAGAAAGAAGCTACTAAAGTCATCAGCGTTAGTAGAAATAGGGTTGAACTAGTAATGCCACAGTCCAGGAGACGGGAAAGAATGTCATTTCTTTTGAACAGCTTTGTGGAAATGAATCCCAGAGGGTTGAAATTACTTGATTCAAACATATTCAGCAGAAAAGACAGGAGAGAACAAGAGGAGATATTCCACTGTGTTCTTCACTTGTAAAATCGATTGTTTTTTCGTTTTTAAGACTACATTAATAAAGACATCAGAGGTTAGTTGGCTCTTCCGTGTCCCCTTTACCAACCTCCTCCCTGAGAATAAATGCCTAGAATGTGCTCGGGCACACATCTTCTTTGGTAACCTCCGCGGAGCTAAGGATTCGAGGTTTTAGAACGGGAGAAGGAATTAGGGCTCAGAAATTCAATGTACTGAGCTCTTTCTCCAAAAAGCATGGGCATCTCGTAAAATATAGATTTCACACTTCGGTGTTCTCACCTCTGCAAAATGAAAGAATAAAACAGGGGTTCTTAAAAGAGTTAAAAAATGGTGAAGCAAAAAAGAAAAAAAAGAAATAGAAGCAGTCTGGTATTTTAAGTTGATGTGACAATTTATGCACGGAAGTTGGAGACAAAATTCTTAGCATTATTTAGAGAACAGCAGCTTGAAGTTCTGATGTCTTGTGTATCTTACCCCGACTTTATTAGAGTGTTTACAAAAGGACTCACATCACAACTCACTCCCTTTCTTAAAGCAGTAACTATAAAGCAGCAAACGTGTGACAGATGTGTGTCTGTGTGTCCTTTCTGCCTTGTTTATGCTTTGTAGAAAGTTTCTTTTTTTTAAAGAAAATCATTAGTGGAGGATCATTTCCCATTAACATGCATTCTTTTGTTTGATTCTTTTTATTAAGCTTGCTGAAAAACTGTATTTTCATTAGGCCTGTCAGAGGAACTATTGACTAAGCTTCTGTATTTAATTTAGGTCACTGTAAGCTAAATTCAAGTTTACTATAGCTTATGGTAATAAAATACCTTTCAACATTTTCACCGTATTTTATACTTTGCTCTTTCAAAGAATCTTTTTTCAGTCTCTTTGCCTTAAAAAAATATTTTTGGTACTTCGGCAAAGTGAATAAATATATGATTGAATAGAGTTTTTAAAAACTAAAAGATATCCTATAAAAACTTAAAAAAATGGGTCCCAGAATTTCTTACATTTAAACAGGGAATTATTATAACATGTATATATCCAACATACACACCAAGTAAAAACAATGCATGAAGGGAGAATAAGTAGGAAAATAAATAATGAATACTAGACTTTGTATGCAAAAAAATACAAATCTATTTATTCAGGATATTTTGTAAACATTTGTTATGTGGCAGATGTTGCATTAAATATTTAAATTTTACAACCTGAACTGCACTATGAGCTATTTTGATTTCTTCTCTTTCAGAAAGAGATTGAATGCACTACATAGGTAAAATAACACTAACTCAGATTCCACTCATCCAGTGAGTGGTTTAAGTGAAATTAATTAGTTTTATTAATTTACACTACTGGCGAAATCAGTAATAATTCAGAGCAAACTAAGCTCAAATAGTTAAAATATTTTAAAAAACTTTTTTCACCCCCTCATTTTGTGAGTGCTTGAATCCCTAGTGCAGATAAAGGGAAGAAATTTTAAAATGAGGGGTTTCTACAGTCGGAACATAGCACATGTTCATTTCCCATAACAGATTTCCTGTTAATTATATTGATTATATGTTAAATTTTAATGGCATAAAATGTCTCATTATCATATAATTATAACACTGTATCATTATAAGGTTTCATCATCTATCGATATTTTAACCTAGTTAGATTGATTAATTCTTTTATTGTAAATTAAAAAAATGTGATACAGCTTTGACTTTAGACAAGTCAAAGCTGGTGTTTTTGCTCTGCCTCCTTCACCAGCCCCATCTCCCCCTGTCGATTTCTGCATTTTCCATTTTCTAAGAAAGACGTTTTTATTATTGCGATTTCATTTATAAGGCTTTTGCTTTTCAGATATATTTTAAGGTTTTCTTTTAGTAAATCCTTCTTGGATATTAAATAAAGTTTCAGTTCATATTCTGCTTTTGGAGCTGCTGGATGGTTTGAAGGGAGTTTCTTCTAAAATTTCCTGACCAGTTTATTAAGTACTTTCCAGTTAACCAGCCCTCTAGACTTTTTTTTTTAATTCTTGTTCAAGTACAGCTTTCTGTCTTATATTCCCAACCCTGCCTGTCCCCCACCCCTAGACTTTTGATAATACTTTCGTGCAATGGAATAACATTTCCTGGATGAGCTGATTCATAATAAATAATCAAATGAACATTTCAAATAGGGAAATTTCTTTATATAAATAATAAGATGGTTATAATGATTTTAATGATCACATCAATGTTTTTCATTACTACTTTATAATCATTTTATGAAGTATTTTTCTTAAAAATATCAGATGCAATTGAAACATAGTTTAGTTGTAGCACATGCACTGTTACTATAATTACTCTGGTAGACTTATTTCTGAGGGTCTTCATAATTGAAGGAAACAAATTCCATCAACTAAAGTGATTTCTCATTTTCTCCTGATAGATGCTTTGTGATTAGTCAAAAGAATAGTATCACAATAATAATATTCTGAAACTGAACCAAAATGGTGAATCTTCAAGGAGTGTTTTTAAGCCCATCTAATTCTGGGGAACATCCTACAATACTTCTTCAGTTTAATAGTTTTAAAGTTTGTAGTCATTATATTCTAAAAATAAACAAAAAACAATGCAATACTGCCATCTTTTTATGTAGCTATCATCCATATCTATCCATTCATTCCTTCATTCATCCATCACCTACCTTGCTATCTATCAATCAATCATTTGCTACTAAAAAAAAAACTATTCAAGTCTTCCAAATGTCCTCAGACCTGACTTTATTTGCATTCCACTTCAGAAGTGCTACATTTGAGAGAAATGTCGCTATGTCCCTATACTTTAAAATCTATAAAAAAGTAAAAATACTTCTATTTTAAATCATATTTCATATAAAATATTTGCAATAACGAGGTATGGTTTCAACTAAATTATTGTTAGGCTTATAGTTAGGGCCTGATGTCAAGGTAAAACTTCAAATTTAAATGATTCAAAGGGAAACTAACCAACTGATTATTATAGAACTTACTATCTTTTCCCAGAAGCCAAAGCCACATACTAACTGTATTATTTTATTACCATGTATATTATTCTGATCCTTCAACATAGATGCTTTACAAACAATGGCATCTTATGAATGAAAATAATTCGTTGGTAGAAGATAAAAGGCAGTGTCCACTTTGTCTAATAGTTGAAAACTGTTGTAAAAATGTCTTCTCCTTTTGAATTTTGATCATGTGCCTATTTAGTGCTGTAAAAAGACTAAGCCTTTCTGCCTGTTACATCGCTACAGTTCCGTCCGAAGACAGGACTGTGAAAATCTGCAATAGCCTTCGATGTGACTTGATGAATAGCAAGAGAGCTTAGTGGAAATGTTGAACTCCTTCATGATTAAAAAGCAAACCTTTAATGTAGTTTTTGTTTACCATGTCATAAGTGCAGCGTTGGAAGTTACTGCCAAAGAGTCATTGGAACAGGCATCAGTAAGGCAATGTCAGCCAGCCAATGCTTTGAAAATGATTCAGTTCCTCTAGCCCTTATGACTAAAATAATATCCAGTGGCTCCAGCCCCAAGCCTGGTTAATGCATCTGTCCAGAACACATAATTACTCGGTCATAACATTCCCCCGGCCACCAGCCAACAAACCAATCAGCATTTCTTCCTAACTCACTAGAATTTTTGCTGTGTCAAACTGTTTGATCTCTAGGTAGTAAAAATGCAAAAAATGGAAGGACACTGCACTGGAAGGTTTTAATTTGGAATAGTTTCTCATGGAAATTAAATTTGAAGAGAAACATGTTTTTGTTGTCATGACTGAAGTTGAAATTTTAATTTGGTATCCCTTTGCATAGTGTGTAGTTTATTTTTTTTATTACAAGCTAACATTTGCAGTCATTTCAGTGAGGAAATATTCTAACAACAAGGTAGTGGTGCATATCTCTCCAGTTACTATTAAAAATGATTTTGTTTTCCCAATGCAAACAAAGAGCGTGTTGAAATTATTTTGGTTAACATAAATGTTGTATTGCATACACTTATGTACATGTGTGTATGTAGAATTACTCACACCATCTTCAAAGAGCAATTGCAAAAGCATGTATGTATTCATATATATGTGTGTGTGTATTGTCAAAGTTTTTATGAAAGCTCATTACATTGGAGGGATTGTTCATGAAATCCTTGAAATGATTCTAGATTAATTTACAGTATTTCTCATATTTGCACAGACTCATCTAATGCGGTTTTAACATGGATTTCAAAAGTCATTTTTGTGTGATGAAAATTCACTAAGTACGTGAAATCTGAGCTTAGTTCTGAAGAATAAATAGATTTAAGCCACCAAAGACGTGAGGAAGGACACTCCAGTTGGAAGGGAACACATGGGGGAGGAAATGTCAGTGTGAACGAAAATGGCACAGTCTAGAAACTGTGAGAGAGTTGGTCTTTCCGGTGTGCCAAGGACACGTACGAGAGTAAGACAGGAGAGGATCATAATGGCGCCAATGAGCCACGCTGTGGAATGACCTTCCTATGCAAAATAGATGCATAGATAGTAGGGCTGATAAGTTGAAGAAATGGGAATACTTTAACTTTATAAATGGATGAAAATATATTCTCAGTGATTTATCTCCTTTCCACCATTTTCTGTACCAGGTTTAGAGGGCAATATGTTCAGTGGATCATATTCCTGGCTTCATGATCATTCTGAACAGAAAGGAGGGTAGAACTTCTTTGTTTCCACAAGCAGTTGGCAAAATTACTGTAGCATCACTTCATTATCTCAGGCGCACACTGACCCTTGAGGGAACATAGCCTGGAAGATAAAAGACAGTGTCATGAAACAAATGTTGCCTTCCGAATAGTCGGTTACAGAGCATTCTGGAGGAGGAGGAAAGAATTATGCATGTACATGATATCAAACACCTGCATACAAGCACATAATGCCCTCTGCCTAGTTTCTCTTTTACTCTACCATGCCATCATGCACACTTGTGTGTGGACATTCACACTTACAGTTGTGAATATCCTGGTCTTCAAGTCTCATTTCATTTCCTAGGTGCTGTTCGCACTGTTGTTTGGAGGTCAAAACTTTGAGTTATTTACCAAGATACTGTAATAAATAACAAACATGAACCACATCTAAGAAATTTCAGTGAAGAGAGTGTGTGGAGTGCCGAAGCTGCTGCTACAATATCAAATCTGTATTTCTATGTCCAACTACATCCTTACAAGTCAATCTCGTCTGTAAAAAACTCTCGTTTAAAGGACGAGTGTAACTCCTAAAGTGATAAATACATGTAAGAAATTACTTTATCTTAAGTAAGAAGATAGTGTTCCTGAGGTACTATTATCTCTGCTATTAACAAACTATTTGGTGATTTGAGTGGATATATACATAGAAATTTCTCTTCTGAGGTAATGGAATTCATGCTCTAAGGCAGTACTGTTCAATAAACATGGAATAAGAGCAATATATGTCATTTTGAAATTTGTAGTGGTTAAATAGCCACATTAGAACAAATAAAAAGAAACAGATGAAATTCACTTCAATGTTTTGCTTAACCTATTATACCCATAGTATTATTGCAACATTTAAACAATTAAAATATTAATCGATTAATATTTAGAAAATGAAATTCTCTAAATCCAGTGTGTATTTGATATTTGCAACATGTCTCAGTTTAGACTAGCTGTATCTCATGCGTCCAATAGCCACATTGGCTAGTGGCTACCATAGTAGAGAGCAGAGCGCTATAGCGAGAGAGCTGAACTCATGACTAGGGTATGTTCGCTGGGAGGCATGTTGGAAACTGCTGTCCACTTCAGTGCTCAGTCCTGCAGAGCAATACACAGTGATGTTCCCCACAGGTGACTTTTATCAGATACTTAACTCATTTAGATTTCTCTACAGACTCACCATGTCTCATAGTCTTTATTTCTTCTCGAATTTCTGAGTTTCCCTTAGTGGTAACTTTTATTCTAAAGGCAAGTCTGTTGGAGATGAATTTTCTGTTTTGTTTGTCTGAAAAAAAAGTCTTAATTTCGTATTTATTTTGGAGGATATTTTTTGCTATGCATATAATTTAAATCTAAATTGTTATTGTATCTAAATACTTTAAATATAGTATGTTTTGGTTTTGTTTTTATTAGTGTTGTTTTTATTGAAGAGTTAGTTGTGAGTCATCAGGCTAGTTGTTGATTTTTTAAGGTAATCTGGTCTTTTTCTTTTAATTGCTTTTAAGATTTCTCTTTGGGGGTTGATTTTCTGCATGATTTTCAGCATCAGTTTTACCAAGATGTGAATAGGATATTAATTTTTAAATTTTTTCTACTTGTGCTTTCTATGGCTTCTTGAATATGTGGCTTGATTCATTCCATTTGTTTGGAAACATTCTCAGCCATTTTCTCTTTAAATACAACTGGCACTCCGTCTCTTGCTGTGCTTCTGGGATTTCTGTTACAATTACCTTAGGCTTTTAAACTATATCCTTTTATAATTCTTATCTTTTCTGCATTTTTCACTTTTCAGTCTCTCCATGCCTCATTCTGAAAATTTTCTTTCGATCTACATCTCAGTTTACTAATTCTCTTTTTAAATCACCTTTAATTTACTGTAAAACCCAGTAGTTGAAATTTTAACTTTGGTAATTGTTTGTAGTTGTTCTGGAATTTCTATTTCAAAAATTCATTTTAGTTTTCTGCTAAAATTTGAAGCCTTATCTTTTGTGTCTTTGAACGGAATAAGCTTACCTCCAAATTTAGAGTTCCGTGGGCCTGCTTTTGTTGTTTGTTTGTTTATTTTTGCTGTTTTTCAGTAGTGTTGCTTTTCTGTGCCTGTGTCTCTCCCCTCTGCTTCACCTCCCTCCCCCATGCAGTGTGCTCAGAGAGATTACCCTGAAAATATCTGGAAAAGAGGACAATGCTAAAGTTTCTGGAGAGGACTTCCTTTTCCCTCCACCAGACATCTGAGAACACTGGCAAGTTGGGGATCGTCTTCATCCAATTTCGTATATTGAGGAGATTGTAAACTGAGCTCTGGTTCTGGCAAGTGCTCTACATTATTACACTGCCCACTAATCCTCCTAGTCAACCCTTATCACCTGAGTGTGCGTTTCCTCACAGTCCCCACTAAGAGTAAGGAGATTCAACTGGGATTCAGCCCCCTTTGGCAGGCTCTGGACTGTTTTTATTCTCTCTGTTAAAAGCCCTATTTATTTTCTTGACCTTCCTCTTGCACATGCAGGAAAAAGAAGGGTGAAAAGTGGTCACAGAGCTTGGCTCACTTTTCTGGTTTTCTTTTTTCCCCCTCAAGATCCTGAATCAGTAGCTCTTCACTAACATGTTCGCTCTCCTGTATCTTAAAGCAGCTGTTTTGTCCAGTTTTTCAGTACAAAGCAGAGGAATTCTGAATGATTTGCTCTACCGCTCCCCCTGTAATTCTTCCTACGTCCTAAAGCCAATATTCCTGTTGTTTACTTTTTGATCCGACTCACCCTACTATGGCGGCTGCTTATCTGCCCTTGGTTGAAGCCGATCGAACGGACTAAAGCAGAACCCCCGTAGGCTAAACATCATTTAAAGAAATTTAATATTATTCTCCCCTAACTTCTTTTCCCATTCAAATTTAACTAGATACACCTCAAACATTTGCCCATTATTTTACTTTTTGTTTGAGAAAAAGTAGGCATTTTTCATTTATGTGAAACACCCCCAAATAGCTCTGGTTTATATCTTGGGATCACGGTATATTAGTAAAATATATGTCAAATATTAATTAGTACAGAGGCCTTAGAGATACTTTCTCTAAATAAATATAAAAATATGCTTTTTCTCATATGGAGTGATGAGAAATACGAGAAAGTTTTAGAATTGCTTTTGAAAAACGTAATTGGCAAGTTTCTTTTCTTCATGTATACTTGTTTCTAACTGCACTGTTAGAGATTGTTTCAGCTAATTTTGTGTGTGTGTGTGGGGGGTTGACTTTGGTTATGTTGCTCATTTACATGCCAGAGAATGAAATGATATTCGAAAAGACTGGAGATGAATTACAGTAGTCNGTAAATATAAAAATATGCTTTTTCTCATATGGAGTGATGAGAAATACGAGAAAGTTTTAGCATTGCTTTTGAAAAACGTAATTGGCAAGTTTCTTTTCTTCATGTATACTTGTTTCTAACTGCACTGTTAGAGATTGTTTCAGCTAATTTTGTGTGTGTGTGGGGGGGGGTTGACTTTGGTTATGTTGCTCATTTACATGCCAGAGAATGAAATGATATTCGAAAAGACTGGAGATGAATTACAGTAGTCGATTTCTTGGAGCCTAATGGACATGCTCCTATAGAGTCCTTCAGTAAGTGCTTTAGATATTCAGAGAAACTTAATATATACCCCAGTCTTAGCTAATTTAGATGTAAAAGAGATTTGATTCATCTAGGAATTCCCACTCATATTTCCCTTCACTCTGAGCTCCCTTAGTTAGTGTGTGTGTCAGAGGCAGCTTACACACCCCTCCTCACTCTCTGAGGATGGGTGCCTGCTTCTGTAGAAGAATAGGCTCCCGGTGGCAGCGGCTCCCCATTTCCTCCTGTTGCTCACGGACATGCCTTTAAAGGGTCAGCTGCCCCTCCCTGTGCAGCAACTCTTGCTCGGGACCCACGGCTTCCTTGTCACTGAAAAGGCAGATACCAGAGCATGGACTGGGTGCAGCCCATAAGTATCGGTGACCTTGGGGCAAGTTTTAAACAATAGGAGAGCTGGTAGATAGATTCTTCTCTCTTCTTCCATCATAAAAAAAGTTGTTTAGACACTCAGTAGCTTTATAAATGCGCACTGGAGAGATCTGTCTTGTAAAAATGAACAGTCTGCTCACCATGAAACTGTGTTCAGCATTACTCATATTTGATCCCCCTCACCTTTTCCCTCCCCTCGTCTGAGTTTCTGCATCTACTCCTCAACAAAGAGTTCGCACATCTGCTTTAGCCTGGGGCTCTGTTTCCAGGGAACTAGGCTAAGATAGGCTGTATCAGCAACGGAATGAATGAATATTTATGACTGTGATATTGTTAGCTTAGATGTGTCTTAGTAAACACACAGAGAATATTGATTAAAGGCTTACGTTTACCAGAAGATGTTTTGATAAAGATGTTTAGCCAATTAAAACTTAAAATGGCAACAAGAGCAAAGATTTAGTGAGAATCTGTGCTCTGCCAGACACTGTGATAAGTGTTTTCTCTTTAGCCTTCAACAGCCCAATTGGTTGGTTTTACTGGTGACTCAATCTGTACATCTGGAGAAAGTACAGCTTTTGGTAGTTAAATAACTTAGGTAAGATCATGAGTTAGTGTCAAAACTGGGTCCAAATTGTATAGTTTCAGCACATATGTTCTTTTAAAAAATATTTTATTGATTGTGCTATTACAGTTGTCCCATTTTCCTGCTTTATTCCCCTCTGCCCTGCACACCCCCACCCACCCGCATCCCTCTGCTTTAGCTCATGTCCATGGGTCATACATATAAGTTCTTTGGCTTCTACATTTTCTATACTATTTTGAACCTTCCTCTGTCTATTTTTTGCCTACCATTTATGCTACTTATTCTCTGTACCTTTCACCCCACTCTCTCCCCTCCCACTCCCCCCACTGATAACCCTCCATGTGATCTCCATTTTTGTAATTCTGTTCCTGTTCTAGTTGTTTGCTTGGTTCATTTTTGTTTTTTTTATTTTAGGTTTGGTTGTTAATAACTATGAGTTTGTTGTCATTTTACTGTTTATATTTTTGATCTTCTTTTCCTTAGATAAGTCCCTTTAACATTTTTTATAATAAGGAGTGGTGATGATGAACTCCTTTAACTTGACCTCATCTGGGAAGCGCTTTATTTGTCCTTCTGTTCTAAATGATAGCTTTGCTGGGTAGAGCAATCTTGGATGTAAGTCCTTGCCTCTCCTGACTTCCAATACTTATTTCTAGCCCCTTCTTGCCTACAAGGTTTCTTTTGAGAAATCAGCTGATAGCTTTATGAGAACTCCTTTGTTCACCTGTCTCCTTTTCTCTTGCTGCTTTTAGGATTCTCTATCTTTAATCTTGGCTAATGTAATTGTGATGTGCCTTAGTGTGTTACTCCTTGAGTCTAACTTCTTTGGGACTCTCTGAGCTTCCTGGACTTCCTGGAACTCTATTTCCTTTGCCAGATTGGAGAAGTTCTCCTTCATTATGTTTTCAAATAAGTTTTCCATTTCTTACTCTTCTTCTTCCACTTATGACACCCCTATGATTCAGATGTTGGAAAATTTAAAGATGTCCTGGAGGTTCCTAAGCCTCTCCTCAGTTTTTTGTATTCTTGTTTCTTCATTCTGTTCTGGTTGAATGTTTCTTTCTTCTCTCTGGTCCAAACCATTGATTTGAGTCCCAGATTCCTTCCCATCACTGTTGCTTTCCTGTACATTTTCCTCTGTTTCATTTTTTCCTCTAATTTGTGACCATAGTCAACCAATTCTGTGAGCATTCTGATTTTCAGTGTTTTGAATTGTGCATCTGATAGGTTGGCTATCTCTTCATTGCTTAGTTGTATTTTTTTCTGGAGCTTTGATCTGTTCTTCATTTGGGCCACTTTTTTTGTCTCTGTGCACCTGTCACATAGTAAGGGGTGGAGCCTTAGGTTTTCACCAGGGCAGGGCAACCCATGTGACTGCACTGTGATGCTGTATGTGGGGGAGGGGTCCAAGAGGGAACAGTGCTGCTTGCTCTACTCTCTGCTGGTTTTCAGTTACTTCCTCTGCTACCCACAATCAAGTTGGTCCCTTCCGGTGCTGATTCCCAGGTGGGTGGGTTTGTGTACATTCTAGGACCCTGTGGGTCTCTCCAACAAACTCTCCTGTGAGGTTGGGAGTTTCTCCCACTGATTTCTTAACCCCCACAGGTGATCTCAATCAGAGGCTCTGAGATTTTATTTTCCTGCATTGGAACCCTGGGTTGCTCGATCTAGCTCACTCCCCAGTTTCAGAACATACATTCTTGAGTGCAAACTGGACTGCATATCCAAACTTTTATTTTTGTTTTTATATTTATTTTACTTAGTTAGGTTGGTCATTCTATTATTTTTTACTGTGGTTACTTCTAGGAAGGGCATCAAAGGAAGGCACACTTTTCAGTATTTTCCTACTCTTTTCCCTAACAAAGCTCTGTTTGGGGACACTTCTAGTAGGTCTGTGTCCCCATTTAGCATTACTTTTTCTCAAAGTGCCCAACCCTGTTATCCACACTGTCAAAGTCAAAAAGAGTCTGCAGTTGTCTCTATGAGGAAACAAGAGAAGTAAGTCAGAATTTTTAAAAAGTGTATAGTACTGAAATTTGAGTCATAAATTTCAAAAAATGCCTATTCACTGGCCCTTATACTAAGAAAGTAGAGCAAGTTTTAAATAGCTATTCCATTTCATATATTGAATATATCAGAAAATGCTAACATTGATAAATGTTGTTACAACTAGTAACTAAGACATCTGTTAATTCAAGTTAATTACCAAAATCAATAAACTGATGTTTTCTGAAAGCAGAAAACTGAACAAATTTTAAAAACAGTATTTGTTTGTTTGAAACAATGGAAGCAATACAATCATATTGACTTCAATTTACTTTACTCTTTTTTTTACTTAGAAACATGATTTAAAATGACATGATCTTCAACAAAATGCATCCATATGAGGAAATGGATTATATTTAAATTATAGGTAAGAAATATTTTTGGAATCCATTTGGCCAAAATGGATTCTAAGTAGGTAAGCATGAATCTCAGTAGGAAACCTGACAAAATCTAGTATTTTCAGAATTAAACAATCGTCCTCAACAAGCACCTATCTTGTACCCACTACCTACTAGGCACAATTGTAGGTGCTAGGGACATGGAAAAAGATGAAATTCCTGTCCTCATGAAGCTTCTATTCTAGTAAGGAAAATAATAGAAAAATAATATTTTTAGATCGAGATAAGTACTATGAGAAATAATAAATCAGTTTGGGATGACAGTCTTGGATGAAGTAGTGGCGGTGGAAATCAGCCATTTTAGCCAAAGTGATCATTTTTAAGAGTCCATATTCCCAAGTATTAAATGTTATCGATGATGAGGATCTGAAGATTTTCTCCAGGTGCCATGAACTTCTGCGAGTATGGATCTACATGGAATCACAAAGATGAAAGGTTTTTGTAACTCACCTTGCTTAATTCCTTCATGTCAGGTGACATTAAGAACAGGAATTCCAGTTGCCTTTACCCTATTTTACAACAGTGATCAGGAGCAGGGCTAGCCTTCTGACCTAGGATTTCTAACCTAGGATTTCTAGTTCTCAATCAAGCATTCTTTAGCCGTCTTTCATTCACTCTGTTTCTGTGTGGATAAAAGAATATGACTCAACTCCATGTATCCACAGAACTTCTTCTAATCTGACAGTCTTCAGGTTTTCATTTGAACTTGTCAGTTTTTTTTTCATTGCTTTATTTAAAATTGCAGTCCTTACCCATTGGTACATAATTCTCCACAAGTAGCTTTCATTTTGGAACATTGCACAAGTCACTGCCTTTTGCTCCAGATTATTATTTCAAGGATGTCCTTGAAAGATTAAAACTGTGTCACCTCCAGAACAAAGGGCAGGTTTGCTTTAGGCTTTGGAAGATAGTGAGAGTGTCATCCTTTCAACCAAAGGGTGTGTGGTCAGGCCCCTAAGCTCAAGATTCCTCTCTGGTAACACAACCCAAAGCTGAATGCAGAGTAGTGTTAGAGAGCCTCCTCTGGTATTTGTCTCCTGGGCAGGTCAGGATTGAACATGACTACCTTTACTCTTTGATGTCCAAAGCTCTCACTACCTGGTGCTGTCCTGTTGATGGGAAAAGCAGAAGCCTGAGTCTTAATGGCCCAAATTGTGGTGTTATGACGCCTTCACTGGTAGGGGTAGCTAATAAATCTCAATAAAATTCAGAGGCCTGAATTTTCACCAGGAAAAGGTTCTTGTTATTCTGTGGGTGATTCACACAGCTCAGTCACTCCGGAAGTCAAAGTCTGTTCTCCCAGCTCTGGTCACTACCTTGATGGAGTTGGTGTCTTTTAACCAACATTTGGGGTCCTGTGACTGGCTGGTGTGTTTGGTTTGCCATATAATTGGAAAACTATAGGCAGGCAGGTGTTGGATGGTTAAAATCTTTCTTTTGGGTCTCAAACTCTGGAAACAGATTGAACTGTCTGGGTCACTGGTCTAGATGGCCACAGTAAGAGCCTATCTCTGTGCTTGACACTAACTTGCTTTTCTCTCTCCAAAATGGTAAGTTGCATCATCAGGGTGATTGTAAATGACCTTCAAGGATTTAAAAGAAACAGTAGCAGTAGATTACATAGCCCTCAGAGGACAATGATGATCTCTCCAAAGAGAGTACTCTTTAGAGGGTGGTACGGTAGAGGGATAACTGACTGACTGTGTGCACCCCGGGAGAAATTGTTCCTACTGTGGGAATCATCATTTAGAAAAGGTGGTAGGAAACCGGTGCCTAACTCTAGCTAAAGTGATTGATGACACTCTCTTTATTCAGGTTGATCTCACCTCACTGGTCAGGGGGTTATGCATGGCAGAATTGCCCTGGACTTTTTCCTTGTACCTGGCTTTATGCTCTGGGCAAAGTAGAGAAATCAACAAACTTTTGCAGAAATCCACCTGGCTTTCTTCAGTAGACACTTATGATTTGTGGAATTTGTTCATATGATTGAGTCTTGGACATTCGGTGTCATGTTCTTGCCATTCTGTTGGTAGTAGCCTTAATAAAATGCTGTATGAGCCCTGGCTGGTGTAGCTCAGTGGATTGAGCATGGGCCTGTGAACCACACAATTGCGGTTCGATTCCCAGTCAGGGCACATGCCTGGGTTGCAGGCCAGTTCCCAGCAGGGGACTCACAAGAGGCAACCATACATTGATATTTCTCTCCTTCTCTCCTTCCCTTCACCTCTAAAGATAAATAAATAAAATCTTTAAAAAATAAAAATAAAATAAAATGCTGTATGAGATAAATTGAACATATTTGGTAAATGGAGGAGTTGATATTTACTGGGAGATAATTCTATGTGTGTGTCTCGTATTTCTGTGCATCCTATGAATGAAACACTGATAGCTTTTTATTCTGGACTATCTTTTTAATGATGTTTGTGTAGCTAACATCCATGGAAGATACAAATAGTTTCAACCCATACAGCAAAGGGTGGCATGATTACTTCCAACAAAAAAAATAAGGTGATGTTCCCTCCTGAAGAAAGGCCCGGGAGGCTCAGTCTGTTGTAAACGATTTGGGTTTCCTAAACTCTGAGCTCCTCTCCTATAATGTAACCCACTGCATGGAGGCATCATATGGTCACCTTCTCATCACTGGTGGTAATTCAGCCTTGAGGAAACAGTGCAGTGTGATCCTCTGTCTACTGCTTGTTGTGAGTAATAGAACCCTTTGTCTCTGACCCAGGATTCCCATGACTTCTGCTAGCATCTGGGAATCTGTTCCAGGTTAATTTGCTGGTTGCAAATAGGTAAATTCTCAGACTCTCCACAGTTCTTGACAGTGCCCTCCCTATGACTTTTCCGTTTTATTTTTCTCTTTAGTATACATCATCATCCAACATACCTCACTTATATTTGACTTATTTATCCTGTTAATTGTTTCTTTCCTCTAGCAGGGAGTTTTGTCTGTTTTGTTCACTGCTGTGGCCCCAGTGCCTAGGACGGGGTGGGTCTGTAGTTGATAGCTTACAAATACTTTGAGCAAATGGATTTTCTGTATCTGCATCTTCAGCATCCATGCCGGTAGAAAGTAGCCAAATAAAGTATGCTGTGATCTAGCCTTGTGATGACTATTGTTGATAATATATATGGGTGAACAGAGTAGTATATATGGATGTAAGCTGATACAGCTTCAAGTAAGCACAGAAAAGTGCACCATACAACATGGACTCTTGTATCCTCTCTATTTCTCCTAAATAAATTTGTCTCTAGACCTCTTGTCTTATCTTTTTTATTATGTTTCAAAGGAAAAAGTTGGCTGACTACTTGGAATTAAACTTATCTGTGCTCTTGTTATCATCACTGTCTGCCTCCTCTGGCCCCACTCCCAATATCTACTCCATCTTCTGTGTCTTCCTTTTTAGCTGTTTTCCCTGCATTCTACCAAAAAGCTATTTGGCTCTTGTCACTTGCTTCAAAATCATTTACAACTTTCTCATCTCTGTTACCACCTTGAACTTTTTATGTATTGCTCTTGCTGTTTACCACTAATTTCTCAAAAAGGTGGTTTATGTTAGATGCCATTTCCTCTCTTAACATCGATGTCATTTTCAACCTTAGCTATTTGATTTCTTCACCCACCACCATAGAAAGTGTTCTGTGATGATTGATGATCAGAATTTACTAAATCCAGAAATTTCTTCTCATATTAGTAGGTAAGAAGGATCTCAATTCCTACCTACCTACTAATTATTAAAATTCCTTTATCCTTTTCTTTCTACCATAGAGGGTGATCTTGTGTTTATCTTCCTATATAATGATTGCTGGTTTTGGTATTTCTATTTTTCCTTATATAATATCCTAAATACAGATATTTATTAATCCATTAAATATTTATTGAGTGCTTAGGTATTCTAAGAATTAGCCTGCATTAGTGAACAGAATATCCAAAAATCACAAACTTACATTCTAACAAAGAGAGTTGGGCAACAATAAATATAATAAATTAATGAAAATTACACATTATCTTAAAAGTGAATTAAAAAAAGAAAATTCTAGCAAAATGAGAGGCATCTTGCATGTGGGTGCAGGTGCCGAAGGTTGGAAGCAGAAAGCATGGGTCACATTAGGTCTCACTGAGAACATAGTTCTCTGAGGGCTCGAAGGCTCATCTTTTTTTTTTTCCTCACTCTAATCTTTAGGGAGATTATCCACTTTAAATTCTGTAACCAGCATCTCTATGCTGGTGATTTCTCAATTTGTACCCCTATATGACCTCTCCTGTGAGGTGTGGTTCTATTTAAATCTTAGCATTATTTATTGACTCAACGGAGTTTTGACCACCTATGCCAGGTGCTTAGGGGACTCTGCCAGGACTGCAAAAACAATCCAAAGATAACCAGATCAACTCCCTGCAATCTAGTGACCTCATGTAATAGGAGATGCTGTGAATTATCAGCATCAGTTTAGAATCCTAATGCCCATACCAGGAAGAGCATTGATATAAATACAGGAGTACTAAGAACAGCCATGGAACTCAGTCTTAGGGAGGGAGGCATGGGAAGATTCCTGGAGAGGGTGACACTTCATTTGATACTTAGTAGGAGATGTCCTAGGGTCTATCCCCAATGCCGTGACTTTGAAAATTCCATCCCAGTTGAATAATAGTAGTTTTTTATTTGACTCTCTTCTCCAGCCCAATAACCCAATAGCACTTTACTTATATTTTCTTTCATTTCTAGAAGTGACATACTACAATGCATTATAGTCATCACTATGCCTTTCTCCCTACTAGATTTTAAGTCCATGACTTACCCATCGTGCACATGCATAGAGTTTGTTTATGGATTCAAATCCTACAAAGAAGTAGGTTAATAAATCAAATGGAAAATAACAAATTAGCATGTGTTGCCCTGGCTGGTGTAGCTCAGTGTATTGAGTGCGGGCCTGTGAAGCAAAGGATTGAGGTTCAATTCCCAGTCAGGGCACATGCCTGGGTTGCAGGCCAGGTCCCCAGTGGGGGACACATGAGAGGCAACAACACATTGATGTTTCTCTCCCACTTTTTCCCCTTCCTGTCCCCTCTCTCTAAAAATAAATAAATAAAACATTTTTAAAAATTAGCATGTGTTTTTAACTTATGTGTACAGAGGTCCAAATGTGCTCAAAAGGGTATGAGTTTAACATTGGGAATCTCAAGCACAGATTTTAAACTTCTTTCAATTCAGCATCCTCAGACATTGCATCATCACTCACCCGAGTAACCACTTTTTTTGCTCAACCCTTGACTATTTCAAGGGTGATACAGCGATTGTAAATCGCAGGTTAGGTTTCTCTAGGCCATACTCATGTCTAGGATAATTTGCATGAAAACTGCTGCGGTTATGTAGCTCTGTTTTAACTGAGAAATTCCATGTCATGTAACAATAGTCATTATTCACAGTAGCTGAACATGAATGTAATTCCATGCTGGCTTTACAAGTAGTGTCAGTGACATAAGTGACTTACCTTAGAGACAAGTACTTAGGCATAAGTAATTTAAAAGGTATATTTTATTTGCATAAGAATGTGTGTAGAATGGCAACATTAAAAACAAACAATTAAAACTGTCCCCGACACCCCACATGTCACCCTGCCCCTCCCCCCTCACTGGAACACACCCAGTGCTGTGGAGAAGCGTCAAGTGCACTGAGGTATCAACTCCCAGCCTTCCCCACATCCTGGCTAGCCGTATTTCCGGCTGTAGCTCTCTGTACCTTCAGCGTACCAATGACCAGATCTTACTTTAAAGCCAGAATCTCAGGAGTTTGTATATCTAAGTCACAAGTTTGGTGAACTTAAGATAGTAAGGAGAGAGGCATGTAATGATTTCTGTGACTACCTTGGTTTTTAGAAATTCATGTCATCTAGTGTGCTCAATAAAATTCTCGATTCTTGAAGTGACTGACTCCATTTTTTTGTTTCTTTATTGTTGTTACCACGAAGTGTCAGATGGTACTGAGATATTAAAAGATTAAGAAAACTTCTAGAGAGGGACATTATCTGATATTAGAGAGGTAATGTAATGTTGAGAAGCTTTGACTTTGGATTCAAACACAGCTGTATTTGAATTCTCAGTGGGCTATGCACTAACAGGTACTTTGGACACAATTCTTCATTTCTCTGAGCTCTAGTGTGCTCATCTGGGAAATGGGGGTTTTATTAGGACCAACTTCATGAGGTTGTTTTGAGTATTATTTAAAGTGACAGTGCTTTAAAAAATCCTTATCTTCACGACATCATATATGGAAATACATGCAGATGAAATCATATGAAGGTTAATACTTACTTCAAAATAGTACAGATAAGAGAAGCTGGGAGGGAATAAAAAATAAGTGTATTATTGGGCATGAGTTTGCAATTATAGAGGATGAGTTATGAGGTACATGGGAGTTCATGATACTATTTTATTTTAATATATTATTGAACATTACCATAATAAAATAATTTAAAAAGATAAAAGATAGTGAAACTAAAGCTTTTAGCACCATGTTTGGCACCCTGTATGTATTAAATAAATGAATCATTGAAATGGTCGTGTTCACAAAGCAACGGTTAGAATCACGGAAATGGTGAAACAAAGATCAACGTGCATCATCTTTAAAATGAATGGTTCTAACTTTGACAAGATTTTTTATAAACAAGATAACAATCCAGTGTGTCCCTGCTATTTTAACTGATTAAGATAGAAGTCTTTTGTTATTTATCACCAACTAATACAGGACCTACTAGGAACTATTTTTTCATCTTGCCATAACCAAGTCATCTAGCATGGGTAAAAGGAAAACCAACTAGGCTATTTCTGACTGTTATGACATGATAGTAACAAAAGTGAGAGGACCTGCAAAGTCCTATGTAAACCAAGAACTATTTTTATTTGCTTAATCAGGAAAAAGAAATTCAATTAACTTCATGATTTGATTAGCACAACAATATTGAGGTCTTAACACTGTCAACAGAAATATCTGAACTAATGTTCATTTGTTAAAATCCATCTCTTCTTGTTGTGGGGCTGTGTGTAGCTCTGTGCCCAACCCAGAACGCTGCTGCCTCCTCAGGCTTTTTAATATTGCAGGACCCGCCTTCCTCTCCCTCTCTGATTATCCGTAGAGCTCTTCGGGTCCCCAAAATGACTGCCGAACCACGTGTTCCCCTGTCCTCGCGGGATTTCCTGTTGTGTAGTAGGTTTCTTCTTCTCCTCTAAGATAAAAACCGACCTGTAAAAGACATACTTCTTGTAGAATCTCACAAATCCTTCTTTTCAGAGATTTTCACTTTTTCTCACTGTCTGAAAGTCAAGCAAATCCCTGACACCCATGTTCTCCAGTGGTCCTGCCCCTTTCAGTGACTTCTGGAAATAATTATCTTTGCACTTCAGAGATGAAAGCTCGGTTAAATATGTGAGAGACCAAGCAGATGTGGCAGAACAGATTATGCTGCACATTGTCTCATGTCACAGCTGTACAGCTGATGGAGAGCTTGCCTGCGATGGTGTCTTTCAGAGAAGTTAGCAAAGATGGTTGTTTGGAGGAAGAAAATTAACATCACTGTTATTGCACAATCCTAGTAGTGAAGTCTAGGGTGCAGGCATCTGAACATTGTGAGGCTATTTTTCTTTCTTAAAAAATTTATATAATTAAAACATGGATACGAAATAAAGCAAATAGGAATTAGACAGTGTTTCAAAAACTCCCTTTGTCAATTTCCACAATCACACAGAAAGTAATTTTTAAGTAGGAAACAATCATGCTTAGTTTAATAAGGAGGAGTATGTTCCATACTATGCCTATTTACTTCTCATTATTAGACTATTTTATTTTTATCATTGACCTGTGAGATAGCATTTTTATATTTGTTTCTTAATTCTTTAAAGAAGATTTTTATTCTTTGAATTACACAATTCAGGTGGTAACCTACAAATAGATATGCTATATATTATTTAAATAACTTGATGTCTACAATGTTACAAAGTAATTTTTAAAAAATGTGATACAGAGTAGAGAAGCATTGCATATATGCCCCTCAGGTCACACAGCCCACGTCAGTCCTGCATCTAATCCAGGTTCATGATGGTTGAAATGAAATGAAATGAATCCTGTGTTTTCTTGAGACTGCAAAGAAGAGGGAAGATACATGTGTAGTTCTTGACATCTAGGTGAGAAGTCTCATTGTGGGGTTTGGGGACCTGTTGGTCACTGTTCTGGATGGCACCAACACTTTGAATGAAATGGCCCGTCCAGAATAATGGAAGAAGTTCATGATGGGCTTTCAGAGGGTTAATGGAAGGAGGATACAGCTCCATTGTGATGGAAGATCAAATTGGAAAAGAAAAAGGAACAAATGCCTGTGTGTGTTGTGTGTGCATGTGTGCACTGGGCGTGCTTGCATGCAAGTGGATGGCAGGGTCCGTGTTGGAATTGTCTACTGACTCCAGTTTGTGTCACTGTTCGCATCAAAATAAACATTAATAACTTCTCGTGCTTGGCAGTTAAGCCAGAGATGTACAAAAAGTTTGTGTGTTATTGATTTTTCTTTTAAATGTTTCATAGTGGGTGCTCATACATTGAATTTCCATTTTTAAAAGGAACTCCTTTGCCACACGATTTGCCAGATGTGTCAGCACTTGAGGATTCTGTGATTGAGGGCTTTTTGCACTTAGATGAATCATCTCACACTCACTCTCCCAACTTTTCAGTTCTCTGTGCAGGAAGCAGCCTGCTTTTCTCTGTTTGGTCACATCCTGACCATCCTGGAGGCCCATTAGCAAATGCTTCCATTATAAAGTTGTCTCAATATTCAGGAAGAATGTATGTTCCACTTTGGGCTCCTGTAAACCTTTGTCTTTACTGTCCTTTATTCAGTTTCTCTCTTATAGTAGTTATTCATACATTATTTTCTTTATGTTTCCTCATGGCTGACATTATTATATCTTCCTACAGAATTGATTGTCACTTTAGTGGGTGGTTGACACATATTTGGAGAGAGAGAGAGAGAGAGAGAGAAGGAAAGAGAGAGAACGTGGTTAAGGTACTTTGGAGAACAGAAAGATGAACCTGTTCTCTGTTATTCCTATCAAAAAATTATAAAAGGATCAATAATCCCTAACAAAAATAATAATTAAATTTTCTTGGGAATTAAAAGACATTTTGGAAGCATTTAATTACAGGATCAATCTTTAGCTACCTTTAACCAATTTAAATGAGAAGCCAGACTTTTCATGGAAGCTTCCTCATTGCATAGTGGGTTGTATCTGCTCTGGAATATTTCTTAGCACGGAGACATTTAACATATCCCACAAGTAAACCATTACATTGTTAACAAACATTTTGATGTTCTACTATGATAAATACTGTTACCGACTTGTTTTTTGGCTTGTGGTTTGTCAGCGGTTTGGGATATCCCTTTTTGGAATTCTAGACTCTCCCTGTCACGCCTTCTTTCCAAGGTTTAGAAGCAGTTTTTTGGGGAGGTGCAGAAGAAGAGAAGGACAGACTTTAAAAACAAAAGGTGTAAAAGTGATTAATTTTGATGACCCAATGTATCAGGAACTGTGTAAAAATACTTTTTCTTGATAATTTTGTTTCTTCCTTTTTTTCCTTTTGTTTTTTTGCATACCCTTTGCATACTTAATTTTTAAAATGCAAAACAATGAGACTAATGAAAGACCTAAGAAGCAAATTCTAAAAATGAGATTACTAGGTAAGACTTAGAACTTTTGGTAGATTATTTAACACATTTTCCAAGTCGTACTTTATTCACTGATATCAAGCCAACATACTTTACTCAAAGATAAATACATGATTCCTATAAAAGCAAAAATACACATATTTTTATGTATTTAACATCTCAGTGAACTAACATTTATTGAAATGAGAGTTGATTTTGATTGACATTTGGTTTGACTGGATTTTTCAATTGGTCTTTTAAAGCAATTCGATGGACTGCTGTGACATGTGTAGGCACAACGCTGGGTAACTACAATAAAATGGAGAACCCCCCAAATCACTGTTTATAATGGAAATATATTTGCATGTCCCACCCTGAGATGACTATATATTATATGACGTAAATTTAGGTGTTTTTTAAGCAGCTTTAACCTTTCTATGGGAATAAAATTTGGCCTGATAATTTTTAATTAGTTTGGCCAATCTAAAATACTTTTATTTTTGTCTTAGTATATCACTATCAAGATATATATCTTATATAAAGATGTAAAAGCTTACTACACTAATGTTCATAAGTCCAAATTAATGTAAACAAAATCAAAGAGCTATTCATAGAAGAAAATTTTCCCATCTCTCAATGTTTTAAATATACTTAAATTACACTTGTGCTCATTTTTGTGTTTTAATATTTATTAATCATGGAAGATAGTTATAGCCAGATGATAATTCTGAGTTGTTCACAGAGATATTTTCTCTTACAATTACTGGATGTGTCCAAAATAATATTCTTTTAAAAACTAAAACAATCTAACAATAACCAGGAGGGAAGGGGTAGGGGACAATGTGGGGGAGGGTTTCAGGAACTACTATAAAGGCCACATGGACAAAACTAAGGGGAAGAGTGGAGGCAAGGGAGGGAGGTGGGTTTGGTTGGGGTGTGGGGGAGGGGTGGGGGAAAATGCAGACAATTGTAATTGGGCAACGATAAAATAATTTTAGAAATGGAAACAATCAATACAGTAATAGGATTGAAAATCACTTATATGGCATCTTACCTACATAGATTAAGCTAAGTGATGATGAAAAATAAAATTTGTACTACAAATCTTAAAAAAATGTAATAAACTTGTAAAGAAGATTTTTTTCTCCTTGATTCTTTAACCTAAGACTATAGTGGCTTTAAATTATATTAGGAGAGAGGGAAACTAAAATGGGAGAAGCTAGAGTTCTAGTTTTTAAACATATTTCAAACACACGTGTATAATAGCTTTAATGATGACATTTAAAACCTGGATGTGGGCATCTCACTTCTGCTTTTGTGCCAACTGAAAATATTTATAGCCACATCTGGGAGACAGGGAAGGTTCAGTCATTTGATCTGTGAAGCCCACAAGTGGGTGTCTGGGACAGAAGCTTTTTTTTTTTTACCCTCTAGAGAGGAAGGGAAGGAGAGAGGGAGAGAAATATCAATGTATGGTTGCCTTCTGATGAGTCCCCCTGCTGGGAATTGGCCTGCAACCCAGGCATGTGCCCTGACTGGGAATGGAACCGCGATTGTGTGGTTTGCAGGCCCACGCTCAATCCACTGAGCTACACTAGCCAGGGCTGAGACAGAAGCTTTTAATCCCCAGTAAAGTATTTGAATTCATAAACATCTCATGAAATCCTACTCAGACACACAGAGAGCATATTTAATCAACACTGGTTTATGGAAAGGGGAGCAGAACAAAAGCAATTATTGAATAATTAGGGCTCAATCAAATGCTCAAAATTGGGCAATGTTATGGAGTTGTGATCCACTGTATTTTCTTGTCTGAACTCTCTTTTGTTTGAATTTGCCTTAAATTTTAGGCATAAAGGTAAGCATCTAACCGTGCTGAAGAATTTCTTGGGATATAAAATTGCATGGTCCTAATAACTTTTAAACAAATTCCAAAGCTTAGCTCACCGTGATCTTTGTGTTTTATGAAGGGCATATTTTCCTTCATAAAATAGTGCCATTGCCATCAGATGCCTCACACCTATCTAAGTGCCATTGGTGTTATGAGTCAGCAGGTGAACAAACACATTTGTGTAAAGTGGGAGTATTTCTATGGATGAAGGCAACCACGTGGTCAGCTGGTGGCTTCTTAGGGGAATATTCCTAGGACATGTCAAATATAAAGTTGGGTGGGGATGGGGCATCCGGGGTTGTAAGAGATTCAATTAGTAGCTGAAAATCAAATAAGGATGTTTGCATGTGTGTGAAGTCCAAACTAAATCCTTTATTTGGGTGGAAAAGAGAAGTAGGAGGAATCAGAGCGCTTTGGTAGGAGTTAATTCGACCAGTGTCTAGCTGGTAGTTTAGCTCTTCAGTGTCCTTTCCTCCTCCTCTTCTACTTTTTGAACTTTCCATCTGTCTTCATTCTCTGTTCTGGATGAGTAACCACACCAGCACGGGGCCTTGGTTTCCCACCTTTATCAGTCAGGAATTCCACTGGCCTTAATTCATCTGTCTTTGAACCTTGGGGTAGAGTGTGATGAGAATGGTCCCAGAATCCGGAAGAAGAGGGATCAGGGTTCATGTACGGTCTGTCCACTCCTTTCCTGCAAGACCTTGGGCAAGATACCTGACTTCTCTGAACCTAAGTTCTTCATCACTAGATTGAGGATAATACTAATAACCTGTTCCCCAGGGTCACTAGGGGTGGTTATCTGCACAGAACACGAAGTGTTTAATTCACTAGTCTGGCACAAAGGATTGCTACTTAATGACACTGTTTCTCTTCTCCTCACCCTGGAGCTGAACCATTGTGCCAATTCCTAAGTACTATATCTTCCTCCTCTGGCCCAGAAGTGATTGTCCTGAGTGAATTCAATGCCTAACACCTCCTCCTCTCCATCTGGCCCTTCCGGACGACTTCAGAGTCCTGAGTCACATTCTGCCTCATGTCAGTAACTGGCCTTCATGTGCGTTTGGACATCTGTGCAGTCTGTGTGAACCTACTGTGAAGCACTGGTCCAGGGAACCTTGGGTATTTGCTGCAGTGAGGAAGAGAAAGAAGAGGGTGAGACCAAAAAGACTGGAGCAAAGGAGAGCTGGCTTTAACAGGGCTCTATTGGTCAACTAGAGCTGCTACAGCAAAGTCACAGAATGGGAGGCTTAAACAACCGAAATTGATTTCCTTAAGTACCAGAGGCTAGAAGTCCAAGATCAAGGTGTTGGCAGGGTCTGAAGCTTCAGTCCTTGGCTTATACATAGCTGTCTTTTCCCAGGGTCTTCACATGGTCTTCTCTTTATGTCTGTGTCCTGATATCTTCTTACAACACAAGTCATATTGGATTGGGGCCACCCTCATGACCTCAATTAACCTCATTCAACTCTTTAAAGATCCCATTCCCAAATAGTGTTACATTCTAAGGTACTGGGGTTAGGACTCTGACTAACACATGAATTTGGGGAGGATAAAATTCATCCCAGAACAGGAAGCATAACACGGGGGAAGGGAGGGATCAGGGCCCTTTCGAAGAGGTGAAAGGCTGATCCACAAACTTAACCTGAGGACAGTTTCCGCAGGTGTCTCAGCCAGAGAAATCATAGTCCAGTATGCAAATGAGTGAAAAGCTAAGTGTCTCAAGAAATTGCCAGTGTGGGTTACACGTACAAAACACAGGAACGTAGTTTAAACCCTCCTTTCCCACTGTCGACCTCCTGCACACAGGGTCGTTTCCCTCCATCTTCTCTCCCCTTTTTGCAAATTTTCTCAACCTCTACCCCCAGCACAACCCGTACTATTTTTCTCTTTATTCTCTCTCACTTCCCTGGCTGATCCTGATCCTTCCCTTTTCCTTATTTTCTTCCTTTAGTGACTATGAGCCGTTTCCAATGTAATCAATGTGTTCTCTGTATCTTCCCCAGTTCTCTTTTGATTGGCATGATAAATGAGCCCTAGAGCTAACTGTGCTAAATGTGCATGGAAAGAGATGAGACTTAAGGGGAAGGGGAGTTATGGGGGGAAAAATGGGGAAGGATTTTCAAGAAACATGTTTAAAGGACACATGGACAAAGCCAAAGTGGGGTAGAATTGAGAGTGGGAGATGGGGATGGGTGGGGCGGGGGGTCGTGTGGGGAAAACAAAGACAACCACATTTGAACAAGAAAAAGAAGATTTAAAAAAAAGATGAGACTTAAGATTTCCAGCTCCCTCTTCTCCCATTGCAAGGGGCGGAGCAGATGTCATCCAATATTATTGATAAACAAGTCTTTCAACCACTGTTTGTGAATATTTGTCCTCGATGCTGACTTGGTTGATAAATCTTCCTTGGGAGAGTCTGTCTCTGGATATAATCAAACTTATAACTACTGTAAAAGCCATTCCCATGTTCAAAGGGAAAACAGCTGTGTTTGCTCTTCATTTGACTTCTTAGAAGAGGAAAATCTTAACATTTAAGTGAAAACAATTTGAGAAGGAAAGTAATGCTTTGAGTTCAAATAATTACTTTCTTTTAAAATTTTATTAAAGCACAGATTATTTTGCCCCAAATTATAAACTTTGAAGATTATTTTTCTCACCCCAATCTGGCCTCTCTCCCAATGACACAAGTATTCGCCACCCAAATTCTAGATTTCTACCAGCATTTAAAGAAGCTCCCATTGGGTGTTTTTGCCAAATTATTAGGTAACTCTAATTTTTATACTGATACATTTCATATTCACTAACAGTATTTTCTGCTAAACCTTGTACTTTGAATATGTACTCTATACAATGCTCATGTTACTATCTAGCACAGTTTTGGTAAGAAATATTGAACAGAACTTAAAAAATCAAAGCCATATTGGAAGTCAATTGAGAATTTACTTATTGTTCATACTTTGATACTCACTGAAAACATCTTGTTATCCCGAGGTAATTAACACACACTTAGTGTTTCTAAAAAGGTACACATCGGTTGTATTTTAAAATGAATAAGTCAATTTTTGGTAGCTGTTCAAAACTGAAGAAAAGAATGGGTTTATTTGTAAGATATATAAACATATTTTACTTGACCTTTACTATTATTTATACAAACCTAGAAAACACAACTAGTATCATATTGTAAAGGAATTCTTCTCTACCTTAGTAGACATCAATATCTTTTAGTTTAACAATATATGAGTACATTTATAATGGAAAATGTATTTAAGACTATAACAGTGTTCACTGCATGCTAATTTTGATAATGCAATCATAGTTGAAAATTTAGTGAGAAGGTACTATCTTAGGTTTTGATAATGTATTAAATAACATAATTATAAAATTCTAATTATGTTGACACCGATTATGTTGTTTATATGAGCAATTCCTGTGACTTCTCTTCTCCCTGACAAAATGATGCATGAGACTGTCAACACTAACTTGCTGCTCAAATTTATTATATCTAACTAAATTCAGCTACTTGAGCAGTTGGTATAATATTGTGATTTCTCACATACACTCTTTTTCAAACCTCAACTTATTTTATACGGATTTAAATTTTTTTACAGAAGAATTTATAAAGGTGATAAAGAGTAACCACAATTTAGGAAATGAAGGGAACATAACGTTTGGATTAAAGACACAATGTAACTTAAAAATGTGGAGAGTAATTTTGGTATATCTAATTGTGCTGAAGTGCATAGAGAAGACTGTACCCCAGATCTGCAAGTATTTGTTTTACCTAGTCACCAGTCAGTTTTTCATTCTTTGTATATGGTTTGACTTGCTGAATTTTGACTTATACACACATACAAACACACACAGTCTAAATACCATTAGATGCAACAACATGTCAACATAGGGACATATTCGTCCATATTCACAGAAAAAAATGCCTACCAAATTGTGTTTCTCACTGATATAGAATGAGGCATTTTTTTCATTTCCCTTATTTTCTTCCTCCCTCCCTCCTTTCCCGTCCTTTCTTTGCCTTTTCTATCTTTCTTTGCCTTTTTTTCTCCCTCTCTCTCTTTTCTCTCTTTCTTTTTCTCTCTCTTTCTTCCCAATTTAAACCCTTTATTAACAATTGAATAACATTCCCATGGGCCAAGTGAAACACCCGGACACAAATACACTGCAGCCTGGAAGCCTCTTCCTCTGACTCCCAATAGGAGCACACCATTCTTACTTATGGGACATCTCCTGGAGCAGATGAGGGAGCACTTGTGTCGTCCATGAATTTACATACACTTCAGTGCACTGTCCCTGGGAGCTGGGCCTTCCCAGCACCTCGGTGACTCTGGCCAGCTTGATAGGTTGCAAACAGCTCTTGATGGTGGTGCAGAGGAAGTCTGGCAGAGAGGACTTCTTTTTTGGATTAGAACTGAAAAAAGAAAAGATCACTGGCTCATCTTTAATTAGCTCTAAAGCTTAAGCTTTTAAAAGTGCAATCAATCATAAGGCAAGGGTGTAGGGGAATAATTTCCCAATACTTCTCTGGTAAACTCACATCTTATTCTTCTGATTGAAGAAAATGAGATAAAATTCTATAGTTGAAATACCTCCTCTAGATCAATTAGATGGAAATAGTTCCCTGCAAGTCATTCACTGGGCAGGCAATAGTCATGCAATTCCTTTGCATGACTTCTTTTGTAACTTGGAAAAGCACAACAAACAAATTTTATTGTCTTTTCTAAAATGTTTATGAGTTTATTTGAGCCAAATTGACAACATATGCCAAGGAGCAAGATCTCAATTACTCCCATGACATACAAACTTTAAAACCTAAAGGTGTAAAATGATTAATATAGATGGAGGCCCACCCACCTCTAGGCGTGTGTGCTGCGTCATCAAATACAATGTTTGAGCTGTGTGTGCACCTTTTGTAAGACCTTGCAGACACCAAATTGTTTCACAAGGAGAAGTCCCCTCCCTGTAATGGCAGTTCCAGACAGGACCCGAAATCATTCAGTCAGGCTGCATTTTAACTGACTGATTTTTAAAAAGGATCAAAAATCCTTTTGTATAAAAAGTGAAAAAAAAGGCTCCACCATATTGTAGTGGTCCTTTAAGACCCCCCACATGGCTACTCTGACGGACAGGTCTGACATCCCTCAGGATTCCCGTGGAGTTATGGCTAATTGCTTAGAAACAGTTAAACCCATCGAAAGCCAACCAGTAAGTAGGAACGTATGTGAGGAGTGATCTCACCCTGGGTTTCTCAAGGAGACAATGCAGACATGGAAAAAGAAAGAAAGGCAAAAATAGTAATTGATGGTTTTTATTCCAACCATCCTCCTCTTCCCCATCTGTCTCTCTGTTTTGATCTTTGGGATTTCTGAGTAAATGAGAACTCTTTGAAATCACTAAACTTTATCAGAAACTGAAGCATTAAAATTTTAGTAGGCAGTATCCTAGAATGATATTTATTTTGTATACTACTGAGAATGTCTCTGGAAAGTTAAAAAATACTTAATTGTAGGCAGTTGTTTAGGGAAAGATTTTTTTAATGATTAAAAAAATCCTCACCTGCTCTGGCTGGTGTAGCTCAGTGGATTGAGCGCAGGCCTGCGAACCACACGATCACAGTTCGATTCCCAGTCAGGGCACATGCCTGGGTTGCAGGCCAGTTCCCAGCAGGGGGCACATGAGAGGCAACCATACATTGATTTAAAAAAAATCCTCACCTGAGGACAGGCTCATTGATTTTTAAAGAGAGGATAAGGGAGGAAGAGAGAGAAGGAAAGAAACATTGATGCAAGAGAGAAGCAATGCATTTTGACTGGGACTGAACCTGCAACCTCAGCATGTGCCCTGACTGGGAATCAAACCAGTGACTTTCCTTCCAGCTTATGGGAGGATGGTCCAACCAACTTAGCCACACCAGTCAGGGTGGGAAAGATTTTTAGAAGGCAGTGGGTGATGGATTTCAAGACTTTTTAATTTACAAGTTTAAAAAACCATCAGTCTTATTTTTGTATATGTGCCTTCAATATTCTTTCCTATCTAAAAATATCATACAGATATTTTTATATTATCTTAAAAATTTGAGCTTTGCATTTTTACACTTATAAGTTCATAACCTAGAGGTTATTTTTGCCTGTGGTGTGAGGCACTTTAATTTTACATCTTTGGCTGAAAGGAAAATGGTACATCAGCATTGCTGTTCCAGCGATTTGTTATGTGAGAGCTGCATGCTACAAGCAATGGCCCCATGTGTACATGGCTCTATTTCTGAAGTCTCCAGGTTGTTATTTACATACCTGGAGGCAGACAATGGGACTTCACATCTCAGTACCACCACTGACTAGTGGGGGATAAGCTGGACTGTGGTAGTTTTCAGGGTCCTCTGCTGGGGAAAATCATGCCTAGGTTCTTGGTACTATGTCTACAGGCTGAGTGGTACTGGTGGAACCAAAGAGGCTGATTGGATGGCCTCTGTGTTCTCCAGAAGAGATGTGCCCTTTGAGCACCTATTGGGGTTCTTTCTGACCTAACTCTTTAGGCATGACAAAGAAACCTCTTCAGCTCTGTAGGGAGTCTCCCAGGATGCTGTTGCCCATTCTCTGTCACCACAGTAACAAATACACTCCTTGCATCTTCTTTCGCAAGTTTGTATTTAAATCTCTCCATTTCTTCCCTGACTGCCTCCTATAGCTGTTTTTGTTTCCATATTTTGATTGTATGCCTCTGCCCCTAAAAATACCAGTCTCCCTCCTTTTTGAAAGCCAAAGTGAATTCGCTATAGTCTTACTTGTCAGAGCTGACATCTGAGAGTCCATCTCTCATTCTGAAGTTGTCATCTGCAAATTGAACAAATATGTATTTATACCAGTGAAAATGAATTCATTCTCATTAAAACAAAACTTACCTCCATCCTACCTACAAGGAAAAAAAAAAAGCCCTGTACAACTGAGATTTAATTCTACCATGTAAGAAATTCTTCAGCATAACAATTCAATTTTTTATGATCATTTTGCTTAGCCAAAGTTTCATTCACTTTATATTTGCATAATTCTATCAAAACTTGCAACTTTGGAAGGTTTTAAAGATTATACAATAATAATTTTTCTTGTCTTGCAGTGCATAGAGCTGAACTACTCATTCAATGATTATATTTGCCAGTATCCACAGAGATGCCAGAACACATAGAAAAATATCAGAAAATAATAAATATCATTCTTATTTATTTTGTTATCATTTACATAATAGATGTAATTAGTCACTATCCTAGTTATAGTCTTTGGGTAGCTTTGGTCTAATTGCTAGCCAGACTAAGAGCTTGAAATAATTACTTATTTTGTGTTGTTTTAGAAATGATTACTTCTCTCCTCTGAATATCAATTTTCTTACGTCTGAAGTGGTGACAATAGTGACTTTCAGGGTCCTTAGGAAGATTAAATGAATTAATAGATAAAGAACTTAGGAGAACCGGAATTGCCATGTTCTGGATGGATAAAATGGAAGATAGTAATAGATTATAGTTTCCAATTTTTTTATGATATTAGGATTTGAAGCATTTGTGTATGTTTTTACATGCTTGCACTAGATGCTTATTTAATGTGAAATATTTATAAATGTCATGTGTACATTTGAATATTTTAAGTTAGACATTAGAAATCCAATGTCTCCGTTAGTCATATTTTCCCTATCAAGTACATTATTTGAATTACTAATCATGATTTTGACTTTCTGAAGAGAATAGGCAAAAGTCCAGAATGGTTTGACTTTTTAATAGCTGAAATTGACTGAAAATTGACATGCAACTGGTAAGAATAAAGTGGGGTTAAAAGGGGAAGCGTGGAGAAAAAATAAAGTCAAGGCCTTCTGACTTCAGCTCATTTAATGTATTGAATGAAACTATATCCCACAAAAATATAATATTGGATTGATTTCTGTAAAATAGGCAAGAATTAATATATTCTTAAATATAAACCAAGGAGACACGTTCATTATTAATCTTCACTCACCTTGAGTTTTTAGAGATAAAGCAATAACACCACGCTTGCCAACCTCCCAGGAGCAGGTCTGGGGCTCTTCCCCAGATCTGACTTCTGCCATGTGGATTTTTGCCTTTTCTAACAGGGCTCGTGTGTCATCTATAACAGGGTGGAATGGTGTTAAGGTCAGAAAAAAAGGACGATGATAAACTTACTCAAGGACAAGTCTTTCAATGAGACCCGAAGTCAATCCTGAGGGTCTTGAAGGTTTCAAAGAAATATGATTTTTTTTTGTAAAGACACATAGGAGCATGGAAAGATGGAACCATGTCAGAAGTTGTGGAGTGACTCCAGATCTCAGGCCTTGTAAAACTGGGGTAGTTCTACTTGAACATGCAATAGTGCTCTCCTGACCTGGTCATTTGGATTTGGGGTTTTTTTTTGCCAGAGGGGGTGCCTGTAGCTTTCTGCTGCTGTCCTCTTAGCCTCTTCTGTGTGGATCCGATGTTTATACTCCCCTCACAACGAGGGGCTTTCCCAGCAGAAGACTGGAGACCAAGGAGAATCAAGTAACCTAAGTAACAGAGACAAACATCTTCACATAAGACTTTGAATTGTATTTCCCTATCCGGAAACACAAAGGTGAAGAAGAAAATTTGATAGGGCAAAATAAACTTGAAGGTGAAATGGTGTGGCAAAAATCAAGTTCTCATGCATGCCAAAGCCCTAACAAACTGCCCTTTGGGTCAGCCAGTGCTTTGCCCAAGTGCTTTGTGTTACCTGGGGGAGGTAATACAGCAAGAGGAATGCCATACGGCCATTATCCAAGGAACGGGGCTGTGAATCAGACACTTAGAATTCCATGGATTAGCTGGAACAGGTAGAAGTGTTACTCAGAGGTACTGGCTAACTACCAGGTTAATTAAAAAGAAGTTCAATGAGGCAACAGTGTTACTGAAAAAAAAAAAGAAGAAATGAAATAGCATTAGCAGAGGCATCTGAATGAAGCCTGGGATTGATTTGAGCTAAGCCAAAGCCAAAGGAGAAAGCTGTGCTGAGGAAAATGTGAGTTGAACTTTGTTTCACGACAAAATCTTCTAACTTTCTATTAGTGCCATCTAGAAAGAAGCTCAGGACATTAGACATTCAGCCTGACATGAAGATCTGTAGGAAACAAACAATAGTAACTTTCTTAGGTGAAGACAGGAGGAAAGGGAAGCAAGAGCTTTTGTAGCAGAGGCCAAAGTATTCACCAGAGATTTTACTTCAATGTTCTCTACTCAGAAAGACAGGGAAGGAAAGACTTGAAGGTAGAATTGCATGGGGAAAGCCGTCTGCCGTAGGCTGGGGGCTTGGGAATTAGGCCACCACCAACATATGGTTGGAAAGGGAGAAAGAGAAGGTTTGGGGGGGAAAGGGTGGAAGAGTTATGAGCAACATCTAAAAAACAAACCAGCCAGATGTCACTAATTCTAATAAGTGCTCAGTATCTTCAATTCACATCAAATAATTCCTAAATGTTTTTGTTAAGAGAAATATAGCAAATTAAGAAGTCCTTCCTTCCAAGTTGGACAGCTTCAACTATAGTTATGGGAAAACTTAACCAGACTTCGTTTTGTGTATTGTCCTTGAAGAGACTTTTCTTGCGAAGACTTTTTAATGCTGACCTCTACAATAGCATGGGTTTTTTTTTAAAGGAGAAAAGCCATGTCGTTATACATACACAAACCACTTTCTAATGCTCTTTGACCTCATGCCATTTGGACTCGCCTCTCTAAAGAAAGATATTTCATACTTCAGTAAGTGGCCCATTACCCTTACATCGAGAAAGAGCCTCATTTTTTTCCATAACCACTGAGCCGCTTGCAAGACAGACATCTCTGGAGTTTGTACTGATTTAACAACCTCTTCAGCAAATGGCAACTCCAAACCAGCGCCAGTTCCAACCCTCAATCATCCAGACCCAGCTAGCAGCAGACATTGTTTACACAGTGGTAATCAACAGGGTAAATTTAGAATATCCTAGAATAAATTATGATAAATTCCCTGCTTGAGGACGATAACTTAATGGAGCAGACAGGGACTATCTCCCAAAGAGAGGGTGAATTGATGAACCTTCTCTTCGGGGAACAATTAGGATTGAGCTCTTTGCTGTAAAATTCAAATTCGTTTATTTTCAGCTGGTTTGCACACATTTCTTCCCTCGTAATGCCACGTTCCTCTTTTAAAAGTTAAAAAATAATTGTGGTCTTTTGTAGGCCCAGGCATGAACTGTTTACAGCGAAGAGTAACAGGGTCTTATCGGTTGGGCGATCCTTCCTGGTGTCCTCCCTTCCCGCAGTGCGATCGGCCGCTCTCCAGGACGAACCCTGGAAAGTGTGCCAGACACGCAGTTCTTAAACAGCTTCTTTTTCACCCTATAGTTAGGGTGACTGGCTAACATCCCTTTGAATCTAACAAAGCAATTTTTTGTGTCCTTCTTGGAATGCTATTTCCACACGTGGGACTGCGCCTCTATGGAATTCATAGCTCACCTCTGACTTCAAAATCTGCCCGGCAGCCCCGGGTGAACAAGGCAGTGGCCTAACGGGCAGATCATTTCCATCCATCTCTGACCCTTTTCCATTCCTTTCACGTCAGCCTGACGATTTCATTTTTCACTCTAATGCCTTGAGCTATTTCATCCGAAGTTACATTTCCCAGTGTGCATTTTCTCAAGATCGAGATCATGGAACAATGCTTTTCTCATTTTTTGTTCTTAGTACCCCAAATTCTGGCTGTTGGAACAGAAGCTGAAGGGGATAAAGTCAACACTAATTAAATNTCTAACAAAGCAATTTTTTGTGTCCTTCTTGGAATGCTATTTCCACACGTGGGACTGCGTCTCTATGGAATTCATAGCTCACCTCTGACTTCAAAATCTGCCCGGCAGCCCCCGGTGAACAAGGCAGTGGCCTAACGGGCAGATCATTTCCATCCATCTCTGACCCTTTTCTATTCCTTTCACGTCAGCCTGACGATTTCATTTTTCACTCTAATGCCTTGAGCTATTTCATCCGAAGTTACATTTCCCAGTGTGCATTTTCTCAAGATCGAGATCATGGAACAATGCTTTTCTCATTTTTTGTTCTTAGTACCCCAAATTCTGGCTGTTGGAACAGAAGCTGAAGGGGATAAAGTCAACACTAATTAAACGTATCTTCTGTGATAACACATATATTCATCTCCTTTAGAACTTACTGTTCTTGCCGGTTCCCCCCGGGGGCTCCATGAAGCGCAGGCATTTCTCCTTGTGAGTGGGATAGCAGTTTAACACAGTGGTTAGACAATTGGCATCTGGAGTCAGGCAGAACTGGGTTTTCATCTCTACTGCGTGGTCTTGGTTGAGTTACTTAATATCGCTAACACACGTTTATAGGATGGGATTAATAACACTGACCTTGAGCAAATGCTTTGTATGTGATAATAATAACTCCAAAGAACCAGGTGGCTCCTGTCAGAATGGCCATCACCAAGGCCAGAGATGATCCGTGCTGGTGAGGAGGCAGGAAAGAGAGAGCCCTTGTGCACCGCCGCGGGGACTGTAAACTAGTACAGCCAAGCGACATGAAAACACTGTGTCGAAAGATAGCTGCACCGCCCTGTGTATAGCAGCAACACAACTTATAACAGCCAAGACATGGACACAGAGTGTCACAGTGGGTGAATGAATAAAGAAGCTGTGGTATGTATTCAGTGGAGTATTACTCGGCCAAGAAAAAACAAGGAAATCCAGTGATTTGTGGCAATATGGATAAAACTTGAGGGCATTATGTTAAGTAAAGTGAGTCAGACGGAGAAAGATAAACACTGTATAAAGTCACTTATGTGTGAAATATAAAACAAAACAAAACAATGAAAACCAAACCAATAGAAAAAGAGATCAGATTTGTCATTATCAAAGGCACCAGGAGGAAGAATTGGAGGAAGGTGGTCAAAAGGTCCAAATTTCCAGTTATAAGATATATGAGTACTGGGGGTGTAATGTACACCATGGTAGTCATGGTTAATAGCTATGTGTGATATACAGGAAAGTCATTAAGAGAGTAGATCCTAAGAGTTCTCATCTCAAGTGAAAAATTACTTTCTTTTTCTTCTTTTTATTGTATCCACAATGAGATGATGGATGTTAACTGAACTTCTGTGGTAACCACTTTAGAGCATCTTTAAGACAAACCATTATGTTCTATACTTGAAACTTATACAGTGTTGTATATTAATTAGGTCCCAATAAAACTTTGGAAATAATTTTTTAAAAGAATTTGGTACTTAATAAGCATGTGCCAAGTATCAAATATAATGACTACTTTTCTGTTTTTAATCCATGATGACCCTGTTTCTCTAAGTTATTTGTGGCATCTTGAATTGTTTCCAATAGTTATGAGCCAGTTATAAGAAAAGTAGTATGTAGTAGAGGCAAATGTATAATATGGTACATGTGAAAGTGCTTTATAAGACATGAAGTACTATGAAATATTAGTATAATCATGAACATACATTTTATTACCCAAAAGTAATTGTAATAGTGCATCTTGAAGCACTGTGATGAAGTGTGGCACTGATACAGATGACAGGAAGACTGGCAATGTCAGAAGTGGCAAAATGATCCCAGAAGAAAAATAAACTTCAGCCAATATATCAAACTCTTGCATTTGATTGTAAATGACAGAAATCTGACCCACACCAACTCTGTTCTGCTGTTTACCAGAACTGGGTCAAATACTGATTCTTGGAGTAGATGATGGGATCAGCTCTGCCAGAACTATACAGACTGAGATTGGCAGAGCAATGAGTCTTGGCCAGGTAGCTCAGTTGGTTAGAACATCACGCTGATAAGTCAAGGTTGTGGGTTTGATTCCCAGTCAGGGCATATGCAAGAATCAATCAATGAATGCATATATAAGTGGAACAACAAATCTCTCTCTCTCTCAAATAAATTTTTTAAAGAAGAGCAGTGAATTTCCAATTGGGATGCTCTTGCTGAAAAAAGAAGAGCTGGAAGCTCCAGGAAGGATTCTACCAAAGAATCATCCTGTCCCACAGGGTCCTTTGTGTCCATGATTAGTGGCTTCAAAAGCAAAGCATCTTCCGACAGTTGTCCTCATCCTGGGAAAGAGCACAGACCTGCCTTCCTTATCCTGTGAAACAGCATAGACCTGCACCCAGATCTTTCAGGCCTACTTGCCACATTAATGATGTTTTATTTACTGAAAAACAAATAATGATAAAAGTTTTCCAGTTATAAAAACCACTACTCAGGAACTGAATAAATACATTAAAAATGGGCGTATTAAAAGTTGTTAATGAAGTGAGAACTGTGTTTTACAATTATATGAAAAGATTCAGTTTCTGCTCTGGCTGCTGTAGCTCAGTGGATTGAGTGCCAGCCTGTGAACCAAAGGGTCGCTGGTTCGAGTCCCAGTCAAGGGCATATGCCTGGGTTGCAGACCAGGTGCCCCGTTGGGGGAGGCCTCTCACGGTGGTTGCCCCACCATGAGAGGCAACCACGCATTGATGTTTCTCTCCCTCTCTTTTTCCCTCCCTTCCTCTCGCTCTNTAATGAAGTGAGAACTGTGTTTTACAATTATATGAAAAGATTCAGTTTTTGCTCTGGCTGCTGTAGCTCAGTGGATTGAGTGCCAGCCTGTGAACCAAAGGGTCGCTGGTTCGAGTCCCAGTCAAGGGCATATGCCTGGGTTGCAGACCAGGTGCCCCGTTGGGGGAGGCCTCTCACGGTGGTTGCCCCACCATGAGAGGCAACCACACATTGATGTTTCTCTCCCTCTCTTTTTCCCTCCCTTCCTCTCACTCTAAAAATAAGTAAGTAAATAAATAAATAAATTTGTAAGAGACGCCGCTTCTAGTTCATAAAAAAAATCTTATTGCTACACTGGGAATTTCTTCCTTAACACATGCAAAATATGTTCCAACTTGTGGTTCAAAAAACTAGTTAAGTGCAAAATATTTTATGCAGAGCACTTCAATCACAGTAGAAACCTGATAAACATTTGTTGACTCCCACCTCGGTACTATTTATCCAACACCACTACTTTATCAGTCCACAGGATAACTACTGTATTTGTACAAAGCACATGCCTATCATTCACCTTGCTTTCCACACATCCCATGTACATGGAATTACCCATTTTATTTATTTAATTTCAACTAAATGTTCACACTGAATTTCCACACAGTGCTTTCAATGTACTGTTTCCTCACTCTTTCCCCAAGACCACTCTCTCTATTAGGTACATGTAATATTTAGCTACAACATTAAAAAAAATCCTCACCCAAGGATTTATTTATTGATTAGAAAGAGAGAAACATTGATGTGAGAAAGAAACATCAATTGGTTGCCTACTGTACACACCTTGGGGATCAAACCACCCACCTATGTGTGTGCCCTGACCGGGGATCCATTGTCAAGTATGGGATGATGCTTTAACTAACTGAGCCACTTGGCCAAGGTTAACTGTAACTCTTGTAAAAACGTCAGTATTTCACTGACCTAATCTGGAAGCTCTTTCTCCAGAAAGAGCTTGGCACAAAACATGGCCTCCACTGTAGTGTGAGAGTTGTGGTGTTGTGTGGTGCTGTGTAGTGCTGTTCGCTGGCAAGGCCACATGTTAGGGGGTGTGGGCTGGGCCTCCCGCAGTGGTTCTTAATATTTTGGGAATCACAGAATGTTTTAGAATCTAATGAAAGCTTTGAATTCTTTACCTTAGAAATACCCATATGCACACACATTTCGCTCAGAATTTTGGGACCTTAGGAAGCTATTGATGGAGCCCTCTGAGGGGTCCTTGGGATTTGATAGAGCTGGAGCCAGTCTGGGGTTTACCTCCACATTTTGGGAAAAGTCTCTGACACAGCCACTAGAAATTTCACAGTCCTGGGATAACGCTTGGCTACCTGTTCTCTTCAATCACCCGTTTATCTGTTCACTACTTATTTGTGCATTCATTTATTTGTAAGTTAGATGAGAAACAACACTGTGAAAAGGACTTTAGCAGGGCGTAGCACGTTCGGGAGAAGTCATTCATTCAGTAATCGCATTTACTATATACCGTATATGTCAAAACATTTAAGGTGTCACAATTGTGGAAGACAACAAAATGAGTACCAGCCATCGTTAGGAAATGAAATAGAAGGAAAGGAAGAAAGCCTGGTGAATGCCTACAATCTACCTGACCTCCCCACCTGATTCTAAATCCTCTCCGAGTCTTTGCCCCCTTCTGCCAGCAGGACAACCAAAGTTGTGACGGAGCAGACAGCTTTCCATGGTCACTTTCATCCCTCATTTTGATATATTTGACCCAAAAGTCCTCTTTCCAGGAGCTTGCCCCTTATGGGTTTTTACGACTGAGAATACTGACTGAAATAAATGATGAAAGGAAAAAGGTCTTTCTGTATGGTCTGGGAGATTGAGAACACATAGGTGATTTTACAAGTCAGGACTGCAAGGGTATGTGTGCTGCGGGGGTTGGTGAAAGATCAAGAAAACTCGGAAAAGAGCCATTTTGTTACAGTTTTAGATATAATTATGAAGCATAATTATTACCTGCAAATCCTAGCTCCAATATCTTATTCAAGTGGGTTTCTAGAAGTATATTTGTTTGCATTTTCTTTCCCCCTTTTTGTATGAAGAATTAGCACTGGTTCAATTTCCTTCTTCTTTCATCTTTTGGTAATTTTTTTTTCATTTCTCTGCTGTTATTTTCACACATGCACATTAAAAAAATCCAGTTTATCTTATTGTCATATTTTAGTCAGTGCATTGCTATTGTGGGCATTCATAGCCAAAAAAGTTATGACTCAGACCTAATTTTGAGAATATTTGATAATTTGGGAAGATCATAAGCCCTGAAAACCAAGTCCTCCTTATAAAAATGTAAAGTGATAAAATATATGGCTTATATAATTGTAGGTTAGTTTCAAGGAAATAAATCTCCATACTGTACATTTTTAAGGCCTCAGATTCTTATGTTGTACAATTTAGAGAATAAAGTTGTTATTTGAAAAGAATGCAATATTATACACATAATCTCCTAAGCTTTACTCTTGCTATTTTCTTCTATTCCACAGTACTCTCTACACTAAGAGAAAAATATAAATGGAACGGCCATGTGGGCGAAGGAGAGCTTTACGAGCAGGTAAGTCTTCCAACTGTTGAAGCCCTGCCAAGGACAAGCTGTGCAGTTTATGTTTAAAGAAGGTGCGGGTATCACTGGATATACCACTCCTGCTTGCCACATACCAGATAAAATTAGTGGCTAAAAAATTCAACTTGACTTTAAAACAAAACTTTAAATACTAATGCCTGATCTTTATCAGGCTATGGGAGCAAAAGCAACATTTCTACGCCAGCTGCCGATACCGATTCATAAAAGAAAGAGGTTGTGCTTTGATAGTCACATGGCAGACCAATAAAACCCCAGTTTAAACCCTCCTTAGACAATGTAATCTACGTGACTGCATTGTGCCCATAACACGAAAAGGATAAGACATATGTGGCTATTCTAATGTGTGCTGGATTAGATCGTTAGATCACAGTGACATTGGGGCATAGCTCTTGAAACTTTTCACGGGAACCTGTTCACTGCACTGTCGAAGCTGGCTGGCTCCGTTCCATGGGTTTCTTATTTCAGTGAACCGTTGGGCAGTTAAGGGGGGAGGCTGAAGCACTTTCCACAGTGATACAACAAACTATCCAATTTCTAAAATTAAAACCTAATGATCAAGTGAAAAAAAGCCTTGAGCATGTAATGTGTTACCCAAATTAAATCATTTTATGTAAAATAAATTTAAAATGTGAAAAATATCAGTAACAATTTTAAATGTATCAATGGCATAAGCTTGACAGATATTAATATTTTTGTCTTATCAGGGATTGTGTCTTTTCAAGATTTCTACTTTTCCAAGAGAACAATAAAATCAATTTTGAATATAAATGCATGCCATTTTATATACAGAAATCATTATCCTTATTACTCTTTAAGATGCAAATTTTTAATATACTACGGATAGACCAGTTTATATAAAGACAATAGATTGACTTAAAAAAGAGACATTAAGAAATTATTTGATTGACAAGTGTTGTAATTACTTTTTTTTTCCTTTAAAAGAGTCTTTTCCCAGCGACACAATATTATCATAGCGTTCATACACAGGTCCATTATAAATTTAGACACTAGGTGGCGTTACAAACCCCCCAAACTGGACGCGTTGTTGCCTTTGTCCGTTACCCTTAACTTTGAAATTCAGTCCTTCCTTCTTTGATTGATTTTGAGTTTTACATAAAAATTAGAAACAAAGAAACAGCACTATTTCCATTACTTGTCTATCACCAGAATAGTCCTTTTCTTTTAATGAAGAATTATATTTCAAGTAAACCAAAATATTTCTTACATATATGACATGGGATTTGGAAAACAACTTGGGTACATTTATTAATGTAGTTACCATATATGTATTTAGCTATGAAAAACATTGAAGATAGCACGTTTGTTCACAAATACTAGAAAATGTAAGATATGTGTTTTAGTTCATCCATCTGTATGTTAGATATAAAATGTAGTTGTACAATACTGAATATTAATAATTTGGATACATTTTTAGCACTACATTTCTAATAGAGGGAAAATTTTTCTTCCAAAGATAACTGAAAGAAAATAGGCAGTATAATTACTGCCAATAGGAAGATTTTCTTAAAATATGTTAACTGTGGGGAAGAGAAGTCTTCAGATGAGGAACTCCAGTTTAATATAATAAACAGTATTTAGCATTATAGTCATAAAGCTGCTCTACGAACACGTTCAAATTCTTTTGAGTTGCTGCGAGGGTTTCGGTGAGAAGGGCTGGCCGCGTGTTCGCACAGCGAGGTACCAGTTAAAGCGAGTGTTTCTTTTGGTGGCTGGCTCTGCTGTATCTTCACCAGCACAGTGACTCTGTTCTGAGTGAACTGGGCTGACCACCAATTCAATTTGGGGCTCAATTCAACATGCTGAACTTAATCCATGGGGTCAGAATGGTTTAAACACTGGTTACTTTCAAATTTGCTTCTCTTACTCTCTACCTCAGAACTAGTGAGTTGAGTAGAATTTGGAAAGCACTTTTCTAGAAAAGTGATTATAGATTTGTTTTAAAAATTAGGTACAAGGCCATATGTTTAAGGTGGAGTTCATGATTATTTGCTGTCAGTATTAAATGATGACATTCTAGAGACCAATTTTAAAAATATGCATTTTTCATTTTATCAAAGTAAAAACTCCAGATAAAAGATGTCTAAGAGATGGTAACTAAATACAATGTTTAATTCTTCATTGGGTCCTGGGTCAAAAAACAAACAAACAAACATTGAGGACTATGTATTAGATAACTAATTTTTGTGTGACTTATACTATTACAGTTTTGTTAAAAATGTTCCTGTTCTTAGGTGACATATGCCAAAACAGTTAGGGTTGAAGTGTTATGCTGACTGTAATGAACTTTCAAATGCATAAGCATAAATATATATAAAATATCAAAGGAACACAAAAGCAGTTGAGGCAAAATATTAGAATAGGTTGAATCTAAGATGTGTTGGTATTCATTCCATTCTTTTAACTATGTCTATGAGTTTGATATTTTCCAAAATAAAAAGCTGGAAAACGATCAACTTCATCTCTGGAAATACACAATAGAAAATAAATAATATTGCTATTCTTCTATTTCCTACTTGCCCAGAGCATATATGCCATTTTCTATAGATGAACTATAATCCAGACATTTTAAGGTTAATATTTACTTGATTTCTTGTAACTGAAATTTTTTTTGTCTTACAAATAAGACAGTAATGATACTTGTTACTTGAATAGATGGTAGCAATGAAAAATCTACCCTCTCTACCAAGCCCCCACCTGCCCCAGGCTGAATTGCTAGGCATTCGATGCACCAAACACCATCGGAGGGTGAGTCATTCCTCCTGCAAATCAAAACTGGGGCTCTAGAAGAGAATTTCCTAATTCAAATCAGAACCTCAATCTCCTTAGTGATGTCGTTTTTATGGGGTTATCAGCCCCCAAAATTTCCTCACAGAATGTATGCTTATAATAATCCCATTGGCAATGAACAATTCAAAAGAAAAAGAATTTGGAAATATGGAATATTAAGGACTATATTTTTGCAATTGAAACTTTAATCTGGCTTCTGGGAGACATTTAAATGAAGAAAGCTGCTAAATTTGTTACATTTTCATAACTCAGTTACAAGACATTGGGAACAGAACAACTAAATGTCGTTTATTTTTATGTACTCTGCCTTGTTCAAAAAACAACTTGAGGCAAACACACTAAAGGAGAACATTTGAGATATGAATGGTTTGAAAAAGAAAATTATATCCATTTGTTACATTAGCTTATATTGAAGAAAAATTAAAAATCTAAATTCACTGGTCAAGCTTTTAACAAATGAAAAGAAATGCAATTTCAGTATCTACCACCTGTCTTCTGAATTGAATAATAAAAATAAACATGAGTTTTAAGCTTTATTTGTTGAAATGGTAGGGTTTGAAGTATATACTTAAAAATAATTGATATATTTTATTTTCACTACATATTTGTTTAGCATACATCTACAAATATAGTAACATTTTAACTCACTGGGCTTATAAACACATTTACCTGCAGAACCATTTAAAGAGTAGGGGACTTTATCTCAGATAAACAACCATTTTTCCAGAATGACCTTACTAAGCCGCCTTTCTCAAATCCTGGTATTCTTGCATGTATTTTCACGATTTTACTATTTTCATTAGATTTCTTTATGGAGGTAGCCCCATTTCAAAGTACTGCCAAATTAATGAGTTTCTTAATTAATGAGTGTCTCTAAATCTGAGTGTGAACAAGGTGTGTCTACTGTTCTTGGCTGGACTTATCTGCCAAAAACACTTGTTAAAAGCTAAACACATCTATTTTACATATCCGACAGACAGGTTATCGAGTTAAATAGGACACAAGTGATAAGTTAAAAAAGAGAACAAGACTTTAGGATAAAACTAAAGAACATGCTTTCAATCGTATCTAAAAGCTGGCATAAAAGGACTTGTGTAAAAAAAAAAAAACACTCCAGCATTTTACAAGCCACAGTGCATATCTTACATCCCACTGCTTATTTGTTAAGGCAGGTCCACAGTGTGCAGGGAGGGTGGGGAAGGGGAAAAGGATCATATGACCTCTAAGGAGGTAACCCCCCTCCCCTTATTCTACAGTTGGTTGTAAAATAAGCACAGGGAAGCATTATGCTTTATACCTTTTGAAAGACAAAATTCTAAGGGAGAGTAGCTTTTTTTTATTTTTTATTCTTTTATCCTTAAATCAACCTCTGGACCTTGAAACTGCACGTTTGCTCCTTGCCGACTTTAGGCCGGCTCTGCAGACTCCAGGGGTCAGAACAGAACCCCCGCTTCCCCGCCCCCACCATTTCCATGGTGCTGCTTCTTGCCAGGTTCTCTGCAAAACCAAGAGTGAGGACAAGTGTCGCCTCTTACCAACAGCCCAGGACAAGGGGGCAGCACATTGGAATCCTCTCGGGGCTCCTGCCGCTGTGGGGGCCGAGACGCTCGATCCTTAGAGACTTCGTGCACCAGGAGGTCCACTTTCGTTGAGTCTGGAGACTGAGCTCTGCCCTGCGTTTTGATGACACAAAGTGTAGTTGCTGAACTTCAAAACCCAATTCAACGGAGTTACGCAGGTAAAGGCTGGGTTCTCCCGGTGAAATCATTCCTTTCCGTGTAGCTGTGGCCTAGGGGTCTCCACACTGCCCACCCTGTCCCTCCCTCTGGGCTCCAGCGTCCCTCCTAAGGCAGCAAAGGCAAACTTTCCTACATTCAGAGGAAAAATGAAAGAAAAGGAAGACTTTGAAAACAGTTTGACTCGCGTATTAGATAGAAGTCCACACTCTGCTCAGACTATCATTTTGAATGGCTTAGCAGGCGGAAAGGCAGGGGTTGCAAAGACGAAAACTAAAAGGGGCCCTGGGAAACTGAAGCCTGAGGGGCAGTTGTGAGGATTGTGGCTGGGTACGGGCTGCGCCCACCGGAGCAGTTGTTTCCTCATTTTGGCACTCGCCTGGTTTCGAGGCTTCTCCCAACGTCAACACCGCTTGTGCATTGACTAAGTGTGCATTTATGCAGCGCGGTTTCTAAGCAGCAATTTGTCTGACTTGTCTGTGACCCTCTCTCTACCCAACCAAAGATTTTCCCTATGAAATGCCTGGTGTGGACGGACCCCTCTCCAGCGACAAACATACTTTGATAGCCATAACCACTTTAGTTAGGAACATGCCGCCTTAAACCACAAGAATCTAAAAGCTAGAAATGTAAGGCATTATACAGCAGGGTGATCATTATTTTTAGCCAGGTGGAAATTCCAGTGTTTTTCAGTTGAAATTCACAGAAAATTAGCTACCATGTCCTTGCCACCTTTTAATTTTGACCAAAGAAAGTACAAATCATTCATTAACTAGTCAAAGATCACTGGGTCTTTGTTCCAAGTGACTTGGAATGTTCCTTGGTTCGAGTTTCCTCTTCTGTTACCATTATTAATAGGATGGCAAATGGTTTTGAAAGAGCGTGCCTTTAAATTTACACTATCCTCATCTTAGCGCTTCTGCAGCTCCTTGACGTGAAAAGCCACCCCAAAGTTGTGATGACCCTTATGCGACACCAGGAAATATTACATCATACAAAGTAAGAATTTTTCTCCTAGCAGGAAATCTGACTACATATGAAGTATATGATTATAGCCTTGACTTATGAGTCCATGGAAACAAATATTTAAGCTAATATTTTTTTGTGCTGGTTATTTATTTATTTTTGGGGGTCCTTTGCTGGCAATTGCTAGCAGACAGTTGTATGTACTAAAAGTGTACGAAAAATTGCTGTGTGTAAAATTAGAAATCAAAAACATACTATCTGCGAACAGCACACTTTTCTTGAGAAATGGAAAAAGACTGCTAATATTTTATCAGTAGGGAACCTGTGTTCCCGTGGGGGTGCCAGTGTCCTTCGGCAGCTTTCTCGAGAATTACTCACCTGCATGGTTGTTAAATCGTGGAAAAGAAACAGATGTGAGCGCAGCAGAGGTGACCGCTCTGTACTGCTTTGGAATGGATCTCCGTGCTTGGTTTTCTTCACATTAATTATTTTGCAGTGTAGGAAATCAGTAATTCCCTTTCCTACTTTATCTTTTTTATTACTTTAATTTTCTAAACACTTTCTATTGTCATTCAGGTATAGTTTTCTGCCTTTTCTCATCCTTCCTCAGCACCCTGGCCTCCCCCACCTCCTTCCCCAGTTTCCAACCCCCCCTTGTTATTGTCCATGTGTCCTTTATATTACTTTATTTTTTAATTTTGTTTTAGATTTTACTCTGATGCCTCACACTGGAGAAATGAAAAATCACATTTTCAAAAGATGGTGAGTGAAGTAAAATGAATAGCAATGTGCTTCAGATACCTATTAGGAAAAAAATGGCTATTGTTATTCATTAAATTACTTTCAATTCTACTCTATATTCTTCTATGTATTTATTTTACATTCCTTTTTATAGAATTGTTCTTTTCCAAATATCCTCCCTATAAGCCATTCCCCCCTGGATCAAATGTGACCAGGTATCCCAAACTAGTCTTATTTTAAAAATTATATGGTAGAGCATTTGATCTAATTCTCTGACTTAGAATTCTGGTCCTCTACCCCATAATCAATGATCAACTTTTGCCTCTTTAAATAGGGGGAAATGAATGTGTTAGTAAAGTTGAATTTAAAAACCCTGATGTTTTCAATGAGTGGCCAAGCTGAGTTTCTAGTTTTCACCTTTTACTCAGGAAATATCGAGTCCAATGAGGGACCTATTTAGGCTTCAAACAAAATGCAGAAAGTCCACAGGACCCATTTGCAGAAGTTCCATTGAAAGCAGTAGCTGGTCTACTGCCAATATAATGAGACTCGATCAAAAAGAATTCAAAAAAGGTTTAAAAAATGAACTTCACTTTGAAGGACAATAAAAGTAGGATAGATGGAGGTTGCAGGGTAAAGGAGGAAATGGCCAAAACAAATGCGAACTTTTATGCCTTTTAACACTTTGCCTTACCTTATTAATCATCGAATCAGTATTCGAGGGTGAAAGCTAGCATTCATATTTTTGCCCTATTTTCCCTTTTGATTTTATCACTAACCTTCTGTAGTTCAACATTGCAAGCATTTGTAACTGAAAAAAATCCAATACATAGTTTTCAGTGAAAATGGTATTAAATAAAAGAGTGAAATATAATCTGTATTGTGGTTGAACACATTTACTCTCACAAGCTTTTCGTCCTTTAAGGTGGGGTTTCTTTATCTTTTCCACGGTGTCTTTTGATTCCCTGAAGATTTTGTCCTTCAAGCCCATCTTTCCAGTTGGTCCTGAATTCTCACTTGTGCATACTTATGGTAAAGAAAGGCAATGGTTTGGTTTGCATTTGTATCTTTTCCAAGAGGATTTCCTTCTCTGTAATTAAGAATGTTGCATAAGTTTTGGGTCCAGAGACTGTGGTAGTAACCAGGGTATCTTTACCATCTCCAGTAACAATATGGGTGGAGCTTGTTTGCATAATATGCAACTTGAGCGATCCTTTTGAAAAATAATTGCCATGGTGATCTAGTATTTGTTCTTTTGCGGACATGGAGAGCTCTGCATCAGTTGGGTGTCTGCCTGCTCCAGCGTTTGAGGAATAAATGTATTTTTGTGGTTGTTTCCACTTCTGAGAACTTAAATTTTACCATTGGCCGAAGTATCGGGAGAGTTGAAAAACAATCAAGTTCCACAAAAAGTTGACATCCTTAAAAAAAGTGGGGGAAGGAAGAAATCACATGTTTATCTAAAGAAGAGACTCTTAACAGAGATGATGACTCAGTTTTATGTTGACATAAGTCTACTATAAAATGAAAAAAATTTTCTAAGAAAATTTTGTGCCAAAAAAGCATCACAAGTCACTCAGATGATGACGTTGCTGCTGTGGCTGTAATTTATGGCCGCATTTGTGATAAACAAAGCAGATGGTGCCTCAGTTCGTGATCAGGTGCAAGTAACAAAATAAGTTAAAGTGTATTATTTGAATGTTAATGAAAAAGCAACCCCACTTACTAGATAAAGGATTGCGCAGAGGAGGAAGGCGGTGTTTGTTGAAATAGTCATGAAGTTAGAAATAAGCTTGCTGGACACTAATCCAGTGAACTTTCCAGATGTTACTTTGAATCCANCTCAGATGATGACGTCGCTGCTGTGGCTGTAGTTTATGGCCGCATTTGTGATAAACAAAGCAGATGGTGCCTCAGTTCATGATCAGGTGCAAGTAACAAAATAAGTTAAAGTGTATTATTTGAATGTTAATGAAAAAGCAACCCCACTTACTAGATAAAGGATGGCGCAGAGGAGGAAGGCGGTGTTTATTGAAATAGTCATGAAGTTAGAAATAAGTTTGCTGGACACTAATCCAGTGAACTTTCCAGATGTTACTTTGAATCCACGAACAAGAATTTGGACCTGAGCGGAAATACTTATTTGAGGTGTGCATTAGAGTTCGTGTTCCACTAAGACTAAGCTAACAGACAATGTCACTGTTAACATACATAGCTCAAGTCATGAGAAATTGTACTTCGTCTTCACAAGCACAGGCTAAGTGGCATTTAGAAAGTGATTTAGTAGTAATTTTCCATTGTCTATATAGAAAGTAATACTATTTCATCTCCTTCCCTGTAAAATTGTTGTCAGTCTATGCATTTGCTGGAAATGCTAAATCATTGATAAGCCCTTAGGCGAGTTGAAAGCTTGCGTTCAGGTACATATAATCCTTTCAATCACTTTCTTAATTATCATTAGTATTTCTTCTTTTAGGTTTATAAAATGTGCATCTATAGCATGTTTTAGTAAGATAGCTGCTTCTGAAATAGCACATTATCAGCATATGCGACATCTTAGTATATATTAATCATCCTAAGTGGCAATATTTGTCAACCTGAAATATGGATTTTATTTCTGCCTTAAAAAATAAATTAAGTAGCGTGAGAATATCAGAACATTATGGGAACCATGTTTTAGGAAGCAATGCAGATGAATGAAACCAATCTGTTTCTGATATTTGTTTTGGGGGCTTTCCCTAAAATGCAATTGGCCAAGGAGCTTTGTGGATAAGTGGTATAAACTTACTTATTTTACTCGCCGTGTAAAATGAAAAACAACAACACGAAAGATAAGAAGCTGTTTAAAAAGACAATGTTTTCACCACTACCAATGTTTTAATGTTTAAGAGTCAAAATGAGAGCATAGATGATTCCATAAAACCTGCCAAACTGTAACCATTGCAGAAAATAAATGCCACACCGAACTGATTCTATATCCAATAATTGTGCAACATGATAATAATCAATAGTATTTTAATCTCTTAATCAGTGAAAAATGTGCACCACTTAATGCTTTGTTTTGTAACTGAAAAACGATCACAATTAGCAGGGAAACTCTTTAAAGGAAAATGCTAAAAATATTCCTTAAAAACACAGGGTGAAAGCTGACATTTCAGATTTGAAAGAAAGTTACATTTGGCAAGAGACTTACTCTCCTGATGTGTTAGTTATGTTTAACTCTGATACTTTTTTTTTTAACAAATGACTAAACCTGAACCCTGCATTTCTTGGGCCAAGACATCATCTTTTATGACACATTTCTACACAAACCTACTCCCACCAAGGTCATCACTCACCTTCTTAAACACCAGGGGAGCACAAGCCAACATTTTAATTTACGGAGCAAATTTATACACAGGACTACAAGATACCATGTTCCTATTGAGGGCTGTCACTAAAGGAACATATGGAGCAGCTCAAGGTGGCTGGGAAAGTCTTTTACTTTTTGTCCATGCATTTACTCTCACGTTCTTACACCCTCTTAACCTCTTTTCTCTCCGTGATGGTTCTCACCATGGCCGGCACCCTGCTTGAAAGAGCCCTGGGACTCGTGGTTCAAATTAGAAATTGCTGGAATAGTAGGTCCTTGTCGTATATGAAGAAAAGGGGGGAAACATACATAAGAAATATGAACAAATAAATGGGTTTTAATGGGTATACTCCATCAAGAGCCTATTCTGAGCTGCATTCAGATGTATGACCCTAGAGGGAATTTCAGGGGGAAAAGGAGAAGGATTTACAGGAACTAGTATAAAGGACACATGGACAACAACGAAGGGGGGTAGAAATGGGAGGGAGGTGGGGAGCACTGGGGGAGTGGGCTGGGCTGGGAATAAAAGACAGAAAATTGCACTTGAACAACAATTAAATTTAAAAAATCAGGAAGAAAGCAACATTTACTCCTACCAGTATTTATTTAATTATTTATTTAGATGATTATTATTACAATTTTTAATTGTTTTTCAAGTACTTCTAGTAGCTTTTAAAGTTTTACCACTTAAGAATATAGTGACTTTATGCTGCATGTTGTTTTACAGTTCTAAAGTTCATCTGAAAATTTCTTTCACCAGTAATAACTTTGATCCATTTTATTCTTTTCTTTTTTCTCTTTTTCTTTCCTTTCTTCTTCCCTTTTTTTTAGATCTCTAAGAACCACTTTAAAAAAAAATAAAATGATGAAGGCCAAGTTCAGAAATAACCTAAATAGGTCATGAAGAAAAGGGGGTAGGAAGCAGAGAGAATAAAAGGTTTATAGAAGAATGAAGGAAAAGAAACAGAAAATAAATAATTCATAAGCCAAATGACGCCTGGTCTTTCCTCATTTCTGTTTATCTTCTACCAATTTTGTTGTCCAAAATAAAAGTGGCACGTATTCATGATTGAATAATTTAAAACCGTATCACCATCTCCCCACAGGACACACATTCTCTTGCCTTCAGCAGTTTCTCCTTCATAGAGAGAGATAGTGAAAATATTGCAATGTTTGCCTTGGTCTAGAGTAAGGAAATTTTTCTAAAGGGTGCTTCAGATTGGTGTGTGCCCACACACATACGGGTGTGTGGTCTTTGTTCTCACTAGTCTGGTTCCTTGGCTCTGCACGAGTATCCCTTACACAGTCTTCCTTCTTCTTGTTCTGAGTTTCTCTTTATTTCTTCTTTCTTATATTTATTTAATAAATATTTTATTAAATATTTATTGAATAAGTGGGTAGTATTTTTTTGCATAAGTAACTTAATTTCAATAAGAGCACCCATATTTTGAAGTAGTTCATCACTTCTTCCTCCTTTCTTTCTGTAAATTTGTTTCTGCAAAGGTGGAAAAGAAATAGTGATACATTTTCTTTAAACAGAATAACTGGCTCATATTCATCTATTCGTTATTCAACATGAGTCACTGAGTTTCTGTAAAAATGGGGCATAGTTCTAGCCACTGGCTGGTGAAAACTGTGTCTCTATGAAAATGCTAGTCTTTGGTTTGGAGGTTTTCTTAATAGTCTCATATTTGTGCTAACTTGTTCTCAAATTTTATGTACTTCCTCGTTGTTTCTGATCTTTTATTTTTTTAAAGGCAGAGTTTTCAAAATAATGGTCTATGGAGCACCAGTATCTTGGGAAATGTTAATGGGAGTTTTAAAAAATCCTACAATAAAATACATTTTGGCATCATTATGTAGTCCATAACCCCCTAGACAATATAGAGCAATATTGAGGTATTCAAAGTTCTGAGAAGCTTGGATGGGAAGCTCCGTCAGCCAAGCAACCAGTTTAACTTTGTCTAATCTAGTTTTTCCATTTTAAAAAAAGTTTTGATTGCAGACTGAGCACATCTGTGGCTTTGTTATAGTTAACAAGTGCCAGTGGGGTCACAGTAAGCATAACATAATGTGTGAAAATTACGATCAGAAGATGTAGTTAGAGAGTAAGTAGGTATGTAAATGACATGCTCTCAGTTGAGTGTGGCATTGTTACCACCAATTTTAGCCCCAGGAATTCCAAAAAGCCAGATTCGAAACTGAACAAAAGCATGGAAAGAAAATCTTATAAAATTATTTTTTGACCTACTACAATGCCTACCTGGCAAAAATTTATCTTCTTTGATCCTGTTTTTCCATTTTAAAACAAGAAAAACTCACCCAATTTATACGTTTTTTTGAAGAGGACATGGGAAATTTTATTTTAACATCTAATACAGTGCTTAGTTCACTGGAACTACTCAACAAAAGGTCATTTTCTTTTTTCCCTGCTTTCTGGCCTGGCGTCTTGCCCTCCTATAAGAAACATATATATCTACTACACTGTCTTCTCCCCTGAGGAAAACTTGGTGAGAAAATAAATCAAAATATAAAAATTAAATTATAACCAAAGAGATTCATTTAAACAAATCTTTACATACTTTGTATTATGTGCTAGGCAATGTTCTAAGTAATTCAGGAAAAAATTAACTCATTTAATTCTTATAACAATTCTATGAAAAAGGGTATTGTTATTATTCCCATGTTACAAATGATGGAAACTGATGAATGCCATTTGTATGAGACAATACAAGAGATAGTGCCAGGAAATTGTTATTGTAGAAAACACAAAATAGCTTTTAAAAAAGCAAACAAGCATCAAGTATAGTAACACGTAGATACTGATTAGAATTCAATATGGGTATCAAACTATAAAGAAGCCGAGACATTAAATATGTCTACAGAAAGGAGTAATTGAGACCGGGTGGCATATTGCATGTTCCTCTGTGTGCATGTGTGTCTGTGTGTGAAGTCCTTCGATGCATAAAGCACATGGGAAGTACTTCATGTATAGTACTCAATGTTATTTTGTTGTCTGTGTGTCTTGGTCTTCCAAGAGATGTTACTCAGGGAATTTGGGGAAGATGTATCAGTGTGGAGGTTCTTCCCTCTTTCTATTTGAATCTTTTTTTAAATTTCTCTCCCACAATTGTCTCTAACTCCCAAAGGATCATTCCTTCATTGGTGAAGATCCTTGCAGGGTGTCCAACCCATGACCCATGGGCTGCATGCTGCCCAGCATAGCTATGAATGAGAACCAATACAAAATTGTAAATTTACTTAAAATCTTTTTTTGCTCATCAGTTTTCGTTAGTGTTTATGTATTTAATGTGTGACCCAAGACAACTGTTCTTCCAGTGTGGCCCAGAGACACCAAAAGGTCAAATACCCCGGATGGGTAATTGTCCATAATTGCCCAGCTAGAAAGGGGAAGAGTCAGGATTTTTACCCAAATAATTAAAAAACAAACGAAGCCAGTCCCTCTCTTTCATTGCACTCGATGTGTTGCTTTGGGGCTTTCTTTCCCTGCCCCAGATATCTATCCTAGCATGCTTTCCTGCAATTGGAAGTAATAGGACTAGAGAAGGTGGTGGACTGTCAACTGGAAGAACATTAGTGACACAGTGTCTGTCTTCCTCATTGATGGGGGAAGGAGGCAGAGGCTGAGAGGTAAAACCTTGCAAGGACTAGAAACCATTTCTGTGTTTTAGGTTCAGGGCAATTAGCTCTGCATGGCCATGAGCTTTGGAGGAATTTATATTAAAATTGTACGATGTTCTGATTACATAATATAAACCTCATAGAATGCTTACTACATAAATTTGTGTAAATTTTTAAAAGCCAAAAAAGACATTATATAACTTAAAATTCTAGCCTCCGAGTTCTGTAATTTGTCTGTGGAATACAGACCACATGTCTTTCTGCATAATTCAGAATTCTCTGTTGGCTCAGTGAATGGAACTGTTTTGATCTGTCTTCACTGCAAGCTGTGGGACCAGTCTGAACTATGCTGGAAGCAGACAGATAGCATGATGATTACAATAATGTGCATAATAAAATTTCTATAACTAGGTATTCTCTTAATAGACTATCATATATTTGGCCTGCCAACTGTTTCCACTCATATGGCATGACAGATTTTCTTTCTGCCCTTTCTCTGTTTCTCAATTTAAGCATCATTTAAATGGAAAGAATGTCTTCTGCGTTTGAAATTTGCTAAAAGACCCAGGAAACCTACATGAACAAGGTGATGCTATTCAACTGAATACTTTACTAAAATGTGTTTTGTAGGTGAAATGTGTATTTGAAGCTTTGTGTTCCAGGCTTTAACTTAGCAACTTATAAAACTGTCAAATATAGTAGTTATTCACTATAATGTCTTTGTCTACATGACTAAGGACCCCTTGCTTCTGATTGTAATTCTAGTCTGTGGTTCTGAAAGAGTTGCTTGGCTGGGGCTTTACTATCATGAATAACTTTTCTCCTCAGTAGGGTATTAATTATTCCAAACATACACTAGAATAAATATAAATGCAGATATATTTTTCAAGTATTTCCTTGAAATGTTCTTTTTTTATGTATTAGTTTATTCCTTTAGTATGACAACTTTGCCTGGATTCAGTACTCAAAATGGAAAGATAAAAACCAAACAAACAAACAAACAGCCCTGGATTTAGGTCCTCCTTCTGGTAATCATGAGCTGTGTTACCTTGATTGGTTACTTTCCCTTTCTGAGACTCAGTATTCTTATTGATTAAAAAAAAGGAGTAGGTTATATGAGACCTACCTGACAGAGATGTGGGTGATCAATATGTGATCTGGCACAGGACTATGCTGAATTGGTCCTCCACAAATAACGTGATATACTTGAAAGGAGAGAAAAGTGAAATAATTTAAGCAAAAACTAAACCATGCCAAGACTTGAACAGGTACTTCCCAGAAAAGGACATTAAAATGGACAGTATCCATATGAAGAGCTATACAGCCTCTGTAATCACCAGAAAAAAACATTATATACCAATTACCATATTTTTCAGACCATAAGACAGAGGCACCTAGGTTTTAGAGGAGAAAAATAGGAAGCAAAATATTTGCTTTGAAGCAAAAAAATGTGGCAAAATATTTAACAACATAAATAACATAATATTTCACCAATGTAAATGTAAACAGAACTCAACAGCAGCATTAACAACCATTGTTCCTCCCAAATTTGATAGGGACAGGGGAATTTTTCAGATTATTTAGTAATCTGAAAAATACAGCAAAATGACCACAATGAAAAGGACAGCATCAGGTGTTTGTGCAGCTGTAAAGCGACTGGAACACTCAGGAACTGCAGTGGGAATGTCACTTGGCAAGACCGCTTTGAAAGCTCTTCAGCATTTTCCATGAAAGTTGAACATGTGCATCCTTCATGTGCCAGAAATCCCACTTCTAGGTATACCCACAACAGAAATGCATAAAAATGTGTGCCAAAAGACAATTAATACAGAGTTATTTATAATAGTGCAAAACTGGAAGTGACTCATCAGTAGAGGAATGGATATATACATTGTGGTGTATTCACACACTTGAATACTATATAACAATTAAAAAAAATAAGGATTGGAGATGTGGAACAATCCATAGAAAGCTCACAAAAGTAATGTTAAGTGAAATAAAATGGAAATAGAAGAGTACATACTTCATGAGTCCATTGATACAGCATAAGCTTCCAAAATAGGCAATTAAAGGTATTCGAGGAAGATGACATAGTAACTTGGAGGGGCCCCGAAACAAAGGGGGTCTTCTAAGATTCAAGTGATGATCACTTTCCTGATTTGGATGTAATAATTTAGGAGTATTTACTTTGTAAAAATTCAGTGAGCTGCATCCTTAAGACTTGTATACTTTATGTATGTACGTAATACTTCCATAAAAGAGTTTAATAAAAAAAAAAACCCTAAACAACATTAACCTAAACCACATGGCCTTCGAATTCTGTCAGGCAGCGTCACTAATGATGACTCACTGCACAGCGGTTAGTTGATACCAACACTGATTCCATTAACTTCATTGTTTAGGTTCTCGATAAGACTCGTTTTTCTATTGCTTGTTTAAAAGCTCATTTTTTGTGTGATGCTATTAACTCCATCTACAACAAACTCCTTAACGCAGTAATCCTCGATCTTTTTTCTTCTTCTTTCAGTAATTGCCTCTTGTAAGATTGGCTAGTCCTTATCAGAGGTAATTCGGTGACTCTTCTGTGATCACTATTACTGGCACCCAGAAAGAGGAGAGTTTAGATGTCTTGGAAGCAAAACTTGCTCCACTGTTTGATTTAGAGACTCTGTTTTTGGAAGGCAGTTTGTTTTATTCTTTATATCATTCTATTATTTATATATGGCTTCAGAACAAGTGAAGCATATAGTCTGGTTATTGTCAGGATGTGGAGGAAGCCAAAACAGTGTGGAAATGTTACTGTAAATTCTTTCATGTGACAGTTGTAAGCGTGATTGTTCGGAGTGTGTATACAGTGTGCTTGGATATCCTGTCTCAAGGAAGAGGTGCTGTCACCTTCTAAAAGGAAGAAGAAACAAAATCAGCTCTGGAATTTTGCCAAATTATGTTAGGGCCACCTCTTGGCACTGCCAGTTTGTTCGGTTTACAATCTCCAGTGATTCTTAAGACAACATGTCAGGAAAGCTGACCCTGGTGTTCGGAAAGATAATGCTGCTTACAGAAAAACACTGATTCTTTTTCCCCTTCAATTATTGGCTGCAACTTCATGGCACAGTAGAAAATATGGGTTTCACAGGTTGATTCGCCAATGTGGTAACCATCAAATGTGCAATCAGTTGCAAAATACTACACATTTCAAAATATCTCTGGAGACTGGCACTCTTAACTGAGTCACTACACTAATTAAATTCTGATTCACCAAGTTTGTGCTTTGTGGACAGTTTGTAGTAGCTAGTAATACTTAATCTTATTCATATTCCTTGTCATATTCTAAAGAACTATGTCTGCAAGAACACTTTTTGAAGCTAAAACAGTCTTGTACTAGACAAATGTATAGAAATTTAAAATACAAAAGTTAGCTCGAACATTGATTTAGACTTTGAAATCCTGCACAAGCTTAAATAGCCTCAGATTGAAGATCTGAAAACAAAACTACCTGGAAACATTCTGGCAGAAATGCCACATTCTGTTGTTCTCTTGCGCCAGATGGACCGCAACCATGGCCCTAATGTAAATATTCCGTTTCCTTGCAAAAATCATTTCATCGTCAATGTTCACAACAGATGCAATTCGTTTCCATTTCTTTGTGAGTTCTAAATAATGAGCACAGGTAAACCTTTGAGGTTCAGCTTGGCTTGAACCAGGATCCACATGATTAAATGCTTATTCAGAACTCTTTCATCTAGAAGTCTTCCAAGAAGGCTTGTTTTTGTTTTACTGCCCTCCTTAAAGTGTTTCAGTATTTCCAGTTTGACTTCCATCTCATACCAAAAGGTGAAAAGACATTGGAAATGATTGCTCTCTCAGTGAATTTCAAAAGGAGTTCTGGGTTTGATTTTGAGTAAACATTTGGCTTTGTTTTCAATTTTCTGACCCGGATGGCTCAGCCTTTTGAGGTCTCTTTATAATAGATATATTTTTATCATTCTGATGGTGACTACATTTGCCAAATAAATTGGAGAATTGAACCAAAGAGCCACCTAGTTCAAGCTAGAATGTTGTTTTGTCTTAATTTTATAGATATTTCATGAAGCTGAGCATTTTGGGGGGAACTGTCTTGTGATAATTGCTCTAGTTCTTCACTTTACATGGACACAATTTGTGCTGCTGATCAAATTGTTAAGTATATTTTTAATTATAATTTCTTTTGTCTGGGCTAAAAAGATAATATGTTAAAAACTTGGAAAACCCTGAGTAATAAACCATTCTTCTACATAATTACATTTTACCTTATCCTCACACAAAACTTAAAATGTTGTAAAATCTCATTTTGAATTTTGAGAAGGTAATCAACCTTTACTTTGCCTGTTTCTTGTAGGTGGAATGAATTTATATAGCTTTTTTCATATAGTAAGAATGTTAGAAAGAATTGTCCGTATGCAGCTGTGAATAAAATGATGTAATAGAGCAAATACTGTATCTCAGGTGACCAAACACATACCAATATTTGGGGCGAAGAAGGTGATTTATTATATAAAGTTCCAGAAAGCTTTCACATGCAAGGAGTTTCAGCATTTGTTATTCACTTAGAATTATTAATTACTAAGGAATCACTCCCTGACTCTTAGAAATGGTAGCATACTAAAACAGACTTATAAAATATTGAAACTATATTGGGCTAACCATTTTAATCAGCTAGCAACATCAGTCATAAATGGGCCTATGAGATCTTTTCCTGGGTGGTAAGACTCACCAGGGATACTTTTAGATGGAGGAGGCTCTGAAAAGGTGGGGGAGAATAGGAGAGGCTTGGAGGAGGGGAGGGTAGTAGCTCTGCAGAATGGCAGGGGCAACAGTGGGGTGCCATACACCATGGGACGCATTGTATCATTACATGCTGCTATAATGCAGGAGTGGGCACAGTAGGTTTACAGGTGCAATACAAATAAATAATACAATAATGAATAAATAATAATAATACAAGAATAATCTGTGTTTTGCATACTCACAACTGAAACCTACTTTTGTTCACCCCTATATGTATATTGGGTATACTGCCTGGAAAGTTTTGGGAGTGTAAAAGCAATCTTTATGAATACCTTTAATCAATACTCCCCTTTAAAAGACAAAATATGATTTATTTTATGTTTAATTTTTTTAAATCAGCTCTAACACGTGCTTACATTGGAGGGACATTCTCCTATTCTGTTTATTTCATTGTGTCCTTCCTTCCGTCCTTCCTTCCTTGGCTTCATAAATATATTTGAGTCATTGGGTTTCTTTTAAATATATATTTTTGTCAATAATTTTCCTGCCACAGTATATATGAAGTTTTTGATTTTCAGGGGCTCTAAGTAGTCTTTTATTAATATTTCAGTTATTCATAATATCTCCCATTCAATATTCAGAAACTAAGATTTCAATATTTCAGGACAAAGCCTTTAATTTTGTGGCACTTAGGCAATGAAAATATACAAAATGATAGAACTGCATTTGTAAAAGAAACGATAAGTTGCTAATAACATTTTATTGCAAGGACAACTAACTAAGGGAAATGTTTTGATGATGAGTCTGAAGAAAAGATGGAAAAAAAGAAGAAACGTTTGCATCCCATAACATGTAAAATTCTTCCTTTAGTTTGTGAAGTTCTAAAATATCCAGTCATAAAATGCTTAGATGTGTTTCCTCAGTGTTGAAACGTAGATATTTTACCCTAATGGAAAAAATTCCACTGGTGATACGAATACTTGAACTTACATAAACGGTTAGCTATAAAACCTCTAGAGATGATGAGCCAGTTAGGCATTTAGACTAAATAAACACTCTGAGGATGGTTTGTGGAACGCAGCAATCAAAGGATTTCCACTGCTTCCCTGGGGAGTGGGGTGTCTTTTCAGGAATTCTAAAGACAGCCACTCACAGCCATATAAATCAACCTAAAAAGCAAAGCCCTCCTTTTTTCCCAATTGTGGTCTTAATAGTTATCTGTTACTCTGGAGTCATATTTATTTTTGTTTAAGTGAGCAAGAAAAACTGTACTTGGTATCATTTTATGGTGTTATGCCAATGAGTAATGATGGAATAATAATATCACCCTATAATTTATTATAATATTTATTATTTTTAGTTTTTATACTATGCCCTAACAGATCTGCATCTTATTTATGATGAAGTGATAATGATAATATTTATTATTTATTGAGCATTTACTATATATGAAGTACTAGGCTAAGAACTTTTTATACGTTTCCTCATTTCATTCTCACAGCAATCTTACAAGTAATTGACTTTATCTATCAGAGGATTTAAGTAATGTCTCAATGGTACACCCAAGGAGAGTGACTGAGCTGGGATTTGAACTCAGGTAGTATGTTTCATTCTTCCACGTGGGCTCTTAATCACCGATGTATACCACCTCACACCTTACCATTTTGAAGTAGAATTAAGTAGAAAGGGTTAGAAATTTTATCAAGAGGGCTAAAGGCTTGGGGAGAATGAAGGGAAAGAACACAGAAGGGAAAATGAGAAGTTGTCTCCACATTTCCTGAACTATGTGAGCGACTTTCATTCATCTGTTGTTGAGTTGTGTGAGAATGGTCTTGACGCAGGTGTTCTTTTGGTCTTTCCCTATCATTTTCTGGAATGTGTCAGCACTCTGAATGTAGACTGAGGCAGACACTTCTTGTGCCTTGGAAGGGGTGAAGGTGGCATAGCTATGACTATATGCTTCCGTTCCAAGGTCTCTCCATGTTTGTGACATGTGACAGTGGAGGTCACACTCTCTTCCAGAGAGTACACACTCTTGGAGAGAGTCCCGACGATGCTTCCCTTCACTGGCAGTTGGCACTCTTTCTACTGGAAAGAGAAGAAAAGAGATGCTCACCCACCTGAGGTCTTTAGTTTCTTCTCTCCTGGGAGTCTTCATTCTTTCAGTTCTTCATTTATAAAGCTCTTCTCCATGATGGAAAACAATAGAAACTAAGTGGGCCTCTCAGATAAACATTCAAAGCCTCCACTAGTGACTGCATTATATACAGTAGTCTCCCCTTATCCATGGTTTCACTTTCCATGGTTTCAGTAACCCGTGGTCAACTGTGGTCTGACAATGTCAAGTTAAAAATTCCATAAATAAACAATTCATAAGTTTTAACTTGCACCCTGTTCTGAGTAGCACAGTGAAATCTTACCCCATCTTGCCCAGTCCCACCCAGGACATGACTCCCCTTTATCCAGCCTATCTGTGTTGTATATATGCTCCATGATCATTAGTCACTTAGTGGCCATCTCAGGTATCAGAGTGACTGTCATGGTATCATAGTGCTTAGTGCAAGTCACACTCATTTCCCTTAATAATGGCCAAGCACAAAGGTGACTCTAGCAACTTGGATATGCCAATGAGAAGCCATAAAGCACTTCCTTTAAATGAAAAGGTATAAGGTCTCTCTGGAAAAAGTCCAGCTATTGTTAATAGAATGACAACAGTCTGTGCAGCCACAGGTTATTGATGTAACCTGGCAGCCAAGGAGAGTGAACTGGAACGCAAATGTAGAAAAGTAATTTATAAAAAAATCTCTGTAATTCAACTTAGTAATCAGAAAAATGGAGGTAGACTCATAATAAATGATGGACAATAATAAACTGCTTGGAAATCAATAAAAATATTATATAACATGAATATTCCTAATTACTTAATCATAGATTCTATAGTGTCCATGATATTCTTCTGAACCAAATTTAGCTAAGTAAGGACTTTGTATTAATTGACTCTAATTCAATGCAATAGAATTGGCATCTACTCAATGCATACAACTTTGAAGCAACAATTGTTGATTGACTTTAGATATCATAGGTTAATTTTTGTATAAAACAAGATATTAACTATAGGTGAAAGTTTGATCTGAATCATTATCTTTTTAAAAAATAATCTTTTTTTAAAGGGTAATAAAATGCCTTTGTAATTATCCTTGACTTACCAGACCACCAGGGGATAAGAAGGTTTAGGATTGCCTGTGTTATGGGTTCAAAACAGAAATAAAAGGTGAAGGGCACGTGGATCTATATTTTAGAGAAAAAGGAAAGAAGAGGCCTGACTGGATACAGCAGATGACTAACACCAACTAGTAAGACATTCACGGCGGTGTGGTATCTGTACATTCCACCCAAAATGAACAAAATGAGGTAGTGGGTTGAGACTTCGTATGTCTTAGCCTGAAATATTTAGGTGATTTATTTTTAGAAGTTTTGTTTTGGTTTTGGTTTTTTTTTGGTTGTTTAAATTATCTACATAATTGATAAAACTATTAGCTCAGATTTTATGGGAAGATGTAATCCATCAGCTAAGATAGAAATGCTCATTTAGAACAGTAAATTAGAAATTAAAGTTGTAAGTTAAAAAACTACTAAAGCACATGCAACATTAAGAAGTTTATACTTTGGCAGAGAGACCTGGCTGTAATCTGTTTTAAAACAAATAGATTGTGTACAGCTGTCCCCATATCCCTGGCAAAATGATGATTTAATGTTGATTAAGAGAGAAAGCCTTTGAAGTGAGTGAGGCAGCAGCCCCTAGTATGTCTTTAGTGATCATTATCAGTCTTCCCTGAAGGATGCCTTGGTGCCAAAAGCCCTTTTCTACAAACTGGTTAAGGTGGATTCAGAAGCGAAGGCTTTGTACGTCTCAAAAGGCCTCCTCATTCACAGGCCTCTGGTGTCTTATTCCTTTAGGATCATGAATGTCTGAGAATAAGCAGATACAGCCCTTTTCACAAGAAGGGCAAGGTCCGCAACTCCACGGCATCACGGCATTATTTATTCATCATGAGAGCAGCGAGTGCACATGTACCCTGCAGAAAAATCAAATCACTGTTTGTTTGCCAGGCAGCTGCCTTTGGCAGAAGAGAAGCATTTGGATCTAACTTTGGTAACTGAGCAATTAGAGGCGTTATTAAATTGGAGATGTAAATGAGTAACTATATTTTCTTCTAAGTTTGTCGTATTTCACTTGTAATGCTTAAATTAAAACCAGCTCAAAATTTGTAAAAGCTGATTCCTGAAAGCCTAGAAAAGTTCTGTGCGTGTCTGGATATCAATAGTTTCACTAACAGTACTTGCATATCAGTTAACCTTAAAGAGTCAAATCTGCATTTCTTCCTGTTTACAAGTTAAATGGATTTAGTGCCAAAATCATCACGTCCTTCGTGCAAAACACTGAAAATTTGTTCACAAGTGGAGATTCTGATAGTATAAAACATACCAGCTTTTATATGTTAATAAAATAAATGGATGTATTGTAAGAATATCTACAAATAATTAAAAGGCTCTGTAATTTGTATATATATTACTTGACTTGTGAAACAGACCAAGATTACATGATATTCTGAGAAGTTTTCATAAATTGCCGGGTATTTAGTTGCCGTCCCTCCATTTACAAGACCTGGGACCTTGGGCATCTTTATACCCTCACTGGAAAATGCGAACAAGAATAGTATCTGCCTCTTAAGTTGTCAAGAGTATTAAATTAAGTAAATAAAATAAAATAAATAATGACAGACAGTTATTGTGTTGTTTGCGTACAGGAATAAATACAGTTTTATCAAAAGGTAAGTAGACATATAATAATGATCTATCTATCTGCCTTTTCCTCTACATTTCAGTTCAGTACAGTTAGTTTGGAGGAAATGTTGTTTACGTTGTGGTTCACAATGTCAGTCCATTTGTGAGTGTGCTACTGTGCGTTTTGATGTATACATATTGTAGCTCTGAAGCTGTATACCCACATCTGCCCTAATCTGGTGAGTCCAGAAATCAAAGGTAGATTATTTATGTTAGTATTTTATCCATATATTCTGACTGTGTGAAGTCCACTATGATGAATGAAGAAATAAAAAAGACATGATTGAACGATGGGAGAATTAAGTGGAGTAAGACTACCTGACTGGAGAGCGTCAGGGCAGTCGCAGCCTCTCTGCCTTCTTCCCATGGACATCCACTGACTTGCTGACTTCATGTTGCAGTAATAAACCCTCACTAAATTCCTTGAGGTGATTGGTTCCTTTAGTTCAGTCTCTGATCTGGTGCATAAATCTCTCCTGTAGATTTTAAGTATTTTCAATGACTTTGCCTTTCCCACGGGTTCTTTCTTATCCCAACAGCTAATCACTCTATTTTCTTCCATTTGCAGCCTTTTTGGTCTCATTTCAGAATTTGCCATGACTATATTTTACTTTCACTTTGAGATTAAGCTTGAAGCTATCAGCATGTAAAATTCTCCTTAAAATACTCAACGAAGTATATATTCTAGAGCTGACTATAAGACAGGCTTGAATTGTGGAATGCAAAGCATTTACTTCTGTACAAATGAAAACACAAATTGAGATATTAGAGCATCTTCAGCGCTTTTGTGGGCGAGTAGAAAAAAGTCCAAAGCTTAACTATGTGTGCCAGTGTTGGCAAATGTTTGCAATATTCTAGCTATGAACATTGATTTAAATTGCTGTCTGTAATATTAACCTTTTGTACAAATCCAAATTCTTGGATTTCTCTTACTGACAGGATATAATTTTGTATGTCCGTATGTGCCCCAAGAAATTTTATTTTATTTCTCAGGTTTAATTTGCACTTTAGAAAATAATTTCAAATAGAAGCCATTATATCATTATTAACTCCCCTTATGTTTTTATATGTTCTGAAAAAAACCGAAGTCATTATTTTAAAAAATCCATATGTCAATCTAGAATCAAGGCTTACTACCTCAATAAATATATTTAATTAAAGACATGTATGTTGGAAGATGAATCAGATCTTTTTATAAAAAAGGATATAAAGAATAAAATGATTTTTTAATTGTCCAGTGATTTTTAAAAAAGCTCAGCGGTACAAATTCCACATTTGCTTCAACTGCAGACATATAAAACCAGTGTGACAAAAAAGGGCCATTAAACAATCTGATTTTCTTGTTGGGAGGGTTTAATGCTGTTGGGTATAGTATTAAAATGTAGAATTTGATAGCATGTCTTAAACTTTTAATGATGTGTCCATGAATATAAAACATGCTTTCCCCAGTAACTTTATGACTTCTCCTCTGCATAATTAGTGGTATCTGTTTTATGAGCTTACTGTTGTTTCCTTGATCCCATGAAAATGTGAAACCACTGTAATGATTTACACCATTCCAGAGCTTTAAAGATATGAGCTGTTTCTTTAACTAAATAACAAAAAAAAAAATCCAAAAATATAATTCTAGAATTAAAGTGATAGTGAGATATTTGAAAATTAAAAAACAAACACACATAGAATTTGAAAATAAGATATGTTTAGATATTTTTCTTATAACACTTGATTTTTAAGAAACACATTAGTACAGAATATATTCATTTTCATTATATATATATATAGCTCTCTTTTATTATATTTACTTTTTTCTCACAATTGAAATATTGTGAGGAAAATGTCATTTTAAAATGTTTTTAAAATAATTATTTAGATCATTTGCCATCTTGAGAGTGATGAATTGAAATAACATTTTTTGGTAAGCATTAAAGAGCCACAAAACTCCATGAAAATTATTCTATTCATTCTTGCTAAATTATCACTAGTATTTGCACAAAGGGATGTCTTTCTACCTTTGATTTTTAGATTGAATATGGTTATTTATTTGTCATAATTATTTGTTCTTAGCTTAATTTGTGATAGGTTTAATAGACTCAATAATTCTATAAGCAAATAAATAAAGTTATATATTTAAATTATATATATAAGAATTGTATCCAAAAGAGGAAAATAAATAACGGGCATAATTTGCATATATATCTTTAGAGTATTGTTAAGCTTTTGCTGTTATTGAAATAGAGCTGTGTCTATACATCCCAGGAGAATGTATGAACAACAAATTTTTCCCACAGTAAAACACTTGATTTGAATTATCTTCTTTAATTTGATTAACTTTTAAAAAATGAATTGATCATTTATCTATCCAATGCCTCACATAACCTATTTATACATATAAGTTCTTGTAGTTCTCGTAGGTAATAATCCTTAAGGTATTGTTTAGTCAGTAAGATGGTAGCTACAGAATAGGCTTTGAGTAGTGGGCTTTTATTACATGCACCAAATAAATATAGCATTCTAATTCTTAGTTTTTAAAATTGAAACATGTCAACCACAGGTAGTCATATAATTGAAGGACTCTCATTATTTCTGTCATATTAATAAATTATTCATTTACATTGTTTTATTGTTCATTTATACATTTTTTGAAATTCTTATTCAATTCATTGAGGTAACATTGGTTAATGAAATGATATAGATTTCAGGTGTACAATTCTGTAATACATCATTTGAATATTTTACTGTGTGTTCATCACTCCAAGTGAAGTCTCTTCCCATCACCATTTATCCCCCCTTTACCCTCTTCTACCTCCCCCAACCCCATTTCCCTCTGGTGATCACCATACTGTTTTCTGTCCCCATGAGCTTTTTTTTCATTGTTCAGTATCTTCACCTCTTTTACCCAGACCCCCTAAAGTTGGAATTTTAATATAATTATGATAGCCAAAGGCTCACATTTGTCTTTTCTATCTTGGACATTAAGATTTAGTTTTTTAGATTATATATATATATATATATATATATATATATATATATATATATAACTGAAATTGAATAAATAATTTGTTTTCATGGTATCTTGAAAACATTTGATTGAAATAATCACAGTTGTAGGAAGTAGGGTAGCCCTTGCTCCAAATAATGCATGTGTTGAAGCAAAGATGATGGTAAAGCAAATATCAGAAATGTGAATCCGTTTGTATTTGGTTTCCATTAAGAATATTACCTTTTGGAAAAGCAATTTCCAACAGATTGAGTTAAAAACTTTTTGATGTAGAAGTCTTTAAGATGGAAGTATGGTCTATGCATTCTGGTTACCATATTCTTGGAAGTATTTTTAAAGTTTTTTTTGAACCTGTCTTTGGTCTTTGGGCTGTTTTAACCAAAGACAGTGTTCCAGTATCTGAGGCCACAAGAATCTCCGATTTTTACACTAACTGCTCAGTTACCACCCATCATTTATTCAGAATTTTTTATAATAGCACATTTACTAATAATCTGAAAGTTTCCCTTTGAAATCAGACATTAGTGCCCTAAATTCATTTAAAGGAAACATACTCCAATTTAGTGACGTTAAGATCAACCAAAGTTGTGGGAGTTTTGATTTTTTTACTCCAATCTGCAAGAAATTATTTTATTACTCCCCAACCCCCTTCTCCATGACTATTTAGTGGCCATTGTTTACGTCCATTGTAACACTCCTCAGTCCATCCACTTTCTGACCTAATTCCTGAAGTGGCAGTGTTTGGGATTTGGGAAGCAATAGGAAGAAAAAGAAAATTGTAATGACTATGATGCCACTTTAAAGTGTGTTGCAAGTAAAACTTGGGTTCTGTTGAAGTGGGAACAATTCTATAATAAAGAAATATCCACAGGTCACCTGTATCCTGACTTCAAAATGTAAGTTTAAATGCTGGAAATGACTCCCTGTTAGCAACTTACAAGATATTATGTGAATTCTAGCTAGTCTTTTAATGTTGAGTTACTGCAATCTATACATTTAATTTTTGTCAAAATAAACTTAGAAAATATACTTCGAGCTAATTTCTGTTTCTATTTATGTGCCCTATCAGGAACAACCTTTCTTTCATTTTTGAATACCAATTACCTCTCATACAAGTTTACATATATTAAAAATGGACTCTTTCATTAAACACATGGTATTTTATTTCTGTAATGTGACAATTACTTTCGGAGCACTTCTTATATTTAATTTTCTAGGTATTGAAAAAGGTGCAGCAAGAGATACAAAAGTAACTCTCTTATCAATACTCTGTGAAGACACAACACTGAGCTTGGACCCACTGTCCCCAAGCAGTAGCCTAATGGACAAACAATGAACCTTAATTTTCTAACAATAAGAAAGAGGCCTGGCACCACATCTTATTCATCCTTCATCATAGTGTCTGGAACATAGTACATGCTATATACATATCTGTATCACTAATGTGTTCTGTGTGACTTAATTGATTCCTTTTGTATCTCCTGAATCAAACTTATTACACATAATGGCTAATGATAAATGATCAATACACTACAAATGTCAGACGCACAGAACGATCTGTAGTTCTCCCGGCACCCCAGGACCTTCCACCTCTGTGCTCTGTTCTCCCTACCTTTTCATGCTACTGGAACTTCTTAAAACCATCCTATTCATTCCTTCCAGAATCACCTCCAAATCACATTCTTTGTGAAGACATATTTTCTTTCAAGAAAAATTAGAAAATTAAGCTTATTATCAGAAATTCCTAGGCTGAGAATCACATGAAAGCAGGAGGATTCATTCAAATGGCCTTTTGAGGTGGTAGGTCATGACATTGCTTGCCCACCCTGGAATGGATCCAGGTGGCCCATTGGTACAGACACTCTTCCCTCCATCTCTACCAGCTGTGTGTAGAATGGCAATCTTTCCCACATCCCTTCAAAGTCAGAATGGTGCTATATGCTGAGTGTTTGTGTTCCCCTACAATTAATATATTGAAACCAAATTCCTAATGTGATGGTGTTTGGAGGTGAGGTCTTTGAGAGATGATTAGGTCATGAGGGGGAGCCCTTGTAAATAGAATGACTATTTTTTAAAAGATTTTATTTATTCATTTTTAGAGAGAAAGGAAGAGAAGGAGAGAGAGGGAGAGAAATATCAATGTGTGGTTGCCTCTCACGAGTCCCCTGATGGAAACTGGCCTGCAACCCAGGCATGTGCCCCGACTGGGAATGAGACTGCGGTTGTTTGGTTCACAGGCCCATGCTCAATCCACTGAGCTACACCACCCAGGGCGGGATTACTATTTTTATTACAGAGGCTTCTGAGAGTTCCCTAGCCCCTTCTACCAAGTGAGGGCACAGGGGAAAAAAGACGGTCTTCTATGAACTAGGAAGTATATCCCCACCTAATACCAGATCTGGGGCCTTGATTTTTGGGCTTCCCAGGTTTCAGAAATGTGGGAAACAAATTTATGTTGTTTATTAACCACCGATGTATGGTTTTCTGTTATAGAAGCCCAAATGAATGAAGACAATGGGAACCAGAGGTAGACAGGAGACCCCTAAGAACGCCTACTATTTGATCAGTGGGGAGAGTGCACAACAGAAGGGAGGTCGCGGTAGTGGGAATAGCCCATACTTACCTGGACGTGCCATAGTAAACCCGTGAGCCCTTACACCGAGACTGCTTCAGGACTTCACTTTTCTCTGCATGTTTTCTTATTGATTTGGCCTTTATTTCCTGTAACTGTGTGACCTGTCTTACGTGAATATTTCCTGATTGCTAACTGCTTCAGCACCTTTAGTTAGTTCTTGGCTGGGGACCACGGCATACCACATAGACAATGAAACTTGTGTTAGGAAGGGCAATTAAGACAGTATTTCATTCACTGAGGCAAGAGATAATGAAAGTCCATTATAAAGATGGAGGGGAAAGAACAGATTTAAAAGCCCTGAACGTAATCTAACTTTGGTCTTCATTTATTTGTTCATTCCAACTTGAATATTCAGAACATATTTACTGAGAACCTTCTAATATACCTAGCAAATTGTTAAATGTTGAGCACACACGTTTGAAGCCTACAATACAGTATAATAACAGTTGTTTTAACGGAAGTACTGTGTACAGAGAAAAGCACGAAAAGGACACTTATCTTGGACTTGGTGGAGAGGACCCTCAAGAAAGCTTCTTAGAGGGTAGTAGTTAAATTTAAAGATGAAGTGACACTCTCAAGATGAAAAGTGGTTTGAGGAAAGAAAGCTGTCCTGATAGGGCACATAAATAGGCCCGGAGGTGAGAAGGAGCATGGGGTCTTCCAAAAACCAGACAGCTGAAGTTCAGAGTTCTAGGAGTGAGTGGATAGAAATGAGGCTAAAGGGATAAAGTCAAGTTCACAAACGGTGTTTTTTTCCTTACTTTTTAAATACTTTATTGTTTATTTTTTCTAAAGATTATAATTACTTTATTAATATAAAATTTCAAATTTTTTACAAAATTATTTAATTGTTGTTCAAGTACAGTTTTCTGTCTTTTACTCCATCCTGCCAGTGCTTCCCACTTCCTTCCCATTTCCAACCCCCTTAGTTTTTGTCCATGTGTCCTTTATCCTTGTTCCTGTAAACCCTTCTTTCCCTTTTCCCCTAAAATTCCCTACTCTGTCCCCTCTGGTCCCTGTCAGCCTGTTCTCTTTTTCAGTGTGTTTGGTTATATTTTGCTTTCTTGTTTGTTTTGTTGTTTAGGTTCCTGTTGAAGGTGAGATCATATGGCATTTGTCTTTCACGGCCTGGCTTATTTCACTCAGCATAATGCTCTCCAGTTCCATCCATGCTGTTGCAAAGGGTAGGAGCTCCTTCTTTGTTTCTGCTACATAGAATTCCATTGTGTAAATGTACCATAGTTTTTTTTATCTGTTCATTTACTGATGGGCACCTAGGTTGCACTATTACAGTTGTCCCTATTTCCCCACCCTTTACCCACTTCCACCCAGCCTCCCTCCCTCCCCCACTTAGTTACATTACAAAGGTTCATCTTTATCCGGAGAACAAAGGCAAAGTATGGAAGTGTTTCAAGTGAATAAAGATTGGGTTTTTACAGAAAAATTACTCTGGGGGCAGCCTGAAAGACAGACTGAAAGAGTGCAAACCGACAGGAAAACCAGCTGAGGTGCTGAGCAGTAACATGTGTGAAAGTTGTCGGGGAGGATGTTGATCCAGAGAAGTGGCTCAGAGACTTAGGAGATGGAGTAAACAGGACTGGTGAATGGATTGACGTTGCTGTTAAGGTGGGGATGAGAAGGGCACAGAGTTAAAAATGACACCATATCTCTGGCTTCATCAACTCTGTGAATGGTAGTGCCTCTTAAACATTGGATGAAGGGCAGATTCTGGAAGAATGATAGTATGTTGTTTCAGAGACATTAAGTTTTAGGTGTGGTTGGGTAATGAGAGTGAGAGAGGATATGAATGAGAGAGAGTTCTGGGCTGGAGACATAGATGTAGAATTTATTGGCACCTTAAGATGGTTCAGAGGCATTAAGTAGCCGTGGATCACATGAGGAGAGTATGTGGAGAGAATAGAAAAGAGAGCCAAGGACCTGAAAACTCAGGCACATTAACTTGGAGGAAATGAATACAGAAGAAGACGCCTAAAATGCAGCTGAGACTGGGGGGCCAGAGACATAGGAGGAAAAGAAATCAAATTTGTGAGATCTCCAAAACAATGAGGAATTAAAAATGTTTCTTAAGCTTCTGACTCAGAAGGTTGTACATTGGTTCCTTCAACCGAAATGAAAAATAAGGGTGGGAGAAAGAGAACGTTTAATTGGGATGAGGGAAATGAAGGTTTTATTAAGCGTGAGGTTTGCAAGACATCCAGGTTGAGCTGTGTAGTAAGCCACTGGGTATTTGGATCATCAGAGAAAAAGAATTTTGGTCATTGAGTGAGAAATACAACAAATATATATCCATGACCTCAAAACATTTTGTTGGGACCTTATTGTAACATTCTTCCCATTGTCTGGAATACTGTAACTTTTTCTAGTGTGAGATTTCTTAACATTATCTTAAGTTAAATTACAATCTTTCTCCCATGAAAAAACCCCCAAACAAACCTGCAACAAACAAGCAAAACACACCCAGGGGTGCTTTTGGTGACAGAGCTGAAATCAGGACTTAGGGAGTGGCAGAGCAGGGTGTGAGGACTGGCTCTGCCACTCCCTGCAGTGCGACCTTGGGCAAGTCTTGTATCTTGAGGCTTATAAATATGTTTTCATGTGAAAAACTGAGCTAGTAATATTTAATATTTCAAGATGTTTGCGAGAATGAAATAGATGACATGAAAATAATCTAGTATGGTAATTTGTGTCTAATCAAAGCCCCGTAAATAGTGAGTATTATTTAAAATGATCAGGCACAAAAAATTTAACGCCTGACACTTGTCTTAATTTCCTCCAAATTTCATAACATCTACTTTTTCTCCTACCTTAAAACTTCCAATATTAGCGTCATTCCGTGCACAATAAACTCAAGATTTTGTTAGGAGTATGAGGTGTTTTGAATTGTCATTGAGAAGGTTAAGCTAAGGGAAGAGATAGGGGGAAGCAGCAAATAGTACCTTTGCCTTTAAAGTGTGGACCATCCAGTTGAGGACTCAAAAAGGGCTCTCACTACCAAACAATGAAGAAAACTTTACAAAGCAATGCATCCATGAGAGAAAACAAGTATCAGACACACGAGGGGCTAGCTGGATAGAAAAGAGTGAGGTGGCTTCTCCTCCGGCCCTGCCCTTTGATATAAACTCATCGATGTCTTGATAAGCACCAATCAGATGGCGGTTTCTCCCTTCCCCTGCAGACGCACACAGGAGCAGTGTGACTGTAGACAGTCTACTACTTCCTCCAATGTCTGGAAATATGTCGCTATAGACCAGTACCAGGAAGATGCCTTTACAGGGAAATAATCCTAAGGTCAGCCTAACATGAAGATGCATAGAATCTGCAGGACGCTGCCAAAGGTTTTTCGATCATGGCATCTGTTAGTCTAGATGGAGTTAGCTTCAGATAGAAGTCTGTGGGCCATCTCTTCCATTTTTCCACTCATCTACCCTACCCCATCCCTTGCTCTAAGTGTCTGGTTTCCCCTTAGTGGTGTGCCAAGATCAAAGCCTCTGAAACTTTCATTCTTGGCTCCATTGATAAGATTGATAGACCCTTTCTAGGAACAAGCTCAGGGTGTTCTTTGAGATTTTCCCAGAGAGAACTATTAGCACAGCCAACCATCAACAACAATTAAACACTATTTTCCTCAGGCTAAAATTTGCCACATCTAATGGTTTAACTGTAACATATTATTATGCTCAAAGATCTCACTATGGATGAGCGTAGGAAAGAATAAAGTGTTTGAAGAAAAACAAAAACTTTATCTTACCTCATAATATTCAGGAAGTGGAGGAAAGAACTTCCCGTGATCCTTTCCTCTGATCACATTGAAGGAGACTTCCTAGTCCTCGCCAGCGAGCAGAAGTGTTTCATAACAGTCGGTAGAGCGCTTTGGTGTCCAGGCTCTGAAAAGAGAACCAGGGAAAGAAGTCCTTTCTAGTAGTTCCAAATGAAACAGAAGAGTACTCCATGTATGAAACTCTGCTGTTGAAAATATGCATCCCCTTCACAGTGAAGAGCAGGGAGTAACATAGGATCATCTGGTCCCAGTATGAACGACACACTCTGTTTAACTGAACAGTCTATTCAATTCAGTGAAGGTTTTTTAAGTGGCTATTATATGCCAGTCATAGCCGTAGTTCCAAAGTTTAACAAAGATAAGGTCTCTGCCTCCTATAATTAACAGTCTAGTTTACTATATGTAAGTAAACATATAATATAAAGGGGCTGAAGGCTTAAAGAAAGATATTATAAAGTGCTGGGGGGAGTGAAGTGCTTGGATGCATGTGCATGCCTGTCTGTGGAGGAGACTGGAGCTGGAAGGATGTCTGGAAAAGATAAAGGGAGTTGAGTAAATAAATAAATACAGTAATTAGCAAGTTCCAGAAAATTATTTCTATTTTATATTTCTGAGTGCATCAGGGGAATCTCAGCAATATTCGCCATGAATCTGCCAGGAGAAAGAAATGTTGGTTTTCCTCTTTACGTAATTTCATCAGTAACACGCTGTCCCATGAAGGGTAAATAGGGTAAAGCGTCATCTCAAAACTGCCTTATTAGGGCAAGGAAACAGGTTCTTGCATTAACTGCTCTCACTCTTTTGAAACCTATTTACTAATCCTGTTGTTGGTTGGGGCTGGGCTGAGGGACAAGGCTTTGGTGTAGAGAAAGTCGGGTTTTTAAAGGAAAACACATTCTGCAGATGACTCTGACGCTTTTTAAACAGTTGCTTCAGAGCAATGTTGCTGGCTTCCTGTCAGAGTTGGAATGGTTAAAACATTATATTTAAAAATTCTTTTGGAATAATCAAAAATATTGTCATTCTCATTTCTTGGTTACAAGAATAGACTGTTTATGAAGAGATGTCCCAAGCAGCTCAAATCAACTGCTGATTTTTATTTAACACCTTTTCTAATTCTAATCCACAGGGTTACCTTTGGATATATATTATTAGTGGGAGTGGGGGAAAGGAAAATGATGCTTTACAATATCTGAGTAATATTGCTACATAATCACAAACTTTACTTTTTTCCTCTTGAAGGAATAGTTCACCTGATTTCATAGGAAAAGGGGGAATATGTGGACATTTATGTATGTCAGAAAAATATATTACAAATATGTACCTCTGAGGTTGACAGAAGTTAAGTATGGTAATCAAGGGCTTATTTGCAGTAGGCATCGAATACTGCAAAATAGCCATAAAGAAGGGCTTGAAAGGAAGAGTGGAGGCTGTGAAATGTGACTAGATCAGGACTGAGGATGTGGAAAGCATGTTCTGTTATCAACTATTAGGTTAGTAAAGATGAGGGTTTGACTTTGTCACAAGGGGCAGTATTAGAAATATCTTTATTATGTGGCCTATCACTTACACTGAAACATGGACTTTAAGAGCACGATAGCAGCTTAGAGTACCCAGCCACTACATGGGAGAAACTGATCTTCAGGTGGTTAAGTGACCCAGTTGGAAAGAGAAAAGGGAATTATCCTGACTTTGACTCCAGAGCTCTTTAAATTTCACTGTATTTCTTAATACCATTGATGGGTGAAAAATTAAAACACAGCCCATGACATTTACATTCCAACTACGGTGTAATCTGAGAATTCAAGACCCCCGCCTTGTAAATGAATTCATTTGATTTTTTGAAGGAAAGGTATAGTTGCTCTGTAGGATTAGAAGGAAATCAGCTTGGTTTTTACCACTAGGTGGCATGATATACTTTTTTCCCCTGAACTCTGAAAGAGAATTTGTCCCTTTCTATACACCCACCCCTCACATACCCACACTTTGTCCATTCTTTGTGAACTCCTGTCTTTTTCACTGCCGTAAAATTTGACTTGGAACTCTCTTTTTACAAAGTACTAGCAAAATCAAACCCGTACTCTCCACTCCTTCCATTGTGTGGCTTCTGCTTCAATGATACGTGCCTGTGGTTTGGTCTACTTTGTATGGGAGGAGACACTAGGTTTGGTTCCAGTTCTTGTTTTTGTTCAGTTTAATAAGTGGACAAAGTCTCTTCTCTTTTTGCCTTTTGGGGAAAAAAGAGACAAAGTTCTAGCTGATTCTTAAGTGGCCACTGATTCATTCATTCAATATCTAGGAGCAACTAAATATTAAACAGCTATCTATTAATAATGTGTTAGATAATTACTTAGCTCACGAATATGTGTATGTGTATATATGTATATGTACACACATACACCTATGTATATACATACATGCATACATATGTGTATACATATATACACACACATACACACATTTATATAATTTCAACGATCACAGAGAACACTGTAAAGCTGAGATTAGAGTCACGAGGAGCAGCTATCTGTTTAAGAGAAAGAATAGGCAGTCACTGAGCGGGGTCGGAGAGGCACCGGAAGGAGCAGATTCAGCAGGAGAAGGGATTGAAGTGAATCTTCAGCTACTTCAGAGTCAGCCTTGCCATCTGCTGGGTTTTCTGAGTCATCAGACACTTCAGTATGTGAGGTAGAGAAAAGAAACTGCGAGAGCAGAACTCACAGAGTCTTTCCTGTTCAAGTTTCGCTTTCCACTCCATGTATTTCTTAATAGATTTTTGCTTCAGCTCTTTTTAACATTTTCCCTCCCTTCATCCTCTGTTTTCATTTTCAACTCCATGTCATTAAATATCATAGTTTTCAAGTGTTCTGTACTATGTCATGCTATTTTATATAAAAAGGTCTTTTTAGAAATAAGCGAGCATTTTTGTGGAAGTTCCAGACACTTAAACTGATGATTGTTTTCAACCCCATCAATACATTAAAATATCAGGGGCAACAGGTTTTTAATGAACACTAATGACAGAATTCACATCTCACCAACTGAGTCATAACCTCTGGAGTTGATGGTGAGCCACGTGTACTTGTTAAAACTTTCCAGAATATTCTGATGCACATTGAGAGCTGAGACTCTGAGGGGCAACGATGTAGCACGTATCATCTTTCCTTTAAACTAACATCCTGGTTTTGCACCATTTTCCTAGTGACTTATCCTAAAAACGTCATCATTGCTGATGCTTCGCTTTCCCATACAGGTGTGCAATTAGTCCCCACATCCTGCTTCTTCCGCCTCCCTAACGACATATGTCCTTGGTGTCACCAGTTCTGTCACCCAAATCCAAAGCACCCCCATTCTCTTTTTCCAACATTGATTTAGCTTCCTTTGCTGAGGTTTCATTGAGCAATTTTTGTAGCACTCTTTGAGTGGCAAATAATGAGAGGAAAATCAGGAAGGGGTAAGCAATAGTCTCCTGGGTGTTAAAAAAACCCTTTTGTTAATGATGGCTATTGGGGGGTGATGAGGGGGTGGAGGGATTGAGCAAAAAGGAAAAAGGACTCAGGGACATGGACAACAGTGTGGTGATTGCTGGGGGAGGGGATGGGGCACAAGAGGACTAAATGGTAACGGAAAAAATACAATAAAGATTAAATTTAAAAAGGAATTAAAAATTCTTGTTAAATGTGAAACATAAAAGAAAATCAGTTCCAAATGTCATTCTTCAAGAGACAGAAAATCAGCACCTAAGAACATTGCAAAGATAAGTCCCTGTTCCCTCCACCCCCGCCCCAGCAATATTACTGGATTACCACCTACTGGTCTTACCATGAGGGTAAGGGCTAGGTATCTCATGTCATTTTACTCCTGGTTAGGGTGGGGTCCAAAATGTTTTGTTCTGTTCATTACAGTTATATTTGTTTCAAGGAACAAGACCCACCCTGAGATAGCTTATAAAAAACAGGTAAGATATTATACGGCTACAGAGCACAGTGCTAGAATTTGTCCTGGCATTAGGGGAGAATTACAAACAAGTCTTGGAGAGCCTTCAAAATTCAATGCTTCTAAGTGCTTATTTCATTTTTCTTCTTTGCTCCACTGACTAGCTTTTTAGGCTTCCCCGACCAATGTGTTATATAATGCAACTGCCCTCTGCTTCCAAGTACATGTGATGCAATTCTAGTCATGATACAAGATTAACTGGCTATTTCCTAGCATCCTTCTTATGGACAGAACCTAATTGGTCCAAATTAAGTGACATCATAAACCCTGGTTAAGTCAGCCACAAGCTCATGCGGTATGACTTTGGGTGTAGGAGGGTTTACCCTATGGATGGGGGTTCTCAAAAAAAGGGAGAATCAATGCAAGCAGGGCAGATACCTCAAGAGCATTAACATGTTATAGGGATGAAATAAATATTTTACATAAATAAATGAATAGAAGTATGAATAGGTCAACCAAGGGATTCTGTTAGCTTGGGGTTGCCAATAAACTCAGGTTGATGGGTACAGGGCAATTTATTCAGGATCTACTTTGTACCCAAGACTGTGTTTAGTACTGCCCGGGATAAAATCTGAAAAAGAAAAAAATTTCTGACCTTACGGAGAAAGGCAAGCTGTATCATTATTATACAAGGAGAATATAGACAATGATAAGAAAAAGAGAATTAGGGATATTTCGCCAATGGAGGAGGGATCACGAGTTTGGTTGTGTTAGTTAAGATAATATGAGCGTATGAAAAACCCAGAAATCTCAATGGATAAACGCAGTAGAAGTTTATAAACTTCAAGCCACAGTGGAAGGTGGGTTCTTGAGGCAGAGTCGTCAGGAGCTCCTTCTTTGCTCTTTCAGCATGTGGCTCAGGTCACAGTCATAATACAATCATAACCAAGTCCCGCCGGCAGGAGGAGGAGGGTGTTACCACTTCCGCTGTCAGCCCATTGGTCCATCTACCAGGATACGGCCGTACATCACTGAAAAGGAGTCTTGGAAATGTACTCCTCACTGTGAAGATGAAAAGCCAAAACCGTTTTGGGAACTGGTAGCCAGTGGCCACCACAGGGATGCTGTAGTCACGGCAGTGGGAGGGAGGAGTAATAATAATAAAAAGTATGAAAGGAATGATATGTGAGATCATCTTTGAGGTGTAGATCTTAACTCTTGGAAGGAGAAAAGCTGTTCTGGAAGAATGAAAGTAATATGGGCAAAAAATTGGAGTTGGGGAAAATAACTGTGTTTGGGGAGTGCTGAATATGGGGGGTAGTTGAGTTAAGTGTAATACAAAATTTAAAGATAGGTACTTTTATTTGTCTTTCTTTTGAAAACGTCTGCCTATGCACTTTAGAACCCCTATTTATTCTCCCAGACAATCGATTTTGGTAAGAAATTATGCTGATAATTACATAGTGAGAAGGAACTAAAGTTTGAAGTTTGGTCATGAAAATGACCAAAACTTGATTTTAAAATGTCTATCTTGATTATATCTTGTATTCTTATTCTGACTTTCTGCATTCTAAATGGAAAAAAAAACACCTCATTTTCTTTTTAAAATAGCAAGCTAGTATGATGATCATGTATAAAAACCATGCAAATGTATTTATGGAAATGGGGGTTTCAAACAAGAAAGATCAATATTAGTATATTTTAATTTTTATTCCCTGCATTTTCTTACTTAAGTTCAATATATCCATGGAAATGTATTTGTAAATAAATGTTATTTTTCCTTGGGTGGTATTAATCTCAACTAACTATCTTAAGAGAATAATGGCAGGGTTTTCTTTTGGTTCAGAATTTCTTTTAAATCAGACATCTGGTATTTGGTACTCAACTTTTATTAGGCTGATTGAGCACTTTTAAAGGGGGATAAATCACATGACTTTCATTTTAATTTTTACTGTAATGGTTTCACGTAGCCAACATATGCTGAGTAATAGCATTAAAATAAAATCAGTAAATGAAGGATTAAAATCTGCCTGTGTTCAATTTTTCAAAGACACTAATTAGAGAAAGGTATTTCAGATCAGAATTGGATAAGCCCACAATTTCTAAAAATTGTAATGGTACAGTGAGAAATTCTTGAGTGAGAAAGTCTTAGCATGTTATTATGGAGAAGGAAAAATTACAAGGGAAATGAATACTTTCACTCTAATTCTAGGCCGTGGGGAGGGCAGAGCAGGGGGACTCTGGCACGACCCCCTCCATACTGCCAGAAAGTATTTAGACAAACTTAAACCGTTTCATGGTTACCTGTTTTAACTAGAGACATTAACCCCAAACCTGAAATGATTTGAGCTAGCCCAAAGATAACGGAGACTTCTCCAAATCAGAAGACTCATTCATTTCAATTTTCTCATTTCACTGACTTGGATATGAAAAAGACTTTCTGTCCCACTCCTCAGTTTTTGGCAGCCAGCCAGGTACATTCTGTGCTCCTACTTATTGAGGTATAGAATGGTGTTTGAAATTAAGTTGGAATTTTATTTATAGCTTTGGAATGTCTTGCTAAATGTTCTGAAATATGGCACTTTTCTGTAAACTGAAATGAACACTCAATCATTTGTACATAGAAATTGAGCAAAGAGAATGTTGAGACAAATATTTATTTGTTTATTTAAATTCCTCCAGTTATGGGTAGCATAAGTAAGACAATTAAATGCATTAGTTTTACCACAGACAGCCTAATTATAAATATTTGGGATTCATATATATGACTAGTGATTCAAAGGAGATTTTGACAAGTAACTGAAAGTATGGTAAATCATAGTGCAAAAGATAATTTTATGACCTGTAAGATAATTTGAAAAGGTGCTGTTGTGATTAAATGAATATAAGTTTTTTTGTTCAGTAAGGTATAAAATTATAACTCTACCCATTTCAATATCATGAATAAGACAAACACATGTTATGTTCATTTAGTGTTTTTCAATGAATATGAAATATAACTGGTTATACTTTGCTACTTTTATGCATTCACTTTGAACAGAATAAACCAAGTCAGTGGTTCAATGTATCAAATTAGCATACTCAGCATTTGAAAAAAATTATGAAAAATGGCTTTCAAAAATGCAAGTGTCTTTGCCTTCCTTTAGTCCATTCATTTCCAAATAATCTAAACTTTAGTCATTTACTTTCATTTTTTTTGTTTTTGTTTTCTAGACAACCCCAAGCAACGAGGGTAATGTAGGGTGACTTTTGAAGCAGCACCATACACACTGCTCACCCAAAGCCCCTCTTCTGCTGTTCGCCAATTTGATTTCTTTTCTCTGTATTTGAACAGTGATTTCCACTATGAGATTTCTTAGAAATTGGGCAATAGGGCAGAAGAATTACCTGAAAAGATATAATATGTGCAACCTGGTGTGTTTCTTTAGTCTTTCTACTTTTATATTATTTTAATTTGCATATTGCTCTTGATGACGTGAAAATACTAATATACGTTCTTTGTATCCTAAGGGAGCTTATGAAAGTTAATACACCTAAAACAATCTATGAGTAGTTCAAGAAAACTAATAACAAGCTGAGAAATTGAACATAATTATTTCAAATATGTGTGATACAGACAGTAGCCAGGAAAAGGGGCTTTTATGGATAGGAGTTTATGAGTCTAGTGAATTTTGTGAAAATTCTGTGAATTTTGTAAAGGAAGAATGGAAGTCCAGAGATTGTCATTGAATGGATGAAGTAAGTAGAGGAAAATTTCTGAGTATAGTAGTCACTAATACGGTAGAGAGCAACTCCGGGAAGCCAAGGTATCATCTTGAGCATGCCAAATTACAAAAGAAATTGCTAAATTTACTCAGCATCCGTCAAAGACTCACACAGAAAGATTTGGAAAGGGGTATGACTAGAACCAAAGAAAGGTAATCAGAAGATCAACATTGAGTGCATTAAAATTTTGGCTTATTCTAGTGTTTTGGCTTATTCTAGTCCCAGTATATTCATCCTTCCTTCTTTCTACTCCCCAATTTTCAGACACTATATCTGAGCGGAAATTTTTTCTAAATCTTTCTATGTGTTCAACTGTGTTAATTATACTTCAGTGGAGACGCCCACAGTAGAGAGATCAGACCTATAACATCTTTTCAACCGCCCTGGTGGTTCTTATCGCTGTCCGGGGGCTTCCCGTGTATATTCCTTTACACCTGTCAGTCTCCACAATGGCCAGATGTTTAGAACAGGTGACAGTTTTGTTAAATGGCTGCAAGTTTTTAAAAATAAAAATACAACCTCTAGTCATCTCCCAGTAAAAGTTTTCTCCAATGTAGCTTTATCTATTTTTAGAATATTGTAACAATTTTTTCTTCCCAGACTCATGTTTTATTATACAGCATTTAGTCTCAACACATTTGAGTGTTTTCTGTCTAATATTTCTTCTCTTTTTAGTCTCCTTATGTTCATTTTTTCCTCTTAATTTTTTGAATTTCAGAGGAACTTTGAGAAGAGATTCAAGCCAATGGAGACACTGGACGTCATGAAGTGACTGGAATTCCCAATGGGGGGGAGCCACAATGTTATCAGGAATCAATCAAGCGTGGCTCAAGTCAGTTTACATGAAACATATTCATTTCACACTGTATTCACCTAACCCTTGTATTGCTTCTTTTCATTAGTCCGAAAGCTTTAATTTCTCCAGTTAGATACAAATAAAACATAATGCAAAAAAGCTTAAATATAGTAACTGTCCTTTTAATCCACATTTCTGCTTTAGTTTTGAGGTTTCCTATTCTAGTTGTTACCAATTAACTCAGTGTCCACATTGTGATCAGTTGAGAAACAGCTAGGTTCTGATTACTGAGAGTAATTTCTGACAGTAATAAAAAGCCTGGTTCTTTTACCCAGACAAAGTTCTAGGTTAATGGATCTAGTGTAGAATAAGATATTTTGTATTCAACAACTGTCCTTATCTGATTTGAGTTTTTGTGGTACAATGATAAGAATTATGCCTTGTGAAATATGATTTTCATCACTCACTATGCTCACGTATTCAGTTTCACTTGGAAAAATACCACTGATTTCTATCCCATAGCCCAGGGCGACCACTTTTCACTCAAAGGCATAAAGAACCTGACTGAGCATATGCTGGAAGCAGCTGCAATTAGAATTTCCTTCATAGACTTTCCTGAAAACCCAATAAAAAGAAATAGAAAGGCGAGGCTGAGCCTATTACATTTACTGTGGGCCCGCTGTCTGCTTTATATTAAGTTTGACAGTATTTATTTCTGAAGCTAGAATTATGTACTAAACAGTGGTTGTAAATATTTTCTCCCAAATATCAAATATCTAATATGCAAAAACTAAATAATAATGAAAAGGGTGGAAAGTGACAAAACGGAAGTTCTTCCCACTGCTAAGCCTCAGAAGTTCCACTGTGCAGGCAGACATAGACACTTCCTGTTTCACTGTGGACTCATCTGGTGCTTTAATTTGTCTCCATTTTTAGTCCATGCTGGCATATCCGTTGCATTCAATGAATAGGTTGCTGTTCCAATAAAATTGGGGCATCAGTTATAAAAGATATTTTATGAAACAATGAATATTTGTATTGTTGTCTTTTAAGAAAACTCTAGAAAAGTCAAAGGATATTTTTTTCTTCAAGATATAATGTTTTGACATTTCTAGTGTAAGAGTAAACCTGGCTTAAAAAAATTGTCACTTACAAAACAGTTTTCTCATATCATGTACCCCAATCCTAAGTTTTGTCCAAAATTTAACATTTTTTTTGTTTGTTTGGTTTTTCCCATATGCATTATTTCTTTTTTTAAATTGTTTTTCAGTTACAGTTGTCTCACCTTTTTCCCTGTTGTGCTCCCCTGTCCTGTCCCACAGTCAATCCCCCTCCCCCCATTTTCTGTGCCCATGGGTCCTCTATTCATTTCTGTCTTATGACATTTTCTCTTCTGGTAGCTGGTCTTGTGTAAAAACAAAAACAGACAAACAAACAAACACACATCATGTTTCTCTAAGTAGAATGATTTTTCCAGCAAATAAACTCTTAGTCCAACGTTCCCACTAAGAGACTGAATGAGTAACCCGGGTGTGTTTTAGAACTTCAAGTCCCCTTACGGCTGAATTTTCTCACAAATGTAGCAATATTATTGCTCTTGCTGTTCAGTTTTTTTCTTGTATATATAAATGGTAAAACTATCAAGTCTGACTTTCTTTTGTATAGACTGTATTTATTATAATACATTTTTTAAAAACTTTAAGCTTTGTTGTTATTAAACTGGCTACATCTGATGTTACCTTTTAGGCAAATGGAATTCACTTAAATTTGGGTTCTGTGAATTTATGATTTTACAAGAATCTTTTGGCTTTATAGGGAATAAGAACATCTCTGGATCCTCTTACCCCTCGCTAACTGTGGGGCTCAGTGTACTTTCCACTGAAAGAGCATCGTCAAGAAGTTAACATAAACTATTGGAAAAACCCCTTAACTTTGTATGGGCAGGATAATTGCACACAAATGCATTCAGAAATCCTATGGAAAATATAGTGCTGTTAACTGGCATTGTTACAGCACAATTTAGCAAGTATGTTAGAACAAATTATCCCCTTTAACCATAAGCCATTCTGTTTCACGCTTTTTAATGAAGGCCTGTGCCACACACTAGAATATTTATCACCTCATTACTACCCATAAAAAGCAATGATCCATTCAAAGGCTCCTCATATCTCCCATATGAGTGGTAAAGAGCTTCGCTCTCTCACTCTGGCTCGGAGGACAAGGAAGCTTCTTCCCCGCCTGCCTTTGAAGTCGATCATTAGAATGTTTACTAGATAAAAGAGCCCCAAACTTTATCTGTGTAATCTCACTGCTGTCCCTTTCGTTAACACTGCACCCTTCCCTTCAAAACAAAACAAAACAAAACAAAACACAACCTGAGGGCATCTTTGTTCTTGCTTAGAGAATACAAGAGATTTTCAAGACTGCTTAGTGAAATTTTTCATCTTAGGTAATCACAGGATGTTTTGTTCAAAACTCTAAAAAGAGGGAAGAATTTAATGGGGCCACTGAAATACCAAGTTAGGATTCAATAAAAAGGCGGGCAGAGAAGCAAGGTGATAGGCCAGTTTAGAATAAACAGTTCAGCGTTTAAATTAACCCACTTTTTCTCTCTTCAGAGGATCATTAAAAAAGTTTATTTTCCTTAGAAATATACTCTCTTTATGCTTGTTATTGATAAACATGTTTCACCTAGACTGTCTTTCAGTGTAGGTGAAATTTTAGGGACAATATATACTACTATTTAAGATACACTATGTGTACATTCAATAAAATTGAGGTGAATTTGCACTTTTTGGATGGGGGTGGTAAGTGGGATATGATACATTTTTAAAATTTTTTTGCACAGACATTACAGGGCAAATACAACTATAAAATTTTGTACATTTTTAAAACGCTCCATGTAGTAGGAATAAAAAAGCTTATATAAAAGAGAAAGAACTGTCCAAAAATACTGTTTTAACAACATTACAGTATTTCAACCAGCAGGAGAAATGGTTGTTCAACTCTATTACCTAAGAATTTCCAGTTTGGCTATTAGTTTAATAGTGTGCAACAGAATAACAACGTTTGCAATTCAAGAAGCCCATACCAGGCACTAAAATAATTTGAAAGCAGAGAACTAGCATCTAAATTCTGTAATGTAACAAAACACTGAAATCTGGCACATGTTGTAAATTTAAACGATGTTTCAATTCCTTTGTAGGAATAATACTTTCAATGTAAACTTTTTGGTGACGTTTCCCACTTTCTTTGTGGTATCTCCGAAAATATATCTGATCACCCGATGCCACGCTGTCAAACCCTACCAAACACTTAAGCTGAGCAGTTTCGAAATTAAATTGGTATTCTCCAGGCGCTTTCCCAGAAACACAAACTCAGGTCGGATCACACTCACAAAGCTGCAAGAGGGAAATGTCGGTACTGTACTTTAATAGGCTCGAGGAAGCATGTGCTTGCAAAGACTGGTCGACCCCGGCAATAATAACTGCACAGCTTTGTTTCATTTGAAAACATAAATCTGTACACACATACTTAGTTAGACGTATATCCATGTATATAGAAAAAAGTTCAGCTAATAATAAAAGAAAGGATGAACATTGGCACTGTAGATGTTGACAGCATTATGCAAACTTTTCAATATTCCCTTGCATGCTCAACTTTAACTTTGTTTATAAAGTCCACTTAGACATAATTTACAACTTCTGTTAACTTAAGCTGGGTTCTGTAAAATCTGTCTTAAAAAATCAGCACAGAGTGCTGTGAGATGTTACAAATATATCTAGATATCAACCATTGAGCTGGGCAAATTATATCCATTTTGGAAACTCTGGTTTTATATTTATATACATAATATATTTTAACTCTGATGTTTTAAAATGATGAAGCAAAGCTTGTTTTTTTTCTTGCTTTTCCCAACTTTTGCTGTAGTATCTGGGGAAGGAACCCAAGAAAAATAAAACAAGACATTCTGGAGGTTGTCACTATTTAACACATTTTGGGAGTTCACACTTTATAAGACAATTGGGGAGAAAAAACACAAAAAGCAAGCAAAACTTCTTGCAAATTTACCTGAAGTTTGTCATTTTGTTGTAGTTTGGTTTAAAGACTTCAATAGTTTAAAATGTTACAAAACTCTATTTGTATAGCTATTGGCAGAGATCTGACCTTATCTTCCTTTAGAAGTCGTTAGAAATGTCAGTCAATCAAGACTAAGAGAAAAGGGCAAGTCCCACTCATTATTCACTCTTCCAGTTCGACTTGCTTTCAGATCAAAGACAGAGATTGAGGCTGTTCATAGTGTCCACGTTTTAAAATAGCAGAAGAGCAAAACACTCAGCTTCGTCCCTATTTTCTTGCTTTCATTGAGAGGAGAGTTGGTCTTTAGCTTGTCTTTTTCTCCCCAAAGTAGTGTGAAGATTGAGGTGCTCCGAGTGGTGCCTCTTTGATAGCATTTGCATTAGGCTTTAGTCACAGCAAAATATTTAGGATGGAAGGTGAAGGGGCTAAGTGAAAGGTAAATTCATGGAGAATACGATAACTCAACAATATTTGAATAAAATAGTACTTTTGAGTATGAATATATGGATTTAAATTAAGTATGAAATAAGAAGGGGGACAAATCCCATATCCAAATACTGTATAGCTGGATAGGCACATGGGGGCTTTCTTACGGGGAATGTCAGATTCACAGTCAACTGGAGCAAATGAGAGGTGCTTAGGGAGCACTGGGGAAGGGAGAAAAGACCTGCTCCTTCGGTTTTCCCCCTGATTGCACACCCAGACAGCTCTTCACTCCTGGAGCAGTGAGTTCCAGCTGGTCCCATTGCCCTCCACTCCCAGAACCAGTCTCATTATGTCCCCTCAGTTACAGTGAGGATCTGCTGGCCATAGTCCCTTCCTCTGAGGCCTGCATTTCTGCTTTGGCCAACAAGTTACAATCACTTGTTGCCTGCTGCTTGTGAAGCAAGCCCCAATACGCTTTGTTAGTATAACCAGCATGGTTTCCATTTCCTTATGGACCAGGTCTGATACACCCTCTTTGCTCCAGATAGAGTGGCTTTCCTAAGTTTTGCAGAGCACTTTTGGTTCTCCAGTTCAGTCTTTTCTGCTAGGAATTATGCCTGTCCCTGTCCTCCCTCCATCCTTCTCTCACTCCTTACCTCTCGGATCTTGCCCAGGTACCTTCCTCGTGAAACGTCACTCCCTCAGGGAACTTACCCTGACCCTTAGATCAGACTGACTGTCCACTGTCCCACCTTTCTAAGACCAATCACATCACTCTCTTGCCCCACGCCTTGCTTCCATGCAACGAGAAGGCAGGGTACATATTTTATTATTACCCAGTGCCAGGCACATGGTAGGCAATCAATAAATACTGATTATTGATCAAACCAGCTTTCTATGATAAAAGAAATTGAATAAAGTATTTCAGCTAAGTATATAATTTTAGATATTCTGTTCTCATTTTAGAGATTTTAGGCACATGGAAAAAGTTCTTTTTTTTTTTGTCTTTGTATTTCACTCCCTCATAACCTCCACTGGGCTTCCTCCAACTCCTGATGCCCAGCTCTAAATAAATATACTCTCTAAGTGAAAACTGTGTGTCTGCTAAGCAAATACTGTGTCAAGAAAAATTCTTTAGCTCGTCCTATATAGATGTTTGGAGCTGCCACGGCTTTGCTTTTGGACTTAAACTTTTCCTCTGGCTGCTTTTTGTTTATTTGCTATTTCAGGGATTCTGGTTCCTGCATTTTTCCAGAGACCTGCAAGTATGAAGAAGAGGTACTTTGAACTCACTTGAAGCACTCTTGGTTGCTAGCTACCTCAGAAGATGGCTTTCTACTGTTAAGGAGTGCAAGTAAAAATATTTACAACGTTGTTGATACATATCCATTAATGAGAATGGCCAAGAAAATATTCTTTGTGGCTCAAGAAAAATAGTGATTTTTATGACTGTGGCCGGTACTGACTCATTTTGTTCATGCAGCACCCTTTGTTTTCTCTCCCCACACCACTAGCTGGTGGTGGCAGCACACGCAAGGGCATCTCGGCCCCTGTGACTGCTCTCCCAGGTCAGTTACCTGTTCTTGGCCTCATCTTCTCTCAGGAAAACTAAATGAAAAGTGAATACTTCCTAATGTATCAATGGGAACTGATGGCTGAGGAAATTAATTTCATATAAAATCTGAATTTGAACTAGGATTTTCTGAGATCAGCATTCTGAAATTGTGTCTTTTGAATGCAGTGTGATCCTTTAGTAGCAAACATCAGACATTTAACATCTCTTGTTTTCTTTATTAGAGAGCTGTGTGTAAGAGACTACAGTGGATTCGAAATACAGCTGATGACCTTGAACATGATGGGGATCAGATATATCTTCAAAGTCTCAGATTTAATTTGTGTTGCCTCAACCCAAAGGGGAAGTCCAATTATGCTTTAAAAAATTTTAAAAGATATTTGGGGCCTGAGGTAGCCTTTGGAGCTGATGCAAATCTCTGCTTACTTTACTTTGCATAAAGCTGCCCAGAAAAAAATGTTGAGAAAAATATGAGTATTTATTTTCGAATGGATTCCTACCTTAGACTCCACCCAGCTGGTTAGCCAGAAAGGAATATATTTGCATAATACAATCACTTACTGATCTGCTACCATTTGCCAGGTAGTGGATTTGTATTCTCATATATATTCTCCTAAGTAATCCTAATAGCATTGTAAACTAGGTATTGCAATCTCTGAGGCTGAGAGTTAAACTGGCTAAGCAATTTCCCAAAGTTAACATGGGCAGCGAGGTGGCTGGACTAGAATTGTGATCCAAACCTTCTCACTCCAAGCCTTTGACGCTCTTGCTCCTTCTCTATTATTTCACAGTCTCTTTGTTTTTCAGTACTAAATATTGCTCCTTCTCTATTATTTCACACTGACTCTTTGTTTTTCACTACTAAATATGTAAGTTATTTGTAACTATCTTTTCACTTAGCTTTCTGAGTGTGCTCAAGATCACCGAGTGGAATTTTGGCCAAACTGATTTACAAATCCAAGGATCTTGGTTACGTTCTTGAAGATGGGGTTTTGGTAGTTGGATAGACCCTGGTGTTTTGTTCAGATACATTTTGTTCCAAATGGTTTCAAGGAGAATAAGCAGACTATTTGCCTGCTACTTCTATCCTGATCATTGTGTCCTGTTATAGAAACAAAAAGAAAAATCTTTAAAGCTACATAAAATGTAAACCCATGCAAACCCTCTATTGTTCTTCTGTGCTTGGTAAATTTCACATTGGTATTTGATGTTTATAAGGTTAACAAATTGGCTTCCAAAAGCATTCGCCAAATTCAGAACTGATTTACTAAGTGCTATATTCTTAGATGAAGTTAACAGAAGTTCTCTTCTGGTAATTCCAGTAATCTTTTGCCTAGTTAGGAATTTATAGTCATGAAGCTATGACAAAATGCCAAGGATTCAAGCCCCTGGTAGATTATGAACAGGAGGCAGCCGTGTGCTAGAGTCGGTTCACAGTGGTTTACAAGAATGGATTGGGCAATATCGAGAAATTTTGTGAGCTGGTTATCCATAGCCATTATTAAAAATTAGATTATGAAAACTTAGAATTAAATGTTAATACAAAGGTAATAAATACTCAAAATTCACTGCTTTCTAATTAATTTACTACATTGTCCTATCATCTATGCTGTGGATAATTTGGCAATTGTAGTATATATTATTGTAGTGTATATGGCATTGCAGAAATACCATATAACAGTGTGCTTTTAGTGCATTTCTTCTCAACTCCACCCACCTTCAGGGCTGCATGTTAGTAGCTTGCATTCCTACACAGTGGAAGAACTACCACAGAAATCAGCAAATGCTGAGAATCGGGGCTGTATTTATTTGTTTATTTATTTTAAAGATTTTACTTATTTATTTACCTTTAGAGGGGAAGGAGAGAGGGAGAGAAACATCAATGCATGGTTGCCTTTTGTGCGTCCCCTGCTGGGAGTTGGCCTGCAGGGAACTGGCCTGCAACCCAGGCATGTGCCCTGACTGGGAACTGAAGCGCAATCCTCTGGTTCACAGGCCTGTGCTCAATCCACTGAGCTACACCAGCCAGGGCAGGGCTGTATTTATTTATCAATGTCTAGGTTTTAAAAACTGGTGGAATAGTTAGTACTGCAAATCAGAGTAAGTGTCATATCTGTAGCTGTTACAATGTGACCAGTGCAGAACTGCATGGCCCATCTCCTTCCAGTATTTGCAAACTATTACGAGAGTCAGTAAGGGAGATGCTCGTGTCGCTGATGATGAGTGAAGTTCCCCATATTTCTCCAGAGTTTTCCCTTTCCTCTTGTTTGTTAAAGTAAAAGAATGTATTAACTAAATTTTACACGGGAACTACATTTATTCATCAATTATAGCCAGAGATTGATTATTGACTTCAGAGTTTGGCAAAATCAACAAAAGCTTTCTGTGAGAATAAATTGACTATATAAAATTTGATAGAAAGGGGTTTTGATGTTATTACTAATTGTAATTATTATGCTATACATTTTTTATATCAGTAAAATTTGCGATGAACAATAAACATACACACATTTTTTCCTAAGGAAACTGGTGTCGTAAAACATGTACCAGCATGCCATTCACATGCAAGCGTTATTTAGTTTCCAGTTTATTTATTGTGAATTGTAATGTTACCATCTGCCTTTACAAGGCTGGAGATTGTTCTTTGACCGTGTGAGTTAAAGTATTAGCATAGTAGTTGAAGAAAAGCAAGTCCCACAAAGCCTGCTGGTAGACTGTATCATGGCATCAAAAGCCTTCTAAATGTCAATGGACTGACATTCCATTTTGTTAGTCCAAATTTTTGGAAAACTTCCTTCCTTCTGGAACGCATATAATGTGCAGAGCATGTATGACATCCCAGAGAACTTTAAAATCCCTGTTGAATTTTGTTTCCCGCTAGGTATAGTTAGTGAATTAAAGAGTGTGTGAACTTTTTCAAAATACTTACTTGACCCTTAGAAGCTTTTGTAACCACTGTCAATGTTGACAATCTTGAGCAATAGAGTTTAGAAGGGATGTGTTTTATCATTATTTTTTAAATGTTAAATTTCTAGCATTTTACTTTAATTTCTTCAATCTTCTCTTTTAGCTTCTTTTTTCTTATATTTAATTTTTTACATTTACTGAAGAATTGAGAGCAGTGGTATTGATAGTTTAGAGATACATAAGTTCATGGAAAGTTACAAAAAACAGAGAAAGCCAAACAAAATTGTTAAAATATGATTTTAGATATCTACTGTGAATGGGAATTGTAAAATGACATCTAAATCATTATTTCTGAACTTGTTTATGTACCCAGAACCTTTGTTACTTTAAACAGTATAGGTTTCTAATATACGAATGACAAATGGTTTAAAGGGCCCACCCTGTTCAAGATTTCAACTTCCACATGTTCCTAGGATGATTTGCCAAAAGATTGACAAGGTATTTTCTGTAGAAATTGTGACAACATGTTTCTGTTTATTTCCAAGACAGGCTGTGTGTGTGTGTGTGTGTGTGTGTGTGTGTATCTGTGTGTGTGTGTGTGTGCAAGCCCCCACAATAAGAATCCTCACAAGAGTTTGATTTCCTTTCTGGCTATTTGAGAACTATCTTGTTCTATTTGTTACATTCAGGAGGAAATGTAAAACAACAGTCCGTATTGGTTTAAAGCAAAAGAAGCTTGGTGCTCATCATGCGGTCAGTAAGGCAAAAATCACTTCTATTTATTTGGTTTTATGAAACTAATTCTAATGATTGTCTAAGACTTGAGTAATTAAACGTGTCTTTGTTTTCCTAACAGCAGAATTGTTCTCTCAAGTTTAAAGTCAAAATTATCCATAGGTTCTAAAGAGATAATCTAAAGTAATAATCAAAAGAATGAAAAGTAGCATAATTATACTATCGAATCACTTTAACTAGTGAGGTGTTTGGTATGAGAGATCCATCAGCAAAATAAATTTAAAGCAAAATTGAGTCATGCACTCTGGTCATATTCGGGAGATACTTCAATGTAGTTCTAGAAAATCTTCCTGCTATAAGAATATTTCTATAAATGAAATCTCTCTTTTAAAAAATTCTCCTGAACCTTAAGTTCTAAGAGCAGTATTAATTTTTTGCTAGGAAATAAATTTCAGTTTATTTTGAACATTTATTCAGTATATATTCCTTTCCTGCTTTCTTTGGAAGAAATCTGTTATCTGAAGTTTGGTCAGTTTTAAGCTGAAGCTTGAAACTGAAACTTATTTCTCCCAACGAGGGTTTGCATCTTTCATTTCACTGATTTAGAGACAAGAAAAATGTGACAAATTCTTTCCTTTCCAGTGATCTAAGTTACATATTTGCTTATTTTTCTATTATTCTACCCTTAAATTTTGAGATCTGTGACATATAAGCTTAACTTACCCTTTCATCTTCTAAGTAGAGAAGAAAACTTACCTGTTTGCTTTCTCTTATAACAATGGCAGTAGGTCCAAGATAAGCATTCTTGGAGGGAAACATTGTGTATGAGTCTTTCTATTGCATTTATCTGCAATATTTTCAATATTATGTGATTATTTGTATTTCTCAATTTAGAGCTCACTTTTCATAAACTCAAGGAATTCCGTGATTGTAAGACATCTTACAGAGCAACAAACCCAAACATCTTTTTCTTTAATAAAGGAACTGGAATCTAAAGATGGTAAGTGGCTTGCCAACATCATTATTCAAATAATTTGGGGTAGGGCTGAGATAGAATACAGATTTTCAAGCTTCTATTTCTCTTCTATTTCTATACTTTCTGGGGCCACCTCTTAGACTTAAATGATCTCATTTGTGGTTACTCCTCACAAATTAAATGTAAATCAGGAAATTTCAGTATTTTTAATATTTATTTGATTGTCTTAGTTATTGGATTGTTAGAACCTGTTTCACAATAAAAAAAAAAAGTCCATGGTGGCTAGATTGTAATTGTAGCAGGGATTACTGACTTTCTGAGCCCAGATTAAACTCTGGTGGGAAGAACAGAAATAATTGCAATTCAACTCTGGGGTTGAATTAATTGTACATTATATGTTCCTAAGGTAAACAAGCATTTTGGTTCAGTTTGGTTTCTCTCTGCCTCCCCTCCTCCTTTTTTTAAAAAAAAAAAATCCAGTTAAGATTCCGCTATCCAAACATTCAGTCCTTGAATGATAAGCACGTTGGAGTTGAGGGCCACATAAAGACTTTGGAGCATTGGGAATGGAAAGTACTTTGGAGATAATCCAATCTTTATCTTTCACTTCACTAAGGTCCAGAAAGATGAACTGGCCTGTCAAGACCGCTGATACTGGTGGAGCCAGAACTAGAACCTGGGATCCCTCCCTCACAATCCACTTCTTTTTCCATTTCTTCATATATAATGAGGTAGTTAGCATGTACTTCTTTTTGTCCTAGGTAAGAAGTAGAACTAAAGAGAGAAAAAAGATTACTTGTACATACTAGGGGCATCTCTGTTTGAGTTTATTTACACACATGGATGCAAATATGGGAAGGTTTTGAATTTCATTGCATTCATTGAGCCATTTATATAGCATTTTTTGATTATTACAGTACAATGAGGTCCTCCCATAATTATATTTGATACTACAGAAAGTTTTCAGCCTAGAAAATATCTGTTACTAAATTCAGCTATAATTTAATGACAAGGAAAGTTTAATAACGTGTATCTCACCTTGATCAAAAACACCTGAAGCAGCTAAACTGCTGTAGACCCTTGAAGAGAACCCGTCACTTCTCCGTGGAAAACTTCCCATCAGCAGATTCAACCAACCATGGGTGGAAAACAGGATTCTCCACCTGCAGTTGGGAATCTGCCCCTGGGAAACCGCGGTTAGGAAGCTGCTTTGGGGGAAAGCGGAAATACTGTTTTCCATCCTGGGTTGGTTGAGTCTGTGGTTGTCAAACCCCGGATACTGAGGGCGGGTGGTGTTGGAAAAAACCCACCTATAAGTGGGTCCTGCAGTTCAAACCCATATTCGACAGTCAATTGTCTATGTAAGTACCAAAGGAAGATAGGTATGTTCTCCTGGTCAGTGCCACAGAGACTATTGTGTGTGCTCACTTGTTTCCTTTTCCAACTGAATTGCCTTCAGGTGGGTCCAGTTCTGTGTTCTGGGCTATAGAATGCAGGTGAAAGCAATATTTACTTTCAGACCTGGTACCTAAAACCAGTCTTTCGATTCCTGCATTATCTCCCTTGTTTTTCAGCTAGATGATGCAGTAGTTAACATAAAGCCACAGAAATTGAAGATAAGGAATCTTTGAATGACGGCGTAGAGAAAAATCATCCCCGCATGCCCCTCAAACTGCAAATGACTACCACCAAGGTAAGGGACAAACTTCTGTTGTTTTAAGGTATTAGGAGTTAGTTGCTTTGGATGTTTGTGGATTGAGAAGTCATTGCTGAAACACGAAATAATTTTCATTAGAAATTTTGTACTTGATAAAACTTAACTTGTAAGAAAAATCATCTTGTCTGAAATGCTTGGTGAATGAATAGATTAACAAATGAATGAGTTTATGGTGTTGAAAAATGAATCTGGAGGCGACAATGTTTGGAATGGGAAGAGGATGGAGATCATGTAGGAAACACCGGTAAGCATATGTTTAATTTTTTTATTTTATTTTGTAAGAAAATGCCAGTTTTTTAAAGTGGTTGTACCATTTTGCATTTATACAAGAAAGAGAGGAGAGAATCATGTGTCCACTATTCTTGCCAGCATTTATCATCATCAGTATTTTTAATTTTAGCTACTCTTGTGGGTGTTTAGTAGTATCTCGCTGTGATTTTAATTTTTATCTCTCTGATAAGTAATAATGTTAAACATCTTATCATGTGTTTATTAGTCATTCATTTATCCTCTCTGGTGAGCTGACATTTTAAATCTTGTCTTTTTATTTTACTGTGAGTTTTTTATATATTCTGGATACAGTTCTTTATCAAATATGTGTCATGAAGATATCTCCTCCTAATCTGTGGCTCCTATTTTCATTTCCTTATAGTGTCTTTCAAAGAGAAGATTTCTTTTGGACCAATTATATCCATTTTATCAGTTAATTTTTAAGAATTTTTGTATTTTTATGTCTTCTAAGAAGTCTTTACCTAATCTTAGGTCATATAGATTTTCTCTTATGCTTTCTTTCAGAAGTTCGATACATTTATCTTTTATGTTTAGGTCAATAATCTGTTTTGAGTTTATTTTTCTATGTGATGGGGAACAAAGGTTGACGTTCATTTTTACATATGTAAATATCTACTTGATCCAGCATCATTTGTTGAAAAGACTACCCACTCCCCCGTTGAATCACCGTACATTTATTATAGTTCTGTTCTTCACTAACACCACTCCAGCGTTGGGATAGTCCTTGGAGTCAGATGATGCGAGTCTTGCAGTTCTGTTGACCTTGTAAAAATTGTTTTGTCTGTTCAGTTGCTTTGCCCATCCATGCATATTTTTGAGTCAGCTTGTTGATTTTTATACAAAAGATTATTGAGATTTTGATTGATCTCATGACAAATCTATTGATCAATTTACAGAAAATGGATTTCCTCACAAGGTTGAATTTTCTAATTTGAGAATATTTCTCCATTTATTTAATTTCTCTCAATGATTTTCTGAAATAATCAATGTACAAGTTTTGCACTTATTTAGTGAAATGTATCCTTAAATGTTTTATGTTTTTGATGCTGTATTTGATTTTTTGATTGAAAGTTCCAATTGTTAGATGCTAATAGAAATACAACAGAATTTTGCCTGTCAATCTTTTTTTTATTTTTTAAAGATTTTTAAAAAGATTTTATTTATTTATTTATTTATCTTTAGAGGGGAAGGAGAGAGGGAGAGAAGCCTCAATGTATGGTTGCCTTTCGTGCGTCCCTTGCTGGGAACTGGCCTGTAGGGAACTGGCCTGCAACCCAGGCATGTCCCTGACTGGGAATCGAACCGCGATCCTCTGGTTCGCAGGCCTGTGCTCAATCCACTGAGCTATACCAGCCAGGGCCAGCCTGTCAACCTTATATATTGTAGCTTTGCTAAAGTCATTTGTTGCTGCTCATCATGTTTTTGTAGATTCCTTAAGATTTTCTACCTTGACAATCATGTCACATGGAGGTGAGGATGCAATTATTTCTCACTTTCCAAACTGTTATTTATTGATTGATTTATTTTACATTATTGTACTTGTTAAGTTCCTCAGTACCATGTTGATCAAAAGTTCTGAGATTAGACATCCTTTTCTTGATCCCAGCATTCATGGGGGAAACATTTGTTCTTTTACCATTAAATATAATACTAGAAGTAGAATTTTTGTTGATGCTCTTTAACAAGTTGGGGAAGTTTCTTTTTATTTATACTTCTTGGAAATTTCTATCATGCACTGACTTTGGATTTTGTCAAATTACTTTTCTCCATTTACTAATATGCTAAAATTTTTTGTAGTCTATTAATGTAACAATGTACAGTTATTGATTTTTAAATGTTGAAACAAACCTCACATTTTCTCAAAAGAATGCTACTGGTCACGTATTTTTTGAACTGACTTGCTGAAACGTTAACTAGAATTTTGCATCTATACTAAGAAGAGATGTTGGTCTTTAGTTTTGTGTGTTCTTTTTGTAGGATCTTTGTCTGGTTTCAACATCAGTATAATGGTGGAATCTGTAGTTTTGGGGAGAGATTGTGAATAATTATCATTTATTCATTACATGTTTAGTGGAGTTCACCAGTGAAGCAATCTCCTCCTGCTCCTTCTCATAGCACATTTTTTTAGTGAGTTTTAGTAGTTTATGTCTTTCATGAAAACCATATGTCATTTTAATTACTTATTTACTTGTTTGTCTTCTTTATTAGATTTTTATAGACTCTTTGAGTAAAGGGACCCTGCCTTTTATTTTTAAGGCTCCGGGACTTTGTGTAGTGTCAGGTACATGGTAAATATTCAATAAATACTTCTTAAATAAATGAAGAGGTGGGTGAATTTGGGGGGAGAATACAAGGAGTTGCATAGGAGAAAACCAGAGGTACATCAAGAGGGATTAAGATGAAAGAGAAATGAGCCCACATAGAAAGATCAACACAAGTGTGTTCAGGAGGAGGGTGAGATCGGGAAATGGTAGAGTGTGCATCTTCCAGCATTGAAGTGGGAGTTAAGCTGGATTAAGATAAACCAGAAGTAAGCCTAGGGGTTTACTGAACTGAGGAGTTTGGATATTGGTCTGTGTATATAGGGAAGCCATTGAAGGTTTTTGAGAAGGGGGATTCTAAGAACTATTCTGCGTTTAAAGGGATGTTTCATGTGGGATTGATTAGAGAGGATAGAGACAAGAGGCAATGAAAGCAGTTAGGAGGCTGTTGCAATACTACTTTAGTGAGTAATAAGGAGGACACAAATTAGCCATGCTATGAGCTTAAAGAAAAGAGATTTTGTTTTTGGAAAGTAGGATTCTTCAGATTTTTTTCACCTGAATGGGTGGTGAATGAGGAGATGAAAGATGATCCCTGAGTCTGCGTGGATGGTAATGCCATTAACCAGGAGGCAATTACAAGCAAAAGGGCAGGTTTGCTGCACAGGGGAGCTTAACCACAATCAAATAAAGGGTTCTGGGACTCAGGAAAATTGATGATTTTGGCGGCACATGAACAGTCGTAAAAGTCAAAGCTACTGAAATAAAGAACAGTGAATGGGAAGAATCCCTAGAAATAGGGGAAATCCTCCATAGTAGAGGAAAAATAAAAGCTAATGAAGTTCTGGCCTGAGGAAGGAGGAGAGCCAAGAAAGCAGAGATTTTTTTTCAAGAAAGAATTTCAAAAAGTGCTGAGAATTGGAAGGTGGTGGAGCAGAGTGACTGAGTCTAGAGACAGGAGTCAAGCATTTCCTGCTGAATCTGTTTTAACATTTGTAGGCTGCATGACTTTAAGCAAGTTATACAACCTTTATTTGTAGAGTGAAGGCGATCTTGTAACATACCTCAGAATGCTGTTGCAAAGAATAAATGAGAAATAATACCCTTAAAGTTCTTCTCACTTTGTGTGGTATATACAAAGCAAATAATATTTACTGCTGTCAACAGTAGTGAAAGGTTTTAGTTCCAAAAAATGAGGGAGAAGTAGATGTAAGTTTTGTTTCTTTGGAAGGCAAGGCAAACATGACACCTTGTAGGAGCTGTTCTTATGCAGGATATGTGTGTGGATAGTTGTGTATGCACCCCAATAAAAATAGTTAATTCTAAATGGACCTGATAATTTATATGAAAAGAGAGTCTAAGGAAAATATCAAGAAGGCTACTGTTTATTCTAGAAAAAGATTTATGAAGAAATGCCTCAAAGAAATGAATCAAAGACAGATACATGCAAATTATTTTTTGCATGAATCAAAAATTACTCAATGCTATTTTATCACAGTATATTATGTCAGTTTTTATTCCTCTCAAACAAGTAAATAATTTAGATTTTGATCATGTTTTAAACTTAAGTTACTTGGCTTATGAAACAAGCCATTAAATGAAAAAAGGCCAGATGTCTGTGTTTTAATGTTCAAATAGAATCTGAAGAATGATCATTTATGACTTTGACTTATCATTAATAGTCTATTTAAATTAACATTTACAATTTTTATGGAATTTGAAAAGAAGATTGTGAAATCTCACATCTCAACAATGTCAAAAGCTTGAGCACGGCTTGAAAACTGTATTTTAATAGAAACAGACTCATAGATACAGAGAACAGATGTCAGAAGAGAGGGGTTGGGAGACTGGGTTAAAATAGTTAAGGAATTAATAACAACAACCAAAAACCTCACAGGTAGACAGCAGTATGGAGATTACCAGAAGGAAAGGGGGTGGTGGGATGGTAGGCGACTTGACTTGGGGTGGTAAACACACAATACAATGTATAATGTAGATGATGTATTATAAAATTGTACCCCTGAAACCTGTATAACTTTACTAACCAATGACACCCCAGTAAATTCAATTAAAATGTCATTGCCAGGACAGTCATTTTGGTCAGAGCATAGTGGCAAGCATGACCAGGGAGCATAATACAGCCCACACACAATTTACACACATGCGTTGTGGGTGTAGAGTCCCCTTTAGAGTGAACGCCTGTACCACGTCCTGAAGCTGTAGAGAGCTCTAAGCTTTTCCCCCTATTTTGTGGTTTCTGCAAAGTAAACACGACTTCTTATCTTTCTTTTTGCTGGAATCCACACGTATTTCAGCAGAACTAAGTGACTGACTTTCTTCCCAGACACAAACATAATGCCTCCAGAACTAAAATTCCTAGTTCCTTCTTCTGGACAGAAAAGATACAAACCAAAGCTGTTTTTAACTTTCTTCTTTGCTAACCTACCAAGCCACAACAGCGGAACCTCCCTTTGATTACCGGTGCGGGTCTACTGTGGTCATCGAATATTATACAATAAACTGTTTACATAGCAGCCCTTTTTACAGGTTTTAAATCTTCCCAAGCTGCCAGTGTCTGAAGCCGAGCCTGCCAGCTGGCAGACAGAGAGGTGCTTGTGTTCTAGTTGATTGCGGTAATTAACAGCCCAAACTGTCAGAAGGTGACAGCAGGCAGAAAGTTCTTGCCCTGAGGTCACAGCTGGACTCCAACAACTTGCTCCTGATTTACCAGTAAAACTAATAATGTAAGTAATATTGGTATTAAATTATAAAATCAAGGGTCAGACTGAAATTCTGGTTTGTCCCAGACATTCACTGGCAGCAAATTAGCGGTAACATCTTGTAGTTACTCTGCCCTCTTAAACGACCCCTGCAAAAATCAGCCCATGCCTATTTCGGCAACAATATGTGGGTTTCTGTACACTTAAAGAAGCCAAGTGGTGTCTTTCACTTAGTTTTCTTTCCATAAATGCACCTTCACAGAACTGCCAGCAGTTTCTTATAACTGCAGAGAACACAGGACTAGAGGCATAATAGCTACTCATTTTTATGGAATATTCACTATGTACCAGCTGCTGGATGAAGGGCTTTGTAAGCATGGTTTCCTTTAATCCCTACAACCATACTAATATAACAGTGCTATTACATTTATCACTTTACAGACGGGGAAATCGAGAACCAGAGACATGAAGTAACTTCTCTTAAAATCACCCAGCTGGGAGGTTAGAGCCAAGATTTGAACGCATAGCCTGGCTCTAGGGCCCCCATTCTCAATGGCTCTATTGAATTGCCAGATTAGTAATGGCCTTGAAGAATCTTTTGGATCAGCAAATGGTTTGCAGCAAAAGAAGAATGTAGTCAGTCTTCGCTCTGCAAGGAGGGGAATGTGTTAGAGAGGTATCGATAGATGTGTGGAGATCATTTAGGAGCTGAGTGGAATCTGGATGGTAAAGGATAGTTCTGGAGTTGACTAAGTGGAGGTAATAGGAACACACGGAGAAGAGATACTAAATAGGCAGGATTTACTCCCCTACTGAGTGTTAAAAAAAGGATATTGACTTGAGCAGCTGACTAGGTGATGGTACAGTTATTACTGAGTCAATTGTTGATAATTTATAGAAAAAGTCAGAACATAATTTTTGGTATCTTGATAAAATAGGAGGTCTATATGACCATTTGGGCAACAGTTGGGAGCCAATATAGATTAATTATAACATGGTGACATTTAGTACGTAACTGTATTAGGCAATAAAGTTTATTTTGGCCTGAGATTTGTTACCCAACAGTGTTACTTAATAATAGGACATGTGGGCAATGACCAAACATAGATGTCTTCTGGAATTCCACAGCCTGCTGATGGTCTTTCGCAGCTCTGATCTAAAGGTTTAGTTTATAATCTTTAATAATACCTGGGGGATATCTGTGACAGTTTGTCAGAGATTATTTTTGCAGAATTAGAATTTTCCTCTAATTTGTTAGTTTATTATTTGACAAACATGTCAAAATAAAAATTAGCTTTTACAGTTATGCTAAAGAGGCAGTTTTCTATTTAAAAAAGCCAGGCTTTTTATTCACTATTCACTGGCACTTGTCAAATATGGTATTTGTTTAGAACATAACTTTCTTGTGAACTTCATGTCTTTGTGACTCAGTCTATACTGTTGTAACTTTCTCCTATTTTTCTCTCAAGAAGCATTTCTTGAGAAAATGAAATAGATAAAGAAGATAACTGGCCAGCTATTTAATGTGCTTTCATATAGGGCAGTGATTCAAATTGTTTTGTAATAAGATTTCTTCATATTGTTTTGATATTCTCTAAGCATTTCAGGGTTAAAACAATTTCCAACCAAACTTCATTATCAAGTTATAACATTTTTTCATTTTTATATTAGAGCTTCTGATAAATGTGAAATAATGGGGTTATACTATCTTAGGTACTTGCAATATCTGGAAAGTGGTGAAGTTACTAATTTTATATTATATTTTAGTAAGTCAAGGAGGCCTGCTGTAATCTCTGCATTAATCACTTAAATTAGTAATGTATCACTGAGAAGAAACAGAGTGAGAAATGAGATGATATAAAATATTTGCTCAATGCCATAGAAAGTAAGGTGAAAATGAAATGTAAGAGGTGGGTGGAGAATAAAAGTAAGACAGATGATTTAAGCCTGAATATATCAGAATTATATTAAATATAAATATAATAAAGACTCTAATTATAAAGCAGAGGTAATCAGACTCCTTAAGAAAGCCCAAAATGTGCTACTTACAAAAGATACAGCTTGAATATTAGGCTAAAATAGGGTTGAAAGTAAAAGGATGGAAAGTCACACAAAATGCAAATTAACCAAAAGAAATCTGGTGTATAAAACTAATACCAAACTTGATTTTAGGCAAGAGACATTACTAGAGAAAGAGAAGGATATTTCATAATGATAAAATGTTCAATCCAGTGAGATGACTTGAGAATTTTAGGTTTGCATGCACTTAATATGTAGCTTGAAAATACATGAAGCAAAACTAACATAACTAAAAGGACAAACAGAATCAACAATCATATTTGAAAATTTTAACACATATTTTTCAGTAACTGATGGAACAGGGAGAAAAATCAATAAATGTATAAACACAGTGAACTTACAATTTGATTAAATGTATAAAATACTGCACACTATAATAGCAGGATATATATTTTTTCAAATGTATTTGTAACAATTGCCAAAACTGACCACAAAAATAAATACAGATTAACAAGGAAATTTTCAGTACAACCCCCAGCATAATTTTAAAATAATACATGAATCAAAAATTAACTAATAGAAAGTAGAAAATACTTAAAACTCAATAGTAATAAAGATATAATATACAAATACCTTGCAAGAAAATGAGACAGAAATTTATAGCTCTAAATTTATATATTAAGAAAAAAAAGACCAATAACAAATTATCTCAAATATCTATCTTGAGAAATTGTAAACAACAAATTAAACACAAAGAAAGTTGAAGGTGGGAAATAATAAAAAGGACAGTAACCTATGAAAGAATTTCTCTTTGAAGAGAATAATAAAATTGATAAACAACTGAAGTGATGAAAGAAAAAAAAAGAGAATTCTTAACATTGGAATGGAAAAAGAGTGATCACAACTTCTAAGAGTGATCCAAATTCTATGGACATTATAATCATCGAAAGAGAACATTGCAAACATTTTTATTGTAATAAATTTTAAAATGAGAATGAAATGTGTTGCTTCCTAGAAACATATCTATCAAAACTGAAACAAATCTTTAAAAATCTGAATAGTTCAATATGGAAATTGACTTGATGATTGAAAACTTCTTTACAAAAATATTTTCAGACTAGATATGTTTACTGGTGAGTTTTACCAAACATTTAAGAAAGATATAACATCGATATTAGCACATTCTTCAAAGGATAAGGAAAGGTGGAGAAAATGGTTTCCATCCAGTTTTATAAGCCAACTTAATTTTGATACCAAATCCTGGTATCGTACACACATGCAAAATAGAAAATTATAAGCCAGTTTCTTATGAACATACATGCAAAATTACTTAACAAAATACTGTCAGTCAGGCAGGCATTATTATGCTTATTTCATTGTTCGGGGGAAACTGAAGCTCAGATTGGTTAATAATTACCTGAATTTACATAGCTAATAAAGCCAGGCATAAAGTTAGGTATAACCAGTCATAAGTCAAAGGACTATTATCAGTCTTTTGGTGTCTTCTAAATATACTTTTTAAATTCTAAAATAAGCCCTGCCCTGTAGCAGTGTGAATTAACCTTTCTTTTTGCTGCCCTGGCATTTTATATATATCTGTGTTAAAACACTTATCACACAATTTGTTAATGTTTATTTACTTGTCTGTGCCAAGTGTCTTTTCCACACCTCATCCTCTCATGTTGGACAAAAAGTTCTTTAGGAACTGTGATTTATCCTGTTTTTTTTAAATTTAATTTACTTTAATTGTTCAAGTATAGTTTTCTGTCTTTTACACCCAGCCCAGCCCACCTCCCCAGTGCTCCCCACCTCCCTTCCATTTCCACCCCCCCCGCCCCGGCCCCAGTTTTTGTCCATGTGTCCATACTTGTTCCTGTAAACCCTTCCCCTTTTCCCCTGCAATTCCCTCCCCTCTCCCTTCTGGTCACTGTCGGCCTGTTCTCTATTTCAGTGTCTTTGCTTATATTTTGCTTGCTTGTTTGTTTTGTTGTTTAGGTTTCTGTTAAAGGTGAGATCATATGGTATTTGTCTTTTACTGCCTGGCTTATTTCACTCAGCATAATGCTTTCCAGTTCCATCCATGCTGTTGCAAAGGGTAGGAGCTCTTTCTCTCTTTCTGCTGCATAGAATTCCATTGTGTAAATGTACCATAGTTTTTGGATCCATTGATTTACTGATGGGCACCTAGGTTGCTTCCAGTATTTGGCTATTGTAAATTGTGCTGCCATGAACATTGGGGTGCATAGGTTCTTTTGGATTGGTGTTTCAAGGTTCTTAGGGTATAATCCTAGCAGTGGAATTGCTGGGTCAAAAGGCAGATCCATTTCTAGTTTTCTGAGAAAATCCCATACTGTTCTCCATAGTGGTTGTACCAGTCTGAAATCCCAACAGTGCACTAGAGTCCCCCTTTCCCCACAACCTCTCCAACACTTGTTGTTTGTTGCTTTGTTTATGATGGCCATTCTGACCAGCGTAAAGTGTTATCTCATTGTGGTTTTAATTTGCAGCTCTCTGATAGCTAGCGATATTGAGCATCTTCTCATGTGTCTCTGGATCCTCTGTATGTCCTCCTTGGAGAAGTGTCTGTTCAAGCCCTTTACCCACTTTTTAATTGGGTTGCTTGTCTTCTTAGAGTGGAGTCCTGTAAGTTCTTTGTATATTTTGGAGATTAAACCTTTGTCTGAGGTATCATTGGTAAATATGTTTTCCCATACAGTTAGTTCTCTTTTTATTTTAAGAATGTTTTCTTCAGCCGTGCAGAAGGTTTTCGTTTTGATGAGATCCCATTTGTTTATTCTTTCCTTTTTGTTCCTTGCTCTAGGGGACATATTCTGTTTATTTTTGTATCCTCTTTTGGACTTAGAAGGGTACTGAAGTAATGTTGTTGAATAAATAAATGAATGCCTAGGTAAGAAAAATATTTTAATAGGACACAGAATGCACTGACTAGGGAAAGATGAACAAATCTGACTAGAGTAAAATTAGGGAATTTCATTTGTCTAAAGACATTTGTATGATGTTACTTTTGCCAGAGATTCTACATGGTTTTGTTCCCTAAGTCTAAAAAGCATAATATATTAATTTCTATTGGGATATCAGTACCATTTAAATTTAAATTAATATGCCTTTAACTTTATTAATATTCCCATTGTCATGATCTTTTTTCATTGCTTTTCAAAGCATAAATATGCTTTTATTTCAGAAAAAATAGTTCTTAGTGTAAGAAACATGTTTTAGTTATTTTCTTTGTGATAGAAATTTAAAGCATTTATTAAAATCATTCACTATTATGTGACTATTTAGTAATTTATGACTATTCTTATTACAAAGTGCAAACTTTACTGCCTTAAATAAATTTGTGAGTCAAAGAGTAGTTTCAAAAATTTAGCAATTTATTTTTAAGATTTCAATATATAGGCTTTACTTGGCTTTAATAAACTGGTTAATTGGTAATATTTTCCTTTTTTTCACTTGGGAAAGAAGAACAGTGAGAAAGGCCATTTATTTATTGTTATGCCAAAATCTTTTCTTTTGTTAATTATCCATCCAGCCTAGCTGTAGGCACTATAACCTATAATTGTCAGGACAAAAAAATGAGACTCAGAAGATTTAAGTTTCTCGCCCAGAGTCATAAGCTATTCAGCGGCAGAGCTTGCTCTTGAATCCATAGATGTGTCAACTCAAAGCTGATGACTCTGCTTTTGTCAAGGACCTCCACTTGGCAAAGCTCCAAGGACTTGCCATTCACCTTCATTTTGCCATTATCTGCCATCATCTTTCTTTACCAGTCTGTAACATTCACCAAAATTGAGCTCTTCTTCCTTCTCCTCCCCACCAAAAGTCACTTTCGTTTATTAAATGTTGATTTTTACAGATCAGAACTACAAAATAAGAGTAGAGATAGGCCTTGGTTGGAAGCTGTAGGCCTGACCTTATATAACTCATGCTGCAGCAACTTAGACAGGACAAGCAGTAGGTATATCTTTGAAGCTGGGAAAGTGGAAGGAGGATTTGGATCCTGCCGTATCCTGCCTCCCCCAATCTCTCTCAAGTCACACAACCATCCATGTGAAGCAGCAGAGTAGGATATCTCTCCTGCTATCACAGTGAAATGCATGGCACCAGGGGAGCTTGTTTAGATGGCACAGAATCCAAGGAACCTTAACATGAAAAGAAACTGGTAACAAACTATAGATGGAGAGACAGAAGGTGTGATAGGGCAAGTTCAAGGAGAGAAAAATTTCCTCTTGTCTACCCATGGGATGCTGACACCCAGTCTTTTGTGCTGGGCGGTTACTGGCTAGCTAGTTCCTCTTCTTCAGAGTCCTTCTTGTGTCTCCTCTTCTTTTTGCTTTTGTTCTTTCCTGAGGAATGATCATTGCAGGACACAAACTATCCTCTTGAAACTCTCACTTAGCTGTCTTGAGAATGATCAGATAATGAGCCCCTAGGAGGCATTGGTTTCTTTTTCATCTTTACATTTATTTTCTTTTTCTTTGACTTGTCCCTCTTAGAACACTCACCCTGGTCCCCATTACATTATTTTATGTTTTTTTTCATATTCCCTCCTGGCATCCTTCCCCTTACCATCCCACTTTTATTCATTCCCTTTGGATATTCCCTTCCAGATCTGGTCTGCCTTCTTGTAAAGATCTGTGGTACTGGTGCCAGGATGGTCTGACTTGATCTTCTCTCAGCCAGTGTTGAAGCACAGCATCTACACAGACATGCTGTCCTTGCAGGCATTGGGATCTTTGCCTTTCTCCACCGCCATGCTTCTTGTGACCCTTGTGATCCTTGAACATCTGGTCTTTTTGAGCTGTTTCCTCTTCTTCTCTTACCAATCATTGTCACCCTCATTACTCGAGGAGCTGGCAGAACATTGCTGTCAAACTCCTCTGCCATTTTTTCCTTTTGTTCACCTGAGCCGAGTGGCTTGCTAGCCAATCGTTGTTGTTGGTGGCATTCTCTAAGTAGGTGTCATTTCTCAGTTCCAAGTAGGCATCATGCCTATTTTCATCAGAGGCAGAGACCTATTTATTGTAGTTTGGGTTCATCCTCCTTTTCAATACTTAGTTTTTGATGTTGAGCTTTTTTGCATTGTCAGAATCAGTTTCCAATACTCCCCCTCCCAATGCTGCTGAAGATATACTGAGTTTCCTGCTTGGTCTCAGTTTGAAAGTCAAAGGAACATGTGGTGGTCCACAGGCAAAGCTGATGAAGGAGATCTCATTGAAGCAGATGTACATGGGTACATCTGAAGCAGCAGCTCAATCCTGAGCTTACCATGTAGGAACAGGTGATACCACAGGGCCCTAAGTGTTCTAGGAAGTTACCTGGGACTGTAGTCTTATGGTTCACTAGTGCTTTCATGGCCTGATGAACCATTTTTTCTTAGTATTCTGATATGTTCTTATTGAGTGTCTTTCAAAGTACTTCTCCATCTCTTCCTTGTTTATATTGGAAGTCAAGAAAATGTCCTCAACCTTTGGAGAAAAGGAGGCTAAGGAAGTAGTAAAAGGTTTGTCTCTGCTTGATTATTTGGGGGATCCAGGCTGATCACACACACAAAAAAATCCAATGCTAGTCTTTCTGGGGCAGCAAAAAGAGATGAGGTACCAGGGTGTAGGACATCTTATAATAAAAGATCTTGCTGTGCAGGTGTGAAAGGTGGGGTAGATACAAATATTCCAAAACCCAAGGGAAGTCAGACAATGCAGCTCCTGAAAAGGTGCATCTCCAGTGGCCTGGATTATGTCCATCTCAGATAGCACGTATTGGGTGGACATCTCAACTAGGTATACACCATACTCCAGGGTAGGAGGCGCATCGAGTTTTACTCACATGAGACCGACTTGGCATCAACATTCTGATGTAACTTCAGTGTCACCTCATTCTTGCCTGTGGTACACTGAGACATGTTTTGCTGAGGGGTATCTCAAAGACCAGCTAGTCACCAATGTCAAAGAAAAGCAGCAGTCCACCAAACTTCACTGTTCCCAAGTTCTAGCCCTTCACATATAGGGCTTTCTTCATCAGCGCAAGGCAATAGTGAGTTTTAGAGAAACTCTCTGACTTAGAATTTTGCAATTCAGATTCTCATAAACCACCAAAGTTGTAAACATGGTCATTTTCTGTGAAATGTTCAAGCCTGTAACCCAGAACTATACTGTGTTAGATGTCTTCCTTCAACACTCTAACCTGGATGTTGTCTACTTTTCCCAACTTGCTATTCTTGAAGATGGTACCCAAGGACCTCAATCTCAACCAGGCATCATTCATGGAGCCTTCTGCCTTCTGATTGGCATCTTGAATTCCTGTGTCTCTGCCATGAGAACAAAGATTTATCTAATTTGTTCATCACTTTTTAACACTTAGCACAGTGCCTATATGGCACCTGATAAATGTTTGTAGAGTAAGTGAAAGAATTAATGGGTGCATTCCTTTAACAGTACAGCTCGGTATGGACCACATATAGGTTTATGTCACAGTTGTGCCTATATAAACTTCATCAATAATCTACTAAGAATAAATATTATTTTTATAAATTATACCAATGTTTATTCAATCACCCACAAAAAATAGAGACTTTCCATTTCTCATTCTGCAGGTAAAAAGGTGAGATGTTGTCACTACATTCTAATGAATAAAAAAATAAATAAACAGATTGAAAAATCAACAACTCTTCTAGGCTCCAAAAATATAGATGAGGATATGAGGAAAACTAAGGCTTTCAAGATTAGAAAGACAGACAGGCAAATACAGGGAGCCACAGCTTACTGGGACAGAGACTCATTGTGGGTATCGTCATGGGATCCAGGTTATTACCAGAGCCTGATTTAGGGAAAGGGAGAACTGAGCTCCAGCTAGCTCTAGCCTTCCACACAAGAGAAGGGAAGTATCTAGTCCAAAGCTACTCTAGCCATCTTTTCTCACCAAAAAGGGGAGAGAAAAATCTGAAAAATACTTGTGAAGTTCACAGGCCAGAGGCATAGGCTTACTAAAAGACTAAGACCTAATCTTGGTCTTAGTCATTTCCTCCCCACACTACATCTTACCACCACATTACTAAAGAGTTTACACCAGTTACACCAGTTTCTTTTACCCAGTACATCATGTCTTGCCATCAAGAACAAATCAGAAGGCATACCAAAAAGCAACCCCCACACAATTTGAAAAGATAGAGCAAACATCAAAACCAGACATGACAGGGATGTTGGGAATAATCAGATCAGAAATTGATAACAACTGTGATTATATGCTAAGGGCTTTAATGGATAAAGTAGATAGCATGAAAGAACAAATGGGCAACAAAAGCACAAAGGTGGAAATCTTAAGAAAGAACCAAAGAGAAATGCTGGAGATTAAAGAAAAAAAAATATAGTACCAGAAATGAAGAATATCTTTCATGGGCTTATGAGTAGACCGGATATGAAGTAGACTAGACGAAGTAGTAGTAGACAAGAAGAAATCTCAAGATAAATTTTCAAATATTTTGAACTAAATGAAAATTAAAGCACAATTTATTGAAATGGGTAGCAAAAACAGTTCTTAAAGGAAATTATATGGCATTGAACACATATATTAAAAAAGAATAAAGATCTAAAATTAATAATATCTAAGTTTTTCCACCTTAGGAAATTAGAAGAGCAAATTAAATCCAGAGTGAGAAGAAAAAACAAGCAGAAATCAATGAAATTAATAAATAGGAAATCAATAGGGAAAATTAATAAAACCAAAGACTAGTTTGTTGAAAAGATCAATGCAATGGATAAGCCTCTAGCCAAGCTAAGAAAAATAGAGAGCAGTTACAGTCTACTAGTATGAAATGAAAGAAAGAACATTATTTATTATAGATCCTTTGAACATTAAACAGAGAATCATGAAATACTATGAATAACTATGTGCCTACAAACTCCTAGGCACATAGTTATTGGTCCTTGATGAAGCAGACCAATTTCTTGAAAGACACAAAATGCCAAAACTCATGCAAGAAAAAAAGAGAAAATCTGAATAAGTCTATATCTATTAAATAATTTGAGTTAGTAATTAATAATTATAAGAATCAGAGATAAAAAAATAACTACAACAAAAAGCACCAGGCCCAGATAAATTCAGTTTTGAATTTTACTAAACATTTAAGGAATAAATTATACCAATTTTCTACCATCTCTTTCAGAGGATAGAAACAGAGAATATTTCCTAACTCATGATGCCACCATCACCCTAATAACCAAACCAGACAAATACATTATAAGAAAACTATAGATCAATTTCTCCTGTGATATAACCCATCACATCAACAGGATAAGAAAGAAAAATCACGTGATTATATGAATGGGTGAAGAAAAAGTATTTGACAAAACCCAGCATCCATTTATAATAAAAACTCTAGGTAAGCTAGAAATAGAAGGGGAATTTCTCCAACTTAGTAAAGAATATCTACAAAAAAAAAAGAAACTATAGCTAACATACTTAATGATGAGAAACTTGAAGCAATCACACTAAGATCAGGAACAAGGCAAGGATGGATGTCCCCTACAACTATTCTTTTTCAACATCATATTGGATGTTCTAGCTAATGCAATGAGACAAGAAAATAAAATAAAAGGTATACATATTCCCCTCTAGTGTTATCTTTCCCATGTCATACTCTAGCACTCTATACTTCAGTTATTTCACACTTCTTTCAGAACCTCAAACATGCAGTAGTATATCTCTCTTCAGAGCATACTTGTCTGGAGCTTTAAAATATTCTTACTTTAGTTACTCACTTGTATACTACCGATTTATGTCTTAAGACTTGTCTCTGGAGTCCCCTTCAAGGCGTTCTCTTTGAAGATCAGCCTTGATCAGGAGATCCTCATAGGTGCTTCTCTAATACTGCTGGACTCTTGCTACTTGGGGATCACCATATTATATTCTATTATAGTTATTTGTTTACGTGTCTGCCTCTCCATTTTCCTCAGTACCTATAAGCTCCTTGAGCGCAGGTATTTTTTTTTTACCATCCTTATGTCCTTTGAAGAAGCATAGTTTCTGGATACAAGGTTACAGTTAAGATTAATCACATGAATAAAAGACTGAGTGAATAAGTGAAAATTTACTTTGAACATATTTTTTTAACTTTCATTAGGTATTTATTTTATGCTGACCTTTGTTGGAATACTTTACACTTTCCACAGAACAGACACTAAAATAACCTGTTATACAATGAGTCACAGATACAGTCCTTGAGGTGTTTTGCCCATTCACATGAGTGTTGTCTAAAACATGTCTTCTCTGTGGCAGCTAGGCCCTGCCACCACTGTGCTTGGCTGAGTTCACCAGTCTGTTGTAACCTGGAGCTTCCCTGTCACTTCCCTGGCTCCCCTCTCCTGCCAAGCTCTGTTTCCTGGCATAATTAAAATGTTCTGCCACTGCCATAGCTACTGCTGCTGCTGGAACCACCACAGCCACCTTGGTTTCGTGGTTTGGCAAAGTATTGGCTTCCACCACCACAGGGGCCAGGGCACCTGCCTCCAAAGCTTCCTCCTTTCATGGGTCCAACATTTGACGACTGACCGTTGCAATTGCCCAAATCACTGTAGCTTCCACCACCTCCAAAGTTGCTTCCACTACCACCGCCAAAGCCACCTCCGCCGCCTCCGTTGTTAGAGCTGTCACGGCTTCCACTCCCGCCATAGCCACTGCCCTGGTTTCCATAACCTGGTGCGCCACTTCCATAGCCTCTGCTTCCTCCAGAGTAACCAGGGCTGCCTCCTCCACAACCACCATCACTACCAAATCCATCATAGCCAGCCCCACTGCCACCATATCCACCACCACCACGGCTACCGCCAAAGCCACCTTGACCGCCGGAGTTTCCTCCATGACCAAAGTTGTCATTCCCACCAAAACCACCTCCACGACCACCTCCGAAGTTTCCAGAACCACTTCAACCTGTTTGGCTAGATGAAGCACTAGCCATCTCTTGCTTAGATAGGGCTTTTCTTACTTCATGGTCGTGGCCATTTACAGTATGGTATTTCTGAATGACAATTTTGTCGACAGAGTCATGGTCATCAAAGGTTACAAAAGCGAAGCCTCTCGTTTGGCCGCTGCCTCGGTCAGTCATGATTTCAATCACTTCAATTTTCCCATACTGTTCAAAATCATCTCTACGGTGATGTTCTTCAGTGTCTTCTTTACTACCACCAACAAAGATCTTTTTCACAGTTAAGTGGGCACCTGGTCTTTGAGAATCTCCTCTTGAGACAGCCCTCTTTGGTTCCACAACTCTCCCATCCACCTTGTGTGGCCTTGCACTCATGGCTGCATCCACCTCCTCCACAGTGGCGTGGGTGACACACCCAAAGCCTCTGGAGCGCTTGGTGTTTGGATCTCTCATCACCCCACAGTCTGTGAGCGTTCCCCATTGCTCAAAATGGCTCCTCAGACTCTCATCTGTTGTTTCAAAGCTCAAACCTCCGATAAGGAGCTTCCGTAGCTGTTCCGGCTCTTTGAGAGACTCTGACTTAGACATGACGACTGCAGAAGAGAGAACAATGATGCTTACTCAGTAGCATCCACCGGCAGAAAGGAGTAATGTAACGAATGTATCTGAAAATATTTTTACATGTGTCTTTCCTCTCTTTTCCTGCTGGCATTTTTCATTTCAGATTTTAACCATTGCAAGCAGACCTTTCAGTGATGCCCAAAAGACCCTTTTGAATATAAGGTCCCTATTTTCCCCTGTAAACACACACACACACACACACACACACACACACACACACACACACACATTCTCTCTCTCTCTCTTTCTTCTGTTTCTATCCTGAATACCATTGGACTAGATTTTCTTAAACATTGCTGTCCCTATTTACTTTCTTCACCAATACCTTCTATCCATTTTCTTTGCCAATAAAGCTCTTTTTTCCCCTTCCATTAATTCAGATTATTTTTATTTATCTCATCCATGAAAAATGTTCCCCGACTTCTCTAGCTCTGATTTTGAAAAATTTCAGCTGAATTCCTTCAACATTTGTTGTGTGTACATAAAATTTTATTATAGATTAATGTACAACATGGAGTATAACCCCCAACTGGATTATGGATCTCTTGGGAGAAGAGGGTACGCTTTAGATGTCTTTATCTCCTATGCAGTAGAATCCTAAATTGAGAACATAATAGGTGCTCAGGAACTACTTAGTGATTGATTTAATGATATTTGTGATATTTGTTTGGAATTGTTTATTTTCATTTTCATGAAGCTATTATTAGATACATTAAATATTCCACTTTATACCAGTAGGACCTTGTGAACTGCATTTTGGCTTAAGATATACTATTGTGTTCATCCTCATGGATCTGTATGTATTATTGTTTAGAATTTTAATATGTTATGACCTTAAGATGTAAGGATGTAGAACAAAAAGGTTAAACACTTGGGTTATGGGCACAGGTTTAGAATGATCCCTAGGTCTCATTCCAGCGGAATAATCTGAAGCAAGTTACAGAATTTCAAAAACCCAGTTTACTCATCTGTAAAGTAGAGACAGTGAGTTCTTATTTCATAGACTAGTGGGAGAATTAAAACACACATAGTATATGTCAACTTGAAAGAAAAGAACTGTCAGTGGCAAATTGTATATAATGTCCATCTTTCATTCATTATGATGTTTTACATTTTAATTTACATTTTAATTGTTTTTAATTTATTTGTATTAATAGCAAAAAATGGAGCATGTAAATAGTATAGTTCCTGACATGGAACAAAGTGCTCAATAAATACTAATTTTCTCCCTGGCTGGTGTAGCTCAGTGGATTGAGTGTGGGCCTGCAAACCACAAGATTGCGATTTGCTTCCCAGTCAGGGCACATGCCTGGGTTACGGGCCAGTTCCCAGCAGGGGACTCACGAGAGGCAACCATACATTGATACTTCTTCCCTTCCCCTCTAAAGATAAATAAATAAAATCTTAATAAATAAATAAATAAATACTAATTTTTACTATAAAAATGATTAAAAGTTCAAGTCCAAACTTCTCATTTATAAGAAACTTATTTATAACTTATTTATAAGAAAAATGAGATCTAGCAAGCTCAGATGACTTGCACAAGAGCACTTGTTAATGAGAAAAGTGTCCCAGAAAAAAATCCAGGTCCCCTGACACTGGACCCGAATGTGTCATCTAATTCCCATGTCACTCTGCAGTCAGTCTAGCTCCTGAGGATTCTCTGAAGGCCTTGTAAGTATGTCCTACTTTATCTTATGAGAGGCATGTAACGCTTTGGAAGAGTTTGGTATGTAACATCTTGAAATTAAAAGAATAAAAATGAAAATATTTATTTCACCATACTAGTTTTTTATTTTTCAAAGGGATCTATAAAATATTGCTTTATATGGCCAGTGATGCAAATTTTATTTGAATATTCCCTGAATTGAGATACACTCATCTTTTCAGAAATATTAACATTATTTTGGGTTAAGAATAGTGGTACTTTTTATCTTGTTAAGAGTTTATTATTTCAGTTTTAAAAATTCATTTAGAATTTAAAAGTGCTCATAGCTATTCTCTTCAAAATATATCCTACTAACAATTTTAAAAAATGCTTTCTTCATATTGAAAAAAATCCTAACATCATTATATGTTTGTGGTTGAATGATGGAAAGCAAGGGAATTCTCTATAGACTAGAGTTTCCAAGGTGTGGTGTGGCGGGGGAGAGCATCTTTTAATGTGGCTTTGAAAATAAAACTCTGCTATTTATCAGGAAGAATACTTTTCCCATATTTTTATGGATATTCAGCTGTAACCATAATGATTTGTTTGGCTCATTTAGAATCATAGACCTTTTGAGAATAAGAAAAATTATCCTAGAGGGAGAGCTAAATCAATTCTTGTGCATATGTAAGAAATGAATCCTCATTCTTTCTCGTTTCTGTTTTTCCACCCCAAAAATTGTATAAATGAGGAAGTAGTGCCAAAGACCTATTAGTAGTAGTTATTTCCTAATTGCAGCGGGAAGCATCCTGCATGTTTAAATAAATACTGTTAACTGTGACCTCTCGCTTGGCCAGGACTGATAAGGCAATTGTTTGGCCTATATGAAGCACATACAGTATACACAGAGTGGAGAGCGGCAGGAAAACAGGAAACAATAAATCAGAAATTAGAGCACTGATTGTTGTAGCTAATTACATCAGGCTTCTGCTTAATTTCTCACTCTGTCATTTTAACCTGATTTTCTTGCCAACAGACTTTGCAAATTGCTGGTGTCACGTACATTCAGCAAATAATAATCCTTAGTTACTGTGACTGACAAATGAATGGGCAGGAGAAGGTCGTTTATTATGCAAGGATGAACTGAGACATTCACCAGATACCTGCCTGGATGCTCTTTTAATTCACTTACCTAGATGAGTTGCATGAGGCATTTCTCCAGGAGCAGAGATTTGGGCATCAAGACAGCTTAATTAGGTTTGTGGCTGGGTTTCAGAATATTGAGCCAGAAGAAAAGATGGTACTGTAAGTAAAAGAAAGGGAGGGAAGAGATTGGCTTGGATGGAAAAAAAGATAAAGTGGTAATTTAGCTATTTAAGTCAAATCTGAAAATAATATGTTTAAGGGTGACTAAGATTAGTCAGCACATTATTGAATGCTAATCTTGTTTACACAGAGATTTGATGGGTTAACTGGTATCTTCAATCCATTATGGCTTGATTACAGAAATTTTAAACCATATATGCTAAGAAAGTGACAAAAATGAGATGCTCTTATTCAAAATTGACTGTTTGATTACTCCTGAATTCTAGTAGTGTGTGTAGATAATTCATGTTCAATTCAGTTTTCCAGGATCTCAGTTCTAGTGGTGTTTATAAAATAAATTTCCTAGACGATTTTGCAAAATTAACATGGTTTCCATGCTTCAAATCATTTTGATACAGTCTCTGAAGATGGAACATGGTATATCTAATTGGAGAGAATTTTCACTCATTGTTATTTGGTAAATTTCCATAGTCTGGGTGTATTTTCTACTTCTGTTGTCAGGTTTACTATTTAGATCATCCGACTGCTGACCGGATCAAAGTCAGCAGCCACTTCACCCAAGCTCTCTGCTTCTTTGGTGCTTAATGAAAATTAAATTATTTTGTTTAACTGAACATACCGGATAGGCAAGTTCTTTAGAAAGAAGACTTTCTCAGTTTACAGTCAAATTTACTTGGCCCTTCCGTTTGCAGTGGATTCTGATTTTCCTGCTGTCTTACTTTAGTGTCATTTTTAGGGGAAGAGAAAGTGAACTCAACACAGAGATGCGAGGAGATCACAACAGAACCTTCCCCAAGGCACAAAGGACACGGCAGAGCTGTGGGGTTCTCATTATTTGGAAATCTCTGTTCTACTTGGTAAAGCAAGGGGTCAGAGTTAACTACTTATTTAAATGTGTAGGTGATGTCTTACATTCCAGTGATGTAGTTGGAATGCAGGCCAATTAAGAAGGCCAGAACTGTGGTCGGAGGGCCAAAAAACCAGTGTAACGTGCCAGCATTGCTGCCGGCCCAAAGGTCAGCGGGGGCAGAATATTTCATTCCCAGGGTCTTTAAATTAATTCTTGGGCACAAAGTCTTTAAACCTCTTGAAACCCCAAGCTTTCCAACAGTCATTCCTAACATACTTTTTTCTTTTATCCATGTTTCTCACAAAATTTTATAATTTTATGCCCCTTCAGGGGAGAAAGCTTAATATAGGAGAAATATATCCTAAAGTCATGGCTCTCAAAAGCAGTTGAAGGAGGCAAACTTGAACTTATAAAACAAGCATTAAATAACACAAACCATAACGTCATTTTCTACATACCTAAATGAGTGATATTGACAATTAGGGCTATAGAATTTAAAGAGACCATTTTTTTTCAAAGGATACCTAATGGTGATAATTTGACCTGAGCTTGGGAGGATAAGTAGCATTTAGGTAGTTGGAGAGGAAAGAGATCTTTTCAGTAAAGAAAATGGATTAAAAATGGGGAGAAAATGTGGCAAGACTAGAAATAGGGAAATGAGTGGTACCGATAGGTAAATTGGAGATGTGGTTGGTTGGATAAGAATGTGGCCCGAGACTGAGGGTTGGTGGAAGGGTTTAGACTCAGTGTTACGGGTGGCGAGACCTCTCGGGATCTCAGAGCTAGGGGCTGGTGTGTGGAAAGTAGACCAGGGGGAAGAAAGGCTGGGTCCAGCACGTTCAGTCAGGACACCATTAAAATAATCCAGATTTTATGCGCTCAGCATCTAGGTAGTGATTGTGAGGGGGAAAAGGAAAACATGAATTCAAAGTCTATTCAGAAACAAAAATTAGCAGACATGTTTAGAAGACAAGGGGGGAGGCTGAGTCAAAGAACAAACAAACAAACAAACAAACAAATAGCTTTGGTACCTAGAAGTGTTATCTTTGCTTTGGGAAGAATAGAAAACTTAGGAGAAAAAGTGCAGTGTCCAACCTGTGGCCCATGGGCTGCATGTGACCCAGGATGGCTATGAATGCAGCCTAACACAAAATTGTAAATTTACTTAAAACCTTTTCTTTTGCTCATTAGTTTTCATTAGTGTTTGTATATTTGATGCATAGTTCAAGACAACTCTTCTTCCAGAGACACTGAAGTGTGGCCCAGAGGCACCAAAACGATTGAATACCCTGGTTTAGGTGGAAGAATGAAAAGGCATCAATTTCCAAAAAGAGAAGGAAGAGACAAAGTTATTTTCTGGTCTTAGCTGCCATAAATCTTCCAGATGCCTGATTACATATCATTTGCAGACATTTGTATTAGCACAGCTTGGTTTGTTTAAAACACAGACTTGTCTGGGGACAGTGTGTATGACAACTGCATGAAACATTAATCAAAACTAGAAAGGTGTGTGTGGGGGGGAGATGACAACCTGATGAAATATGATCAAATGCTACCCCTTAAATATCAGAGGCAGCATGATGTTTGGGGGCAGGGGAGGGCACATAACTTCATGAGAAGCCACCACGAAGCGCTCTGCCCTTCCAGTAGAGGTGCATTTCTTAGTTTCCTTCCCTCTTCATCAACTCTAGTTGGTCTAATACTAAATGTGCTTGAGGACCCTGGTTCTTGAACCTGCCCAGTGTGGATTTGGTGTCTTCTGCCAGTTGACTGATATTTGATTGGCCTATCTCCTGTTCTGCTCTTGTTCTAAATAGTAGACTTTGGGGTCCAGTGATTGATCTCATCCCATTCACTAGTGATTGGCCTTGCAGCTGCTGAGTCATCAGTCATCAGTGTCCACTGGGAGGAACTAAACAATCTGGAATATTATATAACCCCCCACATATATAATCCTCCATTTTCTTCCACTTCGTTCACACCCAAACCACTACAACATTAGACACAAAAGACTGATACTTTTGCTCATCATTATGGTTTTACTTCCTTCATCCTTACTGCCAGATGGCATGGGACTAAAATTCAAAGTAAAAGCATATTTATACTTTTTTGCACGTATTAGCATCAGTGACAATTTCAAACTTTGTGCAACAGAAAAACTAATGATTGTGAATTGCATGTCTTCACTAGTCCATGTGAGTAAAATAAGGAGCTCGAAAACATGTCCTTATTCAAGACAGTTCATATTAATATATTGTTCATAGTTACAGGGAGAGTCTGAAATTCAAATCACTCCCCAAGGAAAATCAAACAAAACCTTTGATCATCATGGGAGTGATCCTTCCAAATGAAACCAAGATAAAATTTGAGGATGACTTTTGTAGATGAGCCAGTTTGAGTTTTAAGAAGCTCAAGGCTTGGTTGGCGATGTCCAGTGAAGCTAAGACTTGCAGTAAGTCATTAATCTGGTTTCATTTTTACCCTGTTTAAAAGCCAGTTAAAAAAAAACTTATTTAGCCCTGGCTGGTGTAGCTCAGTGGATTGAGCCTGTGAACCACAGGATCACAGTTCGATTCCCAGTCAGGGCACATGCCTGGGTTGCAGGCCAGTTCCCAGCAGGGAACTCACAAGAGGCAACCATACATTGATATTTCTCTCCCCTCTCCTTCCCTTCCCCTCTAAAGATAAATAAATAAAACCTTTAAAAAAACTTATTTAAACATCAATGTATCTGCCCAAACTTTGGATCTAGAATGGAGGTTGGTTAAAGCTTGTCCAGATCAACATTGCAGGAAAACTTGTTTTATTCCCCTCCCCTCCCCCAACTTTCCTATAGACTTTAAAACATTTTTTTTCTCCATGTACTTTTCACTGGTGAATGATTTGCTGTAACTGGTTTCATTGTACTACTTTTTATTTTAATCATGATTCCCAGAATAATTAACTTTTAAAAGAGATTCAGCATCTTCCCTTGTTCTTTTCTTTCTCTCTTTCTTTTGACTTAAATTTGTAATGTTCTTGCTTTCTTGGACCCTGATGACACCAGAAATGGGAGTATAACTGAAAGCGTATGCTGCTCATTAGCGCAGCCCCAGCGCACCTGTGCCATGCCATGTCTATAAAAGACGGGGCTTACTGCCTTAGGAAGCACCATATAAAAGAGGTTGCTTCAGGCAAGGTCCCTCTTGGGAGGAATATTGTTTTCTCTTTAAAAAAATATTAGTTCTAATAGTTTCTTCCTATAAGACCATGAGAAGAGAAAGAAAGAAGCTTAAGGAAGAAAAGCACAATTCTGCCAAAATCCAGTTAATCCCCTTCATGAAAAAACATTATTAACAGGAGTCGTAATCTTCGTACTTGACTGATTTACTCCACATGCAAAGAAAATTTGATTTTAAGTGTTTGTGTCTGGAGATGTGAAAAGCATCCGTGGGACAAGCTGTGGTTCAGCTGAGGACTCTACGGGGACTTCAGAACGCTCCTCATTCATCAGCTCCATCAACCACTGTCCCACCCCACACTGGCACCCCAATTATACATGCCATTTAAGTAAGAGTAGTGCATTTGCTCTGCACACAGGCTTAAATAAAATCAAAGAAATTAATTTCCAGTCAGATGGACACCTCAAATTATTTCTAGGAAAGAATTCTGAAGCTATCACATACTAGAAAAAGCAAATCTAAACTCAAACAGAGGTCCTCCTAGAATGCACAAAGCGACAATCTCAGCAACAGTCCTTGCTGGTTCCCCACTTGGTTCTATTCATTGTCCCCATCTTACTGACACAACTCTGCTTCTCTTCAGGGGTGCATGCCCAGCTACAGGCTCACCTTCCCTGGCCTGTCATACTGTTACAGAAAGCATGTGACTGTTCTAGTGAGTGAGAGGTAAATAGGAACTTTGAGTAGGGCTTCTTGGAAAATTACTTTAAAAGATAAAACTGATTTAGCTCTTTCTTATTTTCATGCCTGGACAAAAAACATGGTGCTAGAGATGAAGTAGTCAAGTTGTGACCGGAAGTGAGGGGTGTGAGGGACAAAATTACATACTAAAGGTGGCTGGACAGAAAGGCAGAAGAGGTCCGTGGAGGCTTTGTAGACTCAACACAGTAAAACTCAATTTTTATTTATTTATTTATTTATTTTATTGTTGTTCTAGTACAGTTGTCTCCAATTTCACCCCACCAAACACCTCCCCCCCCAACTTTACCCATACCTACCTCCCACTCTTGAACCTACCCCCTTTCACTTTGTTCATGGGTCCTTTATTCATGTTCCTTGATGGCCCTTCCCCTATTTTACCTATTATCCTTCTTCCCCCTCCCCTCTGGTTACTGTCAGTTTGTTCTTTATTTCAATGTCTCTGGCTATATTTTGTTTGCTTGTTTGTTTTGTTGATGAAGTTCCACTTATATGAGATCATATGTATTTGTCTTTCACTGCCTGGCTTATTTCATTAGCATAACTCTCTCCAGTTCCATCCATGCTGCTGTGAAGGGTAGGAGCTCCTTCTTTCTTTGTGCTGCATCATATTCCACTGTGTAAATGTACGATAGTGTTTTATCCACTCATTTACTGGTGAGCACTTAAGTTGCTTCCAGCACTTGGCTATTGTAAATTGTGCTGCTATGAACATTGGGGTGCATAGGTTCTTTTGAATTGTTTGTTTTGGGATTCTTAGGGTATAATCCCAACAGTGGAATTGTTGGATCAAAAGTCAGTTCTGTTTTTAGGGTTTTTTTGGAAATACTATACTGTTTTCCACAGTGGCTGCTGCACCAGTCTGCAATCCCACCAACAGTGCACTAGGGTTCCCTTTCCTCTACAACCTCTCTAGCACTTGTTGTTTGTTGCTTTGTTTACAATGACCGTTCTGACTGGTGTGAAGTGGTTTCTCATTGTGATTTTAATGTGCATCTCTGATGGCTAGTGATGCTGAGCATCCTTTCATATGTCTCTGGGCCCTCTCTTGACATTGTCTTTCACAGAGCAGATGTTTTAATTTTAATGAAATCTTGCTTATCAATTATTTCTCTTAAAGATTGCATCTTTAGTAACTAAAAAGTCACTGCCATACTCAAGGTCATCAAGGTTTTCTCATATATTACCTTCTAATTTATAGTTTTGGGTTTTACATTTAGGTTTGTGTTCTATGAGGGTTTTTTTTCTTTTTGGGGATTGGATCTAAAGGGTCTAAAGGGATTGGGAAGGGTCTAAAGTCTGTGTCTAGATTAACTTTTAAAATATTTTATTTATTTATTTCTAGAGAGAGGGTAAGGGAGGGAGAAAGAGAGGGAGAGAAGCATCGATGTGTGAGAGATACATCGATTGGTTGCCTATTTCATGCCCCGAACTGAGGACCTGGCCTGTAGCCCATGCGTGTGCCCTGATTGGGAATTGAATCATGACCTTTTGGTTTTTAGGCCAGCCCTCAGTCCACAGAGCCACACAAGCCAGGGCTACATTAATTTTTTTTGTATGTGCATGGGAATGTCCAGTCGTTCCAGCACCCTTTTAAAATAAGACTCTTTGCTGCATTGCATTGCTTTTGTTCCTTTGTCAAAGATCAGTTGACTATAATTATGCAGGTATATTTTGTTCCATGGATCTGTCTATTCTTTCAGCAGTGCCACACTGCCTTGATTATTGTAGCCTAAACTTGGGACGATCTCACTCCTCCACCTTTGTTCTTCTCCCTCAGTATTGTGTTGGCTATTCTAGGTCTATTGCCTCTCCATATAAACTTTAGAATAAGTTTGTCAATATCCACAAAATAACTTGCTGGAATTTTGCACCAAGCTATAAACAAAGTTTGGAAGAAGTGACATCTTGACAGTATTGAGTCTTCCTATCCATGAACATAATATCTTTCCATTTATTTAGGTCTTTGATTTTGTTCAACAGAGTTTAGTAGTTTTTTTACACATAGGTCTTGTACATATATTGTTAGTTTATACCTAGGCATTTCATTGTTTATATTGATAATATAAGTGGTATTGTTTTCAATTCCAAATTCCACTTGTTCATTGTTGACATATAAGTAAGTGATTGACTAAGTATATTAAGCCTGAATTGTACAACCTTGCTATAATTGCTTATTAGTTCCAGGAGTTTGCTGTTGTTATTGTTGTTTATTCAGTTATATCATCTGTGACCAAAGCCGGTTTTATTTCTTACTTCCCAATCTGTATACCTTTTTATTTCTTTTCTTATCTTATTACATTAGCTAGGACTTCTAGTAATACTGAAAAGGAGTGGTGAAGGGAACATCTTGTCTTGTTTCTCATGTTAATAGAAAAGCTTTTGAGTTTCTCACCATTAAGTATGACATTAGCTGTAAGTTTTGTAGGTATTCTCTATCAAGTTGAGAAAGTCCCCCTTTATTCCTAGTTTATTGAGAGGGTTTTTTTGTTTGTTTGTTGTATTTTAAATTATGAATGGGTACTGAATTTTGTGAAATACTTTTTCTGCACCTAATTACAGGATCACTTGATTTTTCTTTTTTAACCTATTGATATGAGAGATTACATTAATCAATATTTGAATGTTGAATTATCTTTGCATACATGAGATAAATCCCATTTGGTTGTGGCATATAATTCTTCTTATACATTGATGGGTTTGATTTGGTAATATTTTGTTGAGGACTTTTTCATTTATGTTCACAAAAAATTTTCTTCTGTAACTTGTTTTTTGTAAAATTTTTGTCTGGTTTTGGTGCTAGGGTAATGCTGGCCTCACAGAATGAACTATGAAGAATTCTTTGTGTTTCCATCCTTTCAAAGAGATTGTTGAGAATTTATTTAATTTCTTCCATAAATGTTTGGTAGAATTAAAAAGTGAACCCATCTGGGCCTGGTACTTTTTGTTCGGGATGATGATTTAATTTTTTAAATAGATACAGGCCTATTTCTCCTCTTTCATGTGAGAGTTTTTGGATTTTGTGCTTTTATTAAGCCATTCGAGAGCAGGAAAACTACACCAAAACCCCATTTTCAAGCATGTTTTAGACCCTACCCCCTCCCAGAAACTACTGCCTGTAGCTAGGCCAGGCCTCAGCATGACTCATAGCTTTGTGCTTTGGCTCTGTTTGACTTGATGATTTGCGATGTGCAAGAATGGTGCTAGGGAGTTAATTTACTGGAGTTATTTCTTATCATCCCACTGATTATAGATGTTGGAACAATTTGGACTTATATATGGCTTTAGAAAACAGATATGGATACAGGTGTTGCTGTAAATGAATTTTTCAGGCTAACAATTCATTAGAATGAAAATATCTTATTATAGGCCTTTTTGTTTGGATTGGTAAAGAGGACCAGATCAGAAAATAACATTTCCATTCATATTTAGCAATACTGAGGACAGATGGGGAAATTCCTACATCTGTGTGAATACATTTTCTTTAGATAAATGCATACTGTACTGCATGGAAGACTTAAAGTATGACATTTCTCAGTAGGTTACACTATAATTAGTTAAAGTTACAATTTGAATGCCTAACCACACTAAATATTTTATATTACAGATGACTTTGAATCTGGTAGTGTGTTCTTTTATATCTGCTCGCTATACTTCCTCCCTAGTTGGCAACATGTTGAAAGTTACATAATAAATTCAGTCTAATTTTAAATGTACCAATAAGCTATATTTTATTTATAGTAAGCTACACTTACTATGTGCCAGACTTTATTAGATTAAGTATATTTTCTTATCAAAACCTCACAGCCAGCTCAAGATTTAAGTACTATGATTATTTCTGTGTAATCAATGAGGGAAGTGAGGCCCAGAGAAGTTTACCTTGCTTTAGTGCACAGCTCTGAGCTAGAGTACAATCCAAGGCGGTCCGGCTCTGGCATTTGCCTTGTGAAATATTCCACTATACTGACCTCCATTGTAGGTCTATTAACATAGTCAGTGGAGAATGAGGCATCACCCGAAAATCCAGTATATTATTATCTCTGCTACAAAACAAATTGGTGCCACAAATAAACAACCATACATTTAAAAGCTTCACTGATTTTTTTTCTGGTAGAAAAAAGGTATGTTACTTATTTAGTATCTCTGTTTTTCAAAGACTATTGGATAGAAAACATAATTAAAGGCATGGGATAGAGTTGGCATGGCCTGTTTTGAGACTGAATAGGTATCGGATCTACAAAGACTGTATCCTGTGAGTCAAAGGAAGACAGATGTGAGAAAAACAAGATGGATTTTACCAAATGGGAATTTAAAACAACCAAAGTATGAAAACAGCAGTAATAAACAATTGGTGAATGGAGAGATTTGGGGCATGTATTGTTAATAAGGAAAATATTCTTGGTAGGAGGAGAAGAGTTCAAGATTAAAGGAAGAAAATTACAATGTGTGGAATAGAAAGGAAGAAGTTATTACGTGTGTGAGGGGAAATCTAGGGAATGTTCACAAGGAATTCTGCCAAGCCCTTAGAGACCAACAAATTGGGCCACGATTGGGGAAAAAAGGAACACCCTAAACTGTTTTAGGGAACACATGAGTGTGGTGTTTGAGGAATGAACAGAATGGTTTATGTGGCCCAATTTGAGAGCTATAATCCGAAAGCCATTGGAAAGCTTTTTCAGAACGGCAGTGACTGGGTCTGAAAGATGAACACTGGGCGACTATGTTGGTGGTGCTGTGGGGGATCCCACAGAGAGATGGAGCTATTATTGGGCTTCTCGGGGAGTGGAAAATGTGAGGAAAGTAACACTTTATAAGTACAAATGTGTTACTTTTCTGTAAAAGTTGTATATAAAAAAAGAAGGAGGTGGTCCGAGGACTTGTGAGAGTTATCGGTGGCATTGATGAGAAGTGAGGCAGTGTGAAAATAAAACCCAGAACTGAATCATCACTGGGACTTGTGGAGCCGTGGTCTATATGTGTATGGAAATCAAAACCTGTGTGCACGATAGCAGATTCCACAATAAGGAGCAGAGGTTCAGGTGGAGAAAAACCTCAGTGCAACTTGCATGTAATAGAAATAGGTCAGTTACAATGATCCAGAGAGGGGCAGAGAAAGAAGAAAACTAATTGAGTCATGTCTATAGATACTGTAGGAGAGAGAAAGGACTGGGGGAAACAAGAGAAAAATAATTTCTCCAAGTTCGCCCTTTTCCTAATTGAATCATATGTCGAGTTTTCATATTTGAAAAAATATGGATTGGATTAAAAGAAATATTTTAATTTTGGCAGATCTCCACTAGAAACTTTTATAAATATACATTCTTTTCTGGTTTTTCACTACTCACAAAAATGAATCTTAACTTTTCAATTGAACACATAAAGTAAAATAAATAAATAAATAAATGTACCTCAACAAAGTTCAACTCTAATTGCTTTAATCTAATATTTTATTTCTTATAAAGTATCATTGTTTTAGGTTTTACATGGTCACGTTAAAATACATTCAATTAATGGGGAAATTATTTTACAAAGCCTGACTTAGAGTTACCACATTCATTATAGTCAATACATTAATACATTATGGAAAATTAGGAAATTTATTTTACAGTTCTTCCCTCCTCTTCTGCCCCAGAAGTGTTTATATGTGAGGCAGAAGCATCAGAGCTAGGGATAATTAGTTTGGTCTTTTGGAACGTTTCCCAGATAATAACATGGTGCCCCAGAGACCTGAGAAAAGAACAGCCTGTATGAAACTCCGAGTTCTAACTGAAGCCTAATCACGGACTCGCATTCAGGTTCTTTGAGCAAATTACTTAAACCCATCTCCGGGTCTCTCCAACATGGGATGTGTTAGCAATTTAGTGATGGTAAAATGCCTTGAAAGTATAAAGCTACACCACGTGAGTAGCGATTAAGTAAGAATGGAGAAAACAAAGGAAGAAACAAGTTCGGGAATCTGCTAGGAGTCATTCCTGGAAAAGCTCCTCAGGAGACCAGGGTGCCTGCATGGGCTCTCTTGTGCAGCAGCTAATTTAATAGACCACTCTCCATCAGGAGGAGAAGCCGAGGGACTCTGTGAACTCCCCACTAGATAAGCACAAATTGAATTGGTACAGATATTTCTTTTATGTGCTGAGGGAGAACATTCAGAGTGTCCTATGGCCTGGGGCAGTTTACACTGAGGAAACAGTGGGCTGCCGTCTCAGACCTGTCAGGAGGCCAGCTGGATGCAAGTGGGTAGATTGCTGTGTCCTGACTCAGCCTTTGGTGTCTCCGAAATACAGCATAGATGTGTGAAATACTCAAGAAAAATTTCAGAAGAAGAGAAGTTATGCAGTCTATGTTTCCTTACCCCAATATCTTGAGGCTTCATGTGTTTCAGAATTTTGATTTTTTTATATAAGGTCATATCTATCTATCTATCTATGTATCTGTGTGTCTATCATCTATCAACCATCCATCTTTGGAGACCGAGGCATTCCCCTGTAATCCAACGCATTACTATCTCTTGTCACGAAACATTGGAGTGGCACAAATAAACATAAATCATACACAACCTCACATCAATTCAGGTTCAATTTTGCTAGTAATTGATTTATTAAATGATTTTTTTCAGCAATGAGAATTTGGCTTTTATCAGAAACAGACTCATAGATAAAGAGAACAGACTCATCGTTGCCAGAGGGGAGAAGAGTTTGAAAAAGTGAAAAAGGTGAAGAAATTCGGAAGCACAGTCAGGTAGTTACGGAATAGTCATGGAGATGTAAAGTACAGCACAGAGAGTACAGTCAATAATATTGCAATAACTGTGGATGGTGCCAGGTGGGTGCAGGAGATATCGGGGGAACATTTTATGAAGTATGTGATTGACTAACCACTAACTATGCTGTGTACCTGAAGCTAATACAAAATAATATTGAATGTAAACTGTAATTTAAAAATTAAATGAAAAAATAATTTGGCTTTTGCATACCAGAATTGGAGAAAGATTTATTAAAAACCAAACCAAACAAAAAACCCCTCTGAGGTTGAAACTGGAAACTTAGCCTTGAACCCTGTGTAGTCCTTTGGGTCTGGATTGTATAATTTGGGGGAAGAGGGACAATTATCTACTTAGATGGAGATTGTAATTATGATTTAAGAACCTTAATTTATTTAGCTCACTGTAAAATCTTTTTTGTGATTTTCCTTAACCCAAAATCTGTGGGCCCATATATAAGCTCCCTGGGAAACAGGAACGCAATTAACTCCTGAAATTGTGTGCACATTTCTGTGTATGGGTGCATTTTTTCAAAGGAGATGGTCCATAGCCTTTTTTTCCCCCTTCCTAAAATCTCGAAGCATTCTAAGAGCCAGAAAGTTCACAAATTTCTACTTTATGTCAATATAACAGATGTTAATAGGAATAGTTTGAAAGGTAGGTTCACATTACTGTTTGGGCAACATCAGCTCTGACATAGCCGTCTGCAAACCAGATTTGTGCCTGGGCTGACATTTGCTAAAGGGCGAAGGACTGGAAGAAAACTCTATTGTTCTGTCTATGAGGGGAACTTCTCCAGGGGGCTTAGAAAGAAGAACTAGTCACAACCAAATGTAATAATAGATCGAGCAGATTAAAAACAATAATGGATGGCAATTAAAAAATAAGACATAGAAGAACCTTAAATACATATTGCTAGGTGAGAGAAGCCAATCTGAAAAAGCTACATACTGTGCAATTCCAACTCTATGACATTCTATAAGAGGCAGAACTATGGGGACAGTGAGAAGATCAATAGTTGCTAGGGTGGGGGAAGTGACAGGTGAATGGGTAGAGCGCCGGGGATTTTGAGGGCAGTGAAACTACTCTGTGTGATGTTATAGTGATCGATGCTACAATGATGTCATTATATATTTGTCCAAACCCACAGAATGTACAACACTGAGAGTGAGCCCATGGACTTTGGGTAATTACAGGGTGTCATTGGGAAGTCATCAATTGTAACAAATGTACCACTCTGGTGCCAGCACATTGACAAAGGGGGAGGCTGTGCATGTGTTGGGGGAGGGGGGTTATGGGAAAATCTCTACTTTCCATTCAATTTTTCTTCGGACCTAACACTATCCTATGAAACAAAAGCTATTAAAATATTTTAGTAGCATATTCATGCTCCTTACTGAGGCCAGGAAGGCCACACGTAGGCCATTCTCTCTACTGTCTGCTCATCTTGCCTCCTCTCCCCTCTTCACTGAGCTCCAGCCCACTGGACACCTTTCTGTTCGTCGTCCTCAGAAAACTGGTCCCTGCCCCAAAGGTTTTGTAGGAGTTACTTGCTCTGCCTGGTGCCCCTGCCCAAGATCTCCCAAGGCTGGATGCTTTTAGCATTTAAATCCCAGTTCAAATGCCACCTCCTGTAAAAGCCTTCTCTAACCTAATCTAAAATCATTCCCCCGTTACTCTCCATTTCATCGTTCTGATTTTTCTTCACAGTACTGAGAGTCTGTCACAGCTGAGTGGCTGGACATGGTGGCCCTCACAGCACATATCCTCTACTGAAACAGACTTCCTTCCCTCCCTTCCTCCCTCCCTCCCTCCCTTCCTTCCTTCCCTTCTTTTTCAGATCTTCCACCCCAGAAAGTAAATGCACTGCCATCCACTATGCCTAGAATAATGATTGCCGTCCAGTAGGCCACAGTGAATATTTATATAATGAATGAATAAATAAATGGATTACACTCATTGCATTAGTTAACAGTGCATATTGCAGAACATAGGGACTAGTAAGTAATGGTCAGTTAAAAGATTTTGTGTTAACCAGGGCAAGTTACTTAAACCTCTTTAAACTTGTTTCCTCATTAGTAAAATAGATACAGTTGGACTCATCTTGCAAGTTTATTGTGAAATGTAAATGAATTACTGTACTTAAAACACTTGGCATTCTAGAATACATTTGTTAAATATTATTGTCATTAATGTATCCACTTTACAAATAGTTAAATGAGACAAAAGGCATTTTCAATGTGATAAAAATAGATATATTTAATATACATTAGTTAGTATGTGAGATGTAATTAAATGTGTAGATAATATAATGTCATATTAATACAAATTTTAATTACTGAATATGTATTGAAATGGAAAACCTTAAAATTTTGTATTTGATTGTAGAACATAAAAGTGTTTTCTTAAGTTAAGCAGTGTTTCAGATTCTAATTTTTAAGAGCTAATAATATTTTAAAACTAAATGCATGCTTTATTCTTATTTTACATTGGACAGTGCCTAAACAGAATACCATGTAGTTAATCTTCATAACTCTCCAGAATTCAACACTCTGTATTAGTAATTCTCTCGAGAATTTTTATAGCCTGAGTATTCATTTGTCTTTATAAAAGAAACACTCATAATAGGTTGGCTAATGAGATAAATGGAGAATGTAATTTGTGGGATGTGCTCTAAGAAACAAATTTTATTTTGGAGAATTTTGCTTATTACACTGCACTGGTGGAGTTTATGAATGATTTTTTTCATACACTTAGTTATAGCTAAAAATTATTTCTCATTCAAATAGTATTTTCTCATTAAAGTTTTTGTCACTTAGTTCTTTCTCTGTCTCATTATACCAAAAAATATAGTTATAAACTAAATTTCTAAAACCATTTCATGTGTTCTAATCCCATTCATTAAATATCACACCCTAAGGACTTATTTTCTTCTGTTTTCTCTCAGACAATGCAGGCACCAAGTTAGTTTATCTCAACTTTGAAGGAACAATTTTTTAGCTTCATGATACTTCAAACTGAAATGGTCCTTAGCGACCATCTAGTCCAATTCTCATAATTTAAAAATGAGGAAATTGAAGTCCAGAAGGAAGATGTGTCCAAGATCATCAAGCGAATTAATGGAAGAGCAGAGGCTAGCCCCCCGCCCCCCCATCTCACTTGCTTTCTTTAGCTCTCTAACCACAAATTCCCAAGAGGCATTGGTCCCCTAATGAGCTCAGTGCAGACTGTGAGCTGGGAGTTGCTTCGTAGTTAAAAAGTCATAATCACAGTTGCTTTAAGGTTGTCAGCTTTTTTTTTTTAACAATTAGAGAGATATTGCCTTAGAAAAGAGAGTGCACTGAATGAAAAATGTTTTCAATTGGAGATAAATTCTCCAAGGTCACTCTCTGCCCTCCTTGTTCTTGTGAGAATTCTTTGCAGCTTAAGTTCTGGGTTGGACGCATGCTAGGGATTCCCCTTCTTGTCCTTAAGTTTCATTCTTCTCCCCAATTCTCCTATGAAACATTTTGTTAGTGGTGGATAGGTTCTAGCAAGAAAGTAAAAAGACCTATTAAATGCATCCGGTTGGGCAGAGCTTTTATGTAAAATGTAATTTACAAAATAGAGTCAATTATCTGGAACAAAAGCTTTGTCCCCCCTTACAATAGCCAGAAAATTAAAATGCAAATTTCATTTTTATGAAGATTAGGGAACTGGTCAATTCTTTCATTCATTTGACCCACCCAGACATCCCCTGTCATTCCCCTTTTTCACATTTGTATCCATAGAAGAGTATTGAAATACGCCATTGCCGTTGTGTAAATCTTAAGTGTTTGTTCTCAAAATGTATGCCATCTTTTAAACCAGGGATTGTAATCTTACTTTGCTCAGTCTGAAGGCAAGATAAGATTCCAGGCATTTCTAAAATAGTTGGTATAATTTATTGTCACTGTGGAGAGGTCAGATTTAAACCCGTTTGGACCCTGATGCCACAAAACAGCTACTCAGAGTGCAAAGGGGTAGACCTGCACATGCGATTAAGTTATCACCAAGGGAATAACCCTTGCTGTGTCCTGGCTGCTCCTGGTGTTCCAGAGATTATGTGACCCTCCAAAGCCTTCCAGTGCCTATTATGCATATTTCATCGCATAAATCACAGGTGTCAATGTACAACTCATTCTGTGAATTGCTTCCTACCAGTGACACAAAAATTATTTTCAAAATCAAAAATCATGTTTCCTCATGAACACAAATTTCTCCTGACAAACCTCCAGTGCCAAATGTGGTTTCCATTTGCTGTTTTTGGATTTATTTGACTGTGCCAAAGTTCAGGTGTGCCAGCTCTTTGTAATAAGCCATTTGGATGAAAGCTTGGCCAGCTCAAAGGATCTTGATGTATTTTATTGCTGCCTTTTAAGATTATTGTTCAGAAATACCAAGTCTAATTTTGAAATCAATTAGCCATTGGGTCTGATGAGGTGTTGGCCCAGCTCAGGTTCACACCCGCTGTCCCCAGATTATTGTTCACTTGAGTCAGGTCCTTAGGACCACGCTGTTCCCCAGCATCTGGTAGACATATGTTTGATGTTCTTGCAGAATGAGCTGATGGTTTAAATAGCAAACCCTAACGAAGAAAGCTTTGTACATTTGCTGCTGTTAGCCAGGAAAACAAACTTTTTATAATACTCTGTAAAAAAGAAAAAAAGAGACAGAGAAAGAAGAAGAAAAAGAGAAACCTCATTGCTTTCATATTTTATTATTTTTCTATGATCTGTGTCTAAAGAATTTCAATCTTTAAAATAAGTGGTAGATTGAACAGATGTAATGACAAAAGAAATTATTGGCTACCTACCAGTACTGGACAAATACTCCTCTTTCCTTGGGACCTCCCCACAACCAGACTGGACGTGTAATATCTTTCCCAGAAAGCTGCTTCCAAAGGGGGACCCTGTCTTTCTATCAGCAGTTGTGAAGGTGCAAATTCTGCCTGGCAGGGGCAGGGCTTCTGGGAACAGTGCCAGAGGGCCCACACACCACCCATGCTGTTCAAAAGAAGTGGCAGATAATAAAATGTAAAGCTAAACTACTCCTTCCGTAGGCTTCCTACTCACTGGCCGCCCAACGTTTTGGGAGAGCGGGGGATCTGACCTGTTCCTTCACACGCCACCGATACCTTGAAAGGGCTCAACACAGAGGGCTCGTGTGCAGCCAGACAATAACAGGTAGTTGCTGGGCATATTCCACTAGCTCTTTTATAGACAACAGCATCCTTATTTTCCCCCAATTCTGGAATAAAGTAGCAAAGCCACTTATACATGCAAAATGAAATTCATTGTTATTTGTGCCAGTGATAATAAGGGTTTAGTGGACTTAGCAGAGATCAGATGGGATGGAGGGCTCTTTTCTGCTTGTAGCTCCATTCCCTCCTGCTGTTAGTGATCAGTGAGGCCAGGGAGGCTGCCTGTCCATTCATCACATTCATCACTCACTCTCTGTTAAGGGAGGTTCGTTAGCTTTCATTCATTGCATCAACACATTCATTGACTGCCTGTCGCGTGTTAAGCACTGGGAAAGCAGTGGAGAGCAGAGCAGACCTGGTCCCTAACCTCATGAAGCTTGTAGTCTAGAGGCAGAGAGAAATGTCAATAACATAAAAAATAACTGAATTGTAGTTTACCATTTTTAAATATAAAGAAGTATCAGTTTATATGTTTCAATTATTATATAAAACTTGAACATTCAAACAACCTTTCTTAAAAATCACCTCATGCTTTTAATATTTTTGATAGGAAAGGTACAGATTTTCAATGGACAGGAAGTATAACCTGTTAAATAGTTTCTAGTGTATTTTAACCAAGTATTTAAAGTCCAATCCCACTTACTGAGTATATATTATGTATGTGTCATTCTACCACACTTTACCAATTTTATCCCTTTCCCCAAACATATTTACTGATAAAGACTCTGAGGATCAGAATGCTTAAATAATATATATCCTATCACAGAGCTTAGAAATTAAAACCGAGAGTGAAATAAGATAATACTTGGACACAAGGTCCATGTTCTTTCCACCAATAGTGATTTTTTTCTCAACAAACTCAATAATGATAAAAACTCATTATTATTCAATGTGCTGAGTAAATACTTACCACATTACCTCTGAACTTGCCTCTACACAACACCAGGTTTCTTCAGGTGGGTCCAAATACAAATGTTGAACACTCTAAACAAGCCTCTACCACCATCAAATATAAGAAAAGGCATAGATGTTTGCGGAATAAATATGCTTGCTTTCTTAAAGCTGAGTGTGTAACATAAAAACTTACATGGGAATACATACTGTGTGTAAGTCTGTGCAAATCACTGTGTTAAGTCTCCAACCCGAGGTGAGAGAGGCAGCATGTAGGTATTGGGAGGACAATTTATTTTCCTTCACTAGAATGGGTGGGAGGGGCAGCTGGGAAGAGAGCTTCTGAATAGGAGGAGTTCAATGAGTTTTCTGTTGCATCTGTTGAAAATTTGTTGGTACTCTGGTCACTTTGGTGGTTCCCTGGGTGCACTTTTTTCAACCTCCAGAAAAAAACATGAAGAAATATCATTATTTAACGGGGGGACATTATTAAATGGATCCATAGAATGTGACATTATTCTTTTTTGATACTATTTCTTTTCTTTCAAATTTCTTCATCAAAGAACTATACTTTGAGGATGATGTTATAATAATAAATAATAAAGCATGGATTGCTTAATCTTTTCTAAAAATAAAGCTGATTAGCTTGTACCAGAGAACTAAAGTAACCACTGTAAATTACTGCTATTAGAAATTAATGCTGTTGTAAGTTACTGGCTGAATAACAGACCGTCAGAAAGGATGTTAAAGGTGAATTGGTTTATTCTTTCCTCTAACATGCAAAACATCTTACCAATTTTTATTAAAGGTAGAATATGACTAGATATTCAACAAAGCTGAAACTTTAACATTTCTAAATTTTCTCTGTGAATTCTAATCTCAGTGAATCTTCCAAACTTCAGAAACTTAGTTTTTATAATTCCATACCTAAAAATGTAAATATCAGCTGTTTCTATGCTTTTGTTTGATTTGAGCCTATTGTAGGCCCTCTGGCTTCAAATGTAAGAAAGGTTCTTGGTAGATTCAAAACATGACTACTGAGATTAACATTTTTCCTTTAGTATTAAAAAATATGTCAGAACAGTATAAAGAAGGGGTCTGCTTTATAATTTCAGCATGTGACTCCTTATGTCAAGGTGACTGAAATTTAGAAGTGTAAGTAGTATTGTGTGCTGTTATTGTTGTTAACATTACTATTGCAGTTAAATGCAACCATGGATTTTCTGAAACATACAGCAATCCCAGCTTTCTCTTTGGGCTACCAGATACGGAAGGTCATCAAATAAAGTCACCTGGCTCAATGTCATTTTGTTGTAAAGTTGGCGAAGTGCTCTAGGAACTTAACTCTTTTATACCACTTAGCCTATGGTGAAATTTGTGTCCTTGTGTGTCATTTTGTTTGAATTCACAGAATTTTGTTTGAATTCACAGAACCCAATATCGGTGATATTCGGCACTTACTGTACTTCAGTTATCCTATATATTCAGTTACCCATTTTACCCTTTCCTTACCACCAATGTAATACTTTTGACCTTCAGTTGAGCTAGACTTTGGCAAACAGCAGTGAGGGACTCCTAAATATCAAAACCTGCCTCAGCCACCTTAGGGAGACATTAGCAGACACTGATTCCGGACTAAGAAACAGAGCCGGTCATGATCCCATGTTGCAGAAGTAATGCATCAGTGTAAGCAGCAGAGAAATCTATTTCTACTTTTTCTTAATCACAGTAATCATACTTCTTAATAGCAAAAATATCTAGAACATTGTAGAACGATTTCTTTTTCATGCCAATATCCTCCTTGTCTCTCACCTTGGTTTTATTCAGCAGTTGGTGGAGGAGGAAGCATTTTTGTCATCAACAGCCATAGCGTGGGTCTGCAGTTAGACGTACCTTCCACACTAATTTCATTGACCATAACGTCCAAACTACTTTTGAGCATTTATTCCTAATTTTCAGATGGGCATCAGAGATGAATAAGAAATGTCTGCTTATTTTATAAAACAACAAAACCACTTTAAATGTGTGTGATTCTTTTATTTTTTTTCAAAACTATTAAACACACTATATATCTAGTTCTGAAATGTATTACTGGGATGGTGGATACTTGTAATGAAGACAGTTAAATGAGGTGGGTTCACATAACTGGTGAAGCTGTGGTCAAACACTGGGCTTTTAAAGATTTTTTGTCTTTAAATTGAAAAAAATATGCATTTACTGTAAATATTTTGGAAAATGCAGAAGCATGTAAAAAAGATCATTTAAATCAACTAAAACCCAAGGTTGAGCTTTGACTCATATTAACATTTTCTTATTGCTCAGTGCTATTCTGTGTATAATAACACAATCTGAATCAAGGTGTATATAGCGTTTTGCATCCTGATTTTCCTGTGACTACTTTGTATGTCAGTAAGTGTTCTTAGAGCATATGATTTATAATAGTTGTGGGATACTGCATTTAATGTGTGTATTGTAATTTATTCAGCTCATCTTTTTCGCTGAGTTTTAAAGTTACTTTTCCTATTATAAATAAAGCTGTTATGACCATCCTTATACATAAATCTTAGTGTGCATCTCTAAATTAATTCCATATGATTAACCACCAGACATGGAATTGCTGAACCAAGGTGCATAGACATTTTTAAGGATCTTGATTCATATTGATAACTTAGCTTTTCAAAATGCTTTACTTCGTATTCCTGCCTGCAGTATATGAGAGTGTCTGTTTACCCAAACAGCACGAAGTATTATCCACTTTACTTGTTAGAGTTTCCAAGGAGAAAGTAAGAGATAAAATAACATTTCAAGATGGTATTTTATTTATACTTCTTAGGTTAAATATATATAAAGTTGTCCCTCCCTTTTATGTATAATCTTATTGGTATACTTGTCTTTTTATTTATTTGTAGTTCTTTATTCATTAGGACTGTGTTCATTAATTTGACATGTGTGTTATAATGCTCTAAGAACTTGTAAGTTCTTCCACACCATAAGCTCAGATAAATACTCATCTATAGTTTCTTCTAGGCCTTTTACTGTTTCTTTTTTTCTTCTTAAACATTAACATTATTAAACCATTCAAGTGGTTTATATGGTTAAACCATGCTTTTTCTTGGTAGAAGTAGAGGTATAACTTCATTTTTTTTCCTGAAGGACTAATGTATTATTTAATGGTTAAATCATCTTTTTCCAATTACTTTTAAGTGCCATCCTTACTATATACAATATTTTAATTTTCTTCAGTGTTTTTTGTTTCTTGGGATTTGCATTTGGTTTTATTTTGGGGGTCAATATTATATTAAGTACACTTATATTAAGTACAGTAGCTTTATAATAAATTTTATCTTACTTTTAAGTCTTCTCTCATAAATGCTTTTTACTTATCTTGGGCATTCACACCATATTCTTGGGAAAATTTAGTTAGTTAAAAATACTTTTGAGATTTTGATTCAAATCCTAGATTTTTCATTTCTCTATCTTACGTTGTAGTTGTATGAGGGTTGTTTATTTTTGGCTTCATAAAGTATTTTCAAAAATTTCAATTGTCACACTTAACACACCATCAGTTCAGCAAATCAGAATAAAAAGGAAACTAAGGCCACAGATCAATGTGAGATACAGATCTGAGCAAGTATGTGCAATTTTGGCATTTTTCCCCCAAAGCATTTATGTCATTCAACATACAATGCCCAGATTATTCCACACACCCGTCTCCCATATTAGGGAAAAACTTATTTGCTCCAAGTTGTCTACATACAGAAAAGATGTATGTAAACAGATATACAAAAATTTCAAGTGGACAAGGGGATTTATTTTCACAGTTTATTTATACCTATAGATTCCTTTGCACATTTCAGAGATTGTGTGAAACTGTACTGCTGCTACTTTTCTGAACAAACCTGTGTGTAAATACAGTTTATTTCACTTGAAGCCTGTCCCACGACCGATGGAAATTGTAGTAAAACTTCCACCTGGGTTGTCAACTACGGGAAACCTTCTTATTTATTTTTATTTGTCACAGCAGGTTAAGCTCACAAAGTCCAGGTGTTACATGGCTTTAAATCTGGACACAGGCACAGGAATAGTCTGTTGAAGGTAGTTTATTTAGGATCACTAAACGTGAAGGGACTTAACGAAATGGATTTTCTCCAGCTCTGTGGGTCAGGGTGTAAATTCAGTATACGCTGAACAGAAATAGATTACACATAAGCAGCACCAATGGAACAAAGTTCTGACGCGTGTGCTATGATAATTCTATATGCGTTCTGAAGATGCTAGGAAGGAAGGGAGCAAAGAGGCAGAAAAGCAGCAGGTTTCCCTGTTAATTTACCTAACTGTTTACAACTTTGCTAAGGTGGCCATCCATCCCTCTTAGCAATCCTTCCGGTTTTATGTGAACGGAACGTAACTGCTGCTACCAGCAGATAAGAAGGCCCCCCACCTTGTTTAAGCATAAACATTTATAGCTCTTAATCTTTTATTATTTTATATTTATTTCACTTTATTACTTTAATCTTCATTCCCAAGGCTCTTCTTTATGTATTTATTTAGAAACTACACTGTCTTCATGATTATTTTATTCTTGTTTTGTTTTGTTTTGTTTTTTAATGACTTTTCCTAAAATACATGGTTATTCTTTGGTTAACATAATTCATTCCACAGTAATTGAAGCTATCTAATTTATTTAATTAGCTTGTTATATTTGCTATATTTTCTGTTTCCTTCCTAAAGTGGTTGAAAATAAAATTATCGTTCTGCCTTTGCCTACCTATCTAGCGGATGTCTACGTCATCTGTCCAAATGCTTGTCCTTATGAGTATACAACTAATTGGATTCAATTAATGCACAAGTAATTAAAGTTGATGCTTGTATGTTATTCTAATTTTCATCACACTGTGCTTGTATTCCAATACTTTGGTATATTTCATAAACTGTCAGCTTGTGATACATTCCAGTTATAAGAGACTTTAGTTGATTCTCGTAGGATGTATATAAGTGCATGTATCAAATTGACCCATCTGGATAGCACAAAATTCCCAGACAAGCCCATTTGAACTGAGCCACTTTCGTGGTCTGCTGTACTAGTTTATGATGTCCTGTTTTACATTTATATTTGACATTTGCTTTCTACTTCCTGTACATCAATATGAGAAATCAGGAACCTTTTTCCAAATTGGCCCTTAGACTGTGTCTTCACTCGTCAATTCGTGCTATATGCCCCAACATTAGAGTTAAAAAAGTTAAAATTCCAACTTGATTCTACTACTATCAATTCATCATAAAGCAGTTAATAACTTTTTAAAAAGCATTTTGGATCGCTTCTTGGCCTTTTGGCTAAGATCAAGTGTAAAAAGCATTTTGGTCCATCATACATTGTTGTTTTAAATAAACTTCTTGATATTAGGTAAGAATTGGTAGAAAATTTCCCTACTAATGAAATTTTGTAATTCAAGATGGAATTGTGTTTTAGAATTGTTATCCCAGATATCCTCAGAAAAAGTGAAAAAGGATGAGCCAGGAAGAATAAAATAACTATAAATGGTACAGAGATAAAAATAGTGAGAAAACACTACATTTTTCTAACTAGTTGCCACTCTAAAATTCTATGTTTGACAACCTATTAAAGCTATATCTTATTTTTTATTTTACCTTATTCACTACTTCATAATAAAGTGTGGGGCAGATGGAATCATTTTTAAATGAACAAATATATGAGTACTATCTTGGCTTCTACAAAATACTTCATCTATTGTTTATACCTCCTTTTACTCACTTGCATATTAATAATTAGTCAATTATAGTGGAAAGCTGGAATGATTGTGGATCTCCGTTCTCTTCTACTTAGCTGTGTGGCCTTGTGTGTATCATTAGAACATTCCATTCTTCAGTTTTCTTTTTCCAAAAAATAGGAACAATAATATCTATCTCTTATATCTCCAAGGACTAGGTCATAATATAAACACGATGAAAGCAATTTACACCTGGAAACCACCAAATGGCTATAAGATAAATGCCATTTACATCTTGAATTCATTTTTTTGTTCTTGTGTTGATATCCTGTGGCTTTTGTTTCTAATAATGTAACTGAAACTGTAAGAGAGTTTCAATTATTTTCTCATTGGCACATATCTAATTTTGTATTTCATAGCCCTTGGGGATTCGTAACTTCCTAGAAGTGCTTTTTAGTATGTATAACTAAAAGAGAATTAAATTGAAAGCATTGAACTTTGAAAACCTTCGTGTTGTTTTATGATACTTCCTCGTGGGGGTGGGGTGGGGGCAATGTAGCTAACCTGAGTGTTTTGTGATTTAGAAGTTAATGTTGCAGACTCTTTCTATCCTCCCCTGACCCCCATCACTTCTGTGGGTAGCGCAGAAAGTCGCATTGGCCACTCTGTTAAATCATCTATCATTTCCCTGGCGAGTTAAATTGGCCGATGTATACGATGAATTGGAGTTAAGGCGGTTGCTTCTCTTTGAAGCCCCGAGCATTTGTTTCCAAATAAACTGGCTGAATTAGTGAGTCTCTATGTAATTTATGATTTTTCATTTACTTGACTTATTTCCATGATGATTGGAGATTAGTCCATTTTAAAGAAGACAAGAGAAATTGGGTTTAAGAAACATTAAAACTAGACCCAAAAGCATACCAAGATCAAGGAGTTCAAAGTTATGGTGACAGATCGTCCTTAACTCATGCCCCACTCAAGAAAGAAAAAAACTCCTTTTTTGCTAACATAAGTGTTTGCAAAATTTGTATTTCCTTTTTATGCTTATAGGAATTAACATCTGAGTTTCATATACACTTAAAGTCATGGGCAAACTCTTGGTTATACAGGGTTTACAGTTTAAAATGCGAGAAACTCCCAGCACAGAGCTGGAGCTGTGCCTGCTCAGGGATTAAGCTTTGAAGGCCGCAGTGATGTCACTGGATTAGAGGTAGGAAGACACATTTTGGTAAGGCTGAAACCAATGCCAAATTCATGACTCCAGAATTTATGCTTGAACTCTAGACTGCCTACAAATTCATGCATCCCAAATTTATGATTGAACTCTCAACTTTCTATCTACAGAATTAAGTGCATGCACTAATAAATAAAGATTCCTGAACCTCAAAGGAAGTGCGGTGCCATCAGTGTGCAGTTACCATGTAAAATCCTGATCCGGAAGTCAGTGCCATGACATCCTGTGGATGGGCACTGTCCCACTTTAGAGGATGTTTAAAATATTGATGTCCCTAGAATTATGCAAATTAGAATTGGAAGAAACTCATTTTATTATAGACCATCTCATATTTTGACATTTTATTAGAATTTCTTTTCTTCACTTTGCTCTCTTTTCATTGTAGGTCTCAAGGGATAGTAATAAGACTGTTGTTTTTCTTGGGGAGAAATTGCAAAATCAAATTCAGATATTCCTTGACCTTTACTCAAAGATTTTTTTCTTGATTTTTTTATCTTAAAATTTTGAGTCCAGTGTTGGGATAGTGCCAAGTATCTGGATGAAAAGATCAGCCATCCAGATGTTTTATCTGTGTAATAATAAATAGCTCTAGAGTGGCCTTCAAGGCCCTGCAGCACTTGGATCCACCTTACATTTTTCTGTATGCTCCCATTTTTTCTAAACAGTAGTCTGTAGCTCAGCAGGAAAGCTTACTGTCTTGCCTCTTCTAGTTTTATTTCCTTTGCCCCATTTACTTTCGCCTACCAGCACAAATGCCTTCCTCCCTTGTTCTCTGCCCTATTGTACACTGAGGTGTTTGTCACGTACCTTGTCCCGTGATGGCTGTGTGTTTATTACAAACCTTTGCTGAAGGTCCGGGGCCACCATGCCATCTCTAATCTTGTATTCTACCCTATATCTTTTATTTTATTTTATTTTATTTTATTTTATTTATTTATCTTTAGAGGGAAAGGGAAGGAGAGAGGGAGAGAAATATCAATGTATGGTTGCCTCTCGTGTGTCCCCTGCCGGGAACTCGCCTGCAACTCAGGCATGTACCCTGACTGGGAATTGAACCGCGATCGTGTGGTTCGCAGGCCCGCGCTCAATCCACTGAGCTATACTAGCCAGGGCTCTACCCTATATCTAGCATATGGAAAATGTTCAAAAATATCTATAAAATTGTCCATTTAACAAATGATCAGCAAAATATTGGTTAATCAACCTAGTGTTTTAGTTATTTATTTATTTTTTATGATGGTAAACAATTCCAGCTCTCATAAATTTTTTTCTTTAGTTAGTGCATCTTGAAATGTTAACAGGCAAAGTAATATCTATATTTAAGGTATATAATACAAGCAAATGCAAATTTTAAAATTGGGGAGGCAATGGAAAAAAGAATTCTAAGGTTTTAATTTCATAAAGTTGCAGTAGACTTATGCTTTTATCACAATAATATTTATAAGATGAGTTAGGGAGCAATTTACAAAATTGTAAAATGAGAAAGAAATGGTGGCTTCACCCTTTTGTAATTTCCAAAGTTATCAGAGATGAAAAAAATTGGAGACAAAGGGCTTGTGTGTGTCATAACTGCGTGAAAGTACAGTATAGAGGTATTGTTTTAGGATGAGCTTCTTGTTAAAACAATTTCGTTTTTAACAAGAAATGTTAGAATATTTTAAAACTATTTTTCTAGTTGGTCCAGTTTTGCTTTTTTTTTTTTTAAGATTTTATTTATTTATCTTTAGAGGGGAAGGGAAGGAGAGAGGGAGAGAAACATCAATGTATGGTTGCCTTTCGGGCGTCCCCTGCTGGGAGTTGGCCTGCAGGGAACTGGCCTGCAACCCAGGCATGTGCCCTGACTGAGAATCGAACCGCGATCGTCCGAGTCGCAGGCCCGTGCTCAATCCACTGAGCTACACCAGCCAGGGCCCAGTTTTGCTTTTATTAATCTATATAACATTGTACCCCATGATGACCATCTATCTTCCCCAAATAGTATTTTTCATTTGCAATAGTACTTCTCCACGGCTGCACCTTCTGGCCGGGAGAAAGTGTCAGACCGACATATCCGAGGCGAAGGGACAGTACAGCAACGTCCCCCACAACGAGGAGCCTCCGGCTTACTCTGTGTGTTGTACCCCTTTTCTACAGGCCAGCACTCCTCCCCCTCAGCGGGTCTTCATTCCCTCACGACCTTCCCAAGCCACACGTCTAAGCTCACTTTTGTTTTTTAAAGAGACCATGTGTGTCTCATTTTTCTAGTCATTCAAGCAGATCACAGTTGTTTTGCTTGGGACTGGAGAGGCCTGATGGATGTTTAAGGTGGCTCTCTTCTAACACTCTTGAGTATGTTATTTAATCTTTTAGTAGCTCAGTTTTCTCATCTGTCGTTTGTCAAATGTGGCTAACAGTAGTATCAATCTCATATTAAGTCTTTTGAGAATTAAATACATGCATACACGTAAGGAGGTTAGAATTCTACTGAGTGTTTGGTGTTTAATTAGCATGAGCAATTACGCAGGCTGATTAGCCTGCTCAAAGCCATCTCGGCGAGTTTAGTACAATGCCATCTTCTTCACAGGTGGAGTGAGACAGGGCTCACAGGTAAAATGTAAGTAGGTAACCAGTGAAACAGCATCGATAATGGGCTAATATTTACACCTCTTTTTAATTTTTGATTCAACCTGTCTTCTAAGTCTTACACTTTCAATTTCTATATGAATATGGAAGTTCATTTCACAATAAAAATTTTTAATCTATTTTCATAGTTCTTTTGTCCAGAGTTGTTTTTGTAAAGGGAGAAAGGTAAGTTAAATCTGGGACAGTCTATCTCATTATACTTTTTGACCAAGTAATAAACCTTGGAAACTTTAAAGGCACATTTTTTTAAGGTTTTTTTATTTCTAATTTATTTTTGTAATAGTAGTTTCAATGTTGCATTCATTGCAATTAGTTCTTCTCTTTACCTTGTGACCTGAGTCTCCATACATTCGGCCACAGTGCGTGTTATAGATAAAGCTCCTGTTTACAGGACTACCCTCCTTGGACCACTTACTTTACGGTCCTCCTTGTATCTATTTGTTTATTCTAGTGACTGTCCTAAACCTGCTGTTTTGAGGGCATGTTGGAGGCTTAAGTGTACTTTGCAATATCTGCCCTTTGATGTCTATTTGCCTTTGAGTGTTTTGGTTCCAGAGCCTCTCGCACAAAATACTTTTGCCTATGGTTTTACTCCCTTCAGGCTCTATCCATTTTAATTTTTAATATGTAGTGCAGATCTTATCCCTTGTTTTCTGACTCTCACTCCTTGGTAACTGATGTAGGGCACCTCCCAAGTCCCCGGGAAAGAGATAACTAATTCTTTAATGTATAAATACTGGTACTACCTCCCCCTCCTTCCCTCCTTTTACTTAATCTCTCCCCGTCGTTCTCTTTCTCTTCCTTTTCCTTCATGTATTCCTTTCTTTAGTTGTGGGTAGAGGAGGGATTTTTGTTTATTTAAACATCTATCTGTTCTTCACATAATACTGTGTGTATTTCATTTTCATTTTCTTATTTCTTATATTTTGATCCCACTTTTTGACCATGCTATCTTTTTAGGTCCCATTTATAAGAAGTCTTATTATAAATCCTTAATGTCAGACAGAATTCTGTTTTTGACATTAATTCCTATTTATAATTTATAGGTTCAATATTCTTTTGCTATATTTGCAGCAAATATCATCTCTGATAAATCATTACTTGCTAGTGTGCTCAGTTTATAAGTATCTTGCATATTATCTCACCATATGATTGCTTATGATACTTTGGGATCATACACTTTTTTTCCTAGAAAGCCCATTGAATTAATTTTATTTTTAAACTTAAAATCTTCACCTGAGGACATGCTTATTGATTTTAGAGAGAGGAGAAGGGAGGGAGAAAGAGAGAGGGAGAGAAACATTGATGTGAGAGGAAAGCATTGATCTGTTGCTTATTCTATATATCGTGACTGGGGGTGGAACTTGAAACCTAGGTATGTGCCCTCACTTGGAATTGAACCCTCAACCCTTCTGTTTACAGGACAGCTGTCCAATCAACTGAGGCATACAGGCTAAGACTGGATCACAAACTTTTATAGCACCTTATGTGTGGGTGGGATTTGAGGGAGAGACATAAGATTTCTAACATGGCATTTCCTTTTGATTCTTCGTTGGAGTTTAGGTTCCATTTCAAGAGCTACAGCTCATCTCAAGGAGATTGATCAGGATCAATAGATTCTTCTTCTATTCCTACTTGGATATACATTTTTAAATATATAAGATATTAACTGCAAAGAGACTCTAGAATTTTCCATCCAAGTTTCACTTTTTACTATGTTACTGGGAATTAGGCATCAGTTGAAGAAACCCAGGTTGTCAACATTAATTCATTCACTCTGAGTTAATAATGTCTCTCAATCTGTAGAGATAGAACTCCTAGGAAACATTTGCCAAAATTATTGGGGAGCTTAATTGACATTTACTGGGCAAGAATGTTTCATGCTAAAAGTTCTGCAATACATGGATCAATCCTGAAAATAATAAATTATTCAGAACAAAATGCCAATAGGGCCTTCTTTAAGCATGAAGAGTCTTGTTCAAGTTTTTCTGGAATGTAGATATATAAAAGGCCTGAAAGAAGGGGTGTAGATCAGTTACTGATTTACCAAACAAATGGATTTGGGAGGGATAACCAGGCACCTACTTTTTTATTTTCTCCCATGGGTCTTTCAAATCAGTTTCACAACTTATTTTTCCCCGCAACTGAAATGACTCTCAGGTTTGATTTTTGTGTGTGTGTGTGTGTGTGTTTATTTTTTATTTTTATTTATTTATTTATATTTAATTCTTATTCAAGTACAGTTTTCTGTTTTATATTCCCTGCCCTGCCCCCCCAGGGCTCCCCACCTCCCTCCCATTTCCACCCCCCACCTTAGTTATTGTCCATGTGTCCTTTATACTTATTCATCTGAGTTCCTCCCCTTTTCCCCTATGATTCTCTCCCCTCTCCTCTCTGGACCCTGTCAGCCTCAGGCTTGATTCTTTAATGACATTCCTTGAAAATAGGAAGACTGGTCTAATCAAAAGCAATATCAAACTTCCAGACTCATACCCGATTTCAATTTCATGTCTGACGTAAGGTGGGAAGACCGCAGTGAGGGAAGAGAGCAGGGCTAATTTGTCCTCCTTCCTGCAGACTGCTCTTTGCATAGATGTGATCAGGCGTAGGTGCCCCTGCTGCTAGAGAGCATCTCTACCTGACTCTCTTAGGGTGTCCCCAGTGGGAATCCTTACCGCAGCTCTCCTCAGGCCTAAAGTCTCCTGTCTTCCTATTTCTGAGACTCCATGCTGTCTCCTGTGGCCCATTCATTTATTAGATCAAATTAGTCCTCCAAAGTGATCTTTTTGAGTGAAATAATTTTTAATGCATCCCAGGCTAGTGTTTTGTTTGCAGGAGTCACATCTTGTCCATAAATATCTTTGTTCCACTGAGGTTTGAAGGCAATTACTTCCCACTGCAATCTTTCTTCTGGTGCTGCCAACTTCGGCCAGCCTCTCACCATCATAATTCTCCTGGTGAGAGCCCTACATCCCTCAAAACCAGAGTGATTGCCTTAGCATCCTCTCTCTCGCTCAGCTTCTCTCAGCTTCTCCCCCAAGAAGCGTAGAATATTGACATCCTTCTCCAAAACATGTTGCACTCTTAGAATTTTCAGTCTCAAAATTTTATACTCTGAAGTCGAATCATGGGCAAAGGCTAGAAAAACAAATGTAGTTCCTTGCAAATGCAGCTTATATGGCCTCGTACTTTGCTTAGGATGTGGGATAGTTGGCCCCCATTATTAGATTTTGGGGTTTCAGAAAAAACAGACTGAAAATGCTCCATTTAGCAGCCCATTTATTATAAACTGCCAGTTCATCATGCAGTTCATCATCAAGGCTGTGCAAGGAACTTGGTGACCAACACAGACATGAGGAACAGAATGTTGGTGACAAGTATTAGTATTTACTCACAGGATAGAGTGTGGATGGTCAGACTTCAGGAATGCTAGCTAGAGTCAGAGGGCAAAAAATGTCATAAAAGAAAAGTGCTTCCTTTTATAGATTATTCTCTCTTTTTATAGGTCAGCCAGATTACTAAGGGTTGGAAGTTCTGGGTATGAGTCAACTGAGCTTCTTCCCAAGGCCTGTGCCTGTTTTTTCTTGTTAGGCTGCAGAACTGGACTCAAAACCCTCAAATGAATTAAGCCCCAAGAGATGGATTTTGGAGACCATATACACACACCAGAATAAGGCATGAGCTGCAGAATAGCCCCTTCAATAACAGAAACAAGGGGAACTCTGCTGAACACAAGAGAACACCAAGAGCTGGAGCAGAGACTGAGGTTAATAGGCAGTAGGTAATATGGATGTCGAATATTCATCAATTCATGACTTAGCCCAGTTTCTCTAGAAAATAGACCCTGATTTAAACATATTAGTCAGCTCAGACTGACATAACAAAATATGTACTAGGTGGTCCAAACAACAGAATTTTTTGACAGTTTTAGAGACTGGAAGTCCAAGTTCAGGGTACCAATATCATCAGGTTCTGATGAGGACTCTTTTCCAGCTTGCAAATGGCTGCTTTCTTACTGTGTCCTCTCTGGTCCCTCTTGCTATAAATGCACTGATCCCATCATGAGGGACCACTCTTAATACCTTATGTAACCCTAGTTATCTTTGAAATTCTCTATCTCCAAATACCCTCACATTAGTTATTAGAGCTGCAACATATTAATTTGGGGGTCCAGCAATACTCAGTCCATATGAATCAAGTACTGATGCTTTTATCAGGAGGTAAAAAACTCAGAGAAACAGGAGTGAGGACGGTAAGGTAAATGCGGAATAAGGTCAATGAGGATGAAGGGTGGGAAATAAAACTGAAAATGCTGGGTTACTGCTGTGGCCATTGCTTTCTTGTGAGCTTCAAAAATAACCAGTAAGATTCTCAGCAGAAATCTCCATTTGGGACTACTATAAACAAGCTATAGCAAAATCTGTGCTTTGGAGCAGGCCACTGGAATGAAGAAAGAGAGACTACATCTTCTAAGCTCCCTGTTATTTCCTGTTTCATGTTGGTTAAAATTTGCCCCGTGGTGTGACCATTCCCTTGGCATTTCTGGTTTTGTCATCCCAGGTGCTGTGGCATTTTACTGTGTGGTATTTCACTGAAGTCCACGGTGATTGGCGGACCCACAGACCCCAGGAGTGTGTTGGCAACCCTGAGGCAGTGGCACCCCTTGACCTCACCAGGAGTTGCTCAGAGACACTGTTAGCAAGTTAAGTCAAAAAGATGTGTCTGAAACAGATGTTTTGGTAGCTTGATAACACGTGATATGAGAGGAGTCTGTGATAGGTGAGATACAAGGGCTTACAGGAAGGCAGGTTTGAGAGAAGAAAGCAGGACTCCAAAGCAAGGAAATAAAGTTTTAGGGCAGGACTTCCATGTTCAGAAAGATTAGCATGAAAAGGGTAGATTCAAAAGAAAGGGCAACTGGACTGGGAATCAAATGAGGAATCCAGACAGAGCAAATAAGAAGTGGAGTAAAAGCAATCTGTAAAAACCCTGTTACAAACTCGGAGCAGGATCAGCAGCAACAAGACTGTCCAAGGAGAACTCTACCACCCTCTGGGATTCTTAAAGTCCCCATATTAGGAAGGAAATAGGTACGATACTGAAATTAATTCATTCAGTTCTTTGTATGTCTTTATTCATTCAAGTATATTGGTTACATAACAGGTCTAAGTATCAGAAAGTCACCACATACATGGTCATTGAATTAATCCATGAACATGGATTATCTTTTTAAAATAATACATACTCCATACAAAAGAAAAAGTGTAATTTCCTGTGTTTTTCACCACTCTCTTAACCAAGTCCAAACTTGAGAGGTCACAACTAATAACAGTTTCTAATTTTAATTATTCTAGATACTTTTAAACTTGTGAAAAATCTAATTATACCTCTGATTCCTGACACTAATTTTAGTTACTATTTGTGTACTCTCCTCTGTGAAAATATGAGCAATTAACACATACCAAATATCATGTTCCCTTTCTATTGACCTTTAAATTTTGTTATATGTTTTTCATTCCTTAAAGCTGTTTTCTTTATATCATTAAAATATACACCACATTTTCTATTTTTTTATTGCTTTTAGTCAGTACAGTCAAGCATGCATGACAATTTTTGGTCGGGGATGAACTGCATGTATGAGGGTAGTTCCATTATAATCTTAAAATGGAGCTGGAAAAATTCTATCACCTGGTGATATCATAGGTGTTGTACCGTCACAGCGCAATGCGTTATGTATTTGTGGTGATGCAGGTGCAAACAAACCTGCTCTGTGTCAGTCATATGAAAGTGTAACAGAGACACTTGCGTGCAGTACATAATGCTTGATAATGATAATAAACAACTGTGTTATTGGTTTGTGTATTTACTATAACATATTTTTATTATAGTCATAACTGTGTTCTTTCTACTTATTAAAAAATGTTTACTGTAAAACAGTATGCCGTGTTACACCAGCAGCCGCATCACTCTTGTGGTTACCACATCACTTGAGCACATCATCTTCTCTTGCCCGATTTAGTTTTGTGTTGTTTTGTACAGTAACTTGCTGTACAAGGTGTAGCCTGGGAGCGATAGGCTATCCCATTCAGGTTTGTGGACAAGTACTCTACAGTGTTCATATAGCCATGCAGTCGCCCGATGGCACATTTCTCAGAACGTATCTTTGTCATCAGGTGGTGCGTGACTGTGTCGCAACATTTCAAACAGTATTAGAACACACGTCCACTCTCTCTCCCTTTCTCCATCACCCTCCACTTTCCAGGTTTCATTGTTACGTTATAATTTTTACGTCATTGGGGTTATGATATTTCATTATATTCCATAACTCTAATCAGGTTTTTGTACCTTTATACAAGTTAAATCAGAAAATTGAAAACTTCCACATGATACTAAAGTTACAGAGAGGGAAGTTCATGCCTATTGAGGGTTTGTGATCCAATGGAAGATTTTCTAAGGCCAAGGCTAACAAGTCCTCTTTCTATTTCCAAATATCTTCTTGTCTTCTCAATCATTCTCAGTTGACACTGTACCTTGAAACCTATGTCGCCCCTTCTTTAAAATAATACTAGTTATTTTTTTAATGAATAAAATTTATTTTTAGGAGCAGTTTTTAGGTTTATAGAAAATTGGGTAGAAAATTGGGTAGAAAGAGCCTATTTGCCCTTTGGTTCAATATTATCAAGCTATTCACATAGATGATATGATTATCTCCCTGGATTTGGAGAAGACATTTGACAAAGTAAACATTCATTTTTGTTTAAAACACTCAATAATATAGGAATCATTTTAAATGATTATCCTTTCTTTCTTAATTTATCTTTTCTATATATGGACAGGTGAATATCTCTCTCTATATATATACAGCCAGTGTCACACTTCATAGAAAGATAAGCATTGTAAGCATTTTCACTATAGTCAAGGACAGGAGTGAATGCCCACTATCACTACTGCAATTTAGCCTTGTCTGAACGAGATTAACCTACAGGTTAGACAAGAGAAGAAATTAGAGGCAGAAAATATTGATTAGGAGGTGGTGAAACTGTTACTACCTGTAGTTGATATAATGTTATTTGTGGGAAACCTCAGGCGCTAAGTAAGAAAACAGAACACTAGTAGTAATATAGTAATAGATAATATAGTAATTTTATTACTATATATTAAGTAATATATTACTTAATATATAGTAATATATAACTATATGTTAGTTATTACTAAATTATTTTAGTAATATATTATACTAAATTACTTTAAAATATTTAACATTTTATTTTTAATTTATAAATTATTTAAAAATTACTATAAATTAAGATAATATAATAATTTTTATCTTATTAAATTAATATGGTAATATATTACTACATAGTAATATATTACTATATATTAAGTAATTAATATACTAAATATTTTACTAATATATAGTAATATATAATACACTAAATATATTACTAAATTATTAAGATAATATAATAATACAAAAAGTATAAAATTTATATATATATTACTTCTAGTAATATATGTATTACTACTAGTAATATATATATAAATTATATATATATAATATATTATATATAATTATATCTTATTATATATATATATAATTCACCTAAACAAAAACCAACCTGTTAAAAGATACAATGGAAGATTTCATTTTTAATAGCAACATGGAGAATAAAACCATAGGCCTAAACTTAGCAAGAAATGTGTAAACTTTGTATGAAAAAACTTTAAACTACTCCTGAAATACATAAAGGTAAACTTAAATTAATAGAAACTCATACTATACTCTGAGATTACAAGACTCAATACCAATGGTGTCTATTTGCCCTAAGTTCTTTTGCTTGTTTTTAAAAAAAATTAATTTAATGTGTTTTTAAATTTGATACCAATTGGGACTATACAAAATGATTTTGAAGTTCACATAAGTAAATAAATGAGTATTTGTCTCTCTCTGGCTGGCATAATACTCTTCAGTTCCATCTGTACTATCACAAAAGGTAAGATTTCTTTTTTATGGCTGAATAGTATTCCACTATTTGAATGAACTACATCTTTTTTATCCACTCATCTACTGATGGGCAGTTGGGCTGCTTCAAAGTCTTGGTGATTATAAATAACACTACAATAAACATAGGAGTGCACATATTCTTTTGAATTAGTGTTTCAAGTTTCTTCAGATGTATTCCCAGGAGTGAAATCGCTGGGTCATAAGGCAGTTCCATTTTTTTAAAGATTATATTTATTTATTTATTTCTAGAGGGGAAGGGAAGGAGAGAGGGAGAGAAACATTAATGTATGGTTGCCTCTCGTGCATCCCTTGCTGGGAATTGGCCTGCAACCCAGGCATGTGCCCCAACTGGGAACCAAACCATGGTCCCTTGGTTCGCAGGCCCGCACTCAATCCACTGAGCTACACCAGCCAGGGCGAGGCAGTTCCATTTTTAATTTTTTGAGAAAACTCCATTGTTTTTCACAATTGCTGCGCCAATCTGTATTCCTTACAACAATGCATGAGGATTCTCTTTTGTTGAAATCTAATGAACAAAATATACAAAAAACCAAAATAGAAACAAACTCATAGATACATAAAACAGATCAACAGCTGTTAGAGGGGAGGTTTTGGGGGGCTGGGTGAAAAAGGTCAAGGTATTAAGACAAAAAGCTAAAAATTTCCTAGGCGCGGACAGCAATGTGGTGATTACCAGAGGGAAAGGGGTTGGAGGAGGTAGAAGAGGATAAAGGGGGGATACATGGTGACGGAAGGAGACGTGACTTCGGGTGGTGAGCACACATAGAGGATACAGATGACGTATTAATAAAAGCAAGTATAGCCAGATAAATTCTGGCTAAAACGAACACTGAAGAGAAACTAGTCCTAAGAGATATGAAGTATATGATAAACCTCAGAAGAGAATGTAGTGTGATACTTGTGTGTGAACAGACACATAAATATGCAAACTGTATTCAGGTATTTAGTATATGATAAAGCTGCCATCAGAAGAAATGAGTAAAGATGAAGTTTCTTATTTTTATGTGTTCCAGAGTGCCAGTCTTAACTTTTCAGGGCTGCTGGATGTTGTATTATGTTTGGGAAAACCTCGCCCAATCTGAAGTTACAAACAAAAATTGATGCATGGTTTCTGTTCATTAAAAAACATGAGCATTCGATCAGTCATATTACAACAATTTGTTAGCCATCTGGAGTAAGTTAACATTGCACATCTTACACCAGGACAAATTCCAAATGGATCAAAGATTGAAGTTTTGAAAATCAAACCATACAAATGCTACAGGAAAGAATTGTTGAATTCTTTCATATCCTTGCATCTGGGAAGGCCTTTTTATTATAATGCAAAATCTAAAAGTCATTTAAGGCAAAAATGATATTTTCAGCTAGATAAAAATCAAGAGCTTCAACATGGAATGAAAAATAGACCATCCACAAACTCAAAAAATAAATGAGAATTTCATGATGGTGGCAGAGTTGGGATTTTAACTCATATCATCAACAGAGACTAACTCCCTAATATATAGATAGCTCTCAGAAATTGAGATAAAAACAGTAATGAGGCTGTTCATAGATAAATACATAAATTTCCCTTCAAATATAGGAAAAGAGGCAACACCTCAATGCTAATATGAGAAACACAGGATTAATCCACAGTGAGATACGATTTTTAACATGTTATTGGCAAACATCTGAAAGGCTGACAAATTCTTCTAGCAAAGCTGTGGGAAAACTAGTGTTCTTGTACATTGTTTTTAAGATTCCAAAGTGGAACAATTCTGAAGGAATGAAATTTGGTATTTTTTACTAAAATTCATCTAACCTTCCCTTGTAATCCCACTGCTAGGATGTAATCTTATAGACACATATGGACATTTAAGACATTACTTATGTATACAATAGTAATTCCAGGATTGTTTCTAACACTACAAGACTGGAAACTGCTTGAGTCTTCAACAATAAAGGACTAGTCACCTGAATTCTGGTGAGCCTACACAACACAGTTGTAGGAAGCTGTAGAAAAGAGTGACATGACAAAGATCTGGGTACCAACATGATGAAGTCTCCAACATTTGTTAAGTGATAAATGTAATAGAACAATATTTGTGGTAAGCTATTTTTGTGTATGAAACTTGGAAATAAATATATATTTATACATTTATTAAAACATTAGAATATACAGCAAAAAACTTAAATAAAATTGCCATCAGTAAGGGAAAGGATGGGGAAAGAGAAAGGAGTCTTTTCCTCCCAAACTCTTTCTATAAAGCCAGCATCATCCTAATTTCAAAACCAGATAAAGACACAACAATGAAAGAAAACTCCAGGCCAATATCATTGATGAATATAGACACTAAAATCCTCAACAAAATATTGGCAAATCGCATCCAACAATACATTAAAAAGATTATACTCCATGACCAAGTGGGATTCATCCCAAAGATGGTACAATATTCTCAAATCAATAAATGTAATACATCACATAAACAAAAGCAAAGACAAAAATTATATGATCATATCAATAGATGCAGAAAAACATTTGATAAGGTACACCACCCATTTATGATAAAAACACTCAGCAAAGTGGGAATAGACAGAGCATTCATCAATATAATAAAGGCCATATATGAGAGACCTACAGCCAACATCATACTCAATGGGCAAAAACTAAAAGCTTTTCCACTAAGATCAGGAACAAGACAAGGTTGTTGTCTTGTTGTCAGTTGTCCACTTTCACCACTTCTATTCAACATAGTATTGGAAGTTTTAGCCACAGCAATTACACAAGAAAATGAAATAAAAGGCATCCAAATTGGAAAAGAGGAAACAAAACTGTCATTTTTTGCAGATGACATAATAGTATACATAAAAAAATTCTATAGAATTTACCAAAAACTGCTTGATCTAATAAATAAATTTGGCAAAACAGCAGGATACAAAGATAATATCCAGAAATCAAAGGCATTTTTGTATGCCAACAGAACATCAGAAGAAGAAATCAAGAAAAAATCCCATTTGATATAGCAAAAAGAAAAAGAAAATACCTGGGAATAAATATAACCAAGGAGGTAATAGACCTGTTCTCAGAAAACTACACAACAATGAATAAAGAAATCAAGGAAGACACAACAAATAGAAATATATACCGTGTTCATGGATCAGAAGAATTACCACCATCAAAATGTATGTACTACCCAAAGCAATTTACAGATTCAATGCAATGCCTATTAAAGTACCAATGGCATATTTCTCAGACATAGAACAAACACTTCAAAAATTTATATGGAACCATAAACAACTCCGAATAGCTGCTGCAATTTTGAGAAAGAAGAGCAAAGTGGGAGGAATCACAATATGTGATACCAAACTGTATTACAAGGCCACTGTAATCAAAACAGCCTGATACTGGCATAAAAAGAGGCACATATACCAATGGAAAAGAACAGAGAGCCCAGAAATAAACCCAAGTCTCTACAGTCAATTAATATTCAACAAAGGGGGCAGCACCATAAAATGGAGTAAAAATAGCCTCTTCAACAAATGGTGTTGGGAGAGCTGGAAAGCTATGTGCAAAAAAATTAAACTTGATCACCAACTTACACCATATATAAAAATAAATTCAAGGTGGATAAAAGGTTTAAATATAAGTTGTGACATGATTAAAGTCGTAGAGGAGAACACAGGCAGAAAAATCTCAGATATTTCATGCAGCAATATTTTCACTGGTATGTCCCCTAGAGCAAGGGACATAAAGAAAAAATTAACAAATAGGATCTCATCAAAATAAAAAGCTTCTGCATGGCTAAAGAAAACAGTATTAAAATAAAAAGAGAAACAACTGTATGGAAAACATATTTGCCAATGATACCTCAGACAAGGGTTTAATCTCCAAAATATATAAAGAACTCACACAACTCCACTCTAAGAAGACAAGCAACCCAATTAAAAAATGGGCAAAAGACTTGAACAGACACTTCTCCAAGGAGGACATACAAAAGATCCAGAGACACATGAAAAGATGCTCAATATCGTTTGCTATCAGAGAGATGCAAATTAAAACCTCAATGAGATACCACTTCACACTGTTCAGAATGGCCACCATAAACAAAGCAACAAACAACAAATGTTGGAGAGATTGTGGGGAAAAGGGAACCCCAGTTCACTGTTGGGATTGTAGACTGGTACAACCACTATGAAAAACAACATGGAATTTTCTAAGAAAACTAAAAATGAATATGTCTTTTGACCCAGCAATTCCACTGCTAGGATTACACCCTAAGAGCCCTGAAACACCAATCCAAAAGAACCTATGCACACTAATGTTCCTTGCAGCACAATTCACAATAGCCAAGTGTTGGAAGCAACCTGGGTGCTCATCAGTAAATGAATGAATGGATCATTTCTATGCAGCAGAAAGAAAGAAAGGAGGAGCTCCTACCCTTCACAACAGCATGGATGGAACTAGAAAGCATTATGCTGAGTGAAATAAGCCAGGCAGTGAAAGACAAATACCATATGATTTCACATTTAACAGGAACCTAAACAACAAAACAAACAAACAAGCAAAATATAACCAAAGACACTGAATTAGAGAACAAATTGACAGTGACCAGAGGGGAGAGGGAGGGAGTTTCAGGGGAAAAGGGGAAGCGTTTGCAGGAATAAGTATAAAGAACACATGGATAAAAAATGGGTGGGGGTGGGCTGGGATGGGAATAAAAGGCAAGAAAACTGTACTTGAACAATTAAAATTCAAAAAAAGAAAGTAGTTTTCTCTTTGTAGATTATATTTTTATGTTGTTTTGATTTTTGAAACATATGAACATATCTCTTCAAAATAAAATTATATATAGGTGTATGATACACAATTTAAAAATTGTAGATTTAAAGTATTTTCCTGGAAATCTGGATATCTGAATAATTTGATCCATTGTCTTCTAGCATCTCACTCATAAAAATCTAATGCAATCTGATTTTAGTTTTTATAGGTTCTTCCTTTCCCTTTTCTGGAGGATTGTAGAACTTTTCTCTTTATTTTTGAAATCACAAATTTTCACCCAGATGCCTGTGCTCAGCATTTTGTATGGTGTGACAAAGTGAATATGAATGAAAGCTTTTAAAGATTGGGTTTTAAAAAATTCTATTTATCTGATTATTTTTTCCACTTTGAAAATTTCATATTCTTATCACCTTTTTCACCCAAACATGATTCTAATGTATAAATACAACTTAAATATGTGAACAATTCCCAAATGGACTACACATTGCTGGAAGAAAAATTAAAAGATCTCACCAACAGAGACTGTATCCAAATTATTGAATTCATAGTCAAGATATATGTTCTTTTAAACGTCACACTCCCTACCATTTATCATATCCTCCTTGAAAACCAAGGATCTCTTTCATTTAAAGGCAAGAAAAATGTAGAAAAATGTCCTAAAATAGCTCTGTTGTCTTTTCTTTTGACTGGCTTTCCCAAAGATCTATAAACTAAAAATAGTTTAAGACAGATGCTGTCTCCTGAAACTTTTCATGCAAAAGTTCAGCACATTATTAAGAATCGGAAAAGATCGCTAAGTCATAATGTACCTATAAGCAGGGAGAGTTACTACTAATCACTTACAAGGGGGCAGCTCTTTTCCAGCACTTTGGAGGCCAGTGTGAACGTGGGCAAATGGCGCTCAAACACTGAATGGCCTTTTTTCCCCCAGTAAATTTTATTTATTTATTTATTTATTTATTTATTTATTTATAAATTCTTGTTCAAGTACAGTTTTCTGTCTTATATTGCCAGCCCTGTCCCCCCCCACCCCAGTGCTCTCCACCTCCCTCCCATTTCCACCCCCCACCTTAGTTATTGTCCATGTGTCCTTTATACTTGTTCATGTGAATCCTTCCCCTTTCCCCCTGTGATTCTCTCCTCTCTCCCCTCCAGACCCTGTCAGCCTGTTCTGTATTTTAGTGTCTTGGTCATATTTTGCTTGCTTGTTTGTTTTGTTGTTTAGATTCCTGTTAACGGTGATATCATATGGTATTTGTCTTTCACCACCAGGCAGTGAATGGCCTTTTTGTGTTAGTTTTTCTATGTTCTGTTAAACTTATTGAGTGAGTTTTCTGTTAATAGAGCATTGCTAGTTTTAATAAGTGTATTTAAAAGTTTTCATTTTTACTAGTATCATTCTTTTAATTTTATGATTATATGGGTTTCTTTCAGGCTGACTTAATACTCGATAAATGAACAATTCACTGTATAGTTGATTAATTTATGTTGTATGTGATATGAATCAATGCACTATGAAATGAAGTAGAATGTACTGTATTAAATACTTAATGTATGCTCTCCCTTCTTGGGTTTTGAAGAAACTCATGATCATGCATTTTCATTTGGAGGGATTTGATCCCAGATTCATTTTTTTATTTCATTGAATGAAACCTAGTTTAGCATGCAGTGGCATTCATCTCTATCAATTACTGTTTTCTTCATCAGTGTATATAAGGAGAAATGTCTTTATACTTAGTGATTTTATTATATCTCTGAGGCTACTTTTTCATACTCACCATTTTGTACAAATTTATTTTGTGCCTTAGAGAGTAGAGAAACTTGTTGAGTCAAAATTACGCTTTTTTTTTCTTTTTTACCTTGGAATTAGTCATCACACTGCAGCCTCATCCTTTCTCTCTCTCTCTCTCTCTCTCTCTCTCTGGTCCCACTGCATATTTTCCAACCCCACCCCCACCCCTAACCCTAACCCTGTCCTATCCAGATCACTCTCCTGATTATCCCTCCAGGGGAATGGGTGTGAACTAACACAGTGCATTTTCTTTCACTATGCCCCCTGCCTAGAAGACATCTCTCTTCTCTCTATTCATCTGTTTACCACTCCTGCAAAGCCTCGTTTAATCTCCCTTTGACCTTCAAGGCCTCTCTCAACCTCCTCCCTAGCTTTCCTTTCAATAATAGTAGCATTGCCATTTAGTTAGAGCTTTTACCATCAGGGCTTGTGAAACTTTTTCACCAAGTTCTCTCTTTTATCAGAGAAGAACGAACACTATTTTAAGGGTGGGTGGAATGGGGGGGGTGTTTTATATGTGCCTTAAAAATAACAAGTTTGTTTTAAAATGATGTATTGTATTTATTCCCATCAGAATTGAGTCAGGAGGTGGGTTCCCTGGGCACCTCTCTAGGAAACACAGCTCTATGGCATGCTATGCATTCATGAAATGACTCAGAAGTAGGCTGCTCAATAACTTGTTTCTTAACACATAGATTTTATATGATGAGTGAGATATAAATTAGTATTACTTCCCCTAGAGTAGAAAGAGCTCTTGCTTTGAAAAAAAGGAAAGATGGCTGGAAGGAAGGAAGAGAGAAAGGAAGGGAGGGAGGGAGGGAGGGAGGAAGGAAGAGAGAGAAGGGGAGAGAAGGAAGGAGTGACATTTTACATGCAGTGTCTCATATAATTCTTGTAACTTCTTTAAATGAAGTGCTACACTTAAAACCCTTCCATACATTCTAACCACACTTAGTCGAACATCCATACAGTGGCTTACCAGTCCTCCGAATGCCATCGTCTGTCAGAGTCCTTGGTCTCCTCTTCTGTCCACACCTTCTCCCTGTCTCTGCCCCAGCCATCAGGCTTCTGTCCTTCCTTGATGGCACGGACCACCCGTAACCTCAGGAGGCCCAGCTCTCCTCACCCACGCCAAGTACATCACCTGCAGCACGGCATGCTGGTCTCCCTCAAAGACCAATTTCTCAGGATGGTTCTTCTTTTAGGGTTAGTTATATATATATTTTTAATTCTTCTATTTCCCTTTTAGAATGCTTTTCACAATTTGCCTTTTTGCTTACTGTTAAATGGAGGCTTGTACATAACCAGTATCCCTAGAGCTTGACATAATGTTAGACTCTCCAATATTACTGGACAAAATAGGTGACATTCTGATCCCTGTTTTAAGGAGGTACTTGGAGCTTGGACAGTGTAAGTTACCCGAGGTTACACAGCTAATAAGAGCAGAATCAGGACCGAGCCCTTTCTGACTCCATGGACTAAAGATTTAATTACCACACCATATAAATTTAAAATGCCAAATCCTTACTGCCAGCTCCTCTGTGGCCCATTTCATTTGATGCCTTAGGATAACCCCACACCGCTGCTGCCATCCTGCACTGCTAAGTGTTTTTCTGCGTCCCATCTCCCCGGCCATAAGGTCACCTTCTCTCTCCAAGGAGATAGCCTTGCTTGTTGTCACTGTTTTAAAATAGTTATTTCTATTTACACATTGCTGAAGTGGGTGCCTTGGACATTTTAGTTACTCGGCAAAGATTTTACTGAATGATTTATGGGAAGAAAGAGTATACTGTGCACAGAGGCAAAAATATAAAGTTAGAGAATAGAAAAATAATTTTTAAAACTACTTATAAGCATATTAGTCATTGGTATGTGTTAGGATTATGAGAGACAGATAAACTCTTTGCTCATCTTCATGAATAAAAGGGTGATGACAATGAGGGAGATTTAATTTATTCAGTTTCACAGAAGGCCAAGGTGAAATTTACTTCCCACAAGTGAGGAAGGCACCATTGTTCACTGTAGGCACTTTGAAAAATAGGGAAGTGGCAAGATCGTTTTTTGGTATCCTTTTATTCCTTGTCAACATCCTTTTTCATTCTACTGATTTTTCCTCTAGAAATGGTGTTCTGTGTCTCTTTACAGAGTTTAGCAGTTAAAGGTGTTAGCTGATAATAAATAGTTTAAGAAGGCAAAGCCTGTCTTAGGGTCATTTGAATTTTGAAGGGAGACTTGCAATTTTTGAAGCAATATTGACTTGTATTAGCAAGGTATATTTGTAAGGCTTCTGGAAACCAAAATTGCTTCTCATTCTTTACTTCTCCTGCAGAACATAGAAGGAGACCTTGCATATAGGAAATGATCATCACAGCCTCTAACCTCCAGAAAGCACTTCGTGCCCATCTGCCCTCCTCCTCTCATTTTTATCTCTTCCACTTGTAGAAGAAAGAGGTGGGAAGGAAGGGCTATTCATAGGCACTGCATTACTTGCAAGAAATGGAAGTAGAGATTAGAATATAATACTAAATGTGGGTATTTTATCACTTTTCTTATTTTTGCTCCTGTTATTCCTGAGGAACCAAAGGCCTGTGCTAGCCTCTTGCTAGGCGTGCCAAGAGGGAACAGGGTGACTGACCCCCCTCAAATGACTGTGCTAGAGGCAAAGAGAGGTGTGAGGGTTGAAGGGTTCCAGGTTTTCACACTGTTCCTGGCCAGTATGCCAGGGTGAGGGGCCACAGACAGATGTGGAGAAAGGCAGTGCAGGAATGAAGGGGGGGCATTGCTCTGGGCAGCACACACACACGCACACTACACACACACACACACTATCTATATGGATTTACATGTGTGTGTATGTAAACATGTATGGATGCAGAAAGATAGAGAATTAGCTAATGTGTGAGAATAACTCACATGGATATTCATGGAGAAGTTATAGATATTCATGCCTTGTGAAATATTGCTTTAACACTTGTGTCTGCAACCAGAGAAGATTTGGGACAGTCATCTGGGTTCCTCTGGTAAATATTTTATGATTTATAGTTTTCCATTTATGGAAGAAACTGGCTTGGGAAACTGTATGATAATCAAATAATTACTTGGAAATGTCAGTGAAAAATCAGATAATACACACACTTTCAGTTGGATAGTACCATGCAATAGTGCTGAAGGAGCATCTCGCTTCTTAGGCCTATAAATCTGTACATGATGAATCTCACATTTGAAATGTATGGTAAAGCATGGAGCACTTTTCCATATAGTATCTCACTTTTATTTTGATCTGAACACACATGAATATATTTCTATTATGTAAGTATGTATTAGATATACACATTTGTGTCAACTCAAGATAAAACCAGAATGTACTCATGTATCAACAGTCTCGTTGGATGACCTAACAAAGAGAAGCACATCATTTTTGTGTGTCCACCTGCTTCTTGTCATAGTGGTTCCCCTTGGCTTTAGAGTCATAATCACTTAGAGATTAACCTCATCTCCATAATGTTTAACCCCGCCAAGGTTCTGCGGGCCTCCTTTGGAGCTGAAAAAGAACTGCGATACATGGAAACGTGTAGTTTTCTCTATGATCTCAAACAGGCAGCCCCTGTTCTCCTGTCCAGAGAGACACTGCTGAGACTAAACGCTGCATCCACATCTGGGTTCACAGATCAGGAGAAGCAGCAAACAAAGGTGGACCCACCTCTAGCCAGTCAGACTTGGAAACCCCGCTCTAGTGCTGGAATAGGCACACAGTTATCAAGTTTACCGAAAATAGGGATCAGGTGAGTTTTCAGAAACTTAATGCTAAAAAGTGAAGAGGACATCTAAGCTAAATTCATAAAATTGTAGCTCTAACATCAAACATTAAAGGAACAAGCAAACAGTGATAAAAACTAGAAGAAAAGATCTCTTAGCCAGGATTGAGGCCTATGCAAGCTGAGAGTTTAAAGCAAATCCTAGTATCTACCAATTGTTTAAAAAGAAACAGAAAGTGCACAGGCTCATAATTACAGCTTGTCATATTGCTGAAAGGACTTGGGATTTTATGCATTATCGAAATGTTTTCAGCTGAGCTGTTAATACAGGTCTACAGAGCAAGACTTTTATCAAACTCTTTCTTGATAGCTTCCTGCTATGCCGAGATATAAATGTCCAAGGAAAGTATAAAGGGCAACATAGACTGCAGTTTCAAATTTATTTTTGGAAATTACAGGATTGATTAGATTGTATTCTCTGAAATCATTGACATAGCACAGAAATCTTTACAGAGGTGTTCTTTTCCTTCAGGAGTATATGTTTGTGAGTAACTGTGAACATTCATACCAAAGTAGAGAAAAGATTAGGGAGTTGAAAGTTGAAGTTTGTTTCCTCTTGTCTGTTGGACCCTCTCTGGTCATTATTTAAGGGAGTCAAAGACCATTAGAGAAAGCTAATGGCCTTTAGAACCCTCAGATTATACTGATATTACTGATAGCAGAGTTAAGCCAAATTGCATTCTCAAAATGGTTCTGGGAACATACCACTTCCAGTAATGATCCTATCAACCAGACCTGAAAGCAGAGAGGGCAGGGACGCACTTAAGGGCAATTATCCATCACCATTGGAAAATATGGTTACTAGATTAAGAGAGTTGAGTATATGCAATATATCTTGATTGCAGCAAAGCAGTTGATACAGTATTATTCAATTTACCAGCTAGATTAATTTAAATTGGTTTAGGCAGAAGTATGGTCAAATGAACTACCAGCTATCCAGAGGACCATAAATAATAGATAACAATAAACACATTTGTTTTACATGCTCCTAATTTAGTTATTTCCCCCCAGGACTCCCCTTCAATTCAAAAATATGACAGTTATATAATATATGCCAACCTCCAGTTATCTTTTCTTGAGATCTTTTAGGACTCCCATCTGTTCCATAAAGTTGCAAGGACCAATTATAGTAACATCAACAACTCCCATTATTCAAGGCTTACTTTATTTATTTATATTCAGTTTTCAGCTTCCCCTTATATTTCTGTTTGATGTCTGGACTTTCTCTTAAATGGAAAATGTCAGGAACAGAAGTACAGGGCAGTGGAAATAGACTTTGCTTCCATACAAAAAAAAAAAAAGGCCACTGACTGTGGATTCTTCTGGGTCCTGTGGTAGAGATGACAAATGACAGGAAAGTCCAGTGTGTTCAGCACTTTACCCCCATCCTTGGAAAGTCTGCCTTAACCACGGAGTCATTTTCCCGAACATGACTTTACCTAACCAAAGTTGTGATGACCAGGCCAAGAGTTTCCACTTGGCAATTTAACCTTGCAAATCCAGAACAAGTAGCAAAATACACACTTGGAGATAACATGACTTTATTATACAAAAGAGAAAATGTAAGGACCAAGAAGACATTTTTTCCAGTTTCCTTAGAGAGACAAATCATTTGAGATCTTCAGGGTCTTTCTGCTATTTTCTGGACCCTAGTTCTCAGCTTGGCCATGATTATCCAAGTAATAGTGAGAAAGAAGGGTCATGTGTCTCAGAGAATTTTCTGTACCTTTGGATGTAGCGAGACTGGTACAGTTTCCAAAAATATTGAATCAATGTTTACTATATTAGGAAAAAGGAAAAAAACCCTTGTTTTTATAGTATAAGCTATAGAAAGTAAAAGTTGAAAAATGTATTCAGTTGAAAAATACAAAAAAATATGTAGTAATTCTCAATAGATATGTCTCTCATGGCGGACAGGGCGATGGCGGAATGACTCTAACAATCCGCCAGAGGTGGGTGGTGGCGGCACCTGTGGGGGCACCTGTGGGAGCCCCATGCTGGTGGTGAGGGAGGACCACGCATGGCCCCTGGTGTACCCCACCCCCACTTCCTTTTGGGCTTATACTGCACAATTGCTTGCCTTGGGAAAGCAATGTGTTTTTCAATATTGGAATATTTATATCAGATACCAAACATACTGCATCTGCTTCCCCAAATTATTTGAAATCGTACATAATAAAAGACAGAGAGATACTTATCTCTTCTCTACCCAAGAGGGGAGGAGATAAAATAATTATGGCAGAAACCTTGGGATAGAGGCCCTGTTGAGACTAAGTTTAAGATACAGCTGAGAGAAGGTGGGTACGACACAGAAGAACAATTTTGTTTCCTCACTAACTTTTGGTGTGATTTCTGGTAAATTAATTATGACCAATTTTCCCATGTTATAAAGTCTTTTAATTGATGTAGTACTCTTGATTATCAGCAGGCTAGCTAGGCTGTGTTTACATGTGTTTCTTATTTTCAAATACTTTTTCCCTTTATGATGATAAAAATAAGACACGCTTATTATTTCAAACATCTACAAATATATAAAGTATAAAAATAGAAATAATGAAAGTAATTCTACTAAAGTGCATAGTTAGGTTACTTTTTTGTGTACATTATTGCCTCAGCTAATGTTGGTTTTATTTTCACTGTTGCATTCTGATTTTTATCCTGTCTTTTAAACATTAGAATTTCCTTTCTTGGTTTCATTTTCTAAAATAAATTATTTCGCTTGGAAGCTTACTTACTTGATTAGTGTTTCAACATCTTTTGACTCAGATTTCTAGCCCCTAATTCGTGTTTTTGTTCTATAATCCCACTGGGATTATACTTTTCTAGTTTTTTTTTTACTTAACAAGCTTTAATATTTTAAATTTATCAATATTTCTCACCTTTACCGTCATGTCTTTATTTTTCTTATCATGTTCTACCCTTAAATTCTTTTTCTTTCAGGTTGGTATTTCTCTCTCTGCCTTTCCAGATTCATTCTTTAATCTCTCTCTGTTTTGTGGCCTGAGAGACACCAGAAGCTTGGGGGGGTGGGAGGAGAGAGGTTGGGGAGAGGAGTCCCCTCCATACCTGGCCACACTGTGCCTCTACCTCAGGTCGATCCTCCCTTGGAAGTCTGGTCCTCACTGGTTCTGGCAACACTACTTTGAAAACATTTTTCCCCTTTTCATGTCTGGAAGTAGTCCTGGTTTCCCATTTCCTTTCACCAGTCCTTTTCAGTTCTCTTAACACTCCTCAGTCCTCTGTAAATCGACCCTCCTTTTAACTTCTTTCAGTTAAACCTTTTGCAAATGCCGTTAGCTTCATGCTGAAGTAATGATGGAAACAATTTTATCCCATTAATATTTTAAATATTATAAAAGGCTTTGATTTTTCACATTATAGTTAAATTCCCTTACGTTTAATATTGACTCCTTTACACAGTGTTAAAACCTGTCATTCTACCCTGTTTTATTCTTATCTCACTTTTTATTCGTTATTTATGAATAAATTTTAACTTGCACTTCCCTAATGTTGTGAGTTATATTGGGACTTCATAGTGCCTTTCAGAAAGCCTAAAGTGCAGAGATGACAAGAGAAAGCACCCACATTGCAAACAGGAGGTCGGGGGGCTTTTCCCTTGGTTCTTTGCCCCCTCTTCTATCCAGTTTCCTCCGTTGATTTCTAATCTCTTTTACAATGATTTCTCTAAAAATACTACGAATCCTGAGGCACTCAGGGGCCTACAGATTTATGTTGCTCAGGGCAACTGATTCTCTTTCTACAAGTCCTACACTTTTCCAACACTGTATTTTCCACACTACACTGTCTTTATCTTTGGAACTGCCTGTTTTAGAATCTGTGGTCTCTGACACAGAACCAGTGGTGTTGGCAAAGAGCATCACTGTGTCACAAACAAGCATGCCCTGCCATGTGCTTTTACCGTCTGGCCCTGGAGGAAGGGTACTTCCAGGACTGCGTGAAGCAGGGGGCCGACTGGACAGAGGGTGGCACTTGACATTCCACGATAGGAAATCGGCTGTAGGAACAAGCTGAGCCTGCGCGAGCTGAAAGTGGCTCATGTAGGGATTAGGGTTCTTCATTTGCTGATTGAAGACGTAAGGCTGCCTCAGAATGACCAGAAATGAACTCTACCAGTCGGGGCAAGAAGACCAGGGGATTCCACCAGCGGGTGGCAGAGTCACACGGAGAAAGGCTGTAGACCTTTAGATCAGCGACTAGGGGATGTGTTCATCCAGCGGCACTGGAGCAAAATCAAAGAGAATCCACCCACCACTGGATGGGCTTGTCTTTCTTCAATAGCGGATTGCCACAACAGAGAGAAAGGAGCGCCTCCATGGAGACGATGGTAGAAAGGTGGAGGACGCAGTCAGCGCCTGAGGCACGGAGGAGGGGCGCCCTTGCAGAAAAGACTGACTGAAGGAAGCAAGACTGGGTATTTCAACAGCTGACTTTGTATTCTCCGTTGAGTCAGAGAAAAATAATTACTAGAAATGTAGAAGAAATGCAAAGTAAGGCAACACGTTGAGTAAGGATTCTTTTGGTTCCCAGCAGCTAAAAAAGGGAAAAGAGAGATGCTGGGATGTGACTGGGCCACGCGAACGAACTGCACAAGCACAAAAGAACCTTGTTTTTTAAATTTTTTTATCTGTCAATTAGTGTTTACATTCAATATTATTTTGTATTAAGTTCAGGTGTACAGTATAGTATTTAGACAATCACATACTTAATAAGTGATTCTCCCTGATGTTTCCAGTGCCCACCTGGCACCACATAGAGTTTCAGAAAATTCATTACATTATAATATTATTTGCTGTGTTCTCTGTGCTATACTTTACATCCCAATGACTAGTCTGTAACTACCAATTTATACTTCTCAATCCCTTTACCTCTTTCACCCAAGCCCCACCCCCTCCCTTCTGGCCCCCATCCATCCCTTCTCTGTATCCATGTCTGTTTCTATTCTGTTTGTTTATTTTTGCTCTTTAGATTCCACATATAAGTGAAAATATATGGTATTTGTCTTTCTCTGTCTGACTTACTTTACTTAGCATAACACCTTCTAGGTTCACTTATGGTGTCACAAATCTTAGGATTTCATTCTTTTTTAAGGCTGAGTAGTATTCCATTGCATTTATGTACCACAGCTTCTTCATCCCCTTGTCTATTGATGGGTAGGTGGCTTGCCTCCTCGCTTCTGTCCCCCTCCGTGCATCTGCGTCATCACACCTCTTTACTACAGACCAGGCTGTGTGTCATCAAAAAGCCTCCCAGAAGCATCAGGGGTTGCATTTCAAAGATCTACATTCCCAGGGAGAGCCTGACTAATGTCCCTCTCTCTTGCTCACAAAGGGACTGATTTTTTTCTACTTTGAGTCCTGTGCAATCCAGCTAGCTCCCCATGCCTCTGGGTGAAGGAATAAACAATTCATTGAAAAGAAGGCTGGACCCACGGTACAATAGTTTCCACTGCAGGCAACAAGAAAGGACCATGAGCTGGGAGGCAGGCATACATGGAAACGGTAGCTGAATGAAATCAGGAAAGAACACAAACAAATCCCATCACCAAAATCAAAGCAGCTTTTCAAGCAGTGCAAACCAGAATCAATACTGAGAAAAAAAATGCAATTATGATACAAACGAGATCACTCAGTGAATTAGAATTTTAAAAAAAGAAACAAAGAGAGCAAAAAACTTCAAATTTTTATACCTGTTTTAAAAATAATTGTTTTACTTTACTTTCAGAAGTTATTCTTTGCTAGTTTTCAAATATCAGAACTTCTAGAGTTGAATAATTTATCTCCTTTTTGTTTAGTATTCAAAATATTTCAGGCTCTTAATTTGATTTTATTTTTAGATTTATCCTCATCCATAAATTTTTGTGAAGAAAATTCATTTATTATTTTCCTGTTATTATGTAATTTCAGATGAGGATATATTTAAAATTCCAAGATTTTTCCATTATATTTTCTCCTGATATATTATATTAAATTCTAGACAAAGACAGTGGCCTGTATAAAATTCATCTTCTCAGATTAAATTTTCATTGGGATCTTAATATATGAGTTATGCTTATTAATTCCAAGCATATGTCAGATTTTTATGAGAGAAATGTAAATAGACATGTATTTCACCTTGTCCTATCCAAACTGCCTGAGGTATTTTTTGTTTTGTTTTGTTTTGCTGGGATTCTTGGCCTTTTATTTTCTAAACTTATCAAAGGCTGAAAGAGTTCCATGAAACACCACACTAACAAATGTAGTTGTTTTCCTTAATAGAGTCTGATGCAATTATTTGCCTCAGAAAGGTCTGTGACTGCTATTTTTCATAATGGATATTATCTCTTAGAGTTATTATGAAGATTAAATAAGACAATACTCACAGAGCAGTTATTCAGTAATTGGTATATGGCAAATGCTCTGTAAATGTTAACTATTACCATTGTTTCCTAAATCAGTAATTTCTGCTTCTATCTTTATTAATTTCCAGCTCCTGTATTTTTCTCCTTTCTTAAATTGAATGGCTATTCCATTTGTTTTAAAATTTTCTTATATAATTGTGAAATCTTAAGCCGTCGGATTGCTTTTAACTATAGACAATAGCTTTTGATATAGAATATTTGAATGTTTATTGCCTGTAAATAACCAGAAATTTTCAATTTTAGTTTAAGTCCAAAAATGCTGTTATAAAATATGCATTGTTGGAACTTACTAAGATTTTCAATGAAGGGCTTAGCCAAAGAACATACACGCATAACTTGTAGACACAGACAACAGTGTGGTGATGGCCTGACTGGGGAGAGCAAAGTGAGGGGACATATATAATAGTGTCAACAGTAAAAATATAGAAAAAAAAGGAGTAACCTCATTAACAACTGATAAAAAATTTTTTCTGCATGTACCTACTCATTTTTTAAAAGTATTTCACAAGCATAAGTAAAAATGACTATTCGCAGCTTTTATTCTATGCATAGCTCATATATCAATTTATATTCCTTAAATTCTTTATGTTCTTATAAATTTTTGTCTACTTAATCACTCAGTTTCTGGGAGATAAGTTTTAAATCCTCTCTTTCTCTGTTCAGTTATATCTTGGCTGCCTGTAGAGTCCTTTAACTCTAGGGTTTTTTTTCCTCTGGAAAACTGTGAGTAGTGTTTACTCTGTTGCAGCTTCGTGAGTTGGGGGAACCCCTCTCCCTATTCCGATTCGTTATTGGTAAACTGCTCTCTGTTCAGGAGCTTGTAAGATTGGCCCTTTATCCTTGGAGTTCAGAAAATATTCCATGTTCTATAGAATGTTTTTTTTTCTTATTGTTTACCTCGCAAGACAATTGGGAGCCTTGATGTGAAAACTCAACTCAGAGAAATATTCTCTTATTTCTTTGTTTCTCTTTTTCCATTTCTTTATCTGTTTCTGAATTATCGGGCTGTTTGGTATCCTGGAACTATCTTCCATTAAGTTTATCCTTTTTTGCCTATTTACCACTCTGTCTGTTTCTCTTGGCATGTTAGGGTATTTTCCAGTTCATTGACCATATTATGAATGAGGCTTTTACCGGCATCCATTTTATTTTCTACTGCCCCTACGGAAATTTTAAAATGAACACATCAAAATTTTTACTAACAAGATTCTTTATTATAATATCGCCTCTCTTTTGTGTAGCAGTCCCTCCCCCTACCCAGATCTCATTTAATTATTTGTAGTTCTTTCTCATTTCCTTCATTACATTTCTCTAATGATTTTTTTCTGTTTCAATGGAATCTGTCTGCTCTGTTTCAATTTCACTTTCATCCTTAAAACTGTGAATTACTCTTAAATGATTAGTAATTTTTATTTTCTGATTATCGCTAATACTCACCAGGTCTGTGAGGACCTGCTTCTTACCAGGAGGCCAGTGGGGGGGTGGGGGGGCCTGTGTGGTTGCAGCGATTTTTGAGAAATTTCAATCTTACAGGGTACTTATCTCCTTGGTTTTATAAGGGTGTAACAGTTCAACTCAATATTCTAAGTTATTCAAAAGAAGCCATTACAGTTTCTCTCTTGACTCTGTACAAGAGTGCAAGATACCAGGAGTAATATTTATTTTGAATGCTCAAAATAGCCAGACCTTCTCAGGAATCCACTGGGTGAGTTGTCTTCACCCCAAGCTTTATCAAAGAGGCAGACCCCCGCCTCTCCGTGGGCCCCCTCATAACGTGTGGCCTGGGGCAGGTGGACTCGAAGTGTTCTTGCCTGTTCCATGTCTCAGGAACCAGAAGTCTCCAGACTCCAGATTCAGGTCAGAGTTTTTCCTTTACATGAACCATTAGCCAGACAGATAAATGTACAAGGTTAAGGGGAGTAGAAATTAAGAATAAACACTATGGATTCTTGTTTCTTTCCAGCCCACCATAGTATTCTAAACAATGTAAAGATGTCATGGGTACTTTATAAAAAAATTAGGACTAACCTCAAAAGATAACTAGCCCTACTGACAAACTTCTCTATGAGAGAAAATCTCTAGATTGACTCCTCCAAAACCACAGCCATAATTTTTTTACATGCCCTTCAACATTTAACTGGCCTATTAACTGGCATCTCTAAAAATCTGTCTAGCACACAGTGTTCATAGTGTTGGCCATCCAGATGGGGTATTGACAGAGACACAGCTTTTGGGAAAGGGAAGGATGAGAGCTTCATCCTTAACGATGAATGGAAATCTGTTATTTAGAGATTTATTCAGTTATCTAAAGGTATATTTTACAGCTACTTTATTTTGAGGGATTTGCTATAAAGTTATTCGTCAATAGGTGGTTGATAGATATCTTACTGAAAAAAATATGTCATGTCCACAGTGATTTTTAGTGTCTATCTGTGGCCTCCCACGGGAGTCTGGGTGTCTCTAGGAGTTTCTTCCTGGGGCCAACACTCTTGTATAGCAGCTAGGACACCATGGGGAAAAACCTCTTGAGATCTTCACTGCCTGTTTTGAAAGGATGTGAGGTCGGCATGGTAGACCACGAGAGGGGTCCAGCTGTAAGGGCCCCGCTGCTGTCTCCTGCCTTGAGTGTTACGTGCCACCTCCCCTCGTCTGCCGTGGGAACTAGCTGGTTCCGAGCTTCCCAGCCCCACAGCTCACGGCATGGCTCTTGGCAATCCCTCCACCTAGAAAGCCCTCTTCGCCTTCTTATTTCTTAAACTTTAAACTTTACGTGTAAAATCCAGTCCAATGTCTCATTCATAACTCTTCAGGTTGAGGAAAGTGTCTTCTATTCCTTAATTGTTTTGCTTTAAATACAGCAACAGAAGTATTTTTGTTTTCTTTACATTGTTGAGGAGGGGAGGAGGTTGGTGAGCAAAGCTCTCTTCATAAGGGACATTAGTCTTCCTGACATTATTTTCACATGTCCTCACCACCCTAGTTTATTCACTCTTTGCATGTGCCCTGACTGGGAATCGAACCGCGATCCTGTGGTTCGCAGGCCCGTGCTCAATCCACTGAGCTACACCAGCCAGGGTCTAGTAGGGCATTTTCTTGTCACATTTCTTGTCAGTGTTTCTTCAAGATTAGATCGAAGTTGCAATATTGGATCAAAGAAGCTATCTATGTCCTTCTCGAGGTTTCATGTCCATCTGCCTCTCATTGGTGTTAACTTTCATCACCCTTTCAGGGTGTATAGTTATTACTCTTTCGCCCTTATAAGTAATAGTAATCTGTGGGACATTCATTAAAGTCCATGCAAATACTCTGCTCCTTATCAAGTTTATCTCTCCTGATTTAGCATTCCTTATGATGTTTGTCTGAACCAGTGTTTACTATGTTGGGTGCAAAATGATGACTTTCCAACTCTGTCTCTCCCTGTGCATTTACCAGTTAATAGTATTACACTCCAGGCGAGATCCCTCCTATTTACCTCTCCTTCCTTCCTTCTTTTATCTTATTATTTACTTGTTATTGGTGTGGACTCACAGATTCCTATTTTCCAGTTGTCTATATTCTATCACTGTTTCTTAATTGTTTTGTTACTCAAACTGTTCTAGATTTCTGCAATAGAAGCTTCTTCAAGTTGGATTCCACATTCTTATGGCATGCCTTCTGGTTTTGTGTAGTGTTTCCTTGTTTTGTGGAATTATATAGTTTCCTGTTTGTTTGTTTTTGCTTTTGGTTTTGGTTTTCTTTTTTACCCACTCTGCTTCAGTCCCTAGAATCAGACATTTCTCAGGGAAGCCCTGGTTCTTTACACAGGGTAATGGCACTAGGAATAAGATGGCACCTGGTATACTGGCATATCATTGCTTAGGAAAACTGAAAAAAAGCAATACATGCACATATACATACCCATACACACACACAACATATACACACATATGCACACAAACATAGGTCCATGCATGCATGTGTATATATGTGTATGTGTATAGGTGAGAAATCACGAGTCCCAACAGTATTTCTTTAGTCTTAATATTTACTGTTTTATATAAACTAGTGTACATAATCATCTAGTTCTGTTATTAAATAAATCATTGGTTTTTTTATTGGGATCATATTAAATTTATAAGTAACAGAGAACTAGCATCCTAATATTGGATATCCAATTCTAGAACAAGGAATGGTTTCTGTATCTTCAAAAATGTTTTGATTTTAATAATATTATATAGTTTTTAATGTAAATTAGAGTATTTCTTGTTAAACCTTTTCTAAGCATTTTTGTTGCTACTGTTGCTATTATAAATTGAATTCTCTTATCTATAAAAATATAACATTTTAGAACCCCCAAATTGTATTCTCTTAAGATTCTGTATCACTCACTATAGGAAGTTATAGCATGCATTGATAAAATTACAAAGTTTAGTTCAAAATAATGTAAATGTTTTCTCTTGGCTTTCATGTCTGTAAAATCTTCTCATTTATCTTAATTTTTTTACTCTGCAAATCAGCACTTTTAGTGTTCTGGGATAGACAGTTTCTCAGGAAGTATATTAAACAATGCAAAATTAAAATAGTTATTTCAATCATATAACAAGTCACCTTTCCAGTAAAGCCTCATCCTGTGTGTTTCTGAATTGTAACTCACTGTCCATGGCACTCCCTGCCTACTCATGAATCACAGCCCAAATAAAATACTCAGAGATAGGTTTGTGTGGGCAGGTAATGTTATGATGTTCGTCAAGAGCGGGACCGAGTTGCAGTTTATCAGTTCTGTGCAAAGTGCTCCACAGAAAACCTAGTTTCCTGGCTTCAGATTTCTGGTTTATTCCAGCAATTTCTATAGCAGAGTGCCCTACACAGGTGGCCTGGTCTGCCTGTTTTTTAATCTGGCTCTCCCTGTAATGCCATTTGACTATGTTTTAGCTGTAGAATAATGGCTGCACTTGTATTTCTCCATGTACTTACTAACCGCCATAACAAATAGCTTAAAAGTTCACAAGTACTGGAGGTTGAGGCGGGAAGGGCAAACAGATTCACTCAGCAGACCAGACCTGTCATGAATTCCCATGATAATCAGGTAGGTGAACTAAAGATAATTATTTTATCTCTTTCATTCTGTTTCTGAATTGGTAAAATAAGGGATTTACTTGGAAAAATGAGCAAATTCTGGTTGTAAAGTGATATGCTTTTTGTAATGTCAAAATAGTGAGCATGTTTACCATTAATGAAATTCTTTATTTTGTTTTTGTGACAAAAAGGACATAAAGATACAGCTCTTAATAAATTGCTCAAATCACCCTACCAGGATGGAGTAATTAGCCATGTTTCCTAATCTATCAAGAGTTATAGGCAGGTTCAACAAATAAATTACTTTAGTGTGCAAGAGTGAATAACCATCTCTGTGGCCCACCAAAACCCCCCGACCTCTTACACACACACACACACACACACACACACACAGTGAGCTTACTTTCTTCGATTAATATCAAATGAACCTATTGCAGTTGACCTGTGGGAAATATATTCTTTCAGATGAAGTATGAATTTCAGTGCTATATAGTATGTTATTCAATATGGGAAATCCGATCCTATTGTTAAACAAGTCTATCAATATTGTTTAAAGGAATAATAAAAATGGCTCTTTATTGATATATTCATGTCCCCTGAAGTGTGTCACAAGCACATTTTGGAAAGATTTTTCTAGATGATTGGCATCATTCATAATTCCTAACTACTGTGAATCTCAAAGATGTAGCTAGGAGACCTCACAGGTAGCATTTAATCAAATTTGGGCATGTAGGCAGCTCATCTTTTGTGCAGGCAAAACTAAAAGAACAATGAGCCTTCCCCAAACACAGTGTCCAGTGACAGGAAAGAGTCATCTCCCATCACTGTCTGATCTCATTTCAGGGTACCAGGCATGGCAGATTACCGGAGGGATAGTTCATTTTTCCCCGTAGGTCCTATTGCCAGAATTTAAAGCCCAAATTGGATCATTAGAAAACATCAGAGCAAAATCCTGCTGCTGTGTGTTTTGAAAGGAAAACTAATAGAAATAGAAAAAGCAATCCAAGGGATGCTTTCGATCTTCCTTACGTACATTAAATATTGATTTGCTCAGATTCCCACTTCTAAGTACAAAATAATGTTAGCGTACCATTGGAGCTCTGAAAATTATTTGTAAAAGTTTAAGAAAGTTTTTACTTTTTTCCCCGTGGGCTGTGGGAAAACACACTCAGTAGTGTCACTAACTGGAAAAGCAGCACTTCGCCACTGGCATGTACAGTTTTGACCCAGGTTATGAGATAGGTCACGACACTGCCTCCTTCCAGAGAGAGGCCACCAAGTATTCAGGCCACCAGACACAAACTGCTAAAACAAGCTATCTGTGTATATCTGGAGATATGACCTAGTGCCAAAAAATATATGAATGAATGGCTTAATCTGTATCTGGATGTTTGGTGATATTTATCATAGTTCCTTGTACCACAAGCTCCCCCCAAATTCTGTCTGAAATTCAAGTTTTCCTACGTTCACTGGAGGATAGTGTGGGATTTCCACTCTGGACCCCTTTGAGTGACATCTTTGTGTCTCAGAAGTACTGCGACAGGAAACTTGTCTGGGAAGGAAAGTATTTGACCGGGAGAATTTGTCTTTCGCTGTCACAATCTTCAGCTACCATTCAGCTAAATGTTGTTTGGAACAATACGGCCCCCGTGCCCCTATCTCCTGCTGAATTGCTCAGACGGGTAGGAGGTTAGAGTGGAGAGAGGTGCCGGCATTATCTGTGCGAGGGCCCCAGGGGTCACGCTACACTAACAAGGCCGCCCCAGTCAGGGTGACAGAACCCAGCTGCTGCCTCGCACGGCCTCCTCCATCGGAAGGTTCCAGTTTACTGCGGGGCTGTGGCTCCAGGGATGGTGCATTCTAACTCACTTTTTTCCCTTCTCTGAGAAAGTGGCTAGCTCATCGTGTTTGTCCTCAATTTTTAGGAAGGACCTCCGTATGAAACCACTTACCTGTTTTACCCTCTGAACTTAAAGAAAACATATAATGCCACTTACAATACCTGTACCCAGGCTCTGCATTACCTGACTTCTGTTAATCTTGCCCTGATGAGACATTTATCAAAAAGGTAAATATAGGATTCTTTTTAACATTTATGCATCCTCAGCCATAAGATTTGATGTGGCTATTTCCTATATTGCTTAGTTCTTCTCTATTTATCCTGGGAAAAGTCACATTCTATACACTGTGCACTTGTACTTTAATCTTAAAGAATTGTCTTGGTACTTTTTTAAAAAATAAGGAAAGTATTTTTTTCTATTGAGAGCTCTTTATTCATGACAGTCACTTGTTTTGGTTTTTAAGATGGGAAGAAACTTCCAAGGTGTGGGACTGCCTCTGGAAGCCCAGCACCTGACCACCGTAGCTTTCCTCCGTTTTCTGCCTTCTTACTTGGGAGAGTGTCAGTTTCTGGGTCAACACAACTCAGAAACTGGAGGGTCATTTAGCCAGTAGAGGGAGGTAGAGGTATCTCAGAGCTTTACAGGGCACACCCCTAAGGACATGCTCATTTTTTTTTTTGTTTGAAGCTGATTCTTAATGCTCCACTGATAGTACATTTTTGTACATTTTTCTCTATGAAAGTAAAGAAGTAAACCATCCTTACACGTTAGGAAATCAATGAGTCAGAAGAAGCTCATTGGTTTTTTGAAGTGGCTTTGAAAGAATGAATTTTTTATTTTGTTTTATTTATTTTTAGAGAGAGGTAAAAGAAAAGAGAAAGAGAGGGAGAGAAACATCAATGTATGGTTGTCTCTTGCATGCCCCCTACTGGGGACCTGGCCTGCAACCCAGGCATGTGCCCTGACCGGGAATCAAACCAGCAACCCTTTGGTTTGTAGGCCCGCGCTCAATCCCCTAAGCTACACCAGCCAGGGCAGAGGAGTGAATTGTTTCTGAAACACAAATAATATTTATAATTATGCTTCTTAGACTACCATATTTTAAAAACATTATTAAAACAAGCTTACATTGATACAGGGTCAAAAGTAGGTTTGAGGGAACAGGCATTCTGGGATTTAGCTCAAAAAGAGACTTCAAATTTGAATACTTGTTACATGTTTGGTACTCAAATGGTCTTGTCATATTAATAAGTGGCATAGATTTCTCCTCATAAGTGAACGCCCTGGCACGGGGGGAAAAGGCAATAAAAAGCATTTGGGGTGCCCATTTTTTTATTTACCAGCATTTGTAACTATAGTTAAATGCTTCCAAAACCGGGTCTCAGTCTATGCAAGGTCCTCCATTTATATGATATTTTATATGTACTGTCTCACTTTCAAGTAGATTTGATGTAGCCTCAATCTAATAAGGAAGTGACCCTTTAAGCCCAAGCACACTTAGAATGTTTTAGCTATACTTATCTTAGCCACCATGATAAAACTTAACGAAAGTAATGGTCATCCTAAAACTTTCATAGTCAATATAAAGTGTATCACAGTAGAAGACTTACAAAAACCATTAAATTATTTTTTAATAACCAGAAGGCTTTTACATTTTTATTTCAATGGGTTCGAAGTTATCTGTTGTTTGTACTAAAAGTAATACTGTCAAGAATTTTATTATGGCCACCTCTGTGGAGAATTTTGCAGAAATAATAAGTTTTGTGAATGTGTCCAGACTTCCCCATAAAATAATAGGAGGTTTGGATGTCATTTTTGAAAGATATTCAAGAACATGATGAATTTTATTTCCCAAAGACTTGTACCATGTCCTTTCTGAAACCTGTGTTCCCCCCATGGTGTCTTAAGAAACAGGGGATAGTCAAACACTGGTTTTGATTGTCCAAACTGCTGCGACTGGAAAGCTGGGATGTCTGTTCTGGTCCTTGTTCATCTTCTGGTGTAACAAGGGCATTTTGTGAAACACCAGCAGCGATATTAACTCTGTCAAAGTTGTTGATTCAGTTTTGAATAACCGTCCAAATGCATGTGATTGAGTGATCATTCATTGAATAGCAAAAATTGAGAAATAAGGATCCTGGATACAGTCAGGAAAAATTAATTGCTTCAGCTGGGCTAAAATTTCCTGGGGAAATATTTTTTTCCCCAAGCTTGAGCCAAGTCTGCGATAAAAAGGCATTATTATCATCTCCTGAAACCAAATTAGCAGGAATCTTGGTTGTTCCCTGAATAATTCCAAACCCTGTCCCTTTTTTCACAATTTGCTTCTTTTTCTAAGATTATCACTTATAAATTTTATATAAAAACATATTTATGGGGATATGTGTAGGTAACATGTAGAAAAGTTCACATTCTTTTTTTCTTTCTAATTTAGAAAATAAAACTGGAATAGTTAGTTTTGGAATAGTGATCCTTGCCAAGCGTTGCATCTTTATCATGCTGTTAGAGAGGAAATTATTTTGAGGGCTATTTATTTTTACATTTTAAATCTATTTAGATATTCTTTGTTGGTTGCATTTAATAAATACCAGATCATGAAACAAAAAGAAAGGAATATCCCATGTAAGGAAATACTCATCTCAGAAAAATATACTTGCTTTAGATTTACACATTTTGTTAATTGTGCTTTAGTGTCAGAACTGAAATGTTTTTAAATTATAAAATTATATAGTATTGTTCTAATTGTTAAAGTCAGCTATGATTATATTCTACACACATCTATAAGTACCTACCTCATAGAGCTTTTATAAGGATTTAACATAAATGCAAAAATATTTATTACATACAGAAGTTCTCAATTACTATTACTATGATTATTTTATGAAATATATTCAAGACATTCTTGAGGTTTACTATAAACTTAGACATAGAGACTGAAATGCAAAATATCTGGGTAATCCAAATTACCCAGATATGCTGTTTGGAATTAGCAAATTCTTTGAAACGATCTTACTTTAAAGGCTGTAAACTTAAAGATAAACTATATGCAAATACTTTCAAGATATTACATTACATTTTTTCATATGTTTAAGTTTCCAAATCTCTATAAAATTGAAGTAGGTGTTTATAATTTACTGAGTTGAGAAAACTGAGGTAAATATAGAGGAAATTGTTTAATTTCATAAATAGATCATCCTCAGAAAGGCAAAAAATACAATTTCTCTGAAGTTTAAGTCTTTGTTTCCTTTCTTAGTTCAGTTAATATTTGGTTACTAGTTTAGAGGTTTACCACATTCATTATTATTGCAAGATTGATTTCTTATACATTTATTTTTCCTAAAGTTCCCTCAAAACTATTTATTGAGCATTCAGTATGCGCCAGGCATTGCACAAAGTACAGAGAGCAAAACAAACAAAACCATCTCCTATCCTGGAGTTTTCCTTCTGGTATTGGGAGGAAAAGGAGGAGGTGGGGGAGGGTAAACGAGATTGAGTAAAATACATAATATGTTAGAAGGTGCTGAGGAGAAAAAGAAAAAAGGAAAGGAGAATGAGTGTCCAGGTGCTAGAGGAGTCGCAATTTTAAATGCGGTTGCCAGGCAAAGTGTGAGCAGGAGGTGGCCATTTGAATCAGGTGAAGGTGAGGGGTAAGCATGGAGAGAGCTGGGGGAGGAAGGTTCTAGGCTGAGAAAACATGAGTTCCCTGACATGGGAGCATGCAGGCCATGTTAAGAGCCAGGTGGTCCACTGGATGAGTAGGAATAAGCTCAAGAAATAACAGGGCCAGGCCATGTACTTTTATTCAGAGCAAGATGAAAAGTTACTGCAGGGCTAAGAGCAGGAAAATGCATTAGTCCAATATGAATTCCAACACCATCGTTGACTGAGATGTTGTGAATAAATTTAGAGAGACCAGAGCAGAAGAAGTAACAGCAGTTCCAGATTATGGCTGTTGGGGTGATGGGGCCTTTCGGTCATGCAGTGGTTTCATCATAGTGGAGATAGTAAACAACTAAGGACTAAACATATTTTGAAAACAAAAACTTGTGGCAGAAATCACTGGCTGTCCTGCATCTGATCTCTTCTTCTTCCCGGGCATAGAGATGTCCAGCTAGAAACTACATTCCCAAGCTTCCTCTGAGGCAAAGAGTATGCAAATGACTAGGTTCTCTACGATGGGATGTCAGGCAGAAGCAGTGAGTGTCAACTCCTAGCCATCCTCCTAACAATGGTGGTCTTGCACATATTAGCTTCTCCTCTTTTCTTCATTCTTTCTAGAAATGGCGATGATGAGAGCACCTTGGAAAGTGTTGAGGAAGGGAGGTCCACCGCTGCCCTGAAATAGAATAAGTGCTGTCTTTCTCAAACTCTTATATGACCAAGAACCAACTTCCAAGATCTTTAAGACTCTGTTTTGTGCTTTATAAGAATCATTCTGCCCCTGGCTGGCGTAGCTCAGTGGATTGAGCACAGGCCTGCGAACCAGAGGATCTCGGTTTGATTCCCAGTCAGGGCACATGCCTGGGTTGCAGGCCAGTTCCCTGCAGGCCAACTCCCAGCAGGAGACGCATGAAAGGCAACCATACATTGATGTTTCTCTCCCTCTCTCCTTCCCCTCCAAAGATAAATAAATAAAATCTTAAAAAGAAAACTGATGAGCAAAAAAAAAATTAAAAAAAAAAAGAATCATTCTGCTAGAATTCCTTTATGGTGGTAATGATCTTAAAATACAAGTATTTGTCAAACATGGGAAAGCAGCACACCGCGTCTCTTTATGCCCAAGCCAATTATAAATGAACATATAATCTTACTTTCTATAACTGAGTATAAAGGTTTTTTAATCAAAAATCATTTCGAATAGTTTTCATCTAATCCATAGAAGTGATATTGCTGTTTGCTGTGTTTCCAGTCTTTGTATTTATAATTCACCCCATCCAGTTAATAACAAAGTCAAAGCCGGATGCTAAATGGTAACATAGGGGCGTCCAAGGAAAACATTTCTGCCCACTTTGGAATCAAGTTCTTTCTATGGCTATTAATCGTCTTCAGGTACACTCTTTGCATGCAACCACTGAGCAGGGTTCTCTCAAAGTCCCAGCCCACAGCTGGGCCGGCTCCCTCATCTAGTGAATCTCGTTTCGTGGGGCTTGGCAGGGGCAACTCTCTTTTTTCCATCTTTTTCTTCTGGACACTTAGCTTGCATACTTCCCCTCCCCAGTACCATGTTTCCTGTTTCTTCGAGTATGGGAACCAGGGAATCATAGAGTCTGATAAACTAATGTCCTTACCGGAGAAGGCTGGAAGGCCAGCTCTATTTTCTTCCCCCATTTGCCATGGACTTTTTAACAGGGATATTCTAGAGATACCACTGTACTGATGACTAAGAGTCCATGAGGGAATTTTAGAAAGGAACTAATAACTAATACTTTAGAAATCAATCATTTCTTTTGCACAAAAACCCCCAGCAACATAGAATATTGATTTAGAGTATGTTCTCCATAAGTCAGAAAAATCCAGAGTTTAACATTTCTACTTACAATAGTGTGACCTTAGCACACATTTTACCAAACTTCTTTGTCTCAGTCCCTTCTTTGTCCCTTCTTTTAGAAGAAAGGCAGAATAATGGTTTTAGACACCATTTATGCAAGTCATAAGATGACCTTGAGTACACAGCATATGAATCTTAATGAGCTTGAGATTTAACTACATGATTAAGAACAAACTCATTTTTACAAGTATTATCTCAATTTTCATCTCTTACTATAATTTTTATAAATAAGAAAAAGCATTAACTCCATTTTGCTCCTTAGGAAATAGACACTAACAGAATGCTAAGTGACTTGCTTCCAGACAAATGCTGTTACAGTGGAGGTTTCAACTAAATGGGCGGGTCCTTCCCATTTCACCAACACCAGTTGGTAGAGAGCTGTTATTCTGTGGAGCCCTCAAAACACAGTGGGTGTGTAGAAGGTAGAGAAAAGATTATCCTACTGCTCAGGCAAACTTTTTCATGTACATTTTTTCATGCCTTATATATTCTTGGTGAAGCTGAAAACTCCTTAAACACAGGAGACATGTCTTCTGTGTTTAAGGATTAAACACAGAAGGATTTCTTAAGGATTTCATAATCCTTAAGCCAGGGTTAGACATAGCTAATACTCAGTAAATGCTTGCTGAATGTTTTCTATGAATGCTTTTCCTGAGTTAGTCAACATTTTCTGAGAAAATTTTTCATGATGGACTGAAACAAAGGAAAGAAGGACAGAAGAAAGGAAGAAAGATAACATGAGAATATTTCTAATGATTATATCTCATACAGTACCTAGCACAGTTTTAGTGTACAGTGGGTATATTAAAAATAAACTGAATTTCTATCATCATTCATCCTGGTGCGTCCTGGTATGTCCTGGTCCCTTACTACTTAACCCCGATTGTTGAATTTAGGCCAATAGTCAGTTTTTTTCAGAGACACAAACTAGGATAAAGTCAAGGGCAGGCCGAGATGTTTGGAAGAACCACTGCTTGGGGAATCACCGTGGAAGGGACCACAAAGCCTCGCTTAGAGATGCTTTAGATGCTTTACTGTATTGGCAACTGATTTCTTTCCTTTTCTGAACAAAATATTAGGGTTGGGCAAATCTAAATATACTTAAGGAAACAAAATATTTGAAAATAAGGATCTTAGAAAGTGAAGGAGGTATGGGCACTGAGCTCAAAGCGTGTGCAGGTGAATTCATCTTCTGTCACACACAGACAGGGAAGATCTAAAAGAAAAGACTGAAACATAATCAACGCCACCTCCCTTAACAGCAACATGAAAGCTGTGGCTATTTTATAACACGAGCATTCTGCGGCCACAAACATTTTGATAAATTATTATTATTATTTCCTACAATTCTATAAAAGTAATAAGGTAATACTAGAATACTAAAATTATTGACAAAATATTTTTACTTCAGAGCCCATTGAAGTATAATTCTATCAATTTTAAGGGTTATTTTAAAATATCTCCCATTTATAAAAATAAGAAAAGATACATAAAAATATTTCACTTTTAACATGTAAACTACATTACTCATCCCATGTTTAAAAATTCTCCATAGCAAATGTAACCAAATTCTATTAACATCCTTGGGGAAAATTATAACATGTAGTGGAATTACAGCTCTGAATTGGTTTCAGTAACTGGAAAACGGGTGAAGTAAAAAATTATTACTTAAAAGAATTAAGCATGCCAAACCACGTGGTATTTTCAAGGGTATGGTATTTTTGGATATCTGAAGTTGTATCACAATATTACTATGGTCTACCTTAATTTTACAAAACATAGAGACAGACTAATCGTGAGAATGATTCATGTAAACATTGCTATATATTTTTTTTCAATTTAAAACACAATATAAAAGTTACGGGCAAAGGGAGGAAAATGGTAATTTTAAACGTGCTTACCCCAACTCAAGTCTGATTTAGGAAATGTAGCATTTCTTTGATTTTTAATTGTTCCTGCATTACTTGTGAATGTGACCACATGACTATAGTTTATGCTATTATGTTGTCAGGCTTCTGATAATGAGAAGGAATGTTTGTTTAGACTGTGTAGCTCTTCACTTTAATTCACTCTGGCTCCAGTGTGACATTTTAAAACTGCTATCAATGGAAAATCCAAATTTCCCAGCAAGACTTAAAACAACAGCAACCCCTGTGAACCAAAATTATCTCCTGTTGAGGCTAATTACCTTAGTACACTTAGGAAAGTAAGTACTGCTGTAGGAAATCTGCTGCCTTGGAGTCTCCTCCTCTGTAAAGTGCTTTTAGCTGATACTGAAGTCGTATATTTGCTGATTACTCTATTGCATCTTTCAGTACTGGTATAGGTGTGAGGAGAAACACAAAACACTGAAATGACATGTTGTGCCGTAAACAAACTTACTACATACATAATCTAGGCAACTTTTGCATGATTTTAAGATCTGGGCTTAGAGAACTGACCCTATTATAGGGTGTGAGTTTTAAAAGGGTGGGTGGCGGAGGGGGGGATGGGAAGGAAATAAAAGGCTTCAAATATAGGGGAAAAACTTAGAATTACTAAATTAAGACAATTTACTAATTCTGAAAACTTACATATAACAAAGACATAACATAAGATTTAACAGATAAACAAGTTATGTTTTCTTATCTTTTCCTACCATTTTGAGCATACCACTACTCAGTCCTTTATAAAAGCCAGTTCTTTGGGCAAATTATTTAATGTATAAATTGATAGTGACTCTATTTGACATGTACAAAAACAATCATAAAATGATAGGTAGAGACCTAGACTTAGCCTCAATATTAACAAGGTGATTCTTTATGACTCTGTAAAACTATAGTGTTTATTTGAATTTAGGGTGAAATTGAGTGTTATTGAAATTAACATTAAATGGATATCTAAGCCAATTATTTCTGGATCCTAACAGAAATATTTTCACTCTTCATTCATCATTGTACATGCTGCCAATTAACTGTTGCATATTGGGCAAACAGGATGTATCCAATATGTCCATTCAAACTCAAAGATGGTACCTAATGCCACAATATAAGGTTTTTATTTGTTTGTTAGGGTTTGACTTGTCATTTTACTTTGTACTCTATAATTATTAAGTAATTAATAATTATTTTATAGTTATTTAAGTCCCATGCCATTTTTCTATGTTACAAATACTGTAACTTTTTATCCTTACAGCACATTGTGACATTATTTGGCCTTCACTTACTGGGAATGGGATTGTAAGCACATATGCAGACATGAGTCCTGAACTTGAGTGGCCACACTCAGACATGGCTCTCTCTGTGGTCCAGTGTGTGCATATATTAATTTTTTAGCTTGCCAGAGAAATAGAAGCACAAAATTTTCTTTCAGAGAATTCTGTGATGAGGGTTTGAGGAAAAAAGTCTAACATAGAGGCTCCATGACTGTGCCTATTAAAAGTCTTTGTTTATAATACTTCATTTGAGATTTTTATGATATAAATTCTTTATTACTTATATTCTAGTCTAATGGCATGTCAGCTTCTAATATGCTTTTGGCATTAATGTTGTATAGTCAAAGCAAAAACGAATTAAAATAAGTATTATAGGAAGAAGAATTGAAATTGTGTCAATGTTTCTCAAGCATTTCTAACACTAAATTAGAATGCTTTGAATGAATTAATGAAAACAATATCTGTAGCGAACACTACGGGTAGAAATAGGAAATGCTCATAACCAAATGCACAAGCAGAAGTAGTCACCTTCCATCAAAAGTAGAGTCAGCTTGTGAAGTAAATTTTCTAAATTGGTCACCATACCTTGTCCACATGCTTTTCCTTGAATGTGAAAAAGTAGAACCCACAGAAATTCTATTGTAAAGCCCATCTTTATCTAAGTGTATAGGCTATGTCCAAAGCCATCTGAGCCTCATTCTTCAACCTGACGTTCCACAACCAGACCCTGACACATGGGAAGGTGGTATCGTGCTTCCATACAGGATTTCCTTTCGAGTGATGCTGGTGAGACTTGTGAGCCCCAAGGCCTTTGTGAGGAAAGTGCTGATTTCACTCAGAGGTGTGAGTAGTAGGACTCAGATGTCTTTTTGTTCGCATGTCTTGACTGTGGAGTAAGTTTAAAAGTCTTTCTCTACATCCTTGGATGAAAGATCAGCTGTATAAAGAACAACTCCCTGCATGCACTGGGGCATAAAAATTACCTTAAAATTTAGCTGTTTAAAACAATAAACATTTATAATATCACAGTTTCTGTGGACCTGGCACATCCCTGGCTCAGAGTTTCTCATGAGATTACAGTCAAGGTATCAGCTAGAACCACTGTCATGTGAAGGCTGACCGGGGCTGGAGCCTGTTTCCAAGGAAGTTTACACATGTTTGGATGTCGGCAGAGGCCTCAGTTCATGGCCAAGTGGACTTCTCCGTCGGGCTGTTGAAGTGTCCTTCCTGTGTGGCTGGCTTCCAGAATGATCAGCTTAAGAGAGAGTAAAGTGGGTACCTCAATGTCCATGTTGCTTTAGCCAAGTTAGAAGTTACACAGTTGTTTCCATATTTTATTGGTTACACAAGTCAGCTCTATTTAGAGTGGAGTGGATGAAACAAGCATGGATACCAGAGGGGTGGAGGTTTGAGGGAGGCAGACTACTGCACTCCCCTGGTGTGGCAAGCTCTTTCTTCGATAGAGCCCCTAACACTTGGACTTAGGGTAGAAGCACATTCCTGCAATTTTAGTAATTTAGCTAATATTTTGTTTCTGAATCTTGTACCTGTTTCTTAAATAGTTGCTCTCAGAGAGGGTAGGCTTATGATTAAGTTAAATTCCACAATTAGCTCCCAATTGCCTTTAAGGCATATCTTAATTTTACCCTTATCCCTTCAATTCTTATTCCCAGTGCCGCTCTCCTGACATGGAGACCCCTATTATCTCCTCTGCTGACCTTGGGAGTAGCTCCTTCAGTGACTTGCATCCCTTTACTGCCTAATGTCATTGATCTATTCTCTATGCCAGCACTGTTCAATAGTACTTTCTATAATGGCGGAAACGTTCTCTGTCTGAATTTTCCATATGTAGTTACTAAGCACTTGAAATATTGCTACTGTAAGTCAGGAACTGAATTTTTAATTTTATTTAACTTTTTAAAAAATTTATTTAATTGTTGTTCAAGTAGTTTTCTGTCTTCTATTCCCATCCTAGCCCACCCCCCAGTGCTCCCCACCTCCCTCCCATTTCCACTCCCCTTAGTTGTTGTCCGTGTGTCCTTTATACTAGTTCCTGTAAATCCTTCCCCTTTTCCCCTGAAATTTCCTCCCCTCTCCAGTAACTTTTTACCTCCTTGCCTCTGTTATCTTTCTCACTAAATACATCCTAAGTGTTAGTGTTGGATTAATCTTTTCAAACACTGCATTCCTCTGGCCTTCCATGTCTCCCAAGCTTTATAGAATAGAGCCCAATTACCAAGGTATAGAATATAAGAATTATTACAATAGAAAAACATTTAAAGTCCTCTAAATTTGACCAAAACTGGATTTCCTTTCCACGGTTGTTTCCCATCGTTTCCCTGCACTGTTTCCTCTTTCAAGCAAGGGGCTCTTCGTATCGACTCCTCGAACAAGTGCTTCTTAGTCCGGACTTGGCATCTCCGTTCCTCCCACTGATTGAAATGCCCTTACTCCTTCCAGGTTAAATCTCTTCTTGTCCATACAGACTTTCCTGAACATGAGAAAAACACCTGTTCTCTTTTTTAAAGTTTCAATACCCCATCCTCTAAACTGCATTCAACATTGTATTGTCCTAAGTAAACTTTATTCATGGGAGCATAATTTAGCTGCTTAACAAGTCATAAGGTCCTTGATAAGAGGTAACACGTGCAAGCTTTTTTGCATCTCCATTTAGAACAGTTCTGGGTTCATGGTCGAGACGTAATGAGTACTTCTTGAATTGAGTGTACACTTCTTCTTTGCTACTTCTTTTATACTTTAGCGTAGGAATGATATTCATAGAAATCTCATATAGTGTTCCTAATTTATCAAATCAGTCTATTTTTTATTGAAAAGTAATGTTATTGATATAATAATGAAACTTAGGGGAGATACCACCTGAACATTGTGATAAACATTGACTACCCTTTTATGACTACATAGAGATGTTTACAAAGTTTCTCTCCTTCTTGAAAGGTACCCAAAGGCAACATGAATTTGTATGTGCCACTTTCACTGTTATTAAATTGACAAAATTGACTGTCATAACATGCCTTTAGATAGAACTCTGGTGGCCTCATTAATTTGGTAATAGTATAGAAATATTTTCATAATTAAATAAAGAAAAAATAATTAGAATAAACACAAAGCAGAAAAAAATAAAAGGAAGACAATTTAAGATAACTATAGATAAATCCAAAAAAGTTAGGAAGGAATCTGTTCATTTCTAAGTGCTTTATATAATGTTTAAAAACCTGGTTCTTATAAGTCAATTATCACCCTTTCTCAGTTGCTTTGTTTTTCAGTTACAATATCTAATTATTTAATTTTATAAATTGTTTAAGTAATGTTATATGAACATATAAAGCAGCCATGAAACTTTTTTAAAAAATGTAATTGATGTTCAAGTACAGTTTTCTGTCTTTTACTCCCATCCCTGCCCACCCATCCAGCCCTCCATGAAACCTTTTAAAAATACTATTATAAACTTATTTCATGTCTAAATATTGTAGGAGAGATTCCCCCTGACAACCACCCCCACCCTGCAGGAGTTAGCAATATGCCTGCCTTATTAGCAAAACTTCAAAGTAGGAACATGATTTTGCACTGGGCGCATTATAATTTACTGTGCTGGTTGCCAGGTTTCCCAGTGTTTGAGTTTATGCTTCCTTCGTCGTCTGTTTTAGTGAATTAAACCAGAACTTGGCCCCATACTAGGGAAATCACTGATGAGCCACAATTTTAAAAAAAAATCACTTCATCAGTAGCTCAGCTTCCTATGTTATGAATACACAGATTTTAGGTGACATAAGACTTTGTTTTCACTGAAATAGCTAATTCGACACTGTAGTCAAGGTGAAACTGAAGACTAAAAATCAATGATTAGAAAGAAGACGAGCTGTGCAGTCACTTCTATGCATATCATCTGGAAGAATATTTCATTTATGCTTTATACTAGATTTATATGTTGCAGGAAAGCTATTAAACCTACCAAATCTCTTTGATAAACTCCAGAAACCCAAAAATAAAGTAATCACTCATTACATATATCTCTCTGATTATCTCTAACTGATGTTATTGATTCTACTTCACATACACATTAGCAAAAGTATTGTATTTTATTTATGCTTTTGTCTAGTTCTTTAGGTAATTCCATGACCTCCCTTAAAATTAAGTTTTATCTCTAGCCTGTTTCTACCAAAACTAAACAAAGGTGATAGTGCTGTAAAAAAATCATTCATTCAGCATATATTTCTCTAATTAACAATAGTTTAGCTGATATTACACATGATCTTTTGAAAAGAAAAATTAAACTTTTCCTGCAAAGATGAAGGTTTATTATTTAGAGATACAAGGCATTTACATTATCTGCTTAAAAATGTAGAATGTATCTTGCAATTTGGTTGCTTTTAAAGAAACCCCACTTCCCAAAGATTTACGTTAAAAGATTAACAGCTCCTTGGACATCCTGAATAACCAACAGCAGAGAAAGGCTCTGAAGGAGGAGTGGAATGTGATTCAAACTCCTTCTTACAGTGTTGTGAGAATCTAAATCAAGCTATAACATCACAGTTTGGGGGGAAAAACTATTACTCACCAAAAATTATGAACCTGAAGATAAAAGCTCTTCAGTTGCAGTAAGAGAAGACTCATGAATGCTCCCTAACCTCTGACTCAGATCTTTTACGTTTTATAATGCAAACCTATTTCCACCGGTGAGGAATACTGATAGGACTGCAACGCATCCAACGTGGGACTCTGGCACAACCCACAGCTGCATTCTGCTGCCAGTAGGAGCCATTCGTGACATGAGTTCAATAGGGCAACCAGAAAACTCCATTTACTCATGCAAGTACTACATGCCATGACACACGTGTGGCTCTTTCATTTTTGTCCCCAGCAAATTAGAAGTAGACTAAATGACAGCATTGATGGAAGTACAAAAGGAAGGCAGAGACGGGGAAAGTAGAGCATTAGGAGGTTACAAGAAACTACCTTTTTATGATTTTCCCCCTAACATTGTCCCAGATATGAATTGCAAAGGTTCTGAATTAGAGTTACTCAAGATGTGGGAGGCAGATTATTTGACTGGCAGGTGATAGAGCAAAGAGAGGAAGATTATACCCTTCAACTTCTGATGAGTGGAGAAACAGTAGGCATAATTGCTATACAAGAATAACGGGCTTAACTGCTGTAACTCTTCTCTCACACAAAAATTGCAGGATGTAACTGTAAATGCTCCTGATTGCACTGCATCCCAGTGATTGAGAAATAGTTCACATGTAAATCTAGCTGAAATCCAGTAGAGAATTATGCAAACACAAGGTTTGTAAACCTGTCTGTTCTCTTTAGTATCCCAAATTCTAGAATTCTGCCCAGCCTATCTATAGCAGACACTCCATCAACATGGAATGACAGAAAAAAAGACATAGCTTTGTAACTTATCATGAATATTAATTTGGAAAAAATCTACACTTAAAAATCAACTTTAAAACAAGACAAATATGATAGCTTTTTTTCTTTCAACAAGGTAACTGGATTAGGAATTCTATAAACTGCTTCTGAAGGCCATTACGATTCAGAGCTTCATCCTGGGGCAACTGTGAGGTTTAAATACAACCTCATGATTCAGATACACTCAGGTGCCGCATAACGAGGTGTGGGTCCCTTAAGTTTATAATGGAGCAGGAAAATTCCTATCACTTAGCAACATTGTAGTCCTGGTAAAATCTTAGCACAAGGCATCACTTCCGTGTGTGTGGTGATGCTGGTGTAAACAAACCTACTGGGTGCCAATCTTATAAAAATATAGCACATACTACCATGTATGGGACATAATACTTGATAACGATATGCATTTCCTATGCTGTACTCTTTTATCATTATTTTAGAATGCAGTCTTTCCACTTATAAAAGAAGTTTGCTGTAAAACAGTAGGCCAGGTTACTCCAGAAGCAGCCTCATACATCTTGTGTTTACTGTGTACTTAGATTGCATCATTTTCTCTTGTGCTTGATTTAATCTGGTGATATTTTATACATTCAGGGTCACCAGAGTATGCAGTATTTAAAGTGTACAGTTGTGTACAATAATGTCCTACGCCTTCACATGCACTTACTACTCACTCGCTGACTTACTCAAAGCCTCTTCCAGTCCTGCAAGCTTCATTCATGCTGTATGCCCTATACAGGTGTACCGTGTTTTATCCTTTAAATCGTATTTTTACTGTACCATTTTTTATGTTTAGATAAATTTTTAAAGATTTTTAAAATTTATTTTTAGAGAGGGGAAGGGAGGGAGAAAGAGAGAGAGAAACATCAATGTGTGGTTGCCTCTCACATGCCCCCACTGGGGACCTGGGCCACAACCCACGCATGCGCCTTGACTGGGAATTGAACCTGTGACTCTTTTTTTCGCAGCCTGTGCTCAATCCACTGAGCTATGCCAGTCAGGGCTTATGTTTAGATAAGTCTTGATACACAGGTACTTACCATTGTGTTACGTTTGCCTACAGTATTGAGTACAGCAACATGCTGTAGAGTTTGGTAGCCTGGGAGCAATGCCCCAGAGGAGCTGTCCCTGGGAGCTGTCCCCTGCAGCCTAGGTGTGCAGTCGGCTGTACCATCTAGGTCTGTGTAAGTGCACTCTGGTGTTCGCCCAGGACAAAATCACCTGCTGACTCACTCCTCAGAACATAGCCCCATCTTTAAGTGGCGCATCATTTTAAAACTAATCACTCATATGTACAAATTATTTCTTTTTTTTAAAAAATATTTTATTTATTTATCTTTAGAGGGGAAGGGAAGGAGAGAGGGAGAGAAGCATCAATGTATGGTTGCCTTTCGTGCATCCCCTGCTGGGAGTTGGCCTGCAGGGAACTGGCCTGCAACCCAGGCATGTGCCCTGACTGGGAATCGAACCGCGATCGTCTGGTTCGCAGGTCCTCGCTCAATCCACTGAGCTACACCAGCCAGGGCAAATTATTTCTTAAAAAATGAAAACAGATAAACTGCATTGGAGGTCTAAAATAATTAGGCTTCTGAAAGCAAAGTAGACGCTTCTCTTTACCACCTATGTGCAGGGGAGTTAGAAAGAAATACCTTGAGATTTGCTCGTGAAAATGCTTAAAGCCGCAGGCTGTGAATTGATGGGGTGTGGTGGCCTAGAAGAAAAGACATGTGTGGACAAATTATGAGGCTTTCCCAGCCCAAGTGCCACTTATTAAGGGTTTATGATCTGCCCACCAAGTGGCCAGATATAGTCCCTATGACCTTCACCACACACTTGGTTATTGGCATTTTGACACCTTTTTTGCACAGTGGGGGGCATTCCTGACACTATCAATAGAATATACCTGTTTCAGATCACAAACATTATTCATTAACCTTAGGGCAGAAATCTAACATAATCAAATATCCTTTTGCCACCTAATTTAAGTCAACAGGGGATTGGCAAGATAAGAAAGTATAACATAAACAATACAGAGAGAAATGCTCAAGACTTTATTGTAGGGACTTTCTGTTTTCAGTATCCACAATCTGTCACGGTGTCCAGGTTATTAATTATTTTGTGAGCAGCACACTAAAAGAAGTTTAAAATATGGATGCTGTGATTTAGCAGAATTACATTCCTTAGCAGAGAGGCTTTTACTAGTCTTTTTCTTTCTTTTGATAAATATTCATGGTCTCAAATATGACAGGGAAAAGTTCTCAAGAATGAAACCGTTCCTTGTCAATTTCTCCTGATTTTTTAGAAGCTAATGCTTATGATCAATTCAGAGCCTAATGTCTCTATTTTGGTCACATCACCCTTCTAAAACCTGGGTCTCTTGACTTCGTACAGTTAACTAGATTTGGCGATAATTACTTGGAAAGTTTAAAAAAGACAAGACTATTCCTAGCTTGTCTCACTTACCTGACCCCTTGACAACCAGGGCCGGGGGGAGGGTACCCTCACCACTTCACCCTTTTCCCTGTTCTGCTGATGAGCAGATGGTAATCAGGTGCCCACACGGTGCACATTTTCAGACACAAAGTGATGAGAACTACTATTAGATTTTTGACTTCTAACTCACTATTGCGTCCTGATGTTGTCCCTAAAGATGCTTCTTCACTTTTAATCAGATAAGGTGAAAGAGGAGACTCTAACATCAGAGCAAAACTTACCCTTCATGATTTTTATGGGACTCGGTTTAGATGGCATCAGAGTCTTACCCTAGTTCTTCGCCACTTGAATTGTCTAAATAGCAATTCTCACAACACAAATGTTTGTGTTACAAGGAGACGGAGATATCTTTGATGCTCAGAAAAGATCAAGAGAAGTTGATGCTATAGCCCCAATGCAAGTATACTCTTCTTATTTCAAAATGTTAGTTATTAAAGAGACATCTGTTTTGAGGGCTTCTCGGAGAGAACATTCATTATGTTCATTGTATATTATCATAATACTGTTCTTCAAGTGTTGCTGAATCACACAGAAGGGCAATTCCGTTTCCTTTCTAATGAAGAAGCGTCTGCTATGATGACGAGATGGCAACAGCTACTCCCTTTCGTGAGCAAGGAGATGGGTGAGGCCAAGAAAATCTATGGCAACATATAAAAAAAGCCAGATACATGCCTCATTCTCCATCTGTGTCTCCCAACTTCTTCTGTAATGTCACCTTGGCCTCACTCTGAGCAGATCTGAGGACAGATTTGCCAGTTGGCGAGTCACCTACCTGCCCAGGCCCATTCAGGAGCCTGCGGGAACATCTGGGTGCCAGCCGGGCCATTTCTTCTGCAGAAACTGGAGCGGTCCAGGGGAGCTGAACGCCCAGGCTTCCCTTGGCTTGCCCACAGGGAGCGACCCAGTCTATTATGATGTGGTCTTGTTTCACAGGGGTTCACAGCTGCCTAGGACAATCTTACTACAGAAATTTGAGTGTCAAAAAGGAAAAAAATACCTTTCTCTGTGCCTCAGTTCTCACTGAGGACTCTTGAAAGACCAGTTATCGACAAAATAAATTAACTACATTTTTTTGTGTACCTCTAAACTGTAGTGTGGGTAAGTCTGTATAAAATTGTAGTGTGGATAAATCCACGACAATAATAATGTAGCCAGTCTTTGGGTCTGAGACCAGAAGCACCTTGGACTTGCCCTCCGAAAGCCATTCCCTTTCCCAGATAGAATCCAAGTGGCCCCCAAAATCTCCTTGGAGGTCATTAACTTCATGCTTCTGCCCCTGGTACTTCTCTTCACTCAGCCACTTGTCAGCCATGATAGGTTGTTAATGTTACCAGTCAGCCAGCCTAGGCTCTCTTGGTGAGTGACACTATCTCCAAACAAACCCAAGTGTAAGGTCTATGATCGGGTAAGCCATACTCACCCTGCAAGACCAGCCAGCCCTGTAGCTCAGCTATATAGCTAAGATAGATCACAGGGCTTTCTTTTGCCTTTCCAGCCTGTTATTTAAGTTCTCGAGTGCTTCACAGTGAAATATTTCCTTCTCTGATTATAGCATAACTGGATCAAGAGTCCCAGAAGAGTGATCTAATTCTTTTAGTTTCCTAATATCCCTCACTCAGTGAACTTGTTGTATTTTTCCACCACTGAGTTGGAGGACATTTGAGCAGAATCTAAAAACACCCACTTAAAAATGTACTCTCTGCCTCAGCTGTCTGATCACTTCTTATTTCTGCATGAGTTTACTGTCTATCCGAAATATCCCTAGACAGCCGCTTCTGTCATCTACCCAGAGTCTTACTTCCTGTATCCTGGAGTGTGATCATTAATTCTCAAATCATCTGTCACAATGTTCCCAGTGGGTTCATATGGTCCTTGTAAAGATCAAACTACCCTTTCTCTCTTTGTATTTTAAGTGCACGTTATATGCTGAGCACGCCACTAGACATTTGGGGTTTCATCCTTAACCTAGGGACTTTATAGGCCTGAGTGGGATGCAAACACAGAACATAGAACTCCCAAAGCAATGTATATCCTTAGAGTTAATGTTGGAAACACAAATGAATTCTTAATCTGAACATGGGACATTTTATTTTATTTTATTTTAAATATATTTTATTGATTATGCCATTACAGTTATCCCATTTCCCCTCTTTAGTTCATGTTCATGTGTCACAAGTTCTTTAGATTCTGTATTTCCCATACTATTCTTGCCCTCCCCCTGTCTATTTTCTACCTACTGTCTATGCTACTTATTCTCTGTACCTTCTCCCCCCTTCTCTTCTTCGCACTCCCCTGTTGCTAACCCTCCATGTGATCTCCATTTCTATGGTTCTGTTCCTGATGTAGCTGTCTGCTTAGTTTGCTTTTGTTTTAGCTGTGGTTGTTAATAACTCTGAGTTTGCTGTCGTTTCACTGTTTATATTTTTTATCTTCTTTTTCTTAGATAAGTCCCTTTAACATTTCATATAATAAGGGCTTGGTGATGATGCACTCCTTGAACTTCCTTATCTGAGAATCACTTTATCTGCCCTTCCATTCTAAATAAAAGCTTTGCTGAATTTAGAATAGAGCAATCTTGGCTGTAGATCTTTGAATTTCATGAGTTGGAGTACTTCTTTCCAGCCCCTTCTTACCTGTAACATCTCTTTTGAGAAATCCGCTGACAGTCTGATGAGAACTCCTTTGTAGGTGACTGTCCCCTTATCTCTTGCTGCTTCTAGGATTCTCTCCTTCATTTTAATCTTGGCTAATGTAATTACAACATGCATTGTTGTGTTCTTTCTTGGGTCCAACTTCTTTGGGACTCTCTGAGTTTCCTGAACTTCCTGGAAGTCTATTTCCTTTGCCAGATTGGGGAAGTTCTCCTTTATTATTTGTTCAGATAAGTTTTCCACTCATTGCTGTTTCTCTTCCCCTTCTGGTACCCCTATAATTCAGATGTTGAAATGTTTAAAGATGTCCTGGAGGTTCCTAAGCCTCTCCTCAGTTTTTTTTGAATTCTTGTTTCGTCATTCTTTTCTGTTTGGTCACTTTTTTCTTCCTTATGGACCACTCAGTTGATTTTAGTCCCAGTTTCCTTTCCATCACTATTGGTTCTCTGTGCATTTTGCTTCATTTCACTTAGTGAAGCCTTCATTTTTTCATCTCATTTGTGACTAAAATCAACCAGTTCTGTAAGCATCCTGATCAGTGTTTTTTTTATATTTTATTTATTGATTTTTAGAGAGAGGGAATGGGAAGGAGAAAGAGTGAGAGAGAAACATCAATGTGTGGCTGCCTCTCATGTGTCCCCCACTGGGGACCTGGCCTACAACCCAGTCATGTGCCCTGGCTGTGAATCGAACCAGCGACCTCTTGCTTCACAGGCCCGGCTCAATCTACTGAGCTACACCAGCCAGGGCTCTGATCACCAGTGTTTTGAACTGTGAATCTGATAGGTTGGCTATCTCTTGGTCGCTTAGAAGTATTGGCTCTGGGATTTTGAGCTGTTCTTCTTCTTGAGCCATATGTTTTTGTCCATTTGTGCCTGTTACTTATGAGGTGCAGAGCCTTAGGTTCACCAGGGCAGGGAGACCCAGTCACTGGGTTGTGACACTATATGTGGGGGCAGGGTCAGAGAGGGGCAATAGCATTTTTTTTCTGCTCTCTCTCAAATTTTGGTCCCCTCTGCTGCTTTCCACAAGCAAATTGGGCCCTTATGGTGCTGGTTCCCCGATGTGTGGGCTTGTGCACCCCCTAGGACCCTGTGGGTCTCTCCAATGAACTCTCTGTGAGCCTGGGAGCCTCTCCTGGCACCTCAACCTCCAAAAGTTTTTTCAATTGGTGCTTTTAGGCTTTAATTCCCATCACTGGGGCCCTGGTTTACGTGGTCTGTCTCATTGCTCGCTCCTCTGCCTGGTTTATCTGCACACGAATGTGTGACTGCGGTCAGCCAGCCTCCTTGCACACTCACTGGGTCCACCCATTGCCACCCCACGCCTGGGATCTGCCAACCGCTGCCTGCGCATCTGGGTCCGTCCGGCCAATTTTTCCTGCCGCAACCCCACTCTGCCAGCTGCTGACTCTGCCCCTCTTACCGGTCTAGCTGAATGGTTCGTTGTCGTGGGACTTCTGTACAGTTCAATTTTCTCTCTGTTTTGGTTGCATTCTGGTTTTTAAATATTTGTTGTTCATAAACTTGGTTGTGTGAGGAGGTACAGTGTTTCTACCTATGCCTCCATCTTGACTGGAAGTCCCTGAACATGGGACATTTTAGTTAAAACTGCCAATATTTTTCCCCTTACAGAAATTAGAATAATAACTCCAAATGTGTCACTGGTCCTGCTTAAAACTGTTAACAATTTACTAAACGTTTACAATTTCTGAGCTAAAACTAAAATTAGCGGGTCTCTAAGCACATCTGAAATGCCTCCTTTTTTTTATTTAGCTCATATTCAGAAACCTGGTGCAGCAAAGGAAAGATGAAATATGCATAGCCTATTGCCTCCTGGATTATCAACTAGTGGTAACAGACTTGGCATAACAAAATTAATTTCACTTAAGGAAGCAGAGACAACAAGAACTGAGGTCTAATAGGTGAAAAATGAGCGCTTTATCAACTAAAGTACTCAGCTTCAAGTTCCCCTGCTTCTTAAGTACAGTGTCATCTAAGTAATGCATTGCCACATTTCACTGTTCCATTGCATGCCTAGCCACCCTGTCATAACTAAAAATTTCTAAGAGACCTAAAAGCTGTAAATGCCCTGTGAATGCTCGCTAAATGAAATATACCCACTAAAATACATTTTAGAGAATCACTCAATTTATAAAAGACTAGATATGACATGGTTATCACATATAGGGGTTTAAAAAATGAACTACAATGGAGATAATATTCAATAATTAGCACACCCAAGGTCGCTTCTGTTGGTTTTTATTTTTGGACCATTTGCTATGTTAAATTTGACTATATTTTAAGATAAGGAGCTGAAATATTGACATTTATATCCTTTACCCTTAAAAAAGATTCACTTCAACATGTGTGATGGCATGATTTGACTACTAGCTATAGTGTATGGTTGTCATAAACTATCATGTTAATAGTTTGTGTTGGGGTCTTTTGTCATTGATAAACCTGGGATGCCAAGATAGAAGCCAGGAGCTAACTTAATCAGCCTGCCATGCAGCTGGGAAGATGGCCTGTGACCAAGACTGTGCCAGTCAGATGTACCCATGACAGTCTTAGGATTAGAGGAGAGTGAGACGAGATAACTGACACAGGGCCGTCATGTCAAAGGATAAACTTTGGGGTAAGCATTACACTTCATTATAGTCTTTGCTTTACTTTGGGTACTTTGTTATGTAGGCTTTGCTTTTGTAGACGTATTTAGTGACTTCAGGAAAATGCATGATAACTTTGGGCTTACCTTCACTTTAGGAAATTAGGATGATCCATTTATTTTGTGAGTTTGAAAGCCGTAAAAAAATTCCTAAACTGGTTTTTGAAAAGAAATACTTTGTATAAATTTTGGAAATAGATTGTTTTAAAAAATAAATAAATAGATGTTCATTTGTATTAGCCACTAAAAAATGTGGGTAATGAATAAAATGGTAATTTAATACATTAAAAAAGTTTTTACCTTATAAGGCCAAGTTCTATCTTATTTCTTATCTGCTTCCTGCCTAGATTTTGCAACAACTTAAAACTTATGAGGCTTTCCATTCATTTTGTTTTATACTGACAGTTCCCCAAAAGAAAATATAGGAAGCCTTTATGTTTAAAGTCAAGCCTTGCTCTTATTATAAAATGAGGAATACTGTGTGCCAGGTTCCATTTTAATGCACATGGTAACCATGTTAAATATTAGTTACTATTTGTCATTTAGAAGAATGTTCAGTGTGGAACAATGCAAGCTCTTCACCAGTCTTCACTTGTCTGACTTACTGGACTGTCTAATGCCTCCGTGCTGTGAGTGCAACCTGGCGGCTGCTGTGCGAAGCCCACTGAAAGCGCCCACATCACCTGGCACTTGTGCTCCAGGGTCCCATGCATTCTGGGACCACAAGTGGAGTTGTCTTTGAACCAAGAGTAGTTGTGTTTTTTCTAAACCTGCTTATACCCATTGTACTTGTTATTGTAAATGTGTAATTTAGTTAGATATTATATAAATCAATGAAATATGAGTACACAAAGGAAGACATGTTTCTCTGGAAACTAAAATGAATGCTTCAGAATGATTTAATATAACTATTTACTGATATGATTGCTGTTGAGTGTGGTTGAATGTGAATAAGGTAAGATAGCATTGAGAGATTGGGGGGAAATTAATGTAGGTGAAATTTTTGGCCATATTATTTTGTAGCTTTTTAATTCAATTGAAAGAGAACAGCAACCTGAAATCATAAGTAATGCACTAAATGTGTGATTTCAAGACAGATGATATAGGACCCCAGCGACATGTCCATCAAAGAAAGGCTTGGGTTCACACGAATTACTAAAATTCACGAAATGTATTGTTTTCAGTGTAACTAAAATGGTTAAACTGCAGGTACATATTGTATTCATAATGATTTCTCTCTTTATCTCACTTATGCAACTGCACACCATGACTAGTTGTGTCAGGGAAGGTGCCTTCTCCTGTGAAATCAAACAAATTGCAGAACCATTTTTTCCAAATCAAACAATTGTCACGGAAGCTTTTCACTGGATCTCTCAGATCTAAGGTGATGCCAGATTCTGTTTTCCAGCCCTTTTATGTGTATATTATCATTTTCTTGAGCCAGATTTTATCTCCTCAATTCCAAATTGTCCTAATTACCCTCCAGATTGAGTCATCATTTATTGTCCTTTTTGGCCCCAGAATGTTTTAAAATTTTTCATCATTATGGTATTTTAGTGCTCATAAAATTCATATACCATTTAGTCCAGGCTTTCCACCTAGTGTTACGGTCTCGGTCAAACTGGTCCCAGCCTCCACCTGCTCATGTCTCTTTGATTCAAGCACTTGTCTAATGTGGGGAACCTTCCTGCTAACACCTGAATGTATGGCAGTGGACTCTCACCACAAGGCAGTGCTTCCTCCTCCCAGTGCGTTCTTTCCCATCCTCGAGGGCCTGGTTTCGTTAATTGCCCCCTCCTCCTGACAGTTTGCCATAAATGTGTACTGACTTAAATTTCTTTATTCCTATTTGTCCTGCATTCTGTCCAATGGAGTGATGTGGTTATTGAGGGTGGGACTCAGATGTCTTCTCTCTCACCAACCAAATTCCCATCTTTGAAGATTGGAATCAGATTTTGTCGTTTTTCTAGTGCCTATCATAATGCATTGTATATATGAAGCTCTTAATGAATGTTGATTGAAAAAGTGATGATACTAACAATAAATAGTGTGCTTGAAATGTTCATGAAATATTTTGGGAAAACAGAATTGTGGGTACTTGTATCTAGGATAAAATTTCTTGCACTTATATTGAGTGCAATTTCCTTGGTTTCAACAATCTCTCGGCTTTCTTATTCTTACAACTTCATATTTCGCAGGGTTGTGGGAATGAAGTAAGATAACTCAAGTGAAGAATTGTGCCTGAGACATTGTAGGTTATCAAAAAAATTAATTTACTTTCCATCACTTATTTCCATTTACACACATTAGGTTTTGCTTGAATATGTGTTTAAGCTATGAGTTGGCATAACTCCAAACTTTTTCTGAAAGCAATTTGTATGAAACTATTTTAGTGAGAGTATCTCAAAGAACAAAATGGTTAATTGGGTAAATATAAATATTTATTATATTTATCTAAAAACTTCAAGCCACTCATACTCCTTAATAGAAATGAGAAGCAAGCAGTGAGTTGATAACATGACTGAACATTTACATTTGAGGGAAAGGCCGTCACCCACCTCAGGTGAGGACTTACCAGGTCTCCATAACTCAACCCGAAGGGGGCATGGACCCTTAGGGAATGCCGCCAACAGTAAGTTCTACCCTTTAAACTTATTGAAATCAAGGTTAGAGTAAGCTGTAATAAAGAACAATTTGGAGTTAATAACCAAAACTGCTACTTGGGGAGTTAGTGTTTCTTTAAAGACTGGTCAGTTACGCTGGTTAACACAGTCCTCGGTCTTCCTTCAGCACCTCCATGGGGCAGACTGTTGGATCCAGAATTCCAGAGGAAGGAAACATTTGCTATCCAAAGTACATCATAGTTATGGAGAGAACCTGAGAAGCAATAAACATTTTTAAACAATTCTTATGAACCTAAAGCATTCTAAATACAATTCAGAGCCATAGAGCCACTCTCAGGGTTTTTGGGCACAAAGGAAATAGAGAACTAACAAATTACATCAGCCAGGAAAATAGATATTAAACAGCGGGAGCTTTTTTTTTTTTCACGGTGAGTGGCCCCACCCTATCTCCCAGATTTCTGAGAAGGCAGATGATTGCCTACCATTAAACACTTAGGAGAAGAGTATGAAACAAGCCTTGGGGCCATGGCTATAAGCTGGCTGCGTCTCCCAAAACTCCGCCAAGTCCCTGCAGCACAGAGCTGACCCTCTTTAAGGGCAGTCCTGACATTTGCTATGGAAACTACCTCTCCTTTTCATGTGCAGTATTGAAATGACCTGACCCACTCAAATTCTTGTTAATTCACAATAAGATGTGCATCTTTCTCCCTTTTACACATGGAAAATTTTATTAAAGGTCCTACTGGAAGGAAGAAATTTAAGTCCTCAGGGAAGGAAATGAATCTTCTTCTTAGCTGTGTTGAGTCTCTCCCCTTCGGATTAATAACAATTAAACCTGTAGTAAATACCATGTACCAAGGATCGTTCTGAGTAGCTTATTGATGTAATTTTTACAATAACCTTGTGAAATCAATGCTATTATTATTCCTGATTTACAAACAAGGAGACAGAGGCACAAATGCGTAGTAATCGATCCAAGATCACACCACAATTGTATAGTGGCAGCGGGATTCAAACGCAGTCCTCTGGCTCCTCATGGACGTGTCAGGCCACTTCACTCGGAGCGCTGGTTTTCTGTGCTGGACAAAAGGTGGGAAAGAAAACGTCCTCCCTGGAGACCACAGCCACACGCTCCAGGGTAGCAGCAGAACTGCCAGTCGCTTATAACTGCCTCTCTAGTCTCAGAACCGCTGCAGAAAATAAGCTGAATGTGCATGTATGTATGAGTGTGGGTTTGTGTGTGTACATGTGTGTACATGCACTAGTGAGCACATCTCTGTGTGTGTGTGTATAGTGTGACTGTGTATTTGCTAACACTTGAGTGTATGTCTAAATGCATGAGCTACACATCTGTGAGTAAGTGGCAGAACCAGGATTCAAATCCATATTTGTTTGATGCGAAGCACATACCCTTATACTGTGTTTTCTCAATAAAAAACAGAAAACAGAATTTGTATTTCTGTTTGACTTTAAGGTCTTCAAATTATTTTGTATGCATCGCTTCAACTGAATAAAGAAAAGGTGTGCCATGAAATCTTCCATCTACAGATTGAAAACTTTGCCTGGAACTCGGGAGGGTTGAGAGTTGAGATAAGTTTTAGGTATGCACCAGCTGACAGGCCAGGAGGAGAGAGGGGAGAAAAGCATGCAACAGAAATAACACCCATAGATATATATCATCCTTTCATCAAAATATCTCATAGCACATTTTGGTATTTTTCAACCCAATTTTCTCATGCAACAGTGAAGTGTGTAGCATTTTCTTTATTTGCAAGGTAAACAAATTGACACTGACATTGGTTATGTGATTTTCCAGGACCAGGCAGCAGCAGGTCAGTGGCTTGGCTGAGTTGAAAATTCGGTCTTTAGGAATAAAGGGCTACAGCTGCTTTGTCTTCCCAGGAGACCTCAGTGCATCCTTTAAATAAGTCAGCTATTTTACCACATACGAATATAAATATCACCCCCATCCTTTAGGGTACCTCTCCTTCTGATTCCAGCTAAGTTTCCTGTTGGAAGCTCATCTTTAGCTATTATTGAGCTTCATAAATAGCTTCAAAAGAATCAAAGGCCTTGGTAGCCGAAGCTCTCCAAAGGAAACTCGAAGCAGACACTCTCACCTTCTGGTAACTCTGACACATTAATTTACCTCAGCCAGCTCACTTAAAGACGAAGTCTGGCACCGTGGTGGCGGGGAGCCCTAATCAGATACCAACCCAGCACTGCCTGTGTCAGAAATGATGTCAGATGAACGGCAGTCCCCGGACCACTGCCTCATTTGGAGCAAACACTGAAACACTTGTTTTTCAGACTACTTTATGACTTGCCTGAAAAATGACTGTGTTCGCCCTGGAAGGCCACTAATGTATGAGGTGTTACCCCAGTATTTTAGCACTTCTGCTATGTGCGCAGCCTTCTTTTTATACACATAGCTACACAAACAGTGGAAGTATCATTGAACTACTTATATTATCAATGCCATATATCAGGGAAGAAACTACATGGCAAAAGGTGTGCTAATACTTTCCTGTATATAAAATCCAGTAAAAATTTTACCAAAGGTACAGGGAGAAAATGTTTTCATTTTATGCCATATGGTTTGGCTTAGATCGGATTTACACATTTGGAGTTTCTTATTTATTTTTAATGGTGGTCCTTCACCTCGGGTCCATGAATGCGGTTTTCACCTCTCCTCTTTTGGGACTGTGCCTGTCAAAGGCTCCATTGAACATGGCTCTGAGAAATTGCTGGCCCTTCTGTTGGCAGATTCCTCATTTCCTCCTGTCTCCTCACAGCGAGTTTCTGTCCTCAGAGGAGCACCCAGCTCGCTCTGACAGTCACACTGTCCTGTGGGCAGGACCGAGAGAGAGCTATCTGCTTCATGACAGCACTGTGGTTCTTGCTGTCAGCCACTTACAAGCGGCTGCATGGAGAATATCGCTTCTCCTCAAACTCTCCTTCCCTCTCTACTGACGTTGGAACATCAGGCCCAAGCCTGGTTGGTCTCCTTCTGGAAATTATTTGGTAATAAGAAACAGACCCAAGGCGGTGCTGTGAGGTGAGGCTGTGACCTTTCACCTTCGGAGACCTGGGTTCCAAGGCTCTCTAGAGGTTGGTGGTCTCTGACTAGTCAACACCAGGTATTTTTCAATGCCACACAGCCACATGGCATTAGGGAGCAAGATTCCATTGATCCGGAGGAGGAATTGGCCGTAAGGTGTGCAGACACCGGATAATGAGAAATTATATGCCATTTTCCTACATTCCCATCACTTCAGATCCAGTAGACTTTCTGATTCAACCTCAGTAATTCCCAGTTTTGTAGGAAATATTCTGTAGAAGGCTGGGTGCTGGTGGCGATACATCAACTTTTGTGTGTAGGTCGTGGTTGTCTGGATTCCTGGTTTTGGTTTAGAATATTTCTTAATAGGTTGCGATCAGTCGAGATCCTAATTCATAATTTCTAATATGAATACCGCTCCTTTGATTCATTACCTTTCAATCTTTATTTGGGTATTCACTCAAATTATATCCCTAAAACTTTGATGCAGAATGCAGTTGCTATAATGGTAATATTTCATTTCTACTTTATTTATATCCAAGGGTGACCTAATACATCAGTTTTATTTATTGGTAGTTTTCTGTACTTTGGAAAGGAATTCACTCCATCATAATAACGGACAATGGCCTTATATTATTACCACGACTCCAATATTAAACTGCAGACCATTCAAACACAAAGCCCTTGGTCTTCATAACCACTCAAGGCTCCAACTCACAGGAGCTAGTTAGATAGGAGACTAGCTTTGAGCATCTCAGGGACCAGTGGGAAGCCCGTTGCCTGGGTTCAAATCACAGCCCTGGAAAAGTTACTTAATCTCTACCCATCTCAGTGTTCTTATCTATAAAATAGGACTTAAAACAGTATCTTTATCTCAGAGCTGTTGTGACTTGATCTCTGCCAAGTGCTTGGGGTTGTGTCTGTCTCGCAGCGTGAGTGTTACAGAAAGGTTTGCTCTTACATCATGAGAAAAACAACAAACATCCTCCAATTTGATAAGCATTTCCAGGAGGCCATAAGAGACTATATTTGATCATGAAAAGCATTGCACATAAAATCTAAAAATGGATGGTCTATGTGAGTCAAAAGGCATTTCAAAGGGAGAAGGTGAGGGAGAGACCCCTTTATTTAGCTAGGCCAGTCTCAGGACTACTGCATCAGGCCAGCCAGCACCCCTGAGCTGAAATTTGATGGAGTCGGGGCTGTGGAAGACAACCTATTCTCTTTTCCACTCTAATTTTCACCCATCTGTATCCTCTAATGCTGAGCCTGCTCATGAGATTTTTTTCAGCGCTTTTATTCCAAAATACTGACACTACACTGGCCCCAGGTGCCTAAAAACCCCCAGTAACACGAATTCTGCAGATGAGTGCAGCCGCTGTGTAAAACAGTGTGGCGTTTCCTCAGAAAATTGAAAATGGAACTGCTTTATAACCCAGCAATTCCACTTTACAGAATATATCTGAAGAAACCCAATACACTAATTTGAAAGAATAGATGCGCCCTTATGTTCACTGCAGTGTTATGTACAATAGAGAAGATTTGGAAGCAGCCCAAGTGCCCATCAGTGGGTGAGTGGATAAAAAAGCCGTGTAGGTCATTTACACAATGAAATACTACTCAACCTTAAAAAAGAAGGAAATCTTACCCTTTGCATCAGCATGGATGGACCTGGAGAGTATTGTGCTAAGTGAAATAAGCCAGCTAGAGAAAGACTAATACCATATGATTTCACTTATGTGTGGAATCTAGTAAACAAAATAAAGTAACAAAGCAGAAACAAACTCTGTTTCTACAGAGCCTCTTTCTGAGTAAACAAAATAAACTAAACAAACAGAAAAAAGATACAGAGAACAGACTGATAGCTGACAGAGTGAAGGGGGTCAAGGGCTGGTTGAAAAGGGTAAAGGGATTAACCAAGAAAAACCTCACAGACACAGACAACATTATGGTGATTAGGGAGGGAAAGGGGGAGGTGGGCAGTGGAAAAGGGGTAGAGGGGGAGTATAAATGGTGATGGGAGGGGACTTGACTTTAGGTGGTGAACACAATACGATATACAGATGATGTGTTACAGAATTGTACACCTGAAACCTATATAATTTTATTAACCAATGTTACCCCCAATAAATTCAATTAAAAAAACTCTTAAAATATGCCTATTGGGACTCAAGTAATCAAAGTAAGTAATGGGGAAAAAAAAACCAAAAAAGGCTTATGTGGAGAATTTTGCACCTTGGCCAGTGAATAAAACTTAGAAATTTAGGAAGAGCCTAATCTTATTGAAGTTTCCAGAACTATTTTAAATATAATTTATTGGGGTGACATCGGTTCACAAAACCATACGGGTATCAAGTGTACAATTCAGCAGAACATCATCCAGCCCTATTTGACGAAGGAATTGCATTGTGTTGAAAGACGACTGGACAAAGCGGAGCCCTTTGCATGCCAGGCTCCAGGGATTTTCTGAAGACAGCTAAGCTAACTTCCTTTGGTAGGAAAGCCTTATCTTTCAGGTTTTAGCTGGAGCACAGAACCAACAAAGAAGTCCAGGCAAAAGACAACCAGAGAGCCTTCCTCTGCCTTGTTGGCTCTACGCCTATGGGGGCTTCTCTCAAGTAAACAAGGACAATGTACATAGCAATAGAAAAGTGGGAGCCCTGCCCCACAAACTGTATTTCTAACTATAAACAATTAACCTGATTTCAGTTCCTCTTTACAGAAGGACTTGATATATCTAAATTATAGCTAGTAACTCTCTTGAAGCCTGCATTTCAGATCTTGGCATTGGATGTTCCTTTATAAAAACACTGGCTTAAGAACGGCAGAATCACAAATCATTTAAGTATGAAAATAAGAAAAACAGCCCTGGCTGGTGTGGCTCAGTGGATTGAATGCTGGCCTGCAAACCAAAGGGTCTCAGGTTTGATTCTCAGTCAGGGCACATGCCTGTGTTGCCGGCCAGGTCCTCAGTGGGATGTGTGCCAGAGGCAACCACACATTGGTGTTTCTCTCCCTCTCTTTCTCCCCCCTTCCCCTCTCTCTAAAAAGAAATAAAATCTTTTTTTAAAATAAGAAAAATAGTTATGTGATTTCAAAGATTATCTCTTAAACTACATTGTGCTTACACTGTGAGATTTCTGAGTGAATACTGGTGTATGTGTTTCCTGTTTCAGAGAACCAAAATATTAAAAAGAAGTAAAATGTATAAAGGCATAAATGAAAACGCACATGCTACCAATAATTTTCTGTAAAATTTCTAAATTGTTACAGAAGTAACAGATGGGCTTGCCAAACCTGGATCTAACGTGGATCTTTCATGTCCATGTAATAACACTTTAAAGTTTTACAGGTCTAGCTTTTTCTCTGGGAATTTTGAAAAGAAAAAAAATACCACATGCAACATTTATGCCTGTGACTCAAGGGCAATATTTCTTGTAAAAGTCAAATTTTGGTGGTCGGATTTTTCATTGACAGGAACCAAGGGTTCTTAGAGGAATAGCTGACACTGGGTCCAGTGAATGTGTGAGATGAACCTGGGAAGCATTCCTGTGTCAGGAAGCAAGAAATCTATCAAAGAGGAGGTCGATCATATTGAAAGGACATAGGAGATAACTTGAAGAAGCTCCCACTGGCCTAAGATGGGATAGTTTTAGTATGCAAATAATGATTACAATGGGTAAAAATGCATTACACATATAAAAATCTATACATTCATAATGATACCAAAAACAACCTCACTTTGGGCACCTTCAGGGGTGATAGTGCAATAACATATTATCCTGAACATCAATAAAGGAAAGAGTCCTGCATTTCTGGGTAAATAAATAATTAATAAAGTAGAATTCCTTTTATAAAAGGAATTCCAAAAATGACACAAGTAAGTAATTATTTTTCCAATAGCCATGAAATAATGGATGTATGCAACAGTTGTGAATTAATTTTAAATAAATTAAGTGAAGTGATAGGGATTATTATCATGGAGAATTAGGCTGACCCCTTCGGACCCCGCTGCTTTGGCTTAGCCACGTGGAGCAGGGGGAGTGGGCAGGTGCCTCATAACTGGTTGCACTAAGTTTTCAGAGCCACCCATCAATAACGAACCTGAATGTGATCAAGCCTCTAGATCTAAATACCAGTTTATAGGAAAATGCCAGAGAGCAAAGAGGACAGTAAGAGAAAGCACCTGGCCCAATTCAGAACACAGTATATTCTAATCTCCCTATCAAATCAATGGTGTAAAGCAAGTGGGATGAAGGAGGACTGTTACAGAGTGAGAGAGACTTAAGAGAGTAACAAAAAAGTTCCGTCTAGTGATCTTATTTTTTTTCAGCTTTATTGGAGTATAATCAGTAAACAAAGTTGTAAGATATTTAAAGGGTACATCTTGATGATTTGATATATGTATATAGTGTGAAAGGATTCCTCTCATTTAGTTAATTAGCACATCTGTTTTTGTCTATAAGAATATAGAGAATATATGTGTGTGTGTTTGTGTGTATATATAGAGAGAGAATATATATGTCTGTCTGGAAAAAGCCCTGCCATTGTTATTATAATGAGAACAGTTTACATGACATCCATGTAACCTGGCAGCCAAGGAGAGTGGACTGGAATGCACATGCATGAACAATCATGACTTCACTATACTAGTCATCAGGGCAGTAGACCCCATTGAGAGAGCATGTGCACTGTGTGGCTGTCGCATTCAAAATGCCTGAGCAAGTAGAGCAATGAATCTGCATCAGATTTTGCTCTAAGCTTGAAAATTCCTCAGCAAAAACTATTTGGGTGATTCAGAAGGACCACAGCTATGGGCAACTGGTGATTGGCAGCTTCATCAGAACAACACACCAGCTCATGCATCATGTCTCATGCAGGTTTTTTTTGTGAAACATCAAATCGCCCAGGTAGTTCAGCCCCCCTACAGCCCAGATTTGGCACCCTGCTACTTTAGGCTTTTTTCAAAACTAAAATCACCTTTGAAAGGGAAGAGATTTCACACCATTGGTGAGACTCAAGAAATAAGAGGGGGCAGCTGATGGCAATTGGAACTGTCCGAGGTCCCAAGGTGCCTCCTTTGAAGGGAACCAAGGCATCATTGTCATATGTACAATATTTCACATATCTTATATCCTCTCCAATAAGTGTCTCTTTTTCCTAGTACTGGCTGGATACCTTCTGGAAAGGCCATATAGTACATATGGAGAGAGAGAGAGAATTTAAGTTCTATTACTTAGCAAATTTCAGTTATACAATACAGTGTTAACAACTATAGTCAACATGTTTTACATAAGGTCCTAAGTCCTTATTTACCTCATAGCTGAAAGTTTGTACCCTTTTACCAATCTCTCTATTCCCCCTCCTCCACCACTGATTACTCAAGTGATTCTATGTGGTATTTGTCTTTACTGATATTATTTAAACCCTACTGGAAACAACCAGCTACAGAAAGAAATTTTCAAGACAATCAGGGTAACTTCTATACAGACTGGAAATTGAATGTAGATGACATTTACCAATTGTTAACTTTGATGACATGGGGCATGGTGGTTAAATTTTTTAAGTCATTAGAAATTAAAGTTGCATACTGACAATATACGAGGGAAAAATGAAATGATGTCTGAGATGTTTTTAATACTCCGGACAAAAAATGTTGGGGAGAGGTGCTTAAAGAAAAAAAGTGTTGAAAAATGCTGCTCACAACTAAACACAGGGCACATTGCAGGACGGTTTGCACCTTTGCACATACTTCAAAATGGTTTTAAAAAATTGGTAGACAGTGTCTCAGTGATGATCCCAAGCGTTGCCAGTCTGGGTATCTGAATGGGTTTCCGCATCTTGGACGCCCATGATCCCTACCGTGTGGCATGTGAAATGGACTGCTGAATTTTGTCTCTCAACTTTTCTGGCAAGATTTCCAGGTTATTTTTACACTGCTACAGTGTGATGAACTATCCCATCATCATTAAGTGTTCTTGAGGTTTTGTGCTTATTTTGTACTAACTTATTAGGCAATGGTATGACCTAAGCTGTGCATATTTTAGGTGTTTTCTCACTCATATCCTTGGCAGCAACTGAACACGTGCCTATTTCTAAACCATGTCCTTAAAAAATAAAGTTGGCAGAAAAGGTGTCCAGCTCTTGACAAGGTGTTCTGGGGCAGCCTATAGATACATAACAACACATTTCAACATCTCTCTCCCAAACCAGGGTCAGGAGCAGGCACATTACTGGGCAAACTTGGAAATTGGGCTGTGAGCACACAGCCTCGATTTGAATTGACAAATGCTGCAGGAGAAGCTCCTTGTTACATTTGCTGTTAAAATAGCAGCTGTTCAAGGCTCTGGGGTTCTCCTAGATGACAGCTGGAAAAGCCAGAGCCCAAGCAGGGGCTAGCTCCAAGAATCCCAGCGTATTCCCTGAAAGACACAGTCTGCTAGCGAAATAGTCACAAACTTGTCAACACCAGTGACATCTGGTGTCTGTACATATTACAATACTGATATTATTCATCATTTGGACACTTATATTAGAATATTATCTTCATTCTGTGGCTGCTTCGTACCTCAAATTATAAAAATGAATCTTTCACTGCATTATTCTGGGGTTTATTAGAATACACCCAAGTAAAACTAAATAAAGGGTAAACTGTACCATTTGCCATATATAGTCATGTCAGGGAATGTGGCACAATACATTTAACATTGTTTTCTTTATAGTTATAGATGTCTATTTAGAATATTTATCATTTATATTCAGGAATTGTACTAGAATCATCCAGCTTTAGTTTATCCAAATGACTGAATCAAAAGTCCTTTGTTGTGAAGCACCAAAGCAATTCAAGAATAGGCAGAAATAAATGTATATTTCACATTATATATCTGCTGGGTGATCTAACTCTCTTAAAGAGACAGGATAATTTTTAACCTCCAGTTCACATTGTGCTTCTGACAACCTCTAGCTTAGGCATAACTATCAGCAAGTATGAGTTTTTTTAGATAAGAGGTAGTGTTTGTGTCTATGATGGGCCACTTCTCCCTTATACAAAAAAACCCAAACACCAGAACTATCTTCTGGAGGGCAGGCCCCTTGAGGTACAGGCTTCCCCCACTACGTGAGTGTCCTAGGAACCCATCTGTATCAGGGTACCAGCTGGCAGTGTTGTGAGGAGCTGGTTTGGTCTCAGTGAATTTTTTTTAAGACTCTTGCAACGCACTTCTCATTTCATGATGGGTGATTTACCAGTGTACCTGCCCATACCACACTGAGTTTTCAGCAGTTTTTGACCAAAAATGGCATGGCCCCCATGATCCACCCTCCCTATTCACACAATCTTACCCCAAGCAGCCTTTTTTTGTTTCCCAGGATGAAAAAAGTCCTCAAAGGGAAATGTGTCAATTTTGTACATTGTGTCAATGTGGAAGAGGTGAAACAGAAAACAGCAGAAGCACTAAAAGGCATCGAAATCAATGACTTCAAAAACTGTTTTGAGCATTGGGAAAAAATGTCTCCATAGGGTTACTGCGTCCAATGGAGAGTACTTTGAGGGTGATTGAAGTTTAAACATGTAAGAATCAATACAAAAATTTTTATAAATAAATTTCAAGGTTCTGGGTGTCCACCCTCATAGCGTTTGAGCTAAACCATCTGTTCAACATTCAAAGAGGAGTAACAAATAGAGAGGACAGATGTCACTCTTACGAGGAACCGATGGTTTCCACTGTGTCCTTGAAAGGAGCTTGGACGGTTCAGGGCTTGCATGGGGCTGTGCAGGGCTGCTGCCTGACTGCCTGCTCAGGTTGGGCTCTGGGGTGCAATCAGCCGCCCTCCCCCCTTTCTGGTTCCTCTCCAACTTCCTCTCCAAACAAACGAGTCTTGTAGTGCAAAAAGCCCCAACCATTTCCCCTAAATCCTTGCTTCTCTTGCACCTGGCCCCCAGCTTGGTCTCTGATGTCCTTCCATTGAGGTGTTGGGTGAAGTCAAGTCCAGTTCCGCAGAGAAAAGGGCCTCAAGGTCTTCACACATTGAAAATCAGGCTAGGGGATAGTTTAATCCCGCGATACATTTTATTATCAAAACAGAGCACTTCCCACTACAAACTGTTTGGAATGTTACAACCACACCAATGAAGCAGAGAGTCTTTTTTTTAAGGCTTTTGTGTCCTCTTATTCTTCAGACTCCAGCCAGTCTTCAAGGCCTCAGCGTACCCATAATCTCCTATCACAACAATTTACTGGACTCAGCCATCCTGGGCATAGCCCAGCCTATAAGGTTCTCAATAACCTATCCTTCCTGCCTCTAAAAAAGTACCAGATTGTCTCTAAGAACATATCATTATCCAGTAGGTAAAATTTAGTTCATTCCTAAATATATAAATGTGTATGTATTAATGTAGAGCAATATATCATCTTTCACTAAACAAAATGAGTGACTTTGATTTAGTAAAGTTACCTTAAAAAGTTATTTGAAAAAATAGCCTCACAGAATTGTAGAGATTAAATTTTAATGGACAAGACAACACAAATGCTGTTCAAATGTAAAGTCAACACCAAGCCTTTGCTTAATACACACAGAAGATATCTGGTTAATGTGATAATAAGATACTGTTTGATTGAGCCCACACTTGGCCATGCTTCACCCAAATGAGCTTCTGTTTTATCATACATAAAGCCCAGGTATCCTGTTTCTCAGTACAGCATGTTTAAGACATGGAAAACATTTTCAAAATAACTAAGACGCTTTTGAAAAACTCTCTGTAACAGAGTACATGCAAAGTTTTTGTTACAAATTGTAAATAGTGATTTAAATAAACTATATATACCATTTGTACATGTTATAAAATGTACAACTAATTTGGAGTTACGCCATGCCATCTGACTGGGTCGTATCAAGCGGACATGAGTCCAGAAGACCACATATATATACATTATGTATATATATATATATATATATATATATATATATATATACACACACACACATACACACATATATACATAATGTCCTTGAGCAAGGAAAAGGAACTGGGTAACGGGACTATTCTAGTTACACTAATAGAAATATAAGTAGATACAACATAAATGCAAAATGAAGAAGCAAATATGAGATCATCTAGTTTAATAAGTGTAAAAAAACCCTGCAGAAAGTAGAAAGGAAGATATGAATTAGAAAAAAGCCTAGCAAGACATAAAGAAAAAAGGAACACCAAACACATCAAAACTAAAATGATACTTTTATTTTCTAAATATGTTTAGCCATCCATACACACACTGAAGAGAAATGCCAAATCACCACGTTTCAGAGAAGTTTGGCTCTCCTGGTTCTGGGATGATGAAGAGAGTGAAAAAATGCACACCTGACTGCCAGAGACGTGTCTGTCCCATGCCCAGTGCCAGCGGTGACAGGCCAGCATGAGGCTGAGAGAGCGCATATAAATATTTTCATGTTGTTTTTATGAGTGGTTAAAAAAATATGTGGTTAAAAAAAAGCTGGTAAATAAATAAAGTGAAACAATTTTTATAGGGAATGCAAACACGTTTAGAGTCAACTGTCCAGTATGAGGAAGCTTCAGAAGTCGAGGTGCCGGACACCTGACCAGCTCCAGTGTCTTCCTCTCGGCTGGCCAGCGAGTGGTGGAAACACGCTGAGGAATTTAAGAGTTTATGTGCAACAGGATTTTTATGAACTCATCGAAAGTGGAGAAGACCGATTTAAAATCCGCCATGATTTTGAACAGGGGCTGAAAACTGTGGCTTACGAGGCAAGATTTTGCAAGTTTATGAAAAGTTTTAGCCAAAGGAAGTATTCTTTCTAAAAGCAAATAATTAGATTTAAAAGGGAAATCTAAATGTCACATTAAGAACTGGACTATGACTTCCATTAGGTAGTATACTGGCCTCCTAAAAGAAGCAGTTAAAACCTCTTTATGGCTTTTATTTAAGGGAAAGAAAAGACATGTGTTAAGGTAGATAATAACCCTATTCATCTATGCAATTGACTTTATATATATTTATATATTACATATTATATATTATATATTTTATATTTTATACACACACATATACACATGCACATACCAGCTGGGTCCTGAAAGGGAACACGAAGTCGTGCAAAGATGTCAAGAAGGAGATGACCAGTGCCTTTGCCACTACAAGAAAATCAAGATTAAAAAAAGATTGGAAATGTCTCCAAACATCAGCTTCTGAAGAGACAGAAGAAAGTGCGGGCCCTGGAGGCCACAGTCATCTCTCAATGAGCTGCTGCGCTGGAGGCCAAGCACTAACTCTCACTAACTGATTTTTAGAGAGAGAGAAAAAATACATCAATTTGTTGTTCTCCTTATTTACACACTCATTGGTTGATTCTGATTCTTGTATGTGGCCTCACCAGGGATTGAACCCACAACCTTTGCTGCACAGAGCTCAGATCTCATCTGAGGCTGAATTCTGCGTTAAGTCCTAGCCCTCCCCAGAAAGGGAGGGGGTTGCAAGGCTGGGAGGGCGTGGAAAGAAGGGAGTACGATGCTTTTGAACCTGTGGTCACTTTACAAATTAATTAGTTTTTTGACTTAGAATTTTTATGAAAAAAATAGTATATATAAATGTATGTATACATGTATCTGTATACAGTAAACATGTATGTATTCAACAACGATCGATTGCCTACTATGTTGCAGGCATCATTCTAAGTGCTTAAGATACTCCAGTGAAGAAGACAATCAAAGACCTTTGCTTTTGTGAAACTTCATGTTCAAGTGTTCACATGACAGACAGGGAACCTACAAAAACAGTGTTCTGTTGTGTGTTAGAGGATAGGAAGTGTCGAGAAGACAAGGAACGGCAGTAGGTAGGAAGGTAGGAGTGCAGTAGCACATGCATGGTAAATGCCGTTCGGTAGGTGCCCATTCAAGCAAAGACAGTGGGGGAGTGACAAGCAGAACCATGTCTTCAGGAAGAGCAATCCAGACAGGAGAAACGGAGTGTGAAGGGGTTAAGGCATGTGTGGTGTGTGAAGAGCTAGGAGGCCTAGGTGAGTAAGTTAGGGTGAGGGAGAGTAGGGAGAAGTAGAAGAGGTCTGAAAGGTTGACTAGGGACCACATTATCTAGGCCTTCCAGCATGGAGAGGACTTGGGCACTAGCTAAACTCACCATCTACCCCTCGAGACACAGGCCACACAGAAGTGGAAAACAACCCCATCCTGCCCACTTACGGGGCTCCTTGACTGCTAGTGAATTGGATACAAGCAATTAGAATGTGATGTAGAAAATGTCGAAGGGGTGCAGTGGGTGCTGTAAGACACCGTGAATGTCCCATTTTTTCCAGATCTGGAGCTGAGAGGTAGAAGACTTTCCCTAACCCAAGTTTTTGAAATATAAGGAAAATTCGGGCAGGGGAAGAAAAAAGAAGGATTTTCCAGACAGACTAAGAGAGAAACATATACCCATTATTCTTTTTTTGTGCGTGTTGCCTGTTTTTTTTATTTATTTAATTCTTGTTCAAGTACAGTTTTCTGTCTTGTATTCCCAACCCTGCCCCATCCCCAGTGCACCTACCNAGAATGTGATGTAGAAAATGTTGAAGGGGTGCAGTGGGTGCTGTAAGACACCGTGAATGTCCCATTTTTTCCAGATCTGGAGCTGAGAGGTAGAAGACTTTCCCTAACCCAAGTTTTTGAAATATAAGGAAAATTCGGGCAGGGGAAGAAAAAAGAAGGATTTTCCAGACAGACTAAGAGAGAAACATATACCCATTATTCTTTTTTTGTGTGTGTTGCCTGGTTTTTTTATTTATTTAATTCTTGTTCAAGTACAGTTTTCTGTCTTGTATTCCCAACCCTACCCCATCCCCAGTGCTCCCACCTCCCTCCCATTTCTGCCCCCCACCTTAGTTATTGTCCATGTGTCCTTTATACTTGTTCATTTGAGTCCTTCCCCTTTTCCCCTGTGATTCTCTCCCCTCTCCCCTCTCCCCTCTGGACCCTGTCAGCCAGTTCCATATTTGAGTGTCATTGGTCATATTTTGCTTGCTTGTTTATTTTGTTGTTTACATTCCTGTTAACGGTGATATCATATGGTATTTGTCTTTCACCGCCTGACTTATTTCGCTCAGCATAATGCTTTCCAGTTCCATCCATGATGTTGCAAAGGGTAGAAGCTCCTTCTTCCTTTCTGCAGCATAGAATTCCACTGTGTAAATGTACCATCGTTAACAAGTAGCTATTTGACACTTAGTAAATTCTAGGAATAATTTTAGGCTTTGGGGAGACAGCAGTTATCAAAACTGGTAGTTTTTAAAATGTTATTGTATTTTTTTGCATTACCGTTTAACCCTCTTATACTTCCTCCTTTCCCTAGCAATCAGCACACTGTCATCCGTGTCCATGAGTCCTTTCTCCTTACTGCTCATTCTCTCCACCCCCTAGTCCCCATCCCACGGCTGCCATCCTGCTCTCTTATCTATGAATCGGTCTCTGTTTTGGTTGTTAGTCTCCTTTGTTCATTAGACTCCATCTATGAGTAAAATCATATGATATTTGTCTTTCTCTGGCTTATTCTACTCAGCATAATGTTCTCTAGGTCCATCCGTGCTCTTGCAAAGAATAACGTTTCCTTCATTTTTGTGGCTGAGTAGTATTCCATTGTATAAATGTCCCATAGTTGTTTTATTCACTTATCTTCTGATGGACACTTGGGCTGCTTCCATATCTTGGCTATTGTAAATAACACTGCAGTGAACATAGGGGTGCTTATGTTTTTTTGAATTAGTGTTTTGGGTTCCTTCGGATATATTCCCAGAAGTGAGATTGCTGGGTCAAAAGGCAGATCCATCGGGGAAAAGGGTAAAGGGTTTGCAGGAACAAGTATAAAGGACACATGGACAATAACAGGAGCAGGGGAGGGTAGAAACAGGAGGGAGGTGGGGAAGGCTGGGGGCCGGGGGGCTGGCATGGAGGGGAAAGGCAAAAAACTGTAGTTCAACAACGATTAAAAAATAATTTTAAAAAAGGCAGATCCTCTTTTAATTTTTGAGGTATCTCCATACTGTTTTCCACAGCGGCTGCACCAATCTGCATTCCCACCAACAGTGTGAAAGAGTCCTCCTTTCTCCACATCCTCACCGGCACTTGCTGTTTGTTGATTTATTGATGAGAGCCATTCTGACAAGTGAAAGGCGGTATCCCATCGTGGTTTTAATTTGCACGTCTCTGATGACTAGTGACCTTGAGCATCTTTTCATGTCTATGGGCCATCTGTGCATCCTCTCTGGACAAGTGTCTATTCAGGTCATTTGCCCATTTTTTAATTGGACTGTTCGTGTGTTTCTGGTGTTGAGTTTTGTAGGTTCTTTATGCATTTTGGATATTGACCCCTTATTAGCTGTATCGGTGGATATGTCCTTGCTGCTGTGGACAGGAATAAAGGCACGGGATATTCAAGGAACTTCAGGCACTTCACTGTGACCCATGAAAAGTGTCTGTGGAAGGTGGCAGAGGATGAGGCCAGACTGTAGTTAACAGTGGCAGCTCCTGAAGGTCTAGTTCTCATGCTAAGAAGTTTGGCTTTTACCCTGAAGGAAGGTTGGGGAGGAAGGTCATTAAAGAATATCCTCAGGGGAAATACCTAGTTTCTCTGGGTCCATGTCATCTACCAAAAAATGATACATTTGAGACTATAGAAGATAGGCTACCACTGTTTTCAAAAGATAGCTTCCAACAGTCTTCCTCCACCCCACTTCTCTTCTTATGATGTTTGGAAAGAAAATATGACTGGAGGAGAAGATATTAGAACATAACCATATATATATATGTGTGTGTGTGTATATAGAGAGAGCTTTGAAGTATTTACATGATTTATGATTCATTGCCATTCCCTTTTCCATGGGAAAACTTCCCTTGTGAAACACTCACATTCTTCCATTGTAAAATAAAAGCTTAAAAATAATACCCATCCATCCTTGTAAAACGACAAGCCAATTTAAACTTGGGGGAAAACAACTTGAAACAGGTTGGGGAGAGGTACGAAGGGCTTTCATTCACTGACGTGTGTTGGTTGAGCAGATAAGGACACACTCCCTGGCTTTTATGTCTGCTCATCTCCCATTGACCCCTACAGCCGCACCCCAGCATCCATCACAAAGTAAACAGGGGTTTTTGCTTTCCAGTTGTATCCTCTGACACTCGTTTTCTCCCTGAAGATAGATTATCTTCTTCATTGAATTAATTTTTATTACCTGAATCCAGCCTGTATTTTATTCTGAGTGTGAATTAATGCTATGTGTAGGAAGTTGTCTTTTTAGGTAAACTGGAAGGATTTATGCAATCTTCATATTAACACCTTTTTAGGTATGTAAATTTTTTAAAACTTCAGGGATTCCTCAAATCGTATTGTAAAGACCAGTTTTGTGTTTCCAAAAGACTACCACTATCACACGTAGGTGGTAGGTGACCGGGCAGTTAAGAATTAGCCCTGGAATTGAGCTCCGTGCCAGTTTATAGCCTCAAAGTTTGCTGAGCCAGATGCTGGTGTTTTAAATCAGCATCACTAACCTTCTCCAAGAGGTGAAACGAAGTTCTTTTTAAAAGTCGCCAAAGAATCTGCCTCACTTAAGAAACCTGTGGCATCTGAGGTGATAACAGAGCCCAGTCATTTCAGACTGGCTGCCCGACTTGACTGAAAACTTAGTGACAGATAAAACATAAATCAGAGCCCTTATCATTCTGCTTCCTTGCTTGCCAAATGGGGGGTTAGTTTATCAGCGACCTATAGGCCCACTGACTGCTTTTCCCCTTAGTGCTGGGCAGCGGGGCCGAGCCGGCTGGAAGCTAAATGGCTGTTCTAAAACGTGTTCATGTAAACAAGCCAGGGTAAGACTTCCTTGAACTGCCAGCCAGTGAAGTGTAATCCATCTCACTAAACTGTACATTTGATAGGGGCATATCATCGATATCTTGAAAAGAAAACAAATAAAAAGGAAAAAACCAAGTTCCCTGCTTCAGGCTGGGACCTCTCATGTTGATAAAAGTACTAAGAATTAAATTGCCTGGCCCAAGAAATGGCTGCTCATTAACAGGAAAGTCTAGGTGGGGGGGGGGGGGGGGCAGGGAGGAAGGGGATTATTTCAGGACATTTAGAAATATCATTGACATCCTCCAAAAAAGCATGGGACAGTCACTTTCCTTTTCAGTAAGTACTAGACTACGTAAAGCAGGTTTTCCTAATATTTAAAGAAACATTTCTGCAAACCTGTTGTGAAGATGTTAACATTTATGTTATTTTTTTCATCTTTTCATATGGTTTGCCAACAGGAACAACCTGGGCTTCCAGGCATAGTTGTAAACCGCACAACCCAATCCAATGCCTCTACTCTAGCCTAGTAATCTAGCGATACCTGGAAAGAGTTAAGCCATCTTTTATAAGGCGCTAGTCACCACCGCCCCCACCCCATTCAACACTCGCCCCAAAGGGTAACGGCAGCTTGAGCGGCTCACTCTCTAGGATCCTCATCAGTGAGAATACAAGTCTCTCGTTTGGAGGGATAGAGACACATGTTTTCAGACATAGCTAAGGCAACTCGACTTAGAAGAAAAATATGTGACCTTTATGAAAGGCCAAATAGTTGTGCGCTGGCACTAAAATTAACGAGACGTGTCCAGCCAAAGGTAGAGTGAATGTCTGGAAGTTAGCTAATTTTGGCATTGTTTAAAATGTTTGGATGTGAAGTTGATAGTTTAGGAAGAACAATAGATGCTTTTTGGAAAGATCAAATTAAAGTTACTTTTCCTCAGTGACGGAGGGAGAGGAAGGAAACCCAAATATTTCAGAGAGGTGCTGATCTCTATCATTAATCTCCTCATGTGGTAGACACTTGAGATGCACAGGGGTGTGCCCTATTTCGGCCATGCCTAGACATTATATCATGTGTCATGTGAACACTACTTTCTCACTTGAGACTGGCTCATAGCCCCTGAAAATGCAGATGTTTCCATTTAAAAATTGGTGCATGGATATACACATAGAGAAAATAAACCTGTGATCTGCCAAAAATGCTAGCATACAAGTTTACCAAACACTAAAAAAACTGAGGCCAGAAACATTTTTCTAAAAAAAAAAAAAAAAAGCGAAAACCAAAGGCTTCCACTCAAAAAGTCATTTTGATTGTAGAATTCAGGTAATGCATCACAGGTTATAAACCAGGCTTTTAACTTGATTGGGGAGTTCTATTTAAATAGAATGCTTTTTATTAGAGCTTTGGGCTTCCATTTGCTCTTCTCATGTTGATATATGTAGTGATTATTCCTTCACTTAGTCATTTTAAGCCATACTACCAGAAGAACTTATCTCGTAAAAGACTTTAAAACACCAATATATTTACAGAAATTATTGGTAACTTACAGAAGACTGATCCGACCATATATCTCACTGGCAAAAGAATCCAAACTATATTACACTTACGTGCAGCATTTGCTTATGAAGGTTTTGCTGTATACATGTATTGAACAAGAACTGGGGGACGTGGGGCTTTCTGCCACATTTCAGCTACTTTCCCCACCTAAACAGTTCAAGTGCAGATGTTTGGGTTTTTTACTATCATTTAACATATACATTCATTCATCAAATATTTGTAAATGGCTACATGTCCTGTAGCACATAGACTCATTTAGTTTTAATAATAGGTACAATATAGTTATATGCTCACAAGGGCCTATGATGATAAGGTAATATGATAGACTTAGGTCTTGAGGGGCTTTCAATCCAGTTCCAGATATAATATTTTGATAAATTTAATATGCAAATTTTATAAGAGAATGATGAGCTGTCACAAACCAATACATTTTTAAAGTGAAAGTTTATTAACATCTGAGGAGAGAAATTCAATATGGCTCCAATTAGAGGCTCATTGTGTTGGAAAGGGCTAGTGATCTCGTCCGGTCTTGTCACCAACTTTCAGAAGCACTCCAAGTATCTGAACAGGGACTGATATTGGGGCCGCTATCTCAAATTGTCTTCTACAATCTTATACTATCTGAGACTTCAGAGGAGGCCCTGCCTTATTATCACTGCCCTCCAGAGAAAGAAGAGTCACAACCTGTCTCAAGTGTTAAACAACCCCGGACACTTAAGAAATCATTTCAGTTAACCTCCAACCTTCCTGCTGCAGTCTCCGCTTGTTTCACCGTGTCCTCAAAGGTGCTTATTAAATTTTGTTTTGTTATTCCCTCTTTCCAGATGAATAATGCCAATTTCTATCTTTCTAGAAGTAGTCCTTTAGTTGCCAACTTTACTGTTGATATGGTTAGATTTAGTGTCTACTTGGTGTTGTCAAAACTCTGGCTCTTAGATTGCGAGCCAAAAGCTCTGGCAAACAGCGTGGTTTAGGGGAGCCCAACGAGTGAGGGAGTGCTGCACCTCTGTGCTATGGGGTCACATCTGCTCGAGGACAGTAATGACACCAACACTGACTCATCACTGGTCTACCACTCTTCACTAACATCACGTGTGATTTTAAATCTCCTAGTGGTCACATTAAGAGAAAGAGTGAGAAGAAACAGGCGAAACTACCTTTAATAATATATTTCATTGAACTCAGCATACCCACAATATTGTCATTTCAAAACGTAATAAATTTACTAATGAGATAGTTTACATGCTTTTTTATGCTGTCTTTGAAATCTAGTACACATTTCACACTTGTATCACACCTCAGTGTAGACCAGCCACATTCCAGTGGTCAACAGCCAGATGTGGCTAGGGGGTACTCTGTCGGGTCACACAGGCCCCTATAGACTAGCTGGTGGTCTCAGTGAACCACGTCAAAACACGGACATCTCCCCAGCTGATAGGCTCAGCTAGGCTCTACCTAGCTAGTACTCCTAATCAAAAAAGACATTAGATGTACATTTTTCATTTGCTTGTTTAGCACATACCACAGCTCTGTTTTCAGAGTTAATGAGCCTGTCAAACAATATTTTTTAGGGCCAGGCATGGCTAAAGTGCTAGGGACAAGCCACAAGGGACACAGAGTCCTGGTCTTCAGGGAACCTCTACTCTGGGTCCACTCAGGTAAAATTATTTCTGCTTTTCACAAGCTGCGTCCTGCGAAGCACTTGTGAGAATACCCACATACACAGTGCACAGTACCCTCTTGGGTATTAACAATAAAAATGAAAAAAACATCTCTAATCTCTTTCTTTTTTGTCCTGTAATAGTTTGGCAAATTTTCTGGGAAATAAAAACTCCCTTGCAAACAAACGAATCAAACTTCTCACGTTGTACATTTTCATAAGTATTTTGTAACCGACTATAAAATGCTGATATCATTTCATCTTGTCTTGAGTGCCATATTATATCTGATCTATTTCTTCTTAAAAAAGAAACAGCAAAGGGAAAAATGCCAAAAAAACACCCCAAGAATAAGTCAAATAAAAATTATAAAGTGGTATCCATGGAGATATAAACACCTACGAATGGAACCCCAATTTCAAGTATTCTGTGGACAGGAATTGTCTATTTATGGAAAGTAGATCACTAAAGGACTGGCAGAATGGCTTCCTTCTGGACTTAGTGAATGAAATGCTTTCCGATCTCAGTCGAAAGCTAAGCTTGAGTTCCCATTAGATGTTCTACCAGCAATTAATGAAACAAAGCGCTCAGAACTTCCCTTGGCTCAACATGCTCTTTCCCCTATTTATCAGCTGACTTTAATGTTCTCTTTTTAGCTTTCAAGTTTCTGTGACCTTAATATGACATTTTAGTTGGGTGATTAATCGCTGTTAAATGGCACTGCACTGATTAGACGAAGGCCTTGTTGGCACAGGAGTCAGTTACAATGCTGTGATTCAGTATGATAAGCTAAAACATACACAATTAGATGTAGTAATATCTAATTTGTCAAAGCTCTTGTGGCTTAATTTTCTGCCACAAAGCTTGAAAGAAATGGTGACTGGACAAAAAGCTCCAGATTTATTACTTAAGTACCTTCTAGTAAATTGATCTTGCCTATCATGTAATCTCATTTTGGACATTTTGGGAGACAGCAAAGCTCAACTAGCCTGAAACTTCCTTAAAAACGGGCCTGAGGGTTCCTGATCACAGAACTTGAAAGCTAAGAAACAAGATACGGATGTCTCTTCAGAGGCAGACAGCAACCCATTTGCTTGGCCCGAGCTTTCCTGTTGGGATAATTACATAAAAAGAATAAATGTCAGTACAAGGATGAAAGATTCATGTAGGAAAATGCAAATATATATGGCTCCTGAAAACATCATACTGAAATAGGTCATAGCTCTATTATGAGAAAAATAAAACAGGAACAGTTGACATTTCTTTTAAAAGGGTTATTATAACCATAATTATCTTATCCCAACAATAGTCAGCTTTTCTGGCATACATTTCCAAGGCAGGCTAGTACTTCCTAACTGGAAAAAAAGAAGACCTTCTCTTGAAATTCTGGAAACAACAATTACTTTTCCATTTGACAAATAGGAAAGGAGGAAATGTGAAATACATCTATGTTAGCCTGATAAGTACACAAAGAGTAAAACCGGCATTCAGTGACTATCCCACAGACATTTATTGTATTATTAAAGGCATTGTTCTAGATGTCAGGGAGATGGAAAAATTAGAAAAATGATAGCCTTTGCTCTGAAGCCTCTGGTAGAATATATAAGCATATGCATCATTATTACACTAGACGACAAAGAGTGTTGTGAGAGAGCACAGAGGAAGAGTTTTTTACTGGAAGGAAGAGTTTCCTCCCCGAACAGGAGAGAAGGCATAGAGTTGACTCCATAGAAAAGGCAAAACTGACAAGTAAAAAGCACTTGAGCCAACCTTGGCAGAAAAATGAAATTTCTGCACCTATTACAGGGGGAGAGAAAGGCATGAACGAAACCCGATGCTATAAAGGTATAAGGGACAAATATGTCATACCTAAGACAATGTTATATTAAATATTTACACAACCTTCCATACTTTCCTATCCAAAGTTGGCCTACTCATTAAGACACAGACTGAGATTCCCAAAAGCACATTCACTCAAACAAGCTGGAAGTTTTGTTCTCTTTCAAGCTCAGTGTGTGCTGCCAGTCCAGGGCAGGTCAGTCACTGTGCTTTTTCAAGGTCACACAGGGATCCAGGCTCCTCCTGCCCTGTTTCCCTATCAGCCTCAGGATCGCCCTCATCCAAAAGGCTGGTGCTAGCTCACTGGAGCCACATCTGCACGCCTGTATCTGGGTAAGGAGAAAGTGGAGGGCAAGAAGCCTCTTTTCTGAGGGAGTGACTTAGATGTTGCTCACATGAGCCCACAGCAAGGATCTCACTGGGAAGCCCGCATCGTGTGGAAAGTCCAAAGTATGCTATCATGAGTATGAAGAAGGGGAGATTGGATTCTGTGAGACAGGAAAGCAATTTCTAACATAGTAGGTGTTCAGTCAGTGTTCATTGCTTAATTAGTGAATGGATAATTAAATGAACAATGGTGTGTCTGTATGTTCCCTATAAGCCTCAGTGTCATATGGGAATCAGTAACCTCTTTGTTCCTCTTATGAATCAAAGGAATTGAAGAGAAATTGTGTCAGATGTTTCTATGAAGGGGGTGGTGTGTGAGCAGTGAAGGGAATGGTGAAGAAAAGTTGAACAACCAGAGAATACTAAGGTGTCCTTGGCTCCTTAATTAGGGGAGTGATTTCTCAACCTGGACAGAAGAGATTGTTTCAAACCCCATGTCCCACACGGGGACCCTGGAGTTACGTGAGCCCCACAGCTCTCTCTGCCAGCGACGCCTCCTCCTCGTCTCAGACACTCCATGCTCACCACTGCCTCCTCTCCAGCTGCTATGAAATGGGCTCCCTCTCTCGCTCTCTAGAGTAAGTGCGTGATACGGTCACATGCCTCCAAGTCTATAAGATGACAAATCTTCATCCTTCTATTTGTATCTGTACTATATTTTCATAGGAAAACATTTAATATTGTATCCAGAAGTTTTAGGATGTTTAGCAGAGAAGGTTGATCTGGGAAACTGGCATCCTGTATTCTCTGTAAGAAATCTTGCTGCTCATAGACAAATATCTATCAATAATAACGTATTAAATGTATGCACTTGTGTCTCTGTATTCCCTATTAGACTTGGAGCTTCTCAAAGACAAAGACTGTTGTTCCTCTAAGTGCCTGGTTTATAAAGGGCTTAGTATATATCGAATAACCAAATATTAGTAAATTCTGTACCAAATCACATACACAAAATATGATACCTCTAGAATTACAAACCCAGGTAGTAGGTATATTTTATGTCTGACTCTAAAAAGAAAGCTCATACCAAAAAAAGAAAAAACTGTGCGTGCTTACCAAATTAATATGCTTACCAAATTACTATGAGTACACATTCATTAAGGACAAGGACTTGTTTGCATATCTCACAAGAATCACAGTCTAGAACTCATGGCAGGTGGAATTAAACAAATGTGGGGTTGAATTTAATGGAACACTTAACTTCAATGTCACAGAAGTCTGGTCATAAATTACCATATGTGTACCCTTTCACATAATGTTAGTAGTAACCAGTGCAGAACTGTGAGTCTTAGAAAATAGATAAAATGTGCACATACAGAAGTAGCCAAAGATGTAGAGATAGTTTCCAGAACAAGGAAATATGTCATTTCTAGCAGACAAAAAACAGTATAAAATAAAGATAAAGATGGAACTTAGAAAGAAGACATTATCTTTGCATTATCTGATGAGGTCAAAGCTGACGTTATTTTTGTCATTCTGTTGCTACCCCAGTTCGGGGACAGAGCACGTTGAGGGACTGTGGTCTTTGTAGTGAGTGCTGCCTTGAACAGTGCTGATGCTGAAGGGCCCCGCCGTCCAGGAAGGAGAGTCACTGGAATCTTCACTCACTCCCTCGAAGGGACCCCAGGCAGATAATCTATGATCGCTGCCTTTAAGGGTCTTTCCTCCGGCAAGAAATTTATATTCTAGTGGAGTGTCGGTGTCCCCATTTTGACCTTTCACACCTATTTGTAAGGGAATTTTGTACATGCACTTTTTGTTTTTGTTCATTTTCTATAAATGGCATATGTATACTACTATGCTAATTACATACATTAGAAAATACACAAAATAATATTCTTTAATAATAAGGAATATAAAGGAAATTATATTTGGAAACAGTTAAACATGACAGCTTTATGCTATCACTAATTAATAGCTCCCCACACAATGTATATTGTATTTAATGAAAGGTTTGAGTTAAAGCCGGAGGATGTAAATCCCTCCTTGATAAGTTTTCCCTTTGACTGACCACTTGACAGATAGCATCAGACTGTTAATGTTTTTTTTTACCATGTTTCTGGCTGACAAAGACCTTTACTGATAGCAGAAAACGTATTGACTATGCTGTCTTCCCTCTGGCCCCTTGGGTTTGCATTTATAATATTGTTTATAGTGGCAGTTTGTCAAAAGGAATATTTTTAAGCATCATGTTCATCAGGCGGGTGTGTTTTAACGATAACTATACCCTGCATAACCAGAGACATATAAAAACTGTATTGTGTTTCAATCTGCAGAAATGATCAAATGATCTAAGGAAAACACCACTGTCAACGCCTCCTCACAGCAAAGCAAGCGCCCTCACCTCATGACCTTTGCTTTGCATAGAGGTCAGGATGTGCTATTGTCGGGTATATATAGGACCTAAAGTGGAGCGAGGAGGAACCAGTGACAATTAATTTACTAAGCACAACAAAGCTAAGTTATTTTTTTTTAGATTGAAAAATAGGTTTGAGCATAAATTCTAATGTTTGTATTGCACCCTAATGGATATTTTGGTGCACCATGCTTTAGAAGCCACTGTAGTATAGAGTCGGTATTAAAAGAACTATTCTGAAAGGTTTAAGCCATTTATGTTTTCAAAAAAGAAGGAATCATGATGGTAGAAGTTTGTTTTGTTTAATTACTATTTAAGATACAATTCTTACACCTTTCAACATGATTAAGTATCTTATCTTAAGCCAAGAAAATAAACAGTTACCACTGTGGCAAATCCTTAGTTTTAGAAAATCTTTCCTCATAACCCTTAGCTCAAGTTCTAGAATTCATAAGTCAGACTTAAAAACATAAATTGATTAGAGAATAATATAAAATATTAAATAATCAAGTACTGCAAATAATCACAAACTGTGGGTTGTAAACAGAGACTAATTTGCATTTAGTCTATGAAAGGAATCACTTTAAAAGAATATTAATCAGGTCTGGGCCTTACAGAAAAGGCATACTTTGTCTGGAAATATACTTCCTCAAGGGAGACTGAGAGAAATAGCATGAAGTATGAATAGAAGGCAGTAAGGTTAATAAAGAGATGATTTTTTATTTAGGTAATTTATATCTTTCTCCTACATACACAGATACAGTACTGAAATGTGAGTTACAAGTGCAGCTTGGAAAATGGCCAAATCTGAGGAATTCTTAGTTATTGGGTATGGGCTGATGGACATACCTAGGTTAAATGTATTTCTTTTATCTATTTTTATATCATATTAGTAGCTAATATGGCTTAGGGTAGAGAATTTTATAGACTTTTAAAAAGTCATTTCTCAGTACCTACTTTATAAGAAAAACAAATGTGTTTCAAAATTTATTGAATAGTGGATATGTATTTGGCATGACATAATCCAGTCATTACATGACCATGCAGCATGAACGACTTTATCTCGCAGATGAGAAAGTGGAAGCCCAGAGTCTCAGGGGTGCCATGCATGGGCCTCAGTGCCTCAGTCAGGGGTCAGTGATATGGTGTGCACCTATTAATTAAATGCAGTAAGTAAAGTAAATAACATAAATAAAGCAAATAAAATAAAATACAGCAAAAAATGTGAGGCTATGGGGCTGGACTTTCATAGAAAAAAAAGTCTTAAAGAAAAATGTCTAATTATTCTTATCACAGGCAAGGATTTAATGAAAACCCCTTGGGAAGATAAAGACGAGGCAAAGGCACGCTGGGGGGTTAAGAACTACTGCTGAGGGGAACTTAGCTACCAGAATCGCCCAAGAAAGACAGAGAGCTCTAGGGAGCTGTCAGAGGAGAAAAGATAAGCAGCAGAATTGGAAAGGGTCTGGAGAGATTGGAATTTGTCTACATTCTACCTTACTTTTGACAATTCACATCCATCTTAAGCAGAATCATTGTTTATTCTTATTATGCCAGGTGTCCTTTTCTGGTCTGCTGGTTCTCTAGGCTTTCTTAGGCCAGTAGTTTGAGTGTTCAAATTTCAAAAGCATTCGGGATTTCAAAAAAGACAAAACGTTAAAGGATGCACAGCAGCTCCATTTACTTAGGAGGTTTTAATCTCAATAATCTGCGTAGTGTATGAGAATTCTTCCCCAAACTGTCTGTCTCCTTTCTCTCTGGAGTCTGTGGAAAAGCCAAGAATCTCTCCCTTCAGTTTAAATACCCCATAAAATATGGGTGGAAGTAGTTTGTCCCGTTCTATCTTCCTGTTTCCTTTTCTGCTGTAATGAACCCAATTAACTTGTGAGAGCCGCCACTGATGCAGTGCAATAAAATGGGTCATAGATAGGGAGTCAAGTGCCGCCTTACGATTGAGCTGTCATTACCCTATGGAATTTGGCAGGTTCCCCAGATGCCAGAATGCAGCCCGGGTTTGCATCTGTAGCTCTTGAGATCTCAAAGCCTTACTGCAGCCACAGCTGGGAATGAGCTGGGAATGCTGACACCAGTGAAGAGGTGCTAAAGTGAACTGATCACAACTTAATCGGAGCCAAAAGGCATCTGCAGCTGGCATAGAGCAAGATCCAACTCCCATAACCCATACATGACACAGAAATCATTGCAAAAGAGATTCAACATCATCACACCAGACACAAGTGAGTTATGTCTCTTCTCCCCTGTCTCACCGCAGTTTCCTCCCACTCGGTCACACGTGGTAAGCATCCATCTAACCTCAACTACAGTCCCCTGGTCTTGATAAGATCTGCACTCCCCGCTGTTTAAGCACGATGGAGTGCATATTTCCAATGTAAAAAGGCTGACATCATTATTATTTTAATTAACTAGTTGCCAGTTTGCATTCTTTTTCTCCCTTTTCCTTCTCTCAACATCACTCTTATCCTCTATGCCAGCAAAAAAAAAAAAATCACTTTGCTACATTTGATGAGAAATTATTGTAAATTAAGGCTCTCAGACTCCATGGAAATGCAGATGATTTTCATGTCATCTGCAAGCTGGCACAATACACTTGGCATCACCAAAACCTTGACCAGAGGAATAACCCTATTGTCATATTGAGGTCTCTTAACAATGTTGTGATTTTGTTAGCATTAAGGAAATGAACAGCAGCATATTTTCTTGGGCACTTTGGCCAAGTGAAAATGGGTATTTATTTATATTATCTTCATCAGTGAGGTCCAAAACAAACTGTTAGCATGTTTTGTCAATGGTGCCGAGGTACACAATTTTGCTATGCAAAAAACTAGATACTCAGTGGATGTATAGTTTACACACACACACACACACACTTTTTAAGAGCTGTGCATTTGTGTAGCTGAATTGACCCAAACACTTTCAGAGACAGTGAAGAGAGACAACAGAGAAAGTTACGGTTCCCACAAAGGACCTTGTACATATTTCGCTGCATTTTTTTTAAAGAGAGTTTTGACCATACACATGTACATTCTCTAACTTGGAAAACTAGTTTCCTATTATGGTCAATACAGATTACTTGGGGGCTTAAAAAAGTCAGACAAATCTTCTAAATTGTTGAACTCCCTGGGTACATGTATCTTCTGCTTCATTAAGTCTATTTACTTTATACAGTTTCCCTTCTTTTCTTGCTTTTGAGCCTGTTCAGTATCACTGACTAAATCGTAGAAAGAACTCCAAGATTATCTGACTAAGTAAGCCACAGTCACTAAAGTAGGCGGATGCTTATTTAAAGAATCAGGGTAGGTGGTGCTCTCCTTTATTATTAAATCACTATGGGGCTCAAAAAATATAAACATTGTTCTTAATTATAAAATGTGTATGTATTTTATAGATTTATAATTACTTTATCATCGGTGACATTTAAGAATGTCACACTATAATAAGTATTATTTTTATTTTTTAAAGATTTTATTTATTTATTTTTAGAGAGAGGGGAAGGGAAGGAGAAATATCAATGTGTGGTTGCCTCTCACATGGTCCCCACTGGGGACCTGGCCCACAACCCAGGCATGTGCCCTGACTGGGAATCGAACCCGTAACACTTTGGTTCACAGCCCGCACTCAATCCACTGAGCTACACCAGCCAGGGCAAATAAGTATTATTTTTAAAAGCAAATTACATATTTCTTTGTTTTTCTTTTCCTTGATACTGTCTGAAGTCTTATATTTTAAGAATGCTTTTTCCTCATGACCGTCTGTTGTCCAAATGAGTGTTGCCCTTCAGTGTGAACATCTTAGAGGAAATAAACCACTACCGATTTGTTCTAGTTTCAGTAACACCTGTTCGTAAGTGGTCCCAAGTTGCTACCTTTGATAGTGGTACTTGAGCTGAAGAGTGGGTATTCTCAAGAACAAGATACCTGGTGAACCAATAGGAGGGTCCAGAAGAAGATGGAGAGCGGAGAGAAGAGAGCTGCAAACCCCCCCATGACTCCGGGTTTGCAATGACATTCAACTTGTGGGCAATGCACAAGGAGAGCTGGTTTGGGCGGAAGTTTACATTATAGAGAAGACAGTGGGATACAAGAAGGCTGGGTTTAAATTCCTAATGGCCAAACAGATCCTGTATTTTTTCTCTTGCTTCTTTTGCTATAAATGAGAAACCTTAGTGCCCCAAACATGAACCTGCACAAGCTTCTGACCATTTTGTAATAGGGAAAGCATTGTTTCATTGTACAATTTCCCACAAGTTGCTTGAATTACTTGTTAGATTTTAGAAAATCAGTAATCAAATGTTTTCTTGGTTGCTTTGGCCAAATGAAAATCTAATTGTCAACTTCTGTTACTCTCATCGACAAGATCCAAAAGAGAGAATACAGGGCATATTGTCAGCTTATTTTATCCATATAGAGCTACATAAATTCAGTCTCCAAAGAACAAATTACCAAAGAGCAGGGTTTCCTAGTGAGGGGAAATCAAACCTGCTTCATCTTCTGAAATGACCAAAATATTAAAATAAGTACTGTAACTTTTTTCAAGTAAGTTCTTGAGCTGAAAGTTCTAGGTTGAAAAAGAATAGCTCCCAAATCATTCTGATTGACATAGATTCTATTTCTGGATTATAATTGTGTCTGGTTCTTTTTCTTGGTAGGTCATAAGATGGAATAAGCATGTTTTCATTCAATACTTATTTGACCTCCACCATGAGACAGGGCTAATTTTTATCTTCTAATAACAGAGCAGTGAAAAAGGCCCAGTTTCTGTTTTCAGGGACCATAGGGTCTAACTGGGGTGTGGAGGTGGTGGTGGGTATAGGTCGAGAGGAAATTGTAAGTAATCAACTCCAAGACAAGGAGATAAATGCTATCACACAGGTAAACATAGGCAGCTCTGGGGACCATAATATTGTTAATCACTTCAAGAGTGTTTACTGTGTGACAGAGACAGAGCCAACGTTTTACATGTCGAATCTCATCGAAACCTCGTAACTGCCCTCAAGAGGTCCTTATTCCCATTTTCAGATGAAAAAATAGAGGCTTAGTAGCTTGCCCAAAGTTACCTATTATTAAAAGTGATAGATTGAGAATTTGAACCTAGGCACTGTGACTTCCAGTCTTACAGCACCTTCACAGGATTACACTGGGACTGAAGGGAAAACAAACGTCCAAGAGTAGGGACAGTAGCTATGGCAGGAATGTAGAGAAGGTTAGTGTGCAGAGAGAAAAGAACCCAGAGAAGGAAAAGAGTGTGCTCTACTTCCTTTTTTCTTCAAATCAGTAATAATTTTTGTTAGAAATGATAATGTGCATGAATGCTGTGTCTAGGGGTTCAGGCCACCCCCAAGAGACCTACTTTCAACACCAGCTCCCCTTCTGTGCCACTGGGGGCGGGGGTGTGCAGGACTTCACCCCATCCAAAAGCTCCCAGGAGCTGCCCATAAATGCTCTCTAAAGCCTGGACCTCAGCCTGCCACGGACCCATTGCTGGGTGTGCTCTTGTACATCCCCCCCTCCTGCTTCAGGATGCAGTGTCTGCCTGGCCTCAGCCTGGGACAGCTCATCCAGGGATGACTATGCACTCAGGGGCTGCACCGTCTCTGGATCTTGCTCCCAGTTGCCCTGGCCAGGGAGGCCTGATCCTTCTCAAAGGCCCCACTAAAATGAAGAATTCCCCAGATGAGAAGGGCCACTCGGGTATTATACCACCACACCAGGCTCAAGTCGGTCTCAGGAGGTCAGGGAGTAGGAGTTACCCCCTACCTTAGAGGAAGGCGTCCAAGTGAGGCAGCTGGCTCTTCAAGTTCGTGGAAGAACCAGACCACAGGAACCTGTGAGTGCCATTCCACGATTGCCCTTGACTAAAGAGGGTGGCCTTTGAGAGATGGTACAGTGTCGACAGGGGCCTAGGACTCCCTCGAGGTTGCTAAATGGATGCCCTTGGTGGAAATGGAAGTCCAAGGTGGAGATCTTGTCTTCCTAGTGTGGCATTAAGTGCAGGGCTCTGGTTTGGAAGGCTTAAGGTCCGACAGGTGACACAGAAACTCTGCCCACCTGAGTGGACCCAGATTGAGGTGCTGGACACCTGGTCAGGGCCCTCCCCTGTTGGGTGAGGGTCTGGTGGACTCCGATTGCCAGCACCCCAGTGACCCTTGCCTAATTCGAACACCAGGGTAAATAGCCCCAGTGGCCTGGACACAGGGCAGGGTTTCAGGAAGCACTGGAGTCGGGGGAGCGGACTGCAGGGGACACGGAGGGGCATGAAGGTGGGTGCTACCATGAAGGTGTAGCGCAGAGTGGGCAAGGGGCAGAGACAGGACAAGTGGGCAATTGTTGCACCTTCTGGGGAAGTGCAGGGTGAGGGGGAGGTCAGGACGTAGAACAGCACAGAAGATTGAGAAGATGAGCAGGGAGAGAGGCGGGGCCATCACTCTGCTCACTGTGGCCTTGGGCCTCCACCAGCGACTTTTAACACCACCCTCAGTCCTCTCATCCCCTACTCCCCTGACCCCCACCAAGGCTCTGTGCGGTGATCCCTGTGAGGGCACATCCAAGAAGCAGCCAATGAATGCCTAAATAAGTGGAACAACAAATCTCTCTCTCAAATCAATAAAAAACAAAAGGTGCTTTTAAAATACAAAGCACCACAGGCTTCCTGTCATAAACTCTCATGCTTGGCACCTTGAACCCCCTCCCCCCAGCCCCACACACCAGGCAGTTCTCACAGGGGTCTTCCTGATGCCACAGCCAAGAAGCCCTTCCCCTTTCCCTACCCTCTCCCAACCCCCAATGCATTAAAGTTATATTTCAAGTATAAAGGCTTCATCAGAAAAGGTGGCCAGGGTCACAGGCAGTGGGCAAAGGGCCCAGAAGCCCAAGTGGCAGTGGACCATGGAACAGTCACAATGTAGCATGACCGAAGCACCAAATCCAGGGAGAAGGGACGGCCGGAGAGGGGAGGTCGATGAGATAGGCAGGTTCGCACCTGGCAGAACAGTGTGCTCGGGCGCCCCTGCTTCAGATTCCTAGAGGCTGCCTCCGGAAGCATACAAGGCATTGTCATTGGTTAAGTTCCTGGGCACTTTGTTTTTGGTGAAATAGTCATCTCTCCCCAAAACTTTTGTTCTAGACTGAAAGACAATACAGATTTCTTAATTCTTATTTTGTAGGTCAGAAAGGTGAATTTCAGCATGGTGAAGTGCCTTGCTGGGGCCATGAGTCAGAAAGCAAATTCTCACTACAACTTTGGTGTCTGTTCATTCTACCACATGGATATCTTATTAAAATAATGCCCAATACTGATTTTCTTTTTATTTATTTATTTATTTATTTATTTATTTAACTTTTGTTCAAGTACAGCTTTCTTTCTTGTATTCCCAGCCCTGCACCCCCCCAGTGCTCCCCACCCCCCTCCCATCTCCGCCCCCTGTCTTGGTTATTGTCCATGTGTCCTTCATACTTATTCATGTGAGTCCACCCCCTTTTACTCTGTGCTTCTCTCCCCTCTACCCTCTGGACCCTGTCAGCACGTTCTGTATTTCACTGTCTTTGGTTACATTTTGCTTGCTTGTTTGTTTTGTTGTTTACATTCCTGTTAAAGGTGATATCATATGGTATTTGTCTTTCACTGCCTGGCTTATTTCGCTCAGCATAATGCTTTCCAGCTCCATCCATGATGTTGCAAAGGGTAGGAGCTCCTTCTTCCTTTCTGCAGCATAGAATTCCATTGTGTAAATGTACCATAGTTTTTTGATCCAGTCATCGACCGATGGGCATTTAGGTTGCTTCCAACTCTTGGCTATTGTAAATTGTGCTGCTATGAACATCGGGGTGCATAGGTTCTTTTGGATTGGTGTTTCAGGGTTCTTAGGATATACTCCTAGCAGTGGAATTGCTGGGTCAAAAGGCACGTCCATTTTCAGTTTTCTTAGAAAATTCCATACTGCTTTCCATAGTGGTTGTACCAGACTGCAATCCCACCAACAGTGGACTAGGGTCCCCTTTTCCCCACAACCTCTCCAGCACTTGTTGTTTGTTTCTTTGTTTATGATAGCCATTCTGACTGGTGTTAAGTGGTATCTCATTGTGGTTTTAATTTGCATCTCTCTGATAGCTAGCGATATCGAGCATCTTTTCATGTGTCTCTGGATCCTCTGTATGTCCTCCTTGGAGAAATGTCTGTTCAAGTCCTCTGCCCATTTTTTAATCAGGTTGCTTGTCTTCTTTGAGTGGAGTCGAGTGAGTTCTTTGTATATTTTGGAGATTTTCAAAGCAATGTTTTTTTGCTAAAAATGAACTCGCTCTTTTCACTCTTAGAAAGTCTCTTTTCTTAGCACAGATGATGCCAGATTAATCATTTTGCAGTATAAAGCTAAACTCATCACTCCTTTATTTCTATGTAATCCTAAACATTCAGTTAGGATCAATAAAACTAAATTCTTATTTTGAAAAAGCCTGTTATTTTTATCTTACTTCACAAATTATATTCAGTAGAGTCACTTAGGAGACTAGGAAGTAAAGAAGTAGAATGTATTTTTTCCTACCAAGTTACATATTATTTGTATCATAGCACCTTGTCACAAATCTGGTTTTATCAGAGAGTACAAAGAGTGCTTCAGCAAATAAGAAAACAAAGTCCATCAACAGGTTCGCTAATGTGTCATTCCATATTTTCCTTCTGATAACCTCCACCTATCCAACTGAGTCACCAGTTAACTCTGAGTGATAGTTACCATTCATCGTATCTCTACAAATTTCCTTCGCAAAAAAGGATCCATCTGCCTTATAAATACAACTACAATACAAATACAATAGTTTTGAATGGAAATACGAAAGAATGTATTATGCTCTTACATAGCATCACAAATATTGACTATATCAATAAGGCGACAATTGAAAAAAATGAGCCAATATACATTTTAAAATTTTAGGAATGATTTCATAAAGCCAGTATCATTTAAACCACCCCCACCACTTCGCGCGTCTCACACCTTCCCCTGGCTCATCTTTCCCACAAATGAAGAATAGAGAAGGCTGCCCCGGAGGCACGGGAGGTGAGGAATGCATGTGCTTTAGAGACTGCACTGCAGCTCTGGAGTGGGCGGGAGCTGAGAGAGCTCTGGGAAGGCCTGGAGTGCTGGGAGGCAGGGCAGAGGGCCCCCAGATACCGCTGCAAAGTCGGACTCCTGAAACAGCAGGCTTACACTGGCCTTCTGCTTCGCCGCCCTTGCTGTGTCTGAGAGCAGCCCCAGGAGTTAACCGCCTCAACGCAAAGTCTCATCAACACTCAGTCTCTGATATATCCCTCAGCCTGCACACATTTTTTTTTTGATGCTCCTAAAATAAAAGTTACTGAACACATCTGTGCCCCGTCCAGAGGCATTACAATGGTGGACTTCTCCATTTGCAAGAGCACAAGTAGAAAATATGTCCTTCTCATTCCACTGTCATTGAAGGCTAGCCTCAGGGGTGTCATTCATTAATGCAAACTTGAAAGAAGCAGCCACTAACAAAATGAGACACTTTTTACATGTTTAAAAACCTTATATGTTTCACTGTATAGGAGAAGCCTTATATGCATCTGACGTTTACATAATTTCTGATTCGAGTAGTAACTAAGAAAGGAAAGCTATGCTTATTTATTCATAAGATACTACTTTTTAGAAAATATCATAGAAGGCTGGAAGTCTGAGAATTGAACCCTGAAACAGTTAAATTTGCAGAGAGACTCATTCATTACTTCTCAGAAAAGAAAATCTTCTTAAAGGTAAAACATTCAATTCTTGGTTTCCGTCCAAAGGTTCTGTTCAGTTGTTTTGAAGTTACAGGAAAAAAAATGTACTTTTCCTATCGTACCCATTGACATTTTTAAACAAAAATAATTCAAAGATATTTAAACAGTACAACTTCAAATGTCTGTTGTTAATCCACTGTGGGGAAGAATCTGTAGGAGGAAAAAAACCTGAAAAAATAAACTTGGAGTTTGATCATCCTTCCAAACACTGAATCAAACTAAAATCCTTCTGGGTTTATGACTGTACCATCAAAGTTGGGTTTATTTTTAACTAAAAAAGAATACAGATTTCAGTATTGTCTCCTCTAAAAGTATTTTGTTAAGGGGAAAAACATTTAAACTATTGTATTTAGAATCACAGAACAAAATAGTCACATGCCAGGAAGTTCTGTTTTAAAAGAAATGTAAATTATCCTAATTATCCTGCCATTTCAAAATACTTCTTCATGAGGGCTACTCTTTATGAAGATTCTGCAAAGTAGAATCAATATGTGACTTTTCCCCCGTGCTGTTGTGTTATAATTTAAAAGGAAATTCTGTTCTTAAGAGGTCAAATATGCATAATTTAATTTACAGGGAAGAATATATGGTACAGTAGCCCAGAGATCAAAGCTTATGGGTGTGTTAGTAGAAGGCATATAACCCACTGCATTTAGAAACAGTGGGGAATTGATTAATCAAATTCTTGGGTAAGATATTTTATCTCTTGCAACTTTCATTTCCTTATCTGTAAAATAGTAAGATTCTCACAACAAAAAAGAAGATGCGTGCAAAACAGCAAAGGTATTATCTGGCTAAGTACACACTTAGCAATTGTTAGTTTCCTTCCCCTGTCCTTAAGGCAAACATTCATTACTATAATTAAATATTATAAAATATAATTAAAATAGAATGGCCCTGAATAACCAATACAAACATTTGTGTAATAAGTCGATTTACTCTCCACTGAGTCAGTGTTTTCAAGTTGTTGTTCATACCGCATAAGTGCACATGAAATCACTTCAGCTGGTTCTAACCAGAAAGGAAGTGAGGGGAAAAAGAAAAAAGAGAGACTATCAATATATAACACACAAAAAGAATACTGTTTCATTAAACTTTCATTTCAGTTATATGTATGATGTGTCTATGAATTGTAGATTGGGGTCACAACTTTTTAAAAAATTTTTTAAAAACATGGCTTACTTCATCTGTTCTTCCTATTCTGACATTTTGAGTTCATAAGTATATGTAAAGATGATCTTGAACATATGCTAGAGTTTGAAAATTTACTAATGCATTTGCATCAACTGAACACATTTTTGAAACCCAAACAAAATCAAATGTTCTGGTTGTCTGGCCAAGAACTATAATTTATTGAGCAATTGCTAATCAGGAGGTGCTGTGCTATATACTCTCTAATATTTAAAACTGCCTCGTGATGTATTATTATCTTCATTTCACAATGAGGAAACTGAGGCTCAGAGAGTTGAACCCAAACACAGGATTATAGTCCGGTTAGGTCTTACCCCGCACCTTGCTTTTCACCACTAAGCTGTAAGATGCTCTCAGGTGGAATATAATTATGTATCAGGGTGGGTGGAACAATGGTTCCCATGGCTGCTGTTTCTCTGTCAAAGGCTTGCTGAGTGTCCACTAGGGAAGAAATGCACCAAATGAAGGAAACCGTACATGGATGGAAAGGGGCTTCTCTCACAGAGCGAATGGGGTCTACCAGTGACTGGCTTAGTCATAACACAATTTGGCCTTTTAAAGAGTCAGAATTGAATAAATACAGTACAGGAAGTTCAAAAAGTAATATTTTAGAAACCACATTCTTTTCTCCAGAACACACAGCACAGAAGGTTCTATTTCCCACATTAAAACACTCTGTCTCCTCCTTGGGACACAGTGAAACATTTACTAAGGAGTCTGAACAGTCAGGAGCATGAACCCTGATTCTTTCCACTGTGCTCACAAGAGCGATGGATTCACTGGCAGTCCAGGGCTGTGGAAATGCCTGTTCATATTTCTTTGCTCATGCTCAGCTAATATGAATCACTTTGACTAAGGATTGCCCTGCTTCGCAGAATGCTATTCTGACATTATTAATAGTTGGCTCAGTTAGGTTGACCACAATAAGAGCTTTCTCCAGCCTGAGACAGAGCCAGTCAAGCCCTTGTGAATGTCGGCTTTAAGCATGGGGATGGATTCAGGTCCAAATTTTAAATTATAGTAAACGCTCTCCCAAGATGTATCACCATGGGCCAGCTACTAAAAACCTTCATAAGGGGGCAATTGTGGAAGTCCAAATGAAACCTAAACTTTGACTATGTCATATGGGAATATATAGAATGGAAGCTCCTAAGGGGATTTCTACAGTACCAATTCAAGTATGCATTTCCCTTCCTCCCTTCCTTCCTTCCTTCCTTCCCTCCCTCCCTCCCTCCCTCCNAAGCCCTTGTGAATGTCGGCTTTAAGCATGGGGATGGATTCAGGTCCAAATTTTAAATTATAGTAAACGCTCTCCCAAGATGTATCACCATGGGCCAGCTACTAAAAATCTTCATAAGGGGCAATTGTGGAAGTCCAAATGAAACCTAAACTTTGACTATGTCAAATGGGAATATATAGAATGGAAGCTCCTAAGGGGATTTCTACAGTACCAATTCAAGTATGCATTTCCCTTCCTCCCTCCCTCCCTCCCTCCTTCCCTCCCTCCCTCCCTCCCTCCCTCCCTCCTTCCTTCCTTCCTTCCTTCCTTCCTTCCTTCCTTCCTTCCTTCCTTCCTTCCTTCCTTCCTCTCTCTCTCTGCTTGCTTGTAGCCACTCAGCGCAAATCTGAATTAATTTATATTTATATATCAAATGATCTCAAATATACCGTTTCAAAATTTCTTACCTATAAATGGTATGTTTTCAGTCACAAGACATTAAAAAGAGCCTTAGGAAAGCACCGTGGGCATCACCGAGAGGCATGCCCTGCACAGTGTGACATCGCCTCTGACACAGAGGCGATGCTCCAGGGCGGCCTGGGAAATTTGCTTTAAATGATGGCAGTGTATGTTGCACTAACATTCTTTCTGGAAAACAACACTTGTAGATATGATTCCAATTCAATGGGTCAAAACACTCTATGCAGACTAGAGTTAACCCCTTAAGTCAATTAATTCATGGAACAGAGCAGTTCATTTAATAAAGAACCTGGGATTTATATGCTTTTTCAGGAATCCTCGAAGAAATTATAACTTACTTTCCCATGATAAACTTTCGGACTTAAGCTGCTGCTAGTGGAAACTGGTTGTGTAAGTGAATTAAAACAGTCTACTATGAAGAACTATAGTTCCCTTTAAGACATTTATAAGCTTCCATTATCCGTAGCATAAATCACCCAAACAACTACATCAACTAAACCAAATTATGTAGATTATAGTAAGGGGCCAGTAGTTGGAATAATTTCAGAGAAAGTAACTCATTAGACCTGGTTTATCTTACACTAAAACCTTCCCTCTACCTTTAATAAATGATAATTTCTTTGTTATCAGATTTCCTGAAAGTTTTTTTTGCATCAAATTCCACTTCTAGCCATCAATTTAAAAATGTCTCATCAGTTGGACCTGTCAAACATAAAACTGTGATTTGCCCATCTCTGGGAGGGCCATTCAACCCCCGCAGTGAGGAAATTCTCATTTTTAAATTCCATCTGCTAAAGTTATTTGCCTCTTCGGCATGCTAACTTTCATAAAAACTGATGAAACTTTAAAGCTTGTCCTTTAAAAGTCTGTTAGTTTCTTCTAAGCAATCCTTTTTTGAACACATACTTGACACAGATAATCACAATTAGATAAAAACATACTGTTTTTAAGTATCTCAAGCAGGCTTAGAACAATGCCAATAAGCCATTTTTTTTCTGTCAAATGTGCTAAAATATAGGAGTTCGACAAGGAGTATGATTTTATCTTTAAAAGCAGACTATCTGGGGAACACCTGGCGTATTTTTGAAGCTGTTTGAACACCACATTGTGGGAAGGGAAATACGGCTCTAAGTTCTAGAGAGACTTTCTGAGGGCAGAGAGTGTGCTGGCTGCCTCCTCACGAGCCCTTTTATTTTACAGTGTTGTAGTGAAGGGGGAATTATTTTACCCTCTTAGCAGATAAGAAAATTGAACTCAGGTTAAGTACCATGCCCAAGGGCACACATTGCATTTTAATATAACAGGGATGATATTTTTGAATTTTCAATGCACACTCTCTTTACGGTGCCCATTTTGCCATTAAGGATAAGCCCAAAGCTTATTGTCCAAAAAAGGAGAAGGGGTTGGTGTAGGGCCAGTCCTAGGGAGAAAGAAGGTCACTGTTCAGCTTTGACTCTCAAGGCTGTCCTTTTAAGCCCTTGGTGAAATAAAAATGTTTTTGTTGTCTTTTCCTCCTACAGTCTCCATTTTTAAAGAAAGTATCATGTCCTACGTCACCAAGTCCAGACATTAGGTGGTCGTCCTCGATTCTCTGTTGTTTCCTTCACTTTGCGAGTTCAGTGATCACCTGCCAATTTTACTTTCAAAGAGTAGTATATGTAGACGTCCTTTCTTACTCTGTGTTACAGTTTTGACTTTCTACACCAGGCTCTCGTGAATTCTAACCTGACTGCGGAAAGTCCCCCATGTTCACGACTTCATTACTCAATACGCTGTATCCCCTACTATCCTGCTTCAATCCTGAGAATAATCATCTGAAAAACAAACCTGAAGTTGTCCTGCAGCCTCTAGTCAAACTTGCTGGATTGTGCAGTTACCTAGAAAGAGTTTTACCTAGAAAGAGTTACATAAAAGAGTTTTATGACCTAGGTACCAACTGTCTTTCATTGCACATCCCCTTCCCTCCTCCTTCATGGTCACACCAAATGACCGAAAGGTTCGTGACTATGCCTTCATCTTTCTCGCGTTGCTTTCATGAGTTGGGCTACATTCACACGTTGCTTTTTGTTCAGAATGCCTCTGGTCATGTGGGGGATTCTTGCTTGAATGATACTTACCCTGAGACGCTTCCTAGAGTCCAATGACTCAACCTCTCTTCTATCCCCCATTCCAGAGTCAATGCCTTCCTCTCCTGTCTCCCGTAGAGCGTGAATACATCTTTTTGGTAATTACTTAATGTTCATTTCTTCAGCTGGCCTACAATCTCATGCTCTACTTCTATTATCACGTTTCCCTAACTTAATAAAAATATGTCACTGGAATGAAAAGAGAAAGGGGGAGACTGCAGTAACACAATTTGAATGCTTCTGAAAGCCCAGATCTGTGTATGTGATATGAATGAAGGTGGAGTTGTGTGGTAGACCATTGGTTTTTGTCTAAACACGGTTGGTCTTATATTCAAGAGATTCATTAGTGCTGGAGATAGAGATTTGGGACTCATTAGTGGTGGTAGCCAAGGCCAATAGGAAAAGGAAGGCAGCCAAGAAGTGGATCCTAGAGAACGTTGTGTTAAGAAGCTGGTGAAGTCAGAGAACCACAAACTGAGCAGTGCTCCGAAAGGTAGGAGAGAATGACCTTGAAGAAGTTGTGACACAAGAGAATGTCTAGAAAAAGAAAGTGTCTAATAAAGGCAATAACTGAAAAGTATCCATTAGATTAGGTGTTTGGTTTACTAATAATCTTAGTAGAAATATTATTTTTAGAAAAGAAGGCAAAATTTAAGTAGGCAACAGATAAATAATGATAAAAATGTTGAGATAATGAGTAATGATTTTCTTCATCACTCTGGAAATTCTAGTCTTGGGTCTACAGAGACGCCATGGGGGGAAAACTGTGAATGGTCCTTCTTGGCTGAGGTACTGCTGGCACTGGGGACAGGACAAGGCTCACTGGGAGGGACCAAAGCTCAGTGTCCCTGACCTTGCCCACTAGTGTCCCTATCATGGAGAAACCCCCAGGTTATCCCCACTGTGTTCCAAACCCTGCATCTCCCAGTCAAGAGATGCCGTTACCTGGGCTGTGTTCGCTCTGTCAACTAGCAGGATGCCCTATGGACTTTGGGAATTTTCTTGAGTGCACAGTCCCACCGTAACATCTTTTAGCTGTGGGGTTATCAGAAGCCTTTCTTCACTAATCAAGACTCACTATTAGCTTACTTTTAGAGTCATAATAGCCTTTATCTCTCAGCCGGTGCTCGTATCTCACAAGGAAGGTTTGTATACTTCTTGTCTGTTTCCAGCAACAGTTTCACATCTGCTTCCTCCTGAGTAGTCACATGCTTTGTTCTGCGTAGGTCTTTCCTGCTGCCTTTCCCGTTGAAAGAACACCACTAGCAATTCATTATTTTTAACATAACCTTAGTCTGTGTGAACATGCAGGTGTTCATTAATGTAGTTGTGTGTGTATGTTAAAATCTCTTTTAATGTATTCCTCTGTAAACACATAATGTAAAACATATGTAATGTATTCTACTATGAACACACTGGGCTAATTGCTACCTTTTTGATTTACCTCGTGCTTACACCCTTCACAGAACATCAGTTATTTTTCTATGCTGCCCAAATTCTCCCGGTGCTTTGGAAGCCCTCCAGAAGGCCCCCTCTTCCAAGAGGCTGATCGTACTGTTCCAGCACCGATATAAAAACTTGCTACCCGTGCACTTTTAGAAAAGCCCTGCCTTCCCTGAGCTTTTGTTTCTGTAACTTTAAAATAATGTTATCAGCATGGCCCCTGTTACATACCTTAACTCTGAGATTTAAGTACGTTAATCTTTGTGAAAGCAACTGTGTAAATAAAAAGCCCACTGTAAGTAGTAAAGGCAAATTCACGGATCCTCTATTATTTAAGGTCAACTATTTCGATGTAACTTCTCCCACTTAGGAATTCATTTCCTTCTCAAGGCCTGCTCTGCCTGGGATGGGGTTGTTCTGTCACTTCCTCCAAACAGCGTGTTTTTTACTGAGTTGTCACAAAGCAGCAGTGGATTTCATGATCTGTACGTTTGCACATGAGAAACCTATAGCAGACCACCAACTTACTTCACATTGAGACCAAACAGCTCTCAGATGGAAACAATGACTTTTAGTCATTAACAGCTCGATTAAACAGAAACCATTGACCTAGAGGTGAAAGGCTCCAAAGCCCATTCCCTATTCTTAGACCTGGAGTCACCGGCCAGTTTGCTTTGCTTAATTACTTCACTCATTAATGGAATGCCCAACTTAACTGCAGCACACACGGGCACGCACACCGAGGCACACATTTCACCAGAGCAGATTTTCATATTTCTGTTGTCCACTGTTTTCGGCATTTTTTTGGAGATAACCTAGGGGGTTCCATGGCTTTGCTTAAGCCACACGTATCAGACAAGGAAATATCTGGAACACTGAAAGGATGTTTAAAAAGATCAGAGGAGATTATATGATAAAATAATATTTACACTACTCATATATACTGACACAGTCCTAAAATGCTTAGGGCCATGTTTCGGGTTTCAGAGCGAGTCACTCTGGCAGGCCTGAGTTATTGCAGCACTGAGCGCCGCGTGGCTGCTGGGAGACTACCAGCTTGTGATAGGCTTGTGAACTGATAGGCTCTTTCTTTGTTCCTTTCCCCAGATGAGTGCTATCAGAAACATGGTAAGAACCATAATATTTTGCTGTATAACACCAAGGGGAATATATTCCCATGAAGTGATTATCCCTGATGTTTCTGGACAATCTAAAGATACATTACATTTTCTTAATAATACCTACCTTCTTTCCGATATGATGTTTTAGAAGAACAGCTTGCACTTATAATCAGTACAATTTATCACCTATCCCCAAAGTACCCTGCCGTTGAAATGCCTGACATATATATTGGGTGTCATGGATTTAGCAAAAATTGAATTATAAATTGCCCTGCCAGTTTTTGCCTCTGGAAATAATGAAAAAGCAAGCTAAAGAAATGTCCTATACTTTTTTTTAAGTGACTATGAAGAAAGAGACAACCAACATCGGTTGCCTAAATATCATCTCTCTGAGCATAGATTATTTGGGCAAGTAAGAAGGTATATTGATTGGGGAAAAGGCGTGAATTCAGCTGTTGGGAAATGAAAGCGGTGTGATGATGCCGTCATTCTCAGCATTGGAAGGATTTAGTGTCTGGCAAGGTCAGGGTCTTTCTGAAGCCAAATGAACTGTCATGCAAAAACTCCTTTTGGAAATTATAAATATTTTATTATTGTCAGTGAAATGATGACCTATTGGAGTTACTTCATTAACAGTCAAAATGGGTTTCTTGCTCAGCATCACTCAATTTATTTAAACTTTATATAATATGCTTGTGAATAATTTCATGTTAGCTTTTTATGCTATGGGCATTGTAGAAAACATAGAAGGGCAAAATTTTATTTAAAAAGTAAATATTGGCTTCACAGAGATTTAGTATTTTTTCTAGCCTTTTTTCTTTGCTGTGCTTTTTAAAGAAAATTATGTGTATGAGTATATTCTGTATATTCTTTTTTTTTAATTTTATTTATTTATCTTTAGAGGGGAAGGGAAGGAGAGAGGGAGAGAAATATCAATGTATGGTTGCCTCTATGTATCCCCTGCTGGGAACTGGCCTGAAACCCAGGCATGTGCCCTGACTGGGAATCGAACCACGATCCTCTGGTTCGCAGGCTCGTGCTCAATCCACTGAGCTATGCCAGCCGGGGCCTGTATATTCTTTTATATTTGTTTTTTCCATGTATTTATAAGTTGCTCTATTAGACGGTATTCTAAAATGTATTATTTTAATAGTTATATAATACACTGCCATAAGAAAGTATACCCTGAAATATTTTTCTATTTTTGAACAGTGTTTTTTTAACTTCTGACTGAAAAATAACAGTAAAATGATTGTGCTCATACTTCATCTATGTCTAATTTCTAACTATTTGCTTAGAAATAGAATTAGAGTATTAAAATCTATAAAACATCAGAAATTTCTTGATATTTTTAAGTGTCTTTTCACAAAGACTTTTATCAGAGTCTTTCTTAAAGACTCCACCTCCACCAGTAGCCAGTCTCACTTCCCATCGGAAAAAGTCTTACCAGGATCAAACTCTGTAAGCATTTGGCCTTTTGATCAGTGAAATATTTGATGTCCTTTTAATTTGAGTATTTTGATAACATGTTGCCTGAGGTTTTTTTTCATACATTTATTGGCTGTTAGAGGATTTTCTGTCAGTTATTTTCTGTTAGATTGCCTATTAGTGATCTTCTATTGAGATGAAACATTTCTCTAAACTTTTAGCTGAATTGACATCACAACCATAGGCCTTTTTTCTTGATATCTTACAATAGATGACAATTAATTTACATGGGTATTTTTCCTATACTATTTATAGTTTCCAATTAGTAGCACGTTTTATCAAAAGTTACCTTCTTATTTTTCTTTGATGTTAGCTTCATTAATGCATTTACTTAGGTGGTAGTGTCCCCAGAGTCTCCATCAGGTGACTGTGGAAACTCACAGAGGCACACAAAGTGCCCCGGGGTGCTCCTCACTCCCATCTTCTACACTTTACAGGCTGACTTGCACATGAGGATCTTGGCAATTTCAGAGATTCTCTTCTAATCATATTGATTTCCCCCAAAACAAAAGCAAAAACCCGCCCTGGCTGGCATAGCTCAGTGGATTGAGCGCGGGCCTGCAAACCAGAGGATCACGGTTCCATTCCCAGTCAGGGTACATGCCTGGGTTGCAGGCCAGTTCCCTGCAGGCCTACTCCCAGCAGGGGACACACAAAAGGCAACCATACATTGGTGTTTCTCTCTCTCTCTCTCCTTCCCCTTTAAAGGATCTTAACCCCCCCCCCCCACAAGGGTTCTGTCAAACTGTAGTTTCTTGGGTCTTAAAAGGTAGAAATATGACATTAGAAAGATAGCTGCAACAGCTTGGAGCAGAAAGGAAAGTGGTCTGTGTCCTGCTCTGCTCAGAGCCGTGTGATGCTCACCTGTTGTGTGCTCACTTGCTAGGTGACTTCGGGAAAATAGCTTCACTTCTCTCTGAAACTTTGTTTCTTCATTTGTGCAGTTGAATTTTTAAATCTACTTTACGATGTTATTATCAACATTAAAACAGTGAGTATAAGGAACCTGACAGACCAGCTCTTAGCATATATTAGATACTCACAAATGATGAGAGCTACTGCTGCTTTTACTACTAACGTTCTATAACTGCTATTTACAGTTGAACTTCTTTTTTTAGTAATTTTTTATTTAGAGAAGAAGCAAGAAGAGAAAGAGAGAGAGATTTTGTCATTTTATTTATCCATGCATTCACTGGTTGATTCTTATATGTACCCTGACCAGGGATTGAACCCACAGCCTTGGAGTACTGAATGATGCTCTAACCAACTGAGCTACTTGACCAGGGCTGTGCCTGAACTTCTTCTTTCCTCTAAAATGTTGTTCACTCTGTTATGTCAATGAAATACTGTTAAACATGTAAAAATCTAAGAGTTTTACAGAACTCTTTGAAAAAACTCACTTGATTTTTAAATTTCTTCTCCCTGTGGACTAAATAGAGGTGTTATTATCTTAGTTTTATTGATTCAGAAGCTAAATTTCAGAGATTTAAGTAGCATGGAAGTCACATTTTTGTAATGTAATTTAGCCCTATTTCCCTCTCACCTCCACCCATCTATTCCATCACATCCTTAGGGTACACATTGCAAAGGAAGACCAACAAAGCCAGTATTCTGGTGCAAGACTTCTGTCATTTTCCTCTTAGCATTCCCCCTGCCTCTTTTGCTTTCTCACCCATCGAGCAATTTCCATTAGGGTTCTGGAAACAACATAAGTTCTTCTCAAGGTGAACAATATAAATGGAATGCATGGAGGTACAGAGCCATTATGAGGAGTGTTAGTCACTGTCCCTGAAGGTTAAATAGGGACAGCTATTTCCAGGAAATCCAGAAGCCTTTTGACAACTCATTCTTCCCCCAATTTTTGGATGATGTGCTCCCATAGTTCAGTACACTCTGATTTTGTGGGTGGGAACATCATCTCCATGACTCTGAGTCCGGTGGTTGACACCTACATCGTGGATTGCTCAGAAGCACATCTTCACTACATTGTTGAGTTCAAAGTTCAACTTATTTTTGAAATCATTGCCTTGACTGTCAATTTTAAGTGGGCCCAAAACAAGAAGACATACATGTTTCTTCGTGATATTTTTACACTTAACACTTTAACCTTTGTGAAAAAATCAACTGAGCTTTGCGATGCACAGAAGTACAGCTCTACTTCTGATGTGATCGCAACCCCTCCGTCATCCACCCTCCCAGAAAGTAGTATTTCCTCTAAAAAATTATGAATATAGTATTGAAAGGAACATCTCGGAGACAGTGCAAACCATACATCTGCTAACTGTTTTCTTCTGGGTTTGTGTGTGGCATGACAGACAAGGAGTTCAGACCCACGTAATAAAAGTAGCCAATATATCCTAGCTAATGGTGTACTGCCACTGGAATTACTGTCCTAAATAAATGCTGTAAAAAAATCTGCTAGACTTCATTTTATTCTGGCTGGCTTCCCGACTTTCCAAAATAGTGATAGAAGTTGAGCCCAAAAAGGAGACGAGAGCCAAAAAAGAAGGAGGATGCGTGTCACATAGACATAAAACAGATCGGCTAAACCTACCTTCCCTTAGACACCAGATAGTAAAGGCAGAAAATAGAACCATCAAACCTTATACAATAAACTCAGTCAACTTCATACACTCATGTAGAGATAGATGGGAAACACAGTGTACATGTTCATGCTATTTAATTCTTTCCTTTAAACTTCCAATCTGCAAACAAATAACTACAGAGATTCCTTTTGATCTTGACAAATATCATGTGAGTTGAGTTTAGAGTTTAAGGCTGTGATGCTGAAATGCAGGGTTGCCTTTCCTCTTCCCAGCCAGTGTCCTGGGCTCGGCTGGGAGCAAGAGCTGGAAACCAGACTCTTGGGTTTCCGAACAGCGCTGTTGTGAACACAATAAACCACAATAGAATCAAGATACAATAACGAAAAGAATGTCACACTTCATATGCAGTCTTGATGGCCTCGTTTTACTTGCCATTTATAATTAAAAATGATCACATTCTAATGGTCAAATGCCACCTAGCAGAAAGTATTTATGATGCCAGGATTTTTATTTATGGCTTCCAAAATTGGTCAAATATATTTGTTTGTCTCATAGGGCACTACTTTGCTCTAGGAAGGCTAGATTTTAAATACAGGAGGAGCAAAAGTAATTCTGACTACCTACAGCTTTAGGATTTGGTAAAATGTATGGGGAAATCTTGTGCATATGGATCCATATTGATGTCTTCAGATATAATATGAAATGTGAGGCTGTAAAATAAAGCTGGTAGGACTGTTTGTTAAACCCGTGACAGAGGGATTAAGAGCATCCATTTTTTAATTCAGGCCCCACAATTTCTAATTCTTTTTGTTCCCACAACCCCCTTTTGGGGACCTACACCCCCACCCTCCCTTCCCACCATACCTTGAAATACTAGAATCCTTAAGAGCTTGGTCTATATGTTCTGTTTTGTTCAGTGATTCCCAAAGCATAAGAAGCAACTAGAGTTCTTATTTAAAACACCAATTACCACTCAATCCACCCTGAAATTCTTACTCAGTGAGTATGAGGCAGAGCCTATGCATATGTATATGTATTTTAAATAATTGCCCAGGGGTCTCTATGTTCCAACAAGTTTGGGAAGTATCACTCTAGGCCATCTTACCTGTTCCTCTGATTTAAAAAAAAAAACACCTATATGCTGGTGATATCTAAATTATAAATCCAACCCAGACATCTCTTACACATCTTCCTATTTGACATCATCACTTTGGTGTCTCACAGGCATTCGTTGTCTAAAACTGATCTCTTGATCATCTACCCAGCATTTACTTCCCTTTCAGTTTTCTTTTTCTCTGCAAATGACACCAAAATTTACCTACTTTCTCAACCCAAACACCTGGTAGCAGTTATTGACACCTTCCTCATCTTAACTCTGACATCCAAACCATCACCAAGATCCAGGAATCAGATCTCCGAACAGACTGAGCCTGTCCGCTTTCATGTTTTTACATCTGTATCGCCACCCTCCTGGAAATAGACCAACAATTTCAGGCTGGGAATGATGTAGTAGTTCCCTAATTGTTCTACCCCATTCTACTCTCGATTTCCTCATATTCAATTTGCATGCAGCAGCCAGATGATCTGAATGTAATCTGTGTCACTTCTTGCTCAAAAGTCTTGAATACCATTTCTCAGTACTTAGAGTAAATTCCCAGTTCCTGCCCACGTATCTCTCCAGGCATACCCAGAGCTTCTCTCCTTTTCCACAGTGCACTCCTGACTTCTTCTGTCTGGCCAATCCTAGTAATAACCCAGGGCTCACTAAAATGTTGTTGTCATAGAGAAACCTCTCCTGACCACCACCAACTCCAAACTAAATTATTTTGTCCCTTAGAATCTCTTGTACTTTTTTTTATTCTAAGCATTGATGCTTGTTTGTTTTCCATTTTTGGTGGTTCATTTCATGCCTCTCTATCCCTCTTTATACTAAAGTATACACTCATAAAAGCAGGAGTCACTCGTGTTATACTCAACACTCTCCTCCTAGTGCTTGTCAGGTCTCGTACATACGAGGGACTCAATACATTTAGAACACATCTGCGAACAAAATAGAAAATAATCTTTGTTCTTGTGGAGTTAACATTCAATGAGGTAACTGCTGTTACCTAAGGGCACTTGATGATTTGTAAGAAAAAAAAATGGGGGTTTAAAAAATCTTAAATGGCATGAAAATGTATTTTATAATATTTGTTTATTCTATTAATACCCATTACTGATTATATCAGCATCTGTGCTGTTTTGACTATCTTAAGTGTATGTATTCAGAGAAATTTTAAAGATTTGTGTAAAATGCAAGATTGGCAATTTTGTCCCCAGCTGCTCCACATGGATGATTGATCCCAATGTAAGAAACATTCTTCAAAATGAAAAGAAATAAGGCCCAGTGGGAGGCCCATGCTCCCGGCCCTTTGCTCATCCACCCTCTGAAACTCCAGGCCCAGGCGAAGCAGAGGCACCTTCACCTACAGAGCCCTTTGCTGGCAGAGGCAAAGGCTGACTGAGGAACCCATGACAACAGTCCCACAAAGCTCATAGGAAGACTTGGACTTACCAGGAAGAGCATGATTCTTTAGTGAACAAGAAAGAAAACAAGAAATTATAAGATATTTAAAGACTAGACATGTCCATTTCAGATAACTAATGAGCTAATGAAACTAAATTAAGAACTTTCTAAGCAAACCACTTCTTCATAGTCTACTAAAACACTATCAAAAAGACTTTCCCAAAGTTCTAATAGAAGGAGCAAATCTGTCTGTCGAAACCCCACGGTATGTTCAGGGTGCATCCAGCTCTTTTCAAGGTTAATCATGTTACGCTTGTGGCCAACCAGCGCCCAGTGGTGAGAAAAAACCAAAATACACCCTTTTTCATCAGAGACCAGTAAGTGTGGTCCCTTTGAATGTGAGATCCATCTCACACTCTAAATGGAAGACATTTTCCGGCTTTTCATTGCCTCAAAAGCACAAGATCTTGCGTAAAAATGTCAGCTACAAATTTCTAAGCAAATGTTTTCTTTTACAATATGGCACACATCATAATTCCTTTGCCTGGTTCTCCCGAAGAAGAGGGGGGTATAACCCCCTAACTAGCAGCCGAACACTCTTCTCTTAAAAACACAGTAAAAAGAAATGAAAGGCGGCCGCAACAAAACAAGGTGTCCAGAGCAAAGGTCTTGCCCTGAATTTGTCATTTGCTTATATTTCCCCTAGGCTTTTAAAATTTCTCTGGGTGCATCCTCTTTGCAAAGAGTTAGCAGTCAGTTCATAAAATCACTAAAAAGTATTTTCTTCAAATAAACTAATTCAATTTGACCCATAGCCAACAGATACTGATTACATTTTACTGTGTTCACATTATTTTGTGATTAGTACATGTAAGTCCTAAGTCTCACACGTGCCCTGTTTTGTTTTAATGAGAAATCCTCCTTGAACAAAGAGAGAGTTCTTCAAAAAGAATTAATTCCTTTATAAACCCATACATGTCTAGTTCTTTTCTTCTCCCCCTGAAATGATGTATTATGAAATACTGATAGATACTAAGAGTAGTATCTCTTCTTAGCTACTATTTGTCAGTTTTCAGAGCCTAGTTAATTTTTCTGAAATCATTGGCAAGCCTTTGAAAAGAAACTTGACTGTAAAAGCATTGAGATCCTTAACCAAGAAGCATGAACATCACAGCCATACACAGTCATGTAAAGACTGTGTTTTAGTTAACTCCGGGGGCCACAGGGAAACTGTTTCATCTCTGTTCCGTTCCTTTGTCCCCACGTTGCCTGAAAAGGAAAACATATCTTAACACAATATTATTATGCCTCCCATTCCTGATAGCGGCAACTTTTAGATAAGTGTGGGTAGTTGTTTGGTCCCAGGGCAGCCTCTCTAACCTAGCAGACCCTACAGGAGGGGGTGGTGAGGAAAGTGGTGAGGGCTATTCTCTCACAAACTGTTACATTCATAGCTTTTCACAGCATATCTCAGTTGCGACAGTAGATAATCAGAAAATGTTGCATAAACCATGCCTACCACTCAGTAGGCAAACGTCAAATATTCCTGGATAATTAAAAAATGAAACTGATGTTTATCATTGCTAAAACACATTCTATAGAAACCCCCCAAATTTCACCTCATACTTTATTAATAATAATATTAGTACTTTTTTGTTTCTAAAGGATTCTTTATAAAACCCACGACCATGATTTTCCTTCTGTCCTCTAAATCTTTCTTTTACTAACCAGAAGCTCAGAAAAAAAAAAAAAACCTTGTTGGTAAAATCAAGAATAGAATTCTTACATTTGTGAATATTAAAAACAAAACAAACGAACTTAGATCCTTGATGTTCTTTTCATCCAGAGGAATGGGAAAGACTTATTAAAGCACACCTCACAGATTCGCCTACCTGAGCAGAGCTAAGCATTAAAGGAAGTTGTAAAATGTGAGATCCTTTATGAATTCAACTGTGCTAGGACATAATTGACATTACATGATCCATTTTAAGAGCAATTTTAAGACACAAGTTTGTCCTATGCCCAAGAACAAATGTGCTACATTTCTTCATCTCCATGATACTCTAATTATTCTTAACAATTAAGATTGATGATTGAAAAATAGCTCATGTAGACATCACCATGCCAATGTCATTTTCCATATCTTAACTTTTCCAAACTTTGAAGCAAAATTCATGAAATCAATGTAACATTTGGAATAACCATTAGGTGAGGAAAATGAATCATTTTATCTCTTAGACAAGAAAGTGTAACATCTAACACCATAATGATTAAATAAATTCTAACTTATGAAACAAACCTTTATTTAATGTAGCATTCTTGAGTATCTCTTTAAATAAGAAAAGGAATAAATGAGGATGAGGAAAGTACATCAGATTTTGTAACTCATAAGAACTTTGGTAGTATGGCTAACTCAGAATTAAGATCCACTCTGGCTGGCGTGGCTCAGAGGACTGAGTGCTGGTCTGTGAATCAAAGGGGCAGTGGTTTGATTCCCAGTCAAGCCACATGCCTGGGTTGCAGGCCAGGGCCCCAGTAGGGGGCACTCAAGAGGCAACCACACATTGATGTTTCTCTCCTCTTTCTCCCCTCTTCTCTCTAAAAATAAAAGATAAATAAAGTCTTTTTAAAAAAAGAATAAGATCCATGTCCATAAATGATATAATCTAAGGCAAAAAAAAAATAAGGAAAACATAGACATCCAGACTATACATTAAAGACGACCCCTGTGTACTTTTAAAACTGTTTTAAGGTACCCTAGGTGTAAATATTAATTATAAATGATGGTTATCTTTAGGCGATCATATTACACTAGATTTTTAAAATCAGATTCTAGTTTTTTTCTCAACTTTTTAACATCGAACGTATTTTATAGTCAGAAAGTGAAACAATACGCCCTATTTTGTAATCAGCATGTTTCCTGTAATCAAGAAATTCCTTGTGGTAAGTACTATAGTATTTCATAGCATAATGATATTATTTTGATATTATAGATCCTGTAGAAATGATATTGAAATCTTGGGGACCCTGGAAGTGGGAATCATTTGCACTGCTTAGAATAATAAGAAAATACAAGGGAGAATTTATTGATAGAATCAGTTCTAAACAATGAGAAAGATACTTACTTTTCATTTGCAGAAAGGGGTGATGAGAACACTAAGACATATGTGTAAAGAGTAACACACTCTTTAAGGCCGATTTCTTTGGGGTGGGTGGGGAGGGGATCCAGGTGGTAGAAAGTTTTGTGGGTCGTCACTATTATCAGCATAATAGCTGACGTTTTTGATCCCAAACTATGTGCTAGACACTGTTCTAAGATTATAACTTCTCCTCTTCTTTAATCGTTATCATAACCCTATGGGGTAAATGCTATTATCTGCGTTGTCTACATGGGGAAACTGAGGTACAGATTGATTAACTTGCACAAGGTAACAGTAAACAATTCTATAAAATGACATCTGTTTAGTGAGAATACTTTAAGGATCAAATGCACCAGACGAACCCTCACTGAACTAGTAGAACTGTTTGCTCACTTATTTTTATTAATATCCTATTACTGTCTCATTACATATATGATTTTGAAACTCATGAGCCAAAGCTGTCATTGATTGTTCTTCCTGTCCTGCTGTCCATTTGTGGTTACTTCACTGGAAGATTTTTACCCTCATCCTTTGTCTTCTTTTCTTCCTGTTCCCACTCAAGGATGAGGAGTAGAGCCAAGACACAAGCACTGGGCTGTGACATCTGTGCAAAGCCACACCACTGTGCCGTTGCCTTCCTGAAGAACTTCACGTTCTGCCCTGGAAGCAAGGGAGTGTGTGAGAACTCATTCCCGCAGAAGCCTGGATAGCACAGCATCCAGTGGGACCGTGCCGAAAGTCCCAGTGGAGATTGTGAGGACCCAAACTCAGGCCACGGCCTTAGAGATACAGAAGACTTAGGGTCTGAGAGCTAAGACAGCTTGGAGAGACACTCAGGACATGAGACTGACAGTTCCTGCAAATCCTTTGATGTGCGAAGGGAAAGTGCAGATGGATGTGGATGAAAGAAAACATTTTTTTTTTATTTCAGGAAAACATGTTTCAAACAAAATTAGTGGAAGGACAACGCGTCAGAGTCATTAGAGATGTTATTATGATAACTTCGTCTATACCAGAAATATCTAGAAAAGACAGTTTTTTCACTGTCATCAATCAAAAAATATCTTCTTTAGATAAACAACATCCTAGAAAAATGTACAGATTTTAAAGGAGGAAGATACACTGGCTGGCCTCAAAGAGTTTACATGTCTAGTTGAGGGAAAGGACAATAAAGAGGGAAAGGAAAAACCCGACATAAAGAGGGAAGAACACAAGTAGCACGAGGCAATGGGAAACGAATGAGAGTGACTGAATGATGTCCTCCCTCATGTTAGAGGGGATATGTGGTGTATTGTGGTTGCTCCCAGGGAGGTGTTCCAGGGAGCTGCAGCCTATGTATCAGCTTTTAAAAGCTTCCCAGGAGGGAAAGACAAGGTTTGTTTGAGAGATAGTAAGTTTGTCATGGAGATTTCCGGGAAAGCATTTGGAAGTAAGTCTTTAGGGAGGGAAGCTTACCAAGTACCTGGAAAGCCGAGTTGTGGCCTGAGATGTAGGCAAGGAAATTTCATCAGAGAGTTCTTCGTTTTGTTTCAATTTTTTTTATTTTTCCCTGATAAAGTGCCTATTCTTTTGCTTTTTTTCTATTGGTTTGTCTATTTTTCCATATTGTTTTATAGGAGTTCTTTAATTTCTGGATACTGGAATTTTATTAGTCATGTGTTGCAAATACCTTCTCCAATTCAGAAGCTTATCTTCTCATTTTTATATGTCTTTACATAGAACTTAATTTTAATCTTAATTAACATCAATTCCTAATTTTAATGTAGTCAGAGCTATTTCTTTCTTTATTGTTAGTGCTGCTTTTGTTTGTTTGAAAAACCCTTGGTAACCCTCCACTAAATGACTATCTTTTCCTAAATTGCATTCAGAACTGCTGTTTTACCATGCACATTTAGATACTAATTCTATCTGGAATTATGTCATAATGTAAGGATGAGCTAAAGTCCTCCCCTTTTTCATACATGCATACTGAACTGCCCCATCAAAGAATTTTAAGCAGGTAAGCAATCCCACTGAAGCAGCCTCTTGAGAAGATGGGTCCATGGCTTGAGGGAAGGACAGAGTTGAAGCGTGTGTGGAGTGATGATCTGGGCATGGAGGGTTCATGCTTAAGCCTCCTGGCATCATGAAAAAGGATGAGACAGAATCAAAGGACATTTCCAAGAAATGTCTGGAAGGTGGTTGTGCTTGGGGTTGAGAGGAAGAAGGAGCCAAAAAAAAATTACAGAGCTACGTACAGCTTAGACAACAGGAAATGTTCTGGTCCAGTCGTCCAGTTTCACATTCTCCTCCTTCTTTCCCCACTCCTAGCGTTACAGAACAGACTAGGGCTTGGGGGCGGGGGCAGTGAATGATATGCTATTTCCAAAAGGAGCCCCCACTGTTTCTCCAAGGTTACCTCCCCTGTGGTAGGTTCGCTTTGCCTGCCACCAGAGGAAAGATGTGTCTCAATGCCAGAGATTGGTGAAAAGGAAAGGAATTATTTATTTAGAAGTTATACAGACTTAGAGTAATGATTTAATGTCTTCATTAAAATACTAAAGTTCTTTAGAATATCCACAAATGCACATAGTCCTTCCTTCTCCCCTTTGCCCAGTCCAGGGTACTGTACCTCAGGAAAAGAAGTAGAAATCTGTGGTTCAGGCAGCCCCACTGTTCTGGCACCATTCACTGTATCGCTGCTGTAGTCTCCAGCAAATCCAAAGTCATGTGGCACCTTCTCATGGCCCACCAGCAAAAGTCCTTTCACCCCTTTTCCTCCAGGCAAAGTCTCTCCTGCTGCCTAAGCCACATGGCAAAAGAGAGCACCCCAAAGCCGTGTGGTCCCCACTCCCAGTATGGCTATCATGCTAGGTTTAAATCCCCTCACCAGTCTTCCTCTACAGCCCCATTTCCGACTCCTCCCACAATTAGTTACACCTTCCAGCATTCCCATATGTTTTCAGCTTTACTGGGCTGCTATACTAAGTCCAGGCAAGCATGGCCCCATGGTGTGAAGCCAATCCTCTCCAAGCAAGAAGAGGATTGCTTCTAAGCAATGGGTCTAACCAGGGGGAGTTGCCTCTCAGTCACATCTTGGGTGGAAGTCACTTCCATCCCCTTGGCTCAAAGCATGGCCACAGCTATTTAACATATCTATGAAACCAGTTAAAGGCTATAGATATGTTAAATGACCATGCCAGAGGTTAGCTGCAAAGCTGTTGCAATTATAAAACAGCTCTCCATGGCCCTGCTCCATGTGTCCCTTCCCCCAGCTCAGACACGTGAGGATGAGGACACGTGGGAATATATATGTATATATATTTTTCTAATATTTCCTGGACACCCTGAGTTCTAGACCCCTCTACAAATCCCTATTCGGGGCCCCCTGTTGGCTGCACCCTGTTACACTAGTGGCTTTATTAGCTAGAAGTTTGCACTCTCTTCTGTTAGAATCCGGGTTCATAATGCAAGTTAATATTATTAACATGAGTATGTACTCACAATATACTGTTATACATTAGTTTTAAAACAAATTGTGTATCTTCAGTTTTCATCCTCTGAGTCTTAGAAGTCTCTCTGGGTTAAAACAGCAAACTGATGTACAGACTAATATCTTCAGCAACAGAAAAGCCAAGAGATGCATATGCTGTATTGTTCTTACACTTAAGCAAAATATTGTTTCCCCATGAAAACAAAACTTATTCTGGGGTCTTCGAGTTGTGATGTTAGTTTGACTTTCTGAATTTACACATTTTAAGTTCATTTGAAGTTCATTGTGGTGCCAATCTATATGAAAGTAAAAATGATAGTAATTACCTCATTGAAAATTGAGGAAAAACAAATCACTCAGTAGAGGAAAACACACACTCCTAATTCTTCTTGCTACCATATGAATGAGTTTTTTAGAAAAAAACTTCTCTGTCCTCTCTCCATATTGCTAATCAATGAAGAGGACTGATCTAATCTCTTCTCTAATATGCAGGCTTGAAGGAAAGAGATAAGCATGCTTTCTCCCAGCTCCTGAGCCTCATTTCCCCTTGAACTCAGCATGTCTGCTGGGAGCTCGAGCACTGGTCTGCTCTGGATCGCCTGCCCTGCAATAGGAGGACTGTGAGCATCCGGGCTCCTTCAGACCCGCACTAACCAGATACACTGTAGACCCACCAGAAATGTTCACCTCTACTTCATCCGCATAAAAGTTTTACAAAATAGTTTTTTTGATAATTTGTGTGAACTTTTTTAAAAAGATTTATCTATTTATCTTTAGAGGGGAAAGGAAGGAGAGAAGGAGAGAAACATCAATGTATGGTTGCCTCTCATGAGTCCCCTGCTGGGAACTGGCCTGCAACCCAGGCATGTGCCCTGACTGAGAATCGAACCACGATTGTGTGGTTTGCAGGCCCGCGCTCAGTCCACTGAGCTACACCAGCCAGGGCTGAACTTTTAAAATTCTATTCTAGTTTGGTTTCTAAAATTGCCAGTCTAAACCCTCTGGATTGATTACACAATCTGCTAACTAATGGGCCATGATTCAGAGTCTCAGAGCGCATTCTAGACCTCTTCCTCTGTTTTACCCTGTCATCTGAACCCCTTCACTGCTGATATTTTGAGAATCTGGATTTTCCTCTTTATCCCTACCTCTGGAACTCTAGTGCCTGTCCTAATCATTCCTTATTTGTCAGCAGGACTATTGCAACAATATAAATAACAGCAAGAATGCTAGTATTAGTAATTCTAGAAGCTACATGCATTAGGAGCTTGTATACCAGAGGCTGTTTTCAGAGCTCTTTGGGTAGCAACATTAATTTAATCCAAACAACCTCGGCTGTTTTCTCACACTGGTCTACTTACCTCGACACAAGCTGACTCCTGCATCTATATTTCAAACTACTTGTAACGGGATCTTTTAAAAATTACAAGTAGGAACCCATTACTTTACTATTTGGAATGACTTGATTGATAGAACAGGCCTTGTGCACTCTCATTCCACTGCCATCTTCTCAGGATGTTCTCCCTTCCAAAACTACACCATGTGCTGCTTTGACACCCTGTAAGCCCCATCCTCTACACTCAGTTGCTTCCTGTGCTCCCGTAAACCCTGGTTCGCTTCTCTGCTCCATCACCTCCTTTGCTGTTGTGCTAGTGTGTTTAAATGTCTGTCTCTCCCATGGGACTAATTGGAAGGCCCTGAAGGACTAGCACTGCTTTTATCTTTGCACTCAGGTTTTCATTGCTATCATTCTAGAAACTATGCTAAGCACATCACGTTTGAACCACTCTGATAGTCTTCTCCCTGATCTCCCTGACTGTGATCTGTGACTTCAAGAACATTCAGCCCTCAATTGCCAGGCATGTCAATTCTGTTCCATTTCTACTCAAACAACAGGTCCCCATTACTTCACCCATCGTATCCAAATTCCTTGGACTGCATTTTAGAGAACTCTTTATCATTGGTTCACTTCCTACAAATGTGACTTTATTTCTCACTTAAGCAGTCCTACATATTCTCAAATTTAACCTTTATTGGTTTGACTATGCTTAGTGATAATAAAAGTTTTTTTAAGTTAGAACTTTTACAAAGATTAGTCAGAATTAAGCATGTAATCGGAATCTTTAAAAATATAAAACCATTTTAGAACAACGTACTTCTCATTGAGTGAACCTAGCATACTCCTCAGTATCCACATGAGTAATTTTTTTTTAAATATAGTTTATTGATTATACCATTACAGTTGTTCTATTCCCCCCTTCATTCCCCTCCACCCGCACACTCCCTCCCCCACCCTTCTCCCCCCTTAGTTTATAACCACGTGTCTCAACTTCTTTAGATTCTATATTTCCCCACTATTCTCGCCCTCCCCCCTATCTATTTTCTACCTACCATCTATGCTATCTTCTGTGCCTTCTCCCCCCTTCTCCTCCTCCCACCCCCCTGTTTCTAACCCTCCATGTGTTCTTCATGTCTATGGTTCCACTCCTGATCTAGCTGTCCTCTTGGTTTGCTTTTGTTTTAGGTGTGGTTGTTAATACCTGTGTGTTTGCTGTCCTTTCACTGTTCATATTTTTCATCATCTCTTTCTTATATAAGTCCCTTTAGCATTTCATATAATAAGGGCTTGTTGATGATGAACTCCTTGAACTTGACCTTATCTGAGAAGCACTTTATCTGTCCTTCCATTCTAAATGAAAGTTTTGCTGGATAAAGCAATCTTGGCTGTAGGTCTTTGGATTTCATGACTTGGAATACTTCTTTCCAGCCCCTTCTTGCCTGTAAGGTCTCTTTTGAGAAATCCGCTGACAGTCTGATGGGTACTCCTTTGTAGGTGACTGTCCCCTTATCCCTTGCTGCTTCTAGGATTCTCTCCTTCATTTTAGTCTTGGCTAATGTAATTATGATGTGCCTTGGTGTGTTCCTTCTTGGGTCCAACTTCTTTGGGACTCTCTGAGCTTCTTGGATTTCCTGGAAGTCTATTTCCTTTGCCAGGCTGGGGAAGTTCTCCTTTATTATTTGTTCAAATAAGTTTTCCACTCATGGCTGTTTCTTTCCCCCTTCTGGTACCCCTATAATTTGGATGTTGGAACATTTAAACATGTCCTGGAGGTTCCTAAGCCTCTCCTCATTTTTTTGAATTCTCATTTCTTCATTCCTTTCTGGTTGGATGTTTCGTTCTTCCTTCTGGTCCATTCCATTGATTTGAGTCCCCGTTTCCTTTCCATCACTATTGGTTTCCTGGACATCTCCCTTCATTTCAATTAGTTTAGCCTTCATATGTTCCTCTAATTTGTGACTGTATTCTACCAATTCTGTGAGCATCCTGATAAATAGTGTTTTAAATTGGGCTTCTGAGAGCCTGGCAATCTGTTGGTCGCTTAGAGTTATTGGCTCTGGGACTTTGAGTTCTTGGACCATCTTTTGGGCTGTTCGTGCCTGTTAAGTAGCAGGAACGGAGCCCTAGGTTTTCACCAGAGCAGGGCAACTCAGTCACTGGGTTGTGACGTTGTATGTGGGGGCAGGGTCAAAGAGGGACAATGGCTTCCCTCCAGTGCCCGCAGCTGCGACCCCCACCGGCACCACAGCCACCACCGGCACCAGGCCCACGCATTTCGTTCCACTGCACGCGAGTGTGCCACCGCCGTCAGCCCTCCACCACTGGGTTCGCCCCATGGGGCCTGCGTGGTCCGTCTCACTGCGCGAGAATGTGCGACCTTGGTCAGTCTGCCCCGCACCCCAACTAGGTCCGGGCTCCTAGGTCTGTCCTTCCCGACCCAGCTCCGCTGCTGGCTCTGCCTCTCTTACCGTCCCCGTTGAACAGTTCGTAGCTGTCGGACTTCCGTATAATTCGGTTTTCTGGCCTCTGGGTGTGTCTTAGTTCTCCAAAACTTTTGTTGTATCCAAACTTGGTTGTGGGAGAAGGCACAGTGTTTCCACCTATGCCTCCATCTTGGCAGAAGTCCTCCACATGAGTAACTTTGTTCAATATCATGAAAAAAGTAATTAACTTTCTAATATCACGCAGATAGCTATGATATATTTAAATATTTAAATTATATTTTACTTTATGGAGTAAACAATATACTATAGTGGTGTTCCTAAATCAGGGGATATACAAAAGACTTAGGATATATCCCACTGTACGTCATTACCAGCTTGGAAGCTTCTTAGAGCCCTGGACTATTTCTTTTTATTCCACACATTGTCCGTACAACCCAGATCCTCCCATGGAATTCACCTTCTCCATTTATGTCAACTGAATGCATGTGTCAATTGATTAGAAGACAAAATAAGTAGCATTATTAGAACTTAAATTATTGGAAGGAAAACATGGTTTTATTGTAATAACCATTTGCAAACACAAATCATGACTGAAATAGTTTATTAGTTTTAAAAGGGGTAAAAGTGTGGAGAGTTGATACTGAAAATCATCCTTCCTATTTACCATGTTGTCTTTTTTTTTTTTTTTTGCTTGCTGTTTGGGTCTCCTATAATATGGGCCAACTTGATCTTTCCAAGTGTATTTTTTCTCCTTGTGTCAAGGGTCACATCTACTCAGGGAGTGTCCTAAGTGTCCACCAAATAGTCCTAATTTATCAGTTGTCTCTTTGCAAGAGATAGAATTATGCAGTGCACATTATACTGGATACATAGTAAGAACTGAGTAATATGGAGTTCAACCAGCAAGTTAAAAAGCATTCTTAAAATCCTACTCTTTGTCCAGAACTTACTAGGTGTGACTGAAGGTGTAAATGTAGGCTCCCTAAAATCTGTCCTCAAGGAATGAGCCATTTTTCTTAAAGCAATAAACAGAAAAGATTCAAAATGCCACATAAATAGCTGTTAGGTCAGCACCCCGTCATGTTTTCCCAGGCTTTGTGGTTCCTAGAGTCACATGCGACTGTTTATCCCCCTGATAGCTGTTAAGGTAGCACACCATCTTTGGGAATGGCGTCATGATTATTTCAGGTACCCTTCAGTGTTCAGGTCAGTACCTTATACACTTGGCAAACAACCAATACATGCAGAATTTAACTGTGCTGTGCAGACCAGTGGTGCCTTAGGTATTAAAAGAATGGGAGGATTAGTGCTGGGATAGAGTTATCAGAATTTTTTAATAAAGGTTCTTCATTTAATATTAAGCAACACATTAATGTAGAAACAGAATGGTCCAGTATGGTGGAGTAGTGAGAACATTGGCTTTGAAGTAAAAAAATACGCATTCAAGAGCTGCTTCTCCTAATTGATAGCTGAGTGACATTCAGGTTGCTTAACCTGAGTCTCAGCTTCCATGCTTTTGAAATAGAAATAAAGATAACCCCTCTTCTTCCTGTCTTGCAGGGCTATTTGAGCATCAAATTAAGTAACCCATGGGAGAAAAGTTCTGTAAAGTAAGATCCTGTACAGACACATAGTAGTCCCCCTTATCTGCGGTTTCACTTTGTGCAGTGTTAGCTGCCGGCCATCAACCACGGTTTTAAAATACTAAAGGGAAAATTCCAGAAATAATTCACAAGTTTTAAATCGTGTGCCATCCTGAGTAGCATGACAAAATCTCTCCTGCTACCACTCCAGGACACGACTGGTCCCTTTGTCCAGTGTACCTGTGATGTATGTGAAACTCTCTTATAGTCACTTGGTAGCCATTTCAGTTATCAGATATTTTGAAAGAGAGACTCAGCATTTATATAAATTTTATTACAATATTTGTTATAATTGTTCTATTTTTTTACTACTTATTGTTACTATTGTGTTACCTCTCACTGTGCCTAATTTATAAATTAAACTTTATAATAAGTATTTATGTATAAGAAAAGGATAGTATATGTAGGGTTCAGCACAAGGCATATAAATATATAGGATTAAATTTAGCTTTATCATAGATATGTATGTATGCACAGAAAAAATCATACTATATATAAGGTTCAGTACTATCTGTGGTTTCAGGCAGCCACTGGGGGTCTTGCAATATGTCTCTCATGGATAAAAGGGGACTATTTTATGTTATTTTATTGGCTATTATTTAAGTTCCTTTGCTACTAGGTGAGAGCACCAACTTGTTAGAAAAACATTCAAGAAGAGTCATTATCAACAATGCACTATCAGCCTGGAGGACATGAATGCTTTTTCAAAAGAATCGTTCTGGGCCAGAAATATTTAATAACACCTTTAATGGCATAGATGAATGTAGGAGATGCTCATTAAATTACCAGTGGCACCAAGCTAAGTGGGAAGCTTAGCAACTTGGAGAAGATAATTATAATTTTTCAGTGACCTTGAAAAAGAAACAGAAATAATGAGAATAAAAAATAAGTGAGAACAAGTGAAAAGGGGAAGACCAACTGCACAAAAATGATATAAAGACTTAGTTACAGGCAAATACAACATAAACAAAAGATAGGATTATAGAGGATCATATATGAACCATCAATGCCATGTTAATATTTTAAAATGTGTTGATAATAAACTGGAATAAATAAGACTCTGGCATGTGGGAGTTACTAGACAGTCTCCCCACCATGCTCAGGATTTTATCATTTTGAAAAGACTTATCACATGCCTACTGGATACAAGGCATAGAAATGTACAAATATGTGTCTGATTTGAGGCTTAAGAATGAGAAATGGACTCCCTGGATGAGATCCCAAGAGAAGAGGCAAAATGATTCATTGTTTGCAACATAATGTCTCTGGGTAGAAGTTAAAAGGATTAGGTTTATTGAGGACTGAGGAGGGAAAACAGAGAGCGTGGAAGTTGGGTGGTGTGATAAGTATCTGAAACGACAGGGAAGAATGTATAGATCACTAGAATAAAAGAAAATGCACTGAGTCGGCCACAGGGAGGGTTTGTATCAGAGAATACCAAGGAGCTGTCTGTTTCAGCGTCATTAGAATAGCATCTTCTTGCCAAAGAAAGAATTCCTGTTAATACAGTCATGGACGATCATGTGTCAGTAAATGCCATCTCGTGTGGATGACAACAGGGTCTATGTGTGTTGAAATATCCTGTTGCACCTAATTTTTCCCTAATTCAATTTGTGAATTATTTGGTCCTTTCAAAATCTTTATCTTTTCTGATTTTCTCCGCACCATTCTCTTCTGTTATCCAAGCTAGGAGCCTAGGAGTCATCCTTGATTTCTCCCTCCCACTTTACTGCAAACATTCCTTTCAGCATTAAGCATGAAGCTTGTGTTTTCTTAGCCTCTAAATTCCTCTTAAGTTTTCGTTTTCTCTCCCTCAGCACCAAGAGAATCTAAATTGAGTTTCTCATTGCCCCTCACCGGAACAACTGCAACAGTTTCCTAATTGGTATGTATGCTTAGAATAGGGGCCCTCTGAAATGTTTCTTCTATCCAGATATCCTAGGGATAGTTACGAAACGTAAATCTGAACTCCTAAACTCAGTAACTAAACACTCCTGCCACCATATTCCAGACTGTGTCATTCTGAGAAGCACTTACGAAATACCTACTGGAAGCATGGACAGTTGTAAAGAACTCTGTCTGATCTGAAGCACTGAACCCAGGATTGGAGTCCTTGGATGGATCCCAGGAGAAGAAGCAAGATTCTTCAATAGCGCCCCATCTCTAACAAAACTAAGCCCAAGCTCCTTAACATTCAAGCTTCCCCTTGATTTGGTCCCTTCTACCACTTGGGTTTTTTTTTTCCCCTGAAATTTACAAACAAGCAGCCTGATTTTCCCATTCCCTGCATTTGTTCCTGCTGACCTCTCAGCCTGAGAGGCTGTCTCCCATTTTTGTCAGGTAGTTGCTTACAGTCTGCTCAGGGTGACTTTCCTCACCCTCTGAGTTGAGACACTCTGTCAGCCCGCCCTGACCAGTGTGGCTCAGTTGGTGGTGCATCATCCCACAAAGTGAGAGGTCACCAGTTTGAGCCCAGGCGAGGGTACACAAGTAGGTTGTGGATTTGGTCTCTGGTTGGGGCACGTGAGAGAGGCAACCCATCGACATTTGTCTCCCTTTCTTTCTCCCTCCCTTCCCTTCTCTCTAAAAATTAATTAAGTAATTATTACTTTTTAAAAGATCCTTGGTTAGTTTTATTGCTCATAAGTCTCAGTCTCCTAATCACCTGTTCAGGTGGCCACCTCCGCAACATGAGTGAACACGTTGAGGATGGGACCTAGGTAGGACTCATTCTTTGATCTTCTAGCTTCTCTCACAGCTTCTAGTACAAGTGCACCTAGGATGAACTTAGAGGATTTTTTTTAAGAATGAAGGAAGGAAGGAAATCATCATCTATTTACTTCACAGCTCTTTTTTTTAGTAAAATTTTTTATTTAATTATTGTTCAAGTACAGTTTTGTCTTTTACTCCTATCCCAGCCCCCCCCCACCCCAGTGCTCCCCACCTTCCTCCCATTTCCCCCCACCCACCTTAGTTTTTGTCCATGGGTCCTTTATACTTGTTCCTGTGAATCCTTCCTCTTTTCCCCTGAAATTCTCTCCCTTCTCCCCTCTGGTCCCTGTCAGCCTGTTCTGTATTAAAAAACTATGGTACATTTACACGATGGAATTCTATGCAACAGAAAGAAAGAAGGAGCTCCTACCCATTGCAACAGCATGGATAGAACTGGAAAGCATTATGCTGAGTGAAATAAGCTAGGCAGTGAAAGACAAATACCATATGATCTCACCATTAACAGGAACCTAAACAACAAGACAAACAAGCAAGCAAAATATAACCAAAGACACTGAAATCACAGTTCTTTTGTAAGGCATTATTTTAATGTCTTTTTAATTCTAGCAGGACCACAGTGCCTTTTTTGTCAGGTGTTATGAAGCCTTGACTTGACTGCACACATAGGCCTGCTGAATCACATTCAAAGTCTTGTCTTGTGGCCAGTCCCAAAAGGACTAGAACAGGAGTTTGAGAACACAGCAGATGCCATCCTTGAGTGCAAAGACAAAGCAATAGCCAAGATGAGTATCACAAGACATTTTGTTCTCCTTGGTTGAAGAGTTACTTAGAACTTGAGAAATGTTGGACATTGTGCAAAATTAAAGCTGTATAATTGGTTTATTTCATATGAATAAGCTTAGTAGAAGCCATTCTTTCTGTTTGCTATGAAGTGGTGGCATCTTATGCTTTAGTGTATTCAGACTGTTGTGAAAATATTGTAGATTGGATGGTTCAAAACAAAAGAAAATGATTTCTCACAGTTCTGGCTGCTGGGAAGTCCAGGAGCACAGCCCCGGCAGATTCAGTCCCTGGTGAATGCTGGCTGCCTGGTTCATAGATGGCCCACCTTCTCTTCTGGCTGTGCCCTCACGTAGGGGAAGGGGTGAGGGAGCTCTCTGGGGCCTCTGCTACAAGAGCACTAATCCCATTCATGAGGGCTCCACCCTCGTAACATAATTACTTCTCAGAGCCCTAACCTCCAAATACCAATGCATTAGGGGTTACGTTTCAACACATGAGTTTTGGGGTGACAGAGACATTCAGTTTTTAGCATCTTGCATCATCTGACATCTGTCTACCCCCCACCATTACATTATGGCACTCCACTTTCCCGAGGCTACCATGTGTGTTGTGCAGCTCACACCCAGTGCTTGGGCATTTAGTGTTCAGTCTCCATGCTACTCAACTCTCCACATGCCCTGATGAAGTCTGCACCCACATCCCCATCGGGGAAAGGGCGCACAAAAGCACTGGGTGGGTGAGTTAGGCACTAGCTTGCCTCAGGTCCTAACCCGGTGCTGCCCGGGCCTTTGTCAGTCCCACCACAAAGCCTATGCATATGCCATCTGGAACTCTCCCTGTTCTGTTCAGCTCATTGGTGGCATTTCAATGTGATGCCCCTTTCACCAGGAAGGTCTGAACTCTGTGGCATGGACAGTAATCCCTATGGTCAGTGGGCTTTCATCAAACTGCAAGCCTCCTTATCATGTTTCCAGGTTTATAATCATATATTCACCACATTAATGGCTCTCCCACTACACCACTGGCACCATTGTTGTTGGCTTTATTTAATCCTCACCGAAGGTTTTTGTTTATTATTGATTTTAGAAAGAAAAGAAGTAAGAGAGAGAGAAACATCAATTGGTTTTCTCCCCTATGTGCCCCAAATGGGGATCGAATTCGCAATCTAGGTATGTGCCCTTACTGGGAATTGAACTCACAATTTTTGGTGTATAAGACAATGCTCCAACCAACTGAATTACCTGGCCAGGGCTATATTGACTACTATTGTATTTCCAGTACACATAGTACATACTAAATAAACATTGTGAATTAATACCTTAGTTCATAGACAGCATACAGAGGTACATAATAAATTTTGTTGAATAAATTGCTCTATTTCATTCTCAAATGATTTAGCCGATATTTAAAATAATATAATCAAGCATAATATTCTAATTCCTCTGAACATTTTGAACATGATTGGCTCTTACTTATTTTGTTTGTTTCATCTTTTCATAAATATAAACTAAGTTCATCCTCAGAATTTGATATTAGAGGAACAGATTAATACCTGATTTTATCATCTTGCAGATCAGAAACCTAAAGTTTGGTTAGATTATTTAATCATCTGTCAAATCAGTAAAAGTGTAATACATGTTTTGAATATATTTTTGGAATAAAGAATAAATATAATGCTTATTAAATAATGAGGGTAGTATGAACTTTCAGTAATGCAGACAGGTTGATTATAACTGTAAACCACATGCTTATATACTTTAGACTTTTACAGCTTTCAATTTATCAATGGAAATAATTAGCACACTTTGTGGCAGCCAGTGATGGAATTTATTCATTTGGAAGGCCATGGGTTTCCTGTCATTAAAACTACATCATGTCCTTCCTTTTCTATTAAACTTCCACTGAGGGCACTAAGAAGTCACTAAAAGGAAATGAAGAGAATTTTTTTTGGCAATGTTCTTGCACAATGATTTAATGCTCTTAGAAGATAGCAAACCTACAAGGTATGCCAGTGAGTGTGTCACACAGGACAAGGGGCCCAATTGCTACTTTATTCCCTTTATTTGAACTTTTGTTTATGATCCAGTTAACTATGATGTGCAAAATTGTGTCAATAAATTTATATTCTTTTTTCAGGTTAACACATTGTTTGGTTTTCATTAGTAATGTTTTACTACAGCAAAGGAAAGATTTAGATTCCAGAAGCAGTGTATACTACTTTATATGTCAAAGGATATTACTTTTGTCTCCGGGTGACCAATGGCCTCTCATTCCACGCAGAGCCATTGTAGTTCTATCTCACACTTTTTTTTCTCACTGAAAGATTTTTTTTAATAAGATAAAGTATAAACTCTACTCTCTCTTCTGTTTAAGCAGTACTAAGATTTGCTCTTGACTCTGTTACAAATGCTAGAAACTTAGCTCCTAAAGGGCTCTGTCCAGTTTGGGAAGCCTTAAATGAAATGCTTGTTTTCCTAAGGTCTAAAATGGGCTTGGTGGGGAGTCTAAATTAGCCTCTTAGCTCCAGAAGTGGGTGGTCCTTAGAAGCTATAATCAAGAGACACTGTCCATCAAGGTTTAGTTTCAATTCTCTGACAAAGCCTGCACAGGTGAGGGGACTTCGCAGAAGATCTAAAAGCTTGAAGGCTTTCGTTTAACTTGACTATAAACAAAAAGTTCGAGAAAATGCTAAAGACAAGTTCACATGTCCTTATATATGACATAGGGTAAGAAACAAATGCCCTAAGTTCTTAAAATCACAGAAATGAGCAACACCCCACACTATGAAAAGTCTCAGCTAAATCTGAAGTAGAAATACAGCACTTTAAAATTTCTTTCTGGTCTTTAGGCTGTCACATTACAAATGTATTAGGACACATATAATGGCTTTGCAATGAGAACATAAGTTTATTTTAGAATAATTTCAGATATACAGAAGAGTTGGGAAGATAGGAGAGTTCCCGTCACCAAGTCCCTCCTTGCGTTAACATCTTACATTACATGGTACACTTGTCAAAACGAAGAAATTGACATAGAGTCTATCAGTTTTAAGAAATAATTATTTTTTTTGTGGTTGAAAAGAGGTTTTTTTTGTTGTTTTTTTTTTTTTTTGATGGTTTCAGCTGCAGTACAGAGGAGGACATTGTACTGAATTTCTGTAGATAAGCCATTAATTTCAACACTGTTTTCACTGAGCCACTTAAACCAGATACTGATATTGCTGCTGAGTTTGCAAATTAAGATGTAAGATCAGAGCTTGGTGAGATTGTCATATTGTCTCCTTTAATTTGGAAAAGTAGAACGAGGCTAGAGAGACTCATAAAACAGACTTTACGACTCTCTTCAAGGCAGATATAGAAGGCCCTGCTCCAATCCCTTCTCTCAGCTTCTGCAATTACATTTCCGCAGGAAGAAAGAGAAGAATTAGAAACAGGATAATGTAGTCTTAAATCACCAGTCTTAGCCTTTGCCTTCTTGTGGGAGCCCTGAATTTTTATAACATGGCCCTCATATTGTATAGTGTGAGACAACAAAAACCACAATGTCTTTGACTCTTCCTCAATTAAAACAATCATTTTGTCTGACATCCTATAAAACCTGTGCATGAGTCTATACTAAGCTCTTGTATCTCTTCCAGTTGGAAAAAAAACACTCAAAATATTGTAAACATGTACAGTAAAGCTGAAGTTCTATTTCAGTATAGTTTACAAAGAGCTAATTATTTAACATTTCTGGGTAACAATCTCCAAAGTCTGAGGCTGGGTGTCAACTCCTATTACTTAAAACCATTAGTAATGTGGTGCATTGTAGTATTAAAGTTAAAAGTCCTGAGTGATTTAATTTCCCTCAGGATTCCTTTTAAGTGTTCTGATCATTATAATATTCGAATTAAAATATTTGTATTAGAATAAGATCATAATGCAATTAAGTTTCTTGCCCTCGAAGCTGCACTAGCAACTAGTAGATAACCCAAGCTGAGTGAGGAGCTTGACTTCACTGGAAGTAGAAGTTGGGTGTAACGCGTGACAGTGTTTTCCACCAGAAAACAGATTAGCCACAAGCTTTCACCCTCAACACTTATCTCGGGCATCAGTAGCGCTAAGCCTGTGTATCTAAAATACGTGGGAGGGGACACACAATCTCTGCTCCCCTCTGGTTTATGATAAGACCCGAGTTCAGATGAGATCAAGAGTTAGGATTCGTGACTCACAGCTGCTTTAACACAGAGGCAGTTCCTCCGAGCATTTGCACTGTCTAATGCTAACAGATGAATACAACGCTGATAGGAACCTGTACAATTATGAGGCTGAGGCTGTTTTTCCTAAAACATTTCCTTGTAGTAATGGCATGCAATAATACTCTGATGTCAGCAAAATGTAAGGAAAGTTGAAGATAGTATTGCAACATATTTTGCCTCTCATTTCCAAGCCCTATTTCTAAGGTCAGAAAAAAATATGTTTGCCTTTCAAAATGAATGGAAATAGTGATATATCCTGTGATATAATTAAATACTACATCTCATTAATGTACAAACATGAATCAAACGCCTGTAGCTAACAAAGGCATCAAAAATGATATTTTAAAGGAAGATTTTAAAATATAAAGAAAATGCCATGACCTCTATTGTCTTCATGAGTTTAAATATTTAGAATATAATTAATACAGACCACTCATTGAGGAAAGGTAGAAAACTGGGGTGTATAAAAATTGGTGAACAAAATCTTCATTTAAAATAGGGAGTTGGAAGAGAAGTCTCAGACATGTGTCATTAAACTCACAATAGGATGCCAACAGGAGAAGACAGGGCAGGAAGTGATACTTTACTACCTCTGAAGGAGGTAGAAAAGATTCCTCCTCACCCAGTAACAGCCCAGCCAATGGGAGGAGGGCTGTCATATCTCAACCAACAAAAAGCCACTAAACTCCAACCTCTCAGTTTCCTCCAATGGACTCTTCATTTACAACAGCTCCTCCCAAGTTCATGAAAGAGCTTTCTCTTCTTTGTTTCTCTGGATGTACTTGAATTGTCATTGTTTATTCCCAGAGAAGTCCATTTTGCTGCAGAATTGTCTAGCTCTCTAAGGTTTAAAATCTCAACTAATTTTATCCTGACTTTAATGGTTCTAGACATGTGTTCTTAGGTACTTATACTAAATGCTTTATGCCTCAAATGAGAGAGAGAGAGAGAGAAATATTAACAGTAGCTAATATTGTTGGGATTAAGCCTAAATTGCCACCATCAATATATAATGAAATCAGATGCTCTTTAGCAAACACCAGACACAAAAACAAAACCGAATTTCTTTCTTATCTCCATAAAAGGAAACAAATTAAGAAACTAAATTCAGTTTGATTTTTATAAAAGTGTAAGTTAGCAGAAATATAAAACTTTCCTGAGAGTTTAAGTATAAATATTGACGTAATATTTTTTTACAATAAGTAGCTAGTTTTCTAAATTTTATAAAAATGTACTGGTGCACTAGAATATTATACTAAAATGCTTATCTGAAATATGCAATGCTAATGTTTTTTTCTCTGAATACTGATACATAGAACTCAATATTTTAAAAATGTGTAAAATATTTAAAAGATGGAACTTAAGAGTCTTTTTCACATAAGCTGTTGTAGTCCTAGTTCCTAAAGCATGCTGTGTATTTGTTCTTAAAGAAAAAGAAAAATAATCCTCATCAATTATGGTTAAGGATTCCCAAACTGAAACATATGTGGATGAACGCCATTCAAGCACCAGCCCACACGGTCTGGTGCGGGGGGAGGGAAGGGAAAAGAGGAGATAAATAGCCTACATGATTGATTTCAACTAAGACTAAAATCTTGGAGGACAATTATTGGATTTACTCACTGTTTGTTTTTGTGACATTTCGGAAATTGGCAAAAAAAAATGTTTACAAAATCGAAGAGGTGTGTGGTGGCTGATAAATTGATTTGCTAGATAAGTGATTTTTTTCCCCAAAACTTCTTTTCTTAATTTACCTTAACATTGGAAATTGTCCTCAATAAAATGATCAACTATGACATTAACAATAATAAGAAAAAAACTGTTCAGTGCATGTTTCTGAAACATTTCAAAGCTTTGGTATCATTTAAGGGATTCATGACATCATCTAAGCTACCCTGTATTTACCTTTTATTATCTAAAGTGTTTCTTCTTTAAAAAGGAAATTCTTTTCATTTTGTCCAAAGAGAGGTATTACATCTAATTAATACATCAACGTCTCTTTCCCCTTAACTGACAAATGCTAAATGCTTTATCAGGCTGGCACCAAACATGATGTTGTCTCAGGGTTTTCCCAGACTGCCTTGTCTGAATAGCTACATGAAAAGCTTTAATGATCATATATTAGGTGGGAACTTTAACCTTCTTTGTACCAGGTCAATTGAGTAGGTAATTGGAAAAGTCAGTTCCACTTGTAACCCATTCAAAAGGAAACTTAGGTTTGCACAGAATGTAGTTTTCAGTCATAGAAATGCTGCAGGGTTATGCAGAAAAACAAGACAAAACGCTAATCCTGGGCATTGATTTCACTGTATTAAGGTTAAAAGACTGAAACAAGAACAAAAGACTCCCATAAGACCAAAAAAACCCTTTTTACAAATTCTCTAACTTCCTCTTCTGAACATAGGAGAAATTAAATTTAATTGAAAATTAACTATAATTTAAAACAAAACAGAAACAGATCATAGAAACAAAGAACAAACGGATGGTTGCCAAGGAGGGGTGGATGGGTGATTCAAAAATTTGAAAGGGAATAAGAAGTGCAAACTTTCAGTTATAAAATAAAGTAAGGTACGGAGATGTAACATAATGCACAGGGAATATAGTCAATAACGTCGTAGAAACTTTGCACAGTGGCAGAGGGGCATTAGACTTATGGTGATCACATCGTCAGGTACAGAGATGTCCTGTCACCATACCGGACACCTGGAACTAGTGTAATATTGTACCATGGTTGTAATATATTGTTAATACTTTAATACAGATTTTTAAATAACAATAGTTATTAAGAGTTGATTGTGTACCTGGAACTGGGTTCACAAAAATTTGCTCACTTACGTCTCACAGAGGAAACATTTCCTCTCAATAAGGAAACATTCTTATGGCCACCCCACAGCGAGTACTTGCACCATAGATCCGCCAGAGCCAGTCCAGGTGCTACTGCTGCTGCCTTGCTTGTGTCTACCACTTACTAATTTCATAGCCTTGGGCAGACCAAGTCATCTGTCAATATGTCAATTTTCCCATCTTAAAAATGGAAATGATATTAGCACCTACCTGGTGAGGGTGATAAACAGACAAAATGACTGGCCCATAGAGATTTTACAGAAGTGTTTTTAATTAGAGTGTAGTTGGCATGCAACATTTCATTAGTTTCAGGTATACAACATAGTGATTTGATATCTCTGTACCTTATGAGTTGAGTAACTTTTCTGTGCTATTGTTTTACAGATAATTCACCATGAGTTTAGTAACTTTTCTGTGCTATTGTTTTACAGATAATTCAACAGAGACTAAAAGAGTATTTAAACCTTACCCCAGTTAGAGAATTAAGTAACAGAACAGAGGCCTGGGCTTCTCTGTGTTCTGGAGCCTACAGACCAGCAGCAAGGGCAGAAAAGAAAAGGAGGAATGCACCACTTTAAATGCTTTGAGTGGGAGATAGGGACATTTTAGAGTGCACGAGGGTAACAGCAAGACTCAGATTTAGCCAAGGACGTGCACACGACAGCACGGCGCAGCTGGAGTATCCGAGCTAGGCTGTGTTGCCGCAGATCTGGGCCATCTGCAGGATCGGTCATGTTTTCCTGTAATCGGTAGGGATCAAGATCAAGAAAAAAGACAGTAGACAGAAACATAGTTCAGGAAAGAAATTTATTATTGTATGCTACCTGAAGTACACAAATTTATGGCCATATGGAATTGCACAGAAGTATGTAATTTGATTAGAATCATAACAGCTATTACACCAGAATGTTTTCATCAATACTGATAACATTAGAGCAGTATCTATATTGATAAAATTAAGTAGTCTTCTTGTAATTTTTTTAACTACAGTCTACATCAGGGAGTACAGGAGGTGAAGATTAAACTCATTTTTTAAATTTGTTTTTGGTTTTTAGTTTTTAATTTAAATATACTCACTTGAAATTTTACTTGAAAAGCTAATTTTTTAATTAAAAGAGAAGGTTATTTCTGGTCAGGATAAAGTTGTGCCTGGTGTCTCATGAAGAATACCACTCAATATATCTTTCTTTCTGCTCTTTTCAATTGTTCCCTTGACAGTGTTAGAGATTATGTTTTCCTTAAAGTTGACTATTTTCTTGCTGATGTAGATAAACTTTAACATTACATATAGTATATTTTCTGATAAGGGAAGCAATGAAATAAATTAAATCTATCTATTTTCTAATTTATAGTAAACTGTGAGTAAGTCTTCTTTAAAATTACATATTTTGAGTAAAGGTTTTATATTTTATATTCTAATGTAGAATCTTTCAGTTTGTATGAAGCAAAAGAAACAAATGCAGGTTTAAGAAACACTTCACAAAATAAATTTCTGAATATTTACAATTTAGAAACAGCATATATCGGATCAGACCACATTGAGTATGTTATCCCAAAGTCGAAATGTCTCCATATTTCCATAGAGAAGGGTTGACATGGAAGTGAGAATAAGGCCCTAAATTGTAAACTTAAATAGTATTTGTGAGCATTTATAAAAATATAAGAATGTTTTTGTCAGTAAATGCATATTCATAGACTGAGCCAAAGCTCGTGGAACTTCCCCCAAAGTGAAGTTTTCCAAGTAAATTTCCAATAAACAAAAGAAATAAAACTAGAAAGGAAATATTTAACCAATACTAGCATAAAGGCAAACAAAATTTCTAACATCAAAAATCACCTTCCCAATAACTGTTTGTATAATACATAATATGTGAAGTGAAAATGAATTTTATCTACTCTAATAAAAGGAAAAAGAAAAAAAAAGTTGAATATACTACCACTTGATTTGAAAACATATGAGGGGCAAAGAATTCAAAGATGACATACTTTTTATTTTTACCAAAATTTCCTTCCACTTGCTCCAGATTTTATTGTGTTTGGAAGAAATTATAGAATATTCACTTAATTATTGCTTCATTATTTTCATTGTCAGATGACCTACAGGAACATAGCAGAACGGATGTGGTAGATTTGGGAGAATAGCTTTGTAGTGGGTCCTAAAATAGTACCTGTGATTCAGAAAACATACTAGAAGAGGTTGGGTCTGGCATGGCTCCTTTCAACTACCATCAACACCCACCAACACACAACAAAGGGATGTATGTACTTACCACGCAAAGCTCCAGTTATGAACCGAGTTTGGTTGTGGTCTGCCTTCTGGTTAGTCACAAATTTTTATTGCCATCTCAGTGCATGTGACCACTGCCGTAATTCCCATGACCATAATCCTGGTTCTTCAGAATATGAATTTGGCCTGCATCACAGCTGTGCTTACCTAGATCATGTCTGCAAATAGACTTGTCTCTGCCTGAGAGAACTCCCTTGCCTAATAGTGCCCACCATGGTATTCCTTTCACTTGTTTCTTTATCAAATATTCACTGAAAATGTATTAAGTAGCAGCCACTGCTGTAACCACCAAAGAAATAAAGACATCCATGTCCTGGTTTAAATAGACTAACTATGGATTTAGAGCAAGAACTAGAGGGAATTACCTACAGATTTTTTTTCAACACTTTGGATTTCCTAACATCTTCAATCCTAACTGTTCAATACAAAAGGAATATATTGAAATTGGTTTGCTTGTCGTCTCTCAAGAATGACTGTGGTTAATAGAATAATCATGGGAAGTATTAACTTGTATGTGCTATCAACACTCCCACCCCACCCCAATCCAGAAGGCTACAGCATTTCACCTTTGTAGCTTAAGAGAATATAAAGAACAAATCAAGTTGATTCTTTATTTTGAGCTTCAAAAGCTGAGGTTGGTCATATACACTGAGCGCCCACATGTTTGGAAACATAGATAATGCTATCTTATATTTTTGCAGATTGAAAATGTCCTTGATGATATGATGCATAAATTGACTAAATTTCCAGATATTATGAAAGCTCTGGAGATTTTGATGATTATTTACTAAGATGGATTCTTCCTCTGCCTTAGGAAAGACAAATTCCCTGGTTGAGGTTGCTGAGAAGTTCAGCTGGAAATAAAATAAAAAATCAACCCTTTTCAGGGTCACTCACTTGTGAGTGAGTATATATGGAGATGTTCATTATAGTGTTATTTATATAGTGTATATATATATATATATATATATATATGAAGATGTTCATTATAGTGTTATTTATAACTACATACAAATTCAAGTACTCTGGATATCCAACACTAAGAGCAAGGAGCTAAATTTCCACTTCTAGTGAAGTATTATACAGCCATTGTTTTTTAAACTATAAGACATCAAGGAAGAGTGTTTATGAAAGAAAGTAGTTGAAATGTAGGATACAAAATACACACACACATGAACATATTATATATATTATGAATACAGCTAAAGAAGAAATGTGCTAGGGAAGGAAACACAAACACTAATATTGAGGTAGTAGACTATGGGGAAATAATTTCTCTTTTTTTATTGCTATTTATATGAAGTTGTAACATTTTATACATTTTTATAATTAACAAACTTTGCAACTTTTAAAAAATTGAGTAAGGTGACCAAGCAAATTTCCATTTGTTTGACTTAGTTGATTATTTTAATCAATAAAACACTTTAATAAGTGAAACAAAAGAATTACCCTTTGAGATTGAATTTGTATTCTGTTCAACCTAAATTTCCTTCCAGTCCCAGGCAATGCGACACAAACGCGTGTTCTTTGACATCAGTCGTAAAAGTTAAGCACGCTCAACTTCTCTCGGTAGCTATTTACAATTCATTTGTAAATTGTTCTAAGCCATTTTAAATGAATTTAGATACCCTTCCAATAGCAACTCTGGAGGTAATACGTTCCGTAAATTTATTGCTACTATTGATATGGTTCTTCCTCTTCTCCATTCCCCAAACTCCCGATCCTCCAATGCAATACTGAACAGAAAATGTGAAAGTGGACATACTAAGCTCAGTCCTGAGCTTAGGCAGAAAGCTTTCCACCTTTCACTGTTGAGAGTAATGTGAGCTGTAGACTTTTGTAGGTCACTTTTCATCAGATTGAGAGACTTATCTTATTTTCCAGGTTTTTCTGGAATGTTCATTATAAAGAAATGTAGAGTTGTGTCAAATGAACATTTTTGAATTTTAAGATGATCACATGATTTTTCTCCTTTGTGGTGGATTACACTGATTGACTTTTATATGTTTGGAGCAACATTGTGTGCCTGTGGGGGAAAAAACAGACTTACTTGATTAAACTGATATTTTGCAGATTTTTGTGTCTATGTGCTATATTGCTCTGTAATGTCCTTTTTAAAAATAGCTTTGCGAGGTTTCTTATCATTTTTTTTTTCTGGCTTTAAAGAATGAGTTGGAAATGTTTTTTTTCTATTCCATCTTCTGAAAGAGCTTATATAAGATTAGTAGCAAGTATTTTTGAGTGGTCTATATCACTGACTCTTTTTTCCCGTCAGTGGACCACATTTTGTTGTTTTTTTTAGGTCTCATGTCATAGATAATCCATTAAACAGATTATGGATATGGTGAATGAAGGATACTAGGCTTTGGGTGGTGAGCACACAATGAAGTGTACAGATGTTGTATTATAAATTTGTACACCTGAAACTTACACAATTTTATTAACCAATGTTACCCCAACAAATTTAAGATTAAAAGAGATTATAGATTTTGTTATTCCCTTCTGAAGAATTTGGATGCTTGTTTTATTTAAATTACTCAGTTACTGCCTTGAATTTACATTGTATTTGGTTTGCTGTTTTGTTAGTACTGAACTGTAGAAAGACTCGGTGTTTCCCAAATCTTCCTAATTTGGCAGGGCTCAGTCTCCAGACCCTCTTTCCCTGTGGTTTTGTTAGAATTCTTTTAAACTTTTTTGGGAAGGTCTAGAAAAGATCTTCTTCTACTTCATAACTGTTACTTTTAAGATATGCTCTTTCTTCTTTTTTTTTCTAGTGACTTCTTNTCTGAAGAATTTGGATGCTTGTTTTATTTAAATTACTCAGTTACTGCCTTGAATTTACATTGTATTTGGTTTGCTGTTTTGTTAGTACTGAACTGTAGAAAGACTCGGTGTTTCCCAAATCTTCCTAATTTGGCAGGGCTCAGTCTCCAGACCCTCTTTCCCTGTGGTTTTGTTAGAATTCTTTTAAACTTTTTTGGGAAGGTCTAGAAAAGATCTTCTACTTCATAACTGTTACTTTTAAGATATGCTCTTTCTTCTTTTTTTTTCTAGTGACTTCTTTCCCAATTTTTTTATTTAATTATTTTTCAAGTACAGTTTTCTGTCTATTACTCCCATCCCATCCCACCCCCGTGCTCCCCACCTCCCTCCCATTTCCACCCTTCTCAGTTGTTGTCCATGTATCCTTTATATATGTTCCTCTAAATCCTCCCCTATTTCCCCTGAAATTCCATCCCCTCTCCCCTCTGGTCACTGTCAACCTATAACAACAAAACAAACAAGCAAGCAAAATATAACCAAAGACACTGAAATAGAGAACAGGCTGCTCTTTCTTCTTATACTAGATACCAGAGGTGTTGAGAAAATAACAAGATAGGCTTGTATTGGCAAAGCCGGAACTCTCCTGTTCCCTGACACCGACTGTTCCACAGGACTGCTGCATCTGTAGTTTTCCCTTCTCCTAACCCCATAGTAGCTACTCTCTAGTAAGCCTCAGATGATCTTGCCTTGGTCATGTGCAACCTCCGCCACAGCTTTACAGAAAATTCTGACATATCTCTAGAGTCCCAACTCCGCATAGTTTCCTTCTCTGCAATGACCTGTACCACACATTCTAGCCACTTCACCCACCCCAAAGCCAAATTAATCTCTGCCTCCTCAGCTCAGTGGAACCACTGTGTGCTCTGCTCAGACCCCACCTCTGTATACTGTTGTTGGAAATTGTTCCTGGAAAGAAACTGAGATTCTTGAGGCTCACCTCATGACTCTCCTTTCTCTTAGAAATCACTCCCTACTGTCCAATACTGGAAGAGATTTTGTTCAGTGTAGTAGAAGGATGTTTACAGAAGGATAGACAGCTGATTCATTACTAGTTACTCCACTGGAGCCAGAGTGTGCCAAAGTTGAACTTTTGATGCAATAAGTATAGCAAGTTGGCCATAAAATCCTGAATTATGCAAGATTTCATTTCACAGGGTGCTGTTGATAATTTATATAATGTGTTTGTCAAATTCTTACATTCCTAAAAGCTATATCTGAGTTTATAGAACTCTCAGATGATAAAACTAATATGATATATTTTATGAAATTTCTGAGTTAAGAAAGAAGCCTGAAAGTAGGCCAAGGTTTAACTCAACACAGTTTACTTGTAGTTATCCTATTCTTAACATCTTTGCTCCATAGCTAAAGGTGAAATTCAGGGACTTCATGTGGTTATCCTTTCCCCGATAGTGTTCAAATTCTGATTGCTTTCCAGACAAACCAATTTAAGAGCTATTGAGATTTCTTCTTTCTCAAAACATTATCTTTTCTCTCCTATCCCTTACGAGTCTACTTTATGGGGATAGGCATATCTTAGTTGTTATATTGATGTTCTATGTATCATGATTGAATATGAATACATTATAGGTAGTTTATAGTTAATTATTGAATTTCTGAGTGGCTCTAATGGTATAGATTTGAATCCCCTCTATAGAATATAAGGGATGTGAAATTTGATAGCCAGGATGATAGAAGCAAAAGCTTGGGCTTTAAATAACTTGAAAATGACTCCTCATCAGTAGGTATCTAAGCTTTGTAACTTTGGAATCAGTCCCATCAATTAACTGCTTTCTGTTACCATGTTCTTTGTGTTAGAATCTAATTTCTTCTGAGGATTTAGAAGCATCGTAGTATGGTTGCTTTTCTTTTAAAAAAGATTTTAGTTACTTATTTTTAGAGACGGGGGAAGAGAAGGATAAAGAGAGGGAGAGAAACATCACTGTGTAGTTGCCCCTCATGCACCCCCTACTGGAGATCTGGCCCACAATCCAGGCATGTGCCTCACCGGAATTGAACCAGGGGCCCTTTGGCTTGCGGGCCAGCCCTCAATCCACTAAGCCACACCAGGGCTGATTTCCTTTCTTGTGAAAATATTATAGATTCTTCTGTGAGGTTAAAAATATTAATCAATAAATATTTATTGAGAGCATACTATGCTCAGGAAGTAAAAATGAATAAGATGATTTATACCACCAAGACTTTTATACAATCTAGTTGGATATATTTACACACAAAGAACTTGATTACAAAGCAAAATTGATGTTATGCAGGGACCATGGTAAAGGTTCAGCAAACAGAGAGGTAATATGCAGCCTGGTGATCAGGAAAAACATCACGGAGTGTAGGCAGTGTGCAGTCTGGACCTGGAAGAACGGCAAGAGTTTCAGAAGGTGGAAATAGAGGACTTTCTAGAAAAAGATAACACTGTGTACAAAGGCTTCAAGTAAAAAAAAAAAAGGGTAGAAATACTAGTAATGTTGTAGTTCTTAATACAGTAATGGATCTACACATGTTCATATTATTATTGTGTTTTATAATTTAAGTCTATGTTATATATATTCTCTAGGATATATCATAAGAAATAAATTGTTGATGAAGGTGAGGTAATGAGAGAAGGTAAAACTTTAAAGAAATTGAAGAATGAAAGAAGAGGGAAAACGAGAAGAATTAGGTTTACTGAACAGTCACTCTGCACCAAGCTGTGTACTAATTTCCTACATGTAATATTGCCTTTAATCCCCACTATATAATTGTGTGAGTGATTCTAATATTAGCTTCATGGATGCATAAACTTAAGCTTAAAGAAATTGGCTTGCTCCAAGGGCCTCAGTTAAGAATGTGGCAAGCAGAAGAAACTGGAGGCTTAGAAAGGCTTTTCAATAAACATAGGCATAATTTCACTTGAATAAATATATCAAAGCATGGGAAAAGGTGCACCCAAACATTATCAGTAATTTTCTCTCCATGTAAATAATTTTCATTTCATTTTTTATGGTTTTTAAAAATATTTTTCTTCTATAATAAACATAATTAACAATAATGCTTTTTTATGAGAAAAAGGTAAATCAGAGAAAAATTAGCCGTGTTTTCAAGTAGAGGAGAAGATGCAGGAGAAGGATGCGGGACAAAGTACTACCATTTTTGTGAGGGCCTGGGATCAAGACGCACTTACTTACTCATTCGACAGATATTTATTAAATTCCTACTATGTGCCAGGGAAGAGGGAAGAAAGTGAACAAAAAAGGATAGGATGACCAAAAATACTGGAGGAGTGAAGAAAATTCCCCTGTAGTGATCTCACTCTCAACAAAATAGAAAGTGAAGTCAGTGGCTAAATGCCAGAGTGGAAGTGAGACTAAGACCTGCAGATGCACCAAAAAAAGTCAGAAAAAATCATTGGCTGTGCTCTGCAGCCCAGGAGCAAAAGCAGAGAAGAAAGAAAACTGAGGCTGTCCAGAGTTGAGCAACGTCAAGATGAAAACAGGAAAAGGGCAAGGGTCAAGAAGATAAAAGAATTTTGAGACCAGAATGACCTTACATTTTCTTAAAACTCCTATGTGGAAGTTGCTATAGATAGACTGAGATAAAGAACCCAATCCTGGAGTGATACCACAGGGTAGGAATGGGGGTGCAGTCCTGCAAGAACATTCATGCAGGTAGACAACACGGACTCCAAAAGAACATTCTGAAATTGTCCTTAACGTGCCACAGTCGGGCAGCTCAAGGAAGCTGTTCGTGGGAACTCGCATGTATTCTGTTGACAGAATTCTAACTTAACTGGAGAGAACATTCATCCATCACATTCCTGTCCTGATGCTCAGATAAATTCGAAGGGATAGTTTCAGGGCATAATCAGAATTTTGAGACAACTTGGAAATTACATCCTGAAGTTTCAAATATTATTAACGTTCTTGATGAAAGTGTCCCAAATGGAGTGAGTAGAGTACATTTTCCTTGTTAGGCAAATGGGTGTGAAGTGCATAGCCATCCCCACTGTGTCTCGCATTCTGTTTTAGTTAGCTAATCTATCAATTAAGAGGACCTATTTAAACTGTTCAAAGACAATCACATGGGGTCCCTAGCCTAGCCTGGTCCAGCCAAACGGATGAGCTGCTGTCCCCGGCTGTAGTCCTTACCCAGAGGGCATTCACTCGGTGCCCGAGGTATAGAGACACTGCCTTATTTGTTTTAGCAGTAATTGTCTCCCCACCCTGAAAGAGGCCTGAAAATTGCTTCTATGTTTAGAAACAAGATTGCTCTGCTGAGGCTGCTGGGCAGAGTCTCACCTCTTTATGCAAGACTGTTATTCCTAGGACTCTGTGTCCTAATTTTGGCCTTTGTGGCATTTGTTTCAACTGGCATCTGTTAGTCACACACTGAGGCTGCAAGAACCCTTCTTGGGGGGTGCCTGAAGGGGCTACTATGGCCGTGAGGGTTTATTGTGCATGACTCTGAGTCAGCATGACGATAGATTCAAGTTTATGGTTGTTTTGATTGGATAAGAAGGACAATACGATTGTTTAAGAAAATGGATTTCAAACTAATATATGAAAAGTGAATCCAAGCTCAGCAATTCTCAGCTGTACATGCGAAGAGGAAAAGATGGGATCTGTGCTTCATAAGTATCTCTGTACTTAAAGAAGAGGTTTCTCCTCTACCAGGCGTGGCCTCCTCTTTACATGTACAGGAAAGCCATCATAATATCCTGAGTCATCACAGCCGCTGGGGCCTTTCCTCTCTTGGTAGACAACTAGGTCCCAGGATCTAAATACCCACAAGTTAATACTTTTTCTCAGTAAATACTTCCCATTAACTTAATGTAAGCCAAGACTTTTAAAACCCCAGATAGCTAATTCACTATTTACATTAACCATATGCTCTTTAGCTTAACACACCACAAAATTATCCCATTATTGGAGGAAGTGAAATCCATGAGACACTTGTATACACAGACTGACTGTAGAGATTTTGGATTCTATTATGACCAACTTCAGTGTCTTGTTCCTTTAAGTTGTGATGACTAAAAAATCTGACTCATTGCCTACGGAGAAGGTCTGTCCTCCAAAAGAAATTCTCAGCAGATTTGTGTGAGACTTTCATGCCAAATCAAAGCCAGTAAGATTCGTCTACATTTTAAAATGAAAAATGTATTGCATTTTTATATTGCCGCCCGCCCCCCTGTTCACCATGAAACTTCCTCCGCAAACAGCATTTCCTATCTCAGTCAATAGCAACTCTATTCTTCCAATTTCTCAGACCCAAATCCATGAAGTCATCCTTGACTCCCCCCTCTCCCATACATCAGTCAACTCTGTTGGCTTTATCTTCAGGACACATCTCGGCTGCTTCCACTATGACCTAAACCACCACTGTCTTGCCTCTGGATTGCTTGCAATAGCCTCTGACCTGGCCTTCCAGCCCCTGCCTCCTGCTTTCCTCCATTCTCCTTTTGAGCAGATTATGTCAGTACTCCACTATTCTAAGGGTAAAAGTCAGAGATCTTAATGTGGTCCCCATGTACCCTCTGACATCATCTCCTATTACTTGCTCTCTGGCTTATTTCCCGGCAGCCATGTTGCTACTCCTCAGTCATATCAAGTATTCTCCCCTAGGCCCTTTGCACTTACTATTCTCTCTGCCTGGGCTGCTATTCCTCCGATGACCTCATTTCCTTCAGTGCTCTGCTCAAGGGCAATCTCACCGAAAGAAGCCAAATCTCATCACCCCATATAAAATAGCTACAACATCCCACTCCCTCATACGCTGTCACCTTGCTTTGCTTTAGTTTTCTTTAAAGCACTCACCACCTGCTGACACAGTACATTTTTATTTGCTTATTGCTAGTCCCCTTCATTACCTGGCCAAAAGTGGGCACTCAGTAAAACATTTCTTGAACAAATTGTGATGATGATAAAGGTCTGTTTGGTCTCTGGATTTCTAATACCACGGTAGTAAGACAGGACTGTGACCATGTGGTGTCATCATCTTAACAGCCATATCCATCACTCAGTAGTAAACCAGGACTTCGGTGGAAGCACAAAACAAACTAAACCGAGGTACACTAACTTCCTGAACTTTAAGCCTAAGTGAATACAATTATTTTAAAACTTGGTGAATTAATTTTAACCAGAAATCTCTATATTTCCTACAATAACTCCGCACATGAGCACACACACACATTGTGTACAGTTAAACCTATATATCTAACATCAGAGCCAGTCTGAACCAGGATGCCATTGTCTCACATCTTGGTGGTGAAATTCTGCCAAGGCTTTGAGAAGAAGGTTTTCATCCTCTCACATAAGAAAATGAAAAGTGGCGCTGGCTGGTGTGACTCTGTTGGTTGGAGTGTCATCCCATAAACCAAATGGTCACAAGTTTGATTCCCAGTCAGGGCACATACCTGGGTTGTAGATTTGGCCCCCAGTCAGGGCATGTGCAGGAGGTAACCAATCGATGTTTCTGTTTTTCTTATCTTTCTCTCTCTCTCTGTTTTTTTCTCTCTCTCTCCCCTCTCCCCTTCCTCTCTCTCTGGAATCAATAAATGTATCTTTGGGTGAGAATTAAAAAAAGAAAAAAATGCAAAGTGTTGCATTCTCCCTTTTCAGCATAACCCCTTACGTCAGTTATAACAATATTTCTCTATGCCTAAGGACATTTCTCTGCTATCATAGACTACTTGTGTTTTCTTTCCACTTTCAGCTCCTTTTTACTTCTGGCCCAATGCAGGCCAAACAAATGAAATCTTGGCACTTCCAAGTCAGGGGGAAGGTTCCAGCAAATATCTAAGAGACGATACCACTGGTAAGGAGCAGATATTAATTATACAAGATCTATGGGAGATGCTGGTATTTTAATTAAGAATTGCCAAAAGAGCTCCCAAGAAAACATCAGGAAAACTGAAGGTCCCTATTAAGTGACAGGAATATGGGGAAAGTTGTCTTTCACTTATTCATCAAGTACATTTCTGTTATTGGACCTAAAAAACCACAACACATTCCCTACCTACAAGCTGCTTTTAGTTTGAAAAAAGGCAGACAAAGACACAGATCATTATTATTCAAAGTGATCAGAGTGCTACGTTTTATAAGAGAACATAGGAGATAAATATAACTCAAGCAAGGCTTCAACATAAGAATAGGTTTGGGTTCTAAAACCAGTTTCGTATTTCTCTGTGCTATACTGGGCAAATTACTTAAATTCCCCATACTTTGGTTTCCTTCTGATAGAAGAGGGAAAAAGCTATAAGAAAGATGATAAAAATAGCTGACACATGTATTATGTGCTGGGGACTTCTGTTTCCCCATGGAAACTGCCCAGGTCTAATACTTATGTTATCAGTATTCTATTTCTTGACTTTGTGAGGTATAACTAGTATTCCTCTATTCCACAAGGAGAAGCAGAGGCCGGAGTGGGTGACCTGTAACACCGTGTCACTCCGAAGTACCAAGAGCTCAGCTAGGAGCTTCCTAGAGACAGGAAGTGGGTGGGGCTGAGGGGGACAGTCAGGGATGTGAGGAAAAATGTGTGATTACATCATTCTGCCCAATGGAGATTCCTTCACAGGAATATGTTAGTCTGACCACTTCAGGGGTACCTCAAGTCCTGAGAGGGACCTGTAAAATAAAAGAATTAAATAAATACAAGCTGAATAAGCACTTAAAGAAAAAAATCAATAGTAAAATTTCAGGTTAGATATGTTCCTATCAATGCCTTGAACTCTCAGACAAGAACAAAAGATGGCGAACAAGACACCAACAAATGGCCCTGCATGGGATTGGAGAACAGCTCCACTCAGGCAGCAAGTATGAGCTTAGCCCACTCTTCTTGTAAAGACCCAGAGACCCAGGTGTCATGATTGAAGTAAATAAATGTGAGTGCTCTGGTTTGTTTCCTATGGGAACCCTCACTGACACTGACTTTATTTGTACTAATCCTCCTGCATCACTGCTGTGATAGCAGCAGAGTTGCTGTAACGATAGTTTCCTTCTATTGAAAAAAACTAGGCTCAGCACAAGGCAAATTATTTTGTATACATCACTGCATTTAATTCCTGCAATGATTTTATGAGCTAAACTTTATTTTCCTATAATAAGTGAGGATCTTCTGCAGCCCTCCAAATTAAATAACTTGCCCATGGTCGTGCAAGTATTAGGTTGAGCAATATGAATTGCCGACGTCCCACAATTTTTTAACCCGCAAAAAATGGCAGTTTCCTACGGTCAAACGCTGGTAAGTGGAAACACCCATCAAAACCGGGCCCAACCTGTCTCGTCAGTCGTGTGTAAGATGATTTCCCACAGAGTGAGCCCTGGTGTGAAATAAAAATAACCATGAGCCAGAGAAGACAGAAAACCTGGTGAGGGCTGCAGTTTAATGATGACATTTACCTCTGCTTCCTACTTGCAGCTAAAACGATAATTGAACTTAAGTAACTTTATAGATCAAGAATTTAACCTGCTTTTTTTATAGAGGTGGCCTTCATTGGCCTTATGGGAGAGTCAGGTTTAAAAATTTCTTGCTAGTGTTTGACAGATTCTAAACATTATTCACACATATCAAGTATATTTATTATGAGTAATACCACAGAGAATTTTTTATAAATGACTGTCCCTAAAAGGAAAAGTTATGATCTATAACAATAGCAAAGAATGCATCTAAGATAAGCTGGCAGAGATTCTCTGCAGATTTATGCCATTATAACAACTAAAAAGGTTTAATTCAACCATTTAGACATTTCTATTAAAATGGTGTCAGGAAGAAGAATATCCATTAAATAAACTCACAAAACACTTTTGATTTGTAACAGACTTAATTGCCTTAGCTACCAAGTATTTTTTCTATTGTCTATTATTTTTAAAGATTCTAATTTTCATTGAATACCAGAAACATGATGTGTGTGTATCTAAAAGTAACTACTTCACAGCACCCGATAAGGGATAACTGCCATTAAAAACTGGGAAAATCCCATGGAAAAAAAGAGCAACTTATCTTTACAATGTGATTCACAACCTGTTAAAAATACTGCCACATAGGTCTTCCTACTATTTTCCCTTCAAAAAACTATTTAAAGTTTAGAGTATTCCAAGGAATTACATAAAACAGCTACCATTTGTCCATTTATATATGAATGTAAGAAGTGTTATGAGAATTTTAATCCAGTCTATTTTATTTTTATAAGCAACATGAGTAAAACCATGACGTGTTGTTCGTCATAATGGGACATGGGGACAAGTTCCCATTTCTGATTGACTAAATACGCTCTCGGATTAAGATTTTTGACTCACCTAAGAAATTATTTATCACTTCTGCCTGAGAGGTGCTAACTCCTAGGGCAGGGCCTCTTTATGCTAGCTTACCCTGAGAATCCGTTAGACCAGGCGCAAACGTTATTTCCTGATTCCTAGAATAGGCTTTCCCCACCATCTTAAATTTTTACATGTGTGAATATGGTATCATTTTTCCTTCCAATGTAGTAAAGTAGAAAAACATGAATGCTTAATCCCCACCTACCTGAGTTAAAAACAGCATTTTTTAAAATTAAATGAGCAAGTAGCACTGTTTTCCAGCTTTACTGAGGTATAATTGACATATGATATGTAAATTCAAAGTGAACAGTATGATGACTTTATACACATATATTGCAAAATGACCACCATTAGGGTTGGTTAACACCTCCATCACCTCGCATAATTACCTTTTCTTTCTGTGCGGCAAGAACATTTGAGATCTGCTCTCAGCAACTTTCAAGTATAACCTCTAGTATTGTTAACTATCTATGGTCACAATGCTGTACATTAGATCCCTAGATCCCCAGAACTGACTTATCTTACAACTAGAAGTTTGCACCTTTGACTGACATCTCCCCAATTCCCCCATCTCCCCACCCTTGCCTTTGGCAAAGAGTCATCTCTCTGTTTCCATGAGTTCAGCTTTTTTAAGATTCCAGATGTAAGTGAGGTCATTCAGTACGTCTTTCTCTATCTAACTTAGTTCATTTGGTATTACAAGATTCTTCTATGCCATTGTAAATGGTAGTATTTCCTTCTTTTTCATGGCTGAATTATATATATATATATATATATATATATAGTACATGGTCTTTATCCATTTATCCATAGATGAACACTTTGGTTTTTTCCATATCTGAGCTATTGTGAATAATGTCTCATGAATCATGGAGGAGCAGATACCATTTTGAGATCCTAATTCATTTCTTTTGGGTATATAACCAGAAGTGGAATTGCCGGATCATACGGTAGTTCTATTTTCAACTTTCCGAGGAACCTCCATACTGTTTCCCACAGTGGCTGCACCAATGTACATTCCCACCAACAGCGCACAGGGTTCTCTTTTCGCCACGTCCCCCTCCACACTGCTGTCCCTTGTCCTTTTGTTAATAACCATTCTAACAGCCATGGGGTGGCACCTCATTGTGCTTTCGACTTGCATGTCTCTGATGATTAATGAGGTTAGCACCTTTTCACATACCTGTTGGCCATTTATACATCTTTTTTTTTAAAAAAGTCTATTCAGATCTTCTGCCCATTTTAAATGAGGTTGTTTGGTTTTTTGCTATTGAGTTGTCAATTCCTTATGTATTTTAGATAGTAACCCCTTATGAAATAGTTTGAAAATATTTTTTCTTATTCCATAGATTGCATTCTTGTTTTGATAATTCTTCCTTTTGCTGCCAGATACCATCTTTTTTTATAAGATTTTATTTATTTATCTTTAGAGGGGAAGGGAAGGAGAGAAGGAGAGAAATATCAATGTATGGTTGCCTCTTGTGCATCCCCTGCTGGGAACTGGCCTGCAACCCAGGCATGTGCCCTGACTGGGAAGCGAACCTCGATCGTGTGGTTCACAGGCCCGCGCTCAATCCACTGAGCTACACCAGCCAGGGTTGCCAGATACCATCTTTTTTTTTTTTTAATTTAATTCTTGTTCAAGTACAGCTTTCTGTCTTCCATCTTAAGTGACTTGCTTTGAAGTAAAAATCCTGTATGAGATAAAATAATATGATTACAAATTTGCAAACCTAAATTCAATTTAAAATCAAATCACAAGAAAGAAGTAAAAATCACTTTCAAAATTTGCAAAAATAAAGTATTTTCTCCGTGTGTACTTTTCTAACATAACATACCATATTAGAAATGTTTCAGATTCAATTTTTTACACAATTAGGTCATCAACTTCAAGTCCAAGTCTGACCCATTTTACAAAGCATATGTTTTATCCTGTATTTGATCATTAAAATAAAGCTTTAAAGTGTAATGGAAAGAAAACTATATAATAATGTAACTGACATTTTAAGTTAAAGCTTGTAAAACATAATTTAACACCATTTCACACCAATACTTTCAATTCTCTTTCCACTGCTATTAGCTGTTTCCTAAATAAGCCAAAACAGAGCTAATTTGTGGTATGTACTAATCTCTACATAGAGCAGTGCAATAAATTTAGATGAACTTGTTTCAGAAGCAGAAATGATTATTGCCAAAAAGTAAAAACAGAGAAAAATGAAACCCTCTTAAAACTTTTTGTTTTGAATGGTGTCATGGTTACTGAAGAGAAATTTATGTTTTGAAGACTTTTCCTGAGATGTTAAATACTGTGACCAACTGTGGTAGTGACTGAAATAAGAATAAGATTGATGAGGAATTTCTTTTATAAACATCGTTTCAAAACCCATCTTTACTAATTATTCCTTTTCTACCTACATTAGACTTAAAGTTGGCCTTGTGCAAAATTTTTTTTATCATTTAACCTATTTTTAGTCATAAACATTTAAGTACAGCTATAGGTTAAATTTAATTTCTGAATGTTCAGCCAAAGTCTAAATCCAAATACTCATATTTTAAAATATACCTTGTGGGCAAGCTAAATAAAACATGTGACTTACTGAATAATTCTAAGAGTATACATAGTAGAGAATTGTGTTAAATTAATTTAGTTTCATAGTGACATTCTTATTCCTAGTATCTCCAGAATATTATGCTAGGAGGATTTTTGGTTGAACACTACAATCCTGGAATATTTCAGCAAAAAATCATCTTAAAGATCATTTGATCCAACCATCTGTTTTTAAAAAGAGGAAACTGAGTATCACAGATGTGAAGTTGGTTTGTGCACGGTCTTATTTCTAATTAAAGCTGGAACATTAACCAAGGTCACCTGATTCAGGTTTTGTTTTTCTTTTTCATGATACCATTCTTATTTCAAAACACTGAGAAAATAAATTTATCCCATTAGAGAGGTTTTCAAAGTGTGTTCATTGAAGCCCAGACTCTCAAACAGGGGTTGGGAAACTACAGTCTGTGGGCCAGATTTGGCCCGCTACCTGGTGTTGTAAGCAAGGGTTCTGGGGGCCAGAAATCTGATCTGCTCATGCCTTTCTGTATCGTCTACGCCTACGTTTGTAGCACAGCAGCAGAGAGGGGTTGAACAGGTGCCACACGACCCGCAAAGCTTCAGTACCTACTGGCTGTCTCTTTACAGGAAAAGTCTGCTGACCCCTGTTCTAGAAGAATAATTGGGACGGGAGATGCTGTTGTCATCATTTCTGAAAAATACAATCTGTAACAAATACATTAATTTCTGAAGTTTCAGAAAAAGTTTTCGAAGATTGAATAAACGAAAACTAACAAATTAAGGGTTGAGAAACTATAAATCGACAACAGCTATGACTTTGAGCAGTTTACTTTTTCTGAGATTGTTTCTTAATGTGTAAAATAAAATAAGAATATATATACCACATCCTGCTGTGAGGATGAAATAAGAGGACATATGTAAAATGCTTAGCATTGTACCTGGTATTACTAAATGCTTAGTAAGTGAAATTTATGTATTGTCAACAATAAAAAGATAGGTAAAAATATATACTATACTTGTATTGGCAAAATGGACGGAAAGAAGTTTGGCAATATGTATTCAGGGCCTTAATAGTTCATGTCAATTGAATATATCAAAGAAATAACAGATACTTGTGTCCAAGGACAGTAACCACAGGTTTATTTACAATAGTGGAGAGAAAGAAATAAGCCTGAAGTACCATCGCTGAGCTACTGTTAGATTATGACATAATACTAGACAGTTAATAAAAATAATGTTACCAAATATTATTTCATGGCTGATATCAGTTAAAATTGACTTCATTCTTCCAATTTTTCAGGCTACCACTTGGAGTCATCTTTGACTCCTCTTTCTCTCTGATTTGAGATCTGACCTGTTATTCCAAATCTGATATTCCCTCAAAATATAGTGGATCTGACCATTTCTTACCAATGCTACCACCCTTGTCCAGACTTCTACTGGGTCCTCCTTGATCATTGCAATAGCCTCCGAAATGGTCTTCCCACTTCTGCCCTTGACTCTTCTCTTGAAAAGGTAGCCAGAGTTTCCCTGCTTAATACCCAAAGCACATCATGTCCCCCACTGCCCATCAGTCGGAGTAATAGCTAAAGCACTTGCTGGGACCATTAGAACCCACCTGATTTTTTTTGCCTTTTAGTCTGCTGATGTCATATCAAACCTGCCAGATGCAATCCAACCTCTTTGATGACTTTGAAGAGAATCGCCCATCACCCCCTTCTCCATCCCCAGAGACATAATGTATTTGTGGGGGGCCACTTTACTCTCGTCAGTAATTACCTGTTACTCTTTCATTTCCCTAAGAGAACAATGCATAGAAACATTGTGTTGGTGTTATAAATTGCTAGCTTTCCAGTACTGCTACTAAACTAAACTGTCAATAGAAACTTCAGTGATTATCATTGTGAAAGCTACTATTAAATATTAAGCACAGTGGATATTTCTGTCACCTTGAATTCATAGCAGAAATTAAATTCTACCAACATGTCACCGGGATAATATGTGACATCTGATTTGCACCATTCTACTGTAAAGTGGTTCACTCTAAGCTCAGTAGCTTAGAGAGAAGGAGGGCGAGAGGGAGGAGAGAGAGAGAGAGAGAGAGAGAGAGAGAAATATTGCAACTCTCTGTCTAGGCAGCAACTTGGTTTCCCGGTTTGTTTCATGGTGTCTTAGGTCCTCACATCAAATTAGGACCAGTTGATTTAAATCCCAATACATTCTCCGAATCAGGCAACGTTTATAATGTTTTACATTTTGCTACTAATAGTGCAGTAAAAATCATAGTAAAGGCCTATTTGGTAGACAGAACAATTACCAAGAAGACCTTTGGCCAGGGAGCCCAGATACGTTTAACTCTATTTTAACATGTGGCTGAAATCTACATAATCTTCTATGTAGCCTTCTATGTATTAAAGCTACTCTGAGGCTCATTGAACCCTGGAAAATTTTCCCAGTGGATCAGCCCTTTTGCAGAACCAGGTGTTTCTGTAATTGTGACACTGTGAAAAACATTCATAGTGCTCTAAGGTCCTTTAAATTCTCATTCCACCTGCGCTTTCTGGTTGAGTCCAGTGGCTGCTTACGCTTTTCAGGGATCTCCTTGTTTATGTAGGTGCGTTTCTTTGTTTCTGAATTTATTTTGCCACATTTTAAAGAGGAAAATTTATAGAAAAATATTTAACAAGCTGATGTTAGGAGTCACTTACATTTCAGCCAGGTGCATGCCTAGTATGCAAGTGTACAGCAGTGAACAGGTAAGGAAAGCATGATGGGAGCAGGACTCTCTGAAGGGTTAGTTGTGTGTGTCCGTAATGAATGTATCCCAAGGTGCATTTTAAACATCTGTTATACATTAAGGCATTTTCTTCCTCCCCCCCTTTCCACTTTTCTCTCTGTTATTTATAGACATACGGTCACTATAGCCTATATTTGGATATCATGGGAATGAATGTCCCTTATTCACTATTAAATATAATTTTATAGGAATTTTAATTTTTAGGTAACAAACACACATTTTTATACTTCTAAATAACCGATTGTTTTCATGTTTGAAAATAGTCCATTTCTACTTAGGGGTACTACGTTAAGGACATATTTTAATTTCTTAATCCTCATCCCCCCCCCTTAGATAGTAATATAAACACTTCATTTTGGTCCCTGCCAGGGACCAAAATGTCACTTTCTCTCTGTGTTGCCAGAAAACCTTTTGCAAATAAGATAATTTTCAATTGCATTACTCAGTTTCTTCATTCTGAAAAATTTGGATGATCTCTACTATTAAAATTCTATTTCTAACCAAAATACCTTTTTAAAAATATTTATTTCAAATAATATATGCCATTTTGTTTTCTGTGGTTCATACCTTGGAGCATGTTATTTATTTGTTTTCCCAAATAGTTTCTATTAAAGTAATACTTTGCTTCATTTTAATACTATATACAAATACTAATGATACTTACAAATGTTTACATTTAATTACATTTTTTTCCTTACAATGTAACATTCTAGATTTGGCTTTAGCTTTTTTAAGTGACATGCTCACAACTAAATTAAAACATATAATTAGAAATTACATAAGAACATACTCGAATGGAAAAAGTATAATCTTTGTTTGAAATTTAATATAGTACTAAGCCTAAATAAAAACCTTTCTTCTCACATTTTTGCATAGAAAAAAAATTAAGTTTATGTCAACAAATTATTTAGGAAAAATACTGCCTTTTTTCATGGCTTTTTGAAGATTTCAGCATTTATATCTATATCCACTCAATGTTTGTCATTCCAAAACAACAGAAAATATTTTATTTATACTGACATTTCCAAACATCCACATATTTAGCAGCATTCATTCATTCAACAAATATAATTATGTCCCCATTCCATGCTACACGAGATCAACTATCCAGATGTTAAGGGAATCAGCATCTTTTCTTCCAGATATTTTTAACTTAGCACGGTAGACAATTGGAGTTTCCTTGAATTGAAAAAACACTAAGCAACAAATGGTGATTTGAGTGGAGGATGTTACAGTTGTTGCCATCTTCTTCTCCTTCCCCTTCCGCTTCCTCTCCTCCTCCCCCTCCCACTTCCTCTTTCTTCTTCTACCCTTAAACAACAGACACTTACTTTCTCAAAGTTCTAAGGGTTGAAATTCCAAGATCTAGGTGCCTGCAAATTTGGTTTCTCCTGAGGCTTCTCTCCTTGGCTTACAGATGGTCACTTTTTCTCTGTGTTCTCTACAAGGTTTTTTCTCCTGTACATATGCTCCTGATGTCACCATTAGAAGGACACTGGTCCTATTGGATTAGGATGTATCACCTCTTTAAAGACCCTATCTCGAAATGCAGTCACACTGAGAGGACATCTACATATGAATTGGGGTGGAGGAAGGGATACAATTCAGTCCATAACACAGAGTAACTGAACATAATACATGATTTGTATTTACAGAAGGTGCAAGTTCTATGAGCTTTTTGCCATTGGGGCAAATCATGTAATTTCGCTAAGCATCTTTTTCTTAACCTATAAAATAGTGACAATAATTAGTTTATGTCAAATGAATTATAATTACTTGGCTCCAATTTCTAATTGTTTACTGCAAAACTTTCTATTGACAGAGAGTTAATAGCAAATGAAGATTATTTTACAGTAAGTCAAAGTGAAATGAAAAATACCTTTAGAACTGTAGAGTTCAAGTTAGAGGTTGCACATTGGCAACCCATGGGCCAGAAACGGCTTGCAAACTGGCTGTTGAACTACATGGTGTTTAAACATTTTTAAATTGGTTGATACCTTTTAAAAGTCCACTGAATTCCCACAAAGATCTGGATTTGTAACTTCACCTCTTTCTAAGCCTGGTGGTGATAGACTGGCCCTGGGTGTCAAGGTTGACACCAGCGATGTGGCTTTTCCATTGAACCATAATCCCTCTTGTATCTGCACACTGGCAACTGCCATTTTATTATCACTTTAGTCTGAAATATAATATAACTTGTGCTGGGTCTCTAGGTTGTTGCCTCTTGATCAACTGATTCTATTAAACTACAGGTTGTTGCATAGAGAAGCAATGAAAAATAACTGTTTGTAATTTAGTCATAAAAAGGAATGGACAAAATAAAAAGAAGTCGTAAGAACTTATAAGAAGGGAAGAACTAAACATAAAACTCTCCAAATACCTTTAATGTATGTCAATGTTTGTACTTGCGAATATTCTGATTCCCATTAAACAATAAACTGCACAAGCTTCACAAGCACACTCACCACAAGCAGACATATATGCCACGTTGATTTAAAAGCCTTTATGTTAGAATTAACACCCTGCTAGCAGTTTCTCCAGCCGTTGTTTTGACTGAACGGATTAGCTCTGGCCGATGGACAGTGCTACCCCTGAAGCCCCTCTTCATTCATTTGGAAATGAAGATGGATGCTTGGAGAAAACAAGGCTGACTCTGGTGGACTGCACAGAAATAATCGGCGTGAGGCACGCAACCTGGACATCAGAGGTTGAATGGCTGTTTTGGAAAGCACCGAGGATGGGGCTGCCTCGCACTGAGTCATAGCTTGAAAACAAGGCCTCGAGTCAGCGCTATCAGGCCAGGGCTGCTGTTTTCCTGGCTCGTGATAAGCCTGTCTCTTTTTATCCAGAGGTTGGGCCTGCGATTTAACATAGCAATGACAGCGATAGTTATCCCCCAAAACATCCTTCACAACTCTTTTCTACTACAAATCACTTATTCTTTGTGCAAGATGAGTGAGTCATGCGAGGAGCAGACTGCCCATTAGTGGGACATTGTTAATTTGCTCTTTAATTAGTTTAGTGGCATATAATTATTTGAGGTCAAATAATAATTAAATTTCTGTACACTCCTTTTATTCCCTGGCAAATTACCACTGGACCACCCTCCATGATGAAGGATCTCTGCAGAACACACAGGATGCTGCTGTGTGACACAAGGAAGCGTGTGATTCTCCCCTACAGATGTCCTCTTTAAAGAAAAGATCCTCGTGAAAAGAACTATTTTATCATCGTTGTTCAGCACTCTCCTTTCAAAATAAGAATTGTCACATGAAATATTGTAAACTTTATGCTAATTGAGTTATCTGAAGAAAGCATAAAATGAAATAACAAATATCAATTAAACTTATAAATATGAAAGTGGACTTCGAGAATGCTTTCCTCCAGAGAATGCTACCACGAAAGTATTTAAATATTCATAAAAAGTAATGGGGACTTCCCCATTTTCCTGAAACTAAATAAATCATCTGCATTACCCGCAGCATTTCTTTTTTCCAGAAGCAAGCACTTGATTGTTATTTAAGATAGTTTGGTTAAAATGTCACAAAGTTCTGCTTAAAAATGAAAACCTATGAATTTATTCTCTCATTTTGACTTAGGGATTTGAGAAACTATGTCCATAGTAATATTAAATAGCTTGAATTATATTAAAAGAAAATGTGATTTAGGAAATGAATTTAAGAAAAGCAAGATGAATATCATGTTTATAAGCAGTGAGTGACTGAGAAAGTCTGCCTTTGGATTAAAAACAGTATTAACAAAAACAGTGTTTTGAACTTTTCACCCATAAAACCATATATTCTTGAAAGTAAAAGCTTGGTCTTCATCCTGTTGCATTCAACGAATAGCTCTTAGCTGACTGAGTGTGAAGTCTGGTGTGTATGTATCAGAATCTCCTCTGGTGTGTAAGAAAAATACCTCATGCACAAATATATATGTTAATATATTAATATTTGTAGATGATTTTTAAGGGGTACTTCGCTAATGTTTTACCTTCACAGCTTTGGTCAGTAATTAGAAAACATAGGTCTACGATGAAACTTTACAAAAAAGAATATAATGCAGCTCTATCTAGTCCTCGAAGTAATGACCTTTCAAGGACCGTTACCAACAAAGTATTCTCTGAGATTTTAAAAAATTAATGTAGATTCCTTTGCACAGAATTGCCATGAATTAATGAGACTTCTCAATAAGTACACACACACACACGCACACACATGGAAAACCAGAGCCAGTTGCACTGACCTATTTGAAGAGAACGTCCTTCAAATAGGACAAGTTCGTTCCTGCTGCAGACCCCTGGCTGGGATGTCCTCAGGTCTGGTCCTTCCTGGTCATTCTGGCTCAGTTTAAAAGTCACCTTTTTAAAGAGACCTTCATGAACCACCTAACCTAATGAGACCCCTGTCCCTAAAGCACCCTATGCTAATTCAGGCAAAGCAGCTTCAGCTATCTGACATTTTTATATTTACTTGCTTGTTGGAAATCTTCCTCTCTTAGAGTAAGGTAAGTAAAAGAAGCTTATAAATCATTTTGAAACTAAACACATCATTACATGGCTTCGGGGCAGTGTGGAATCACTTCACTTGGATGACTGATATTATGGCAGGTCTCAAGTGTAGCTTATGAACAATTTAACAAATAAAATGGGAAGATAAAATAGTCAAAAAAGCTAACACGTACTTCAAAATACAGTGTCCATGGGCAGGGGTAATATAATATGTCGTCATGAGCCAGGAAAAGCTTGAGAACCACTGAACTGAAATATTTATTCCACCGCTTTTAGAAACTGACATGAGTGAAAACTGGTGCTTTTTGTAACATTCTCATGTAAATGGCTAGAAAGAGATGTATGTTTTCTTTAAACCTGCTCCTTAGTAGGAAGACTAAGAGAGGAGCTTTGTTGAGGAGGGAGTTCTTATAACATATACAAGACTTTAATTTTTATTCAAGATGTATATATTTACAGCACACAAGGTCAAAAGTTTTCTTAAAGTTCAAGATAAGAAAAACATTACTCCACCACCTCACTCTCTACCATCCCCAACACCTGCTCCTCAAAGGCAACCAGCTTAACCTTTTTTTAAATCTTTACCTTATATTCTTAAATAGCATGCTTATAATTCTATTTCTTGAGTTTTTCATTGTAAATCCCTATTGACTTCTTATCGTGGAAATGACGTTTTATCCTACGCACCCTCCCTGGTTCCCCACTCACACCTACATACCTACCTTCAGTTTCTTTATCTTCTTCATTTAATGATACCTTCAATATTAGTTTCATCAGTGTTTACTTTTCACATTATTATGAATATGTAAGTATGATTCACGAGCTGAGTCATGTAGTTTCACATAATTGTTTTATTTGTACTCTTTCTCTTAAGTTAGTAATAGTTCAGTCTTCATTTTGCTCCTCTTTCTCAGAATCGTAAATATCCCTTTAACAGGTTCACACATATCAGGTGTTTTGTATGTTTCCATCTCGTAAAGGCGACCTACCTGAAGCCGTCTCCCCCGCCCACATCTGACCCCTAACTCCAGACCAACAGCACAGCCGCTGTCTCAGAGCCACCCTTTGGCGTATCCTGCGACTCCTGTTATACGGTCCCGTATTAGTTTATTTTCTGGTGACTAAGGCACCCTGTTTCTTGATTTTGTTAGATCTTTCAGAAACACTCTGAGACAGGGTGGCCTAATTTTTGAAGATTTCTTGCCTGACGATGTCTCTCCTCTTCCCTCGTACTTGACTGCTAGTTTGGATGGATATAAAACTCAAGGCTGAAGTCTCTCAGCATTTTGAAGCTATTGCTCACTATGCGGCATTGCTATTGTTCCCATACGTGATTCTTTACTCTGTGCCCTCCGTCGGCCTGTCCGTCCCTCTCTCGCTTCTCTTTTTCTCAGCATTTATACATTTCTTCTTTTCTCAAGTGGTCTGAAATCTCATGCGCCTTAGCATAGACCTTTCCTTGTTCACTGTGCTAGGCAATTGTTGGGCTTTTAATTTCAAAACTAACATCCTTTAATTCTGGAACATTTGAAGAATTTTAAAAATAATACCATATTCTCTGTTCTGCTCTTTAGAACCCTTTTTCTTCAAACTTTGCACTTCTTGGGTTGTTCCTCTGACTTCTTTATACCTTTTTCCCCTATGTTTCAATTCCTCATCTTCCTATAATAATTTTTAGAATATTCCTTCAGCTGTATTTTTCTGACCTTCTCCTGAATTTTTATTCCAGCTGTCATAATTTTTAACTTCCAAAGGTCATGTTTAAAATCTGAATATATTTTTTCTTTTTGTTCTTTTAAAAAAGATTTTATTTATTTATTTTTAGAGAGAAGGGGAGGGAGGAAGAGAGGGAGAGAAACATCAATGCGTGGTTGTCTCTCATGTGCCCCCCACTGGGCACCTGGCCCACAGCCCAGGCATGTGCCCTGACTGAAAACCATACCAGCAACCCTTTGGTTCACAAGCCACCCCTCAATTCACCGAGCTACTCCAGCCAGGGCTCCTTTTGTTCTCGTTTCATGAATGCACTATTTTCTTTTATCTATCTCTTAAAAATTAATGTTAGGGTTTTGTTTTGAGATTTTCTTCTCCCTGCATTAACAATATTTCTTTCAAGTTCCCTTTTTCCCTTCCTTTTCTGCCTCCGTTTTTCATTCTGGAAATTTTAAAAACCTATTTAGATATTTAGCTGTCCAGGTTTATTTAAGAATGAGACACAAAACTGCGGAATGAAGAGACATATGGACTAGTGGGCTTTGCTAAAGGTAATCTGGCTATGACCCTTCTTGTTAATACTTTTAGACCTCTTCTCATGATCTGATCTAATTTTTTTAAAACAAAATTTTCAAGCTTCTGCCTCAAAGGCATTAGACTGATTTCTCTTTTCCTGGAAGCTGATTAGAGAAACAAAGCTGGATGTCTTAGTTCACTCCACCCCTGTTTTCAGTATGTTATTTCCGCCTGCCGTTGCACCTGATCTTCTTCCACCCCAGTCCTCCAGTTTACCCTCCCTAAAGGGCAAATGCCCAGGCTTCTATTAGAGCCCCAAAGAGTGTGTGGGGGCGGGCTTGGGGGAGTGGGTAGGAAGCTATTGCTCACCTGCAAGGAGTGGTCTAATCCCTTCTTCGATGTATTTCTAACAAATATTTCTTTTATCTACTCTACTTTTATACTACTTTCAGTAATAATGATACCTGTTCCTATAAATTCCTGGGTCATCAAGTTTCTGTGCTGCAGATTGGTCAGTTTCTGCATTTCCCACTTTATGGCTCAGATTTACCCATCCAAGGTCTGTTCATTTACTTTCCACTTATCCCATTGGCTCCATATTATTGCCTTTGAGTGCATACCATGTTTTATATATACTTGGTAATTTTAGTGGGTTTTCAGGATGAAAAAATGGTATATACTTGTCTTTGCTAAGTCAGTTAGTATCTACAGTAGCTGAGATAATTTCAGGGAGGTAAAACAGTACAATGAACCCAAAGATCTTTCAGTCCAAAAGCAAACACTTCCCAAATTAGTAAATACTTGTGGATTATTTTAAGTGGGACAAAACAAAAAAGATCTAACATTTATCAAGCAGTTAGTTGCAGGATGCTAGCTTGGTAGTTTATATACTTTAAGTAAGTTTTCTAGACAGGCCTGCAAAGTTGTTACAGTTGTCTACCCTGTCAAGATACTAACTTGAGCATAGAGAGGCTGGGAAAGATAGTTTCACAACCAGGAGGTGCAAGAGCCAGGATTTGCAACCAGTCTGTGATTTCGAAGCTAGCACCTCTCCTACATGTCCTGCTATTCACAACCATTGAAAACTAATTATAAAACATTATGGTCTGGCTGGTGTGGCTCAGTGGATTGAGTGGTAGCCTGTGAACCAAAGGATCACCAGTTTGATTCCCAGTTGGGGCACATGCCTGAGTTGCAGGCCGGTTCCCCAGTAGGGGGTGATGAAGAAGCAACCATACCTGATGTTTCTCTCCTTCTCTTTCTCCTTCCCTTCTCCTCTCTCTAAAAATAAATAAATAAAATCTTTTTAAAAAAGAACATTAGCCCTGGCTGGTGTAGCTCAGTGGATTGAGCACAGGCCTGTGAACCAAAGGATCGCAGTTCAATTCCCAGTCAGGGCACATGCCTGGGTTGCAGGCCAGTTCCCACCAGGGGAGGCAGGGGATGCACAAGAGGCAACCGTACATTGATGTTTCTCTCCCTCTCTCCTTCCCTTCCCCTTTAAAGATAAATAAATAAATAATTTTTAAAAAGAACATTAATAACTAATAAAAACTGAATCTGTACCTCTAATGTAAATAGTCCTGTTAATAAAATAAATATACTGTCCAATGTTAAAAATTACCAAGGTTAAATTTGTAAATTACAGGTTAGGTCTATAATTACAAGCATGTAGGAAAAGTCATCTTGTGAGATAGAAATGACATAAAATCACATTTACCTTTAGTAATCATGTGTAGGGTACTGTGCTAAACTGTTAACATTATTATCTCATTTAATCACTAAAACAACAGTGTTTTAAAGACAGGAAAGTGAGAACTTAGGTTAAATAAATTAGCCACAATTACACAGCTGTGAAAATCAGGCATTGAAACAGGGTCTGTCAGACCCCAAGTTGTCTGACCAAAGGCCCAGAACTCTGTACTTCACTCACAATTGGAATCTCTTACAAACATTCTTACAAACTCTATTAAAAATAGAAATTGGAAGTTGCCTTGGAGACAGAAAACAGGATCTGGTGTCTGCCATTGGATTTCCACTGACTGATATGAAGTCAGTTCGATGTAATACAGCAATGAGAGATATGTTTTTGTCTTTATAGAACTTTAAATAAAAGAGGGGATGATAATGTTTAAAGAAGAAAAGAGTTTTTGAAGGGGTTTTCTTTGTCTTATTTATTTAGAAAAGACGAAAATATTTTAAAGACTCCATACAGGGGGTGCAAAACTAGGTTTATAGTTGTTCATATGGAAAAATAATACAATAATTAATAAATAATAATGCAAGAATAAATTGTGTTGTGTGTACTTACAACTATAAAAATACTTTTTGCCCACCCTATACATGAAGATAACGTGAAAATTGAACATCCCAGGAATTGTTTAATATGCAAATGCAGTTTCCTTTTTTGGTATGGAGATCATGAAAAATGAATGTTGCAGGCAAAGAAGATGACAAGTGTTATAAAGCCACATGAATATGATAAAAGTTTCCTGGAATGCCAGGACAACGACATAAATGACTGGTATTTCACAAGTTTAACTGGTTTACGAAATAAAGACTAAGACGTGCAAGAGGAAGACTGAGGAGAGGCATCCTTGACCCCCATATTTTTGCTCTCCATAAAATCATTTACTCTCCATAAAATCATTTTTAAAAATATGTAAAAACCAATGTGAATGGAAGAGTTAAATATTTTTTAGATAGAATCTCTACTCTCTCCGATATTTATGGGAAAAGGTGAAGAGATAGTATTACCAGCTGATCTGAGCCTCGGACCTCAACCACTGCAAGACCCAACCCAAATGACGGGTCGCTGGGACAGGACTAGAAACCAGTCTCATGTCACAAAAACCACATCTGGGGAACTCTCCTGCCTGCATAGGGACATTAGGACAGGACCTGTGAGCAAGCGATTGGATTAACAAACATTTTAAGCATGGAAGCATACTCTAGTCCCTGGTGTAAGTGGAGCACAAAAGTGTTACTCTCAAGTTCACGTCAGATTGTAATAGATGCCCAAATAAGCGGAATGCCCAAAAATAATCTTGAGGAGTTTAAATGAAGGTTGCAAAAATATGGGCATTGATTCCAAGTAGATTGCCAAGTAAGTGGAATACTCAAGCACAGCCTTGAGGAGTTTGGGTGGAAATTACAAAAACACAAACATCGACAGAGGCCAACAAGTTACTAAACTCCAAATTCAGTCTCCTTCCAAGTCTCTCAATGGTGTAGGGCAGCTCTTGACCAAGTTATGAGCAGGTACTCAGTTATATTCCTGCTTGGACACGTTTTTCATTGGATTGGCATAGTCAAATAGTATACAAGGTATTTGTGAGCACCACCGTCTGTCCAGTGAGATGTCTAAGTAGACATCTAACCATGCAATTTGTCACCAAACCTGCTTTCATTGTAAGCATTATGGATGTCAGAGTTTAGAATGCCATCTCTAATTATCTCGGTTACATTATGCTACAAACAATCCACCAAATCTTCTCATCATTTTCTTCTCATTAATTGGAAAGAAAAGGAGCAGTTATTTAACTCTCCTTGCTTGTGATTTAATGTCACCATTGACTGGTTCTGAGCATTTCATGGGGAGGGGTAGGACTATTAAAATTTATCTTCACTAATAATCTCCTTTGCTTAGAGATACAATTCTAGTTTTCCCTCAAGTTCAAAGTGGTGAGAAAGTAAGTTTTATTAATTCTCCATTTAAAAACTCTACACTTAGAAAGCACTGAGCTTCAGACTTCCATGTGTATAACAGATACCTGGAGAGCTAGTACTAAATGCGAAATTCCAGGACCCAACTCCAGAGAGTCTGATTCAGTAGATCTAGCGTGAGGCCCAAGAAAATCAGTATTTAATAATTTTCCCAGGTGGTGTTAATACAGATGATCCAAAACCACAGCATGGGAAACACTGCTGACTAATGGAAAAACACCTGTGCCCTGGACACATTAACATCTAGAGATTAGACTCTAATGTTCCTCCATGTGGCCTTCTATCATTATCAGGAAACTGGACAAAGTAGCCACCCAGAATTTGTTATATACTTTGTTCCAGAAAGAATGAATTATCTTCTTTCTTTCTGCCTAACGCAGAACTGTATTTTCAAAATTTACCATGATTTCTTCTCTGAAAATAAAATCAGTGGCTTCTATTTAATATACACATTGTATAATAATTCTATAACTGATGAAAATTACCTGAGAGCTATAGGTAACATGATGGTGAGGATGCAAGTTACATCCATTTTTAATAAATTTATTATCTTTAGAGGAGAAGGGAAGGAGAGAAGGAGAGAAATACCAATGTGTGGTTGCCTCTCATGGGTCCCCCTGCTGGGAACTGGCCTGCAACCCAGGCATGTGCCCTGACTGGGAATCGAACTGTGATCCTTTGGTTCACGGGCCTGAGCTCAACCCACTGAGCCACACCATCCAGGGCTATATCCATTTTTAAGGCATTTTCTACCTTCTATGTTCCATCCTATCTTAGACTTGAACTTCAGTAGCTAGGTCCCTTAAATTTCAAAGAAAATCCTTGTTAAAATCAACATTTTTGTTGTCACCACTAATGGCTATTGTCATCATTGCTGACATGAACCTATGAACTACTAAACTAAACTTGACTTAATTCTTATTAATCAAGATGTCAGATAGGCCCTGGCTGGTGTAGCTCAGTGTATTGAGCGCGGGCCTGCAAACCAGAGGATTGCGGTTCAATTCCCAGTTAGGGCACATGCCTGGGTTGCAGGCCAGTTCCCAGCAGGGGACACATGAGAGGCAACCATACATTGATGTTTCTCTCCCTCTCTCCTTCCCTTCCCCTCTAAATATAAATAAATAAAATCTAAAAAAAAAGTTTTTGAAAAGATGTCAGATAGGAGCACTTACCCTATTTCTATTTGACTTAGAGTTCAATGTCAGTTCAATGAGAACTTAGAGTTCTCAATATTTTCTTCCCTTACAAAAGGTGTCATGGTATCCACTGAAAATTGAACTTTGGCTTAAAGTCAAGTGGTTAACTCAATTAGAACCACCTTAGATATTTAAGAATATGATGCTTAAGTTATCGCTGAGAAACTACGTAGTGTCTTATAGCAGAAAAGCTAACACTCCCTGAGGAGTCCATAGGGGACGTGCTAAAGTCAGACAGAAGGGGGAAGGAAGGAGAGTGGAAGGTGTGGAGGAGGTAACAGAAGGCAGGAAAAGAGCAGAGGGGAGTGGCAACTCACATTCTCACTCAGGAAGACATAGCACGTGAAAATGACTAGTTGTTTAATGTGTTTTATGGGATTTAAAACCCTATGGAATTTTATTAAAACTATGCTCAAATTAGTTATATCTTATATGACCCTATTTCCATCATATGCAAACAATGATAGTGTTACACAAAAGTATAATAGAAATAAATTGGAAGGTATTATGCCTACGCACAGAGAGGCAGCCAAGAAACCCTGGCTCTATCAGTAGAAGTTTTTTAAAGGAGGAAAACTGAAAGACCTATAGATGTATAGAAATCATATAACTATTCCAGAAGATATTTCAGATTTGTTACTTTCTATCAATATTTCCTCTGTTCCACCTTTGTTGCCAAAGAGCCTGACACATTTATAACCAATAGAAGCTGTATTTCTCATCTTGTAAAATGGGGTGATGGAAGAGAAAACAGAAAAGTGGCACTGAAACAAGGATATTTTGGATATAATGAAAAACATTGATTGTCTTATTTCTGAAAACACTTTTCAATACTAATGGAGCAGAGCCCAACGTATCATGAATCCAATGAAGCTAAGTTTTACTTGCCACTTTAGAGAATGGTAAAAATGGTAGTGTAAATATTTATCAAAGAAGTTTATATCATCCCTCTGCTTTGTTTTTATAATAAGGATAATGAAAAAATAATAAAATAACAATTATTAAAGGATCATTATGCTACTTCGCCTATCTTATCTTACTTAATCTAATCAAAGAAAAATCTCATGACTTTAGGAAGACAAATGCCACAACATTGTCAAAAAAATAATTAAGTCTTGAACAGACACTTCTCCAAGGAGGACATACAGAGGATCCAGAGACACATGAAAAGATGCTCAATATCGCTAGCTATCAGAGAGATGCAAATTAAAACCGCAATGAGATACCACTTTACACCAGTCAGAATGGCTATCATAAACAAAGCAACAAACAACAAGTGTTGGAGAGGTTGTGGGGAAAAGGGGACCCTAGTTCACTGTTGGTGGGATTGCAAACTGGTACAACCATTATGGAAAACAGTGTTGAATTTTCTCAGAAAACTAAAAATGAATATGCCTTTTTGACCTAGCAATTCCACTGTTAGGAGTATATCCTAAAAACCCTGAAACACCAATCCAAAAGAACCTATGCACCCCGATGTTCATAGCAGCACAATTTACAATAGCCAAGAGTCAGAAGCAACCTAGGTGCCCAGCAGTAAATGAATGGATCAAAAAACTATGGTATATTTACACAATGGAATTCTATGCAGCAGAAAGAAAGAAGGAGCTACTACCCTTTGCAACAGCATGGGTGGAACTGGAAAGCATTATGCTGAGTGAAATAAGCCAGGCGGTGAAAGACAAATACCATGTGATCTCACCTTTAACGGGAACCTAAACAACAAAACAAACAAGCAAGCAGAATATAACCAAAGACACTGAAATATAGAACAGGCTGACAGAGACCAGAGGGGAGAGGGGAGAGAATTTCAGGGGAAAAGGGGAAGGGTTTGCAGGAGCAGGTATAAAGGACACATAGACAAAAACTAAGGGGGGTGGATATGGGAGGGAGGTGGGGAGCACTGGAGGGGGGTGGGCTGGGATGAGAGGAAAAGACAGAAAACTGTACTTGAACAATAATTAAATAAAAAATAATTAAGTCTTTGTTCTCATCTGTCACAATGTCAATTAGTAGATGATGACCAACTTGCATGCAGCGTAGTGTTTTATGTCATTTTCAGTAGCTCCTAGAAATAAGGTTGTGAACAATTGATTGGCTGAATTAATTAATGTAATTTTGCTGCCTACTCTCTGACAGTACTGGATGTTATAGAACACAAAGAATTATAAAATATTCCCTAATTTCTTTTTTTAAATTTTATTTATTTATCTTTAGAAGGGAAGGAGAGAGGGAGAGAAATATCAATGTATGCTTGCTTCTCATGCATGCCCTGCTGGGAACTGGCCCCTGCTGAAAATTGGCCTGCAACCCAGTCATGTGCCCTGACTGGGAATCGAACCGTGATCTTTTGGTTCATGGGCCCATGCTCAATCCACTGAGCTACACCAGCCAGGGCAGTATTTCCTAATTTCAATGTGTGTGTGTGTGTGTGTGTGTGTGTGTGTGTGTGTGTGTGTAAAAGAATCTGGAAAAAATTAGCACTTTGAGCAAGTGAAAATCAGTATATTACAAACCAAAAATACCTCATCTTAATCTTCCTGTTTTTAACTGAACATTTTCCCCAAAAGGCAGAATATAGCAAGAAGAAAGACCCAGTTGAAGCTACCACGCATTATGTGACATTTAGTAGTCATTTATATTCCCCATCACTGGAAATTGTACTGGGTTTTTCATCTCATAAAAATCATTCCTCTGAGTTATGAGATTCTCTGACATTTTCCTTAAAGCCATATTCCTCTCCTTTTTGATGGCTCCAAGTTCCATTTGCCTTCGTTTCTCTGCTGTTGCCATTGTTCATTGACCTCATAGTTACTCTTATTTGTTCAGTCTCCTTTGACTCTTCCCCTACCTGAGCCCAGTTCAGCTCTCTGGTCCACCTATTGTATTGCCCCAAAACATTCCCCTCATTTTCAGTCCCACTTCAGCCACTCTCATCAAAATTAAATTGCCTATGGCCTGGCCAATTGTACCATTAATCTGACTAAGCTTTCCACTCCAATCCATTCATAAAATGGTGGCATATTTAATTTCCAAAAAAGTATGACTCTATTAAAAAGAAAGCCTTCAGCTGCAGCCTAAACTCTTCCTCTTTATTCAGTAATCACTTACTTTAAAAAAAATCTTTATTCTGATAAAAATATTGCTTTTAATACGATGATTAGTGGGCAAGGATGAAATCATATAATTATTGAAGATGAGTTTTTTTAGTAGAACCAAAGATAATTGGAAAGTAGTATCTCAGATCAAATCATTAGAATTCTGCATACAATTGCAATTAATAGCTATAAATGATATTACTAGTTTTCTCAGACTACAGAATTGACTATAAGGAAAAAAATGTGTTAATGTCTTTGACTTCAATTTGTAAGCCTAATACTTGAGTCTGAAACAATACTAACAAAAGGAAAAAGAAGAATATATGATTTAANACATTTTCCTTAAAGCCATATTCCTCTCCTTTTTGATGGCTCCAAGTTCCATTTGCCTTCGTTTCTCTGCTGTTGCCATTGTTCATTGACCTCATAGTTACTCTTATTTGTTCAGTCTCCTTTGACTCTTCCCCTACCTGAGCCCAGTTCAGCTCTCTGGTCCACCTATTGTATTGCCCCAAAACATTCCCCTCATTTTCAGTCCCACTTCAGCCACTCTCATCAAAATTAAATTGCCTATGGCCTGGCCAATTGTACCATTAATCTGACTAAGCTTTCCACTCCAATCCATTCATAAAATGGTGGCATATTTAATTTCCAAAAAAGTATGACTCTATTAAAAAGAAAGCCTTCAGCTGCAGCCTAAACTCTTCCTCTTTATTCAGTAATCACTTACTTAAAAAAAAATCTTTATTCTGATAAAAATATTACTTTTAATACAATGATTAGTGGGCAAGGATGAAATCAAATAATTATTGAAGATGAGTTTTTTTAATAGAACCAAAGATAATTGGAAAGTAGTATCTCAGATCAAATCATTAGAATTCTGCATACAATTGCAATTAATAGCTATAAATGATATTACTAGTTTTCTCAGACTACAGGATTGACTATAAGGAAAAAATGTGTTAATGTCTTTGACTTCAATTTGTAAGCCTAATACTTGAGTCTGAAACAATACTAACAAAAGGAAAAAGAAGAATATATGATTTAAAATGTTTGACAATTAAAATATAGTAAATTGGGGGTAAAAAAAAAAACAAACATTAAACTCCCAGCATCCTCTCAACTTTAAAAGTTATATGAAAGTTCATTTAAATTTTCCAAGGCTCAGTTTTTTCACCAAACTAATTTTCAAGTATTTCTTACTCATTAGCAAATAGTAAATTCAAAGTACCATATTTTTTGGACTGTAAGACACACTTTCCCTCCAGCACCACCACCCCAAATTTGGGAGAAATAATAGTTGTTAATGCTGCTGTTGAGTTCTGTTTATATTTACATTGGTGAAATATTATGTTATATGTTTTGTTAAATATTTTACCACATTTTGCCTCAAATTTTTTTTGTTTTCCTCCTTTAAAACCTAGGTGTGTCTTATGGTCTGAAAAACACAATAGGTCATTGAAAATAGGGCTCCTTCTCCCTTCTCTTTATGCCTTCCTGCAAATCATTCTAAGTCATGCTGTGCCTCTTTTCCATCAGATTCCTTGATATATTTGCCATAGCTATTTTAAAGTCTTGATCTTTTGATTCCAATTCATCTGTGGGTTATTTTCTGTTGGTTATTTTTTCTCTTGATTATGGGTTACATTTTCATGCTCTTTCAGGTATTGCATAATATTTTAATATATGCTGGACATTATGTATAAAAGAAAAAAAAGGAGACTGAAGTAAATAAATAAACTTTATGTCCAGAAAAGAGCATGCCCTGCTTTTTTTGTCATGGGATGGGGGGGCATCATATGAAACTGATCTGTTGTTGAGATAATTCTGAATTTTGTGGCACCTTTAATTAGATCCAATTCACCACTGGTTTCATTTCTTCAGCAGAACTTGGTATCTGAGCACCAGTGAGACACAGAGCTCTCTAAGCTTATAGTTCAGTTCTCAGCCTTCCATTCTGCTACCTCTCCCCAGCCTTCAGTGGGTTGCTGGTATATACTCAGGGGTAATATGCTGATAAGAACTGTGGAAATTTTGGTACATAGCTATTACAGATGAGATTCCTCTTGCAGCCTTGTGACCTGTCCCTGTCTCTGGCTCACTAGCCTTGTGCATTTAGTAAAAGCCCTGTGCGACAGAGGCAGCAGGTGATTGGGGACTCACTTTGCGACAAGGCCCTTTGGAGTTCTAATCCATCAGACCAGCCCACAGGTAGCTGTTCAAAGTCCACTGAACATTGGACTGGTTTCTTTTCCCCCCAGTCTATGGTATGTTTGCTTCTTCTTCAGGGTGCTCCCAGGAGTAAAAACAATCCTGGGTCTCTTCTCTCTGGTGAATTTTGAAAAAGAGATAAGCAATCCAGATAGCTTATCTGGATTGTTCTTCGTGCTCGTCAGTGACTATTTATTGAGATTAGAATGTGACTTCTACTGACTTCTCCAACCTTTCTTTCTACTGTGCCCAACCCCAAATCCATGAGATTTTGTTACTCTGATCCACTATCTGGTCTGGAAACATCCCACATCGATCCCGTGGAGATGGTACCATCTCCCGTCACCAGCATTACTCACATCTCCCCTGTCCAGGGAGGCATGTGAAAAACCACTGCTGCCCGGAGGCACTTCCCCTACTCTCATATCATTCTCTACCAGTGCCACTCACTGGGGGACACTGGCCTGAGTAGGACAGCAATGCTTTGTAATTTTAAAAAAATGCGTCCATTGAGAGGTTGGTTGTAAAAGGCAAAAGGATTAAACAAACGAACAAAAAACCTTACAAAGACAGACAACAGTGTGGTGATTACCAAAGTGGAAGGAGGCTAGGGGGAGGTAGCAAAAATAATAGTAACAAACATGAATAAAGAATGCATGCGTCTGAGCTTGCCATCAGGGTGTAAGTCAGGGAGCATCTTGTATCACTGTCATCTCCCTCACAACATCTAGCAAACTGCCTCATACAGAGTGGGTGCTGACGGAGTCCTCGGAGAATAAGACTTTCAATGCTCTTGTCAATTGACCAAATCCTATCTCCCAATTCTTGAGCATATGGTCATGGAAGATAGCCAGGCCTATTTCCTGTGAATCCGGGTTTCTATTGTGACTGGTCTTCAAATGAACATAGCGGAGTGATGATGTTCAGCAGGTTGGAACTGTCCTGTCTCTGGTGTGTGGGCATCAGTGCTCAGATGAGTTCTCTGGGTTGGGTCACTCCAATCCTGCTTAATGAATTGTAATAGCGCACAGATCAGTGCATGCATCAGAGCGACACACGAAAATTCACAATGGATTTTATGGAACACATTTACTATTTTTATAGCTGTACCATGATAAGTCTGCTGACAATATTTACCTCATATCAGGTAGAATACTGATGACAATAATAAACTAATACTTTATCTCTCTTAGAAATAATTTGGAGGTCACAAAGACAGACCTAAAAATCAAGGTAAGTAAAGCAGATGAATGCATAAAAAATATCACCTAGCCATCACCTTCAGAGGGAAAAAAGGGAGGGGAAATAATGATACAATTCTTTGTACATTCTTAGGAAAAATTCAAAACATTTTTTTAAAAAAACACACAATCTGTAAAAAATAAATGAAGCATCATATAGTTAAAACTTGAGGCTCAGACCTATGAAAACCTTGGGAAAGCGAGTGGTTTTCATTACTTCCAAAAGCTTCTGTGTGCCTTAGGATTAAAGAAATTGATTCTGATTCATTTAGGTGCCCCTACAAATATGAATGATCAATCATCCTGTATGGGTTGCTCAATTTTCCAACTATGCATTTAATAGTAGAACTTGTACAGTGTCCCTAATAGGTTTGTACCCATTTTTTTCTAAAAGAATTTTAGGCATGTCGAAAAATTCTTGCTATTTCACCAAAAAAGCCAGCCACATGGTCATTAAAATTTTCTGTGGCATTTAAACTTAATATGACTAAGACGTGGTTATAAAATAAAATAACACTCCATATTGGGAAACCTTTTAAAAAGCTGAATGAACCTTTTTATTCTACATACATCAGACTCCTAATGGCTTTTCAACAGTTTAGGCCATTTTGTGAAATTGCCGCAGCTGCTTCACATTAGCGCAGAGGTTTTGTCGTGAGGGGGAGAGTACGAGCTGCGAAGTCGAACGCCATCACCCCGGAGTTGATTCTGCGATTTATTCCTTGTGGGTCTCATGGTTCATTCTGTTTTCCACTTGATAAAGACTTTTGAGTAATTTTTAAAAGTAAATGCAAAAAAAATCGATATTATGTTCTCCCTGATAAAAATACCCAAATGATTCAATTTAATTATTCATGGAGTTTCTAATCATATCTGGCAATAGACCTATTAAAATATCAAACTGTATCCTCCAAACTGCTAAAATCTGTGCTTGCAAATTTGCAAAAAAAAAATCCAGCATAAATACATTATTTTGTAAAAGAGAAAAATTAATAGTAAGTGTAGCTTTTCTTTTGTATTTCAACCTCAGAATTAAAAGAAAACTGTAAAAAAGCTGGTGTTGGTCCTTAGTACACAGAATAACGCTTTGAAGTGGGTACATTATGAGTATGATCACTTAACTAGTAGAACTGCTAAGGAACCCCTGGCTGCCTTTTCTGTAGACCACATAGCATTTTACGTCTGAAGCCAAGGAAACCTTTACAATGGCTTAATATGGGCTTAAGAAGACCTGTTAAGTCTCGTTATTTCCAGTGACCTTAACTCATTCAAGAAAAGCTCCCTGCTTTTAACCTAGATTGCTTTGATTTCAATGAAAATTATTTCAATTATCTGAAAAACGTTAATAAATCTTTCTGAGTAATGTTGCTAAATCCTGACTGAGCTCTGCCCTTAAATATTTAAATAAAATTGTGGCTTTTAAATGTTATGAAAATGAAAAGTCTCGATAATTCCCAAAGAAGGTAGAAATTTGTTGAAATCCACAGGTCCTGAGCTTGTAAGCAGCCTGGGAAATGGAAACCTGGCAATTGTACCATGGCCTCAATGGACTCCTTTTTATTTATTATTTTTTTTACTGAAGAATTTCGTTCACCGGCCTACATTCATAATGTCTAAATTTAACTACCTTATCTCTTTTTAACTTTATATTTTCATTCTTTAAAAAAGACCACAAGCCAGAATATTTCACAATCGGTAGAGTCAACAACTAGATATTACACTTTCGCACGTGGGTCTCAGAGACTTTGGTAAGTGTTAACTGGTTTTTCTCATGGCCAGCGAAATAAAAAAAATTCAGCTGGCAACCAAGAGGTGGTCATAGATTCGATTCCTTTTTGGTGCATTGGAAAAATAACTATGTTTCCATCTACAGAAGAAATTAAATCCAATATAATTAAATAAGTGTTTGAGGTTCTATAAATTTATAATACAAATTAGAGCTAGCACATGGCCAAATATATCAGCAGTTACAACATGAGTCCTGGTGGGGGTGGGGAAGAAAGAGGAAAGAAAGAAAGAAGAAAGGAAGAGACAGAGAGAGGGAGGGGAAATTGATTCTCAAATGCTCACTTTATAGGCTCCTTGTAGACATGACCTCAGAAAGGAAAAGAAGCTTATAGTTTTCTATATTTAGATATGATTAGTTTGAATTCCACATATTTGACTATTCTTTTATTATATATTTTAAAACTCTATACACGCTATAATGGGATCATTATATACATACACACACATACATTCAGCACCATTTTCTTCTAAGACTTATACATGTGGGCAAAGAAAGGGCAGTATTTATATAAAATCCAAAGTTGCTGAAAGTGTAACTTGAAAGAATTTTTTTATTTTGGACGTCTATTAGTCGAAACTAATACTACAATCCTATTCAAAAAAAGAAGTTCATTTCTAAGTTTGGTTCTTCGATTCCATAAACTTAAGTGCTCTCTGAAGTCTTATTAATCAAAGACTTAACTGGCAAATATTTTTTACTATTATAAATTTTAAAGTTTGACACATTTAAACAAGAGTAGGAATCAAATCAGCATGCTGCATCAGCATTTACAACATCATAGTATGATTTAATTTTTTTTAAGTAGGATAATTATGTTTGTTTTCTACAAAAACACTATTATAGATGCCATTTCTAAGATCTTATATTTTTTAAATTATCAAGATTAAATAATTTTTTAAGTGTTTTGGCAGTAGCATTGAAATTATCCTTAAACAAAACATGGGGTGTAATAAATATTTTAAGCCAAGCCCAAAAAGAGTAAAACAAAAGAACTCTTCTCTGTTATCATGGCTATTAAGAACATGAGGTTTCTTGGCACATTTTAATCAATACTAATAGTCTCAGTTGAATCATTGAGAAATTGAAACCAAATGTTAATTTAAAAGAATGCTTAGTGGTAATTAAAACCTAATCAATCATAGAAATTTTGTCTTTATAAACAGGAAAGAACTATTTTAATCCCACACAAATTAATTATATTTATAATGATTGGCAAGTTTATTGCTCTTTTTATACATATAATTTTTAATAAGTAGTTCTTGTGATAAGCAGAAACGGTTTATACTTTCAGGATATTCTTAAATATGTAGTGATCAGCACATTTCATTATTTATAAAGTTGGTTTTTGTACTGATACAAATGCTTGTCATTGCTTTTTACTTTTTCCCTCAAATCTTGGGAAGTGTCATTATCAATTAGATGGGTTTTGTTTTTGTTTTTGCCATTTGTGAAGAGAATCCTGTGGTGGAAATGGAAATTACTTATTTATGATAGAACTGGCTTGTATTATCAAATTGTTCTTCAGAATTAAAAAAATAAATATTAAAAAGAAGCAAAAAAAAAGAGAAGATGTCTTGAATTAAGCACCCCTGTGTTCATAGCAGCGTTATTTGAGATTGCCAAGACTTGGAACCAGCCTAAGTGCCGGTAAGAAGATGAGCAGATAAAAAAGCAGTGGAACATTTACACAATGACATACCATGCAGCAGGAAACAGTAAACAAGAAGGAATTCTTGGGGTTTTTTGGGGGGGTCTATTTTTTTAATTATTTTTTTAACATTTTATTTATTTATTTTTAGAGATAGGGGAAGAGAAGGAGAAAGAGGAGGAGAGAACTATCATTGTGTGTTTCCTTCTCCCATGCTGGGGATTTGGCCTGCAACCCAGGCATGTGCCCTGACTGGGAATCGAACTGGCAACCCTCTGGTTTGCAGCCCACACTCAATCCACTGAGCTATACCAGTCAGGGCTTTTAATTAATTTATTGTTGTACAGTCGTCTGCATTTTCTCTCCACCCCTCCCCCACCCCATCCAAACCCACCCACCCCCCTTGCTTCCACCCTCTCCCTTGGTTTTGTCCGTGTGTCCTTTATAGTAGTTCCTGAAAACCCTGAAAAGAAGGAATTCTTATCTTTCACTACAGCATGGATGGAACTGGAGACTATTATGCTAAATGCAATAAGCCAGGCAATGAAAGACAAATACTATATGACCTCATTTATAACTGGAATCGAAGGAACAGAATAAACTAACAAGCAAAATAGAATCAGAGGCACGAAAACAAGGAGCAGACTGACAGCTGTAAGAGGGGAGGGAAGTATTGGGCCTGGTTGAAAGAAGGTGAAGGCTTTAGACAAAGAACGTGTAGGCATCACCCACGGATGGGAACAACAGTGTAAGGATTGACCATAGTAAGGGGGAAGCTGGGGGGAGGGGAGCAAAGGCGGGAGAATTGGGACAACTGTAATAGCATAAACAATTTTTTTTAAAAAGAAATTAAAAATATAAAAATGAAAAATGTTTAAAAACTGCATTCACTATATGCCAGAGATAAAATTGTCCTGTTTGCAAAGTAAATTGAGTCTCATAATAAAGTTTTACATTTGTATCCATTTGTACTTCTCCTTTTCCTAAGACCTAAAAATTTGGCTTTCACAGTAAAATATAATATTTACCTGCCATCATGAAACTGTGAAATAACTTTATAATGATTTTGTTGATACAACATCATTTTTACATTTATATGAAGATTTTTACATGTATATCTCAGGTATAAATAGTACTATGTAAAGATACAGATATCTTTTTTTGTTTGGGTCCAGATTTTAGGGGAAAAACATCCAGTCTTTATTAATGAATATAGTATTAGCTTTGGGATTTTTCTGATAAAACAGCCTTTATCGGGTTGAGGTAATTACCTTTTACTCCTAATAAAAAAAAGGCATTGAGTATTTTTTTAGTATTTTTATTTTATTTAAAAAAATTTTTTATTTATTTACCTTTAGAGGGGAAGGGAAGGAGAGAGGGAGAGAAATATCAATGTATGGTTGCCTCTCATGAGTTCCGTGCTGGGAACTGGCCTGCAACCGAGGCATGTGCTCTGACTGGGAATCGAACCGCGATCCTTTGGTTCACAGGCTCACGTTCAATCCACTGAGCTACGCCAGTCAGGGCTTTTTTTTAGTATTTTTAAATCATGAAGTGGTGTTAGATTTTATCAACTGCTTTTTTTTTGCATACTGAGGTTATCATGTAGTTTTATTCTTTATTCTATTAACATAAAGTTGATTAATTTTCATATATTGAACTAACCTTACATTCATGGGATAAATCCCACTTGTTCATGGCCTATTTTCCTTTTGTTATGTTCCTGTACTGTACTTGGTAGTATATTGTTGAGAATTTCTGTTTTTATACTTAGGAGGTATGTTGGTTTGTAGTTTGCTTTCTTTATGATGTCTTTTCTGATTTTGGTATCATAGAGTAGTTGGTTGGGTTCTCTCTTATTTTTCAGATGATTTTTTAAGGATTATTATTAATTCTTCTTTAAATATATATAAAATTCATCAGCAAAGCCACACAGGCTTGGGCTTTCGTTTTGGGGTAGTTTAATTTGTTACTACTTCAAAATCTTTACATATTATATATTTATTCAGATTTTCCATTTCTTCATCAATCAGTCTCAGTAGTTTGTGTGTTTCTAGGAATTTTTCCATTTCATCTAGGATTCATAATTTGTTGGCATAAAATTATTTATAATATTTTTATACCTATAAAATATTATAAATATAATATCAAGAGTGATATCTCCTCTTTTACCTGTAATTTTAGTAATTTCAATTTTCAGGATTCTTTTCCCCTGGTGAGTCTGACTAAAGGTTTGTCAGATTTGCTGATCATTTCCTGGAACCAACTGTTGGTTTCGCTGATTTTTCTCTATTGTTTTTCTACTCCATTTTATTTGTTTCTACATTAACTTTTCATTGTATTCACTTCATGTGGCTTGCTTTGGATTTAGTTTCCAATTCCTTTTCTAATTTCTTAAGATAAAAGTTTAGGTTATTAATTTGAGATGTTTTAATATAAATGTTTACAATTACAGTTTGCCCTATAAGACTGCTTTAGCTGCATCCTGTAAAGTTTAGAATGCTGGTTTTTTTCATTTATCTCAACATAGTTTGTCTAATTTCACTTGTGATGTTTCTTTTTATGTACTCCTTTGTCTCTGGTTTTTTTTTGTTCATCACTATATTTGGTGAGGTTTATTTATGTTGCTGTTTATAGTAGCAGTTTATTATTTGTATTAATGTTTCATATTCTATTTAATACATATCTTGCAGTTATCCATTTTACTATTGAGGGGCAATGGTTTGTTTTCTTCAATTTTTGTTTATTATGAGTAAAGCTCTTTTGTTTTGGGGTAGACATACAAAGTGAGTTCCCTTGAGTATATTTTTAGCAGTAAACCTACTTATAAGGATAGGCTTAGTTTTAATATAATATCCTATGAGTCTGTGATGCCTACTTTGTAACTCAATAACTTGAATTCTAAGCAAAATAAAAAGCAATATGAGCTGATGTAAATAAGGTATCTATAAGGCTTTACTTGAACCCTTCTATTTTACGAGCACAATGCAATTTTTATATATGTATATGTAGTTGGTCTGCTTTAAGGTGAGTGTTTTGGGCTGGGTATTATTTTTCACTTGTTCATTATGTTTAAGTTTTTTAAAATAATCAAGTAAATTACATAAATTTAAAAGTATGCACTATGTGCTTTTAAGTTTGATGCTAAAGAAAATAATTTGCATTAGTATGTAAAAACTAAAGTTATTTTTACCCTTGCCAATCTGACACAATAAAATATTTATAGGCTTAGGGATGAGTACTCAGCATAGCAGTTGAAAACTATTTGAGGAAGAGTTTAAGGTCAGTAAATATACCATCATATGATATATGAGGTAACTGGATCTTACATTTATATACAAGCAAAAGTAATATATCAGAATGGATTTTTCAACATCTTTATAAAATGCATGCATATGAAAATATGAATTTAACACTCCCTTTGCACTGAAGACCAAGGTGCCTTTGAAATGTAATGAGTTGGAAGCAGGGAAAGTTTTCATTTCCTTCATATTCTTGGAGAAAATAATATGTGTAAGTGAAAGTTTTCAGTTGCAGTGAATCTGCCAGTTCATTTAGGTTCCACTATAAATTAAGCAGATCTCTAGAGATGAAGGCTGATGGAAGGAAACATATAGTTAAGACAATCTACAGGTTATCACAATCATTAGAACTTTTTTTCAGAAGTAACCCTTCAGGAAAGTCTCTATCTAATCACAAAATTCAAATGCTTTCTTCTATTGTGCTTTTAGTGTGTGACCAAGGAGAGTATGTGGGAAAATAACCAGAATGTTCCTAAGGAGCAGATCTCTGAGCATAGATAAAAGTCTTCTCAATCTACTTTTGTATGTTTTCACTCTCATTTCCCTTCGAATGATTTTGAAATATTCATTAAGAAGATCAACATTTTACTTTGCACTTTGATAATCACTTTAGTATTTTCCTAAAGACACACTTTAAATTTGGCTTAGACTGTAGTTCATTATTTGGTAATTAAAACACTAGGTAAAGTATATTCCTATTTTTGTTAATTTCATTGAATTTTTCTACTGTGAGTGTATTCCCCAAAAAACTGTAAAATAAAGTTTTAAGAAGTCAAACCAGGAATGGTAGAAACTGTATTTTTTTTCTTTTTTTCTTTTTGACACTATTACAGATGTCCTCATGGCTCGCTCTACCCTCTCCCCCTATTCCCGTCTCCCCCTTCCCTCTGGCCATCACCACACTCTTGTCTGTGTCCATGGGTTATACATATATGTTCTTTGGCTAATCCCTTCACCTTCTCATCCAGTTCCCCCCTCCCGTCTGACAGCTGTCAGTCTGTTTTATGTATCAATGCTTCTGTTTCTGTTTTGTTTGACAGTTTACTTAGTTTATTTATTTTGTTATCCTCGCCAGAGACATTTTTTCATAGCTTTTAAAAAGAGAGAGATGGTGGGGGAGAGAGAGAGAAAAAAAACATTGATGTGAGAAACATCAATTGGTTGCCTTTCGTAGGCTCCTGGACTGGGGTAAACCTGCAACCCAGGTATGTGCCCTGATCAGGAATTGAAACCTCAGCCTTTTGATATCTGGACCACACTGGGCCACACTGGCCAGGGCTGTTCATCACTTTATTTTGTTCTTTATTACCTTAAGGTACATCAGCAAGGGTAACTTTCTGAGACTATTTCACACAGCCATGGCACAGAGTGTCTGTGATCACAGGATATGAAAAGATAATCCACCATCAACAAGTCTTTACAGTAGTTCTTCTGTGTTTATTATTATGGGTAAATGGATGGACTTTGAGACACACAAAATTATTTTTTAATTAATTGCTTATTACATAGATAACACATTTTATTTTAAAACATATTCTTAAATCCAGTAATGTTTCATCTAATCAATTATAAGACAAATCATATCACAAGTGTTGTCCTATTTTTTATCATACCCTTTTTAAAATAATTGATAGCACTCTGTATTTACAGCATTAGAATATGTCAGGGAAAAGAAAAATAATGAAAATTTGCATTTGCTTTTATTGCCAATACTTTTGTGTTTCTGGTATGTCAATGTTGATGCAAGTAAAAGCCTGAAGTCTACAAAATTCTCTGGTCTGTTCTTTCTAGAAATCAAGAATGTGTACTTGATGAATAAGGCTTGGTTTGAAAAGTGAGTAAGTTTTCCAAATTTCAGTTTTCCTCAATCAAAAAAGCCTTATTTTGAAGTATTGTGAATATTTGCTGAATATCATTATAAAGAATAACCAAAAATTTATATCCAAGTAAGTCTCCACTGGAGCCATGTGCTCTGAAAATGCCCAAGGTGAACTGGGCATGAAACAGAAATAATTTTAAGTGATTATTTTATAAAATAGTATCATTCATCCAGGAAGTTCATTCTTATTACTATGCACAAATCATCATTTCTTTTGCTTCTAAATATCCTGCTTCTAAGAAGTTCATAGAAAATCATAGCTGAATAAAACCAGAGAGTTCATATCATTTGTTATTGGATGAGTAGTTTTCCAATCTTGTCTTAACACTCCCAGTAATAGAAAATCCACCATTTCTTAACAGCTCAAATTTAAGAAACTTCTTCTTTATATTCATTTCTTTTTTAAAAAATATATTTTATCAATTATACCATTACAGTTGTTCTATTCCTCCCTTCATTCCCCTCCACCCGCACACTCCCTCCCCCACCATTCTACCCCCCTTAGTTTATAACCACTTGTCTCAATTTCTTTAGATTCTATATTTCCCCCACTATTCTCGCCCTCCCCCTATCTATTTTCTACCTACCATCTATGCTATTTTCTGTGCCTTCTCCACCCTTCTCCCCCTCCCACCCCCCTGTTTCTAACCCTCCATGTGTTCTTCATTTCTATGGTTCCACTCCTGATCTAGCTGTCCTCTTGGTTTGCTTTTGTTTTAGGTGTGGTTGTTAATAACTGTGTGTTTGCTGTCCTTTCACTGTTCATATTTTTCATCTTCTTTTTCTTATATAAGTCCCTTTAGCATTTCATATAATAAGGGCTTGGTGATGATGAACTCCTTGAACTTGACCTTATCTGAGAAGCACTTTATCTGTCCTTCCATTCTAAATGAAAGTTTTGCTGGATAAAGCAATCTTGGCTGTAGGTCTTTGGATTTCATGACTTGGAATACTTCTTTCCAGCCCCTTCTTGCCTGTAAGGTCTCTTTTGAGAAATCCGCTGACAGTCTGATGGGTACTCCTTTGTAGGTGACTGTCCCCTTATCTCTTGCTGCTTCTAGGATTCTCTCCTTCATTTTAGTCTTGGCTAATGTAATTATGATGTGCCTTGGTGTGTTCCTTCTTGGGTCCAAATTCTTTGGCACTCTCTGAGCTTCCTGGATTTCCTGGAAGTCTATTTCCTTTGCCAGACTGGGGAAGTTCTCCTTTATTATTTGTTCAAATAAGTTTTCCACTCGTGGCTGTTTCTTTCCCCCTTCTGGTACCCCTATAATCCGGATGTTGGAATGGTTAAAGATGTCCTGGAGGTTCCTAAGCCTCTCCTCATTGTTTTGAATTCTCATTTCTTCATTCCTTTCTGGTCGGATGTTTCGTTCTTCCTTCTGGTCCATTCCATCGATTTGAGTCCCAGGTTCCTTTCCATCACTATTGGTTTCTTCCTGTGCATTTCCCTTCATTTCAATTAGTTTAGCATTCATATGTTCCTCTAATTTGTGACTATAATCAACCAGTTCTGTGAGCATCCTGATAAATAGTGTTTTAAATTGGGCTTCTGAGAGGCTGGCAATCTGTTGGTCGCTTAGAGTTATTGGCTCTGGGACTTTGAGTTCTTCTTGCGCCATCTTTTGGGCTGTTCGTGCCTGTTAAGTAGCAGGATTGGAGCCCTAGGTTTTCACCAGAGCAGGGCAACTCAGTCACTGGGTTGTGACGTTGTATGTGGGGGCAGGGTCAAAGAGGGACAATGGCTTCCCTCTGGGAAGTCTTGGGGCCTGCTGCCCCGACCCCCACCGGCACCACAGCCACCACCGTCACCAGGCCCACATGTTTCGTTCCACTGCAGGCGAGTATGCCACCGCTGTCAGCCCTCCACCACTGGGTTCGCCCCCTGGGACCTGCGTGGTCCGTCTCACTGTGTGAGAATGTGCGACCTTGGTCAGTCTGCCCTGCACCCCGACTGGTTCCGGGCTGCCTGCGCGTCTGGGTCAGGGGATCTGTCCAGCCCGACCCAGCTCCGCTGCTGGCTCCGCCTCTCTTACCGTCCCCGTTGAACGGTTCGTAGCTGTCGAACTTCCGTATAATTCCGTTTTCTGGTCTTTGGGTGTGTCCTAGTTCTCCAAAACTTTTGTTGTATTCAAACTTGGTTGTAGGAGAAGGCACAGTGTTTCCACCTATGCCTCCATCTTGGTGGAAGTCCCTATATTCATTTCTTGAACTTATATTTATATTCCTATATTTATCAATGCCAATCTTCTCATAATTCCTTTCTTTTGATATTACTTCTGCCCTCTGAAAATATTAACAAGAATAATCATTACCATTTACTGAGGTCTTATTATGTACAAGAATGACAATAGGCATTCACATATATAGATGTCCTCACCTAAGTTTTCACACTAACCTGAAAAGTAACTAGCATTCATCATTCCCTAATTTTCTCGATGTTAAAAAGGGATAACTTGCCTGATAGTGTATTACTAAACAACAAAGCTGTATTTCAAACCCAGATTTGAAGAGACTAAGATTTTCATGATATTGCTGTATTCAGATTATCGCATTTATGTATTTAAGACTAATGATCCTATCTGTGTAAGCTTATGCTTTCTTAGCTAAATGCACCTGGTTTATTCCACTGTGCCTGCTATATCAATGTTTTCATGACTGTGCTATTGTATCCACTCAATTCTGGGAAGATCCAGTTTGCCAATATCCCAGCAAAGTAAGCTATCCAGAAAAGAACACAATGTCCTATCTCTTCTCTATATAGAATATAGAGGCACACTATAACCTTTCTTTCTCCAGATATTAATGTTTCTAGTAATGCAAACTGAAATGGCATAATTTTTGAAGCCTCATTATAGAATAAAAAACTCATCAACAAAAGCTTTGAAATTTCTTTTACAGATTTTGCTATTTAGTCCCATTGCCCTACATTTTACCTCTACAGTTGTCCCTTTAAGCATCGATATATGTCTACATTTTTTCATGGAGATTCATATTGAATTTTTCTTGTATACATTAATTTATTAATTTCAGCTTGTGGAAATTAGTTCAAATAATGAAAAATAACATCTATTGTGTTTGATATTTCCCATAGCTTGAAGTTCTAAAATTTGACAGTTGGCTATGTATGTCTTTTTTTAAGAAAATACTTGAATGAGAACAGGGCAACTGTATAACAGAGTACACTAAAGAAAAATTCTTGTAGAGACTAATTCCAAGTTTCAACCTCTCTCTCTTAGAATAATAGAGTAAGTAAATAAGACATTCAAAGAATTGACCAAATCATGAATAAAAAGCCCAGTTCTTTATTTCATGGCCCAAAAGTAGGTATGGTGGACAGTGAGTGATTTTGTGCCTTAGTTTTGTACCTTAGTTACCAAGACACCACAAGGTTAAATCTGTGCTGCCCATTCCAGCTGTAAAAACCCAAATTTGAACAGAGCTGCAATTTAATGGCTATGAAATACTACAGCTTTGCAAGGCATAGAAACAGGATCTGTGAATGAAAATTTTAGAGGAATTAATTTGGCACAACTGAAGGAAAAGTTTTAGAGATTAGAAAGGGAAACTGATGTGATTGCACACCTAGTGTATGCCAATAAGTTTAAATATATGACAAATTGATTCTCATGTCACAAAGTGCTTCTGAATAATTGACTAGAATAGAAGAACTAGTTGTGAGTTCCAAGCTGCATTCTTTGTTGAGATAAATACATTTTATTTTAGATATTAAAATTGTTCCTTTTCTACATAAACCAACCTAATGAGTTTTTTATATGTAAAAACTTAGTGAAAATTGTCTTCTAAAAATGATTTGAGATAATGCATTACCTGACTAAGCTATTCTGTGTAAAGTGGGTTATTGAGGAGATAATGGGGGAAAGGGTAAAGGGTTTACAAAAAAAGATTTCTAATTCCTCTATTAAGCAACAGAAAAAAGTATGGTTGTACTATAACCTTCCCCTTAACTCAGATTATTATTATTTTAAAGCAATCTTTATTTTCTTAGTATTAATTTAGAATTCCCTATACTGGTAAACATGTACATTTATGTATGTGTTCGTATGCATGACATCTGTCTGGAAAAAGTCCAACCATTGTTAATATTATAAGAACAATATTGAGCAACATTGATGTAACCTGGGAGCCGAGGAGACTGGACTGGATTGCTCATGTGTGAACATGACAACTTCACTCTACTAGTCAGTAAGATGCCCTTGAGTGAATATGTGCACAGTGTGACTGTCACTTTTAAAATGAGGGAGTAGAGCCCTGGCTGGTATAGCTCAGTGGATTGAGCACGGGCCTGCGAACCACACGATCGCGGTTCGATTCCCAGTCAGGGCACATGCCTGGGTTGTGGGCCAGTTCCCAGCAGGGGACTCACGAGAGGCAACCATACATTGATATTTCTCTCCTTCTCTTCCTCTCTAAATATAAATAAATAAAATCTTAAAAAAATAGAAATAAAAAAATGAGGGAGTAGAGCAATAAATCCATATCAATTTTTTTTGCATTAAGCTTGAACATTCCTCTGCAAAAATTATTTGGATGATTCACAAAGCTGTAGCTATGGGTAATTGGTGATTGGCAGCTTCATCACGACAACACACCCACTCATGTCTCCTTTTTTAAAAAAATATATTTTATTGATTATACCATTGCAGTTGTTCTATTCCTCCCTTCATTCCCCTCCACCCTACACACCCCTCCCCCACCCTTCCCCCCTTTAGTTTATGCCCACGTGTCTCAAGTTCTTTAGATTCTATATTTCCTCTACTACTCTTGCCCCCCCTATTTTTTACCTACCATCTATGCTACTTATTTTCTGTCTCTTCTCCCCCCTTCTCCTCCTCCCACTCCCCTGTTGCTAACCCTCCATGTGTCCTTCATTTCTATGGTTCCACTCCTGATCTAGCTGTCCTCTTGGTTTGCTTTTGTTTTAGCTGTGGTTGTTTGTAACTGTGAGTTTGCTGTCCTTTCACTGTTCCTATTTTTCGTCTTCTTTTGCTTAGATAAGTCCCTTTAACATTTCATATAATAAGGGCTTGGTGATGATGAACTCCTTGAATTTGATCTGATCTGAGAAGCACTTCATCTGCCCTTCCATTCTAAATGAAAGCTTTGCTGGGTAGAGCAGTCTTGGATGTAGTTCTTTGGATTTCAGGACTTGGAATACTTCCTTCCAGCTCCTTCTTGCCTGTAAGGTCTCTTTTGAGAAATCCGCTGACAGTCTGATGGGACCAACTTTGTAGGTGACTGTCCCCTTATCTCTTGCTGCTTCTAGGATTCTCTCCTTCATTTTAGTCTTGGCTAATGTAATTATGATGTGCCTTGGTGTGTTCCTCCTTGGGTCCAAATTCTTTGGCATTCTCTGAGCTTCCTGGATTTCCTGGAAGTCTATTTCCTTTGCCAGACTGGGGAAGTTCTCCTTTATTATTTGTTCAAATAAATTTTCCACTCGTGGCTGTTTCTTTTTCCCTTCTGGTACCCCTATAATTTGGATGTTGGAACATTTAAACATGTCCTGGAGGTTCCTAATCCTCCCCTCATTTTTTTGAATTCTTGTAACTTTACTTTTTCCTGTTTGGTCATTTCTTTCTTCCTTCTGGTCCACCCCCTTGATTTGAGTCCCAGTTTTCTTTCCATCACTATTGGTTTCTTACTGTGCATTTCCCTTCATTTCAATTAGTTTAGCGTTCATATGTTCCTCTAATTTGTGACTATAATCAACCAGTTCTGTGAGCATCCTGATCACCAGTGTCTTGAATTGTGCATCTGAGAGTTTCGCTATTTTCTGGTCACTTAGAGTTATGGGCTCTGGGGCTTTGAGTTCTTCTTGAGCCATAGTTTGGTCTGTTCCTGCCTGTTACTATGAGGAGCAGAGCCCTAGGTGTTCATCAGGGCCGGGCCACCGGGTTGCTGGGTTGTGACGCTGTATATGGGGGCGGGGCCAAAGGAAGACAAGGGAGAGCACCCTTTGCTTCCTCCCACTGCCACCGGGGGCCGGCCGCACGATTCGTCCCACTGCTCGCGAATGGGCCGAGCGAATCATCCCACTGTGCGCGAATATGTGACAGAGGTCAGCCGCTGCTGGGTTCGTTGCTGAGGGCTGCGCAGTCCGTCTCACTTCTCACTCCCGCCGTCCTGAGCCCTCGCTGGGTCCACCACCAGCGCTACCCTGGATGCCTGGGCGCCTGGGGTCAGGGGATCCTTCCTGCCCGACCCAGCTCCGCTGCTGGCTCCGCCCCTCTTACCCGTCTGGTAGAACGGTTCGTTGTTGTCAGACTTCCGTATAGTTCAATTTTCTATTCTTTGGCTGCATCTTTGTTCTCCAGACCTTTGTTGTATTCAAACTTGGTTGTGGGAGAAGTCACAGTGTTTCCACCTACGCCTCCATCTTGGTGGAAGTCATCGTGTCTCCTTTTGTGCAGACTTTTTGGGTGAAATATCAATTTACCCAGATGATTCAGCCCCCCTATATCCCAGCTTTGGTGCACTGCAACCTCTGATTTTTTCCAAAACTAAAATCACCTTCAAAAGAGAAGTGACTTCTGGCCATTGATGACATTCAGGAAAATAGGACAGGGCAGCTGATGAAGACTGGGAGAACCGTGTGAGGTCCCAAGGTGCCCCCTACCTCAGAAGGGGACTGAGGCATCATTATTTCTCGTATCTTGTATCTTTTTCAATAAATGTCTCTATTTTTCATACTACATGGCTGGATACCTTCTGCGCAGACCTCATATGTGCGTACATACATTTGTTTTAGTCAGTTCAGGCTGATATATAACAGGATACCATAGACTGGGTAGCTTATAAAGAGCACAGATGTATTTCCCACAGTTCTGGAAGCTGAGTAAGATGAAGGCACCAGCAGATTTGGTGTCTGGGGAGAGCCCATTTCCTGGTTCATAGTAAGCCTTCGTCTCTCAGTGGAAGGGGCAAGGGAGCTCTCTGGGGTCTCTTTTATAAGGACATTAATCACATTCATGATGGCTCTATCCACATGAGGTAATCTCCCCCTCATACCATTACACTGGGGGTTAGGTTTCAATATATGAATTTTAGGGGGAAGACATAAACATCCAATCTATAGCAATATACGTGTATTTGCATGTGTGTCTATGTGTATAATGAAATTAGGAGAAAAATAAGCCTACGGTTCACCTTAAGTTGGAGGGAAGGGAAAGACTGACTTCTGGAAAAATATTGATGTTAGATTATTCTATTTGTTAAAAATCCTTTGTTTAGAGTTCCCCACATTGTCAGAGGGACAGGAATTTTCCCTTCGATGTAGTAGAAGTTCCCAGGCACGGCCTATCATCCGAGGTACAGATAAATCCTGTCTTCTGTACCTGTCCAGAAGACTCCAAAGGTGGAAAGAAAACAGCTTCCCATCCTAAGGTCACAAAGAGCTAAGGGACTGAATTTGACATAGATGAGATTACTCCAGGCCTGCTTTGCTGGGAGTAGTGAGGTCCCCCTGTGATATGGCAACAGACCAAAAGCAAAGGCAGGACCTGGAGGTTGCCTCAGTGAGGCAAGTTAGGAGCTCAGTAAAAAGGCCACCAATAGGAGAGTCCTGGAGTGAGGCTGACCTTATTCCTACACTTGAGAAAAATCATTTATTTGTAGATTCCGTTTTTTTCTGGAATTCCCATCCATGTTCCCAAGTCTCTAATAGAGTCACATGAAAAGCGATAGCTGCATTCTGCCTCTGCCCTGTAGGATTGAGAGGAGGCTCTGTATTCCTTGCTGGGAGTGATGCTTCATGGGGAAGCAACATAAGCCAGAAGGAAGCCAGTGTGACTCCTTGAAATGCAGAATGGCTCAAAGGAAGAGCAGAGCAGAACCTAATTAAATGACGCTTATAACGTGTCTGTGGAGCACCCAGAACTACTAGGTTCACCAGAATGTTTGTGGTAAGAACATAAGACAAGCAGAAGTGTAAGTCACATTACTGCAATTTGTACATTACTGCAATTTGTACAAAGGAGACACGTGCTCTCCTCTATGTAACTTCTACTAGACACCTCTAGAAACTTCTGCTAGACAAAACACAGTATTTTCCAGTAGTTAATTACCATAACAACGCTTTGAAAGAGATACTTACAAATTGTTTCATACTTAAGAAACAGATGTTTTGAGAAGCCAAGTTCCTTACCCAACTACAATATGGCTCCTAGAAACCAACTATAAGTTTTGGATTGAGTTATATGACTCAAAAGCTTATTTTGTCTTTGAACCACACTACTTTTCTAAACATGAAAATGGCTCTATTAAAAAGTAATTAAGGTTCTGTTAAAAGGATTTAGACAGAGTTTGAATGGCAAGATGTCTGGGGATATTATAAAGAAGGTTCTTTATAATATCATTGGACCATATCATTCCAATATTCCATGATTCTTGCTTTTTGGCCCCGCATTCATTGAAATCTAATATCTTCAGGTGATCATAAGGCAGATATCATAGTACATTATTCTCTGGTTTTTCTATTCCTGAAATAAATTTGATCAACTGAAACAAGGAACGCTGATCATTATTTCAGAACGGCAAGCAGAGCTGGGCCTTCTGTAGCATTTTTTTTAGAAGTCCAATGCGCTATCCATTGCGCAACGGAGCCACCTCTGTGGCATTTTTTTAAAGAAAACAAATGACACCTGGATGAGGCCTCACTGTTTCCAAAACCGTTGCAACATCAGCAGTTAGCCACAGAGTCAAATGTGACGATTTTAACGACTTCAGTGGAGTGCTGGCATGGAGAGGAGTACAGTCTTAGGGGTTGGCACAGCTCATGAGGGAAAAGCCCACGTTCTGCCAAGGTAATGAAAACGCTGACGATCTGCCAGGGTTAATTAATAACACAGTCAGGAGACCCTGCTCGTCAATGGCCACTTGGAGGTGGACCAAGGGCCGCTTGAGGGAAGCTGGGCTGCCTGCCATGCTGGTCATATCATAAGCTGCAATTAATGGGGGCAGAGAGTCAACAGAAATATTTTGTCTTGACCTGATTGTACTGAGAGCCTCCCTATTTCCTCTAAACATATAGCTCCGATGTAGAAAATAAAGTCCCCAACTGCCCTACCTTTGGACCTCCAACTGTCCTTCTGCTCTGCCTGCATTCTTCCTCTCCTGCCTTTCTCTTAGATCTGGTACCCTAATGCCTCTAAAAACCTCATTACAACACTTTCATACAAGTTTTCTCTTCACATCTAGAAAAATATATGTAAATATTTATAATTTTAAATGACAGACCCAATGGACCTCCTTCCCCCAAAACCATTCACAGCTGCCCTCCTCATTGCCTCCTACACTAAATAATTCAATATCTGCAGACATCCAAAGGTCTTCCCTCACAACCTCTTAAAAGCTATCATTTCCTCATTTACATAAAACAGAAGAGCATTTTTCCAGGAAGGATACTTTCTAAAAAAGAATAATGTAAGGACGTTTTGTTATTTAGTATTTAAAAATAGATCTATACAAATTTATTTAGGTTTTTCAGAACTATGTGGCCTCCTCAAATTCCAGAAGCTTTCTCAAATATACTGCAAAAGATGAAGACTTTAAAAATGAGCAGAAATTTATTCTGCTGGTCAGTGAGTGTTGCTAGTTTCCCTAACAAATGTGCAAATAAATCATGAAATGGATTGCATTCCAGTTGTTATCTGACTGAATATGATTTGAAGATAATAAAAACTGGCAAGCTATATAAGCTCCATGAGGAGAAAATGAAAAAAAATTAAAATATATCTTTCAGAAAAGAATTGCTAAACCCTGTGCTATGATTTGCTTTCTTTGGGGATTGCCCAATAACTAGCGCTGATAAATAGGCCGGGCCAGGACTAGGATTAGGCAAGTGAAGCACTGGCCTTAGCCACAAAATTCAAGACAGTGCCAAAAGACTCAGTAAATAAGATAAATAGTGTTTGTGTGTATTATTTTTTAGAATTCAACATGAAAGCAAAAACTTATGATTAACACAACATCAAAATTTTAACTACAAACCTGTTTAGCTAATGTGTGTTAAAAAACAAAAAAAAGAGAGAATGAAATTATTTGGTGTAATTTATAATGATCCGTCAAACTCTCAACTGTAATTCAAATTTTTCTCAAAAAGTTAAAGTGGAACTCTTATACAATCCAGCAACCCCACTTCTGGGTACGTATCTAAAGGAAGCTAAACCGTACCTTGAAGAGCGACCTGCACGCTCATGTTCATTGCAGCATGATTCCAAGAACCAACACGTGAAACAGCCTAAGTGTCCATCAACAGACGAATGGGTAAAGAAAATGTGGGAGACGGAGAGAGAGAGAGAATAAACACAAGGGATTATTCAACCCTAAAAAGGATGCCCTGTCACTTGTACATGGATGAACCAGGAGGACATTATGCTAAGTGAGGTCAGGCAAACAGAGAAAAACAAATACTGTGTGATCTCACTTGTAGGTGAAATCTGTATTTTTAAGAAGCCAAACCCACAGAAACAGAGAGTAGAAAAGTGGATGCTTCAGAGAAGGAAAAAGGGCAGAGGTTGGTCACAGGGTAAAACTATCAGTTATAAACGAATCATTTCTGGGGATTTGTGGTGCAGCATGGTGACTGTAGTCAATAACACTGTGTTGTGAGCTAGACAGTTTTTTAACTTTCTACTTTGCTAAGTAAGTCCATTTAAGAACGTACATGAATGTTATACAAGAAGCATCACTTTAACCACAGAAAGAAGGAAGATGTACAATGAAAAAAACTATAGTACTCAAAGTGGAACAAGTTGATCTTTTGGAAAATCTATATTGCTCCTCTTTTTTGGTCATTTTTATTGTATTTTTTCCATTACCATTTAGTCCCCCCCCCACCCCTGTAATCACCACACTGTTGTCCAAGTCCATGAGTCCATTCTCCTTTTTGTTCAATCCCTCCACCCCCAACCCCTCCCCTGAAAGCTGTTATCCTGCCCTCTATCTATGAGTCTGTCACTATTTTGTTTGTTAGTTCAGTTTGGTGAACTAGACATTCACTAAGAGAGTGGATCTTAAGCATTCTTATCACACACACACACACACACACACACACACACACAATGGTAACATGTGAGGTGACAGATGTGTTAACTCAATTGTTGGGGTTATTTCACACTGTATGTATGTATGAAATCACCACATTGTACACTTTAAATATATACAATTTTATTTGTCAAATACATCTCAATAAAGCTAAGAAAAAATAACCCAACTATGGAATAAAATGTGCAATGGGGAAAAGAAAAGAAAGGGTAACTTGGTAACAGACATTAGAATTCCTTCGGGGAAGAAAATGTCCTCTACTGCAAAAAGGCACCCTGGTCAGCCTTTCCGGTAACAGGATCTGCGCCCTCAGCAATGGCCAGTATGGGTTGAAGTGAGGAAAAGAGGAAAAAATGACTCATCAATACAGAGGAAATAGTTTTCAAGGTGTCTGCACAGCCTGAAGAAGAAAAGAAAGAACAAGAGGACAAGAAAGGTGGTGAGCTGGGTGTCTATGAGGAGGAACATGAAATTTTTAAGGACAAGGCCTTCTGTGGTTCAATTGTAGGTGACCAGCTCTGCTGCCCTGGGTCACAAGTGCTACCTTCAGTGGCGTGACACCTTCAGGGGTCTTCCATACATACATGCTTGAATCAGAGAAGTGGGGAGATCTGCATACTGACATATGATATAGGGAAGAGAACTCCGAAGCTAGACTGCTTAGTCTCAATCCTGACTGTTCAGTTGGTTTTATTAATCTGCCTATTCTACTTTCCACATGAAGAGGCAGAGGGACATGTGTATGCAGATCTTTGTGGGAGAATCATTTATTATTCTTCCCACAGGGGAAACAAACCTAAAAGAGAAGTTGTGAGATCAAAGGATATAATCCTACTAAGTCACAGGATTCCTTGTTTTGTTTTTTGCCATCTACATGAAAATAAATTACTCCCACCCCTTTTAGTTTCTGTACCTTATAAAAATAGAAACAATTTCTGCCTGATAATGATACAGGAGAAAGCCCTGCATTGACTAATTTGATTTCCAAGAGTTGCATGGTCCAAACACTAATTAACAGAAAAGGACCACGAGGAACACAATACAAAGAGTCCTCCTAACATCACAGACAGTAGGCTTGTTTGGAAAAGAGATTGCAGTTCAGGGAGGGTTCGTGAATATTGCCATTTGCTGAATTGCATGCTGTTTGTCTTTTCAATCTTGAGATTCCCCCACCATTGGACCTTTATGTCCATTAGGAAATGATACAATCCAAGGACAAAGTGCGGAAATCAGCAGAGGTAGAGGTGTGGAACATGTTTCTATTTCTTGAAGAAAATTATCAGTGAGATGAGACAGACTCACTTCCTGGGGAGTTTCCAAATTTGTTGTTTACCAATTGATTCATCTTACGAATGGTGCTGTAAAACATCAGGTCAGAGGATAGCCTTGCTTACCGAATCTGTTCCCCCCACCAGACAGCATGATACACTTCCACAGCTTAATAGGCCTCCTGCAAATGACTCAAGGGACGGGAATTTCACCACCTCTCGTGGGAGATCCTTTTATGGCCTCTGAAGTCTCACTCATTATGAAAGTCTTCCTGATGAAACCATTTTTTCCCTTTCTTCAGTTCATTCATTACCCTTAGATAATCCCCTAAAGACTATCACCACAATCCCTTTACTTTGGGGCGGACTATACTTTCAATTATCTGCAAATGGCTATCAGGTTCCCACCCCACACGCATGCACACACACTCCTTAGCTCTTCGGCCAACCTACACACATGTAATTCTTTTAATCTTTGCTCATACATCAAAACCTCCAGCTGCTTAATCATTTTAGCTCCTCTAATAAGCAGCGAATTTGAAGGGGGATTATGGTTTCCTTCTCAAGCTTTTCTCATGTCAGCTGTATCCCTTCTTCTCAGCCACATGCCAGATTTCTGTATGCCAATAGCCATTCATCAACAGAAATGAGGTTTTTCTGGAATGCTGTGTTCTATAGTACAGGGGGGGAAAAGATCCCTCTTACCCATAACTCATTTCTAGGGTGAATCAATATTTATACAAACTAATAAAGAGGAAAATTCTGGAAGAAATCAGGGACTACCCTAAATTTTCAACCCCCTGAGGAACTTTTTAACTATAAGTAAAATTTCAAAATAATATGTTCCATTTAAACATACTTACTCCATTTAAATAAAGGAAATTCAATCATCTGTAGGGAAAGGAGTGTTGAAGAATTGATTACTTATTTCTTTACTGATAAAATAATGAGCTGAGATGAGTGCCCCAAATGTAAAAAGACCCTCCTTGTTCTTTAACCACTGTCTGAATAACCGGTAGCTTCCATGGTCCTTCAAGAGGATCATATACAATCTTTGACTCTAACCGAGACGACTAGAGGAGCCTCATCCTCGTTATACAACCTCACCACTGTTCTTTTCCAATGGCACTTAGAACCAGCCTCCCGCTCTCCATAAACATTTTATGCACCTTCAGATCTCCAAGACCCCACCTATTCTTCCTCTGCTTCAAAGGGCTCTCCTCTGGCCAACTGCCTCCCTGATTCTCACCCATACATTGAGAGCTACATTGATTCTGTTTCCTCCAGGGAATCTGCAATCTCCTCTAGACTCCATAATGGTTTGATGTCTGTACCACTAAAACGTGTAATCTCATATTACTCAGTCCTCTGCTTGCTTCATGTTTGAGAGTTTTTCTTCCCCACTAATTTGCAAATCCCCTTGAGGGAGGGATTATGTCCTATTTCTTTCCAAAAGTACTTCCCAAAAGAACTGATAAATTGCCCTACACACAGTGAGTGCTTCATAAACATTTCTTGATTCCTGGCACAGTGAGTGTCTCCTAAAAAAACTCCCAAGTACTGAAAATGCTTTAAACATTCATACAATATTGCATTTATTTTTAAGGTAAATATAGCTCCACGTTTAACGTTTGAAAACACACTCTGTTTTGTCTCAATCTCTATTATTGAAGAATGACAAAATTTAGCAAAGTCAACAGGTACATTTCATGGGAGATATCCAAAGTTTCTTTGCATGTTTTCCAGACTTAAGTCTATACTTCTTCTTCCCTGCAGAACTCTGCCCTTTTCTCTTTCTACTAAAAGTAGGTCGCATACTTTCCCCCTTTCCTAGGAACTTTTCCTGTGCTGCTGTTATACATTCCTTTCTTCTGTCTTTTCCAAAAATTAGAACTATAGGACCATCTATCCAAATTGTAAAAACAGCAAGTCAGAGATCAACGTCATTAGTCATTGTACAACATGTAAAAAGGTCATGACAAATTACTCTCCTTTGCAGAGTACTGCTCATCATCACCTGTTATGAAACTCCGCATGCGTGACTCCTCACTTTTCACCTTGAACAGCTGGATTACAGGAACCTGGAGTTAAAGTAGACCTCTTTAAACTTCCAGCAGATTGGAGAATCACAGGGACATACTCTCCAATAAAAAGGCTAGTCTTCCTTTCCAATCTATTCCCTTTACCCATGGTCACACAAGTTCTAGAATTTTGTGTTTCTTGCAGCAGACTCGGCCTGCTGATTAAGGGTGGCCTGAGTGAGGTACCAAACTCTCTAAGCAGAAGACTGAGCCAAGTCTGCCTCGGAAACTTTCTGCACGTACATGTGGAAGACCAGACCCCATGTTCTCAAGCAAATATCACGGCAGCCATTAGGGGTCCCCAATTTTCTTCTAGATTTACAAGTTTCCTAGTTAAGTGAAAAAGTGTATGCAAGAGTATAAAAGATGCTGCTTCTGGAATGTTTTCAGTGTAACTATGAAGAAAGGTACAGTAGATACAAACTGACTCCTAAACCTGTGTATCAGGTTCATAACCAAACACAGGCCCTTCAGGCAGGCCTTGGCTTACCCTCTCCCCACTGTTATTCACTTCTAATGGTCTAGAACCTTTTCTCGGCTAAACCTCAGTTGCTGATCCAAGTGTGGTGCAGCCAAACAAGCTGGCTTTGGAATTAGATGATTGACTTGAAATCTATCTTCTATCATGTACCCTATTGGGACAAATTACTTGATTTTTTTGAGTATCTTTTTCCTTCTTTGTATAAGAATACTCCTGGCCTCAGTAATGTAGGGACTGGGAACAAAGGCTCTAGAATCGAACACTCTCTGGGTTTATTTCTCACCATTGGCACTTTTTAGCTGAATAAATTGGGCAAATATTAAGCCTCAGTTTGTCTGTAAAATGAGTTAGTAACAGTAAAGCTCATGTGAAAAATAAATGAAATAATATATATAAAATGACTTGGTAGGTTCCCGATAAGTAGAATATGCACTAAGTACTATATTCAGTAAATATATGTTTTATTTCATTCTCAAGTATCAGGCATGAGAGTAGAGATTATAAATAAATAAAAATAATTAATATACAAGTTTCTAAGGGTCAGTGAATTTCTAAATGCATAATTTTTTACCATTATATTCCACAAATGCATTGCAGCTTAATCATTAGAATAAGTATTAATAAAAACATTCTTTCAGGGAAAAGTTGTTCATGAAGTATCTGTTCAAGAAAATATACATAATTTATGTTATTATAATACTATTAATTTCCAGGGGGTATCCTAAAAATAAAGTATTCATTCTTATGAAGTTTTATTTCTAATCTAGACTTTTAAGTGTATTTCAAAAAGAAATACAAGGTAATTTTCTCATACTGTTTTTGAATAATCAATCTGTAAAGTTTTTAAAAAATAAACTTGAATGTAGTAGTCACATACTATAATATATATTACAGCTGGAATACAAGAGAGGACCGCTACTAAAGGGTAAAAAAAGCATTTCACTCTTAAGATCAGCAAGCCAAAACCATAAATATAATGATTTCTACTTCTTTTTTACTACTATAAAACTCTATGTTTGAGAGTCTCCTATTTTTATTTCAAAGTAGAATATTTCAGAGTAGAATATTTCACTTTTGCCAAATCCTTATTTTACCCTCTTGGCCTTAGAAAAGGGAGGTGAGCAGACCCTGGAAAAGTATTCTGAAAGAGAATAGGTATTATAGGAAAATATGGCTTAGACCTTTTTTGTATATTTGGAGCAACTGATGGAAAAATGATACCAGTTTATATGCTGTGCCCTATATTTTAAATATATGTTTTAGAAAACTAAAATGATGAAAGTATCTTTAATCAAAACAGAGAAAATTTCATTCATCACTCACTCAAGCAACAACAAAGTAGTTCTTTCAAAAAACATCTGATTTAGGAATAGACACTGGACTGAACAAATCTTTAGAAAGAAGAATGCCTCAACTCATGTAAGTAGGTAGCTATACATTGGTATCATCTTAAATATGGATTCTATATCACTGAAAAAGTACATCTTATTTTTTTAACCTATCTTCAAGGAGTCATCTCCAATTGAAGAGTATGTTCGAATTTCTAGGATTCATACAGGTTTCATCCTGTATGAATCGAACAAGCCTCGATTTTCTGGCTCACCACAGTTCTGCCGCATAGAACCCTAATGAGTATGACTAGACTGAGAATTTAAGCCTTTTATTTCATGGAGACACTGACTCATTTCCTGGTGTAAGTTGTTATTCCACCACTTTCAGTAAAACTGAAGTTCAAAAATAAACACAGGAAAAGGTAGAGATTACAGAGGTAAAGATTAATCCTGAAAACCAATGGGTTCCCTCAGCTGACTCATAGTGGAGATTCCAATTAGGTTTAACCTCTGAGTTTCTTACGCGAGCACACCAGGCCACTTAGTATTAGTTCATTACAAAATGTGTAAGAAACTCTTTAAGCATACTGAATATGGATATAAATATTTATAATGATCACCTCACAAAGTCTTACTGAATACAGAGGAAATAAATGCTAAGAAGGTAAGCACATATTTTGGTGCAGAATTAATTGTGTTTTCTTCTTTAGAAATGTGGTTTGGATCTGCAGGCTAAGACTGAAATATGAATAATCATGTCATCAGTTTTTGTAATTTTCACATAAAAACATTATTAACCTCCAGTCAATAGAATAAATATTATTTTACTTTTGTTGTTCCTTTTATAGGACATTAAAATCAAGAACAAGGTCATTCTGTTGGTCATTCAGCTACTCAGTGAGAACTGGAAAATGAGTGGGATGTTCGCCATGATTTTACTATAAACATACTTTTAACAGAAATTTTGTGTTTACACAGTAGATAAGAAATGAAACTGTAGCATTCATATTTCAGATTTCCCCCTTCTTGCTGTGTCTCCATAGCTGTATCGTAGGACTTTCTGTGATGATGATCACGTTTTGTAACTGCACTATCCTAACAGAAACCTCTAGGCACACATGGCTATTAAGGACTTGAACTATGTCTAACACAACTAAAGAACTGAATTTTTAACTTTAATCTGAAAGTCTTGGGTTGATAATAGAAGATAAAACCCATAATGAAAACAGCAAGCCTTCCATATTTTCAGTGAGCCAACCACTTTCAAAAATTCTTATTTAATAAAATAAAATTATCATTATTATGAATAGCTGTGAAATAGAAGTAATCTACCTGCCATATATTTGCAGAATTCTTCCAAAAGAGGTAGCTACACTGATAGAAATATAATTTCTCCAAGAGAAAAAAATAAATAAAAAATTCTTTACTTCCTATAACTGTAAACAGAATCAATTTATAGCCTCATGTTATCTTTCCTTCATTTTCAAACTCCACCAAAATCCAAGGATTAAAGGCATAGTAAACTCTTCCAAGAAAAAGATAAAATCTAGGCAGCTGGGAGGAACTGTCTCCCCAGCTCTGACTCCAGTTTGCTTTTGATTGTCTTTTGTACCAGAGCCCATGGTTTACATAATTTCTCAGCCATGGAACAGCACTGAATGGCCATTTGTTGAATGAACATAACCTGTGCACTAAGAGGGGTGTCTCCCTCCCCCCAAAATCTCTGTAATTTCAGGCATCATTGGAGCTGCGTGGGAGACGATTAAACAAAAACTCCACGCCACTGCTGGTCAGAGTTCTGCAAAGACATTTTGTGCAAAGACATGAGGCAGGTCCTGATGAGGGAACTTGGTAGGTTTCAAAGTTTGTTGAAAATAAGGATAAAATCTTAACAAGAAAATTAACCTGGTGAAAGTAGAATTTTCTTTCCTTCTTCTTTTTTTATATCATATGAGAATGCCTATTATCTACTGGCCTCTAAAAGTTTGAAAAATACTCATCAACAGTTCTTATCTGTGTGGAGCATAACCAGTATTCACGTGTGAGTTGTTTGCGTAAGAGGAAACAAAGAACCTTCGTGTTATGCTTCATATACTTTTGAATTTCTAGGCTTCAGAAATTCTCTTTCTTTGGAAGAGGGGGATGAGTATTTTTTTTCTGTGTTTTTCCAGATGCACACTTCAGTTTTGTCAATTTAGAAACACTAATTATATGTAGTTGGTGTCAATTACAGTCTACCAATTCACACTTCGCAGGCATTATAAGATAGTTCACGTTTTCCTTTCCGTAACTCAGCACAATTTATATTTCACTTCCCCACTCTACCTGTGCCATTAACCAAATCTCAGTCAGTTGGGGAAATCACCCATCATTTTCCAAAATTAAGTGAGCTAATAATACCAAAGCCTAAGAATGCGATTCCAGCTGCTCTTTGATATCAAATATCAGTTGCGGTATTGACCATTGTTCCAACTGAGGCGGTCCTTGTCCCTTTCCACGTGGCCTCTCAACCCCTGGGGTTCCTCCGTCTCATGCTGCCTTGTTAGTCAGCCTGTCCCTTGGGAATCTCTGGGAGGCTATCTGTGTGTTGCTACCAGACCCTCTGGCAGCCTGCTCCCTTCTCAGGTCCTGCGGCCTCCCGGAGTTCTCTGAGTCCCTTTGGCTCCCAAAGCACACACAGTGCCCTGGAGTTTTTCCTAATCCCTGTGGATCTAATTAGATGTAGGTCACAGGGTTCCTGCTGCCCAGGACACACTAAATTCTTCTCATAACACTTCCCTTCCTTCTGTCTCCCCACAGTCCAGTACAGAGAAATGCTTTCTGGTTTGGGAGTAAAAATCCCTCATTCCTCAAATCTTTAAACTTTTTGACTATCCCTCAAACTTTCTCTCTACTTCATCTGGCTTAAGCTTTGATAAACTAAAGTCAAAAGATTTTAGCTCTGTTACATCCCTGAGACTGTGAGCACTAAATAATCTAGTTACTTAAATTTGGATTTGAGGTGGGGCTGATGGGAGCCAGGGGAAGTGAAAAGAATCTTCTGCACTAGAAGAGACAGTGAAAAACAGTTAATATAATTTGTTAAAATTCTACTACCAATATTTCCATTTACAGGGGGCTAGGGGACGGCAGTTGATGGCACATAGCACCGGTGAGACCCATCGAAATTGGTTGCTTTGATGATTTTGCCAGTGGATTCACATCTCAGATCTGAACATCGTCCAAGGGAACATTTTCCTGGACTATGAAGTAATAAACCAAGACCTTTCATCTGAACATTCTTCTACAATAAGTTCTTTTCTAATTCAGTCTGTGGTGGGGATGCTGCAGAAGAAACTCTTATGCCACTTGGGAAGTGAACTAAATGAATACAGTGTCTCTCCACAAGTTGATTGTAAATGGTGGCCCAGCTTTCTCTGCAACAAAGGGACGCTGGTGCAGAGTCCTTGATATTTTCAAAAACACAGACCTGTTCTAAACTGGGCTTTTTAGAAAAGTGCCATTTGTCTGCCCTCTCTTGGGGCAAAACCTGAGAGGACATGCAGTACCCAAATTGCGCCCCCTATCCAACTGCCCCTTCTGTCCTCAGCTCTCCCTGTTGTCCTGACCTTTCAGTGGCCTGGGCGGGGCACTCTACCTTCCTGTTCCTGGAGTCTCCTGCCCTCAGAATCCATTGTCAAACTTCTTTGTCACGAAGCCTTTTATTCATTTAGACAACCAACATTTATTGATCTCTTGCTTGTACAGTGTCAGGCACTAATGATATTAAGAAATAAAAATGACAGTCATTCTAGCCCTGGCTGGTGTAGCTCAGTGGATTGAGCACAGGCCTGCGAACCAGAGGATCGAAGTTCAATTCCCAGTCAGGGTACATGCCTGGGTTGCAGGCTGGTTCCCTGCAGGCGAGCCTCCAGCAGGGGATGCATGAAAGGCAGCCATACATTGATGTTTCTCTCCCTCTCTCCTTACCCTCTAAAGATAAATAAATAAAATATTTTAATGAAAAAAAATGACAGTCATTCTGAGGACAAATTTACAACCCAAGGCTGGAAACCTCTATTTCTCTCTTGCCTCTACAGTGTCCTGCAGACATTGTTTGTATATATCTTATAAAAATTTGATAAAATTCTTGATATTTCTCTGTCACAAGCCCTTCTAAGGTGGAATATATTTCCTGCTTCCTCTATCTCTCCAATAATATCTGTGTCAATAAGTGCTATTACTTATACTACCCATAAGTGTTATTACTTATAACATTATTATAATATTGTTACCAAGTGTCAAAGCTGCCTTAAAATATTAGTTCTTAAAGGAGGTATAATACCAGATTAAGTTTGAGGTGATTAAGTGTTCTGAGTGAAGATACACAGGGCTTCACTCAGAAATGAAGTTTGTGGCAGAAATCTTAAATTAGTTCGTGGCAGAAATCTTAAATTAGTATGGCAACATGGATGGCTTAACTTTCTCACAGACTAAGGGAAAAAGTGTTGTCAAAACCTTAAGTTAACTTGTTAAGGTTTGATGGCACTTAGTGTGGGTCTCATAAATGGACAAGGAGTATATGAGTTTGTCCAATTCTGATTTTATTTTGTCAGAACTGGATGTTTTTGTTTTTAAGGTTTTTAAAAAGATTTTATATATTTATCTTTAGAGGGGAAGGGAAGGAGAGAAGGAGAGAAGTATCAATGTATGGTTGCCTCTTGTGAGTCCCCTACTGGGAACTGGCCTGCAACCCAGGCATGTGCCCTCACTGGGAATTGAACCGCAATCCTGTGGTTCGGGGGCTCGCGCTCAATCCACTGAGCTACATCAGCCAGGGCAGAACTGGAAGTTTTTAAATCTTTATTCTAAGGGACTTGTCCTTACTTTTATTAAAGGTTGCTGGAAAAACAGTTTGAAAATTCAACATGAAATAGTGAATGGTTAGCATTTCTATCAAAAAATGAAATAAAAAAGCCATCACGCAAGTAAAAATAGCAACATTATAATTATGTTTATAAATGTTGTCCTTCATGATAGCTCAATTAAGGTCTTTTTCCCCCAATTTTTTTATTTAATTATTTTTCAAGTACAGTTTTCTATTACTCCCATTTCATCCCACCCCCATGCTCCCCCCTCCCTCCCATTTCCACCCTTCTCACTTGTTGTCCATGTGTCCTTGATATATGTTCCTCTAAACCCCTCCCCTATTTCCCCTGAAATTCCCTCCCCTCTCCCCCCGGTCACTGTCAGCCTGTTCTATATTTCAGTGTCTTTGGTTATATTTTGCTTGCTTGTTTGTTTTGTTGTTTAGGTTCCTGTTAAAGGCGAGATTATATGGTATTTGTCCTTCAACACCTGGCTTATTTCACTCAGCATAATGCTTTCCAGTTCCATCCATGCTGTTGCAAAAGGTAGGAGCTCCTTCTTTCTTTCTGCAGCATAAAATTCCATTGTGTATATGTACCATAGTTTTTTGATCCATTCATTTACTGATAGACACCTAGGTTGCTTCCAACTCTTGGCTATTGTAAATTGTGCTGCTATGAACATTGGGGTGCATAGGTTCTTTGGGATTGGTGTTTTAGGGTTCTTGGGATACAAACCTAGCAGTGAAATTGCTGGGTCAAAAGGCAGGTCCAATTTTAGTTTTCTTAGAAAATTCCATACTGTTTTCCACAATGGTTGTACCAGTCTACAATCCCACCAACAGTGGACCAGAGTCCCCTTTTCCCCACACCCTCTCCAACATTTGTTGTTTATTGCTTTGTTTATGATAGCCATTCTTACCAGTGTAAAGTGGTATCTCATTGTGGTTTTAATTTGCATCTCTCTGATAGCAAGCAATATTGAGCATCTCTTCATGTGTCTCTGGATCCTCTGTATGTCCTCCTTCCAGAAGTGTCTGTTCAAGTCCTTTCCCCATCTTTTAATTGGGATAGTTGTCTTCCTAGAGTGAAGACGTGTGAGTTCTTTGTATATTTTGGAGATTAAACCTTTGTCTGAGGTATCATTGGCAAGGCAGCAAGGGAGAAAAAGGAGGTAACATACAAGGTCTTCAAGTAAAGGCTAAACATTCCAAAATTGTTATTTGATGTGATTTTACTGAGTATGTTCACTTCTCCATGCAGTCCAGGAAACAGGTTTATCATGTGCAGATCTAAAACCCAGTTTATTTTTATAAACATAATGCAGGTGATTTTATAAAAACATTAGTTCCTACACAATAACATAAATGGGATTTTTACATAATTACAGGACATTCATATGATTACTTCAAATGCCAAAAATTACACTTCTTAACACATGTCCAAAAACATTGGCATTTGTTCTTACTTCACTTTTTTTTAACTAAGCACACCATCCAGGCTATTTTCACACACATTTTATAGCAAAAATCTGGCCCAAAATAGGTCATGATTCATCTAATAACTCTTTCTTAATGCATACCTATAAAGTAGCAAAGAAACATTAAATACACATATATGCAAGAATTTTCATTATTATTCCTATTTCAGGAAGATACCCTCGCTTCTAAGATATTCCTGACAAATGACTGACATTTTGCTGCCTGACAATTTCATTTCTGCTTTGGCTTGACTTTTTCCCTCAGCTGGTCTCTGGGAAAGTGCATATTGTGGTTTCTTCTCTTTGGAAGTTATTCCAGAGTGAAGAGTGGCCTCCCAATGAAACTTGTTCTAGCCGCACATAATATTTTCCCCAGAAGTGCCTATAAAGTCTACTGAAATAAGAAAGTGCTCATTATTTTTGATAAACAGTAAAGACTGGAAATTCATATTTCATTTGAGTACCAGAAGTGTGGAGTTGAGATACAGTAGCGTTCTTTTTCTGTGCAATATAATGGCCTATTATTTTATGAATTACTATTTACTTTGTGTCTGTAGCTTAACTCTGAGTAAATTCTACCTTTCTTCTCTTGCTAGCTAAGTGGGGGAAAAAAATTACCTCAAACCCTACCAAGTGTCAAAGCTGCCTTAAAATATTGATATTTAAAGAAGGTATAATACCAATAAGTCTGAGGCGATTAAGCGTTCTGAGTGAGGATATACAGGGCTGCGTTATGTAGTTTGTGACAGAAATCTTAAATTAGTATGGCAACGTGGATGGCGTAACTTTCCTGCAGACTGGGGAAAAAAGTGTTGTCAAACGCTTAGCTTGTGGTGATGGCCCTTAGTATTGGTCTAATAAAGGGGCAAAGAGTGTATGAGTTTCTCCAATTCTGATTTTTTTTTTTTTGGTCAGAACTTTGAAGTTTTTAAAGCTTTGTTCTCTTCCTCTCTGCCAGGCCAATAAAAAGAATTATTATTACTACCACATTTGTGTCTCTTGGATTTTATTTTTGGCTAATACAAGCACTTTTACAACATGATCTCGGTTAAAGGAGCAATTAGAATTAAGGAGCCTTATCCAACAATTACGGCACTTATTGCAATTATAATAGTAACTGAGTACATTGACGACTTACCAAGTTACCCCAACGCTACATTTTTATTTTGCTTTTAAAGTTATCAAAAGCCTGATGCTGGGAGTTTCGGAATGACTTCGTGGTAGCCAGATTTGGAGTCTGAAGCCCTGTCTGCCTCGCCATGAGCCATCAAAGGGGGCCTGTCCCACCAAGCGCTCTATTTCCACAACAGGATATCTGGTTTCTTTTATGAGGACACAGCTACGTTAATTTGGTTTAGTGGTTTGTTGGAGGTAAGCAGGCTCTTCACAGCACAAACACCAAAATCCCCTTAAAGCAGTTCCTTGTTAATAGCTGGGGCCTGATTGGCAGATTTGCATTGTAAAGTGTGATTTGGTTGGATAAATATGTTTAGTCTAGTAAGCACTTTAGTGATTGAGTGTCTGTTAATGGATAAAGGTGGATTATGGTGAAACCTCTACAGGCTATCGCTGGGCACTTAGCGTTGTGAGATGTCAGGGGGAATGGAAAACAAACTGGCACTACGGAACAGCTGAAGGGCCATAAAATGTTCAAAATATTCAGTGCTAATGTGGGGCTTTCAAGTTGCAAATATTAATTTCAGGAGAGGAGAAAGAGTAGCAAATTCGATGGCCAGGCCTTCGTAAGGCCAGCAGTGAGAGAATAAGGATGTTCCAAGCACAATCTTAAAATCTGACATCTTTCATTAGATTTAAAATGAGACAGACGGGAAAGGGGGGGTTCGTTGAGATCCGAGAATGAATCTCATTCCTGCTGAAATCTCTGAATCACCGCGGGCAGGGCAGGAGTCAGCAAAACCCAAACCTTAGGGTTATTGTTAAAAATATTGGTGTCTGTTCATGCGTAGACATGCATACACAGTGTTTGACACTTTCCTGAAAACAATATACAGTTGTAGGAATTAAAGATAATTTCCTACCTTCCTGCCATTGCCAAGCATTGGAAATGAAGACTTTTCTATCTTCCCCTTTTGAAAGAAAGTGCTGGGACTCTTCATGAAAGGCAGCAGTAAAAAAAATGTCACTATTTTTTTTCCTTCTCAGGTGAACATGCAGAAGTATTTTTATGAGGTGAAAATATCAGCTTACTTGAAGGATCTGAATGGTATTCTAACACTGTGGGCTCTGGGAGAAGGGTGCTGAAAGGTCTGCCCCCAGCCGGCTACGAAATAGTTAAGACTTCAGGAACTTGAATATTTTTGCACATTGGCTGTTCCGCTAAAGTGAAATAGGTTTCATCCATTTTTCTTCAAGATTCTTCTGGACACAGCTTAGGGTTCACCAATTTTTATAAGCATTGGATCTTAGGCATTTATCTTCAGAACACCAGTCAAGGTGATTCCGACTGTTTATCTATTTTCAGTCACTTGTTTCCCTCGGTTAAGAGGCATCATTAGAAGTATAAACCAAATATAACATTCTACAAGCCTGAGTTAGAAAGAAGCTGAGCCGTCAATTTTCTGAATATTAGAGGCAAATATTATTCCAATATGAGCTGTAACAAAGACCAGTTAAAAGCATCTAGTGAGGTGTTAAGCCATTAATTTATTATATGACCTTGGACAGATCACAGCCTCTGTGGGTCCATGGGTGATGGCTAATATGACCATGCTGACTCCAATTCGTTGTTACATGTGTAGAGGCCCCAAACTGAGGTTTTCAGGAAGTATAATTTTCTTTATTGTTTGCCACAAAATGTAACTTCTATGTCGACTGCCCATTCCATTGGATGAAGGAAAATACATAGCTGTATATAATCCTAAAATAGAATTATTATTATAAGATTATAATATATATAGTACATGTAAATATAACTATATGCACACATAATTATTTTAGGGTGTCTCCTATCACCTAATTCCTAGAATTGTGCCTATACTCCAGGGGGCTCCAGTATACCAGAGGCCATGTGATTTGCGGGAGAGAGGTACAGTGTCTGGTGCTTGTACCTCATCTGTCCACGTTGATACCTGGAGAGGCTCCTCACTCTTCCCTGGTTTCTGGCTCCTAATTCACATTAATCACAGATCACTCTCCAAATATCACCCAAGATCTGTCTCAGAGGTGCCTGTGTTTCTTGTGGATTACGTAAGAATTGTGGGGCTCTTCTCACATTTCACTGGGACATACAGAAATCTGCGTCTGACTTCTCTATCTGAACACCCTGATGCAACCATGCCTGCTCCCCTGCCCCTCTACGTATTACCCAGAAAATTTGCCTTGCTACCTCCAGCCAGGCAAAGCCCAGTTCTTCTCTCTGCCCAGAGTTCTTAAACCCATACTGGATTTTGTCTCATAGCCCCACAAAACCGAGTCCAGGGCCAACACTTCAGAACCTAGGCTTTCTTGTTTGCGTTACAATTCTACCTCTCTTGCAGAATCTTTATTTGGTCAGGTAAGTATAAAATTGAGTCTGACTAACCAGCAATGGTATAAAGAAACACAGGATGACAAAAGTGAACAAATTGTTCAATGACAAACCAAAGCTGATACTCACATTAAGTGTAGTGACTTTAGCCTAAGATATTAACTGTGATTTAGCATCCTACAGGTGACACCAGGGATGGGCGTGTTCATGAATTCTCCAGTTCTTGTCTTCCTCACCCCATCAGCCTGGAACAGCAAAGCACTGGCTCCTACTCTTATTTCCTCAGGTCGCTACCAGGCACTCACACCCGGACAAGTAGGCTTTGGATGGCATTTGACCTACCTTTATTCTTGAACCCATAGCCAAAGAAGATTTAGAATAGGAACTAAGCAGAGAATGAGTGTGCAAGACAGTAAACTACTAAGTGCCCATGTGGAAAAGATCAAAGGTCCTAGTGTTAGATCCAAGTTACAATCTTGGCTTTGCAAGTTAATAGCTATATTAATTTTCTGTCGCTGCATGTCCGATTCGACAAACTCAGCAGCCTGAAACTGCCCCTTCTTGTTTCACGGTTCTGCGGGTCAGAAGTCTGGGCATGGTATGACCAGGTCCTCTGCTCAGGGGCTCACAGGCTGAATGAAGTCAAGACGTCAGCTAGTGCTGGGCTCTCATCTGGAGCTCAGGGTCCCCTTCCAGGCTTATCCGCTTATTGACAGTATTCTGTTCCTTGTGGATTGTTTGAGATCCTTGTTTCCTGACTAGCTCTTGAATGGCAATGCCCTCAGCATCCAGAAGCTATAGTCAAGTACTTGTTATGTGGAGATCATCAAATCCTCCTTGATAAATCCTCCCACAGTTCCAGCTCCTTCTTTTGGGAAGGGCCAAGCCCCTCCTAAGGATTCATCTGACTAGGTCAGGCCCACGCAAGATAACCTCCTTTTTGATTTACTAGAAATCAGTTGATTAGGGACCTTAATATATCTGCAAAATCCCTTCTGCCACACTGTTTACCATCATTGTGGGAGTGACAGCCTATCAGAGTCACAAGTCCTGCTTACTCTGACAGAGAGGACATTAGGCAGGGTGTATATATCAGGGAGAGCAAATCTTGGGGAAAATCTTAGAATTTGCCTACCACAGTGTGTGAACTTTGGCAAGATTTTTAACCTTTACTTGGTTATTTCCTCATCCACAGAATGGGATAATAGCACCCCTATCAGAAGATCATTGGAATAGGTGAATATAAGTGCCTTTGGGTCAAATAAACATACTAAATATCTGTTGTTATCACTATTGTTAATTTATGATAGAAGTTAACTAGACATGAAAAGGAAAATTGGCTTACCTTGATAGCACGAATACTAAAAGGCCAAAATTAGAGGGTCCCTGGGATGACAGATCAGATTGAGTGCAATGACTTAGGTGTTTTCATGACTTTTGAGTGGTGTCAAGATAGAAAACTTGTAAGTCTGATGCATTCATATAACTATTATATAGGTTCAAATGCTTTTAGAAGCTGGTAGCCTGGACTCTAAACTTAATTTTATATCACTTTCTGATGTAGACACTGACCCGAAGTGTCCACAGCATTATGGATGAGATAGGAGACAAATTCACAAGGACTACCAAGTCCTGTGGAGGAAAAGGGATAAATGATAAGTTCCCTTTATCATTTAAATGAGAGCATTATTAGCAAAGCAGATTTCACAGGACTTTACATATTATTTCTTAGGCCTGATCACCCTGGGGAACCCGCCCTTTCCAGCACAGGGTGGCACTTCCCTCTGTCACTGCTTCAGGCTTAAGTCAGGCAGGGGAAGTCAGGCAGCCAAAAGATTAGGAGACCTCTCCTAATTAGGACTCAGAATTAGGACTCAGGCTATGTCAAAGCTGAGGGGCGAGGGTCCATCACCCCCTTTTACTGTAGCCTCCCAAGTCCTTCCCTGGGGCTTCCCCGTGATCATGCCTGTCTTAGGTCATTCCCCCCTTGGGGAATCTTACCCTTCATTGGCTAATCCATCAAACATTGGGAGCCAGCTATCGATGAAGTAAAAGGAGCAGAAGTGACACTCCTGCCAGAGAGATAAGCTTTGTCTCCTTAGTGGCTTATGGTCTGAAGGTCACTCACTCAGTCTTACCCAAAAAGGGGAGTGGTTACAGCTTCTGAAAACAAGCAGGGCAGTTCCCAACAACTTTCCATGTGAATTAGTAGAACTTGGGGGCACTGAGGGCTGTTTCCATCGTGATTCTCTGAACTTTATAAACACCAGATAATAATTACTACGATTACCTCTTTCTCAAGAGATTCTCCAAGACTGCCTTGCAACATCAGTGGAACATATGAAGAAAGGATGTGGCTTTTAGGGTGTACCAGAAATGCACACATACACCTACATAGATGCATTAAATATCCACTTGGACCCACCCTGGCTGGCGTAGCTCAGTGGCTTGGGTGCTGGCCTGAGAACCAAAGGTTCAAAGGTTCATTTCCCAGCCAGGGCCCATGCCTGGGTTGCAGGCCAGGTCCCTGGTTGGAGGTACACAAGAGGCAACCACACACTGATGTTTCTCTCACTCTCTCCCTCCCTTCCTCTCTCTCTAAAAACAAATAAATAAAATATTTTAAAAAATATCCACTTGGACCCAAGTACAGTGAGGAAAGCTGGATTCAGAGAATGAATTACATAGTCTCAGGGCATTCCATTTATGCCTATGAGAGAACTGGTCAGAGAAAATGGTTAAGAACACAACCCCCTCTCATACCTTAAGGAAAACCAGGGTATATATATATGTATATATATTGGCCCTCATAACTAAATGAGAAGACCTGCTTTACTACACAAAGGTAAGAAAACCAAAAAATATAATACTTTTTAAAAATATATAAGATGCCTTAAGCATATATGAACTCAGAAAATTGAAAACAGTAACTGCAAAGCAAAAATACTACATTCAATTCTTATATTCTCAAGGAGGAAAAAAGTAATACCCATTTCCAGCAGTCTCTGCCAAGAATAGGAAAGGGGTTCTTCCTCCAGTCCAAGGAATTATCGCACTGACTTGTCTTTACCAGAGATCTCAGCTATGAACACATTTTAAGAGAAGGCATTAAAGTACAAAGTGAGCAGGTTCCCAAGCTATTTATTTTTAATTCTTATTTTTATACATTTTAATCACATAGAATATAAAACCAGAAATTTAGAAAATACTTTCATTTACTATTACTTAAAATGTGAAAATTTTTAAAGTGGGCAGTCTAAAAATTTAACTTTTTTATTTGTATATATAAATTTATATAAAAAATAATTGGCATAAAACTACTGCCATCTGTGGCTGCAGTGTGACCTGGGTCAATTTATATTAAATCTCCAAACTTCAATTTATAAATTTATAAAATGAGGACACTAAGAATTTTACAAGACCAATGTCAAATTACATGAGAACTTTTGTTTTGAGGTCTTTGCATGTAAGTTCGTACACTTAAGCTCTCACTAAAAACTACTGTGAACAATTGCTTATAACATGCATACTGTATTTTTAACTGATTTTAATACAATACATGTTGCTTATAACATGTATACTATATTTTAACTGTTTTGTTGCCTTTACAAAAACCTTTAAAATGACAAGACAACTTGAGACTATATTTTGACTGCAAATCTAGGAAGGAAGGCCTAGTTTATGATGGCTTTGTAAAATATACAGTGTTTTGATTGCAGAGTTAATACTTGAATCAATATATGAGACCTGACTGGAAATAGTCCAGCCATTGTTAGTATATAAGGAGAACAGTTTGCACGACATCCATGTAACCTGGCAGCCGAGGAGCGTGGGCTGGAATGCGCATGTGTGAACAATGGTCACTTCACTATACTAATCAGTGGGGTGGTAGATACCATTGAGTGAGCATGTATAGTGCGGCCATCACATTCAAAACAATGGAGCTAGTAGAGCAACAAATCTGCATCAAATTCCGCATGAAGCTTGAACATTCCTCTGTCTAAACTATCTGGGAATAATGCAATGAGTACAGAACAAATACAAGTGTGGCACAAACTCTTCAAAGATGATCGAGAATCTCTTGAAAGTGATCCATGTCTGAAAGGTCTGGAACAAGCAGAACACCTGAGAATGTTGAACATGTCCAGGCTACAATCACCAAAGGTGGGCAACTGACAGTGTGAGAATGAGAAGCTGATCTGGGGATTCCCAAAACTACTGTGTCCAACATGTTGACCCAGTGTCTTGGCATTAAATGCATCATGGCAAAATTCATTCTGTGGCTTCTGCTACCAGAACAGAAGGAACATCATGCTATAGTTGCTAAAGACTTGATTCAAACAACAAAACAAACAAGCAAGCAAAATGTAACCAAAGACACTGAAATACAGAACGTGCTGACAGGGTCCAGAGGGGAGAGGGGAGAGAATCACAGGGGAAAAGGGGAAGGACTCACATAAACAAGTATAAAGGACACATGGACAATAACTAAGGTGGGGGGCAGAGATGGGAGGGAGGTGGGGAGCACTGGCGGTAGGGGCAGGGCTGGGAATATAAGAAAGAAAACTGTACTTGAACAAGAGTTAAATTAAAAAAAAAAAAGACTTGATTCAAACCACGACCAATGATGCTGAGAGAACTGTGTGAGGTCCCAAGGTGCCTACTTTGAAGGGGACTGAGGTATCATTACCTCTCATATTTTGTATCTTTTTAAATAAAGTCTCTGTTTTTCATATTGCATGGCTATATACTGTATGGGCAGACTTTGTATATCAACATTTAATATTATGCTTCTCAAAAATAAGACCCATGATTGCAGACTGGTACAACCATTATGGAAAACAGTGTTGAATATTCTAAGAAAACTAAAATTGGACCTGCCTTTTGACCCAGCAATTCCACTGCTGGGATTGTATCCTAAGAACCTGAAACACCAATCCAAAAAAACCTATGCACCCCAATGTTCATAGCAGCACAATTTACAATAGCCAAGAGTTGGAAGCAACCTAGGTGCCCATCAGTAAATGAATGGATCAAAAAACCATGGTACATATACACAATGGAATTCTATGCTGCAGAAAGAAAGAAGAAGGAGCTCCAACCTTTTGCAACAGTATGGATGGAACTGGAAAGCATTATGCTGAGTGAAATAAGCCAGGTGTTGAAGGACAAATACCATATGATCTCATTTTTAACAGGAACCTAAACAACAAAACAAACAAGCAAGCAAAATTTAACCAAAGACTCTGAAATAGAGAACAGGGGGACAGCGACTAGAGGGGAGAGGGGAGGGAATTTCAGGGGAAATAGGGGAGGGATTTAGAGGAACGAATATAAAGGATACATGGACAACAACTAAGAAGGGTGGAAATAGGAGGGAGGGGGGAGCATGGAGGGGTGGGTTGGGATGGGAGTAATAGACAGAAAACTGTACTTGAAAAATAATTAAATAAATTTTTTAAAAAGAGAGAAAAAAAAAAGACCCATGAGATCCTCTTAGTAAGCTTCCAACTCTCTTGACTCAAGTAGTTGCAGATTTGAAATTCAATCTGTATTGCTCCACTAAAGAAAAAAAGATTTACACTAGAAGCACTAGAAAAGAAACCTGCGGCAACTGCCAATGGTTTGTTTCTCTATCTTCCCATCATATATTTGCCACTGAATCATAAAAAGCACTTCACACTCAAAAAACAGTGATTAAGTGCTACACCATTAAAACTTGAGATACTTTAGAACAGTACATATAACATGGTTTTTATGGACGTCCCTGTGGACTGTATGTACATCTTCACACGTGCAGTTTCTTAGACCTAAACCCTGCAACTAAGAAATCTTTCCTCCTAAATTGTGTCTAAAAATCCTATTTATTTCTTTCAATTATGCCTCTGAAAAACAGTATGCATTATTTTACTTCTGTAAATATGTTATGTACAAAAGATTTGGCCAAATAGAAAAAGACACGGTCCTAATCACATTTGTGGAAAAAAAGCACACACTGGTATCAGATTTTTTTGTGAATAAAAAACAAACAAACAAAGAAACCCAGAAAAATAAGTTGTGGCCAGATAGGTAGGTGCATTGTTCCTGCCTCAGCCCTGTCTTAAGGGATATGCAATCCACGTATCTAGAGGAAACAGCTGCAAGAGTGATACAGGGCTTGTTCTGATGGAGAAAGAGCACCAGCAAAGCTGATGAATATTAGATTTGCTGAGTTCTGCTGACATCACCATGGGAGATAAACATATTATAAAGGCTGCAGCAGCCTGTCATTAGCGAGGTTGCCAGATGAGATAAGTGAGCAAAGGCCAAGGACATGTGATGCACATCTTGAAAACGCAGCCCATGAGGCTGCGGCTTTGTGAAGTGTCATCTTAAACATTGCTGGGCCAGAACAAGTGGGTCAAAATGAACTCCCAACCTTCGTCTCCTCACTAGTCAACCGCTAACAGCTGCCTGCGTCTGGACACTGACAGTTCTTTACAGCTGTGACACCATAAACAACTAAATAATAATGCAAATAATAATAATAATAATAATAATAATTGCATACAATCCACTGTTTCATTTACATTCTTGCCCCTTTTCTGGCCTCATTAAATACCGATCCCACATCTAATTGCATTTGATTAATTTATTATTTCTGCAACTTGAGAATTAAATTGAAAACATATTGGAACAAAAAAATACATCTCTAACTGTTGTTCTTTCTTCTTGTTTGGTATTTGCAAGTGCGTGATGACCATTACTCGAGTTGTATGGGGCAGTTGGCTTGTATGGTGCACTTTAAGCAGTGAATTGGGAGTTGGGGGGGCAACACATTCGAGCTGTAGAATATGATTTACCAGCTCTGGAGCTATGGGTCTACATTTTCATAAATATCAGTGACAAATTATCAATAAATCACTCTTTGGTTCACCATAATGCATAATGTTTATTGAAACCCAGTTCCAATAAATATGACTCGCCCTTTTCAACCAAAGCACAAGAAACAAAGATGACAAGAATTACAAACAGAAATGAAAAATGGGGAATAAGCCCCTGGCCAGCAGTGAACAGTTTTTCTTTTCAATCCGATCTGAGACCACTGGATTCTGGAAGATACTTTCATAAGTGCACACTTGTTGTACAGTATCACTGAGTTTTCATGTTGACCTGAAGAATTTTCGGAGTGAGGCAGGGTAATGCTTGACCACTGAAAGGTTCTAGTTTTTTTAATTCTGTATACATAAGATTCCATGAGATTCCACTAAAATGGTATTAGCATGAATTAATGATCTGTGGTCTTTTTAAAAAGCAGCCAGCACTTGTACTAAATATATGCAATAATGTCTCCTTCAAAAATAGAAAGGTGTAAGATAAGATTAACATTGGAAGTAACCAGTAACTTGCCATTAAAGTTTATACACACATTTTAGCCTTTGTTCTACACGTAGTTCTGCAAAGGAAAGAGAGATTAGGCACTTATTATTTATTATTGTTATTCTTTATTTATGTATCACTCGTTATTTTGATAAACTTTCATGCACTTTGTGATTTATCTTCTACGCTCTAAAAATGAAACGAAGAAGTGTTGCAGACAATGTTGTTGTAATGCCCTATAACTTTACAAACTCATTCAGCAGCTGGAAGCAATTGACATGGGGTAGCATTTGACTTAGACAACACTTTAAAAAGTCAACTTGAATCTTAATTGAAATAGCCTATATTTCACATTGGATATATGACCCAATTCCAGTCTTTTGTTTCCTTTTAGAAAGCAAAGGCAGTGAAATATTATGCTGTTTATGAGCCTGTTTATTAAGAGCTTATTTATTAAGATCAAGCAGCGATATTTACTCTAGCAAAGAATTTTTTTAAAATTGACCCTCTGAAACATAACTCTGTTAGGTAGGTATAGTTTTTGATGAAAAATTGGTATAATAAAATTTTTAAATGAGCAAAAATTAACCATAACCTGGACTATGAGTGAAAATAATGTTTTGTCTTTACGTGTAATTTTTAGCCTTTTTCCTGTGTGTACTTAGTATTTATATAACTGCTTCTAACTTTTTTGTAGTTAAGCATTTGATATATTTGCTTAAGCATTTTTGATGGTGGCACAATTCTTAACTGCCTAATAACTATTGCATTAAATTAATATTAAATGTGATAGAAAAAAAACAACGAATTAACAGCAATTCACTTCTTATCAATAAAGGCTAACATTCATTCATTCAGGGTGCCAGACCACTGTTCTAGCTGTTTCACCTTCTATGCACAGTAACTATGTGAAGTAGTTACTTGTATTATCTGCATTAATCGGGTGAGGCAAATACACAGAATTTAAGTGACTTGCCTAAGACATCATACCAGTAACTAATAGAGTCGGGCTAAGAGAAAGAATTCTACCAAATGTCTTTCACTCTAAGCATTGTATATAAAAGCAAATATTTAAAATTGGATTATACATTAAATACAGTCAAACTAATTATTCAACCAAGTGAATTATTTTATGGCCACAATACCCCCAATTTTCTCATTTGTTAGTTTAAATTTCATTGTATCATGTTATTCAATGTTCCTTCAGTGTCTAGGGACAGAAAAACAACTCTGACCTATTTGAGCAGAATAGAAGTATAACTGAGGGCTGTTCCTGCAACGCCTCTTCAGGCGGGACCAGACCCAGGAGTTCCAACAAGGTGATGAGCCTGCAGTCCCTTCGTCTCCCTCGCAACTCTGCTTTCTTTGCCGGTTTCATCTCAAGCAAACCTTGTGTCCACTGGCAAGTTTAGCTGTCCCTACAGTTGGATACAAAACAAAAACAAACTTCTTTCTCAAGAGCTCAAGCCTAATTCCCAAGAGATCATCTTTATTAGCACAGCTGGGTCACAAGGCAATTCCTGAAGCATCACTCCAACTAGGAAAAGGAAGTTCTGTCGTCCAGGCCCATGTGTAACATTAGCCCTTCCCAAACTGAGTGCAGAAGGTGTGATTCTCCAAAGAAAAATCAGGATTACTACCCAAAGAGGGGTTGGAAGTTGCTGCCCAGAGAAAAAAAAGTCCAGAAAATTCCCAGACACAAATTCTCTAGAAATGATTTTTAGATTTGTTAGAATAATCTCTTCAGTGTAAATATGACAGAAAGGCTGGAGGTGGAAAATTGCAGAGAATCAAATCTACTCTAAGTTGGAAGGGGTTTATAAGAGGATTTAAAACATACATATTTCTCGCAGCAAACAAAGAGATAGAGTTTCTTTTAAAGCCAAAGGAAATATGCTAAGAGAAGGTTAATCTTTTTAGTATAAAAGGATTGGTTTTTGTACAAAGGTTCCATGCTGGGTTCAGAACACTGGATATCGTCTCTCTCCCCCTCAGAGTGACCAGCTGGTTCCAGTCTGCCTGGGACTTTCCCGATTTTAAGACCGAAAATCTCATCAATGCTCGGCAAACAATTGGTCACCTACCTCACCCCATCCCTTCTGGCAGTGACACAGTAAACCAAAATTAATTTTAGACTGTAATAAAGAATAAGAGCCATTTATCTGAGCAAAAAGGAAGGGCAGCCCAGGAGACACAGATTCAGGTAGCAATCTAAACTGTGTTCCACTGCAACAATGGGAAACACAATTTAGATTGCCTTTTATAGTGAGAGTTCCTGCCCAGGTTCTCAATTAGGTCCATTTTATGTAAATGAAGTATCAAATTGTGCAGCTCTGATTGGATGGTCTCTATCAGTGGCAGAAAGACAAAACCAGGATTTCCCTTGAGTGGTGAACTCAGTGTATTAAAAGAGGGTCATAGTTTGGGAAGCTGAGAGTTCCGTTTGGTGTTCTTCCCCATACAGAGTACGTGAGAAGCCCCTGTCAGCAAATGCCTGGTAGACTATTACTATTATAAAATGTGGGCCCTTGGTTGATCATGAAGAGTTTATCTCAACTTATAAATTCCTTCTTGGAATGCATATCAAATGAATCTTTCTTGTCAGGGTCCATAATTACCAACAGATGAAAACCAAAACTTGAAGCAGCCAAGCAAATACCATCAAGATGTTTAATGAAGAAAAAGATGGAGAGAGGCGGGGTTTACAGTGAAGAGGTTTCTCCACAGAGCATATCAGAGATTGCCACATGGGGTCTCAATGAGAGGCCCCAATCCATTGAGGAGTCATAATCCAGTAAATGAGGAACTAAACCCAATGCCTGTGACCCACTGGGTCTGTGTTGATTAGAAGGCACAGCTAGAAGCCAGAGGTTTGCTTTCTTTTGATTCTAGACTCCTGGCGTGTGCAGGCCGACAGGAACACCATCTGATTGTTGGCTCACTTGCCCTTTCCTTTCCTTTTCAAAGGGGGAATCGGTAGAAGTACACACCCACCCTTTCGCAGTAAGAATCATTTCTGATATTCACTACCAAGCCCTCCCATCTTCAGGATAGAATTAAAATCCTCACTAAAGCCCTGACCTGTTTCCCAGCCTCCAGTCCTGTCCTATTGGGAATCCCACACAGGGGAGTTCTGATTCCCTCTTCCCACCCCTGGAATTTGGGGGATTTCTCTCATCACAGAGCCCATTTGTACTTCACCTGAACTGTGACATTATTGCTGGGGTGCAGAAACGTGGGTCCTGCTTATCTCCTCCCTGCCTGCCCCTCATCGCACTGACCTGCTAAAACACCTCTTCCCTTGGGGGAGAGGTGGATTTACTTCATCAGAATAATTCGGCAAGAAAAGAACCAAAAGTACTTTACATTCTGCCTATGAGAAATACGAGCTCAATACTGATGCTCACATTCCCCAGAGTTCTGCTCTCTGCCCACTCCTCCAGTCCACCACCTCCCAGTGTGCCCACTGATCGCTTTACTTCTATATCTTACACACTGGCGACCCCAAATCGTCTCCCATTCCCATGTCTCTGCTCTGGCACTATCTTAAGCACCCCAGGTTGACAAACCCTAGAGCCTGTGTAGTTTCTACTCCATGCTCACCAAAACAATGTGCGGTCCTTTATTTCCTCAAAAGCCACTCTGTTAAACAGCTATAAGAAGGGAAGAACAGATATTGTGTGGCACCTTTATTTTACCAGGAAGGGAACTAAAATCCATTGCATTGAAGTGGCTCATTCAAGGCCCCATATCTCATCATCAGAAAAGCCCATCCGAGAAATTGGGATCCTTACCTCCCACTTTATTACTCCACGGCTGGGTGAGGTCTGGATGGTGCAGCACCCACAGGACCTTTTTCAAAGAAATTGAGTTTTGTTACTTTCCAACACACGTGACAAAATAAGTTATTTTCCTTAAACATTAGCTTATAAAGAGGATGATATTAACTGAAATAGAAGCCATCCAGTTCCACATTATTTATACTCTCAGTTCAGCTAACTTTATCTTGCAATATTGTTAACACTTAATTTGCTAAGCGCACGTTAAGACTGGGTCACAGGGGAGCGAAAAAGTGAAGCCTGCAGAGAGCTGGCCAAACCTTAGGCAGAGCGGGTGAATTGTACCCTACTGGCATGTTCTCTTAGGCTTTTCCAAGGTCAGCCCCATGCCATTGTCCCATTCGGGCATTTGCGGTCATACCTGGGTGCATTCTTGCTTGATGTGGAAGACATTGTTTTTCTTTCTCCCTTTTCTTCTTTTTTCCACCCCCAAAGACACATTGATCTGTGCAGGATGTTGAAGAATGACATTTGTTCCTCCCTTTGAACTGGATTAGCAAACTAGTCCATAGGTAACCATGTATTTTAAGTTAGATCTGTGTTCTATTTATTTATTCATATTGTACTACAGCTAATTCATTATGGTTCCTCTAGAAATGCATCCACAAAATTCTAAAGGGTATCTCATCATAATAGTATAAAGTAATATGAGTTTTGTGTCATGAGAGCCAAATGAAAATTCATAAATCTGAAGGAATACTTAAAACATTTTATGTTGTTTTTATAAGATGTAATAAATTTGCCCCCTTTAGGGATTTTTCTAATGATCTGTGGAAATACTCCTGGAAAATGGTTATTGTGATCAGTAATGGTGGCCAAAGATAGGTCTGTAAAAGAATATTCCTACGTGTTTGTGCAGGTAACTTACAGAGAAACATTTTCCCTACAAGACACAAGGAATCCACAACTCGACTGTAATCCTTAGAGCACGGAGGACACCCCCCCCTGACAGTACTTCACACCTGCTCTCTCTAGGCTCCACTCAGTGGTCCCTGAGTGGTCCACTCAGGGCTCCACTCAGTGGCCCCCTCTGTCAGCGGTGTTGATAGTTACTGTTTCACATCACCTTCGGATCATACCTACAACACCTATTTTTGTACAGGGACCGGACTGAGACAAAATTATGAAGTAAGGAATTTTGTCTCTTGTGCTCCCACCTGTCCTTTTCCTCCCTTTTAAAAACATTGCTTTTTTAAGTCAAATCTTGTTCACATTTGTATTTTATTTGGCCTGTACAGGATCTGTTTTTTTTTTTAATTGAATGCATTGCCAACGTTTTCAAATTCAGATTTTATACTAAAATCCATGCTTCCAACATCTCTTCATGTTCGGAAATACAGGCTTGCATTTCCTCCTGGCCATTAGCTGGAGATGCGTAGCAATTTCCCCACATGACATATGGCTCCGGTTTACCACAAAATTAACTGTATTTATTTCTCGGGTTCTTGAGGTCTTAACTCCAATAGGCTTTTAGGTTTGTTACCCTCATGGCCAACAGTTAGCCACTACACTTAGTTTTAAAAATAACAGCCAGCATCCCGACCCTCTGAATGCCATCCAGATCACCTTCCCTCCCAATCAGGGCCCTCCGAGGCTTCCCCATCATCCGGGAGATGAGAGAGCAAATGCTTGGCAAAGCAGGGTGCCTCCAAGACTCTGGTCCAGCCATGCCACACTTCTCTTCTGATGGCTCCTGTCACTGCTTTTGATAACACCCTCCTGACAGTCCCTGTACTAAAACATTTCTTGATTGATTTTTGAAAGGCTCGATTCATTTTTTTGAAAGTATTATTTAAAATAGGCATTTTAACCCATAGCAATGCCTACCTAATCTCGGAGCTTTGGTCATGAGTCAGTAGTACTATTTTAGGAAAGAGAAAGTAGTACTTTCATCAAATGACATCCAGTAGGTGACAACCAGCCAAACTCATTGCTATTCTATTCATTCATATATTTTTTAAAAAAAACCTACATCCAAACATAGCAAAATATTTTAACCAGGCATTCTTTAAATTAAAAACAAAATCAGATCAGACTGAAAACTTGGGATAAAAGTCAGTAATTCACTTGCATTTGGAGCTTACTAATGTACAAAATGCCTTTCTATGTCTTCATTCATTCATTTCCCTAGTGTGTACCAGAGTCTTCATTTGATTCTCGTAATTCAGGTGGTCAGACAGGACACAAGTTATCATTCCAGCTTCACATACAAAGAAACCAAGGCTCAGGAAGGTGGACTGTTTACTCAGAATCACATAATCACTGGCAGAACTGGGACTTGAATCAAATTCCCCTGGCTCCCAGTTCCTGCAGTGCCTGAGATTATTTAGCAATTATTTAAATGTTTTCACTGCCAAAAAAAAAAAAAAAAAAGTCCTGATTTGGTCAATGGCAAAGCTGAGACTGCTCTTTTGCTGGGCTCTACATTGTTAACTCAGTGGGTAAGAGACGCAGGTGTAAGTTTTCTGCATCAGAACCGCTACATTTTTGCCTGTAAAGCTTTACTTCCTATTATGGAAAAGATTACACTGAACTACATTTTTTTTTTCTTTGAAAGAAGCGAAGCAAATTTTTTAAATGCCTGTCACACTCACCTTTAGCTCTGCATTCTGCGCATTCATATAGCCATTTCAGAATAGCTTATGTTAACCTCTAGGTTACATATTTTTTAAGTTACTTGCTATATTTTGTTTAACTTTTGTTTCTAATTTTACCCCGAGTGTACGGCATTTAGATCAGAACATTTAACTGTTTATAATAATAGTGTTTTTATCTTGTTGGCATTTTCCTCAAATGATCTACATGTTTTTATAGGCAACATCTCATAAAAATTTTTCAGTTGTTGTAAGTTCTTTCTCTTACTCAAAGTATGCTTTTGCTTAAATTTTTAGCTAGTTATGTTCAACGCTGAGTCTTTTTTAGAGCAATCTAAACAATACACAATTTAACAAAGTCTTAAAATTGCATCACTAAATATTTCTCTAAATAATCCTAAAGATTTTTGACAAGGCGTTTAAAAAGTTTCTGACTTTAATATCTGGATGTTGATTTAGGATCCTTAAAGATACATGAGAGTATTTGGCCTGCAAAATGATTCTAAACAAAATCAGAATCTAAATGGGATATTAAGTGCAGCTCTTAATATCCTTATTTGATTAAAGTACTAACCTCACTTATAAGTGCCCATGACAATCACTAGATACTGGTTTATGAATATTCTCATGTTGAATACCACATTGAAACAACCCTTAAAATAATAAACACTAACTCAGTTAACGCTGTAATTTTGTATCTCATTTTCAGAGCTTAACTCTAAGAGAACAAAATAAGTCAAATGAAAACACAAATAACTAACCAGTCATACAACCAAGCCATAAAGATCAAATTAATGATTTTGTAGCTACACCTTTCCACCTTTGGATAACAAAGGTGAAAAATTAACAGCATAAGGACACTAGAAACCTCCACGTTACTTATTTTGGGGGGCATTCGATAGGCCAAGGGTGAGGAAATTCAGGGTAAAACCAGTAAATAGTATAGGCACAAGCCCAATGCCACAGTTCATTTGTCAAGAAAATGAGTTCCTTAGTCATAAAGAATGTAGTATGGGACACCTGACAGCAACTAAAATAGAAAGTCTATGGATGATAATGCTTGCAGAAGAACCATGGGCAAGAAGGTAAATCCACATACAGAGTAAGAGTCAGTCCTCATGTCAGTGAAGCAGTGCCCCTTTCATAATGGAAGCGGTCCAAAATCACCAACTTCCCCACAGGTCACTGGCTAGTCCCTTGGGGGAAAGGTACTATAAGGAGAGCCAAGTATAAGCCTCCCCAGAGTGTGTCAGTAGCTATCTCTTTCTTAGGATGATCTTAATTTGATCTCAATAGGATGACCAGGTTGAATAACTAAATTGGTAATAATCAGATCACCCTTGGTGAGGGGAAGCCCATGTTAATGAAATCATGGGCATTCCATTGCTGCCATTTTGTTCATGGGCCCAGTGAGCCAGCTCCGGTGCCGGTGAGGAGAAGCTGATAGAGTCGTCGTGTTCACTGATCACTGAGATGCTCTTGTGTAATGGAGGGTGCTCACATTCTTCACTTTTCTAGAGAGCCTACCCAATCTTTCCCCAGGTCTACACTTCACGGGTCCTCAGACATTCCTCCTGAATTTCTGGTCAACCTGCTAGGCACAACTTATTAATTCCTCAAGGTCCATATCTCTGGCCCTTTTGCCTTCCAAGCAAAGTAAATAAAACGAGGGACCTGCTTGTAATTTTCCCTTTGGAAAGCTTTTCCTTCCCCAGTGTTCTTCTGGGCCACCTCCAAGCGGGACTGAAATGCAGCAGTGCCATTCTAGGTAGTGCTAGCATGTTGTGCAATATTGATCAAAGGTAACTCCGCATGGGACCATGTGTGGGTTGTGGGCAAGAGATCAGAGCAGCAGAAGTGATGCCAAGACAATGGGAGGCACAATGTCCTCATGCCTTCCGTAACCCCTTGAGTTCTGTCCTGTAGACAGATAGCACAGGCACTTGATGACGGAGTGCTTCCGAGCAAAACCAACTTTATGATGTTTTGGATCAAAAGGACAGGTCGAATGTTCACTGGATGCATCTAAGCCAGCGTCTGCTGAGCACAGTAGCCATTTGGAACAGGAGTTGTTTCTCAAGCGGGGAAAGGATTTGTTCCCAAACCCTAGGAGTCTTCTGTTGGGGGTGGCCAGAGGCTACATACAATACCTCTATTTGCCACAGATGTTTTGGGTGTCACTGGATCTGCCAGGTCATAAAGTCCATGTTGTGGTTTATCTGCCCTTCAGCGTGGACCAGCTGCAGAGCCTTCTCTTGTTTGTGGTTCCTCTGAAAACTGACAGCGTCATGGTAAATAGAACAACCCAGCACATTCAAATTTAGTTTGTGTTGCCACCAAGAGCCTTTTTTTTAGTGAAAAAAATGGTGCTTCAGATTTAAGAATTATTTAACTTCATTGTGAATATATATGTATATGTATGTATATATATAAAATGCTGTTTTCTAAGTAAATAAGTATAAAACAATATTTATATAATATTTAATAGTCCTTTCTGAGTAAACAAAATTTATTTTAGTCTAGTTAAAGTAAAAATCCCACAATATGCTTTTTTAAATTTTACTACATCAGCAGTATGTTATTGACTAGTTTGACCATTTTCATTTATCATTTCTCCTACTTCTATCATTAGCTTTTTTTTTTTGAAGAATGCACCATTGCATGGAACTAGCAAATGATTAATAAGACTTCAACTTGAGGAACTTAAATAAGTCAGTATACAAACTATTGTTGCCTCATCTGGTATCAATTGTGCATGCCTAAGTTATGATATATGCATCATTTATCTGGATTTATATCCCTCATTACTGAGAAAATATAAAAAAGTTAAAAAAATTAAAACTATTTAGAAGGATTATTTATGTTAACAAATATTTTGAAAAAGAATTCTCTATTGATTATTGCTATCACAGGCTGATGTGTTTACCCTTTAAGATTGAGGTAATTTGTCTTTTATTCATGAAAAGGAAATAAATACCAAATTTCTATCCAAACCTGAAAGAGCTGACAATATACAAATTAAAGGTGACTTTGAAAGAGGTAAAGACCGCAATCCTTTTACAACTAATCGGCTTTACATATTGATGTCTTGATCTTTGCCCATAAGCATATGTATTTTCTACATTATTCATTAATTCATTCAACAAGCATTTACTCTATCTCTCATATGCTGGCATTGTTATAAACAAAACAATTTTATATTGACTTTTTAAACTAACTGTAATACTGTACATTTTAAAATCATATTCCAACCAATGTTATCTTTTGGAATAACATTTACTAAAATATAACCATTATAGAGATGTAGGTTTTTCCAGTTTTCACGTTCACAAACGACTCTGTTACAAGGCAGAGTGACTAAGGGTTAGGGCCTACAGTTAGACAGATCGGAGTCTAAATTCTGGACTCACCACTTAGTATGAGACCTGAGGCAAATCAAGATCTCTAAGCTTTATTTTCCTCATTTGTGGAATGGTGATAGTAAAAGTACTATTTCTGTGGTTGTTTTTATGTTAAATGACATAATAGTTAATATAAATGATTATGACAATGCCTAGCACAAAATAAATATTGCTTGTGTATTTTTATTTCTCTTTATTACCCAGCCTATGAAAGTTCTTTCTAGTCTTTTTGGTTTATCTCACATGTTCTCTTTTTTGTTAAACTTTTCCTGATCTCTCCACCTGGACATGGCCTTTCCCTCCTTCCAAAGCATGTGTTTCTATTGTTCGTACAGCACTTGAAACTTTATGCTTTGCTTTTAAAATGTGTGCATATTTCTCTTACACACATTGCTGTGTTATACACAGCTTGGCAATATCTTGCTAACTTTCACCTCTGTTGTGGAGGCAGAGTCTTGCATATTGAATACATTCTCAATAAATATTTACTAAATTGAAAAAATATCAACTGTGACTATATTCAATAGGGGGAAAAACAATGATACAGGCACACGATGAGTTTTCAATTAAAATTATTTCAACATTCAGTTCATTTCAGTTTTCAACTAAAAAATGAAAACCCTTCTGCCTATTACTCATGTCTGAATTAGAGACTGTTTACTATACCAAGCCATATCTTGTTCTTAATGGTTTCACTACTTTTCTTTTTCATTCCTTTGGCCATTTGCAACTTTTTATTCTGGGTAAGTACATGTTTCTCTTAGGAACCTCTAAGTACATCATCTAACCCAGTTATGGTTATTTTGGTTCCCCAAATAAACAAATGTTCCTATTTGTTTTGTTCTCCAAACAAATAAATGTTTACAAAATCTTTTTTCTAATATTCTGGCTTACCAGTTATAATTTACTTCTTTGCTAAATTTAGTTATGTTGATTTTTCCTTAAAGCATCAAAATTATTTTCTTATTGCAGATTACTTTCCTCTGTTTATAAGTGTTTACAGTATCTATAATGGTATTAAATTCATGAAATAGTTTTCATGTACTTTTTTTGTTTAATAGGAGCAATCTAAAATGAAAAATGACTTATAGCTCTTTAAGCATGACTTGAATCCCAAAATCTTTGCTTCAAATCGACATGTTCACTACAAGTAAAATCATCGTAAAATTTAAGAGCATGAAGCAATCTGATTGGCCTCCAGCCATCAGTTTATAAACTTATCAACATAATTCCATTCTTATCTCTAAACTGCTGACCATGAATAATGAGCTTAAAATGAAATTACAATTGCATTAGTCATAGTTACCCTTGATTAATAAATACATGTGAAATTTCTTGTACTACAGAGATACACCTTAATATAATCAGGCATGTAATTATGTAATTCAGTAATTCAGTACCCTTATGTACTCAATGTATAACATACAGATGTGTCACTATAGAAAATTTAATTTAGACTCCTGTTAGGACTCATAGGCCTTATGTGAGTTATTACAGAAGAGCTAATAAAAAATAGTGCCCTTTGGAAAACTTGCAACCCATCTAACTTTCAAAGTAAAATAAAATTGGCTAAATTATGAAAAAATTAATAAATGATTAGTTTTTCTAAGTAATTATAATTGTCACATTTCTAAAAAGCAAAATGTCTTTTTATAACTTATGATTACTTTGGACTTCATAAACTTTGTTTTATCAAATACCCCATTATAGTTATGAATGACATTATAGCACCAAAAATAAAAACACTAATCTTGTATATTTGCATGGCACTTTATAGTTCTTAACCATTTTGCCCGTATTATCTCATTTGAAATCAGTGTAACCTAATTGTGTCAGTCCTACTAGTATATAAACAACCTCGTACTACGGTGTCATTTGGGTCCTAAGGTCCCTTGCAAATTCTCCCAATCACAAGCAAACTCTTGGTTTCATTTTTCCCAAACATATCAATTCCCATATGTTGCCCTCAGCCCCCCAAAACCTCCCTTTTGCTTTATGATGGTACCCTGTTGATTAAATTTCTGCTTTGTCACAGACTTTCTTAAGGCTCTGCCAGTAGTCGGGGGGGAGGGGGGGGCCGAGGGAGACAGCACAGAGGTGGTGGGGAGGAGAGGGGGCTCCTTTGTCTCCACCTCCTGACCAGCACTTACTGTTTGTTGACCTATTGATGACAGCCATTCTGACAGGCGTGAGGTGATATCTCATTGTGGTTTTAATTTGCGTTTCTCTGACGAATATTGACGTTGAGCATCTTTCCATATGTATGGCCATCTGTATGTTTGCCTTCTTTGGAGAAGTGTCCATTTAGGTCCTTTGCCTATTTTTTAAATTGGATTGCTTTATTTTGGTGTTGAATAGTATGAGTTCTTTATAAATTTTGGATACTAACCCTTTAGCAGATATATCATTGGCCACTGGCAAACATGTTCTCCCATTCAGTGGGTTATCATTTACACAGCATGGTGGGACCTAAAGTGTATTATGCTCAGGAAAATAAGTCAGTCAAAGAAAGACAAGTACTGTATGAGTTTACATATGTGTGGAATCTAATGAACAAAATAAACTAGCAAACAAAATTGGAACAGAATCATAGACACAAAGAACAGACTGGTGGTTGCCAGGGGAAGGAGGATGTTGAAGGGCTGGGTGAAAAGGTGAAGGGATTAAAAAGTACAAAGTGGTAGTTACAAAATAGTCACTGGGGATATAAAATACAGAGCAGTATATATAGTTGACCCTACTGTGATAATGATGCATAGTGCCAGGAGGACACTGGAAATATCCAGGGGAACACTTCGTATGATTGTCTAACCACTATGCTGTATGCCAGGAACAAATACAAAATAATATTGAAAGTAAACTGTAATTGAAAATAAAATAAATTCTGGGTACCATTCCAAATCATCAACAGATCTGCAATAAAGATGGTTTAACCTCTTCATTTTCCATTCTTATGCCTCCGCCTTTTCTTATCTCATGATATTGGCAGATACTTCCATTTCAAGTAGTAAGATATCCAGTGTCTTTTCTTGGTCTTCAGTTTAGTACGAATGCCTCTAATCTTGTTCTTCATTAGTTAAGATAATCACTGTGGTCTGAGGATTAAATATATGATTATATTAGAATACCTGTCATTTTCTAATTTATGTCTTAGCAGGAGTGAGTATTGAATTTTTTAATATCATTTAAGCATCTATGTAGATGATTATATGATTTCAACCTTTAGTTCTAATAATATAATGAATTTTATTAATGGATTTTTAAATAGGGAGCCACCTTAAGGGCTGGCTCATTTTGAGGGCTGAACATCTCATGTGGTAGAAACATCTGATCAGCAGTAGTAAAGTAAAAATTTTGGAAACTTAGTCATGGGTCATATTTTTTAAATTGCATCATACTTTTATTATAAAAAATTTAGACTTCATTGTAAAAGTAATGAGAAACCATTCATGAATCTTTTCATTTATTAACAGGTCTGAATTTGAGAAGGGTCTCTCTGGTAGCAGAGAAAGTCATATGAGAAACAGTAGTTACTGTAATGAGCCAGGTGAGAAGTAGTAAGGGCCTGAACTAAATAAAGTGGAATTCGAAGATACTGAGGGAATGTCATTTTCATGACTGTGTGAAGATGATGAGCAACAAGGAGTCTAAGATAACTTCTCAGTTTCGAACTTGGACGGCTAGCTAGATGATGATAGGGGGTTAACTATGATAAGTAATACAGGAAGATGAGTAGCTTTGGCAAAAAAAAAAAGATGATAAGTTTGTGTTGAGTTTTAGATACTCGTGGAACTTCCAAACATACCTGTTTTTCCTAGAGATTGGGAGAGGTGTAAGGTTCATAAGTAAACATTTTGAAATGATCAGTTTAGCGGTGGTCATTGAATCTCTAGGAATGAATGAAATCTCTAAGAGTACACGTTGTGGGAAACGAAGAGGCCAAGGACTAAAAGCCACCTTATCTACCCCAGACAGTTGTAGGAAAGATTAAATGGTATAATATGTAAGAAAATGCACCATATGTTGCTTATTATTTTTCTCCTCAAATTCCTTTTATAGTTTACATAGTTGAAATAAACATCCTTTACAGAAACATAGTTTATTATTTATATATAATACATATATCAAATAAAAACTATCTAATTTTCACAATACTAACTTTCTTTCTTCTGAGAATAATGCTGAAAAATTCCATCGTGGTCCCTATTTAACAAGTCCTGAGTTTCAACTTCTACCTGTCAATGCAAATAAGATTTGTTTTTTACAAATATTTTTAAACACTGTTAGAAAAAAATACCACTCACATTTGATAAATAATAAGTGATAGTAGTAACTTTGAGAACATACACATATAACTTGGATCTTATCTACCAAATATTATTTTAATATTTAAAAGTATCCTAGACACATATAGTCTCTCCATTTAGTTTCTTTTCACCAATTAAAATGAAAGTCTGAGGCACTATGAAAATGCATTTTATTTACAGAAAAGATTTCTAACTTAAGAAGCATTGTCATAGTCTTAATGCTTAGCCCTTATAAGCCAGAATGTGGGTAGTGTATTGGAGACCTCACAGAGACACCCAGACAAACACATGAATTAGACCTTCGTGAGGCTTGGTTCAAGAGTTCCCAGACAACAATAGGTGGTGCTGCTGAGATGGAACGCTGAATATGGACATTTGGTCCAACACATGTCGTGGAAATATTTCCTGACTGCAATTATATACTGCGCTTATTAAATTAAAGATTGTTTGGGGAAGAGTATTAAAATCTGATCAGGCTGAGCATTTGAAATACAAAAGTTTCAAACAACTTCTCATACTGAAAAGGAAGCTATTTCCACCCGTAGAAACTAATTTTTGTAAGAAGATTTTAATTTAAAATGGCCAAATGCTGCTTAAGACTCGAGGTGCCTTGAATCTTCTGTGTTTACATCTGTCAAACGAAACAAAGTTATAACTGCCAGGTTTAATCTTTAGATAGGTGCAAAAGCTATTCAGAGATGCTTTTTCACATAGCTGTATTTCTCTCTTTCTTATACTGAAATTCAAGTGAAAGATTATGAAAATCTGGCTTTGATAGATCAAGAGTGTTGACCTTGAGCAATACCATCAGATAAGATACAGGCCTTTGGAGTTTGGGCCTTGGGATTTGGGGGGGTTCTGCACACCTGCTTTTTGCTATAGCTAAACGATATGAAATGTCATGATAGATTGGAGTCAGAGGAAGGAAATTTTTAAAGGAAGAGATGGAACCTGTATTTCCAATTTTCCTAAGCCATTTCTTTTTTTTTCTTTTAAGATTTTACTTATTTATCTTTAGAGGGGAAGGGAAGAAGAGAGGGAGAGAAATATCAATGTATGGTTGCCTCTCCTGCATCCCCTGCTGGGAACTGGCCTGCAACCGAGGCATGTGGCCTGACTGGGAATTGAACCGTGATCCTCTGGTTCACAGGTCCGCGCTCAATCCACTGAGCTACACCACACCAGGGCCTAAGCCATTTCTAACCATGCAATCAAAAATAATATATTTTTTCCTATTCTTCTACATCTTCTAAAATATGTAACAATTGTGGTGAAAGTGTAATATCCATGTCTCTCTGTATGGGTTAGGGTTCCCTCAGCACACTGTACTTCCTTAGTTTGGTAGTACATCTTCAGTCACAGATATAAGTAACTATTTAATTCTCTAGCTGCCCTTGAAAGTCTGCTTCATCTTTATACGCCCAGCCCTTATCACAGTGTCTGCTACATAGCAGGTACTCCATAAATATTTGTTAAGTTAACATATGAACTCCCAGTAGTGACTCGGGGGGGAGGGGGGCGCCTAGCACCATGTTTCTGAACAACTTCCCCAGTAACTTGATTCCACTACTGTTTAAGAGCTTGTTGTTACTATGTGATAGCAAGTTTGCACTCCCTATATTTTATCCAAAGTTGAGTTAAATTTTCTCCTCGTGGACGATTAAAGATAACTAACTCTGAACTGATATCTTGGCTTTTATGCCCTTCATGGAAAAAAAAAAGCTAAAAGAGAGAAACCCTGAGCCTGCCAGCTCTGGGAGCTACAGGCATGATGGGAATTATCTGTCTAGTCTACTGTGGCATTAGACCCGTCTTAATTATAGCACAGAGAGACTCCCTCACAGACAGACTATTTTAAGACAGTAAGTAATTAAGCAATAACTTCTCTCCCATGTTTTGAAAGCTTAGTTCATGTATCCACGGCATCTTATATATATGTGCAATAAGGTAATAACACGTCTGGTTTTCTCTACTTGCCAAAAAGTATAATGTTTGGACATTTTTCTCTATGACTTTTATAAGAATGGTATACATGGCATAGATACATTGTATGGCTGTAAAATAAGTTAACAAGTCTGTTATAAAGGCAATCTCTTTCTCTCTCCCTCCTCTCTCTCTCTCTGTGTCTCTCTCCCCCATCCCTTTTTTTTCCCCTAGCAAATCCGTTTATGTGAAATAATTGGGATAGATTAGTCAAAAATGCTTTCATCTTTGTTTCTTGCCTACATTACATTTTAAAATAATTAAAACTCCAGATTGTTTCTGTTTTTCACCTGAGTTTACTGGCACCCAGCAAAGAAGCCTACACTTTGATTTTAATCATGGCCAGACAATATAGGGCCCCTGTCTCAGAAGCAACAAGAGCAGCAAGTGGAAACCCTGCTGGGTAATTTCAAAGCAATGTACTTCCTGCTGCTAGCCCTACAGTATGATTTCTGTTCTGCCAAGGGCACCAATAGAAGGCAACTTCCAATTTGCACCTCACACATAAATTCCCATTATGCCAATGGGTTTCGAAGAAAACCACAAGCTACCCAGCCCAGCCGTCAGAGGCCTGTTAACAGACCTTTAACTGTGATCTATTGTGCAGCAGGACCTGAAAGACGCACGCGGAGTCCCACTTTATAGAGACCACACTTGCCTGACACCGTTTTTCTTGAGATAATTATAAGTGTTTATTTTGGCTTTTAACAACTTTAATCACGTTATTTAGCATGTTGCTGTTTTGTCGTCAAGTTAAATGAATGCAGAGTTCTCCCAGGAAGGTCCCAGAAACCAACCGCACATCAGGTGGTTTCATCCAGGAAAGAGCCCAGGGTGGGAGATGGAGGTGGGAGATTCCACCCAAGCTTCGTGCAGGCAAAGACATTTCCCTCCACAAATGAATAAGCAAATAAATTATACTAAGCAACAGAGAATTTCTCAATCAGTAAGGCGCGATCTTTCTAATTAAGATACCGTGGTTTTCCTTTGCCGTGAGGTTGTTTTCAGTGGTTTAACAGCAGAAGGAGTTTACAATGAAGCCCACTGATGTGTGATGTCGTGGATAACAAAACTTGCTGCAAATACCACGTGGAATACAGAGCAGGGCTTCGCCCAGTTATCTAGAATTAGGTTCAAAAATAACCTTCGCTGATCACCAAGGGTTCTATAGTTGCTGTTAACTGGGAGCAACTGTTGAAACACCATGTTGTGCCAAACTGCATTTGGTGGCTCAATAATAGCAGAACTGTAATATTCTTAAGGGAATCCTAAAAATATCTTCCTCCAGTGGAAACTGACTCTACACAACCAAAAACGACAGTTCATTTCATTCCTAAATCACACCATTCGGTATGAATGTAGGCCAACTGCAGTTTAGGTCTAGATTATTCAACAAATATATCTGATGCCTAATAAAAGTTATATGCCCTTTTTGTGCCTTAAATATTTGTGTCTGATACTATACATTCTGTTATGAATTACACTAAAGTTTCATACTGTTTCTCTGTAATTATTATGTATTTCTATCATTTAAAGTTATCACTTTAACTTTCTTAAAAATTAATAATGAATAGTTTCTATTTTACTTGGAATTGTTTTTCTGCACAAAGCTCTTAAATGGACACACAACATTTATAACATGATATCACTGAAATCAGTTGGCAAATAAGATATGGTTTTGCAATAACGAGTGTAATCCAAAGGTGTTATTTCTTTATCACACTTCTTTTCCATGAGGCCTGCAAGAAAATGTGAAATACACCATCAGGTTCATGCTTTATTTGACAAATCAAGGATCTCCCAAATTCATAGATAAAAGTTCTCTTTAGACATTCTCTCAATCTCAAATTAGTAAATTGATATCTGATAGATAGCTTCCAGATTAATAAAATAAATATGGGAAAATTGAGTTTCTACTATAAATCAGTACTTTAAATATCCTTAGAGCCCTGGCTGGTGTAGCTCAGTGGATTGAGCATGGGCCTGTGAACCAGATAATCACGGTTCGATTGCCAGTCAGGGCACATTCCTGGGTTGCAGGCCAATTCCCGGCAGGGGCCAGTTTCCAGCCGGGGATGCACAAGAAGCAACCATACATTGATGTTTCTCTTCCTCTCTCCTTCCCTTCCCCTCTAAAGATAAATGAATAAAATATTTAAAAAATATATCCTTAGAAACTAGTAGAGGTTCCAGATTTTTATATATACAAATACTATTTAAACATATGTAGGTAATTATGAAAAGGGAGTTTAATATTTTTAACAATTGAAAGTGCCAGGTCTTACAGAGCGATAGTCCGGACAAGTAAGGGCTAACGTACCTATGTGTTTCAGGTTGGCATTGCCCCTGGAGATTTAGCAGTGGCCTGGGCCACCTTGTCATTTGAGCAAAAGGTCAGATTTTTTTCTTCCTCCAGTAAACTTTTTCTTAGTAGGAATCTCCTACATCTTGTAAGAGAGCTGAGTTCTGCTCTTACTTCTAAACAGACACTCTGTTATAATGTTTAATCACCATCCTAGTGAGTAATAAGCATTTCATATTCCTACCTTCCTTCTGAGTTTAGTGCTTTTTCACTAATTACGATGCAATGAAGAAGTTAGTTAATTTTCTCTCTTCATTTTACCTAGCACAAATATGTAGAGTAAAAACACTAAGATGAGGCACAACAAGATAGTTCACATGGAATCTAAAGGCTTCCACTGTAATCCATGTTTGCTGTGCTGTACATCAAATCATCAATTTTTATTCATATTTCTGGCTTGAGAAAGTCAGACTGACCTGTAATTTCTCATTTACTGTATTTGATATCAGAATATGCTGGACCAATATCTTCAAAGATGTTTTGGAACTAGAATCCATTCCAAACTAAATTATTGCTCAAATCCATAGGCAAAATTAATCTTCAGTTATTCAATGACTTGGAAAGTTTACCCCACAGACACACACTTTCTGAAAAATTCATGAATAAAATATTAGTAATTCAAAACCAGCAGTGAGTTATAAGAAGAATGCACAATAAACAAACAGGCTTATTCTTAGAATCTAAAGATGGTTTAAATTTAGAAATTTATCCACGCAATTCACTATATTAACATATGAAAAGAGAAAGCCCATGAGATTATTTCAAAAGCTTCTGGTAGAGCAGTTTCTGCCATTCCTTTTTTTGATTAAAAAAAAAGAGAGAGAGAGAAAGAGAATAAAGACTCCTAGAAAACTTGACAAATTAAATCCAAACCTATGGTGAACGTCATAATTAAGGATTGCCAGTAAAGCCAGGAGCTAGGCAAGGATTCTCATTATCACCACTATTATTCAGGCTTATTCTGAAGCGTTCCAGCCAATGCAATAAATCAAGAAAAGTGAAATGAATATGTTGGAAATACAGAAACAAGATAGCCCTTATTTGCATGTAATACGTTTACCTGCCTAAAATCTCCAAGACAACTGATAAACTATTAAAACTAACAGTTGTGTGGTGGTGAATCTACCATATTCTGAGGATGTCAAAAAAAGTCAAAAAAAAAAAAGAAAGCATAGTAAGATGGTCAAATCAAATATAGCTATATAAAAATCAATAACCAATTATGAACATAATTAAAAATATCTAATTCACAGGGGTAACAGAAAGCAATAAGCTGAATAGGTATAAGAATAACAAGAAACATTAATAGATACTTGAAGAACCCACTTATACCTGGCTGAAGAACCTATAAAAGAACTAAATACGCAAAAGGTCATAACATTTTTCTAGGTGAGAAGACAGCAAGTTATGATCATGACTATGTAAGTTTGCTAAGGCTGCCATAGCAGAGCACTGTAGACTGGGCAGCTTAAACAACAGAGATTCATTTTCACACAGTTATGGAGACTGGGAGTTCAAGGTCAAGGTATCAGCAGTGTTAGTTTCTTCTGAGGCCCCTCTCCTTGGTTAATAGATGGCTGGCTATCTTCTCTTTGTATCTTCGTGTGGTCTTTCTTTTGATTCTGCCTGTTCCAAATCTCCTTCTTATGACACCAGTCATATTGGGTTGGTGCTCCTCCAATAACCTCATTTTAACTTCATGGCCACTTTAAGGACACTAGGTCCAAGTACGGTCACCTTTTGAAGTGCTAAAGGGTTAAGACAACAACAAATGAATTTGGGTGAGGGTGACACTCAGGTCACAATGATGGCATTTCTTTCTCAAAAATAATCTAAAATTTAAATTTTTAAAACTCAGTAGAACTCTTTATTCAATCTGCCAATATGATTTTAAAATTTACTCATGAGAGTAAATACATTAGAAAAATGTGAAATAGAACAACACTGAAGGACAGTGTGCTACACCTAATGTCAAAGCAGTCTATAAATGGATGGAAAGTGCTCGTGGTATAGTGCTTACCGATATCGACCTTGGATCAAAAATGTTGGAGTTCCAGTCCCGCTCAGCTGTACACTAGCCCGGTAACCATGGGCAAGTTAGTCAGCCTCTTTGGAGCTCAGTTTCTTAATAAGTAGAATGGTGATAATAATGTTGATTACTACACAAGGTAGGTGTGAAGATTTAATAGAATGTTGCCTAGCATAGATTCAAGGTTCAGTCAATATTAGATATTATTTTTATGAAAGACAGCTGTTACAGAATTAAAACAGTAGGAAGAATAGATCAACAGATCAGTGGTACAGAATAGAAACTCCCATAAGATAGTGATGCTTGAATGAAAATTTAGTCTATGAAGATGTTGACATTAAAATATATAAGTAAAAGGTTAACTATTAAACAAAGTGAAAAGGAACCTACTTCTGTAAGAAAATATTTGCAATATATTTAGCAGATACAGAATTAAAAATCCACTATATATGATAAAGTTAAACTACCAAAGAAAAGTGAGCAAAAAATTATAAATAATAAGAGGAAATACCAAAAACTAATAACCATACAAAATTATGTTCAGCATCATAAGTAATAAAAAATGGAATTAAAACAGTAAGATGCATTTTACCCACTCAATTGATAAAAACTTGAAAGATTTATAATATTCAGGGTCTATAAGTTTTGGGAAATGGAAACAATATATTAATACAGACTTTTAAAGCAAAATGTGAAAATATCTACCAAAATTATAATGTACAACTTACTTGGCTCAACAGTTTTATCTACAGGAATCTCTCTTACAGAAATAATAAGAGAGATGGGTGTATAAAATCTTTATTCTTTGTAGTACTAAAAAAAAATGGAAACAACCTAAGTATCCAGCAGTAGGGGAATAATGAAAGAAATTACGAAGCATGCATTCTATGGAATGTTAAAAACAATTAGGAAAACAAATAAAATACAATATGACAAAATGTCTATTGGTTATTATTAAGTATATGTAGTTTTAAGAATTCTTCTATCTAAACACATGTAAATGCTTAGAAAAAAGTCTGGAGATACCTACATGGACAATAATTATCTCCAGAAAGGGAAGAAGTCTAGAAGACTAGGATACTTTTAGAGAGGCTTATTTTAATACACCTGAACCATTTGTAATTTTCAAAGTAATCAGGTATCGCTTTATATGTAAAAAGTTAGATAACATACCAGTAGTCAGTTATAGGGCTGAGATCATAGGCTGGAAGGTCATTGCCAATTGTGCTCTGGCAGAGGATAGAATAGTGTTAGAATAGAACTAGAAAAGTGTCTCTCTAGTTTTACTCTGAGTGCTAAGGAAGAGTAATGCCACTGACAGAGAAAGGACCATTGGGAAGACAACAGGGGGTGGTATTAAAAGAAGGTAAATAGGAGAGCTAAGTTTTCCCTGATGTCACGTTCCCACACAGAAAGATATATATGCAAGTAACACTTCTGGCCCCTCTGTCCCTGCACTAATTCTTTCTCAAAAGAGAAAGCGTGACTTAAGTGATTCATAGGTCTAGAACAAAAAATACGCAGGCCTGGATCATCTCTTCCCCTCTTCCTCTTTGGAATCTGATGATATGCATGTGCTCTGGTCTGCTTTTCACCATACCATAAACTCGGCGGTCAAGACTCTGTACCTACACAGGAAGGTGGCCTGTGGTTGTTCAGAATTGCCTTGACTGATTCCAAAGACTTGTGGCTAATTCTTGGGTTCTATGAGGAAACCCACTATCACCACATACTGAAGCCATGTTCTCCAACCGAGCCTTTGTCAGTTATGAATCGTTTGCTTTAATCTTCAAGTGCCTTCTTGGAAAAGGAATTCTTGGCTCTATCTCACAATTGATGCCAAACCTTAGAAGGGTGGAGTGGTTTAATTTGTTATTGGTTTCTAACTCCAGATGCTTCCAGGAAGCATAATTCATACCAGAATTTCATCGATTTATTCATTTGTGCCGCCAGCAGCACTGAGCTGGGTGCTAGAAATACAAAGGTGCCTAGAACAGGGAACCTGCACTTCAGGAGTGCACAGTGCTTTGGGGAGACAGGCATAAAACAAATACAGCATTCTTGCAGACAACTGAAAGGTCAGAAATAGGTACACAGCAGAGGTGACGGAAGCTGTTTCAAAGGCTGAAAAGGAGCTCACTAGGTTGATGATGGAAGGTGATGAGGACATGACACATAAGCAGACAGGCCAACATATATGGAGGCGGGAAATCTTGGTAGAGCTTGGGGCCTTCAGGGAGCTCTCTGAAGTCTGGCATAGTAAGGTACAGGTACATATTGGGATGATGGTCTGAAGCTGAAAAATCGATGCTCTATCCTGCCTCTTGCCATACTGTGTATACTATGTCTTGAATATGATGAAGTCACTGAGGAATCTTTAACACTGAAGTGAAGTGACAGTTTGGTTTTTAGACAATCACTCTGATAGCATATGAAGGGTAATATTTCTTCATTTTTTGAAGTGTAGGCTTTTAACCCATTTTGATACATATTCCTACTACAGTGTGGCAAGTCCAGAAGATTCATGGAAAATTAGCTACTGCCTTCCAAAGAATTTGGGCTACGGTTAGTTACAATGCCAGTATCACACTTTGTTCTGCCAGCTTCTCAAAAAACATAGTAAGCAAGATTGATTTTTCTACTTTTCATTTTATTAATTTTTACAAGAGCTCCCCCAAAATAGGTTATAATAATTTTTTCATTTTATATATAAATAAAAATGGCCATAAAAGAATTAATGAGATTAAACCAAATATAGGTCAGGAACATAGACTAAATTTGGGTAACTCTTAAATCTGCATATTATATAACGGTGGGTGATATTCTCCCATATTAGAAATTCTTCCCATTACGATATTCATTCTCCTGGAGCCATAAAAAGCAATTATATGGAGAAATATAAAATCTGACTATATGCCTCTAAGTCTGAGTTCACATGCAAAGTTGGATGAAATATCTAGTGTAAACCAAGTTTTTTGCAAAGAAATTAAACTAATATTTGCTGCTTATCTTGATCCTTTTCTAAAATGTTTTAAGCTTCTCTCCTTTGATGAAAATAGTTCATTTCTGGTGTTTTCTAAGGATGTCGTACTGATTTGTAAATGCCCTTGAATCCTGGATGCCAGGCTAAATAAAGCAGTACAAACGACTTCGTAAACTTCCCGGCGCATGTCATGACTTCTACATACTGAGAGAGTCACGGGGGTGCCAACCTGTGTGGAAGTCAGGAGATTCGTGGAAGGCAGCCCTGGGGGAGCAGTCGTCTCATTGTTTAACCCTTTCCGAGCACTTCTATCGTTACCGCTGGCGTGTCAAAGCTCCCCCTTAAAGAAACGACGCTTGGACTCACTCATTCCAGTGTTTGACCCTGACCTTGTGGGGTTGCAGTCAGATGTTCTGCTTCATATGTGGAAATAGGTAGTGTCATCATGTGTACATTTTAGTGATTTTTAAAGATCTTATTTGCTAATTCCATTTGCATTCAGTGAAGGGGAAGATAGGAACTCCCTTTTATCTCTGCTTGTAAAATATTTTGAGACAGTGTCTATATCTCCTTTCAGAAATCAAACCTTGTATATTGTGGGTAGTTCTGCCATTGACATCATATTTGCAATATCCCACAGATCTGAATTACATTTTTATTTTGACCTCTGACCACAAGGCTCAACATATTCAACTAATATTTATATGGTACATGCAATCAATATCTACATGGTTAAGTAGTAACATACTGAAAGCAGCCGATTGGATCAGACGGAAAGAAACTGTTATATATTTCTTCAGAGGAAATATTCGTCACAGTGTTCGTGTGACTCTAAATGTGTACTTCTCATGCCTCTGAATGGCTGTGGAGTATTTAATTTCCCCAGACAGAGGTTAAACAGTTACCTTTCAGTAAAATGTAAGTGGAATTCACAAAGTACTCTGATCCTTTGGCTTTCCCTTTTATCCACTGCTGATGCCGAGGAATCATAAAGGGACAGAGCCCGCACCACGCACCATGTGTGCGCCCTGCCTGTGGAGAGCGATGACTGGGTGACTAACGCTTTGATTCTACAAAATTCAGAGCGGAAGGAACCATCCAGGGAGGCGACAATCTGTGAGATAAAATGAAAGCCTATGAGCTGTTGCCCCCAAACTCCTAATAACCCTTTATGAGATTCTAATATATTTAGTTAACGTGAGTTGGTTTTGCTTTGTTTTTCCATCTTTGAGCCACTCCACACATATTAGTTTTGGCTAGAAGCACTGGCTCTGAAATACAGTCATAAAGCCACTTTTGGAAGCCATGCCAGCCAAAAGTCTAGACCTAGAAGTTACAGATAAAGGTAATACAAGCACGCCTTGAAAAGTTTACTAGATTGTAAGCGGCTTGAAAATTAACACCATATTTTTGCTATAAAATTAGACATAAAAAGTGTTAAGTACCTCCTATGAGTGCCGTGGACTTCAGTTCAAATAGATGGTAACTAATAATTTGACCATCATTACATAACTAAAGGGAACATACCTTTTTATAAATGTCACTATCATACTCTTAGCAATCATCTCCTCATTTATCATCAAAGTACTACCTGCGACGGCATATTCAAAACTTGTTACAAGCAGTTTTCTTTACTAAATTAATTGTTGGATTCATAGAGGACCATATGGCTGCCAGCCATGTTCTATTGAAGTGGTTTGCCTGTAAAAAGGGGGAACAAAACAACCATATTTCTATTCCCAGGAGGAAAAAGGGGGAAAAAGTCTTTAAGTCACAAAAGAAAACAAAGTTTCCGAAGCTCAGAGAAATCTCTCTATCCTGTTAACATGTGGGCTGTACTAATCTTCAGGCTGTGTCCAATACAGGCCCATGTTGACTGGGGGAGAGGTTCTGAATCTCCAGCCTTGTAGGATGCTTCTTCCTCTTCACTTATTGCATATGGTACCAATCATAATATGCCTTGACATTGCATAGCAACAAAGGTAATGCATCAATGAAGCTTCTCTCTAAATTAAGTGAAAGATCAATAGAAACCTAAATGTAATTAGAGTGTGTATTTAAGGAAAAATGATAACCCAGAAGCAGACATGGAGTCTTTTGAATATTTTTAAAGGAAAATAACCAAATCAGAGCAGCCTTGGGCGTTCCCCTACCACATGCATGGGGCCCAGAGAAAGATACTTGGACAAAAGTTCCCCTCAGTTAGAGGCCAAGTAACGTGACCCAAGGTTCCTCAGAGAAAAGAAAGTGCCACAGATACACAGAGATGCAGAGGGGACCCACGGTGTCTACCTCATCGACATCACAGACGGTGTGTTACTCATCTCTGGGGCCTCAACTGCACAGTGCCTGACATGTACCAAATGAACAAAAGTTCAATAAGTAAAGGAATGAGTGAGTAACGTCAATAAACTGATCATTGACTGCAGTGAGCAAAAACAACAGCAAAAGCCAACATCAGATTAAAATGCTCAGATCTATTAAAAATTTAAGGGTTAGTCTGTTGGTAATATTCCCTTATTAGAATAATATATTTGTGAGAAATTAAATACTTATAAAACATTAACATGCCTGGATCCAATTCTTTTTCTATTCTATGGGTCCTTTTTTTTCCCTCCTTGTAGCTTGAGGGTTATGGGAGAGCAGAACACTTCTAAACGTGTTTTATTTGCGACTAGAGCTGACACAATAATGTAACTTCACTATACTTGACTACATTTTCCTTACTGTTGATTGCCTTCCTACTGTATTATAAAGATAACTAAAATTATGAACATGTGACTGTATTTTTAAAACATCCCAAAATTATTTGCCACTTTTATCAGCTTGACAAACAGAACCAACTCCAGACATAACCAAATGAACCAAATGTTTATAACATGGTCTAATGACTATTCGCACATAATGTTCTTTTAATGATTTTGTTTTTCCACCAAAGTACAGTGTAGGAGAGCCACACCAAAAGGGCATACTGACCCCTTCTGATCTCTAATAGATCTGTTATTAGCCGCATGAGGATCTTATGCTGGATATTTGGGGGTGGTATGGTATAATTTTAGTACTGACCATTTGAATATCCAAAGGAAAAGGACAGTAGAGAATGGGCAATGAAAATGTATTAATACACAACCGAAAGGCAGGCAAAATGGCTTAGCCCTGCCGAAAGTCCACCAATCTTGCATGAGTTCGGAGGTCTTTATATCATAGATTCTCAAGCAAATATCCATAACACTTCAGAATTCTTCTCAATGAAAGGGAAATATAAGAAAATGTACAGAAACTTGAGAAAAACTGTAACATTTAATTTTCCTTCAAATCTATCCAACATAGCACCAATCCTTATTAACAAACCAGTTATATTTTTCTTGTCAGTGGGATGGAGAAAAAAATCTGTAAGATTATAGGTTATGATTGTAAGTTATGGCAATATATAATCACAAATAATGTACATTAATTACACAAGTACTTATTAAACGTCTACCAGGCCTTACTTTACATCACTTTTGTCACATATCTTCCCAGGTAATTAAGGATTCTAGAATCCTTCTTATCCCATAGGTTATCAAAAAGAAGGACTACAGTATTATCCACAGGATTATCATTATATTACAGTCTCGTAGGGGAAACACACAATAAGAAATTACAATACAGAATGATGACAATCAATGACTCTCTGCAGAGACATTGGCCAATGGGAGTGAAGACAGGTGGGCAGCAGAAGGAAAATCTGGAAAGCCCTGACAGAGAAATGGACAAAAGCCAAACTGGGTCTAAAGGACAAATAGGAATTATTCCACGAAACGTGGAGGGTGGAGAACATTCGGGTGCAAAGGGCAAGGGTTAGGAAGGACATTCCAGACAAAAGGAAAAGCATCTGTGAAGACCTGGAAGAAAGAGAAAGCATGAAACTGAGGGAAACAGGGAGAAATTCACTATTGATAAAATATAAAATGATTAGGATCCCAATCATGAAGGGTCTTATAAGCCCTGTTAAAGATACTGGAATTAACCCCAAGAACACAGCAAAGCTGGAGAAAAGTTATAAGAAGGAATTCGACAAGATCACCTTAACCTTTTGGAAGTATCCCCCTGACGGCCTAGTAAAAGTGGATACATGGGAGGACAGACTCAGGTGGAGGGAGAGAAAGATGGAGATAAATTAAGAATCTGTTACCTAATCTACCTGGGAAATGTTGGCATCCTACTCCAGCACAGTGGCAACAAGAATGGAGAAAAACAGGTGATCTGAAGAGAGTTTTAGGTGATGGAATAAGCAGGATTCAGAGACTGGTTAGATTTGTAAGAGAGAAAATGACCAAGATTTTGAAATGTGGGCAACTGAGTGGATGGTGGCACCCGCCATCAACTGGAGTTTAGAAAAGGAGAAGGAAGAGGAGAGATGGGGGCAGGAAAGAAGGAGGAGGAAGGCAGAGAGGAAGAGGAAAGAGGAGTTAATTCACTACCATTGAGAAGCTTTGATTTTTTTGGTGCTTGTGAAATACTTATTGTGGACTCTCTGATAGCATCTAAACATGAAAATCAGGACTCAAGAAATAGGTCTCAGATGAAAATACAAATTTAATATTAATCATTAAGGACCAGGGATGCTTAATCTGAAGTCTACAATGTGTTTCAAAGTGTTCAAGGATTACCTAAAATTGTATGAGTTTGTTGGCAAAAATGTTGTGGCTTTAGTTTTCATTTTTTTAACCAGTTTCTTAAGGTGAAGCTTAGATGACTGATTTAAAGCTTTCTTCTTTTCTAACAGTAGGATTTTAATGCTATAAATTTCCCTGTAAGCACTGTTTTAACTGCTTCCCACAAATTTTGATTATGTTTTCACTGTTAATCAATTAAAAAATTTTTTTGATTTCCTTTGAGATTTCCTCTTTGATCCATGGGTTATTTCACATGTATATATTTTAATTTCCATATATTTTCCAGATATCTTTCTGTAATTGATTTCTAATTTAGTTCTGTTATGGTCACACATTCTGTATGATTTCAGTCTTTTATAGTTTATTGAGACTTGTTTTATAACCCAGACTAACTTCCTGAATATCTTATGTGCACCTCTGAAGAGAATGTGAATTATGTCATGGTTAGATATAGTGTTCTATAAATATTAAGTAGGTCAAGTAAGTTGATGGTAACACTGAAGAAGATGGAAGTCTTCTATATCCTTGTTAATTTCCTTTCTATTTGTTTTATCAGTTACTGGGAAGTGTAGAAATTTCCAACGAATATTGAATCTATCTCTGTCTCCAGTTCTGCCAGTTTTTGCTTATTATCTTGCATTACTAGGTACAGATGTGTTAGGATTATTTTGCCTTCTAGGTGAATTGACTCTTTTTTTATTATGAAATGTCCATTTTTATCTCTGATTGTATCCTTTTTTCAGTGGCCCATTTTGTGTAATACAGTTCTCTGTTAATAAGTATTTGCATACCCTGGCTGGTGTAGCTCAGTGGATTGAGTGCAGGCCTGTGAACCAAAGGGTCACTGGTTCAGTTCCCAGTTAGGGCACATGCCTGGGTTGTGGGCCAGATCCCAAACTGGGGGTGTGCAAGGGGCAACCACACATTGATATTTCTCTCCCTCTCTTTGTCCTCCACTTCCCCTCTCTAAAATGAATAAATAAATTTGTCTGGCTATAAATTAATAAAATAAATAAAATCTTTTTTAAAAGTTAAAAATAATAATAAGTATTTGCCGGGTACATCTTTTACTTCCAAATTAGTTACATTTAATTTATAGTGCTTTTCACCCTGGCTGGTGTAGCTCAGTGGATTGAGCACAGGCCAGCGAACCACACGATCGCAGTTCGATTCCCAGTCAGGGCACATGCCTGGGTTGCAGGCTGGTTCCCTGCAGGCCAACTCCCAGCAGGGGACACAGGAAAGGCAACCATACATTGATGTTTCTCTCCCTCTCTCCTTCCCCTCTAAAGATAAATAAATAAAATTTAGAAAAAATAATAATTTATAGTGCTTTTCTTCTGGGTAATGTAAATTTGGGTCTCGATTTTTTAAATATATTTTGACAATCTCTGCCTTTAAATGGAATGTTCAGACAATTTGCACTTAATTTCACTATTGGTATGGCTGAGTTTGAATCTATCATCTTGCTATTTGTTTTCCTTTTTCCTGTTTATTCTTTGCTATTTTTTTCCCTTTTTTCCTTATGGTTGACTATTTTCTAGTGTTCCATTTTATCTCCCCTATTAACTACCAGATCTCCCCTTTTTAGTGATTGCTCTAGGGTTTACCATATGTATCTTAACTAATCACAGCCTTTGTTCAAATAATATACCACTTCAAGTTCAGGTTTAGATAGTTACAACCTTTCTTGAGTCTCAAGTGAACGCCTTGGGTATTCAACAAGGCCTATCTATTTGCTGGTTGAGAGTCAAATCCTCCCAGCTATCTGTGAACTCTAAAGAATTGTTTCACTTAAATTTATCAGCATTTATTCTCTTCCCGACCTCATGGAGTTTCATACTATGATCACACAAATCAGTATTTAGCCCAAAACCCAAGAACTCTAGGAAGATTTCTAGAGGGTTGTTCTCTGCCAGTCCCTCCATCTGCATAGCTCCCTCATCTCTGCCCCCAGAAACTTTTGTTTCCTTTATCTCTTCAACTATTATCATCTCTCTCTTCACCTCAGTAAGATCTCTGTGCTCTGTCTCAGTCTTCTCTCCTCTCACCAAGGTCCAAACACTGTCTCCGCACAGGTAGCAAGGCCAACAATGTGGCTCCCCATTTTCACTCCCCTCTCTCAGGGATCCCAGCCCTGCTCTCCCTGCTGTCCAATGGCTGAAACCGTCCTTTCATGTGTCTTGGCCAGTGTTCTGATTATTTAGAGAGAAGAGCGCAGCTGGTTCCAACCGTTACAACAGCCAGACTGGCTGGCTTAGGGGGTCTGTTTAAATAATCCTTGTATTTTAGAGGGCATCTTCCCATTCTTATTTCCCAACTGAGAAATAAGAATAAGACATTGTCTTGTAACTGCCAATATATTATATTTATTCCTTATAAAGCCATTATTAGAGAAAGTGGACAAATAAACTTATCATACTGAATCGCAGGATTCAAAAGACTCCTCCATTCTGGACACACATATTGTCCGGAGACCTGCCCTGGTGAGATTCAGGCAAAGGAGAAAGCTCCCCGCGGGAGAAGAAAGGCAAAGGGAAAGCGCCTGGCTCTCCGTTCCACCTCACGGCGGCGGAGAGGCCACTGCAGTTGCCCCTGCTGCGGAGGGGGTGAGGGGCACAAAGAGAAGTCAGGAGACTCACCCTAACAGAGTGCCCGCAGGGTGAGAAAAACGCATAGCCCTTTCCAGCGGCTCGTTTCCTTTATAAACTTTAAAGGAATCTGATTGTCCGGCTTGTCCCCACATTCATTTTTCTCCCCTATTCCCCTCATGTGACCAGGCATTTCTCAATTGATTTTTGTAGCTTTTCACCCTCACAATAAATACAGGAGATAAAGTATTTTTCAAGTTAGAAGAGAATCAGTGTAGCGGTTGTTGGTTTTGTAGGATAGTCTTCTCTTAAATCCAACAGCCAGTTAAAATCCTTGTCCATGTCTTTTCAAGGGACAGCGGCTTTTGGTCAAATACCTAAGGCAGCATGCTGAGAGTAGAAGCATTGGCAGAATCACTGTTATACTGGTCGCAGCCAAAAATAAGCCAGAATTATTGTTACTGCAGTTACAGCTTGAGGGAAAGGATGCCCTGATTCTCAGGGGGAAAAAAATAGCCAATGAAAAATGTAGATGGTAGCGAGTGAGAGAGTTTTTTGACATGAATATACAGATGTTATTAAACTGAGTCCCCCAGTATGACATAATCGATGGGAAGGGTAACATTTGTGTCAACTGTGAGAAGTGATCTTTCAATGAAGCTTGAGCTTCACTCTGAATATCTATTATAAGTCTTGGCATTAATTCAAATATCAAAAGTAGTATTTTGATCATGGGATGCAGAAATGTACTTCCCCCCAAATTGTTGTAATGGAGATTACAAAGTCATGACGCTGGAAGGGAAAGCCAAGAAAATAAGCTTCCAAGGAAAATGAAGGCTGTGATGGCTAGGAAGCAACAAAAATAGAAAGCACTGGCTACAGGACCATTTTCTGGGGAAGACGGAATCCAACCACCATGGCCAGACAAATTAAGGCACGGAGGGAGCAGCCAAAGCAGCCTTCGTTAAGCACCAGAATAGTTTCCTGCCAAAGGATATATGGGGCTCAACTCAGTCTGACTCATTGCAGGTTTTAGTGCAGAATTATAACGTGTGACCTAAAAAAGTCAAACGTGCATTTTTGTGATATAAATAATAAACTAGGGAAAGAAAGGCACCCTGGGAGAATACTTGAAACTGTTTGGATTCGAGCATTTAAAGGATGAATCGAGGCAGGTGATCTTTCATTAACTTCACAAATTTTACTTTTCTCCAAGTTGGAGCCATCTGAGAAATTCCAGTTTCTTAGCCAGGGTGATTAAGAAGTAGAGCGACTATCTGGTGTTTAGTTTGTTGGTTGGTTTCTGGGGACTGGGGTGAAATTGCATTTGACTGCCCTCCAAGGTAGCCTCAAATAAATAAGGGGCTTTTCTTCGGTGATTACAAAAGTGTCCATTTTCAGCAGCGCCTATCCTTCAGTCGTTAGCTAAATTATCACAGTGATTTTGTTCTTTAGTCTAGATTGTGCTGTAATGCAAACAAACTGCAATGCCTACATTTGAGAGGGCTCATAGGCCTTGCTTAGCCTTTCCATTTCAAATCCCCTAACCACACTTGAGACTCCTAACCCACCTTTGAAGGGAGATTTATGTGTGTTAAGTACAATCCAGGCACACTGCAACCTCAAGAGGAGATTGTAAACAAGCAGGCCAGAGAGGGGTAATTTACGTATTTCACCCTGACAACAGCCAGGGTACAGCCAAAAAGTACCCATGTGTGCTCTGAAAAACTGGGTGTCAGCAATAAACCTATTTAGGTGCACGCCACCAAGCCCACCTCAAAGGGCTCAGGCCAGCAATGTGCCCACTCTGCCTAAAAAGTGTATAACTTTTCCCTAGCCTCCGACACTAAATATTCTGAAGTCATACCAATGGTGTCCTTCAAATTCTTATTTTACATTTGAGAAGTCAATTCTGAAATATCAAGGTGACCTGGCAATGCAACTGCTAAAACTGGGTAGGTATTAAAACTCATTTATATATACCCTTGGGAAGATATTTTGCATTTTGCTTAATTAAAAATAATGCTTTCATCAGATTACTTTCACCAAAAGTGATAGAAATTGTTTGGCCTTAAATAGAAAAAAGAAAAAAAAGAAAACCTGCCTTCGGTGTACTTCGATTCTCCTTCCAGAGGTCTTCTAAGAGAAGTTCAGTTTTTGGTTTACTCTATAACTTTTGGGTGAGTTATACTCTTTTCAATTTTATTGGGAAATTCTGTAGAGAAAGAGGCTTTTGCTTTAAAAAAAAAACCCTTGTGTTTTACATAGAAAACAAAATATAAGAATTGGGTCTCCCTGGCTGGTGTAGCTCAGTGGATTGAGTGTGGGCCTGAGAACCAGAGTATCACGGTTCAATTTCCAGTAAGGGCATGTGCCTGGGTTGCAGGCCAGTTCCCAGCAGGGGACGCATGAGAGGCAACCATACATTGATATTTCTCTCCCTCTCTCCTTCCCTTACCCTCTAAAATTAAATAAATAAAATCTTTTAAAAAATTGGGTCTCCACAATCCAAAAGAAATGAAGTATTCTGGCAATTATCTGGGTCATTCGGGGGAAACCAACATGTTAGATACAGGTGATTTGGGAAATGGTGTCTTCTTTTTGCTTGAATTACATATAGGGCTGCCTCAATTGCTTTACCACTTTGGCATATTAATTTCTTCTGAGTGACTGTAAAGTTATTCTAATGCTAGAAATATCCTGTCTTGAAAAGCATTCTTGATGTCCTTTCAAATACATGCCATTTATAAAACTTGTAAAAAATCATCTTTGCCAGATAAATACTTTTAACAAACACAGATACAAACATTTGCCACAGAAGTTTGAGCTTTCCTATATAGATCACCACCATCATTATCTACAGTGAGTTTTATGATATTTTTTACTTTGCTTCCTCAAATGGTTTCTATTCATTAATTAAGAGAAAGGACCTTTACTTCATCTAAATTCCTAGGTAGAAATCGGGGCTGTTGCCCCCACAACAATTTTGAGAATTGAAATGTCTAGTCTAAGGAATTTTTTGGCATTCTAATGCTCTGTCAGATTGGAACTGATATGGCAAAAAGAATAATTAATTGATTCAACGTAGTCACCTGGTCCTTTACTATTTAGCATTTATAGAATACCAAAATGTCAGAATTACCCAGTTCATCTCCACTATCTACTATATTTCCATATTCCACGTTCTTCTTACGGTATATTATATGGCTGCAATATAATGTGGTATCATGGTAGACAGCTGTCATTAGGAAACAGGCAGGACCACTGTTACAATACCCAGTTGAAAGGAGAAAAGAGAAACCTTTGTACATGAGTCATTAGATCTTTTTACTTATAACAGTTATTTAGTTCTAAACTATAAATGTATACGAATAGTAAACAGGAGAACAAATTTTATCATAATACAATGTTATAGGAAAAACAAAAGTATCCAAGAATGTTATCTCCCTCCTAGTACTCGTAAATTTTAAAATGTTAAATGTCAGATTAATATACATGAATACTATAAACATTTTAGAAAATGTAAGAGGTCTTTGGAGAATTTGAAAATCACTTTTATTTTTTACTACTCTGAGAAAGTCACTGGGTGTCAGTGGAATTCTGTCCAGCTTTGCCTCCCTGTCTGTACGAATGTGTATGAGCATATGCAGACGTATATAGTTAACACCAGACTGTGTGCAGTCTTTTATAACCTTTTTCTTTTCTTTTTTTTAAAGATTTTATTTATTTATCTTTTAGAGGGGAAGAGAAGGAGAGAGAGAGAGAAATATCAATGTATGGTTGCTTCTTGTGTGTCCCCTGCTGGGAACTGCCTTGTAACCCAGGCATGTGCCCCGACTGGGAATTGAACCACGGTTGTTTGGTTCGCAGGCCCATGCTCAATCCACTGAGCTACGCCAGCCAGGGCAGCCTTCTTTCTTTTCATAGAATACAATGAACATATGTCCATGTCATAAAATAGTATTCAAAACAGGTAGATAAATCATATCATATAAATACATCATAACTTATTTAACCAGTCCTCTACCAGTGTATTGCATTCTTAAGCTGTTTTGTAATTTTTCACCTTTATAAATACCACTGCAATTAAAAACTTTAATGTAAGTAATATTTTAAGATTACTTCCTAGAAGCAGAATTACTCTCCAAAATAATATTACTATTTTAAAGCTTTTGATAGATTGCAAAATTTCAGCCTAGAAAAGTAGTTCTAATTTATATTCCCACCAGTATGTATGTGAGTACACATATACTAATCTTTTTAAATCATTGCCATTCCAAAATATTAAAATTGGCACTTTATTTTAATTGATGTTTACTTTAACCTAAAGAACATCATAATTTTTGCAGGCTGTTTAACTCAGGACCTACAGTCCAATGAATTCTTTCCCTGGGTCAATTTTCTTTTTTCTTTAGCTCCACCCACACCATCTCCATCCTTCACTCAAGTATCAGGGACATTCTGAGTTCATCCCCAGAGGTGTGAGCCAGAAGCAGAAAGAGAGGGGACCCCATGGCTTTGGTCTGTAAGAGTCAAAGTCCTAAAAGAACGAAAAGAATTCTGGTCATAGACAAATATTTGGGGAAAGTTTCCATGGCATAAATTTTAGTTTAAAAAAGTAGTTCCCCCTAAATTCCAATGAAAAAGGGAAACAACTTGGTCCTGAGGGGAGAATAGACCATCTCTGAGCGAGGACAAAGGAAATGGAGGAAGAGAGAGGAGCCACGCGGAGGGGTCGTGTGGGCGGGAACTGGCGTTGTCTTTGCAACAACCTGAAATCCGTGCCATGGACTGGAGAGCCCCCACCTCCCATGTCTCAGCACTAAGTAAGCTTCTCAGGTGCAGCCCTGGGAGGGAGGGATTCCAGGTTAAGATTAATTTCCCCTCACGCTGATGGAAAGAGGAGCTGGCAATAGAAATGTATTCACTTTAAAGGAAAACAAAGTTATATTCCTTGATTACCTGGGTGGGTGAATGATAATATCAATGTGTTCACTGATTAAACTATTATTATATATCTGAATGCCTCAACCAATATGTTTCTATTATGTGCTTGGGACTGTGTGGTTTGTAGCTGGGTATAGTGTGAACGGAATTTCCGCTCTCAAGGGATTGTGCTTAAGACACTGGGTATATTTACCAAAAGTTTCAAAATGAATAAGGATTGACTAGTCAACAAAAGGGGAGAAGAGGGTTTCCAGAAGAGATATGACAAAAAGTCTGTGCACAGGAAACTACAAACAGAGCAGTTTTCCATGATGAATATAGGGCCTCTTAAAAAATTTCTAAGAAGATTATCAAGACTTGTGCTTTCAAACAATTTGCAGCGTTCACGTTTGTGCAGATGAAAGGAGAGTCGCTGTGCATGAAGTGGCAGAAGTATTCTCCTCCCTCCCCTTGGAGGCACTTGGGTAGAAAGACTGGGGCTCCCCAGAGCCCAGTAGGGGAAATCATTGGGTTTTGCCCCTCTTCCTCGTTTTTGAGCTGAAGGAACTAAGGCCTCAAGATGCAAAGTGAGCTGTCAAAGACACCACTGGCTGCTCCACAAGCTGACCCTTTGCTTAGCTTTCAGAGATATCCAGTGTTTATCCCGTTACTTCCATTAAAAAAAATATTGGAACTTTCTCTTTTCAAGGCAAAACACCAAAAATCCTGAGTGTTTTGGAAAGAGAAGAAACACAAATCCTAGTCATCCTCAGCTACTTAAATGAAAGCTGGGTTGGCAGGAAAATGCAGAGATGAAAAATGCCAAAACCCTAACTGCAAATTAAGGCTTAGACTCCAAGAGCCTCTCAACCTGACTCTTAACAGAATTGCTAGTAAAACCACATCCTATTGCTCTGCCAGGCTTGTGATGGCAGTGGGACGAGCCAGAAAACAGGCCAAGGGTCCGAGAAGGAAGGGAGAATCGCCATGGAAAGCCAGTGGGCTGGTTCTAGATAATTGGGAGTTGACCATAAACACTTCAGCTGTCGTACAGCAACTTTGGCCCCTGGATAAAAATACTTTCGTGGCAAATTGTTTCACTTTAGGAAAATTATATCTGCTTTCAACAACTGGAAGTTTGTTTCCCAAAATGATTTTCAGACTAGCAGAAGAATGCAAATCATGATAAGGCCCAGCACAGAGAATACAATCTCTGTTTGGCACGGAACTCTGTACTCGTGGCACTGAATACAGACTTTTTAAATTTTGTTTTAGCTCTTCTGTGAAGAACCTCCCACTCCATCTCCTGCCCTCAGAAAGAAACTCTGTAGGACGCTTTTTTTTTTTAGATTTTTGCTTCATTAAAATGAAATTGCTGTTAAAGAGCAATCACATTTAAACTAAGCTCTAAAAATATTGAACAGTGAGCACTTGACATTCACATAAGCCATGTTTCCAAAATTTTCACTAGTGCTCAAACTGTGGGTTATTATTTGATGGTAAAAGTAAATTTAGAATTGGCTTCCAATGCATTTTGTTGGGCCTCCAGAGAGCTGACATGAAAAAAAAGATTTTATGTAAAACCTGGATTTCTTGCGTCTCTTGAAAATTGGAAGACATGGCAAAGCGTCCCACATACCCATCTGGCCTCAGTCAGCTGGAGCTCTAGTGGCCTCTTTGGTGGACACCAGCCCACCACGTTCTCCACCCAGCACTCTCCACTCATTCACAGTTGTTTGCCTGAACCAGTTGGGCATTGGAGGTTATGGCCCGGCACGAAGACATATAATTATTCACTTAAAATGGACAACAGCCACGAGTAGCAAACCAAGATGGTTTGAGATGTTGACACTGGCCTTTGGGGAGATTCGCTGACCAGCAACTGACTGCCACCAGCTCATTCACACACACATACAGTGGCCACATAACATGAAATTCAGTTTTGTGTTGCAGCAAAATAAAAAAATATTTTATTTGGGTTGCCCTCCTATTTTCAAAACTATACGTCATACACGTGTGAATGCAGGATTCTTTTGTATACCATCAAAATTCTTTTTTAATATATATTATTTATTTGTTTTTAGAGAGAGGGGAAGGAAAGGAGGAAGAGAGGGAGAGAAACATCAATCTGTGGTTGCCTCTCACATGGCCCCCACTGGGGGCCTGGCCCGCAACCCAGGCATGTGCCCTGACTGGGAATCAGACCAGTGACCCTTTGGTTCATAGCCCATGCTCAGTCCACTGAGCTACACCAGCCAGGGCTGTATACCATAAAATTTCTTAAAGACAAAGGGATACATGTTTTAAAGGTTTGATTTTAGACATTTATCTAAGAAGAGTGAAAAAATTTGTTGAATCCCATCAGAAAGGGCATGGTCCAAGCCATAATTCTCAAAGTATAGCTCCCCACCAGCACTAACAACATCACCTGGACATGTCTTAGAAATGGAAATTCTTGAGCTACACCCAAGACCTGCTGCATCTGAATCTGGGGATGGGGCCCAGCACTCTGTGTTTCAGCAAGGCTTTCAGGTGATTCTGATGCACACCAACCTGTGAAAGCCCTGGTCCAGAGCTTTCCTACTAGCTGCCCTGAATGGAGATACTGATCTCAGCCTTCAGGGGCAGTACAACCTGGAGGGTTCAAAGCCCCCAAGGCAGATTCTCTCCAGCACCAAGTGCCTCATCCAGGGTTGGCCACTGTGTGTTCCCAACCTGTCCCTAAAGGCAGCCAGCAGGATGAGCATTATCCAGCACATCATGTCCCTTCTCGCTCTATTAAACTTGAAATGGTTCTACCATCTGCACAGTTCACTGTCAGCAGTCATTTGAGCAAGGACCAGGGAGCTGCCAAACAAGTTCATATCCCAGGTGTCCAAGTAGAGGGGCACAGAGCACAGAGTTCAGAAGCTATTCAGAGGTCAGGACAGGAAAGGTCAGGCGAGGATGGCTGGTCAGGGGCCCCTGGCAGGCTCAACAACAGGGGGCAGTCCTGATCCTGAGTCTTCACATATGTTGGACTCCTGTGCCCACTGGTGGCTGATGGTCCACAGAGTGTTGTACAAGCTGCCTGCATGGTGACGATCCAACAATGCAGACATTCCCAGAGATAGAGCTTCATTAGTTGGAAGCACCTGATACACAAATGTTGCATTGGATTTGGAATCCTTGTACTACAGCCAAGAAATTTTCAGTGAAAGAAAAGTCTGTCTACCATCATTCCACCCTGAACATGCCTGATCTCATCTGAAAGAAAAATCTATTAGAGACTTTAAACTATAATTTCAACTCATAAAATTTTGATTGGCTGACAAGTCATTTCAAAAACTTTTTAGTATAATACAATACAGCCCACCCCTTTACAAAGCATGGGGATTCGAATGACCCAGGGATGGACTGCTGTGGATGCCGTAGCGTACCACCCACATCAACCCTGTGTGAGGCAGCCATCGCTACCGTAACAAAACACTGAAAACTTAGAAAATTAAAACAGCACAAATTGGTTCTCTTACAGTTCTCATGTTCGGAGTCCAAATCAATTTCACGGGGCTAAAATCATGGTATCAGCAGGACTGCACTCCTTCTGGAAGTTCTAGGGACAAATCTGCGTCCTTGCCTTTTCCAGCTTCTTTAGGCCGTCTGCATTCCTTGGCTTGTGCCTTCCCCCCACTTTCCAGCAATACATCACTCCAGCCTCTGCTTCTGTTGTCACCTCCATTGGTTCGGCCTCTCCACCTCACTTGTAAGGATCCCACCTCCAATGCTTCTCCCCACCTTCCCAGGCAAGAACGAGAAACCCAGGACTGGTGTGGAAGGACTAGAGGTTTATTAGGGCTGCCAAAACAAAGTACCGCAGACCAGAAGGCTTAAACAAGCTTAAACAACAGGAATCTATTTTCTCACAGTTCTGGAGACTCAAGTCCAAGCTCGAGGTGTCAGCAGGTCTGGTTCCTCCTGAAGCCTCTCTCCTTGGCGTAAATGACTGTCTTCCCCCTGTGTGCTCACATGGTCTCCCCTCTGTGTCCTAAGATAGTTTCACAAGGACACCAGTCATGTCAGATTAGGGCCCACCTACATGACCTCATTCTACCTTAATTGCCCTGTTTCCAAATACAGTCACATTTGAGGGACCAGGGCTTCAACATATGAATTGGAATTGGGACGGGGACACAATTCAGCACTCTTAACAGAGGAGGAAGTTCTTATGCCTTGTTTCTTTAGGAAAAAGAACCCTGAAAAATTCCCCAGAGAAGTTGAGGGGGACTCAAAACTCAAAGAGGCTTGAGTTCTGCTCTCCACTGCAGAGCCTGCGGAAGAAATGACTCAGCAGTGTTTCTGGACAACTGAAGATGCAGACAGTCTCCAAGAGTTTTCTGTGCCTCAGCCTGGCTGAAAATCAGCCTCGTAGGCAAGACTGGGGAGTAACAGGGAATGCACCACCCTTGATAAGTAACAAGTACAGAAGTAAAGGGCTGCTGGATCAGAAGCAGACTGATGTGGGCACATGCATGGACTTCTAGCTCGAGAATCAGATGAACCCCTCCCTCACCTTTAATGCCTTGGCATTTCCTAAACTCTGTGGAATTTGGACATTTTGGGACAAGAGCATGCGTGCAGGGATGGTTCCCAATCGAGAGATAATCAGGTTCTTAGCATCCAGTGCAAAGGGATCTTTGCATAAACTAAGTTGCATTATGAATAAAAAGGAAGTTAAATTATATGCTTTTCTTGTGGTTTGAGATTCATGCACGCTGCACACGTTGTCTCAGTTTGGGCTCCCACAGAGGCAGATTCTGAGGAGGATTTCAGACAAACCCTCCCCCCAGAGGGAGTGCACCTTGGTTTCAGTCCCGTCATACTAATTTCTGACTACTGACTCCGGAACCCTAAGGTAGTAGGTTGTTATTGTTTTAAATCACTAAAAGAAAAGACAAGAATTATTCTGAATTGAGTGTCTCATCAACAAGAAGTATTTAAAAATTGAAGAGGTCATCCATCTACAAGTCTGGATAAAAAAATTCATGTAGTCGTTTCAACCATTAAATCTGATCAATGAAAATAAGCTCAGGTTTCTCATTAAAAATTGATATTTTAACTTTTTAATTATAGTTGCCATTCAATAGTACATTAACTTCAAATTTACAGCATAGTGATTAGATATTTACATAATTTACAAAGTGATTACCCTACGTCTAGTACCCGTTGACACCACTCATAGTATTTTAATATTATTGACTATATTCCCTATACTTCACTTTACATCTCTGTGACTATTTTGTAACTGCCAATTATTTTTACTTTTTAATCCCTTCACCTTTTTACCCAGTACTTCAATCCCCCTCCTTATTAAAATTTTTTGAAAATATTTTATTTGGAAGGGTTAAACACATTCAATATTTAATATCTGTCCTTTCAATTCTTTATATTTTATTTTCTTTATTATTATTATTATGCAAATAAAATGAAATTTTTTCACCAAGATCCATAATAGACATGCCCAAATTCCATACAACATACCCCAAAAGGCTATGTAGATATTATTTTTGTGACATTGCATTATTGCTAATTTTAGGTCAAGTTTAAAGTAAATCAATTAACTCAAGGCATACAACCTGATGGGTGGGATTCTGGCAAGGACCAGTGTTCTGAGCATAGCTGCAACCCTTCCGTCCTTAATCTGTGCTCCATAAACTCTGAGAATTGATGAAATTTCCATAAAACAAAATAGTCTGTGAAACTGTTTCTTCCACCCTCAGATCATTTGGAAAAGTATATAGAAAACACTTCCTCCCAGAATGTTGTTCTTCACACTTCGGGGTTGGGAGAATTGAGACCAGGAACAAGGGTATGGCCCCACTAGGAAAGAAAACTGCACTCCTGCACCATGAGGAAATCACATTCCGAGGGCTTCCTGCAGTCGCCAGAAATCGCCCACTCCGTGCACATAACCGTACTGTTTCCTGACACATGAACAGAGATGTTATGGTGCCAACCCCTGGTCTCCCCCCCCAACATTTCTGAACAAACTGCAGTGATTCTGTCGTGCCCATCATGGCTCAGAAGGCATTTTACACACAGTAGGTTCTTTGATTCTCACAACATCCTTGAGAGGTGTGCTGAAGGTTTCATTAGCCTACGTTTGTCACAGAAGGGAGAACTCAAAGTCACTTACCCGTCCCCTGATTTCTCACTACCTCTTGTAAAACCCAAAAGGATAATACAAAACACAGACTTTATTGCAGTATCCACACTTATTCTTACATATCTGTTTTGTACATTTTTAATAAGGCCACGATTCTTTTGTAAATTATTTTATTTGCACACCTTAATACAATATCCTAGAATATAAGCTCCTAACATGTACAATTTGATTTGTTTATGTTTAATATATGCTGTAGGATCTTCGTTGTAATTGTTTCTTTTTTTCTTTATTTTTATTGTTGACACTATTGCAGATGGCCCCGCTTTCCCCTTTTGCCCCTCTCAGTCCAGGCCCACCTCCCCCTTCCCTCTGGCCTTCACCACACTCTTGTCTGTGTCCATGGGCTATACATATATGTTCTTTGGCTAATCCCTTCACCTTCTTTCACCCAGTCCCCCTGTAATTTTTTCTAGTTGCAACTTGACAATTAGAGTAATAGATGCAGCAGGAGAAAAAAATAATAAATTCAGTGATCCACTGAATGTCATTGAAAATGCAACATCCCTCAGGTATCAACAGCCTTTACCATGGACATACAATCACAGCAATCACATCCGACTGTTTCAAAGACAGTTTATTCTATGACGTTATAGTAGTCTCTCTGCGGTGATGTCATAGTGCTATTCAAAAAAAATTAAGCTCTCTTCTCACCATTATGTGGGACACAGAATAGTTTCAGACAATATGACAACACTAGTAATTATTAACAATGTTTTAAATAATTAGCTTTTCTCAATATAGCCAGTCAATATTCCAAAAAATATGTCATGTGCATTTAAAGAACCCATGCAGGAAAACCTATACATTACTGATCACAACTTCATAAGAATGTGTCCTCAAGCTGCCACATATAAATTCAGGGACTTAAGAAACAATTTTTCACGGACATCTTTTCAGATAAATCTTTTCCCGTATTTCTGTTCCCTTTTCTGCTCCCTTTAGCCATCCATATTCCAGACACATTTTCAAGATACAGTAACATGTTTTTGCCAACCCTGCAAGGGATTTACATTTCTCCTTTAAAAGGCCATTTATATTATAAGAGAGAATCCTGTAAAGTAATACCTGTTCAACATTCAAAAGAATGAGTATTTAATACTGGAGTTTCAGGCACTGTCAGACACTAGTAGAGACCTTTAGAAGCAAGAGGACTCTCATATCAGAAGACAGTGAACCTGACTCCTGTTGACAAGGCCAGCCCAAGGTCCCAAAACCACATGGAATACATTCTGAGACCCATCCAACACAAATTGCATGATAAAGGGAAAGACCTCATCTTTTCACAAAGGAAGAGTTCCTTTTAAAGTATAAAATTCTTAACTTCATGCCATAAATGTATTCTCCATGGGCAGACTCGACAGTCTAATCAAAATGTGATGTTCATCCATTTCTCTTTAGGCTTCCATACGGAAGATGCTCTGCCCAGAGTGACTTTCTGCACCAACTTGCTGTGTATTCAAACCCAAGCTCTGCTTTGTGACTCAGGAGAAGTTTCTTAGCATCTTGGTGTTTCACTTTCCAATTCTGTGGTACAGTGATAATAATAGTAATAATAATAACATACCTCCAAGATGTGGGTTAAGTGGGTTAATGCCTGTTCATACTCCGGTCGTGGAAGCCCTCAGTGAATGTCAGCTGTGTTTGTGGTTGTCACTGATTGCCTGGAGAATCTGCTGCTGCTGTCCTGCCAACAGAATTTCCCAGCAAGCTCCAGGCTGGGTCACATGATGGGCGAGATCACACTGGCCTCTCCTTGCTGGGCCACAGTCCACAGCAAGAGGATCTTACCAGCTTTTTCTGCCACCAGCTCCCACCTCATGCCCTAAATGACACTCCCACTGTGGACACCACCAGCACGGTCACTGCAACTGCCACCTTGGGCTCTCTCCCAATTTCAATGATCTCTCTCCTGTCCAGCTCCTAAAAGAAGGAAGAGCTCCCCAAAGGTCATGTTCTTTTACCAGGAGATGATGTGAAGGCCAGCCTCAGGGGACAGCTCTGATGGGGGCATTGCAGCTCCGTGAGATCTTCTGAGGCCGTGGCTTTGAACAGCATTCTGGCCCAGCTACTCCTCTACCTGATCCTGCTTCCTTCCCCTCTTTCCTGTAGGTGTTGCTTTCAAGGGTGCACTTGAAAAACATTCTGCAGGTTACTCTCTGCTTCCCTGGTAATGAAATCTCCAAGGATCTCCAAATTGCAGTTTATCAAATCACTGACAACATCTCTACATATCTATTTTGAGACATTTAACTTAAGAAAAATTATAAGCTATAAAATTTCCTATCTGACTCCTTCCATCATACTGTTAGCTTCCTCCCTTTTTCCAGTTTAAGACATAATTGACACATAACATTGGATTAGGTTAAGGCGTACCACAGAATGATTTGACATATGTGTATAACAATAAGCTTAGTTAACATTCATCACCACATTATCGATATTTTTGTTAAGGTATAATTGATGTATAACACTCTGTTAGTTTCAGGTGTACAACAGAATGATTTGATATTTGTAAGCATTGTGAAATGATCACATAAGTCTAGTCACCAAACACCACCTTACATAGGTACAAAAAAGTTTTTGTGTGTGTGATGAACACCTTTAATTTCTTTTTATATCAACAGAGGTCATCAGGGCAGTTGAACCATTGGCCATTTTTGAAAGGAAAAAAAGGCTTCATAATAAAAGACGTTTTATTACTTCATAATAAAAGTACATAATAATCAGTACTTTCAAGAATATAATTAGAAGAAAGGAAAAAATGAACCCTTCATGCAGGGCACATACTTGGATTCCATTTTTTCTCTCACTGCTTCCCTGCCCAGGCTGCCAAGACTCAGAGTGACCACCTTTCCTTCCTCACAGAGGAGCCCATGGGCGCTCCCTCACCAGGCAGAAGGGGGATGAGTTCAGCCAGAGGCTCCTTGAACAGACCACATTCTTTCTGGCCTCTGAGCCTTTGTAAATGCTGTTCCCTCTGTTGAGAATCTTCTCGGTCTTCAACCCGCACTCTCCCTTAGCTTGTCCTTCTCATCCTTCATTTGTCATATTAAAGGCCATTCACCATATCCACCCTTCCATCAGGCCAGCCCTGGCTCCATAAAGTAGGTCAGAGTACCCTGCTGTCTTTTCCCTTAGCATCCTGTGTTCTCACCAATGTCAACCCTCTGCATCCTATTGCAAGTCCCTGATAATTGTCTGAATACTCAGGCAAAGGAAGACAGTGTCCCTCACACCTCTTATCTACTGTAGCACATAGTAGGTACTCAAAAACTTTTTGAATAAATGAATGAATGAATGAGAAGGCATTTGGGGGTTCACAGTAGCTTAAAACAAACCACAAAATAATGCAGTAACAGAGGGCAGGTTATCTCTGCACAAATTCCCATTGTACGTACTATGCACTTGACATCTGTTACTAGAAACCAAAGCCCTATGGTGATGTAGAAAAATTGTTTTCATCATCCAATGGAATCATTTGCTGGCTGAAGAATAATAGATAATTATAAATTATATGATATTAATACGAGTCAGTTATCTTTTTTTAATGAAGGCTTTCCCTATATAATGCAATATAGAAATGCAACATATAGTGAAAGTTACTCTCCAGAATGGAGTCACTGTAATTTCCAGACAAGATTTCTCAGGATCGGATCACTCCCAAACATTACACTAGTGACAGAGAACAGCCTGGAAGACATTTCCGTGGCAGCAAAAACGGAAGGTTGTAACTGAAGCTTTATCAGAACGAAATCATGCACTCACGGACCTTCACCCAGGAATGTAAACTTTCTCCTGCTCCTACCTATTAATAGCACTAAAAGCAAAGTGTGGGGCTTTTGAAAAAATTATATATTGACTGAATCTGTGAAGAGCTATGAAATGCTAACCAGAAGGACAACCCAAAATAAGTTTAACAACAAGCACAGACCTATAAGGAAAGTCCTTTGTAATGTTTTCCAGAGCACTTATACTTTTTGAGCATTGCATACAGGAAAATATTACATGGAGAAAACGTCACTTTATGAGCCTTAGATGAGGTCTTTTCTGTTTTAATGAATGTCGTATATAAGGAAATGTTCAATATTACCCACGTTCATTGAATTGTATTGTTGGACTAAAATGCAGTTACTTTGGATTTTCAGCTTTAATCTTCTGAGAAATATATTTCTAAATATCCCTGGCAAGACTTTCAAGGTTGATTTCCCTGCCAAGGTGGGTTTTAACTCGTAGGGTCCAGCCAAGCTCACATTCGTGGTATTCTTCACGTTAATTAAATGCAAACAAGTTGACAAAAATATCAAATCGAGCGGTAAGAACATTTCCATTCAATTATGTTTAGGCCCTGAAAAACAGGGTGTGCATGAATTTGCTCAGTTTTAAATTACCCTCAGCATTTAAAAAACCACCTGGATGGGTTCAAGCAGTAATGTGAGGCTGAGAGAAATATGAATTAATGAAGAACACATTTTGGTGATAGGCCTATAAATAAATCGTTTCTGTGCAAGTAGTTGGCACCTGCAGATTGAATAATGCTAATGTAAGCAGACACAGATTTCTAAAGTCTTTTTATGTAAAATGTGGTTAGGTCCTGCTTGCTTTACTATGCTAATGAATGCCAGGGAGAGTGTAAGCGCTATTTTAACTTTTTGTTTACATCGCTGGACACATGCTGAGAAAGTTCCCATGGAATACCGCTTACCACATGGACCTTAAAAAGGTCTGAGCTCACAGAATTAATCACATTTTTAAAAAATGATTTGGTTTCTCACATTTAAGATAATAGTCCTCTGTTATTTTTAACAACTTTGGCACATAAGATATGTAATGACTGCTTAAATATAGTAGCACGACCTTCGTTATTTGAAAAATCATTAAATTTCATAGGTCCGCGTCGTGACAGGCTATGGCTTCTCCTAGATGGTAAGACATTTACCCTCCCTGGAAGCATAGAGGAGAAACCCAAAAGCAACTTTCTTTGGATTTTCAACCAAGGCAGCCTACTTAGGTGGGTTCATTCAAAAACAAAATAGCTTTTGTTTTCCATAAAGGAAGCAGCAGGCACCAAGTTGGAAGAAAATGCTGAGCGGTTAGGGTGGAGCAACATCCACACTCCCTGGGATCCGGGACTCAAGGCCCGTATGAGAGCAGCGACAGTGAAGAGAAGGCGAGATGAGAGACACCAGCACGTCACTTGTCCGGGGTCAACGTGCTCATACATTTCATCTCGCCCAACGTTCCTGGGGAGAACCCATGAAGAAGAGGAGGCCCCTGTGCTTGAGAGCTGAGAGGACGGACGAAGTCCACATACTGCACATACCTGAACATGCAAGTTTCACAATGAGCTGCTAAATAAAATAGTTCATACCTTCTATTCTTCGTCCTTAACCCATACATCTTCCAAACAACAAAGTTGAAAATTTTGTTTGTATATGGCCAAAAGTGGGCAAAATATCGAAGAAAACTGAATTTAACTTTCAGTGTGCATATCTGGGAGTTTTGTTGATGGGCCAAAAATGTTTGGTTAAGTAGTAAATTAATAGTTACAGAAACAGTAGTATTCATTTTTAAATATATATTTATCTTATAAAATGACTGCAAATTCATTATGTTGTTATAATCAAGATTTTCAATAATTGTGTTCTCCTGACAGCCAAACCAGGTAAGATTTTTTAAGACCTTGTAGTTCTTAAATAGTTTTTAATTCATTGATTTGGAGAAATTTTGTTCTGCTCAAGTAGCAGCAACTGGAATTGTTAATAAAAATTTAAAGTAATACTTAAATTCAGAAATAAAACATGAAATTAACATAACATGTTCAAACATTACCATAGGAATGGATGCTGGCAATAAAGTATCATCCCAAAACATTACAAAATTGTTTAACTACAAGATCTAGATTTCTATCACTTTTATGGGATTTTTGAAGTATTATAAGGTAATTCCTAGAATCACACAGTATCTTTTTTCTTTTAATAATGTCAGTGCTGAGGTTTTATAAAGAGAACTGAAAATAGAAGCATGTTGCTCAATTTGTTTCAATCTCTCTTCGGTTGGGACCATAACTTGCTTTCTAATGGCCAGAAAATATTCCCTGTAGAAATTAGTTTTGGAAATATTTGTACATAAATATTTTTCTGCATAGTGAGGAAACATTTTCATTTCTTGCTGTAATTTCCTTCTGTTTTAATGAAATGTCACACTTCTTGCATATTTAACATACAGTTTCTTGTGACTTAGAAAAATAATTTTTCCCCAAATTTTAAAATTATCTTAATCTTTTTAAAAATGAAGTTGACAACCACATCTCATTTTTGCATTGCTGCTATTTATTATCTTTTACTAACATAAACAGCAAGCAACATTGATAGTACACATTCAAAATTAAATACATAATTTATTTTCTACTAAATATCAAAGTTGATTTTTTTCTCAAATAGATTTTTATTTAAGGAGTTTCTCAACTTTTGAAATCCTGTTAAAATGAGTTATATTTTTTAGTATTTTTCTTTTCCTCCTTATCTAATTAAACTAATTATCTAATTTCAATTCCCTATCCAAGAGAGGTCTTATTTCTTAATTTTAAATTCACATTACATGTTTAGCCTCTCTATGAACAAATTTGGAAATTATTTCTACTAAGTACAATATCTTTTCATTCTTTGTATAGGTATTAAGGATAGGTTGGCAACAGGTTACAGACTTTTGGCCATGCACTGGAAAAGGTCTAAGAATCTCATGTATACTGACTATAGTTGATAACACTGTATTGTATAACTGAAATTTGCTGAGAGGAGAACGTAAATGTTCTCACAAAATTACATATGTATATACAAGGGAGGTGATGGATTTATTAATTAACTACTTGGAAGGAATCCCTACACATCACATATTTATATCAAATCATCACCATGTACACTTTAAATTTATTATAATTTTGTCAGGTTTACCTCAGTAAAACTGAAAAATTAGCCCTGTAATAAACATCATTGTGCTGTTAAACATTGAATGCATGATGTCTTTTCATATCCTTTTAAGAACATTCAAACAGTTTTGGTGTTCTGTTTTATATTTGCTTCTTCATTGAAAAATATCAGTTGTTTGTCATATTTTCAGCCTTTTTGTTCTCGTATTTACTAATTTTATGTGAATGTGACATTTCATATTCTCTTCATTGAGAATGTGTTTCCAATCACAAATATCTTCATTGGCCAAACCAGTTACAAACATTGGTTGAGAAATATATAGCAGTAGTAACAAAACATTTTGAACTTAGAACACTTTCTTTCCAGATTTAATGAGGTATGTGCAGCAATTATATATGAAGGTAGAATATTATTTTGCAATATTAAATAAATAATTCTCATACTTTAAATATATATGATATATAACCATATATCTAGATGGAATGTGAAGCATGACAGTGAGTCTTTCCCCCCAATTTTATTAAGGTATGCTCAACAAACTTTATATATTCAGTGTCTTTGAATGGAGAACACTTTCTTTCCAGATTTAAAAGAATTCTGGTTTTAAATAAAATATATGGAACACAGAGAATTTTTAGGGCAGTAAAACTACTCCATATGATATTATTAATGATGGGTATCTGTCATTATACATTTGTTCAAGCCCATAAAATATGTAACACCAAGAGTGAACCTAAACTTTGATCTTTAGGCAACAATGACGCATCGCTGTAGGCTCATCAGTCTTAACAAGTGTGCCGCTCTGGTGGGGGGTGCGGACAGTGGGAGGGGTGCAGACAGTGTGCGTCTGTGGTAGAGCTGGGGGTACACAGCAAATCTCTGTACCTTCCCCTTAGTTTTGCTGTGAACTTACAGCTGCTCTAAAAAAAATAAACTCTATAAAAAAAAGGAAATATGAATTTTCTGCCATGTTTATCCCATGGAAAACTGTAATCATTGATTTGAATCAGATTGTGCTTTGCTAGAAACACTTTCATTCACATCAGGATATGACAGCCATTTTCCAGAATCATTATCCAATAAACAGAGTCAAGTTCCAGAGACTTTGACTTTCTTATCCAATTTGCAGATTTTATAAATGTAGTTTTTTCAACTTCCATCAAACATCCCAGAATGAGATTTGCTGTCTCTGAATTATACATTTGATATGAATAATTTTCTCTTTTGTTTTTATTGTTTTGATCAGAAGTTGTAGGTTCCTTTAATGAGAATTTAACAATGTGGAAGTTTTATCGGACCAGTCCCCGTCATGGATTTGATGAGAACAATTTCCTTGACCATTTTCATTACATCTTCTTTAAATAAAAAATTTATAATGACCTGCTTGCAGATGTTATGTGGGCCGTGCTGTACTGAAATGTGCTCCCTTCCTTAACTTCTAAGCACTCATTTGAAAAGTTTTTATTCCTTGTTGCTTTTTTAGTTTTTCTTCCATTTTAAATTCTAGTTTCATTCTTTGTCATTTTATTATGGGACATTATGGGACATCCACATTCTCAATGACCTAAAGCAAGAGTCAGCAAATGTTATCTGTAAATGGCTAAATTGTAATTATTTTTGGCTTTGCAGGTCGCACAGTATCTTACTCAGTTCCGATGTAGCAACGTGAAAATAGCCATAGAGACTACATAAAAACGTGGGCATAGGTGTATCCCAATAAAACCTATGTCAAAACAAATGGCAGACCAGATCTGACCCAGATCTAAAGGATTTTAAAAAATAAAACATCGTTTCCCAAGTGTAAAAAAATTCCAAATAGAAATAATTTAAAGCTATTTTTTACATTTATTTCTTCTCTAAAATGTTCAAACTGTTAAAATTAAAAGACAAAATAACAATTGTAATTAATATCAAAATTAAAATCAAGATATAAATAAAATTAAAACTTTAATTTTTGAAAAAGTCATTGTATCATACGAAATGTTTTTATAAAGATGAAACCATTCATAATCAAAATGTTCAGTGTCTATGCAGCTGGCAATGCAAAGATTCAATGCCATGGGAAAAACAAATTCTGGTTGATCTTACTTATATATAGGGTCAGAAAAGAAAAAGTCAAACTCTTAAAAGCAGAGAAGAGAATGGGGATTGCCAGGGGCCAAGGGCTGAGAAAAATGGGCAGACATTGGTCTTTCAGACATAAAATGAGTAAGTTCTGAGGACCAATGGGCAGCATGGAAATTGTACTTAGTAACACTGCAATACATACATAAATTTGTTGAGAGTAAATCTTAAGCATTCTCATAGAAAAGTAAATAAATACATAAATAAATTATGTGAGATGATGGATGCGTTAGTTAACTTGGTGCGGTAATCATTTTATAATGTATTCATAAATCACATCATACACTAAATATATAAAGTTTATTGATCATACCTTAATAAAATTGGGGGGAAAGACTCACTGTCATGCTTCACATTCTATCTAGATATATGGTTATATTTCATACATATTTAAAGTATGAGAGTTATTTATTTAATACTGCAACATAATATTCTACCTTCATATATAATTGCTGCATATACCTCATTAATTTATGAATTCCTCCAGATCCAGAACTTAGAAAATAAGTGTATTTGTCTGTTTATGCTGCCATAACAAAGACCACAGGCTGGGTGTCTTCAACAGCAGAAATTTGTTTCTCAGAGTTCTGGAGGCTGGAAGTTCCAGATGGAGGCCTGGCAGGGTTTGGCTTCTGGTGAGGACTCTCTTCCTAGCTTGCTGGCGACTACCTCCTCGCTGCAGTCATGACATGGCCTTTTCACTGAGCTCATGTGCAGGGAGAGACATGGAGACAGACAGACATTGAAACCTCTGGCGTCTCTTCCATAAGCACATGCCCTATCAGATCAGGGCCCACCCCAAATAACCTCACTTAACCTTAATCACATTTTTAAAGACTCTATTTCCAAATGCAGTCACTTTGGAGGTTAGCATTACAACATATGAACTGGGGGGAACGTAATTCAGTCCATAGCAACAAGGAAAAGCAAGAATACAGATTCTCAGCACTGCTGGGAAACAAATACTTTCTTATCCAAAATTTATTGTACTAATGCTATCTAACAGAAAGAATTTGGCAGGTTCCATTTATTTTTCTTCTTACCTAAGTATTTCTGTCCCACATTTCCAAAGCAGTGTCTGTTTTTGACATTGTCAGCTGTACAATCTACAAACTTTCATGGTAGAAGGATGCTGGCGTCTTTTGTTTTAAGGACACAGGACAAGAAAAGTAAAGAAATATTTCCTTGGAACCAAGCAGTGTTTAGAGTATACAGGTCCTCCAAAGGGAGGCCCAGGCCACAGACCCCTCTGGCCTTGTCTAAGGCAACCATTTCTACAAGCATTGTACAGATGAATGGAAAGAGATTCAGCAACTGGTCTGACTTTTAAAAATGTCTGAGTCAAGAGTAGCATTGGGCTATATTTTTAAGATCATATTTAATGTTTATGATGAGATCCCAATTTTGTGTATAGATTGATTTAAAATACATTTGATCAAGAGTGGGGTTCAAATCTCATTGTATGGTAGGAACTTGAGTAGTAGTAACTAGCCCATGTGAAGGAATCAATGAATATATATTGAAAGAACTGGTAAATGATTGCTTAGTCAGCCTTAAAACTTATAAAACATTGTAGAGTAGTAACTATTTTATATCTGAATAAACCAAAACCAGAAAGGTCAGTTATAGCCCAGAGTAAGACTTCACAGTAATTGACTAAATATATATACATATATCATATAACTACAACTTTAATATAGTGGTCTTGGTTATTTGGCATTAGATGTCAAAATTATTAATTCAAGAAATATTAATCAGTTTACCTGAGGGATTGAGATGCCTCCTGGGAAAGAGTTCAACCAGTCAGTTTTTCCCAACAGGACTTATAAGAAAAACCTGGCCTTCTCAGGAAGGGAAGAATTGTGGATAGAGCTCCAGAGTTGCAGAACAAAGCAGATTTTGATCATCGAGAATTCTATGTATCTTGAGTCTCCATAGCATCCAAGGGTGGCAGCCATAGTGACTTTGAACTGAGTTGGTGCAGGCAGGCAGTGGTGGTACCAAGAGAGCTACCTTGAACTGTGAGCACCAGAAGCAGTTGCGGATGCTTGTTTTAGCACCTGTAGGATTCTTCTATCACTAGTAATAAGAAAGTCAATGATGCGTCAATCATGTAATTGTCCCAAATTTCTAATGATCTTCTCATTTCCTCTTTTTGGAACGAAGTAAAATATAAATTTATTTCAAGCTAAATTTTTCTATTCACTTAACCTATAGCCTTCCAAAAAATTAAAAGTAAAGAAGAAGTAAGACAACTTTTAAAAAATTTAAATTCCTTTAAGGGTAATAGGAAAAAATCATAATAGAAGGGAGGGATTGTTTGGTGGTACTAGTGTAGACAGCAATTTAACGAGGAATTACAGCCTTTTCAGAGCTGAGCCATAACAAACAAACTTCCAAATCACCAAGCACAAATTATTACCATTTTCAAAAGAGAAATAAAGAGAGAATCAAAGACGTTGCCTATATTGAGTTGTCATGGCTGCTGGTTTTTTCCTAAGATCTTACATGGACATAGGTAATCACAGCCACTAAAATGACAGAATGTTTCAAATTGTTATTGAGAGAACTGAGAACTTGATCATACTTTATTTATAATGGTTTGTTCTTGTAGGTTCAGAAAATTTAGGTTAAACTCAAATGGATCCTCTACTTATTATTGATCTAATTGAATTTGTCTTCTAAATGAAAGGACTCATTTCACTGATTGAAAGAATTTGCTTTGCTGTATCTGCATTGCCATAGAAAACACACACACACACATGCCCACACTGAGACAAGATAGGAAATCGTGTCTGTTGTATTGGTTTGATATTACCAGACTTTTATAACGATCAATTTATCTAGATGGACTTAGTGCGTTGATATTATTTTGACTTCTTTTCCAATGTATTTGAATTCTAAGAGTATAATGTATAACATTTAGGTTACAGTATATTGGTGAGAAATCTTGAAACAAAATTGTATCCTAAGGAAAAGTCTATTGGAAATATCCACTTTTAAATTAAAAGCTACACAAAATGTGAACTTTTGAAGTACTCTCAGAAAAACACTATTGGGAGTAATTTCTTAATGAGTTTGTTAAAACTTTTTTATGTTGGAACCCAAATTTAAATACCTCGCTTTTGCTCCTCAAACTATGCCCAGAAGAAAATCTTAAAGGAAGTTGGTTGCTTTTCTTTCTCATTTTGAGGTGGCAGTGGAGTGCAGTACCCAAACTGTAGACTGGTGTGGGGACACCTGGGTTCTAGTTACTATTCTCTCACTGACTACATATGATTTTTTACACTTTCTCCTTTTGGAAAATTCTGGGTCAGCAAGAACAAAACCCAGAATTGGGATGCTGGTTTCAGCTCTGTGGTAGTCACTGTGGTAGTACTTTACGATGGAAGAGATGTTCTTACTGCCAGGGACCAGTGTCAGAGTGTGAAAGGAAACACCAGACCACGGGTGGACAACAGTTCCCAAACACTGACACCAACTCATTCTGAAGAGGAACAAGGTTGGCATTTGCACAAAGCACCAACTGGCCTTCTGTGCAATATGTAGTAAGTAGATGTAAACCCCACAACTCAACACTATTTACGAATACACAACACTGCCGTGACCATACAAGCATTCACTTTTTCAGTCTACTGGTAGCTGCTCAGAAGTTGGAGAAACTCAGCTGGAGATCAATAAAGTCAGAATATTTGAAAAGAACAATGTGAAATCTCACAGAAGCCAAGGACGGGAAACAGTTGGAAAAGAGACTCAAATCTTCAAGGGCTCACCCTCTCCTCCATCTCCCTAGTCTCCTTCCTCTCCAAGCATCTGCTTTATTTCTCTTGTTCTCTCCGTACCCCAGCCTCTGTCTTTCTGGGAAACATGGCAGACAGCAGCCCTAAGCTTTGCATACACTACAGGAACACAAAGAGATTGAATTCTCTTACTCACTTCCAGTAACAGAATTTCCAAAAATGAATTATCTGATATAATAAAGTACATTTCTGGTTTTTGTCTCTAGTCCTTGCCGCAGAGCTTCAAAAACCATTGGAACTTTTTGAATGATAAATATTGTGTTAATGACATGACTCATGGCCGGTGCCTAGATAGCTCCAGTGTGCAAGTTGGTCGCCAGAGAGACCAGACACCTGACGAGAGAGATGGAACTTTCAGCCACTGGATATGCACTGAGGGCTGGAGACTGAGTACAATTACATGGCCGGGGAGTTCATCAATCTGGCCTACTTAATGAAACCCCCACAAAAACTCTAGGTGCCATATTGTTTTCCACAGTGGCTGCACCGGACTGCATTCCCACCGAGAGTTCACTAGGGCTTCCTTTTCTCTACATCGTTGCCAACACTTGTTATTGATTTATTGATGGTAGACATTCTGACAGGTGTGAGGTAATATCTCTCTGTGGTTTTTATGTGCATTTCTCTGATGATAAGTGATGTTGAGCATTTTTTCATATGTCTATGGACCATCTGTACAGCCTTTCCCTTTTAACCCAGTAATTCCACTTCTGGGAATATATCCTAAGAATCCCAAAACACCAATTCAAAATATATATATATATATACCCCTACATTCATAGCAATGCTATTTATAGTAACCAGGATCTTGAAACAGCCTAAGTGCCAATCAGTAGATGACTGGATTTAAAAAGCTGTAGTAGGTATACGCAATGGAATACTACACAGCAGTAAAAAAGAAAAACCCTCTTACCTTTTGCAACAGCACAGGTGGACCTGGAGAACATTATCCAGTGAAATAATCCAGTCAGAGAGAGACAAATACCACTTGATCTCAATTACATGTAGAATCTAATGAACACAATAAACTAACAAACAAAACAGAAACAGAACCATAGACACATGGAACAGATGAACAGCTGATGGGGAAGGGGGAACTGGATGACAGATGGTGAATGGATTAACCAAAGAACACTTATGCATGACCCATGCATGCAGACAATGATCGGGGACTGACTGAGGGAAGAGAGAGAGTGACCCTGGGTGGAGATGGGAAAAGGAAGGAAAAGTGGGCACAACTGTAATAGCACACAAAATTGAACAAACAAACTCTGAATAGCAAGGCTCTTGCTGGTTGGTGAACACACTGACAGGCCAAGAGAGAGAGGCGCCCCGACCCCACCAGGAGAAAGCATGGGAGCTTTGCAGTCGTGACCCTCCCAGTGCTTGTCCTGTGCAACTTTTCATTTGGCTGTTCCTGAGCGGTGTCTTTTCTAATAAAACTGCAATTATGAGAGTAGTACTCTCTTGAGTCCTGTGAGTTCTATCAAATTATGGAAACTGAGGGAGCCATAGAAACCCCCCAACTCATAGTAGGTGAGTCAGAAGTGTGGGTGACCTGGGGGCCTCACTTGCAGCTGGTGTCTAAGGTGAAGGCTGTCTTGGAAGATGAAGCCCTTAATCTATGGAGTCTGGTACTAACCCCAGGTAGTCAATGCCAGAACTGAATCACAGTCTAACCATTTGGTGTGGAAACAGAATAGATTACGACTAGTGAAGCCTAACCAATGAAGTCAAGTAGTGGGATAATGCAGCTTGGGTCTTCTCCCCACCCTGAACCAATCAATGGTCACACTGATAAACATGGTGACACCTAAGGCAGCCATGTGAATGTAGAAGCGAGAGGCATTTTCTAGAAAAGAGATGCTGGGCAGAGAACATCCCGGTGTTCTCCTCCGACTGCTCAGAGTATCCAACACTGACCGAGTATGTCATGCATTTCATTCTTAAATCTAGTCAGGTCCGCAGATGGTTCATTCATGTAATCACACACATGGCTGGAAAGTACATGTGTGTACTTAATGCTGAACTTCTGAATGTTAAAACATTTCAAAATGACAGAATGCTTTTCAGCAGCTAAAACATCTTATATTAAAATTGAGAGTTTATAAATAGTAACCTGATCTTATAAACAACTGGCTGTGGATTACATTTATCTAGAAAATCGTTCAGTGTTTTTTCTCAAGTATATATTTTCTTTGGTACAATGGATAAGTACCCTCCTAAACACAGCCATGAAAATAAATGTAAGATCTATCCTGGCATTACATAGGCAAAAGGCAGTAGTTCCCACATGGCCTCATGGGAAGCTGTTATGAATACAAAAAAACAAAAGCCTGTAGAGCTAAAAGAATAAAGATGAACACAGTCTACTTTCACTAGCAAGGTACGTCCAAAAAAACCTCTCTCATCCTGCTGTTACTTTCTGCCTGCAGAAGTCTTCCCTCGCACCTTATGAACATGTTCTGTATTTCACGGTACCCCAATGCAGTGTATATATTAGCTCTTAGCCCTCTATGTTGTAGTTGCCTAGGAATTCATGTTATTCCCAGAAGGCTCCCCATGAGTTGAGAAGATAGCCATATCCCACTGTGGTTAGTCCTCAAAACCAGTACAGTGCCTAGAACGTAGCTGGAGCTCCATGACTATCCATTATATTTGCATTGATTGATGGTCTTTGGCCAGTGACTTAAACTCTCTGAGTGTTGATTTGCCTGTGAATAAAAGGAAGGTAATAATAATCCTTACTTCACTGGGTTGTTATGCAGATTAAATCCCCTATAAATGCTACTGCTATTGTTGCTGTTGATAACTGGGCCCAGTCAGCCATCATTATTCACTGATTAGAAGCCATCAGACCCAAAGTGAACTATTTATAGTGGAGAAATCAGAAGAGAATATTTCACAAGAGGTGCAGGTCACTGTTCTCAAAATAAACAGCAAATAAAATCTCACTATCCAGACAGACATCCCCTTCCCTGATGTCTCTGGATATTATTAGAGTTACTTGGACACCTATCAACTCATTTAGGAGTTCATATATGCTACTTACTACTCATTTGTAACAAGTGACCAACTTAATTAGGAGTCAAATAATGCAGTTCTAGTTTACTTTATGCTATGTATTTAAAGACTTTATCACTTTGCAATGTTGCAATAAAGAAAAAATCTGGCACTTTTTCTATCTACTTGATTAAACCATTATGCTCCAGCATTCTTGGCATTTGTCATTTATCTTCTTAGTATGCCAACTCTACTTTCTTACTAATTTATGTCCTCTATCCTGAGATGTTAGGCAATAAAATGAACATGTTAGTAGAGGAAATTTGTAACATCCAGATCGTATTGTTCATTCTTTTCAAAATATTTTTTCATCACTATATATCTTCCCTGTACCCTCTTCCACTTCCACCCACCCCCTACGTCCCCAGTCGCTACACTGTTATTTGTTTCCATGAGTTCTTTCTCTTTTTTCCCCTTTTTTGCTCAGTCCCTCTGCCCACGCAGCCCCCAGACTACCCTCCAGAGTGTCAACCTGCTAGGCTCTTTATGGAAATCCAGATCATAACATCCCACGTATGCATAACTTTTTACAAGATCATTTCAGCTATAGCTAAAAAACACACTTTGGGAAGAGCAAGAACACATAAAGATTCAGCAAGCAAATACAATCTCTTTTTAAACAAACGAACAAAAGAATCTTCACGATAAACATCTGAGATGCAAGCAAAAGTCTGGAAAAGAATGCTACTCAGACTGTAGTGGGGATAAGCAGAGAACTGCAGTTAGATTCAATACCCAGGCAGCTCCCAAAGAAAGGACATGCTTATTGTTAAAGTCACACTCATCAAGAATCTACTATGTAATTAGTAAAGGCAATGTCATTCTTTTGAATTTTGGGGGGTGGGGAAGGAGAATAAAGCGCATCAGCTAGAATTTAAATGTATTGCATTGAATAAAGGCATTCAACACTTGCCAACCACCAAATTAATTTGACATAAAAATTAAAGTTATTTGAACTATTCATTGCATAAGTAGAACTTATGTTGGTTTGAACTCATTTTAGAAGTTCATTAATTCAAGATGTTCTTAAAACCTTCCATCAGAAATACTATTCCAAAATGCCCAGTGTGCTTCCATGCTGGGTCACTCCTCTGCTCTCAAGGAGACACGGAAGCAGTTTCACTGGAAACATGTCAGTAATGGCTCCACCCTTGCAAATATACATAGGTGAGTCTGCTACCTAATCACACATGCTGCCCTTAATTGAGATTTATAATCCTAAATCTTTGCTCCAAACAAGCTCTTAGGAAATTACAAACCAGGGTCTACTTAATTTGACACAAAGTAGAATGTTGCAATTAACTGGTGGTGATCACAACTTCAGCATCTCACCAGGGGCATGTTAAGCATGTCGCTTTTTGAATTATTGCCAGCGAACATTTACTTCGTGATATATGAATATCGCCAGGGAAATTCAGAGCCCTTCAGCCACAGAAGTCTCATGTTAATACTCCCAAGTGGCTTTATTCAAGGCGCCACATTGCTCCCCATTAGGAGTTGTCATGCAATGTTTTATTTTGATATTTTACATCACTGATTTTCATCATAGTTTCCTACCTAGATTCCAGACACTATGACTGCATTCATAAACTTGCATATAATATGCATGTGAAATCATATTTCCTTCTTGGACATGTTAGCAAAATTCCATCTGTCTGTTCCTTTTTAAACTGCTCAGTTTTCCACATTGAAGAGAGAATTGGGTTGCAATTAAGTACTATGACTTTTCATCAAAATAATATTTTAGGTTGTGTATAATATTGTTCCATATTATCTCTTGCCCAAGGAGCTTAAAATATTTTACACACCCAGATATTTCTACAATAAACTTCAAGGCAAACTAAAGCATTTTGAAGTTGAAAGAAAATTTTAAGGATTTTTCTAGTATAATCTCTTTATTATTCAGATAAGAAAGTCCACTCAAAAAGATTAGAGAAGTGGAGGGCATGGTAGCCGACAACGTGAACTTGAATGCCAGACTGCCTGGGTTAAGGCAACTTTTGCCATAGCCTCGCTCTGAGACCTCAGCAATTTATTTCACTCTCTGTGTCTTTGTTTCTGTGTCTATAAAATTGTCATAATAATACCTACTCTGGAGGGTTTCTGTGAGGATGAGCTAACACGTACATTACTCTGAAGAACAATTCTTTCCCGACTGCAGTTTCAGGGAAGAGGGAATTTCCTTCAATACCCTTGATGACGACTCTGGCAGAAGAGGTAGCATTGTGCTGCCCAGATCCTTTCTCTCCCTTTACCCCCAGAGCAGCTGCCCAAGGACACCCCGTTCTGTTCTATTCTGTTCTGCTCATCCTAGATTGTCCTTCATTTGGAACATCCTACAGCCAACCCGCATGGCCAAAGGCTGGGTGCAAAAATATATTTCCAGGAAGGCGGCTGTTGCCCCATTGTCTGATACCGACTTTACTAATCGTGAAGGTGATATTTGGTTTTCTATCTGACCTGTTGTGTTTTCTCTCTCATTGAGTTCAGAACTCTGATGAGAAAACACCAACACAAAGCTCACAGAGGGCCTGACACAGCCTGAGTGCTCGATTCACAGTAGCTGTTACCATCTTTATTTTGTCTTTCTCAAAAGTGCCAATCACACTAGCATCTAAATCTATATCACAACCCAGTTGCCTTGATTACAGCACCAAGATCTCATCTATAATAGGGGGAAAAGGGGAGCTTTGATTATTGGATACCTAAGATCATTTCATTATGTTTCTATTTCACAGCACTTCAGTTCCACTTACCAACCAATCACTATGCCCTTATCGGAGGTAAATTTGTGATGCGAATATTTTTAAAATATTCTCTGGGACCTACAATTCAAATAATAGTAATTTATGAGTTTACATGAAACATTTCAATATCCTAATATTTTGAGATATACATATGTGGAAGTAAAAATAATGGTTGAGCTTTTGTTTCTCAAATAAATAGACTGCATTTCTTGAATTTGAGTTACCAGTGCATAAATTCTATATTCCTCATCTTTATAACTTTTTTAATTTTTTTATTTTAATTGTTGTTTAAGTACAGTTTTCTGCCTTTATTCCCTGTTTCACAACTTTTGAGGCTATAATTTTCCATTTAAACTTGCTATTTACCACTTCCCACAGTTACACTCATATATGTACACCTTACACAGAACATACATATAGCTGAATTTTTTAAAAATGGTAGTCAATTTCTTTTCTTATTTTTGTCTGTACACTTATTAAATTTAAAATACCAAATGTAAACTTGCTTACATTTTTTTATTGTTGTTTATGTACAGTTGTCTCCAGTTTCTTGCCACCGCGTTTCCCCAACTCCCAGCCCCTCCTCCCACCCTCAATCCTTCCCTGCTTTGTCCGTGGGTTCTTTACCCATGTTCCTTGATGACCTTTTCTCTTCTTTCCTCCATTATCCACCTCTTCCCTCCCCTCAACTTCTTTTTATAATTTATAGTTGAATAAAAACACCTGGTTTTGGTTGGGTTGCTGAGTTAGTTAGAGCATCATCCCAATACACCAAGGTTGTGGTGGTGTGCCCTGGTCAGGGCACATACAAGAATCAACCATTGAAAGCATAAGTAAGTGGAATAACAAATTGATGTCTCTCTCCCAATTCAATTTTTAAAAATTTATGAATGTTCCTATATTAGAATTTTGAATAATAGATTTTAAGTTTCTTTAGTGCAGTTCCAGGGTCTTTTATATTGTCTTGTTCGTCATAGAACAGACTGTATCAGTCCCCTGCTCAAAACCTCCCAAAGCCTTCCCATCACATATGGAATTTAATCATTTAAAGCCCACGATGAGCTGGCCTTGCCTCCACTCCGACCCACACCTCCAATGAGCCCTCCCTGTCACTCAGGGCCTTCTCACCACGATTTACCTTCTTGTCGTGCCAGATCATGCCAAGGGCACCCCCATCTCCAGCACTTGGACCTTTTCTTCCCTCTGCCAAGAACTCTCTTCTCTCAGAGACTGGCTCATCCCTTCACTCCACACAAGTCGCTATTCAAATGCCGTCCTCAAAGCAACCCCTGCTCACCATTTCTCTCAAATATTCTCACACTCACACTCTATCGCTCCCTATAACTGTACCTTGATTTATTGTCTTCATAACCCTTATAACCACTTGATAACATATACATATTGGTTATTTATGTAAGGTCCATGAATCTAGAAATTTAATTTATTTTATACCTGTCTCTCAAGCTCCTGGCAAATGATGGACACTTAAAAGTGTGTTGAATTAATGAATAACAAATGAATTCTCATATGTCAGTATTTAGCACAGTCCCTGGCTTATAGTGAGAGCTGATTAAGTGATAGTTGAACGAATGAATAAAATATTTTGTTCAACAAAAAGTATTGCTCCTAAAACCAAGGGCATGCCTGCCTGTCTGCAGACATATTAGAAACTGAGCGGAGAGAGAATAATTACATGCACTAAAAATTTTTAAAGGATATGTAAAACTGTGTTAAGCTGAATATAATCAGTTCTATTAAAAGTGTGTCTAAATCAACAACACAGCTAATAAGTGCGTGACTACTCAGGAAACAGAATTTGATAAAGGGCTCAGTTCTCAGGCAGGTCAGGCTTCACTGAGTAGCAGTTTGAAAAGGATATTAAAGGACTTAGGAGGTTGAATAAGTAAAGAGGAGACATAAGGGAGAATATCACAAATGGAAGAAAAAGCCAGCCATGATGGAATGATATCTACATATATAATTATATATACCATAGTATAGTGTGTGTATATAATACACATATGCTATATTATATATAGCACAGTATATATGGTATATATAGTGTATATATACTATATATAGTATGTATGTATTTATATTTTTTAAAAATTCATCTTTAGAGGGGAAGAGAAGGAAAGAGGGAGAGAAACATCAATGTATGGTTGCCTCTCGTGAGTCCCCTGCTGGGAACTGGCCTGCAACCGAGGCATGTGCCCTGACTGGGAATCAAACTGCGATCCTTTGGTTTGCAGGCCCGTGCTCAATCCACTGAGCTACACCAGCCAGGGCTATATTTGTATTTTTAATTCAATTAAATTTATTGGGGTGATATTGGTTAATTAAATTATGTAGGTTTTAAGTGTACAGTTCTATAGAGCATTATCCATATATTGCAATTTTTATATTTTTTGCATTGCACATTCTTTTTAAAAATTTATTTAATTATTGTTCAAGTACAGTTTTCTATCTTTTACTCCCATCCCAGCCCACCCCCCCAGTGCTCCCTCATTGTACATTCTTAACAATGCATTTTTCAATTAAAAGTTCTCTAATTTAATATATAGAAAATATTAAATCGTATATCCCCAGAAATGTTGAGATTCTCATGATTTGAAGCTTAGAATAAATTGTGAAATAAAAATCAGTAAAACTTAACTGTAATAAGTCATCTCTCCATGTGCTAATATACAAAATAAATTTTGCTTAAAGGTAATTTAATCAAGTTAGTACCAGTACTAGCGAATTATACCTATTTTCTGAGAAAACTAAAATGCCTTTAGAAGAAAGGTTTTTAATTTATTGAACCTACAGGAAAAGTGCTGGAATGTCTTAACATGAGCATAACCATAAAACACTTTTTCTACAAATTAGAGATAAGTTCTTGAAGCTATTTTCAGAAATATTCATTGTCTTAGCCATGCTCATTGTCTTATCCTGTACTTGACTTCTGAGTAGCTTGCAGGGAATTCCCACTTGCTTATAATTCAACAGCAGTAAAGCTGTTCATCACAGAAAGGTCACCTAACATTATAACAGAATTGGTGCAGGTCCAATGAAAGGAGTCAGGACAGTGTATAGTTTGTGAGCATTCATACTCCACGTGCTGTATCCTCGCATTGAATATGTGGTGCTGTGTGACACTGTTTACCAAGTCAGAACCGACATGACACTCACAGAACAGCCTTCAGTGGGAGCCAGGCATGCCCTTGGCAGGGACGCTGCTGCAGCAGGAGCAGGCGAGTTCCAAACAATAGCAATCATAATCTGAAGTGCATGATATTTCTTGTAAAACTCAAAAATAAAATCAATTGAAAAAGTATCTCTTACTGAACTTTGAAAAAAAAGTTGGTAAAATAATGCCCCCAGCCAAAAAATAGTAAAAAGTACCTGTTTCTAATTCTTTTTTTTTTCCTATTGCAGGTGTATGTTTTGAAGCTAGGAAAATGAAATGAACTATATTAAATAGAACTTTGATGTGTCTGCCTTAAATTGACTTCATAAAAGAATAAACGAGGCAAATGAAAAGTATTTCTGAGAAGACCCCCTTCCAATAAAATAGTCATTTTAGGCTCCCTCTCCCCTCCATTTCTGAGAGAGAAGCTTGGAGTCTCATTTACATTGCCATGCCTGTTAATTAGTTTCCAATCAGTCTGTCATTGGCTGTGTGGAGTGGGCAGGAATGTCTGCCTTTTTGAGGCTTCTGAGTTCTCTGATTTTGGTGGGTCTTCAGACAGTGGGAATAGTATTGGCCAAGTAGTGAATTAGAGCTAAAAACCATACACTTTCACTATCTGAACAGCTAAACCCCAATGGCATTAGTCTGTTTATTGTAATTTTCACTTACTGACTGCTATCCTATAGAGGAATATTAAAAGGATGCACTATATTTGTTCAAAAGATGAAAGCAATTAAAAATGATAGCAAGACAAATAAAAAAACATCTAAATACAGTTAATGATTTTAGACTTCACATTCAACTCAGCAATTTGGAAAACATTGTTATACATAATATTTGGCATGAAGTGTAGGATAACACCTCAATTCAAGTTCAAATAATGCTACCCCTGAGCAATGTAGCAGTTATTTAATATTCCTAGTGCTCTGTCTTTCCTGGAAAATGAGGATAAAGGTCTAGCTCACAGAATCTTAGTGAGAATCAAACGAGATATTTCAATTGTTTATTGAGATTAGGTGTAGGTGTGAAGGCGTTTCATATATTGTAAAGTAATAAACACATAATAATTATAAGTATATTTTATTTTTATTGTTAATTTGTGCTTAACATGCATGGACTTAGAGTAATCATAATTCTTAATTCATAATGCACAGTGTTATTAGTACAGGCTTATGTCATCTTTATTTAGTAGATCAGTTATTTAGTTAGTGTGCTTATTTTGATTATTTTTTTAATTTTTTAAAATTATTATTCAGTTACAGTTGTCCTCATTTTTCTCCCATTACTCTCCCCTGCCCTACCCACCCCCACCTCCCACATTCAGTCCCTTCCCCCATCGCCTTTGTCCATGGGTCCTTTACACATGTTCCTTGACTTGACCCTTCCCCTTCTTTCCCCCATTATTCCCCTACCCCATCCCCTCTGGTCACTGTCAATTTGTTCTTTATTTTCATGTCTCTGGTTCTATTTTGCTCATTGTTTGTTTCATTGATTAGGTTCCACTTATAGATGAGTTCATATGGTATTTTTCTTTCACAGCCTGGCTTATTTCACTTAGCAAAATACTCTTACCTAGTTAGCATGTTTAATAATGTGGTAAGCATTTATGCAATCACCATTCAAAACGTAAGCTAGCACACTGATAACAATTCACATCTAGCCATGTAGTCCCCTTTCTCACCTCCTGTCTCCCCTCTGAAGCCCATGTTCATCATCCCCTTCTTTATTTTTACACAATTAAATTGGAGTATACCTTTTTATCTTTGATAATAACTTACTTAAATGTTCTTATGGCTTTTATATAAATAGTTATTTACAAATAATGACACTTTTATTTCTTCTTATGACTCTAATCTTTTTTCTTACCTTATTGCAGTAACAGCTAGAGAAAAATATTGAAAACCTAAAAATTGATTAACTAAATATCTATGGTAAGAGACTAGCAAGTAAAAACCAAAACAAACTCATGAAAAGAAGACAACTAAAATATATTGGTGGTGCCCTGGCTGGTGTGCTCAGTGGATTGAGCACAGGCCTGTGAAGCAAAGGGTTGCCGGTTCAATTTCCAGTCAGGGCACATGCCTGGGTTGCAGGCCAGGTCCCCAATAGGGAACACATGAGAGGCAACCACACGTTGATGTTTCTGTCCCACTCTTTCTCCTTCCCTTCCCCTCTCTAAATATATATATATATATATATTTATATTTATTCATGGTGAGACCACATCTCCATGACTACATGTTAAAGAATTCATCTGACTGAGAAAACTTAAGCCATCCAGAAACCCTAGACAGACTCCAACTACCACATTTACCCTCCTGAATTAGCCTGCTGGGGCTTCCGTAACACAGTACCCCAAGCTGGGTGGCTTAAAAAACAGAAACTTATTTTTTCTCAGTTTTCTAGGCTAGAAACCCACCACATCTTGGCCTGTTGGCCAAGATCAAATATAGACTAGACATCCAAGATCAAGGCTTCTTGCGAGGCCTCCCTTCTTGGCTTATAGACGGCTACGTTGTCACTGTGTCTTCCCATGGTTTTTTCAATGTCTATCTGCATCCCTCACATTTCATTTCTCCTCTTCTCATAAGAATACATCAGTCATATATTATTAAGGCCCTACCCTTACAACCTCATTTTAGTTTAATCATCTCTTTAAAGATCTGAATTATAAGTTTGGAACTATCTGTTTGGAATTATAAGTTTGGACAAACTGAATTATAAGTTTGGAACTATCTTCAAATAGTCAAGGGCTAATCCGAGGGCTATATCCATTCCGAGGAGGAACTGGGGTTAGGGCTTCAATATGTGTGTTCAGGAGGCACAATTCAGGCCATAACACCATCTGTACCCCAGAAAATAGTTTTCTGCCCCTTCCACTGAGTCGATTCAGCCCTGCATCAAGGGCACACAGCTTGGTTGTATTTTGGCTTCTCCTCTCCCCTCAGGCAGACAACCTTACACAGAGCACAACTTGCACATTTGTAGGTCATGACCCCAACTGTACCCAAATAATCTGCTTCTCACCAGTTACTATAGATGGATAATTCATACTCCTGTGTAAAGCTGATTCATCTCCTTATGCACTTGACCCTTACTCTTTTACCTCTTCAAAGCCACACTGGCAATGCTCGCCTCTCTATGCTATGTCATCAATATTTTCTCTCTAGCTGATTATTCCTTTTAAGATACAAACATGTTATTTATCCCATCCTTAACTCCACTTTTAATCCCATCTTTTGACTCTACTTCCCCTTCCACTATTATTGTCATCTCTCTTCCCATTCTCTTACTCCACCTCTGACAGAGTTGCTCTCTTTTCTATGAAAAACCTTTCCCATCAAAGTCACCAACGACCTCTCTGTTGCTAAATCTGAAGATCAATCCTTCCTTCATCTTCATGTTACTTGACCCATCAGCAATATTTGACAATTGATGCTGATGTATCATTTTTTTTAACTCAGTTTCCAGAAGAGCACATTCTTGGCTTTCCTCCCACCTCACTGGTCATTCCGTTTCAGGCTCTTTTTCTAGTTCTCCCTCTGCTCCCTGACCGCCTATCGCTGACATCATCTGAGTTCAGTCCTTGAACCTCTTCTCTTTTCTGTCTAGACACACTCTCTTAGTGAGCTGAGCCATCATGCAATATCATCTACACCACAATGAACGCCATTTTTCTCTCTCCTGAACTCTACCATGCATGTTCAAATGCTATTCAACCTTTTCTCATGGATGTTGTGGCGGGCAGACTTTTAAAGTGACCCCATACGATTCCTAGCGCCTAGTGTACATGCCCTGTGAAATACCTGGGACTGAATATGACAGATCTCCCTCCTGTGGTTATGTTATGTTACAAGGGAGACATCCAGGGGGGCCTGACCTAATTGCATGAGCCCTTTAAAAGCTGGGTGTTTTCACCATTTCCTCTCAGAAAAAAAAGTCAGACAGTAGACGCAGGAGACATATTCAACACAAAGGAAATTTTTTGCATTGCTGAAAATGGAAAAAGCTGTGAGGCAAACATCTCCTAGTGGCTTCTCCTAGTTGCTGAGAACAGCCCCCACCTGAAAAGCCACCAAAGAAACAGGGATCTCAGTCCTACAACCACAAGAAACAGAATTCTGCTAACAACTTAAATAAGCCTAGAAGTGTCCTGTTCCCCACAGCCCTCAGGCAAGAACTCCTCCTGAGCAACACCTTGATTTCGGCCTTGTGAAACCCTGAACAGAGAATCCAGCCACTCACAGCCTGACTTCTGACTTACAGAACTGTGAACTAAATAAATGGTGTTATTTTAAGCCACTACACTTCTGGTAATTTGTTACACACACACATAAAAAAAAAAAAAAACAAACAAAAAAAAACACTGACCAACACAGATGTGTAATAGACACCTCAAGCTCAACGTTTCCGAAACTGAACCCTTAATCTTCTCTCCACATGGATTCACCCCATTCTTCCCCATTCCCATGGCCAGCACCTCCTTCTTTCCAGTTGTGTTAACCCTTTCCTCTCTCTCTCTCAACCCCCATCTCAGGTGCCAGAAAATCTTGCTGGTTCTGCCTTCAAAACGTAGCCAACTCTAAATGTTTGTCACTACCTCCTGTGCTCCACTTTTTCCCCAAAACACCATCATCATCCCCCCCCTTTGAGGATGGCAATCAGTTTATAATTGGACTTCCCTTACTCCTATGTCTGTTCTCAACACAGTGGCCGAAGGAGGCTTTGTAAAAACTAGGAGTCAGCCCATGCAACCTCCCTTATTCAAAACACTGCGACGAGCCCTCATCTTACTTAGAGTGAGTACTTGCGACATGGAAGGAAGAAACAGGCCTGATACTGTCCTCAAATAGCTTCCAGCCCCGTTACTAGTATTATGAGGAGGGAAGAAACGAGGAAAGAGGTATTTATTTGAACAGATGCAGAGTATAACTTTACTTCCAACCACAGTTGTTGTTTTTTTTCTCCGTCAAATTTACAAACAAAATTCAGTGAAAGAAGAGCTGCTGATTATCCCAGCCCTCTCAAAATTTCTGAGAACAGTAAGAGGTTTAGGTATTCTCTGCTTTGAAATCTTGCTTTGGAAACTATTGTGATTTTTTTTAATTGGAGTTGGTTTTCGAAACCTCTACTGCCTCTTAGCCCCAGGGACGCTGGCAGGTCAGTTGGCCACTGAGACTCGATTTCTCATCTGAATTGGGAGTCAGTGAGGCCAGCCCGACCCAGCCCATGGGGCCACTGGAAGAATTAACTTAGGTTCTTCCATTGGGGGAAAATTTTGTAACTAAAGACCTTTGTACACAAGTGTATCCTTATTATTAACCAAACTATTTAGCAGCCTCCCTGGTGACGGAGTGGCCTCTCAGCACCTCATCACTCCTCCTGCAGCCAGTGAACTTCCCTATAAAATTACAAAGATTTCCAGACCTGCAGGTGACCCTTAGGCGTGGGTGCTCATTGCTTACCCTGTGACCAAGTAATGAAGAGCAAGTTATGGCTCATAAATTTTCAGAGCTGTCTTACTCCTGCAAAATTTGAAACTAAGGCAGAAAGGGGAATTGGGGCTATTTGGTAAATACAGCCATTCCTTCCTCTTACACAGGAATCCCAGCATTCAAATGTCAGCTGTTATTACCAACACACTTCAGATTCTGCCTCCCCTCATTTCCACATCCCCAGCCTTGCTGAGAAAAAAGAAAAATGCAAAGCCACCCTAAGAAAGGGGTAGAACAATTGTTACAAGAATACACGTCATTGTAAGAATATGTTGTCCATGCCTGTGTAACTCTGGTATGCAGATCTCAGTTGTGAGATTATTTCTGGCCTGTGGCCCTCCCCATGACACTGCCGCCACATGCAGTGTGGAGAAAACATAGCCATCTGGAGGGGAGTCACCTGCTGAGTTGCCAAGTAGGAGGCATCTTAGAAGGCAAGGCTACTATCACAGTCTCTAGGCAGCTGCACGTGTTATCCTGACAAATCACACCACTGCCCACCATACTTGGATTCAGAACAGAGCAAATTTTTATACATCTTTTCACAAGCTTGTATTTCTTTTGCCTCCCCAACTTCTGAGCTTTGCCCACAGTAGGTGCTTCGTATAGACTTGCCATGTGGGATATATTCTGTTTCCCCCAAGATCTATGCTCTACCTTCTAGACACCCATGTCTGCACTGGGAGGCTGGCCTGTGTGGAACTCATCACCTTCTGACTTCCACTAGGAGACAAGGAAAAGGAGAGTCAGACCTGAAAATGTATCCCCCAACTCTCAAATTTAAGGGTACCTCAGGCTCCTGTGTCCCTCAACTGAGGTCACTTCTTTTCCCAAGGTAGCACTGAATCCCTCTCTCCTGCTTCCTCTTTGCAGATTTTGGCAGCCATACCTCCCTCCTTGTCCCTTTGGGTCTACAGATTGTGACAGCCCAAGGAGTACTTCTCCATCCTCGGTCACTTCCCTACCTCGTCACTGCAGCTTTATAAAACTCATTAAACCCAAGTTCTTAATTTTGCAGGTGACATCTGATTCTTGCTGGGCCCCTGACTGATACACTTGCTGAATTAAATGAGCATTACTTAAATATTTCTTTACTTTACTTAACAGACACATACTATAAAAGAGCAATTTGGTAGAAAATTCCATGTGACTTTAGCATATCTTATGTGTGGCTTTATATTTTAGTAAGCTTATCCTTCGAATCTCAGCTTAAACATTCCTTCTCCAGGCCTGCATTCTCCCACCCATGATCTTTCTCACCACACCTCACTTTTCTTGACTATAGCTTACCACAGTTTGTTCTTACACTCATTTTTTTGGTCTCCAAGTTTAATGTCTGCTGTCACTAGACCTTAAACTTCATGAGGGCAGTAACTATGTCCTTTGTCCTCAGCACTGCATTTCTTAGAGAGCAGGTGGCCCATGGTGGATGCCCAATAAACATGTGTTGAGTGAGTGACTGAGTTAAACAAATAAATAAGAGGAAGAAGGGCCATCTAACTCCTCACGCCAGATGTATCTCCATCCACACACCTCCCCAGCTCCCAGCATGAGCATGGGTTACCGTCCTCCCTGTTCATCACCCACCCAAGTGAAGTCATTCCATAGCAACTCAGGACCACTTGTGTGGGGACAGCTTTGCCTGCAAATCCCCCTGTCTGGCAGAGTGGTTCCCAACACACTTGGTCCTCTCCCTCTCTTTACTCCTGTAAGAGAGTGCTGCTTTCCCAAAATAGACTACAAGTTTTTAGAACATTGAGTCTATGGCTTAGATTTTTTCTGTATCTCCCATCATGCACTTTATGGGAGAACATGTAGAACTGAGTCTGCTCTAGGTCAAGGGCTCTCTAAAATGAATGGCATGAGACATTCAGGGCTGGCAAAAGGGCTCCCAGCAACTTATCAGAAACAATTTACATAACTGCTGGATGGATATACAGTGTCAGGGACTCTCACCCTATTCCAGTCATGAGCCCTTTAGAGCATACAATCAAACTTTTTCCAGGCTCTGAAGCTCATCCCAGATAACTCAGCCACAAAGCTCTTTGACGAGACAGAAGTATCCCTCACCCCAAAAATGTTTTCATCCCAACACAGCAAAAATATGAAGCTCTTTAGTAATATTTTAAATCTATCCCAGTTTCTAGAATTTTTGGTGTATATGCAACAGCCACTTCGGAGTTGAGTCAACAAGGTGACCATTTTTTCATCTTTAAGCTTTCAGTTATTTCTTGTTCTATATTCTCCAGTTAGGAAATTATAAACCTATTCACCAGAAAAACAGAAAGAAAAACAGTACACAGGTCCCCAAGTGTTGTGGCCTGAACAAAAACTTTAAATTCAGCACAATTTAAATCATGTGTAATGATCTGATTCTTATTTATGTGTTTAATAATTAAACCAGATGTTTAATTATCTAATTATTTCAATGTAACTGTATTTTGTATTGACTCTTTGGAAAACTTTCCTTATTTGCATATCTTCCCACACTCACTGATAAACAATATAAGTAATTAATAATATTTTAATGAGCAACTCCAATTTTGGAGTTGATGACAATATGCGGACCAAAGTGCCTATGTTAACATGACGTTACCATACTGTAATAGAAACTTGAAACTTTGAGGAGAACTTACTGAAAAATTTTCTTACATTATTTTGTGTTTTATCTCCTGTCTCCACAAATGTGTGTCTTTGGAAGAGAAATTGACTGTGCTTAATCTGCCATAGATATGATCTGGCTTCCTTGAGAAGCTTCTAGATAGGAATGACTAGGATTAAGCACACTTTGGGTTCATTTGGTCTGATTTGCAACACCCACAGAAAACATTTAACTTCTTACATCCTTATCAGAGTTTGATGCTATTTAAATATTCCTTGGAATGAATTATTTCTTCCCCCAAATTGTACAGTATGAGGCAAATACTCAAAAACCAAAGAATAAAATTGCTCCACCTAAAGAAAAACAATTTTTTAAAGCTTTTTCTTTTCCTAAAAGGTTAAACGCACAAGATTAACATGCAATACGACACAGAGGAACTGTGCACAGTGTGTGTAAACACGGTGACAAATATTACAGAGGGTTGTCCCATCGTGAGACTGTTTAGAATTTGGCCTGTTTGAACTCTCAGCACACTTGGTGAACTTCCGGAAAGCTCTACCAGCCATAATTAACCACTAATGAAATTTTACTAGGAAAAAAATTACTAGCTATATTCAAAATCTCTTTAAGTCTGAGGGAGCAATTCCACGAGAATGATTGCCCTCCTATATAAGAGACTGCCACAGAAAGGCTCAGAAACAAATCTGTCCCCAACAGCTAATAACTCACCTATTATCAAACCCTCTAGAATCATAATACCTCAGTCCCAACTGTGAGCCTGCAACTATGTGACAAAACAATTGATGAATTGCAGTGACCAGCCGAATCGGTAATGTGCCTTGGGATTTGGGAACTCCACCCACCGTACGTGTGAGAAGAATTTATGAAGATAACATGACATGCTAATATATTTTTACAGCTTGAACAAGATATTCCATGCCATTTTGGAGCACCACACATAGTTCATCAATATAACTCCTCAGACCTTTATCCCCTTTTGTTTCTTTGCTGCGGCACATAATGTAATTATCAAAAAGGTTAAGACTCACTGACGAGTGGAAGGATTTGAACCCTAAACAGAGGCTCTTTTTCCCCCTTTCATTCTCTATTTTTGTTCTCTTGGGTGATTCATTTATAATTTTTGTTGTTTTGTTGCAATTGCCTTAATACAATCTTCAGCAATAGCAAAAACATGAAAAAAAACTTTGAATGGTTTAGATGTGACCTTTGAAAAACCTTATTTGTCTATCTCGTTTTAAAATAGGGGAGGTGGTATGTCAAATCCCAAAGCAGCATTGGCTAGAATTCAGGTATCTTTCAGAGAGAAATCAAGGTCACCACCTCTGAAGGATAAAACGGTTAGTTCATAGGTAGGAAAGACATCAGCGCTGTCCTCTCCTCTAGCTGTTGGTGGATGTCAGATCTACTTCTGAAAGCTGTTCTCATTCTTGAATACAATTTGTGCAGTTAATTATGGAAAAGTATTTCAGGCTTCTCTGCTTAATCATATTTAATGTATTAAAATCTATTCTGATTATTAGGTAGTCAAAAATTATACACCAGTTAATATATACCAGGCTCGTTACTGCTTATGATAAAAAAGAAAAAGCTGCCAACATTGGCGAGTCATTAGTATAAGCCTCTCACAGTGTGCCTTCCTGAGTTAGCTCACTCAGTCCTTACACAACCCTGAGAGCTAGGGATTATCATGATGCCTGTTCTCTGAATGAGGAGACATGCTTCTGAAAAGGAAGGAAGGGAGGAAGGAAGGAAGGAAGGAAGGAAGGAAGGAAGGAAGGAAGGAAGGAAGGAAGGAAGGAAGGAAGGAAGGAAAGAAGGAAGGAAGGGAGGAAGGGAGGGAAAGGGAGGGAGGGAGGGAGGGAGAAAGAGAGAAAGAAAAAAGAAAAACTAATAGCTGGAAGAGCTGAAACTTGAATTCGAGTCTAGCCTACTCCAAAGCCATACTCTTGAGAACTAGGCTTAACAGTTTTGGCAAAATTCATACACACTTCATGTTGCTTTGAAATTTCTCAGATATAAAGAATGCACTGGAATAAGATTTAACCATAGCGCAAGTCCTTTAAAATCCAACAAATATGGTTGAGAGACTTCACCAATTGTGAACAATGTGATCTTCGGAAATTTGCTCAAAATTTGTAAGCTGCAGTTTTTTCATTTGTATAAAGCTCACAAGACTATGAAGGGGCAAATGAGATGACAGATGTCAGTGCACAGTAACAGACTAACAAAGGGAAGCATCTTATCTTTTCAGATATTTTCAGTATTCAAAAAGATTCCGTTTGAAAATAAATGATCTTACACATGTTTTCCCTCTTCATGGCTTGCATATAGCAAAAAATTTCTCAAATATCTGTTGAAAAAAATGGAATGTTTCTGGTAAGCCCTAGTAGGAAAATACTACCCAATTGGAACTCTAGCTGTGACTTCTGTGTCCATCAAGACTCTGTACATAGAATGACACCAAACTGATAAACTTTATGCTCTCAGGAAAGGGCATATCATGGCCTCAATTGAAACTTCAAATAACTGACATACGACAGGGGACCTCAGCCATCTGCAGACATGCCTTCTTAAAAGCATGCAAATACAGTACTGATGGAAGGAGATGTCTTTTAAGTTCTCTACAATTCTGTCCCATCCACCAGCCCCACTGACGACTGAGCATCTGACATGTGGCTGGGCCAAAGTAAGATCTGCTCTAACGGTAAATGAGCATTGAAGTTTGAAGGCTTAATATGGAAAATTTCTCATTAATAATTTTATATTAACTACACGATGAAATTATTCTATTTGGGATCTATCATATACAATATTTATATAAGACATAATATATATTCATATATATTCATATACTATTAAAATTAAATTCACCTGCTTTTTTATTTTTTTAATACCGCTACTAGAAACTTAAATAATGTGAACTTTAATGATTCACATTGTATTTTAATTGTTGAGTTCTGGTATAGAATTTTACTAGATCTAATAAAGGTAATAAAAACAATATAATTTATTAGGGGAAATAATGTAAAAGAAATATAAATATAGAATCTAGGAAATAGGTTAAAATTATTCCGAATATATTCAGGACTATTTAGAGAGGATAAACTCTGGCTTTTAATAACTAATATTATTTAGTGAAATGAAAATAATTCTGCAATAAAAAATTTTAATTGTTATACTAGCTTGCCAGGTCTGTCATAAAAGGCATCATGGTTTAAGCAACAGAAATTCATTTTCGCACAGTTCTGGAGGCTGGAAGTCCAACATCAGGGCGTGCACTGGTTTGGGCTCTTCCAAGGCCCCCCCTCGGCTGACACATGGCCACCTTCTCTCTGTGCCCTCACGTGGTCTTTCCTCTGGGTGAGCACAGGTCTGCACTCTAACCACCTCTTATTTTTTTTAATTTTAATTTTAATTTTTTAATAATTTTTTAATTTAATTCTTGTTCAAGTACAGCTGTCTTATATTCCCAACCCTGCCGGCCCCCCGCCCCATGCTCCCCACCTCCCTCCCATTTCCACCCCCCACCTTAGTTATTGTCCATGTGTCCTTTATACTTGTTCGTGTGAGTCCATCCCCTTTTCCCCTATGATTCTCTCCCCTCTCCCTTCTGGGCCCTGTCAGCCTGTTCCGTATTTGCACCTCTTCTTATAAGGACACCAGTCATGTTGGATTAGTGCCCACCCTTATGACCTTATTTTACTTTAATCACCTCTTTAAAGCTCTTATCTCCAAAAACAGTCACATTCTGAGGTGCTGAGGGTTTGAGCTGTAACATAGGCATTTGGGGGAGACACAATTCAGTCTATAACAATAGCTTAGCTATAGTAATTTTTTAAAATGTATTATGAACATTTTTTCCTGATTATAGAAATTTTCTGGTGTATTAATGGATCTCTTAAGAGAGTCTACCTAGCTAAAAGGAAAATTCTCTCCAAATGATCAGTATTTGTAATCCTATAAACATGTATTTCTCTTTACAGAAATAATCTGAACTTCCACGTCATAAATCAGTCTTGTGGGTCTTTTTAATTCGAAGTTGTTTTCCAGCACTTACCCTCCACCCCCAGGATCCAATACTTTTCTCTCTGGACGCAGCAGAAGCATTTCAGGCATCATTGTACACTACTCAGTAAGGCATCACTACAGACCCAACATACATGCAAGCTGAGCTTTAAGTTGTTCCCATAGGAAAGTTATTTGTATTATCTATTGCAAATGTTTCTAAACAGCTGGTTGGGTTGTTGTAGTATGGTACTTAAGGGTATAAATGGTCCTCCAAATGGCACAGACCTGAGGTCAAGTCTCTACTCTGCTGGTTTTTAACTGTGTGATCTGAGGAATGGTGTTTAACCTCCGCACACCCCAGCTTCCTCATCTATGATATTAGGAAAAATAAGGGTATGCTTAATACTAGTGCTATTATGTGGATGAAATATTTTGACTTAATTCACTTCCTGCTCTAGCAAATTGAGCAAATAGCTTTCTTTATCATTCTCTACTTCATCTAATGACTAGGTAGATAGATGTCAAGCTTCTTTAATTCAGCAGCTTACTTTAAAAACTCTGTATAGAGACACCACATGGAAGAAGAGAGGACAGAAAAACACTGTTTCTTGGATCCCATCAATAGATGTCTTGGATGTAGAAAAAAGAGAAGGGTGAAAGAAGAGGTGGATTATTAGAAACTCACAGCCAGCAACATCAAAAATAAATTCAAAGCTTGCTTTTGACTCAAATAAAAATCCAGGAGTAGACATGGGGAAAATTGATTCAGAAATAATTCACTCAGAGGTAAAACCAGAGCAATGAGGTGAATCCAACTTTTTTGACACATTAGGAAAATGTGTATGAATCAAACCTGAAAAAGAGAAAGCAAATTGTCTAAATAAATAGTAGGAAATAACAGGTTTTGTGCCCCTCCCCTTTTCCTACTTTCACTCCAAGAAGGATTTGGAAAAGTCTTGTCAAGAAGACAAGCAATCAGGAATGAAATAAAAGGTTACTAACTAGTATTTCAGAAGGATTACAGTAGATCTGGTTGGAACTGCATACTTATTTTAATCTTTCTTGGAAAGCCTTTAACTTTGAAAAGAGGAAGCATTCAGTTGCTTTAGAAATTGAGGACATTTAAGTTTACATGTTTTACTTTGTGACATTTTATAAAAATATATCCCACCATATAAATATTGGTTCTTGAATCAGTGGTGAAAACAACTGATTAAATGCTCTAGGACTGTATTTCCTTTTCCTAGAGACTGTTCCTTCTGTATACTACTACAAGTTTAAAGTGATCTAAACTGCCTTTGCTGAGATTTTCAAAAGACCAGCAATGATGTTTTGACCCATATTTCAAAGAAACGATTTGTCTGGGTGTGTTATACAAGGCATTGTCTCATCACTAAGCCTGAGCCTCTTCCCCTACTATCTTTAAATCTGTAGACAAAATAAATATTTAAGCTGATGTCATTAGAATGTAGCTATTGTGATGGCCATTTAATATAGGAACACTTCCACTTGGGTTCACAATTTAATTGATGTTTATATCCTCACGGTCCCTTTATGTGTTAAGTGGAATTTTATGACTATTTATAAGGGACATCTAGGCACCAGATACCCCAAACTTCTGTGGATGATAGATGATGACAGATAGATGATAGATAGATAGATAGATAGATGATAGATAACGAGCTCTCACTAAGCATTAAAATAAAGGGATAAAGGCAGTCAATTGTATGGTGATAGATAGTAACTACACCTTTGGGGGTGATCTCTTTGTAGTGTATACAAATGTTGAGTTAAAATTCAACTGAAACTAGAAGAAAGGAAGAGAAAGAAGGAGGTAAAGAGTAAGAGAAAGAGGGAGGGGAGGAGGGGGAGAAGGCAGGAAGAAAAGGATGCTCCTTTGTTCAAAGATGAGAAGATTAGTACCCCTTAACAATGAGAATGGAGCACAGACTTGAGGACTATGGCACAGGTTCCAGCCAAGCATTCCAAAAAGTTCTGACATTTGCTCTGTGCCTGAAAGAGACTAGTCATTCAAGTTTCCAGTACACAAATGTTCCTGTAATTAAAATAACTTTTTCACCTTTTTTAAGTGGAAAATTTTTTCCATCCTATGTCAGACAAATGATTCCCCAGACTTGTTGATTTACCCAAACCTCAGTAGAGCTGCCTGAGTGAATCACCGAGTGATTCAGCGATTTTTGTCTGATAGAGAACCATTCAAGAAAAAAAGATAAAAATGAGCTGAGGATTCAGCCTTCCTCTTTTGTTAGGTAGACTTGGGCTGGAAAGCAATGGGTACAACATTTTCAGAAGAATTCTCAGTACACATCTACTTGACTGAAAGCATACTAGGCCTCTAATAGGATCCACACAATATACAGAGATAATCCACTACTATTGAAATCGTTCCATCATCAACAGAATTTTGTGAGAAATACCTTCAACAAGGTGCACAAGCAGTATTTCAAAGGTATATTTTCAAGAAAAAAATTGGTCAGAACTAATAAAGGTAAACAAAGCTGTGTAAATATAGTTCTACAAATGCATGTTTACATAAATAACAACAAAGCAATGCCCCAAATTCCACAACGAAGGAAGGATACCATCTTATAATCAATTGACAACAAATATTTATTATGCACCTACCATGTGCCATGTTTGTCATTTGGGACTGAGTCAAATGCGGAAAATGGTGATAAAAAAAGAACAGTCAGTTGTTCAAATCATACTGAGTTCATGACATCTTTCTGATTTTCTCTGAGAATGATTTACTTCGTGATGAAATAAACATTGTTGACACTGCTTAGCATTTGGTTACCAAAATTAAAATAAGATGCAGTTCAGGTCAAAGATGAAATCACAGCCTGAAACAGAGATTACGGTGCTTACCATACAATGTACTAAGCTATATCACAGCACGATAATGAAAAACAAGATGGTAAAACAACCATTTCACATAATCACTTTAGTTTGAAAGTAGAAAACGAGTTTAAGATTAGCTGCAGTGGATTTGGGATGAAGGACCTTCACACCGCCTCCATCATCCCTTGAGGAACTCAGTCTTTCTAACTCTAACTCTTCTGTAGAGCTGATAGCCTGGAAGAAAGGTGTTGTCTTCACTATACAGACCTGTAGTTCTGGTGTGTACACTACAGTGGGTGAGTTTGCCTTCTCCAGTCCACAGAAGAGGAATTCCTGGTTACTGTTCCCCTCATGAAAAAAAATATGCAAATTGCTTTTGGCTGTTTTAAATGCCTCATTTTAATGGAAAATATCCCATCTCTTAAATCAAAAACATCACATCCCAATCACAACCTCTTCTCTTTACAGATTCCCTGCTCTCTTTCTTTTGTTGATCTCTGTAGTCAGCCTCAGAGAGTCTGTCTGTCTTTCTTCCCTCTCTCTCTTATTTGGACCAAGTCTCATGATCCATCCCTTCAATTACTCTCTTGTTAATGTCTATTTGCCTTGGCTGTGCCAGTCTTTCTTCCAATGCAAAAGGATCGAAAAGACTTGATTCAATCTAACCATTGATCTACTCCACTTCTACATTTAAGTTCCATGAAGAAAATCATACAGCCATGAGATCTGGCACCAGGAAGAAATATGGTTTTCAACTCTGATCAAGTCTTTGGAGCCAATTAACATTCCTTTATATACCTCTAGTCTATACCTTTTCTCATCACTACAAATAAATTCTACTTACTATTGACATTTACTCTTTCTCCAACTCCCTTTTCAGACCCCATCTCTCTTATCTGCAGCAGACTATCTTATCTTCTTCTTAACATAGAAAACAAAGATCATTTAAGAAGACCTTTTCTTTTTTATTTTATTCTTTTTAATTTTTAAATATATTTTATTAATTATGTTGTTACAGTCGTTCTATTTTATCTCTTTTATTCCCCTCCAGGAAGAACATTTCTTAAAGCCCTATTTTACTACGTGAGTATATCTACATTCCTACACTCACTTTATCACTGGGAATATGTTCTGCCTCCTGTCCAAAGCTAGTCATGCTACCCACATCTTTGACCTACTCAGGTCCCTGCTCCCCCAGTCGGCTCTTCTTTTCCCCTTATTTGGGCCTCTTCCTCTCTTTTGGATTTCATCTGTATTATACAATATCATCAAGCCCCTCTCACGTGAAAAACAAGCCTTGACCACTTGACCTTGACCACTGAATTTCTTAAGAATGGTGTCTGCTTCCCATTTCTTTGCTCACTGTTATCTGGTTTCTTTCTCCACCATTCTACAAAAACTGTTCTTGATGAGACCAAATTCCTGTTGATGCTATTCCCAAATTGCTATAGCCAATGACTAATTTTCTTCCCTATCTTAATTTGATTCTTCTATGATATTTAATACCATGGACAACTTTTTCCAACTCTTTTCTCTCTTCTCTTTTATAACAATATATCTCTTTGTTTTTCTTCTCCCTAAATAAATACTTTTGGAGAGTCATCCCCTATTTTCCCCACTTTTCAAATATTTGAGTACCCTCAAATGCTCTATTCATTCTCGGGTCTCATGCATTCTACATGCTAATCTAGTGTTACCTCAATAATACCTCCTGAATCGACATGTCTATCCTTGATCTCACTGTGGATGTGAGACCACATACATATCTCACTAAAGGACAATCCCATATGGATGGCCCATAAATGCTTCAAATTCAACATGTTAAAACCGAGCTTGAACCTATTGGATGCTGTTTAGGGATTTAATGTGTTGTTACAAGACCAGAATCACTATTGACATATAATATATGTCTTCATTTTACTGGGAACTTTTAGGAACTAACATCTTTTATAGTAATGAATCATTCATCTAAAGTTGATTAAATCCTGCAATTTATCTGTATTTCTGTTTATATATTTTCCTGTAGAAATATATTCAGAATGAAGTGTACCAAAAGTTGGTAATAAATATTTCTAAATTCTAAGATTTGGGGTAACATTTAATATTTATTTTTCCCCTCTTGTACTGCTTCTATTTTTATAATGAGATTGTAGAATTTTTAATACAATTTTTAAACTAATCTTATCTCCTCCTTTTTCTGTATTTTCCATTCACATAATGTCCTCGAGGGAAACCATCTTCTAATTGGCTTCTCAAGTAAGAACTTCGGATGTTGTCCTTGACTGATCCTCATACCTACTTCTTCTTGAGTGTATCTTAAATTCATTCACATCCTTTCCATTCCCACTGCTGTGCCTCAAGCCAGGACTTCATTGCCTCCCACCTTGACTTTTTCAATGCTTACTGCCTCCAGTCTTATCCCCTTTCCATGCCATTCTCCATACTATTGTCAGAAGTTTCTCTCCAAACCCCAAATCCTGGTCTGCAATGTACTATTTAAAATCAGTAGCTTCCAATAGCCTTCAGAATAAAATCTCAACTACTTAGAATTTTTAAATTGTTTACGAGTATAATTGGACCCATGCTTTTTCAAAATGGTGACCTCGGGATCAGCATAACGTTCAAATCTAAATTCTCCATGTGCTCTCTCATGACTCAGACAAGCTAATTAACTGCTTTGAGGCTGTTTCTTTTTTGCAAACCAGAGCAAATAATACTTTGCAGAGTCATTTTATTAGGGAAAACTGCATTTCAGTAGTGGGCATGCTTTAGGTGTTCAAAAAATGGTAATTGTCATTATTTATATTACTACCACTTTTATTATTCCATGTAGCCCCATCCATGAGGGGAGATAGTGTCTTATTTATCTTTATTTTATTTATATTTTTTAATTTATTTTTTTAATTTAATTCTTATTCAAGTACAGTTTTCTGGTTTATAGTCCCTGCCCTGCCCCCCTCCCCCCAGTGCTCCCCACCTCTCTACCATTTCCACCCCCCACCTTAATTATTGTCCATGTGTCCTTTATACTTATTCATGTGAGTCCCTGGGTCTACAGCCATACCACCCTGAACATGCCTAATCTCATCTTATTTATCTTTAAATGTCCGTCACCCAAGCCTAACACATTGAAGGGACTCAAATGTTTCCTGATCAAATAATCAGAATAGATGATATTTTGGTCCCTTCTTGGAAGATGGTGGGCTTTTGTAGACTGACTCCGGGTATTCTAAAATTCATCATTCAAATCATCTCACCTTTTCCAACTGAATCCAATCATAAAGTAAGCTTTATGTCTGCATGTAGTCACAGATTACAAGAAAGTCTTCTAGTATGCTCTCTCATCACTTACTTATACATAACACCACAATGCCTGTCTCAATTTGAAAAATTCACACAGCGCTAACTTTGAGTAATGTCAGAAAAATCTAGGAATGTTTCTGTACATACTTGATAATATAACATCATAGCCTCTTGCCCTAAAAGCTATAACATTTGTTTCCCTGGATATTTGAAATTAAATTGAAAAGGCCAGTTTCTTAAGTCAAGACTTAATCAGTCCATTTCTATTTTGACTTGCACACCACCTTCACTCAAAAACCACCAACAAACACCAAAGTGTTTCAAACTGCAAAGCAGTTACAGCTTTGAGCAGTCATTAAAGTAAATGAAATGCATTGTTTTGACTAAAGAAAAAAGCATTGTCTCTGTAAATTTTTATGGAGTACTGCAAAGGCAGGTTTTTCTATTCCTTCTCTGAATAAACAAAGTTTTAAATTCCATGGATTAAAGAGTAAAATAAAAACAAAATTAAAAATTGACCACACACACCTGCCTGCTTAGTTGTAACATATGTGATTAATGTTGCAATTTAGTACCTGGGCAATAATGAGGTACTCAAGGAGGACTTTGTAAAGGTTAGTAACCCTAAATTTGCAGCCATTTAATTTTGTGAGCTGAAATATTGCTCTAAATAATAAATATTTTAAAAATGATCATTGAAATGCCTAATAGAGGAATGTTTTTACTGTTTAGTAGTGTAAATTCAATCCTCACTAAGACTCATTGCATAATGAGCTAGTCACACCAATGAGACATACCATATAAATATGAATACAACTTCTAGAACTGTTAAAATGAGATCATCAAAAATCATGATCCTTTCACTATGTATCTTGAAATTGCTGGCCAGCATCCTCCAGGCTCTACCAAACCACACTAAAACTCGAAGGCAAGCAAAAAAGGTTACAGTAACCATGTGAAGACGGTGGACTTCTAAATATACAACCTTTGATTCTAATGGACACAGTGCTATGGTCTGAATGTTGCGCCCCCCACCCAAATTCATATGTTGAAATCTTAACCTCCAGAGGTGATGGTATAAGAGGTAGGGACTTTGGGAGATGCCGAAGTCATGAGGGTGGCACTTGGTTACAACAGCATAGGCAGACTAAGATACCAAGTGATGGAAACTCTATTCAGGTAATTTGAGATCATTATGTTAGCAAAGAGTGGGAAATTACACAAAGAATACATATGAATCTGAATGGATAAAGCATAATCACTATGAATAAGATTATTACATTCACTACGATCATTTCCACTGTGTAATAAAATATATTGTTGGCAACTTTGCATTAGAATACTTGAAGGAGTAATTTACTCAGAAAAGTCTACTTAAACCACTAGTAAAACATAACAACAGTCCTTTTGATTTTATATGAAAACTTTCAGCTGATCCATGTTAGTTTACCTTCAGTCTGGATTGGCCAATCAGAATGAAAGAAATTATTTAGCCGCTTAAGGTAAAAAAAAAAAAAGGCAGCCCAGAAAAATGACACTCACTAATCCAAAATGTAGTGAAAGGAGTAACCTGTTCAGGTTAAAAAGCAAAAGCAATATGACCACCTCATAACGCTGACACCTCAACAGGGCAGTGAGAGAGTATCTTTAATCCCTTCAGTTAATGTAACGAAGACACCTAGTAACAAGTTGCTTGCTCGGGTTTATAGAATCAATATAGAGAGGAAGAAAGCCCAGGGACTGCATAACATATAATACCTCCTGGACCACATTTAATCATAGAAAATTTTTTCTTTTTGATAAGGTGTAACTAAACAGTTCCTGTTTTGATACAAGATACCAATAAAATGTGATTGGTTTATATTTGGTCTGGAAATAATGAATAGTGGATATTGGAGACAAATTCTGGAGCAGAGTGGCGCGCTCACAAAGAATGCAGGAAGTGATGAAGTGTGAGAGGGGGTGCCCAGAGCTGGCTGCAAGGTGGTGATATGTAATGAAGTGCAGCTGAGAATCCCAAGGAATGATCGAGTGACATGGCAGTGAGCTTGGGGTGGTGGACATCTAATGCATAAGGTTAAAACTCTATCTTGAAAGACTGTTAAAATGACCAGTAGGAAATGTGAAAACCCGTGAATTTTGATACATGGATACTACATAGAGTATGAAGGACAACAGCTGGCAACTAAATATTTAAACATGATATAGATGTCCTGTCTTCAAATCATCTTCTGTCTTCAAGTAACAGTAGTGATACACTGTCAGTAAAACTATTCTTTCATAATTTAATTTCTATACGGGGACCGTTTTGAAATTCTATCATGTCATAATTCAATTTTAATGAATCCTGGATCTCAATGATACTAATTTACTCCTAAATCTCAGGGTTGGTTTGTTTATTTTTTATTTGCTAATCACAGTTTATATTCAGTATTATTTTTGTATTAGTCAGATGTACTGCATAGTGCTTAGACAATCATATGCTTTACAAGCACCCCCCCTCAATATTTCCTGTACCCGTCTGGCACCATATATAGTTATTACACTATTATTGGCTATATCCCCCATACCCCCTTCCCTCTGACAACCGTCAGTCTCTTTCTGTGTCCATGAGTGTCTTTTTAATTTTGTTTCTTTTGTTTTTGGATTCCCCATATAAGTGAAACCACGTGGTATTTGTCTTTCTCTAGCTGCCTTATTTCACTTAGCATAATACCCTCTAGGTGCATTCATGCTGTCACAAATGATAAGATTTCATTCTTTTTTTCCCTTTTTTTTTCAACTCCATGTCCCCCCATTCACAATACAGACGATTTCGTTCTTTTTTATGGCTGAGTAATATTCCATTGTGTATATGTGCCACCAGTTTTGTATTCACTCATCTACTGACGTGTACTCAGGATTGTTTTTCATACCTTGGCTACTGTAAGTGTTACTGCAATGACATGGGGTGCACAGATGCCTTTGAATTAGCGTTTTGGGTTTTCTTAGATAAATACCTAGAAGTGTGATCACTGGTTCACAAGGCAGTTCCATTTTTTTTTTTTACTCTTTTACATAGTGGCTACACCAATCTGCAGCCCCACCAAAATGCATTAGGGTTCCCCTCTCTCCACAGTCGGAGCAGCATTTGTCGCTCGTTGATTTATTGATGATAGCCATTCAAACAGGTTGAAGTGATAGTTCATTGAGGTTTTAACTTGCATTTCTCTGGCAATGGGTGACATTAAGCATCTTGTCATATGTCTAATGGCTATCTTTATGGCCTCTTTGGAGAAGTGTCTATTCAGGTTCTCTGACCATTTTAATGGAATTATTTGGTTTGTGGGTATGTGTGTGTCGAGTAGTATGAGTGCTTTATAGATTTTGAACATTAACCCCTTATCAGATGTGTTATTGGTGAATATCTTCTTCCATTTGATAGGTTGTCTTTTCATTTGGTTGATAATTTCTTTTACTGTGCAAAAACCTTTTAGTTTGATATAGTCCCATTTGTTTATTTTTGATTTTGTTTGCCTTGCCTGAGGAGATATATCAGAAAAAAATACTGCTCTGAGAAATGCCCAAGATTTTATTGTCAGTGTTTTCTTTCAGGAATTTTCTGGGTTTGTGTGGGGGCAACTTTCCTCTCAAGTCCCCCATGTGCCACAGATGAGAGTAAACATGACTGAGACTTATTGTGATCTGCTTGGGGAGGAGAGGTGGCCAGTTTCCCAGAGGAAAAAGGCCTTGGGCAGTGGCCAGTTTCTCAGGAGGAGGCCTTGAGCCCCCTCCTCCAAAGGCTTTTATTGGGTTGTAATACACAGGAATATAGGGCAGCAAGGATCAAACAGTAGATAACATTTCAAAGAAATCTGAGGGCTTAGTCTGAGTCAGAGTCTGTCAGGAAGAGTTTTGGGGTTTCTTGCTCAAACCCTTAACATGTGAATGAAAGCACTCTTAGCAGAACAAATTTCACAGGTTTTTTCAGGAATTCTTTGTGATGCCAGATTTTTCCCCAGGACACGCTCTAGCAAGGCAAGGAGCTGCACCCCTCCCCATCCAGTATTCAGGCTTAAGGGGATTAGAGCCAGGAAGGGCTTCTCCCAGAGGGCATGGGGACTCGGGCTATGTCAAAGCCGGAGGGCGAGAAAGCTGTTACTCTTTATTGCAGCACCCCGCCCGCCCCGGAGTCCTTCCATGATGGCCTCACGTCTGGCCTAGGTTGCCCCTCCTCTGAGGAGTCTTACCTGTAGATGACTTCCAACTTTGCTTTGGGGGTAGGGAGGAAACTGAGGCAACATTTGCTACCAGAGACAAGCTTTGTCTCCTGCGGCTCAAATTCCGAAGGTCACTGACTTATCCTTAGCCACAGGGGATAGAGTTACAATTTCTAAAACAAGGCAGAGCACTCCACAACAGGTTTGGGTCTTATATTTAAAAACAAGCCCTGGCTGGTGTAGCTCAGTGGATTGAGCTCCGGCCTTCAAACCAGAGGATCGAGGTTCGATTCCCAGTCAGGGCATGTGCCTGGGTTGCAGGCCAGTTCCTATCAGGGGACTCACCAGAGGCAACCATACATTGATATTTCTCTCCTTCTCTCCTTCCCTTCCCCTCTAAAGATAAATAAATAAAATCTTTATTAAAAATGCATTTAAAAAAGAACTTAAAAATAAATAAATAAATAAATAAAAACAAGACAGTAAGCTCCACAAAGACATCTGAGACAGTATAGTATATAACATATAGTAGTAATCATAAAATATTGAGTGAGTGAGTGAGTAAGTGATTAAGTGAAGGGATGAGTGGATGAAAGCAATATGAATCTACAACTAATTAAGTGGGAGGCCAGGATCAATCAAAGAGCATAAGGCACTGATGGGCTTTCCTGTACCATTTTTGGTGCTGATCATGAAGTCACTAGACTACAGGCTGCTGAAGCCAGAGACTGCATGTCAGTAACTATGGTGACTTTAGGACCTAGCACTGGTGAATTAAGAAAATTCATTGAGAGACTCGAAAAACAGGAGAATTTGAGCATGGCAGGAACAGGGTTGGTGGCTGGAGAGGTCGTGGTGGATGCACTGCCATATTTTCACCAAGGTTATTAGGTGCCTGGTGTGCGAGAAGTGGCTGGAGCACAGGTGGAGGTGGAAATTCGCAGATACTGAGCCACCTGACAGTAACGGATTATTCTACTTTTGAAACAGACCCAGTGAGAAATGAATCTGAAAGACTGGCTGTCCAACAACCAATTAAATTGCTCAGTATGAAAGGATGTGAACCTCCAGTCCCTTCTTCAGGTCAGAAAAATGGTATTACTACATGGCGAGAGTGTATGAACCATCCTACGACCCAGTTAGAGCCAGTTTGAATTGATAATCCGGAGCTAATGTCACAGCATGGATGCAATGCCTGGAAAGTGTATAATGAAAATCTGGGCTATGCAATTGAACGTGCACAGAAAGAACTCCAGAAGTTAAGGAAACGTATTCAAGATTCAAACTGGCAGCGAAAGAACATGCAACTCACAGCTGCATCTAAATTAAGAGAAAGGAAGCCAAATTGGGTATCCCTGGTCAGTAGGAATTAGGAGACTGAAAGGACTGTTGTGCAATCAGAAAATGAAGTCTTTCAAACGAAGTAGCAACGTGGAGAGGCCCACAGGGAAAACATCCAACAAGACCTCTGGAAAGACAGACTAAGTCAGGGGATGAAAAGAAGGTGGGTTGGGCTTTTCCAGATCAGACACTGGTGTGCGAAGGACAGCATCATCTGACGGAAATCGTCAGAGGTTTTTAAAAACCATAAAAAGTGAACTGTTGTATTCTATTTGTACATTAGCAAAATAAACCATTTCAGCTGCATGGTATTTTTTGCCATAAAAAACCTTCAGACTTTCAAAATAACGTATCATAGAATTAATTTTGAGCCACTTGAACTGTATTTTGTATCCAAGAGACCCTTACTGAAAATTTTCAACATGTACAAGAAATAGGAAAGTGGAAAATTTTGGTTGATATGTTTTTCAAATAAAGAGATAGTGGTACGCAAATTCTTGATTGCCAAACAAGACTTGAGAAATATGCTGGCTCCATGTATATCAGCTACCATCATCCTCACCATAGATAGTAGTCTCAGGAAGCTTAATCTGTGCTGAGCATTGTTCTAAGTGCTTTAGGGAGATAAACTAAACTTACATAAACAACAAAAAAAATCATTTGATCCTCAAAAAAGAGAAAATCCATTGACCCACCCAAATTTGTATTTGTAATAATGTTAAATGAGAAGATTTCATGTAATATATATTTCTTCACTAGCTATAGGACTATTTGTAACTGTATTTTTCTTTCTTGAATCATTTTGGTTAACTGATGAACAAAAGTGGCCATATCAAGTCAATGTAGGCTCAAATTCAACTTCTAAACTATTGAGACATAAATGCATCTATCTCACTTTGAAGCATGCAAGTGCAGCTTATAAAATTATAATTTTTGATCTATCTTTGTTCTTCTTTATTCTCACCTTGTCTTTCACATCATTCTCCATGCAAAACTAATTCTTAGTCCAAGTAAATATTGATTTGATATTCATAGAAATTGGGAGTTAATATGGAGATAGCCATCTAGTCGAACATACTTTTAAAAAATATGGCATTCTATTTGAAGTAATAGTAGGGCCTTTTATTAAAAATACAAACATATAACTTCTATTTCACTTTGTCTGGCTTTGGGTAAGCATAGCCCTTCTTTCTGTCTTATGAACTATGTACTGAACACGCTCAGGTGATGGTACCACCACTACCCTCTGCTTCAATAAAAAGAATCCTGGCTTCACTCCTTTGTGCTTATCCACTTTGTATTTCTTTCTTCAAGAAGTTTTTACCCTAGAAAGGCTTTTGGTCATTCCTATTCCCTTCCCAAATATACTGCAAATCATGAAGGGGTTGTCTTTTCCAAAACCAGGAGCCAGTAGCAAGAATGTTAGCAAAGCAGACCCGTACTTCATGCTGATGAAAGAAACGAAGATAGGGTGTTATCAGGGGAAAACTTTTAACTACTTTATAAGAGTTTTAATAAAAATAAAGGACCTGGCCCTGGCTGCTGTAGCTCAGTGGATTGAGCATGGGCCTGCGAACCACACAATCATGGTTCGATTCCCAGTTAGGGCACATGCCTGGGTTGCAGGCCAGTTCCCGGCGGGGGACTCAGGAGAGGCAACCATGCATTGATGTTTCTCTCCTTCTCTCCTTCCTTTCCTCTCTAGAGATAAATAAATAAAATCTTTAAAAAATAAAAATAAAAATAAATAAAGGACCCGGTTTTCAAAATAACTTTTCTTAATACCATAGACCATGGGTGCTTGGGCAGACAGGAGAACACCTAAGCCAGACTAGCGTGCAGGTGGCAGTAAGGAGATCTGCAGTGGATCAGATGCAGGGTGAAATTGGTCAAAGATGCGGATTTCCAAACAACCACATCATTTTCATTCATCCTAGGTCTACACTTCACCAGGGAAAATCAGAGCGAGCTGTCACAGAGATAACCTTGGAGACGTTTACAGGATGGGGGGTGTGGGAGAGGTGGCGGAGGATGAACAAGGTCCCTTCCAACCTATTTTCTTGTGTCATGTGTCACACTGTACAGGGCACAATCATCAGTGTGACCAGGATAGAGATGGCACACCACTTCTTGGAATGCTCCTCGGTTAGTAGTCACATAGAGGCCTATTAGCTGTGGCCGTCTGCCCCTTGGCTGAAGACAAAAGAGGCAGAGAAAATCCTCACCACACTCAGAAAACAGGTAGCAAGTTCTCCTGAAATACAAAAGAAGAAAGCCAGGATTTGAAATCTACAGGTTAGCCCTGGTTGGGTGGCTCAGCAGTTACTGGTTCAATTCCTAGTCAGGGCATGTTCCTGGGTCATGAGCCAGGTCCCCAGTGGGGGACACTCAAGAGACAATCGCACATTAATGCTTCTCTCCCTCTCTTTTTCCCTCCCTTGCACTCTCTAAATCAAATCGGTCTTAACAAAATAAGAAGGGTAGTGGTGGGGTAGAAATGCAGACAACTGTACTTGACCAACAACATAAAATACTAAAATAAAATCTACACCTTAGGCCAAAAGCCTTCACACAAGGCTGTTTATGAATTTAAGGATATGCACTATCTTGAAAATCTAGCACACAAGTGCTTTATTTGGGAGGTAATGCTGAGAAGCACCAGGAGAAAAATAGAAAAGTGAAACAGAGAAAGAAGTTGGCCAGTAAAGAGTAAGTTTCTGAGCAGGTTACAGTTGTTAGCAGCTGGAGCTCCAATCCCTTTGAGGAACCCAGGAAAACAATGTGAAATATGCCTCAAGAGACATCCTAAGCTGGAGACACATACCCATGAATCCTACCTGCTAGTCATTGGCCAAGAGCTCATGCCTCAGCACTTCCAGCGCGCTCTCCTCACAGGCCAGGTGAGAGAAACTGCAGTTTCACGGGCAAAAAGCTGCAGAAAGCAGCAGAGCAGGTGGACGTGGCAATGGTGAGTCCTACGCAGGTACAAGCAGGGCCTCAGTCATGTTTGCTACACCAAATTCCCATAAGATTAGACTCCAGACGCCAATATTTATCATCTGACCAAAAAAGACAGGAAGGGAAGGAAAGTACCCTAGTATGTACGAGAACGCTATATACATAAGAAGAAACTAGAACAACATTATTTTAAAAGGACACTTCCCCACTCTTAATTTCTTTGGCCTTTTAGAAATTGTATTAGTTTGCAGGAGGAGTTGGCATACCAGGGACTTTCAGCCAAATCCAGCCTGCCAACTATTTTTGTCCAGCCCCCAAACGAAGAATGATGTTTACATTTTTAAACAGTTGGGGGAAAGTTAGAAGAAGACTCTTTCATGACATGTGAAATTTATATGATATTCAAATTTCACTGTCCATAAATATTTATTGAAACAAAGGCACACTCAGTGGTTTACAGAATGTCAATGGTTGTGCTGTCAATGGCAGAGCGGAGCAGCTGTGACAGAGAACATCTGGTCTTTGAGGCTTAAAAGTTTTCCTATCTGGCCCTTTACAGAAAGCTCGCCGAGCCATACTTTAGAATCAGACTCAGTCCCAGGGACTCTTCATGATGGAGGAGATCCCCTGGGGTGCGGTCAGGGGGCTGGCGGAAAGGGACAGTCTCTTTTCGCTAGGGAGCATCAATACCCCTGATTCCGCTCCACCAGGTAGTCTCTGAGCTTCTTGAGTGAGGATGACTATTAGCCTTCTCTTCTCTAAATTGATCAGTGCAGAACAGATATTGAGAGTCTCCCATTGTTGTTAACAAAAGCATTGTAGTTTCTTGTTAGGGACGTATGTGCTAAGAAATGAGATTCTTACAGGTAGTGATGAAAATGGAATAGACTTTAAGATTTAAAATCCCTGTTTTCTCCAATACAACACATAACACTTTGCAAAACACCTGCTCCGTTTTGAGTTTTTCCAGACATAAATTCACCCTGGAAACTAATGTTTGAACTCTGGCAAAGGAGCTAATTTTGAGAAAGGAGATGAAAAGATACCACACCAAGAGGTAACTCTGGAAAAAAGAGAGGTCTGTGGCAGCAGGTGAGGGGGGAGCTTAATTAGTATTATTTAATCATTGGGCATCAAGCTAACAAATTACTGAAGGAGCAAAGATTTATACACAACATTGAACAGAGAGCAAAAGAATTAAAACTGGTCCCTTTAATCAGATCCCAAGGGGATCCTGTATGCCAAGTTTAACCCAGCACCTAACCACACGGTTGCTTGCTCAGCCATGGAAGCCAGGAGGATATACATAAACCAGGTCTTTTGCCAAGTGTTGCTGTGATCTATAAATCAGAATTTTGTTCTTCAGAACGCCGAAGTCTATTCTTTCTCAGAGCAGAGAGAACTTTAAATAGCACAGGAGAAAAGTGTTCTTGGTAGTCACACAGCCTATGATAAACTTTGAAGTACAAATGAGAAGTGGAAGTGAATGTTAAACGTATGCCTTGTCCTAAAACTTCATGAAAAATGAAATGTACAAGAAGAGCTGGATCCTTGCCATGACACCCATTACAGTGTAGACGAAGGCTCTGACCTTCGTGTTATACTTACTGTGTTTTTGACACATTTAGTCAATTAAAACGGGTGAAGTGTAATTTGTTTTTCTTAAGTTTAATACAGCATGTCAATAGAAGTTAACCAAAATTTATAGCTGGAACACTAAAGCTGCCACAGGCGCTTAAACAAATGCACACAATTTATCATGGTTGAACTAAAGCGAACATCACGGGCATTGGACTTCACACTTCACAGGAGCGCGTTGCCAAATATAGGAAAGCAAGCTCCTTCTCACACTTCCAGTGAAAAAGACATTTTAGTTCACGTTAAATATTGGTGTGAAAACTCTGGCAGGTATCCAGTCCTAAGGAGTGTTAACGTTGGCACTTCCACTGTGTACTTTCACTATAAATTGTTGTAGCGTTTATTTGACATGGAATACCCAAAGGATTGATGAGCAAAGAAGGAAGATTTTTTTTTATTGTGCCGTATTACCTTTTTCAGACATCTATACTAAGCCTTTACATCTTCAAAGTCTAAACAAGCAGCCACCTGTATTCAATCGGTTTAAGATATTTTCATGAAACTATAGCTTGCCTTTTTATAAACCTATAAAAGCACACATTTTCCATTTTATTAGTCAGCAAAGCAGTGGCAGATTTAATAATAAAACTTATAAATACAGTTTCTTTATAGACAGTTTAACTTTTTTGCTTGTTTAAAATGCCACAAGAGCAACCACATTTATTTCACTTTCTGTCCCTATCACATAGAAACAAGTAGCTACGATTTTGTGTATCTTTGTATTTGTAAAAATTCACCTACCACTCAGAGCTTTATATAGCAGCCTACAGACTCCTAAAGATTTAAGGGAAACATGATACCACTAGGGAAAATTATCTACTACAACCAAATACACACATTTGTTTTTGGCATCCATAATATGTGTGCCATTTACATACCGCTACAGTAATCATGCACTTTTTGAATTTCTAATAGCAATTTAAAATAAGTCTGTGTCCCTTTTTTATATTGAATAAATGCTTCCAGTTGTGACCACAAATAAACCTACAGTGCCTATGTAAAAATATGGGTGGGATATTTGGATGGATTTTAAAAGTTGGGACTGACATAAGTTAATCAAGCTATAATATTTGGGGACTAACATGGCATCAAGTCAATGATTATGTAAGATTTCAGATTTTAAGTAGATAAAACAAATATATAAAAGTACATTAATAATCATATTTTTAAAATAGCTAGATGACCCTACTGTGCTTTCTAAGCCCCTAACCCAAGACTTTTACACTCAAGAAGAATGGTTTTAATATTTAACACTTAACATAATCATTGGTTTCAATGCTTAACTTAATCAAAGTCTGTCATTAAAAGGCTACCATTAGTCTAACTTATGACTAGTATGGTATATTATCCTATCTTTCTAAACCAAATAATACCAAAATATTTGAATATATATACAACTATAAATATGTATGAATATATGTAAATGCATGAATATAATGATATGATCATAAATCAAAGTAAGCCAAGATACATACCAAATTGGTAACAATTATACCTAGGGCTACTCAGTTGGCAGGAAGAGACAATAAACAAAAAGAAATTTGTATTATTAAAAGGTTCATCCATTAAAAGCAGCGTAATTATATGATCGCCTTTTAGAAGAATCTTTGGTTATATATGTGTAGGTTTCTTAGAAAGGCACATGCAACAACAGTCATCAAAATGTTATCGGTTCTATTCAGATAATTACCCAGAAGTGGAAAAGCAGCGTATGCAGATGCCAAGTCACAATGTTGTGCACGGAAACCTACACAATGTCATAAACCGATGTCACCTCAATTTTAAGAAATGTGTGATGATACTTTTTCTTAATATGCAAAATGTTTTATGGTACTTCCTTTCTCTCTTTTCGGCTGATTCTTTAAACAGTAATCATTACTATATGTGAAATATATGATGAAAGGGCTATTTTCATTGGAGGGAAAAAAAAAACTGCCGAAAGAAATACTAGCTTAAATTTCTCTCATTATAAATACTTCCTGTGGGGGAAATCATTAAGCCTTGAAATGCACAAAAACATTCTTGTTTTAAAGGAAGAAGTCACACCAAAAAAGGATGTGGCACATGCTGCTGTCGGCCTCACAACCCATTCCCCCTGGCGGCCTTCGTAAGGTTCTCTCTGCACTTCATGTGGACCGACGGGCCTTGAGAATAAACACTCCATTTCCCATTCTCCCTTATATGGAACAATGTAGGAATGTGCCCAAATTCTACCAAAGTAGATGTATGCAGAGGTGATCTATGCTCGGGCCTGGAACATGGAAGCAGTAGTGTAAGCCGTATGCAACCTCACACAACAGAGCAAATTAGAGAGACAATTACAGAGCAACACAAGAGAGGGGTTACTGTGTTATAACCCTGGGTGGCTTATGCCTGGATTATTACAAGATAAACAAACACGGTTTTACTCTTTTAAAGTCACCGTTATTTTATTTTTATATCGTTAACAAATGATATACTCTACAAACACAGAGTTTGGTACCTAGAAGTTGAGCAACCTTAAAAACACTTAAAATATGAAATGTTAATTTGGTGGTCAGATGGTAACCAGAAAGAGAACAGATACCACAGTCTGGGACATTGGTGATCCTTGTTACGCATTGGTGCATTGTTGGATTGACCATACTGTTCGGAAAGCTATAAATCACAATACCTTCCAATACAATCACATGCAGATAGACCCTATGAATATGGCTGCCTGGCGGGGGGAGGATCATAGTATCAGTGAAAGCTGTTTTTTTTCTTGCTTAGGTTAGCATTCCCACAAGAAAAATTGTCCAAGAAAATTATGAGATATTTTTAGGCAGATTTAGCAGGAGATAAGACTGACTCAGTCTTCTCAAAAATACCACTGAGCCCTGGCCAAGTGGCTCAGTTGGTTGGAGTGTTGTCCCGTGCACCAAAGGGTTGCAAGTTCAGTCCCTGGTCAGGGCACATACCTAGGTTGCAGGTTTGATCCCTGGTAGGAGTGCATACAGGAGGCGACCAATGGATGTTTCACATCAGTGTCACTCTCTCTCCCTCCCTCTCTCCTTCTCTCCCCTCCCTCTTTCCTTTCTAAAATCAATAAACATATCCTCGAGTGAAGATTTTATAAAAAATCCCTGACATAAATAGTGCCAGCCTAGTGAAAAATCAGATAAAGATATGGCCTTTTGCCTTCTCATGCAAGATTGCTGTTTCAAATTACCTAAAACCAGCTATTAACAAAAACTTAATTGAAGAAAAAGACAGAAAATACAAGTACACAAAATAATAAATGACAAAGGGGAAATAGATGAAACTAAAAATCATAAGACTCCATATTGCATAATCCTATGAAAATAAATTTGAATACCTAGCTAAAATACTGAATTTCCTATAAAATACATTTATCAAATTTGACCCTTTCTGTCCAGATAAATACTAGTTCTCTATTGCTGCCATAGAAAGTAACTACAAACTTAGGGCTTGAAACATCACACATTTATTATTTTATAATTCTGCAAGTCAGAAACCCAATGTGGGTCTCACTGAACTAAAATCAAGGCATCCTCAGGCTGCTTCCAGTTCTGGAGGTTTGTGGGAGTGACTTTCCTCTCAAGTCCCCCTGTGTACCATGGATGAGAGTAAACATGACTGAGACATGATGTGATCTGCTTGGGGAGGAAAGGTGGCCAATCCCTCAAAGGGGAAGGGCCAAGAGCCCCCTGCTCAAGGGGTTTTTATTGGGTTTATTTGCACAAGAACACAGGTAAGGATCAAACAATAGATTGCATTCAAAAACTATGAGGGCTCATTCACAGGGTCAGATAGCTAATGAGCCATAAAACTTTGAGGAACAAACTTCTTGCTTGGACCCTTATCATTTCAATGAGGGCATTCTAAACAAAGCAGGTTTCACAGGATTTTACATATTCTTTCTTATGCCTGATTTACCCTTGATACCCGCCCTTTCCAGCACAGGGCTGCACCTCCTTCCCATTCATAGTTTTTTAGGTTTAAATGGATTAGAGCCAGGCAGCACTTCTCCCTGCCGGAAATGGGGACCCAGGCTGTGTCACAATAGTGGGGGTGGAGCACGACAAGGGCCCATGGCTCCCTCTTTGTCGCAGCTCCCTGAGTCCTTCCAGGATGGCCTTCCAAGAGATCGTGTCTGGCCTAGGTGGCCCCTCTCTGAGGGGTCGTACCTGCTATGGACATCGACCATGCTTTGGGGGCAGGGAGATGAAGCAAGGGCAGCATCTGCTGCCAGAGACAAGCTTTGTCTCCTGCGGCTCGAATTCCAGAGGTCACTGGCTTAGCCATGGGGGGCAGTTACAATTCCTGACACCAGGCAGGGCAGTTCCCAACAGAGGTTCTAGAGAAGAATTGGCTTCCTGTTCATTTACGTGTTGGCAGAATTCCTTCCTGTGGCTTCATGACCAAGGTCTCTGTTTTCTTACTGATTATCAATCAGCTGAGGGTTGTCCCCCTACTCCCAGAAGTCAACCACATTCTTTGGCTCCTAGTCCCTTACTTCGTCTTGAAAACCAGCAACTGCGGATGTAGGTCAAGTCCCTCTCAGGTTGCCTTCTCTGACCCAGGAGGAGAAAGTTACTTACTTTGAGGTTTTCAAAGGAGGAAACAGTCAAGGATAATATCCTCATCTCAAGGTCTTTACCTCAATCACGTCTGCAAACTCCTTTTTCCCATGCAACATAACATATGCACAGGGACAGGGGATTAGGGCATGGATGTCTTTAGGGCCTATTACTCTAGGGCAGATCCAAACACAGATTTATTTTTAAAAATCTTGGATTGATTTTTATAGGAGAAATGAGAACCTAGACCTCAAAAATTACCATATGTAGATGGTTTCACAGGGGAACTGAGCCAAACCTTCAAAGACTAGCTAATACAATGCTACTTAAGCTTTTCCAAGCTTTGACAACATATTTCCAAAAATTTCATTATAAAGAAAATAAAGTATTGATCTATAAACCTGATAAAGTACTGTAGTAAAGGACAACACAGACCAATCTTACTTTGGATTATCAAGGAAAAAAATCTTAAATAAAATATTTGGAATTAGAACCCAACAGCACATTAAAAATTAATATCTCGTATTATGACCAGATAAGGTTTATTACATGAATTCAAGAGTGATTCAATATTAAGAAATCCATTAGTATAACAACCATTTAAAAAGTTATAAAAATTATTTGACTACTGACATAGATACTAAAAAAACTTCAACAAAATTCAAACGTAATATCTGATAAAATACTTTGTAAAATAGAAAATCATAGATTTTTCTTTAAATTGATAAAATGTATTTATCTCAATTCTAAAGCCAGCACATTTCTTAGTAATAAACACTAAAGGCATTTCCACCATAATCCAGAACAAAGCAAGGATGCTAGATATTCCATTCAATTATTTAGCACAGAATTGGACTTATTAGCTAACACAATAAAACAAGAGAAAATAACTGGAGATAAAAGAATTGGAAAAGAACTAAAATTACCTCTATCTGTACATGGTACGATACTTTACTTGGAATATCTGGGTCAATGATAAAACCATCATAAATGAAACAATTTAGTATACTATCAAGATGCAAAATTATCTAAAAATTTATAGTCATAAATACATAAATAATAACCAGTCAAAAGTATAACAGAAAAGAAATCAATGCAAAGTAAAAGTAAACATTCTGTAAATTAGCAGTAGTGTACAAAACCATATGAGTAACATTACAAAAATCCTGAAAGAACAAATTGAAATTGAAGAAAAGGAAAGACAGCCCTAGCTCATAACTGGAATGACTCAAACAAAAAAAGGAAAAAAAAAACAGAAAACAAACAACAACAAAAAGGTTGTCAAATATCTTCCCAGTTAATACAAATATTTTCCAAAAAAATAGATATAAAACCCAGGGTTGGAGAGGTTGACTCTAAGACCTGTGTTTATATACTAAGTGTATGCAAATTAGCTGATAAGTGCCTCATTTCATAACAACCAAGAGAAAAATGACTAACTCCCCTATGCATCAAAACATGTCATATAAGCAAATAACCAGACTAATACAACAGGAAGTTTAAACATTAATGCAACTACATATGGAAATTTAGACTATAATTGAGATAGCATCTGAGGATGAGATGGACTTCTTAATAAATAGTATTGTGACAAATGTGTGGTCATTGGAAAGTGGAAAAAAAGGTAAAAGAAAAAAGATCAATGCCAATCTATCAGAAAGCACTTGCAACTAATATCAAAAAGCAACAGTTAATCAACCCATTATACAGAGAACCCTTAGGACAAAAAGGAGTATTTTGTTCAGCTTTATGAGCTATGGAAAGAGTACATTTACTCATTATGAAACTGTTTATTGAAGACCTGTTTGGTGTGAAGTTGTGCACCTGAATTTGGGACGCGGGTTGATGTTGTGCACGCACATGTCTGTTCAAAGCAGGAAAACCCCCTTGAAGGCCTTTCCACTGTGGTAGCATCCCCTTTGGCAGTCAAGGGCAACTGCTATACTAATTTCCTGCACCTGTTTTTATTTTACTCTGCCTTCTGGAAGACCCTGGAATGCAAAGTAAGCTATGAAAAGGACTGTAAACATCCTTTGATATTTTAAGATAAGAAAAATATCCCTATATATCATAATATTTATTTGGAAACTTTAAAAACATAGTTACTTATGCTATTTTTATTAGAATATAAGGTCCTAATTTTAAAAGTAAATTTCCACCATCTTTTGTTTGCAACTGTTAAAGTAGTCAATTATGTGTTTATTTAACCCTGACTGTAACTTGAGAAATCTAATATGACAGTAATTGCATTACTCACAATTCAATATTTGGCTGTACATTTTATGTCACTCATAGCTCTAACTACAGCTGTCTAGGAATTCTGAGCTTAGGGCCTTCCATTATTTCTTACTAAAACATACAGACTTCAAGTTTGTTTAAGAATTTGTTTAATAATTTTGTTTAAACAGGACTATTTATTTGCCTTGGTAGCAAAATTGTTGCTTTTTTCCCCCCTAATAGGTTATTCTTATTGTCATGGAGGGAGCCCCAGTGAAAACAAGGGCAATGTATGTTTTCCATCTGACAAGAGAACTATACCCACTTTTGTATTATTTACACAATAATGATCAAGGCCTAGGGCATTTCCTGGGGATTAATGGCTGGCTGGGAGATTGGCTGAAGGCCATTAACCTGGGGCAGTCATTAATTTTCTTAGAAAACCTGGGTTGAAGTCATTATTTCTATTATAAGATCAATAACACACATCCCTCACCACCACCACCACCACCACCACAACAACAACAACAACAACAAAAAACCTCATTGGAAATCACGTTTTTCTGGACCTTCTCTTAAGTACATTCAATCAGTAGGTTAGAATTGAAAAGAAAGGTCACTGAAATCCTGAACTTAGTAGCATGACGGGCCTCATCACCCGGACGTGAATGTCACAGACGTTTGTGATTGTTTCTTCTCTGCCCTGACTTAGAAGTGGAGCTAAAAATAAAGCCTCTTTCTTGCTCTTCCTCCCCCTCTCTCCTCCCCTCCCTCTTCCCTGAGGTCTTCCGTCAGCAAGTTTCCACTCAAGGTGTAAATCTGCAAAAGCAGCATGTGGTAGGTCACACAATATACAGATTATTGGAGAGCTGGTGGGACTGTGACTCTACGGTGTTTTCATTAATGGCATTTTCTCAGAATTAAATGTGTGAAAGAACTCTTCTTCTTAACAACTTCACTGAAATGGATCAAAGACGATGTGATTTGTGGGTCAGTGCTTTGATGCTCTAACGCTGAGGTTGGCGAGATGAGGACTCTGACCCATGAAGTACCACCGAAAGCGCGGCAACATTGGGAGCCTTGACAGAAGCAAGAGCACATATAATAAAATAAATGTTAAACAACCTCAGCAAATGCATATCAATGCATAAAGCATAAAAGTCTGTGGTTAAGCCCTGGCTGGCATAGCTCAGTGGATTGAACGAGAGGGCCTGCGAACCACACAATCACGGTTCAATTCCCAGTCAGGGCACATGCCTGGGTTGCAGGCCAGTTCCCAGCAGGGGACTCATGAGAGGCAACCATACATTGATACTTCTCTCCTTCTCTCCTTCCCTTCCCCTCTAAAGATAAATAAATAAAATCTTTATTAAAAAAGTGTGTGGTTAAGACAGCGCCGCCCCCCTTGAACAAAAGGAGAGTTTCCTCCATCGGTCCTCTGGTGCAGACTTTTTTGAAGATTGGCTCCGTTGTCTGTCTCTCAGAAGTTCCTACATTCTTTTAGGCTAGGAGTAAAGTGCTAACGTCCCAAAAATTAAATAAAGGAATTTAAATTTTTTCCTCCATCTATTTCCTCATCTTTAAAATAGAGATAATGTGAATGGCATTAAGCGTGCTATGTGAGGGCAAACTGTTATGTAATGTAGTAAAAATAACTAGTCATCTAGGATACACCAGAAATACTAGATGAAGTGTGATATGCAATTGGAGTCCCTACCCACCTTGTTTTCATTGACCTAATTTACATCTCAGTCACTCCTTACCCTAAAAATAAGAAGCAGGGATATTGTCATATTCTCAATTGTCAATGTGCTTACCTCACTTCCTTGGAAGTCCAGTCCTTGAAGATTATTGTCATAGTCCTATTTATTGGGCCCAGGTGGCTTCATTGGAGAATTCAACCAAACATTTAAGAAAGAAATGGTGTCAATTTCACACAAACTGCTCCAGAAAATTAAAGAGGAAAAAAAAGTTTCCATCTCTTTGCATGAGGCCACAAGTTCTCTGATATGAAAACAAGACAGACCTAAAGAAAACCATAGACCAATATTCCACGTGCACATAAATGCAAAAATTTTAAACAAAATGTTAGCAAATCAAATCCAGCAATATATAAAAAGGATAACACAATGTGGCCAAATAGGATTCATTTGAGGAAAGCAAAATTGGTTGAACACCCAAATGTTAATCACTATAATTCAGCATATTAACAGACTAAAAAAGTAAAAATCATATGATCTCAACAAATGTAGAAAGAGCACTAGGCAACATTAAATATGCAAATCTGCCAAAAACTCTTAGCAAAGCAGGTGAAAGGAACTTCTCCAACTTCATAGAGGGCATCTACAGAAAACTTACAGCTAAGATCACATTTAATGAGAAGGAGCCCTGGTTGGGTGGTTCCATTGGTTAGAGCATCGTGCCATACACCAGAAGGTTATGGGTTCAATTCCCAGTCAAGGCACACACCTAGGTTGTAGGTTTGACCCCTGGTTGGGGTACATATGGGAGGCAACCAACTGATGTTTCTCACATCAATGTTTCTCTCTCTCCCTTTCACCCTATTTAAAAAGCCCTGAGAAAATATCCTAGAGTGAGGGTAAAAAACAAAAAACAAACCAAAAAGAAAAAACAAACCCTAGAACTTAGGTTTAAAATTTTTTAAACTATTAAAAAATAAAACTTTATAACATATCCTTGAGTGAGGATTTTTAAAAAGTATAATGAGAAAAACTAAACCTTTTCCCAGAAGACCAGGAAAAACTCAGTGATATCCCTTACCATGTCTGTTTCACACTGGGGGAAGTTTAAGCCAGTTCAATAAGACAAGTAAAAGAAATAACGGATATCCAAACTGGAAAGAAATAAACTGCCTCTCTTTGCAGAAAAAAATGACCATCTCTGCAGAAAATCCTTCAGAAATTGCCACAAAAAGAAAAAACTATTAGAAACCATAAAAACACTTGCAGAAAATTGGAATTTTTAAGATAATATTGTAGTGAGGAAGTTCTATCACACAAACCTCTAAAGCTGTAAGAGGAAAAAGTCATATATTTAACTACATTAAAATATTGTAAGCAAAAAATGCTACAAAGAAAATCAAAGACAAAAAACAAATTGGGATAAAATATTTCCATATCACAAAGGGATAATTTATTAGTATATTAACAGCTCCTGTAAATCAATTTAAAAAATCAGAAACCCAACATGAAAGCAGCCAAATAATAAAACCAGGGAGGTCATAAAACAGTAACTGTAAATGTTTTTAAACATATTCAAAGGCACCTGCCTTTATAAAGAACTTCAAATTAAAACACTTTTAAATTATTTTAAAACTATTTTTGCACTTGTTGACCAAAACTCTTAAAAGTTTCGTGCATTCTGCCAGTGAATGCAAACACATTGCTGATGGGAGAGAGCACTGGTCCATAGCTTTCATGGAAAGTAATCTGGCAACATGATACAAATATAAGATGCACATGCCTTTTGATCTAACACTCTCAGATCTAGGAATTTCTCCTACAGAGTTGTTTGCAGATGTACAAAATAATCTGTACAAGGTCATTCACTGCAACTTTATTTATAATGTCCAAAAATAAAAAACAACTTAAATAACCATCAGTGAAGGACTAATTAATAATTATGTCATATTAATATAATGCTACCTCTAAAAAGAATGAGTCAGATCTTAATATAATGCTGTAGAAGGATTTCCACGATATGTTGCTGAGTTCAAAAGGCACCACGCAGGCCCTGACTGGTGGGGCTCGGTCAGTCATTGTCCTGCAAATCGAAAGGTCACTGCTTCAATTCCCAACAAGGGCTTGGGGTGCCAGTTTGGTCCCCAGTTGTTTGGTCCCCGGTTGGAGGTGCATTTGAGAGACAACTAATTGATCGATATTTCTCTCTCACATCAATGTTTCTCTCCCTCTCTTTCTTTCTCCCTTCCCCTCTCTCCATAAATAAAATCCTTTTTTAAAAAATCGCCACATAGAAAACTGTTGTAACCAGAATGATGGACTGATACTTGTCTTCTCCATAAACACAACAAGAAGAATAAGTAAACAACTAACACTCAACAGAAACAGCTCTGGGAAGGATGTGGACCAAATAAGGAAGCAGCGGAAATCCTGTGGAGCTCAGAAAAGCATGTGGAAGAATTTCACTTGTGTCAGCCCAGCCCCCCCACCCAGAGCAGCTCTGAACAAAGAGGAGTTCCCTCGGAGGGATTCACCCCATGGAGAGAAAAAGAGAACAGAAGCAATCCTCACCACCACTGTGGATTTCTGGAGCCTTCGCTGGTGAGATGCCCACAATCTTCAGCAGTGCTGAACTCAGAAATACAGAGAACGAGAGCTGATAGGACTGGGTACGACCATTAGCAGTGTCAGTATTCAGGGAAGGAAGCACAGTTCCTAGCCCTGGAGAAGTGTGAGACCCTTCTGACAGAATGCCATCAGACAGAATTTTAAATACAGTCCCACATCCACGTCCCCACCCTACCCTGTGGCTCAGGGACAGACTGAAGCAACAAGGTGTCTGAACCTGCAGCAGCTGAAATCTCCTGGGTGAATTTCCAAAGTGACCTGAAATAACCATGATCTAGGAACTACCTAGAAGTCAAAAAGCGAAGTAATTGTGGGAGAACAAGCCACGTGGCAGATATTAACATCAAAAGCTAATTGCTATTTAGACACAAAACACTATTTCTAATCGAATAGCGTGGTCCCCCCAAAGACATTTCAGGCACTTAAAAAGTAATTGAGCCGAAGCAAGCCATCATGTGCTATCCTAGCCACGTGGGTCATTTTTATCAAGCTGAAATCATTTAGAATTCAGCTTTTTACCCAGTTTTCATTTTCTTGAGGTATAAACGGGAGGTGTGTGAACCCAATGGAGTCCTGTATTTTCTTCCTAATTTCCAGCCCCCCAAAAAATCCCCGGAGAAATGTTGCATGTATCTCCATAAACTTTCCCTGCAAAACAAAACAGAGCACAACTTATTTTAACAAAGTCGATTACAGAACGGTTAAGTCAATCACCACAATGGGAGGTGATCACGAGGGCTTGGAAAGTGAGTGGGTCTGAAAGGCCCTCCGCGTGCAGACACCGTGAGACAGACTTGAACTGCAGGCACAGCTAGACTGCAGGCTCTGACTGCGCTGAAACCAGAGCCCTGTCTCTGCACTCCATTCACAAAACCAAACTGATGCTAATTAATTCATGATTAGTTCATTTCAGCTAATATATGAGCCTAAGCTTTTGCTGAGTGATGTAATATTTCAAAAGTGGAGCTGTGCAGTGGAATTTATTGGACTTCCTGAAATCACCAATGTAATTGTTTTTGCTGTTCACATATTAGGCACAGTCTCGAGGGGAAAAGTTGACTCTTTGCATATAATACTCTTTCCCTGAAGTTTGAAGGTCTGTCATCTTTCTCAATATACTCACTTCATTAAAGAGTTTACAGCTTGCAAGAGGGTCACAAAGTCTGAGTAACAAAATGACTGTCCTGACAGATTTAGACAATAAAACCACCAGATTGTGACATAAATGTTTTTCTCAGAGGCTGTTTCTGAAACACATACTAAATGCAAATATTAAAACACCTGTGTGCCAAGCACAATTCTTTTAACAGATGTTAATCCCTGTGCATTTAGCCAATGGATTTAGATCACATAAATGTAACTTACCCCCTTCAGACTATCTTGGAAAGCTACCAATTACCTTATTTCAATTTGACAAGGAAACTATTACTCCCTACATCACAATTTTGACTTTATACTTTATAATGGAAATACCTAAAAAGCAAGTGAAAACTATGAAAGCTGACTTGAAATGCAGGCAAAGCCTCTGGAGCACGTAAGTCGTCTACTTCTAGCATGGAAAATTTACAAAGACTGATAAGTTTACATATTGTTTTTTATATTTCCCCATGGCCCTGTAAATTAAACTCTTCGTGTAATTATCACTAATCAGGAAAACCCCCTGAAGAACCGTCATCCTTTTTCCTCCACGTCTGGGACCCGGTGGGTGCCCTGGCTTACAGGTAAAACCTGTCCAGACCCCTCGGGTTATTTTCCATTTGGGAATGGCCCTAAGGGACCTTTTCTTGTTTAGATGTATATAGACCTTGGGTTTCAGAGCAGTTTTAGGTTCAGAAAAAACTGAACGGTGATACAGAGATATCCCAAATACCCCTGGCCCCCACACACGCACAGCACCCCCCCCACTATCAACATTCCCCACCAGAATGCTACGCATAGTATAATCAATAAACCTACATTGGCACTTCATAATAACCCGAAATTTATAGTTTGCTTTAGGGTTTGTTCGTGGTATTGTATATTCTATGGGTTTGGGTAATTGCATAATTACATGTGTCCCCCATTACAGTACCATACAGAATAGTTTCATTGCCTTAAAACAGCTTTTTCACTTCCCCCAACCCTATCTTTTAGTTCTTCTTCAATCACCTCCCTGCTTTGTCAGCTTCAAATCATGCTTATAGGTGAATTGTTTAATAATAATGAAAACCACTATTTTCAGGCCCGGCTGTACCTGCCAGACCCTGCACTGAGTGCTTGGCGTACGTTATCCCATTTAGTTCCCAAATACCTCAGGAAGTGCATTTTCTTTTCCACATTTACTGATAAGATACTCAGCAAACTCACAACTTCACCTGACTTGGTGAATAGGCGGTGTAGTCCAGATTTTAACCCGACTCCAAAGCTTATGCTTTCCACCAGGCCAGCATGCCTCTCACGCATCTGTGAAGTATCGTTCTGTAGGAGAGCCTTCTATTTCCACTCTAAAATATATCAAGAGATATATGTTTTTTCAAAAGACATGCAGACTAAAAGGAAAATATTAACTTAGGTTGGCAGATTATTTTGAACGCACCTGCTGATCTCATTCTCCGTTCTGTACCAGGAAGCAGAATGAAAGACTCTCACAGTACAGGTAACTAGTTAGTTAATTATCTGCATGGTCCTACTTATCCAAAAGCTTCTCAGTCAATACGAATAGAGATGGTCTTGTTTCATGAGCATCCTTTCCATCCCCTATGTTTAATCAAAGATATAAGAACACAAGTCACTTACACACCAAGATTAAACTCCAGTAAAATCAGCTAAGACTTGGCTGTAGAATCCTAGCATGTTGTAGTTAAGACATCATAAAAACTTTCAGGCCCGTAATTAGGAATACTGTTTCTCTTGTCACTGTAGAAAGACAAATTGTAAATTATGGGCAATTATTTATCCAAGGCAATTAGTATGGACAAAGTTTCCAACTGTGGTCTTTTCTTACACTCTTACATACATTCTCTAATATTGAATACTATCGTGGATACAAAATAAGCTCCAAAAGTGGTTTCTGCCCTTGGAGACTTAGATTCTCCTTGAAAAGGAAAGACTTATGAAACAGTGGGGAGCAGAGAGGTATATATTAGAAGACAATAATAAAATCTTGGTAGAAGCTACAATTACAAGAAAAACTCAGAGAGGTAATTTTTCTAAAATGGGCACCAAGAAAACTGAAAGAAGATAGCCCTTAAATTTGGACTTTCAGGGATTGATAGTATTTGAATAGATATAAAGGAGTCGGGGTCCAGTTGGGAGCCAATTCTCTGTGGGTCTGTTGAATTTCTGCTTCCTTGTAAGGAAAGACCCTAACTGCCATTGTTTCCAACTATAGATTTTATTTATTTATTTACCTTTAGAGGGGAAGGAGAGGAAGAGAAACCTCAATGTATGGTTGCCTTTCGTGCATCCCCTGCTGGGAGTTGGCCTGCAGGGAACCAGCTTGCAACCCAGACATGTGCCCTGACTGGGAATCGAACCGCGATCATCTGGTTCGCAGGCCCGAGCTCAATCCACTGAGCTACACCAGCCAGGGCTAGTGTTTCAAACTATCTTTTCAGGGATGTTTGTCTAGCTGATCACCTTGGGAGACAGAGAGAGTGAGGAGTAGGGGTGAGGAGTAGGGGTGCTAACTGCCCATTGTAACATATTCAGGTTCCTTAAGCTCAGGGTTCCTCTTCTATAATGCAACCATATATTGTGTGGGCATCTCATCTTTATGTAACTCTGCAAGAAACGCAGCTCAGGATACTGGCACACGTGCTAATAACTCTGGCTACTGCTATTGCTCTGAGTCACGAAACTAAGACAGGCTACTTTGCTAGCCTACCAAGGAGAGTAAAATACCAGGCCCTCCCAAATTCCTAACAGGTATGGGGGGGGGAACCTCCAAAAAATAAAATTATCTTCTGGAGGGCGGGCCCCTTGTAGTACAGGCTTCCCCTGAGAGGTGAGTGTTCCAACTCATCTATATCGATGTACCAGCTGGCATTGTTGTGAGAGGTTGTGTTCTGCTTCAATGAATTTTTTTGAAGACTTCCAATGTGTTGGCCCATTTCATGATGGGTGATTTACAAGCACACTTGCCCACCTCTTGCTGAGTGTTTAGTCATTTTTGACCAAAAGCAGCGTGACCCCATGCCCCACCCTCTCTATTCACCCCATCTTACCCCAAGCAATTTTTTTGTTACCCCAGATAAAAAACTCCATTGGGCCCTGGCTGGTATAGTTCAGTGGATTGAGGGCAGGCTGCAAACCAAAGGGTCACCAGTTGAAATGCCAGTCAGGGTACATGCCTGGGTTGAAGGCCAGGTCCCTGGTTGGGGGTCACATGAGAGGCAAGCACACATTGATGTTTCTTTCCCTCTCTTTCTCCCTCCCTTTCCCTCTCTCTAAAAATACATAAATACAAATTAAAAATCTAAAAAAAATTTTATTAAAAAAAACTCCTCAACTAGAAACATTCTGTTAATATGGAATAGGTGAAACAAAAAATGGCAGAAGCACTAAAAGGCATCATACTCAATGAGTTAAAAATCATTTTGAGCAGTAGAAAAAGTGTCTCAATAAGTATATTGTATCAACAGGAGAGTATACTTTGAAGGTGACTAAAGTTTAAACACATAAGAATAAACAGATTATTTTTATAAGTAAAATTGTCTTGGGGGTCCCTTCTCTTATTCGAGGCAAATGTCACAGACTGAATAAAGACCTAGAAACAGGAATATGCAGGGGGAGATACAGAGAAAGAGACGAGTGTTTCTAAGTAGCTCTCCAGCACCACTGGAGTTGGTCCTGATGAGTGAACTAAGAATGAATCGGCTCAGCTCCGCCACGTGAGTTCATCTCTAGCCCAGATTTAAACTGACTATACTGTGAAAGAAATTTTCTCTCAGATGCCCTTTAAAGTAAAAGAATGATGTACTTGGTTATGTTGCCTGTGGCAGAAAAGAATCAAGATGGACTTACAAAATCTCTGACCCACTGTGACTTAGTGCTCAAAATAATGGGGGGGGGGATGGAGGGAAGCACTGAGATGTTTGTATGTTTCTTTTCAGTAAATTAAATTTAGACTTTACCAGCTACATTTGTCTCACTTGCCACGTTTGTCACAGGGGTTCAGAACCAAACTGGACTCGGCTTTACTCACATCGTTCTGAATGGTTCTGTTCTACTTCTCTCCAGCTTTGACCTTTACATTCTATTTCCTCTGGTCTTGACTTTCTATGTAAGTACGTTTTGCTGAATCTGTTAACTGCATGCCCAAATATCACCTCCTTCCCTCCACATCCTTCCAAATGCAGAGAGGGAGTCCCAGCTGGGTGTGCGCTGAGTTGGCCATGTGAGCACACGCTTCAGTCTCTAAATCCTGCGCAATAATTTTCTGTTCTTTGATACACGAATCCAGGAGCTGAGAGAGAGGAAAAAGGAAATCACTATGAACAACTTAGGTTCTTCCCCACAAAGCCCCAAAGAGTCACACAATTATGGAGAGAAAGGGCACCATCCGGATTATGTCTAGATACCATAGTGATGGGCTCCACACAAAACTGTGCAAAGGCTATGCTTGTAGATTACTTGACATATCCAGGCAGATGGCGTCATACCAGTAACATGTCCTGCTAACTTGTCCTTTTCACCTCCAAGTCCACTTACAAGCATTATCTGAAATTTGTTGACACAAAGTACCACCTGGTTTAATTAAATTGAAATAATTCAAGGCAGGGAAGGGTGCCTGGACGATTGGAAGATGCTTTCCAAATGTTGTCCTTCCAATGGAAGTATGTGGGATCCGTAAAATAACAATAATTATTTCAGCACTATAAATCAAGCTAAAATATTTGTTTCCAGAAGTGTCCGGTAGAATGAATACCTTCCAGACCGAAGTCATCTCAACATAATACAGCTGTCTGGAACAACACTGGAATTTCTGTGTTTTTCTTTTTCTAATGGGAAAGCACCTTTTGAGGCAGGGGTGATATGTGAGATTTATAATATCACCTTTAAGAACCTGGGGAAGGGATAAATAAGAGGATGCCTGTCATGCTTTGACAACGTGGTGGTTAATTTTACATCTAAGGATCTTCCCCAATCCAGCATGGAAACACAGGGCACGTGGGCTGGAAGGGTGCAGGACATAGCAGCAGGTAGGAAACAACACTGTTGTTCCCCAGGGTGTCAGGACATGAAAGCAGAGGCCCCATCTGACTGTTTTCCCATAATAGATAAGCTAAGGTGACACCGACCCACGGTGGTGGTGCACTGCAGAGGTTGGGAGCCAGACTTCAGGACAGATTGTTGGGATCAGTCAGATCTGGCACCACGCCAGCCGACTTCCCGTAGTGAGGGATCCAAGGCGGGTGAGGAATGGCAAAGAAAACGGGGTCTGAGAGCCATATGCAAAATCTCACAGGAATTGTCTCAGGAGCACCAGGAATTCTAGACTGATAGTGTCAAGTCTGGGTGTGCAAGGAGAAAAGCGGCAGAGGGAAAGGTTCGTGACGTTCACTGCCGGTTTCCGGAGTGAAGCACAGACTAACATGGGTGGTTCCATCTGCCCATGCTCATCACTGCTCTAGGTCCTCACTGCCCATTCTGGATTCATTGACTCAGAGCCGACGGGTTTTGTACGGACTTTCCACTTAGCAGAGTCAAACTATCGGATGGTGGCTTCTGCAGGTTGGGTGTAGGGAGAGGGATGGGAAGTTCTCCATTCATCCTTCGGGACGAGACACAGAGTCGGGCGACACGCCGGGCTGCAAAGGCAGAAGGGTTGTGTCATGGAAAGTGCAGTGGGTCTACAATGCCTAGTGTGCCTGCCAGTGATTATTCGCTAAATCACATTTCATTGAGCTGCTCAGCAAGTGCTATTTATTCTCAGATAACACATCCATTTGTTTCTTACAACTTGACGATTTCTTGTTTATGGTTAATGGTTCCCAACTCTAACTATGATATATTGGTTTGATACATTGGTTTTTACTATGATATATTGGTTTGCTTTGGTAAGATATGATTCTTGCACTGTATTTGTGCTTTATCCAAAGAGAAAAAAAAACCAGCGAAGTACAATAAAACCATACATATGTGGCCTCTAAATAGGTGGTTTTGAAACACTTATGATGGAGTTATAAAATTCAAGATCAATATAAACAAAATTATGCATAATAGATACACTGTGCAAGCAGGACTGAATTATTTTCAATGGCATCATGGTCATACGGTGTCTTGCTCACAGCAGGTGCTGAAATACACGAGAGGTGATTAGCTGGTGTTCCCGCAGACTCCTACACCTGGGCCTTCGTGAAGGGGCCATCCACGTTCACGAGAACCTGCATGTTTCTGGAATCTATAATTCCACTGCGGGAACAAAGAGACATGCCCCCTTTTGGAAATAAAATGCTCATTGACCAGAGAGCAAGCTTTGGTGACCTTCGTCCGGGTGTATCTGTAGAAAACTCAGGGAGTTGCGTTTAGGTGACCTGACATAGTTCTCTAATTTCATTTTTTTATTTCTAATTAGTTTACTTTCAATATTATTTTGTATTGCTTCTAGGTGTACAGCATAGTGGTTAGACAATCAAATACGTTATACAGTATCCCCTGACCCCCGATATTTCCAGTACTCATCTGGACCATGCAGTGTACTGCAATATTATTGTCTATATTCCCTGTGCTGTATTTTACATCCCTGTGACTAACTTAACTACCAATCTGTACTTCTTCATAAAAATACAGAAAGCTTCCAAAATCTGTGTGTCAGGCTTATACAGGAGCCATGCTAATCTTCTCCATATCATGACAATTTTAGTGTATGTGCTGCCAGAGTGACGAGAAGTTCTCTATTTTTGTAGGTGAGGAAAGTGTGATTCGAAATGTCATCTAAGGAAAATAATGTGAAAAGGATGGTAGGGAAGGTTGACCAAGGCTAAGTGCAAAAGATATTATGCGTCATGCAGGGGTCAGTGCCAGAAAGGCATCGAACGAATTCAAGTAGGTGGTTGACATGGTTAGACTTTAGAACCATCACTTTACTGGTGTAGGACGGGCCCTGCACTCCAGCCATATGTATTCGCAGTTCCCTGGCGCCTGTGCTCTCACATCCCCTTGCCTCTATAAATCTTCCCCTTGGGTAGGAATGGCCTCCCTTCCCTGTTCACCAGACTCATCCCTCCTGCAAATATCCATGCAGCACAGCCCCCTGGTTGAAGACTCCGACAGTCAGTCTCTATTTCCTTTGTGCTCTCCCAGTAGCCACCTGAGTACAAAGATTCTTGGTGCATCTGATACTTCGATTAGACTGGGAGCTTTAAAAATGGGGACTGGGTCTTAGTTATATTTTCGAATTGAGAATGCCTAGCATGGCTCCTGTACACGTATACAAGGTACTCAGAAGGTACTCGTCACTACGTATCAGCAACATTACAAAGGAGATAAAATGTTGTCTTCTCACCTCCTTGCTCTGTCTCTTGCACACCTGGTATTGCCACCTCACTCTGTCCTCAGTTGCCTTTGGCATGTCCAGAGTCCTTTATTTAAGCATCCCACTGAAGCCTGTCCCCAGCCCTCTCAAGGTCTAGAACTGTCCCCTTTCCGTTGCCCCTCAAGACACTCTCATTGTTTTCCAAGTACTAAAGCTGGTCACTGGCAAAACTAATTCATGTTCCATGGTAAATAATGCAGTTTTTCCTTTGGAGAGAGAGTTCTTAAAGTCCCATGGAAGGAACAGCTAATGGTTGGATTTCAGGCACAGAGGCTGCCTGAAATACATCAATGCCTCTATAACAACACATCATCTGTACACTGCATTGTGTGTTCACCACCCCAAGTCCAGTCTCCCTCCCTCACCATTTATCCCCCCTTTACCCTCTTCTACCTCCTCCTACCCCCTTTCCCTCTGGCAATCACCATACTGTTGTCTGTGTCTGAGGTTTTTTAGTCTTTGCTTAATTCCTTCCTCTTATTCACCTAACCTGCCCAATCCCCTTCCCCTCTGACAGCTGTCAGTCTGTTCTCTGTATGAGTTTTCTTCTATTTTATGTGCTCATTTGTTTTGTTCACTAGATTCCACATGTAAGTGAAATCATATCACACTTGTCTTTCTGTCACTTGCTTACTTCACTTAAGTATAACATTCTCCAGGTCCTTCCACACTGTCACAAAAGATGAGATTTCCTTCTTTTTTTATAGCAGAGTAGCATTCTATTGTGTAAATATACTGAGGCTACTCACCTACGGATGGGCATTTGGTCTGCCTCCAAATCTTAGCTATTGCAAATAATGCTGCAATGAATATAGGAGTGCATATTTTTTAATAACTGTTTTGAGTTTCTTCAGACATATACCCAGAAGTGGAATTGCTGAGTCATAAGGAAGTCCTATTTTTAATTTTTTGGAGGTAATTCTGTGCTGTTTTCCAAAGTGGCTGCATCAATCTATACTTCTACCAACAGGGCACGAGGGTCCCCTTTTCTCCACATCCTGGCCAACACTCGTTTGCTGACTTATTGGTGGGAGCTATTCCGACAGGTGTGAGGTGATATCTCATTGTGGTTTTAACTTGCATCTCTCTGATGATTACTGGTGTTGAACATCCTTTCATATGTCTCTGGGCCCTCTCTGTCCATCCTCTTGGGAGAAGTGTCTATTCAGGTCAGTTGCCCATTTTTTTTAATTGGATTGTTTGCTTGGGGGGTGTTGAGTTTTATGAGTTGTGTAATAAATTTTGGATATGACTTCCTTATCAGATGTGGCATTGATGAATTGATGTTCTCCCATTTGGGGGGTTGTCTTTTGATTTTTGTGGATGGTTTCTTCTGCTGTGCAAGAGCTTTTGAGTTTGTTGCGGTCCCTTTCACTTTTCACCTCCTGGGCTTCCCTTGGTGTGATTTCTAGGAAAAAATATTCCTACGAGAAACGTTCAAGATTTTACTGCCTGTGTTTTTCTTCTAGAATTTTTATGGTTTTGAGTCTAACATTTACCTTTTTAATCAAAATAACTATAACTTTGCTGACTTTTTTGTGCTGAAAGGTGATCATCCTGTCACAAAAAAAATTAATTGCACACATCCACATGGGGGGATCTCATCAACATAATGAGCCAAAAAAGTCACAGGAGAATGTATCTGCTCTGATTCCATTTATTTAAAATTCAGAACAACCAAAATAAAATTACACATGGCTTACGGATGCATTCATCGGTAGCTAAGCCATTTAGAAAAGCAAAGAGATGTTTAGCACAAAATCCAGGCAAGTAACTATATCCACAAAAGAGGAAGGAGCAGAAAGAAGGCTTGGCTTCTCAGATAAAGTAATATCCTTTTTTTTTTTAGCTAAACAATGGGTATTCATTATTACCCTTGAAACTGTACGTATGTCCTCTTTAAAATATATGACACATTTCATAGCAACAAATGAAAATCAAGCACTCTACAAACGATACAAAGAAAATAATAACCCCCAACCCACCACACAGAGTTAATTATTAACCATCAAGACATCTTTCTTTTTCCACATGTATACACACGCACAACTCATATCCCATAAATGCTATTTAAAGCCTGCTTTTTAAAAATAATACACCACATGTATTGTTGTGAAATGAACTCTGTGACATATAATTGAGTGTTAAAAATGTCGTGAGCTTACTAAGAACTCACACAAAGAGGAAAGTTCTCACCCAGCGTGATTAAATACACTCCCTTCAGATCTCCAGAATTCACATGACAGGAGAATTTTCGACGTTCCAAACAAATTTCCAGAGAATGCCATGCAAAACTGACCTTTCCTAGGAGAGTAAACTTGGCTATACAACGTGTCTTTAATCCATAGTCAAAGCCAGACTTTTTCCACTTGTAAGCTAAATTCTTCTTTACTGTAAAACGAATGTGCCAAAAATGATATTCATCTTTCTCAACACAGAAAAAAATAACCATGCTACATTATAGCCTATAAAATATTGAAAATGGAGGGGTGGCTTTCTCACTTCTGACATTCATGTCATGTGCAAGATGTAGGCATACAGCATTTAAGTTCTATTCTGTTAATAACAAAATTATTTTCATCGAAGACCTCCAAATTATGTCTCAATCATGGCAACATTTATGAATCCTAATTGCCTGTTACTACTATGTTAGTAAACCATTGTTCCAAAGTGACATGCCTTCTGGACCAAATTATTCCCATGTACAAACTACTTGCTAGCCAGGGCCTCAGTAAATATTTCCTATGAACTTGAATTTTTCAATACAGCAAGCCACAACTGGTAACCATACACTTCACACTCATGGCTTTCTATAAATGTTTTAGTTTGAAATAATAAATGCTTTTAAAAATACCTCCACTTTGATAGGAAAACCCTATTCACCTCACAGCTCATTCCCACTTTTTAGTAATTTTTCTCTCATCAAGTTGACTCAAATTGAAAACATATCACCAGGAACTGAGAACCACATAACAGCCTGACAGAAGTTCCAGAATTTGGGGGTGAGGGGCCGATGAGTGGGACCTGGGAACTTGTGGAGAAAGGGATTTTTCTTATCAAAACATGATCAGGAGTTGGGAACATGTTCACAAAAGACATTTTGGCTGAAGCAATTCTGTGAGGCTCCAACCATCCCCCAAACCATGTTTTTATCAGCCTGAAAGATTGTAAGACTCCACGCCCAAGTTCCTCATTTACTCCAAAGTAAGTGAAATTGAATTTCTGTAAATATCGCTGTTTCAAAGGATTTTCCCTTTTTAAGTAAATGCCGTGTGCACAGTTACTCCCAATTCATCACAGCTCGTCATTCACACAGTAGGGGATGTCCAGGGCAACGGTAGGCTTTATGGGATATTCTGTAAACACCGAGACCAGGGTGAGTAAAAATGTCTCACTGAAACCAAGAAAACTCTATTGAGGAACTGGAGATAGAACAAATTCACTGGACACAGGTGAGGAGCATAATATTTAGATGACATTCTAGGCTCTATGCTGTTGTTTGCATGAGTCTTTGTCAAATGACACATCATCTAGAAAAATACAAGAGAGTTCGTCAAATCCATTTCTTAAAATTTTCCTGCTTAGATACAAAATATAAATGCCTATGTGTGCGGTGCCTAACATGCTTCTCTTCCACTTCATGGTTTCACAAGATCCATACCACAGTGAGCTGAGTATTAATGACGTACCTGCCGACAAAAGAAAAGATCACGTGTCAGCTGGAACAGCTGCACAAAGAGAAGGAACATGCTTGACTTGTGAAGGCTTTGAAGGCCTCGGCCTCGGGTGGCTAATGCAGATACGTGAAGCGCCAGCTCGAGAAGGATCGTGGCAGTTGTTCTGCTTCTCTGGCCTAGGAAAACATTTTGTTACTATGGTCATAACAATTGTTTTCACCTTAGACTTGTTATGCCCATTAAATTACTTTTGCATTTTGATCTGTGGGAACAATGAGTGCCACCTTCTTCCAACAAAATCAACATTTTTCTGCAGAAACATTTGAAAGCACATGCTTAAGAACATACTACTCTTGATGGAAGAGGGTAAAAGGAGATAAATGGTGACAAAAGGAGACTTGACCTTGGGTGGTGAACACACAATACAATATACAGATGATCTATTATAGAATTGCATACTTGAAACCTACATAATTTTATTAACCAATGTCACCTCAATAAATTCCATAAAAAAAATTTTAAAAGCGGTTTGTAAACAGGGTGATATTCAAACTGATTCTTGTTCAATTTACATATATAGATACATATGTGTGTGTATGTTTGTATATCTAGAATTTTAAGTATTCTTTCCTTGCATTATATCTGATCACAAGGTCAGAAGAATTTCTTTCACTTCCTTCGGAGACTTCAGAGCTATGGGAGGTAGTAGGGTGTGGTATCGTCAGGGGAACACGGAGATAACCATTCACAGCCTCTAGTACTATGTTGTCACTAAGTGACTTAGTAACCTACTTGAACTTTGGGGGCATTATCTGTAAAACAAAGGCTCCAAATCAAATGATTTTAAGAGGAAAAAAAAGAACATGCTGCTTTTAACCCTTTGTTCCTCCTCTGCTCATGCACTCAGAATCTCCAGTGCCTTTTCAATCCAACGCCTGTAGAGTATGGTCAACGGTCTCCCTCTGCTATCTCCATGGCTTCCATAATACGGCCCAGTGTCTTTTATTCTCTTGTACAAATCCCTTCACTAGATCAAATTTTCCACTGCCCCCCACACATGTAGTTTTCCGTCTCCACACACTTCTCAAGTTGTGCTCCCTCCCTTTATTGAGCTACAGCTGTGCTGCAGGAACAAACAACCCTCCAAATCGCAACGAATTACAACAGCAAATACTTATTTCTCATTCACGTCACATGTAGGTTTTTGACGAGCTTCAGCCCTGCTGCAGGCTCCAACTCCCCGCTACGTGTCACTTCGTTCTGGAATCCATGCCTGAGAAACTGTCTGGGACGCGCAGTGGTCCTGGCAGAGAAGAGAAGCGAAGCAGGCAGTCACATTTAAATCTTCTTCTCTGATGTGCCCTGTGTCCGGATTCACTCATATTTCATTGGCCAAACAAGTCACGTGGAAAAGCCCAACATTAACTGATCAAGAAAATACACTTCCCTTGAAAGTGGGCGTTACACATCGCACTGCCACTAGCAGGAGTGTATGATCTTATTAGAGAGAAGAAAGGGGGTTAATAACTGCAAACAAAACCCAAATCTACCCCACCGCCTGAATGATCTAGCCCACAGTCGTCTATTCAGAGGTCTGCCCTTCATTCAAGCCTTAGTTCAAGGCCCACCATGTATCCCTAACACCACCTGGTCTTCCTGGAGCGCGGCTCATCAGCATCACACACTCGGCACTCCGTTTATGCGCATGTGTAACAAGTGACTGAACGATCTCACCTGTCTTGTACGCCCAACCAGGCCATTACCTTCCTGAGGACATGATTTAATTTTATACTCCTTGGTAACTTCAATGACTGGGTAATCTATGTTCCTACGTAATCATTTATTGTTAAAGGAGATGTGTAACAGATAACATTTTTTGGTTTGGGAAACACGTTTCATCCTTGAAGAAGAATAGCCTTAGTCTCAAGAAGTATTATTGCCCAATTTAATATTTTCTCTCCATCACTTACAACATTATCATAATAAATAATGGAGGTAGAGCGTGCTTGTATACATATCTAGGGCCTAACTGCTTATTAAATAAAGCATGTGGTATGATGACGTACAGCTAGGCCTTGGGCTCCACACTGGCTTTGCCATGGTGCTGGGTGAAAGCAGCAAGCTGGAAAAGTAGAAATAAATTGATTTAGTTTAATGGGAAGTAGCCGTGCTAAAATGAGAATTTTAAGATATCTTGGTATTTTAAAATAGTTTTCTTTCAATTCTTACAATACTTATGGTCCAAAACCAGTCCCAAGTAACATAATTTGGTAGAATTTTCCCCCAAAAAATTCCTTGCAACAAACCAGTAGGAGGCATGGTCCCACTTACTCAAGGTGCTATCCCTACTAATTTTATTTGTACTGTTTCGCTGCCTTTCTCCCAGCTAATCAGTACACAGGAATTTTTCCTGAATGTTTCATATTCCTTTTCCTGTATCACAAAGCAATGCCTTTCATACTTCTTCATCAGCTCTTTCATTTTTTAAATCATCACTCAAACACAAGTCTAACATCAGGAGGTGACTTCTGTCACGTGAGATAGCGTATCTCCATTCAACAGCCGATCAGAATCTCCCCGCACCTCCTCAGACACACCTTCCTCAGGACCACATCTATTCTCACATTCCTGCTCCGCTCTTTTCCCTTATTTGAAGTTAGGCTCGGGACTCTGAGCAATGCAATCATTACCTCTCCCACCCACAAATAGAATCCATTAAGTAAAAATTCATTCCAAACTCATCTTAGGGGAGTGAGGAAGACTGGGTAAACCCCGAAAGGTCTAGAGGTTGAATTTCATTTGGAAAACTACCCAGAAGTTCAACTGCTTATCCAGTCCTTATCCTAACTATGAAAGTGGCCTAGGGATGTGCTGACAGGAAGGAATTAAGGTGCCACCAGGCACCAGTGAAACCAGTTGTGGAGCCCATTGCTGCTTCTGAGAAGGAGGGAGGAGAGTGAGAGAAGATGTTGAGGGAGTAACGGGTCAGAAAACCTCACTCCTAGCCTTTCCAGAGCCTCAGAGAAGGATTATGCATGCTGTGTTTGAAACTGGGGAGACCTAGTGTACCTACTAAGAAGATTTGCTTCTGACAACTAGGTCATTTATAAGTCAAGTGACATTGAGAATCCTTTCCTAAAAACAACTTATTTTCTAACTTGAAGACAAAAAAAATGCTTTGGGAGGTAGTGAAGAGCAATTATTTCTTTGGACTTAAAAGGTGATGCGTCAAGATGAAGAAAATTACACTTGGAAAAAGAAATAGGCAAAGAGGCCTTTATTTTTAAACCCTAAAGATACCTACCAGGTACTAAGGCTGTAAGGGTATGGAGTGAAAAGAAGTCATTAATTTAAACACACAGTAGACACAAAGGTTTATTTGAATTTTTGAATCAATATGGCTGGCACCTTGATCTGAGCTTCAGTAAAAATCAAGTTGCTCAGATCAGTTTGATTGAACCAGGACAATACAGAAATCTGAGGAATTTAGCCTTGAATAGAGCATAGAAATAGAAAATTCCTTTAAGATGTCTGCCAAGCCACTTTTTCCTCCCCAGAGCTTCATTTAAATCTTTAAGAGAGAAAATAGCTGTTCTATTTTTCAGTACATCAATGGGCAGGGGTGGGGGGATTAAGCGGGGGGTGGGGGTGGGGGTGGGGGGGGGACTATATTCTACCTCATTGTTAATCAACTCATCAACGCTGGTAAATTGTTTTTCACATGTGACCCAAAGGGAAAAAAAATTAAAGGATGCTCCGGCCCATCCCTCACGATGACTGACATGCTATATCTGGGATCTAATCCCACTCAGTGGCCTTTCTGTGGAGTCCAAAAGGGCGTATAAAGCACTAAAGATAAGCTAAGGCCTTCCATATGTGTCCTTGCTCTTCCTGAAGACCGTTTTCTCCCAGCAGGAGAAAAAAAAGGCTCTATTTCAACAGGCACCTATCTTTTCAAATCTCAAAAAAATCTAGATAATAAGATTTTCTTCAGACCAGTGCTGGCCATCTTGTTGATTTACAGCACTAAGAAAGAACAAAAAAGAAAGGAAGTTTGATTACCTAAAAAAGGAACTTACATTTTTATGTGTGTGCTTTTCTAGGATTTACTTACACTAAACACATCAATGAATACCAAGATCCCCCAGGAAAAAGGAAAAAAAAGAAAAACTTCTGAACTTTCTTTGAATGTAAACTACCGCATAATGTGATGGCTACTTACCTTATGAAATTGTCCATGGGCAATTTGTCCTTGGTACATCCCCAGGGTTTCTTGGGGTGCGTACCCCAAGAAAGCACCCCAGGGTTTCTGGTACCCCAAGAAGCACCTTGGGGTACCAGAAAGATAGACCCCAGGGTTTCTTGGGGTGCTTCTAGGAAACAGCATGTAAATGATGGAAAATTCGTTCTCTTCTGAAACTCAAATAAAGATTCTTGTCCTCTTTTCTTTCCAAGAATTACAGAACCAGAAGAACCCAAGAAGTTACCAGGAAGAGAAGAAGAGAAGAACAAGTAGAAACAGAATAGTGTGTCATGCAGAGAAATAAGTTAACAGCCCATATTTCCGAAACAGGGACAGCTTCAGTGCATGCTGCGCCAGGGTCCCCAGGCCATGGAAGGAGCGGCTCAGTGGCGGTCCCACCAGGTGCACTGCTCCAGTCTAGTGGAGCCGCAGCCTGGGCTCTGGAGTCACATGGCCTGTGTTCTTACACCGGCCCCGCCATTTATTACTTTCATGGCCTTGAGCAAATTTTTTGACTTCTAATGCCTCAATTTCCCCATAGGTAAAATGAAACTAAACATAATAGCAAATCTCATAAAATTGTTGGAAGATTAAATTGCATAAAGCATATAAAATATTTATCCTAGTGCATGAAAGGTGTTTAAGCACCCAATAAGTGTAAGCCAGTGTAGCATTTCTGTTCATCCCCTACCAAAGTCATCATCTTCTTCTTCATTTTCCGGGGAAGAAATAGAGTTCAGAAAGAGATGTTACCTGTTCAGGTTCACACTGTCAGCATTCCAGATGGTATCTGTGTCCCCAAAACCTCTGGCTCCAAATTAAAAAACCTTTCCCTGTGCCACACTGGTCCTCCACCCTCCCAAGACACCCAGTTGAAGAATGTTGACTTAGGTCAGTGCAAATAGTTAATCAGTGGCATTTGTTTAAATAGCTAGAATTCTAAAGGCCTGAAAGAATGGTCTTATCAGACGACACCACTTTTAATACTAGAAAGTGATATTCTTTGACTATCTACAGTCAATCCCAAACATTCAAAGACTCCTTAGAACACCAATGTCTTTACTGGGTGTGTAAGATCCCACTGAAATAGTAGTTCTTAAGTTTTATTGAGTCTTAGGACCCCTTGTAGAATCTCACCAAAGAAAAAAAACACTTTCCCCAGAAAAAGAAAATGCACATAAACATGCTCACAAAGTATGTGTCCAGTTTCAGTGGGTTCAGAGACTTGGGGAAGTCTGTGAAGTCCAGGTTAAAAAATCCCCATTCCAAAGTGCCTGGAGGTCTGGAATGAGGCTCCATTTCAGAGATGCTTTTTTCTATCTAGCTATCATCTCTCCGCTTTGTGTGGCTTTGCTTCTGTTTGATTTCTTTCCCTTCTCCCCGCCCCCCCTCCCCCTTCTCCTATCTTTTACCTCTCTTCATCTTCCTTTCCCAATTCTCCACCCCCTCCCTACCTTGGCGATCAGACAAAGCCACTATCACGGTTCCCTCTCCCTTCCCCTCCCTCCCCTCTGTATCCTTCCTGACCAGCTGATTCCGGAGAGGAATTCGATAACTTATCAATAGTCCTAGGTTGCTCCACAGGAATATTGGCCAGCCTAGGAAACAGCCTTTCTTTGAAGGATAGCAGATCAGAATTTCTGACTCCACCAGGGAGTGTTTTCTCCCAATTCTCCGGTAAATGTGGCCACTTTCCATTAAATATACACAGATTCGCCGTATCCTGTTTTCAAGGAAACAGATTCGCTAACAAGTTAACAGTGCTGGCATAGATATCTGCGTACTCATTTGTCCTACGTCTATAACTTGTTTTTTAAGGTGCCCATCAACTTAGTAGTTCACCGCTCAGAAAAAGATAGATTGGAAACAGAAATAGTCCCCATGTAAGCAGCCCTTTGCACTAAAATGTGTCATTTCTGTGAGGTTCCTTGTTTCCCTTCAATGTGTGAGTGAATTCCATTTATACCCACTTTTTAATTAATCTTTTAAAACATAAGGCACACCTTTGGAATCCTTGGCCAACTTTTATAATCTTACATGTAGGTTTTTTAATATACATTTTGCCCATAAAGTTGCCTAATATGAAAATCTAGTTAAGTAACCGTAAGAATGTGCCCTCTGGTATGGCTCAGTGGGTTGAACACCAACCAGCCTGCAAACTGAAAGATGGCTGGTTCAATTCCCAGTTAAGGCACAAGCCTGGGTTAGAGGCCAGGTCCCCAGCTGGGGACATGTGCGAGACAGCAGATTCGTGTAGCTCTCTCACACACTGATGTTTCTCTCCCTCTTTTCTTTCTCCCTTCCCCTCACTCTAAAAGTAAATAATGTGGTGATTGTGTGAGGACATGAAGGGTGCTGGGTGGAGGTGGTGCTCAGAAGGAAAAACTGAGACAACTGTAATAGCATAATCAATAAAATATCATTAAAAATAAAATACAATGGAAATAATAAAAAAGTAAATAAAATATTTGTTTAAAAAATTAAAGAATGGTAAGCTTCAAATTGAAATAAAACGTAAAATCCTGGATTAAAATATCTAATAAAATACGGTTCAAAGGATTTTTCTTATGGTTTGCCTTTGGTGCATTTTGTACCTCTTCAATATTCCATCATCAAAAATCTTAAAGAAAATCAGTATTTCTATTCCTAAGCAAAAAAACAATTGCTTTAGAGTACACCAAGAATTTCCTTTAAGGATGCCTCTCAAGAGTACAATCCTTAGTACTTTTCTGCAGATGTTTTCACAAAAGCCAGCTAAGATAGGATGACCATGTTTTTAATCATCAGATTTACCGCCATGAAGGTGCCTCAGGTTGTAAAAGGACCTTTTTGTGAAGTGTGGGGCACGATAATTCAAGGTGGGGAACAAATGGTTTACATGAACGTTACACATTTAGTTCAGAGTTTTCAGAACATTTCACAGCAAACTCATTGGCATTTCTGCTTACTATAATGATTGTTTAAGGTTCCTTTACTGTGAAGTCATTCACAGGACGGAAACACTTTTTTTTTTTTATTTGAAAGGAAAAAAAACATATACAATGAATAGCATTGGCAAATGTTTCTAATCATTTCCTTAAAATACCAAACCACCAAACAATCTTTTTATTTACTACGTTTTGCTCGGGTACATAAATCAAAGGACAATAACAAGCCTAATGTCAGAGAAACTTTTTGACACTTCATACATTTGAGCAAGCTTAGCCGATAAACAGTTTAGATGAAGTTATGGTTTGAAATATGTTTCCCCGGAGGACTGTGGTTCATAAATTGCTATCAGGCTACCTCTGTCATTATTGATTTGAGACGTGCTCAAGGTACCCACAGCTATTATGAAGTCTAGCATTACTTGACCTGCTTTTTCGGAGAATGATATTTGGTTTTATGCAAGGACAACCAGCCAGCCATCCTATAAGAAATATGCAGTTTGTATGTCACCGTATAATATATGAAATGTGGTATTTTATTTGAAATGTTGAGCAACAATTTAAAAAGGAGGAACTGTAATCTTTTCCAATGAATTAAATGATTTTCATAATCCTGAGATGGTGTTAAATCAATTGTTTTCTAACAGTCATACTGCAAGAGCCAGAAAAATGAGAGAATAAAAAAGCTACATGAAACAAAAGAAATTTGCATCTCAGCATTTTGCAATTATATGATAATTTATTACATCTGTGCTCTTAAGTCTTCTCTGCAGATGAGTGTTTCTGATAAGCTTATTAAAAATAAACCCATAGTCAAATCAAATATTAGTTGCATGACATGTGCGTGTTTATTCCCCTCTATGCCTGCAAAACCAGTTGCCTACGCGCCTCAGCGAGGCCACGAGTATGGAACAGTTTACTCTCCAACCCACACCATGCCCTCTGCCTTGGGAAACGTCAGAAAAAGATCAGAGCAAGGATCCTGCTACTTTTTATTCTGATCCTCTGGTCTTAACCTTCAAGGAAGCACTTAAAGGTTAGTTATGACTTGATCCTTCAGCATGAGATTTGTCCTCAGTGACCCGGCTTCGCTAAAGCACAGACCCAGAGAGTTTTAGAAACGAACTGGATGAGTGTCATCAACTGCTAGAGATGCGATAAATTTATAAATTTTATCAGCCTTGCTTTTAAAAGTCCTGGTAAGTTAAACAGCCAGAGGTGGAGGTTTCCTGTGAGTCCTCTTAATCATCTAAGAGGCTGCAGGATCGCGCCTGGGAGGAGAGCCACTCAAGTAAAACCTTGACCGTGCCCCTTTCACACAAAGAAACCTGCCGAGCATAAAGGCAAACGCCTGGCTTTCCTATATATTTCTTAATATGTGTACAAGTGTATCCCGGGAACTGGCCGATTTGAAGCACTTTGGCTAACTCATTCAAGGAAATACCGCTTGCACTGCCATCTCCTACACTCAGTAAACTTTCCTAACGCTTCCATAGTAACCTTGGCTAATTTTACACAATCATCTTCTCAGCTATCTGAATAAGAATGTCGGTTTTGCCAAAGCAAACTTGAAGTTACCTCGGTGTTGACCTTTGGCTGAGATTGCTTAGGAATCAGAATGCCTGTGAGGAGCAAAGACCCTTTTTCTCATTCATAATTTACAGTGCTCTGTGGCAGTGAACTTGTAGAAACAGTGCAGATCCTGGTGAGCGATTAAAAGGCTCTCCGATCACTATCAGCTGCTTTACTCACCCACCCCTTAGCCCCCAAATAAAAATAAAACCAGCTTGTTTTCAATGATTTTCAATATGAAACACCAGACCTTTTCAGTAGTTCATTGTTATTTCTAATTAAAACAGAGCTTCTGATTATAGAATATCTTTTTGGGATCTTAAAACATAGAATTCTTTTATGAGGACCTTGGGGAAACTTCCACAAAAACTGGTTTACTCCTTTAAAAGGTATCAAAAAACGCACAGGGCATTTTACTCAGATAAAGCACTTCTGACATGCAACTATTAACCTCTGAACAAAAGGTCTCCATCTACTTTTTCTCTTGACCTCCTATCCCACAATCCTTTGCTGTGGTCCTGGCGTCACTTCAAAGACCTGTGGGCCCAAGAGGGGCTCCACTTATTCTATTTCCTTCTTCCTCCCCCATTTCTTCCCTTGTGCTCTCTCTTTCTCTTTTTCATTTTTTTCACTGTCCTCTTACCACTCTCTTGCCTTTGATAGAAAAATATCTCATCTCTCTGCCTTCCCACAACTTTACAGTTTCCCTGACTGTGTGCCTTGCTCATTTATTTCGTTTAGTCCCAAATTTCCTTGTTGTAATTTACAATGGCAACACCAGTCTCAAGTCTGGAACTCTGTCTACTTTGCGACTTGGAAAGATATATTAGGCAGACTAAAGAAAACCTCAAATTAGTACACAAATCGAACCATTCCTTGATACCCAGAATGTTGCTTTCTTTGAATAAAAGAATAGAAGACCTAGAAAGAATGTTGAAGGCCCACCTTAGCTCCTCTTTTGAGGATCAGAGGCCCCCAGAGGCTGCGTAATTTGTCCAAGGCCACAGGGCTGTTGGTGACAGAGGCAGAAACTGCCTCCTGAGTCCAGCGCTTTCCCTGTGACACAGGATTTCCCTGAGGTATGAAGAGACTCATTCTTTGTCTTGGGCCACGGTCACTGTAGTGGAACAATGCCTGACCGAAGTCTTTTTTTTTTTAACTGGAAAGGTATAAACAAGGGAATGTCTACATTCCCAAGTCCATCCAGAGGTCTGTCCATTCGACATCATGTTTATTTCTATTTCTTTTCTCCTTCATCCTGAGAGAAGAGAAACAATCAAAGAACTTAAAAAATAAAAATAATTTTACGACCATAGATAGAGCTGATAAGAAGCTTGAACTTTATGAGTCCATGTTCTTCACGTTACATTTGAGGTAAAGTGGCCTCAGGTTAGTTACCTGGTTAGTGAAGAAACTGGGAGCAGGAGGCCAGTTTTATGGCTCCACTCTACCAAGTCTCTGTTTGCATATAATTCAGAATATGCATATTACTGGGCATTACTAGTAAACCTTTAATTGACTGTGTTCATGTGACTCTCACCTCATTACTTTGTATTTCAAGCACCTATGATATGCAGTAATCAGGATGTCTCATAAATTTACTTTCAATCACATAATTACCCCTAAACTCGTTTATAAATCCAACTCCTTTTGCTATTCCTCCAATGATTTCACATATCAAATATCCAATTTATCACTCTTCTCTGAAGTAACCCAAACATATAAAATTTCTTTCATGCTGTATTTTAAGGAAAATTTCCACTTTGGCTTTTTAACTTGTTTTTTTCCTGTGATCCCCATGAGGTGATATTGATTTAGCTTTATATTAAGAAATGTTCTGATAAATGGCTTCAGCTAAAGGTTTAGGAATTTTTAAGGCAAACAACTTGTCTTATACTCATGTTTGTTTTCGCCTTTCAGAACAGGGTCCCACAAGTCAAACTTTATAGTCGACCAAAAATAAAAAAGCACATTACTTTCCCACTTTAATGGTAGAACAGGGATCTTTAACCTTCCTGGAGGCTTTGCTTTGGGGTTTATGCAGAGCAGAACTTCCTTAAGGCTGGTAATCAGACCCGCAGGACACGTGTTAATTGTTCCTGACGTGTAAAACTATCTACAGTGTCTCAGCTAATAACCCCACAGCAGACGTTTCACTTTTGGAAAGTACAGCATTGAAACCAATTATGTTCCTGTTGATTTACCGTCCCATTACCTCCCCAAGACATTAGTGTAGCTCATTCTAATAATGTCAAAATTTTAATTCCAAAATTGCAGCAAAAACACTGAAATACAGAACCAAGTTATAAAATATGCCATCACTGGCTGATTAGAGCTGACTGCCAAACCGAAATATATTTGGGCAAAATATGATGTTTTGCAACCTTACAGAAGCATATAACTGATAAAATTTCACCATAGTTAACATCTTCAAATTAAACATTATTGAAAATGTCATCCTCAGCCTGGTTACCATTGGGTGCATTAATAATTCAGTGTAAAAGGTTAGCATTTATTTCCACTTAGGCTGTGGAAATTGTTGCATCAATGAAAGTTCTTTTTGCGAAAGTAAACAAATAAAAAATAAAAACCTGCGCTGATTATCGTAGGGAAAAAACGTGGGGAAGGAAGGGGGTTGATCTGAATGTATGGAGGTGCGTGCAATTGGCGGGAGCCTGGAGGACCCAGACGGGAAAATGGGCAGCTTCCCAGGGGTCCCACAGAGCTGGGCAGCCAGAACCAGAGCCGCGGGCAGGCTGAGCAGGCTGCCCCACACCCCACTGCCTCTGCTGCCCAGGGGCCAGTGCCATAGATCCATCCCTTGCCCGCTTACCCAGTTGCGCAAGATTCAAAGTCCCAGAAGATGAGATCTGACTGCCCAAATCTAAATCATATGACTTCCTCGGAGAAGAGAAGGAAGGTCTGTCCCCATCAGCTAGTTCTGCAGCTCTCTATGCCTCACAGAGACATCACCAAACCTAAAGGGCCCTGGGACTAGTAAAAAGGAAGTTGGATAATGGCATCACACACACACATACACAAATCTTACATAGTAAGACAAAGGCTTACTATGAATGTGTTAGCTTCCTTTGTTGTTTTAAAAGCCTTTGAATTTGGGAAATAACTTTCTATTTTTGATAAACTCCCCTTCGAGCTTTAGATATTTAATGCATTGGATGGGAAACCAGAGACGTGCCTCACATGTGTGTTTTTCCTACAGCAGGTAAGGTTGTAGAGCGGTTCCTGGGTTTTGCCCGACTTCCATCAGGGAGAGGGAGGCCTGGCTGATGGTAACGGACAGCAAAATAATCTACTCTGAGATCTTTGACCTTTTGCTAAACAACTGGAATCAGCCACTTTCTCGACTAAAAAGAATATTTCCAAATTGGATTTCAGTGTTGGTGAGATTGAGCCAGATCTTTCTCATTTTCCACTTTAAGTGATTCCTGTCAGCTCATAGCTGAATGTTCTTTGCACAAACATGAAATGTAAAAAAAAGCATTATTTGCACATGAATGTTTCACTAAATGATGGCAAAAGTGCAATCCAACATGGAACTTTATGCTTTAGGATATTTTTACCATTTGAAAAAAAATAAAGATCAACTTTGCAAAAGGTAAATACATAACTTTATTGCATATTTGCTTACTGAAGTCCAGATGCTACCATTTAAACTTTTTAAAAAAAAAATGTTCATACTAAGAATTTTGCCAAGTATGAGCACATTTTCATCGAATTTTTAACTCTTTAAAAACCAACCCTCCTGTGGGAAAGGAAGCAAGGAGATTTTATAAGCAGGTTTACTTCCTTGAAGAATTATCTCCCTGGGAGTGACAGACACACGAGGAGATGCTGATCAGAGGGCACGCACTTTCAGTTACAGGATGAACGAGTTCCGAGGACCTGATGCACCACGTGGTGACAGTTCTTAATAATGCTGCATATTCAAAATTTGCTAAGAGAGTAGAGCTTGGACATTACATGACTAAACCATGGTAACTATGTGAAGTAACAGATGTGTTCATTGTAATCATCTTTCACAATTTCTGTGCATATTAAATCACTATGTTATTGTACATCTTTTTAAAAATCATATTATACTAACTAAATATACGCAATTTTTATTGTCAATTAGACCTCAGTAAAGTTGAAAAATAATAAAAGAAAATATAATAAATCAGTGACATAATTGTTCTCCATAAAAGATAATAATAATATACAGTTGATACATTTTAATAGATGGTAAATTATAAAAGCTTTTAATAAATCTTTACTAATTAAACAATAACTACATTTATATCACACTAACTGTACCAAGCATTACTCTAATTACTTTATATATGTCCCTTCATTTAATTCTTACAACAGCCCAGTGAAATAGGTATGGTATTTACACCCATTCTACAGACAAGAACACTGAGGGCTAGAACAGTTAAGTAACTTGCCTAAGGTTTCATAGCTAATCCAATAGATCTGGCTCCAGAATCTATGCTCTTAATAGTTAAGTTATTCTTCTCTGGATACAGTTTTTCAAGAAACGTAATGAAAGTTCTTCCATTAATGTAATTTAAAGATAAAATATGCCATCAGATGGGATTGCTAAAATCTCCAATTTTGGATCAGGAGTTGTTATAATTCATCCTCTTACAGTAGAGCTTATAAATCTGAAATAGAGGACCCTCTCCAAAAAGTAAATATCTTTAGACAACTGTCCAAAAGGTACTTATACATCTTTTTTTACTATAACCAAGTATGTACATTTCCTCCAATATTACTCTAGTCAAGATGTAACCTATAAAGGTTTTGCTTGGGGTACAGAGGTTGATCCTCTGTACACAACAGAGAGTTATGGCTGCATAAATAGGCAAGCAAATTTAAAACGCTAATAATTAGATGCTTCAGAGTGCCAGGTGTACTCTTAGTGGTCCTAGACAATGAAACAATCTGAAGAGATATCTAATATACAGCCACGGAAGAGCTTAATGAGTGAAGAACTCAAATCTGTAGTGGACATTGAATTATACATTAAAGAGCCAGTGGAAGGAGCATTGAACAGCCAACTTTCCTGACAACAAATGAATGTGTTTTGAGAAGTGGACTGAACAGCACTGAAGAATATTGCGATTACTAAAAAGGTTTCCAGACGCACTAGAGTTATTGGACCCTGTTACAAACTCTAACTTCCACCATCAGTTACTGTGTTCATTTGTGCCACTGAAGCCTTCACTCAGAGCAACTGGAACAAAAATGTTTACATTTTACCAGTGTTTTATTTTCAATTAAACATCTCAGCTGCTATTTACATAGTTGAATGGCATGGCATTTATACCATGCAATTTGATGTTATTTCTTTGTAAATATTTCTCCAAAGAGAGACCTAAGTTCAAATTCATTGTGAAAATGTCACCAAAAATAAAATAAACTTTAATTTAACCTTGATCACAAATTATTGTTACACCAAAGCTAAAAATCTATAAAAATTAAAAATGGAAGGCCAAAGGAATGAACTGAGATGCATGTGTCTGAGAAGTGAATTACTTTTGCGCTGCCTGGACTTTTGAGGACTTAGGCTGAGTTAATCCAGTTGAGGTGAAGCTAATGGGGAACACAGAGCTACACCAGAGAGACAGTGAAGCTGTAGCCACTGGTCTCCCCTCTCAAGCCTGCAGGTCCAGTCTGGAATAAGTCACAACTGGAACGTTTCACGCTTCTCACTGATGGTGGCTGTTTGTCCACCAGTTCCTCTGTCCGAAATCATTCATCACGGCTGGAAATCTCTATTCTATCTGGCCCTGAAACCCCCAGGGCCCAGCAGGTCAGCATCAAATCCAGAATGGAAATAAAAACATTAAGAGAATCTGCCTAGAGTTTTCTAGATTGTGACATAGACACATGACTTTAGGAAAAACAGGCTTTAAGGCAGAACTGGCCTTATACCAACAGGAAGCAAGAGCCAATTATCGAAATTATATCATGTGACTTGACAGATTCCAATCTTGACACTATGCTTCCCCCCCCCCACCCCACCCCCTCCCCACAAAAAAATCCACTGGCTTGGCAGACGCCAGAGATGAAGGCATGGTTACCTTTTAAACTCCCAGTAACACTAGAAGAAGAAAGTGTCAGGCCGATATCAGTCATTTACAATTCAGTTCGGAGTCCTTTATTAGATTACTTTCCCCTGAGAATTCTAAATGAAATTAAAAAAGAAGAACTTGACCGCAAAAAGGGAAAGATCACCTTGGGCAGAGGTAACACAATGTTGAAGAAACTCAACAATTTACCGATTTTGGCAATCTATCCAATTTGCCTTGGCTTGGGGAAATAAGATAGTCCTTCTCTTCCCCATTTAATCAGTAAACTCAAATGCCTTCGGCAGTTGGGCAGGTAACAAATTACACGGAATCAACTCTGATGCTCTAAGGAGCACACACCTCATCACAAGAATTACAAATTTTTAAAGATTTTTTATTTACTTATCTTTAGAAGGGAAGGGAAGGGAAGGAGAGAAGGAGAGAAATATCACTGTATGGTTGCCTCTCGTGGATCCCCTGCTGGGAACTGGCCTGCAACCCAGGCATGTGCCCTGACTGGGAATCGAACCGCAATCATCTGGTTTGCAGGCCCGCGCTCAATCCACTGAGCTACACCAGCCAGGGAGAATTACAATTTTTTTTAATGTACAACAGTTTGGTTGACCTGTGAAGATACATAGGCAAGCTGCTAGTTTTAGATCTCTACTTCAGTCCAAGCCGAAGGAAGTTCTGTGCAAGAATGATGTTATTCAGGAATCATACTAAACACGATTCAGTACTTCTTGATTGCTCATTAAATCAAGAGGCCACCAAGGAACCCAACCGAAGGGCAATCACTAACTGAGTGTTCTCTAATTTGCATACATTCTTCTGACAATGGAAATGGCCACTCGAAGATGTGGTTACCTGAAGAAGTCTCATGCTATGTGGAATGACTTGGCAGCAGCTGACCAGGATGTGCAGGGAAAGGCACAGAGAGGTCAAAGACAAGTTTAAACGTCTGGAAGCTCAGAAATGGCAAGCACAGTGTTCATCACCAAAGTTCAAATCAATAACACTTGAATTTTTTCTTTTGCTCCATATCGGCTAAAAGAATATAGCACTCCCGTGCCTACCTCGGAATGGTATTATGAATATTAATCATGTTAGTGCCTTCCAGGTACTTTGAAGATGAAAAGGATTAATTAGTATCAATAGCCGCCAAGACATCCGTAACGACTAGAGCAAACAGGAAGGAGGCACCACGGAGAAACTTGGAAGCAATAAAGCAATGCCCTTGTTTCTGTGCAAACCTTTTAATAATGAAAGCCTCTGAACTCCTTTTCAGATGAAAAGAGGCTAAACGGTGTCTTTAATTAGATCATCCTATTGGAGCACAATATAGTGATAAAGAAGATTTAATAAAGCATTTTGTCTTTTTATTACTTTGATTTGATGCAACATATCTGCTCATCCAAGCAAGATGTTTAACTTCAAAAGAAGTTCTGTCCACCCTCCCCTCTGGCCAATAAATAACTCCAAGAGGGAAAAAATACCATATATTTGGAGCATCCCTATGTTGCTGAGTGATGAAAAGATTCATCTTTTTTTTTCTACTGTGAACATGGGTCTATAATGAGTCCTTTTCTTTCCTCCTAGAACTGGTAGAATTTATAAAAGACTTCAAATGCTGATAGTTATTGATTAAAACACATGGCAGAGTCATTTTGAAAAAATATCTAATTACTTAACAACCGTGGGAAGACTTCCTGATTTGACATGATCTTGAGTGTGCCGATTAGACAGGGAATTTCAGGAATAAACCAAATTAAGCCATAAAATTGTTGGCACAGAATTCTCTGTGTGATGACAAACCTACTCTAAACATTTTTTTTTTACACATAGATCTATAATGAGCTTCAGTTCTTGAATTTAAAATCATGGCCAGGTGCCTTGACTAGGGTGGCTCAATTGGTTGGGCATCGTCCCACAAACCGGAAGGTTGTCAGTTCAATTCCCAGTCAGGACAATGCCTGGGTTGCAGGACAGGTCCCCAGCTGGGGGCGTGCAAGAGGCAACTGGTCGATGTTTCTCTCACACAGGGATGTTCTTCTCCCTCTCTTTTTCCCTGCCCTTTTGTCTCTCTAGAAATAAATACATAAAATCTTTTTTAAAAATTATGACCAAGCTAAGCCTAGAAATATAAAGATAGGATGTTTAGGAGGTAAGTGGATTGATTTGTGGAATTTGTTTGCCTTTTTTTTTCAGTCGTCTGAACAATACTGTTAGCACAGATGATTAGATTAACCAGACAACCATCCTGAGTCTATACCTAAGAATATTTCAGACAAACCTATCTGCATAAATCAACTGACATTGGCTGAGTAGCCTGGATAAAAATAGGAAGAAGAAAATGGGCAAACCATAGAAAGGAAACTTAAAAAAATATCAGCAAGGACAGAAGAGAAAATAAGCAAACCAGTCAATCATTGTCTTTACTACATTACACCTAAAAGCCATTTTGACTTTTTTACCCTTAAAAAAATAGGCTATAATAATGAATAAACCAAAAGACTCTTGTGGAAGCCGACTTAAATTTTCAGATTAGCAGAGAGAGAGGAAAAAAAGTGTCTCAGATAAGCCTGCAAGCCACAATTGCTAAGTAATATAACAGAACTTCTAAGTGATTCCTTAGAATCATTGTTTTTTGCATGACACAAACTGTTTTTTTTTTAGTTATTCCCAACAGTTCTCTTCTGTAAGGAAACCACTGGTTTCTATATCTGCCAACATGGGTTTCTTACTACCCCCCTGATATCTTTGGAACCAGAGATACCTGAATTCAAACTTCACCTTTGCCATTAGCAGGGGCTTTGGTTTTCATATCTGTAAAAAATGGAAATAACAATACTCACCACATGCGGTTACAGTGCAGATTGAGTGAGAAAACATACGTAAAATACTTAGAAAGCAGTAGTTCATACACTCACTCACATCCCGCACCCACTCACACACATGCAGACGTGCTCTGACCCACGCTCCTTTTACGTCCTCTGAGCCAGTACCTGGATATTCTTTTACGTATCCTACCAGGTTTTCTGAAATTGTATGTATTTAAGCTTACATCTAATAACTGTATGTGTCCAGGTGAAAATTTGTTTGCTTATGCATTATCATTAATTTCCCAAACGCAATTATCCATTTATTTAGAGAGTTTTACCGGGATGTTTGGAAGTGGGTAAGCACAGCTTTAAACTGCAAGTTATGGGAGAGTAGAGCACATCACATGGAGAGACATGGCCTGAATGGTCCTGTTTCTTGCAACTAAAAGGAGATGGGGTCCACCACTGGCGTCGGACAGCTCCTGGGAGTCAGTCCTCACCAGCAAGTGATAAGAAAGGGTCCTGCTGACAAGCAAAATGTGACACCCAGCAGTGGGTTCCATCACTGAGTTGCCAGTCGGTGCACTGGAGAACAAGGTACCAAGACTTGAGGAAAGCTACCAAAAGAGAGATGTGAAAACTGGCTTCTTAGTCAAGGTCCTTGTGGTTCCATAGAAGAGAAACCAACTCAATCCTGCTTAATTAAGCAAACAAGAGCACTCCCTGGAAGGCATTGAGTTATCTAATGGAACCCAGAGAGCTTTCCAAGGGAGGGCTTCTCAACCTCAGGACCATTGACACTTCCTACTGGGTAAGTCCTTACTGTAGGGGAAGGAGGAGGTTTTCCTGTATGAGGGTGTAGGATGTTGGGTGTAGGATATAGTGTGCTGTAGGGTGTTGAGCAGCATCGCTGGCTTCTGTCTACCAAATGCAAACACCGTTGTCCATCCCCTCCCTAAGGTTGTGACCACCCAAACAGTCGCCTGATATTGCAAAATGTCTCCTTGGGAGCAAACTTGCTCCCACTTTAGAACCACTGGCCTAGAAGGGAAAGGCTCGTTCTGTGACAAGTGACAGAGCTGGAAGAGGGTCAGCATGGGGCGACGAACTGTCTGAAGCATGGGGACCAGAAGAGGGGCTGAAGCGTGCCAGGCTGTGTGTTAGTTACTTTCCCAGAGTTATTTTCTGTGACCCTTCCAACAACTCAGCAAGGTAAGGATGGTAAACTGATTTCATAAATGAGGAAACCAAGGCTTATGGAGTTAAGCATCTTGCTGAATTTCACACATCCGGGAATTGGCAGAACCCAGCTTAGGTCCATCCAGTGCCAACCAGGCTGGGACTAAATTGATATAAAGCCAAACTAGAATCTCAGGCCTTGGAATACCCTAATGCTAGAGTGACCCTACTCGATTCTTCATCCGTTGTATAGCAGATTTGTTGATGCTCAAGAAATTGTATGAGATAATAAAAATTATCATAGGAGGTGTCTTCTCCTGTTTAGGAAAATCTGCAAGAGGCAAAGAGGAGGTTATTTCTGACTTTAATACTAACCCTGTCTTTTTAAAAATATCATATCTGAGTGGAAAAGATCCATATCCCCCTGTCTCCAGTTCATTAGTTAACATGACTTTAACTAAATGAGAATCAGCTCTTGTGAAACCAGTAAAGATTTTGCTCACGCAGTGAAGCCAAGACCAAGGTGAGGTGCATATAAATTATGAGCAGAACTAGGTGAGCAAGGCCATAGAATCACATGGTTGTTTAAGGGCAGGGTCCACATCTTCCTTATTTTGAATCTAACACTGTATATATTACATAAAAACACTTAAAAATTTGTTGAATGAATAAATGGCTTTAATTTCTCTAGATAATTTTAGTTTAAGAAATACACTTTTTTCTACTTTTGGGAAGGTTTCTAGATAATTACCTCAACTTTTTACTTAACTTTAACTGTATAAAACCAATCTGAGAGAGAGCCTTAGAATGTATCACATTTAAAAGTTTTAAAATATGTTTTGGCTGGTGTGGCTCAGTGGATTGAGTGCCAGCCTGTGAGTCAAAGGGTCGTCGGTTCAGTTCCCAGTCAGGGCACATGCCTGTGAGGCAGGCCGGGTCCCCAGTGTGGGTGAGCCAGCTACACATTGATGTTTCTCTCCTTCTATTTCCCCCTCCCTTCTCCTCTCCCTAAAAATAAAAATAAATAAAATCTTTAAACAATATATTTTTAAAGTCTCTTCTAAGTTTTAAAATAGCCCTGGCTGGTGTAGCTCAGTGGATTGAGTGTGGGCCCGTGAACCAGATGATCGCGGTTCGATTCCCAGTCAGGGCACATGCCTGGGTTGTAGGCCAGTTTCCAGCAGGGGACACAGGAGAGGCAACCATACATTGATGTTTCTCTCCCTCTCTCCTTCCTTTCCCTTCTAAAGATAAATAAATAAAATCTCAAAAAAAAATTTTTAATGTTTTAAAATAAAGTTTGTGTTTGAGGCAGTTGCAGTTCACATGAAAGTAAACAAGCATGTGTCACCAGAAAGCTGAAATGTGTTAATAAATATATTTGCATGGACTGGACAGGGGCAAAGGTTAAACAGTCAGAGACCCTGGTTTGATAGCAGACTTGAACTGTTATTTACAAGTCACAAATGTCAGTGTTTGCCTTCAAATAGTATTACAGTAGAATTAGTCTGCTAAGCCTTGTTCCAATTTATGGAGAATCAAGGAAAATGATTCTCATCAACTTGGTCCAAAGCAAGAAAAGATTGATTTTCCTTTACCCTTGAGTCTACTTTTATGAGTTTTCCAGACCCTACCTTTCCCAGGCTACATCATGGATGCAAGCTGTCAGATCTGCTTGGAGGCCATGTGTGAGCAGTGAATCTGGAAGAGTTATGGCTCATTGAGAAACCTACGAAGAAAATCCCGACCCTTTCAGCCACCTCCTCGCCAGCCAGGCTCCCTGCAAATGTTGGGAGCAGTAGTGACTGAAACCTATGGAACAAGTGTAGGCAGGACCCAGCACGCCAAACAAAGGCAGCGAGGACCAGCACCAGGATGGCAGAGCTCATCCTGAATCTCCATCAGCACCACTTGTCTTTGCTCAACTAGGAGAAGGTACATGACTCTGAAGCTCTTCCAATCCTTAGTATTACTTCTCTTTGTTATTAATAACAATAAACCACATGTATTTGAGCACCTGCCAAGTAAAATAGACACAGCATCTCATCTCAGTGCTCACAGACTTTTGTGGGATAGGTATTATTATGTTTATTCTACTAAAAAAAGTATGACTAAAGCTCTCAACATGGATGGGTTGCCTAATTCCAGGCTCCTCCCTCTTAACAATTATGCAACCAGAGCAGCTTGCACAGAGGGAAAGGCAAAAAGATCCCAAGGCCACAGAGCTTTATCCTCTAAAGTATTATCCACCGTGGAATTGGGGTTCTATAGCTCAAGGAGCTGTGGCAGTTGAGGCTCAGCACCTCCACTAGGACACCCAGACGTGGAGAGGCATGGCCTTCAATAACTTGAACAACTTCCAAACGAGAACAGTTTGCCCTTGACACAGCCCTTTCCTCTTTAGAGCTTTGGACAAACCACAGGGGTGATTTTCAGATGCAAGGTAGAGACTTTCCCACTACAAAGAGGACACAGGAGATGTCAGAGGAGGTCATCCACACGCAGGCCTCTCCAAGCTCTTGAGGACAATTGCAGAAAGTAGCAGGACCGGTGAACTGAGAGAAGCAGGCATCTCTTTGGCCCAGGCCTTTCCGTCTCCCAGGCCTCTGAGAGTTACTACGATTTTAGAAAATAAATGAGCTTCTAGTTGTTCCAAGGAGTGTGTGAGTGTGCGGTGGTGCAGGAAGAATGCATGTGGGAAGACCAGAGGGTCCACAATAAAAACACTGGAGCAAAGAGCCACTGCAAGGCAAAGAAGTAGGCCCGTGTTAACATCTCCAGAAAGAAAGCACTCAGGTCAGCCACTAAGTTTCAAAAGAGGTACTGTCTGTTACTTCCTGCCTCGTTTCTATATGACCAGATGACCCAAATAAATGACAAGCTAGATACCTGTTGTTTGACTGTTAATGAGATGGCCCCCAAATCCTATAGATTGATGCCACATTGCAAAATATTGCCGAATGTTTAATAGCTAATCTTTCATATGCTATGAACATAAACATATACAAAGTACCCACTATGTATTAGGTACATTACTAGGCACTTTTACGTGATCAGTTTTTTCTTCACAACAGCCTTGTGGTAGGTGGTATTATTAACCCATTTTATAGAGGAAACAACTGTGTCTCAGAGATGCTGCGTGAGTTTCTCCAAGTCCCGAAGCTGTAACACTGAAGTAGGGTCTGTCCATTGTAAAACTCTCACTCTTTTCATTTCACCATGTTGACAGCTCGACAAAGCAAACAGTCCATGAAGCCAAATGCAAAGAAGGGACTTAATGTCGTTAAGTACAGAATTTTGTTCTGAGAAAACCTTCCCTGGGTAGGTTCAGGCTGCTGATGCTGGTAGCATCCTGTGTCTAGACATTTTGAGTTAGCTGTGCACAGAGGAAGTAAAGATTTATCTTCATAGTGTAAAAATTGGTATTGAAATTTGGTACCCAAATCAATATTATTTGTACTCCTAAGTCACCCGGTAATTATTAAATGACTCTATTTTGCATGCGCAGACAAGGTCTCCTTTACTGTGGTCATTTCTTCCCTTAACTTCTCTTATTTTTGAGAGTTCATGCACAGTCACAAGCCCTACATGCACCCAACAAGATACATCTGAGTAAGAACAAGGAAAAGCAGCAGAACCCAACCAACTCCTACTTTATGTTTTTAAAGTAGGAATTAGTCCTCTCCAATTTGTTTTTTTAAGTCTACCACTTTTGAAAGACTTGTTTCAAAGTTTAAACAAATATTACACCTCCTCTTCAAATGTTATACAAAGAGAAGGGAGGAAGTGCAGCCCCAGACATAATTTTTTAAATGTACAAATAAGCTTTCGTTCTGGATTTTCAAGGAAAGAACTTACTATGTATTATCATCTTAAAATGATTTTCAGAAGAAATAATGTGTCTTTTTTTAATCTTTTAAAAATATTTTTATTTATTTACTTTTAGACAGGGAGGAAGGGACAAAGAAAGACAGGGAGAGAAACATCAATCTGTGGTTGTCTCTTGCATGCCCCCCACTGGGGATCTTGCCTGCAACCCAGGCATGTGCCCTGACTGGGAATTGAACACGCAACCCTTTGGTTCTCAGGGCCACATTCAGTGCTGAACTATACCAGCCCGAGCTAATATAAGTCTTTCAGTGCTTGAGTTCAAATTTATGTTGCAAAGTGACCAGACTTTTAGTCTGATATTTGTGCCAGAAAACTGTATGTTCTCCTCACTTTTTCCCCTCTAGTATCACATTCAACACCTACATTCTTCCTACACTGTTTGGGAATCGGGTGGTCTACAGAGTGAACACATGCCACCTGCCAGAGATGCTGCTCTGCTGAAGAGAAGTAGGAATCCAGGAATGAGGAGGCCTTGTCTGAGGGCACAGGGGGTACGGGGAGAGTGGTGGTGGGGAGAGTCAAGGTCTAGGGGAAGAAACGTTCTTGGGCCACAAAAAGGCTTTTCAGTTTGTAACAAAAATCCAATTCAACTTACAAATTAACTTTTTTTTTTTAGTTCACTAATAATCTGAAAATAATGTCTACATTAAGCTAGGAAGTAAGACCATTCAATTAAGGAATTAAAAATATCAACATGAACTAAAGAACTTTCTGATGGTAAGTGTATAATAGCTCTTTTGTTAGCGTGTCAAATAAGTCCAGGAAATATTTTGATAGATTAATACTCAAAGAACAGCAAGTTAAATTTTTCCAGCACAGTCATACAGCCTGCTTTATTGAGCACCAAACAGAAAGTTGCAAGCGTACCCACTGGATAACAATCTCTACACTGTTAAATTTTAGCAGGTGGAATTCCAGCTTGCCAAAAACTCAAAATTAGGAAACTGCTCTTCCAGCTGTCTCCAGACTGCCAACTCTTGTTTTGGTTGAACTGAAAACTGTAGGAAGATTGTCCTTAAGTATGTGATCAGATCCTGAACCAAACTTTTGTTTTCTATTACATTCCAAAGAGGTCTTTATGCCGGGCGAATAACTCAACAGTACATTATAAAGCGGATGAAGAAGAAGGGTGTAAATGCTGACCGTGAGAAGTCTGAAGACTGAACCCTGGTTCTGCGTATTTACCCAGAAGACAATGATGAGAACTATTAGATATATCAAAGAGAGGGGGCCCCTTTATTGGATAGAATAAAATAAGATAACTAAGCTACATATGGACATTTACTTCACTAGGGTATTTTATTATCAGATGCCTTAAAATGTTTGCTATTTTATAAAGAGTTGTTTAATCCCTCCCGGATACAAAAATAGTCATAAGTGTTATATTAACTCAGTGAGCCATGAAGAGATGAAGTAAAACATTGACTATAGGACCATGGTGGTTACTCACAAGTGAATAATGAATTGCATGTCATACGATGCATGATAGTTATCTGTGTTGCTGAAATTATAGCTGAGGAATTACTGGTCTCCCTTATCTAAAAGACCAAATGTTGAGGGAGATCAAAGGAGGCAATAATTGTACAGGAAATAGCATCTTTAAAAAATTCCTCTGAGGATGAGAAACTGATTTATAAAGTTCAAGATTAGTACAAAAAGTACCAAATATCATTTTAGGTTACCCAAATGTTGGATCAAGCATGTTTAGCAGTTTTTCCAACAGATTATTTACAGCAAGAACAAAACATGAAAAATTACCAAATTGCCAAATCAGGGACTGAACGAAGCAGCAGGTGAAGTTTTTTCTCTCATTGACGTGGCGTTGAAAATGTCCATATAACAAACACAATACCATTACATACATTTGTTTCATTGGAAGAAGATGATGCTTGAAGTCCACTGCAGAAGCCTCCTAGACCAAAGGAGATCTCTCTAAGCCAAGGAGACAACCAATGACATTCAATGTTCTCTGAAATGGCAGCCTCTGGTGACTCGAGTGTGGGCACAAGAAGCACTTGGAATAGATTGATGGGTGCTTCATGTCAACCGCTGGTCAATGAATAAGGTCCCAGGCCAGACGGTTTCACCTCCTTACCAAAGCATGCCCACAAAGAAAACTCTGGGAAGTCCTACACCACTGATTACATAATTCGTTAAAATCCTTAAAGATCTGCAGAGGTAGAGAAATGCTACGAAGCTTCCCCATCTTGCATGGGTTTGCCCAGTAAAAATTCTTCACTTAAAAATTTCTCCATTCAAAACTCTATTATGATGAAGTGAAAATTGATATATAGCTTTCTTCAATGTTAACTACGAAACATTTAAAACTAGGTGTTTGCAAAGAGGAAAAAAATTAGCAGTGATTATTTCTAAGTGAGATTATTAGTGAGTCTTAGTTGATTTTTAATCTTTTTTTTTACTTTCTTAGTTGAATATATTTAATGCATATTACCTTTATAAAATAAAAAATAAATAAAATTTTAATAAATACCCACAATGTGGACTTCAATGTTAGCTAATAGTTGATTTTCATTCCTTATTTTACTTATATTTATGCCTCCTTTTCAAAACACAATCATGTTTCCAATTCTTTCCATTTCTCTTTCTCTCTATTGACTTTTTGAAATGTTCCGTGAGCACTTAGGTCCCATGTGGTTTACCTACCAATGAGAAAATAAATTGGAAATATTGTCATGCATTACTAGATTAAGACTTGAGTAAGCCAAGTGAGGATGTGATTTCCCAGCTACGCCTGTGAGATAATTATAGCCACCATTTTCCCCCTGATAAAATTTTCCTGCTGGCAGCCTTTTATTTGCCTTCCTGTGATCTAACAACACAGTTTTAATACAAATTTGTTATATATAATTACCATACTACAGGAAAATAATCCTGAAACAAGCAGCTTTCCTTTCACATTTTGAAAGTCTAAGAACAATAGAGATAGTTGTGGGGATAAATGTATAATTAACACAGAATGCAAGAACACAAAATAAGAGTGGTCAAAGGTTTACTTCATACAAACCATTGTTAAGTTTGAATAACTTTAATGTCATCTCTTATCGCTTATGTTAGAGACTTGAGTATTGGTCAAGTCTTCTCCCTGAAGCTCCCCCTGACCACTCACCCAGGGTGGTCTCCCTACATTTCCATGGCACTGTCTGGGGTTCTGTTCACCTAGCCCATGTAGACTACCTCGCACCTGGGACACCTTTACCTATATACAAAGTTCTTGTTTTCCCAAATTGATTGTAGTTTCTTGACACTATTTCGCAGCTCCCTCCCCCAACCACCCTCCTGATCTGTGTCTGGCACCATGCCTAATACAGAGCTCGAGGTTGGTTGACATGAAAAACTGAGTTTGACTGTACTTTTCCAATCTACAAATCAACCACCTTTAATGGGGTAAGGCCATAGACAAGCTGGGAGGCAGGGTATCAGAAGGCCAGGTTCCAGCTCTGCTCATCACTACCCACGTGCCCTGGGTCAAGATATTTCACCTTCTGGGCTTCAGTTTCCTCACTTGTGAAATCAAAGTGCCAGAAAGCAAACATCAGGGTCTTATTCCAGTTCTTAAATGCTATGACTCTACATCTTCAGAATCCCCCCAAAATTGTTGAGAGCTGTGCTGTCTAACACAGTAGCCACAAATTCACATGTGGCCATTTAAATTCAAATTTAATTAACTAAAATTAAACACAATAAAAAGAATTCAGTTCTTCACATGCACTAGCTCCATTCAAGTGCTCACTAACTACACACAACTAGTGGCTACTCTATTAGCACAGGTATGGAACATTTCCGTTACCACCAAAAGTTTGATTGGGCAAACCTGGTCTAGAGTGTTATGTTAAACACCGTCATTGTTTTAGCGGTGTAGCAACAAATCCAATTAACTTTAATAAATACATTACTCTCATTTCATTGCCATTTTTAATATTCATATTCTATGAATGCAACATGTACACTTTTAAATATTGCAATATATACATTTTAAGTGATAATTACTTACAAATGCAATTATACATTTTAAATAATAATTACTTATAAATGCATATATATATATATATATATACATACACACACACACACACACACACACACACACAAACATCATTAGAGCAGCAAGCTAAAAACAGGAGCCTAAGATCCACCCCTCTCATTCAGATTCCCTCACCTGCACTGAGCTCTTCCCACCCCTCATACTTGGCAATTTTCTGTGTGCACACCTTTGTCCTCTTTCTTTCACTTAAGATGAGTTTTCTTTCCTCCCACACCCCATCCTACATTCAAATTCATCAAAATGCTCTCCACAGTTATTCTGTGGCAAAGCTGGGGAGAACTGTTCCAGATGCTACCGTGATGGCTTAGCAAAAGCGGTCAGAATCGCTATTTTAAAGAGGTTGCTTAAGAATACTGCCTTAGGTAGCCCAGGACCATGCTGCCTTGTCTCAACTTGTATCTATCAAATATGCTAAAGGCACACAGGGAATTTCCTGAGGCTGGGACTGCCCAAGAAGGTGCGAGATAATCTCCCCAATGTACACGCTAAAAATGAGGGAATAAAATCAGCCATGAAAGAAAGAGACTTTGGGTCATAAGCAACAGCTGAGGCAACCTGCCTCTGTGTGTGTCTGGAGAAATGCCAAAATCCTTGGCCCAACAGCCTGCCCAGCCCCAGTGAAGAACATGGAACCGGGTTATGCAGGTCCGTGAGGTACTACCCCGAGCCCTAAGGGAGAGGCGGGCATCCGGCAGGGCCAGCAGTCCATTTCATCAGTTTCTGATAATTGACCCAGTCAATGTAGATTTGGAATAAATCGTCAATAAAATTTATTGTGTTGTATTTTATTCCAGTTGGCTTATATCTTAGAACAAATGCTACTATCTCTTTCCTGCTGAAAGTTATGTCTTCCTCCTTAGGACTACAGTAGCATTTCCTGTCATTTTTGAAGTACTTATTGTGAACTCTTGTATTGCATTCTGTCCATTGCTTAATTCCCTTACAAGGCTGCTAAGATATGATCTGTACTTTGTACTTATATTCTCCAGAGTTTTAACAGAATCATTAGCACACTACAAGCTAAGTAAATATGGAATCTGACTAGGAATGGATGAATCAGTGAATTCAATGAATAGATTTATGAATAAATGAATGGATGAATGAATAAATGAATGAATACTCCAAAGTGAATACCATCCCTCTAGTTCCCACATATCCCAGGTCTTAATGTGTGACTTACCCCCTTCTTCCATCTGTGGCTTACTTAAATTTCCTTTCTTTAAAGGGAAGTGTTTATTCACATAACAAGACATATCCAACAACATAAACTCCAAGGTTACACTGTCAATGTATAGAGCAGGATGAGAACTTAAGGATGTACCCCTTGATCACAATTTCTAAATTTTACCTTATTTTCTACTTATTATATCTATAAATTGCTTCTTCATTTAAAATAATTTTTTAAGATTTTATTTATTTATTTTCATAGATTGGGGAAAAGAGGGAGAAAGAGAGGGAGAGAAACATCAATGTGTGGTTGCCTCTTACATACCCCAAACCAAGGACCCAGCCCACAATCCTGGCATGTGCCCCGACTGGGAATCAAACTAGTGACATTTCAGTTCACAGGTTGGCACTCTATCCACTCAGCCACACCAGGCAGGGCTTCTTTTAAAATAATTGTTAGAAGTCTTCATATCATACTTAATTTGGGTATAAAATAAAATTACCTGGATATAGTAAATTTTTCAAATTGTACATATCACTATTCATCATTATTAGTACAAGTTGCTTTCTCATAAAACTTCTAACTCAATTACAGACATGTTTTCCCTACTTTTCTCAAAGCTAATAGTACCTGAAAATTATCCACAACTGAAAATGTTATTCATAACTAAACATTCTACTCATGCACTTATCATGGGCTCTCACTGCTCATCTAAGTCGTTTTCTGTAGTACTAGGTAAACCACCCTGGCTTTCCTCATTTTAAACTTATTGTGTGGCTCTGCCACTGCCCAAGGAGAATAATCGCCCCCGCCACAACTCACTAAAGCTTCTTCATGGTTGTGTTTCCCTCACATTTGTTTTTAGATTTTATTTGTTTATCTTTAGAGGGGAAGGGAAGGAGAAAAAGGGAGAAACATCAGCGTATGGTTGCTTCCCATGTGTCCCCCACTGGGAACTGGCCTTCAACCCAGGCACGTGCCCTGACTGGGAATTGAACCATAATCCCTTGGTTCATATGCCCACACTCAATCCACTGAGCTACAACAGCCAGGGCTCCCTCACATGTTTAATCCTTGTTATAGCTTAAGAATCCATGTCCTTTAAATGTCTACATTGCAAGGTCAAGTGTGAAAAAACAAAATAATTTATATTCTGCAACCAGACAAAATGACTAAGGCATAAAGGTAATTAGAAAAATAAAAATACACAAAAATATAATGTGATGATAAAAATTTTATGACTTTTACTTCATTAAAATTTCTCTTTTTACTAAAAACCTGATTTTCTGGTATTAATTCCACATATTTACTTGCTCATATATAATACATGTATAAGGTTATTCATTATAACATTGTCTACAAAAATAAAATAGTGGAAACTCAACATCTACAAATAAGGAAATAGATGAATAAATTATGATATATTTATTTAATGGAATGACATGTAAATGTTTCAAAAAGAATGAGAATGCTTTCTATGTAATGCATTCCAAAATAATTTTTAATTCATTTATTCAATTAGCATTTATTATGCTGGGGAGCTAGTCTAAGGCCTGCCAAAGTCATTGGAGCTCAGTTGAACTTTAATTCTTTTAATTTATAGAGACAGATTGTAAGGGAGTAACAACAGAAACTTGTCAAAACTTGTAGTTTCCATCAAGCTCAGCGATGAAAGAGATGTAGACCTTTCCTGCACTGCTTTCATTTCTGCTGAAGGTGGGATTCTTCCAAAGTGGGAACAGTCCTGGACCCGCGAGTTGGCGCAGCTCCCGGGAGGATGGGATGAAGGCCCTGGGCAGGCAGTTCTTCAGGCATTGCACCCAGTGTTTGTTCAACAGACTCACTTAAACCAGGAGCAGGATTATCAGATGAACTGTTTTAATCCCAGGGCCCAGGTGGGTCTGGAAGTTACATCTGTCTGCACAAAGCAAGACTGAATCAGGACCCCAGGCTGCTTCCCCACACCGCCGGGTTTCCAGAGAAGGCTTTCTGCGTGTCCATACACCTCAAGTGAACCAGCCTTGGGGTCTGTCACCATTTCCACCATCACTGCCTACAGGAGCCAGCAGAGAAGTAAATGGTGGGGTTGGAACAGCTGTGGACCTAGGACAGGAGAAGTGCAACCAGGCAAGGATGATAGAAGGCGTCAAACCTTTTCTAGCCAGATTAGGGGGCACCAGAGGATGCCACAGCTCAGGCCGCAGTGGAGGGAGACCCGCACTGGTGAGTGCGACGGCTACGTAGAGCCTGGTCAGCTGCACCCACTGGGAGACACACAGCGGTGTGGTCAGCAGGGCCATGCGGCAGTGATGAAATCAAACTCTGCACAGCAAACATGATGGGAATCCCCAGTCAGGAAGCCACAGTTGTTCCCTTCCAGGACGCTCAGCAGCCGGGACAGGGCCCAGAGATGGGTGCCCATGACAGCTGACATGTGAGGGAGCGGTGGCTGTGGTACCAGATGTGCCACAGGACTGACAGGCAGTGCCTCCTGCCAAAATAGTTTATTCCTTTGTCTGTAATAGAAAATATCAGAAACTCTCTCAAGGGTCATCAATAGGTAACTAGATGAATAAATTATAGTACGTCCACTCATTGGAATAGTATGCAACTATGGGGGGAAATAAGGCTAATCTGGACATATGGAAAGGTCTCTCAAACACACTGTTAACTTTTTAAAAAGCAACATTAAAGATCATGTTTATAATGGGTTAACTTTTGCATAAAAAGAGGAGAAGGTTTAAGATTTATTTGCATAAAGAAATTCCATGTGAGTACATAAGAAATACATAAAAATGGCTGTAATACAAGGGAAAGAGAACTGGGTACATGAAAGACAGGGGAAGAACAATGACTTTTCACAATATATCATTTTATGTATTTTTTAAAGATTTTATTTATTTATTTTTAGACAGAGGGGAAGGGATAGAGAAAGAGAGGCAGAGAAACATCAATGTGTGGTTGCCTCTCATGCGCCCAACACCAAGGAATCTGGCCCACAACCCAGGTGTGTTGAACCAGCTACCCTTTGGTTTGCAGGCCGGCACTCAATCCACTGAGCCACACCAGCCAGGGCCATTTTATATATTTTTTAACCCCGTGAATGCATTACCTAGTCAAATATATATTTTTGTATTTTAATATATGTTTATATTTTAATAGATATTTTGCATTAGCATCGTTCTAATTTTTTAATAAATAGATTTTAAAGAAACGCCCAATACATCATTCTTTATCCTCCTCTTGCCTCGTTTCTCTTCTGTGCTCTGCCCTCACTTCTTCTCTATCAAATGCCTTTTTGAGGCTCACAAAGATCCAGCTGGAGAAAACGGCTAACACGGATTAATTTGGAACGGAGTTGATTTTTGACTCAGTGTGAAATCTAACAAAACATGATGTTTAATAATGAAGTAATTTGGGGCCACATTTGCTTAGAAATGACAGATAGGGTGCAAGGGCTTAGTGTGGGCCAAAAGGTTGAATAACACAGAGTTAATGCTTTTTGCTAGCATGTTGATGGTCTAATTATCAAAAGGTTTAATAAAAATGTTTTCTTAAATGCAGGTAGTGATTATCAATCACTCTCTGAAGAATTAATTATTTTCTTATTTCACTAGCTTAAACAGATTTTAAGAAAAAGGGAAGGTAACTGAATACCCTTACTGAAATTTCTTTTTAGTATTAAAACAATTTTTAAATGTTTTAGTCATTAATCTATATTTGGAAATCTAGAATCATCTGAGGTGTTGTCCACCCTTCCATTTATTAGAAATGAATTCACACCCAAAAAGCAACAATGTTTAAACTTGGTGTTCAAAAGGGCCTCTCAACACAAGGTATTAAAATGTCAACCTCATTTAAATGAGACATTATTGACCCCCATTAGCAGGACACGTGCTTGGCTTGGTTTTCTCTAATGGTGGTGATGGATTTGCTCTTGTCCATCCACACACTCCTGCCATGTCCTCTTATGACCTGGGGCAGACATATGCTAGACAGCTGGCTGGACCAGGTCCATGACCACTGAACAAAGCAAAGTCTGCTGGCCCACACAAAGATTGAACCTGTGACCTTGTTCTCATTAGCTCAATACCCTGACCACCTGAGCTGAGCAGCCAGACACACACACGAAAACAAAAGAAGACTGAGCACTAAGTAGATAGATGTCTGCGTGTGGGTATAAAATAATGTATAACAGTAGGCACAAAGCCGGTGCTTCAGTATTAAAGGAGGATATTATTGTTTATATATTTTGTTTATCTTCTATCCTATGCCCCAGTGGCATTTTCCAAGCTGAGCACCAAAAATGATCACCTTAAAGGAGTTTTATTATAGTTTGGTACCAAATTTCAATGTGGTACCGATGCTGAAATAAAGGAATTAACCATTGATATCAGTAGTTAACCAGAATGTATTAGGAGATTCCAGCAACAAATTCCACATCTCATTTGACCTGTAATCTACTAGGCCTTGGGCTAAAAGAAAAAATTGAGATAAGAATAATAGTCAATAGAGGAAGAGGTGAGAATAAGACCCAAGAATTTGTAACAAGAAGATATAGAGTCTGTTTATCCAAGCAAAGCTGCATGAAAAAAAAATCTAGTCAGTCTAAATCTACAACTTTTGGTTGAGTATCCGTGTTTTGTTTTGCCTTGGTTTGGTTTCAGTTTGGGTTTTTTGGGGTTTTTTTGACACAGGATCTTTGGTTACAGAAATTACTAACAGGAGAGGGACTTCCTCTCATAAAATACTCCATGGAGTGTTGGGACTCAGTGGAGAAAGTCACTCATGTCTGGATTTTTCAGTTTCTCCTTAGCCCTGAATAGACAGTTATTCAGGTGTCAGCTTCAAAGGGTCACCATGACTGTGGGCCCAACACAATACTCACCAAGCGTAGAAAATCCCAGATTAGATGAGAAGTTTAAGCACAAGTGCATTATGGGCAGTTTCAGTACCAAGTGTTATTTCAGGGGATGAGATGAACTTCCACCCATAGCTCTTCCTCTTCACTCTCTGAGTGGACTCTCTACCATAGGAATGAGCCACAATAGGATCCTAGCCAATAGGATCACAGGCACTAGGAAAACACAACTGAATTCTGTCTTGGGTCAGGATAAGTATATTTCAGTTAACCATCCCATAAACACCACTTTCAACTCCTCCCCTCTTGAAAGTTCGTAATTCGTAAAGTTTCAATTCCTTAGCATAAAGTTCTGATTCCTTACGTGGCATCCACAGACACACAAGGCTAGGTCTTCTTTGTCCCTGCAGCCCCCAGCTTAGCAGACAGCTTCCCACATAAAAGGAGCCTGATAAATTATTGAATGAGAAAGCAAGTGAATGACTGACTCTGATTCTAAGTTTTCTCTCCACATTATTTCACTCTACTTCGCTTAGTAGATCCTTCATACCAAGACTCATAATAATCTTCTCATTGCCCCGTAGACATGGTAAGCTCTTGTAACAGAGTGCAGCAAAGAGGGAGCCCCAAATAGGGATTTGTAACAGAGTCCAGAAGAGCGTGGGGATAATTGGCTCCACACCACAGGACCACACCTTCAGGGAATGCCGGCAGCTGTGGCCGATCGTGGGAGGGGCCGGAAATGAGGCTGCAGACGAAGACTGGCGCTGGGATTTAAAAGGAAGTGCGGCAGCCATTTGGCGTCTCTCTTTTGGGGAGCATGTGTCTGTTTGGGGCCAGGAGGCCTTGATGTCTTGGTTGGGACCATGCGGCTTGGGTGAGAGTCAGGACCTCAAGGCTTTGGAAGTGCTCCCTCTTGCTACATGGAGGGTGCCAGGAGGACTGTGTGCGTTTGTGGAGAACTTGAGTTTGTATGATTTCAAATAAATAATAAATTCCTTTCCTTTTCACTGATCTCTGGTATTAAGACACGTCTTTCCTCAGGCAGTGGGCAAAAGGAACCCAGTAGATGGGGAGGAATCCCCAGGGAAAAAACGGGGGTCTTTTATATCGTTCAGCCCCTACCCTCAGTCTGTTCTGTAACACTCTCACCTTATCCCGTATTTGTTCAGGATGTTCTCTCCAGCTAAGGCTATTAGCATTTATTGAGTGATTATTATTTTTCACATTACATAGGTGTTGCTCAGATAACATATATGTTATTTTATTTAATCCTAAAAAATAATAAAGTAGTCGCTGTCACACCCATTTTCTGTACGAGGCTCAGAAAAGTTCAGTAACTTCCCAAGATTTGCAGCTACAGGGCAATGCAGTCAAGACTTGAACCCGTATCTGTCTGGTTCCAAAACAAATCTGTTCTGCCTTCCAGAGTATTCTTCTGCCTTCATGTACCCAAATTCTGCCTCTCCAAGACTGGGCTCTCTCTCAAGGTTAGTGCAAGCTATACAAAGGGGAACTCTTTCTTGTTCATCCCATTACGGTCTCTCATTTTTTAACTTAGTGTTACTAATGCTATGTTTCAGGTAACAATCATGGACTACCTCAAACCTCCTTCTGTTACTCCTTTTCTTTCTTCCTTTGAACTTTTTATTAATTCATTCTTTCTCAGCCTAACTAAATTATAAACTTAAAGGGCAGTTCTACATGTTATAATTTGTGGTTTCCCTTTACAAGCATTGACGTGACTTTTGCATGTGGTAGGTACCCATCAGATATGACTGCCTAAAAAATTACTAACTAATGTCGACAATTCCATTCTCCCACCCAAAATTTTCACCAATTCCCACTGTTATGAAGAAACACTTCTTAAAGCATTTATCTCCTCAGGTTATCATAGTAAAGAGAGAAAATAGGTAAACTTGAAAAATAAACCATATTTGTTAAGGATATTAAAGTCTTTTATTATTAGCCTTCCTGAGTATCTCTGCTACTGAAAAGTCTATTGTACTGATGTCTTTGAGACCATTTTCAGATTTTGCTTGTTTCCTTTAAATACCCTCGTTTTCAAAGGTTAATCACTTGGTTATAAAAGTGCACTTCAGAATGAAATTTAACCTATGAGTTCTCCATCCTGAGATGAAATTCTTAGCTTTTTTTTTTCAGAAATAGAAAGCCATCTGTTTAACCAATTTGAATACATTCTTGTAGAAGAATAAAAAAAAAGGAATACAGAGGTCCATGGATTTTAAGAACTTTTGAGTATTTGTAAACCACATTATGACTTTGATGCTTGAAAAAAATATGAGGTGATGTGTTCAGCGATAAGTCAGCACAAGCAAATAAAGCTGAGCTAAAAGTGAAGCATCTTTAAGACAAATTTTTTTGATCATCCAAAATATTGATCACTGATGGGCCATAGGAAAGAAAGATTTATTATTTTTGAATGGTTCAATTTTTAGTAAGATAAAGCACATATAATTTGAGAGAACATCAAACAGAATATGGTTCTTATTAATATCACATAACTTTTCCACAAAACTTTTCCTTTCTCCAGCCTAGCTCCCATTAGAACCAAACTAAACATGTTGACAGCTACAACTTAGGAAGGTGTTAGGCCAATAGTCTCCCCTTCTGAGAAACCAGATCATTAATTCCATATCATGTTACTCGTTTTCTATAAACCAAATGCAGGGGGACAGACTCTATTCTGTAGGGTTTAATCACACACAAGTGGCAAAAACCACAGAACACAACTCCTAATCACAGACTCCCTCTATGCACATATGTCACTCCCATTATTATTAGTATGAGTAAAACTCTAACTTATTTTACCAGTTCAAGAGGCTGGATCTCAGTGCTCAAGGTTAGGTATGTTCTCACAAAAATTACATTGTCACTACCAAATGTGTTTACAGACATCAACATGTTTCAGAATTCAATATTCTCCTCCAAGGCAAAATAAATAATTGTGTTTCTTGAACAATCTGCAATTTATTTCCTTTTTATTGTAAAAACTCATGAATCTAAATTTAGCAATTTTGGTACATGGCTGAACTCATTGGGCATCATTCTGCAAGTGAAAGATCACTGGTTTGATTCCCAGTCAGGGCACATGCCTGGGTTGTGGGCAGGTCCCCAGGTAGAGTGCGTGAAGGAGGCAACCAATTGATGTTTCTCTCACACATCACTTTTCTCCCTCTCTAAAAAAATAAAGAAATAGAATCTTCAAAAAATTAAGTTAGCATTTTTGTTTTTAATATTACTTTTAAAAATCAAGGAACTCTAGGATCTCGTGTTTTATTTATTCTAAGTCTTGCATGTAGTAGGCACTCAATAAACATTTATCATAGAATGCATGAATGAATGAATGACCTGAACTTTGGAACTCAACCCATAATTACAAAGGGGTATACCCTAGAGGAAACTCCAAATGGAATTCAAGATGCAAATCTCAAAAACTAAGCTCAGTCTTTGCCTCTGAGAGGACAAGATGAGTCACCCCCAGCTTTACTGGAGTCATCAAGAAAATCTGACTAGGGTTCTCATTCTCCCCACACCTGCTCCAACCTGCATGAGCTGACCTGGAAATACTGCCTCAATATGAATTGCCGGTGTTTCCCTTAGCAAGTGAAGGATATAAGCTTCATTACCTCGGACTGAGTGAACTTCCTTGAATGAGTCATTCAAGATATCTACCTTACTGCAGAAACAATACTAGCTTTTTGTACACACATTTTTAAAAAATTCATTTTAAAAAAACTAGGTTCATATCTACCTCATGAGTTGATTCCATTTAATTTTGAGTTTGAATCCCAAGAAGAACACTCTGAATGTTCCCAAAAGATCCAGATAGAATTGGTTAGGCAGAGGTCAAAGGTCACAGATGTGACTATATCTTTAGAAGAACTAGCTCAGACTTGCCTTCGTATAGAAGAACAAAGGCCTTGGGGTTATCTCCTAACTCCTCTCTGGAGGCCATCCCTGAGCTGGCGAACCCAGAATCATGTTCCAGAGTTGTACGGCTGTACATCAAAACAAAGCAAAAATGAGTTAACATCAATAGATGCTAAGATCCCCGTGGGCCCAATTCCCACTCCTACTGCCGCTGATACTGGCACAATCAAATCCAGGTAGGGAACCTGACCACCGAGCCTGTCACCTGAGACCCGCATCAGAGTACAGTGAAGCAGCCTGACATCGACAGTTCACAGTTAAGTGAGCCATCTCAGATTGGGAACACAAGAAAGAAGACAACCATGGTTGTGTGGGAAGGAGTCAGGTTCCCTGTATTTATTAAGAAGTTTATATCAAAATCAACATTGCATGCAAACATGGACTAATACCCTCTCACAGAATCAAGCTTTACACACAATAAATCATTAGCCTTTATGCTCAATAGGCCACACATTCAAGGAAGGCAAATACATATATCTAGATTCATTGAAATATTGCCTGCATACAGACTGTTGTGTATGAAATGCTCAATAGATACATGGCAAGTGAGTGAACAATAATGGGTAAGGGAACACACTTCGGAGCCAGTCTGCATGGGTTTCATTCCTGCCTGTTACGCACTAGCTGTGTGATGCTGGTAATTTCTTTTGGCCTCAGTTTCTTGTCTATAAGAATAAGGATAATAACTTTTAGTTGGTATTTGTGAAAAATAAATGAGTTAACATGAGAAATATACTTAGATCAGGGCTGGGCACAGAGTAAGTGCCATTATTATTATTATTATTACCTCTAATTTCTGGTGCAGGGCGTAGCAGGGCCTTGACCAACTTCTAGCACTTCATACCATCCTAGTGGTGTGTGAAAATGCTCATGGCCCTGTGAAAATGCTTACCCCTATAATAAATTATGCTCCCTTTGTGAGAGAAAAGACAAAGCACACTACTCAATAAAATGAATTCTTACAGTGTTTAGAAAGATCCTCCAGAGATGCTTATCTCCACTCTTGTCTGTAAGTATTAAATAAATAAGTAAATAAATAAATAAGTTGTGTCCAAGGTGCTACCCAAGATCTGTCGGTTTTAAATATAACAAATAAGTTTCCCACATGTACCTACTTTGCACAAAATGCCATCAGTACAATTTTGTCAGGTACCAGGAGACTTCCAATAATGCTCATTGTTCTCTGGGCTTGACCTCAGACTGTGATGCAGGTAAAGGCTAGACTGGATTTCATCATTTCCATTTATGCTGCCCCTGCAGCCTCTCCCTGAGGGGTTTACAGTTCTCTTAATGGTCCGAGTGCCCGACTGTGTGCCTATGGTCACTGCAGAGGGTTGTGTAAGGGGAACGGGGATGGGACATCTTAAAACAAAACGGCTGCATTAAAAATGGTCAAGGCTTGGGCGCAATATGATAGCTGCTATTAAAACTTCACTTTGAGCTTCCCTTGGCTTTGATGATTTCTTTCTTCCTCTCAAAAGTTTATCATTCTTGGCCCTGGCTGGTGTAGCTCAGTGGATTGAGTGCGGGCCTGCGAACCAGACGATAGCGGTTCGATTCCCAGTCAGGGCACATGCTTGGGTTGCAGGCCAGTTTCCAGCAGAGGCCAGTTCCCTGCAGGGGATGCACCAGAAGCAACCATACATTGATGTTTCCTTCCTCTCTCCTTCCCTTCCCCTCTAAAGATAAATAAATAAAATATTTTTTTAAAAAAGTTTATCATTCTTTTCCTGACCTCAAGACACCTTCATAAAAGCCTCCTTCCTCTCTCCTTCCCTTCCCCTCTAAAGATAAATAAATAAAATATTTTTTTAAAAAGTTTATCATTCTTTTCCTGACCTCAAGACACCCTCATAAAAGCCCAGTTTTTGTTTTGATTCATATTAAAATTTTTCTCATATTGTTGTTAGTTTAGCAATTTTTGGTGGGTTTTTAAATTTTTTATTGTTGTTGTTGTTGTTGTTGCTGTTGCTTTTTCTTAGTCTACTTGGTTTGGGAAAACTGTAAAGCGAGGCAGGCCAGTTGTGCTAAATTCTCGTAAGTAGACATGGGCCCGGGCATTTTTGTTCCCCAGTGTTCACCTGTTTCACAGACTCTGCCCAACCCCATGGCAAGTCCTTCTGCTAAGCAGCTGGACCACGTGTGCTACAAATTCGTTCAGCAAGTCTGGTACCACAGGTCTGTCCCGACATTTCTCATTCCGCTGTTGAGAAAGCTAATTGAGTTAAAAGGCTTCATTTTAACGTCTGATGACAGCCTTGAATAAAGTTTATTATTCACTATTTTAAGAGAATAAGAGCTTTAATGCATTGCTAGAATAAAAAAATTTCAATCTGACATAAGAAGTTAATTCACTTTTAGTTGCTTGAAAACAATGATGTGATGGGAAAAATTATAAAGAACTAGTTTTAAGGCCTGCTAACCCTTCTGTGAATAAATTATTGAACTATAAATAATATTTCTTACATTAACATACCTTAACACCACCATTGTACTTAACACAGTCTTTTCTTAAGGTGATAATTAATAAGTCATCACTCAAAGACTACTTAATGATGCTGAAATGAAACCTAGACTTAAGTCAGCCAATTCATTGAGACTTTTTCCAGCTCCCAATGACCACCTGGCATTCATCTCAACCCTCTGATTCTGTGTTTCAAATCAGCCACTCAAAGATACTATTTGCTGTCAGCAAGTCCCCTGATTTATTTAATCCTTCCCCAAAATACATCCTAAAATTCTCACAATTTAACCCCTATTTGTCACGATGGCGGCTCGTCTGCAATGACTAAATCACTCTCCTGCATGGTCAGGTGTCTGCAGAGGGCCCCACGGCGGCACTGGCGGCCTGGAAAGGTGAGAGCAGCCCTCTGCAAAATTGCTGTTACTTTACCTTCTCGAAAAGTCAGCAGCAGATTTGTTTAATGACACTTGCTATCCAAGCATGCTGCAGAGAGTGGTTCTGTGTGGAGAATCAATACAAGTTTGTATTTCTCATTTTAAAAATGACAGTAATTCTGCCCACAATATGCATCCTTAGAGTTTTTTTTAGCTTTCACAATGCAATATGGGGATATATGGGTTCAAATGGAGTAAGAAAAAAAAAGAAGAAAAATAAGGAAAAAGAAGAAAAGAATAATAAAAACTCTTCTCTGACTATATTTTTGTAATATTTTATTTATTTATCTTTAGAGGGGAAAGAAAGGAGAGAGGAAGAGAAACGTCAATGTATGGTTGCCTCTCGTGCATCCCCTGCTGGGAACTGGCCTGCAACCCAGGCATGTGCCCTGACTGGGAATCGAACCGCGATCGTGTGGTTCACAAGCCCGTGCTCCATCCACTGAGCTACACCAGCCAGGGAACTCTTCTCTGACTTTAAATACAGATTGTGACATCAGATTCAATGTAATCTAGTTTTATCTTCTGATATGTAAAGCAATTAGCTGATGAACTGAAAAATACTTCTGCTTTGCAAACCGGCAAAGTCCTATGACAGAAACACACGAATTTTTTATTAATTCCCAGAAATTGCAGTAAATAGACACTATAACTCATAAGAAATCAGAAGGAAGAGTCTGAGCAGTGTGCTGAAAATCATTCCCAAAGTTTACCACTTCTATTCTCAACCCCTTCCTGCCTCTGTTTCCTAGTCAGTTCTGGAAGCCACTGCACATCTGTGACTTCCCTGTTAAGCTTTTTATTTTGAGATATTTGCAGACTCTCATGCCACTGTAAGAAATAACAAAGATTCTTTGTACCTTTTACCCAGCTTCTCCCAACAGTAGCATCTTGCAAAATTACAGTATAATATCACAGCCACGATACCGACATTAATACGAGTTACAATACAGAACATTTCTGTCACCACGAGGATCCCTCCTGTTGGCCTTTTATAGCCTCACCCTTCCCTTCTACCCCCACCACCCATTAACCTCTAGTGACCACTGAAACTGCACTTCGTTTCTGTATCTTTGTCATGTCAAGGAGTGTCTATAAATGTACCCCTTTGGGGTTGGGCTTTCCACCCACCATAATTCTCTGGAGATTTACTCAAGTTGTTGTGCTTATCAATAAATTATCCCTTTTGTCGCTGAGTAGTATTCCATGGTATGAACGCACTCTGATTAACAGTACATGCTTAACTGTTAGCAGAGTGGCTAACAGTTTGTTTATCCATCGAAGAACATCTGAGTTGTCTCCAGTTAGGGGTTATTATGAATAAAGCTGCTACAAATATTCATACACCTTTCTATGTGAACTTAAGTCTTCATTTATCTAAATAAATGACTGGGAGTACAACTGCTGAGTCAGAAGATAGCTGCAATTTATTTCTTTAAGAAACAGTCAAACTGCCTTCTAGACTCACTGTAGCATTTTACAGTCCCACCGGCAAAAACAAGGCAGCCACTTTCTCCACAACTTCTGCTGCATTGGGTGCTGTCAAGGATGATTTTTAGCCAAAGCCATAGATCCAATTTGGGACAAAAACTAGCAGCGAGGCTTTCAAATTTAATGTGTTTATTTTAACATTATTTTAAAAGACGTAATTTTTACATTACATGTGTACTCTGTCTCCCCTCAGTTCAGGCAACAATAAATACAGTTTAATAAGTAAGTGAAGATGATGAAACAGTATGATACAACCTCCAGAAAACAAGTTGAAACCCAACTCTGCTGCCTGCTAACTGTGTGAACTTGGACAATTATGTCCCTCCCGCAGTCAGTGCCGGGGTGGTGTATCTCTTCCACCTTGAGGACGAAGAGAATCAAACCTGCTTTACCTGCCTTACAGAAATAATGGGATATATGAAAATGAGATATACAAAAGTGATTTGTCAGCAGTGAGGAGCTATTAACTACATGGCAAAGAGAGGGAGGCAAGTCATAGCAAACAGAACCCAGTGCACTTAAGGGTCTCCTTCACTCTGCAGAACGTTCTGTAGAACGTCACAGCAGAGAAATGGCAGGAGTCACAACTTCTGAGGGTGGGAGTCAAAACAGGGGGTGCAAAAGAACCCATCAGACCTTCTCTTTCTATTTGTTTTTACATAAACAATCAGAATCACCAACACCCTCACTTGGTCCCAGTCAACAGTTGCCTGGGGCACAGAGGGTGTCCTCAGGGAAGCAGGGAGATCTCAACTGAAAAGCTGTTAAGGCGGCCACCTAACTGGGAAGTGATATGGTATATCTGGCTCAGTTAGGTGGGAGTAGACTATATAATCTGTGGGGTTTTTTTTAAAAATGTTTTAAAGATTTTATTTATTTTTAGAGAGGAGGAAGGGAGGGGCAAAGTACGAGAGAAACATCAGTGTGTGGTTGCCTCTCACACACCCTCTACTGGGGACCTGGCCTGCAACCCAGGCATGTGCCCTGACTGGGAACCCAACGGGAGGCCCTTTAATTCACAGGCCAGCACTCACTCCCCTGAGCCACGCCTGTCAGGGCTGTCATCGGTTTTAACTAAACTAACCTTCCACCAAATGGACAAGGGGTTTAAGATTCCTGCAAAATACTTTAGATTGAACAGGATTCCAAGAATGTAGGAATAAACCATCACCAAGAAAATGGGAGAAGTGAATTGCTCCGCCTCCTAGTTAAGAGCGTTAGCCCCAAAACAAGGCAAAAACATCCACGACAGGAATGGAACAGTTGCTCAACTACAGCATTTTTCAACGTCCAAGACTACTTGAAATGTAAATTCGCACCCATTGTTGATGCTCTTGAAATCTCTCCCTAAAATATTAAAACCTATGGTTTAATTCTTCACTTGCCCTTTTTCAGTTTATTCTTTGCTTAGGTTTACAATGAAAATAATACATCAGTAAAATAGTGCAGATACATCGTTTATAAATAAATGCATTTAAAATGTTTTACTGTTGGAGTGTGCCATTAAAACAGTGAGGAGATCCTATTCATTGAATCTCAGTTCAGAGTCTGAACCGGGAGGAGATAGAGCTATAAAACTGAACAGAAACGAAGCTTCTACGTGGCGCGGGGAATGGGTTAAAAGAAAGCACCTATACAGCCAAGATTGCTTTATCCAGCAAAACTTTCATTTAGAATGGAAGGNAGGAGATAGAGCTATAAAACTGAACAGAAACGAAGCTTCTACGTGGCGCGGGGAATGGGTTAAAAGAAAGCACCTATATTAGAATACGTAAGGATCAAATGGAGAGACGTGGTGGAAAGCAATTGGCACTTATTGAGTACTTATCGTATCCTGTCCTCTTTATACACATTATTCCTTTAATCTAGTTTTTACTTGGAAGGGTCGACTTTACATATAAGTAAATTAAGGTTCAGAGATGTGGAGTGACTTGTTTAAAGTGCACAGCTTCTCAGCTGTGGCGTTTCAATTTAAAAAGACCTGACACTTAAAACATGTCTTTCCTGTCCTTACAGGGTCATGATATTTGAAGTCTCTTGGTTGTGGAGAACTCAGGCATTAAAATCTCCAGAACCTCTGAGTGGCGACTGTGGCCATACAAGCCACCCTCTTGGTAGGTATAAATCACATCTGACACTTGGTACTAAGAAAAGAAACAAATGGGGGGAACCATTGACCTGGGACATTCCATTTCTTCAAAGTGTCATTTCCCTCAGTTTAGACCTTTGTGTTAGGCACCAGGAGACCCCTCTACACGGGGAAAACACGGCATGAAGCTAGGCATCCTCAGCCAGTCTGATGCGTTGCTATCACTAGGACCATTTCCACATACCTTTCTAGAGCCTCTGACGACAACCAGGAGCCATGACCTTCACCCAGCCAACCTTGAGGCTGGGTGCCAGTGCACACTTCCCACACAGATCTCCGTGTCCGTGGGCTGTCAACACCCCGCACTTACATTGTGGCTCTTGGGAGGGTAGCTGGCATGCCGCTCTTAACCTTTCAAGACCTACGCCAAAGAAAAGAGCTGTTTATTGAGCACTTACTCCGTGCCAGAACCTCTACAAATCGCTTCCTGTGAATCATCTCACCCAATGTTCGTCATGAGGCTGCGGCAGAGTCTAAAATTATTATCCACTTTTCACAGACATGCTAAGTAAAGCAGAGAATGGTTAGATAATTTTTCGAAGACCGCATGCTGATTAGTGTTGTGGTCAAAACTCAAAGCTGTGCTTCTGCCCCCAGTGACTCTGCTCCTAATCACTGAGTCATGTTGCCTTACATGCACAATAATAGTTTCATTGCTATGTATCACTAAAATGTCTTTATTACATGTTCAACATTAATTTTAAAAATTCATTGTATTCCGAATCTGATTTTGCTTCATCTTGGGATCAAAAATTTTTACCAGGATACATTATTAACTTCGTAATAAGCATCAAAATAAATTATGAAATTCTATTTAGAGGCATTATTTTTACAAACTTGGAAAATCATCTTAATTCTTTTTAAAAATATTTTATTTATTTATTTACTTTTAGATAGGAAGGGGAAGAGAAAGGAAGGGAGGAAAACATCAATGTGTGGTTGCCTCTCGTGCGCCCCCAACCAAGGACCTGGCCCACAACCCAGGCATGCGCCCTGACTTGGAATCAAACCAGCAAACCTTTGGTTCGCATGCTGGTGCTCAGTCCATTGAACCACGCCAGCCTGGACAAATCATCTTGATTCTTCAAACAACTACTGGAAATCCTTACAGACACGAAACAGGGCATAATTAATAATACAATAAAATGTATATGGCTTCCTATTTACTCAGATGGATCTGAGGTTATAAATTAAAACTCCTAGGATGCTAGGAAGTGAGAAACATTCAGCTCAGAATCCAATTATTGCCACATATGAAGACAGTTAGCAATGAAACATTAAACCCAGGGACAATGAACTGAACTCTTCAATCATCTTATAACAAGGTATCTAAGGACAGAAGAGTTGCAGTGAGTTGCAGCCACTCGTAACTCTGTGACTTTTTTAGTAAAATACAGCTAGTGGAAGTAATGGGGGAGGGGTGGAGAAATGGCATTTCCAAGACAGAAATGCTTCTAGGGACAAGTTCTCCGACATGGTGAGGTGTACTTGCCTGTGTAAGTTGAAGAGCCTTGAGTTTCTCTTCTCAGATGTCCTCATGACAAATACCTAGGTCATGGTTTTAAAAGCACTATAATTTATGTCCTGGCTGGTGTAGCTCAGTGGATTGAGTGCGGGCCTGCGAGCCACAGGATCACGGTTCGATTCCCAGTCAGGGCACATGCCTGGGTTGCAGGCCAGTTCCCAGCAGGGGATACACAAGAGGCAACCATACATTGATGTTTCTCTCCCTCTCTCCTTCTCTTCCCCTTTAAAGATAAATAAATAAAATCTTTTTAAAAAAGCACTATAATTTACAAAGCAAGCGCAGCTCACACCACACTTCACATGACTATTTAACATGACTATTGTCTCTTTGATGAACCAACAGATTGATATTTCTAAACGTTTCATTAAATACCACTGTATCACTGAAAGAAATATTCAGCAATCAATTACACCTTGAACAGCCCCAATATAATATATATTATAATAAAGCAAAAATAGTCCTTTGATTAAATTCTATAATTTTATTGCTGACATCATCTTTCATTGAATAAGCACATGGTGCAAAGAACCTAACAACGTTGGAAAAAGCAGAAAGAATCACTAGGAATGAAAGGAGGCAAATTCTTGCTTTATTTATTCCATATTCATAACCAGTTTCTGCCAACAAGTTGGAAGTGGTTTTTTCATTTTTCACTTTTTTTCTCAGCCAATTGGAGTTTATGGCAGTCATCTCATGGATATGTTTTATTATTCCAATTTAACACAAGTTTGAAAAAATTCCAAGATTTTGACACCAATTGTTACAATGTCCACTCATTTAGAAAGAACAATAGTATGGTGGCTTAAAGGTCCCTATATTCTAAACTAATATAAAAAATCAAGGTAGCTAGTGTTTTCCCATGTACAAGAATTTATGTATATTTTCTTGATTGGGCTTCTTCATTCAGTGAAAACTCTATTTTTAAATCACTGAATTGAAGAAAACAAAAAGCAGTCTATTCCCTGATGTGGATTCTACTCATCACTCTCCTGTTTGTGGGCAAAGAGCCACATGCTGCTTGAGAACTTTCTTTTTCAGATTTTCTGCTTCTGCATTCCTCCTGTCTTACATTTCGCACCCCTCTTTCAGTCCTGACTCCACAACTATGGGTAGCAAAGTCACGCCCTAATATTCTCTGATTTCACATTTTCACAGAACTTTTTCACAGGAGCGACAAGCAGTCTCATAGGAAAACCTCTAATCTCCTGTAGGTTCTGCAGAGAGTTGGCAGTCTGTCCAGGGCACTGTCCGTTTGTCACCCAGCGCAAAGAGGGAACCCTATTACCTACAAAGGTATCAGGAAAGTGCTCCCAGCTGAAAGCGTTTACCCAATCCCAATTGTTGTTTGGAAGTCTGAAACACGGAGGGGGTGCTGTTCCGGGAGCTACTGTTGGAAACAATGCAATGCCTGTTTAGAGTGGGAATCAGAACTTGAAAATCTCAGCTGGCCTTAAAAATAATAGCTGAGCATCCAAAAAAGAGTTCTTAAAGAAACATTTATATGCCAGGCATATGTTTTTCATTTTAATAACATTGGTTTACTTTAATAAATATGTAGACCCTAATAATTATTCTCCATATTTTAATATTTCGTATAATTTTTCTGTTTTAGTGAGTCTGCAAAGAGGCTAATGAATAAAAATGTAGGAAAAATATGTATCTGTCAGTACCAAGTTGCTGTGGTTTATGGGCATTGCGAATGCTGCTTTGAAAAAAAAAGTCTGTTAAATAGTAATTGAAAACTGCCCCAATTTTAAAAGAAATGAATGTAGCCATGTCCTTATAGGATAATGTCAGATAAAAAGTAATCATGCTCCCTCTGCAACTGTGTTTGTTGGCATTTATGTAAGAATAATAATGCTTTAAGGTTATATTCATAGTTGTTCACTTAACATAGGATTAACATCAAAATCTTCATAATTATCTAAGATCACCCATTTGAAAGCACTGTAGCAAAACATGTTAGTGGTTACGACACTCTAGCAATTTTAATACTAAACAGATTAACACACATGAAACTAATATTATAATTTGTGCATTGAACAATATGCCAGGCCAAATTTGGGGGGGCAGGGGTAAAGAGAGAATTTTTAGGAAATGGTACCCTTTCTGCTACTGCTTCCTATTTCTTGAACTACTAAAGCCAATCAGCTAGAAAACGCTATGGGAGATATACATGGAAATGCATGACTTCTGGACTTGAGATATTATTCTGTGGCTTCGTCATTACACAATTTTAGGAAACCACCCTTTCTGAGGCTTGCTTTAAATAAAATTGAAAACCAAAATATTACTATAGGAGGGTGATCCAAGAGAATGAAGATACAGTCCAAATGGAATTAGAAACAAACAAAAAATATTTTTGAAGAGTAAGAGTTCACTATGCTTGACAAGAATGGCTATGAATTATTTTATGACCATCAGCCAACAAATGTAGGTCCATACCTTATGCATTTTTAATGACAAAGAAGCATATTTGAGTATGTACCCCAGAGTCTCATAAAACTATTCTTCTGCCTCAACTTCTCCACCTCCTTCAGAAATCAACATGAGAGGAAGATGGGTGGTCATTTAGAAAGTAATATGAAGTTATAAATTAACTACCCCAGGCATGCCCATTTTTTCTTGAATCCATGTGAAAATAGAGTTCACATCTTAGACCTAATTGTTTCATAATCCTTGTTGCATTTGGCTGGATGGGTCAGGGTGGGGTGTGAAATCTTGGAAACTAAAGTGAGCATAAAAATGTGGGTGCCCCCCCACCCAGCCAGGGAGAATGTGTGTTAAAAGGCAGTATCTGCCTAACTTCAGCAGTTCCTGAAGGGGAGGGTAGAAGTGCCCCGGATTTAAATCATGTTGTTTCCACTTATGCAGAGAGAATCCATAAAACGAGATTTATTATCATATTTTCTTTTTTGAAACGTAGTATTTGTTTTTGACTTTAAAAGTGCTCCTCGGTATAGAGCAGAGTAAATATTACATTTTTGTTAAACAGTCGCCAAGCTTTAATTGTCTGTGAAATATAAGGCTTAGGACCTGATTGGAGTTAACTACTGTTCTGCTGAAACCGGCGCGGCTGGCCTGGGCGGGGACCGAACGCACCCGGCGGCTGCCCCACTAGCAGGAGCCGTCCCGCAAGAATCCACGGAGGGCTGGGGACGGCCGAGCGCCTGCAGGAGCCCATCCAAAGGACCTGGAGCTTCTTCTGGATGCTTTAACGTCCTGCCGCAGAGTTAAAGGGACTTTGAACAAAAAGTCAAACAAGAATAAGCAGCTATGGAAAATGTAACGAATCATGCTAGCAGTTTAACAGCGAGCGAGAGGGGGAAATCCAGGAACCGCCAGCAAATACGGGAGAAACGTGTCCCGGGGGCAGAAGAGAGGGGAGAGGAGAGAAAGGAAGCTGCGCGAGGACGCAACAGGATTGCCACATGTGTACTGCAGATTTTTCTGTTCTCGTCTCTACCTCCGTGGTTCCGTCGGGAACCTCGAGAGTCCGGCTCTTTTCGCCGCGCCCTGCGCGCCCTTCGCGCGCGCGTCCGGAGAGGCTCGGCCCCCTGGCGCCCCCTCCCCCGGGCCACCCCCTGCCCCCGGCGGCGGCGGCTCCGCGCGTCGCCTCCTCCACCCGCCCGGGGTGCGGAGGAGAAAGCGGGCGGCTGCAGATTTGCCCCGGTGGCACCGCTGCCACAAGCCAACCCGTAATTGCAAAGCAAACAAGGCTGAAATATTGGGATTGGTCTCAATCGTGACAAGATCTACGCTTTTGCCGCCAATTTGTTTGTGCAGCTCTATTTAAAGGTTCTTGATTGAGGAAATGTTGAAAATAGCGGTAAGGGTTTCCCTAATGAGACCTCGCGAGGGAGGCGGCGGCCTTCGCCCGGCACGGAGGACGCGGTGGGGGAGGGGCGCCGTTAACCCCTTCCTGCCCGCCTCCGGCGAAAAGTCCTGGGAGACCCGCAGGAGGAAGCCGGGGAGGGCGGTCCCTCCCTCCCCGCAGCCGTGGCCGCCTTGGGCCTGAGCGGCGGAGAACTGCCCTCCTCGGCGGTTGTTACCGAGAGGGCGGTGGGATCCAAACGAAAACTTAACCCGGAGGGAGGGCGCGGCCCAGCAGCCAACACAGCGGCCTAAGTCTGGGGTGGCGACTCTGGATGCGCTTCCTGTCCCCTAACAGGCCTGAGCTGCGGCTGCTGCCCCGCGTCTCACTCTGCGTCTCGCGGTCCTGCGACGGCCGAGGCCCTCGTGATCCCAGCGGAGGCGCTCGGTGCCCCAGAAGCGACCCGGCCCTAGTTATTAGGTTGGGTCTTCAGGCCCCTGGAAGAGAGTCAAGAAACCAAAAAGGCAGGAAGAGAAAATACATAAATATTTATCGAGAGCAAACAGATCTCGCTTAGTCTTCCCTAAACACCCTCGAGGTCAGTGTCGTTACCCCCTTGTTCAGATGGGGAAACTAAGGCCTAGAGAGAAAGCGGCGCGGGTCAGTGGGGAGCCCAGAGTCCGACGTGCCGGCTCTGCCTCCGGAGCCCAGGAGGTCAGGGGAGTACCGGCGAGGCTGGACTGCGTCCCCCACTCTCGGATCCAGAGCTGGCTGCCGCAGACCCAGTGCCACTGCGATCAACGGGAGGAGGCCTTCCCTGGCCCTCCCATTAGCTGAGAGATGTAGACCTGCTCCCTAATGGAGGGCGATGCCCTCCTCTACTAGCTCTAGTCGCCTTCAAAATAAAAACCAATTCGACTGCTATTGGAATAGCGAAACTCACCTGGTTGCTCGGAATCACCCTTTCACACAAGCTGTTGAAGTACCTACTGGCTTCAGTGCATTGATTGGTCCCTCCACGGCCCACAGGAAGTGCCCAGAGGTCCACCGGAGAGACCGGAGCAGCAGCACCAGAGAGAAGTTCAGAAGGAAGAAATCTGATTTGAGGGAGGAGAGAGAAGGGAAGCTACATCTGGAAAGGACTCCTGGAGGAGGTGGCATTTCAGCTGGGCCTAGAAGAAACACAGAAGTGCGAGAGAGAAGAGTTCGATAGCTGTGCTGGCAAGTCAAGGGGTGCCAGACCCACAGTTGGCCACCTGCTGCCATCTCCCGCCTGGTCCTCTAACTTGTAGAACTGTGAGCTGATCAAACCCTGAGCCAAAGTTCCAGTCTTTCACCAGATTGAAAACTTGGGACTTGTGCACAACACCAGTGGCTAGACTTTGACCCTTCCAGAGCCCTGGACCTGGGCCAAGAAAGCCAAGGTCAGGGGTAAAAATGAGACTGGGGGGTGCTCTCACCAGAGCTCTTAGGGCCACAGGAGCCCAGAGGGATCTGGTCAGAGATGTAGCTCCGCCAGTCTGAAGTCTGTCTTTCTGGAGCCACAGGCAGATGGAGACTGGGAGAAGGAGGACCCCTGGGTGGCAGAGGAGGCCTGGCTTCGGTTGGACTTCCCCAAGAATGGCCTGCACCTTCTGTCGGCAAAACAAAAAAACACCAGTGTCACCCATTTAGTGAAGCCTCCAAGTGTGTTCCGAATGGAATTCTGCTTTTCTTGCATAAAACCAATTCTTTCGTTTGAAGTTGGAGGCTCTGCAAGCAGAATGCAATTCCATGTTTTGTTCCTAGAGGTTTGGGCCTGTGTTAACTTAAGTGGGCACTCACACAAGTATCAGAAAGAAAACCATTCTCTTCTGGAAAATGGAACAAAGTAGCGCCTCTCCAACCGTGGGGCCGATATACAATCTGTAACAACAATTAGCCTCCCAGTGCTGCGCATTTCCAGCAAGCATCCTGCCTTCTCTGTTTATAACTTTTCTGCCCGCAATTATTTTTATTTTAATTCTCTGTCACTTTAACAGAAACCAGAGCCTTTTCTTTTCATGTTTTGTACACAGCATGTTCATTTTGATAAGATGTTCTTTCCTATCCTCTTTTAGCTCGCCGTTCCTTGTTTAGAGTTCTGTATCAGGAGTTTCTAATATTTCTTTCTCTTTCTCTCCCCCTCTTTTTAAGAGTTTGTCCCTGTCTTGCTTTATTTGTGTGAAATTTAGTTTGAAGGGAGATCAGAGAGAGCAGGAGGGGTCTGTAATAAGAGAATGACCGAATGACCCAAAGGCTGATTATCTGTCATTAACTGGAGACTCGGTATACCCAAATTACCAGGGAGACCTCAGTCTGCCGGATCCTTCCCCAGCCAGAAAGGCGAGTGTGGAATGCACACACAGAAACAGGCTGGTGACATTGCAAATGAAGACACCCTGCTCACACGTTTTCTTAAGGGGGTCTCCTTCAAAACTCACCTTGGGTTCAGTGGGCAAATTTATTAGATCCTGACATGTTGTATACACAGGTTAAAAAAAAATCTCTGCTGAAAGATTAACTTTAACATCTCTGTAACTTGGTGTGTGTGTTGTTTCGTTAGGCCCAAAATTGCAGTTAATTTTCTAAGCTCCAGAGAATATTGAGAAATCAAGGCAAGCTGCTTTTGATCTGCTCACGCTGCTAAACCCAAGCCTTGTAAAAATCGAGGTTTGCCATTAATATTGACAATAAAAGTGTTTCTTTTTGTTAACCTGAAACCTAACCATCCTGGCTCAAGTCCCTTGTCTAGAAGCAAAGGCCCTAGGAGAAAGTAGAAAGGGTTTGGGAGAAACTGCCCAGGCTAGAAAAATCCATCTGTGTGGATTTGCAGAGGAGGCCTCAGACCAGGACTTCCAGGAATGCAAGCACACTGCACTCAGAACTGGCCATGGCCTGGCCCTCAAGTCACAAACCAACCTTTCAGTCCCCGAAACAGTTTGTCCAAAGCCCCACCTTTTAAATTGCCCTTTTCTTTCACTTCTTCTTCTGAACACCAGACGGGACTGCAGACCAGTTGAAGTCCATTACTTACTACTTCCACAGAGCACGTACGCAAAGTTACAATTACTTCCTCGTCTGAAGGCGAATGATTTCCTCCCGGCTTGGAAGAAAATGCTGCTAATGTGGATGGAATTTGCTTGAAACCAGAATGTGGATGAGGACTTAACATAAGTCCTGTGGGATATATTTTCTTATGCCACTTGTGCTCTAAACTTTATATTTTACTACAAAGTAGCAAAGGTCAGATTTACAGTACCTCTTAGGGCCCCTCTAATAACATTCATAACACATCCCATATAAGCATCATACTGCCTCTTGTGGGGTCTTCCCATGCCCATGATCCTTTATTCTTTTCCGTTTGAGTAAGCATTTCAGTTTGACAGGCTAGGATACCCAGCAAAGTATTTAATTCTCTCTTATCAATGAAAATCCTTCCAGACCAGCTGAATATCTTCCAGTTAACATGGAGATCTAGTTATTAATTATTTGGAGAAAATGAAAATTCCCAATGCCAGTAATCTTGAATATTAAGATTTTTCTTACATGTTGTATACATTAAACTTACACAATATTATATGTCAATTATATCTCAATTTTTTTTAAAAAAGGTTTTTTTCTGAGAAGAGTTAGGATAAGCCAGTATCTTATTCTTCGTCATCAGTCTTAGGTTCAGTAACATCAAAAACCTTGTAAATCTAAACCTTGCTGGAGGCAAATTAGAAGGGAGGGGAAGAGAGAGGGGAGAAAGAGGAGAGGAGGGACAAAAGAGAGGGACTATAGAGGGGAAGGGGGAGGGAGAGGCAAAACTGGGCAGATACACAGGCACCAAGCAAGTCTCAGTTTTCTCCACCGACTTAAATGTCTCTTAATCTTAACTAGACTAAAGGACTAACGAGCAATCGGCCCCTCCTTAGTCAGCACTGCAGTTGGGTCAGCCCCTCCCCACCCCCAACTCCACAGAACTGCTCTGGGTGGGGAAGAGGTGGGAAGAGGGCTCACTCATCAATATCTTGCCCCCAAACCCAAAATCCAAACAAGAAAATGCTCAAGAGAAACACAACCTCTTAAGAGCCAAGGGAAGCTTTTCTTGCCCTTCATTTCTGAAACAGGCATAAAAGTCCAATCGAACTTGGTTCCGCTCTGCGGGTGTGAACCCCGTGAGCAGCACCTCATTTCTGGAGCCACTGGCACTTGCCATGTCTGTCGACAACTATTTCCAAAAAGGAAAACAAGGAATTGAGGGTTTCCTTGTTTACGAAACATGGGTTAGAGAAATCCTTGCCACCACGCCACTCAGGCAATAGGCGGCCTCCTAAGTGCCCTAAGGGCTCTGAACCTCATCAGCTAGCATGTAAAAGTGACTCAGTCCCACCCTGGTACAGGCAGGAGGGCAGGACCATCTGGGTGTCACATGAAGCACCGTCCTTGGAGCAGGTGGGGCTAGGGTTGCATCTTCAAGAACATATTGCTTCTTCTGTCACCTTCTGGGTTTGATGCGTTTCTGGGGTTTTTTAGCACACTCGGGGATCTCTCATTATAAATAGGGGAGTGTTCGGGTTCTTCGACGTTGGTTGGGAAAATAAGGTAAAACGAGATTTGAAAAATGACGAAGGGACTTGAGCCATACTTCCCGTAAACATAAAATGTGTGTTTATGGCTCTCTGGCCTGGTTCCTTTCGGGTCCAGTTTACTTTGAGTTCTCATGAGCAAACACAAGATACTTACTGCCCTTGCCTTTGGAATAATAAATACCTCAATAAGATCTGTATTTCCCCTGAAAACAGACTGAAGTTTTTTTTTAAAAAAATATTTAGTTCAAACCAGATTGATTTTAAAAGTAGTATCTCACAAGATGCAAACGTGTGCGGGGGAGTGCTCAGCCTCTCTTCTGCTCTTTGAATCTTCTCCACGGGAAGGGGTGGGAGTGGAGGGAAAGGGACAGAGACATGGGCACAAAAGAAATGTTTGAACCCGGTTCTGTCTGTTTAGCTGGAGGCAGATGTAAGGCACAGCACAGTGCGTAAGTACAGCATCAGCTAGGACCTGGAAGACGGGGACAGAGAATCACAAACATTCTCCCAAACCAGGGTAGCCCCCCTGGGAAGTGGACCCCGGACCGACCAGGGTAAGACAAGTTGCAACCCCTGGTCTCGGAAAAGGAGAGGCAGGAAGTCTGCCTTTGCCAGGATTCCTCCCCTGGGCACCCCTGCTAGGACTGCCACCAGCCGGGCCCTCTGAGTGCTCGGGAAATGTGCCCTTTGGGGAGCACACACCAGAAGCCACACTCCTATGCCCTGCGGTGGGGTCACTGGGCTGACAGCTAAGCCTGGAACTCTCTCATCGCCACCACCGCCATCATTTCCTCACTACCGCTTCTCGGGAAGGCACAGGTCAGCTACATGGAAGGAAAACTGGAGGCGGCATCTTTGCCTCACAGCTTTCCAAAGCAGCAAGCTAACTCAGTTTCCCAATAGAGATACTGGAGAAAAGGTGTCAAGGAGAACACGAAGAGGGGAACATGGCCACATTTGCTTGAGAATTCAGAGTGGAGCTCGGCTAGTCTGGCCTCTGAGTCAGTAAATAAAGCTGAAGACAGTCGAGCTCACCGTCCTGTCCCTGCCTCCAAGCCGCCTTTCTAAGGCCATCGCCCCTGCTTTTGGCTTTCGGAGATAAACGAAGCCCTGCACCCTTGGACCACATTAATTACCTGATAATGACACTGTCAGTGAGGACTGATGCTCAGATTAGCATCTTTTATGACTTTTTTCTGTCCCATGGGGTCCATCTCTTTTATCACTGGCCCTGCTATCTGGGACCATGAAGGGACTCACTCATTCTGTTGTTGTTGTTGTTTCAATGAAAAGACCATGAGAAAGGCAAGTTCTGAAGCCTTCGCCACTGAGGCCACTTGCCTCTCACGGACACAGCATCCTATTCTCCAACTCACCCCTCTCCTGGGCCTCTTCTTCCTCTGCTCAGTTCTCAAAACTCCCTGTGGATCTGAAAGCAGACTAGCAGCTACTCTTTGAGAATTTTTATCTGTTCCCAGCCAGGATGCAACCATCTTACTTTGTCTACCTGCTCTCAGGGCCTAGATGTGTTTTTATAAACAGATCTTTTTTTTTTTTTATGTATCAAATGTCAGGGGATTGAACTACCAGTATTTACACATTCAGGGTTTGCCTCTGGGTGAAAATGTAAACAGAACCCCGACCACACTACTTACAGTCTTTCGTAGAAGAACACGGGTTTAGAAAGACTCTCCTTGTGTCCAAAACTGCAGACCCACCCAAGTTGGGGGTTTGAAACGCTCGATCCCTGTTTGGTTCAGAGCCCAAGTGTAAGCTCCTGGCACTTCCCAATGACTTTGTCCCAAGCCACTCTCCATTCCCTGCTCTCTGCCCTAAGACATTTTGCTGAGGGCATCCAGTGACGCTGACGTCCAATGGGACAGAATGCGCCTCATATGGACACCCAGCCTGTTTCCACGTCCCTGAGTTCCTTCCCCTGTCCTACTGCCCCGAGGCAGCAAACCTAAAATAATACTTCTCAGTGCTGTTGTGCTGGGGCCTGGAATCCCTGGCAGCACAGGGATTGGATGCCCCCCTAACCCTGCCCTCCTCTCGCTGGACCTTGCCTTCCATCCCTGAATTATACACCCCATGGGAAAGCACCCAGAGGGCAAGGAGAGGCCTGCCTTCGAAAGACGATGACCAAGGTGGCATGGTTGGTGGACCCTGGCCAGGCCCAGCAGCGTGTTGCAGGCTGCCCAAGCCTGCAGGAGCTTCTACATAGTCTTCCCTCCTGCCCCTCTAACTTGCAGCTCGCGGGCTTCTGTGGGCACCCTTTTCCACACCGGAATCTATCGAGTGGGGTCCTCCGCGACCATCTATGTACAGCAGCTTCCCCTGGAGGCTCCTGGCCAAGCCCGGGGGTAACTTCAGCTCCTGACACTGTCCATTCCCACCGCCCCTCACCCGACCAACGAGTCTCCTGTGATCCTTCTGCAGCCGCTCCCGCTGGAGGGCCGTGGGCCGGAGCCCTGCGGCCCCGTGACTTACAAGTAGAGATCCACTGTCCGTTCTAATGCGTTCAAGATCGCCACTGCCAGCAGTCTAAACATGCACGAGCCGTCCTCCTGGCCTGCCTCTTAAACCGGTGTTTAATGGTTCCTCTCCGCTAACTAAACCTGCTTTCCACAGATGCCCGCTTTTATGGGAGAGGCAGGAATGCGGAGATATATTTATATGTTTGTTCATAAAAACTGGAAAATAAGCTCTGAACACGCTGTAAAAAATATTCAGTTACTTACCAAACAGGCTAGTTAAACCAGGGGAACACCAGTGCCGGCCACATCACCAATTCGAGGAATCGAGGTGCCTGCGCTTTGAAATCGCCCAAGGTCTTCCTGAGGACTGGTGTCCCTGAAGAATATGGAAATAAGAGGATTTTCCATCAGCCTGACCGTTCCCCCGGGGGTCTCGCCCGTGACCTCCAAAAGCAGCCACAATAACAGGAGCCGCACCCAGTGCCCGCGCCCGGATTTCGGCGGTGGGTAAGTGAAGGAACACGGAGCCGGGAGTTCCCAGCCTGTGCCCAAGTCTAAGCCTCAGCCGTCGCTGCCGCCGCGCCCTGCGCCCCTCTCGGCTCGGCCGCCCCTTTGTGGGGGTCCTGCCGCCTCTGCTCTCGGCCCCGCACAAAACTGCACCCGAATGCCAGCTGAATTTCTTGCCTCGGTTACCTATCCAACTTCGAAAAGCAGTATCTACATTCCTTTTATTTAACTAGGAAAAGAAAAAAAACGGAGTGATACCGTACCTGGTTTGAGATTCTTCAATATTTGAGAGGTGGGGGGGAAATATTTTAATAATGAAGCATCTGTTAAACACTTGCATTAACCTCTGGCTGATAAAAAAGTTTTTTTAACCCTGCCCCCCCTCGTTTTAATTATCTTATGGTTATGAAGGGGCAGCCAATCCTAGGAGAGGACCTCGGCAATTAGCAAAAAGAACATCAAAAAGTTTTATTGCGGAGGGAGCGAGGCGCCGCCCCCGCCGCCCCGGGATTGGCGTGAGGAGCCTCTGACGACATATATTAACCCGAGCGGCCCTAAAGATGTAGCTGTACATGGAGATCTTGCTGGGAAAATTCGCCTGGTCCCCTCGCGGCGTCCAGCCCAGAACCGCCGCCGCCGCCGCCACCCGGGAGCTCCCGTGGCCGCCGAGCAGACCCCTCTGGCAGCCGGAGCCCAGGGCCTTCGCGCTGCAAGGCGACCGCAGGGCCCCAGATCCTTCCCCCGAAAGGAGAGGATCTGAGAAAATGGATGCACTGAGACCTCTCTGAAAACCCTCCGAGGGAGCCCTAGAGGAGCGAGGACACGTTACTCGCAGCTAAAATCACATTCAAGGACCAAAACAACCACCGCCAAAAATTTCATTAAAACAATAAGCGCCCAAGAACCCAGATCGGGCCGGTGGGGGGAGGGGAAGGGGCGGGAAGGGGAGGGTCGCACGAAGGGGGCCTCACGGTGAGCAGTCGACCCCGCCGCCTCCCTGCAGAGCCGGGCCGGCTCCTCCAACGGCGGCTCGGACTCGTCCCGGGACTCGGTGCCAGGAGCGCGGCCGGGGCGTGGAGCCCCGCGACTCCGAGAAGCAGCCTCGCGGGAGCCGGGCAATTTTGCATGAGCACCCGAAGATTCGGCGTCCCCTCGGCACCCCGGGAAGCAGCAGCCGGCGCGCGGGCCGTGGAGCAAGGCGGGAGCCGGCGGCGGCGGCCAAGGGCGCACGGTGCCGGGACCAGCTCGCCGCGCCCCATGGGGAGTCGGCGGCCGCAGCGCTGCTGAGGCGGGCCCGGCCGGCCAGGCGGGGGGCCGGGGCCCGGGCTGCAGCAGCCCCCTCTGCGGCTGCCGGGCCGGCCCGGGCGCCCCGGGGCTGGGGGGTGGGGGGTGGGGGAGGCCGCCGAGCGCCGAAGCAGGGGCCCGGGCCCAGGGGGCGGCGGGGCTGCGCGCACGCTGGGGCGCGTGGAGGGGCGCGGAGGGCGAGATGAGTCTGGTGGGGGGCTTCCCCCACCACCCAGTGGTGCACCATGAGGGCTACCCGTTCGCCGCTGCCGCCGCCGCAGCTGCCGCCGCCGCCGCCAGCCGCTGCAGCCACGAGGAGAACCCCTACTTCCATGGCTGGCTCATCGGCCACCCCGAGATGTCGCCCCCAGACTACAGCATGGCTCTGTCCTACAGCCCCGATTATGCCAGCGGCGCCGCCGGCCTGGACCACTCCCATTACGGGGGGGTGCCGCCGGGTGCCGGGCCCCCGGGCCTGGGGGGGCCGCGCCCCGTGAAGCGCCGGGGCACCGCCAACCGCAAGGAGCGGCGGAGGACTCAGAGCATCAACAGCGCCTTCGCCGAACTGCGCGAGTGCATCCCCAACGTGCCTGCCGACACCAAACTCTCCAAGATCAAGACACTGCGCCTGGCCACCAGCTACATCGCCTACCTCATGGACCTGCTGGCCAAGGACGACCAGAACGGCGAGGCGGAGGCCTTCAAGGCGGAAATCAAGAAGACAGATGTGAAAGAAGAGAAAAGGAAGAAAGAACTGGTTAGTACCAGGGGTCAGTGGGCAGTGGGTTTGCGGGGTTCGAGTGGCTGGTGCTCCCTGTCTCTTTTCACATGGGTTGAGCAATGGCATCCTGCTTTCTTTGGCTGCCTCCTGAGCCTACGTCGTTTGCACCAGCTCTCGGTAGGGATGGTTTTCCAAAAAGGCAGAGGAGGTGAGGGGAGGGTGCCAGCAGGAGAAGGAGGTTAGGTAAGAGGGGTGCCTCGCGCTGGCTATCTTTCCTCCGGGTTACCGCTGATCTCCCAGGCGCTTAGGGCGGACCTCGCAGTCTCAGGGTCGCGCCTGATCTTCCGATAGCACTGGCCCAGAACCCTCATTCTGTGACCTTTGGAACCGCATCGGGCCTCCAATCCAGTGCTTCGAGATACTCCAAAAATAAGTCTCCCATAAACTCTCCATTCCAATTAGGTTACTATTGATTCCATTTCTACCTTTTGAAAACGAGGCCGCCACTGATTCTAAGAGAGTTTTATGGTTGTTCTTACTGTGCCCCGAAGACATAAAGCTAAACACGAAATAAGCACTTTTAAGGTCAAAATGCAGCTGCACTTTCTCTTTGGGCATGAGGTTAAAATGCTGTTTATCAGATGAGTACATTTGATGGGTATTTCTTCCTTTATTTGCATTGACCTGCACATTTTAAGACAAAGAGTAAATATTACTATGATCACTGTTAACAATAACTCGAAATTATAACTGAAAATTAGTTTTCCCAAGTCCCTACCAAGTTCTCTTAGGGTGATGGTGCTCAGAGCAAGGCGGTTGCCAAAAGGGACCTGAAAAATAATCCCTTTTGTCGAGTGTTTCTTCCTTGGGGCCTGTGGCGCTTTAGGCGCTGCATAAACGAGTGACCTCCAAAATGCCCAGGGGTTTCAGAGGCCTTGGAGGAGAAGCACTGCTGAGCTGGTGGCGGAGAGCCGAGGGCCCACAGGCCCAAGCCAAGGCCAGGGAAGTTCTTCCTTTCTTCCTGAGAGTGCGGATGTGGGATTGCGATCGAAACCGGGGAAACCGCATTTAGCGCTGACCCCGATAAGGGCCCCCAGGTCTCCATAAAGGACCTGAAAACGGGTGATTGCTTATAAACGTGCCGATCTGATATTTGAGGGTTGCAGGCGCTTTGAGGCCTGGGCTGTAGCTAGGACAGCGCCAGTCTTCGTAGCCTTTCCGCAGGGGCTAGAAACGAAAGCCATCGCACCTTCCATGCCTTCCTCCCTGTCTCACTATCTTCTCGAGCCCGGGGAGCATGGGGGTGGCGTGGAACCAGGTTTCCTCTCTGAATTTCTCTTTCCACTTTTCTCCCCCTCGCCTCCCTTCTGCCCAGAATGAAATCTTGAAAAGCACAGTGAGCAGCAACGACAAGAAAAGCAAAGGCCGGACGGGCTGGCCGCAGCACGTCTGGGCCCTGGAGCTCAAGCAGTGAGGAGGAGGAGGAGGAGGAGGCGGAGGAGAGCGCTAGTGAGCTGGGGCCCAGGAGCCGGATGTAAAGCCAGGACTCCGGGCAAGCTCTACGCGCTCCCACCCAAGGACTACTTGCATTTGGAGTCATCCGGTTTATTTATGTGCAATTTGCCTCCCCTCTCTTTGCCCCGCTTTGAGGCATCCGCTCCCCATCTCCCCCTTCAAAAATAGTGGATATTTGAAGAAAAGCATTCCATATTTTAATATGAAGAGGACACTCCCGCGTGGTAAGGGATCCCGTCGTCTCGTAGATTCTCTGTGTTTGAATGTTCCCCCCTGGCTGTGTAGACACCAGCGTGGCCCCTGCCCACCCACCCTTCCACATAACAGACAGAGGACATTGGTGTGTATGTGAAGTGTATCTTTAATAATTGGCCTTTGGATATAAATATTCCTGGGGATTATAAAGCTTTATTTCAAAACGGAAAGCGGGGCCGCTAACATTTCCGTTGGGGGCGGTATCTCGTGCTGTCGTTTCATCCGTGGTTGTTCTCTATTTGAAGATGTTTCCAACAGCTACTTGTTTTGTGCACTTCCGTCCTCTAAAACTAAGTGGAATTTAATTAATATTGAAGGTGTAAACGTTGTAAGTATTCAATAAACCACTGTGTGTTTTTTTACAAAACCCCAATCTTTTAATAGTTGATACCTCAAAAGAGTTTTGAAAACAAAACTGTTATATTTGTTTTCATAATATTTAAAGTATTCAGAAGTAAACTAAATTATCATGATTGCCTCTAACTTTATGTGAAAGAGTCAGTGATTTCGACCAATCAACTTGAGCAGTCGTCCCCCCAGGGAGTGGTGGTCCCAAAAAGAGACGGGTCCTTGATGAAAATCTTGCTACAGCCCTGGGCTCCTCCCTCCTGACCACCCTCCCCCCCAAACCCCCAGGAGAACCCTGAGTTGTCTGTAGGAGGAGGGTCTGGGCTGGAGAAAGGCCTCAGTCCCCCCAGAAGGTGGAAAGGTGTCCTTGTTTTCCTGAAATCAACCAGAAGCCATTTGGTGGGGACCTAGGCTTCTGTTGGGGAGCGCGTTTTCAGCTGAGGAGGTTTGGAGAGGATCCCAGGCATTAGAGCCTTTAACTCAAAATATAGGGTTTTCATCTAAGAAAGGAGAGAGGAAAAGGAAAGAGAAAAGAGGAGGTGACGCGTGGTCTCGACGGCGTGGGGGTGGCGGGGGAGGAGTGGTGTGGACTCTCCTCTGAGCAGGCCGGGGGGAGAGGGAGGGCCTTCGGAGAAGTCCCTGATTAGGTAGCAAAGAACTGAGGTAACACCAAGTAAGAAATCTCGAACTCGACCAAGGGTTTAAAGGGGGTGGGTGGTGGGAGCCCGATTTACAAGGCGCTACAGGGAACTCAATGTTAACTGCGCGGTGTCTGAAGTCTTCCCGGCCGCATGCCAGCCTAGCAAGCGACTCCCTGCCCGACTACCAGCCCCGGGGGACTGCACCCCGCCCGAGGTTTGGTCCCTCCGAGTCCCAGCACGACCCGGAAGGAAGTCCCCGAGGCCTCCTTCGCCCGCCGAGGGCTTGGCTAGAGCCTGAACCCCCGCGCTAGGAACCAGGGATGGCGTGCCTTAAAGGACTCGGCGGGCCGGGGAGGGGGGAAAGGGGGAGGAGGGATTGAGGAGTGGGGAGGGGGGAGGGAAGAAAGGTGAAACGTATTAAAAAGCGGTTTGTTTCATGAAACGCCACGTATATAAATCTGGTGTTAGGGAGGCTTGCCAGAGGCTTTCCATCTTGGAACCCATCCTCGGGGTGATGTTCGCACCTCGGCTTCGGGCGCAGACCCTCCCCTCACATCCCAACGGTTCCCACGTCTGGCCGGTGCCCACTCTGAGCGCGCCGCCTGCAGCAGGGGACTCCGCAAGTGCCCGGGGAGCGACAGCGAGTGGCTCTGCGGGTCTCTTCTGCGGGCAGCTGACAACGCGAGGGCGAGGGGTTAGAACAACTCGACCAAAACGATCTGAACTTTCTCCCCTCGGGTCAGCCGGCGCTGGGCCGACGTGGTGGGCGCGGGGCTGTGTTTACAGACACTTGCCTTTGTTTATAGCGCTGGGGGGCAGAGGGAGGCGCGCCCTGATTTTTCTATTACTCTCCGGATCCCTGTCCGTTTGACCGAGTGGCTCCCTCCCTCTCCTACCTCCTGCCACCTTTGGCATTTTTACTTTAATCCGTTGAAGGGAAAGACACCAGCCAGATCTTAGGGGTCGCTGGAAAGCGTCTCCCGAAGTAGTGGAGTGAACGGTGGGGAGGCGGGGAGGTTTTCAGAACGGGAGCCAGGAAGGAGTTATCTTCATCATGCATGTGTGCTAGCGCTTGACTTGAGTAGCTGGTCTACTTCGCCATCTGGGCCTTCATGCATTTTTGCTAGTTTCACACTTTTTCTGGTTTATTAAACACCAGCTGAAGGGAACCAGACAACTCTGGCGGCACCGTTGGGACAGGCCAGCTTGCTTCTACACAAGCTTGTAAACCCACTCTCAAGAAATCCGCTGTCTTTTTCCGGCCCGGGCCCGGGCTCCCCTCTCCTCTCCTTTCCTCTCCTGCCTACCACACTGCTCCCTCCTGCCCAGCAGCAGCAGAAGACCCCACTCTTCAAACCACCTCAACATTCCTGTCCGTCAGGAACCCGAAAGCCAGACCTGAAGCAGGACCGACAACCCAGGAGCCCAAACCGCCTAACCAGAGGCACACCCTAAAAGGCCCGACACTCCCACCGGCAAAACACGCAGATTATGAGTCACTCCAGCCTCCCAACATCCCTGCTTCATGTTGTTAAGTGAGCAAGTGAGTGGTAGGTTGGACAGGCAGGCGTTTCTCATGCGCATGGGGCTCCCATGCTTTTCTCTTCTACACAGTTATATCTGTTTTTAACTCCCTTTCTTTCTCCTTAAAAAAGTTTTCAAGTTCCTGCCTTGCGGGATGGCTAAAAGGTCTCTGTTTTAATTGCTCGGATAATGTGGTTGCTGCCATTTTGTTAAAAGCAATCACTCCTGCAGCGAAATCACAAGCTCTCTAGACAGGCCGGAGCCGACAAAAATGCAGGATTTGACGTTAAAAGCTAAATGGGAAGCTGGGGCGGCGGAAGGTAAATTGATGGTAGATCTGGCTGTCAGGGTTGGGCCCCAGACCGCCGCGCAGGCCCAGCGCCTGATAACCCTGGAGCACAAGCCGGGCTAGGGCTCACTGCTGTGTGTGTGTGTGTGTGTGTGTGTGTGTGTGTGTGTGTGTGTGTGTGTGTGTGTCCCTACAAACCCATTCTCAATTTTCTTGGGAAGTGATTTGGAAAACTCAACAGAGGGGGACCTAAGCACACTCCGTGTTCCCGGGCTCGGTTTTCCAGGACTTTCACCCCCCGCCCCCCCCAGCCAGGATACTGACGGCAGCTTTCAGAGCTTTTTCAGGTCAAGATGCCAAGAAGATGACAACCAGATCACCTGATGTTCTTCTTGCCTTCTGAATTCCGGAGGTCCCCCCTTCCAAGGATCCATGGGGAGTTCCAGCTTCTGAGTGGAATAGCCGGTGGATAGGGCACCTGGGAAGGGTGGACCTCCAGCCCAGGCTGCCCTCTTCAAGCGTAGGAGGGTCGTGCAGCTTGGGGGTCTCCACCTAAGGTGAGTGAGTGCAGTAGTGGGGCCAGTGACGGCAGGACCCACTCCCCACCGTGATGATCGCGGAGCTGGCATCTCACCCAGCTGTTAAGGTAACAGGAGGGTGAATATGTTGTGTGCACACGTATTTTGCAGGATAGAGTGTCGAGGGTAAGAATGAGCTCCAGTGCAAAGCCACAGGGATTGGAAGGAGGCCTTCGGGCTGCTTTTCAGAGAGAGCCGTTCCACTTGAGAGAGCTTGAGATGCGTGTGCAGGGGACAGTAAACTGTGCAAAGTATACCACAATAGCGTGGACAGTGTTTGCATTGCGGGTCTACAAAGCGCGGGAAACTTCTCAGTCACCCCTGTGCCTTTAAGGAAACGATGTGTCTAACGCCGCGCGTGCGGCTGGCGATTTTCTCTTCCACAGCTGCCGTGTGCTCTCCCTGCCCGCCAGTTCCGCCCACGTGCCTGGATTTGGAAAAGAGACGAGTGGTAGACGCCAAGAGATGATCTGGAAAGACGGCTTGTGGCCTCTGCCCTGTAGAGAGCTGAATCTGAGCACTGCCCGGCTTTTCTGGATCACTTGGCCTGAGGGAACTCAACCACCAGACCCAACTCTTGCGGTTCGGATCCCAGTGCCAGGAACGGATACTACGGGGTCTTAGGGACCAATAGGACGCCTGGCCTGTCGGAGCCCAGGATCCCTTGGAGAGAGAGACACTGGAGCCGCGCTCAGGCTGCGGCCCAGGACCAGGGCTGGAGCTCAGCCGCGCTGTAGAGTCTACGTCTACGGGCAGAAAGGGGGACAAGGTGTTTTTTAACTGTTTGCACGGGGAGGAGGGGCGGGGAGCGAACTCCCGGAGAGGAAGCGAACCCCACATTTCCGGGGGCCGAACGGCGCGGAGCGCGCCTCCCGACCACCCGCCCGCGGCGCAGCGCGCACTCCGCTCCGGGCCGCCGCCGGCCGGGGCCCAGCCAGCAGCCCGCGGGCGAGCGGCCAGCGCCGGGCGGGCTCCGGGCTCGTGGCCGCGGCAGCGCACCGCGGTCTGACGGGCGTGCGCGCGGAAGTTAGGCCGCCCCTGCTCCCGCGTCCTTCCAGCAGAGCGCCCCCTCCTCTCCCCCCGAGCACGACCCCCCTGCCCTGCACACACATTCTCTTCAAATTCTCCCGGCATTGGGGTCGCTTTGATGATCAGATGGTGGAGCCCTGATTACAAATTTATTCCCGGCCGCTCCGTCCGTCTTTATCTCCGCTATTAAGGACATCTGGGAGTGATTAGCGCCGCGCCCGGCCGCGCTGCCTATCTCGCCGCGGCGGGGCCGGAGCCTCGCTGACGTCAGGGCAGACGGCTCGGAGCCACCCCGGCGGAGCTGGGTGTAAGGGGCGGCCGCTCGGCCAAGTCTTCCCCCGGCCAGGCCGGCAGCTGGAACTCGCCGCTCGCCTGTGCATTGGGACTCTCTAAGTTTGTATTTTTAGCCCAGAAGACGTTTTTTTTGCTTTCCTTGTTTAAGGTGAGGCAGAGCCGGTTAACTTTTCCACTGTCCCTCCTCCCCACTTTAAATTTTCCAACTCTCAGGACCGGTGCATTCCGCCTGGAAAACCTCCCACATCCGGCCCTGACCGGCGGGCTAGGGTGCCGTTCTCCTGCGCTAACAGCCGAGGCCCTTGCTGCGGTGCCCGAGTCGGCCAAGGGGGAGGGGGAGGGGAGGAGGAGGGCCCCAGGGGGTCTAGGCCACTCTTAGGGGCGCCCTCCCTGCACTGGCACCCGCTTGACCCCTACAGCCTTCGGGGCTAAAATAGTGAGAGTCTCTGCCTAGTGGGGTGGAGGGCTAATTACAGACCAGAACTTCTCTCCAAGCCTCCGTCTTTGCACCTGCTGTAAACACCTGATGGGTCTAAGGAGCGGATGCCCTAGACCCTCCTCAGCCTCCCTGCCCCTTACCACGCCAGAGGTGTCCTTGGCGCAAAACACTGACACAAGCATAACTGGTAGGAGCTTTGCCCCGCACTGTGTCTCAAAGATCAGAGCAGCGACTGGATGGATTCAGATAGTTCCTGGACAGAAGGCCACACCTCAGACCTCCGCCGCTGGCACTTGGGCCACTGTCCTGGTCGCTGGGATGAGCCAGCTCCAGAACCCTTTACACTGGAGCTTCCCACACCTAGCTAGTTATCCGAAATCCCCAAAGACCTTGAAAAGATGATACATTCAGCCTTTATTTCAACTCCTCCTTCACCAGAAATTCTGATTTAGCAGGTCAGGGAGGAGATCCGAAGTCTGCAATGTTCAAAAGCGTCTCCCCCCAACTCAGGGCATTTGGGAACCACAGCCTGAGGCCACACACACCCACCGCAGCCCGTCTCTCACCCTTGGCACTCTCTCAACCCCCGACCTGAAACACTGGACGATTTGGGGTGGCCTTATCAAGCAGGAGGTGGGGGGAGGGCACGACCCGAAGTATTTAAAGTCTCGACAGGGAGAGAATTGGCCATATCATGGATCAGTTCTGTACCTCAATTTAAATGGTCAATGCAAGGACTCAAAGCAAATCCAGAAAATGCTTTTCATTTGCACACAGGCTAGAAAGACTAAGCTTAGTGTTTACTCAGAGACTACGGTGAATGGTGAACTTAGTTAGAAAATAAGTCAGAGCCCATGTTTTGAGTGTAGTGACAAGAAGCTCTATTTGGAGGGCCAAGGTTATCAAATGTAAACAGGAAATCCAATGGAGAAAATTTCCCAAATGTTCACCCCTCCTCAATTCTTCAAGGCACTCAAAACACCAGCCTCCAAAGTGACTTCATGTAATCTGGAACGGAAGAGAATCATTTCCTCATAAGTCAGTGAAAACGTCACATTTGAGAGAGCTTGGCTCCCCCTTCCACCCACCCTTATCCCCAGCAGTGGCTGGGGGGAGTCTTTGGAGGCTAGGGATAGAGAGTGAGGCTTTTATTTTTTTAGTATATTTTATTGATTATGGTATTACAGTTGTCCCATTTATTTTCTCCCCTTTTTTCCCTCTCTCCTCAGCACTGCCCCTCCCACCAGCATCCATCCCCCTCAGTTCATGTCCATGGGTCGTACATATAAGTTCTTTGGCTTCTCCATTTTCTACACAATTCTTAAGGCCATACGACCCTGAACACACCAGATCTCATCTGATCTGGAAAGCTAAGCAGGCTCGGGCCTGGTTAGTACTTGGATGGGAGAGTGAGGCTTTTAGACAGCTGAATACTTACTGACTGGAGTAGGAGGAACCTATCTGTGCTTCTAGTGGGGGGAAGGGCAGGCAGCGGCTGCACAAGGGAGTTTCCCACGATGCTGGCAAGTGGCTTCTCCAGGGTCTACCTTAAGAAGATAGTCTACCTTAAGGACAGTCTGCTCAGGCAATCAAGTAGTCAGTCTGGATCATTCAGACCACTCAAACACACACACACACAAACAAAACTAACATCAACAAAACTCCACATTGCTTTTGCCCCTAATACTTTTTTGCATGTAGCATAAACTAACTTTTACTTGAATTATAATAGGTGGATTGAATCAACATGAGCCACAGGTCCATGACAGAGAATCTCATTTTATATTTCCAAGTGAAGGAGACAGGCTTGCAGGCAGTTAGACCATTAATATAAAGGATCACAGGGTACTCACCTTCTCTTCTCCCTCCCCAGCTAACAACTCAGTGTTCCCGGGTAGTATACCTAACACACTGATCGTGAACCAAACAGACCTGGTTCAAGCAACCCAATGCTTCCCCGTGACCAGATAGTTTCAAAACACAGTATTTCTTATTATAGAAGCACCTTCAAATCCACTGGTGAACACTGACTACAGAGATAGCGAGACCTGCAGATTCTTCCGTAGAGGTAGGGTTGTGAAAGGGTTTAGAACAGTGGACTCAGGAGCAGAAGACATTTTCAACCTTCATCGAGCACAGTGCCAAGAAGATATCAAAAAACATCATTCTAAATTGAGATGGCACTAGATACTTCCCTGGTGAAAAAAGCTGCAGGCCAGTGGCCACTGAGGCCAGGGCATGGTTGCCTTCTCTTTAAAATGGAGTGTTGTTGTTGCCTTAAGCTGACATTTGTTCTCCTTAGGGTCAGGCAGAAACGCTGGTGGGGGAGGGGGTGTTTGTTGCTTTTACTTTTAAAGAAGAAAATGCAATGTAAGTCTGTAACTAGAACTTGGCACTGAGGAAAAGTTGGTGCGGTTTTAATGGGAAAGTGGCCGCCTGGCCGCCTGACCATCGCCTTCGCTTTGCAAATCTGGTTTTCATATTCCCCCTCAGTAATCACCCAAAGCCATAACTGTCTCTGAAATTATTCATTAAAGTCATTTTCAGGGATTCTCACAGGATGCCTCTTTTACGTTTATGATCTTCCGAGAGGAATGACATCAGCCTTGGTCTCTCTCTTTTTTTTTTCCCCGCCTTTAATTAATGTGCTGGGAAGACGCGAGGGGCCGTGGCTGTGTCCGTGGGGAGGGGCGGGCCGGGGCTGGAGCTCGCCCTCGCGTTCCGCGGAGATCGGGCGCGCAGACATCCTTTGATTAAGGAGGGTATTTCGGGGAGTGCAGGCTGTGCAGAAGATCACGGCTGTGCCCTGTGGTGCTGTCAGCAGTGACAGATCCCAGATGGGGCCGCTACTGTATGGCAGATTGAGTTTCTCAGCGGAAAACTCACCCTCCCTCCTAAACGTCTTCAAAAACCTTCTCCAGATACTCCAGGTCGCTTCGTGTGAAATTGAAACGGTCCAACCCCAAAGTTGGTTTTGCGTGCGTGTGTGTATGTTAGTTTCCCCCCCCCCCTTCCTTTTCTTTTTTTGTCTGCATTTCCTCCTCCTCTGAGCATCTTCGACCCACAGGACTACCCGGCTGCTAAAAGCGCAGACCTGGTGAGCCTGGTGGTTCTTGTTCGCCCGCCAGGCAACAGCGTCTCGCCGTCGACACAGCACCGAGGGGCCCCGAAGGCAATCCGGTGGGTAGGGGCGCGGCGTCCGGGACGTGGGGGAAACTTGGAGCCCCCTGGGCAGCTGGGGTGAACCGCACGGCCCAAAGTCCTGTAGGCAGAGCTGGGGTGCGAGGGAGCAGGGTGCGGGGAAAATTGAACCTAAGATCGAAGAGGGGAGTACCGGGCCTGGCTCCTGCTTCGCTTCCTCTTTTCCCCAGTGGAGCGCTGTCCTGCCAGACCGAGTGACTTTGGGGGCCTGCGTCGAACCCAGGGAGGAGGGGAGGGTTTGAGGACTGTCTGCTAGGATTGCTTTGCCCGCAAGGACCCAGTCTGATCCAGGAGGGCGACAAGGAGGGCAACGGAGGATCGGGCTGTGGCCCAAGCCGGGAAGCTCGACTGGGGCATCTCCAAGGTGAGGGGGGGCATGGGTACAAACCCCAGTTTTCTACAGGACAGACATTCGCTGGTCGGGTCCCAAGTTTTGCATTCCTGGACACACATCAGGTTGCAAACCTCATTGCAGAAACTCTTGGACTTATTTTAAGCCTTTATTTAAAGAAAATAAATAAACAAATGTCCTTCGTCCCTGAGTCCTCAGGAGGCTACGGAGATTCCTGTCTCCTTCCTTCACCTCCCAAGGGCGACTGCGCGGGCTCCCGGGGAGCAGCGGTGGTCAGGAGAGGGGATGGAAGGCAGAAAAGAAGGTGCACTTCACCCTGATTCTGCTGGGATTTCTAGACCCCACCCATCCCTACCCCCATGGTCCTCTTTGCTGTGAAACTTGGCGGGTTTCCACCGGCCTGGGCCAGACAGGGGGGCCGGAGGCAAAAGAGAGAGCGAGTTTTGTTTTGTTTTAACGTAAAGATAAGCAAATTTCCCTTCAAAATATCTGTGTAGCTGCCTCTACCTACTTCCCGGTGCGAGAGAAGGCGGCTTGAAGAGCCTCCTGTCACTTAAAAAAAAAAAAAGAGCCTCTAGGGGACAAATACGAGAGATGGGAGAGCCCAAGTCCAGGAGGACCTAGCCGCATTCCCAGCCCTGGCCCTGCCCCCAGCCTTGCGGGGGAGGGCGCCGCGCTGTGCTCCACCTCAAGGGCCAGGCCAGCTGTCCGGTCCCTTCCATGGACACAAGGGCCTGCGACCAGGCTTAGGTGGACGCCCACACTGCAGCTGCCGCGCGAATTTCGCCTCGTGTCCGCGACCTGTCCCGGGTCTTTTGTACCCTTGCCAGCTGCTCTTACAGAAGCGTTCTGGAACAATCTCCGGTAAAGTCAGAATGCTGTACCAGAGGGCGGTTTCCCTTCTACCCTCTCTGCAGACTCCATTAAAAAAAAAGCTGTGGGATCATTAGATCTTATTTTATGTCGACAATAATCCAGTTACACCACCATTCTCCTTCTGTCTGTGTAATGGTCTATACGGATGTAGGTAGTTAGTTGCCTGCAGGCCTGGGACGCACGCTGGTTTGGGACAAACCTGTGTACCCCTTATGACAGCCCTCTTCCGGAGAAAAGAAATCTAGCCGTTATTTCCCCCACAATTTCCCCCTATGTTATCAGGTAAAACCACAAAACTATATAAAAGCAAAACACACACTGAATCTCAAAACTCCCGTTCTCCCCCTCTAAAAGGCAGCTTCTATTTTCACGGCCCACGCTGGATGAAAGTGGCTTATTTTGATTTTTTTTTTCCTCGTACCCACATGCCTTGTAAAAGGTTCCTGTGCACGGGGCCGACCCCCTCTGATGACCGCAGGGCCTTGCTTCCAGACTGCGGTCCCCGCCACTCGGTTTTTAAGTCCTTGCCTGGAGCCGAGGTGTAATTGTGACCCCGCCCGAGTTTGAGCCTCCCGGGGGGACATTTGGCCAGGCCTGGGTTGGGGCCGGGACCTCCCAAGTGGCGGACCTGGGAGCCCGGAGCCGCGCGGTCCTCTCCCTCCCTGCCTGCCCCCCTTCCCTCCCCTTCGGACTTTGCGCGTTTTTCTGCTCAGTCCTCCAGCTCTTGCGCACAAAGGCGCAGAGCGATTCTTTTTCCTTCCACTTTTTTGTTTGTTTGTTTTACTTTTCTCTTGCTCTTTCCCTCTATATCACTATTTCTTTTCTTTTAAACCGCTCTCTCCGTTGGCTTCACGTTGAAACAGCAGGCCCTGGAGCAGGAAAGCCGGGCTTTGTAAGAATCAGAGGAAATTTAACAGGGAGCCTCCGGCCCCCTCGGCGCCGCGGCAGAGTAGCCATCGGGCGCGCTTCTGCGTAACGTCAGCGCGCGGGGTAATTTACCTTCCCCCGGCGTCTGTCAATATGACTAATTTCCACAGGGGTCAAAAAGCCTTTCTCGGGCAGTCCATCTTGGAGCGCTCTTTTGCACAGCAGACCGGGTTGGTTGTTTTGTTTCCAAAAGCCCTGGAAATAAATACTCCTGGGGGCGTCCCTGCCTGGGCAGCCCGAGAGGAAAAGAGGAATATACACGGTGTCAATTAAAGGCAGTTTTCCTTGAACTACGAACTGTGATTGGGTTTAAACGACAGCGACCTGCTTGCCTTTTAGCTCACATTACCTAACTCGTCCTTGATACCAACGCTTTCTGTAGAAACAGGAAATCTAAAGAGAGGGAAATAATTATTGTTCCAGTTTTGTTCTGTCGCGTGTAATCCCTACTGAAATATTTTCTCCAGATTTCAGGGTGTGATTTAAACATAGAGTATGCGCGCGTGTCTTGCTAATCTGGCCTAGACAGACGATAGATCACCCGGGTGGTGTTTTACAGTGATTCCAAAACTGCTACTGGCTTCTCGGTGTGAAATCGATGCTGTGGATTTAAACAATCTCTGGGACTCGGCTCGGGCGGCGAACTGATGCTGGTTGCATACCTCCGACTCACTTTGAAAACATGCACTAGAAGAACCCGATGGGGCTAGCAGTGACAGGACGAATCTCTGCAACGTTCTCTCCTGCCTGGAATAGGGCACCACGTCGTACTTCTTGGGTGTTGGCGGAGGCAAGCCTCTCCGATCTGGGAATTGGGTTCTAGCGGGAAATGAAAGGCACCAGACAACCCATTTTCTTCCTTCTCAGGCTCAGGCACTGAGGCCCCCACTAATAAACCTCTCCATTTAAATTTTCAACAAACTCTGTTGAAAACAACGCATTTCTCCCACTCCATCCTCCTTCTTCTTATGGCCTTCAGGCAAGTAAATGCTTGGACTTGGGGCAGTTAGGAGCTTTGGTGGAATCCACGGAAAACGGATGACCTAAGAAAGCAGAGTAGAAGCCATAGGAAGCCTAACCGAGAGCGGCCTCATCTCTCCGGGCCCTGCCCCTGCCCCCCTGGCTGGGTGGCACAGACCTAGGCGCCTGGACGACCCCTTTACCCCTCCCCTCACAGCCTAACCCACGTGTCCACGCCCCATGTCCAGGCTCACGAGTGCGCGCACGTGCGCACACCTCTCTTTCCCCCTCTCTCATATGTTGGTGCATTTATGACCTAATGAAAGCATATCCTTTAGGGAAAAGACTGTCTATAAAACGTGAAATATGAAGAACCCGCTTGGCTATTCCCACTCCAGGCCAGGCCTGATCTTGAAGTTTTTAGCACCAACACCTTGACCCCTTCTGTTTCCTTCTACGATCACTCTGTTATTTTCACTAAGAGAAGAGAGTTGATTCTAAGTGACCTATGCTCATTCCCTGTGGAAGACAAAAAGACTTCTAGCCTGAAAGTATATCTTTACTTGGGGGGAGACATGACTTGGGAAAAATAATTCTACTTTCCATCCCTCATCATTTCGGAAAGCTCTGGCACCAAATGTTCCAACTTCAGCAAACAGCTGAGAAAACCAGGGGTTTTCACCTCCCTTTCCCTTCCCTTCCTGCCCCGTGTTTCTTCCAAATCCACTTTTTTGAGTCTCACAAATATTGGCCTATTCTTACTCCCGGTTCGTCTTCTGAAATCTCTTCCAGTTTCCAAAATAACCCCGTACCTCCTTGGAAACCTCACAATTAACCACCTGCTTTCACGGGAAAAGATGACCTGTTTTTTTTTTGTTCTGGGGAGAATTTGTTTATTAAAACAAGCGGATAGAGCAGAGAGTATTCCCCATGTGGTTTTCTAGACACGATACCTTTAAAGGAGAGTTTTTAAAGGCCCCTTTGATTTTGCAACTTGACCTTTGCCATGCGAGTGGGTTAAGTTGTTTACTAGCAGGGACTATGCAACAGGGAAGGCTGCAGGAGACAGGAACCAGTGCGAGCTGAAGAGCTGCGTCCCCTGGTGGGCGGAGCTGTTTGTCGTGTATTTTTTTAAAGACCACTGCAGTTCTCCCTGAAGGTCTTTTTTGGCGTCCGGGGGTCATTTAAATAACCTAGGGAGGAGTGAGTCTGTTGTTCAGCTCTCTGCTTTAGTAGGTCTTCTTTGTTTCTGCATTAACATAATTTTTCATCTCCTTTTAGAAAAGTTCACCTTAAAGCATTACATTTCCTGACTAGAATTTGCCTAACAGGAACTGTTGCACCTGGTTAAAGCCTGGTGCTTTAGGAAGCAGGCATCCTAAGGCAGAGTGCGTAGCCCACCCTGAGGGGGTGAGACTGCCTGGGGGTGGGGGTGGGGGCTGAGAGGCAGTCATTTCTACGGGAGGGTCCTGTTCTCCTTGTACAAGAAATCGTCCATTTTCAAACATCTATCAGGAAATGTCAATCCTTCTTTTTCACTTGTGTTCCAGCTTAGACTTTCCCCTAAGAACTGAGTGCTTGGCCAGTCCTGCAATTCTGTTCCCACTGACCTGATTTAACTGGAGGAGAAATGGCTTTAAATTGACAAATAGTCCCATGTGGGAATAGGAGAAGAGTATTTGAGTAGTGTGCATTTTGCCTCACCTACAGTTTTATTCTTCTGCACAAAAACATTATTCTCTAGTCAGATTCCCAGTGTATGACCCATTGAATGAAACAGAATGTTTATTACATATTTTCAATCCCATAGTTTCAGTAGATGTCCTCTAGATCCTCCCTCTTAATATGTGATGTGATCTCTAAAATATTAGTATCTAGCAGCTCTAACAGAGATCTTGACCAACGTCTACTAAACAGGCAGTACGTTTCCAGGGTTCACAATATACAAACTCGTCTGCTTTTCAGTTACTGTCCATTTGCTTCTCCCATTGTTATTAATTTTTTGCACATTCTCCCAGAGCTTCCTAATGCATGGAAAAGCAAATAGGAATATAATCTCTATGGATTTAGAATAATGCATGTTACTCCATTTGAATCTATTTTGCTGATTAGGAGGGCCTTGGTGGGGGGGGGGCAGCTGGAAGCTTTGAAGAACTTAGAGAGGCTCACACCAAGTACAATCTGGTCAAGGTGTGAGATGCCTCCTGATTACAATTTAAAATACCTGGAAAGAAGAGGCTGAGACACGTGCAGAGCAAAGGATCCCGAAGACTCCAAACTGGATGTCTGTCTCTGTGACTGAGTTTAAAGAATAAGGAACAAAGGAGGGAGGGAAGGAAGAACAGCAAGCAGAAAGAGGGAGGTTATAAAATTCTAGATTTGTAGAAATGTGGCTCCTCATTTTTTGGTGTGTCCTCCACCAACTCAAATTTAAAAGGACTAAATTATTATGCACCAAATAAGTCAGAAATCATTGTCTTCCTATTATAAGAGAGGTGTTGCCATGTTGTGGCCCATAGATGTTTTGTATGGGTTATAAAAGGAGGCAGCAAAGATTTAAAAATGCGCATGCATTCTAAAACACCAGAAGTAAATTGTGCAGTGCATTAAATAAGTGTATGCAAACTTAAGAGACCTCAGGCATTTTGTCCTTTATAATTCAACAAGAGACAAGATAAAGCCAGAGTTGATTGCTCCCTATACAGAGCAGGTGGGATCTTCAGTTACATCCGTGCAGCCCCCAGAATGGCTAAGGGGTCTCATTGCCTGACATTGACTGACCCTGACTGTCCTGTATCTAGGGATCAGATGTGGATGGAGAGGAGAACGTGCCTTGTAGGAAAGGTACCAAGTACAGGGCCCCCTGCCAGGGATAGGGCCAAGCCTGCTATCTGGGGTGTTCTGTGACTTTCTGGTACCTGGCCAGAATCGTGGTTGCCAAATTGGCTCAAGCCCACACTCCTCCCAGCATGCCTTCCCTTATCCTTGTAAATAGGGTTGTAAGCATTTTCAGCTTCTTGATTAACTTTAGCCTTTACAATATGTGTGTGAGTGTATTTGTAAAGAGGGTTGCTCAGTATTTATGCCTTTTATTAATACTAAACATTTCTCTTCTTTTTTTTTTTGGACACCCCTATGTCCCTCTCTCATAGTAACACTATGAGACAAAAGCTCACTACTCATTCCCTCTTTCTCCTTTGAACAGAGTCTTGCCTGCTCCTCTTCGGAACCTACTGCCAGGTTTTCACCCTTAGTTGCTGGAATTAGGCTGCTCTTCAAGGGGTGAGGGGGTGGGGGTTAGCTTGCAGATCACCCACTGTGTTCGACTCATGCTTTGGTATGGCCAAAGAGCATTTGTAGGTGAAAAGGACCCCAAACCCTCTGCCTCCTGCAGCCCCGGGGCAGTTCATCAGACTGGAAGCCAAAGGCCCACATAACTCTAATTAATTCATGCATATGTTGGCCAGCCTCTTGGCCGATTTTATGAGGTTTCACTGGTGGTGCCTGAATCAGCAGGGTCAGATGAGGATTAAGAGTCCTAATGAATCATGTAACTATACGTGGACTTGGCTGGTGGCTGTGTTTAGGAGACCTGTCCCGTGCCCTCCACCCTGAGGGGCTCTTTCTGTGCCCAGGGAGGAACCAGCCAAAGATGGCACTATCAGAAGTTTAAAATGTCCTCCTTATCTGCAGCTGGGCACAGAACATTATTGAAATACACACACACACACACACACACACACACATATATATATATAATAGAAATTCTACCTCTATACATGTCTTCGGTTATTCAGATATACAGGAAAGTTTTGTCTCAAAAGTACTCAATTTAAGAGACAAAGTGAGTCTTTAGAGCGTGTGTGTGCTGACCACTTCTTCACAGAGAAGACACAGTCAAAGATGCTCCTGGTACTTGGCCAGCATGTGCCACTAATTAATGAATTTGCAGAGGCTCCTCTGCTCGGGTAGTTTTTTCCAGGGGTCCTTTGTTTAAGAAAGACAAGAGCATATATTTTTAAAAAGGGAAGCAGGTAGAAAATTTTCCAGGGGGAAAATGACATAGAGGGCCAGTGGGAGCAGAAGTAGCTCCAGAAATGACAGCCCGGGAGCCAGTAGCTGAGCGGGCCTATCTCCATTTCCTGAGAGTCTTTTCTGGACTCCAAAGCTATTAGAGGCTAATGTTCTCACATCACAGAAATTTTGCCGCGTGTGTTTAAGCCAGTGCGGGAGAACAGATTCCTTTCTCTTGGGGAGAGGAAATGTGTTTCCCAAGGCGAAGCAGCTCTCATCAGAAGCACTAGTGAATCCGGTGACAACAGGGACGCGCGCTGCGGTTAGAGCCTGGAAATGGCCAGGTGGTGAAGCTGGAATGGAGGTAACTGGAACTTGGGTTCCCAAGGTGAGCAAATGGGATGGGCAAAGCCTCTGGGCCGGAGAGATTCACGGGACGTCGCAGAGAGAGGACGACTGATAACGGGGACTGACGCGATGGGGAAGAAGAGAGGAGAGAGATTGAGAGGTCACCAACCCCGGCTCCCGGATTTCTAAAAGAAAACGGAGTCCCACCGCAGGGCAGCCGGTCGGTCTGCCGTCGAGGCTGATGATTCCGCTTGGGCCGGATGTGCCGCTTGGTTGGGTGGGGACCCACCAAAGTGGCTGTAGGTTTTGCTCAAATTCACACTTCCATTTTTAAAAAAATTTTGTTTTGGGTGGGGTCTAAGACCCTAGGTGCCCTGTCCGGGGAGCCTCGGCTGTTTTTCCTTACCTTTTTGAAACAGAACCCGACAGCATTAAAAATCAGCCGTGGAAACTAAACAACAGCCCCCCCCCCCAAGCCACCCTTCCATACTGGGGAGCAGTGTTCTGGCCTCAGCGCTCGAAATTCGAATGAACGGAGCCAGTTCTTGGATTACACCCCGGGGACAGCATTTTAATGTAAATGTAAAATATGCTTGTAATAATCACTTGTGGGCCCTGAAGCGCCACTAGAATCTCTGTTTAATTACCGAGGCATGAGAGGAGCATTACCAGCTAATTAAATCCAATCCGATTTGTAATTCTCCCTCCGCTGCTGCCGACTTTAAAAATACGAAATTGCTTTTTAAACGTGCCCACAGATGAATTTTTAAAACACGTGGGAAAACCAGCGGAGATACAAGGGGACAACGGGCGGGGAAGAAGGGAAGGAGAGAGACGCGGGCTGCGGGGCCCGAGTCCAGGGCCCTCGGGATGAACCTCCGGGCAGGGCCTCCGGCTCTCTGCACTCCAGCCCCGCGCTCTGAGTTGAGCCACAAGCGAAGAAGTTATTCCAAAGGTTTCGACTTCCCTTTTCTCCCCGCGGAATCTCAGCCCCCGGACATCGCCCTAAAACTAGTCTAGGAGTGCAGAAAGGCCCCGAACCCAGCGTCGCGCGCCGGCGGAGGAACGGGATGCTGTGGACGCACCGGAGGGCGCGGGGGCGTAGGGAAGTGAGCTCAGTACGGAAAGCTGGCAGGGATGGCGGTTAGGCCCGGAGGCGCGTGGATCCCAGGGAGGGGCTGGGAGCCCAGGGAGGGCTGCCGTCCGCGTTGGAGGAAGCCAAGGCCTAGGGGACTGGCGCCCTGCGGCGCGGCAAGTGCCTACTCCTTCTGGAGCTGCGCCCTCCTTTGCGCTCCCAGGGAGGAGGAGCACGGGGCGTGACTATAAGGTTCAGGCCAGGAGGCCAGAAGCTGGAGACTTAAAGCGAGGGCTTTATTACGGCGGAGGCGGCCACCTGGTCCCCATCCTTCCCCACCCTTCTGCCTTGGTGGTGGTCTTTGCTTCCGCCCCTCCTGCGTACGTATCACATCACATACAGGCACACACAAGCACCCCTCTTCTCTTTCGTCAGAGCCCGTCGCAAAAGCAGACTCTGAAACTTTGATGTATGACCAGAACGTTGAGCTATTTTGCATGAGAACATCAGGGCGACCGCATCCACCCATTCTCGAATACCCCTCAGTACCTGTGAGTTAGAATAGGTAATATGCTGTGAGTGCTGAGGGGTAGGGAGTGTCTGTTTCCAAAGCGGACGCTATCTGCAACCAACTGCATCATCGCCCGGCTGCTCTGATGAAGTCTGGTGTCGGCAAATGTCCTAAAGAGCAGGCCAGCTCGCTTGCCTCGCACTAGGCCCCGAAAGCAGAGAAAAGTGAGAGTGTGGGTACAAGCGTTTCCAAACTGACAACACGCCACACAGATGCAGTGGCATCTATCCCAAAGCAAAAGCATTCGCACCTCGGCCTCCTGGGCCTCAAGTGCTATTCCAACCAGACCGGCCTTGCGTGCGCAGTTGGCCGTCGAAAAGCTCATTCGCATTTGAGAGAGCTGGCGAGGACCCAAAACTCGGCTCCCAGCTGGGTGGGATGGGGGTTGAAGGGTAGTTGTACGATATACGGAGGAGACTCCAGCCCCAGACCTTTCCTAGTGCCTTTCTAGAGGGCTCTGCCCTCGCAATGGAGAAGTCTCCTGGGCACCAACCCCGCGGAGGCGCTGCCTGTGGTCTGGCTCCCCCTGTTGCTGGCCTGAGGTTTGGCAATTAGGGATTGCTGAGCCCCTGGAGGCTGAAAGTCTGAATCTCTATTGTGTTAGAGATGGGGATTATTGTCAGACCCAGAGCAGGGATCCTTGTCTGCACAACACAATGTCGGAATGCTTGTCGGGTTTGTGCGCTCTGGACTCAGCATCTATTGGAGACATTTCACCTCCACTTGTCATCTTACCTCCACTTCCATGTCCTGCAGAAAACATCCTCATACCTCTTGTCATCTGGATTGATAAATTATTTCATAAAATTACCAAAATCTTGTTTTCCGTCTGACCTATGATCATTATCTACTTTTTGGCTCTCACGTTTTTCTCACATTTGGGGGGGGGGGGGTTGAAGTATCTGCGAGGCTGCCTGCCGTCAATCTTGGCACTCAGGAGCGGGAGCCAACAGGATGTTACTTAGTGTGAGCCACCACACTGACCCCCATCTCCCATCATCCACTCATTATCACTGGGCTCATCGCCCCCCACCCCACACTCTGGTCCCTGATACCCGCCCCCACATTCCTAGGCGCCACTAGCAGCGCCTCCTGGCGCCACGCAAGGGGGCAGCAGAGACGCCGGGCCTTCCAGGCCAAGCGGCAGAGAGGCCTCGCTGCCTGTTTTGGAAACTCTCCATTTTCCCACAGTATTTCACATTCATATTACTTTTCACACCCTGTTAGGCAGTAATAGCGCGCTACCTGCTAAATACTTCCATGCGCCAAGCCAGCCTTTTGGCGACCAACTGACTGCTCCGAATCTTCTGCTTTCTCCTGGTGATAGAGATGAGGACTGCTCCTCTTCGTGTGGGGTTGTCGGCTCCCTTCTCTCCTCTCCCGGGATCCACTTCCAGACCCTAGTGAGGTGGGCTGGTCATGGCTGCTGGGTGTGCACGCTCAGGTATGGAGGAGGTCTTAGCCCTGGCCCTTCAATAGGGTGGAGGGGACAGCTGTAGTGGGGAAAAGGCTGGAGAACTGCCTGACTTCTAGTAATTGTGAGGCTAGATTCGCTATAAAAAACCACAAGGTCTTGTTCCAGGCCTTGAGCAAGCAGTCAGGCCTGACCTACACAATAAATACCATCTCTCACCTTCCCTTCAGGAGAAACAGACCTGGCAGGTAGCCTTTGGGCACTTTGGGGTTCTGAGGCAGCTGAGTGAAAGCCCCCCCCCCAACACCCCCCCCCTTCTGGCCTACCTGCAGCAGCTCTGAGAACCTAGGGCTTCTCTGTAAACCTGAGGGTGGGTGAGAGTGAGAGCCATGCAACAAGCTAGGCGTGATGAATGCTTCAAAGCAGAGACGAAATTGCCAAGGCTGGCCCAGGGAAGCCACCACTCCCTAAACCAAGAGTCCCTTGTTCTTTGGCTGTCAATTGGAGTCACCTGTTGCAGGCAGGACCTAAGAGTGGATTCTCAAAGTCCAGGTACAGTGGACTGGGCCCAACTGGTGCACTAGACACCAGGGTCTAGTTGTGGGGCCCAGAGGGCACTGCAGGGATAGAGAGCCCTGAGCCACCTCAGCAGGCTGGTGACCCTGGGGCATCAATCTGAGAAGCCAGGGGAAGTTAAGGGTGGTCCTCTGCAGCCTCCTCAGGACCCCACCTCAGTTCTTCATCAAGAAAAGAAGAGTAATAAAATCTGCCTGCCCCCTACCTCCAGGACATGGAGGAAGGAACTAACCTTTAATGAGAGCCTATTAAGTGTCAAGCATTTTATAGGCTGCATATTGTTTAACCTTCACACACTGTAAGGAGTGTACTTCAGTACCCTGTGAGCCTGCAATGAAACTGAGGTGCAGAGAGGAAGGACCGGCCAGACATGCAACCTCCAAGCCTCCTCCCTGCCATTGTGTGCTTCTAGCAACCATCTGGGAGTTGATGGCACGCAAAGGGGCCCTTCAGCCCTGGCCACCTCTCCTGGTGACCAGGAGGAGAGAGATGGCTTGAAGGAGAGATGAGCTGTCTTTCATGAACCTCTAAGGTATACTCCTAGAGGGCAATTTAAGTGATGGGAATTCAGATCCTAAGAACTTGTAGCTTTAGGTACCATTCTGAGCTGTAAAGCCTTTATACTTATCCCTCCAAAATATCCATGAGAGAGTCAAAGTTACAGGGACTCTCTTAACCAAAAGAGCCCATAGTATACCCCCCCCCTGCCCGCACACCAGGGTTGAGAACATTTAAACTCAGATTCACTGGACTTGAGTTTCTGTTCATATCACTAACATATAAATGGAGCCCAAAGCCCCCCTCTTAAGCCTGAAGTTTAAAAACCTGAAGGCCTACAAGGGGATTAACTTGGTCCCTAATTTCCAAGAGACACCTCAGCCATTTCTTTGCTTGCAGGGCCAGAGTTTGTCCTATGAACAAAAAGGAACCACCCACCCATAAGCTAGGGAGGACAAAGTGTGGGGCTTTTATAATCCCTGTGTCCCCTTTTGGAATGAAACCCCATGAAATCCACCTCCCAAGTACTGTTACTTTCACGCCCACCTCTCTGTCCTTCAGTAGTTGCTTCTTGTCATGGACTTCCTTCTCATCTACAGAGAGGCTGTCCGGTGACCGCTCGCTCACACTCTCAAAAATGCTTGAGATTTTGGATTTGGGGTATTTGCAGAAGGTAAGAGGGGCGAGACGGAAAAGGCAAAGCCAGAAATGAAGCCAGGAGAGTGTGTGCAGCCTGTGGAGGAGGCCACTGTGGCTTGGTAATTGCTTGGGGAAACTTTTTTCTGCTTTCTCTCCCACGAAAGTGCACTCCCAGCCCAGACCCCATCTATTGTCCATCCACTCTCCCTTTCCCCCTTTTCTTCATTCTGATGCTGAGCCTGAGCAAGAAGAAGAGTTAAGGGGAGGATGTCCTGGTTGGTGTTGCTCAGTGGGTTGAGAGCTGGCCTGCAGACCCAAAGGTTGCTAGTTCGATTCCCAGTCAGGACACATGCCTGGGTTGAGGGCCAGGTCCCCAGGGTGTGAGGGAGGCAACTGATTACTGTTTCTTTCTCTTCCTCTGTCCCTCCTTTCCTCTCTCTCTAAAAATAAGTAAATAAAATCTTCTTTTAAAAAGGAGTTAGAGAGAGGGACCACACATCTTTCTCTTTGGGGTAGTCAGCTGCCCAGGGCATCCACTCCAGGTAGGCGTTAAGGACAAATCATGTTAAAAAGTCCCTGAAACCACAGTCAACCCTCTTGAGCCCTGTCTTTCCCTTTGGTCATGGAGAGGATTTCTGGGAATATCAGGTGCATTTCCTGAAGTCCTGATTAATGTAAGTCCTCTGGACCCTAATCGCCCCTGGAGGATTACTCCAAACCTGGAGGTAGCTAAAGGAGTGGCCATTTAATATGAGTTTATATGTTACCAGGGTATATTAATTTATTTTACAGCCATTTTCGTAGGAGAGAAAAAGACCATGGTGATTTCCTAAAAGCCAACTAGTAAGTGCCTATGCTCCCACAAAATGTTTTTATAGTTATTTACTATCTCACTCAGTAGTGACAATGCTGACAGACCACTAAGAGCTAAGTTAAGGAAGCAGCAATGTGTTCATGTATTTCATACTCTGCTGTCATTCCCCCCATGCTACTTGTGCCTGGTGGCAACACACTCCCCTTAAGAACACCACCAAGTGAAAGAGGCTGCCCGAGGCAACAGGATTAGGTTGCCGATTTGAATTGTACTTGGTCTTACTCCGATCAGGATGGTGGTAACCTAGAGTGATAAGTTCTCTTTTCTCAGGGACTCTGGCAGTCTAAAACTCTCAAAGTACAGAACAAGGAAGTGTAGGAAGGAGGGAAGGGAAATGTGTACACAATCCATAAGGCACTAGGATTTCTGCCTGCGTCTTCAAGAACTGAACCTAAAGCATGTTTGTCTCTACTTTGCTGGGTTTCTTCCTGTGGTTTCTACAGCCCAGTTCCCCCGGTCAGTATTTCTGGAATTCTTTGTTTGGTAAGGGCACATTCGCAGAACAAGTGGGTCTGACCGGCTGAGAGCTCTCCCCACCAGCAGCTGGTAGGGAAAGCTGGCCACCAGGACAGGTAGAGGTGGTGGGAAGAGTCCTGAGAATTACAGGCAAGTCAGGTCGAGGCCCTTCCCTACCCACTAGGCAGGCCTCACCCACCATCCCAGGGGAGACTCTGGGCTCCTCGCCATTTCAGGGGACTTGAGCCAGAGTGAGCTTATCACAGTTATTAATGACCAGAATAACTTCTTAAACTGTGACCAAAGGAAACGGATCCAACTGAGAAAACCAGTGTAGTTTGGGCTCCGAGGTGGCTGCACTCTGAGAATTGCACGGTCGACAATACCTGCGACTGCTGTTTTGGCATCCACTGGGCAGGCCAAGTGGTGCTCGCGGGTGGACTCTGGGATCGGCAGTTACATGAAACAATTACAGAGCTGGCGCATAAAATAGAAGGCATTCCTGGCTATTAAGGAAAACATGCAACCTCCTCCCCCACTTGCTCAGCCATGGGTTTAAGATAGGTGTCTCCTTTGCTAAGGATGATTCAAAAGCCACAGGGATTTTGGACAGATCAGTAGCTCTTGTAGAATTAGGTAAGTCACAAAGATCCCACTTGATTTGCTTGTCAGAGACTGAGTGACAAGTGCTTACTGCATTTCAAAGCCAACCTCGGGTCCTGGCTTCTGGATTTACTGTCTTTGTAATCTCGATCCAGCATCTTTGTTTCATTGAGGTTATTTTTGCAAAACGAGAATGTTTGGCCAAGGAGAGATTTGAAAGTGCTTTCCCTAGCGCTGGTGATCCTCATTTCTGTGCATTTATTGGTTTTCGGGAAAATCACTGCATTTCCTTCCTAAAAATGCGGGAAATGTGACGGACCTAACATCTTTCCTTCCTATGGCGGCGGGGTGTGGCCTTCCTCCTGTCAGCGATCCCCGACTCTGAGAACTCCCAACTTTCGCACCCTCGAACTCGATCGCGTTTACATTCTCCAACTCTGGTGATCGAGGTATGACCCTGTGTTTTTGCATTTGCTTTTGAGCGGGTTCTGTTACCCTCTTGCTGCACGTTCAACCGTCCGAGAGGATGGTCCCTTGAAGCCAGCAGGAACCGGTACAAATCCCCGGACCCGTGCTGCCAATGGAGCACAGCCTCGTCCTGCAGAAGTGAACAGCGGGCCAATCCGCATGTGAGTGACTAGGGGGCCTGGGAGTGGCAAGGACGCCTGGACCAGCCAGCCGGCCACTGGAACCGAAAGGCAGCACCAGCACTGCTGCAGGATCCTAGGCCAGGCGCGAACCCAGGGGTTTGAGCAGTTAGAGCCCGGTGGGCCTGGGCTCCGTCGCCCCTCCCCCAGTAGGAGGAGGGTTCAAGGCCGGTGGGTGCTGGGCCCCTCTTCGACACAGCCTGCTTCCCCGGGAGCCCCGCAGTACGAGCCAGCCTCCTTTTAATTTTTCACAAAGAAAAGTAAACATCTTGCATATATTTCCACAGTGGTCAGGCCCTAATTATGGAAGAGAGCGTTCCAGAAACGTGGCTGTTAAGGCAGGGCCGAGCCGGAGTCACGGAAGACTCTTGGAGCCCCACGCAGATAGAGAAAAAAAATTAGTTCGGACCGTTGCGGGATGGGGAGTCCGGAACAGCCGGGCTACTAGCTGTTAAGGGGGTTTCTGGATGCTGGGGGTTTCTGGACCCATTCCGGAAACGGGGCCTCTCCCTCACCTTGCAGGTGAGCGCTGGGGGGACAAGTCAGTGAGGTCAGGACTGCCCCGTCCGACACATGAGCGGTGCCCTGTCGCCGGGGCTCCTTCCGGGGCCCATGTTTGGTCAGCACCACCTTTCGACTGGGACCCATTACAGTCTCTTAAACTTGCAGGCTTGGAGAGAGAGAGCGCGCGAGCGAGAGCCAGGCAACGGAATCACGGAAACATCCTCTCGGTCACGTGAATTTATTGCAGACCAGGAAGTTCATCTAACAGCTGCCAAAAGTCTCCTGACTCCAGTGTTCCCAATGCTGACTGCTTCTCACACCTCACCGCCCGCACGGAGCCTGCCGCCTTGGGGGCCAACAGATTTCCTAGTCCTTTTCAGCTTCAATCTACTCCCACCTGCCTGGTTGCATTTGGAGACGATTTCCTTTTCCCATTCAGGAGACCATGTGGCTCCCATACTTACCTGGGCTGGCTGTTTCCCCACCCGCCCTCCTCCTTATGGGGATTACAAACCTTCCGAGGGGGGAAAGCCAGGTTGAGGAAGGGTCAGAAAAAGGAAGCAGAGCCCCAAAGTCCAGGCGTACATGATATTCTTCTCTGGGTGCCTTTGATTCTTGCAAGAAAAAAAAGTAGCACAGGAAGTCATTTTAATAGGCGTCCTCCCTTCCTTCCTCTACCGCACTAACGCCTAGTCCTGAACCAGGTTCACCACCAGGAACCTCGCTCCCTGGCCTTGTAACCCCTAAAGGACCTGCTAAAGTTCTGAGCACGCAGTAGGTGCCGGGACAACAGATCCTGGCTGACAGCAAATGCTCCGAGGGAAAGGGTGCAATCATCTGGGAGCTGTTTCGAGCCAAGGTGCGCGAGTGCGCACACGGTGCCGGGTCAGGCTCAGTGAATCTCAGGCTCACGCACGAGGTGCCTTCAGGGAAATCTGTCCCCACTTTCAACCCAGTGCCCATTCCTCCCGGAAAACCCGCACCTCGGCGTCGAGGGAGCCCGCTCCAGCCGACCCGTTGAACTCGGTCGAGGTGGCACCGTGACCTCTGCCCCCTGGTGCTCCTTTCCTGAACTTCGAGGGTCAGGGCGAGGGGAGTCCAGGCCAGTGAGTCCAGTCTCACTTCAGCCGCCCAAGAGCAGAGACTTTCCAGGAAGCCAGGGGGCAGCAAGCAAGGCCCAGGAAGGTGCCCCGCGTGCCCAGGGAATTTACTCTGGGAGAAAGGGCTCAGGGCCGCGCCCTGGTCCCCTGCTTCGCGCATCCCCGGCGGATCCCCTGGCTCCTGCAGCATTGACTCGCCCTCTAGGAGCCCTGGTGTCGCCCACCCCGACGTTATTATGGGCCATAACCATTCTCTTTCGGCACGAATCTCCCGCCCAGCTTTTCCTCATTAACCGCAGGCGCCCCCACCAGCCGCGCACCGCGCACCCCGGAAGCTCTTGCCGAGACCCGGAAGCAGCGGGAGCTCGGACGCCGCCGTCTCGGGGGGTGGCGTGGGCGGCCCGGTTTTGAGGGGGCTGGGGTTTGCAAAGCCTCGAGTCGCACGAGAGCCATCCCACGTGCGCGCCACCGCTGCCCGGCCGTGGGGGAGTTTCCCGCCTCTGAGGGCTTCGCTTCCCGCGGGCCAGGCCTCGCTGTCCTCCAGCAGGGCCCCCGGGTGGTTGGAGGCCCTTCGTTAAGGTCGCCACCGGGTCGGCCGTGGGTGGAGGGAGACAAAGAGAAGGAGGAAAGGACAGTCGGTCGGCAGGAGTGATTATTTCATAAACTCCCCAAGGATTAGAGTGTAAATTTACTAGGATCGTTAGTTGCGATTCATAAATTCCGCGCGTAACAGAAGCACCACCCCAGCCGCGTTTGCGTCCGGCGTTGCAGGCTTCTCCCCCGCGAGCCCGGGTGGGTGCGAACCCGGAGAGTGCGGGAGGCCCCCGGCGCACCCCGCAGCTCGTCCGGGCGCTGGGCTCGCGGGCGCCGGGCGGGCGGGCCCCGTGACCCGCTGTCCTACAAGAATGCTTCAAATGCAACCTGGGTTCGTTTCCGCGGAGCAGGAAACATCTGGGGGGGGACTTTTCTCTCTGAGCGTTTGGGAAAGTACTTATTTCCGAACTTGGCGCTAAAGGCGTTCCACTATCCAGACAAATCCCCGGCCCTCAAAGGGGGATGGGGCCTGGCGGGTTGGCAGCCCCGCCAGCGGCCGGTGCCTACCGGGGAGCCAACCAGTGGCCAGCACTTGGGTGAAGGACGAATTAAACACCTTAGAGCCAAGTCCGCGCTTTCTGGCCTCATTGTTTTAATGTCTGTAGTACTTAGGCGCAGTTTGAGAAAGAATGTCTTCAGTTTCAGAAAAAACATCAAAGACCAGGGGCTGCTCAATATGGAGCACATATGGTAGTCTCCGTGGGCCTTGCCTGCCAAAATATGTTTCTCAGTATTTTTCTCTCCCCCCCCCAATCCCTGCCCGCCCCTCCTTTTTTCTCCCCAAATGGGAGGGAGCTGCAGGCTCGGGTTACCTAGGGCGTCCTGCGTTCACTAGAGGCAGTTGGCGGCTGTGCCGAGGCGCTCAATGAGGTCTTTCAGGAACTGCGTGCAGCCTCGGGAGGGACTTTGAAGATGGGCTGGCTGCAGGGCCAGGCCTGAGAGGGCCAGGGCCTGCCCAGGACCCCAAAGCCAGCTATGGCACACTTGAGGCATTTTCACAGTTCAGAGACTCTGTGTCGCTTTTGGCATTATACCTGCAAAAGCACATTTTCCACTTGGGGAGTGGTTCATGTGGTCAAGATACACTGGCTGTATCCCCAGGCCTTAGCTTATTGCTCAGTATACAGGAGGCACTTCAATTTTTACTGAATGAACATTGAGCAAACTAAGTGAAGTCACTAGCCTGCAAAACACTAGTTTACTTCCGTCTAGGCAAGATTCAGTTGCAAAGTTCCTTTTCCTCATTAACTGCTGCTTTTATTATGAGTACGATTTGATTATTAATTAAGTCACTGTTCCAATTTTTAAATTACCAGCAGAGTGGTTCAGGGGACAGTTGACTAAATGTTTAGGCAGTTTGCCTTAGGAATTTCTTAAAATTAAATCTTGGAGTATTTGGAGTCATTGAAGCGATCTGTTTCAATTTCTGAACTTCCCTGAAGGCGACCTGAGATCCCAAAAGGTAAAGTTACTTTCCTAGGGCACACAGCTCTGGTGAACCTGGGTGAAGCTGGGGAAGTGCCCTCTGTCCTGTGCCTACTGCTCACTCAGCTCAATACCCCACATTGCCCTCAGTGGAAGGACAAGCTGGATAACTTCCTCTCTTCTAGCTTCTTCCGTTATATGGATTCTTTTCATCACCTCTGAAAAATGATCTCAGGATGTTCCCCTTCTGCAAATTTACATGTAGGATTAGTATTAAAGGCAGTGGTAAGTTCTTGGGGCTCCCATTTAAAAGAAGATTCATACTGTCTCCAGAACCTGGAGCTTTTCCTAATGCAGTATCGATGACGGTTGAGGGGAAGGAAGCACACAACAGATGGAGCTGATTAAACACCAATCTTATCAAATCTTTCAGGGTCCTGGCGACTTCTATGATTTATACACAGAGACTGGTGGGCAAATTACCTGACAAATAGTTAGAAAATCTGGACTTTAGACCTGGCTTTGTCATTAACCAACTGATCTCTTGATCAGTCAAGATCTATTTCTCTCTCTCTCTCTCCATACATATTTATTGTCTAGATCACCATCCCATATCTAGATCAATATATATTAATATATAATAATAATAAATGTAAACATAGATCATCTGTAGGTCCATAAATCCAATTTCTGTTCTCATATTTTCTGATGTTATCATATGTATCAACATACAATGACGTCCTTGCTTACACCAGATGGAGAAGAAGCAGACCAACACTGGAACTCTGCTTATTCTTGTATTAAATACTCAGAGAATGGTGACCTTGCAAAACGTTTTGGAGATGCCTCAGCATCTTCATCCTACATGCGCACACTGGAGCACAGAGGGCAGATTTCCTGGGGTCGCACAGCTGGAGAGCCCAGGTGGGCTTCCTGGTCAGTACCGTACTCTTCCCAGAAAGTTCTTGCAAAGATGGGACCCACCAGTCTCTGTGACAGGTTTCAGTGAGCATGGGTCACATCTTTAGGGTACCTTCTTCTACCACTCCAGCTACTCTTATTTTCTCATACCAGGAATATCTGGACCAGAATATAATGATCTGTCCTGAAGTTAGGTATTTAAAGCAAAACACAGTCAGTACCATTTCACTTGGGCTGTGCTTTTGTGAACATACCAGCTTTATTGTACAAGACCTTCAAGGATCACTGGGACACAGTGATGGTTTTTCTAATGAGAAATACAGCAACAAGTCTCATTTGTTTTTAAAGTCTTGAATTCAATGTAAGAGAGACAAAAATCTCTGATCTTGCTTAATAAAGAGGCACAATAATAATTTTAAAGGTAAAGCCAATGTTCAGAATAATATTCAACTGATCTTTCCCCCTCATACAACAAACTCCCAAATTATCAATTTTGGGGGCAGGTAGAGGAGCTACCTGAGGAATTACCCACCATTCCAAATAGGATAGTGGGGCTGCTCTTGCTTTGGGGGAGCACTTTTTTGATGTGAGAAAACGGCTTGAGGCACTGGCACCATGTTGAAAATTGAGTCTAGGGCACCTTCCGCCTCCTGCCTGCCTGGTCCCCATTGATGCTGTGTGGCTGGACTCTAAAGTATTTCAGAAGAATCATCACAATATGTTTTCCCTGGCTACATAGTGGAACAAGCAGTTCACAAACATCTTTTCCACAAACATCTTTTCCTCTATCACCTTCAGGCTAAGGGACCTTGATTACTTGGGGGGCTAAAAAAAACAACAACAAAAAACCCAAAAAACCACATAGCACCAGCTCTGAGAGAAATGTCCCTCAGCAGGAACCTTAGGCATACAGGAATGGGCTACGAAGCCCAGGCAGCCCCTCTAGGATGTTTTCCTATGTAAGCCTGGAGCAAGAATGGAGCTGAGAATTCAAACAACTGGAGGTAGATATGTTGCCTTTTGTCTTTAAGGCTGGGTGATTATATAAATTGCTCTTTGCAACTACAGCGTGCACTATGGTAAAAAGAGCTCTCCTGCTCTTCCTTTTAATCTTCTCTTTTAAGATTTTATTTATTTATCTTTAGAGGGGAAGAGAAGGAGAGAGGGAGAGAAATATCAATGTATGGCTGCCTCTCATGCGTCCCCTGCTGGGAACTGGCCTGCAACCTAGGCATGTGCCCTGACTAGGAATCAAACCGAGATCCTCTGGTTTGCAGGCCTGTGCTCAATCCACTGAGCCACACCAGCCAGGGCCCTTCTAGTCTTAAGGGTCCTATTTTGGACCTTTCTTATATGAATCGTGCCCCCTACCCCCAGCAATTCTTAATCACAATACTGTACTTCCTGAGGTTGTCAGGATTAAGTGAGATAATCTACTAAAAGTGACTTGCATTGTGCCGGAGACACAGTAAGTATTTGATGCTTGAAATAGTATTAACCATTTTGTGGTTTCAGTTAATGTTGATGACATATTTCTTTATAATTCAGTGTTTCTTGGAACATTAGACCTGAATATCCAGCTCCCTACTGGGAAGACATGTCCCTGCAGATGTGCTTAGATTTTTAAAATTCATCTTGCTCAAAGCAGGATTTATTTCTAGTTCCTGCTTCACAGTCTGTTCTGCTAGTCTCTGTGAATGATACCACCAACCATCTCCAGCCTGTCAGGTCGGTCACCTGGAAACTGTCACCAGGTCCTCCTAAATATCTTCCAAATCCACCTTCTCTTTTCTTCTCCCCACCTCTTACCCTAGTAATGATGGACACTGAGTTTGGCCTGAAACATACCATCATCTCTCCCGCCGCCAGTGTACCACTCTCCAGTCTGTCCTCACAGTGGAGACAGAGTGATCTCTGTATAATGCAGTTTGATAATGCCATTTCCCTACTTTAAAGCATTAAAGTAATGCTCTCAGTAGTCTCCCTTCTTGCCACTCCCTGCATAGACACTAATCCCTGTGTTCTGAACTAAATTGAACACCCTAGCCTCTTTGGCCTTCACATCTTTGCATGTGTTGTTTTGCCCCTGGTATACACTTCTCTGTCTCTCCAACAGACTTCATTCTTCTTGTCCTGTAAGATTCAGCCTGGCTCTTCTTGGAAGCCTCCACTAAGTCCCAGACTCATTGTGGAGTATATATCCTATAGGATCGTAATTTCTGTCTCTTTTCCATTAGGTTGTGAGTTCTTGAGGACAGTGCAGTAAGTCTTTCATATTTGTGACCACAACATTTGAACGCCTGGGTGCTCCTCATATGCTTGCTGAAGATGAAAATGGCCCAGAATTAGAATAAATGGCTTGGGATCTATAGCTTCTTATCATCAAGATTTGGGGCTAGTTATTTTTTTCCGAGCCTCAGGTTTTCATCTGTAAAATGGGGAGTCGCAATGCCCCCTAATGTTGTGAGGATTAAGTGGAAAATCAATGCAAAAGCATTGTGTAAACTCTGTAGCACTGTACACTAGTCATTACTGTAGCCAGTGCAAGCCCACATTGTCTGTGCATGTACCCTTTTTAATACACACACTTAATGTGTTCATATTCCATGCATCCATGTGTCTGCTTGTGCACCTGCATGGCTACCTGGAAAAACAGTTTTCAAACATGCTTTCTCTAGATTTCAGCCTTTAAAAGGCACGCTGAGATAGGTGGATAAATAATTATTTGTCATAACTAGTCCAGGATCTAGATAAAGTGGTTTGTAGGCGTCCTCCAATTAGTAGTCATTCTGTCAATTCATTGCATGCAAACACATAAATACACTCTTTGTGGAAATTTATAGAGCACCGAGCAGGTAACTACAGGCCACTACCATTTTTACTAGCAAAACGGTAACGTTGAAAGCACTTTCCCACCACTACCAGGCTTTCATTTTATTTTCGCATCGGTCACTTGGAGCAGCTAAGAAAGCAATGTTTCCCCCATTTTTGCATACGAAGAAATCAGAGGATAGGGGATTCGTTCGTTTTACAACTTGCCTCGTTTCCAATGTTGCAAGCCAGTGGAAGTCAGAACCTTAGGATGCCCTTTCTCCTGTTTTCTTTCTTTTCCCACTGGTTGATGTAGGAAGTTTGCGCAGGTGAGGTGGTCGATGCAAAGCAGCCAGAGTTGACCAATGCGTACATTGACCCGTGCTTATTTACTTATGCTACTTTGGGTTGCCATAGTTTCTTCTGTACTTTGGACCTGCTTTAAACGGGGAACCAGCTTTTCTAACATGAGTAGCTAGGGAGGTTCCTGGTGTTTTCTGTTCCCGGGAGGGCAATTGCCTCTCCTCCTCTGGCAGCACTGTGTTGCCAGCTGCTCGGTTGCCCGGGTGCCCGGCTGCCCCGGAGGCTCTGAGGTGGAAAGTACGCCCCAGTTTCTTCCGCCGTGCTCCTGCCCGTGGTGGAAAAAAAGAGAGCAACGGCCTCTCTTTAACATCATCTACCTTCAGCCTTTGGTTCTTCTTTAAGAAGCCAGGTGGCGCCAACTCTCAAGCTCTGCTGGAGCGGGAGGAGCTCCCAGCCGGTGCAAAGCGGTGGCGGAAGACCAGGCACAGGCCCCGACTAGCTTCTCTCGGCGCCCTCCAAGCTTTGGAAATGGAGCTTGGCTCTTTTCTTCTTCTGCGCCCCTTGCATGAGGAAGGCCAGCCCTGAAGGGAAATGAGGTGTCCTGTGTGCCACATGGAGCTTGGGAAGTTGAAGTAATTAAAGCCATGAGGTTTCCTGCCTCTTCGCGGTGCTTACATTGGGTTTTGATTTAAAGAAGGAGAGCGAGGAAAGGTGAAGGCCGTTCCAGTCTGGCAGCATCCTGTGTCTGTCTGTGCTGCAGATAACGTGTAGGGCCGGGAGGGCACGCGTGCGCTCGTGAGTGTGATCACGGCTACGGATACACAATCAAGGTCTCTGGGTGTTGTGTGTAGTGACCTACCTATTCCTAAATGACACAGTAGGTTCACGGTTATAAGGAGGGAGAAATCCTCCCAGCTCTGAAAGGGCTTTCCTCCTACGACAGCCAAGGGTCTGAATCGATAAGGAAGGCGCACGGTTCCGTTTTCAAACCTCATTTTTGTAATCCTTAAAATGTTAACGGTCTTTGAACTACTGTTATTTCACCGGGAGAAGGGAAAGATGCATTATGCAACATTATTGATTATATTGATTAGCTTGATTGACACCAAGCTTCATTGAACAAAAATGTCTGTTAAAACTTAGAAAGTAGCTGCTAATCTGGTAATAAAAATTCAGCCATCCATATGTTCTCTGTTGCAAATCATCACCAAACTTGAAGTTAAGATGAATTCAATAAGTGATTTAAAAAAAATTCACTGGAATACTAAGAGACTAAAGTTGCAACGTGAAGATTTTAATTGAAATGACAGTGACAGACGGACAAACACACAGAGCACTTCGCAACATTAGTATTGACGACAGTGTGCTATTAATGCTGCTTTTCTTAATGGTTCCAGTGCTGTGGTGATTACAGTGGGCACTTCAGAGCAGTGTTTTTCATACTGCAGCTCATCCACCATTAGGAACTCAGGAAACCAAGAATGTGGGATTTCACTGGCATATTTGAAATGAAGTAAGAAAGGACAAGGTGTCAGAAGAATACTAAGGATTTCGTCCACAAAGCTCTTTTTATGCACACACAGACACATACGTGTGTATTGGGTCACAATGGAAAATGTATTTTTTTATCATGGATTACAGTTAAGAAAAGTTGGAAAGCCATGGTGTTAGAAAAACTCATGTTTCTCTAACAAGGTATCCGTCATCATTATGCTCTTTGGGTTTGGGGTGCAAGGCCGGGGCCCCTGCTGCCCCAGAGGTACTACGCTGAGCTACAACAAGTATTGAAGACTTCACAGTGAAAACAACCCTCCATGAAAATGAGTTGGGAAATGGGTATTCACTTGTTCCTGGTTATGACACTTTTATAATACTGGATAAGAGATCGTGCCAGACTGAAGGCCCCTGGGAGATGATGGGCAGTAGTGAAATAAAGCCCCAGGCCTCAGAGAAGACTGGCGGCAGGCAGTAGGAGGATTAGAGTAAGAACTCTTAAGCAGAGACCAAAGCAGAAGCCTTATTCAAAATGGGGGTGGGGGTGGGAGGAGAAAGGCTGGGGTCCCAAATCTGGGGACTGAGGGCTCATTATCTTAACAGGGGAAAGTAGAATAATCTTGAACCATGGGAAGCAATTTAGGAGCTCAGCGATTCATGCTGGGGGCGAGGAATGCTTGTGTTTGTCTTCTTCCTCTTTGTCTAAGAAGAGCAGATAACTGCTCTTGCTGTTCAAGGTTCAGGAAACTGATTAAACTGTATTTACTGAAAGGCAGGTCATTTTGCATTAAAAGGTGACAGCTCCCTTTGGCTCTTTCTCCTGTTTCCTGGTAAGTGAGCCAGCTAGAGCCTGCCCTCAGGAATGCCAACCTTCTCTTTTTCCCACTGCAGATACTCCGATCAGTGAGCTGAGCCAAGACCCAACTGGGGAGTGACCTTCTTTCTCTTCACCTGGCATGGCTTTGGGTTCCTGTACCACGTGGTCATCTACAGAGAAAGGAGATACAGATTTAGACTTTGGGGGAGATAGATCAAGGCGCAGGATCCATCTTAGCATGACTGGAGCTCTGCCCTGAGGTTTATTCTGTTTTCACCCCTAGTAATCTGGTAGGCATTATTGTCCATTTTCTATTGTTCCAGAAATATCTATTTCCCGCAGCAGTTGTTCTGGAACTTCAGAGGGCAGCCACATCACCTGGAGGGCTTGATGAAACACAGACTGTTGGGCTCCACCTCTCCTTTGGAGTCACCAGTTCTGGGGTGGGGTTTGAACACTCGTGTTTCTAACAGGCTCCCCAGCGATGCAGATGCTGCTGGCCTGGGTCCAGTCCTTGAGACCATCGCTTGTAAAGTCTCGAGAAGGGTTTGGAGTGGGAAGGTGACTGGCATGGCAAGATGAAAGTGCTCCTGAGTTCTTGGCCTTAATACCACCTGATTCCACAAACCCCACTCCCCCTAAACTAATCCCCTCACACTCAACACCTCCCAGGTATCAGATCTGGAGGAAGGTAGGCGACTGGGTCATAACACCAGTTCTTAGTGGTTAGTTTTGGGTGTCTCCATCTTGAGAGAATATGGGTTCTAAGGCATCTTATTCTTGCACAGACCGCTAAGGAGAGTGATTCATAGTCAAGTCCCTGTAGGAGAGCTGTGCTAGTTATTGTCCACAGCCCTTAGCATGCCTAGGTTTCCCCACCACCTTGTACTGCAGGGCCAAGAAGCATAAAAACTACCATTCCCAGTCACCTCTATGGCAGCAGGAGTGCCGAAGGAAGTTTACATTCCCACAATGAAGTGTAGTCAGTCACATGGCATTTGAAAGGCGGAAAAGAGGACGTTCTTTCTCGAGCTGTGCAGGTACACAATTGGGCTCTGGAAAGCATGAGTGCAGGTCGTGGCTGCATTCCATGGTCCACTGACTGTCCCCAGCCTTGTGGGTGTGGGGGGCTCTGGTGGCTGCCCCTGACTCCACTCCTCCAGCTCTTTCCCTTGATACCTGGTACTAAATCCCTCTGAACTTGAAAGATCTAGAGTGTTTTCTGTTTTCCATATGGAACCCTGGCCGGTGCAGGGAATGAGTGTGTCAGGGCTGTGTCTGAAGTCGGGACTAGGGAAGGCACAGAGCTGTGTGGACCCTGCAGGTGGTGAGACGACTGTCCTGGGCTGGGAGAAACTCCGGCTTGGTAAGCTCCCAGGAGAGCTGGCTTGCTATCCACAAACCACAGGCTGAAAGGATGAGCGTGCTGGGTCACTCTCCTCTCCTTCTACCACTCACCACAAAGCCTCACTTCCGCTGGCTTCCCCTTTGGATTTTTGCAGCAAAGCAGGAAAAAGCAATCTTTGGAGAGTTCTGGCCAAAATTTTTGCTAGGGTTCTGTGTCCGTTTGCCAGTTTTGATACTTGGTTGTATATCGTCCTGTATGGTGCTCTAAGTTTTGGACATTCACTCCCCAGTGAGAATACAACCTACTCAGGGGAAGACAGTGAGTTTTTGTTTTCCAGCCCAAAGGTAAACAGCGAGTGACCTGGGTAAGTCTGCTTTGCTCCGTGCAAGCCCAGAGCTGAATGGGCATTGCAAATCTGTGCTGTGGCTGCAGAAAACAGGGCCACTTCTACTGTCTGCCTCTCTGCTCAGCCCCCCTGGATCTCCCCCTCAATGCCCCAAACCTGAAGATATTATTCAGGCGCTGATCCTTCAGCCCAGTAATTCTTCCCAAGCAGAGAGGAGACTGAGTATATGTCAGTGAACTAATTTTTGTCCGAAAGAACCGATGGCTCTAGTAACTATGTCATTGCTCACAAATGCATGGTACCCCTCTCTGCAGGAGGAGTAGACATCTGCACTCGGTGGTGCTCCCCCTGGCCAATGAGGTGTGAGTGGAAATGGCTGCCCTTGGTCTTGAGTCCTAATCACGTATCAGCAATGATGCCAACAGAGGCTGCTCACCAGCTTGGGCCCAGAGTGAAGAATGTGGAGCAGGGTTGCAGGAATCCAGGATGGACATGTGGCTAAAATGTTTTTAAAAAGACGAATTTTGTATTAGTTAGGTTATTTCCATGAAGTGGCTGAGTTTCTAGGGGCCTAGTAAATGGCACTCTTATCCTGGATGTCGCTGGTTCCAAAAAGTAGGTGGGGCATGCTCAGTTTCTTCCTCCAAACACTGGTCAAAGCATTGCTCTTCCCTGGGTGGGTGGGGGGGGAAGGGGTGCAAAGAATTACTCCCAAGGAGGTCCTGCCCCTTGAACACTGTGGGCGAGGGAGATAGAGGTTTCCAGAGGGATTTCATTACTGTAGAATTTTATCAGTCTGCGTCAGCTAGTTTCAAGCATTGCATTCCAAGAATTTTAAAAACTATTTAGTCAAGGGCACTGACCTCTTTTCCCTTAGATTATCAGATAAAAAAATGACAACAGTCAACACAACAATAACCATCCAGTGTAAACAAATCTAAATTATACCTATTTTTGTCAAATTGGCAAAAAAATACACTGTTTTTTGGTGTGCTGCAGAATTTTAATAGTTTATGTGTACCCTGAGATGAAAGAGGTTGAAAACTGCTGCTCTATGTATCTTAAATAATTTGCCAGAAATGACCATATTAGGAGAAGCCATAAAAATGTTAACTTTTGCCTCATTTTTATTCTTGCAAATTTAAAAGCCTAGGGGGAAAGTAACAGATCAAGGCACTGAAATAAAAGTTTAAGCAATGGTGATCCTAACCATTATCATGAAATAAAAGTAATTTATCACATTGCTGCAATAGGGTGGTAACTCCATAGTGATGAGAATCGAAGCCTGAATATTAATATGACTGACTTTTTGCCGAGATGGGCCTGGCTTATTGTTAACTGATGGTCTGTAACTTCCAGTTGGGCTCTGGCTGCTCCGCCTGAGGGAAATGGGGTTGCTTTGAAACCCAGGGTTTTTAATGAAGCAGTTCCTGACCTTGAAATGTGTGAGAAAATAATCTAAAAGTGTGATGAAAAACCCGTCTATTGAAAAGTTAGTAATCCTTCCAGGGCTGATTTTAAAATAATAGATTTGTTTTATTTTGGCAAATGATTTAATAAAACATAACAACGTCAAAGAAATTATCCAGTGTGTTCCATGTCCCGCAGCCTTGAATATCTAAACTGTATGCTTGCAAATAAGCATCATTAGTAGTGAAATTTTATTGCAAAATTTGGCATGGAATATTTTGGAGTGTCAGACTTTTAGGCGCTATCACAGAATTGGCAAGATTAAAGGGATTGTGACTGATTTAATACCATTTTTTTCTTTATTGTCCCCATAATCACCTGCTTCATAAACTGTGGCTAGAGCTGATGTGGCAACTGGTAATTTTCTTAGAACCCAAATGCATTTACATTTTTCCATCTTTTGATTTCCATCATTTCTGGGAATTGTTAGTCGATGGAATAAAAAGAAAATACATTATAAACAATTCAGAACACCAAAAAACAAAATTCCTTGGACCTTGGACAGATACCACACATGCAAATAAATGTGGCTTTACATTCCAAAGGCATGCGAGGGGGGATTACATTTTCCTCATTAACCTCTTTTTTACCCAAACAGGATTGGCTTTCAAGCCCGTTTTGTCAAAATCAAGTTTGACATTTTAAATTACTTCACACTGACTGTGTTCAAGTGAAGAGGTACAATGTCTTCTTTTGATCCCTAGTCATTATGCAATCCTGGCTGAACTGGGCCAGGGGAAGCATGCCTGCCTACTGGTTTAGCATGAAGTCGGGAGACTGATTGTATTGGATGCAAAATCAAAACATTAGGGGCACTCTCTCTGTTTCTCTCCTGCATTACTAAAGGGAAAGGTGGACAAAGCAATCTGTGATGTGCGCCTGAGATCTGAACATGCTTGTTTTTCTACGGAAAACCATTTACACAATGAATGTACTCACTTCTAATCGAAGAAACACCCAATCTGTTTTTAATCAGTCCTAACTAGTGATTCCTCTAATATGTGGATCTTAATTTGAAGCTGTGGGATTCTTCTCCTTTCTCTAGGAGACTCAGTAAAGTTGTTTAGAAAGACTGTATGATTTTGGTAAGGAGCAGAAATGCGACTTGATTTTTTTGGTAACTTCTATAAATACTTGTACATAAATCTGCCATTTTTGCCCCAATACTATATGCTGTTTTCAGTGTGCTCCTTGGCAGTGGATGATAAAACATTTCTGTGTATTTAGGTATGTCCATCTGAATAAAATGAAAGAGTTGTTCAAATCAGTCTCAGTCTGGAGTGGGAGGTAAGCCCACCAGTTGTAGGAAACTCTGGATCAGCTGTCTTCACTCTGCTGTGAGCTGTCTTGTTTTGTCAGCCGTTCTTTTTCACTCCACACTCCTCTCATGCACGGCTCGCAGGCTCCTGCCATCCCAGCACAAGATGGCATGACTTCCAGTTGGAGAGAGAACCAACGCTGGTTTTCGTGGTGTCCGCAGTTTCAAAACACACCCCTTAATGTTATTTGACACCATTTTTCTACATGTGCTTTCTTTAGACACTGGACAAATACATTATTGAGAGTTTGTCAGCTAAAACCAAATTGCAAAACTGAATTATTGACAAAAATTCATGTGATTCTGAAAGGGCTTGAGTGATTGAAAGCAGTTGCAGTACTGCAGCATAAGAATGTTGCTTATCCTTTCCATTGCCTGATTTCAGATTCCTACAGAGCATACCTCTGGACTTTTACCATCCCCAGATAGCAGTTTCTACACAGCGAACACCGAACAGATTAAAGCTAGAGTTTTAGAACACCGTATGACATTTATTCCTTGAGTCAGCATTCAGGAAGATGCACCCTCCTGTTCTCCCATGGTCCTCTCTGATTCATAGGCAGCTGACTTCCACCTGTGGGCCTGTAGTGTCTGACAGGGCTACCGAATTCCAAATCACATTTGTTTGTTCCCCCCATACGCTGTGATGGCCAAGGTGCAGCCCGGCCCTTAGTAGGTCCTTTGAGGAGACATGTTCAGCCCAAGTCACATGGCTTCAGGGTTGATTTTGCCACTTAGTCTTAAGTGTCCTGGTTTGGCTGACACTTAGTTTACCTCGGAGAATGACACCCAAGTCAGCTCTACTGCTAAGTAGAAACAAGGCCATTTCTACTGTGAAAAGAAAACAATAGCTTCATGGAAAATTGCATTTGCATCCTTAATGATAATAATTACTAATTAGAATTTAAAATGTTCAAAAACCTTCATGTGTGGGAGGTGCTATGTCTGGTGAGAAAAAGTTCTCAATTGCCATTTGACTGCCACAGAATTAGCATCCTGAAAACTGACCAAAGGAGGTTAAAAAATATGTTTTTTTTCCTTTTAAATACACTTCCTTTGTCAAATTACTCTCTTTACTAATAAGAAAAACCACCAAGAGCAATGTCATTTATCTTTATTTGGAATTACAGAAAAGCAAATGTCCCACACTGTCTTCTGAACTTCTCAGTGGACTTTTGGCTGTCTAGCTTCATCCTGTTTGAAGATGTTAGAGCTGTGTTGAGATTAACAACAATCAGAAAGTAATATCATGGTTCTGATTATCATTATACTGTTTAGACATGCTAGACCTAGATTGCCCGTGTAGAAACTTAAAGGACTAGAGAAGAGAAGCACTCAAATGCTTCATGTTGGGGACTTGGACTATCTAGGCATTGGCCAGATGCTTTATTTATAAACTCAGAACATCTGACAAAGCCATGATTTGCCTCAATTAGAGTTCTCAGCCCTGGCTGTATATTAGAATAACCCCAGAATTTAAAAAAAAAAGATAGGCAGCATCCACTCATTCTAATTAAAGTAGAATCTCTCAGGGTAGAGCCCCAGGAATTTTTAAGTGCCCCCAAGTGTTCTGAATGTGCACCCAGGTTGGGAATCACTAACCCACATGATAATTTCATCTTTCAGAAGGGAGAGGAGGTGATGAAGAGGATTAACACCCTGCTTCTAATTCTGGCCAAGTCCAAGGTCCTGAATGGAAAATTAGAAGTGACAGGAATCCTGGAAGAGGGCCACCTGGCCATCAGAAAAATTCCATAGGGATGAGATCACTGCCAGACACACACTTGGTTAGCTTGAGCTTTAAAATGTCTCAGGAAATTATGAAAGCCTCACTTCAACCTCCCACTCTATGAGTTCAAAAAGAAGCAGGGGAGGTTCCTCAAAACAAAATTCTGATGCTACTATTGTACATGGTCCAAAGCAGAGGTGTTGGGATGGGGGAGGAAGAGGAAAATAAAATGGAAAAGGGTAGCCAAAAAGATTTAGTGTCTTCATGGAGGAAGCTGTCTGCTGAGATCAGATATGTTTTTAAATGGTGTGCATAAAATGTAAAAGATGATCTAGAAAAACGAGTATAGATACAAAAAATTCCGTCAATAATACGTGAGAAAAGAGTCAGAAAGACTAAATCCAGAAGGATTTGGGTGGCAAAGAGGACTGTTTGAGACACAAGCAAGTGTAAAATCTATGCTGGACTGTCCAGTGTTTTGTCAGTGTTAGGTCAATGGAGAAGTCACAGGGGGCCATGCCCTCAGACTCATTTTACCCTTTAGAGTAGAAAGCATGGGACAACGTTTGGTAAGAAGGAATTAAAGAGTAAGGTCACTTAAGAGCTAATGCTAGCTGTCCTAAAGAAGTTCAAAAAACTTATAACAAAGCAGAATATTAATAGAATTTTCAGAAGAAATTGCTTTAATCTTTTAAAAATATGGAGAATGAAAGAGGTGCCTGAATGCTATCCACTTTTTTGTTCAGAAAGAAAGTGGAAAAGTCTTTGAACTACAGACTCAAAGACCTGCTGATTCTTCTGTTTAAAAATTCTAGAATTTACTTTAAAATGCAGTTTGAATACAAAATTTGCCAAGTTAAATCATACCCATGACATACATAGCTTATGAAAAGAGTAGAGATATAGAAACATAAAAAACTGAAATAATCTAATTCAAACTCAGCAATTCATTATCTTTGAGATTTAGATGAAAGCTAAGTACCCTCTTAAAATATTTAGATATTACAGTAGAACAAACCATCCCAAAACTTAGTGGCTTAAAAAAGCTGTCATTAATTTGCTCACAATTCTGCAATTTGTGCCCAGCCCAGATGGCTGATTTTTCAGCTGATTTCATCTGGAAGCACGCAGGCTGCATTAGTCATCTGATAGCTTAACTGAGCTTAGATGGTGCGAGACAGCCTCAGTCACTCGTTTGGTGGTGGTTGCTGGCTGTCCGCTGAGCTACTTCCTCCAGCAAGAAAGCCAGTGCTGACCTACATGCTGGGAACAGCATTTCAAGAGAACGAGAGCAAAAGCTTCAAGGCCAACCCTTGGAGGTCACATAATATCACTTTTCCTTCATTCCATTGGTCAGAGCAAGTCCCAAGGCCAGCCCAGATCAAGGGATGGGGAACTAGTCAATACCTTCAGAGGAAGATGCTACCACTTCTGTATCAAATCTACCACACCAGAAAAATGCTTCTACACTAACACACGTAACTACAGCCATATGCTACGTAACAATGTTTCCGTCAGTGATGGATTGCATGTGAGATGGTGGTCATATTATAACGGAGATGAAAAATTCCTATCGCCTAGTGACGTCATAGCTGTATCCCTGGATTTCACATCCATGGCCTCAATCAACTGCAGATCAAAGCCGTATCTTCCCAAGTTTGGTAGTCTGTGGATGCTGAGGGCTGACTTCATGCATTCATTGTTCTATGCCATTTTTAAAAAAGAAACTTAACCACCTATGGATTTTGGTATCTACAAGGGGTCCTACAATCAGTCCCCTGCAGATACTAAGGGACAACGAAAGAGTCCAAAGTTATACATGGATTTTCAACTGCACAAGCACTGGAGCCTCCTATTGTCAGGGTCATATATCTCAAGGGTCAACTGTGTTATGTCTTTAGTCTCTTTTAACCTAGAATAGCATCTGTGCATGCACACACACACATCCTTTCCCATGCTATTGACTTTCTGAAGAGGCTATGTTGTTTCCTTATAAAATGCCCAATTCTCCACTTTTGGACCCTTTTTCATGGTGCTCTTATTCCTCTATGTTCTGTCTCTCCTTTGGATCTAAAGCCTTGATGAGACTTGGATTATCCATTTTGAAAAATACTCCGTAAGTGAGACTACCTACTTCATAGTGAGGGGCCTCAGCAGCACAATAAGGCTGGATGCCCACTATCGGTGATGTCAAGTTTGATCCCCCATTGGAGTGACAGCAACCACGACTCTCTTCACCAGTCAGGTGCATTTTCCCTTTGGTCAGTTAGCGGGTCATCTGTGGGGTGATAATTTGATGCCATGAAAATATCTAGTTCTTTAAAGTAAGTTTTTTTATTAAAAAAATTGGTTAAAATGAAGGAGAGAATCCTAGAAGCAGCAAGAGATAAGGGGACAGTCACCTACAAAGGAGTTCGCATCAGACTGTGAGCTTATTTCTCCAAAGAGACCTTACAGGCAAGAAGGGGCTGGAAAGAAGTATTCCAAGTCATGAAATCCAAAGACCTACAGCCAAGATTGCTCTATCCAGCAAAGCTTTCATTCAGAATTGAAGGGCAGATAAAGTGCTTCTCAAATAAGGTCAAGTTCAAGGAGTTCATCATCACCAAGCCCTTATTACATGAAATGTTAAAGGGAATTATCTAAGAAAAAGAAGACAAAAAATAAGAACAGTGAAAGGACAGCAAACTCACAGTTATTAACAACCATACCTAAAACAAAGGCAAACCAAGAGGACAGCTAGATCAGGAGTGGAACCATAGAAATGAAGAACACATGGAGGGTTAGAAACAGGGGGGTGGGAGGGGGAGAAGAGGGGAGAAGATACAGAAAATAAGTAGCATAGACGGTAGGTAAAAAATAGATGGGGGAGGGCAGGAATAGTATGAGAAATATAGAATCTAAAGAACTTGAGACACGTGGTCATAAACTAAAGGGGAGAATGGTGGGGGAGGGGTGTGCAGGGTGCAGGGGAATGAAGGGGGGAATAGAACAACTGTAATGGTATAATCAATAAAATATTTAAAAAACTGGTTGTTCTTTTGATTTTTATAAAAATTGTGCTCACTTTTTCTGTCTTTTTAAAAAAGATATTATGTATTTATTTTTAGAGAAAGGGGAAGGGAGGGAGAAATAGAGGGAGAGAAATATTGATGCAAGAAGTAAACATCAATTGGTTGCCTTCCGTAAGCACGCCAACTGGGACCTAACTAGAAAGCCAGGCATACACCCTGACTGGGAAGTGAACCAGCAACCTTTGCTTTGTGGGACAACACTCAACCAGCTGACCTACACTGGTTAAGGCTATTCTCACTTTTTCCAATCTTTCATCAAGCTGTGTATATTCAGCCTAAAATTATGAAAACAAATCAATGTCTGCATTAGGCTGTTAGGTAATTATTCATTCTCTGCTCACATCTTGATCATTTAGGGTACCATTCAGGTTTACAGTAGTCATGCATACCTGGGCTAGTAGTAAGCACATTGGGCATTAGGGTGTTCCCAGAGCTGTGTGTTGTGGTTTTCTTATTCACTCATCTAATTTTATGACTCTCCCATGCCAAGTTCAGAAATGGAGCAATGTGGAATGCTGTGAAAGTGAATGTTATACTGTCATGAGTAATGAAATGAACCCCTGGCAGCACGCAGTGCACAAGAAGCCAGGTATTACTGTAGGTGGGGCCTACGAGGTTCATACCATGAACTAATCATGACACATGTTGCAATTGAAATGCAGGTGCCTTGAAGTGACTTCTTTGTTTTCTTTTCTACGAGGGTCAAAAAATGTGAGTGAAAACACACCAGTAACCAAACATGGTGGTATCGAGCCTAATTAGGAATAGAACAATCATTTCTAAAATCAGCATCTGTTCATTTTCTTTATTTCATTTGTTTTTGTTTCACCCTCATCTGTGACTCATTTGCCTTTCGTCATCTTCCACAATGGCTTCTGCAAGAAGCTCAGTCTTGAAATGTACAACATGGCTCGTACCCACTTCAAACATTGTTGAAAATCTCATTTGTTATTTTGGACTGTGGTCTCACTTAAAAGCCAGTGTTACTGAAACTGTGGAGCACATACCTTTAATTCCCAGGGTGAAAGGGAAAAAAGAGAACATAAGAGCCAGCAAGAGGGAAAGCTACAACTGTGAGATGCTCCCCAGCAGACATGTGCAGAAAACTACAATATTCAGAAGACTTACAGGCAGCTGGAGTCTCTAGACACAGGAACACTGGAGACTGCCCAAACCTGGACTCAGTAGAGTATAGAAATGTGATGAAGACCAGGATTCGTTATTTTTTTTTTCAATAAGAGGAGAGTTATTTAAGGACCACATTCCCAGGATTACAAAGATTTGCCTGCAGAACCCAGGGAACACTTCTCTGCAGTAGAATTAGTGACTTGAAGAGATTAGGATTCTATATGAGCCATCTATTCCATGAGACTACACTGCGAACTTGAAATTAACACTGGGGAAAATCATGTTAAATTGATATTAGCAGATAAAAGCTTTATTAAGTACACATTATGTTTTTCTAATTAGCTTACATTTTCATGTGTTTGGGGAAGCCAAAAACAGTCACTGGAGTTTAGAATTATTCCTTTAAAGAAAAACAAAAACAAGGCCGAGTGCAGAACATCTCAGGCCAGGAGTGGAACCTCATTCATTCCACTCACCTTCCTTTTTTCACACCCACACAGAAAATAGTCACCTACCATTGAGCACTGCTTCTGTGTGGGCTCTGCTGCTTGGGAAAGGGAAACTGTCTCAGCTCCCCACGGACAGACGTTTCACTGATACACCTTGTGGAAACATTTTGTGACTGACACGGGAAAAGCGTTTACCGAATAGGGAAGAGAAGCAGGGAAGAAAACATTGCTGTAAATATTTTGTCCCTTTTACTAAGAAAGCTATACGCCACTTTTTAATGGAGAGCTCAACTTTTGGACTACACATGTTTCAGGCAATTATTTACTCAGTGGCTCATGACAGCAGGGCATCCTCTGTCTGGAAGGTCCAAGTATGGGACATGAGGTGAGAGTAACTGGCAGAGAACTATACTTCTCACTCCTCTTGCTGAAGGAGCTTGGCTGGAAGGGCAATGGGAGGTGGTGTCCCAAGCTTTTTCACCTTTTATCTGCTTGTTCATTTGAACAAACTTACATGCAGTGCTGCCATTTGCAGCATCAGATTCTTGGAGATTGGACAGCCAACTTCTTACTTCCATTCCAGGTAAAATAAAGAATCAACGGATAAGGCATCACCCAGTGATGCTAATTGAAGTCAGTAATGATGGAAATTCTCATATGAGTATAAAACTAGCATGGGATGTTTTTATGAAGGCCCCAAGTGACTAGAAGGAAGGTATGTATGGCTTTTGATATCAGGCTGGAGACCCAGAGTGCAAGAAATATAGCTTTATGATGCAGCTACAGCTGTTTCAAGCCTTCATTGACTTCATTCAGGAACATGGTCCCTGGGCAGGCTCAGCTGGCTGTCCACGTTGTGTACCCACACAGGGCACACTGAGCTGCCTGCCCATCAACCTGGGCTGTCCTCAGTGCAAGTTCAGTGCTTGAGAAGTCCCTTCAGACCCATCTGTCTGCCCTTCGGTTCCCGTGCCTCTTCCTGCCACTTCCCCGTCACTGCTGGGAACACAAAAACGATTACCTTGCAGCTCTTATACCCATGGGGGCCTGGGGATTTTGGGAGACCTGGATGGCCAAGACATAGTAAATGGCCTCTTCAGACACTATTTTCCTCTTCAGAATTGTTGCCATTCTCTGGCTTTACCCAGGAAGCAAGGTCCAAGTTCCCCTGTCTTAGATCTATGAAGGGTTCATGACCCTTTCTCAGGAACCCATCATTGTCTGCCTCTCTCTCATTCTTGCCTCCGTTTCCTTTCCTCCCAGCCTGAGAAATCCTTTCTTGGAACAAAAGGCAGAAAAGACATGCTTTTGCCCTGGCTGGCATAGCTCAGTGGATTGAGCGCAGGCCTGTGAACCAGAGGATCGCGGTTCGATTCCCAGTCAGGACACATGCCTGGGTTGCAGGCTGGTTCCCAGCAGGGGACGCACAAGAGGCAACCATACATTGATATTTCTCTCCCTCTCTCCTTTCCTTCCCCTCTAAAGATAAATACATAAAATCTTTAAAAAAAAAAGAAAGAAAAGACATGCTTTCAATGTCAGGCTGCCTTTGCCCCTGAGCAAGTTTTTTTTTTTTTTAATTGCAGTAACATATATATCACATAAAACTTGCCATTTTAACTACCCTTAATTGTCATTTTTCATTGGCCTTAAGTACATTCTTTTTTAAAAAAATATTTTATTAATTTATTTTTAGAGAGAGGGGAAGGGAAGGAGAAAGAGTAGGAGAGAAACATCAACATGTGGCCGCCTCCCATGTGTCCCCCACTGGGATCTGGCCTGCAACCCAGGCATGTGCCCTGACTGGGAATCAAACCAGTGACCTTTTGCTTCACAGGCCCATGCTCAATCCACTGAGCTACACCAGCCAGGGCTGGCCTTAAGTACATGCTTACTGTTGTAACTATCTTACTGTTGTAACTATCGCTACCTAGTCAGCTCCAGAACAGTTTTATCTTCCCGAATCAAAGTTCCATCCCCATTAAACACTAAGTCTCCATTCCTTCCTCCCCCCAGCCCTTGGCAACCACCATTCCACCTGCTGTCTCTATGAGTTTGACCCCTCTGAGTATCTCATACTGGGGAAATTGTACACTCTCTGTCCTTTTGTGACTGGTCCTTTTACTTAGCATAATGTCTTCAAGGTTTATCCACGTTGGAGCACGCGTCAGAATTTCCTTCATTTTTAAGACTTTCCTTATTTCATCCTAACTTGTACCCTTTGATCTTTGGGAAAAAATGCGTTTAAAGTTTATTGGCACAGAGGATTTTTAAAAACGTCTTTACTGGGAATCATTGACATTTCATGAGATTTCTTCATTTTAGTCACCTTTTTGTACTAAACTATGAACATATCTAACTTTTAAAAACCATGAAATAAAACATTCCATTGCTATTAGTTAGGATGATTGTGTTTCTAAAAATTCCCACAATGTTAAAGAATAACAAATGAAGGCACTGAATCCTGATATTTCATTGAACTGTGTTAAAAAGAAATAAAGGAAAGGGTCACATGCCTTCTTTAATGTCATATAAAACAAAAACTTAATGAGCAAATGTTCAGACGAAGTACATTTAACATAGAATGATCCAATTTGGGTTTTTTATTGTTCGATATGCTTTGGTAGAACACTGATTTTTGTTGTTGTTGTTTATTTCACAGTGGTTAGGACTACTTGCTCAGCAAAAAAAAAAAAAAAAAGACCTTGACGTATTAACATGACTGAAATGCCCAGCCACCTGTGGGCTGATCTCAGTCATTTAGACTGAGGAAGGAGAGGCCTCATTAGGCCTCATTCATCTTGCATCTCCCTCATGACTTGCATGGTACATCCCATAGAAGAAATGCACACTGTAGTTTCTGCACCAATTAAAAGTCCTACTACCTTCAGTTCTTATAATAACCAATGCTGCCTGGTAAACATCTATGGAAGTGCTTACCTTCACATGATAAAGTGGGAAAAAACAGAAGATGAAAAAAAGGATGAAAGGGAGCAGATACTATTATGTTCCCAGCTCTGTCTGGGTTTCCTACCTGAGCTGGGTCAGATGCTCAGCCTCCCAGCAGAAGCAAAGACACCCTGGAAAGGCTCTCATTTATTTACTGGAGAGATGTGCACACACACACTGAGCCTGTGGCATGTGACCGTGGGGGCCCCCAATAGTGGACTCTGCCCTGTGTAGACAACAAAGCCAACAGTAAGAAGGCTCCCTGATGCGGCCATAAACCCTGAAGGAGCTGGAGAAGAATCCTTCCCTTCAGTGTGTCTGACGCCTTTGAAGGGGAGAATCCACGAGTGGGAGGATGGCTTCTTTCCCCTTCCTGTGGGTTGGTTTGTGGGTGTCTTATGTTAATGAAAGAAGTTAGCGGATAAAAATTAATTATTTTCTCTTATTTATACAACATTTCCCCTCCAGTTGTAAGAAAACTATTGCTCACATACAAAAATATCTAATTCCAGTATGGAGTTTATAGAATTTGCTTCTCACTAAAGCAAGGTCCTGAATACATGAAACCTGAGTACTTGCCAATTTAATGGGTTCCCAATAATTTTTAAATAGCATGTATTATTTTAATGCTTTACACAGTTAGAAAGTTATTGAGGAATAAATTGGCAGAATCTTTATTTTCTTTTGAAAAAACAAATTCATAAAAATAAAGTCTTCAATGTTTATTTTACACTATTATTTTGGCAGTTTTATTTTTATGACCAGGTTCTGAGTAGATTATATTGTCTGGATTCTAAAAAGATTCAATTGAGTGCAGAAAAAATGTATTTAAAAATTTGCTTCACCATTTTTTCCCTCTGGATAATTCTGTTTTTTTTTTCATACTTACAATTTAAAGGACCTAATTTATTTTTTATGGCCCATTACCAATATCCAAGATAGGATCTAATTTCTTAATTCTGAACTCTGCCTTGAGTGACTTCCAAACTAAATGAAATAAAAATATCCCAGGCAGACTGTATTTATACACAGTGGCAAAACTGACTTTAAGTTACATGGATCACTGCGCTGGGGACACTTCTGAGCCTCTACTGTGTATGTCCCTGTGCGGAAGCTTTCTCCTCATTATATTGTAGCTAAAACAAGGTTTTTAAAAAGACTATTTATTTACTTTCAGAGAGAGGGCAAAGGAGGGAGAAAGAGAAGGAACATTAATGTGCTACTGCCCTCGCTCACCCCCAACTAGGGACCTGGCCCACACCCCAGGCACGTGCCTGAACTGGCGACCTCTCATTTGCCAGGACGGTGCTCAATCCAGTGAGCTGCACCAAACAGGGCAGATAGAATGAGAGTTTTAAAACGCCATGCCGAGTAACACATGATGCTGAAAACACAAAGCTGGACCAGGCTCAATCTCCGCGGTGATGGCCCTTGTTGAAATAAGTTCTTGAACTGTGATGTCATTGTGTCTTCAGAGGCAAAAAGTTTGTTTCATCAGTGGGTTTCAAAACAGAGGTGAGTGTACACCAAGCCATGCATCACATTGCCAGTCTGCATGACTGCCCACTGTCGAGATTTCTTTCTGATGCCTGTCAATGCAGTCAGGGTAGGTCAATGAAATACTTCCATGGCCATTCAGAACCACAGTCTTCTCCTTTCGGATTGTGAGAAAATGTCAGTGGTAGAGAGACGAGGTGGTGACAGGCAGTTGTCCACATTCGGTTGGGCCATCTCTAAGAATGGCACTCTGAGAAGGGCCACAGGGTACTTCTTTATTTTCCTTACACGTGAAGTGTTGTCTAATATCCAGCCATGTGCTTGGCACACAGTAAACATGGAGCAAGGGTTTTCATCAGTAAGTGGATAAATGGGTGGGTTTTGTGGGTCTATTTAGGCTACAACATGTAAGGAGACACTGTTTCACTTGATATTTAGACATTATTCTACTGGTATTTTTAAATAATTCTGTTTTTGCAGAGCCTCATTTCCATGTGGGTCCAATTACTTGGCAGAAATCTACTCACTCTCCACCCTCTCGTAATTAAAAAGCATGTTCTTTTTAGATTATTTCAAAATGTTCTCCACCAACTCCCGTAGCTTTCTGGCTTGACTGACTCAATGTGACTCAACATCATTAAAATATAAGAACAGGTGTAGCTTTTAGATTCAGGTGAAATGGAATTGAGAGCAGACTCAGCTTAAAGATATGAAACCTCAGAGGGCCAGTTTAACACGAGTATTTTAATGCTAATAGTTAACTCCAGCCTAGAGGGTTATAAGAATTATAGGCAAGTGTCCAAGTTATCATCTTTCCTAAATTGCTGGCAAAATTCTCCCAAAACAATCCAAGACAAAAAATCTTGTCTTTGATGACTAGCCATTTTTGTCAACAAATTCAGTCTTTTCTAACCTCCCATTCACATGAACCTGAAGGCCACAGTTAGTGTGTCAAGGATCAACCACTCTGGACCTGTGCTTGCTTGTCTCCTGGGTGGACTCATTCACTTCTCATCTAGTGCATTGAGCAGGCACTTAGGTTAAATTCTAATCATTCTATTTGCATAATGTAAGAGATGGTTGGTTCTAGACCGACACCAAAAAACTAGATGGTGTGATTCTTCTTTTTCTTTTAAATAAAGATTTTGTTTATTTTTAGAGAGAAGTGAAGGGAGAGAGAAAAAGAGGGAGAGAAACATTGGCCTGGAACACAGGCATGTGCCCTGACTTGGAACTGAACCCACAACCCTTCGGTTCACGGGCCAGTGCTCAATCCACTGAGCCTTCCAGGGCTGCTGTGATTCTTTAGTACAATAGGAAAATACCTTTTGTCAATAGACTACTCATGTCTAAACAAGGAAGACTAGAAGAAATTAACTTGATAAAATTATAATTAAGAAAAATACATTTTCTTTAAAAAATATTGCTTTAATTCATTTAATTCATGAGATTTTTTTGTCAATGCAGATGATACAGAAAAGTCCCAGTTTCCTACTTTTCATGTACAGATTCATATGCTCCCTGTTATACTAATATAAAGCCCAAATTTGGAAGAGATGGGAGAATTCATAGCTGATGTTCAGAAACTAGAGAAACCAGTTTTTAGCCCAGTTCATGTTCTTGTTGTGGATATTCACGGGTAAGGTAGTTATATCAAGTTCGATGAGTCATAAAGTATTGCCATGTTTTACTTCAAATGAAGTAAGTGAGCATAATAACACTTCAGAATTATAAAATTTTACACTTGAAATCTATTATAGTCTTCAAAATGATACTCTGTTTTACTACACTTTTGCACTTTGGGGTATTAATTCCATTATTTCGTCAAATATTACATGGCTGAACACTAAAATTTCATTATTACACCATCCATTTATTTCAGGTACTTGGGACACAGACTGAGTGAAGCATTTACATTTATCAGATCTGATTTGTTATTTTTTCCATTCTCCCTAAGTGAATATCTTGTACCAAACCCAGCATGGCCTTCCGATTGAAATCTTGGTCTCCCCTACCACCAACACTGTGCTGGTGCCAAAACTCTGTTTAAGGTTCCAATCCTTATTTTCCCATTTGATTATATCTCCCCAATTGGAAGACCATGGAAAAATGTTATAAACAGCAAATGAAGAGACGTAGAGGTTTTCAAACTCTGTAGACGAAACAGTTGTTTTTTGGGAATCGTTCTCTTACTAGCAGGGAATGTAACATATTCCAGCTGACGCTACTCAAAGCAAGGAAATATATCTTGATTAAGTTGACACGTGGCTTCAAACCCAGCGTGCCTGCCTGAGAATTCTCCCTTTGAGTGCATTGCTTAGGACAAGTTTATACACCAAATAAAAAGGAAACTTGTTCCATTTAATTGTGAGTATAAGCATTCTGAAGTTGCATAAGACTGTTCTCCTGTTCCCCTCCTCTTTCTTCCTTCTTCTCTTCCCCCACTTTTTAACTTGCCTCTACACCCCCACCTCCCCTCCCCTTCAGATTGGGCATTTCATCCATTAATGTTCTTTAAATCAGAGGGAAGTAGGACCTGGCTTTCAGCTAGCGCTAACTCTCCCCCATTGCTAAAGAAAAAAGTGACACTCTTTTCACACCTGTGAAGATGGACCACCTGCCTCATGAACAAAACAATTAAGGTCAAGGCACTGTGTGCCCTATCTGTGCACATGTGTACATACACAGAAATTGTGGTGAAATATGTATTGCGTAACCTTCACCGCGCTCACCGTTTCTGACGTGCAGTTCAGTGGCAGCGGGCACATTCACATCATTGTGTAACGATGACCCCTGTCCCTTCTAGAACTTTTTCACCTACCACAACTTAAAGTCCGTTCCCGTTAAATAACAACTCCCCTCTTGCCTCTCCCTCCAGCTCTTGGTTACTGCTATGAATTTGATTATTGTAGGTACTTTGTATAAATGGAGCCGTATAATATTGGTCTCTTGTGTCTGGGGTATTTCACTTAGCATAGTGTTTTTAAGGTTCAGACATCTTGTAGCATGAATGTGAACTTCATTCCTCTTAAAGGCTGAATAATATTCCATTTTAGGTATATAGCACATTTAAAAACTATTTTATTTATTTTTAGAGAGAGAGGGGAAGGGATGAAGAAATAGAGGAAAAGAAACATTGATACAAAAAGGGAACATTGGTTGGTTGCTTCTCTCCACACCCCAACCAGGGCCTGAACCCACCACCTAGGCATGTGCCCTGACCAGGAATCAAATCGGTGACATTTTGCTTTGGGGAATGATGCCCAACGGGGCAGGCCTACTGCACATGTTGTTAAGTCATTTATCTGCTGATGGACATGAGTTGTTGTCATCTTTTGGTCATTGTGAGGATTGCTCCTACAGACTTTGGTGGACAAGTACCTGCTTGGGTCCCTGCTTTCAATCCTTTTATACCTAAGAGTGGAATTGCTGCATCATATGGTGATTCTGTGTTTAACTTTTTGAGAAACCCCCAAATTGCTTTTCACAGCAGCTGCACCATTTTATTTTCCCACCAGCAACTCATGAGATTTCCAGTTTCTCCATATCTTCACCAACATTTTATATTTTCTTTTTTTTTGATAAGTACCATTTTAAGGGGTGTGTGGCCATTCATACATTTTAAAGATTTTAAAAATGATACTTTGACAAAAGAAAAGTACTATTATGGTAATGTTTATTTACAACCACAATTTTTGGTTAGTTAGGTGGTTATTTTGCTCATTGAGAAACTGTATTCAGGAATGCAAGTTTGTAGGACCTCTCATGATCCAGCAAGAGTCCTCGACTCCATCTCTCTGCCTCAGAGCACTGTCTTCCTCAGTGTAGAATATAGAACTGGTCCAGCCGAAGGGCGAGTCCACCCTTGACAAAAATTCTGACAGCTTGGAAAGTATTTATTCAGTATTCTGTTTTATTTTTTATATTGCTTCTTACAAGCAGCAATTATTATATAATCTTATTTTTTTACTGACTTGTTGCCCGTGTCAGGAACCAGGATATAAACTTCTGGAGAGTAGGGGCCTTGTTCATCACGGTCAGGAATGTCATATCCAAAGTATCTGAAACAGTGTTGGTTGAATGAAAAATTATGAAGAGAATATGTACAGACTCCAGGGCAACAGATTAGTAAATCATTAAAAATAATTTTATTGAGCCCTGGCTGGTGTACCTCAATGAATTGAGCACGGGCCTGCGAACCAAAGGATCGTGGTTCCATTCCCAGTCAGGGCACATGCCTGGGTTGCAGGCCAGTTCCTGGCAGGGGACACACCAGAGGCAACCATACATTGATATTTCTCTCCCTCTCTCCTTCCCTTCCCCTCTAAAGATAAATAAATAAAATCTTAAAGAAAAACTTTATTGAAGAGATTAGGTCACAGAATGGACAGATTGAGTCCTTGATTAAACCTTCTCTGTCAAACACAGTAGTCAGTAGCTTCTACAGTTTTTAAGCACTTGAAATATGGTTGGTATAAATTGAGATGTTCTCTAAATGTAAAATACACGGCACATTTTGAAGATCCAGTATAAATACATAAAACATCTTGTGAATAATTTTATATTGGTTACATATTGAAATGATACTATTTTAGCTATATTGCATTAAAAGGGGAACCAGGCCTAGCTCTAAGCTAGTGTGATTTTAATTGATATTAAAATTAATTTTACCCTTTTCTTTTACTGTTTTAGATGAGGCTACTGAAACATTTAAAATTACATGTGTGGCTTGCGTTACATTCACTATTTCTATAGGACAACTGTAGGATTAAACACTTAGTTATGATGTCACGTGAGCCATGGCCTGGGCTTAGTGGTGAGCCCTCCCTGAACTGCTTGCTGCCCCTTCCACAGCAAGAGACTCTTCTAAGCAACACGGGGAATGGGTGGGCTCCAGCCCCCCTCACCTTTGGCACATTCAGATGCTAGTTTTGGTAAGAAGGAGGCAAATGCATTGGCTCCTAATGCTCCTCTACGCTTCTCTGGCATTGGGTATAGAGAAGGAGAAAAGGGATTCCCTGGGCCCCTTTCACAGCCCCTTTGATATGCAGGGTCAAGGTTGGGCTGTTAAAGCAAGCAGGGTCCCTGATACCAGTGTGCCCCCCCCAACCGCCCTGATGAGACCCAAAGAAGAGAAGTTGTTTGTTAGGACACCGAACAAAAACCTCCCACCTCTCTTTATAGCAGTACAACCTTTCCTGCTCTTGCTACTTTTCCCTAAACCCTTACAGTCATTTTCTCTAAGTCCTACCTAATTTTGCACATATTCTTAGCCATTCAACATCCACACCTATCATCTCATCAATGCTGGAGATGCAGCGTTTCCACCTGTGTAATTTTCAGTAGGAGAAGCCTACCAACGAGTGGACATTACATAATAAAAAAGTTTGCTTTTTAATATAATAAAGCAACTCAAAATGTGAACAATGGCAATATTCGTACATTTCTTCCAGTTCTCGAAAGCTGACACTGGTCACCGGCTGCAAAAGCCTTCAGCCTCCCTTTCAGGGAAGTTTCACGATGGGCCTGAGTAAGACCAGAGGTATTGTTCTTCTGCTGAGCGCTGTGGTTTGCAATCAGCGGCTTTATTCTCAGAGGCGGCCAGTGGTGAGGAGACTCCCCATTAAACGATTGCCAACCCTGGCTCTGCCTCAATGCTGGAAACTTGGTGCACTTGACATTTGCAAAATAGCATCAGTCAGCCTCCTGCTTAGGTGAATGTTACTTACTTTCATCTGGAAGTTCTACTATAGGTATACGTTCTGTGACAAGTATAATGTGTTTATGAGCATGTCCATAATAAGTTATTGGAAATAGCTGTGTGTTTAATTCTCCTTTAATATATAATGTTTGACTCCCGTCAGCCATGGGTTCTGTTAAAAATATTTCAAAGTTTGCTTACACAGTGGTCTGCGAAAGCCTTCGATGATGACCTAGTGGTCTCACTATGGAACTAAGGACGCAGGATTGTGGGAGGCCCCTGGAGGGTGACGGGAGCTGGGGCCGTGTAGGGTGGCACCTCATCTGTTTGTGGAGAGGCAGGTGTGAGACTTGCTCATGTTTCTCACAACAAGGTCAGGAGGCCAAGACTATTACATAAGAATAATAGGACGCTGCAACAGGACATTTCGATCTATAACTTTAGGGTTAAAGACACGGATGTTTAGCACTTACTTTATCAAGGGGCTTCCTCCATAAGCAATTTGTTAATACCCTGTGGGGGTTGGGTTGAGGGGGGCATGTATTTTGCACCAGTTTTCTCACTTCGAGAGTTGAAATGGCAACTGGATGCCCATGTACAACAGTTGCCCCTTACATCAATCTGTCCCCACACCAAACCTCTCCCTTATCCAGCCAGGGAAGCTCCCCTCTCTGCGGTCCTTCAGACCTGACCCCTGACACCTCCAGGGAATGGCCTGATCCCAACACGCATGGGGGAATGCACGCCTTTGGATGGCACCCTCTTGAATGAGCAAGTCAATGAAAGTGCCACTTGAGGGAATAGATTTATTAATGATGCTATGAGTCAATCCTTACGTACACAAAGTTACCTACAAAGTTTGCCTTCATTCTCTACAGGAAAGAAGACTAAACTGAAAAAAACGCAGGGATGCTTTCCAGCCACGTGGAAAATCCAAGTGTTCAGTACTTCCTGCCAGATCATTGCAATAACCTGCTGGTCGTCTCTTCACCTCGCCCCTAATCCCTGTCCTGTCCTTCCTCATCACTGCAGGAGAGAAAGGCATGCCAGGCCCTCCAGAGCCCAGTCCGAGCCCCCTGCCGCTTTTCTAAGTAAACTTTCCTTTCAACTAAATTTGTCTGTTATAGGTTTACAAATGTGTCGTCACATTCCTGCCCCTGCACCCAACCACAGGAGTAGAAGCTCCCTCTTCTCCGTCCACATTGTCTTTTCCCTTCAAAGCCCAGCTGTTTTCCAACACTGCTCAGCCTCCCACGCTCCCTTCTTATTTCCAAGGGGAACGGTTGTAATATTTAGTGTTCGGGTCCTGGTGGAGCATTTGTCATGCCCTAGCACATATCAACTGGAGACAGTTCTCCACAGGCCTCTCATGTTTCTGCACATCTTGCAAGCAGAGACACTGACTATCTTTATTCTAAGTAGTTATATAGTGAATAATCCTGAAATACAGGTGACCCTTAAACAACCCAAGGGTTAGTGGCACTGACACCCTGCACAGTCAAAAATCTATGCATGACTTTTGCTTCCCCAAATACTTAACCAATAATAGCCTACTGTGGACTAGAAACCTTACCAATGACATAAACCATCAATCAACACATATTTTGTATGTTATACGCATAATATACTACATTCTTATAATAAACTAAGCTGGAGAAAAATTGTTATTCAGAAAATCATAAGAAAAAATACATTTAGAGTACTGTATGCATTTATTGATACAGTAAGTCTATGTCATCTGCTTATAAGAAAAATTACCTGTCAGTACCTACATCAGTTTGCTCTTACATGATATAAAACATCATAGATGTTCTATGTATTACTAACGCTGGACATCAAAAAAGAAAATATAACATGAAAAGGAAGTAATTTATTTACAGGCAGAACGATTCATGCATTATGATCTTTTATGGTATCTGAATATAATGGATACAATTACTTCACAGGAATAAGTAAATCTCAAAAAAAATTTTCCAATATGTTTATTTAAACAGTCTGTCTAGAAGTGGACTCACAGAGCTCAAACCCATGTTATTCAGGGTCCACTGTTCTGAGACAGAAGTGGCAGTTAGTGAGCTCTCTGTGGACACGCTCATCCTGGCAGACGAGTCTGTTTAGGTCGCAGCCTTGCTCAGTTTTCTCATGCATAAAATGGGAATAAGAAAATATCCTCGGTACTAACTGCCTGCTTATTCTCAATCTCATCCTCCTTCGTTCCTCTGAAAAGTAGGATAACTGGAAGATTAGAGACTGTTGCTACATGAGTGGAGTCTTAGGGGATCAGTGCCTCATTTCTAGCATTTTTGGAGGAACAAGAACAGCTTAAAGCTGCCCTGGCTGGTGTGGCTCAGTGGATTGAGCGCGGGCCCGCGAACCACATGATCGCAGTTCGACTCCCAGTCGGGGCACATGCCTGGGTTGCAGGCCAGTTCCCAAAAGGGGACGCATGGGAGGTGATCATGCATTGATATTTCTCTCCCTCTCTCCTTCCCTTCCCCTCTAAAGATAAATAAATAAATTTTTAAAAAAAAGAACAGCTTAAAGCTGATTCAGAGACATTTCTTAGAGAAACAACTCTAAACATTTTGTTGGATGGGACTATTTTGTTGGATGATTCCAAAATTAAATAGAGGCAAAATTGTGAAGTAGGCAAAGTATGTTTATAGTTCCTTCTGTCTCCTAATTTCAAGCCCCTTCTTTCTCCTGATAAGATGTCCTTTCTTGGACACCAGTATCCCTTTGCTGGTCATGGATGCTCTGGGTAAAACCTTTGTCTTCTGAGAAAGCCCCATGACCAGGGCTGAGTCTGAGCTCTCATCATCTTACCTCTCAACCATCTTCATCAAAACTTCCTTAGCCCTCGCTGGTGTGGAGTGTCATCCCAGAAACCAAAAGGTCATGGATTCTACTGCTGGTCAGGCCATATGCCTGGGTTGTGGGTTTGATCCCCAGGCCAGGAACATCCAAGAAGGCAACCAATCAATGTTTCTTTCTTTCATCAATGTTTTTTTTCTTCTCTTTCCCTTCTTCTTGCTCTAAAAGCAATGAAAAAAATGTCCTTGGGCAAAAATAAAACAACAACAACAACAAAAACCTTCCTTATGCATGAAGCTACCCTCAGTTCTGACTCTTCTCAAAGATCTGATAAGATGATTTACTCAGAGCTTAAGTAGCTAGTTACATTTTTGTGTTACCCTATCCAAGATAATTTGTAGTACCTAACATGAGAGACTTTAAAGCCAAGATACCATCAAGAAGCTCTTTTAGTATCCTTTGCCAAGTTTTCCCATGTAATTGCTACCTGAAGTAGGTTGCCTGAGCAGCCAGCATAGAAGGCTTTTTGAGACATGTACAGAGACGTTTAAATACCCACAAGGCTTCAGAAATGATGCCTTGGTAATTTCTAGTCTTTAATTTTTTGAGTACAGGCTGGTATGGAATCATTTCTTTATAGTTAAAAACTATATAAATATAAATATATATAGTTTGTATGTATAAAGTATATATACATATATATTGCTATATATAGTTACGTGTGTGTGTGTGTGTGTGTGTGTGTATCTCCACCTGATCCATCTGCAGGGCTAGCTTTGTCATGGGAGACAGTAAGCAGATCAAGTAGAAGATATATTCACCACAAGACCCCAAAGGAAAGACATGGAAGCAGTGGAGACATATGTGGGAGGCTGAAGCCAAGAGGCTGGGAGCAGAACAGCTGGGTCTGCGGTGGGCAGAGACACAAAGACTTTTTGACAAGGGAAGCTATGTGCTGGGAAGCCAACAGACACAAACCAAAAAAAGATTCTCCATGTACACTCTGCAGAAAGGCCTTATCGCCCGTCACACTGGAGTATTTTCAGCCACACTTGCCTACAGGGATAACCACAGTGTCAACAGTATCCTCCTTGACTACAAAGGACAACAGTGACAAGTCTCAGGGCCCTTTACACTTGAAGATAGCATTGGTAATGACCGAATGTCATATTTTCTATTGTCAACAGAGCTTCTCAAGTTATTTATGATATAACGACTTGTATTAGATCACCCCCTCTTTTAGCTGCTTCCCTGCGGCATGTCATAAAGAAAGTGAGGCTCTTGTCAGCAGAAACTTGTCTTACATTGCCTGAACAACCGCCGCAACCCGCATTCCCAAACGTAAGCTTGGGACCTCTCACTCTGTTAACCTCTCCACTTCAGCCTGTCTCTCTGGTTTCCCCTGGGAACTTATCAGTGGCACAAAATGATATCTCATTCTTCATTCTGGAAACTCTGAAAACCTTCCAAAAGAATAAATCACTCTATGACAGTGATTTTCAACTGGTGTGCCACAGCACACTGGGGTGCCGCAAGAATTTTTATTTTTATTTTTAAAAACTTTAATTTATTTTTTAGAGAGAGGGGAAAGGAGGGAGCAAGAGGGGAAGAGAAACATTGATGTGTGAGAGAAACAGCAACCAAATGCCTCTAATGCAAGCTTCAACCAGGGAAGGGGCCTACAATCCAGGCACGTGCCCTGACTGGGAATCAAATTGTCAACCTTTTAGTTCATGGGTTGGTGCTCAGCCCACTAAGTCATACCAGCCAGGGCGGCAAGAATTTTTAATACATGCTTCTCAGGCTGGTGTGGCTCAGTGGTTTGAGAACCAGCCTGCAAAACAAAAGGTCACAGGTTCAATTCCCAGTCAGGGCACACGCCTGGGTTGTCCGCCAGGTCCCCAATTAGGGGCACACAAGAGGCAACCAATTGATGTTTCTCTCACACATCAATGTTTCTTTCTCTCTCTTTCTCCCTCCCTTCCCCTTTCTCTAAAAATAAATATATGAAACCTTAAAAAAATAAAAATAAAAATAAAGCATGTAATACCTATTTATTTTTTTCCAATCTTTTTTTATGTAATTATTTTTCAAGTAGTTTTCTCTCTATTACTCTCATCCCATCCCACCCCCCCCATGGTCCCCCCCTCCCTCCCATTTCCACCCTTCTCAGTTGTTGTCCATGTATCCTTTATATATGTTCCTCTAAATCCTCCCCTATTTCCCCTGAAATTCCATCCCCTCTCCCCTCTGGTCACTGTCAGCCTGTTCTCTTTTTCAGTGTCTTTGGTTATATTTTGCTTGCTTCATTGTTTTGTTGTTTAGCTTCCTGTTAAAGGTGAGATCATATGGTATTTGTCCTTCAACACCTGGCTTATTTCACTCAGCATAACGCTTTCCAGTTCCATCCATGATAATACCTGACTATTTAGTCAGGGGCACTGACCTCTTTTCCCTTAGATTGTCAAGTAAAAAATGACAACAGCCAACACAACAATACCATCCAGTGTGAATGAATCAAAATCATACCTATTTTTTTTCAGACTATCAAAAAACCCCTATTTTTTGATGTGCCACAGGCTTTTAGTAATTAGTTTATATGTGGCATGAGATGAAAAAGGTTGAAAATTGCTGCTCTATGAGCCTTCTTAAATACCCAGATCAAACCAGGCCTGTAAGGATTTTTGAAGAACCTGCACAAGGAGGTTATTGTATGTGTGTACAAACAAATGACACAATTCAATGGTTTAATACTATCTGCCAAGTTCAACTACTGCAGAGCAGCTGTGCACAACTGGAGGCCATAAATCAGCAGCAGCATACTTTCATCCAATTAAGAGAGTTAAATAAGAAAAAAAATCTACAAATTAAGATGTGTCCAGGACATGGATGACATCGTTAATTCCTCTCTGAATACAAAAATAAATAAATAAATACGTCTTTATTTTGCTGATGTGAAGACTGGGGTTTCTTTTCTAGGGGGGCAAGTTTTCCAGCAGGTCAAATCCTGGCATAAAACTGTGTTCTTAGGAGGGCCATTTTAGGCTCGTCGGTTTGTCTTTCTATAAATAGTAGGCAAAACAGAAGAGATGACTCAACCTAAAAAGCCGTAGTTCTTTAAAAGGATTGGATGGGTAAGCCAGGATCCCAAGGCTTTCCTGGGAAAATTATAACCATATTGTAATTCTGGGCCCCATACAGTTATAGTTCCTGTCTCCATACAGTTATAGTTCCTTTGTTTTCTATCTTGTTCATCTGCAAGAGAAAGGCATAGAGCACTGGCCTTAGGGCCGGACCTATGGATGCCTCCACCCAGCTGTGGTAGGCCTGGCTGATAGGCTTGGTTAGAGAACCCAGGTCAAACTAAAGCAAAGAAAATTTGCATTATAATAAAGTTGGGTTCACTGCTGGATAGAATGACCAGCCATCCCAGTTTTTCTGGGTCTTAGAGAATTCCCAGAATGCATGAATTTTAGGGCTAAACCCAGAAAAGTCCTGGGCAAACTAGGACAAGTTGGTGGCCCTAGTTGAAGCCTAAGTTTTAGGCTATTTAGGAAACCTGAATTATCCATTAATCTAAAGGAGCTGATCATTCTTAGCCTCTCTTTCGCTGAATGATATATCAATACTAACAACCTAGGCCCCAACAGGCACTATATACAGTGTTATAGATGCCCAATTAGTATTTATGGAGAGCTTTGCATTCAGCATTGTGTAATATACACAGTAGGGATAAAGAGGAAAATGCAATGAATGTCTCACTTTCTTATAATTCCCCTTCATAGAGAATGGCCAAGCAAACCTCTGTTAGCTACGACAGGATCTTGCAATTCACAAAAAGACTTGCTTTTATCTGGAGTCTGGGGTGCTTTTGTGGGTTCTGCCTCTGCAAGTGGCCCCATGGCCATTCTGAACAACTCACAAGATCAGTATCAGTGACCATGAGTAGCGTAAGCTGGCAGAGGAAGGGGGGAGAGAAAATGCTGTATCTTCATAAGATATAAAATTATTTTATTTTCTGCCTGACTCTCTCCATGGACAATTTTTCAATAAGCATTCAAAAAACATCATTTGAATAAGCATAGTCAAAGGAACTACTAAGAAGAAATATACCCGTTTGATTTGGGGATGTTTTCTGTTTAAAAACTTTATTTTCTTATAGTCAGACATATTGAATTCTTATATGCAACTAATAAAAGAAAAACAATGTTTTTTAAAGATTTTATTTATTTATCTTTAGAGGGGAAGGGAAGGAGAGAGGGAGAGAATATCAATGTATGGTTGCCTCTGGTGTGTCCCCTGCCAGGAAATGGCCTGCAACCCAGGCATGTGCCCTGACTGGGAATTGAACCACGATTATCTGGTTCGCAGGCCCGCGCTCAATCCATTGAGCTACACCAGCCAGGGAAGAAAAACATAATGTTTTTGATGACTGACACTATGCATGATGTGTGGTTAGAACTGAAATTTTATTCTTCCTGATGAGAAAAGCAAAACTTTTTATAAACAGACATATTTTTAAATTAAAAATACTTTTATTGTAGAGAACTTAGAAAATCCATGAAAATAAAGTAAAAATTGAATTAGCTAAGTTATTATTGTTATTTCATAAAGTTTCATCCTATTTCTTTACTGAGCACATTTATTTCTTACATAATTGGAATCATTATGTATTTCTTACATAATTGGAATTCATTTCAGTATTCTGTTTTTTACCCTTTGTCATTTGTGTTTCTGGTATTTTCATGTGTTGTTAAGAATTCTTCCAAATCAGTGTTTGGTTCTGGACCCTGATACAGTCTTAAATATGATTGAATACCCCAGAGAGCCTTTGTTTATGTTATACTTATTGATAGTGACCATATTAGCAATTCAATGGAGAAATTTAAAATATATATTTACTATTCATCTTATGTTAACAATATTCTTTATGAATATTGTTTTTTATGTTTTTAATATATTTCAAATATATCTTTGAATGTATTTTCAAAAAAATCAGGGAGGAGCATGACATTGTTTTAACAGCTTTCAAATTTTCTTAGTCTGAATGAACAGAAGACAGCTATATTCTCCTATCTTCTTTTTCAATCAGTCTGTTTAAATATATGAATAAAATCCATCCTCAAAGAGACATATAGTTGGAAAAGCGATGAGTATTATAATAGCCTTTTCAAATTATTGTACCTGTTCTCCTTTGACACTATACCACAACTGGACAAGTGGTAGTTTCTTTAAGGTTGCTTACAACGTGATATCTGAAACCACATCAATACACTTTGTTGTCCTGTGTCGCTAAGGTCTATCGATCTATCTTGTGCTTTAAATGGATCTCTTACCCATGTATGATTTTATAAAATTAATTAGTAACACCACTGATCTCATCAGAAATATCTCCAAGTATTGAGAAGCTATCAATCTCACAGCAGTGAAATGGATCTTCCAAAATAAAATTTTTTACTTGAAGGCTCTAGTTTTATCATTGTCAACATTCCTTGAAGTGAGTGATGTACTTGATTCCTTTTAGAGAAAATATCTGCCAAGATTCACTCTGAGTAACCACAGTCTATCTGTTAGTTATTCTTTTGAGTAAAACTGACATTCAATGAAAAAAGAGGCCAGATAAGCTCAACACACAAACAAGGACACAAGTGCTCATCTTCCAGACAACTGTTGGAGTTTGGTACACAGCAAAAGTGCTTTATATATGTGTCCAATTTGTTTCACAGAATATTAAACCATGTATACTCAGGGTTGAGAGTGGATCAAAGTAATCATTTTTGCTGATTCTTCAATAACATTTTTAATTGAAACGCACTATTTCTGGGTTCCTGTGAGTGCATGGCATTGATGGACACAATAATTATTAGTACAGTCGAATGCCATGCCCTTGTTTCATGCAAGGACACCAGCAGCTCTACCCACCATTGTCTTAGCACCATTAGTGCAAGCATCAACCCAATGAATACGGCAAATAATGCTCTATTATTATTATGAAAATGATCTCGACCTCATAGACCAATTGAAATATAATGCTTATATTGACTAGAATTAACCCTAAAAGAGAAAATAAACAGTAGTATCTTTAGGGGCATTCAGGGGGATCATTACTTTTACTTCTGTATTATCAGAATTTTAAAAAATGATCTTGTATGACTTTTGGAATTAATAAATTTTTTAAAAAATTGGCTTGGAAATGTTTCCATCAAAAAAGTAGGGGTGGGGGTAGTGCTGGAATAATGTCTCCAGAATTTATTATGTGGACCCAAATCTCCTTGATAATCTCTTCAAAGTCTGGTGAAATATCCTCTAAAAAATCCTAGCAGATTCTGTAACTTGCATGAAAGTTTTCTGTACTTTCTGCAGTAAACATAGTGTAGGAATTATAAGTGTCGCATGTAAGGTAAGAACATCATACAACGTATATTTTTAAAGTATTTTATTTTTTTAAATTTTTATTGGTGTTCAATTACAGCTGTTCCCATTTTTACCCCATTGCTGTCCCCTGCCCTGCCCATCCTACCTCCCTCATTCAATTCTTCCCTACCCCATTGTCCTTGTCCATGGGTCCTTTATATGCATGTTCCTTGACTTGACCCCTCCCATTCTTTCCCCCATTATCCCCATCCCCCCTCCTCTCTGGTCACTGTCAGTTTGTTCTTTATTTTCATGTCTCTGGTTCTATTTTGCTCACTTGTTTGTTTTGTTGATTAAGTTCTACATATAGGTGAGATCATATGATATTTGTCTTTTACCTCCTGGCTTATTTCACTTAGGGTAGTACTTTCTAGTTCCATCCATGCTGTCACGAAGGGCAGGAGTTCCTTCTTTCTTTCTGCTGCATAGTATTCCACTGTGTAAATATGCCACAGTTTTTTGATCCACTCACTTACTGATGGGCACTTAGGTTGCTTCCAGCACTTGGCTATTGTAAATAACACTGCTATGAACATTGGGTTGCATAAGTTCTTTTGAACTGGTGTTTCAGGACCTTTAGGGTATAATCCTAGCAGTGGAATTGCTGGCTCAAAGCATTTTCTATTTTCAAAGTATGTAAATTCTCCCCCACATGTTTCATGAGACACCTAGACAGAATGCTGGTCTGAGTAGAACACTGTTTTATCTTTCCTTGTGGCTTGGTATTCACTCTTTCAAGAGTGAGCAACATGTTGAAGATCTGCTCCAGAATTTTCCACTCATGGACACCAGTATTATAGGCCCTGTAAAGGAGATCCTCTAGGCTTCTTTAGCCTTAATTATTACATAAAACCATGGTTCTGAATACAAAGGTGGCATTTTACTGCTGTCCAACTTTGTTGGTTCAAGTCCTATATCGCATCCCTCCTATTCTGTGGTGCTTTCTCTCTCTCTCTCTTTCTTTCTTTCCTTCTCTCTTTCTTTCTTTCCAATTTATTTATCATATGTATTGGGGTGGCATTGGTTCACAACACCATACAGGTTTCAAGTGCACAACTCAACAAAACATTATCTACACACAGCATCATGCCCGTATCACACAAAGCAAAGTCTCTTTCATCCCTATTTATCCCCCCTTTGCCCACTTCTACCTCCCCCCACCCCCTTTTCCCTCCAACTATCTCCAGATGGTTTTCTGCATCTATGTGTTTTAAATAATATATATATGTTTTTTAAAATCTCTTCATTCTCTTGTTCACATGTATTACTCACCTATCAGAATGTCTTCTAAGGGCTCTGAAAGTATGGATGTTAAGAGGGAAAACTAGAAGCCTCAGTCCACTCAGGAAGATTGGCATTGAAAAAGATTATAAAAACCCTCACGCTAAACCAGAAAGAAATCCTTGACTACTTCTCATTATTCTCAAAATCAGCACTTTTAGGTACTTTTCTAAACTGATACTTCTTCCAATGTGCACTATTATACATCAAGCATTGTGTTAAAAGATAAATATTAAAAGGATACAAGAACATGAAGAAATATTTTTCAAATTCCTATCCCATCTGTCCTACAGGACTCCGTAGTTTGAAGTTTCAGTGATGACTTCCAATTTGTCATGAGTTTCACGAGGTGAAAACTAGATGGGAAGCAGTCACAGCAGTTTGAAGAGTTGTCATGGATGGATTTGCCCCAGCAGTGACTCCCAGCCATTAGCAGGGAGCCCTGAGAGACACATCTGAGAAATGGTTGCCTCCAGGGAGTTGCACAAAACAGGTTGAGAGTCAGAACAGAAGTAAGGCAAGATGGCAGGGATCCCAGCAGGGTTAAATACTGAGTTTCAAAGCTGACAGGACTCAAAGACTTGAGGAATTAAGTACATTTTAAAGATTCAGACAGGCAAGGGCCCTGAGTCCAGCTTTCAGGAGTTCAAGACTGGAAATAATATCATTTAAGCCTTCTTATTCAATTCAGCAAGTATTTCTTGAATAATTATTGTGTACAGAAGTTGTACATATCACTTAGGTTTTCTTTCTCCTCCTAAATGATTGACTTTTTGAGGACACATTTTGTATTTATCTTCTTAATCTTCTCCATACCTGGCACAGTGGTTTGCACACAATACACAAAAAAAGTTTTTGAAATGAATAAATGTGTGAATAAATGAATGAATGAAGTTAGTTCTGTTTCTGATGCAGTCATCTTTCATATTTCATTAAGAATGAGCATAGTCATACACCCAAAATCAGTGAAAAATGAGAGGCCTACAAGTGTTCCTAGTTCATAGGTAGAATAAGGTCAAGGGCGCTGGGATTACAGAGAGATTCTCGCACCAGGAAGTGTTAATGTGATAAATATTTAATGCATAGCCTCTAAACATTTCACAGCTGAGAATAAAGTCAGATTGCCTGGATTAGAGTGGTGAAGTAGTGCTTTGCCTTTCACTAAAGCAAATGTTTGAGACTAAATCTCATCTTAATTAAAGTAGTCACACAATAAAATTTGCTGTGTAAGAAGGCATTTTTAATCTATTTTATATGGTAGCATGCATGTTTAGGTGAAAAACCATCTATTTCAATTTCAACTTTCATTCACCCCTCCAAATGCAGCTCAGCTATCATCTCCTCTAGGAAACATCCTTTGATCATCTCTCTGACTTTCTGTGTCCTCATCTGGGTTAGAAATCTGTGCTGGGTTGTCCTCTCAAAATTACTGTCCGCCTGGAACCTGTGAAGGTGACCTTATTTGGGAATGTCTGTCAGACACAATCACATTAAGATGAGATCCAACATGATTGGTGTCCTTCTAAAGAGAAGAAAACTTGAGCCCAGGCCAGAAGAGAAGATGGAGGTAGAGATCGGGGAGATGCATCTAAAAGCCAAAGGATGATTAAGCGTTGTCAGCAAACACCAAAGGCTAGAAGAAGCAACAAAGGACTCTACCTGAGAATCTTCGGAGGGAACATGGCTGTTCCCACACCTTGAGTTTGGGTTTCTAATGTCAATTTCTGTTGTTTTAAGGTGCACAGTTTGTGGTCATTTTTAACAGCAGCCCTAGGAACCTAGAACAGAGCTCTTTTCCTTTTATATCTATTTTACATACAACCCTACCACACCATTTTGGATGTCTTTTCAACTATATGTGTCCCCTTCCAGATTATGATTTCTCGGAGACAAAAGCAGGTCTTACTCATTTCTGTGTCTTTATACCTAACACAATATCTAGAAAAATAAATGTTATTATAGGAAACTGATTGGGAAACTGACAATTCTAAATGTCCACCAAAATCCAAATTTCCCATGCCTGCCAAAATTTTAAACTCTCACTGTCCCATGTCAAAACCATGTCCCTTCCCTTAGCGACAGTTGCACCCCACTCTGCCACCTACTCCTGCATGAGAAGCAGGAGAGAAGTAAGAAAATATGGAATGGCATGTTAATAAAAGCCACTTAATAAAAGCCTTCAGTAGATTTAAAAATCTTACACAGAATTCCGTAGTGGACAAAAGCTAGAAAAGGAATTCTCCACAATAAACACTGAAAACCACTGGCCCAAGCCATAGAGTATTAAAAAATAAAAACGAAACCTGGAGGGTTTACCAGTTGTCAGTCAGCAAAACCAGGGAGAAAGTAAGCAGTTTGTTTAGGCACCCTTTAAAACCTACATCTCCCGATTTTGACAGAAATATCGCAATATATTTGAAGAATTATGGCTAACATCTCAGAAGCCCCTCTCTGAAATCTTACCTAGAGATGTTCATAGGTTGGCTAGTTGAACCAATAGGCATAAAGGACGTTAAGTATCCATATTAGAACCTAAGAGAAAACCAGTGCTCTGGAGAAAATGTCACATATTTTTCTTCCAAGCAAAGAAACAAGAATAAATGAGCACATCGTGTCTTGTCAAAGGCTCTCGTAGGAGCATTTCATGGTTGGGTGAGGGCCACGTGCCCATGCTGTTCCTGCCAGGGAAACGGGACGAAAATTATCCGTCTGTAGCTATAGTGAGAGGTAAAGGTCTGTCTCCACGTATCTGCCCCAAATAAGAAGGCTTTTGTCCGTTGTAGTGCTTTCTGTGTTATACGTATACCCCCCAAATCTTTAACACACACACAAAAAGTGTACTCCTCAATTACATGGACATTCCTGACCAGAGAGAAGTGTTTTTTCACGTTGTAATTTTGGGGGATCCAGTTTCCTTCTGAGGCCCTGCCATTTTGGAATATGGTTTCTGAAGGCCCTGCCTGTCTTTGCATTTTATCCGGCAGAAGAGGAAAGGAAGAGCGTGGAGCAGCTATCCTGGGAGGCTCTTAGGGGACTCGGCCCGGAAGTGTCCACACCACTCTGCACACATCAGCTCAATACTCAGTCCCATGTCCCCATCTAATTGGAGTGGGGGCCTTGGGAACCATGCATGTGCCAGGAAGAAGAGGAATCTGGTTTGGTGATAACTGTGGTACAGTAGGCCTATGGATCAACTGAAGAAAAGTTACATTCAGCACAATGTTTGCAACCGTTCTTTCCTTACAAATGTTGGCACAGCCTGGGTTTTTTTTTTCTGGGGGCAGGGGTAGGGGGTGTTGTTATTTAATCATCTGTGTTTCACATTGTCTTTTCCTACAATTAAAATTGTGGCAGCCAGGCAGGAACTATGTCTAAGTCATGTATCTTTAACACGTAAAAGGACAGATTGTCATCAACCTACTTTGAAGATATCAGATCCTAATTCAAACAAGATAAGTTTTTGGTAATTCCTAGCTTCTGCCATAGCTTTCTCTCCCCCTCTTTTCTTTCCAGCTAATGTATGACCCAGCAAGTTACCACTCTAATTGGCTATTATTCAGTCATCTCAAAAGTAGAGTTAATAAGGAAGACAAATGGGTTAATAAGGCCCTTTTGTTTTTCTTAACAAGTTCCTCACAATCTAAATTTTAAATTACAGACCATTATTACAAATTTTCCCTTACTTGATGACATCTGTGTCTAAATGTTTAGGCCTTTTGGAGGGTTTAAGTTATTGCATTAAATACTGCCAGACAAAATAAGTTGCTATATACTTTATTAAATGTGCCATTGAGCAAATGAGGTTTAAAAACTGCTTGTGTGAGTGTGTGTGTGTGCTGTCTTACTCTTACTATGTCTTAGATAGTAAATTGTCCTAAGATTACTCACTAATAGGACTGCATGCTCTGGGAAGCTGGGGTAGTGTCTGCCTTTCTTAAGTCAGTGGACAGAGTTTGTACAATAAAAAGAAGACAATGAGAGCAGGAGCTGATGGTAACAAAGACATAAAGACTGCCTTTTATGTCTTCCTGGATTCCATAGAGAGGAACCCCAACCTCATTACTGGGCAATGACCGCTTCTGGGTAATTTGGGTGTGTGGGCAACAAACAGGGAGAAGGGAAAGCCAACAGCAGGCTTGGGCTGCTAACGATTCTATTATAGTCTTTGGAGATGCTTAAATGAGTGAAGCAATTAAAATCAACAAGCCTGGGAAGCTGGGAAGAGAACTAAAGAGTACTTAATGAAAATCCAAGCATATAGTTAGTCGTAGTATCTATATAAAGCCTATGAAGGCAGTGGTCCAGCCAGGAATTAAAGTGTCTTTTAAGCCCTAGCATAATGCCAGATGCTCCTATAAACGGAAAAACAGAGAAGCACGCCTGCACACAATTTGTGTACAGCTGCGTACGCAGCATCAAGTTTACCCATCACACATACACAAATAGTTAGTGCATTTTTTATGGGCAGTATACATGTTGATATAAAAAAAAGAATGCAGAGAATGATTGTTTTGTTTCAGTGTGGAGGTGAACTTTGATGGAACTTGGAGCATTTATTACCATGATGAATGGCTGTCTGGGGAGTCATTTCCCTGCCCTCCCAGCCGGAGTATAGAGCTGCAGGGACAGCGCTGGGTCAGAAAGGGGCGGAACAATAGGTTCTGTGAGCTCGGGAAGCTGAGGTTGCCCTCCCTGACTGGGTGGTATGAGCATCAGTCCTGAGCAGCACATAATTCAGAGGAGTGATGGATTCTTGCGGAATGTGGAAATAACAAAGGGGGGAAAATAAGAGCAAATTATGAAAGCGCACTGGAATCACCCAATGTGCTGAGGATTTTTCGTGTCAACAGATTTCATTCTTGAAAAGCCACATGCCTGGTGAATTTCCTGATCCAATCCAGGACCCGCTATTCCACATGAAGCGGCCCAATGACGGTACTCAAACTGGACGCCATACGGTGACTGGCCAAGTGGATCAACTAGAAAACAAGTAGCTTTATCATCCCTTGAATTTTTCTTAATTTGTGTGTTTGTTCGTTCGAATTTTTAAAGTTTTCATACAGTTCGACCAGGGTGCCTGGTTCATTTCAGGCCCTTCCCAGCAGACCCAGGGGCAGGGACTGCCTCTGCTTCTCTCTGCCTTCCCTTCGCCCGGGGCGGCCAAGGGCAGATTTCTGCTGCACCCAAACTTACACTTCAAATCGCCCTTGTTTTTCTTGATCTTAACAGATTTGGCATCCTTTCCCCGGGCTGCGAGCGAAAGTTCTTGATTTCCTCAGTTGTGCAGATGCGATGTGAGGAGGCGTACAGGGAGAGGCCTTACACAGCCCAAGAGTTGCCCTTTTCACCCGAGTTTTTGAAAAAAATACCGAGGCTCTCCCTGGCTCTGTATTCCATTTCAAAGACACAAACCAAGTAGACAGATCCTGGCTGAAGCTAAAGGAGACTCTTCCCTGCTGCTGATCTTGGCTATGTTCTTTCATTTAGTTCGTTTCCATTTTCTTGATAAGCTCCTGGCAGTAGCTGTGGACACACATATGTGGCTGTTTCTTTAAGTCGGATGCTTGGTCCCTCTATCTTAGAGTCCCGGGAAGGTAGTGGAATAGCTCTACGCTGGTTGAGAAAGGCCCACTTCAGGAATCAAATTCCAGCGTCCCGGCAGCAGACGCCCTCCGAGCTCCAGCACCCAGGCGGAGATGCTGTCGCGGGGCACAACGCGAAGCAGCGGGGCTGCGGCGCTCTGAGGCCTGATGATTGGCTTTGACACTGGGTGGAGAGGATCAAAAGCCCCTCAAACACCAGCCTCCTAGGATATAGCTCTGCTGTCTTTTTTCTCTTCCAGCCCCGTGTTTCCCCGTTGCCTCCTGCCAGGAGAGAGACTGTCAACACCCGTGGTGCTCCAGGCTCAGAACTTTCATGGGAAAAAACAAAACACTGAATTCTGGACCTACGTTCTTAAAAAAAAAAAAACCTGAAAAGTTTTTATTCTATATAATAATGGGTCCTAAACCTGTTATTCATCAGAATCCCTTGATCACATGAGGTTTCCTAAAAACACCAGTTCCAGGGTCCCAACACAGGCAAGTCTGGCTCCCTGGGCCTGGGTCAAAAGCAGCAATTTATCTTTTTAATGCTTCCCCAGATGATGTGAATGATCAGCCATATTTTGGGAACCAGAGGCTTAGTGTAGTTACTTTTTTAAACCAAATATTTTAAAATGCACCTTTGGAACATATTGTTTGCGTTTTACTCCGAATTCCAATACTTGACCAACTCATACTACCTCCGTCTCCGAGTGGCCACGGTGCGGTTTTTTCATGTGGCCTATATGGCCCTGCAGGGTCCACTTGCTTCCATTTTAGTAAAGTGCTGAACCGGGGTGCCTGGTTCATTTCAGTGGATGGGAAAGAATTCAGTGGATGGGAAAGAATTCATAATTCTATTTTTATAACACCCCACAATACCTCCTATTATCTCGAGGGATGCTGTAAAATTCAAGTTGAAATTCCTTTGAGTTCTCTTTAATGTCTGAAGTTTGAAAAACTTGCTTTAGGCCCAAGGCAAGAATTCAAGGCTTTTCCTCCCCTACCTCCTCTACTCACTCACCATCCTCTCTCCATCTCCGAAGCCTGTGGCGGAGGAGCTCCCATTGGCATTCTCTTTCCATTAAGCCCAGTTAGGAACAGAGACACCAGGCTAGCTTTTTTAACAGAGCGAGTCTGATATGAAAAGTTGTTGCAGATGCGGGAGGGCTCTGTGAAGAAAATGGAAAACTAGGGTACCGAGAGATGGGTGGGGAGCAGCTCCCACTCAGGGAAGAGGTTGGAGGTACCGGAAGTGGGAGTTGGGTCAGAGGCACGTAGAGCTGGAGCCTAGGTCTCAGGGTGGGGCAGTGCCAGGCCCTTGCTTGTGCCGCAGGTGTTGGAGGAGAGGCCTCTTGGATCTGGAGCCCTGACCCACAAGAGGGGCACCACCTGGAGCCGCTGCTACTTCAGACAGTTGGCAGTGAGGTTCTGGGAGCACGGGGAGAGCGGAGGGCAGCAACTGACTATTGTTGCCCAGCTCAGAGCCATCAATAGGGTGACACCTAGAATCAGCACGCAAAAAGGAAGAAGAAAAAATGCCCTTCCTCCTTGCTGTCCAGTCCCCCTCAGAGGCACCCCAGTTGGAAGGCAGCTGACCCGAAAAAATGACCAGTCTGGACCCCTACACCACATAGCGGAGGAGAGAAGGGAATATTTGGAGCTGGGAGACAGGATTGAGTCAAACACAGCATCAGACAATCCTTTGGGTCGAGAGAGCAGTGAAACTTGCATTGGCAGGAACAAAGTTAAAAGCTTTTTTTCCCCACCACTATGCTTTTCTTTTTACAACTATGCTTTTTTGATGGTTAAATAAATTTTGAGAAGCTGTAATTATAATGTCATTAGCATATTAAAGTAGCTGAAAAGTCCTGCAGTAAAGGAACCTGTTTGATTTGGCTTAACTATTTCTAATATGTATTTAGCGTGAAATCCTTATTTTTTAAAAAGATTATTTATTTATTTATCTTTAGGGGGGAAGGGAAGGAAAGAAGGAGAGAAATATCAGTGTATGGTTGCCTCTCATGAGTCCCCTGCTGGGAACTGGCTTGCAACCCAGGCATGTGCCCTGACTGGGAATTGAACCGCGATCGTGTGGTTCGCAGGCCCACGCTCAATCCACTGAGCTACACCAGCTAGGGCGAAATCCTTATTTTTTATATTTAATATTCCTCAGAATGTGCAAACTGTGTTGTAAATGCTGTTCTAAAAAAGGTACTATTTATGTTAGTCTAAACTTAACCTGTTTCTAACCTATTAGCTTCTAAAGCTAGGAAGAAAGAATAAATCAAAATGATACGGAAAGAAAAATAGAATTTTATCTACAAAGTATTACCTGTAACTATTCCTCTTTCATGTTTTCTGTTTCTGGCAAAAGGGACACCCCGCTCTGCCCCCAAAGAATCCTTCACTCAGTCCTTAGAATACACCACGGCCTATCACACACAACCATCACCAGTGCCACAAAGTCCGGGACAAACAGGGAAGTGTTGTATGAAACGAGACGATTCATCCCGCAAGCCCGGGGGAGCCCAGCTGTCCTTAAACACAGAGGGGAGCTTGGAAATGATCCCAAGCTCCCTGTGGGGCACAGGGTGGCTCTATTTTTATTCAAGGAGATAAAAAAGTAACTCTATGCTTCTAGAACTTTTAGGACTATGATTATGTCTTCCCTCTTCACGCTGGCCTTGGGCTGGAAGAGGCATCCAACTGTAATGCCTGATACAGACTCAGCCCAGCTGAGGCCATCTCCGGCAGCTGCAGGTGAGTGGGCAAAACATGATGTTTGCAAAGGCAGGTGCTGAGGGAAAAAGGAACAGCCAGGATGGAGAGAGAGGAGAGGGAGAGGAAGGGGGTGGGGGGGTGGGAGAGAGGAGGAAGTAGAGGAGGGGGAGGAAAAGGGGAAGGGAGGGAGGGAGGAAGGAAGGAAAAAAATAACTGATGATATTTCAGCTTCCTGGGGTTCTGGCCGTATTTTATTCCCTATTACACATTTCACTTTATAACACCACAATGCCCAACCAATAAAATGTTCCCATTATGTTATGCTAATTGGAATTACCTTTGAATTGGAGTTCATTCATAAAAACAGCTGATTCCTATTTTGGAAATCAGGAAATTTCTTAAGCAAAAAGTTTGAATTGATTTTATTTACTTCTTTATTCCATTCCTAATCCTAAAAACAGGTACAAAAATGTTCCAAACAATTGAATGCAAATGAAAGCAACCATCATATGACTTCATCTTGCTTCCTTTCATCATGACCTGCTACCTGCAGACCTCACAGGATATTGCATTTATATTAAAACACATAGGCCCAGTCTGGTTCTGAGGACGTTCTCTGTCCCATTCATTTGGGAGTGGATAAGTATGGACAGAAGACTCTCAGAGTTTAGTCTCCAACACCCACACGACAAAGGACAGAAGTTCCTGGAGCAAAGACAAGAGTGACCAAGTCTGGTTAAATATGCAGAGTTCCAGAGATTAAAATCTTCAAGTTAACATCCTAGCAGACACAGTCTCTCTGAAATTAGATTTCTTTCACGGGATCTGGCTTCACTTCAGTTAAAACAACACTTTCGAAAGTTGCCCAGGCAGCTGCCAATCACAGCCTCCTTTGAAGGTGACCTTTAAAGGTTGCTTCCATTTGCACTGCTTTACCTTAACGAACCCCATATCCTCCACCTTCTAAATGCATTGGCTTTGCCTTGCTTCTCTTTCATTTGGTTCTCCCTCTTTCCACCATTTGGAAATTAATCAGTCTGCTTTCCAAGCTTGTCTTCAGCTGATTCCAACTTCCCTTTGCTGGAGGCCCACAACTGAAGGCCAGCAGTTCTGCTCACTGAACCCCAAGTCTGTGCAGGAGGGGGTGGTCTGAGTATAGCATGGGGGCCCTCTGGCCCATGAGCAGAACTCTGGCCCTGAGTTATTTCATAGGTAAAATGACACAAAGTAACCCCTTCAGAGACCTGAAAAATGACTCTTAGTAAATATTTCAGCAGTATTTGTTTGTTCTCTTTAACAATTTTGAATATGCTTATTTTATCATCTATTTCTGAAGATCTTAGGGTCTAACAATATCGGTTGTTCTTGCTGATGATTCTGGATTGTTTCTTCATGTAGTAGTTTGTAATTTAGAATCGTGAGTTCATGGTTGGTGGGATTTTATATATAGAAATCCTACGTAGGATTGAAAATATGTCTTTTTAGAGAAGGCTTTTAGTTACTTTTATTGAGGGCACCAGTATTGTTATGCTCCTGAGACCATTTCTACGCCACTTTGTTCGATAATCTAGGCTCTCCAAAGAGTGTAAATTCAAATCCTAAACTTTGAGTGAGGGCAGCTTGAGGTTCTCAGTTTTTTTCAGATTCTAGGAGTTTTTCTTTCCTTTCCCCTTCCCCAGAATAACCAAGTTTGTAAAGCCTCCCTCTGGGAGGAGATAAACGTTTTCCGTCCTCCCCTTTCAAAGATGTATTCAAGAGTTCCTTATATGAGGGTCTTAGATCCAAATTTCTGCGCTTTGTGGACCCCCAAATTTGTCACTTGTACCTTCACACCATTAAAACCTAAATCCACGGTTGACTAGACTGGCAAAAAATAAATCCAGAGCAGTTTATAGATCAATTTCTAGAGTATTTCCTTAACTTTCTTGTTAGCACTTAGAAGCACACTTGTTATATATTCAGTATATCTAAGCAATTTTTAGTAAGAGAGTTTACAGATTATCTACTCGGCAATATTGCTAGAGATGAAAGTCCTATGTTGTTATTTTCCATGTATTTGTACTTCTAACCTATTTGTTCTTGTTATTGGCCAAGATTCCTTTGTGTATAAAATTACTTCTGGAAATAGATTTGCTCCACCACTTTCGATCCCTTATAGACAGTCATTGAACACATCTCCTCAGGTAAAGTGAAAAGCAGATCCACGCAAGTATCTGCTGCCCCCCGCAAAAAAACCCCCAAATCCCAGTCAATATGGCGAGTGCGGCCCCTCCTTTTGTTCACCTTTCACAGCTACAGTTCAAAGGTTATTTGGTACTCCCCCAAACGAAACACAGAGTAGGCATGCTTCCTTATGGGAAAGGTTCTTCGGAACGAGAGAAAGAGAGAAAGCCAGACAAAAAGAGAGAGGGAGTGAGGGAGGCGGGGAGGGGAACAAGGACCTCATTCTCAAAGAAGTCTAGGCTCTTCCTAGGAAAATCAGGGTTTAGGCCTTACGTCTAACATATAAAGCTCTTTCCGTTTCTTTAGCTTGACTTTAATGGAAAACTTTGAGTGGGAAAATGCTAAGGCCATGCATTTATAACATCAAGATTAATTTTCAATTTGATCAATTGAATCAAACTTAACCATCCAGTTTTAAAAAATATATTCTTTTTATTGAATTGAATACTAGTAATAAGGATTATTTAGAAATGACACTGATACTAGAAAATTGGACAGAGTAATACAAATCTCATATGCTGGATAGAATACTCACAAGGCCTTATGATTTTTAAAAGCTACTCGCAATGCAATTTTTATCATAATTTTATAGATTTTCTTAAGAATTGCATTATTTAGCCTCTCTTATGTATCTGTTTTACTGATTCCCAGTACAGAAAGTGTTTGGATCTAGCCTAAATTCTTCCTTCTGCAAATCAAACATATTTCCTCTTGTTGTATTCCTAATGGAGACCAGATTCTTACATAATAACCTTTCATCTTCCTGAAGACCCACCCACTCGGCAATGCATTCCATTGCATCGTCTTAGTTACCCAGCCACCATCACGGATATCCTGAAGGGAAAAGTTCAAGATCAAACGAGATGTCTCTCTTCATAAACCAACAAATATAATTTCTTCCTTTTGAGTTTTATTAACAATGAGAATGTCTCTTCCAGTAACACACTGAAACCAAAGGTGCCACAGAAAAGCATCACTTTTAAACCCCAAAGAGGCTTGGAAGTGTTACTCTACTCAACAGTTTCCGAGTAACGCTGTTTGTGAAATAATTACAGTCTGAGTTTTTCTGTCATCAGAATCAAGTGGTTGGCTTTCTAATGACCCCTTTTGCTTTCAGAACGCAATGATCCTGACTGTTTCTGGCATGCATTCTGTTGTTTTATGGGGAGACTTTGATTTCATCTCTATCACTCTTTGACGCTGCTTTCAAAATGAAGTGACATGGAGTGTTAATTAATTCAAAATTGGTCAATCTGGATAATTAAATTTCATCACCTCTATTATTAACCACTTACCCTGTTTCTCAGCTCTTTCCCTCCCTCCTCCCCCTAACACATAAAGCTTTTTATTCTTATTAACTTTTATTCTTATTTTTATGTCCGACTTTTCTGGATATTTACACATTTCCCCCCCATATAGATCCTCTCTCTATCTATGTCCATTAATCCCAGAGTAACCGTGTATTGATAAGATTACAGAAGACAAAATTAATAACAAATGGAAGTTATTATTTATTAAGTACTTCTTATTTCCCAGGGTTTCTATTGGGTGCTTTACATACATTATAAATTTAATACATTAGCAACTTGTTATGAATTCCTTACAGAAAGATATGTTGCGATCCTAACTCTCAGTACCTCAAAGTGTGACCTTATTGGAGAGAGGGTCTTTACAAGGCTAAGTAGGTTAAAGTGAGGCTGTTAGGGTGGGCCCTAATCCCATAGGACTGGTGTCCCTATAAAAAGGGGAAATTCAGGTAGAAAGACACATATACAGGGAGAACCCCATGTGAATGTAAACACAGCCATCTACCATCCCAAGAGGAAGACCTCACAGCCCTCACAAGGAACCAGAAGGAACCAACTCTGTCAACACCTTGGTTTCAAACTTAGCCTCCCGAACTGTGAGGTAATACATTTTCACTGTTTAAGGCTCCCAGTTTGTGGCGCTTTGTTATGCAGCCCTAAAAAATCAATGCACAACTTTACAATCTAAGTCTCATTCTCTTTTTATAAAGAAGGAAACTGAGGCACTAAAAACCTTAACCGGAGACATATGGGTAGTAATTTGCAGGACTGTGATTTAACAAAGACTCGTTTTGTTCTACAGCCTGGGTGCTTTCCACTGTATCATGCTGCCTCCAAAATTAAGTCGTCATTTTTACCTGTGTGTCTAAGAAAGCACGCATTGCACTTGGGCTTACGGAGCACACCTATAATTGTACAAGCAGGGTATTTTTATGTGGTTTCTCTGTCTTGGGAGTGTGTTATCACAGGAAGTTCAAGAGGTGGGTAGATCCATTGGCCTGATCTGGGAAAGCAAGGTTATTTATTCCCTGGTACCAAGGGCAATAGTTACTTTGTCCTCATGCAGAATTGAAAAGCCGAAGACTGACATGTGGGAGGGGCTTGAGAAGGTGAAAGACTTTGTGCTTGTTGGCCTGACTAAGGCTGCACATGGGGAATGGAAGGATATTTTTCTGAGAGAGCATCCCAGCTTAAGTTGGGAGGGAGGCAACAAGGTACCCAGAGGGCAGGTGGTAACAAATAACAATGACAAACAAAAACAAATACCTAGGAAGAGAGAAAGATTTCCCAACTTTAAATAAAACTTGAATCCAAGGGCCAACAAAAGAAGCTATTACCTACAGAGGTGTGGACTGTTCATTCACTCCACAAAGGTACTGACCAGGGTGGAGAATGGGCCCTGAAGTTCAGCCTGTATTCCCCCTACCAAGCTGTGTGCCACAGAGCTGTGCTGTGCCTGGTCAGCCAGAGGTGCATTTTCTCCTAATTTACACAAAGGCAGCCCAGAGGCTATCTGTGGCCCTGGCCAAGAAATCGTTATCTCAGAGTTGGGGCATTTGTATCAGCCACTCAGATCATTCCTCTTTCTGTGGACCAGAGACCATTCATTATTGTACATTCAGAAAGCAGTACTTCATAGACGTGATGGTTTTATGCTTTTGAGATTTTTTATTTCCCTTAAAGTTTTTATTTACTTTCTGTTTCTATTGCTTGGTAGTCCTTCTTGCTGAACTAACAAAGTAAAGAAGTGCAATTTGTGTTTTTGCTTTTTTCAGATGGGGACCAAAGTTTGAAGAGAAGCAACACTCGGGGAGGGCAGTGTGAGCTAGCAGACCGGAGAAGGGCAGAAACTGGCAGCAATGAAGTGCTGAGATCCCCACTAGGCCCAGCCCACAGTGCAGAGCAGGCCAGCAAACGCCCTACGTCTCCTTTGCGTCACTGTCACACGGGAGCTTGTTCATTCACCTAACAAATATCTACCAGGTGGCTACTATGTGCCTGGTATCATTTCTAGGGCAAGGTCTGTGTTCTCTTGGAGATTAAATTCTAGACTGGAGTGGGAGGAAAGGGTAAAGACAGACAATGAGCTAAAATATATATAGAATTTAATGGATGAAATCTCCCCCTCCACAAAACCAGCAATAGGCATTTCTCTTTCGCATTCCTTGGTATCCTTCTTAGCCAGAGCCATCTATCTGCCAAGGAATGGGCAGGGGATGCAATAATGCAGTAGAAATGCAAAATGATTTAAAGATTTAATCTTTAGTTGCTGACATCCAAAAAGGATTTCCAAGTAAGATAGTAATCCTTGAAATACAGGTTATTTTGAACAAACCCTATGAAGAGGACTGACTGAAGATTTCAAAGATTTTTTTCTTTATAATTAGTTTTATTATGTTTATATTCATATTTGATATTTGAAATATGAATGTATGTCAAAATAGTTAATTTATCACGGGCCTGCGAACCACACGATCATGGTTCGATTCCCAGTCAGGCCACATGCCTTGGGTTCCGGGCCAGTTCCCAGCGGGGGGGGCTCACGAGAGGCAACCATACATTGATGTTTCTCTCCTCTCCTTCCCTTCCTCTCTAAAAGACAAATAAATAAAATCTTTAAAAAATAAAAAAATAGTTAATTTATAAAGATTTAATTATAGATGTTCCTTGTAACAAGTGCAACTTATAAGAAAATAAGTGATAATTAACCAATGTAGAATTTTAGTTTCTATATCTCCACTATGAAACTAGAAAAACAGATACTCTATTTCGTCTTTGCATTTGACCAAATATTTATATGACTGACTGGTCTATGCTAATTATTCTTTATTACTCATAGTTTCAGTAGTGTGAAAAATTTTAGTGATTTTATTCATGCTAGCAATTTAAATGGGTAAAACTATAGATCACAGAGTTTTGAGCATACCTGGAGCAAAGAATAGGAGGATATGAAGTGGAAAAAGGTAAAAGTCCAAGAAGTGGGGGAAGAAAGGAGAAGAGGGAGTCAGAGTCCAGTCTTTGTGTTCTCTGCCCCGTTTCCTGGGGCCCGACCTCAAACATCTGGGCGGGTGGGGAGAAGGGTGTGGGCGTTCGGCTCACTTCCTTGTGCAGCGCAGGGAGACTCCCAGATAGGGTCGTCAGATAAACTACCAAGAGCCCAACCAAGTTCGTATTTTAGGTAAACAACACATTCTTTTTAAAATATAAGTACCTCTCATGCAATATCTGGGACACACTTACACTAAAGTCTTTCTCTTGTTTATCTAGAATTCAAATTTAACTGAGCTTCCTGTTCTTTTGCTAAATCTGGCAACTCTAGTCCAGGGGACCTTTCAACCTGGGGCCCCAGGCCCCAGTGGCCTGGGAATGATGGTGCAGAAGTATCGGCAGGATTGTTGACAGCTAGAACTAAGGAAGGAAGCTGTTCTTAGGTGTTACCTACATCAATAAATATTACCTATTATAATCATAATGCTATTGTGAAATATCCTCTTAGGTCCCTGGAGAAGACGCAGGGGTTGGGGAATGCAGCAGGCCAGAAGAGAAGAAAAAGAGCTAATATTATTCCAGGGGTGTATTGGCACCGGGAAGGCTTATGTAAGATAAAAAGAAGTTGGTGAGGCATACTGGCTTAAGGAATGAATGTTCTGAGTCCAGCCCTCTTGTGCATCTCAATGGGCCTTGAGCCAATGGAATAAAAGAATACAGGGCTCTAACAGCACCAGCAACTGTATAGACTGGCACATACAGTAGCATGCTATACTTCACTTAGGGAAAACAAGAAGACACCCAATAGATGTGTGAGAGACACAGAAATGCACGTCATTTCAATTAAGTGGATGGAAATAGTATCACTGTGTTGGAAACCAGCTACCAATGAAAACAACCAGAAAATTCCTTGTTGTTGAATGAAACTCAAGAAAAGCAATCTTTGAACAGCTTTGCCTTCTGAGTTCATGGCTAAACCTTTGTAATTAGTAATGAGAAATCTTTTGGAAAGTGGGAAAAAATGTCCTAAGACCAAAAGAAGGAAGTCAAAATGGTGGTCATGAAATTGGCAACTTACTGATAACTGCTTTTTTCTCCCCTTTAAAATATACTCTTACTTCTGGTTTCACTCAGCCTTAAAATTTTCTTTTTTTTAAAGATTTTATTTATTTATCTTTAGAGGGGAAGGGAAGGAGAGAGGGAGAGAAATATCAATGTATGGTTGCCTCTTGTGTATCCCCTGCTGGGAACTGGCCTGCAACCCAGGCATGTGCCCTGACTGGGAATCGAACCGCGATCCTCTGGTTCACAGGCCCGCACTCAATCCACTGAGCTATACCAGCCAGGGCTTAAAATGTTCAAATGATGTTACAGAACTATGAAAGTATTCCCACAGCAGTAAATTCTTGTCCGCTGAGAAGTAGTAACGTGTATATGTAATTTTCTTTCTCGTTATTGGGCTAGAACTTGCGTAATTGGCAGAAAAAGATGATGACTGACAATTTCTACACAGCATGTAATCTGCTTCTGTTTGTAAACTCACTCAGTATGATGAGCTTTACCCAGTTGTGAGGCTCTGTGAATATAGACAGTGGCCTTGCATGTCGATGATCCAGAAGGTTCATCCCACCTGGGTTGCTTTTCAGAGCAGAGCTTTGTGCCAATCAGACACATCCTGACCTGACATAGCCAAAGGTTCCATTATTTGCGTTAGTGAGGCTAATGCAGGTCAGTAGAAGAAGCAGCTAATACGTTCTAGTGGCATGTGGACCCAATATGGAGATATCTCTTTGTAGCAGACTGAATTGTTACTGTAAACTCCTTACATCACTGGTTTTTGACTTTTAGAGGGAAAGGTACAATTTTGATTTTGTTAAGAAATAAGACATAAAACAGAATAGCTAACTACTAACAGTATGAACATGATAAAACACAGCAAAATAGGTCATTTATGCTGTGCTCAGATAGCTGAAGTTTTTGTGGTCTGCTCAAGTTCTTCCCTAAGAAATTCCCTCAGTATAAACTGATTGTATGTGAAGTTCTTAACAGAGGGATTGTATTCACAGCAAAATACTGCAAGGAGAATGTTATTAAAAGAGAAATAAAGAGAATCACACGATGTGAAAATATTTATTCACATTAAAGGAGAATACAAATATAAGGTTTTCTTGTTGATAATATGAACTAATTGTCAAATTTAGAATAATTTCCCCAAACTGCCTAAAATTTAACTTTCTTTAGGAAACATTTTTTCATCAACAATAAAAGTTAATGTGCTATGCTAATTAGGGAAGACTGGTTAAGGTACTGAAAAGGTTAACCAACTCTTCTTGGGAACATTGTTTTATTTCAATGAAAGAAAAAAGTGATGGGTCCAGTTGGGTTATTGACCTCTAGGAGAATAATGATGACTTGGATTTCCAAGGCTGGGATCAAGTGTTATCTATGCCTTAAAAACATCAGCAAAAGACTTTAACTAGGGCAACAATGATTTTACTTTAAGAAGCCTCTGAGACAACTTCAAGCATTCCAACATTTGCATCATAAGGATACCAGAAGGAGAAGAGAAAGAGCAAGAAGTTAGAAATCTATTTGAAAAAAAATAATGAAAGAAAACTTCCCCAATTTGGTGAAGGAAACAGATATGCAAGTTCAGGGAGCACAGGGAGGGCCAAACAAGGTGGATGCAGAGGGGCCCACTCTAAGACATGTCATAATTTAAAAGGTCAAAGATAAAGAGAGAATCAAAAGCAGCAAGAGGAAAGTAGATAATTACCTAAAAAAGAGTTCCCATAAGACTGTCAGCTGATTTTGCAAAAGAAACTTTGCAGGCTAGAAGGGACTGGCAAGAAATATTCAAAGTCATGAAAAGCAGGAATCTACAACCAAGATTGCTGTCCACAGCAAAGATATCATTTAGAATGAAAAGGCAGATAAAGAGCTTACCTGACAAGAAAAAAACTAAAGGAGTTCATCATCACCAAACCATTATTATGTGAAATGCAAAAGGGAATTATTCAACAAAGATCAAAACTATAAATAATAAAATGGCAATGAATACATACGTGTTGACAATTGAATCTAAAACAAATGAAGCAAACAAGAAGAACAGAGACGGAATCATGGATACGGAGAATATTTTGATGGTTGCCAGATGCGAAGGGGGAATGGGTGAAGAGGTGAGGGAATTAAGAAGTACAAAGAAGTAGTTACAGAATAGCCAGGAGATGTGGACTAGAGTATAGGAAATGAAGTAGTCAAAGAATTTATATGCATGACCCATGGACATGAACAATGGTGTGGGGATTGCTGGGTGGAGGGGTTAAAGGAGAAAAAATCAGGACAACTGTGATAGCATAATCTATAAAGTAGAATAAAAAACACCTGTAAAGGACTTTTACTAGGCAACAATGTTGGCGATTAAATCAAATGAGTTGTTAAAAATATTTGAAATTAATAAAATCGCTTTTTTAAAAACAAAGTTACAATTAGTACTTTAATAATTCAGATTTCCCCCCAACTCGTCTACCAGCATGATGTTCATGGTGGTTTCTTCTCTTTTTTGTGTGTGAAGTAAACCAAGATTGTTCAGGTCTTCTTGAAGGGGGCTCCAAAGGAGAAACAGGATCCTCTGAATTGGTGTGGTACAAAACAGCATACTCTGGCCCTATGCAGATAATCCAGACCTTAGATAATCTCTGACAGGCAATTTTAAATTGATTGTTCAGAGTCGTAATTATGGTGAGTAGACTTGACTTTTAAAATATAAAATAAAAATGCAAGATATTGATAATGATTGTATCATATACAGTTTATTTATGACTTATGACAAAACTTTATCAATTCAAGTCACTAGATAAAGCAAATGTCAACTGGTCACTTTTCAAATGTTTTTTGATGTCAGATAGTTGGAAACATATACAGAATCCTGCCCTAGAGAGGTCAATTAGTTAACAATTTAGAATCATCGTTTTTCATTATCCCTACGACAATTCTTCTCCCTTTTGACCTTTTCAGTTCTAGAGATGCATCTTCTAATGGCGATCCATGGAAAAGTATGGGTGGGGAGGGGTGAATTTATTGCCCACAATAGTACCAAGTGTATGGCTCTGAATACTCTCAATAAATTCTTAACAAAGTAGGGACTTGATCAATTTTTGCCTCCTGATCATTATCACATCTAATCCCAAGTTGCTGAAACCATAAAACCATCTGAAACTACCAGTGATCATAAGTTATATTTTAAAAATTAATGGGAGGATTAATGCTGACTCTAAATGCACATGTGCTTTATTATTCAGCCTCACAAAGCAGTTGAAACCCACAGCTGTTGATAATGCGTTTGATTTGCCAGATCTTGTAACAGTCCGCTTACTTTGCCTTGAACATGGCATTTGTACCACATTAAGGTTTGGCAAGCTTAATATTTGCTAACCACTGGCAAATGTGAACATGCTATAAAATATAAAAATATATTTCAGCCAAAGCCATTATCAGGTATACATATTTATTTGGATTTGACTAAGAACCTCTAATTTGTTCACGCACACTTGGCTTCTTTACATTCTGGGTGGTGAATTTACTTGCAGTGAGTACACTACGTGCCTAATGGTTCACTAAAGCTCCACGTGCAGCAGAGGAGGGAGAGAGAGGAAGAAAGAAGTCCTATTTTACTTCGGTTCTAGTGAAAGTGAACCTCCACGAACTCATAGAGGGAGCTCTTCCACTGTCTGCTCCGCTGCTCTCCATCCGCCCACCAACATGCTCCACACTAAAAATATTTCTGAGTAGTGTGCGTATCCTCTTTCATATCGTCACGTAAGAGAATCTACCCTTGCACTTATCTTGCTATAAACCTCAAAATATTGTAGAATAAAACTATGTTATCTAGCTATTCACCAACACAAAGATCAAGAAAATCATCATCACTAATACTCCCACACAGTGGAGTTCTTCAGTCTGGAAATCTGCACCACTCCTGGAGACAGAACAGGCGTAGGTAGTATATGGTATTGAGATTACTGTCCAGTTTTGTTCATCCACACATCTAGACAAAGACAGCCAGAGCAACAGGCGTAACAGGATGGAGTTTGTGACTCAGTCACACTCCCTCCCCCAAAGGGTCAGCATAGAAAAATAATTTATTAACCTTCTCAATTACTGCCTAACCTCCCTAATTAATCGCCCCCAAACCTCTCAGATATGGCATCCCATATTTATTTCATGACATGTTGTAAGGTAGAAAAGATAGGAATTATGGAATTATCATTTTCATCGTACAGAATCTGAAGGAAAGGTCAATTTCATGGCAAGACCAGAATTAACATCTGTTCATCTTCGCCCTCCCTCCATGGCTACCTTCCAGTGTCTGGTGACCGAAGCCATGTATTTTTTAAAGGCTTTATTTATTATTTATTATTAAAGAGAAGGGAAAGGAGGGAGGAAGAGAGGGAGAGATACATTGATGAAAGAGAGAAATATTGATTGGTTGCCTCTCATACATGCCCTGATCGGGGCCAAACCGGCAACCCAGGCATATGCACTGACCAGAACAAAACCGGCAATCTTTCGCTTTGAGGGACAATGCCCAACCCACTGAGCCACACTGGTCAGGACTGGAACTATCTTCTATGCATACTTTTCAGTGCCCAATTAAATGGACACATGAAATATATAATTGACACTGCACTGAATATATATATCTACATTTCAGGTTTACATTGAATTTAGTTCCATCAAGGAAATAAAATCAACCCTCTCAAACAAACCAAAACAAAATAAAGAAACAGATCCTTTTCCTAATCATTATTTACGCACTCACTCACTTACTCAGTGATTATTGAGCTTCTACCATGTTCTAGATGTTTTCTTGGATATTGTTCACTTCAGGGAGTGAGATAATATGTAAAAATACTTATCACAGTGCCTGATGTGTGGGAGGCAATCAATAAAATCAAATCTATTTTCCTCTCACGTGTTTATGCTTGAACTAATTAATCAATCTAAATCAATATTCAATCAAAAAATTATTTGCATAATTGGTGACACCAATTGGTGTCAGCATTCCCTTATACCCTCTATGTAGCTGTGTACTAAGACACTTAGTCATGAGCTGTTGAGCCAGAGCAAATAAACCACACTCAGGCAGAATCCAGGCTTGGGATTCTTGGCTTGCCTCTTTTTATTGTAAAGAACGAGAGCAAAGGTCAGTAAAGTAACAGACTTTACTAATAGTAACAGACTGCATCTGTAAACGAACACATACACACACTTGGGGGAGGCTGTGTTGTTAATCCAGGCAAAGAGCTTTGCAATTAAAAATAAGCACTATCTTTTCTGGTTGTTTGAATTTGACTTTTATTTGTAAGCAACTTATAAATTTATAGAAGTAGATACAACATTAAAGCCAATAATTTCTGGCTCATCCTGCCTCCTGTTTTCTATTCTGACTTGGTTTTTTTCTGCCTTAGTTCCCAAGACTAGGGCATCTCTAGAGGAGAAAGCAATCTGAGCCATTATCAGTTTTTACCTTTCAGCAATTCTCGTGATCTATGACAATTGCTACCACCGAACTGATGACGCGGCCATCCACATGAATCCCTGAGACATCCATCCAGGGTGAGTAGATCTGTACACACACACACACACAGAAGTCGTTACAGTTCCAAGATATTTAAAGAACTCATCTATGACCTCTACTGGTCGTGTTATTAAAATACAATAGCTACCATTTTTTCAGAAGTGCTTTCATATTTTCATTCACCCACTTCAGAAAAAAATTTTAGCACCTACTACGTGCCGGGCATTGTTTAAGGGATGAAAGTTAACAGACAAAAAAAACTTGCTTTTTAAAATCCAGCTGGGGAGACATTTAAACTATACATATGCATTACAAATAAGTTAACTGTATATTGGAAGAGAATAAGTGCTTTTGAAAAGAAAAAAAAGTCAGTCAAGGTAAAAGAAATCCAAAGGACTGAGCAGCAGAGCCAGAGCACCAGGCTGCGTAAGTAAAACCGGTGCTCAAGGTAAGTGTTAGTGAGAGAGGCGAGTTAAGGAAAGACTTGAAGGAGGTGAGGCGGTCAGCAACGGAAGACCCAACACACAGGTTCCCCCGTGAGTTAAATTAGACATCATCCTGGGAGTGAGGTTCTTTTTCACAGCAAGGCCCCAGACAGATCTAGGAGTCCGATTTTTCTGTTCAAAACCTGTATTGGTCAACTTTCGCTAGAACAAGAAACAACCCCAACTTCTCAATGGTTTAAAAAATGACTCATCTTACTCACATTTCACGAGGGCTGCAGGTGAACTGTGGGTCAGGTGTGACTCTGATGGGCTCAGCTTAGCTGACTTCAGCTAAAACCCTTGTGTGATCTCATTTTAGGAGCCAGGATTGAAAGACCAATCCCCCCTCTAAGGCGTGTTGTTCTTGCGGAAAGGGTTGGGGGGAGGGAGCCTAATCAAACCACAAAATTCAAAGCTTTGCTCGCATGTGGCACCTACAGGCTCATCCACAGTTCATTGACCAGAGAAAGTCAATCTGGCCAAGCTGAACCCAGGAGTACATATCTGGCCCGTGCACAGAAGGATGGCAGAGAAAAGGAGGGAATAAATCATTGTGAACAGATAATAGCTATAACTTGAATGAGTTACCCAACCTGTCTGAATCTAACTTGTCAATTTGTGAAACAGAAATAAGAACAAACTACCTGTGAGGAATAAATGAGATGTTTAGAAATGTATTTGGAATAATAGCTGGCTTATAATAAGAGATCATAAATCTATCTTTTTTTTCCCCAACGGTGGTATCATCACTCCGGCCCTATTCTTTGGGAGGCTTGCTTAAGAGGCTATAGGGATGTGATAGAAAATTGAGGAGCCTAGGATTCAAGAAATCTAGGTACAGTTCTTCCTCTAAATCCTGGGTAAATTACCAATCTGTAAAACGGGGCAGCGGTCTAAATACTCTCTAACGTTCCTTTCTAGTGCTAGAGATCCTTAATTTGCGGATAAAACATTTACTGTAGGTCCTTGTTTTTCCTGTAGAGCTGCTCTTTAGTTCTAACACCAGGTGGCGCAAGAAAACAACTTAAAGGAAAAGAAAAAGGCTTTTCTTTTGGGGGGCGTGGAAAACAGGAGGGTTCTAGACTATTATTAGTTTCTTCTTATAGATTGTCCTAAAGCAGAACCCTTGCTTATGATAGTTCCTCAGAAAGCACTGCTTGGATGAAATGGCATCCAAACATAAAATAAGCACTCTAGTCCTAGAACCTCATACTTGAGAGCACCTCGGGAACCCCAGGCAATTTCTAGGGTTTGGGTTTGGAAGCTTCCCTCTTTTTGAGCAGAAGTCCGAGATGATCGACACAGCGCTTTAGGATTACACAGGTAGTAACCATGTGATGGGAGCAAGGAGTGTTCGGCAAGGGGGGTGGGCAGTTGTTTAGTCCACATTCAGGGGTGAAGTATCGTAGTGGGAATGAGCACAGAAACGGTAAGATGTTGCAGCAACAGGATCTCTAGAATTTGGCAGCTATTTACGTAAAGAGACTCCAAGTAGGATAAGTCATTGTGAAAAATGACTCTTGGATAACTAGGAACACGTTAGAGCCACTGATTGAAAGTGGCAAAATGAGTTTGGAATGGCGGAATTGCTATTATTCCTACACTTCTCATATACACAGAGAAGAAACCATGAGAATTTCTGCCCTCTTGGGTACTGAGATCACCCCCTGGTGTGCAAATGCTCATCCTAAAAGGGCCAGAAGTGCCTGTTGAACTTGCCTGCTGTGCAGAGCATTGAAATGATCCAATATGACATTTGGTCTTTTCTCAAAAAATGTTTTCTTACACGTGATTTTACTGATGGTAGTTTAAAATCCCTGCGGCATTTTTCTGTTGAAAATGGGGAAGGCTATGCATGTAAGGTGCCAGGAGTATATGGAGAATCTTTGTACTTTTCATTTAATTTTGCTGTGAACCTGAAACTGCTGTAAAATAAAATTTACATAAAAAGTCCTGGAAGATTCTGGGAAGATGGTTGAGTAGGAAGCACTAAGAATCTGTCTGTCTCCCCTTGTAGACAACAAGTGGATTGGCAGAATCTGTCTGATGTAATTATTTTGGGACCCTGGACAGTATATTGAAGGTTTGCAACTTCCGCAGGAAGACTTGGACATTTAACGTGGGTCCGTGGGTCCGTTTCAGCTCTTAGCACTGTAGCGGCAGCCCACTTCCCAGCCCTCGCCACGAGGCAGGCAGCTGTACATACGTCCCTGGGGCAGCTTTTACAGCTCGCAGGAGCTGGGCTGGGCTGGAAGAACCCTGTCTTCCCAATATCAGGGATCTCTGCTCTGATCCCTGATGGCTGCTTCTGATCTCAGATGTGAAGACAGTGAGGCAGGCAGCCATTATTATTGCACCTCCCCCCACTAATGCAAGTCCTGCCCTATCTGGCTGGAGTGACATCCAGATTTAAAGGCGTCTGATCTTTTTTTTTACCCCCTTCACTTTTCTTTTTCCATTGTTGATAGTTAGACATTGAAGACTAGAATGTTAAAAAACAACTGCTTGTATGGGGAATATTAGAAAGTGACTGGGCATGCCCAGGGTTAGGCTCAGAAAAGACCAAAGAAGAGCTACACACACACACACAAGGCAAACCGTGGAAAGGAGAATCTGATTTCCAGAGTTACCACATTATTAAATTCAAGTGTTCAGTTTTCAACAACAACAACAAACACAAGGTGTAGAAAGAAACAGGCAAGTTTGGCATATGCAAAAAATCAATAAAAACTGTCCCTAAAAATGATCTGGTAGCAGAAATACTAGACAAAGACCTTAAAGAATGAAAGGAAGATTTGGGGGGAAAAAGCAAGAAAACAATGTGTGAACAAAATGGAAATAGCAATAAAGACGCCCTGACTGGCGTAGCTCAGTGGATTGAGCGAGGGCCTGTGAACCACTCGATTGCAGTTCGATTCCCAGTCAGGGCACATGCCTGGGTTGCAGGCCAGTTCCCAGCAGGGGACTCATGAGAGGCAACCATACATTGATAGTTCTCTCCTTTTCTCCTTCTCTTCCTCTCTAAAGATAAATAAATAAATAAATCTTTTTAAAAAAGACATAGAAAACCTAAAGAGAAATTCTAGAGCTGAAAAGTACAATAACTGAAGTAAAAACCTCACTGGCGAGATTCAAAGGCAGATGTGAGCATGCCAAAGAAAAATATTAGCAAACTTGAAAAAAGGACAATGGAAATTATTGAGTCTGAGAAACAAAAAGAAAAATGATTGAAGTGCACGGAGCCTCGGAGACTTGTGGGATACCATCAAGTAGACCAACATACACATTATGAGAGTCCCAAAAAGAGAAGAAAGAAAGGAACAGAGAGACTATTTGATGAAATAATAGCTGTAAACCTCTCAAACTTAATGAAAGATATGAATATAAACATCCAAGAAACATGACAAACTCCAAATAAGATAAACTCAGATATCCACAGAAAGACACATTATAATCAAACTTTCAAAAGTCAGAAACAGTGAAAATCTTAAAAACAGCAAAACAGAAGCAAATAATCACATCCAAAGATACTCAATAAGATTATCAAGCAGATTTCTCACCAGAAGGCAGTAGGCTGATACTGTCAAAGTGCTAAAAGAAAAATCTTGTTAACCAAGAATCTTATACTGGGCAAAGTTGTCCTTCAAGAGTGAGAAAGAAACTAAGCCATTCCATAATAAAAGTCTAGGGAGTTTGTTCTCTGGACTTGCCCTGCCAGAAATGTTCAAGGAGTCCTGTAAGGTGAAATGAAAGGGCACCCATAGCTATAATAGTAATCAAATATGTGATGAAATGAGGACTTCAATAAATGGAAATACATGGAAAATTATAAAAACTATTATTATTATAATACTGGCTTATAAATATAATTCTTTGTTTTCTACACAATTCAAAGACTAATCATTAAAAAGATAAGTAGTCTAAAAGTTACTGTTACTGTGATTTGGATTTGTAACTGCAAATCCTGCTTTCTATATTGAGACTAACGTGTTTAAAAGAATTCATAGCTTATGTTTTGGAACATGTTATGTACAAAGATGTAATTTTATGATATCAGTAGCTGAAAGGGATAGAGATGGAAATGTAAAGGAGCAGAGTTTTTGTATGTTATTGAAGTTAGGCTAATATAAATTCAAATTATAGTGTTATAACTTTAGGTAATTAAATGTAATTCCCATTGTAACCATAAAGAAAAGAAAATATACACAAAAGAAAATGAGAAAGGAATTTATACATTTCACTATAAAAAAATCAACTAAACACAAAAGAAGGCAGTAATGCGGGAAATGAGGGATTAAAAAAGCTATAAGGCATTTAGAAAACAAAAAACAAAATGATAGAAAGAAATCTCTCCATAGTAATTATTTTAAATATAAATGGATTGAACTCTCCAGTGAAAAGGCAGAGAGTAGCAAAAACGATAAAAATGTATGATGCAACTTATCTACAAGAGACTCACTTTAGATCCAAAGACACAAATAGACTGGAAGCAAATAGATAGAAAAAGATACTTCATGCAATAGCAGCCAAAAGGCAACTTGGGTGGATATACTATCGGACAAAGTAGACTTTAATTTGAAAAAGTTCACGAGTCAAAGAATGACATAGTATTTTTTAAAAAGCTTTGATATAGCAAGCAGATATAACAATTATAAACATATGAGTACCTAATGAGAGGCCATGAAAATAAATGAAGTAAGAACTGATGGAATTGAAGAGATAAATGAAACAGTTTTACAGTAATAGGTGGAGACTTCAATCTCTATTACAATAATACACAGAACAGACAGACGTAAGAAACAGACACTAATGCAATAGATCAACTAGGTATAACAGACATATACAGAGTACTCTACCCAACAGTAGCCTGCACATTCTTCTCAAGTGTACATGAGATATTTCCCAGGATAGACCATATGTGAGGCCACAAGTTAAATCTCAATAGATTTTTAAAAGACAGATGTCATATAAAGTATCTTCTCAGACCACAATGGGTGGAAGTTGGAAGTCAATAACTGAAGGAAAATGGAAAATTTTGCAAAAAAAACTGTTGAAATTAAACAATACACTTAAAAAAATAATGAATCAAAGAAAAATCACAAGGGAAATGAGAAAATACTTAGAGACTAATGAAAACCAAAATACAACATGCCAAAATTTATGGGATCCTGTGAAAGAGCTGCTAATGGGAAAATTTATAGTAAACACGCTAAAAACAAGAAAATTGGAGGAGCATGAGAGGTCTCGCTCCCTTGCATATGTCATCAGTTTGACTCAAATATAGTCTTATAAGAAAAATAAAAAGGATCTCAAACCAAAAAATCAAATTTATAATTTAAAGAATGAGGAAAAAGTAAAACAAACTAACTTCCAAAGCTAGCAGAAGGAAGAAAATAATGAAGATTAGAGCAGAGATAAACAAAATAGAATTTAAAAAATAGAGAAAATCAATGAAAACCAAAATTGGCTCTTGAAAAAGATGAACAAAATTGACAAATCTTTTGCTACACAGAGTAAACAAAAAATAAAAGAATCCAATTACTAAAATCTGAAATAAAATGATATTGCTATTGATTCTATAGAAATAAAAAAGATGTAAGAATATATTATGAACAATTGTATGAAAACACTTCTTAATGTATTCCATGAGGCCAGCATTATCTTCATACCAAAGCCAGACAAAGAAACTAAAAGAAAAGAGAACTATAGAGCAATATCCCTTACAAACATTGATGCAAAAATTCTCAACAGCGTAGTAAAATGGTTATGCACCATGACCAAGTGAGATTGATTGCTTGAATGCAAGGATTGTTCAATGTACAAAAATCAATTAAGGTAATATACCAAAATAAAGGGGAAAAACACAAGATGATCTCAATTGATGCACTAAAAAGCTCTTGAGAAAATTGAACACTGTTTCATGGTAAAAACATTATATAAAATAGGAGTAGATAGAAACTATCTCAACACAATAAAAACTATAGCTGTTTTTAAAAAGCCACAGCAAACATCATACTCAATGGTGAAAGATTGAAAGATTTTCTCCTAATGTCAAAAACAAGACAAGGATTCCCACTTTCATCACTTTTACTCTACCCAGTACTGGATTCTAGTCACAGCAATTAGGCATGGGAAAGAAATAAAAGCATCCAAATTGAAAAGGAAGTAAATTATCTCTACTTGTAGATTACATGATCTTATATGTAGAAAACCCTATAGATTTCTCGTAGAAAAAAACTGTTAGAACTAATAATGAGTTCAGCCAAGTAGCAAGATACAAAGACAACACGCAACGATTAGCTGCAATAGGAAAAGAAAAGTCACAAAAACAATTCCACTGATAATAGCACGAAAGAAGTAGAGTACTTAGGAAAAAACTTAACCAGGAAGGTGAAAGACTTATATAGTAGAAACTATGAAACATTGATGAAAGGAATTAAAGAAGACATAGTAAACAAAGCGCATTGAATGTTCATGGACTGAAAGACCTAATATTGTCAAAATGCAAATACTGCCTGAAGCAACCTACAGATTAAATTCAATCCATATCAAAATTTCAATGACATATTTTTTGCAGAAACTTTTTTCAAAAATTCCAAAATGTATACAGAATCTCAAGGGATCTTGAATACCCAAAACAATCTTGAAAAAAGAAAAGAACAACAAAAGTGAAGAGTCACACTTCCTGATTTCAAAACTAACTACAAAGTAATTGAAATAGTGTGGTACTGGCATAAAAACAGACTATATACTAATGGAATAGAATAGGGAGCCAAAAAATAAACTCTTGTGTTCATAGTCAACTGATTTTTTTTAACAAGGATGCCAAGAACTTTTAGTGGGGGAAAGAACTCTTTTCAGCAAGGGGTCTTGAGAAAACTGAATATCCACATGAAAAAAATAAGGTTGGACCTTTATTTAATATTATATATATAGATATATATACTCAAAATAAAGCAAAAACCTAAATGTAACACCTAAAACAATAAAACTCTTTGAAGAAAATATAAGTCAAAAGCTTCACAACACTGGATTTGTCAAATAATCCTTTGGATGTGACACCACGTTAGACATCACAACAATTTTTAAATTTTGTGCATCAAACAACACAATCAAAGTGAAAAGGCAACCCACAGAATGGGAGAAAATATGATTTGCAAATCACATATCTACTTAGTATCTTAGTATAATATATACTAAACTCCTAAAACTCAATGACAAAAAACAAATGGCCCAATCAAAAGTGGGCAAACACCTTGAATAGACATTTCTCCAAAGAAGATATACAAATGGTCAATAAGCACATGAAAAGATGCTCATCAACACTAAACATTAGGGAAATGCAAATTAAACCTGCAGTGAGATACTATCTCATACCTATTCAGATGACTGTTACCAAAAAATTAAAACAAGAGTTGTCCAGGATGTAGAGAAATCGGTACCCCTGTGTACTGTTGGTGGGTACAAATGCTATAGAAAACAGTAATGGAGATCGCTCCAAAAATTAAAAATTGAATTACCATATGATTTAACAATTCTGCTTTTAAGTGTATATCCAAAAGAATTGAAAGCAGGGTCTCAAAGAGATATTTGTGTACCTGAGTTCATAGCAGCATTATTCACAATAGATTAAAATGTGGAAGCAATCCATTGATGAACGGATAAGCAAAATATAATACATAGATACATGTAATATTATTGGATCTTAAAAATGAGGAAAATTGACAGATTTTACTGTAACGTGCATGGTCCTTGAGGACCTTATGGTAAAATAAGGTGGTGACAAGAACACAAACACTGCATAACTCCATTTGTATGAGGTCCCTAGAGTAGTCAAAATTCACAGAGACAGAAAGTACAATGGTGGTTTTCAGGGACTGGGCATGGGGGAGGAATGAGCCGTTATTGTTTAATAAGAATAGGGTTTCAGTTTTTCAAGATGAAAAAAGTTATGGAGATGATCGGGGGTGATGGTTATACAACACCCTAAATGTATTTAAAACCACTGAACTGTACCCTTAAACATGGTTAAGGTAGTAAATTGTATGGTATGTTTTTACCACAACTTAAAAAATTTGAACAAAACACACAGCAGCAAATCTAAAAAAGGCTAAAAAAGAAAGAAAAACTCTTGTGACACTTCTCTCGTCTCTTGTAAGTTAGTGTGGCGATGTCGTTACGTGGTACAGCAGGAGGAGCAGTGTCTTTAGGGTGTGATAGGCTGAGGTTTAAATCCTAAAGTCCAGCTCTATAGGGTTATCACCTCACTTCTCCTGTATAAACCTGACCAGAGGACAGCAGGCTTGTGTTGGCTTCTAAAGGACTCTATTGCCTTGAGCAAGTCACTGGATGTCTCTGAGCCTCAATCCCATCCATAACCTTGGGGAAATAGCATCAATCTCACAGATTGGTCATGAGAAATAAAGGTAGTGTCGCTGTAGGGTAAGTAATCAGTAAATGTCAATTCTCCTTCCCATCAAAGAAAAGTCCATTAGGATGGCCTTATGTGATTCTGTCAGACAAACTCAACATCAGCACAGTGACAGATATAATGGCCTTGGTTAACTATGGCCACTTTTTGCAAGAAATCCCGAGCTTTTATGATGTGAGATACTAAAAGTAAATTTATTAAGCTGGCCTGTCGCTTGAAACATGACACTCCCTGGTCCACAGTAATTAAAGGGGAAGAAGGAGTTACACAAGGCACCTCTGTCCTCATTACTCAATCTCTACCCAACTGAAACCTTGCTTCGTAAGACACCAGCCACAGCCCCTGAGAGCAATAAACATACTGAATTGCAAACCCCACTTTGCCATCTCTCAGAGCTTTTATAAATCTCAGTTGCAGGAGATGTATTTCTTATTTATGGAGTGATTATTTTGAGAGAATTTTTATAATAGTCATCATTAGTAGTCCTTTGGCCAACTTTCTAAATTGGGAGAAGAAATTTTTATGCAGTAATTTTTCTATTTTTCATTTAAAGGGAAGATAGTTTGCTTTTTTCAAGGAATATAAAGCAGTTTCTGGGATGAGAGACTAGCAGATAATGTCCACGGTTGGGTCGCTGCTGCTTCCACCTCATTCTGGAGGTAGGCACAGACTATGAGTCACCAAAAGACCAATGGACAAATGTCCTACAGCAAACAGATATGCAGTATCCACCAAGGGGTGTCAACTCTTCAGTGCCTAGGAAGGAAACAAGAAAGCAAGAGTAATGGATGGTGCTCCAGCTTTATAACATTCAGGGGTGAGAACACCAGAGCGAGTCACAGAAGCTCATATTCTCTCTGATGGGGGGAAATGGGCAAAGTTCTACGCCCTCCCATAGCTACTGTGAGCTCAGCCGACAGAAACAAGCACCATTCAGTCCTGTTCTGGTGGATGAGAACACTCCACCCTTCTTCGCTGAACTCAATCACTCCCCCTTTCACGCTACTTGATCGAAGGGTGCAAACTGTGTTTGATGGTATAAGCCCCCCTTTCCCACTGTGTGCTGAAGGACCCTTGGTACACCATCCATGGCCTCTGCATGACCCACTCTCTCCAGAAAAAGAGGAAAGCAAGGACCACAAGGAGCTTGTTTTGTTACTTGTGACACTATATGGTCACAGTGTGATTATAGATGCAAGCAATGCAAACTGTTTCCTAAGGGTCAGGGCTGTGAGACACTAGAGTGCATTACAGAGAAGATCATTGAGAATTACCCTGGGCTGATTTTTCAAAAGCAAGCAGGGAGATGATTTGGGGGGGTGGTTTGTGTTGAATTTAAAGAGAGGCACAGATGTCTGGGAAGTAGGCCCAGGGTGGCTTGGGTGGAGCCTCACAGAATGGCAATACAAAGGAGTGGTCACCGTGTCCTGGGGTCTGGCACTCGGCTGTGCAGGTATAATGGAGTTTGTCGGTAACTGCTGGGCAATTAGTTTGTAGGCTAACCTACACTAACCAGATTCTTAACAGACTGACATATCAAACAGAATACAAGTGTATTTATTTGTAAAAAGGTATGTAATAACTTTCCAGTGGCCTCAATCTTGCCCATTATCAGGGTAGCTGACAGACCAAGTTCATAATCAGGATGCTACTTGTTGAAGAAAGATTTGGAACAAAAGACCTGGACAAACTTAAGGGGTTTTTTATCCAGGTATTGGAAAGCCTTCTGAATGGAATGTATTTTCCAGGTGACCTGAATGTCGGTGACCTCCAGGAAAAGTATTCTGTCCTGTGGAAAGAGTTAGGTAATCAGCAACAAATTCTCTGTGCCTTGTCTCCCTTTTCCTAAACAAATGCAGATCACCTGTCTACTACACCTCCAAACATGTTAATCCCAGTTTTCTTCAGATGAGACACAATACAATTCTTACTGCTTTGTTTTATATTCAGTCATTTTCCTGAACCTATACCTGGCTCACCCTTACTATCACAGTCATCTCAGTCCCTCATTATGAACTCTCAGAGAGGGTTACTGATGGTTGATCTCTTTAATTATGTGTTGGTTCATATTACTTCCTCTGATGAAATGATTTTCAAGTTCTGGGAGCATTTTAATATCCATGTGATAACTTCCCACAAGCTGCCTAGAGGCAGAAACACGTCCCCTGTAGCCCTGCTCAGCACCAATTATTCCGTTCATCTGTGGAAAGCATTTGTAATGTGTTTTATTTAGTTTGTCTCCACACCCTCCCACCTTCCTAGAGGAAGAGGTAAATAAACCACCCTACTTCTCCCTGCAAGAAAGCAATTTTTCACCTGAGGTGGGCCATCTGTTTCTCCTAACACAGCCCTGCTTTGACTTGAATTGAATACATCTTGTCCCAGGCATCTTGCCAGCTGTAGGCTCCAGGAAATGGAGCAAAAAAAAGTGGTTTCCTTGTGATGTCAGACCTTTTTTTTTTTTAATGCAACTTACAGAATTAACCTAAAGGAAATTGTGCATCACTGTTCACAGGAATGGTTCAGAACGGAAAGTGTCCCAGAGTAACAACCAAATGGCATACGGATTCCCTAAGAAAGTTCATCCAGGCATGTTAGTGCATCCAGCAGTGGGCGTGGTTACTGCAGGGGAAACCTGAGTGCTTGCCTTGGACCCAAAACAGGCCCCTAAGCTAATGGTTCCCAACCCCTGATGCAGATCCAACTCACGGAGTTTTCACTCTTCATGCTTTGGTCCCACGAACGGGCTGCTTCTGATGCCCCGCATGTTGAGCACGATTTCCCTTAAGCCACTGGGGATCAGAAACCTCTTCTTAAGTTTCTAAGCTGTCGGGGGTGGGGTGGGGGGGGAGGGAATTACCCAGAGCAGAGTGTCAAAATGTATAGACTGCACAGCAAAAGAAATGATCCACAAAATGAAAAGACAACCAACAGAAGGCAAAAATAGTTGCAAATCATATATACGATACGGGGTTAATATCTAAAATCTATAGAGAAATCATACAACTCAGTAGCAAAAAATCCCCAAATAAACTCATTAAAAATGGGCAATAGGATTAGTTAGTTGCCCATTAGTGGATGCAGTTCCACTTCTGAGCGTGTATCTGCAGGAAACAAAAACGCCACATTGAGGAGCTCTCAAGAAGCATTAAGTTACAACAGCCTCATGAAAACGACCTAAGTGTCGCCAGTGCATGAAGGGATGAAGCAGTGGCATGTTAATACAATGGAGTACTCATCCATGACAAAGAAGGAAACCCTGCCATTTGTGACAACGTGGATGAAGGCCTTGTGCTAGGTAAAATAATCAGACAAGAAATCTTATTCGTGGTTACCAGAAGTGGTGGTGGGTGGAGGTAGGGGTGGAGGAATTGGATAAATGTAGTCAAAAGGTACAAATAAATAAGACAAATAAGTACTGGGGATGTAGTGTACACCATAACTATAGTGAATACTGCTGTGTGGTCTGTGTGAAAGTTGTTTAAAAAGAGTAGATCTTAAGAGTTCTCATCACAAGAAGAAAAACTCCTTTTTCTTATGTCCACATGAGATGATAATTACATGTGAGCTAGATTTATTTTGCCAGTTATTTTACAATCTATGTAAGTCAAGTAATCACGCTGTGTACCTTAAACTTATACAGTGCCATATATATGTCAATTACATGTCAAAACCAGTGTCAATTGTATGTCAAAAACCTGGAAAAATATTCACAGGCTTCATCCAGAAGCTGATGAACAGTGGAAGCAACGGTACTGAGGGTGGTGCGATGCTCAGGTTGTTTTCTGATATTGTTATCCAGAGACTCGGGTTTTGTGGTAAGTTCTCAGTTACAGAGAGAATCAGGCTCAGTTCTTAGTTTGGCAACTGCCAGCCACTTAGGCCAACAGAGGGGCACTTTATCCCACTTCAGCTCAGAGACAGAGCATCGGCAGGGGCAACACTACTTGAATGGCTTTAAGAGACAAAACAAAATCAGTTGCTGCTTCCAGGAATCGACATCTAAATATGGGAGCCATTTCGTGGAGCTGAGAAACCGAAGAAGAAATGGTAGATATCATGAGATGGCAGAGCATCCATACTTTATTCTAACATACGTGGGAGGAGACTTTGAGACTTTCTGGACTACTCAGAAAGGATTGGGCCATGGCTGATATTCTGCTAATGTACACTGGCATGGTGCTGCTACAGGTGAAAATATAGAAATACTGTCCTGATGGCTGGCAAATAGCTTGTTGGAGTACATGCCATGGAATGACAATATCCAATAGCCACTGTGTAGGTGGTGATGGGACTTGGGACTGGTGCATCCGGACATGGCGGCATAAGCTGAGCAGACCAAGGCAGTGGTCGAAGGGCACACAGTCCCTCCCTGCTGCTCAGGAGGGGTCCAGGACCGGCAGGAGGGATGGGATAGGCCTGGCTGGTGGCAGTGTTGAAGGTGAGTGTGGAAGGAAAGGCTGTCTGGGTACAGGCTGTGTGAGAAGCTCTAGCATCCAGAAAGTGAGGGCCAACCCACTTGCTCATCCTCCAGCTGCAGCCTGTGCCTGGCCCCAGATCTAATGGCCACTGATTGGATGGAGAAGTCTTTGGAAGGGTCTGGTGCAGTTTGCCCCTCAAAACTGTAGCTTAGAGACAAGCTGCTTTTAGTTTTACGAGAGCATATCAAATATAAAATCACACCAGTAACTGTTAAAATTAAATAACGATTTAGAAATTATTAGAGTGTTTTGACAACCATTTCACCTTGGATCATATGGTAAGCAGTTTCATGGTGTATAGTGTAGAGAATAGAAAGTATTTTAAGTTTTTATTGACAGACTAATTATTTTTATATGGGTTACATTTATTTATAAAACTTAAATTGCTGTACAAGTCGTTAAATGTCATGCTGAGAATGGGCAATGTGGAACTGGGGGGTAGTGATTCAGCCGGTGGGGTTTGAACTGGCTTCACTGCATCCCTGACCTCTACCCCAGGCTGGTCTGACTTGGGCAAATGTGGGCTTGCATTTGATTTACAAGTGAGATGTCTCTACTGTTCTCCTATTTCCTGTCTCTTCAGAAGGCTCTGTCCTGAAGCTGCAAGGGACAAACTATGCAAAAGAAATGACAATGCCACCCTGGCCAGGTGCCTCAGTTAGCTGAAGTGTCATCCTGTGCACCAGAAGGTTGCAGGTTTGATTCCTTACAAGGGCACATGCTTAAGTGGCACGTTCGACCCCCATTCGGGGCCCATATGGAGGCAACCGATTGATGTTTCTCTCTCACCCTTCCTTTCTCTCTAAAATCAATAAACATACTCAGGTGAGTATTAAAAAAAGAAAGAAAAAACAAATAAAATCAAGGTTAGGTTTTAGTAACTTTGCCAAGACAATAAAGGGCAGAAGTTCACTCATTAAACAAATAGTTGAGAACCGACACTGTACCAGGCGCATTCTGGGCACGGAGGACACATCACAGAATAAAACAGACAAAAACTCCCACTCGTGGAGCCAACAAGGGATCGCAGGCGGTGCTCATCATCCAAAGGCAGAAGAGAAATGGAGCCCAGGAGAGAGCTGTGGCCTCATTTCAGCACCTGCTCCTGAGCACGCCCTCTGCCCTCCTTGGAGTCCTTAGAACATGGTGATGAGCACCACAGAGTTGGAGATGACCATTCTAAGGCAGTTTGGCAGTCCTATGGTGGGCACCAGGAAAGGACCCCTGCTCCTTTGTCATGCCTCAGTACCTAAATCTGCCGTACAAAAAGCATTGTCCAACAAGTGGTTTTTGGAATCTAGTCCCTCAAAATCCTTAGCTAAAAAAGAAAGGTTCAGTGCCTAAATCAATATGGCAAACACTTCAGCTCTTAGAAATTCACAACGTACTGGCATATTAAATATAACCTGTATGGCTTCCAGGAGTTTTGGATTCAAATTCTGGGCATCTGTCTTTATTTTCCTAATTATTTATGCCTTCATACAGTACCTCTTAAAGTCTTCCCATTCCCCGAATTGTCCAGGAACCCTGGGAACTTACTGATTGCAAGAGAAGCAGTGTTGTCTCAAAGCGTCATGTGGGAAGAGCTGATTAGTCCATTGGACGTTCTGATTTTGATCACTTCTGCGTGGTGCCACTGCTGAAGGCTAGTTCCAACAGGCTCCGGTGAATGAGTCTTTGTTCTGACCCAAGGATGTCCTTTCTGCTGCAGAGCCCTGTGTAGGCAGGAGGGTGTCATTGAGGACATGGACTCCCAAGTTGACAGCTTACTGGAACTATGCTCACACAAGCGGCTCACTGTTCCCCAAACACGACAGCTTTGCCCAGGTAGCCAGGTATAGTGGGGTTTCTAGCCACAGCTACACACTGTATCTACAACACGCTGTCTTCCACAAACCTCGAGGCCCTGGTGTTGAGCCTAAGTCACTGAGCCAGACTTTCTCTCTTTTTTCTTGGAGGACTTTTAACATTTTTTTTTCTACCAGGTACCTCTTTCAGGGATCTCTCAGCCAGACAGAAAGGTCTAATTAAGTTGAATATCAAAAGGGAAGAAAATAAAGTCTTGATTCCTTTCCTCCTTGAGGATGCTTGGCCCCACATAAATTTAATTTGGCACATGTATTAAGTTTCAAATCACTACAAATATTTCGGAGTTGGAATACTTAAAAGTCATTGGTTATGAATAATTGGCCTAACTTGTTTATTGGATTTCTTTCTATTTGAGAGGTAGCTAAAATCTGGAAGGATATAGGGCATAATACTGATAAAGTTTCATGGGAGCAAAGGATAGAAAGAGATTCTAGTATATTGGAGGCAATTAAGTATCTGAAGGGTCCCCCTGTGACGTGGGAGAAAGAAGGGCAACAAAAGGGATAGAGGAAGATTTTCCCTATTGTAATTTTGTATATTAAAAGGTGCATTACCTATTTACAGAAGCAGTCTAATATAGCATTAGGTATGTTCTCCCTCAGAGAGAATTAGACTCCCAGGAATTCCCTCCTGAATTCATTCCAGTAGAGAACCCGAAAACTGTCCAGGCTTCTCAGTAAGCCATCATCTGTCAGTGAGCCAGGCTCCTAACGGAGAAGTCTCCACACCTTTTCAGTCAGGGAAGAAAACCTTTGCATTCACCAACATGGCTTTAAACGCATTAATTTCGGAGCACAAAGAAGGCCATAATTTCTATAGAGAGGCGAAATACATTGAACGAGTAGGATATTCTTAAACCTCTCATTCTCACTTGGACTTGGCCTTCTTCATCTTCTCAAACATTTTACATCAAGTGCCTTAAGACATAAAATAAAATATAGCATACACTCTTAAAGCTTTCTTGATTCCAGGATATTTTACAGTCAACCTTACAGGACCGATCAACGCAAGTCACTTGGACACCGTGGGAAAATAAAGTGAAGATTCAGTAAGATGGTAACAGTGTGGGGGCAATTTTTTAAAATCCAACTCCAAAGAAGGACACCAGTACTAAAGACAAAGACTAACTTGCCATTTGATAGAAGATAGTGTTATAGAAATGCTTTTTAAAAATAGAATCGTTCCGTTTTAGACTTCGAGGGACACACTTTCCTCCCGCTCCAATACGTACCATATCCTGTGGAATAACAAGTTGTTTTTTAATAGACTTATACTGCATGTAAAATACATCCTGTGTTTAGGGGTGAAATGTCCAGGGAAATATTTTCCATTTCTTACTATTTTGTGGCATTTTATGTGTCCTCTCTGATACGTAGGCACATGAAGGGAGCTGGTCTTAGTTACCCAATACCGTGTTGCATTTATTACTTCAACTTGCAAATGCTTTTATTTGCGTCTCCAAACATGTCATTTGTAACATGTTTTATTAGTGAGGGAGCAATAAAGGAACAGTTTTGCCGCTAAGTTAACACCCATAAATTTCCCTGTTTGTGATGTAAAAGAAATGGCCACAGCACACCACAGGCCTGCTCGTATTTCAAAGAATATTAAATGTAAATATTTCTAAAGTGCTCTTTACTTAAAGTTCTTTTGTTTCATAAAATATTTATGGATTCATTGTTTATTTTCTAAAAAAGGGTGCCTGACTCTGAGCAGATTTATTATGCAAAGGTGTTTATTATTTTTCTATAGCAATATTTAAGAAGCTATATAAAAACCGATAATTACAAATTAACAATTACAGTCAACCTGAAGGCTAAATGTTAAACAGATACTGGTCAACTTATTTGAACCTTATCTCTATACAAGACCTGCACGTGGATGTTTATAGCACCTTCAGTCATAATTGCAAAAACTGTGAGTAACCAAGATGCCCTTCAACACGTGAAAGAATAAAAACACTGCAGTGTAGCGCTGTCATGGAATATTATTCAGTGCTAAAAACAAATAAAATGATCACGCCATAAAAAATACATGGATTACTCTTAAATACAGATTGCTGAGTGAAATAAACCAGTCTATATAAGATACTTATTACTTAGTCCAATTATAAGACAGTTTAGAAAAGGTGAAACTATAGGAATGGTAAAAAAAAGATCAGTGGTTACTAAGAGTTTCAGGCAGGGGGAGGGCTGAATGGGCGACATACAGGAGATGTTTTAAGGCAGTGAGACTGTTATGCATTATAATGTAATGGTGGCTACTTGAATGGTAGCCACCAAAATGGTGTTTGCCAAAACCGATAGACCTTCAAAGCACAAAGACCGGACCTTAATGCATACAAATTATAAATATATATATTTTTAAGAGGTTGGGCATCACAGGATGGAACACAGAATGTGACAGGGCAATCTGACTGTATTACAAATGAAACCGCTTCACTGAAGGGTGTGGTGGGGGGAAAGGTGCTGACCTAAGTAACTTTGGAAATTGAACCTATAAAACAAGTCCAGAAACGATGTACTCTAATGGATAAAATTATTTTTTGCAGGACACGAGTTAGTCATTCTGATGCTGCTATACATGTATACAGGAATCGAACAACTAAATTAGGGACAGATGGTGGAAGACAGGCTTCTCAGTGCTGGAGTGAGGTCGCAGATAAGAAAGGGGAGGAGGGTAGAAGACCTCATGTAGTGATGGATTAGAGCTGGAGACAGTATAAACTCATAGCTCTCCCAATGCAGATATAAGTGTTTACGCAGAAATACGTATAGACATGTGCACATATGTACAGATTAGCTACATGAACATAGTTCCTTGCTCTGTCAGCTGAGATGGCACAGTCATAGCCATGAGCCCACCTAGTGCCTGGATCTCTGTTTCTGATCCACTGTCCAATAAAGGGAACCAGGGTTCCTTGGAGAAATGGACTCTAGGATTGGAACAGGAAATACACAAGAGAAGCTTGGAGCATCCTGTAGTGTTAGAAAGTAAGAGAGTGTTGGGGAAGAACAAAAATAAAAGACACTTGATGAGGGTATATATCAAAAGAAGACAGGCAACACCTAAAAAGCCACCAATAGCTAAAGCTGGAACAATTTGAGCAATAAAAACCATGCTAAATGCATTATTGAATTATAATCTGATGTATAAAATAAATACCCATGAGTTCATACTGATATAAATAAGCAAATGAGAAAGAATAGACAGACTGCACATGCAAAATGTATGCAGAAGGTCGGCCCTCAAGGAGGGGGAGCAGAATCTTCCACTTCCCAAGTGAGGGTGCACATAACAACTTTGTTCCCAAAAGTGCAGTGTGGAAAGGGAGAGGGAAAGACTAAGTTTACAGTGGACAAACCTGACAAACACTACCTCAGCCAGGTTATCAAGGTCCCTATTGTCACTGATAAGTCATGTTCGTTGCTGCACCCTTGCTATGATGTGATGAAGAAAGCACTTTAACTGTGGAGTCTTTTTCAAAAACACACAATCCAAGTTTAAATACTAGGTAAATGTTAGACACACTTCAACTGATGGATATTCCATAAACCAACTAACCAGTACTCCCTAAAACTTGTCAAGGTCATCAAAAATAAGGCAAGCAGAAGAAACTGTCACAGGGAAGAGACACCTGAGGAGACAGAACAAATAAATGTAATGTGGTACCCTGGAGGAAATCCTTGAACAGAAAAAAGGACACCCATTTCTCAGTAAAAACTAAGACATGATGGGCGCTAGTTGATAAGGTTTCAATATTGATTTATTAATGATAACAAATGTACCGCCTGACTGTAAGATGCTAACTAATAAGAGAAAGAAGACATAGGATATATAAGATGTTTCTGTAGTATTTGCAATTTTTTCCATAAATATAAAACTTTTCTAAGTGTAACCCTTTATTTTAAAAAATGATATTGCCCTGACTGGGGTGGCTCAGTTGGCTGGGCGTTGCCCCACAAAGCTAATGGTTGACTGTTCGATTCCAGGACAGGGCACATGCCTGGGTTGTGGGTTTGTCCCTGGTTGGGGGTATAAGAAGCAGCCAATCAATGTTTCTTTCTCGTATTGATATTTTTCTCACTCCCTTCCCCTCTCTCTAAAAATAAATAAATAAAATCTTTAAAAATTATATTGAGAGTCACACAGTCATAGAAATTGAGAAATGGAAGGAACCATGAAAAATCATTAATTAAACCCTTTATTTACAAGGGAGAAGACTGAGGATTTATAGTAGGATTTAGTGGTCTGCACTTTGGAGTTGGCCTTGAAGAAACTGGGGTGTCCAGCTGCTGAACTACATCTTCAGTGACACTACATCAATTGTAGCACATAGTAGACACTCGATAAATGTTGAATGGTGAATAATTCCCCCCGACCTACCCCCATCCAAGTATTTAATCCATTCACTTATTTATTAACTCATTCATTCATTTGACAAGTATTTACTGAGTGGCACTACAATTTGACTTCTAGAATTATAATCACCTTGAAACTCTATCCAAATGACTGACATTTTGGCAATTTTCCATATCTGACCTTGTAGGAAGCTCTATTTAGCTGTTTCAAGTTTGTAAGTGTCCAAGGAAGAATTGTTTCAAGCCAAGTATTAACAGAAAATAGATGGAGGAGACACATTAAGGGAGTGATGACTGTAAGAGGCACAGAGAATATATGGGGTTCATTTACATTCAAATTATAGGCTGATCTTTTTGAACAGCATTATTATTCTAGATTCTCCCCTCTCATACTACTACCTTCACCATCTATTGAAGAAAGAGTCTAAGAGCGTAGTTTTATTTTTCTTTCCAGTTTTAGCTTCACAGTTTAGGCCAAGATGCCTAATGTTTTTAAGCTTCAGTTCCCCCATTTGAAAAATTACTTTATAAAAGAATGCTGCTTGCATTAAATAAGCCAACATTTCTAATGTGTTTGGCATACTTGGCAATGACATTATTAGGACTAGTATCACTACTGTTAATGTTACCATTACCAACCAACCAGATGCTTGTACCTGTGAAAACACTTTGGGAAGCTTAGGGCAATAACTCAGGATCTACAAAAGAACGCATGTTGGCACACTTAACAATTCTTTTGATCTTTCTAGGTTAGATAAGTGGGTCATCTCCAACAAACCACAAAATTATTGTCAGGATCTAGGCTGTGATTCTATTTGCTGTCAGTCCAATGCCCCTTTTAGACTTCTAAGGAAACGAAAGGGGTTGTTTTCAAATTCCTTTCCTTCTTAACACACTTTGTTCCTGATGTTCACTTTATTAACCTCATTGCTATCATATTTTTTTAAAGATTTTATTTATATATTTATCTTTAGAGGGGAAGGAGAGAGGGAGAGAAACATCAATGTATGCTTGCCTTTCGTGCATCCCCTGCTGGGAGTTGGCCTGCAGGGAACTGGCCTGCAACCCAGGCATGTGCCCTGACTGGGAATCGAACCGCGATCCTCTGGTTCGCAGGCCTGTGCTCAATCCACTGAGCTATACCAGCCAGGGCTCATTGCTATCGTATTTAAGGACCATATTATTCAGGGTGCTCACAACCTCTATGTATAAATGCTGTGAAAAAATCCAGCACTCCCAGTGAACATCATACTCTCCATGCCCAGGTAAGAGAGGTCTTGTGTTTGCTCTTCCGACTAAAATGTTCTGGCAAGAAGACTCTCCCTGTAATCCTCCTTCTCAGGTGGGCTGGCTGGGAATCCAGCAGTTCCCAGTGCATTGCGCCTCTGAGACTGTATTCCAGTGTGAATGCTTATAGGAAACAGTTGTCACCAGGCAGTTGCAGCGGCATCAGCTCCACACCTAACACGAGAGCTCCCTGGTAGTTTGGGCGATGATCGGGTTTATCTTGTTCCACCCAGTTCCAAAAACCATTTTCAGCACAAATGTTCCAAGTTCAAAGGAAATCTTAAAATAAACTTTAGTTTTAATTTAAAAAAGGATACTCTTTCTGAGATCAAAAACAAGTTAATAAAACAGGTTGGTTTTTTTTTAAGATTTTATTTATTTATCTTTAGAGGGGAAGGGAAGGAGAGAGGGAGAGAAATATCAATGTATGGTTGCCTCTGGTGTGTCCCCTGCCGGGAACTGGCCTGCAACCCAGGCATGTGCCCTGACTGGGAATCAAACCAGTGACCTTTTGCTTCACAGGCCCATGCTCAATCCACTTAGCTACACCAGCCAGGGCTAAACAAGTTGTTTTTTAAACTAATTTTAAAGGAATTCTAAAAGGTAATTTTGTAGCTCAGTATTATTTTCACAAACATACTGTGAGTTAGTTTTCCATTAGCATAGTTGTTAGACATTCCTTTTGTCAAGGACACTCACATCAGAGGTCCTACCTCTCTCCTGGAAGAACCTGTGAAGGCTGAAACCTGCTGCTGCTCCTCCCCACACCGCCACTCTCAGCGACTCCACATGGACTTGAGCCTGAGGGAAATGAGAGAAAGGGGTCAAGTACGGAACCACAGGAGCTGCCGATTCTAAATCAGGTCACATGCATGAGCTCCCAGGTGGAATTAAGGGAAGAATTTATGTATTCCCATTATTCTTTCACAAGTGTAAGATGTCTGATGTCTAAAATTATTTATATCTAATAAGACATCTCCTGAAACTTTATCTGATAGGAAGGATTTGAAGGTTTTTGTTTGTTTGTTTGTTTAGGAAATCCTAATCAGCATGCTTTTCATATTTAATACCAATAGTTTTAATAGAATTAAAAGTTCTAGATCAAATGTTTCTCTGCTCATGAATTGTCTCTGTCACCAATGTGTGGGGATTTCCTATTGGTAATGAACCAGATTAGACATAAGAATGAAAACATATACCTGTATAAATAAAACATGCACACATAGGAGGGGGGACTCCCCCAAATGGAATTTATTTATAAAAAATTATGTATTTATTCTTACATGTTTAAACTTCAGTTACCTTCAGACTATACTCTCCATTTGATACCATGCACTCACTGAGATGTTTTTTCCACTGCTCAAAGTCAGCTTTCGAACTTTTTGATTTTGATGCCTTTTAGTGCTTCTGCCATTTTTTGTTTCACCTCTTCCACATTGGCAAAATGTTTGCCTCTGAGGACTTTTTTCATTTGGGGAAACAAAAAAAATTTGCTCAGGGTGAGATTGGGTGAATAGGAAGGGTGGGGCATGGGGGTCATGCCATTTTTTGGTCAAATACTGCTGAATATTCAGCACAGTGTGGGCAGGTGCACTGGTAAGTCACCCATTATGAGATAGGCAAACACATTGAAAGTGTCTTAAAAAAAATTCACTGACGCTGAACGCTGAACGCAGCCTTCCACAAACAACACCAGCCGGTGCACTGATACAAATGGGTTCCCAGAATATTCACTTAGTCGGGGAGGCCTATACTACAAGGGGTCTGCCAGCCAAAACGTAATTCCATTTTGGGGGGCCCGCCTTGTATACAGGCTATAACACAAAAGTACAGCAGGGCATGTTTTCTAGAAATCTGGACTGTATGTCTGAATAGCCTTAACTACTTCATATAAAAAGGTTTACTGTGGCTGCAGAGCTGTCTTAAAGAGATAGATGACGTCCAGAGCAACATAAACCAGAGTTCAACAAGAGGTCTGGGTAATAGGCCATCAGGAGAGGAAAAAAGCAAAACAAAATACCTACTTTTTTTTATACTCCTCACTCAAGGATATGTTTATTGATTTTTTTAGAGAAAGAGATAGGAAGAGAGTCATGGAAACATCAATATGTTGCCTCCTGTATGCACTCTGACCAGGGATTGAACCCATAGCCTAGGTATGTGCCCTGACTGGAAATCGAACCCACAACCTTTCAGTTTATGAGATGACACTCCTAACAAGTGAACCACCGGGCCAGGGCCAAAATACCTAACTTTTTATACATAAGAAAACAAACCGTTGTTTTAGATTTGAACCCCAGCTTGAAAGTCACAAGGGCTGCCTCTGCAATTGCAGGGCTCGGTTTGCAATTCAACTGCTTCCCAAACAGGCAACTCTGTAACAGGATGAAGAGCAGCGGGCATGTTTAAATTTAACAATGTTCAAAAATTCTCCCTTGAAATAATGGGAAGTCCAGCTAGTAATAAGTAAACGTTTGACACACAACAAGGGACTAAGAAGCCAAGATCCAAATGTGCTTTTTAGGAGCAATTTTTCCTAAGCCAAGTAGGAGCACAATCCAGAGGCACTAGACGGTTAGCGGGGAGCTGTTAGGCACCGCCTGAGGCAGGCATGCGAGAACCACGGTGCTGGGCCTGTTACTGCATGGATTTGAATCCTGCTGAATATCAAAAACGAGTCCATTATTGTGAACTATGCATTAACTACAGGGAACAAAATGAGCATTGCAATAAAGGAGACGAGAGAGGAATCAGACACACAGGGAAAGAAGAGTAAAACAAAGAAAAGAGAAAATCCACCTACAGGAAAGTCAGTCTGTGGTGGTGCCTTACTTCTGGCCTAGCCTGACGTGGAGCAAACAAGCTGGAGAATTCCCAAGATGCAGTGAAGGCTGAAGAGTCTCCCTTTTCCTCTTCATACTCACACATTCTACACACTTAAGTCATACAAATGAATTAACCCTATCTGTAGCATAATTGTTATTTAGAAAGTATCACAGGACAGTCATGTATAAATATACAAAGGAAATGTTGAGTCAACGACATGCATGTCTCTCATCCCTTCTCTTGAATTCCACGCTACTTTTTCCAGCTCTAGTAAAATAGAGACCAGAGACTCAGTCTCTGTCAGGGCTGGTAACTGCTTCTGGTTTGGCTGGTCTTCCCATCTCTCTATATCCCTCCAGACTGGGGGGTGCAGGTATGTCTTCTGCAAAACGGCTGTCAGCAGGGGTCTTCCACTCACCTCCATCCTTCCTGAAATGTCCTTCCCTTGACTTCCATGACAATATTCTCCTAATTTTTCCAGGACTTCTTGTTCTCGACTTAACCCTTAAATGCCAGTGCATCCTAGGATTCTGATCTCAGCACTATTCTCTTCTCACGCTATAATCCTTTCCACGAGGCACAAGGGTGAAGAGTCTAGACACTAGAACCACCTTCCAGGGGCTTGCCACTTTCTGCCTGTGTGTGTGGGATTCGGGGCACATTATCTAGCACCTGTGAGATTTCCTCATTTATAAAGTGGAACTGATGATAGTATCTACTTCATAGGGTCATAATGAGGAATAAATGAGTTCAGACATGTGGAGTACCTGGCACACAGTAGGAGCTTAGTAACTTTTAAGGTACAGCCGTGGCTTTTGCCATCATTTAGTTGAATACCTCTCTTATTTGGTTGACATTTAGTTGATTAACTCTAACTCTCTAGTCCATACTTTTTTCCTGAGCTCCAAGCCAATTGAATCAATTGCCTACTAAACACTCCCAATCACACCTAGGGCTCCTTAAGTTCAACATTCATTCCCTCCTGCTCCTGCTCCAGGCAAAACTGCTCTTTTTCTATTTTTTTTTCTCCAAGATGAAGAACAGCGTCATTCATCCAAGGGTCCAGACTTGTGAAATTTAATAAAGTTGCCTACTCTTCTCTCAACTACCTCTACCCTAAATGTGAAAACCTAATTGGCCATCCGACCTTTACAATTTCGCTTCCTGACCATCTTCTCTCCCGAATTACTGTGAGAGCTCCCCCTCTTCCTGCCTTTACTCTTCCCTCCCACATCATCTCCTTTCACACTGCAGTCAGGCGTCAACCTTTTTAATATTTTTCATAATCTTTCCATTCACCTTCAGAATAAAATCTAAAATTCTTAGTATAGTACATGAGGTACTTCGTTAACTTGTCTCTCTCTATCCCTCTAATCTTGCCTTCCACCATCTCTAGTTCCAGGACTCAAAATGACCTGTAATCCCCAAACTTGTTACTCTATGCTTCACCTTCACGCCTTTGTCAATACAACCCGGAATGACCTTCCCTCCGTTTTACATCCTTCTGTATGCACCCTGACCAGGGATTGAACCCACAGCCTAGGTACGTGCCCTGACTGGAAATCGAACCCACAACCTTTCAGTTTATGGGATGACACTCCTAACAACTGAACCACTGGGCCAGGGCCAAAATACCTAACTTTTTATACACAAGAAAACAAACCGTTGTTTCAGATTTGAACCCCAGCTTGAAAGTCACAAGGGCTGACTTTTATATTTCTATTATATTTCCACCAGCAGCAACACTATTCCAAATTGATTTAAAAAATGGAACTGAAGCACAGTTAGCAGTTGTTACAATTGCAGTACAGTTTACTCAACCCAGAGTGAAATTCCTTTTGTGCCTTTATTTTTGAGACACAGAATATAGTTCTCTTTTAGTCATTTTATTTTCTGATTTCCATTGGTGGGTAATGACAGTTGGAATATACCTTCCACCTTAATGCTATATAAACAAGGGACCTAGATGGTAAGGAAAACTTGGTGACAAAACACAAAGAAACTGTGAAAGAAGAAGAGGTATCAGCTATTTTCCTACATCATATTAGCCACTTCTCCTCCTCCTCCTCCTCCCCGTCTCTCTGTCCCTATGTCCCTGTCTGGCTCTGTCTCACACACATACGTGCACTCATGTGCACACACAGATTTCTCATGAGGTGAAAATCACTCTCTGTGTTCTTTTAAAATCCCTCGGGTTTTCATTTTATTGCTCCAGGTCTGCCTCCCCGAGCTTCTTGTATAGACTCGTTATTTCCCTCAGCAAAGAAGCTGTTGAGTTCGTCTTCGCCTGGTTTGTAAAAACCCTAGGGACGCAGTTCTTGCAGCCCGGTCTTCCACTCCCCTCTGCGCGAGTCTTGGCCGGGGCAGCCAGTCTGTCAATCCCAGGCGAGAGACAAGGCAGACAAAGGTTCATTTGTGAAGAACCTCCTCGCAGCACCTCCTCTCTGCTCCTTCTGCCCGAACTCACCCAGTGACTTGGAGCATTTTAAAGGACTCCTCTGCCAAGAAGACCAAAAGGAAAGAAGAAGAGGGTATGTAACTTTTTCTTAAAAATACTTTTGGGTCATTTATTGTGCTCCAAACTATTGCTATAGATTAGTATTCATGTGTTGAGTCACAAGAGATAGACAGACAAAGAGCTCTTCTAAAGAGATGATGTATGTGCTTAAAAAAATGCTTCTTAGGAAAAAGGAAAATAATCAGATTAAGAGAATAGAAAATGTCCATGCCTTGACTGGGCAAGTCACCTAATCATAGGTTTACGGGAGGCAGACCCTCTGCTACTTCTCATTAACGCACATGCCCACTCTGCATCTGGTCCCACACAACAGGATCTGATTATTCCACCTCTCAGGACTGTGTGAGAATGACGATATATGTAAGGTTTTTTCGTGCAGTAGCCATCTCTCTACATTATCTACTCAACATGAACTGCAAGGTTCAAGAAAGCAAATGTTTTTGCTTTTTAAAAACCCAGATTCCTAAAAAGAAACTGGCGTAAATGTGTGATACAAAGAGGGAATTCATTGAATTCATCCTTGGTGCCCCCGCCCCTCGCATGGATCATAACACAGAGTCTGTACTGTTAAGATAAAGGGATCCTTTTTCCCTGTTGGGGCTTATAAAAATTTCTCTTTAAAATTCCTTAACTTAGTTTCACAGTGTATGAAAAAGCTCTCCCAAATGCCCGTCCTTTTCTCCATGATGATCAACTGTGGCCAGGAAAACTAGGAGAATGATGCAAGACTAAATATTAATATCATCTTCTAGTATTCTCTGAGACACCTGAAGGCAGAGCACCTTCGGGAGGATGTGGACTTCTTTTTTTCCACGGATGAGCATCTTTTGGGCATTTAGGCTGATCATGTCTGCTTTGAGATGTTTGAAAGGCTTATCCACTTTCTAATGTCACTTCGATTCCTCTAACATACACTTTGAGAGGTTCCACTTCAGGACTCAGTCATTCTAACACAAACCTCTTCTATCACAGTTAAGGAGAAGGAGAGAGAATTAAAAAAAAATAACAGTGATTTTTATCCTCCAAGAAAAATGATGGAAAACATCATAGACTGGACAGCAGTTTTAATCTCCTCCAACTATAATTTTGATTTTAAATGTCAGGTTCTGGGCTGCAATTTTCATTTGCTTTTGCAGCTTTGCTTCTCCCTTGCTGTGTTTTGAAAGAAACCTGAAAATGGACTGCCCCTTCTGTCTAATTCATCAACTTTGTTTCATTCCGCTCTTTAAAAAAAGACCAGTTCCCAGAATTGCCATCAGCTGCCTCTATGAGCATTGCACCATAAATACCTCAACATTTAAACTGCACAGCCCTGTTAGTTTTGGCCATTAAATGGGATAATTTTTATTTGTATGTCTCCGTTTAACTCCAACCATTCAAAAGCCTGCTAGTGCCAAACACCCTCACACAATCAAAATTTGTAATTCCCTAGCTACAGGATGATGGCAATGATTTATTGCTTAATTGGAAACATTTTGCCTATAATTCTGTATGCTCTGCATTGTTCTTTTATTTTGTTTTTTAAGATTTTAAAATTAAGCTATGCTTTTAAAGGTTATGTCATTGATATTATGCCAATTTACTCAATTTGGGATAGGAAGTGTATCATACATTAGGAACAATATTAACTATATAAAATTAACTCCAAAAAACCAGTAGATAAATATTTGAGGATCTGTTGCTTATTCCTTTAGATATTCATTCTAGCTTTGTTTTCTTTTGTAAGTTGGATGTACTCCAGTAGGAATTTTAAGTGCATGTTCTTCAACTGAAAGAGCAAAAATAGAGCAATTTGCTTCAAACTTGCCAAAGTCATTTCATCTTGTTGGAACTTGAAAATATATGGTCTGGATGGATTGTCAAGGATTGAAATTGGTGTCTTCTAATGAAAAACAAAACAAAACAAAACAAAACAACCAGTGCATCACAGAAACATACTGGTTCAGACATTGTTCCACTTGCTAAATAAGAGTTAAAGCTATTTACCTGCGCTTACGGAAGAGGAGAAGACTTGAGTTCAAACTATAATTTCTAAAGTGTTAAAAAAAAAACTACCAATAAGTGCTTGCCAGCTGTGGAACTTTCCATGGTAGTGTGTGCCTGAGCCTGTGACAGAAACACTATTTTATATTTTGGCACGAACATAGTCCGGAGAGGTGTGCGGTATGGCAGCCTACCCACTTACTTTCTGCAATTTATTTTTCGCTCCTCCACTGAATGGTTTTGGAATACTTACTGTGAGCCTAGCATTGAAACAGACACTGCAAGAGAGGCGCGAAGGAAAAAAGAAAGAAGTCACAGTCTTTGCGTTTATGATGCTGGCATCTTCTCTTCCAGGGTTACGAGTGTTGGCTTGCCTGAGGCCTCAGCCCGTTGCCTCTTCTCTTCTGAGTCTGTACTCACAGCCCCGATAGTCCCACAGCCATAAATGCTACCGATAAATAACCCGATGACTCACATTCCCCTGCCCATCAACATCTTCACTTGGATGTCTAGTAGGCATCTCAAACTTAAGTCAGCCAAAAATTTGCTCTTGCATTCCTGCCCAATTGCCTCCATTCAATTCTTTCTCAGCTCAATACATGCCAGTAGCATCCGGGTGAAAAACCCAAGGCTTGTCCTTGATTCTTTCCCTCCCGCATCGTATCTGGCATCAACTCTCACCAGTAACCTCTTTCGTTCGATTTCCAATCTTTCCCCACCACAACTTCATAAAGTTAAAAAATGGTTTTTTAAAGATATAAACCATATCATGTTACTATTCTATCCCAATTTTCCAATGGTTTCCCAACATACTCAATAAAATCTAAAGCCCTTAATCATGTCCTATAAGGACCTTTATGATCTTTCCAGGTCTTCCTTTGTAGTTCTAGGTAAATTCATAAAATGACCAACTCACTATACGGCCAAATGGCTTTTGGTGAATTTCCCAGTTTTGACTGTAGCCATATTCTCCATATGGATAACCAGCTTATGAAAAATGCTGATAATGACCAGACATTATTTAGTCAAATTCACAGTTCTTGTAGGGACAATTTATCCATAAGTACTATGGAACAGACAGCAGGGAGCCGTTATAATGGCATAGGCTGGATCAGGGAAGGCTTCTTAGGAGAGACGAATTTGGGGTTTGTCCTTAATGGATTATTGGGTCAGATATTCATATAAAGGGGAGAGATTAGATGGAACAACAAGGAAAGGCACACGTGTAGGAGTGAAGGGATTACAGGTCTGACTGCCTTCTATCTAGTTTTGCCCTAATGAATGATTTGAGGACAAGTGCAAGGAAGACCTGAGGATTAGCCCTAAGAAGGTTACGACCTTCTAGAAAACGTGAAACCATTGTACACTCCTGCTCAGGACTGAAAATGTGTTTTTGAACAAGCATTCATTAATACTATAACATGAGCCAATCACTGTATTAACCACCAGGCATGTGGCGATTTAAAAAAAAAATAGACTCTTGTGAAGCTTCCTGTTGAATGGAAATGATAGATATAAAATGAGTAAACTCACAAATATATAATTCAGATGGTGATAAATATCAGCAGGGAAAAGAAGAGGACACTGTAAAAGAGTCAGGTTGAAACTACTTCAGACTGGGTGGTCAGGAAAGTCCTTCGAAGAAGTGACGTGTAAACTGAAACCCGAAAGTCAAGAAAAAGCATTTCTTACAAAGAGGGCAGCATACAGAAAGACCCCAATAAGGGAAGAAAGACTTCCTTTTAATGATAAGGAAGTAAATACTCTATACATCTTTGCTATACTTTTTTAAATGGGTGAGATGGGCTATTTTCTAACAAAATACAATTATCATGATTAACTCAGGAGGTAGAAACTAGGTAGTATTTGGCATATATTTATACTAAAAATTGTTCATTGTTTATCTGAAATTCAAATTTAACTAGGTACCCCATATCTATATGGCAACCCCATATTTTAACAATATTAAATATGGTGACCCATGTAGATCAGAGACACAGGATTATAAAAATGGTCATGGAGTGCTAGTGTATGGCTTTTAATCCATCTACTTGTATATAGCAGAGAGTAAAGGACACAGTGAGGAATAAATCTCAGTAAATACCCATCTTTGAGATGAGTTTGTCCAAACGTGCCTTGGCCATCTAATCACTTACCTTTCCTCCTTTTTTATTACCTTTTGAGCTTCAACTTCCTTATCTGTCTCCTTCACTGTTTATAACCTCTTTATGTGATTTATCTTCCACCCAGATCATAGCGTTTCCCAGCATCCTGCCCTGAGCCATCTCAATTTCTCCTTCTCAACCCCTTCATCTGTGATACCCAAAAGAAGCACAACAAAATGTTAACAGTCCTCTCTACATTGAAGGCATAAAGGAAATGCTAAAAAAACGTTTGTCACGTTGAACCAAATTACTCCTATTTTCCTCTCTCACACAGTTACTTAGTCACTTGATCAGTGAATCCCAGGTGGGTGCTATTCTCCAACTTCCACACTTTCCCAGCCGTGGCTGCTTTTCTCTGACTTTCACTGCCAGTCTGGTCTTGGTTATGGGCAGAGTTTCTAAGTCACCTGAGGAAGTATATGAAGATTTAGGGCTGAATACAAGAGAATGATTGCAGTCAGTGTTTTAGTAGCCCATTTCATCTAGAACAAAACATACAAGCATCTTTCCAGAAGCAGGAAGGGCAGCCTGAATGGGTCCTCGTTCAAATTGTAAGGGGCTTATTTGTTATATTTTGGGGCCCAATAGCTACTTTCCTGATTCATGAGACGGGAGTCAGAGGAACCATAATTCAGTTTGGGAAAGGGAGTAGAGGGAGGGAGAAACACAGTTCTGAGAATTGGGCTTCAGTAGCAGAATTACTAGAATACCACACAGTTCACTTTTAGAATCTATAAGATTTGGGTGTCTGTCCTTCACAGTCCTCAAAATAACTCCAAATAGTAAGAGTAATAGAGAAAGTTTTGCTTTGCTCAAAATGGAGTAACAAGAACCAGATTTATCCACTCCCTTGAAACAGCAACAACAATAACAACAGACAAAATCTGTGAAACAGCCTTTGCTAAAACACACTGGCTTTTAAGCAAGGTAGGATGCTCGTTCCTGAGAGATGAGAAACACACAAGGCGAGCCCTTCAATTTCCCCCTTGGTAGATGCATCTAACTATTGAGAACTTATACTAAAACTTTCTCTCGACAATACTGTTTTCCTTCAAAGCACAATAAACATATCCATCTTTCCCCTTTTTTAACACTCTACTGTAGGGAAGATACTTTTTGACACCTGTCAACAAGATGAAACCTGAATGGCTGTGGATTCTGATTCTGCTCCCTCTACTACCTTGTCAGCCATTCTTTACTAAAATAGCCTCTATTCTTTTTATGTTGAATAAGGAAGCTGAGAAGACTGATTATACAGATGATGAATATTTCATAATTGTACGTAAATACTGTACTTAAAGACTTACCTCCTGGAAGAGGAATGAAACTTGTTTGGTATAACCCCAAGAGTTCAAACTAGGACTGGTGGATAGTAGCTACAAAAAAATTTACAATAAGGGAAACATGAGAATTATATCAGTGAAATATGTTGACTTGGTCAATAACGAATTCCCCATAACCGTAGGTATTTAAGAACATGTTACATGTTTATTAGGGAAAATTCAAGCTACTGTTTTCAACCGAAGGTATGATGAGTAATCTATATAAGAATAAAAGTTCAGCAGCCCTGGCTGGTGTAGCTCAGTGGATTGAGCATGGGCCTGTGAACCAAAGCATTGCTGGTTTGATTCCCAGTCAGGGCACATGCCTGAGTTTCAGGACAGGTCCCCAGTGGGGGACCCATGAGAGGCAACCACGCATTGATGTTTCACTCCCTCTCTTTCTCCCTCCCTTCCTCATCTCTCTAAAATAAAAAATTTACTTCCGGTACTTAAAATGCAAATTCTGGGTCTTACCACCACCTCTTCCCCTCATCCAGCATTTCTCATTCAATATTTCTTTGTGCAGCCGAGGCATTTAATTTTTAACAAATACTCTAAGTGATTCTTATTGTAGATTGTCTTTAAACTATGCTTTGAGAAACACAAAGAAAAGATGAACTCCTTTCTACCAAGGAGAATGTTAAGAACTTTATGTTCAGGTGAATTACATCTTTAAAAAAAAACAACAAACACTGATACTTTTGATTTTTCTTCCATCTCAGAGCCAAAAGCCAAAATGAAATTTGTAGTACTTGTCACCGTTGGGCTAACCCTGCTGCTAGGAGTCCAAACCATGCCTGCAAATCGTCTCTCTTGCTACAGAAAGATACTGAAAGACCGCAACTGCCACAGCCTTCCAGAAGGAGTTGCCGACCTAACAAAGACGGATGTAAACGCCCAGGGTCATTTCTGGGATGGAAAGGGATGCGAGATGATCTGTTACTGCAACTTCAGCGAATTGCTCTGCTGCCCAAAGTAAGGGGATATAATCAATACATATATAATAACAATACATGAAATGTATTGCTGTGAAACACGTACAAAGATTCTTTTTTGACACCTTTCTAATGATTTGCTACAGATAATCACCCCTTTTAGTAAAATCCTATTCAAATATCTGCTATTTTCTAGAATCATCACCATTTTGTGTGGATCGGAATCTTTTCATTTAGAAACAGAATTTTGCAGATTTTAACAAAACAAAATGAAATCCAGAAAATCAATAACACTCCAATCTATTAAAGTCTAAATTCCCTATCAGATTTTTACCACAAAAAAAGTCTACCAGCAGCAGCGGTCAACTTCAAGGTTGATATTTTAAACCAATTTGAAAACTAATAAAAGGCTTTAGATGAAAGATTTGGGTGAACAGGATCAAGTAATTAACTGGACAAGAAAGGTTGGTAATGGTCAAAGAAAAAAATTCTAGCTCTGTGTATGAGTTAACTAGGAATAAACTAAATAAAAGTTTTCCACTGATTTAGAAAGTTGATATATTTTAATATAGTAGAAAAGTCAAATATTTCTGGCTCTTGATTTTAAAATTGTTTTCACTTGGTGACTGAGGAACCTTTCAAATACTATGATCTTGGCAACTTCATACCTAAATTAGCTTTTTCAAATTACTTTTAACATGTCATCATATTTTCATTTTTCTAAGAAACCTGTCAGGTAGACAGGGCAGGTATAATCATACAATCAAGGACAAAGTACAGAACAGTAAAATGACGGACCCGATCCCCCATAACTAGTTAATATCAGCACTTACACTAGAACCTAGGTCTTCTGATTTGGCCCAGATTTTTATTTTCTGTCAAGCCAGTTGGTTCTTGATGCGTGCTTCCCAGAATAGCTACTTCACGATCACCCGAGGTCTTGTTAAAAATGCATATCCATCCTCGGGCCCCAGGTGATACCTACTAAATCAGGAACACTGGACATGAGGCACAGCAATTATGACTTAACAAGATTTCCAGGTGATTCTGATGCATGATAAAGTTTCAGAATCACTGTAGTAAATGATGATATCAAGAGCCTGCATTAACTGACTCCACAAAATGACAATTTTTCCCAGGTCACATAAGTGAAATATCATCTAATATTAAAATACCATGTTTGCCTTTTTGTAAGACTTGAGTCTATTTTACAGAAATGTACTTTTGTTTATTTCGTGATATAACTTTGTGATTATCTGGGTTAATGGATGAGAATGGAAGTATAGATATACAAAAGTAATTTCTATCTCATATCAGATTACCCTTTTCTAAGTGGCAACAGATTTACCTTGCTAAGTATATTTCCTGTTTTTCCCTATAAACACAAATTTGAATTTGTCACTATTTTTATTTTATTGAGAGACATTTGACACATAGCACTGTATAAGTTTAAGGTATGTGACATAATGACTTGACAGATACATATTGAAAAATGATTAACATAATAAGTTTAGTCATAGTTAATATCCACCACCTGATAGTTACCAAAAATATTTTGTTTTTCCTTGTAATGAGAACTTTTAGAATTTACTCTTAGCAAATTTTCAGTATACTATTTACCAGTGCTAGCAATAGTTACCATGTTGTACATTATATACTAAGTATATTTCTAATGATCCATAATTATACTACCTTGAACTTATATACAATTTTATATTATTCCATGCATGTTTTCATTACCTTATATGATCTTTCCAACTAGAGTAGGGTAGCTTAAAATGCCTCCTTTCCCTATAAAAGCCAGAATTTATTGACTTTGTAAGAAATTTTTGATCTTCTGTGTCATCCATGTAAACTTCATGATCCATCTCACTCACATCAGAGAAATTATTTTTTGATCTGATTATAAGGTTTTGAAACCACCTAACCTCTCTTTTTCTTTATAAAGAAATGATAGCATAATACCAATAGCAAATGGAAGGAAAGTAAAAGAATTGATTACCTTCTTGGTCTTTGTTGATCCTGTAGCAAGTTCTCCCACTCCTTCTCTTTGTACTTTATTCACCTACAAAGATAGTTGAATCTGAAATCCTGGAAATCACTGTCCATTTTTAATCCAGAAGAGAATAATTCATACCTCAGCTGTTAGATAGATTTAACTGATGTTCTATTTTCTTTCAGAGATGTCTTCTTTGGACCAAAGATCTCTTTTGTGATTCCTTGCAACCGTCACTGAGAATCCTCATGTATTCTGGAGAACACCATCACCAATTTCCCAAAAACTGCACTATATCAGTGTAACTGCATGTCTAGTTTCTATCCAGTGCAATAAAGCAGATTCTATAAATTCTTACTTGTCTAAGACAAGTAAACTTGTGTTAAATAAGAAGTATTAAAAATTAATTCAATTTCATTTTTCTCTGTGGACATTGTTGGCACTTGTTAAAAATATTGGCTAGAAAATTTTCATCTATGAGGTGTTAACTACACCAATAAAAGAATTCTGTTCCCCAAATGAATTGCCATAATCCTGGCTCAAAGATTGAGAAATTTCAGTTCTTAGTTGACAGTTATCAACTACCTAATAGTTAATGGAAAGAAAATCATATATAAATTGAGAAATCATACATAAATCATATATAAATTGAGATTCTTAGAAGGGAAACTCCTTAGAAGTTTTCTAGTAAGAGGGAAAAGGAAGCCAATATTTGAGCATATATTATGCATGCCAACTTTTTTAAGTACATTTTTATTTTACTCTTTTTAAAACAGCAACAACAAAGACCTTCAAGTGTTCTTATACCTATTTTTCAGATGCTGACTCATTTATTTGTTAAAAATAAAGGCAAGAATTTGAACAGTCCTAATTGTAAAGCCCATATACTATACACACTCACACACAACAGCGGCATCCTTAAAACTCTGATGCATATCCCCAATATATAAATTTTTCTTGAAAATTGCACATATGTAACGGGTGAGAATTAAAAAGCCAAATGAAATTTAAAAGTAAATGAAACAGGTGCCTTCAAAAACATTTTCTGTTTATTAGAGACAGCTTTGGACTATTCCTCCATGTCTTAGGAGGTAGACATTGGCTAGTGGCCATTGGAGGTGATTCCAGAAAGTCCTTTATGCAATAAAAATCTATTAAATGCTTGCTAATTGCCAGCTAATATTAAGATTTGGATGTATATAATGAATAATAAGGACTGCCTCTTAGACATTGTATTTAAACAGGCATATAACATTTACAAATTATTATTTATAAATATGAAGCCCTGTATAGAAGAGAAGTGTAAGGTGCTATATAAATAATTATTGTGCCCTGGCTGATGTAGCTCAGTGGATTGAGCACAGGCTTGCGAACCAAACAACCGTGGTTCAATTCCCAGTCAGGGCACATGCCTGGGTTGCAGGCCAGTTCCCAGCAGGGGATGCACAAGAGGCAACCATATATTGATATTTCTCTCCCTCTCTCCTTCCCTTCCCTTCCCTTCCCCTCTAAAGATAAATAAAATCTTAAAAAAAGAATTATTGTGCATAAAAGTTTGAGAAGCACGTCTGTAGTAAACTTAGGAGATAACATTTTGTGAATAAAAGTGACATTATTTAATGGAAATAGACCCTTGGAGGTCCCTAATCTGTTTCTGAAGACCACACACAGATTTGTTCAGTAAGTGTTACTGTTCTGGACCAAACAGTTTTGATGTACTCAGAATTCAGTTTCTCTTAAAATCTGCACAAACATAAGTCACAATGTTTTCAGGTAGTGTGACATCCTAAAAAAATGTACGAAGTGCAATTGTTTTTAAAAATCAAATTCGTTGTTTTATCACTATTAGATAATTTGACTTGGCCTTTTTTCTTCAAATGAATTCACTGATATTACAATTGAACTAACTCAATAAAGTGTCTTATATCCTTCCTGGAAGGATACATAGAACAGGTAAATTGAAAAATCATCAGTAAACCAGTTTCATTTTCTACTTGGTATAATTCCTCTTTAAGGGAGAAAAATAGGCAGTAAGGATTCAGTATCTCAGCACCAGGGCATACATAAGAGAACAATGGCTTTTGAATAAGTATTTTCTTATTACTGTAATCAAAGTCTAATGAGAAAAGTATACTAGAAAACACCTAAATATTCAACAAATGGAATTTTATAATTATAATTATCCTTCATATTCTCTATTTTTGAAAATATCTTTGTAATATAAATTTCAATTCTATTCTTTTAGGAATGGATGCATTATAGAACCACACATTCTTCTTTAGACTACTAAATAAATGTAAAAGCATGTTTACACACTTACCTTATTCAACTTTTTCTGACAAGGTGAATATGTTTTTAAAAGCAAACATTTCATTCAATCATATGAATGAGTAGAACCTTTATTTTTTCAATAACTTTGAGCTACAGAAGACACCTAAGCTTTTATAAAAATTTACCATTGTTCTAAATACTGTCTGACAGCTGGATGAGGTAGATACTATAATGATCCCTGTTCTACGGCCAAAGTGCCAAGGTTTAGGGAGATTAAACAACTTCTTTAAGGCTACATTATCAGGGCAACAGAGCCATATTTTTAAACTACGGTCAGTTTCTCTCTAGCATCAACTAAGCTATTTTCTTTTCTTTTTTTAAACATTCTTTTTTTAAAGATTTTATTTATCTTTAGAGGGGAAGGGAAGGAGAGAGGGAGAGAAATATCGATGTATGGTTGCCTCATGCGTCCCCTGCTGAGAACTGGCCTGCAACCCAGGCATGTGCCCTAACTGGGAATCGAACCGCAATCGTGTGGTTTGCAGGCCCACACTCAATTCACTGAGCTACACCAGCTAGGGCTAAGCTATTTTCTTTTTAGGAAAGCAAACCTTTACTTGTATGGGACACAATTTTACATTTCAATTTTACATTTCAGATAGCTCACATATGCTAAATGCTTACTGAATAACAATTTCTCTATTTTTGCTCTGATTTTCTATATCCTTGTTCTTACTGTAAACCCCATGGTGCTGAGCACAAAGTGGACTATAACACTTACTAATAGCTCATCTCTTCTTGACATTTCTCTTCCTTGTCATAATCCATCGGGATTTCTTGAATATGTTTGTAAGGATTAGATACTAATCCTAAAGAATTATTAGATAATTGTAAGCAACATGGAGAACCAAAACGAGCAACAACTATTGGAGGAAGGGAAGGGCAGAAAAGAATATTCACAGATCATTTTGCAACTTTAAATTCCTTATAATTGCCCACAGGTACACATGAGTTCTTTCTATAAAAACCATTTTTGCAAAATATTATGGAATGTGCTTTTAAAAGATGAAGAATCCCATCAGTAAAAGCACTACAAGCTTTAAAATAATTTTCTTAAAAGGAAAAAATCAAGTTCAAATATGTATAAATCATCTTGCATTAACAGCCTAAGTCTAAACTTTTCTCCCAAAGATTTGAAGAGAAGCTGGTATTAGAAAATGATAGTAAGTTACACTGAACTAGCTTTCTCAATTTACTTTTATAGAATGGTATCACCCGTATGTGCTCATCTTTGTAGAGTGGTACATCTACAGAGAAATGTGTGGCATAAACGCAGTCAACATATTGTAAAAATTTTACAAACAAATACAGTAAACTTTCAACAACAAAAAAGAGCTTATATAATCTACATTTGCAGGGTATAATTTTAAAGTGATCTACAGATTTAATACAATCCTCATAAAAATTCTAATGGTTTTGGGGGGGCAAAAATGGAAGAACTAACACTCAAATTCATATGAAACTGTAAGGGGGCCCAAATAACCTAAACAATATTGAAAAAGAAAAAAAACAAGTAGGACAACTCACACTTACTGATTTCAAAATTTACTAACAAGACTAATGTAGTCAAGAGTGTTGTACTGGCAGAATAGAAATACAGACTAATGAAATAGAAGAAAATACTGAAATAAACCCAAACATTTATGGCAAATAGATTTTGACAAAGGTGCCAAAACACAGTTTCTCAACCAATGGTGCTGGAAGAACTAAATAACCACATGGAAAAGAATTATCTTGGACTTCTAACTCACTTCATATACAAAAATTGACTCAAAATGGGTCAATGACCTTAAATTAAGTTTCTAGAAAAAAAAACAAGTTAATTTTTATAACCTCAGATTTGGCAATGAGTTCTTAGATCTGATACTCAAAGTCTGAGCAAAAACAAATGGAAATACATAAAAACTAAAAACTCGCCCTGGCTGGCGTAGCTCAGTGGATTGAGCGCGGGCCTGCGAACCAGATGATCGCGGTTCGATTCCCAGTCAGGGCACATGCCTGGGTTGCAGGCCAGTTCCCGGCAGGGGCCAGTTCCCAGCAGGGGTTGCAGGAGAAGCAACCATACATTGATGTTTCTCTTTCTCTCTCCTTTCCTTCCCCTCTAAAGATAAAAAAAATAAAAAAACCCACTAAAAACTCTCCTGCATCAAAGATCATTATCGAGATTGTGAAAAGACAATTAACAGAATGGAAGAAAATATTTGCAAACTGTGTGTCAAACATCCAGAATAAAGAACTCCTATAACTCAACAATTAAAAAGCAAATCACCCAATTAAAAAAATTAAGAAAGAACTTGAATAGACATTTCTCCAAAGACAATATACAAGTGGCCAACAAGCAAATAAAAAGATATTCAACAATGGTCATTGAGGAAATGCCCATCAAAACCACAATGAGATGACACTTCACATCCAAATGAATTTAATTTTACAAAAAGGAAATACAAGTATTGGCAATTTGGAGAAATAGAAACTCTTGTACATTGCTGGTGGAAGTGCAAAATGGTACGGCTACTATGGAAAAAGTCTGAAGGTTTGTCAAAACATTAAATATAGAATTACCATGTGATTCCATAACTCTACTACAGGTATATAGCCAAGAGAAATAAAAACATGCCCATACATAAACTTGTACACTAATATTTATAGCAGCGTTATTCTTAACAGCCAAAGGTGAAAACTCAAATGTCCATCAATAAATGAATAATCAATTGTGGAATGAATATCACAATTTATATCACAATAAGGAAAAGAAAACCTAAACAAGAACATATATAGTTGAGTCATGAACATGTGTCGAATGGGTGGATCCACTTATACACAGATGTTTTAAATAAATACTATAAATGTATTTTCTTAACATTTCCCCTCTAGCTTACTTTATTGTTAAGAACACAATATATAATACATATAACATATATGTTAATCAACTGTTACCAGTACAGATTCTGGTCAAAAGTAAGCTATTAGTAGTTAAGTGTTTTGAGAATCAAGTTATATAAGGACTTTTGATTGTGGAGAGGGTTGGTTCCCCTTACACCTATGTTGTTCAAGAGTCAAATGCATTTCAAGGCTATCCACTATATAAACATCCTTATAAACAGTTCGGAATACTATCAAATTCTGTACTTCAGAAATGATTCATTATATATTATATAAATTGCATCTCAATTAAAGAGGGCTTCTGTAAAAATAGTAAGCGCCTGTTTTCTTAAAAATGTTTTAGGTACTAAGTTTTAGCTATTTCCCAAATTGTTCAGTAAAGTATTTACTGGACAATTGGACTTATTTCCTGAGCCTCTGCTGAATAGCTACAAGATCTTTATAAAGATCTTAATAGTTTTTTTCTCCTAACCCAAAGGCAGTGTTTCTTCTGATACCCTAAAATTTAAAAGTAACCTCTACCCTTGTAGAGATGTTTCCATTGAATTTTGGTTTTGATATACATAAGTAAACAGATTTACAGTAAATTCACAATTTTTAAAACCTAACAGCAAAGATTAAAAAATTTTATATAAAGTTGACTTTTATATTACACCTTCCTGAGTTCCTCAGTTTTGATGAGGTTCTTAAGTTCTCAATTTTTTGTTTTACATTGGTCTAACAAGAACACCCAGAACTCTTATTCACTCTTTACTCAGCTATTTTATGCAAATTAGTTATGTAAAACTAACATTGCTGGTCCAAGGTTATATTCGTAAACAGACACTTCAATGTAAGTAAATAATTTCAAGCTTTTTTTCACTGGAACGGGGTCCTTTTAATAGAAAAAGGTAAGCCTAACAGTTAAGTTTTATGAAAACTGTTAAGTCTTTGTAGGTTTAGGTAAAAATATGAAATTTGGAATACTTCATTCAAATAAACTACCACACATTCATGCAGTGGCCTTTTCATATAGCTAAGAAAAAAGTTCTCACAGTAACTGCTGGGATGCCGGATATGAGAGGATATGTGATAACTGGTAACACCAATTATCAATAAAGATAATTATCTGCTCATCAATAAAGAAACAAGTAAACCTTTAAATGGTCACAACAAAAACCCAGCGGCTTTTTCATCATTTTCTAGCTGTTGATACTTTGAGAACACACTTAAAAACAAACTCACTTTCTAATGAAACAGTACCTTGAATTAAAAAATTCAGCTACATCACTGGTGGTTCTTAACCAGGAATAACTCTGCCCCCCAAAGTATGTTTGGCAACGTTGACAGATATTTTTCATTGTGAATCTTCAGAATGCTACTGATACTAGTGTGTGGACTGCAACGATGCTGCTAAATCTGTAACACACAGGACAGCCTTTCCCAGTAAGGAATTATCGGACCCAAATGTCAACTTTGAGAATCCCTGAGCTACAATACTGGTGTCACCCATTTCCAGGCTAAAATCCAGAGCACAATCTCAGATTACTGCCCTGAAGCTGTTTACATGTACAAGATGTAAATCTGATTTGTAATTATAAGAACTTGGGTAAACAATACAATATCAAGAAAAGGAGAGGTTAAAAATATTCAGTAGATAACTGACAAAGAATGAACTGTAAAAGTAAGATGTAAATCAAGCCACGGCTATATATAACCAAAATTTAAAGATTGTTAAACTTTTAGATATCCACTTTATTAATTTTCATTTGCAATGTAAACAGTATAGGACATGATGGAAAATTAAGGGATATTGTGGGGTTCTTTTTATATTCATGTCATATAAGTACTTTCTATTTTAAGAAAAAAATTAAACAGCTATAACTAATTGTTTTTTTTTCAAATATTTTCTTTAATTTTTAGAGAGGGGAAGAGGGAGAAAAATCAGTGTGTGGCTGTCTTTTGAGCATCCCCTACTGGGGGAGGACCTGGCCTACAGCAACCCAGGCACATGCCCTGACTGGGAATCAAACCAGTGATCCCCTAGTTCACAGGCCAATGCTCAATCCACTGTGCCACACTAGCCAGGGCTAATTCAATGTTCTTATCAAACTTTCAGCATTGTGCTTATCTTTGATAGCATATTACATCTTCTTTGGAAGGAGGTAGGCACTAGACCGTTTTTCTTCCTGACACTTCATCAAGAAATAATAACTTTCTAAAAAAGAAAATAAAGTTGCATCCTAATTGAGCTCTATTTTTTAAATTTGTTAGCACTAAAAAGCACTTTACAAAATGTTATCCAGGATATTCTTAATTTTAGTAAGCAAATGTGCTACATTTGTTAGTTATCCTTCACCTGTTAATGGAATTAAAAAAGGGGGAGCAGGGGGTAACGAAATGATCTTTGTATTAAAATATCAATTGATACAGGTCCCTGAAAGTCAGTTTAAAATGAAAATCAAGTTTCACAAAATAAATACACTGAAACAACTATAATAGTAATAACCTTTATTTAAAATACTTGTTAATCTAGGAAAGCTCATTTTACATGAGTTTCCAACTAATTATTAGAATCAGAAACAAAGAAAATAAAACCAGAGAAAATCCTCTGTAGAAAAAATACACAGGAACATTTATTTCTACACATGAAAAACAGTAAACAGTCTTAACATCTGAACATCCAAGTCTTAGTCTCAATTCCATCTCTCCTAGTGAACACCACTATCAACCTTGAGATCTGATTTGTTCTTGTCATTCTTCACTGAGTAGATGAAATATGTTAAGGTGTCTTTTTCATTCACTGGAATAGACCTAAAGTGGCAACCAACTATCTATAAAGAAAAAAAATGAGGACATTAAATGATAGATATTAACAAATTTCATAAACAAGGTAAAAGACACTTTCATCAAAAGAAAAAAGTGCTATGTGATAACAGCTATTTCCTTTTTTTTTAAACATTGTACCAAACACCTGAGTTAGTCTGGGGACTCTCTGCAGCCCCCAGAGATTGTTTTTTTAATGTTTTTTATTTTTATTTTAATTATTGTTCAAGTACAGTTTTCTGCCTTTTACCTGGATCCCAGCCCACCACCTCAGCCCTCCCCACCTACCTATTCCTTTTCCACCCAGACCTATTTCCTTTTAAAAATAAATCGTGTTCAACAAAATGCCAACAGGGTGAAAAGCATATAAGATGTTATAAACAAGAGATAGTATCATTTCAAAGGCCCCTTCAGCCCACTCAATTAAATATACACTAATTAGAATGTGTATTTCTTTTTATTTATTTTTAATTTTATAACTGAAATCCAGGTTAGGAAGTAATCACTTACTTTTATTATTTTTTGCTGCTATACATTTTAATCAATGGTAATACAGCATAAATTCTTATCTTGACATTCACCAAAACAGTCACATAGAAAACCTGCTTTTTGTGACAAACTATAGGAGGCTTGATCACATTTAAATCACTGATAACTAGGGAGAAATACTACTGCAAACTGTATAGACATGACATCCATGAAAATTTTCCCAGTGCTTACTGTAATGCAATGCAATTGCTACATGGCAAACTAGTGTAGCATAGAAGTAAAAGCAAAACCCTAACTAACCAAACAATAAAAGCCACAAGTATAAACTATTAAACAGTTAACAAACCAAACTCAGTAATCAATTCTATCATTGGGTTTGTTAAATCCTGCACCTTGCAGTGTATGATTTAACTTTTACTTAATACAAAGTTTAAATAGTAGAGATTTTAAAAAATGAAACGGTTATGCTACTACAGTAACATACTGAAACATCCTGAAGACAAAGAAAACTAAATATCAGGATATTTGATAAAAATGACAAAATAGAAATGCAAATATACAACTTGAAATTCATGCAGTGTTTTATTGAAGAAAGCATTAAAACCAAAGAAAACTGGTACAAATGGCTTTAATGTAAATCCAGATTCACACTTAACTGTTTTTTTTTTACGTGTTTGAAAATAAAAGTTAAGATCCCATTAAGCCTAAAGCACTTTGGTAATTTTTAACTTTTAAAAACTTGGAATATCAATGAAATAGAATGTAAGAGTACACATTCATCATGCAATGTGTTTAGACCCTACTCATAGAAAAAGGGTAAATATGAAGTTGAAAATTTGGTACCATAGAAGCAAGCCATGAAATGTCTTACAAACATGTTTGCTACAACTTATATTCATCAGCAATGTATTTTTTAAATCTTTACTTCGTGATTTTAGAGAGAGAAAGAGGAACGGAGAGAAAGAGAAACACTGATTTGTTGTTGCACTTATTTATGCATTCACTGGTTGTTTCATGTATGTGCCCTGACCAGGGAGGGATCAAACCCATAACCTTGGCATATATGGACCATGCTCCAACCAACTGAGCTACCTGGCCAGGGCTGGCAATATCTTTCAGGTTTCTTGAATTTTTTTTCTGAATAAAAATTATAAACGGAAAATGAGAGGGGAAAGAGGGATGGATGTTCAGTCTACAATGTTTACTTGCTTTCTTGACTTTTCACGAATCCAACCTGTGCACTGCAACTACTAACAGAAGCACAGCTGACTAACCTGAGATGCTCAAAGGCATATCTAGATTCTAAAAGATGAAATGGGCTTCTTAAAGAATGCCTATCCAAATGATAATTGAGACTTAAGGAAGACGGTTATCTATTGCTGAAATCACTTATAAATATCCATATTTCTGACTAAATAAACTGTAATACTCATGGCTATTTGGATTATGGCTATTTCTCATTTTAAAATAAGAAAATAGCTCTAGAATTAATATAATTTTTTTAGATCAGATTATCAAAAACTTCAGGTTTGGTTTACACATTTAAAGAATATGTACATTTAAAATAATCATTTATTTGGTTTTCACTTGTTCCAAAACAGAGTACTTATACTCAATTAGTATTTGTATATTTTGATATAGTTTCATCATGGTAGATGCTATGTATATTTATGTTATAGTAATGTATTATACAATCCAAAAGACCAGATCTTTTAAATCAGATTTTTTTAAAAATTAAATTTTTGTTGCCTAGGCAAGAAGGAAGAAAAAATTCTGGCTAGGAAGTTAATATACTGGATCTTAACAATGTTAAAAAGCATTGCATTCTGCCAAAGAATCGTACCTTTTATTCGCCCTTTATCTTATCCAATATGCACATTTTAGAAAATGTGGGATTACTAAATTCAAGCTAAAGAACATGGGAAATGTGATTTATATACTTACAAATTTCTATTCTGCCTAGTAGGTTAACTCGTTTCTATTTTAAATGTGATTAAAGTATAAATATTATTTATATGAATTAATAAACATCTTAATACCATGCACAGAATTCTTGGTTCTATTTTTCCTGAGAACACACACACACACACACTCTCAACTTTTCAAAATTCACTTAAGTCCTATATCAAAGCAAACTATTAAGTAAAGCTTGGACAGTCTTTGCATCTTCTAGATTTGAAGCAAACATGGATGACTAAAATAAATAAATTCTGTCCCTGTTGATGGACAGGGACAAAGGACAAAGGACAAAATTCTGAAATGGCTAAATCAGAAAGTTGTGGAAATACTGCTTAAGGGCTTATTTGTAGATTTATTCCACCAGAAACCTAAGAAAAATTCTAATAAAGACATCAAAGTGTATTAATTTGTTTTACTATTCCTCAGTTAGATGTTCAATAAATATTTACTGAGTAAATAGAATTTTAAAATAAATTTCTTGAATGAGAATAAAAATTCTCACACAATATTTTTGAGACCCAATATTAGAGGATGCTTAGAAAACTATACATAATCCATTGATTAATTACATAAAGAAATTTCCTAAGAGGCAGACAAATATTTCAAGGTAACTAGATTCTTCCATAATAGATCTTTCAAATTAACTTTGATTCTAATTAAAATACATTGTTTTATACACTTTGTTAACAATTTCACTTGCATTTAATGACCCTTTTTTTGAATGAACAGAGTTCTTCAAAGTTTTAAAAAGTTAAAAATTCATAAATACCTCAACAAGTTGTGCTTTATTAAGTCCTGGTCTGGTTGGTAGTTTGAAGTGTCTTTTGTATCTCCTAAGTGTATTTACTTGTAATTGGTATAGATCAACCTAGAAAAAAAAAACATATGAATAAGTTCATCCAAATTGTTAAAAATGTACCTTTCAGATATATAACATTTTAATTATAGCATTATGAAATTTTCATTCTATTATTTAAAAAAACCTTTTACAGAATCAAAATTATAAATGTAGTAAACATTTTAATCCTTTGAGAATAAATATTAAAAACTGGGGAAAAAGTTGTAAGACAACGGAACTACAGAAATTGCCAACTGAAAATATAACAAGTTAAACTGTATCACTGTGTTAACTGTCTACATTTAATTTTACTTTCATTTTCAGATTTTTCAAATGTTTTAAATATTTTAAATTTGCTCATATCTTTTTTTATAAGAGTTTCAGAATGGGCTACTTAGGATTTACATGTAACATGCAAAAACTTTCATCTACCTCAGGGGTATCAATATCTTGAACCGGTGAATCTCCTCCATCATCATCACTCCCTTTTCTCTTTCTTCTGTTCCGAACACTCTGAATTAAGTTTTTATGATAATCACAAATGTAAAGATGCCTTACCTGAAACAGAAAAATTTCACAGACTACTTAGGTTGCATTAAAATGTGTCTATGTATTGGTGAAATGCATAGGCCCCAGTGAATCATAAAAAAAAGGGGGGGTGGGGACAGTCAAAACAGGGCATTGTTAAGACAAGGGCGAGCTTTTTTCTAAAGTCCTGCCAGTTAAAACACACCACGTCTGGCAATACTGTTAGGAGGGTTGGGAAGTGAGGTGGGGGAGGGGTGACAGTAAGGGGAGAAAGGCGAGGATAATGAGAAATTCCAACCCTCTAGATTTTGTCATCAAATTGCAGTTAGGGTGAACTAGATGAGTAGGGTCATACTGGTTTGCTAACAAGGGGAATGATGACGTTGCCCACAGTTTTGCTATTTGATAGTATTTTCTCTACTTACAGAGCATTGTTAATAGCATAATATACACTTCCTAATTTAATACTCAAATTATAATCAGATATAGAACTATTCATTTTTACAAACGAGCTATTGATTTTCATATCCTAACCACATTTCAAATTGGAATTATAAAGTTTTCTGAGTATTAAATATATATGTGTTTTCCAATCAAAGCCAAATGAAATTATTCAAGTCTACCTAAAAGTTTCTCAAGAACATGATTGAAAAACCTTTTTAAAAAGCAGAAAAGAATACAAACTTTCCGAAAAGTGAATCATATAGTCTGAAAGCTGTATAGTAACATTTGGAATCAGGATCTTTCTAGAATAAGTTACTTCTTTAAAAACAAACAAGCACGTACTGAACTAACAAGCTTTAAAATGAACTTTTAAGATAAGTGCAAGTTAAAAATAAGCAGGACATGTACTAGGTTCTGACATCTTGTCATTAATTTACATCTGCCAGAGCTCCGGAAAACGGCAATGGTTGTTTCTAAAAGTCTCACTGACGGTCAAAACCGCAGGCATGAAAAAGGACAGAAAAAGAAATCCTGATGGCTGCCAAGCGGCTCCGCACGCTCGGAGCAGCTGCCCTAGATGCTGACCTCGCCGCCACCGTCCAGAACCCAGGATCAAGGCAAGGCGCGGCGGGAGCTCGGCTTCCCCCTCACTCTTACTCAGGGGAAAAGAGACAGGATCTTTCTGGACTGCGGCGGCAGGTCCTTGCAGAATTCCACTTTCCCTAGACCGGGGAAGCTACTTCCTGGGGCCAAACGCCAGCTTGGGCAGCAAAACAAAGGCGCCTCCATTCCAGAAGGAGCTGCCGGGCAACAAGAAAACTACTCCAGCCACCCTCCACGCGCTTGTTCCCTTTGTTTCGTTTCCGGATCTAAGTGGAGGGGGGAGGAAAAAGACAGGGAGCGGGAGGGACACGGGGGATTGAAGGGGAGGGGAAGCACAAGGTGCTAGTGTGTGGCCCTTGGGGGTGGCAGTCGGAGTTGCTGCGACTTGGTTTTTTTTTTGCTTTCTACCAGAGACCTACAACGGGTTTGCACTGCAGCAAGGTCTTGGGGAGCTCTGAACCCCTGGCCCAACAACCCGTTTGCACCGCTCCCGGGGTCCCAAGGAGGCGGGCAGGGCAGAACTGTCCCGCAGTCACTTACGCTCTTATCCAGCTCGATCTTCACCTTCTTCTGGGAGATGCTCTTCTGGATCCTCTTGCTGAAGCTGGCGTTGCCTGCCGCCCGGCCGCACCGCTCACCGTCCTCCCGCAGACAGCACAGTTGCCCGGGGCCCGGTCCAGCTGCTCCTGGGGGTCCAGCCGCCGAGACTGCCCCGGCGCCGGGCATCTCAGTTCCTGCTCCCGCCCCGGCCCCGTTCCCCGCTGAAGCGGCTGCGGCGGCGGCGGCGGCAGCGACCACGGCGGCCACTGCAGCCGCCGCATCCCCGCCGCGGCTCATCTCCTCAGGCGTGAAGCCATTCATGATTCCAAGATTGGGGGCGCCGGCGCGGACAGAAATCTCGCCTCGCCGCTCCGCCTCTCTCTCTGGAGATTCCCGGGTCTCCGCGAGGTCCCTCAAGCACTTGCCCTGGAGTCAGCAGTTCACTCTATACCCCAAGTTCTATGGCGGTACGGCCGAACACCAAGCGTTCCCTGCGACCTGGTGTCTTTTGGCTCCGGGACAGTGGACAGTGGTTGCGGTCTGTATTCAGAGTCCGGCGGCTCCCGAAGCTGGAACCCAGCTCTCTATCACATGGAGAAGCTTCTGCAGTTGGACCACTGCGTCTCCGCCTCCCTCCAGCCCTCCAACATGCGCAAGCGCGACGCGCCTTCTCTCGTCCCGCCCTCTCCACTCTGCCGCAAGGCACAACGGGAATTGTAGTACTCTTTTGGGGACTCAGCACGAGCTCGGTTCTGACGCCGCGCTTTCAAGAGTTGAAGGAACTACTTATCCCAGCATACCACGCGGGAACGGGCCGGTTCCGCCCCCACCCCCCTTTAAAGCTCGGGAGAAACAGGGGCGTGTAGTTGGGTTTGCTCTGTTTTCTTGTTTCTAATCTCTCCTGGGAAATTGATTGGTTGGTGTTTAGCTCCTGGAATTTTGCAGAGCTGGCGTTCTAGACGACTAGGCCACTCAACTTCCGAAGCGAAGCACTAGACAAGGACGCCGGGTGTAGGCGGGGAGTGAGGGTACTGAAAAAAAGTTTTGGGGCCGTTATCGTATCTAAGATAAGAGTTTTCGTTGTGACCACGCTTTTGTGGTAAACCCAAACAGGGAGAACTATCTGCCGCTTTTCAAGTCCTAAAGGACCCCTAGCTAACACCGCGGCTGAAGGGCATTCAACGACGCAACTTAAGAGCGACTGCTTCAGCGCAAACGCCCATCCCGACCACTCGACGGCGACAATCTCGCTAATGCCTCACTTGAAGGTTTTTTCGAAATCTTTTGTGTGTTTCTGCAGCGATTTGTTTTGTTTTTAGGCTCAAAAATACTGCAGCTTCTTGAGGTAGGGCTAGTGACTGGTAGACTATAAAAGGCCTTTAAACCGCCACCCCCAACCTTTTATTTTTCCTGGAATAGACTGGAGAGGGCGGAGTCCAGTATCTTTTAAAAAGAGACGTGGAACCCTGTCAATTCCGAGTTAGCTTGAGTGCTCCTCACTTTCCAGAGGGGGGAATAAACCGTGTTTCCTGGGTAGTCTGCATTCACATGATGGGCTTAAAAGGTGTGCGTGTTTGTACATGGGTTTGTGCATTTGCGCGGACGTGCGTGCGTGCATGTGGGCGAGTGCTTTGTAGAGGGCGGGGTAGAAGGATGGGAGCGGCTAATAAAGCTGCACCTGGTGTAGTTACAGTTTGTCCTTAGCCGTAGATACACCTTGTTTAACAATCCATTGTTTAAACCGAAATACAAAGCAATTAGACTACCTGAATAAATATAGTCATCGATGATTTTTTTAAAATGTAAAATGTCATCTGACCTCAACTTCAAAGCCAACCAGTCCAACTGTGCACTTCCCTTCTAGGATATTGCAAAGGAAAACAAAAGAATTAAAATATTACATAAATTGGGTAGTGAAAAGAAAGATGGGAAATGGTGTTATAATTTCAGTCTGCACTGTCCAGTAGTGTGTTGGCTAGACGAACGTGGCCATTAAACACCTGAAATACGGTTATTGGGACTGAAAAATTGAATTAACTTTATGTTAATTATTTTCCATTTTAAAAACTGGCTTCAGTTATTGAAAAACCTTAAGTGTGTTTGCAACAAACCTGAATATATGACTATTTTTGCAACTTCAACTTTATGAAATCTAAATTCAGCATTGAATTGAGATGCTGAATTAAGATGTGCTCTAAGTCTAAACTACTAGTGGGATTTCAAAGACTTAATAGCAGAAATTTCAAGAAAACAATATTGCATAGCTCATTAACAATTTTTAATCAACTACATGTTGAAATGATAATATTCTGGGTATACTGGTTTAAAAAATATAACATTAAAGTTAATTTTACCTGTTTCATTTATTTTAATGTGGCTACTAGAACATTTAAACCACACACGTAGCTGATATATTTACAATAGATAATGCTGGCTTAAAGTATTAAAACAGAATAATACTACCTTGTTTATGGATATATTTTCTCAACTGGTAAAATGACAATATAAAGACCGGATGGTTACATTTCAACTTCAATATTGTAGTCATCTCTCAGAAGGGAGGCCAAAGGATAGCAGAGAGGTTCAAATAACTTGTACCTGAAAGATCAGAATCTCATTGCAACTTTTTTGGTGACAGCGCCCTATTCAGCTTCTTTAGATGTTTTAAAATATCAAAGTGAATATTGAAGAGGAGAGCATAGGTAGGGAGTTGGGAATACTGTGATCTTTCCTCAGAGGTAAATTCAGAAACATTAAAAGTAGTGTGGCCAAACACGTACTGTTTGTCTGAATTTTCTGATGTGTTACTATCTTAAATAATTTACTATAAAAAGAAAATGACTTGTCAATTGCTATGCAAAAATGAAAAGATGCTATTTAAAAAGTTATGAATCACTGACTGCATAGAACAGAATACCTGTTTAACAGTTTTATTAGATTATTTTTCTGCCATAATAAAAAGGCTGGGGAAGATGGCTCCTGGCTTCCTGAACTATGGAAGATGGCTTCCATAGTTCAACAACGTCAAGGTCGGCATGTATGATTTTCTTGCTTTTTCCTCATGCTACTCAGAGTAGCATTCTCACAATTGGTTAGAACCAACAAAAATCTATCAATAACATTCCTAATCAAGGTATTTTTTACAGTAATAAGAAAAGAGAGTGATTGTTGGGTGAGCAATTAACAGTTATCTACAATGGTCTAGATTTAAGAAATATAATAGAATAGAACAAGACTATGCTACTTAAAATTATTAAAACAGTTTTTTTCAGAAGTTACTGGAAATGAGTTATTGATTTTAATGAAAGTTTAAAAATAATTCCACCTTTGTAAACCTAGAAGCTATGTTCAGGTATTAATCAAATTGACAAATTCACTCAGTGACTATTTGAGCCAATGACATATGTATAGTACTGTACTTACTAGGTTTTCTGAGAGATATAAAACATGATACACATGCCCTGCCATCAAGAAACTTCTAAACAATAACTCTTTGTATCATACTTTCTACTTTATAAAACTCTTTTACAAGCATGAAATATTTGGAAATCATAACTGTGCAGAAGACATTTTCATCTAATAAATAAATAGTAGATCCTATAGATCCTAGTCTATACCTCTCTGGCTTTTACCACTTTAATTTTCTAAGGGCAGATTTTCAGCTGCCAGTGTCTGCATCCCTTTGACTTAGGATTTTTTCCTAAGGGTAGAAGCAAGTCCTATAACAGTGTAGTTTGGGCAATTCGGAAGTGCTTGAGAATGATCAGCCTCTCACTGTAGCACCCCTTATTCAATGTTCTATAGGTAATCTGGCTCTTTTGCCCCACATGGGATAACTTCAAGGCATGTATTTTATAATATTTCCCTGAGTTTTCCAGTAGTGGTGTGCTTCACTCTTTACTAGTAGTAGCTGACTTGGTAAGGCACCCTTTATTTACTGCTTTCCCTTCTTTATCTCACTTCCTCACCTCCCAACAGGTGCTTCCTGAATTCTCCTGATAAATTAATTAACTGGACTCAAATCCTTGCCTCAGGATTATAGTGGGCATTTCAACTAGGTTATTTCTATGTAGCCACCCCTTGGGTACAATGCAGTTCAATGGGTGGGTACATGATTCAAGCCAAGCCAGTTTGAATTCTTCCCAGGCAATTTTGTTCAGTCTGAAACAGGGAGAAAAGAGATCTCTTGTATTTGTATATATTATATTATATAATTATACATTATATGTAACCATATAATATACCTTGTATAACATAATTATATATATTTATAAATATATGTCATATATATTTATAAATGTATATGTAAATATGTATTTTTGTGGTGGTTGTTAAATTGGGACTTGAACTAGTGACCTTTCAGTTTGCAGGCTGGGACTCAATCCACTGAGCCAAACCAGCCAGAGATCTCTTCTATTTTTTAATCTCCCTTGCATTACTGTATTTCCAGTAGAACAGTGCCTGACACAAAGTAGGAACTTGCTAAATACTTGCAGAATATTTAACAAATATAATTCCTATAATTTTTCTGCTAACCCACATTTATGATCATTAATTTTTAAGTGTATGAAATACTCTTGTTATAGTATATCATAGTGTCATAACATTATCCATAGTACTCAGGGCCAGGTGCTTGAGAGTTAAACTGCACTTCCCAGTTGTTAGACTGTGTTGGTTATTTGTTGTCTTTCAGCTCCTTTCTCTTGCTCTCTCCTCTGTACTGCAAGGGTACTGGAATCCTTAAAAAAATTCCCAGACTCACTTGTCAGTTAGTCTCACATTCAGTTTTGCTAATGGGAGACCAAAAAGCAAGAGGAGGACAAGAAGGCATTTTTCTTCTTCAGGCCCCAGTAGCCTCAGCAGCACTGTGCTTCTCTGCCTCCAGGAGTAGGGAGCTGGCTGAAGTCAACTGGCTTCTTGAGAAGCAGGGAACCGTTGAATCATGCAACAGTTATGTTCTGAAAGCCTCAGAGGCACAGCATTTGCGGCTTTTGGATAACACCACTTTCTCTTTCGTCCCCCCAGTGCTAGGATGGTAGTTTTCTTGTACTTACCTCTAGATAACAATACCACCACCCTTTTGCTCCTTCAGCCCTTCTGTAAGGCTTTCCTCAATAGTAGAGGTAATAACATTCCCTCTGAAATACCCAAAGTGTTTTTCTTTTCCTGACTGGACATTGAGTGATACTGTGACCATGGGCTATTCTTTTTGCCTAATTGACTTCTTCTATCATATGAAATAGTATATCTATTTCATTGGAATTATTAGGAGAATTAAATGGGTTAATATTTTTAGAGTACTTAGAACAGTGCCTGGCACAAAGCAGACACTATGTTTGTTAAATAAATGGTATTTTTCATACTCTGTTTTTAAATACATATGGCATTAGCAGTAGAATTTATAAAAGGTAATGTCCTGCTCCATATTGCTGTCCCTTTGTGCAGCCTACTCAATAATCTTCTCGTTATCACTGCTTAACACTATCACTTCTGTACCTCTCATGCCTGTCTTATTCCTATTCATCTCTTTCATAAAACAGTATATATGTTTTTCACAGTAGCTCTCTCACTTGCTATAGATATAATATAGACATTTTGGAGGTCTGTAGGATTCAGTATTTTTATGAAATTATTGTATTTTAGGATGCTGCAGTGGTGAGAGGGATATGCTGGGTGGAAAGCAGCACCGAAAGTGGGACACAATAGGTCATATTAGAACCTGAAGATGAACCCAGAATCTTCATAGTGGGATGTCAGTGACCTCATGTAGAAGAAAGGCTTGAGAAATACAGATTCTTTTGGTTAAATTGTGTCTCCATTAAGACTAACTGTGTCTACATTAAGACCATCTTACATTTGTATGGAGTTATTTCATTGACTTCTGTTTTGGGATTTTGAAAATATACTTGATTTTGATCTCATACTCAGCAGGTAGAGCAGACTCAGATTTTAGAGCTCCATTCCCAAAATCCTGAAGACACCTCAACTCCCTGCCCCCAAAAGTGGAAATGAGATAGGCCTAGAGATTACTGAATAGACAGAATTCTGCTGTCTGTACAAGGATAGAACCATTGTCCAGACAATTGGTTTCAGAAATTCCTAGAATTTCTGTTGAAGTTTTTAATAAAGTAAGATCAGTACTTCAACTTTTACTGTCCTTTAATCTTTCAGCTTGTCCTACACAGTGTAAATACTTTTTATTAATTAGTCCAGTCTTCAACTATGCATAAATGTATTTTTAGTCTGATTAGACTAATTCTAGATTTTAAATTTAGATATTTTCAAAGTACATCTGAAAATCTTATATCATTTGTGAACACATTTTAAAATACAATGAAACTAAGCATAGTATGAAAATTAAGGGGTACAGTTATAAATGTTACCTTTATATTTATGCTTTATATTTTTCTTTTAGAAGATTATGGCACAATTCTCTATGCTCCTAGTGAGAATTCAGCCCATCTGTGTGGAAATTAGATCTTTATGTACGTTTAGGTGTCCTCTAGTTTCCAACTAATTGTGCTAACCCCACACAATTGCCAGACACTTGATAAATTCTCTTCCCCTTTCTGAAAGTCCTTATGCCTGGGCCTAGTGAGATTGATTCTCAGTTTCAGGCCTAAAATCTACAAATTGTTCCCCAAATCATCAGTACACCTATAAGGAGCCCTTCCCTGTCTGAAATTATAGTCTGAATCACTTTATGATTGCTTCAACAGATCTCCAATATATGTAAAAACAGGAATTTTGTAATTTGTCCTTTTTTCCCTAATTGTGGCAGTGGAGGCTTTTAGAAAGTACATAAATAACTTTTTGGGTGGACATTTTTTTAGTATATATTGATTCACAAAAATAGTTATCAGCTTTTTTTGAAGAAAAAACAAAAATAACTTGGCTTACCATTTTTTTATTGAAAATGCTAGTGGTAGATGAAAGGTATTTTTTTGTTTGATTTTTCTTAGCCTGAATTTTTATTTTTTCAGAAAAACATTGTTTAACTATATCATTAAATTGAATATCTGAAGTGAGGATGCAGTTAGGTTTCAGAACCAGTGAGGCCTAAGTGAATGTGCCCCACAAATGAATGTGTCTGTTTGATAATAATACTTCAATATGTTTATCCTCTTCCTCTCATTGCCTTTAAAACAACTTGAAAATATTAAATTTCAACATAAGATTTATCTTTGAGAAGCTAATATGTTTGCAGAGTAATGGTTTCAATTTTTTACATTATGCAAATTGAGAACAATACTTATATGTAACTAATCTTATATGTAATGCACTATATTTTGGCTAACTATATGAGTTAATGAATAATAAATAACTATTGAGAATTTATTTACTGTTCTGTGGCGGGAGAGTTTACAAAAAATGTATAATGATATTTTCTTTCCCTCAGGATTTTGCAATCTGGTTTGATGATCAGGCTATGAAAAGTCTAAATTCTTAGACTGATGGAGTAAATGATACGAATTTCAGTAGCTAGCAAAATCCAGATCATTTCTACACAATCCTGCTGTAGATAAATTCCAGTTTACAGAATAGCTATTTATACTTATAGGCTAGGAGATCTACTTTGGAAACAGCTTCAAACCTAACTCACAATTAGTTTATTTCTAAATATTTATGTTACAATCTGTGAGATACTAAATTCAGGCAAAGTTTGGCAAATAAAGTGACATATCAGTATCATCTTGGGGGGGAAACTCTGGTTTGATCATTTTACTAAAAGACTAAGATGACTGACCAATATTGTTTATCCAAAGTTTGTTCTATTACATTTGGATAGCTATAAACTTTTATTTCATTAAATACTGTTTTGAAATAACAGGGCCCATAACTAATCGTTATTCATAACCAAGGAATTTCCTAGAACCCAAGTTACTTTTTAAAATTTTAATTATCTCTTGAACACTAACAATTGCAAAGGTAAAAGATCCACATTATGATCACATATTCACAGAACGATAGAATCATACACCTTAAACCCTGAATGGTACTTCAGAAATTATCCTCTGAATGTCATTTTACAATTTCTCAATCAAAAGCCTAGAAATATTAAGTATACTGTACAAAATCACAAACCTTTGCTGGATTTTAATTTATACATTTTTTAAATGAATAACAAACACTTTCCTTTTTATCATCTTTAAGAAGATGTATCATTTTAATAAAAATAAACTTGGAAAATTATTTTTAGAATATATTAAGTTGATGTGTTTCTGAAAAGAAATGGTTCTAAAGTTGAGTTTGAGAAATACGATCTTATTTTCCAACTAGAAACATAACAAGATTAGAAACACCATAAGAAACACCTTTAGTATTACTTCTTTATAGGACATTTCAGTTTTCTGATAGCTATAATAGTAATAATTCATAATAGTGAATTATGAATTATTCATAATAGTAATTCATAATAGTGAACTAGGCTTCTTGTGTATTTAATCCATCTTTTCAGAACAACATTTCGAACAAGATTTTTTTTGTTTGTGGTATCAGATTCTATATATAATTTTTATTTTAAAAAGGGCTTATTCTATGACCAACAACTGTCTTTATCACACTTAAACCTTACTTCATTTATCACTTCACTGTGTATCTCAATGTTACTTCTAGAAGTAAGTACAGCACGAAGTCAGGTCAGGTCAGGAAGTACAGCATGAGAGTAAAGTCTTGACCTCAATGTTAAAAGTAGATTAAATATAGAAATGTTTTCCTGTCCTCATCTCTGATGGAGTAAAGTATGTAAATCGGTGTTGTCTGGGTGGGCTGTAAGGGAAGGATCTATTCCAGGCCTTTCTCTTTCCCTTGTAGATGGCCACCTTCTCTTTGTGTGTTTTCATATCCTCTTGCCTCTATGGCTGTATCTGTGCTCCAATTTTCCATTTTTATAAGGATACCAGTCATATTGGATTAGGGGCCTCCCAGCTTCAGTATGACCTCAACTAATTACATCTGCAATGGCCCTATTCTCAAATAAGGTCAGTTCCAATTGTGCTATAAAAGCACACAAAAATGCAAACTGACAAAATAAACCATACTACATTATTTAAATAGCAATAAAGAGATCACCAATAATTACACCTTTCAAATTTATTTTTAAATTCGGTAGCATTAATTAGGTACATGTATAATGGGGCTGTGCAACTAATGTCTTTCAAAGGAAAATACATTTAAAAAATCTAGTTTTCCTCAATAAACAGATTATAGCTGCTGCTTCTGAGGTTCTATTGAGTATAATTACTGATTACAAAACAAGCAAGAGCACACAGTCCAACAAATGCCAGTGAAGTTATTGTGAAAAAAACAGACTGTCTAAAATTTGCTGAAACCAACTATCAGTGCAACATATGGGCCAATAGGAAAAAAAAATAACATCCAAGACTAAATACAACACAGAAATAGCGAACTGTCAGTGAAACTACCCCTACCCTGGAGAAAGCAGTTTGTGACTCTAGAAAACACTAAGTTGAGGTAGTTCTGGTGCGCTCTCGATTGGCCACTAACTCGAAGTTAACTTAGGTTTGGAGTCTGTAAAATGCTGCTGCATGGAGCTTGGTGAATATGCAATTGGGGGTGCGGAGCAACGTCCATATTGCTTTTATGGGAGTCTCAGACGGATCTTTGACATTGAAAACTTTTTAAACACTACCACATTAGAGGGACAAGACAGGTGACAGCTAGGCCACCAAAGGTGGAGAGGTCACCAGGGCTTCGACCTCTACCTGCTGCGGTCGGATGGGCGGGCCCCAGCCCCGGGGCCGCAGCGGGGAATCTGGAACCGGACATTAGGGGTGGGGCTGGGGGGAGGCCGCCGGCCTCCGCCCCACGGGGACCCCGAAGGCTCCGTTGTTTACCTCTCAGCATTTGACACCGGGGACAAAGGGGTCAGGGAAGGAGGGACCTCCCGAAGGAAACTGCACCCTCAGAAAACGCCTTACTTTTTCAGGTCGATTTGTAACAGCCCCGGAGAGGCGAGACCAGCTGTCCTCCCGCGCCCTTTCCCGAGTCCCCAGCCTGGTGACTTCCTTGGGTTCCACCCCACCTTCAGCGACAACGGGCGGGCCTGGGCAACCCGTGCGCAGAGTAAGCTCCTCAGACTTTCCCCCTTTATTATTTGGACGGGGCACAGGAGAAACAGGACTCGGACAATGCACGGGGCAGGACAGGCTGCTTCTGTTTTCTCCGCAACAGCAAACCGAGTCGCCCCCCGCCCCCGCCCCGACCCGGAGAACGACCCCGGTGCTCGCGATTTGGTATTTTTAAATCTGGCGGGGCTTCTCCTCTCGGGCCAACCACTCCCCCCCGTTTATTGCCCTAGCCAGTCAGCGTCAGGCCCGCCATTTTTCAAACCCTCTTCCTGCCGCCAATCAAGATGGAGTAGTACATTCCTCTCCTGACCGGTTCTAACGGGTCTGGGAGTTAACGACCTGGGCGACCCACCGAACCTGCTAGGCTGGGGGTGGAGGGACGGACCCGGCGAGACACCCACCAATAGGAAACCTCCATTGAGAGGGGGCGGGGCTTATCAGAGTTTGAATACTCACCAGACCCAATCAGAGAGGCGCGGGTGTGGCCTGCGGTCCGGCTCGTCAAGTTGCCGTGGCGCGGAGAAGTCTGCAAAACAACAGCCTGAGGATTGGGTAAGCGATAAACCAGTTCACGCCGGAGCCCAGCGAGGGACGTGTCTCCGCCGGAACCTGCTACTTGGTGGGACGCTGAGGAAAACCGACTACCAGGCAAGAATCCCCTTCGACCCCGGGTCCGTGGGCCGGCTGCCCCCTTCCCGCACAGCCTTCTAGCCGCAGTGGGCGCTGGGCCCTCGGGTTCGCCCCGGCGAGCAGAATCTGGGTTGCGGGCCGGCGAGGGCCCCAGGGCTGTGGAGAGCGGGCGGGAAACTCGTCGGGACCCGGTTCCGGGTTTTTTTTTTTTTTTAATGCCGGTCACGAGGCGACAGTTCTGAGAAGGGCTCGCGACGTGGAAGCCGGGGGACATTTCTGCCCGGAAGGGGTTTCGAGGGCGCCGGCGGCGGCTCCGGCCTCCGAGAGGGACTTACTCGGGCGCGCGGGCGGCGTCTCAGCCGGGACTGTTTGGGTCGGGCCTCCGGGGCAGGAGCGTGTGCGCGGAGCGGGTGTCGCCGCGACCCGGGGGGCGGGGGGTCGGGGCGGGGGAGCCGGGCTGCGGCGGCTGCTCGCGCGGAGGGGGGGCGACGCGGGCGGGCGCGGGTTTGGGCGGGAAGCCGAGCCCCGCCGGCGCCCACCCCCGGGCTTTGGTCCCTCTAGGTGGACGCCGTCTGTCACCATGGCTAAAGGCGACCCCAACAAGCCGAGGGGCAAGATGTCCTCGTACGCCTTCTTCGTGCAGACCTGCCGGGAAGAGCACAAGAAGAAGCACCCGGACTCTTCGGTCAACTTTTCCGAGTTCTCCAAGAAATGTTCGGAGAGATGGAAGGTGAGGCGGGGAGGCGGCGGGGCTGAGGGGTGGCAGGTGCGGCCGCCTGGCGACTTGCGGCTCCCCCGTCCTGCCGACCCTCGGAGCTTTGAGTTTTAGGCAGACGAGGTGTTGGCTGCGTTGAAGAGCTTTCAATTTTGCTGAGGTTTGACCGCTCCTTTCGTGCCCACAGACCATGTCTGCGAAGGAAAAGTCAAAGTTCGAAGATATGGCAAAGAGTGACAAAGCTCGCTATGACAGGGAGATGAAAAATTATGTTCCTCCCAAAGGCGACAAGAAAGGAAAGAAGAAAGATCCCAATGCTCCTAAAAGACCTCCGTAAGTTCCTTTCCTTTTAAAAAATCACTTGAATTGCTCTTGACTTCCACTCAGTTTATTAACTCTGTTACTTCCTTTCAGATCTGCCTTCTTCCTGTTTTGCTCTGAACATCGCCCAAAGATCAAAAGTGAACACCCTGGTTTATCCATTGGGGATACTGCAAAAAAATTGGGTGAAATGTGGTCTGAACAGTCAGCCAAAGATAAGCAACCGTATGAACAAAAAGCAGCTAAACTGAAGGAGAAGTATGAAAAGGTACACTCTTTAAAGGCAGGGTTGAAATTAGGTAGACAGTTTCTAAGTAAGTATGTCAGAAGTAGATATTAACTGTAGAAAATTGGGAAGCTTAGATAATCTTATATTAATGGTTATCAGCTGTTTTTGAAAAGGCCTGATGAAAATTGTACACTCGGGCAATACAAGCTAATTGAGAAGTCTTTCTTTTTTTCTTTGCTACTTTATTGAGTTCTTTGAGGTGACATTGGTTAATAATTATATAGGTTTCAGGTGTGTAATTCTGTAATGCATTCTTTGCAATTGTATTGTGTTAAACACCCCAAATTAAGACTCTTCCTTTCACCGTTTATCACCCCCATAACTCTCTCCTACTTACTAGTGTGTGTAGCACTGGTAGGTTCTTGCATATGGATAGACTCATTTGTGGTTAGGTAGGTCCCTTAGTTTGAAAAGGTAGAAAACCAGGTGTATTTTATGTAGGTTTGTCTAAAATGTGAAGTTGAAGGGGCAGAGGAAGCTGGTGTGACACAAATAGATGCTTGATAGTGAGAGTACTGACACTGATCTAATACCGCCCCATCACTTTACATCATAGCTTTTTAAGGCCTAGAAGTAACAAGTGGTCTCAAAACTGAGTTAGACTGGATAAATTTTGAGAGTCACAAGGATTATTGGTCAATAATCTTAGCTTGTTTACAACTTGGTGGTTTTTAGTTGAGAAATTACACCGGATGCTGATTGTATTTTCTTGACAACATTTCAGGATATTGCTGCATACCGTGCCAAAGGCAAAAGTGAAGTGGGAAAGAAGGGACCTGGCAGGCCAACAGGCTCAAAGAAGAAGAACGAACCAGAAGATGAGGAGGAGGAAGAAGAGGAAGAGGATGAGGAGGAAGAGGATGAAGATGAAGAATAAAAGGCTATCCTGTAATGATGCGTGTGGAGTATGTGTGTGCTCAGGCAATTGTTTTGCTAAGAATGTGAATTCAAGTGCAGCTCAATATTAGCTTCAGTATAAAAACTGTACAGATTTTTGTATAGCTGGTAAGATTCTACGTAGAGAAAATACTTTTTTCAAAATGCAGATTGTAGCTTTTTGAGGGGGCTACTACATACAGTTAGATTTTAAGGCTTTGGATGTTAAATGTTTAAATATTTAATGGTTTCTTTAATTTCTTGACTTGTGTATGGTAGCACAGCAAACTCATAGGAATTAGTATCAATAGTAAGTTTTGGGTTTTTTTAGAATGTTGGCATTTTGTTTTATAAAAAATTTTGTAATAAAATTATGTATATTATTTCTATTGTGTTTGTCTTAATATGCTAACTTAACTTTTACTTTAAAAAATATTTAGGGTCTGGAACCATGCTTTTTTGTTTTTCTGCCTAATAGTTCTTAGACACACTTGAGTTAGTAAAATATTTGGCTAAAAGAAAATCAGTATGTTTATGTTCATATTTACAAACTGTTCTATAAAAATCAGATCTGGAATTTAAAGAACTTAAAAATTTATGCAGTTTTACAAAATGAATGTTCTTGACATTTCTTTTATTAGCTAACCTGTCCACCACTCAGGGGTTTTTTGTTTTTGAACCTACAGTTTATTTTGAGGGCAACTTTAATACGAGACAGGAACTAGTACAGTGAATCTATACCTAAAAACAAACTTAAAAAACATCATTAGTTGCAAGGTTTATATTTTTTGATAATGAACTAGTCAAGGTAGAATACTGGGGTGAATTTTGAGGTAAATCTAAAAATTAGTGGACTTGAGCTTTAGAATTCTGGGTCTCCTAAGACCTTTCTGTGATTGTGATGTTCTAACAAATTTCATTAGACTTACACAAGGGAATGATGGTTTGGGTTTTTTTTTGGGGGGGGGGGATGTTTGAGGAAAGAGTTGGCTTATATTTAGATAACTTTTGAATAGTTATCAGAGTCTTAGTGAAAGTTGACTATCTGTTGATAGTTTCATAGTTAAACCTGACAATCTTGGTTACCTATGAAGTTTTAAAATAGCCAAAATTCTTATCCAACCATGGGAGTCTTGGGTCATATTTGGGATAAGTATTTAGTAAGGGTTATTTTACAAATATATACCGAAGTTTTAATTAAAAGTGAGGTATAATGACCAGAGCAAATGGACTCAAAATCTTCAAACCTTTTCATGATTGTTTGCTGTTAATCATATAGAATAAGTATAAAGGTATTTTTGCTGATCATAAAATGAAAACTAATTTTATATTTTAAAGAATATTTTCTGGTGTTATGTGATTTAACACTAAAAAATTGGTGATGGTATTTTAGGGATACACCTAGGTCTGGATCCCAATTCCCAGCTGTACCAAATACCAGCTGCACGAACTTTACCTTTGAGCTTGTTTCTCCCCATTGGTAATAATGGAATTAACTACTTCGGTGTTTTAATGATTAAATGAGAGTGTTATAAAATATTGAAAACAATACTTAGACCATAGGAAGAATGTTAAATAGGAGTTTGTAAAATTGAAATACAGTAAAAGTGTTTCCTTAAGGATTTCTACATCTGTGAATTAGATCAATGAGGCAGACCTATTGGGTTCCTTGTCACTTTTTTTGGAGGTGGGATTTGTAATGGCTTTTATTGTGTTTTTTATATAGACTGTAAGTTTCCAAGCTAAGAATAACTCCTTTTAATCAAGAGCTGTTCCAGAATAAGCTCAGGATTTGAGATGAGTCTTCATGTTTGATATTTTGTAAGTAAATCAAACTTTCAAATCCCTCTGAAGGATGATTAGATCAGTAAGTTTCCAAGACCAGAAGACTTCAAATAGTATGACAGTTATATTGGAAAGCACTGAATGAAACAGGGATGAGAATGAAGTTCTAGCCCAGACCAGCCTGTCTTGGTGGGTGTGTTTATGAAAACACTCTTTTTTAAAGTAGGTGATAATGATACAAAATATAAAAGGGCTATGTATTGGATAGTTCATATTCTTGATTTCCAGCTATCTGGTCGATTCAGGACAACTAATGCAATAACTTATCCTTCAACTTAAGTGTGTGTACATCAGTGTTGCTTAAGTGGAAGCTTACTAGGTGTACTGTTGTGCCCCTTATTCTCATCATTGTAGAGATTGTTCTTTCATTCATTTGAATAGCTGCTTAGTACCCCATTGAACATTTATACAGTTTCCTAAAGTTAGGGTTTTTTTGCTTTAAGGACAATATTGTGAACAGCCTTGTATGTGATTTCAAAAAACTTAAAAGTTTGTACATTTTTAGATTTGCTAATTATTGACAGTCAGAATCCATACTTGCTATATGCTAGAAAACTGCCCTGATGCCTTTGTTAACGTACTGAAGTCTGCCAAAGTTTCTCTCAGTAGAAGTTGTACCTCATATAAACTCCATAGCAATGTTTTGGAGTGCCTATTTCCTCATCTTGGCAACATAATAGTTCTCAAACTTAATCTTTGCTATTCTTAATCTTTGCTAACTGCTAAAAGTGGTTCCTCCTATTAATTCAGCTTATTTTTGTTTAAGAGCCATTTGTATTTCCTGTGCTTTTTTTCTCATGGGTCTTTCTATTGGTAATCTGTGGGAATTAAGGAAAGTGACCCTTTGTGACATGCATTGAAAATATTTTTGTCTTTGATTTTTTTTACTTTGTTTATGATGCTTTTGTCATGCAAAGATTTGTTTTTATGTAGGCAAATTCTTTTTAGACCTTGGGAGGCCTTTCTTATTCAAAGATTATAAAAATAGTCTTCACTTCCTTTCAAAAATTGTTAAATTATTTGATCCATCTGTAATTAATTTTGGTGTAAGGACTGAGATAGGGGCTCAAATTTATTGTAGATGGTAGCCACTACTTTTGGTCTAGTAATTCAGGGGTCCCCAACCTCCAGGCCATGGACCTGTACTGGTAGGCCTGTTAGGAAAGGGGCACACAGCAGGAGGTGACTTGAATGTAATGTGTTTGAATTATCTCAGAACCATGCCTGCCCACCTCTCCTCCCTGCATCCGAGGAAGAATTGTCTTCCATAAAACATCCCTGGTACCAAAGTGGTTGGGGACCTCTGCTGTAATCTATAAAAATGGTGCTGAGTAAGAAGATCCTAAGGGCCCATGTATAGCAAAGCAGTCACTTGCAGACTTGCTTAATAGATGACAGTATGCCTTTTGAGTATTTTTGCTTTTAACAATGACATTTATTCTAAGTAGTAAATCAAGCTTAGCTTATGGTAGTACAAATAAAGTATTATCTGAAACCTGGCTTTCTATTACATATGCTGCTGAAAATGTTTTACAAAGCAGCAATGATTTGATTTTTTGTGAAATAGTAAGGAAACTAAAGGAGCTATGTTGACACTGCATAAGATTGAATCCTTTTAAAATAAAACATGTCTCTTAGAAATCAGCCATTTGTGGACTGATTCTCATGAGATTACTATTAGATGAGGTAAAGTGAGGAACATACAACCAACTAAGCTCTCTGAGGAGAGTTAATTGTTTATTTTTGCACATTGTGGTCGCTTACCTGTAGTTTCATTTTCCACTGTTTCAGTTACCTGTGGTCAAAAGCATTAAGTGGAAAATTCCAGAGGATAATTGATAAGTTTTAAAGTGCACTCCCATTCTGAGTAGCATAATGAAATCTCTTGACCCACCCTCACCCCCATTCAATCCCAGCTGGATGCCCAAATCATTCCTTTGTCCAGCATATCAACTAGTACATCTTACCTGCCTGTTTGTCACTTAGCCATCAGAGAGAGAGAGACCACTTTAACATAACACTATGTTATAACTGTTCTATCGTTAACCTCTTACTGTGCCTAATATATAAACTCATACGTATGCATTTACAGGAGAAAAAAACAGTATGTATATGATTCAGTACTATCTATAGTTTAAGCCATCCACTGGAGGTTTGGAATATATCCTCCACATTTAAAAGGGGACTATGGTACTATATACCTAGTGCCAGAAACAGGTTTTGTGCAAATATTTGTAAACAAATGCTCAGAATAGAGGAGACAGCCACTATTTAGCACAGTCCATTTGGATGGAAATGTGGGTCTAGGATTCTTAAATCTCCAAATTTTCAAAATATAAAATTTAAAAATATAAATATAAAATATTTTAATATTTTAAAAATGTAAAACCTGATTGTAAATATTAGCAATGCATTCAAATGTCCAATTAAAGAAAACATGTCTATTGGTAAGATTCTGAACAAGGGTAACCAATTTGCCACTTCTATTCCAATATAAATAGCATAGATGAGTATTAGATTATTAATATTTACTTGAGAGGGTTGTTGAGAAAAGTTGTGTATACCTTCCAGCTAAACATTGTTTTTGTTGTTTAAGAAACCCTTCCCCTGATTGGAAACTCATCTATCTTCTAATCCAGTAGTAAACATAAATACAGACATTGTTTCTGAGGTTGCGAGAGACTTTCATTGTACTCCTAGGCCTTTGTTTTACAGTGCAGACTTCTCTCTTAACTCATCCTGGGAGTTAATATCTGTAGAATATTGGTGTGGGAGCACAGTTAGGTTGCCACATTAAAAGGGTTGAAAAATAATATGTAGCATCGCATGTCAGAACTGGAAATGCTCATTATATATCAATTGGACCAGTCTCCCTTTTTCAGGAAGATGTGGTAGTTAACTAGGACAATGTCCTAGGGCAGCTGGTAAGAGATAATAAAACAACTCACATTTATAGGCTGTTTGATTCTCCACATTTTCCCATTAGAGATGGCTTAAACAAAGAAGAAATTAAAATACAAATACAAAAGGAAAAACAAGGTTATGACAAATTGAGTAAGGTGATGAAAGCTTTTATCTGGGAATCAGGTCAGAGTTGGGCTTCTTTTTGGTTTAGTAATATCAGACAAGCCATGTAACCTTTTACTTCCCTCATATATAAAAAGATTTTTTTTGAGGATTAAATAAGGCAATACATTTAAGACACTTAAGACCAGAAACAGTAAATACCCAATAAATATGAGTTAGAAGTATACATACCAATATATATGGATTAATAGTTTCTGTGATAAAAATATCAGATTCAACTTTGAAATTGACAGTCAAGGTGGGGTGGGAAGCTACAGTTACATAGAAAACGCATAAAAATTCCTCCCACAGGGTTCAGAGGATATTGAGTATTTAAGTTGTGTGTGATCTTGAATTCAATACTGAATTTGTGAACTTGGACAAATTATGTAACCCTCTCTAGCACATATAAATGTGTGACTGTTTAATTTTAGCTGCTTTTGATTTTAAAGAAAGTGCTGAATACATTCAGGAATTGCCTTTGTCCTTCAATAGTATCCTACTGACTTTATAACTAGTTCATTCATGTTCATTGCAGTATAATATAGTCCATTGTATGATTATACCACAGTTGATCCCTTCTCCTTTTGGTGGGTAGTTAGGTTGTCCCAGAACCTTTTGGTATTGTAAATGGCAGTGCTGTAAAAACTCCTGCGCAGGTCTTCTGGTATTGAAGTACACTTCCCTCCAGTAGCCTGCCTCGTCAACTCCAGCTGTGTGAGCGATCCCAAACTTCCCTTCTGCTTCCTCAGCAGTATCACTACTGTTTAAACTCCACTTTCCTGTACCATGTTTGGCTGACGGACATGGTAAACCTGGGGTTCACCTTGTGTGCTTCATTTTTCTCAAGTACCTCACTCTGCTTTGTCTATTTTACAACTGAAAATATCTACGCCATATATTTTGTCCAGTTTTACAGCTGTTTAGGGCAAGAGGATGAGTCCAACACTCTGTTATGTATGGTCAGACAAGTTATTCATCTCTGTTTTCTACTGAAAGTTTTGTTTTGTGCATTTAATCATTAATGCAGCTAGAGTTTACTTGCTCATGTCAGAACCCCAAGATAAGTTTCATAATTTAAAAAACACATTTTCAAGATGCACTTAGTTCTATTCAAGGGTTAAACTGGTCCACTGCGAACTACATTCTACACATGCTATACAAACGGGGTGAAGCAGGTAACAGTTTATTCCCTTATGGATAACCACTTCACCCCTAATTTAAGAAGAGGAAGTTTAACTTCTGAACATTTCTTCACTTGTAAAGTGGAGGTAATATCTCACATATGAAGCAGAGGTACACACACACATAGCCTTTATAGAAGATGTGCAGTGTAGCTGTCTTAAATCTGATTATTGAGAGATGGTAGCTAACATTTACATTACCCTGACTATATGCAAGAACTATTCTAAACATTTTATGTAGGTTAATTTACTCAATCCTAGTAACAATCCCATGAAATGAACACTATTATTACCCCCATTTTACAAAAGGGAAAACTGAGGCATTGAGGTTAAATAACTTATCCAGAGTCAGACAAGTAGCCCTGACTAGTGTGTCTCAGTGGATTGAGGGCTGGCCTGTGAATCAAAGGGTTGCCGGTTCAATTCCCAGTCTAGGGTACAGGCCTGGATTGTGGGCCAGGGCCCCAGTAGGGTGCGTACCAGGGGCAACCACACATTGATGTTTTTCTCCTCTTCTTCCCTTCTCTCTAAAATATAAAATCTTAAAAAAAAAAAAGACAAGTAACTTGTTGGTGGAACAGGGTTTCCAATACAGATAAGTCTACTATATCATACTACTACTTAGATGATCAGATTATAACATCAGTCTATTTTGAAAATTACAGAATCCTTCATCCCACCTCTGTTCAGATGTGGGTGCCAGGCTTGATTCACTTAGAAAACTGACATCCGCCCTGGCTGGTGTGGCTCAGTGGATTGAGCCCAGGCCTGCGAACCAGAGGATGGTGGTTCGATTCCCAGTCAGGGCACATTCCTGGGTTGCAGGCCAGTTCCCAGCAGGGGACTCATGAGAGACAACCATACATTGATACTTCTCTCCCTCTCTCCTTCCCTTCCCCTCTAAAGGTAAATAAATAAAAATCTTAAAAAAAAACCCTGACATCCAACAACACAATTTTGAGCATTTCAAAATTTTAAAAATNTGGTGTGGCTCAGTGGATTGAGCCCAGGCCTGCGAACCAGAGGATGGTGGTTTGATTCCCAGTCAGGGCACATGCCTGGGTTGCAGGCCAGTTCCCAGCAGGGGACTCATGAGAGGCAACCATACATTGATACTTCTCTCCCTCTCTCCTTCCCTTCCCCTCTAAAGGTAAATAAATAAAAATCTTAAAAAAAAACCTGACATCCAACAACACAATTTTGAGCATTTCAAAATTTTAAAAATGAAAATTCCAAAACAATTACTGAATTTAGAAGCAGTCCCTCCTTTAATCTCTAATTCCAGGGACACTTTCTACCAGATCATTCTGACTCTTGTCCATTTTTTTACAATAGATTGATTCTAATAAATAATATGCATTTTCATAATGCTCAATAGTTTTTAAGAGCTTTCACATGGATTAATTTTCACATACCCAAACTACTGGCCTACTAGATAGATATCTGGCTCAGGTCAGGTACTTGACATATTTTTCGTTGACTTATACGTGGATTTTTTTTCCCAATTACATTCTGTCTATAAAGAAAATTCATCCCAAGATTCCTTTGAGAGACTATCTTAAGAAATATGTGAGCCCTCATGTACTCCAGTCTGGAGGTATGTCACTTTTTCATATTTCTTAGGCAAAGCAGCTGAGAAGTGGAAGACACAGCAGTAGCCTCATCAGTTTAGAGTAAGTTTCCCAAATCAACGCAGTCACTTACTTGGATGTTAGTTGCCATATCTTCTTGAGATGCCTTGTTGTGCCACAGGGTCCTATAGCGTATTTTTAACTTCATTTCAATAGACTTCCCTTCTTTCTACTCACTTGGTCTTTAAGGAATTTTGACTTAAAAGAAATGTTTGCTTTCAACAGGCATTACATTGTAGAATACACTGTCAAGAAAGACATATTTATGTTGGTGAGGTTTTTAAAATTGGTAAGTGATGTTTAAAAAATTGCTATATGTAGGGAACGAGATAGGTAAGCTCTGAGTATTCTACGCACAGTGTAAGGAGAATTCTAACCAACACTCAAGCACATATTCAACATTTAACTATGGTTTATGATATTCTAGCTATTATGTTAGTTTATCTTATGAACAATAAAATCAACTTATTTCAACTGTACAGTGTTTAGATTTAGAAATGATCACAAGTACTAAAAAACCCCATGAATTAAAATACAGTATTTTATTTTTTCTCACCTAAAAAACAAGCAACCCAGAATTAAGATATACATAAACCTCTCAAATTTGTCCCTAATAAAATTTTGAATATTTATACAATTTCTACAGAAACATACAGTGTATCAAAATTTGCACAAATCAAATTTATAAAATGTGTAGAAATGCATAGTGATATTATCGACTTACAAAGCAAGGACATGGGAATTATTTCCAAAGCAGCCTACAGTAGAAAATAGTCATTATGGCAGCAGTTTCTGATGTTTTTTTGTTTGGTAAGGTTTCTGATTTCAATATAGAGAATCATTTTCATAGAGTATCTTAATGAATTGCACAAAATACCCATTTAAAATTTACATGCACATTTCATGTGCTACCTTTTTAGGTCTATGCATAGTTAACAAGGTTATAATCTATTCAACAAGAAAAATGGAGAATGTTTACCAACGCAGGTAATTAAAGTACCAATTCTCTTACTTTTTTATAGTTGATTTATTTGCAATTATATAAGCATATAAATGTTTTCCTTTTAAAACATCCCTAGAGGTGAATGAAAAGTTAAAATGATTGATCATAGATCAGTAGCAAAATACAAATTGACAATTCAAAATTATAAATAAAACTCTGTTTAGGGTGTTTAACTGATTCTCCAAATTTAAGGACTAAGCTTGAAGAAACTAATTTGTAGGCTTTGCTTTAACAAATGTAGGTTATTTTTTTCCTTTTCTGCCCTTTAATTAAAAATATTTCCCTCTGGCGGTAGTTTGTGAATTCCTTTCATTGTAACAATATCATGATTACAGGACCGAAAACGCTTCATTTACTTGCCATTTCCCACCTCATGTCATTTCCAACCCCAAATCAACACAGCATTTTAATATTTTGAGCAATAAAAAACTATTTATTTAGAAATTAAAATCTAACTGACCATTTGCAATATTTGGTTTTCATAAACTGTTTTAATAAATGTTTAGATCCAAACAAGCCTTTTCACTGGAAAAATACTAAAAGGAATATGCTTCCTAAAAAAATTAAGAAATGCTAGGGAAATAACATCTAATCTAACAGAAAGGAGTTTGTATTTGTTAATGAATTGTATTTTTAAATAGTTTTTTAAAAAATTTTTAAAAATGTGCAGGGAATTTCATTTGGATGTAGATATAACTGAAACGTCCACTCACTCTTGGCTTGAACGGCTGCACATCTTAGGTTCTCATAATGCACAGGAACTTCGTAAGGCTTAATCTAACAAGGGCTTGGAAATTCCTACCTCAGTCCGAATGAACCTTTGATGTGTTTGTTTACAGTGGTGTTTGTTGCTTTTATTACTCCCATTTCAAGATTTCAAAATGAGAATTATTTGTCGTTTTCTATAATGACAGGTATTGGGGAAAAGTAAAGCCCAAATGTCAACGGACAATTTTTCTCTGGTAGGTACACCCACTTGCTCTCTTAGGAGTTGGTATCAACAGAGGGCACCGGGAATGCCGGCAAGTGAGGGGCTTAATGCCATACAATCTCCAACCCCTGTGGACGAGTTGCGGGATATTTCCTATTGTCATTTTTTCTGAAGCCATATAACATGCAATTTCAGAACAAAGGGTAGTACTTAAATTCATTTCTGAGTAGTAAAAGTATTCCTCATCCCGGTGACAATTCCATTATTATCATATAAATTTCATCGAAAGCTCTTGAAATATATACTGAGAAATGAAAGAGGCACTAAATGTGTTGAAATTCACCTTTCAAAAAAGCAGCATGACTGTGAAGGAAGGCCACCTTGGCTAATAACCTGTGGCAGTGCTTCAAAACGATGTAAAATTAAATAAAGACAAACAGGTTGATAATCACCAAGTCATATACGCAAGTCTGGTTACTCCAACCTTTTTTCAAGTGTGTTAAAAAAAAAAAAATCAAACTGCCTTTCAGACCCCTGAGTGTAATCCCAAAGAAGACAACAATGCTTTTAACTCCATTCTAAACAGAGCTAAATGCACAAATGACCAACATCATCTTAAAACAAAAAAAGGATGTAAACATCTACAAAGTTTAAGGTAAAAGCAGTTTTGTAAACAGTAACTGCAGATGACAATGTTATTGTAAAATCACAGTTTCTCAATGTTCTTCGAACTGATCAGGAGGTTCTGGGTTTGGAGCTGTACAGAGTTAATAGTAGTTGCAGCAGGTTTCAGGCGGTTTTCAGTCCTGTGATAATTTACGCGTCAGTAGGTAGGTTATTGGTTTCTTCGACTCTTCTACACACTGTGGATGTTATTCATTTCCCACTTCTGAGTCATTTTACTGGAGTCACAGCTGGCGAGGAACACTTGATGTAGGACGTCGGAACGGTCCAAGCACTTTCCTGAAGGAATGTGGGTGAATCTGTGCAGGCTCTGGAAAACACAGGAAAAGAAGTTTTAAATGTGTACTTTTTTTGATGTCCCTGAGATTAGAAGTCATTATTCGGCTTTCATATGAAGTTAATTCAAATCAGTAGGCTGTCTTTTCATTTTGGTGACGGTTTCCTTTGCGGTGAAAAAACCTTTTAGTTTGATGTAGTCCCACTTATTTTTTCTTCTGTTTCCCTTGCCTGAGGACACATATCCAAAAAAAATACTAAGAGCATGTCAGAGGGTTACTGCCTATGTTTTCTTTTAGGAGTTTTAAGATTTCAAGCCTTACATTTAAGTTTTTAATCTATTTTAAGTTTATTCTTATATATGGTATAAGAAAGTGATCTAGTTTCATTTTTTTTACATGTATCTGTTTAGTTTTCCCAACACAATTTACTTTACAGACTGTCTTTTCCCATTGTATATTCTTGTCCCCTCTGTCATAGATTAATTACTCAAATAGGTATGGGTATATTTCTGTTCCATTACAAAATAGTCATGGGGATGTAAAGTACAGCCTAGGAAATACAGTCAATAATACTGTAATAACTATAATAACTATAGTACAAGGTGGGTACTAGACTTATTGGAGGGAATCACTTTGTAAGTTATATAAATGTCTAACCATTATGCTGTACAACTGAAACTAATATAATATTGGATAACAACCACACTTGAAAAATAAAAAAAAATTTTTTAAAGATAATGGATACTGCAAGCAAAATGGACAGGCTTCAACCAACCAAACATACATCTGACTTTGTATTTCTCAATTGCCATTCTTCGAAGTGCTTTTATTGTTTTATAAAAACATTTTATTTATTTATTTTTAGAAAGAGGGAAAGGGAAGGAGAAGGAGTGGGAGAGAAACATTAATGTGTGGTTGCCTCTCATGTGTCCCCTACTGGGGACCTGGCCTGCAACCCAGGCATGTGCCCTGACTGGGCATCAAACAGGTGACCCTTTGCTTCACGGGCTCGGGCTCAATCCACTGAGCTACACCAGCCAGGGTGCTTTTATTGTTTATACGAATGCATATGACTTATAAGTCACAGTGTACTGTTGGTACCAAATTCAGTGTAAACAAACCAGCATTCATTGTATTTCCCTCCAAATCTATTTCTCTAGTTCCTATTCTGACTAATAACATTAGCTTTTCCAGTCCTCAGGATAGAAGCATTCGTGCTGCACTTTCCCTCCCTCTCTCCCTCCCTTCCTGTTAAGAAGTCACGATATTCGCAATGTCCTTGGCCTGCATCCTTCCATCCCCACTGCACATGCCTCGGGATAGCCCTCATCATCTGTTGTAGGTTTCTTCACATAGTTCAGGGCTTCTCAGATGGGGGTACTCAGATTATCTAACATTCTGTCTGTAAGGTGAAAACTATTTTCATAATACAAAGATCCCATTTGTCTTTTTCATTGTATTGACATTTATACTGATGGTGCAAAAGCAACGGTGGGTAAAAGTGCTGGCCCCCCAGCATAAATTAAGCAGTGACACAAAACTGCTAGTAGTCACGTTCTTCACGGCCACACATGCCCAGTTTTAAAAAAGTCAGTTTCACTTAAGAATGTCCTCGATGAAGCAGAAGTTATTAGTTTTATTAAAACTTGACCCTTGAGTATACTTCAAATATTCAAATATATTGAGTATACTTCAAATATTGCTATTATTCATGTCTTTGTGGAAATAAATGCTCTGATCTTCAAAATTTATGTTGATTTTCTTTTTCCTAACTTGTTATTAAAAAAAAATCAGCACCTGACACATACTCACCTCTTCACAGTAATATACCTATGAATGTTGATGACTGGGAATATTAAGCTGGGTCATAATAACAAACCTGCATAGCAAACGCTTCCACAACAGAGTAATTATAAAAATATTAAATGAGTAAATAAAGTTGAGGGTTGCCAGGTTCTTTCAGTTTGAGGCAGCATTCCCAACTTTGTTTTAAAATGAATTTATTTTAGCCAAGTCTAGACTTTGAAAATTAAAAAATGCATAAAGCAATTGATATGTTGGAATTCTCCATTTGGCATAGGATGCTGAGTATTCACGGCTAAAAGAGAAAAACTGTTCCCTCCCAGAGCGTCAGCTAAATAAGTAAATATGACCTTTAAAGCATGAAACAGGCAACATTCATGGAACTTCTGTATTTTCTGAATAGCAGTAAGGAAGTTGTGAAGGCCTAGCTTTAAGTGTTATTAGTCTGTCTCCAACGCCACCTGCTGGACAACATGAAATATAAACACGGTATTTTTTTATGTTACATCTATTTATCCTCACAGATTTTCCCAGGTTACAGAAATTAGTGGGTCTTCGTGGACACCTTGTGATCTCATTACATGCAATACTGCACCAGAGAATAAAAGCGATGCTTCACTATGGAACAATGAGTCACTAGCGCTCTGGAAAATAAAATGGCTAAATGAGAGGGGAACACAAGTCAATTTGACTGCTGGTTTTAAGATTTATACATCTAAATTCTACATGACAGCTGTTATTAAAACCAAAGAGCATATACTTATTATTTCCTAAGCTGAACTGCAGAATACCTTGAAGTACTGCCATTCCTTAAATTCATTCAGGTTGCAGTGTGTAATCATGATTTTTGATCCATCAGGCCCCTTTGTCAAACACTGGTCATACTGCATGAGTTGATTAGCCTCGTTGATTCGGAAAAGCTATTAAAAAAAGAAGGAAAAAATAACAGGCACCTTCTCTGCTGGTATACAAAAACAAATACACTCAACGGCTATCTTACTTTCCTATAATTTTTTGTATGTTCAGAACCATTAAGTCCAAAGACAGGAAATAAATTCATTCTGATGTGAGCCAAAACCTGTACTCACACCTGAAGGATTACATTCGTTAGCCTTTCAGGTGTAAAATGGGTCATTAACACACATCTATCGTGTACCAACAATGTGAGAAAATAAAAAAGTGATAACAGACCTAACGTTCACAATCTAAATTAAAGGCAAGAAAAGTACATAAAGTAGGAAAATATATACTATTGGCATAACACTCCAGCATACTGAGAGAAAATGTGTAATACTGAATAATGTTTGCAAATGAAATTGTTAGGGAGCTCGGCTTATATAGTTAGAGTCTCACACAAGACTAGAGACAAGATTTGTCTGATTTCTTAGACAAAAATTCTAGATTCTGACTGCTTGTGTGAAAAGCAATACTGCCATTATCCCCTTGTTTAACAGAAAGATTTAGCATTGTTAGTTTCTTCACAGAATGTTTTGACGTTATTACTTTCCCAAACAAACGCTATCACCAAATTGAAAAGCAAAAGAAACCCCATGACCCATAGGCCTGGCAGTCCTCATTGAAGACGCAATTTCAACGTGAGAGGTTACTCACCTGATTCCCTCCCATCCGGTGGCAGGGTCCTAGCTCCACAAAGCCCCCGTTTGTCCTCCCCATGCTATCAATGCAGTAAACGGTTTCGAAGCCTCTGATCTAAAAAAAGGAACCAAGACCAGGAAGGCAGGTAACCGTTCAGTTCTTACTAATTCCTGACACGAGAGTAAAGAGTCCCACAGTGGAGATCTGGGTATGGGTAATGCCAGGTGATTAGTGTATTGTCTGTCTCAGAGGGGTTTAGAGGACGGCACTCATCTTTCAAATAATTTATGGTCTTTAAGTCGATATCCAAATGAGCTCCTTCTGACAAAGGGCATTGGACTATAGATTTTGATGCAATGCTACAGAAGAAAAGAAATTAAAAGACACTCTTGAATACAGTCTCAAGCTCATGATAATTCATGTGAGGGAGAAGCGGACAGTTACCTAACTGCAGTGGTCAGAGACACTGGCCCTGGAGGTCCAGACCACAACTGAGTTTGCCGGGTAACTCCCAAATGGCTACGTGGCACGTTCGGCCGCCGTCTCCAGGAACCCAGGGGGACAAAGTTCTGGGAACCGGATAATGTAAGTGAAAAGCTGACACAGGTTTCCACCTTAGAAATGCGCATTTTGTATAAAAACAACCTTTTTCCTTTTTGGAAATATTATATATCTCAATTATAAATTACCATAGTATTTGGGTAAAATGTTTTACTCATTCAGTCAGTATATACGGACTGAGTACCTGGGACAATATAAGAGCTTTAGAAGATACAAAGAGAAGCAAGTCTCCTGAGGACCCTCGGGTCTGTAGGGAAGCTGAGGGCTAAGAGTCAGTCAGGACTGAGGGGGGATGAACACGTGGAGGAAGGAGCCTCTCCTGCACCCATGGAGCAGCTGGTGGGGGCTTACCCTGGAATGTGCAGCGAGGACAAGGGGAAGTACAAGGTGCCGGGGACACAATGGGAAGAGGTTAAACCAAAGACATAGTCAGAGTGAGACTGTAAAGGGAAGGCAGAAAATTCCACCTTTATTTACTTCTGCATTTATTTACTCATCAAATATTAAGGGAGTACTGTGCCAGGTAGATTGTAGGCTCTGATATACCTGTGAACAAAATAAAGGTCCTTGCCCCAGTGAGCTTATATTCTAGGGAAGGAAAGACAGAATAGAAGGCAAAACTCTAAGTGGTATGTTAGTTAGAAAGGAACAGGTATTTATTCCCTGGCTGGTGTGGCTCAGTGGATCGCATGCTTGTCTGTGAACCAAAAGGTCGCAGGTTTGATTCCCAGTTACGGGGTGCGTAAGAGGCAACCACACATTGATGTTTCTCTCCTTCTCTCTCTCCCTCCCTTCCCCTCTCTCTAGAAATAAATAAATAAAATATTTTTTTTAAAAAAGAGAAAGGTGCCATGAACAGAAAAGAAAAAAAGCAAGTTTACGGGGTGTGTGTCTAGGAGTGTTGGGGGTAGCAGGGTGGATCTCTGTGAGAAAGTAACATTTAAGCAGACTTGAGGTATACATATGAGTTAGCCACACACGCAGAGGGAAACACTCCAGGCAGAGGCAACAGCAAAGGCTTCCCGCATTAAGTAAGGAGGTCGGAGGGGCTGGACTAAGTGAGGAGTAGTGGAAGCAGGTGAGGCTAGAGAGGAATGGGGCTGGACATGCTGGCCCAAGAGGGCGCTAGAAAGGACTGCCTTCCCTCCAAAGGAGCAGGGCTGTCACTGCGGGTTTCTAACACAGGAGTAACAGGACCCCTTCAAAAAGGTCACTCTGACTGCTGTGTTTAGAACAGGATGTAGGAAGGCAAAGGTAGCCTCAGCGAGATGTGGTGGCTTAGACCAGAGTAAGAAAGGGTTGGAGTCTGCATCTAAATGTAAAGTGAGAGAGAAGGAAAGGATTCAAAATAGACTGCACAGCTTCGGCCCGAGCAGTCTGGAGAGGGGAGACAGGGAGGTCAGTGCGGGATAAGGTGAGTGTGAAATGTGTATTAGACGTTCAAATGGAGATGCCAAGCAGGCAGTTGGATATACTTGTCTGAGCTCTGGGGGTTGACTTAGGTTGAAGGTAGAAACTGGAGTCACTGCTCGTAGATGGTTTTAAAGCCATGAGACTGGACAAGGTCACCGAGCGAATTCTCTTCTTTTACATAGAAGGCAACTATACTAATTAGGTGTTCTCGGAGGTTAAAAGATGATCAAAAATGGAGTCTGAACTACCAGGGGCTATGGTCTCGTAGCACACAGAAGTGAAACAAGTGTACAGGAAAAAAGGCAGTAAAACAAGAGGTGCAGAGAGTAGCAGAGTGTCCTTGGTTGGCTTCTATTCCCAAACTTGAGAAGTTGGAATTCTTTCGGAACGGATCCTGTCTTCTTTTTTCCATCTGTGTTTTTCTCATTCAGTCCCACAAAACAATCCACCCGGTGGTGGCTCCAAACATACATCCTTAGACGCTATCTCGGGCGTGCGTCCCGGGTGTCAGTATCATTAATACACAGCTCACCATCTACAGGATGGCCCCGCCCGGGCCATTCGCAAGTCCAGAACATCAAGAGAGAGCCTGCTGTCCTCACTTGTTATCTATCCTGAGCGCAGATCAAATCATGCTGCCTTTCTGTTTAAAGCCCTCGTATGATTTTCCATGACACTTAGGATAGCAGGCCCCCTCCTCACCTGCCTGCCACTTCACCCGATTTACTCTGCTCTTTTCTGCTTATCAAACATGCAAAGCATTTCCTGGCTCAGAGCCTTTCAAGTCACCATTTTCTTTACCTGGAACACTTTCCGGGCTCTTCATTATTCGATCTCAGATTATAAATGTCCTCTCCTCAGAGAAGCCTCCTCTACCCAGTCCCTATGTCTTCTTGAACATCGACTGCTTATTTCCATTACAGCCCTTACCTCCACCTAGCATCATCACAAACACGTTTTCCCTGGTTTTTTTTTTGTTTTTGTTTTTGTCTCTCATCCACTAGCATGCAAGGTCTCTGAGGAAAAGGACCTCATTCGCCTTGTTTTCTGTCTAGAAGAGTGACTGGCACATAGTAGGTCCCCAACCAGTATTTGCTGGACACAAAATTAAATAAAAGAACGTAGAATGGAAATTTCATGGTATGTTTAGTATAATTATGAGGTAGCTCCTGCAAGGGTGGATGAGTGAGAAATGCTCCCACTTACAAAGGAAAGTTTGAAGAAAGGACAACGCAGATCAATGCCATTGATTTTAATTACTTTCAATTACCGTTCATTGACTCCTTCACTTGGCAAGCATTGTCTGAGTGCCTCCTGCCTAGGGGGGCCTCTGCGTTAGTTCACTGGGACACAATGGTGAACAAGCACTTACAGACCAGCTGAGAGAGGGGTGGTTTTGTGTTACGAAAATTCACGAAAAAATCACAGTACTGAGACTCTCTGATGGGAGTGGGAAAGAATAAAAAAGGCTTTTCAGGACTGGTGATCTCCACATTGAGAGCAATAGGGTAAGTTGGAATTAGCCAAGGAAGGGAGTCAGAGGGGAGGAAACAGAAGCGGCAGGAGCTGGCGAGAGAGGACAGTGTTCCTTCCCGACTAGGAAGACCCACATGCAAAGGCTGAGAGGAGGGGACGTGGGGCCGGGTATCAGGACAGTTGTCACTGCCTGGTGGAAAGGAGGGGGAAGTTACCAGACAGTTTTTACCCAAACTTTCCTCCAAGAATTCTTCTCTTTCACTCACTTCCATCTCTCTCTGCCTTCCCCCAAACTCGGTCTCCAAACACACACACTTGGAGATCTGAATACTGCTGATACTTACTTCTCCCCAGTCAACATTTTTGGGTGGCAAAGGGTAGTGTGAGGTGATGTCATACGCAATTTCTTCCATGAACCATTTGAAACTCTTGCAGTTGTGATCTTCTCGAAATTTTTTCAGCTCAGAGATGTCCCCATAGGCTAACGCCTTTGATTCAGGACGACTAGCATAGAAGTAGTCTTTGTACTCATCCCACCAAACCTCCACAACTCTGACATAATTCTGTGAAAAAGAAAGTGACTGCCATGAGACAAATAAAAATATTTGTAACATCATAAAGAGCTTATCTTAGACATAGGGAATATGACCAACAGGAAACAAACTTATTTCAGTAATTCCACCACGAATGCAGCTGAGCTAGTGACTAGAGTGTGTCGACAGCCAAGGATAAAATCATCACGCATGTTCAACTAAAGAGTGACAGACACAGACTCTTGGCTGCGAGAGCATATCCAGCCTCAGAGAATATACTGCATCCTGCTTCTACAGGAAGAAGCGGATACCTAGGGAGGGTTTATGACTGGCCGACTAGACGCCGATACTCCTCCCAGAACTATCTCCATACTACTAGTATACGTAGGGAAAAATCCCATTTCAGAAACCATCACGACAAACAATAGCTCTGTTTAATGCAACACGTTTTTGTAAGTGGCTTTGTTCATCTTCTTACCACCATAATAGGATCATTTCACCATAACCCGGAATCAACTGGGTATTTTCCACAGTTAGTGCAAATCAGTCGACATTGTGGTAACTGGCAAAGATTTAACTTCTAAGGTTTTACTGAATGCTGCCTGTAGGCATACATATAGATGGCAGATTTAGTACATGCTTAGTCTAGCCCCTTGGCCTTCTCTGTCATGCATACGCAAACTTCATGGATAAAGGGCCAGAGTGTAAGCATTTGGGGCCTAGTGGGCCTACAGCCTCCGTTGCAACTACTCAACTTGCTGAAAAGGTAGCCGTAGGCAATGTATACACAAATGGGTGTGGGCTGTGCCCCAATACACCTTGATTTACTAAAAAGGGCTGGATCTGGCCCATCGGCTATAGTAGTCGACCCTGTTTTACATCAGCAGTAGGAAAACCTAGTGTTCTTGTTACATATTTTTCTGGACTACAAGATAACTTTGAAAGGATGAATATGCTCTTGTAAAAGCCAGTGGCTTCAAGACAGTTTGAAGCTGCAGTATCCTAAAAAGAGCATGAGATATTATAGCTAAGTATTTTGAATCCTTGTAAAGCCATCCAAAATTAGACATAGTCCATGTCTTCTAGATACTAATGAATGTGAAGAACTAAGCATATATGCATAGGGTTACAGCATCAAAAATAAGAAAACATTTGTTTGGGGTGGAGGGGGCCAGAGAGGCACCATGGGGGGATGCTGGATGGCTCAATCGAGAAAAATGGTTAGTTAGGTGAGAATCAAATAGGGGGCAAGCAGAAATGCAAATGAAGAGTCACAAGTCAAGGTGCATTTGGACTCCTCCAAGTGGTTTTCCATAAATGGAATGCAGGGTTCAAAGGGAAAACTTGCCTCATTTTCCTCATTTTAGTATGAGAATCATCATAGTCTTTACCTTATGGTGCGTTGTAAAAATTAAAAAAACTTATGGAAAGCATTTAGATTTGTGCCTGGTACCTAGTAGGCAATCAACAAGGGTTAGCAGTTATTGTTATTTATATTTTATATGAGAGGCAGCAAAAGGTTTTAAGCAGGTAACAGACATCAGATTTAATTTTCAAGGGAGTATCGCTGGTGGGAGTGGACGATGGAGAGAAGGACATGAAGTTGATGGCAGAGAGCCACATGGGAGGCTGTTTAATATCCGTGGGAGAGATCTGAAGACCGGCACTAAGCACAGTAAGCAATGGACTTAAGAGGTATGTCTAAGGTAGATTTATCAGGGCTTCGTAAGGTGAGAGGTGAGTTACACAACTCTAACATGCCCCCTACGTTTCACTCATGGGAGAACAGAGAATTCACGGGAGAATAGAGAATATGGGAAAAGGAATCATTTTTCAGGAAAAGTTTAAAAGTTTGACTATGTTGACATTGAAATATCTAGGGGGATAATTTTAGAAGACAACTGATTACGGTCTGAAGCTCAGAGAAGACAAATGGGCTGGGGAAGCTGACCTAGGCCATTGGCACTCTGGTGACTGAAGTGCCTGGCGCCAACATTGGAGAAAAGAAGGTGCCCGGCACATCTGGGGCACTCACTGAGGGCCTGCTGAACAGGACATCCACTGAGTAGTTTTCATGAGAGCTACATTACATTTTTAGAGTGGGTGAGTATTTCCTTCTCCTCTTTTCCTTTTCCCATCAGCATAGAATCATCTGCTTGAATCACCTGACTTTCATCAGCTCTTCACGATGGTGGATCTGACTCAAAGGTCAGGTTCTTTTCCTGCAGTGGCAGTCAGGTCGGGTGTTGATTTGGTGCATTGTTGTTTCTATGTGGGGATGCTAGTCTCACCCCCTGTTGTAGCTGGGGCGCTAGTTCGTCCCTTCTAAGATAATTTGGCCAGTTAGAAAGCTCTGTGTTTGTTTGTAAAGGCTAGCTACCTCCACCTCCATCACCTATTCCCCTTTTAGGAACTGTCCCAAGTTGTATCTACCGCCAATAACCATCTTCCTTCTGCCCTTGACGTGGCTAAGGACTCCAGGCAAGGAAGGGCACCAGAGTTAGAGGGTCCCAGAACTTAGACACTTTAAAGTTGTGCTGTCAAGGACAGGGGCCGGCAGCCTCCAAGCAAAGGAACATCTCGCCTCTCTTGGAAGCTTCCCTGGTTTGTCCTTGGTCTGAGGGACAAAACACATGAATCTTTTGCAAGCACTGTTCAAAATTTGCTTTTGCCTACTACAAAAATTCGATATGATTAATTTTTTTAAGGCAACAAAGTAAACCCCACCATCCAGCACAGTACATTCTGGGAAAATGTCTGTAGTACATGTTGCTGTGAAATTAGGTCTTGCAGGATACAGCTGTTTGCCATTTTTATGTATTTAAAATAAATATATATATTAAAAAAACATTTTACTCATTTGTGACTCATGGAAGCTGATATTTTTTCCTTTCCACTGCTTTCCTACAGGGTGTCAGTGCTTTTTGAATTTATCTGCATTGTCCTCGTGGAGAACATTCAATACGGACTTCTTACTCCGAGTGGGATACAATGAAAAATCTCAAAGAACAATAAGATGTTTCATGAATAAGTCTAGCCTAAGGTACACGTGAGGCCGTGTTGGATTGCTTAAGAGATGTTCCCATTCAGTGAGCTGATATTCACTTGACTACCACAGCATGTGGTACATACATGTCAGTTCCCTAACCTTCTCCACTTCCAACCAAAAGACTTACCTTCAGAGTCGGAGAAGACCCAACATAAACGGGTGGAGGATTCCCTTGCCAGCCCTCAAGACGGTAGATATGTCCCACCCGAGAACAGGGGACAAACAGTAATTTGCCACCACACTGCCATATCTGTCAAGGAAAATACATATAAAAGTTGTTTCAAATGCCAAAATAAATTACAGCTGAAAATTCATCTTATAACTGGGAGTCTGAAATCTTTATTAGATACGGCGTCCACAGGGATTTATTAACTAAACAAATCTTACAGTTACTTGCTTGTTTTCTAAACTCATATAATACCAAAGGAGGCAGTAAGGAAAGCAGTAATATGCTGCTGCTTACGAGCCTCCTCCTATGTAATGGCGGCTGCAAGCAAGCCTTTTCCAATGTAACCTTGTCAAACTATGCAGAGTCTCCATTCCTAACATCATTCATCATTTCCATTGCTAATATATTTTCCAACTGGGTGATTATTATAATAATCTCCTGCCTGGCTTCTTCACCTCTGGCTTCTCTCTCTTCAATGCTATCCTTATTTATAGCAAGCAATTATTCTAGCCAAAGAGGAGCTTTGGGTCATGTTATTCCCTTGCTTAATATCGTCAATGGGTTTCCACTGCTTATCAAATTAAGTAAAAATCTCTTAGCTCAGCATGAAAGGCTCTCTTCAATATGGTGCTAACGAACCTGTCCACTTTATCTTCTTGATGTCCCCGTCTCATTCATGCTGTCGGATTCTGCCCAAACTGTGTTCCTTACTATATCCCGAACACATCATGTTTCACCGTTGGACCTCTCCCTATTCTACTTGCTTGGAAGACTCCCTGCCCTGCCTTTATCTCTGCTTATTGACGCCATGCCCGTCTTTCTCGTTCTGCCTCCAACTCCACCTCCAGCAGGATGCTATTTCTTAATCACACCAACCAAATGGCATTCTACCTTATCATCATACCATGAATTTGAGTATCATTCTAATCTCTTATTGACTGTGAGTTCCTTGAGAGCAAAGACCGAGTTATTCTCCTTCCTCACAGTACTAAGCACTGGACATTTAAGACAAGGTAGTGCGTATTTGTTTAACTCAAACTGTGATATACGGTAGGTTTTTGTCTCTCTTTTGGGAAATGGGGCGTGGAAGGCATTATGCTCCAGTGATGGGGGCGCTGCAGAAAGGCAGCTCCACGGTCAGTCTGAGGACGCAGAGTCGTCATGGGGATCTGCTTCTGCCCTGAAGCACGTCCTACAGTAATAAAGGGTAACTAGGCCAGGGGATGGTCAAATGTGGCCCCAACACATGCAGATTCTCCAAAGGGCTTCTATAACAAAAGGCTCCAAGTACAGAAAGCCTCAGACAGGAAGTGAGGAGGTGTGTTTTATGGCTGAAGCTTGCTGGCCTCAGTTTTACAACGGAGCCATGTAAACGTGTAGTAAGTCTGGAGCTTGCACTCTGCCCTATTGTCCTTCAAAGGCATACATTTTTGCTAGTCATTCCTTATAATTTAGAGAAATGCTTTTAGTAGTTATTCCACCCCACCCCCACAAAGAACCCCGCCTTATCCGAAAGTCACAAAAGTCAGCCACTACTTAGAAAACATCATTTGTTTAAATGAACTGTTACCTTGTATGAGATCTCAAAGTTTTCACCGCCCCAGATCTGGAGACCTGGATCATACAGACCCAGTTCAAAGAAGAACTCTCGTTCAATGGCAAATAATCCACCAGCCATGGCTGGGGACCTAAAAAAAGAAACACTTCAGTAACTATTGAAGACAACCCCCTTCACCAACAGACAGCAAGCTTTTTTGGAATGCAGTCTAACTAATGCATAGAGGGGACAGAATGATGGCTAAACATTAAGAAACTATAAAGCTTTTGCAAAACGATCTTTTCATATTTCCTTAATGAATTTACCAAAACTTCTCATTGAAATTGAATTATAGAGCTCATTAAAAAGTAGAGCATCACATCATTTCACCATTAGAGGGAGCCTTGGTTCTTTTGTTGATTTAAATATTAAGCTTTTAGATTTAGTCAAAGTAGAATTTTCTCTTTCACAACTAAAAATCCTAAGCCACTCAAGTCCTGGTCTGCTAACTGCTCCCACAATGATTCACGAGTCATTATGGGATGGGCAAAACTGTACACAATGGAAGCAGTCTGTCATTTTTAAATTTTATAGCTTCAGGGCTTGCCAAGTGAGGGTGTAATTCATCTCAGAACACAGTCCATTCAGAGTTTGCAAATGTAGCACAGAAATGACACGGAAGAAACAGACTGAGCTATTTACTAGGCTAGGAGGCAGGACTGCTAACTGGTAATCTGTAGGGCTTCTTGAATGGAATCTTGAATTTGGTACTTTTTAGGGACAAGGGAAAAAACATTTGGTAGCTTTTTAGGGACAAGCCACTCCTGTCATTAGAAGTGAGAGGAGAATAATTAACATTCTGTTGCCTGTGTCCCCCACGCTGAACAATTATTATTAATTCATCATGATTCTTAAGGAGATGCCTCCATTAGAGTACCTTCTACATCATCACCTATCTAATATTCCATTTATCACTAATTCCGCTTAATTCTACCTTGAAGATATATTTTGAATCTGTCCACCTCTTCCCGACTTCACCACACTGCCACTGCTTGGACTGCTGCAGTAACTTCATAACTTGTGTCCTTAGTTCTATTCTGCCCACACCCAAGTCTACCTGCCCAGCAGGCAGAGGGGACCCAACATGGGTCCCCTGCTGCCAGCCTCTCTCCACTCTGAGGCTCAGCTGGCTCCCTCGTTCTGAGTTCTTCGCTGCTCTCCTGGTGCCTTGAACTTGCCATACTCCCTTCTGTTTCAGGGCCTCATCTGTGCTGTCCACTCGCCCGAAATGTTCTTCCTCCTCCTCCACAGGGTTGACTCCTTATCCTTCAGGTCTCAGCTCCAGCGACACTTTGGCAAGGGGGCCAGTCTGGATCTTCCAGGCTGGATGAGGCATTTCTCTTCACACCACTTATTGCGGTTGCTATTCCAGAGTTATTTGTGTAGTTTTCTGTTTAATTTCTGTCTCGTCCACTATATTTTAAGTATCACTAGGTAACTGATCTTTTAAAAACTTATTCCCAGGAAAAACTGCCTGGCACATAGTAAATGCTCATTAAATATTTGTCGAGTGGACAAATAATGAATCAAGTAATATATTCAATGTTAAACAAAAATCACATTGTGGCCAAGTTATTCTCTTATTCCCTTTCTTCTTAACACATACTGCCTAACTCACAGAACATTAGCACTATTACATTTTTGGCTATATTTCTTTGTCATATTTCTTTAACTGCTCCTTAAAATTACTCTATTATAACTTTGCCTTTTTGATCTTTAAATACATTCCCACTTACCTCAGCATATATTTGAAAATGAATCTTAACATGAAAACCAGTGAGTCTTTTAAAGAGAAATTTTCCTTAAATTTTTCTAGCCCACTGGGAAAAATTTTCTTTACTAGCTGATGGAATTGTCAGAAATAAAGAATATAATCAATACCTCTTTTTTTCCTCCTAGAATTATGTTAGTCAGGTAAGCGAGTAAGCAGTAAGTTCCTGGACTATTTTGAAAAATAACTTCAAAGAGAAATTTGGAAAATGTCAAATTAAGCTTAAAGTTCTATAATTTCTTTATGTTTGCCATCATGACATGCCCAAATCCCACCAGCATTTGCATGACATTGGAAACACCTTCCAAAAACAGAGTTCTAACATTATCAATAGTATAACAGGGAAAGAGAGACCAAAAGCAGAACCATAAGATCGGAAACATGAAATTAGACATATTTAGAAGCCTATACTAACATTTGACAAGCATTTCCTTTGGAGTCACTCCTTTGGGATACAAATGTTCCGGATAAAGGACCCCAAAGAATACAACAGCATACATTGTTCTATTTGAAGAGCCGCACCAGGGGACAGAAGCTGATTCTGGAATACGGTTTCATTTTAATCAAGTGCTCTTCTGAGAAGGAAGCAATAAAGGAGCCTAGGTAGCATTTGCCAAAATCCTGTATTTTTATTCACCAGATATAACTGATATAAAATTAGTATGTAAGAGTTAGCATGTAAAATAAAAGGAAGAACCACCCCCCCAAATCTCTTGCTATTGCTTTTACTGCTAACATAATACCCAATGCATTAAAGTGGATATTAAACTTGAATTACAAGTCATTTACGCATTGTAAATTTACAGAACGATTGTTCTTTTTTCTCTTGTATTTGGAATTAGTGCCTTATAATATTCCCCCTTTCCTCCAAAAAGTGGAACCTGCATTTAGGGAGAAAACAATCACAAAGAAGCTAATGTGAATTTAAACTGAAACAGTGCAGGGAAAGAAGTCCTCAGAATCTAAACAACATCTACAGTTTTAATAACAAGTGTTTTGGCTTAGCAAGAAGTTAATAGGTTAGCAGCAACAGGAGAAAAGAAAACATGTAAGTGATTTAGTGGTTACCGATATGGTTCGGTTTTTGTCTTTCTCATTCTCTTCTCCTGAGGGGTCAGAGGCACCCGTTTCCAGAGCATACTCCAATCCCATGCTCCTCGAGCATACCCATCTTCGTCCCCACCCCCTTGGGGCACAATTTCGTACGTGTTGCCACTTATGACATCTATGATCGGCACAGTGCAAATGGTTCTGCATGGTGGTGATGATGGCAGCCAAGATGAAATGGAAGGGTGTGTATGGACCCACATATAAATACAAGTACATGGGGAAGGAAAAAAAAGCACTTAGATAAACATTCCAGGTAAGAAAATAAAGGAGTAATGTTTACCGATAAGGCTCAGTTTTATGTTTTCTTTTGGCCTTTTCCTTGTGGCTTAGAGGAATACGTTTCCATAGTAAACTCCAGTCCCAGGCCCCTCTGGCAAAACCATCTTCATCCCCACCTTGCTGTGGTTCAATGGAATAATCATTCCCATCTATGTAATCTATTAGAGGCACAGTACATGTAGTTCTGAAACATTTACAGAAAATGAAAAAGCATTTAAGAACTCAAAACTGACTAGTTCGGCATGCCTCGCTCTATTTTCTCGTTGTCATTGATTTAAATTTTTTTTTTTGTTTTTGGTTTGTTTTCTGCACTAGGGGACTTCAACATCTAATGGGAAGTAGAAGTAAATGAATGTTCTATAAAAGTCAAGGAGCCTGCTTTCACAAGGAAAAGATAGAGAAGACTTATCCCTCAGCTTGCAGACAAATATCAGGGACAAAAAGCCATGTCTTTTAGCTTAATAGTGTTTTCTCATTTCCACATTGGTCCTACCTACAGGCAACTTTTTCTTGGCAGTTTTTTATTGTTCACAAGATTTTCCTGCTTACTACTTTCACTCCTTAACCCTCCATTATAAAACAAGTTTGTGTGTGTGTGTATGGGGGGTGCACACCTTTATGCATGTGTCTGTATAAAAAGATAATACCCGCTCTATTTTTAGCAGTTCTCCCAATTCTTTGTTGCTTTCCATTTCTTTGGGAGCAGTTATTATAAAAATCTGTTTCTGTACTTCTTTTTCTTGATCTTTTTTTCATATCCTGTTCTATTGCAAAAAAAGCAGCTTTCATTACAAAAAAAAAAGAATTCTGTATTGTATTCTTGGTGAGGAAAAAAATCCCTTAAAACCTAAAGAACTCAGGTGTAGCTTGAGAATTTGGAGCAAAAAATAACATCCATTGTATCTTTCCTGACTTCAGGAAAATGCTAGTACTATACGACTAATTGGGTGCAGAGTCAACTCTGCAAAGATAATTCGGTCCCCTGCTTGTTCCAGAGCTCATCTTATCAAGATGAGAGGAAATGCATTTGCTAAAATGGAGGTGGCAGCGTTTCATAGTCACGTTGAGGTGTTTTTTAGATATTTAGAAACCAAGGACAAGGGGAAATACACGGGGCTTAAAATTTTGATATGGTGGAAGTGGATTTGAGAAAGCTGTGTTATTCCCTCTAGAATAGTTCCCGCGGGACAGTTGACGGTCACTGTGGGGTGTGTGAGACTGCCAGGAAACCCTGTGAAAAACCACTGCTTCCCCAGAGGACAGCCAGTCTTGGAGAAGGTTTTCTCTCTTTCCTCACTTCTCACGAGTCTCAGATTTCTTAAGGAAGGGTGTAGCGTTAAGGTGTCCTAGAGAGATCTCGGTTTGACAGCTTATTAGCTGTCTGATTTGGGGCAAATTAATTAACTTCTCCAAGCCTCAGTATCCTCTTCAGTACAATAGAGATAATAATGCCTATCTCGCAGGAGTGCTGTGAGGATTACACCAGACACATGAAAAATGTTTATTACAGGCCTTCACAGTAAATCCTCTGATGATTAAATCTTCCAAGGTCTTTCTCTGACACATGCCTCTCACCCCAGGGTGATGTCTCATCTGCCTAGATTCTGAAATAGACCGAATTCTGGACTAAAAGCAAAGGAGGCTTTTGGAACTGCGAGGGGAATGCTGCCTTCCCTTGCTTCAGATATTTCTGTAAACTTCATGGGGATCACATTTCTATGGTATAGTTGCCTGTTTCTAAACTTTAAAGTTTCTAGGAACCCCAAACTCTGGCACAAGTAACAACGGGTCCTTGAAGTGATAATTAAAAAGGACACCAAAAGCCCCAATAGTTAGAATTTCAAACATTGCTCCTTCAAACCTTTGAAACCGTTGCCATGGCATAGAAGGAGCAATTAATAATTACTCTTAGCTGAAATAATTACTCTTAGAGTTAGCTTTTGGAGCTGGAGGAAGTGTCTCAACCACAGATCATTCTTGAATCAGACACCCTGGGCTTATCCCGAGCGTCCAGCTGCCTGCATCGGAATCGGCCCCAAGTACCAGTCTACCCCACCCCAGGAAACAACTGGCAGCGTGATAGTGCTCCAGACAGAGCACTTGACAGACTGCACGGACCTGGAATCAGAAGAATGAGAATGTTATGTGTCCTTCTAGAACGAGGGTTACTTTTCAACCAGGAAAAGCGAAAAAGCAAGGTGATGCTGTTACCTGTCCTTAGAAATGGGAGCTATGAGTGGGGCGTACCAGTTAACCGCCACCTCGCAGTGGGCGTCAAGGTATATCAGAACCTTAAAAGGAGAAACAGAGGCAGGGTGAAAGAGCACTTATCTGTGGTACATCATATATTATGCACAATTTAAAATTAGCTGCTCTAAGTTAGCATTAGAGTCAATTTTGACATTAAAGTTTTTTTCTGTTTAGGCTCACATTTTCATTTCAATCTAAAAAAAAGAGGTACTTAAAATGTATATGATCGTTTAGTTATCAAATCCAAAGTGATGATATTGTAGATGTCAATAGCATGAAATGTTTCCTACCTGTCCAAGTTTAGCCTTCTGGGCACCAATACTTCGTGCTTGAATTAAACCTTCCCTCCTCTCATTTCGAAATACCTTCACTAGGCCATTCCACAGCTTAATATAGTCATCTAATTTTTCCTTTAAGTGTTCTGTGAATAAAAATTCAATCAGCATTATACATTTTATTTATATATATAACCAATGAAACTATTATTTTTCTCAAGAAACAGGGTGAGGGGAAGGTGCTTTAGACAGTCAGTGATTTTACACAGACCAGACTAATCTGGTCTGTGTCAGAGAGAAGAAAGGCGAAGGTTATTTTTAAGTTAAATTTCGAGCTTAATATGCCTACAGAGAACTGGTGAGCCTGAGAATAATCAACCATCTCTCCAAACATTAAATAAATTTTGACTATGTCAATGACATAAAAACACAAACTTTTTAAATTAAAAATTAAAATTCACATGCTAGCCTCATATCTACAAGCTTTCAGGCATATTTTGTTTGCTTTTGGCAGAAGCAAGAGTCCAAGATTTCTGAAGACACGTTGTATGACTTCTTTGGAATCCACAAAGGACACAGGTAAACATTGGCTTCTGGGCCACCTTTCAGAAGCACAGCCCGTGTCCAGGTTGTAGTCTTGGTGTAATAAATATACTTCCCATCACGCTGGCAAAAATATAACCCAGAGATCCCATTTTCTTTGCATTTGAAGCATCAACAAAAGTAGGTATGTATGTATTAATGTGTGAATTAGTATTCACATATTAATATAAATATATAACATTCATAATACATACATAAATATTTGCAATTTGGTAGAGAAAATTCGTGTTATAAAAACAAGATACGTTTGCAGAATGTATCTTTTTCCCATCTTGCCTTCCCGGCTGCAAGAGAACAGTTTTTGTTTGTATCCCTACGAGCCTTTGGCATTTGGCCATCACAGCAGCTCCTGGGTCATTAAAGGTGTTTCTTGTGGACACAAAAATTATTTTTAAATTGTTTAAAATTTTGGCCCACAAACACGAAAGCATAGCTGTATTTAGTGGTTAAATGGGCAAATCAGACTGTACTTAACACTTTACTAATTTTTAGGGAACTTATAAATGACCAAGACACCCACACAGGATATTCAACGTTGAGAACAAAACAATTTTGCTTTTTCTATTCTGGCATCCAGTTTTAATGACAATTATAAAGAAAATCCTCATGATAATTATATTCCCTCCCCCCCCAAATCTAAGTAATTTTCACTTTCTTAAAAAGCTCTTACCTTCCTTATTACAGCCCAATATAGTCCAAGTTTTTCTAAGCCCCTTTTGAATTGTACAAAGTGCTTTTTTGGATACGTAACTTAAATAAATCATTAACAAATTTTTATGGCCAGAAACAAGCTGATGGCCTGTTCTTCAAATTTAGGTGTTTAGTAAAGGTGGCCCCAAAGGGAAGTTGGTGAGTCAAATGCCTTCTGGCTGCTTTGGAACCTCACACTGTGGCAGACTGTACTAATGTTCAAGATATTCACTGCCCTTCCTTGGGGGGTGATTATCCTCCCCAACCCACTGACGTCAGGCTGAGCCACGTGACTTGCCCTGGCCAATGAGAAGGGGGCGGAGATGACTTGAGGTAGTACTTGTAAGCAGAGCTGTTCAACTCCCACCAGTGCTTCACCATGTCCTTCTTTCTCTCTGCCTCTTAGGCAGGTAATGTCCGAGATCAGGCTTCTGCTCTGCCAGCCTGGGCCCTGCAGCGAAGATGCAGGATGGAGCAGAGCTGACCAGGAGGGAACATGCAGCATGAGCAAGAGGACCGCAGTGTGAAGGAAAGAACCCTACGATAGCCCTTGGTCGATAGCCCTTGGTCGTTATATGAGAGTGTGGGTTGCATTTTGCCCTCACCCCAAGCAGCCTCAGCTGGTGATGCACACACGAACAGGGGTGTGCTCTGTTAAAAGGCTCCAAACCTTGTTTTGAGAGGATGCTCTAATTTCTAGAAACCCAAGTATTACAAGCAGCCAGCTCCTTTGTGAGGATTCAATGTACATGAGCAAATGATTTTATCTCTAAAAGAAAACTTGTAACTCATAGTTCTACTTTCTGAATCCACTGGGGGGAAGAACACACCAAATTTTCACTCCAGGCAGATTTACCAAGACTATGTACTTTTACTCAGGATGGAGCTGACAGATTGTAAAGTAGTTCTGAAATTGGGAAAACGAGTGAAAGATCCCTGTGTTTGTGTACTTATGAATGCTGTAAGCTAAGCAGATCCAGCAAGTGGTTAATTTTAAAATATGTTACAAGAGACTAAATATTAGAGGTACGTAACAACAAAAGGTCTGATCACAAAAACTCAAGTAAAATGGACAAAAAAAGTAAGTCCAAAATTCCATTCTTCTTTTCTTAGGGCCAAGCAATTACTTTTGGATGGCAGATACCTTTTGGTGTGCCATCATATTTTTTAAGAATATGCTAAGATTTTGCTTGTGTTAAATAGGATAGGGCTTCTTAAAATCAGAAAAAAATCATAGACATGGGAGTTTTCAGTCATTTTTATAGATTTAGGTTTTTCTAAATCTAAAGTATTTTTGGTATCAACAATATCATGTAAAACATTTTAAATATAAGATGGAGCAAAAGTAAGGTTACAGTTGTGAGTATATGAAACACAGAGTTTATGCTTTATTAATTATTATGTTATTTTCCATATGAACAACTGTAAACATACTTTTGCCCCACTCTGTATTTATCTTGAGACAGGAAGTGTGTTATCTATTTTTTTATTGTTACAGATCGTTATTTATTTATTTTTAAAGAGAGGGGAAGGAAGGGAGAAGGAGAGGGAGAGAAACATCAGTGTGTGAGAGAAACATCGGTTGACTGAGCCCCACTGGGGACCCGGCCACAACCCCGGCATGTGCTCTGACAGAGAATGAAACCAGCAACCCTTGGCTTTGAGGGACAATGCTGAACCAACTGGGCCATGCTAGCTGGGGCAGGAATAGTGTTTTTAATAAATACATTCCTGTCACAGAAAACTGCAACCCAGGTAAGATGTCTAGGCTAAAGGAATTTGATATGACTAAAAAAGTTAAAGTTATGCAATTTCTAGTGTAATTAAAAATGATCAGTTGGAAAAAGTGATTAGTTAAACAAAGACAAAGGGTAATAAAGAAAACAGACCACATTCCTATTTATTCTCCATGCTAACAAATGTCTGCGAGTTCAAGATCTGGTCATGTCCTTGCATAAACAGTAGAGATTTATCCAGACTGCAAGAATTCTAACTTAACTTTTGGAGGAAACTTTTGTAAAGCCATTTCAAATGGTATTTTCATGTTACTTATGTTCTGTCATATAGTCAGTGGTATTACTACTTGTACACAAAAATTGTCTGCAAACTTATTTGAAAAAAGCAAATATCCTGTCTTTAGCCAAGTTTCAAAGGATTCAATTTAGCTTTGTGACCAGCAAAGAAGAATAAATACCCAAATCTGGGTTTCAGCCTCACATTTTTATTCAGGATGCTGGTTTAGAGTCTGAGGGACAGCATTATCTATCTTTTTATAATCATGTCATTAAGAAGATATATTCAGCTTACAATAATTTATCTATTTGAAGAAAAAAATGTTAACTTAAACCCACTTATCTGGAAAATCAATGCTCAATTTCTCTCTTACCAAGCTGAACCAAGACTAACCAGTGCCTCCCTACATGCTATAATAGCTACCTCCTTAAAGAAAATAAAAAATAAAATACAATGTCCTTGTATGCAATACATGAAATCAAATACAGAACAATATAAACTTCAGTAGGTACTTTCTATTATAAATAAAAATAGTCCATGGCCTCTGGTCAAAGTGTATCATCGTTAAAAGGCAAAATACAGGCTATTAAATATGTATATGGGTTTCTGTGTGACAAGTATGGATGGAGCAACAGGGGCCATTACAATATACATGCATATTTTTTTCAGTCTTTCAATAAATTACCTCCATGATTAAATTTTTGCAAAATCCAAGGCCCCCCAAATTGGTATAGTATAAAAAAGTGGTTAAATACACAATAATTAGCCTGAAGCTTTGACTTGAGCCATTAATTACCATCTCTGTGCCTGTCGGTCAGTTACTTATCATTTCTGAGCCTCAGGCAAAATGGAGGTAATAACAATATTCACTATAAGGGTTCTATGGTCAGGACTAAATAAAATAATGCACACAAGATGTTTGGTATAGTACCAACTTGCTGATAAGAGATGCTACCAATGGACGCTAACTCTTAATTTTTAAGGAGAAATTATTTTGAAATCACATTTTGCAGTTAATCATGATTAGCTTATTTCATGGACAAAATGTCAATTCCATAGCTGTTACCTTTATTGCTGAAATCATCAATTAACACAATTTCTGCTAAATACTTCCTTGGAGTCCTTTTAATCACACTGTGGACTGTTCTCATGAGGGTCGACCAGCCTTCATTATGGAAGACGATGACCACGCTGGAGGTGAGCAGGTTTTCATCATACTGCCAGTACTTGCATCTGCAAAAGGACATTTTCACCACATTTACTTAGAGGTCATCTGTAATACCTGCTTCTGAGCTTGTTGCGATTATGTTTTCTGATTGCAATAAACATGACTGACTGAACTAAGGTAAGTGAATGAAATGCAACATTTTGTATTTTAACAGGAACAGTAGGTAGAAGAGAGAAGCTGCTATGAGATGAAGTTGTTCACAGACAAAGTTGCTTCCTTACCACTGGCACTTTTTCTGTGACCAGAGAACCAGTTTGTGAATTTATACTTCTCAGCTGGGATGCTTAAGATATTACCTACAGATATCAGGTTTGTTTGTTTGTTTTCCATGATTTAGAGCTCAGTATATTTTCCTTTTTAAGACTTGAGCTTCTGGCGCAAGGCATTTCATTTCACTTGCTGCTAATAAACCACTATATAACAGTGTTCGAAAAGTATCCTATCAATAATAAGGCTAAAATATTAAGAAAAAAATTTAAGGTTAAACTGTGGCATGTAGCAGGCATTCAAAAATTAACTTGAATAAATAAAGATCTTATATTATTTTAGAGTTGCTCAATCCACTAAAGAAGGATCTTTAGCTATTCAACACAGAGTTCAAGTTCAAGTTCCCAGAAGCCTTTTTCTACTTGGAAGGAAACTCAAAACAGAGCCTAAAGACTCAAGGAGCCAGGGAAGGCTCAGTGAGTTTCACAGAAGTGTGATGCATATATGCACATACGTACACCTATATCTCTCTGTGTGTCTCTGTGTGTATATCTTATGTGTATGCATATCCACATATTATGTGTTTTTGTTTGGTTATGGGGGGAGAACAAAGTAGTAAGAACAAGCTGGACAAATGAGAAAAGTTTGAGACCCATGTTCTTTTATAGGAGTTAATTTTGCACTTGGAGTCTATTACATTCTCCTTGATAAGTGGAAAGAAAAGCTCCCCACCCTGCCCCCCAGCCAAAACTTTCCATGAATTAGTGAATAAGCTTATTCTAAAGATTAAATTTAAAACCATAAAAGCAGCCCTGGCCAGTGTGGCTCAGTGGATTGAGTGCTGGCCTGGAGACCAAAGGGTCGCCGGTTCAATTACCATGCCTGGGACACATGCCTGGCTTGCAGGCCAGGTCTCTCGTCCCTAGTAGGGGGCACATAAGATGCAACCACACATTGATATTCCTCTCCTTCTCTTTCTCCTTTCCCCTCTCTCTAAAAATAAATAAGTAAAATCTTTTAAAAAACCCATACAAGCAGTAATTCACATTATCAGCCTGATAACCTATACCATCATTTAGAATAATAAGTGTTATCTATAATAGGGCCTGGCCCAAAACAGACGGAGACAACTTTCTCTCCAGGTCATTATTTTCTTCTCAAAATTGTTCTCAATCATGTTCTTAGATGCCGTTTTTATAAAAGCACAGGCTGAACCTGGTAATCCATCTGCATTTTATCACTAAATGAGTAAGCAGTAGGTACCTACTCCACCCATGCTCTGAGCTGGGCACCGGAGCCGCAACATCGATAAAGACACTGCCCTTATGAAGCCAATAGTCCTACAGGGGTCATGCGACATGGAACAAATATTTATACTTTCTCTGAATGTGTTGGTGGGAAAGCCAGGGTGTACATGACTGGTGGACCCCACTTAGTCACAAGACATGGGTCAGAAAGGCCTCTCATAGCTGGGCTGGAGGGTGAAAACGAAAGGATGATAAAAAAGAGTTTTGAGACCAAAGAAGTAGGGAGGGAGTTGGGAGGAAAAGATAAAAAGCACAAGAATGAATTGTGTGTATATGATTCAGAAATTATAAGAACTTTAAAAATAAATAGATGGAAGATCTATATCTTCCATTAAACTATGAAAAATAAACACAAGTTAAAGAGAAAACATTATAAGAAAGGGCATTTGCTGTATAATAGCAAATAACAGCAAATACTTATGTCCTAGGCACTATTCTATTTACTTCACTTTTATTAACTTATTTAATCTGCCAATACCACTATAAGGACAGTGCTATTAATCTCCCTATTTTACAGATGAGGGAACGGACGCTCAGAGATAAATGACTCGCCTAAGATTACACTAGTAAATTATGAAGCCAGAAAATATACCTTGGCCCATATCGAGTTTATAAGAATTCTTGTTAAACATGAGCAAGAGGGAAAAAAACTAGCTATGTCTATATACAAGTGGTTAAAAATTGATGTAAGCACTGATACTGACACTGAATATTAGTTCCTTACTAGGCACCTGTAGAGCTTATTGTTATGTGACGAGAGCACTCTTCCCTCCGCCTCTTCCTGCCCTTTTTTGCCAGGAGACACCCCAGGAATGGGGAAGGAATGGTGGGCTATGTTACCCTTCAACAACCAGCTAAGCTAAGAGGGTTTTCCAAAGCTGAGAGGGGCCAACTGGTCTTTCAGAATAACAAGTCAAAAACATAGTAGTGGAGGAATTCAGATCAACTAACCTGGGCAGAGCAAGGTATGTCTGATTTTTAGATGGGTAGGGTAATAATCCCCCTCCCTTCCAAATAATCTGTGACCCATACGGAGCCTTAGGCAGCATTTTTCTGATTTTCTGTTGTGAAATGAGGCCATTGGGTAGAGCACACAGTAGAGTTTACCACGTACAAAACCTTGATGTTACAACTTAGTATGGAAAGAAGCACCCACAGTATTGAGGTAAACCCCCCCTGGTTTTCATCTTTTCTCTCACTTTACTGGCAGAAAATTTGTAATAGGATCCTAAAATAGAAGGCCACATTCCAACAAACGGGTTTTGGTACAGACTTTTGACTAGTTTCTGCTCTTTGGCACCTCATTTTCCAAGAGAGCTTCAAAATCCTCTAACATCATGGACAGTAGTGTCTTAGCTTCATCACAGAACTGCTCTGGTTGCAAACAGCCACATTCAGGTTACAGGCCAGCAATGATTAAAGCCATAAAACTGTTCTTACAGTAATTTTGCCAAACACTTTCATGGTAGCTGTGTGGGCCAGATGCTTGGTATCAGAAAAAAAGATGAGAATAAAGACTTTTCCTGGTTACTTTTCTGTAACTGAACAAGTAGATTTCAAAACCCAAAATGAAATGCCTGTGAATAATTTACTTGCTTTCTCTCTGTGCCAGCTATATTTTTATCATCTGTAGTTTGATTTAAAATCTTGTTGTATTTAGACTTTATCAACAGATAATTCAGTAGACTATGAAAAGCAACCTTTTTAGGCGGCAAGTTCCTGCACTCCACATGTACTATCACTAATCTACAGTGATGTGTGTGTGTGCACACACTTGCACATTTTTGCGTGGAAGCTACTCATCTTGCCATTTAAAGGCTCTATCTTCCTTCTAGATCATTGCCTGAGAGTCTCCATAAAGAGTCATTTGGGAGTCTGTTCTTTAATTCTGCTTCTATCATAAAGACTATTCTTTAGGCATAGGAAAGAACTTCTCAATCTGGGAAACACTGATTTATTTCTAAACTACCTGTTTTTATTTTGAAATAAACTGAAAATCTTTCCTGTCTCCATGTAAAAGCACTTTTACCCATTCTCATGATAAAAGGAAGTAGAAAATGCTTACAACTTATATGAAGCAGTGCTGACACCCAAGGGATCAATAAATCAGTAATACAGAATATAAAATTTAACTTGGCACCCAGAAACCAATATATATGTTCAATGAAAGGAGAATTATCGCTGTTAAACCCATTCACTAAAGCTCAGTGGATTGGGGGGGGGGGTGGACCTCACCCAAGTATTCAGTTCCTATGCAGTTTGACTGGAATGATTCAAAGTAAGCACCTTGAGGACATGGTACGGTTGATTTTATTCCTTACAGTTCATTACACACACAGCAAAATAAAGACCCTGAGCATCAGAAAAATTTGTAAATTAAACTTCCTGATCATCTGGATGTGCTCCACTTTGTCAATGTATTTTCCAGAAAAGGTTGTTATAATAACTCATAACGTTGCCAACATGACAGGACAAACTATACCCATTAATTAGTCTGGCTATATATTCCTTTGAATATATAGTTTAAAATTACATTGGCCCTACATTGCTTTGCAACTGTATTATATCGCTGCTCGCAAGTCCCTGGAACCTATCTCTTCAAAGTGTTATTAGGCCCAGGGTTTCTCGTTTTGTTCTTTTGCGTTGAATTCAGCACAACATACCATATTTACATTTATTGGTGGTTTAGGAGCATGTCTAGCATAGTTCTGCTCTCTTTGATAATGTTGTCAAATTGTGAATATAACCATTCCTCCCAACTTTCTATGTGCTCAAAATTGGATCAGTAAGGTTGCTGTCCCTGTATCTACTGTTTACATGAACAAATATGAGGTCAAATATAAGCTTTACAGTGATGTGTCATCCGTTTGCTATCACATTCTTCAATTTCGTCTCACTCCGCTATCACTCACAGGACGTTTCTTTATCTGTCCACAGGGATCTGAAGACTACTCAAATATCCTGCTAAATCAAGATGTAGTAGGTATCGCACAGTGCCCTGATCCACTAATGTAAGCTCCTGTCTTTTTCTAGATAGTTACTTAGTTTGGTTTGTCTCCTTTTCATAGACTGTGCTGGCACATAGCGACCACTACTTTTCACATATGTATTAAGTGACGCCCCCCCCAGCATTGTAACAGTACATCAGTGTCAAGTTTCCAGAACCAAACTTTCTCTTTCCCCTTTGGAAAATATGAGGCAGTATTTCCCCATCCCCAGTTTCCTACAAGCTCTCCTCTTCCCCACGGTGCCTCTGGATTACTGACAGCACTTTCTCTCTAACACATCTGGTATGTTCCTCAGTATCTAGTCCTATGAGAAGCTCTAAAGGTCTCAACAAATTTAATGTACTCGAGTGCTTTCTTATTCTGTGCCCATTATATTTGAATTTAACTCCCTCTTAGTAGGTTGGCTATAAAACTTTCAATATGGAGATCACTCCTGCAGAGAGCCAAGAAAGAAACAGAAGTATTGTACATAGCTGTTTTCTCTCATGTTAAAATATACTGTGCCCTAATAATCTGCCTACTCTGCCTTTTCCTTATTTTACTCCAAAGAGATTTTTATTTTTAATTTTAATTTTTATTTTTTTAAAGATTTTATTTATCTTTTAGAGGGGAAGGGAAGGAGAGAAGGAGAGAAACATCAATGTATGGTTGCCCCTCGTGAGTCCGCTGCTGGGAACTGGCCCGCAACCCAGGCATGTGCTCTGACTGGGAATCGAACCGCGATCATGTGGTTCGCAGGCCTGCGCTCGTCCACTGAGCCACACCAGCCAGGGCCAAAGAGATTATTTTTAAATGCAAAAAACTTTTGTTATCTTTGGCAGACACCACTTGGACGCATGTCTGGAATGCCTTCTGCTTCTCTGAAAGCTGCCCACCACTCACGGTGCAGCCCAGGTCCCCTTCTATTTACACCACAGTTACTGAGTAGAAGAGACCAACTGCACATTGTCATCTCTAGTCCAGCAGTATGGCCTAGCAGTGGACACCTGCCCAAGCTGGGCCAGTCGGAGGCCCTCTCCTTGGGCTTGGGGCTTCTGAGACTCGAGCTGGTTTCTATTGGGCTCTTTTTTTTTTAGTTCTGTTTCACTTTATTTATTTCTTATGTTTTTATTTTTTCACATTTTTATTGTTTTTTTATTATTGTTCAAGTGCAGTTGTCTGCCTTTTCCCTCCACCACTCCCTCCCACCACAGCCATCCCCCTCCCCCGATTCCATCCCCCCCTTGGTTTTGTCCTTGTGTCCTTTATAGTTGTTCCTGAAAACCCTTCCCCCTTCCTCCCCCATTATCCCCTCCCACCTCCCCTCTATTTGGCTCTTGAATGACTGATCACATGAGGCAAGGGCTGAGCAGCTATTTTTATGGAGAAGCAGAGAAAGAGAGAAGTAGAGACGAGAGTTAATAAACTGTCAGAGAGGAAGAGCATATGACTTTGGTTCTCGATGTTTCATTTCCTGGTTCCTGACCTTGGGTTTTATGAGCTACTCCTACATCCTTTCTGCTAGTTGTCCATAACCCTCCCCCCACCCCTTTTTAGCTGAGTAGATTTGATTCTGGCACATAATCCATGTCTAGCATGCTGCTTTTCATATTTTTGTAAATTTTAGTGTATTATGTGTATGTCCTCATAGAATTAAACTTAGAGCTTTTCATCATTTTCAATCAATAAATCTATTGAATGTATTAAATAGTAACAAAAAGGAGAACAATAAGTCTTTAACTTCTGCTGTATTGGGGTTGAAGTCAAAATTAAGGAACACAGATCAATGGTTGGTTCTGCAAAAGTTTTGCAGGTATACCACCTTTCAGGGTTTAACTAGGTAATGGACAGAGTACCGCTGTTTGCCACACCTGTTTGGGAGTGTACTGGATGGGGTATGACTGGGAGGCAGGAGACCGGAACAGCTACGAACACATGGCCCATTGGTGGCTTTAGCTCATCATGCCCATAATCTTTATCAGCTCCACCCTCTCAATTGGCAAAATCTAAATGAAAACCAAACACATGCTCGCCACCTGTGCAATGTTTTAAGACAAATGTCCCTCAGTTGCAACCAGGTTGCCGCACCTAAACTTCTCCTGGGATGGTTTTCATTGTCTGAGGCAGAGAGTTGAGGTCTAAAGGTTTATTTCATGTCCAAATAATCAATGTGGTGGAGGGAAGGGGGAAATTCTTAGCAGAATGGTCAGGACCAGAAACTCTCTGGCTCACCCTGGCTGACTGCTAAGGCAAGAAACTACAAAAAGAACTGAAAAAAAAACACTGCTTTATGTAACAAAGAATAGCACAATTATCTGCCTAGACCACTTGTGTCTTCCTGTGACCTAAGGCTCTGTGAAAAGCTTATACCTGTATTTATTTCCACTTTCTCCAGACTTCTCTGAGGTAGCCGTTTCCTAGCAGCTGCTCAGTGAGGGGGGAGACAGCTGTCCAGTTGTTAGTCGTTAGCCGTTAGCCAAGACAGCTCAGCTGTCAATGATCTTCCAACACAGACACAGAATGGTTGGAATTCTCAGCTCCAAACAGCCAGAGGCTTCCTAAAGGCTCACCCCATCCCTGGGCCACTCTGCTTGCACTTTCTGCAGCAACCTTAAATAATGTGCATAGACTCTGCGGTAGAAAAATTCGCAAGCAGCTTTAGAAAACACCTCCATCTCAGCTGTCCTGCTGAGGCTCCTTTCCATCTGGGGTCCTGCCAAGCCAACCAGGTACAGTCGGGGGTGGGGGGTGTCTCTATCTTGAGCTACTAGACAGAGGGAGGAGAGAACTTGACAGTTGACAGGTGTCAAGAGTGATTGCACAGGGATGACAATATGTCCCCTGGTGAGGACATTAGTGGCATCAGGGACCTGAGGCCCAGGAATTAGTGAGCACCTGTGGTGTGGGCAAAGTGAAAAGCCCACTGTAGTGAGCCACAGAGAAGGAACCCAAATGCCTGCCCACAAGGAAACAGTGAAGACAATGCACTCTCAAGTCCATGTTCAACAATCCCGGCTGACTTCCAGAACAAGTTGGGGAAAACCTGAGGAGGCTACAATTCTAGCAAAGGGGAGCCAACTAAATGGTGTCTTTGCTATTATTCATTGTGTTATCATTTTATCCAAGTCTGGAGAGACACAGTGCTAAGAGCTGTGAAACACATTTGAGTTTCACGGTAACTCCATGAGGCAGGTGGACCAGGCATCGGTATTATTTTATATATAAGGAGACAGAGGCTACGTTAGGTTATGATTTACGCAAAGCCACAGTGACAGAGGTGAGATTTAAAATTAAACCTTTAAATGCCTTCCCCTAAACCACTGTTTTACTAAGAATTACTGACAAATAATGTGCTTCAGTAAAATAGGAAAATGAATTCCTTATTTTCACTCGGTGCCCAGGGAATACACGGCCACCAACACAGTAACTGCACACAGCTCTGTGGACTTCTGCCTGGCTTTAAGGGTCAAGAATACTAAATACCTTGGGGGCAAAATGAGAATGTTGAACTATGTCACTGGATTGCTGTCTTCAAATATCCTTTTTTTTAAAAAAAGGAAAAGATACTCAGTTGCGTCCACTTTATGATTTAAATGTCAAACCACAATTTAGAAAAAAACTCTGGCAGGGTATCCTAGGACCGGACATACGTTCTTACACATTTCTCCAAAACTCCCTGGGAAAGTAAAAGGAACAATTCATAGTATGAGCCATATGTTTATAGCTATATTGGACTCTCATTTCAAATGAGCTTGCATACGTTTTACTGAAGTACCAGATTATCAAACACCAATACATTTCAGCTGAAACAACAACCACTAACAGGATTAAGGATCAAAATTAGGTGTCATGGCTTAAATAAAACAGAATGAATCACTACAGGTTTGCGTCTGCTATGGTTATTAATTTATGCGGCACCTTATTCCACGAAGGACTTTAGGCAATTTACAGAGACACACAGAATGTCACAATATTACAAAAAGTGAAAATAGGAGGGGAAATATGGGTAAAGGAAGCTTGAGGAAATGAAGGAGGTAGTAAGAACGAGGTATTAAAAATGCACTCCAGCCCTGGCTGGTGTGGCTTAAGGGACTGAGTGCCAGTCTGTGAGCCGAAAGGTCACCGGTTCTATTCCTGGTCAGGACACATGCCTGGGTTGCAGGCCAGGTCCCTGGTTGGGGGTTTGTGAGAGGCAACTGATCACCGTTTCTCTCCCTCTCCTTCTTCCTCCTTTGCCCTCTAAAAAAAGAGACATCTTTAACACACTAAAAATGCATACCAAAGAGCCAAGGACTCTCGTGTGCAGACTCTGGGGCACCACTCACAGTGACTACACTGAGAACGGCACCATCCTGAATTGGGCAATGCGGTGGCCTTGGGTGCCCTCTGCGTCCACACTTATTATGGGTAGGTCACAATTTGGCGTCAATCTTCTGACACGGAAACGTGGTCAGGGCTGTATTCAAAAAACCAGTTGTTCAGAAGAAGTTCAATATTCTTGGTGTGAAAACCAGATGGGACTTTTTTCTAGGGGGCTTCCTTATGGTAAATGCAATCATGAGTTTCACGGGGCTGTCTTTCACGGAGGCTGTCAAGGGAGACCAATGGCATCATACCAAAGTATAAGTCAGTAAAAACACTTGTGCAGCGACCAAGTTGGGAATTTAAGTTCAACACAGATTTGAAAATCACACTTTGCAAACATTCCTTAAAATGTTTACTGAGTCATCTCCTATTCCCTGTTTCACCACTCAGTGAGAGATTATATGCCTTCTCAATGCATTCTCATTACAATAAGGAAATCATACTGACCCTATGGAGAACTTGTATTTCCAAAAGCAAATTTTGACTTTGGAAGCAAAGGTATAAACTTACAGTGGTAGTATAGTAGATGTGGCTTGGAGTTAGTAAATAATTTTCTAGCAGAGAATTACTAGATATTGAAGGTGTTACCAATATAAGCTGTATAATATTTACTTATGGAAGTCTTAAACATCCACACGCTTCTACAAAATGAAGAGATGTACTAGATGATTTTTTGAAGACTCTCCACTGTAAAACTCTGAATATAGATGTGGGGAAGACTTCAAATCTGTAATAGTTAGCATTTATTAATTCAAAGAATAGGCAATTTCTGGTGCTAATAAGAATGCATTAGCCCTGGCTGGTGTAGCTCAGTGGATTGAGCGTGGGCCTGTGGACCAAAGGATCGCGGTTCGATTCCCAGTCAGGGCACATGCCTGGGTTGCAGGCCAGTTCCCAGGAGGGGACATATGAGACGCAACCATACATTGATGTTTCTCTTCCTCTCTCCTTCCCTTCCCTTCTAAAGATAGATAAATAAAATCTTAAAAAAAATACATTAACTATGTTGAGTAATTAATCTTATTACAAGTGGTAGGAAGGCAGGTTGCTCATTTAGCATGTAACCTAATTGATAGAGATGAGATGTTCAATAAATATTGCCGAGGAGAAAAACGTGGTGATAGCATTTCAAGAAATCGTTAAAGCAGTCTACCTCGTTTCTTGCATTAATTGAATTATCTTTGCTTCTCTCTTACATCTTTGCTTCACTGTAATTTTCCAGAAAATCAAATCCTCTTGAGGCTAATGAGTCACAAAAAGTGAGTTGGGGTTAGTTATCCAAAAGGTTATGGCCCCAAAATGGGACAGGACTATAAGGTGAGAATTAAAAGAGTATGTTAATTCTTACCCTGAAGAAGGCAGATGCCAGGAAATCTCAAATTTGGAAAACATTTTAGTTCCTGGAATATGGCAATGAATGGAAGGACTGAACACGTGAGCATTATAAGGGAGGTACAGTCAATTGTCATCTTGAGACAGCATAGTATCAGTTTGTTACCTTTTTTCCACAGAGTCCCTGGGTTTCCAATGGGTCTACAGACAGGCTGCATGCAAGGGAGACTCTCATTTAAAAAGAGAGAGAGAGAAAAAAAAAGAAAAAGGGCAAAACAAGTCGGAGGTGAAAGCTGACAGGCCAGGCCGGACCAGGGAAACGGCGGACAGCAGAGGATTGACTCCAGAGTCAAAAACATACCAAGTAAAAGGAAACAGTATCTCATCCTTTGATCTAGCAATTGCACTAGAAGTCTGTCCTGTTGAAATAAGCAATGGTGGTCGCAGACTGAGCCACGAGCTTATCACAACCCCGCTTACAACAGTGAGGAACTGGAAACCAGTCAAATGTCCCTAAATACAGGACTGGTGAAATAACTGTGGTCACCTATGCTGTGGAATAGCTATGTAAAAAAAAAAAAAATCCTACTTCGGTGATAGGGGGTTTTTATTTCCGTCTTTAAAATGGTCTGCTAAACACAAAAATAAAATAAAAATAAAAATAAAATTAAAATGCTACTCAAGTCTGCTGCAGGTGAACAGAACATTACTTGGCAGCTTCACAATCAGCAAACCCCTGACACTTCTTTTCTTATTCAAACAATCGTAGTAAGGCTTTCCCTCGAACCAGAGCCTCACCTTCCCAACACAATTAGACCAAACTCTGGCATTCACTTTGTCGGTGCCTTTGCCTGGAAGCATGTATTCTAAGAAGCTAAGGGCACATTTTCAAACAACATCACTATTTATAGCCATTCTCATTTTGATTCAATAGTAGGATATTTGACACATTTGCAAATTATACTGAAGGTCTCTGCATTTCATTTCTGCCAGTTTTTTTCCCTCCTGATACTAGCTTGTTATTCCATCTAATTACACGACCCTTCCAGATAGTTGCCATGGTGTAACACTGACGGAGCAGGTGCCTGCAGTGAGCCGAGTGGTCAAGAACGCTGCTATTTCTCAGGGAGCTGAAGCAGCGAGAAGCAACGATAAACGTGCTCAAGTGGCAAAGGGAAACGCAAACAGAGATAGAAGAGCTCTACTGGAAAGATCTTTTATGAGGGCCAGTTGCCAACTTTCGGAAGTTTATAGATCCAAATAGAAAAGCCAGCTCTTCTGGGCTCCAGTATAATGTTTCCAATGCTATTATTGTGTTTAATTATCACCAGTTTAGAAATAAATAAAGTATTTCATGGAGTGGAAAAATTACACCTCTTGAAAAATTTCCAAAAGCTATAGAAATCCTAGATATTCTGAAGCAGCTTTTCAAAAGTCCAGACATTCTGAAGCAATCAGGATGCGTTCAATTACGTTTTTCAAGAGTAAAAGGTTTAAATTCCTTGAAATAGCTGTAAGGGGACATCACTACGTGGCAATCTAAAACGACCACACAGAAACCATACATTGAACTGATTTTTGGGCCCCCTGCTCCCCATGTGCCGCTCTGATTCGCCATCACACCACGTGCTGACAGCCAGCTTGGGGCAGTGCCTGACGGCCCCAGATCAGAGTGACAGAAAGGACCCGCATGCTTATCTTTTATACGAAAGGCTTCAAGGGAAGAAGGAAGCTGTTCCTGCAGCTCCCTCATTACCGGAGACATTAGACTGTAGAACACTTAAAATTTTTATTCACAAAACATTGTCAACAACAACAATAAAAGGCTTTAAAAAATCAAGTTGCTATAAACTCAAGACCTCAGGAGCAATTTACTCGATCCCCTGGCTACCCTGAAGCCTTGTTTTCTTGAGCTGGTATCAATTTGTTACACCCTTGATCCTGGGGAGCACAGACAACTGAAAGGGTCACTGTTACAGGGGGAAGAGAGTTTGCTTATAGTTACCTCCAACTATTTCCACTTTAGTTTTAAAGTTTTCTCCATGAAATGACCCACATCCTTACACAGTGCCAATCATAGTCGCTCTGTGCCTCTGCAGAATTGTTAAAATTGTGGCTACACTTTCAAGCACACTTTATTTGCACTTTATGTTTCCAGGTTCCAGAAATACGCACACATTTTTATCATCTTGCCCTTTTCTTCACAGGACTCCTGTAAACAACTTCCCCACTATCAGCTGCAGAGTAAGTATCTCTGGCTTTACTGATCCCAAGAGCATGTGAAACCCCCCAGTAGCATGCCCGCAACTTTTGATTGCAAACCCCAACTTTTGATTGCAAACCCCAACTTCCTCAAACCCCCTTCATTTATTTTCCTGCATTACTCCAACTGGACTTTCTGGCCATGGTCTATTAGGCTTTGTTTTACGTTTCTTTGAGACCAAGATTGTAGTAAGAAACAGGTGTGGCAGTCTTTCGTGTATGTGCCACCTGGGGAGAATTTAAATCACCCGCCTTGAAAAGGATGCCACTCTAACTGTAATAACTTTGTGATTTGGCAAGACAAAAATAAATGCAAATGTGAAAATTAAAAATAAAAAAAAACAAAAAAGTCACTTCTCTTGAAGAGGAGGGGAGACAGAATCTAAAGTAGTAAGGGTTTAGTAAGGAACTATTAACATAGTTAATACATTATTTTCAGATGAGAGTCTAGTTAGCATGAAATTAAACAGATTCAATACAGCATCTAACCGTTTAGGTAAGGTGATGAACTTGAGGCTTGAGTATAAGGTACTATCACATTTACATGATCATCAGGACCTTTGAAATTCACATTAGGTCTGCTAATCAACAGAAACTATGTCAGCACTAAACCTAATAAATATTCCAACACAGCAGAAAACCTCCTGTGTTGCATCGGTCACGCCGCCGACTGCAGCAGCCTCTGCTGAGCACACCTTGGCTTGATTCCAACACCCTCCCAAACCCATTTCAGCAGTAAGACATTGCAAAGGAGGCAGGGGGTGAGGCCGGGAAGGAGAGAGGAAAGATGAATTATGGGAGTACACTGAATAATAACCAGGCCAGTTTGTTTCTGTTCTTTGAATGGAAACACTTAATAGTCTACACTTTTGGGTCTCGATATTTCTAAAAGCCATTATCATATTTTCTTTTTTGGCATAAATTAACAGGTAAAAATATCCTGTCTATTAGAATTACCATTTTAAGTGTTACTGAGATCTGCATTTACTATAATGGGATATTGGACTATATAATGGGGTATTAATTATATACCGAATATTCCTGTGATTAATCTGCACTCCATATTCAAATATACAAAAATGCAGCGGATTATTATTCATGGGTTCTGTATTTGTCTACTCCCTGAAATGTATCTGTCAGCCCTGAGTCAATACTTGGGACAGTTCTGCAGTCATTTGAGAAGATGCACAGAGCAGAGGAAAACGTGAGCCATAATCTGAGTTGCCTGTGTGCAGGGGCAAGACGATGCCCCTGCCTTCTCGCTTCCACTCTGACGCTATAAACAGTGTCCTTTTCATAGTCGGTTCATTGCCACATATTTCTCATTTCTGTGCTTCTGGTTGTTGGTTTCGCTGGCTCCAAGCCATAGTGCTGAAGTGCTGCCCAGTGTTCCTAACCATGAGAAGAATGTGATATGACTTACGGAGAAAACAGGTGTGTTACATGGGCTTCCCAGGTGTGAGTTCTAGTACTGATGGCCAAGAGTTCAGTTACGACTCAACAATTTACATTAAATATGGTGTTTAAACAGAAACACACACAAAACAGGGATGTGTATTGATTAGTTGACAAAGACGTGACCAGAGACTCACAGGAACCTAAGCCTGTACTTCGCCGAGGGGTAATGCTTCTGCATTCCTAATCTAGTGTTCATAATGATTTTACAGTAGTTACTGGTATTTCATCAGTAAGAAAGGTCAGCTACAAAGTCTGCACCCTTTTGGACTGCCCACTATCAAGGGTGAGCACGCCAGGGGGATGAATTTCTACTCCAGGGGCAAGGGCTTCCTGGTTTCCGGTATAACCTACAAGATGTAAGAGAGACACCATCACGTTCTCTCCACTAAAACAGTTACTATGCCAGAAAATGAAACTTTAATCAATAAGGTCATAAAAAGTCAGGGCAAGTCAGGAACGTTCTGTCAAATATTCAGGGATGGCTTGTATAAAAATGTGCCTTGAAAACTACAGGAAGCTGTCAACCCCCACCCCAAACCCCAAAACAAAGCAGTGAGAGTATGAGAGAGAGAGAGCGCGCACGCGCGCGCTTCATAACTGGGCAGCAGCAGTAACCAGGAGCGGGCCACAGAAAATGAGTCCGTTCCACTGACAAACCTCCCCTTTAAAGGCCGACGTGGTCTCTTGCTTCGATGTCAGTCTAAGCTACAAAGATTCTTAGAAGAAATGTAGGGTAAAATTGGAAAACAGATGTATATTTTTATAAATGACAAAGGTGTTTATTACTATAAAGTATTTGTTTACGTACTAAACACTACAGTCCTAATGTATCTTAATTTTTCCCTCGCTTCTCTTAGTGATTCGAATTACAGACTTAGTCCAGTGGGGCCCACGTTCCCCACTGTTTGGTGAATATTTGCTTTTATTTTCTTTATCATGTTTCACATTCACAATGACTTTATGAGCCAAATACTACCCACATTTGTCAGAAGATGCAAGCAAAGCTCTCTAAATGTTAGTTACCATTCTCTTTCCAGCTGTGTGGGATCCCAAGGTATATACCTCATGTGCACTCAGGAACTCAGTGCCCACAGGGACCACATAGTGCCCCCCTGCTGCAAAGGGGCCTGTGATGCTGCGCCCACTGTTGAGCCTATTCTAAGGCAAGGCCACTGCCGTGATGCTTGCCAGTCTGTGCCACAGCCTTGGTTTCCTGTCGTTGCAGAGCCCACTGATTGGCGATCTGCCACAAGTTTGACATATCCTCAAGTGTGGAAAACTGCCCTCCCCGAGTCAACGGGATTTTGGTAAAATCTCTTTCACAGCATCTCCTTAGCATCCAAGTAAAAGTTTCTGATGCTGGCCCGGAGCATGACCTAAGTAACAGGCATAAATGGTAAAATGTGTCCACTCCCTTAACATCTGCCTTGGGACCATACCTCCGTGTCTTTCCGCTCTCTTCTTACAGTGGCTCTTCACAACTTCGATTTTAGCAGTGGCCCTTGCTACAAACAATTGGAATTTTGAGTGATCACATTTAAAGAGAGAGTCACTTTGGGACTCTCAATCAACACACTTCTTGTGCTATGTAAAATTTTTATTACTATAAAAACGTTTCATGCATGCATACTACAAATATTACATTTAAAATGACTGCTCTGGTAAACATACTTCCCTGATCTTTTCGCTCGTCTGATGAAAGGCCTGGAAGACAGGGACTCACTCCTGGCAGTCACAAATCCTGGAGAGTCACTACTCATTGGACTTGAGGTTCTGTACCTGCATAATAAAGCCGTAGTACTAAGTGACTGCTCTAAAGTGGCCTGCTCTAAGTGGCCCCTTTTAGCTCTAAAATTCTAGGAGTCTAAGAAATATTTACTATATTATAAGTAAGGTTTGTAGTGGGTAAGCCATTCCCATTAAAATGGCCATGCAATTCCAAAAGTGCAATGTTACGCCTCTGGCCCCATCCATCTGATCAGCCCTTTATCTAAGCCATTTGAGGAGTGAGAGGAAAGCAAAGAACTGGACTCAGAGGATGGCAGTGGAAGAGGCAAAAACTAGGAATGGGACTGCAGGAAGAATGCAAGGCGATTCTAGACTGCTGGGGAGAGGAAGCGGGAGAAGAGAGCAGAGAGGGAGGGAAGCGCCGACACCACCATCCCCGCTACACACAGCTGCATGTGCTTGCTGCTCGCCAGGTGCCAGCAGAGGCTATCCATGTCACCAGCCTTACAGCACTTAGAAAACAGAACACATTTTTATGTTTTAAAAGTCATGAATATGTGTATACAAATGTATAAAAAAGCAAATGGCAAATATTCACCACAGAGTAGCTGTCCCTGGAAAGGGAGAAAAGGATCTTTGAATCCTTGGGTGACGTGGCCAGATGGGTTTCCTCCACCCTGTGCATCGGGTGTATATAAGGGCCAACAGGAGACATTCTCAGAACAGGATTACATCCTGAAGATGCTAGAAGGGTTGAGCTTGGCAATGTAGAACAGCTGACTGTCTTCTAGCTAATCCATCTCGGTCCCCTTCCTGCTTCTGAGAAATCAAAGGAGGCTGAGCCTGGGATCCTGGCAGCCAGTCTGCTGTTCTGTCTGCCAGGTCGGGCACAGGCTTCAGGGTTCGGGGTCTGGACTGGACACCAAGCACGAGTTTTGCCCAACTGCATGTTGCTGAAGAGCTGGAATCAAAGTGAGGCTTGCCTCGGCACGGACATACATAGTGAAGTTAATAGACATCCCATCCATTGTTACTTTCCAGGAAGAGCTGTCAGATCTGGCACAGGCCCAGGGGCTGCCAGGCCTCTCAGTCCTTCCAGGAAGTAGGAAGAGGCAAAACCCAAACAGAAAGCAGTCCGCTGAGCCAGAGGGACAACAGCTGCACACCAGCTGCATGCTGGCTGGTTCTACTCAGCTCTTGTATCTAGATGAACACTGTGGAAGACCCAGGGGGTAAGACAGAAACATAGAAAAAATGAATTTTAAAATGAAAGAGACCTTGGAAGACACCTAGTCTAGTGTTTTCCAAACTGGGTTGAGGAGCCAGGGAAATGCAAAGAACCAAAGCATAGAGGTCGCCTAGGAAGTCACTTGAAGACAGCTTTCTGGGGATTCTGTGGCTAACACAAGTTAAAAACACTGATAAATCCCACCTCTGTTATTCATATTGTGTTACAACCCCTCCCCACAATACTACCTTAATTGAACTTTTAGAGCAGTGATTCTTCATTCATCTGGGGTGATTTTGCCCTACAGGGTGACACGTGACAAAGTCTGGAGACCTTTTGGGTGTCACAGCCAGGGGCAGGGAGGGTGCACGTGTTACTGGTATCTGGTGGGTAGGTTCCAGAGATGATGCTAAACATCTTACACGTACAGTCATCACGACAAAGAATGCCAATGCCGAGACTGAGAAATCCTGTCTTAGAGACGGGAAACGATTCTACAACAATGAGATATAAAGCCTTTGCCTGTTACATTTCCTACTTTTGATTTTCTCTTAACAAAATTAAGATCCTGGAGGGTACTGTAGCATGCCCCTTGGCCATTAAATCCCGGTGCCGCCGGCTCCTAGTTACATGAGTTTCAGGTTATCTACTGCTCTGAGCCTCGGTTCCCTCATCTAAAAATATGATGAAAAAGATATGTGCTGTTTCAGTATGGATTAACTATTGGAGATGGTGTATTACAGAACCCAGCACACTGCCAGACACATAGTAGGTGCTCGGTAAATGGACAATGATGCCATTGATCCTTACTGTCATTTACTGAGGACCTTCTGTCTTAAGGGAGACAAGCACCACCGGTGACAGAGCTAATTACATGGAAGTGGATCACTTCCGTGGATCACTCCTACAGATCACTTAAAAGACATAGCTTTCCCCTCATTTACAGCAAGCGAGAAGTATGTCCCCCAAACCATATAAACAAGTGTAAAAACTGCCCTAGGGCTGGAACCTGCCTTTCTGTGTCATTTTACATCTATAGGATAGTTCTGGTACACCCTTAATTGCAGCCCTTCCTCCCCCAGCCCTAATGCCTGGCTTATGACAGTGAAGACAGAGACTAGCACCACAATGACAGAATATGACAGAAGGTCAAGAAACAGCCAAACCCTAATCTAGGTGTTTTCATTTTCTGCTGAGAAAATAGATGATTCTTTGGTTTAAATGAGAATATCTGATGCTACTTTTAGTAAGTTATGGTAAGTAAGTAAGTAAGTCATGGCTCATTCAGACTTCAAACAAACAAACAAACAAAAACAAATAAAAAAAGCTTTCAGGAGTTTCTCTCCCACTGTCTCATTCAGAGAAGAAACCAGGACGGCCCGGCGCCAGCAGGCCTGCAGCTGACCGTGTTTTGGCTCTGGAGGGAGCTCCTGCCTCACAAACAGAGAGACGCCGCCGCACCAGCGGCTTGTGCACTTTCTCATTCACAGAAGACTCTACAACTCTTTCCTTTCAAGTGACAGCCGTGTGTCTCCAGGGTCTTCAGAACTCGTAGTTTAGATTCTCAAATCTTCCTCCAGAGCCCCCTACCCTGGGTTTTGATTTGCTCCCTGGGACTTGCTATTCTGGAGAAAGCACGGATGGTTTTCTTTTGATTCAAATAGCAGAGCTTATTCTAAAATAAGTTACTAAGTTATTAAAAATGTGATTTTCTTCCTACACATTAACTACAAGATTCAGTGAAGAGGAAAGTGAAACTATGACCCATTTCCCAGTGATATACCGCAAGAAATTACTGTACTTTTTAAGTATGTTCACCTTATGTCATAAGGATGATGAGTTCTGTTTATTACCCATACTAAGTGCGTTTTTCAAATATTCAGCTTAAAATGAGCAAAAGTAATTATAAGTGCACTCAAGAAGTTTTACAAGTTATGCAAATTACTACTTCCACAATCGTTGGGTGAGAAGATCACTTGCAGTGATGACCCTGTGTTCCAGCGCCTTCCAAGGACTTGCCTTTCCCCTGGGCGAGCCACCAAACTGCCCCAGAGATGGAGGTGTGGACAGCAGCTAAAACGCACACGGCTCCCGAGAGGAAGGATGGCTCTGACCTGGTTCATCCACATGTAAAGGCTGCTCTCTCCACCTGCCCCCCACCAATTCTACTACTCTCTGCTTTTCTCCAAAACCAGTCCTTCCGCCAGATGTCCCAGAGAGAAACATCTACCAGTATCTCTGTGGAAGGGAGGAGGCTGCCGTCCCGGGTTTTTACAGCCTTTTATGGCAGAAGTGAGGCCTGGCCCCGCACCGGTGGGTTTATCCTAGACACGTGGCCCAGTGTGGTTCTCACCTGCTAAGTGCTGCCTACATGTTAGAGCGGCTGCTGAGCTTCTAGAATAAATGGAGGGGTTGGGGTTCTCCTTCTTTAGTGTTCTTTTATGCGTGGCTTAACAACTAACCAGCAAACCAGTTTCACATGACTTACTAATTTTTAAATGTGGAGAACAGCTTATATTACGAGTTTGCAGTCACACTATGTCCAGTGCCCAGCAGTCCGGCTTAGGTACCCTTTAGGTACAATACAGACACTTTTGCTACCATGCCGTAAACAATTTTTGTTCCTGATAAACCTTCTCTTTTGTTAAATCATGCTTTTAAAAAAGGAAAGGAGGAAACCAGTAGGATTTGGGGGAAAAACAGCGAGCGAACCAGACCTCTCAAAACGTAGGGAACTTTGGGGCCAGAGCCCTGAGGAAAATCAATCAGCATAGTTAAAATCGCCCCTGACATGTGCAGTCTGCACCACAAACCTTTAAACCTAGGGATTTGTGTTTTCCTTTTTGTAGGTCCTTGGAGACATTCGCTTCTAATGCTGAGTAAGTTTACCAAAATTAAGAGTATGATCCAGAGAAAGCTGTTTTCATCAATCAACTGCCTCTCTGCTTCTCCGGACACTCTGGCAGCTCCCCACACAGCTCAGCATAGTGGCAAGCGCGGCACATCTTAAAGCCTGCAGACCCCTTCCATTTCTTGCACTAAAGTGAAATCCTTCTGCAGGACTGTCCGTGTTTTTTCCTTAGTCTTCATGACTATATTGCTACGGAGGTCACTTGAACTGCAAGAAACCTGGCCCCTGACCACCTCCACATACCTGGCCCCTGACCACATACCACACACACTGACACACAGGAGGAAATCTAGGAGCCACAAGGACTTCCACACTGACTTGATACCATTTCCCTGGTCACTATACACACAAGAGCACCAAGCAGACACACATCAGGTAATAGGCTGTGTCTAGTGGCCCTGCCTTCATCTATTGGCTAGGCTGAGTTACCAGAAGGGGTCATGCCAACCTTCTGCGGGAGGGGCTTGTGTTCTGACACCCACGTGGCACTGTGGCATGTCTGGGTTTACTGGCAGAGGCTCTCTCTGGTGAGGAATGAACAACCTTTGAGCAGAGAGCAATGAATGACTAAACACCCTGAGACGACTGTTAGCTCCGAAACTGAGATGCTCCTGTAGGAGAGGGCACAGAACCACACCCTTTCATTTCTGTGTCAGTGCTCCTGATGGGTGGGAAACTCAGCCCGAAAAAAGAGTCAAGGTTTTCCTGAAATTGCCTGTCACCGGTGTGGGACTTTGCAGAATAATCTTGTGGTGTCCTCATAAATAGTTTTCTAACTAGCCTCCAGGGAACTTACTCTAAATTCCTGGCTGGGGGAGAGGGGTGGGGGAAGGACTGCTAAACAAACAAACAAGCAAACAAACAAACAAAAACAAAACGCAAATTAAACAACCTGAGTTTCTAATTTTTTCCATCAGTCATACTTATGTTTTTATAACATCGGTGGTGGGATTCAGGGGGTGGGGGGGAGGGAAGGAGGGGAAATGAAGCCAAGTGTCTTTTTCATACTACAACTCAGGAGATGACTGGAGACGGGAAGGACCTTATTGACCACACGAGGTCTCTGCATCAGAAGATGTTTCCACCAAGGGAAGTGAGCCACCCTGAGACTCTATCAAGGAGAGAGGAGGGTTCGAGGTTGCTGCTACTTTCTAATGGTGGCTCAGAGGAACGAATGACCTCTAGTTCCATTTTTTAGAGGCTTACTCTATGAATGCAGCACCCCTATAAACTGCTGTGGAACTTGGTGTGACACAGTGCAATCCCGAATTGTAATGTATGTGTGTGTGTGTTTGCGTCTATATGTGTGTTAAGAAGAAAGAAGAAATTAGGCATCAGAACACAATTTTTCTTTAACGTTAATCTGGAAAACCTCTGAACTCACAAGAAGTAGCTTCTAAGAGTAAAATTTTCAGGCCAGTTGGAAAATAATAGTTTTTGGACATAAGAGAAGCAACACATCCATTATGGGTCATCTGAAACCAATTTCAAGTGTGCTTCCTACAGATTACATCTAAGGCTACCAAATTGTAGTTTGAAGAATGAGACATATTTTGGGCAATCTATGAGAGAAAAGGATCTCATGTCAGTAATTGTGACCAGTGTAGTTTGGATGGAGTTATATAGAACCACCATTTTTTCAAAGATTTTATTTATTTACTTTTGGAGAGATGGGGAAGAGAAGGAGAAAGAGGAGAGAAACATCAATGTGTGGTTGCCTCTCGAGTGTCCCCTACTAGGGGGTCCTGGCCCACAACCCAGGCACATGCCCTGACTGGGAATTGAACTGGCGACCATTTGGTTCACAGGATGGCACTCAGTCCACTGAGCCACACTGGCCAAGACTGAACTACCATTTATTCTGATAATAGAAACTGGGACAAAGTACTGAAATATTTAAGCATATATGTGATTCACGTATGTATGTGTATATATGATGTATATATTATAATGACTTGTTTTAATCTTTTTGAGAGGTTCCTTAGAGTTTCAATTAGTTCTAATTGAAACCCATGGGTTAGGATATGTAGAAACTGAAATTAAAAAAGAATCTATAGCATTTCAGCTAAATCAATGTTTTGAAAATAGCATCTATTCTATAATTACAGCATTATTTTCTAAACAAAGGAATCAAAGACAGCCTTTAACATGGATAGAGAAAGTAAAAGGCTCATTACCATAATTCACCTTAAATAAAATTAGAGTATGAAAATCAGCATTTTGGAATCAGGTAAAAAGAGAATTACCTAGTATATAAGCCATAAGTGCAAATGTAAAATATCTTCTTTGTTTGTTTTTTATTTTGAAAGATTTTATTTATCTGTTTTTAGAGAGAGGGGAAGGGAAAGAAACATCAGTGTGAGAGGAGACACCGACCAGCTGCCTCTTGCACGCCCCCGTATGGGGACCTGGCCCACAACCCAGGCACATGCCCTGACCAGGAGTCAAACCGGCAAACTTTCAGCTCACAGGCTGTTGCTCAATCCACTGACCGACACCAGCCAGGGCTTAAATGTAAAATATCTTAAGAGAAACACCTCGATTTCCCATGGGCAACTTTAAGAAAGTTATTAATACCTAATCATGTTAATATTTGCAGAGCTCTTAGATTTTTTTGAAGCAGCTTAATGTCTATTATTTCACTTTGAAAGTGCAACTAAGATAGTTTTCTACAAAATAGAAGTGTAATACATATGTAGGTAGGAGGACAGGTTAAATATTACATATTAAAAGCAGGTGAATTTTTTTCAGCAAGTCAAAATACTTAATTCATGTGTTTGAGGCAAAATTGTTGGGATTATATACCTCTGACTATCTGTCTTCTGGAGCCAAAAAAAGGCAAACATAATTTCCATGCGTTTGCATCAGCAGTTGGTTCACAGTAATGGAAATAAAATCCCAAACTTTATTAGAAGAAAATCTAATATATTCACTATTAGAACTTCCCACCTCTTCTCACAAACAGGCTCTGTGTGAACTCACCTAAAAGCCAGGGAACAAACTGATTCAAGGAACGACATTTTGGGCCGAGAAGCTTGTTCCATTCCATCCACCCTATGTCTGTTCATGGCACCATTCTTCCTGTTACTGTGCCTCAGAGCTGTGGACTGACCTCTAACTCCCCCTCTTCTTGATCAGCTGCCAGGGCCTAGTGATGCTGACCCTTCTGCTCCCTCATTTCTCTGGTCTGTAACCTTCACTGAAGCTCCTACTCTAAGGCTACCAACCCCCGATCAACTCTAGGTATCTCTACCACTCCAGTAGGCCTAAAGTTCCCTTTATAAGGTCCCAGTGGGTCTTCCCTGACTACCAAATCCAGTTCAGGCTCTGTAAATGGAACCGTTGTCTTCTAAACATGATCCTACCTATCAGCTTTGCTTCTCCACACACACGTCCTGATCCAAATAACTGATACCACTTGCTTTCCTCTTAGTCAATGCCTATCTTCGTGTCTTCAACACTTGTAAGCTCTTCCTGGGGGAACCCTATTCACCCTTCAGCGTTTAGTGCCCCCTCCATGAATCCTGTTCTGGCTCCCCTGTAACTCCATCTGGCTTCCCATTCTCCTGAACTATGCCATTTTGCTCATGCCTCTCTAATAGCTCTTTCCCTTCTCTCCAGGGGCAGATGACGAGGCCCTCAAAGGCAGGGGGTATTATTTTCTCATGTTGCATCTGCTGATGGGCTAGCACAGTGTCTTTTGTATCGGACATACTCAATATCTGTTGAACTCCAAAGAAAATCATGTTAGGGTTTTTTAAATGGAAAATAAGTGTGAAGACAAGTGAAGTAATTCTTGGACCAGGTCTTTAAAAGAGAAGTAGGCCTCCAGTTCACTCAAAATACTGTTACTCACTCTTAACAAGTAATCAACAGCCAGTAAATTACTCAGCCAGAGAATGTAACTCAAAGCTGTAACATATATAACTATGAGTCACGCTAGCAGCTGGGAAGTTCTGTCCTGCTTGTAAGGAAGAGAACATTCATCTGAAAAGATGATGGAACAGCCACAAAAACGGACGAGTTAACCACAGTGTCAGATGTCACAGCTGGACCAACTGTCCACAGCAGTGGTTTCTAAGGATGGCAGGTGGCTCATTTACATGCCTGACAGAGGCAAAGAGAACAAGGCCGGTAAGGCAGCGGGGAGAATATAGATTCTAAAGCTTCAGAAAGTCAGCAGCTCCGGCCAGTCCCTGCTGGGCTCCTTGCAGCACATTCTCCATGAGGGATGAGCAGGAAGGAGGCCAGGTGCGCGAGTGACATGGATGCAGCCTCTGTTGCCAACATGTTGCCAGTAAGAGCAAAAAAGTGCTGATATGCATATTAGATAACGTGCAAAACTTAGGGGTGTTTTCTTTGTTGTTGGCTTTTTCTTTTAGAGAAAATTTTTATCATTGTCCACATTCTAGTTTATGTATAACTCTTCATGGAAATTGTTCATTCATCTATACTGAATTTTAAGTGATCAAAGAGGAATGAAGCCTATTCCATTTTTTAAAGTGCAAGGAAGGATCAAGTTTATAAAATAATCTGGATTCAGTTTTTGAAAAGTTTCTGGGGGGTTATTATGTTTGACTATTTTGAGGTATAAATTTTTTTTCTCCCTAGAACTTTAAAGAGGTTTAAGAGCATCTGCTAAGATAGTCTTGGGTCCTTTTATTTGATTGGAGACACATACTTATAGGAATGATACCCAAAAAATATGTAATAACTCTATATCTAGACACTGATACAGTTGCACAAGAAAAAAGGCATGGAGAATGCTTGGCAAGGCATGGGAGAAGTAAGCAAGGAATGGAAAAGAAAAAAGGAAAGAAAAAAGGAGAGGAAGAGAGGGGAAGGGGAGAGTAAAAGGAAGAGAAAAAGGAAAAGGAAAGAAAGAAAAGAAAAAAAGGAAAGGAAAAGAAAAAAAGAGAAAAGGTGAAGAAAGCCGACATGCTACTACTCTCAGAAGCTTATCATCTAATAAGAAAGGTAGTCAATAAACAACTAAACAAACCAATATCTAATTATAAAACTTGATACATACTATGGAAGAAATGGCCAGAGGACTATAACAGAAAACAAAGCAATACATTAGCAAATTAGCAGCATGGTTAGGGATGTTTGACTAGGACCTAAAGGATGGAAAGGAGCCAGCCAAAAGAAGGGAAAACTGTTCACTGAGGAGGGCACAGCACGTGCAAGGACCAGGAGAAGCCAACACAGCTAGCGCACTGTGGGCAAGGAACATCACAGTCAAGGAGGTTGGTGAGGCAGGGAAGGGTCATGGAAAAGGGGCTGCTTCTGGTTAGGAGTTTGGGTTTTATTCAAGTGCACTGGCAAGGCACAGTGGTTTTGGATAAGTTGCATTTGTGGGTTCAAGCACGATACTGGCTCTTGTGTGAGTCAGAAAGCAAGCGTAGAGATGGAGAGACCAGAAAAAAGGCTCTTGCAGAACTCCAAGAGAGCTGGTGGCATGGACTTGGGTGGCGGAGGTGGAGGTGAACAAAGGGCACTCGGAGGTGATCTGAGACCTACTTTGGTGGTAGGACCAAGAGGCCTTGCAGAGAGAGTGGATGTGGGAGGCAAAGGAGAGAGAGGCAGAGAGGATGACTTGAATCCTGTGCACTGCTCTGCCTTGAATGTCATTTGATTTTCTTGGCATAGTTCTTATATCGAAAAGTAGGCTAGACTTGTACTGGTATTTTAAAAGACATATCTTTTATAAATAATTCATGTGCTAAAATCCCAGTTTCTACATGAAGCTCACCCTGTGACTGTAACACTGCACTGAGGTGTGTTGACATAGCTGGAGGTGCAGGGTGGGGGAAAGAGAAGGGGCTTGCACAGCAAAGCCCCTCAGGCTGAATCACAGCTTTGCCATTCTGCTAGGCAAACACAATGAAGGCACAGTTCTAAGCCTCAGACTTCACATACACAGGTAAGAACTCTCTCCCAGTTTGCTTGCAAGAATTAAATATGATAACTTTATAGTAAGTCCTGGTGCACAGTGGTAAGTCAACAAATGTTAAAGTCCCCCTTTCCCTCCTTCTGTTACAGCGATGAGAACGCCATCAATAGTTTCTCAGAGAGCCAGCCTTCTGTAACCGAGATGAGTGCTGCGGCTGAGCACTGTGTTTTAGATACCTGGGACACACTCCGGAGGAGGGACGCAGACCTGCGATGGGTCCCTCAGGACACCTGCTTGGCGGTTCTAGCTGTACGATAACTATCTTCCCGCTCCCAACTAGAAGGGTTGCCAAAGAAAATACAGGACACCCGGTTAAATTTGGATTTAAGATAAACGATCATTTTTTCAGTATAAATAGGTTCTACTGTAGACTATTGGGGACATGACTTAAACTAAATAAATGTTTTTCATTTTTCTCTGAAATTCAAATTTAACTGAGCAGTTGCTACTTTTATTTGTGAAATCTGGCAACTGTACCACTGGGAAAATGTCTACTTTGATTAGGAACAAACTGCTCCAAGATTCTTCCTTCACAGTCCCTTGAGATGCTCTAACCCTTCTCCGTATAAGAGGTCATGCCTCCCGCCATTATGGCTCTATACTTCTACACCTTTTTTTTTCATGTATTTCCTTCACCCCCTCTCACTCTTACCAATAAACATATGCGTGTCCAAAGGCTACTGAACAGCACTATATCAGGTAGAGAGTGGATTGAACAGCAGAATTTCACTTTGTGGTTGTGAAGAGCGCTGCCGTGTGCACACATGCACGTGCTGTGTTAACCTTTACAGTAAAGATCTTTTAATAATGTATCATTAGAAATACATTTAGAGAGTTTTCTAGTAGCAGTGAATTAAATACTCATCCACATTAATGGATACCATTTAGATCCTGGAAGAGTAGAATCGGTTATTGAATAAACTGAAAGAGCAAGGTTTTGAGTTCATTCAATAATCACCATCTATCCAAAGCTGAGATTTAGATATCCTTCATTTTAAATTAAACTACCAGCACATGAAAAGAATTTGAAAAGTTTAGGCCACAGTTTTACCAGTCTGAGTGCTCTTTTGCATACTCAGGAGTTTTAGTGTTGAGGAAAAAAATGAAAGGGAATCGAAATATCTAGTTAATGATATGAGATATCTAGAGCAATGTTACTATTTGCTATTTGTCCACCAGAAAAAAAGGAGCTAGATCCAGAATGCAAAGCATTACACCAAGAAAATTTTGTTATGAAGAAACAGTTTCTGGAACTAAACAATTTAACAGTTAGCTGATTTACTTCCTGGTGCAGCTCATTTTCTAACTGTGGACTAGTAACAAAGATTCCCAGCTTGGTGCTGGTCTGGGGAGCAAATTTTGAGTAGGGCTCGGGAAGATCCCAGAATCTTATGCCACACATTCAACATCACAGCACAAATGGAGAGATCTCTTCCTTCTGGTCATTTTGCAGACCAAAGATCCTCGGATTTCCTTAAAATAAAGGCATGAATATTTTCTCCACTCTAAGCATCTAACTAAACATCTACCAAAACCATAGCTGCCCCGATTTTAGAAAGAAGAGGATGTGTGCTTACTCTTCTTGTCGTAAGTCATTGACGCTGCGGTCCAGTGAGATCATGTCACTTGCCACCATGTTAAATCCAAACTCTTTAATGCTGGCTTGAACTGCTTGTTTGAATTCTGGTCCCAAAACCAATGGCTTGGCTTTCTCTCCAGGGCCACCAACCACTCCAGGAGGCTCAGGTTCTTTGGGTTCAAAGTTACCAAGGATCCCTGGGCGGAGCACAGGATCACGGTAGGTGAATGTCTGTGGCTTAAAAGTGAGATACTGCCTCTGCATTATGTCTTTCTGGTTCTCTCCTCCAGCATGGCGCTCTTGTTCATTTTTGGCCTTGTTTTTTCTTCTAATAGACTCTAAGTCCACTTCTACTCCTTCAACATGAGGCCAGGGTACCACAGGTTTGAATCTGTCATCCCCAGGAACTAGTCCATTGCCTCCACGGTTAGGCATGGGGTTATTGACACCTCTGTCTTCCTATACAAAAGGGAGGGGGATATACAATGAGTACATGAAGGCAAAGCACGGCAGCGTTTATTATGATACCAATTTTCAGGTTTTCAAAAAGGCGAAGGCAACAGTAAAATGGTTTAAAGCATCGTACAGAAGCAGGCCAGTAATCAGGACTTTCCATTAGAAGGTATCTGTCAGGGAGGGAGGAGCATGCCAAGAAGTAGACTATTTCCAAAAGAAATGAATGGATGCAATTGTTCCTTCTCCCCTTCTAAACCTAACTCTACCAGAGACTCTTAATAAAGCACATTATTATGGGTGAGAGCAATGAGGTTCTAGGACCTTTAACGAAAACAGACATTGAATAGGTCATGTTGCACAATATGTGGTTTGCCCAGCTGCCCGGTGTACAATAAATATAGCTTTGTGTCAGTGATGTAGCCATATGGTGGCAGTGGTATTAGATGTCACCCGTCACTAGGCTGGCTTCGTGCCCCTAATGGCAGAGAAACAAGGCAGAGATATGCATTCAATGGTTCCAATTTATTATATTCTATTCAGTAAGACCTCAGCTGAATGGAGAGCTATTTTTAAAAAAGCTGTAATAACTGTAACCAAGTCAGTTTGGGCTTTTCAATCATACCCGAAACCTAATTTGCTCCATTCCAGAGGGAATTCAGGTAAGAACAGATTTTGTGTGTAAGGGGACTTGGTAAAGTCTGCCCCCTTTTCTGCTTGAACCCTCCTTGTCATGTAGCAGATCTTTCTGTCAGAGATCCAGAGTGCTTTTGCTCCTGAGGTATTGATTGTATGTGGAATTTTTGCTAAACCTGTACTATTCTCTGCTTGAAGCAGCGTTCTCACCATAAACATCACCCCAGTGGCTTTAAAAAATAATGATGTCCCATCCCTAGACTTTGTGATGTAATTGGTCTAGGCATTCATATTTTTAAAAGCTCCCCTGGTGATTTCACCATGCATCTGAACTTGAGAATCTCTCTAGTTTAAAGGGAGAGTTGCCATAATTAGAGAAGGGGATTACTGCTTAGTCCAGCAAGAGGCAAGTCCAGCAAGAGGCGAGGTGAACTACTACAGAATAGGCTGATGCGTCTGCTACCTCACTCCACACTAAGAAGATGGGATCCTTTAAAAGAGTCAAAATAGAATTAGTGCCATATGACCAAAATGTTTCTATAGTGATGGAACTAGCTTCAAAATAAAGTTTAAAACTTTGTTTTAAAAAGTACAGAAGTAAGTCTCTAGGTGTGATGTTGACAGTTTATTTAGGGGTAAAAATTTCTTTTTAGAAAGTCAAGTTAACTCAGAGGTGAATTTAGTTGATGTTGACATTTTGTTAAGGACTAGCTAAGAACTGATTTCAGAGAGTTCAGAAATGAAATTTAAAATTTTATCTATTTATTTAGTTAGTATAAGCATATGATAAAAAATTCAGAGGATTCAAAAGGGCAGAGAGTAAAAAAGCAAATTGTTCTGCCTTCTCTTCTGTAGAGGCCGTCATAGCCAGCAGTTTCCTGTGAATCTTTCTAGACGTTCTTAATGTATGCCTATATAAACACACGTGTATATATAACAAGAGAATTTTTTGTGGACATGGGACATAGATTTTAATTGATGGGAATCCATAAGATGTTACAACTGGTCAAAAGGTAAATTCAAGGAACAGACAAATATATAAATGTCAAGAATACTGCAGAGAAGGAGTGTTCCTAACCACTTCTGGTCTGGTGCTGCCAGATTGGAATAGATGTTTGGTTAAGCATAATCTTAAAATTTTAAAAAAATACTGCAAAGAATTAAAAACAGACAGAGAACTGGTAAAATTATTTGCTATCCAGAGGGCAGTAACCAACTTCATTCCCCAGTACACAGTTTCCTTTTCAGTGGACAAGAACTTCTGCATTACTGTCAGTTTCTATTACTTACAGGACCGTAAAACAGTCAGAGATGATAAAAGTGCAAGATAACCTAGAAAGCTGAGTCAGAGAGAACATCCAGTAATCCTTTTGGTCCATTTCAAAGCTGCTCTACAATTTTCCTCCAATAACACATAATGAAATATAAAATGCAACACTTAGCCTGATTCTTTAAATACAATGCCTTTCTGCGGGCGTGTGTTGTGAGTAGATATGGCTTTTGGATCAGGACTTCCTGGTCTGCACACCCTCCAGGAGACACTTAGCTGGAGCCTGACCTGTGAGCCCTACTAAGGGTCACAGGTGAAAAGGTACAAGGTAGTCCTGCCAGAAATCTTGTAGTCATGAAGTACGGAAGGTCATCATGAGCATTAACTCATACTAAGGTGTGGAAGCCAAGCATGACTGTCCAGTCCAAGCATGACTGGACTTGCCTCTTGCTGGACTAGAGAGGTACGTACCAAAGCTGAGAAATGATCATAATCATGGAAAAAGTATCCATTTCTACCATTTATCTCCTGGCTATTTCCAAAATTATACTCACTTATGGCAGTGTTGTAAACCAATTAAAATAGAGAAATCATTATAAAACTCAAGATATTGGACCCAGGTTGTTGACTCTGAATCAAATATAATACAAAAAGGAGAAACACATTCTCCCCAACTTCCATTTTTTTCATCAAGGCTGCAGTGAATCAGTAACTGGGGAGGTGAAAAATGAGGGAAAAGAAACGGCAAAAATATATAGAAAAGTAGATCATCAGATGTCAGCATCCAGAACCATGGCAATCCACTACGTAGCCTAATATTCCATACAGAAAAAATTACATATTGGAAGGATATGGAATACGATAGCACATGAAATCAAGGTAGCCAAATTGTGAATACACAGCATGGTGTAGGTGGGCCTATGCTAACATGAAAATTGCAAATGCAAGTATTTCTCAAATTCTGCCACCTCACAGAGAACATTTAATGGACTCAAACTTCAAGCTTATCGTCCTCCAAAATTGTTTTGATCTTTTCTTGACTTAAGGGTTCTTTGTCTAAATTTTAACTGTTGGTTAAAATTCTCAGTTCTGTTAAAAGTCTACCTGTTACTTTACTCTCATTCTGGGTTATCTCATTCTCTTCCAAACCAGGTGACCGATTTGTACTTATTATTCCTGCATCCATTTCCTCAGCCCACACCACACTTCTGTGCTTTGGACCTTACAGTCAGCTGCTTCCTGAACATTTCTACTTATACCAACCTGGTACCTCCGTTCAGGACACCCCAAACTGGACTTATCATCGACCCCACATCACAAACCTGTTTCAATTACTGTCCTTCCTATGTCGGGGACTGGAGCCACCATCCACTTGACGGATCAGGTTGAAACCTGCATTTCACCGTCACTTCTTGTTACTCTTTTATTTACCCTGCTGACATCCAACCACCCAGTAACTCCTGTCAATTCTATCACGGGTGTAGCTCCTGAATCTGACCACTTCTCTCCACCACCCTGACAGCAACTGCCTTAGTTCAGACCACGCTCATCTCTTAACAGGATTCCTATATCAACAATAACAATGATGATAATTACAAACATTATGGTCTAAGTGCTTTGTATGCTAATTTATTTAATCCCACAAGTTAGGTTCCGTGATTACCATCCCTATTTTACAGACACAAATTCAGAAGAAAAGGGAAAGAGAGAATGAAGAACATGAAATGGGGAAGACGGGCTTAAAAACCTTCCTAGCAGAATTATGAATTCAGCAAAGGAATGGGACATAACTTTGTATTCTGCTCACAGTACTGTCCCCTTAATAATGCTATGCAATACTCACTAGAAAAACTGAATTTGCTCACTTCTCAAAGCCTGTATGTCATTAAATTGGAAAAACCAAATATGACAATTGTCTGTCTAGTCCCAAGTCAATTAAGAATAATCATGTCAAACCTTCATGTTATACGATTTGAAGAGTAGCTGTAAAGCAGTATAATCCCTCAACTCCCCCGAGAAGGAAAACCCCTCCTTCCTGAGAGTGAACGAAAATGTGCAGATGCCTTTCTGGCTCACTGGTACTGCGATACCTCCCTAAGCACCAACTGACTTACTGTGCAGTTCAAAATCAATGAATCACTGGTGACTAGGAATGGAAAGGAGAATTGGTAGATAATCTAAGATCAGTATGTTCATAAAGGTGGAAATGTACTGAAAAATACAATCACTTACCACCAGGTGGAAATAGGGGATTATCAGAAATTGGGTCAGACTACTCATTTTACATCTTACAGTTTACTGAGGTCCTCCCTTACCTTGATATCTTACTTATGAGTGGTGTTTGTCCAGGAGGGCCATGACTTGGTGAAAATGATACGAACATGAAGGGATTTAGAAAAATGGTCTTTAGAGTAAATGAAAGCACTACAGGCTTGTTTGGATTTGAAATTATAGGTAAACCCTGGAAAACTAAACTCTTAATGATAAGCTTCTGCAGTTATGTGATCTCTTAAGAAATTAGAATTTAGCTTCAGGATGTGGCCACTGCTAATAAGATGTACACTATTTGGTTATCATTCTGCATGAGTCACAAAACGTCAAGTCATATCCAATTCTATGACTTAAAAGCCCCCTTGATAAAAAAATGAAATCTTTACTTAGAAAAATCGTATCAGCGCCCTTTCTCTAGCTGCACTTATTCACCTTGAAGGAGAAGAAGTGGGCAAAGAGAGCAGGGACAGAGAGGGTAAAAACAAACAGGTGCTGGAGAAGAAACCTCTTTGCTTCAGAAGAAACAGAACGAGCATGTAGGCTGGGCCTCCCGGACTCTTAACAAACTGCGGCAGGATGTGGGTGGGAGCACGGGGAGCTCTAGCCTCAGTACCTTTGTTTCTCTCTGGTTACCTAGAGCTGGATTCTGAGCTGATTTGTCTCCTGCTGCCTTTATGCTAAAAACTGTCTGAAGACCATCTTGCTCCTTTCAGAGGGCTGAGAGTTAGTTGACAGCATTGGGAGTCAGTGGCCCTATCTGGCATGAGAGGAGGGACACAGGTCAAGTAATTCATCCCTGCTTAATCAGGGTTTAAAATGGACACACCTAAGATTAAACAGACTTACCAGTCCTTGAATAGTTAGGATGTCCTCCCTCATGGAAAAGGACCCTATTCCAAGTACATTTAAAGACCCATAAACTAGAAGAGATTTAAGGCCAGGGCAATGTCTCTATCGGCAACTAGGGTAGAATTGAAAATAAAGGTGTGGGTTATCAGGAAGGAAAAATATTACACTCTCATAGAAGAATTATCTCCTGAAAGAAATAGACTCAGGATGAACTCCTATTCTTCTCATTTGTTTCCCTAGGTACCAGACCCGTAGATAAGCCAAAGGGTAACAGAATGGAGAAAACAGCGAGGTTGACATCACATCAACAGCTCCACCAAAGGAAATCAGGTCAGCGACTCCAGTGCTATATGTTAGACTCGGGCAGAGTAAAAAAACCAGTCCGCGGCGAAGCACTACACAGTAAGCCAGCCTGACCCAGATTTACTCCAGGGACTGAAACACAGAGACTTTGGACTGCAGAGAGCTGCTCTTACATAACAGCTAATCAAGACTCCTTTTATTTGTTTTCTTTAAAAACTTAGGATATACTATGGCAACCACAGTCACAAATGGATAAGTGGTGCACTTTTAACCATCTACCGGAAACATTTTACCAGGTTCATAAAAGGGCACTTTGAATCAATTAAATGCCACCCCTCCTCAACCAAAGAAGCAAAGTGTAAAATACAGGATATAATTCAGATCTATCCTGTACTATTGTGAATAAATGAATATTACTAGGTGTCTTCCTTAAAATTTGACTATAGTTCGCCAGTTCAATTCCCAGTCAGGGCACATGCCTGGGTTGCAGGCCAGCTCCTCAGTAGTGGGCGTGTGAGAGGCAACCGACGGATGTTTCTCTTTCTCTTGCCTGTCCACTCTAAGAAATAAAAACAATTAAAAAAAACAAAGAAACCCCCCAAACCTCTTGAAGGTGATCTAAGGTTATCTCCCCTCTCCGATGCCTGGAATGAGCTCTGCTGCCTGGAATGGAGGTTTATCCTGGTCCAACCACCTCTTTGGGCCTCTGCCTTGGGAGGCTGTGAATCCCTTCGAGCAGAAGGCAAAGGCCTACCCTGCTAGCCCAGCAAGGCTTTTTCCTCCAGGGAAGCGACAAAATCTGGAGGCTTAGAGGGAAACACTGATTCCTTCCAAGCATTTAAAATTGTCTAAGAAACCCAACAAGAGTTCAAAGGTTTCTTCCCACCAGGTTAACTTATTTTCAATTTAATATTTATTAAAATACTGAAACCTGTTTCAAATGTTCTATATTTTGACAATAATTATGCATTGATGGTATCTGAAGTTATAAATTAGTGAGTCTAATTTCTATGGTCATTTCTATGTCAAGCGTATAGAAATTACAGTAAGTTTTTGATATTTAACAGCACTCATGTTATTGAAGTTTATATGTATTAGTTTTCTTTTTATCTCTATGGGAAGGCATCTTTTCACTCAGGGTTCAGGAAAATTACTCAACTGACAGGAAATATTACCTTTATTTTACTAGAACCCATACTTAATGAGTACGTATGAATTTCTTCATAGTATATGCATTTGTTTAAAATGCTTCAGAGATAAGAGGCTATACTAAAAATAAAAACTTCCAAAGTATGAAGATATTCTGGTTTTTATGTTTGATCTTTTATACTGAAGATTATTCCAGTGATTAGGTATAGTTTAAAAGTGGTTTTGACATTATAAGCATGAGTAATAAAGTCCATTACATTTCCTCAGAAGAAACGGTATAATTAAAAAAAAATTTAGTTCACCCAACCTGAAGTGATCAAATTGCTTAACATCATGATAAAATTAAAAATGTTTAAAAACCATGTTAATGCACTGCATTTTTTAAAGGTATCAGGTTGTAAACTGCAAATTTCTTGGTAATAAAAACTCAATTTTCAACATATAAATTAAAATTACAAGTGAAATGGGGAGATTTCACACAAATTCCATCTCTGTATTAACACTATAATCTCAAATGTTCTATTTTCAACAGTCCAGTGAATATTTCTAGCACTGCTCTTCCCACACTGCCTCAGTATCTGTTTAAACACTTCTCCCCAGTTGGACTGAGGACTCTTTGAGATGGTGACAGTGTATCACTTATCTGTGTGTCCCAAGCACCGAGTAGACAGTAGGCACTCAGAGTGTATTTCTTTCTGGACTAAGGAGATGCAGAACGCCCAGCTGGGGGTCATCTACTATTACCTTGGGAATATAAACTGACTTTGGATCCACTGTCTTATGTCACTGCTTGGCTTGGTTTAAGTTAGCATTTTGGGAATCCAAATAAGATGACTAAAACACATTATTCTCTCTACGAATCTAAAATTTGAATAATCCTTTTTTTAGTTTCTTCTCTTCTTCACATTTGGATAAACGATGCGTGTCTGCAAGTGAAATTTAGAACATGAGCACTTTATTTAAACATGAGAAAGTAAATCTTCGGGTGTTAGTCTTGGTCTTCTAGGCCAATTTATCTTGCAAATGTTTTTCTACTAAATTTGGTCCTTGTTATAAAAGTTATAGGATAGAAATTCTAAGTCAGGTCAGAAAAATATCAGGTAATACTTATGGGAGAATAAATTAAAAGAAGAAATGGATCATCAAAGGACCAAAATACAGGTTAATGTCCATAGTAGGGAAAAAACACCAACAAATTGATTATTCTTTTACAAAAACTTTTATTTGTAAGATGGTATAATTGTCCAGATCAAAGTTACAGTATTATCATAGACAGCTAACCAAAAAAAATATATGAAACACACGAAATTTGAACATATTTATCAAATGCAAATAATTTCTGTTTTCCAGTTCATGCCGCAGCTCATGCACTGAATCATGTATATACTTTACAGGTTGAAAAAGTCTTTCTTATTGTGAATATTTAATATTAAATCTTTAGCTGATCAGAAATGAATTTTAAGAATCAAATATGAGGCCCTGGCTGGTATAGTTTAGTGGATTAAGCGCCAGCCTGCAAACCAAAGTGGTGCCGGTTCAATTCCCAGTCAGGGCACATACCTGGGTTGCAGGCCAGGTCCCCAGTAGGAGGCACACAAGAGGCAACCACACATTGATGTTTCACTCCCCTCTTTCTCCCTCCCTTCCCCTCTCTCTAAAAATAAATAAAATCTTTTAAAAAATAATCAAATATGAGTATAAAACAAATGATCAATAAATAATTTTGTAGTATATTTCAAAAGGTGATGAAGCTTATTTGTCAAACTGATGCTGTTATTTCACTGGCGAGAGCACGGATGTTAAGACGGCATTATATGTACAGGGTACACCAGCGTCATTTGCAAGCTCCATCTCCCACAGGTAGTAAAAGGCAGATTATAATACTTGTAAAATGTATGAAATATATCTAACATAGATATTTTTAAATATATCATAAAAAGATATAGTGGGTAGATCTTAACTTGCTCTGTTTGGGAGCTAAGGAATTGCTGGATTTTTAAAAAGAAAGCTCTGAGTGTTATTTTCATTCTAAAAAAAAACCGTTAACGTTACACAAACTATTTTAATAAAATTGTCAATATTTTGTAATAAATACTCTGCCTGGTTATTTCTACTAAATGACCTGTCTGAAAATAAGAAATGTATTGGAGAATACATGAGGAGAAATAAATAGGAAAGCAAAGCAATGAAAGAAAGATTATAAAATAAAATCTGTGAAGATTTTTAAATACATGAATAATTTATATATGCATGTATATTATGTATGCACATGGAGAGAGAAAATATAGATTTTAAAACCAAAAAGCACTGTGGGATAAGAAATAAGAAATTAACCCTGCTGAATAAGAACAATCACAGCATTTCATCAGGTGAAGAAAGAAGGAACTACTTAAAAGCTGAATTCATTGAAAATGAGGTCCCATCTGCTCCTCTTCTGCCCACTCACATAACATTGTGGAACTTTCTCCCAGCTTGTGCCAATCAAGTCTACTTTCTTAAAAGCTAAAAATCTCCTTCTTTTCTAGATCATCTGTAAAATATTTTAAAAGAGCAATCCCAACATCAACCCTTGGGTCCAAAGTGTTAACATAATACAAAAACAAAAACAAAAAACGCTGGAGGAAGTGCTTATTTAGTCCTACCCTTTGAGTTCTGTTTCCAGTAACAATGCCTTCCACAGTGTCATCCCAGCCAAAGCCCAAATGTTCAATTCTAATTCTGCCTCACATCTGGCAATCCCAGTAAAATCACCTAACGATTTCCAAAGCTTCCTGAAAACTTTATCAGCAATTACATCACCAACAGAATCATGAATAATTCTTAGGATAGTAAGGAAAAAAATGTTTCACTGAGTGAGAGCAGAATGAGGTCAAATGCGGTATTTGTGTTGGGAGCGAATGTTTGTAATACCCTTTTGAAAGCTGAAAAAGCAATGTCCTATTATCCCTCTAGGGGAGAAATTCTACAATGAATACATCACTCACTCCTACATGAAATGTTACTCCCTTTTGCAGCTGGAAATGCATGAACCAGCTTTTCCTCTAGTGCTTCTTTGCTTTGCCCTGAAGCTTGGCTTTCATAACAGCTCATAAAAAAAGTATTGCAATGAGGGGCTTGGAACACATACATTTTGATGGGTTTAAGAATCCCTTGCCAATCTAAAAAGAAAAAAAAAACCCACCTCGAAAAAAAAAATTCCTCAAAGTTTTCAGGACAGATTCATCAATTTTAAGTGTGGAGCAACATTTTACTACAGAGTCATGACTAGAAACCCATTTTAGGAAGGTGTGACAAGGAAACATAACTATGTGAGACAGAAGAAACACATTCTGCGAAGACCGAGGTTATTTATGTAATAAACTTGACATTTTACTGTTCAACTATCAACTTGCCTGATCTCTCTCTCAGGAGCGTGTGCTTAGCCAGCGACAGATACTCTAGTTTGCCAAGAGTGTTGTTTGGCATTCAGGTCAGTATTTATATGCATTATTAAAAGATAAATGTACTGCCCTTTTAGTCATCCGAATAGCTATTACAGGTTTAATATCTGCAGGTACTCTAAGTTCTGTGATAGGAAAAGGCCCTGCTTCTAAGGGAGTCACAGCCTGGGGGAAGGGATGCTTGAGGAGGAGGCTGTGATATGATCTACATTTCAAAACCAGCAGACACTCCCCAGCACAGAGATGATGGGAGGGGTTGGTAGGTAAGGACATAAGGATGGGGGTTTGGCAGCCATTCTAGACTGAGGCAAAGGCACAAAAGCATAAAAGAACATGTAATATTCGGAGAACTCCAAATGGTTTGGTGTAACAAGTACAGGGGACATATGGGGACGTGGCAGTAGATGAGACTCGAGATTCTGGCAGTGCCTCAGAGTGCTTCTTAAGAAATGCCAGGAGGTTCAGACTTTATCCTCTTAGAAATGGGAGCCGTGAGAGGGGAGCGTGCCAGATCAGGGCTGAATTTTGGAAGGAGTATTCTGATGGAGCAAATGAACAGAAAGACGAACTGAGATGTTTTCAGAAGGATAAGAAAAATATTTGGAAATAAAGTACTGGGAAAGCAATGTGGGAGAGAATTTCAAGAAAGGAGTGGTCAACAGGGCTAAAAACTGCAGGCAAGTTGTTAAACTAATGAGAATTCCAAGGCCTGAAGGTGTAGGCAAGGCAAGTATTTTGGTCTCATCTTCGCAGCATGACTCACTCACCAGCTCTGTGCCACACACCAGAGGAGGCCCTGAGAACATGGGCCTACAGGGGCCTCGGGACTGCTCACAATGAACTCCTATCCAGCTGGAGCGAGAAATAGTCTTCAATTTTCTATCACCTAGAGTGCTAGAGGCATTTCTGAGATCCTCTTGTTCTGCCCTAGGCATCTGAAAGGAACGTCTGACTGACGGATTGACAAACATGTATTGAGCACCTTCTCTACGAGGCTACAGGGTTAGAGGGATGAGCCAATACATCTCTGCTCTCATGGAGCTCTCTGTCAGTGGGAGCAACAATAATCAAATAATCACATAAATATGGTGCTGTAAAACCCGTTCAGGGGGCAGATCTCACCTAGGGATTTAGGGAAGGCTTTCTTGAGAATGAAGGATTACTGAGCAGAGATCTGAAGCTCAACTAGGCAGAGAGGGGAGGGGAGGTCCGGGTAGAGAACATTTTGTGCAAAGCCCCTACAGCAAGAAGGCCTATGGTAGGATTTCACTCATGTGGACTATAAAACAAAAAAGGGATGAATGCTCTAACAGAACAAAATGAAACAAAAAGAAACTCAGAGATTCAGACAACAGAATGGTGGTTACTAGAGGGGGTAGAGGAAGGGAGAGGGCAAATTGGACGGGGCGGGGCATAGGTGTGGTAATGAAAAGAAACTAGACTTTTGGTTGTAAGCATGCAATGCAGAGATCAAACTATAAAGTTGTTTTCTGAAATTTATATAACATTATTAACCATTGTCACCACAATACATTTCATTGAAAAGAAATAAAGCCCTTGCTAAACAAAAACAAAAAAGGCCCATGGTAAGTAAGAAGGACTCAATGTAGCTGGGGAGCAGTCAGGGTGGCCCGGTGGGGGTAATGCTGGGGCTAGGTGACAGCCACACCAAGCAGGGGCTGGTGTTCATGGTAATGCCTGTGGTCTTAACAAGAACAAGGAAAAGCCAGTTCATAGTTTTAATGCTCTTGGAAAGGACAGGGGCATTTTTGAAAAGAGCCTACTGGCTGAGGAGTCAGAGAACAGACTGGAAGGAGGGCAGTGGACGAGGGCTGATTAGGAAATGATGAAATTTAATGATGGACATTATTAAATTTCCTGGTGAAAGAAGGAAAGGTGTCAAGAAGGACTTTAAGGTTTCTAATTTACACATCTGGATGCTATTTAAGGAAAGAGAAAAGACTGAAAAAGGTCGGAATTGAAGATGACAAATTGCTTTTCCGATGCTGAGTTTGAAGTGCTTCTGAAATGTTCAAGAGAAGATGGAAACGTATATTATGTATCTCAGTGAAGCGGTCTGGACTGGAGAATAGAAATTTGGCAGACATCTTGGTAGCTAATAACTGACATAAGGACCTGGATGAGTCTATTTATGGAGACTATAAAGTGAGAAGAGAGGAGGGCCATGGACCCTGCCTTGAGGACGACAATGAGACTACTAAGGAGAGAGAGAACTGGTCCAACATGTTAGAAGAAAACCCCAAACCAAAACTGTAAGTTTAAGACACAGGGACCAGTCAACAGTGTTCAGTGCTGTTGAGAAGCCAAGTGAGAGAAGGACTGGCTGTGGTTAGCGGCCGCTGACTGCTAACTTCAGTGAGCGCTGTTCTGATGGCACAGTGGGGTCAAGGGCCCAACAGGAGTGGGTGCGGGTGTGGTGTTAGGAGATGTGGAAGTGGCGCAAGCAAAAATAAGCAGCATTTGTGACAACTCTGCCTGTTAGAGGGAGAAGAGAAATGGAGAGGTACCTGGGGGAAATAAGGTGAAGTGAGGGAATTGTTTGTTTGCTTGTTTGTTTGTAAAAATGAGAAAGTCTTCCTCATTTTTAAAGAAAGGCAAGGGCTAGGTATTAAAATCCACGTGGGAGAAGGAGCAATCAAAAGCAGAAAGTTCCTGAGAATGTGGGGTGGGAAGAGCCAAAGCAGACATGGGAGTGGCCTGGCCAGGAGGGCAGTCCCTCTCCTGAACAGGGAAGGGAGCCGGTGCAGACGCAGGTACTTTTGTCTTCCGTGGAACCCAGACTCTCACCACTGGTGTCTGAGCTACTCCAACAGTCTCTCCCGTTTCGACTACTCTACATAACAGTCAAACACTGCTTTCACAGTGTATGTTAGGGACTTCTTTTTTAAAAATGGACAGGCTCTGCATCTTTTTTCTAACACATCAGATTTCAAATCCTTTGCGTGGCTTTTTAATGTCACCCATTTTTATTCACTCAAGCTGTTCCCTGGACTCTAGTCAGACAACCCCTCAGGAGATCATAAAAAAAGCATTCTCTGGCTATGATCAACAAGACAAGAAATAACAAGTGTTGGAGAGGTTGTGGAGAACAGGGAACCCTCATACGTGGCTGGCAGGAATGCAGACTGGTACAACCACTATGGAAACCAGCATGGAGGTGTCTCAAAAACTAAGAACAGAGTTTCCAAGTGACCCTGGAACCTCTAACCCCAGGTTTAAAATAATCTATTTGCAAAGATATATGCAGCTCTGTGTTCACTGCAGTATTATTCATGGTGGCCAAGACAAGGAATCAACCCAAGTGTCCTTCAGTAGATGACTGCATAAAGAAAATGTGGTCCATATATTCAATGGAATACTACTCAGCCATAAGATGGAATACTACCGTTTGTGACAATATGGATGGATCTTGAGAGCATCGTGCTAAGTGAAATGAGTCAGAAAAGGTCAAAAAGCATATCATTTCACTCATATGTAATATATAAAACTGAAAGCAATAAACAAACAAAAACTCAAAAACACAGATAACAGTATGGTGGCTACCAGAGGAAAGGAGGGGAAGAGATCAAAGGAAAAGAAGGTTGAATATATGAAGACAAGGAGACTTCACTTTGAGTGGTAAGTACATAATGCAATAATACACAGATAAGGTACTGTAGAACTGTACACTTGAAACCTCTGTAATTTTATTGTTACCCCAATAAATTTAATAAAACTTTTTAAAAAGGCATTCTCAGCTCTGCCTCTAGAGTTTGGCTCAGGTTGCCAACCTCAGCCCACGGCAATGCCCTGGCTTCCTCCTCTCTGTTCTTTCTAGGTTCAGTTCCCATTCCTTTATAAAGACTCAGCCCCTGCCATCTGTTCGAGTTCCAGTGATACTCTCCTTTTATTAATTTCTCTTCCTTAATACTTTTATAATCCTCTAATTATCCTATGTGTTACTTTTTTCTTCCTCAACCAGATTAAAAGCTTTAGGTGAGGAGACTTTTATATAGTCTTTTACTCCTTCAAGAGTTTCTAGTGTGTATCTTCTTTTCTACTATTCTCTGCCATTTCGATTTCCCTTATTCCTACACCCATATACAAAACAGTCATACCTATTCATTATGATACATGATGTCTCCTGGGCTCCATATCCCTAAAGGAGAGTAACTTAAAGGCACTTTAAGTTACTTTTTTATCTGTATCTCAGTTGTACCACTATGGCAGCTTTGTGTGACTGAGGTTTGTTGGAATGTGTCACAGCGACTAAACTTAGCAAGTCTGATTGACTGGCTTCCCTCAGCTAATTGATAGAATTGCTTCCTGTTGCTCACCAGCTGCTATGGTTCCTTTTCCCAAAGTGCCAAAAACAGGTTCTGGAAATAAAATGATCTCTCTGTTTATAAGGTATTCTAGAAGGAAAGAAGGAAAGTAATTATGAAACCAGTTCTTAACTATTTCCCTCTCTCCAGAGTGGGAGGCACCCACAAGTTTTTCATTACTTTTAGATATAAAAGTGGTAACTATCCTTAAGATTTTTAAAATGCAAAAACATAAGTATATTCCTTATAATCCCTGTTAATTTCAGTAAGTTCATTTCAATAAAATTTGCTTTATTTTCAAATCAATACAATGCTATTAACTAGAATGAGTAATAAAATAGTTCAGAAAGGGCTAGTAATAAAACATTCAGAAATGGCTAAACTTCTGAAACTACTACACTTCCAATTAGGATGCCAAAAACTAGTGGTAACTCACAATGAGGCCCACTAGTCTAGGTAACTATCAGGATATAAGAAAATGTAATACCTTAGAATGGTATACTCATCTCATGATCTTATTTCTATAGAGCAAAATAGCAAGTTATTTTCAGTTAGTCACTTTAGCATATGTAAATGTTACACTGAGCCACTATGCTGGCTATTCTTATTTCACAGAAACACTGAATGGTTTTCAAAAATCTATCTGTCTGCCATTGGCAAACCAAGTAGTAAAATAAAGTTTTCAAACTGACACTAAGAAAGAGGTACCACCATTTCTACTCCCTGAAGCACCTTGGTATTCCTGAAGGGCATTCTCAGTTGTGATCACAAATAGGTCTCATTACGGTCACATTTTCAACACATTTCTTGCTCTTTACTGCAGGCTACGCTTGTTGCTAGGCTTATAGAAAGATAAATGGCAGGATGACCTGAAGAAACATAAAAGCTCTTTTTATAAACACACATCAGTGGTTCTTAACCTTTTCAGAGTAACAACAATCTCGGACCCTCTCCTAGGGAAAAAAAAAGTACCAACAGCATAATATTGGTAGAGTCCTTTGTAGAACCGCCTGGCCGTATGTATCAAAAGCCTCGAAAACATTCATTCCTTCTGATTACACAATTCCAAACTAAATGGCAGGATGACCCCAAGAAACATAAAATCTTTTTATAACCACACATCAGTGGTTGTTAACCTTTTTGGAGTGACAACGATCTTGGACCCTCTCCTAGGAAAAAACGGACAAACAGCATAATGTTGGTAGAGTCCTTTGTAGAACCATCTGGCTGTATGCATCAAAAGCCTTGAAAACATTCATTCGTTCTGATTACACAAATTTCCAAACTGGAAATATATGCTACGGAGATCATTCTAATTACAGAAAAGATATTATGCATAAATGTTCCCTGCAGTACATACACACCAGCAAATAAACTAGCTACAAACAAACTGTCTATAGTAAGAGAACAGTCAAGAAATTTATCCTATACTTATACAACTGAATATTACAGAGCTATAAAAATATTTAAGAAAAATAATTCTTGGGGAAAATCCTTATGATATAATGTTAGTTTTTAAAAAGCAGGATGCACACATTGACTATATATATTGGTTACACTATATGATCTCAAATATGAAAAAAAGGCATAGATATGACTAGAAGGAAAGAAAGTTCAAAGTAGTACTTGCCTCTGGCAGTGAGATTTTAGAGGACAGTTTTTCTTATCTCATGGTTTTCCTTATTTTCTATATTGAGCACAGTTATATGAAGTTTTTAAAAATTGTTAAGCTTCTTAAACTTGTTTCAAAAATTACCTATTGAACAAAATGACTATTTAGAAAGCAGTTTATGCAAGTGGAGTTTTTTTCCCCACAAGGTTCTATATCACAGTAAGCTGTACAGTTTGCTGTCTGCTGAAGAGATCGCGGTACACCATTAATGATAAAACAAAGAGAGAATAAACACCAAGCACAGCTGAGAGAAGGCTCTGTGAAATAATACTTAGGATCATAGTGAATTCAGCTAAATGTTCAAACACAGGGAAGAACTAGGAATATTCTTCATTTGAGGACATAACCAAATTTTAAGTAATATTAAAAAAATAAAACTCCAGATTTCACTAAATCTTTTATGAAAGATACCAAAAAAAAGCCTACCCCCCAGAACGCAGTGAACTCAAGTATTAATCACTCAACTGCCAATTATCAATCACTTAAAAGCAGAGTGGATTTCATCTAAAATAAGGCCCTCCTGCAGGGAGGCACAATCCAACCCCGAATAGTCCTTTACTTGAAGATGGTCATCTTTTCGAAAAATTGACGATGATCCTGTGTTCTCTATTCATCTCTCCTACTTCCACCTGCTCCTGGTTCATCTTCAAGATATTTCTTTAAAAGGAGTTAAATTTAAAAAATTTTAAATTAGATTAAAATATTAAAGAGGTTAAATTAAAAGTCCTTATATCTTGATTTCTCTCCAAAGCAGGTAAGTATTCATGGCAAATTAGAAGAAGAAATTAAAAAGAATGGTTGGATTTTAGCATTAATTTTGAGGTCATTTAAAAAATTATATTGTCTTTTAACCACATTAAAATATATTTGACGTGTATCTAATTTTAAAGCATTTCATTTCTGGTTTAGACAACATTATAAAGCAAAAAAAGTATGTTGCTGGCTGCCAAAATTCAGTGCACTGAGAAATGATCAAATTTTAAAAACTATGCAACACTGGGCTGGGATGGGAGAAAAAGACAGAAAACTGTACTTGAACAATTAAAATAAATAAATTAAAAAAAACTATACAACACACATACTGGAAGTATTTCAAGATCTTCCAGGAAAAACAAAGGCCAGAGATATATCTTCAAAGTAAGACAATAACAAAGAGTATGTTAATGATACACAATTCAAATGGAAAAGAAGCAGGCGTTGCTTTTGCAGAGAGCACTCATCCCCTCATACAAGGGATGAGGGTCACCAGGCAGAAGGTACGTGGCATCCACAGATCCAAAGGCAAGGGGGAGTACATCTCTGTAGTCCGGGGCGTGGGGGGCAGGCAGTGACAGAGCAGGCATCCCTCTGCCTCCTCCTTCACAGAGAGGACAGACCCTTGGGACAAGTGGGGAGGAGGCCAAGAAAGCAAGGACCTTTCTTTCTCTGATTCCTCAGAGAATCATGGGATGAAGAATGGATGCTGAGTGTTAAGAGTGTTTTAACAAAGAGGGTTTGAAGTACAACAGTTCCCAGAAGTGATTTACAAGTGCTGAGGCTCGGATAAAATTTTCGTTAAAGGATGATTCTCACTGTGAAAAAATTTTTTACCACTACTGTTAATAAAAGATCCAGAGCTAAGCCCTGGCTGGTGTAGCCCAGTGGACTGAGCCCAGGCTGAGAACCAAAGGGTCGCTGGTTCCATTCCCAGTCAGAGCACATGCCTGGGTTGCAGGCCAGGTCCCCAGTGTGGGCCATGTGAGAGGCAACCACACACTGATGTTTCTCTCCTTTGTCTTCCTCCCTTCCGCTCTCTCTAAAAATAAATAAAATCTTTAAAGAAAAAGATCCAGAGCTAGAAACTAGCCGTCTGGTGCTTTGACCTTAATGGCGATTTTATTTAAAACACTGATGGAGATGTTCACAGTCCTAAAAGAGGAGTCAGGAATTCCAGTTCCAGCCCATGTCTTCCACTAATTAGCTCTAAAACCTCAGAGAAATCACAATTCACTCCTTGGTAAAATGGGAGAAATAATAAGTATCCAACCTCACTGCTGTCAAGAGGATCAAGTGAGATAATGCCTGGGAGAGCATTTTGCATGAAAAGACGTACTTAAATATAACAAATTTAGAAGGGGTAGGGGGTAATTTAAAATTTCTAAAGAAGTGTTCAGCAGGTAAAAAATTTGACAGTTTCAGATCCATAATTTTAGAAAATCGCTGACTTTACAAGAAACCAATACCAAACATGAGTACGGGACATAGACGACTACAGCGACGTTGAGATCTTCCCTGTGACACAGAGGCTCCATTCAGGCAGATGTTTATAGAGGGACGGCTAACCCTCTGCTGGCGCTGCCCAACGGAGTGACCGCAGAGCGCGTCTCGCACGCTGAACTCGAGGAGGCTGATCCAGAAGGTAAAGGCAGCACTTAAAACCTTTAAAGCAATCCCATAGCTTAATTTTGTTTCTAAACCAAATTAACGCTTGTATTTTGTATGTTTTTAACATTTTCATTTTTTCCCATTACTTCACTTGTACAGAAGTATTGATCTGTGACTGGATAGAAATAAAAAAACTAAACACAAAATCTGTGGTACCTCTGCACAGAGTTTGAGAACTGGTACTATAAAGCGTAAAGCAATGAAAACAAAGTGTGTGCCTCTTTTACGACTCTTGGTAAAATGTAAGCATATCTCTCACTAGAGCAATCTCTTTGGACAGTAGTAATTAAAGAGTGCGAGGAGCCAAAAAGTCTGAATGACACAACACTGAGGAAACCACAATTAATTAATATCCTTGCCTCTATAACCAAGTCTGATGTGACAGCAAAACTCACCAATATTGGAGTCACAGCTGCATTTTAAAACTGGTACATGCCTTTTACCTTTTTCAAATAAAGTTAGTCAATTTAATAGCTCTTTCATAGTTAATACTATTGGATCGTTACTGAAATATTAAAGCCCTCAGTAAGTTAAATGCTAAGTAAGAAATCCCCCACGTCTGAGTCTAGAAACTTCTTTAGAATGCAGTTTTGTTATTTCCATTTGCAGTTCCAAACTTCAATTGCTCTCTTAAAAATCAATTTTCTTACAAAAAAATCACCGTTTCTACATATATAGAATGGACTATTACTCAGCCCTAAAAAGAATGACATTTTAGCATTTGCAACAGCATGGATGGACCTAGAGGGTATTATGCTCAGTGAAATGTCAGTTAGAGAAAGACAAATACTATTATGATTTCACTTATAAGTGGAATCTAAAGAAAAACATAAACAGACAAAATTGACACAGGCACATAAATACAGAGAACAGACTGATGGATGTCAGAGGGGATGGAAGTTGAGGGGCTGGGTGAACAAGGGGAAGAAATTAAGAAGTACAAATAGGTAGTTACAAAATATTCACGGGGATGTACAGTACAGCATAGGAAATACAGTCAATAGTATTTTAATAACAATGCATGCTACCAGGTGGGCACTGGAAATATTGGCGGGGCACTTTGTCTGACTGCTGTGCTATACACCTGAAACTAATACAAAATAATTTTGAATGTAAACTGTAATTTTAAAAAAGCCATCCTTCCCAATGGAAAAAAATGGGCTAAAGACCATAACAGGCACCTCACCAAAGAAGGCATATAAATGGGAAAGAAGCACATGAAAAGATGCTCCACATCATATGTCACCAGGAAAATGCAAATTAAAACAACGAGATTCCACAACATACCTATTGGAATGATCAGAGTCCAAACACTGACAACACCAAAGGCTGGTGAGGGTGAGGAACAACAGCAGCTCGCACTCACTGCTGGCAGGAATGCAAAACGGGGCAGCCACTTTGGAAGACGGTTTGGTGTTTCTACCTCCCTCCCTTCCTCCCTTCCTCTCTATCTAAGGTGGTTTCTTATAAAACTAAACATATTCTTACCACATGATCCAGCAGTTAGTCTTTGGCATTTACCCAGAGGAGTTGAAAACTTATGTCTACACAAAAACCTGCACACAGATATTTATAGCAGCTATATTCACAATAATTGTCAAACTTGGAAGCAACCAAGATGTCTTTCAAGTGGGTGGGTGAATGGACAAATAAATCATGGTACATAAGGACAATGGAATATATTTCCGTACTAAAAAGAAATGAGCTTTCAAGCCATGAAAGGACATGGAGAAATCTTAAATGCATCCTACTAAGAAGCCAGTTAGTTGTAAAAGGCTGTATGACCCCAACTGTATGACATTTAGGAAAAGGCAAAACTGCAGAGATAGTGAAATTGGTGGTTGCTGGGGTAGGAGCAGAAAGGAATGAATAGGTGGAGCACAGAGGACTTTTAGGGCTGTGAAAATAGTCCATGTGATACCACAATGGCAGATAGGTGCCTAAAACTGCTCTAAAAATTAAAGTCCATTTTTTAAAACCCTGTAATTTTATTTCATTTATTAATTAGTCTCTCACCAAAGGCTTATGTCCCTATACTAGTATGACTGGTAGCTCTACTCTATTTGAAAAGTTCAGCTCAGTATTGGTTGCTGCTTTACTTGATTCATGTTATATTTTATTACTGGGCTAGAGAATAACTTCATAAAGCAAAACACTTTTTACATCTTTGTATTGCTATAACTGTAGGACCTAACAGATCTGTAGGAAGACAGATGTTGATGAAAAGAAGTAAAAGAAAACAACCCAAATGACCTAGCATTTGGAAGCCAGTGGCTCTTGGAGAGAAGGGGCCAGGACTCATTACCTTCAACTACTGAGTACCTAGCATGGAGTTACAGTCAGCAGGGGTCAGGAAATGCTCACTGAATAGAATGAGTGAATGGGTGAGTGAGTGAGTGAATGAATGAATTGGAGCACTGGGCAACTGCCAGAATTTAAAAGTACACATATTTACAACGAATTCTGAGCAGAAAAATGTTATTTTATTATTATTATTTGTACTGGATACTATCAGTCCTTTTACAATCAAGACAACGGAATAATACAGCTCAACCTAAAAAGAAACAGGAAATATAAGTGGCTGAGAAACTTGTCCAATTGCTCTTTTTAGAGTAAGTATATAGAATTTCCTTCAAATAACCCTCCACTGAAACACACTCACATCCTTCTCAATGGCCACTGCTGGATGTTGTTTCTATAGCAAAGGAAACAAAATATTCCAGCAGGAGTTTAAAGTATGATACTATCTTGTTCTCCATAGTAAAGCTTTTTAGCTTACAGAAAACCTTTCTCACATTTAGTCAATTAGAGAAGTAGTTAGAATAAAACTATTCACTGAACGCCAAATCCCAACAATCTCATCTAAGCCTGGAGCAGTTGAATAAGGTTCGTTCTTTTTTTAAATATCAGAAAACGTCTATGCTAAGACTTGGGGATAGACCAGAATCCATAATCTATCTTTATTACAATTTAAACTTTTTAGGAAACTCTGCCAAGCCCAATGAATAGCATTTAAGTTATTGGAATTTAATTTGTCTTCCTACCATGTCTCTAGAAGCCAGGAGAAAATTTAATGAAGTGATTCAGTTAGAGAAATTAAGGTTATTATGAAATTTAATCAGAGAACTCTCAAGAGCCTGATGATGGTATTTTATAAATGACTGTTACCACCCTTAGCCATTTCTTTTCCCTTTAAGACAGAGCATCTAAATAGTAGGGGCAAAGTTAATTAACAAAATCCTTAATGACAGAATAAAGCCCAGCTGCAAAATATCTGTGCCTCACCAAATCTGCATAGAAGTTCATTGTGTATTAAATTTCTTCCTTGGTCCTGGCTGGTGTGGCTCAGTGGATTGAGTGCTGGCCTGGGAACCGAAAGTCGCGGAATGGATCCACAGTCAGGGCACATGCCTGGGTTGCAGGCCGAGTCCCCAGGTCGGGGCATGTGAGAGGCAACTGACTGATGTTTCTCTCACACATCGATGTTTCTCTCCCTCTCGTTCTCCCTCCCTTCCAGTCTCTAAAAATAAATAAATAAAGTCTTAAAAAATACACAATTTCACTTAAAAATGTTAATATTGCTGTGGGTCTTGAAGTACAGATGAGTAAGTATAGGTAGAAAGGTCTAAGAAAAAAATACAAATGGCAAAACCACTTCCTTCTATCATTTAAGCAAAGAAATGTAGAAGACTACACTCGAAACTTTAGGAAATGCAGATATTAAATCCAACTGAAATAAGAAGGTCATGCAAGGTAATTTTGGTTTTCTTTTTCTTTTAGAAAAATTGTTTTAAAATGTGTGGCCTAGCCCTGGCTGGCGTAGCTCAGTGGATTGAGCGTGGGCCTGCGAACCACATGATCGCGGATCGATTCCCAGTTAGGGCACATGCCTGGGTTGCAGGTCAGTTCCCATTAGGGAACTCCCGAGAGGCAACCATACATTGATACTTCTCTCCTTCTCTCCTTCCCTTTCCCTCTAAAGATAAATAAATAAAATCTTTTTAAAAATGCGTGACCTAAAACATTTTTTTCACTTCGATCTTACATTCTTGCAGATGTCAGATATTTACTAGTTAGTAGGGCAAATTAACAAATAATTGCCACAAGAAATAAAAACAATTAAAAAAATTTTAAATAGGGTATACTGGGTCAGGCAAAAGTAACATTATTGAGTGTGGTTGGTAGGGTACGTGAATGTCTCCCATGAGGCAGACAGCAATGTGAACAATTCACCTAAAATGTCATGTGGTACGCTCCAGTGTGATTTTTATGTTACAGAATTATATGCCAATAATTTTGTAACCAAAGATTTTTATGTAATAAAAAAGGGGCGTTGTTTGCGCTGGACCCTGTATAAAACTTCATTTATTTAAATTCTACTGATTTAGAATTGTTTATTACCTATGAGTTTTAAGTTCACCTTTGTGCTTTTTATAAAGTGTTTGCTAAAGTAAATCAGTGGCTGGAAAAATATCATAGGAGGGAAAAGTTAACACACTGACCCATCGTACTACATAGAAACAACATGTGGACATCATTCTCAGTAATCATTAAAGCCAGTCTCAAAAAACTGAATGTTTGTAAACATGCAGTTGATATTGTCTAGCCCAATGCTAATTACTACAAAAGAACTGTAGTAATTCTATTTCAAAAAAAATTGTAGTTTTTATGTGGTTCTGTAACTCTAACATTTCAGTAACTAGAAATGAACTTCACAGGTTACAGTAATTCAAAGCGGTAGAGTTTTACCGTGTCACATACATGATGAAGCCTTGAGAGTGGCACCTTGTTGATGACAGTAAAACCTAAAGCACTATTCAATTTCTGTAATAAAATGACCTTGCTTCCTGATTTTTTATTCTGGATTTCGTTTTCATGTCATTTTATCTTTCTCATAAGTAAAGACTGAAGGAATGTTTTAGTTTGATGCCTTTTGTAAGGTTGTCCAAACAGATCCACACCGGCTTCTTAAAATTGTTTTATTTTGCTTGTTGTTTTAAATGCAAAATTACTGCCTTTATAGCTAGAGAAAGACACTAATATTACTGCTGCTGCACCAACTCTAGAAATTTCTTTCGGGCCCCAAGAGTTGAGTGCCCAAGGGGTTGTCAGAATGTCCCCTAGAGAGGACTCTGTGAGCCCAGTAACGTTGCACATCCAGGACCTCCCAGGTGCTGGGGCAGCCATGGGCCCTCCCCCAGTGAGCAGCTCCGATCCCCACTCAATCCAGCTCCCCTAGGACTCGAGGGTATTAAACCGAAAAACTGGGATTGGAGGGGACTGCTTCAGAACCTCTTGGATAGATGGATTTGCTCCTTCAACCTACCTTCTTTGTGCACCTGGTGGACTTACTCTGGAGACAGCAGAGACAAAACCATAGCACCTGCCTCCTAGGAGCTAAGATTCTGGTCTGGGTGGGAAAAGAAAGCAGGCAATTATGATAGGGTTACAGAAAGGAATGGGTCCCACGCGTCCAAACCACAAGTTGGCTGCGTGAACTGGCATCTGGCCATCACTGAGACAGCCAGTGTATTCCTGAAGTACGACTTTGGGCTCAATGCCAGGATGTGCTGGTACTGCCTCTGGTATTAGAGAGGTGTTGAATAATATTTTGGAAAATGCTCTCCAACTACTGAGGCTGGAAGGAATGTAATGAAAAAAAAATCCATAAAGCTGTACGCTTGGAGCAAATGAAAGGCAAGGGCGACAGGTTATATTACTTGATTCCGTTAAGGCATCTACAAACACTCGGCTGCCAAGTGCCTGTAATCTGACTCTCTATCAGGCTTGAGAATCTGATTTGGATTCCTGGTTGGAGCAGCTCTACTCAGAGTGTACCATTATGTGCACATGTACCAAGCATTTCACCTTTCCTGAGGGCTCAACTGGGTCCGTCTGACCCTTTTTTGTTTGAAGATTTCTAAAAATCTGGTATTTTCTTTGTGCCCTTGGCCTCCTGGAGACTCAATTTAATCACACTGGAATTGTACTCTTTCTCCTGGAACAATACTTTGTGTCTCGAGGGGAAAGCTATTAGAGATAAGCCTGAAGCTACTGTGACCTTACCGGGTGATCTGGGTCAAATCGTAAGTTAATGACTTCTCAAAATAAAGCTCCTTAGGTTATCAAAAACCAAAGGCTGAAACACTTATCAGAACATGCACTCTTTTATTAAAGAGTTTTTAAAGAGCCTTGTATTCATCCTGTCTTTTGAAGTGAACTTTATTGTTCAAAGGAAACAACACCTGAACTTATACTAAAATATCAAGATTAAAGAATACAGTCTAATGATCACATCTTAGTTACATCTTGCAATGACCCACCCCCCCGAAAAAACACTGTGTCGTATGTTACTGTCAGTGGTATCCTGACCGTTTTGCACACCAGATACTGTTTAAGATTTAGCAAATTTGCCTGGAGCAATAGAAAAGCCCCTAGATTCACTTCATAAAGTCAAACATACGACATCAGGAAAGTGCAGGGGCCAACAGTTCAGAATCACATGATGGAATAATCCATTTCAATTCACCTAAGAGTCCTCAGACTAAAATCAAAGTTGCTACAAGAAACTATGAAGAATCCTTTTCAGGAATAATAGATAATGTTTAAGTAGTTCATATAAGGAGAAAAAAGGCTTTTAAAGCTAAAGGTGGTAAATACAACAGACTTGATGTGCTATATGCTTACTGGTGTTTTAGAATTTATTGGAACAGTTGCATTTTTATAATTAGTAAGACAACTTTATTACAAAGTTTTTGGTTGACAGCCTTTTAAAAATTACTAAGAGATAATCACCACATAGTTATCAAATTATAGTTTTCAGGATGTGTGAAAACAGGCCCCTCCTTTGACTGTAAAGTACAATACATAAAAACATTAATCTGTCACTCTTCTAAGAAAATGGATAGTTATTCATGTTTGTCCATCACAACCCAACTGTATTGGAGACTACTGCTCACTGCCAGGCCAGTTTTATAAACATTGCTATAGAATCCCAACTCTTTTTTTCGTGCCAACTTTCAGCCTAGTCATCCTTGACATTCTCAAATGGCCAATCCTCAGCACCTCAAAAACTCCCAGGTGTATGGGGAACCGTTCCTCACGAGGGAAATCTGAATAGCATACAGAGCTGAGGATCAAGTTTATCAGTTTTAATTCTGCAATAAAAATATTGTCCTGCAGAATTGTCCTGCCCTTGCCAGTGTAGCTCAGCTGGTGGGAGCGCCAGCCTGTAGGCCAAAAGGTTGAGGGTTTGGTTTCTGGTCAGGGCACGTTCGAGAAGGCGACCATTCAATGTTTTTCCCTCATATGGATGTTTCTCTCTCTCTCTGTCTCAAAGCAACAAAAAAATATGTACTCGGGTGAACGGGAAAAACAAAACAAAACTGTCCAGCATGAAAACCCCCCAGTGGATTAGAAGAGAAAGGGTTTTTGTTCTTGTTTGGATAAAATACTAAGAATACATCAGAGCATTCCCAATAAGAAGTCTTCTGTTCATCATTTGGTCAATTTAAGATTATTAATGAAATATGTACATTTTCTCATATATTTAATATAGCAGAAGTCAATGAAGAGCAACCTACACTACAACCTACATATGTATATAACCTACATATGATTATATACACTTACCCAAAGTATAATTTTCCCTGAAGTGATCAAGTATTTGCTGCCAAGTGTAGTGTTTTCCATAAAAGGTGTTTTAAAAATTCAGCTACTGTATTCAGTCATAAGGAACCAATTTTGAAGAAATAATTGTTCTCCATTTCATGCCCACTGATAGACAAACCGAAGGAAATACAGATAGCACTCTGAGACATTGGACTTGGTGTGCTGCTGTCTTTGTGCCACTGCACTTATAAATCCAGCAGACAGATCTCCACGTATTTTTAAATCATTTTCTTATAGCCTATCACATCTTAATATGCAATACATTCCAACAGAGAAGTCAGTGCAGCCCGTGAGAAAGAAAAGTCAGCGCAGTGAGTCAGAAGACAGTGGCAAACCAGAAGGAATCTCTACGTGACCTGGAGTTAATCCCTTGATCTCTCCAGATCTCCACCTTCATTTTTCATTGTAGGATAAGAATGACTGGCAAAACTGCAGAGACAGTAAAAAAGATCAGTAGCAAAGGAGATGAGAAGGTGGAACACAGAGGAATTTTAGGGCTGTGAAAATACAATGTAAGATGCTAAAATGATGAATAGATGTCATTTTGTATGAGTCCAAATCTGTAGAAGGTGTAACACTGAGAGTGAATTCCAATGTAAACTTGCGACCCTTGTGCAGGTTTACATTGGAATTGGTTCATCAACTGATGAACCTGCATTGGTTCATCAGTTCTAACTAATACATCACTCTGGTAGGGGATGTTGATAATGGAGAACCTGAGCACGTTTGGAGGTGGGGTGAGTAGGAAGTATATGGGAAATCTCTGTGCATTCCTCTCAATTTTGCTGTGAACCTAAAACTACTGTAAAAAAGTTATCTTTAAAAAGAAAGATAACCTAGATAATCTAAACTCTAGACTTAAATGGAAGATATATAACCATCCTAATTACAGCTGAAAATCTGTTTAAACAGTCTGGAACTTTAAAATGCTTTTAAAAAGTGTAGTGGTTATTTGCAGAGCACTGTGGGTGCCATTATTTTATTTAATAGGCCTTGTGAATTACTCAAAATTTGCATTGACTTAAACTGACTTTTAATAAGAAAGGATATCAATGAATGAACTATGAAAATATTTTATTGTTAAATTCATCTGTCTTAAATAAAACTGTTGGATAATCCTTTAAGTTTAGCCACTTCAGACAAAATTGGTGTTAAAAAGCAAACATTTTTTAAAAATATATTTTATTGGTTATGCCATTACAGTTGTCCTATTTCCCAACCTTCATTCCCCTCCACCGTGCACACTCCTCCCTCACTATTCCCCCCCTTTAGTTTATGTTCATGTGTCTTAAGTTCTTTAGCTTTTACATTTTCCCATACTATTCTTACCCTCCCCTTGTCTATTTTCTGCCTGCCATCTATGCTACTTATTCTCTGTACCTTTCCCCCCTCTCTCCTCCTCCCACTCCCCTGTTGCTAACGCTCCATGTGATCTCCATTTCTATGGTTCTGCTCCTGATCTAGCTGTCTGCTCAGTTTGCTTTTGTTTTAGGTGTGGTTGTTAATAACAAGCAAACATTTTTTTAAAGAAAGCAAACATTTTTTTCTCCATATCTTCAACTCATCTAAAATAATCCTGGCATTACCTTTGGGTGACCTTGCTGAGATTTATGATTTTTCAGTGCAGCACTGTGCAATGCTGCCCCTGTCAGCTGTGTGAGAAAGAAGCAATCCGCTGTGACTCACCCTATAAAGAATCCCCATAAAATTACAGAGCAGTCAACCATACTGCTGCTGATATCTGGCAGGCTTGTCATTAAAGATATGAAATTTTAACCTGAAAACTCAAGAGCTGAATGTGTTTTTCACACTTTAAAATTGACAGGCTGAAGAACTTTTATATTAGGCCATGATGTCCAGAGATACATTCAGATCATCACAACAGACCTGACTGTTATTTCAATATAGATTTTTAGAAGCAGTTTCAAAATAGTAGCCTGTAACATTAGAGACTAATGCTAATGTCTTAAAAGACATCCAGAGAATGGAAGCCACGTGAAGCCCACAAAGGCATGCCCATCACAACGAAACTTCGGTTAACAAGAGTAGTCAGACAATGTGTGTGCACGGCCTGCACTTCTACACACACCATTACGGTATTTTACATTTGATTTCCTGGTAACCTAAACATTCCTTTTGTTGCCAGTTCCCTTCTTGTTACTGAAAACCGATGTACAATATTAGCATTCTTTCTTACCGAGGAGGTTAAAAAGGGATCATGAGCGTGATACAGCATAAAGGAGGCCGGGTTTGTCGCTGGAAGACTCAGGTTTGTGCCCACTACTGGATGCGTTCAGTCATATGTAAAATGAAAAAACTGGACTAGCACTGTGGTTTTAATGACAGGTATTTACTGGTCAGAATCACCTATCTACCTTCTGCAAAACACACACGCACAGCCGCACACAGAGAATTTCGACCTCGGGAGACCCAGTGGGGGTTCACACAGGAATGTGTCTTTTGGAAAAGGTTTCCAGGTGCTCTTACACAAGCACTCCTAGAGGTAAGAACTTCTAGAGCTAGTTATTTCGGTACAAGGACGAAGTAAGATAATCCAAAATTTACAAGTAAGATGACCTCACATGTGGCTATTGAGCACCTGAAATGTGGCCTGTCCAAAGTGAGGTGGTGTAAGTATAAAATACAAACCAGATTTCAAAGGAAACACTTTAAAGTCCTTCAATATTTTATATAGAATACAGATATTGCTTTGGATACACTGGGTTAAATATTTTAAAAGTTAATTTTACCTGGGGTTTTAAAACTTTTTAACGCAGCTACTAGAATTTTTAAATTACATATGTGACCTGCATGTACTTTTTTCTGTTGGGTAGCACCAGAATGGAGTTTTAGTAAAGTATCTTCTATAGAAAACATACATTTTTAACACTTTAATTTTTTGTTGGAGAATTTTAAAAAAGCATGTGACTAATACAACAAATGCAAGAGGAAAAAAGAAACAATGTGAGTGATTTTTTGCTATTCTTGGCTTCCGATAGATTTGTGCAAAAGTGACTATTTTTCACTTCCCTCTTAGTATGTTCACGAGGGAGCCACTGCAGGTGAGTTTCCGGCAGCTGAAACCCTCCCCACCTCAAACACGGGCTCTGTGCCCACAGAGACTCCAAAGCACAGGTCTCCTGGCACCCTTCCTGCCAGGAAACAAGGACTCATTCTTCTGGCGGGAATGAGTCATGTTCATGCTGCAGTGTCTCTGTGTAAATCTAACTAAATAAGTACTTCTTGAATTGCTAGATGCCCCGCTCTGCCTGAGCACTGAGGTCAGGAGCTTTCTGTGCTCACACCGTGGAAGGGAAGGCCAAGGATGGCTTGGCAGATGGGGTGGGAAGGGATCTGTGGTAATGGCCTCAAGGGCATCTACGCACTCTGAGGGAGGCAGGGTTGGAGGCCGGGGAGATTGCCAGAGATAAGGAAAGCAGATTAGGTGCCCGGAGGTACTGGCAGGTGCCAGGTGGTGGAAGCACACCTGCAGTGTTGATAGTGAAATCTGGCTAAGTGACCACTTTCCTTCTGGCTCCAAGTCACTACGCAAATATGTCAGTGAAGGTGTATGTTCACAAAATCAGAAAGGGTTACAGTTATTGGCAAGGCGCTGTGTTTTTTAATCTTAGTCTTGGGAGTGAGTGACATCAAAACCTAGACAGGAGAGGGAACCAGTGTAACATGGAAGTTCAACTCCTGCCCAGTGGGGAAAAAATACTGAAAAAGAGCTAAGACACGGGCTGACCTAAGGCAAACCTCATTCAAAATGTATAATAATGCAAAAAGAAATGTTTCTTGCAGAAGGGAAGTGAGAACACAGTATCAGCTCAGAATATTTGGGAAAAGGAAGAGCAGTGACGGGCAGTGGGGGAGAGACCTGTCCTCCAGACATTAAAATAAATTCTGAAATCACAACAACTAAGTTTGCCACCAGTGTAGATTAATAACAGGTCAATGAAACAAAGCTCACAAACAGGCATGAATATTTGTATTGATAAGAATCTAGTACTTAGTAAAAGGCAGGACTTCAAAAGTTTGGATTACTTAATAAATGCTATTGGAGCAATTGGCTAACATTGGACAAAAACCAGATGTCTAACTATTCCACCTACCAAAATCCATTCTGGAAGTTAACTAAGATTTAAATGTAAGAAAGAATTCATACAAGTCCTGAAAGAAAACAATCTTAAACTAAGGACTTTCTAAACATGGCACCGAAGGTAGAAGGCAAAAAATCGTCTGTAGGTTTGATTGCAGAAAAAAATGTTAAAGTCTGTACGTCTAAAGCCACCATAAAGTTCAATTCCAAATGGCAGGCCAGGCAGAGCTGCCTTTTGCCTTCCTGGGTACCCACTTAAAAGACAGGCAGGAGGAGGAAAACCTGACATAGAGAAGAGAAAGCCAGAGAGCAGAAAGGAGTCTTTCTGGAAGACGGGAAGCAGATGTGAGCTGGCTGGCAGGTGAGCCAGGCTGAAAGAGAGGCCACGGCGATGGGTCCTAGTCCTGTGCAGAATACGGAGGGAAGGGAAGCTTCTGGAAAAGCTCTGAACTCAGGAGCTTCCAGGTGCAGACTGGCAAGAGAGGGTAGAGGCGCTAATATCCTCATTTTATAAGACGGGGGGTCAGGAGATGCTGTTGAATCGTAACGAAATGAAGGACCAGGAGCCTCATTTCAAGTCCTGAACCTAAAGTAAGAGAAGAACTTTTGAACAATTTCAACTATTAGTTGAATGAGAGGTTAACAACAGAAAAGGGTAGGCCAAACTTGCACCTTTCACATCATGGAGTAAATAGGAATTTTCTATTGTTAAATCAATAGTAAGAAGTACGTATTTTCCAGCTATAGCAGACTGTAGTTTTTAGTTTTTAGTTTTTTAAATCTTCTATAATCCTGAATCATATTTTAATTTTAAAATATCACAAATAAAAGACAAAAAACTGGGGGAAATATCTGGAATGTCTATAGGAACCCAAGTATTAATATTCTAAAATACCAGCCCCACTCCACCCCCAAATTTCTTACAATTCAGTAGGAAAAAAATAGGCATATGTATGAAACGTAAGAAAAAACAGACAGTAAATTTACAAAAAATATTCAACGAGTTAATAAGTGAATTTTAAAAGTGTTTGACTTCACTAGTAATTAAAATATTAAAAAACAATGAGATTTCTCTCTTTACCTATAAAATTAATGAAGTCTGAAATGATAATATCCAGTATTGGTGACATTTTCAGTTACTGGTAGAAGAGTAAATTTATATAGTCTTTCTAAAAAGCGAATGATTTATTAGAATTTTACATACCCTTTGACCCAACAATAAATATCCTGCAAGCCCATCCTAAGGAAATCATGAGGCTATCGATGATGGGATAGGAACAACTTAGTCATTCCTCTTGCATTACTTTAAAAATAAAAAAGAAACCAGAAAGGGGCAAATGCAGTGTGTAAGAATGCACACAAGGAATTCGCTACGTCTCATCTCAGAAGTGTTTACAACCGCGGAGGTGGGAAACAACCCAAATAGAGGTTTGGCTTAATAATTTCACTACTAAATGATGTGGAAAGTATTTAATGACATGGAAAATAGCTTTCAGAGGAAAACTCAGACTGCTAAACTATAGGGGTAAAATGAGCCTTCTCTTGAAAAAAGTATACATGAAAAATATATGCACAGATGTGGAAAAATGTTGGGAGTGATATATACCAAAATTTAGCAGGTTCTCTTTAGGCAGTAATTTTTGTATTTTTATTCATTCTTGTATTTTTAATAAAATTTATTATTTTTGAATTAGGGAAAATTATTTTTGATGGGTATTCTCATAGCAGGATCGCTGACCTTTTGGGGTAGCACACGCATGAAGAGCCCCATGACAAGGATAACAGGCCCCCTTTGGAGAAAGTTCTGGAGTCCACTACACGGTCCTAGGCTCTGAGAATAGTTATAATTGGGACAGGGATGGGAAAGAAGTGAGGAAAAGGCAAATGATCCCATTCCAGATTCAAGTCAACACATGAGGTAATACAGATAAAGACACGGCCACACAGACTCCACTAGAGGGAGGGTAGGCCCCAGCAGAGTGAACAGGAGGAGCAAGTGGAGAAGCTGGGGCTGGTCACAGTGACAGAAAGCAAAGCACCCTCCTTCCAGAGAAGGCCCAGGGAGCAACCGAGGCAGTCTCCAAAGACAGTAGCAATCAGAGACAGTGTCACATCGTGCCTGCAAGCTGAGTTCTGTAACTCTGAAATCACTCCAGTGGGAAGAAGACTTTGGACTGGCTGCTAAGGACACTCCTTCCTTGCCCAATCACCCCCCTCTCCCGCCTCCCCAAGCCAGAGACCTCCAAGGAACACTGCCCATGGTACAGATGTGGGGACAATTCCCCCTCATCCTCCAGTGTCTCCTCCTGTTACCCATTTCTTAGAACATAAGAGGAGGGAGAACGCACTAGAAGACCCACACAGTGACCTAGGTTTGAAACCTGGCTGTATGACTTCAGTTTTGTGATGGGAAAGACAGTGAAACTTTCTGAACCTCAGCTTCCTCATTTTGTGTATTTAGGATAATAATGGTACCTCCCTCAAGAGGCTGCTGTGAAATAAAAACAAACTCCTGGTCTGTATTCAACAAACGGATAGGAAGTATCAGACAGTATCCAATCAAGGGCCAGATTATGAGATGAAACAAATGCTGTAAAAGACCAGGAAAAGGAAAAAATCATTGTGAGCCACAACAGAATGATTAGGCAAAGTTTCCTGGAACAAGCGGAGGATGTGAACTAGACTTTGACGGCCAAATAAGGATTGAAGAGGCAGGGAGAAAAGTGAAGAGAGTCATCCAAGAGAAAGCAACTGCATGCAAGATCAAAGACTGGAGGACAGACCCCGCCCGCAGCCACTGCAGACCACAGGAGGAATCAGCTCACAGGCTCTCCTCCCTCCTCCGTCCACTGACCCTGGGGAGAAGTCCGGGGGTACCTGACGTCTGTCATGTCTGGTGTGGGGCTGGACCCTAAAGGATCTGTGCTTCCCTTTCAGAGAACTCTCATTCGCCCTGCATGTCCGGGTAGCTTTCTTTAATGCCAGGCCACACTCCCAACACTGGGAACCAACAGGAAAAAGCATTTTAAATAATGTCTACTTTCCAAGTTTTCAGAAATATAGAAATGTTACCCTTTGACCAAAAGAAGTATACAGTAACAAGCTTGCTATGACATGGCAATAGTCATGATCAGATAGAAGAAAAAGCAATGAATATTATGAACAAAAAAATTAGACTTCCTAATAAACGATTCGTAAAGATAACATTTTCTTTGTGTGTGTTTTTTTAAGAATGACTTTCCTGTCTGCTTCACTTTATAAGATCAGGCATCCACTTACAACAAAACTATCCCTTTTCTCAAAACTTCACAAGCCGCTCGGAGACAAAGACATTGGAAGGCTCTGTACCTTCCTATTAAGGAAAGGCGGCCAAATGGCATCCTACTGGGCGTCCATGGAAAGGAGCTTGTTGGGTTCTGGACCACCCGGCGGAAGCACTGGAAGCCAATGAACATGGAAGGTTGTAACACACAATCAGTAATGACTAGAAAAAGGGTGCTTTTTCTAAGATGTCCTCTTTAATATCACGTGTTGGTCATCAGCCTGAATGTGAGCTGGCAATTTCACTAAGTTAATACAATGTTAAACAAAATCCTATAGACTATTCTAGTTTGGCTCAATATAGAAACAGAATATAACCCAATTCTCTCTTCTCAAAATAGACTATATTCTAGTCATACAAATAGCTGTGAACTCATTCAAAGTACTTAGACTTTTCTCTTTATTTTTATCTGGATTCCATAAGGCGGCAAGGTGCATTGGGAACAGCAAGTACTTTGCAATTAATCATCTCTGGGTTTATATTAACACTTTTCTCTCCCATTCCCACTCTGACCACATCTGTAATGAGTTAATTCACTAATTTAATAATCCTAGCTAGTACTGACAAGAATATGAGGTGGTCTACCTAAAAACTTATGGGAAAAATCAAAGTTTTAAAATATCAGACAGAAAAGTGAAATAATGCAGGAAATTGGGGAAAAGAAGATAAATACAAAATTCATTCTAAGAGGTATGATACAGAAACCAAAAGTAAAAAATTGGGCTCTGAACTTTAAACAACATAAAAAAAAATCAAAGTTAATTTACAAAACCATTAGGGAAATACTTAATCTGAACACATTTATTTGAGGTGGATAGTATCATAGATCGTGAAGGTGTACTGTAAGAATTAGGTCTTCTGTGAAATCCCTACCACACAGCTGTCCCATAAATGCTCACTTTGTTCCTTTCCCTTGAGCTTTTCAATGCTACATCTCTCTATTTTCAGCTGTAGCTCCAGTGATATTTGAGAAGTGCTCTTTGAATCCTTTTATCATTCAGAATATTAATTTTATCTCACTGAAATTAAAACCAAGATTCAATATACTCTATGATTTAGAATCTCAGGATCATAGAATATTTGTACAAAAAGTGGAAATAACTATACCCTGCAAAATAATTTGCTTCAACATCCTTTATGAGAATACACTCACCTCCCACTCCTTACCATACTCTAAAGACCAGATAGCCTTAAATAAAAAAAAGGATAATAAAACTGCTATCAGCAAGCTGTGGAGAATATATGCCATTCAAGTAACTAGAATAACAGTCTTGCACATGGAATCCTAAAATAATATGTAGGAGGTTGCCAGCTCTGACATTAGTGTTTTAATTAGGGAGATCCTAATTAACACACTAATATGTCAAGTGAGATAATAATTTTTTCTTTTTTTAAAGATTTTATTGATTTATTTTTAGAGAGGGAAGGGGAGGGAAAAGAGAGGGAGAGAACATTAAGGTGTGGTTGCCTCTCATGGGCCCCCTACTGGGGGGACCTGGCCTGCAGCCCAGGCAGGTGCCCTGATTGGGAATTGAACTAGTGACCCTTTGGTTCACAGGCTGGCAATCAATCCACCCAGCCACATCAGCCAGGGCTCTTTTTCTTTTTTTCTTCCTAAAGTAGAAACCTACAGATTTTGGAAAGCAGTCTCCAAGAACAAATTAGTTTTACACCATGGCAGCACATATGACATATAAGGATAACTGAAAATAACTTTAAAACAAATTAACCTGAGTGGCTTTCTTTCTGCCTTAAATAATCAACAGAAAATCTGGACTGCCATAATGGAAAGACCTGACATTTCGTTCTCTTGGCATGAAACTGTCATGTTACAAAATGTGAGTGACTTTCAATAGAATGCAATTAGACTAATTCCAAAGGGCTGCTGCTTAAGTTACATATATAGATGATCAGCTAAATGGCTTCTTCATGTACAAATAGCATTTTAATATTTTCTTCAGCTTTATAAAAATCTTATTGTATTTATCTAAATGGTCAGGAAAAGAGTTCTTCAGGTTTTCAGTGTTTGCAGCAACTGAGACTTTCCTTTTCTATATGTGGATTGACAATTTTCTAAGAATTAGATATCCATACAATGCTGTAACTGTTCCAGATTAATTTTAACTGTCGTTGACTCTGAAGGAACTAAAAGGAACTAAATGCCGCAAGATCACTTGGAATAATCCACTATTATTGCAGAACCATGATTCCCATCTGCCAATGGCTGGTGGCAGACCCTGATTTGGTCCACACTATCCTCAACCCTATTAGCACCTCTCTCTCCTTGCTCGAAACAGAAGATAATCAAACGTAAGACTTATAATACATTCTCAAGGACTTTTTTTAATTAAAAAGTTAATTTGGGTAGAAAACAGATCAAGCAAGTTTTAATGTCCTTTGCGGGGTAAGGATAGTGCGTATATGGTGGGTGAGGATATATGAGACAATCATGAACAAACCTGGGCCCCCTTAAAAGAGAATGAAAGAGAGCCAGGCATCTGGACTGTGCTCCGGCCCTAGGCAGTCTTCCATGATGAAGGTGAGGATGGTATTACCTTCTGATGAAGGTAACAGTGATCATGATAATGACTGTGACAGGAGTATCATGCCACCATCGTCTATTTTAGCAAGTGGTGTCATGTTCCAGGTACCGTTCTAAGGCTTTTGTACTATCAGGGTCCCTAATACTTAGTCACAGAGGTTCAATAACTTTGCCCACAGTCATAAAGCAGTAGGCATAGTTGGTCCGAAGGTTGTAGGTTATTGTTAAGTATAAAGCAAGTGTGCGGCAGAGTTGAACTTGGGCAGTTTGGCTCTAGTCTCAATCACTGCACCTGGCCACCTCCATCATGTAGCTCCTCACTTGTCCCTGAAATGCTGCTTCTTTCTCTTCTGAAAGATTCTGTTCTGCAAAATCTAGCACATAATGCTGAATAAAGATGAACTATATATAACATATACAAAATCCAGACAAGGAACTACTTCCTATACATGTGCTCCTTTCCCATATTTTCCTCTGTATCCCCCAGAGAACACAAATTCCTTTTCTGTTTTTCTCTCTTCCTGGAAGGTTCTACTCTTGGAGATTTGGGGAAGCGCAGTTCACTCGTACCAACTTGTACAGTCCCAGTTTTTCACATTCCAACACAGATATTACCCATCCAAGAGGCCTTTTATGACCATCCAATTAAAACAGGTCTTACTTCTCACCTACACCATGCACACTGATTTACGATAAAGTATTCATCACTACCTGAAATCAGCACTGCAATCTTTTTACCTCTCACCACCTCCCCCAGGTCTCCCTGAGGCAGCCCATAATACAGCCTACGACATAGAGCAAATTTGCAAACATTGTTTACTAAAAATAACAGGATTAAAGTTAAACAAATGTCTTCAAGACTTTATAGACTTGTGAATACTTAAGATAGTGATGTAATAAGCAGGTTTCACCAAGCTTATCTGGCAATTGCTTATACTTTTACCAGAGCCTCTCACACCAGAACAGTCTGAGAAGGGCCACACAGAGTGATTCTGTGGGCACTCCGTTCAGAAGGGGTCTTCTCCCAACCCTTTCTTCTCTGAAGACACAGATTCAGCAAGATCACTGAAGGACATCAACAAACTGCAGTGTTAGGAAGAGAACCCAGGGCCACAAGGCCCTGATTTGCATGTTAGCTTATTTGCATGCCTCCCACTTGATAAACTTCCCACCTTCCCTTAGATAGACTAAGCAAGACTCCTCTCCTTTTTCACATTTTTATGAGTCCAAAAACTTAAAATCAACCCTGCCCCCCACACCGGCAAAAAAAAAAAGAGGAGAACAAATAATAACAGACAGATGCAAGAAAGTGTTTTACTCTCAACTAAAAGCATTGGCTTTTATACGCTGCTTCTCTTCATTGTATCACTTTCCACAGTTGTGATGTTATGGGAAGTGGGGTTTATACTCCGGGAGACCACATCTCACTTTCCCCCTTTCCTTCCTCACGCAGAGTCCTCAGCTGCTGCTAGGCCAACTCCATCTGCTTCCTTCTTCCTCCAACCAGTCCCCAGAATGCAATGGGGGTGAGAGAGGCCAGGAATCTAACATGTAAATAACTCATTCAACTCCACTTAATCCTCTTGGCAGCCCAGTGAAGGTGGCAACATCTCCATTTTACATATAAGAGGAGGGTGAGGCTCTGCGCAATTCACTAGGAGCTAAGAGGGTAGATCAGGGCTTAAATTCAGAACTTTCTGGCTCCAAAGCTGTCCTCCTCCCACTGTTGTACACTCCACTTCATCCCCCACCTCCTCTGCAAGCAGAGCCAGGGCGTCGGGATGACCCCGAGTGAGGAGAGAGGTGTGGCTTAGCCATCCAGCGCACCTCTCTCTCATCTGTTTGAGCTCCTACTGCTGCTGGTACAATTCCCAGACAAGAGGAAACTATGGTAAGAGGTCTTGTTCTCTTTTTTAATATTTAAGAGCTTAGATTTGGAATCTAAGCTCAAAACAAAAATAAGAACATCTCTGATGACTAAGTTGTATAATCATTTTTTCATCTCCTTACAGGAGAGATTTGAGAAATAAGAGAAAAGAGTTTTTCACATTTCTGATTTAGGAAATGAATTATTTTTACCATAAATGTCTGGTCCAGGGTTTATCAAAGCCATCCCTAGCCTTTCTTTTTTCCTCATGTACATGAAATCTCTTTACTGTTCTATGAGAATATGATATAATAGCCTGCAGATGCAATATAAATTTATTAAAGTGTAGGTTACAGAAATCCTGCATAGCAGTACTGTTTTCTTTTTTTATTTTATTTTATTTTATTTTATTTTATTTTATTTTATTTATCTAGGAAGAGAAACATCAATGTATGGTTCCTTCTCGTGCATCCCCTGCTGGGAACTGGCCCCTGCCGGGAACTGGCCTGCAACCCAGGAATGTGCCCTGACTGGGAATCAAACCGCAATCATCTGGTTCGCAGGCCCGCGCTCAATCCACTGAGCTACACCAGCCAGGGCGCAGTACTGTTTTTTTTAAAGACAGGAATATAATTTCAGTGGTAAGAGTCTAAAATTCTGGGGTTATTTTCCAGAGTTTGCCAAAAAAAAAAGTCATTCATGATATTAGATCCCTACTGCCTATATCTTGGATAATTCTAAATGGCAAAGTTCCTTCTGTTTCCCGGCAAAAACACACAGAAAAAGACGATCTAAAACAATTCACCTTCTCTGAAACACGAATACCTCTCTAAAGCACCTCTACATGTCTGGACAAAGAACCCAGCTTCAAGATGCATTGATCTGGTGTTTAAATAACTGGAATGCATGAAGAGAACAGCAGGCAGCAGAGCAAAGTCTGCAACGTGGACAGGGCTCTGCAGTTAGGTCCGCGTTAGACCGCTGCGCCATGATCGCCGAACTGGTTTGCTTTCATGACAACCAAACAACGACCTTCCAATTACCAACAACCGGTGCCTAGCTCTGCTCCAAATTCCAGGTTCTTTTTAGAAGGTCTTGGGGAACACATACAAGCTTTCATTTTAAACAACTTAAGTACATTCCAACGTCAGCTTCTCTTTATTATTAAAATGTGAACCAGGAAACGGTAATTTTGTTTTATGTAACTGAATGCAATGAATTGTCCAAGAGTTCATGTTTTCCTATTAGTTAGGGAATTATTACATAACTATAAATATCTCATTCATGTCTGAAAGCAAGTGCAGGAAGCAACTGGGGTAATTAGTAATTTCCATATTAACTTGAAGGCAGCTATTCTTGGCACATTTTAGGTTTAGGGTTTAAAGTAAAATGTCAACATAAGCCACACGGTGATGTGTGTTCTTTTCCCTCATTATTAAACCCCACATGGTATTTTTGAAAGCTCCACTGGACTCCATGCCAGATCTAGTGTTATTGTCTAAGAGATTGATTACACGTCTGAGAAAACCAAGCGCAGGTTCCTCTTCCTGCCATACAAGTCATCAACTTATTTGAATAGCTGTTTAAGAGGAACAACAATCCTAGTAAGCCCAGAATAAAACAGAAATTCTTAACAGTGATTACAGACTGTGCAAAGAGATTAATCAGGGTAAGGGCATGGGGAAGCGCAGGGGTGTTTTCACGCCCCTTTCGTTTCTCTGCAGGGTGAACCTGAGATCCTGGAGAACCACCGCAGCACTCGAAGGTCTTCTGGAACGGAAAAACACGGGACTCGGAGCACTGCTCCAGATACAAAACTCCCGTCAAAGTGAGCCTTGGACCAGAGCCAGTCACTCAGACCCCCTCCCACCTTTGGAAGACTGTTCCTACACTCTAAGAAATAAATAAGTTTAGTCACAACTAGTTAGAGAAGAGGCAAGTTTGAAAAGCACATTTTGTATTTTGGCCTTAACATTAAAGGAAGGAAATGGCTTTATAAATACTCCATGTGTATGTGAAATAAAACCTTATGGATAAATTGAGTTTTTATTATTAAACCAGCACTGAAAATTAACATACGCCACTGATTCACTGGTTCTAGGTTGAAATTGAGCTGAGAAAATCTAAGCCACAAGTTTTCAGGCTTCAAGGCTCAGTCTGGGTGCCCTTACAGCTGAAAGCCAGACCACATTTATCTCCTGTAAGATAAAATCCTAATCAAAGACTCACAGGAAACCACCTCCAAAAAAGTGCTCAGACTGAAATACTGATATTAGTTTCATTATAGGCAGACATCATCTCTCCCTTGTTTCTGAACATAATAAATTTTTAAATCTACAATGGAAGCCACAGAATATCACTGTGATTGTGAAAGTGTTGGCAAAAAAAGTTGCCAACAGCTTTGCAAACTTTTTTGTAAGCTGTGATGTGGTATATACTAACCTTGGAGCAGTGAGACAGACTTTCCAAGTTGGTAAGTAAATAGCCTTCTTTAAATTTAAATTGTCACTTTAAACAACCCAAGGCATGTATAAAACATGACTCTATAAATACTGTATATTAACATGTTACATTAAATATGACAATAACTCCAATTAATTTATATCATTAATCCCCTTAATGCTTTGAACACTCTGTACCCTACCTAAGTGAATACCACAAATAAATAATAAAGTCATGAAGTAATCAGTTGAACCATTAAAGAAATACTTAGATGGTTCCTAGACTATCAAAAAGCAATCCATTTACAAATAGGAAAGCTGAACACTAAGTCTAATTGTTTTCATTCTATAACTTCCTACGCATATGAAGAACATTTATATTAACCAAAAACTCAGAGTAAATAAGGCAACAAATTTTAAGTATTGTTAACAAGTGAGTATGTTTAGCCTTTTTGAAAACTAAAGCTTCTACAGTTTTTTTGGTACAATCACCTATTTTATAAGACACTCAGATATCTCCTTAGTAAATGACAGAATTACATCCAACTCATCAAATTCATATTCTTTAGAAACCAAGTTAAAATACTTTTCCTTAACCAATTTTTTTTTAAGTTTTGGGTCTCTGGTTAAAGTAAATGCACTACTCATGAACAAAAATGCCTACCATTTGAGGTTAGTAATTCCTTTTCTCTATTTTGCTGTCTTCTGTGTTATCACTCATTTACATAAAAATTCCTACAAGTATCATATTATATATGCTACATAAGGTCATAATGCATATACAGTTAATGATTCTATTTTTTATTTTTAAAAAATTATTTTAATGATTATTGTCAAGAAATCAGAAAGTCAGGCATCTTTAAAAATTATAGAAAAACCTAATTTGCTTATACGAAAACACGCTTCATCTTCTTTGAGGTGGGCAGACCAGACAGAGGTAGCAACAGGAGACATAAAGGACCGGGCAGCAAATTTCTGTGTGTGATGTAAGGGCCCTGCTCAAAAATCGTCCTCTCTGGCTCATATATGACATTACCATGACAGTACTTCCTTTAAGCTAAAGCAGGAGATTATTTCTCTATGGGGTGTATGATACTCTAAAACAATTTGAGTATTAAGTTACAGAAACCCATTTAAGATAGCTTAAGTAAACTGGTATTTATTATAAAAAATTTTTAAAGATTTTTAAAAAGATTTTATTTATTTATGTTTAGAGGGGAAGGGAAGGAGAGAGGGAGAGAAACATCAATGTATGGTTGCCTCTCATGTGTCCCCTGCTGGGAACTGGCCTGCAACCCAGGCATGTGCCCTGACTGGGAATCGAACTGCAATACTCTGGTTTGCAGGCCTGCACTCAATCCACTGAGCTATACCAGCCAGGGCTTATTGTAAGAATTTTGCCAAATGTCACGAAACCTAACTTGCAGGAAGAACAGGTAGGCCTTATAAAAATTAGAAGGCCCCCAGGCTGAAGTAGAGTCTTTCTGTCTGCCTGTCCCTCTTCATAAACACCTTTCATTCCTGCTTTTGGAAAGAAAGACCACCTCGTTCCTTTCTCTGATGACTGGTTTCCTTGGAGGGACTTTGAGATTCTCTTCCCCCATCATTTAGCCTGGTATGTAACTCTGATGCTTAGGAGCTGCCTGACCCTGGTGCTCTGTCTACAGACCAACTGTACACCTGCCCTAGTGGTCAATGTCACCTAAACCAAAAATCCCAGGACCACAAATATGATTGACCTAGCTTAGACACCCCTGTTCCAATTAGCTGCATCCCTGGGACAGGGTTACTCCTCCCAAACCACAGACCAGGAAGGAGAACTGAGACCAAGATGTGGCTTAAGATGTTACAAGGTTCCTTAAATTATAATGTTATACATAGGATAACATTAAGCACTGGTACCAACAGGAAAACTAAGAGAGTAAAGCTAAGACAGTTGCATTTTTATTCTTTCCCTACCATTAACTATGCTGCCTTTCAAGGCAATGATGACAACTGAAGAATTCAACTATACATTTAGAAGTGACATGACATGTCCCCTTCTTGTGGTGTGGCAGCCAGGACAACTTTCATTGTGTGTCGATTCTCATACCTCTCAAGACAGCCTTTCATATAAGTAGTGTGGTGGTGGTGGGGGGGGGCAAAAATAGAAACCAGAAATTGTTCTGTGAGGGTCAACTAATATAAAAACAGGAATGAGGCAGCTTCAAATTGAAGTAAAAAATAATAGTACTTATTTACTTATAAAGGTGACTTATCTCAGCAAGCATATGGCTAAAGTATAGAAAATCATACCGGACCAGAGTGGAAGGGAGGATGCTTAATTCTGAAACAGGAAGACTCCCATGAAGTCAAAAAAGAGGACCTTTTAGGGCAACTAAATAATCCTTCTTCCTTCAGCAAATGGTAAATATAGAGTATATGTCACCGTAATAATTATCTCCTTTCCTCTTAAATTTGTAGTTGCTACTTGCTGCCCTCCCCCACGATTCACACCCACACACCGGCCAAGTCCTACTTTAGAAGACGACCCCAGAGTTAATCCTCCTCCCTGGGTCTGCTCTTTTCCACTTTCCAGGAACCGTCCGTTCTGTTTTAGTACTTAATACATAACACCAGCTTCTTCATGTGCACCTTCTATCACGGACTAGGTGGTCACCTCCCTGAGGACAGAGCCTGCATCTTAGTCAGCTTTGTATCCTCAAGGCCCAACACAATGCAAGACACCAGAAAAGTCTAAGTGTTTTTTTTTAAAATGAATCACAGACACTAGAAATAAACTAATTCAAGGAAGGCTTGAAGAATTTTATGAGTGGTAGTTTCGGAATGGGTTTTGAGAAGAAAGGCAGGAAAATCCAAGCTGCCTCCCTCACCTACAAGGATGAAAGAACGGAAGTCATGCTCTCATGCATAGAAATAGCTGCGGCACGGGTACAAGACAGAATGAATACAAGATCACTGGGCAGGCCACTGTTCTCTCACCAAACTGCTTGACTCAACCTTCCAACACAACCTTTCCAAAGGAAAACCTTATCTCCAGCATGGTGTAGGGTATTAAACTCTTCTCTCTCAGCTCCTAACCCACCCTTCTATTGTATATTCTACTCTATGGCCTGGAACTCTGCAGACATTTCTCCTTTGCCGACTGCCTGCCATTAGGCTTTACCAATAGGGGCTTCTAGAGGGAGATGGGCTGGCAGAAGAGATCATTGTTCTTTGTTCTTGACTGTCAAAGTCAAGGCACTTCACTATGGCAGTTGGAGTGGTTCTAGTTTCTAGCATTTACCTAACCTGGTTCCATGCCCCAAACAGCCTCATTACATTCTAGCGATGCAACTGGCAACTGGCTAGGGTCCTGGCTAGGACCTTTCCGGGCCATCCCCAGTGATCTGACCCCCAACTTGCAGGGCCCTTCCTGTGAACTTCTAAACTCTAATAATCACAACCTCTCCGTTTTCCTACCTCCGTCACCCTAAGGGTGGTAGCTCTTCTTGCAATCATTTTCTCTGTTTCCCCAATATTCCCATTCTTGTTTCTTCAGATCTCCAATACATTCTGCCCGCTGTGAGACCTACCTCTTAATGCAGCTCTGTGAATCCAGACTTTTGCTACCTCCTCCAATGACCCATAACCCTTTCCATGGCCCCTTGACTGTTAACAGTAAAGGAGCCTGAGAAGGATTTCGTGACACCACATCTTCACCAGCCGTGCAATTCCACATCCCCTCTACGATTCTGAGAGTGGATAAGCATCCGATGCAGGCAGTAGGAATGGTTCCAGGTGGCAGAAAAAAAACCCCCAAGAAACCACTCACTCTATCAACAGTTAAACAAAATAGACAGAATTTTAATAATCCATCATAATTCCATGTGGTATAAATTTAATGAATACCTATGTTATAAAGCACTGCTTGGTGATAAGGGGTACGTAAGAGAAACTTAAAACCTGGACCTGATGATGTGAACTCAGCAAACAAGTCTGAAAAGAGTTTTGGAACCACTGGTTAATAAAGGAATACAAAAATGAAGAAATTACATGTTTGGGTGAGACTACAAAACCTACACCAGATACAAAGATTGTGCTGATCTTTTTAGAAAAGAGGAACCAAAATTTGAGCTAATGTGACTTTTGACTCTTGCTTTTTCAACTTCATCATTAAAAAACTTATGTGCTATTACCTTGTGGCCAAGACTACTAGTTCTCCAAATATCATTTCTCTCCTTCTCACTCATTCTCAGCAAACACCCCGTTTCCTTCCCACTGCAGGAGTGTGGACAAGATGGTAAAGTCTCAGACCACACAGATGAGAGCAATTGCCTAGGAATGACAGAATAACAATGGAGAAGGGGCATGGATCCCTGGTGATGCCATAGTCGTAAGAGGAAAAAAAAAACTAACTTTTTAGATGTCTGTTATAGAAGTGAAATTTATATTTTAATGCTATAAACCCCAAACATCTAGTTACCACCCCTTAACATTCACACACAGTCAAAGAGCCCACTGATCATGGAACTATTGGGCTGCCCTCTCTGTGTTTCCCCAGGGAAAGCTAGGGTGGGGGTGAAAATCCTCTGTGTCCTAGCGGGTACCACACAAAGACTTCCAGAGGCACTGTGCACACTGAAGGTGGCGTGGAACCACTCAAGACAGATGGTGTTCATTTTCTGCACAGAAGTTCCTTTGAGCAAAGGAAGAATATCCATGATTACTGCAGGGAATTTCCAAAAGAAAAGGTGGCACCTTCCGTGTAAACTTTATTAGACTCATATTTTAAGAAGCTTCACTTAATCTTGCCTATGCAGAAAAATGTATCCATGTAACATACAAGATATGGCTTTGGTGTTTTATGCGCCTGCAAAGTGTTTATTTGGCTTGGCAGCCCTGTTTGGAAATGAGTTTCCAGTACCTAAAATGCAATTTAAACACTGAATATCTGTCTATTTCTGTATGAATATCCACCCAATAGCTATTAAAGCCGTTTGTCTCACCACCGAAGTCAAGGAACCACTTTGTGGTGATTCTCTGCGACGAGAGAAAACTTCTGAGGTGTCCTAGATTAAATTACAGCAGACCAGAGAGTGAGAGAAAGAGACCAGAGCTATGGACCAATTACAATAGACTGATCACATCCCTGGAAGTATCGGCGCCTTGAATCAACTTCAGGCGGCTAATGTAAGACAAGCGGTTGACCAACCCCGGGATGCCACCATCACACCCACGCAGGAACCTGCAGGACTGCTGCCTGCCACCGAGCCAGAGCTGTAAATATTTCTTCCTTATGGACTGTGCTTCTTCTATCCTAGAACGGCCCCTGCTTCACCTTTTCCCACTCTCATCTGTAGTCAGCGGAAATTCTTTCAAAACTACTTACATCTGCCTTTCCAAACATGATGTATAAAAGAGTCCATGGACTCCAGGCAGGCAGACATGTTGCCTTCTTCATCTAGCCTTACTGCTGCTGGTGGGCTAGTCTGGGTGACCTTTTTCAGGTGAGCATTTGGCTCAATAAAACCCTTCTTTCCGAAAAGCGCTTGGCCTGTGAAAGATTTTTGTTTAACACCTGTATAAAAGAAATTCCTAAACATAAAAGCATATGCACAGGGGCAAGATATAGGGGGCTGCCTAGCAGGGGCTGTTCTAAGAAACTTATTTTAACTGACCAGTAGGAATTTTCTATAATTGTGAAATACCGTGTATGAGAATTTGCAACAGAACAGAAATTACTTTTGATGAATCATACAGCCAGATCAGAGACCTCTGTCCCACTGGAAAGCAATAGGGGGCGTGATTACTAATGTCAGTGTTTTGTACACTGATTACATGAGTTGCTCAACTCGAGGGATTAAGAATGAACTGTAGGTCTCACTCTGGGGGGTCATGACCAAGAGACAATGAGTATTTGTCAACTGAACAAAAGCCACTAGAACTTGAACCTCTATTCTCTAGGGTAGTAAGACCAGAGGCTAATCAGCAAGGGTCCAAGGGAGTAGCTAATATAGGGCCTGCCTTCCAGGAGCTTAGGGACCAACTGGGGATGCAGCCAAGTTCTAGAGCGTATTACAGCTATATATAATCATGCATCATAATGAGGAACCTTTCTGAGTCTGGAGATAATGGTGTGGTCCGCAGTTGTTAAAGGAAGCTTCGGAGAAGAGGAAACTTGGAAGGACGTGGAAACAGGAGAAGATTTAAGAGAGCTCGGTGATATGCCAAACAGGAACACAGAGTTAACGGCCTACAGGCAGAATTTGGCAAGCCCAGGCAGCTAGACACCTGCTCTATCATCTCTCCACATCTGTCCACAAAGCACAGCTAGTAACATCACCCAGGTCACTCCCTCACTTCCATCTAGCTATTAGCAAACTCATTTCTCAGGGCAACTGAATTCTTTGAAGTCTGAATCAGCGACCGAGATTGGTTTGTGAAAGATGGGCTAAAATCTTAAGGTTTATTTTTTGCAGGACTATTCAGAGTTTTAACATACCCATGCGCACTGTGAATCCTTGAAGGGTTGATACAGCACTCAACACTGCTCAACCTTATTGGCCCAAGAACCTTTTTTAAAGTAATTCCTGCTAATACATCTTGGTTCACAGAACACAGCTCGGGAAGTGCTGCTGGGGTGACGAACCCTGGCTGAGAGAGGGGCTCTGAGGTCGGCCTAGGTTGGAACTCTGACTCCATTACCTACAAGGCCAAGTGACCTCATGTGGCGGACCCTGGCCAACAGAGTCCACCTGCTGTGGCTGACAACGAGAATGAAGGCACAGTGACAACAATCCTGTGGAGAAAAAAAAGGGAATGGCAGACTACTCTCTCAAGGGGAGAGTGCCTATGGGTGCCTCGGCCACATCCCCAAGAGGGGAGCACCCCAACCCTTGCCTAGACAGGCTTGTATTGTTTTCCTCGGGTCTTACATCAGAGAGAGATTTATTATCTATTATATAGAATATCATTGTCTACATTTTAGGTACAATCAAGAAAATAACATGCAGAGGGGAATGGCGATGAGCTGATTAGCTCTGTCCTTGGGAGACCTCACACAGGCTTTGGAAATTAGCTTGAAGATAGACAACACACATTTGTTGTTTTAGACCAGGGTGACGGAGTTTTAGCAAGAGCAAGCCATACAATCTGTATGCATATTCTAGGCCTGATTCCCACGGGAAAGCCCGGTTTGAAGGTCTGGCTCCTGCCCACCACTTCGCTTCTGTAGGTTTTCCATACAGAGCTGAGTCATATTTGCCAGACTTAAACAAACCAGTCCCCTACAACCTCCAACAACGCATTTAACTTTCTAAGCTGCAAATTTCCTTAACTGCAAAATGGCAGAAGATGAAATTGAGAATATAAATATGCCTCGAGGAAGGCACCATAAGAAGTCAATAGAAGTTCCTTCCTAGTATTTGATGCTTACCCATCAAATTTCAGACTAGAATTTGGCTCCCTTCATGGGTAGAAAGAAACAGTGCTGATCTGTTATATTATCATTTATGTGTGTAAAATAATATGAGAACAAAATGTGTATGTGGACTTAAAGTAAGACTCATGGACACAGAAGTCACCTCATTGTGCCAATAGGTATAGTCCAACCATGCAGTGACTAAAAGAAAAGGCATAATTTTCATTTTTATTTTTTAAATGTTTATAATATAGAGAAAAATATTTGGGACAATACAGAAGTGGTTGAGTTCAATAAACAGAAAGAAAAATTCTTCACAACAGTAGGAAAAAAATGAATGAATAAAATTAACAGTGTGTTTACCGTGTAGCATAATTAACCCCCGGACAGTGACTTGGATATGTGGATACTTAGTCTCTAGGCAGCAGTTCAAAAGCTTGGGAGTGTATAGGAACCTCTGCTAGGGCAAAGGATAGGAAGAGATAGTGAAACAGTAACAGCCAGGAAAAACTGGTCTCCCAGCGTTGCTCTCCCTCACTCAGATCTCTACTGTTTTCCTCCACCTAAGTGTTGGTCAGGAAGCACCCCAAGCTAGTTCCAACAGCAACTTTTATAACCATCTTATAAAACTCAGACTCATACTGTGTGTGTTTTAAGAAGCAGGTAGAAAACTATTTTGCAAATGTGTTGTATGCAACAGTTTAGGATTTCTTTTTCCTTTAAATCATCCCAATGCTAAAATTGCCAGATATTAAAAGTTTACAAAACAGTATGTATTCTAGAAACAATATATAAATTGAAGTGTTTCTACAGGAAAATAAAAAAGGCAATCCACAAAGTTTATGGGTTACTACAAATACTTAATGACTACATGTACTTAAAGTTGGGCAAGTAATACACCAAACAGATCATGGTTATTTGCTTTAAATAAGATGGATTATAGGTGATTTTTAGTTTCTAATTTGCTTTCACTTTTTAATATTTTCTGCAATGAGCATACATTAAATTTAGAAAAACAGAATATATATTTAAAGCAAATACATGACAGCATTATCCTCATTCCCCCTTTTAGAATATTGGTGTAATAAAGGACATAACTTTTCAGGCAAATGCCTAAAAGTCCAGGAAAAAATATGCCTCCCCTTTTTACTTATAGTTCAAAATAATGAATGCATAACAAATTTGCATAACTTAATTATTTTCACTTTTTTAACCATTCTTGAAATGCTGTACAAATTATCATGCTCATCCAAGAAGGGAAAACGACACGTGTTAAAACTGCAGGTGAAGCGCTGTCCCAGGAGCCCTGACAGACAGTCTGACGGAAGCACAGGGACATCGCCAGGAAGTACATCTTTTGTCTACTTTACAGGCAGGAAAATAGGCCTGGAGCAGTGAAGTCACCAGGTGAGGCTCACTAAAGCTATTCACAGTGCTTACACCAGGATTTTCGCCTGTGTCACGAGTCCATGTGTACTTTCACCATGCAGTCATGTCAGCTTTTATTTTTAATCCACCAGGTTGTCCTTGGGGAGCTATATATCACACAGCGAGTACATTAAACATCACTGTAATTTCCTCAGGTTATTTAGTATTCATGCGGATTAATATTCAGAATTACCAACCCAATTATTTTTAAAAAGAAAAAGCATGTATGTGGTTTAGATCCGCTCATCCTTCCTACTCCCTCCCACCCCAACACAAATGGTTAGTCTAAGTGGTACCTTGTAATACGGCAACGCTCCTTCCTCTAGAGAACACCCATCTTCCTCTTCCTACACTCAAGCCCTAGTAAAGAATACTACAGTCATCTTCAATGTACCTTCCCTAGGAATCCTTTTTATTAATTATGGACATATTTAGGGTTTTCAATCTCTCAATAAGAAAGACAGTGACCAAAAAAAAAAAAAACCAACAAAAAAACCCCACCACTAAAATATCAGATTATTCTCAAACCATAAGATCGCTGATTTCTTGAATTTAAACAGAACGTGTGTCTCTTACTTGACTAGCATATAATTTACATAACCACAGACATTATTAGCATGGACACAACAGCAGCAGAAGCAGGGGAAGGGTAGGCTCAAGGCTGACAGGAGGAGGAAACAGCAACTTCCCCAGCAGTCCAAGGTTTGACCTCTACTACTTCCTGGTAACTAGCCCTCAGTGAAATTCTTAGTTCAGTATTCCGGAGCTGTAGCTTATGTTAAATATATAAAATATTTCAATTCATTACGCTGACTGGGACAGGAAGCATTTAAAGCAGCATCGCCAAGTCATCCAAATGTAGTACTGGTATTCCTAAATGGATCATGGGATTCACTTAGTAACTAGAGTAATCCAAGTCCTAAATGATACGAGCTTTACCTCCTCAAAATGATTTTTTTCACTTTTCTTTTTGCAACTCGCTGATCTTCACTCCTAGCAGTAGGTTAGGCATTTAATGGCATTGTCCTTTCAAGATTCCAGGTGCCACTGGTGTACCAATCACTCCTTATACACAGTTAAATGAGGTCATGCCCACGGCAACACGCTGCCACAGAGCAAATGAAGAGAATTCAATCAACCTAAGGCTTCTCCGGGCAGGAAGCTGATTTCCAAATGATAATAAGCAGACTGCAAGGCAGCACAGTGTCCATGCTTTTTGCTTCACCACGTACCAGTGAAAGCACAGCAGGTTTTGTTTTGTCGTTTTATTTTCTTGGGTGTCAGTCATCTGTTACAAATATTTTGTTACAAAATTTTAATTGAATTTACTCTTGGGGTGACTATTGGTTTATAAAATTATACAGATTTCAGGTGTACAATTCTATAACCCATCAACTGTTTACTGTATTGTGTGTTAAACACCCCATATCAATTTTCCTTCCATCACCATTTATGTTTTTAAATGTACATTTGTGAAATCCTAAATGAAAATGGCGAGGAAGATCAGTATTGGCCCATGGATTCAGTACATAAAATAAGTAAATCAAATATATATCTAGATGGAAGGCATTGGAAATAAATTAGGAGCCTGACTTAATAAGGCACCGTACATTTTCTCATCGGTGTTACCCCTTTGCTCTGAGGAGTGAACCAGTGATCGTCACCTGATAAGAGGTGGTGGAAACAGAGAGGAGATTAAAAGTTCAACTTTCAGAATTTTAACACTTCAAAGTAACACTTCTAAATCTGTTGCTCATTTTTCCAAAAAAAAGTTATCGGAAAAACTTTTTACTTAGTCATTTAAATTGATTTGATTTGCCTCATCACTGCATATATGAGGCAGAATTAATTTTAAGCTGTCTGTGCCAACCCAGGAAAACCTGCAGTCCTTTGACAAAAGGCAGCTCGGGCAAGAAAACCAAATCTCTTTCTTCCATTCCTAGTCACCACTTCACAGGAAGCAATAGCTCATTCAAAGCGGTTTGTTTACAAAGTGAAGTCGGTGGGAGGAATTGTGGGGAGCGGATACACAGAGAGCATCAAGTTTTAAAAAAGTCCATTATACCTAATCTTACAAATGAACTACTTCATTTCGTCACAGAGTCATGCGTATGGCAGAGGACTGTGAAGCTTCAATGAACTTTACAAAAATGAATTGAGTATATTCAGAAAATGCAACCTGTGTGTTAGGAAATTTTGAGTAAGCTGCTAGCCTCATCCTGCAAAAGCTACATGCTGTGTGTCCAAATGGCAGGCTTGGCTTATCTGGCTACGTCGGTCCACCTGGCTGCATGGCCGGCATTTTTAACCTTAAAGGAATCATTCTCACACTTAGCACCCACTGGGACCCAAGGAAACTGACCAGCCACTCCACAAATATCTCATAATGGAATCCTCTGTTCAGAGGAAGAAAAAAATAGTTAAATAGATTGCAGTTATTTTTATGAAGTACTAAAGGCATAGTAGGAAAGGTATTGCAGTTCATTAGAAAACAAAAATATTGAAAAAATGATCTATATATTATCTTTGTAGTTACCTTAAGTTTCTCATTTTCTACAGTATTAAAAACCTATTCCTTAATCGCCACAATTTCCTTTTAGCTACTTTCTGCATTTTATCAGCCCTTCCAAGTCATAAATTACCACACAAGACACGTTTACTTTCAAACACGAGTACCTGACAGTATTTAAAACTAAAAGAAAAAAGTATGTGCAAATCGGAATACGTTTCAAGCCATTCACTTAACAGCCAAAGTGATTTCTGTCAACATATAACAAAGATTTTAACATTTACTTTTCTCTTGGTGTTACCAGTTAATTGAGCAAGGGTTAAGGATGATAACTGCCTCTTAAGAAACACGATTGCACCACTGTGAAGCTATTAGACTATCTGGCTGCGATTTTCTTCAATTTAGTCACCCATATAAGATGCTCAAACCAGAGTGGCTGGCACGCTTCTTGCGGTAGTAATTTATGGAAAGTAAAATGAAGCCATATTCTTTCGAACATTCCTCAGACGTCAAAGAGGATGCTGGGAAAAATAATTGCAGCAGACTGAGGTAGCATACACATATTTTGACCCATACTTTGGATGATACCAGTTCTTTCCTCGAGATCAGGACCTGGGAAAAAGTGTAGTATTTTGGGCCCTATTATCTTTGAAGTTTTGATAATCGCTCTTCAAAATTTCTTAACAACTGTGCTACATTTATTTTAAAATGTGTGTCAGGTTTTAGAGTCTAAATGGTAACTAAGAAAGGAAGAGTAAGAGTTATCTTCATTTCTTACAAAAGATGTATTTCCATAAAATACCAAGCGATTTGGAAATCACCCTATTTTAGCACAATTTTAGAAAGCAGATTTTAGAAAACTATTTGCTAAAAGTGTTTTTCTCTTTACCACCCACTAGAACTTCCCTGGACTGTAAGCAAATTTATTTTAATTGACCACCACAGTAAAAACATTCTCCTCCAACCTGCTTTAACGAATACTGAACTTAGAATTTCCTCCGAGGACATCATGCAGAGAGCAACAGTTAATGAAACTGCATGCTTTTATTTCCAAATTCTACCAGTCTTTGCTTAAATGTTAAAATGTAATTATATATTTTAAGTGAACAAAATTTTCAATCTTGACAGTGATATTTCAGTTTAAAAATAAAACACCCCACCATAGGAGAAAAACCTACATATGTAAAGTAGTAAGATTTCACTCATTTCCAGACCATTACATTAAAAAGCACTTTGTAGTCATTTATTCTGTACCATAATTGAGAGCTTATTTGCCAAAAAATGTAATGGATTTTTTTATTCATTTTAAATCACCCTGGCAAGAGCTAGCAGACTTTTGAACAGTAGGTTGTAAACACTTTCTTTCAAAAGAAAAACCTGTAGTTGGTTAGAGCATCATTTCAATACTCCAAGGTTATGGGTTCAATCCCTGGTCAGGGCAGACACAAGAATTAACCTGACAGGTGTGGCTCAGTTACTGTCGGGACATGGTCCCACAAAGTGAAAGGTCACCGGCTGGATTAACAGGGCTCATGCCTGGGTTGCAGGTTCGGCCCCCAGGAGAGGCAACCAAGTGATGGATGTTTTTCTTCCACATCAATGTTCTGTTCCCTTTCTCTCTCCCTTCCCCTCTTTCTAAAAATATTAAAATCTTTTTAAAAAGTCAACCAATGAATGCACATATAAGTAGAACAACAAATCAATCTTTCTCTTTCTTCCTCTTTCTCTTTCCAAAAAAATAAAAAAAGAAAAGAAATCGTAGAACCCTGCAAACATTATAAACACAACAAATACTGATAAGATTTGCATAGGACACCTTGCTGTATTAAAGATTAAAAGACTAATTTTATGGGATTCATAAGGAAATAATGATCGGATTGTTTGATACAAATTTCCAGAAGAAATATTAAGGGAAGGTGTTGGGTTTAAGTCATCTCCAAATAAGCATCATTAAAAACTATACTTAATAAGCCAAGTACTTTAGAAAATGTCTAGGTTAGGTATACTGGATGATATTGACAAAAGACTTCAGTATAACATATTGCATTGTAAGTTTTTCTTGGCAAATACTTTCCATCACAAATGCCTATTTTTATAGCAGCATTAAACAATCAAGCAAATAAAAAAATTTTAATTGTATTTTATTGATGCTATTACAGTTGTCCTGACTTTTTCCCTTTGCCCCACAATCCTCACACCATTGTTCATGTCCATGGGTCATGCATACAAATTCTTTGGCTACTCTTTCCTATACTGTAGTTTACATCCCCATGGCTATTCTGTAACTACCTATTTGTACTTCTTAAACCCCTCACCTCTTCACCTATTCCTCCACACCCTTCTCGTATCTAGCAACCATCAAAATGCTCTGTATCCATGATTCTATTTGTTTTTCTTGTTTGACTGGTTTGTTTTTTTAGATTCAATTGCTGATAGGTTTGCATTTTTTTGCTGTTTTATTGTTCATAGTTCTGATCTTTTTCTTAAATAAATCCGGTTAACATTTCATATAATAGTAGTTTGGTGATGAGAAACTTCTTAATTTTTTCTTGTCTGGGAAGCTCTTTATCTGCCCTTCCATTCTAAGTGGTATCTTTCCTGGGTGGAGCAATCTTGGCTATCAGTCCTTGCTTTTCATGACTTTGAATATTTCTTGCTAATCCCTTCTAGCCTGTGAAGTTTGAGAAATCAATTGACAGTCTTATGGGAACCTCTCTGTAGGTGACTAACTTCTTTTGCTGCTCCTAAGAGTCTCATTTTATCTTTAACCTTTGCATTTTAACTATGATGTGGCTTACAGTGGGCCTCTTTGCATCCATCTTGTTTGGGACTCTCTGTGCTTCCTGGCCTTGCATGTCTATTTCCTTCACCAAATTGGGGAAGAAGTTTTCTTTCATTATTTTTTCAAATAGATTTCCAATTTCTTGCTCTTTCTCTTCCCTTTCTGGCACCCCTATGATGCAAATGCTGGTTGTCCCAGGGGCTGTTTATACTACCCTCACTTTTTTAAAATTCTTTTTTCTTCTTGTTATGATTAATTGTTCTTTGCTTCTTTATGTTCCATATTATTGATTTGATTCTTGGCTTTGTTCACTCTACTGCTGTTTCCAGGTAAATTGTTCTTCATTTCAATTAGTGTGTCCTTAGTTTGTGACTGAATTTTTTATGCTGCTGAGGTCCTCACTAAGTTCCTTGAGCATCCTTGTAACCAGTGTTTTGAACTCTGCATCTGATAGATTGCTTATCCCCATTTTGTTTCGCTCTTTTTCTGGGGTTTTGACCTGTTCTTTCATTTGGGCCATGTTTCTTATCTCCTCATTTTGGCAGCCTTCCTGTGTTTGTTTCTATGTATTAGGTAGAGCTGCTTTGACTCCGTGTCTTGGGAGTGTGGCCTAATATAGTAGGTGCCCTGTAGGGTCCAGTGGCACAGCCTCCCTTATCACCCAAGCTGGATGCTCGAGGTACACCCTTTGTGTGGGCTGAGTCCACCCTCCTCTTACAGTTGAGCCTTGGTTGCTGATGGCAGCACAATGGGAGGGATTTACCCAGGCCAGTCAGAAGCAAAGGTTGGCTGTGACTATTTACCACCAACCTCCACCCTCCATGGAGGATCAGCTGTGTAGGAGCAGGATGGTGGTGTTCCAACATGGTCCGTAGTTGTCCACTGGGTGCACTGGCCTGGTCACTGGTAGTGCAGGCCAAGGTCAACTTCTACCTGTGTTTTGTCCAGGGCCACTTGGCTTGAGCTATAAAGCCATTTGAGATGGCTGCTACTTGTGCTGGGCTTGGAGTTTTCCAGGTGAAGCCAGGCTGAAAATCTAGGCTGGCTGCTGTGAGTGCTGGGCCTGGGACTTGTTTGATAGGATTTAGGAAATTGTGAAGCATGAGCTGAGACCAGCCATTCATACTGAAAAGCAACTTGGGTGGTCCCATAAGTTGGGCAGGATGGAGTCTCTGAGGATCTCCAAAGTGGGTTGAACTGTGTTAGCCAGGTTTATGGAGTCTCAGATATGGCACCAGCTTGCCAGCTCTGTGGGAGGAGGGTTTAGAAAAGGGATAATGGCCTCTACTCGCCCTGATGCCAGACACTCTGGTTTCTCCCTGTTTACCACTGGTGCCTTTTGAGCTGCTACCCTGGTGCTGGAGCTGAGCGGGAGTGAGTCTCAGTAGGTAAGTCCATATGTGGGTTCTTTAAGAGGAACTGCTTGGGGCTCCAGCAGTTTCTTTCAGTGACTCAATTCCTGCTGTTTTTTGCAGAAGTTGTGGGGACTTACCTTCCTGGCACTGGAACCCTGGGCTGAGGGGCCTGGTGTGGGGCTGGGACTCCTTGCTCCCAAGATATCCCTCCACCACACATGGGTGAGGGACCAGCCTGTTCTGCATCTGTGCCCCTCCTACCAGTCTGGATGGATGTGGTTTCTTTAATTCTGTAGTTGTCAGACTCCCATTCAACTCAATTTCTGATGATTCTGAGTGATGGCTGTTCTATATTTCAGCTGTATATTTGAAGCGGCTGTGTGAAGAGGTGAGCCATGTCTGCCTACACTACTGTCTTGACCAGACCTTCCAAATAAAAATATTTTAATTGATTTAACCCCAATAGACTGTTCTTCAGTCATTTTTGAAAGGTTTGTACAACTATTAATCTATAAATCTAAATAGAAATATAATCTACATACCATGCTCCTCCCTTCCAGTTTTCTATATCTAAATATCTTTGTCCAGATTATCTTTGATATATTCTGGCAAAATGAAATGTGTACGACTCACTTAAGCACACTGATCCTTTTGTTTTGTGCTAGAACCCTAGCACAAAAATAGGGAATTGTTTTTCCATAATAGATGTTAATAAACTATAAATGAAATGTTTACTTCCAACAGACTAGAATTATTTCAAGTGCAACAGTAAATGATGACAAGTAACAAATCTTCAGAGCACTTCAAACACCACGGCTCAGGATCTTCAGTTTTTATAACAGTACAATTGTACCTTATTATTCTATTGTTTTCTACTTATCCTTTTTAAAGAATTGTTCAAAAACATTCTCACAGAAACATAAAGATAGCGCACTGATGTGACAATATTACTTCTTAACAAGCGTTCATCCTTAAAATTCTGTAAAACTGTTCAGAAGCGTCTCATACTAAGATGCTTGAGAACCTAAGTCTACGGTTTCACTTCAATAGCAAAACTCAATGAGTCAGATTAAAACAAGGCTTCCAGCTGGAAAAGGGTTAGGCATTCACACAGTTGTGAAAGCAACTTGCAAACCTGCACATCAAAGAGAATACCTTGTCATGGTTCTTAAATTTTTTTTATATTTGGTGTTTTTATTAAAAAGGACAGCCAAGAATCTAAGGATACTTACAGACTATTTAATAAACAGAAATACTGGCATAGCCACTTTTTCTGTGACAAAAGTTTAGGCAGTTTCTCAGTTAATGTCTATTTAAGACACACTTACTCTTTACTTAATTCCAAATATTTTATAAAGTGTACACATACTGGTGAATATATATTTTCACAGTAAGTACCTCCACAGTTAAGCACTACAGCATATTATGAAATATCTTATAAAGAACTACAAATGCTAAAACAATGTTTAAGCCAAATAATCATTAAGCACGTTAAGTTTACTCTTGAAGAGAGCAGCATACTTCTTGAGGCCCCAGTGTATTCTAAAACCTGGGGTCTCCATAAAAGATTAAAGATGAAAAAACTGATTAGGTCATCCATCTACTCTAGTCTCAAACAGAACTGCTCCCAATAGTATGTGATTTAATTTTAATTCATCCAGTTTAAAATATCCTTGGTAATAACCGATTCCAATTGCTTTGCTTGGAAGCCTCTTAGCAAACGAGTCGGTATTGATGTAATACTGCAGCTAATTGCACCTTCTAGGTTTGGGGAACCAGGGTGCTTTGCAGCAAGTCTATAAACGTAATTAGATAAGGCAAAGTTAATTTTTTCCTCAAGTTTCGGTGTATCAGTTCTTATACTTGGTGAACTCAATCAGGTCTCCCTGTTGACATGTTTTAAAGAGAAAATGCTTAAAAATGCAGTGAAGACACGGAGGCCCAGAAGAGGATTTACAATGGAGTCGACATGAGGACATTTCTCATTTTGAAATATTCAGGATTCTTAGCAACGGAAAGTCAGTTCTTTCCTCTCCAGAAAAGATTAAGCCCTGGGTAATTACAGCTTTGCTTGTCTCAGTGTTGCTTTCGGGATCACTGTTTGATCTAGACCTTGGCGGCAGACCTCATTCGTTAGCTCACATCACTGAAGGGTTGAGCACACTGCTCTTCTGGTTTTTCTTTTCCAACTTCAAATATTCAAGTGTTGTTCTAATCACAGCTTTACAAGTTACTGGGTTTCAGACTAAGAGGATACAAAATATGCCTACTGTGTATTATAAGCATATTTTAATATAATGCCTACATTACATATAGTATATATTATCTATTATCACAACTACATGATTATGAGTCAACTTAAAATACAGACTGGGGCAAAAGTAGGTTTACAGTGTGAGTATGAAAAACAAAGAATTTATTCTTATATTATTATTTATTGTACTCTGTTCCATACAATCAACTGTAAACCCGCTTTCATCCCACCCTCTGTAACATATGTATTTACTCACACACACAGAGTGGTGGGTGTGGGGAAGTGAAGGCAGTAAAGATATAACCCCAAATGGGTTACGTTCCTCTTCAATAGTTACTGTTCCCTAATAAAACCCTTCCTTCACCATTTGAACTTCTGTTTCACATGACCCAGTTTTCCTAGGTCCTCTTATTTCCTGAGATGCCGATGAAGATGCTACCGAGGTCCTTCTCAGGTACCACTGCTTAGTTTGGCAGGCAGGTAAACTTGCTTCCACAGCCACTTGCTGCATCCTTAATTCTTCATCAGATCTTGCTCAAATGTTGCAGTATTTGAAAGTGCTGCTGGTCCCAGCCTTAAATACCTTTTGCCCATGTTTCCTAGGGGGCAATGCTCTCTAATGCATTTCACTTCTGCCTGTGCCTTCTTTCATCTCTCCCTTCCCAGCACCTAAAATAAGGTGCTTTCCAGGTTTCTTTTTTCCTGCCCCTCTCTCTCTCCTCCAACTACATGCACTCCCTTAATCTACCAATCCACCCCCCAAGTTGCAGACATCATGTTCCTGCCAATGTGCTGGACCCTTTGCATCCAGTACTGATTTCTATTCTGAGTTCCACCTGCTAAACACCTTCACTTAACTGATCTGTGGTCTGTGAAACACCATATGCCCCAACCAAGCAATTTTTTTGTTTTGCAGCCTCCAAATCCATACGTTTTTGACACCAGTGCTTCTCAAAGGGTGATCCCAGGACCACTAGCATCAGCATCACCTGGGAGCTAGTTAGATTTGCAAACTATCTGCCCCACCCCAGGCCAACTGAATTGGAAAATCTGGGCATGAGGCTGAGTAATCTGTTTTAACACATTCTCTAGGTGATTCTGATGACTGATGAAGTTGAGAATCACTGCTTCAGACAGTTCTGGTCCTTCTGACAGCATCCTTCCCTTCCTACTCCATCCAGTAGGATTCCTCCTCCCATCAGCTACACTGGGTAATTCTACTTTTACACACTCTCTCTCTTCCCATTCATTGTCTTGGTCCCTCTCCTGGGTTACTTAGGTCTCATCACCTCCTACAGAAACACTGCTCCCCTCACTAAAATTTAGCCTGCACTTGATTCCAGATCATTCCTTGCACCCTGGCTCTGTCCATTCACAGTGTTCAGATTCTATTATCCTTTCTAGGGTCCTCTCATCCATTCCTCCACTCCCCTTTCTAATCTTCCAGCCTTGCAGTCCCCAGGATTTGCCTCAGTCTTTCATGCTTTTGCTCATAGCACTTTCTTCCTTCCCACCCGCCCTAACACGAGCTCTCTGAGAGCACCAAGCCCTGCAGACTAGATGCTGCTTGCTCCATGATCCCGCAGGACCCAGTCGTCTTCGTTAATACAGTTTTTGTCTCTTTATGTGTGCAATTGCTGTGTGTGCATGTGGCCCACAAACCTGTGGCCAAAAAAACTTCCTATCCAATTTGTTTATCTAAGACCGTCTCACAGAGTGAGATGATCACGTAATTTGTCATCCAACCCAAAGCCCTGCCTACATCTGCAAGCTCATCAAGTACCATATTCCCTCCAAACTCACCGTGCTTGTCACTGTCTTTTCTGTTCCTCAAACATGACAGCTCCTGTTACAAACTCAGGGGCTTCACACTTCTCCTTCCCTCTGCCTGAGACACTCCTCCTCAGCACTGCATTGCAGGCTTATACTCTTTAGGCCTCATTTCAGCGATCACTTTCCTTCACCTTCCCTGCTGCCCCTTTGTCTTTCACATTATCCTCCATTGTCTTCAAGTGATTGTTGCTATTTGGAATGACCTCTCTATTGTTTCTATGTCTCCCTTTCAATGTAGTCTATGTTGTTAAAAACTATAGGGTAAGCCCTGGCTGGTGTAGCTCAGTGGATTGAGCACCGGCCTGAGAACCAGAGGATCTCGGTTCGATTCCCAGTCAGGGCACATGCCTGGGTTGCAGGCAGGTTCCCTGCAGACCAACTCCCAGCAGGGGACACACAAAAGGCAACCGTACATTGATGTTTCTCTCCCTCTCTCCTTCCCCTCTAAAGATAAATAAATAAATAATAAAATCTTAAAAAAAAACAAACCAAAAAACCATAGGGTAACCATAGGGTATAGGGTAGGGTCAGAGAGCAAAGCTCTGGAGTCAAAACATCTGAGACGACTCCTAGCTCTACCACTTCCTAAATAAACGACTTGGGGCAAAGAGTTTACCTCTCTGTAACTCAATGGCCTCATCTACAAAGCGAGCACTGGATTTAGGGGGTTATTGTTACAATTAAACAATATAATACATGTAGAATGGTTACTTCTTTCTTGCTTTAACAAGCAATCTATCATCCAAGCTATGTTCATTGTATTCTAGAAATTTTAAATTCTCTACGGTGTGGCAAAAGTAGGTTTACAGCTATGAGTATCTGAAAGAGTTTATTCTTGTATCATTATTGATTATTGTATTATTTTCCATACAATGACTGTAAATCTACTTTTGCCCCACCCTGTATTTAACTCTTTTTCCCTTCTTTCAGATTATACACACATTCTTCAAGAATGAAAATCAGCAAAATATTAACAAAGACAACAATCTCAGTTAAAGTTGAAGATTACATTATAATCTTTTCCCTACATCCAATAGCCATTCAAAACTTACTTACCAACTCTTTTTATAACTCTGAAGTTCGAATTTACAAATACTCTGTTTACAAATGGCCTAAGTCAGAATTCTGATTTTCATTCATGATGCATTATTTTCTCTCTCCGTTTCCAATTTACTATTAAATGATCTCATGCAGCTTATACTGAACCCAAACTGTTGCCCACACCTTATCTCCCATTCCACGCAGCTAGCCTAATCACAAACTAGTTACCCAAATTCGACTGTCCAACAGTTTTCTTTCTTTCTTTACTAGTTATTGTGTTCTCCCTGAGTGGATTTTCTAAATCACCAACTGGTTTGCCTATCAATGCACCATATCCTCCTGGTAGCTCTCACAGTATTTCCTTATACTGCCAGGATTGAGGGACAGGAAAGGAACCCAGGCCACGTCACGATTGCATCTTTTTCTTCAACTGGATGTAATCCTTTGAGAGCAGGGACTTTTACTGCAACGGAGTCTTTGGAGGGAAAGGGGGAGCAGTATGGTGGTTAACAGGTCTGTGCCTCATTTTTCTATCACCAGGTAGAAAAGAACTTCCATAGAATCTACAGACACAGCAATTCTCAGGAATGTTTGCATTTCCAGGTATCCTGACCTATGAGAGAGTCCTGACTGAATGGTTCATCACCTTGGAGATGAGAGAGATACTCCATGAGCAGGAAACATGAATCCTGCCTCCAAACAGCTCAGTTTACAGGCACCTTTAAGAAGCACAAAAGCTTCTGAGTCTTGACCCAGAAGAATATACATGTATATAAAAGTCTACATTAGGGGAGGGGTGGGGGAAAAGGCAGAAAACTGTACTTGAACAACAAAAAAAGATTTTAAAAAAGGCTGCATTAACTTTAAGAGGGCTACAAATCTTGAATTTATTAGACTTGGTAAGGGGGAGTTTTTTCTTTGTTTGGTGGCTTTTTTTGGTTTGTTTTGGGTTTTTTATTTGTTTGTTTTATTGTGGGGTTGAGGGAGGACAGCAAAACAGAACAAAAACCAAGCCCAGGCATTTTGCCTGGAGAACCGAGGCCAAAGTGACCACTTCAGACCTCAGACACTATATTCTTTTGCTAAGTGATAGCTCCATCTGTAATAGTATAAATGGCACTTCCATTTGAAATAAAATGTCATGGTCAAGGGCAGAGTTTTTCAGGTTGCAACCAATCATTACTGAATTAAAACGGCTTTCGTAAGGTGGAACTTGACTGTGGCAGGGTAATCAATACACACACCCTGGTTTAAGTAAGTGATGCTTCTTTCAACCCGTCTTAGCTTGCCTGTCACGTAAAACTCCTCTGCTTAAGGATGATTCCGGAATCAGTCCTACCATGTATGCTCTGAACCTAAGGGCCGCAATGGTTTGACTACAGTAGCAAAGATGCAGAAGCATCCACTTGCATGCAGCTTCGCACCAGTACTGACTCTGCTGTAACAGAACCACTGAAGATCTTTCAACACTTCCATTACAAACCTTTACTTCCAGAGGCCTGTGATGTAACTTTAAACACTCACTTACGGATAAATCTGGGATACACAGTCTGGGAGATACTATAATGTAGTTAATGAAAGAAACTTTTTGTACTTTGCAAGTGCTAAGCAGATGTTCTTAATAAATGCTGACCTTAAAATATCCAGAGGACAGAGCCTAAAAAAATAAACTTTCCCATAACCATAAAATATGACATAAGAATGTGTGAAATTTGCCTTCAGAACTTCCAGTAATATAACAAGCAATCTATCATCCTAAGCCTCCTGAGACTTTCTTCTCCTTCACTCCCACATTTAATCACCTAGTCCTGTTGACTTTGCATCTTTAAACTCTTGAATCAATTTACTTTTCTCACTTCCGCTGTCACCCTGCCAATCTAAGCAACATCACGTCCCGCCTGAACTACTAGAACGTCCAGCAGGAGTCCTACTATCTGTTCTTGCTCCAAACCAAGTCATACTTTCTTTAGGCAGCCAGAGCGATCTTTTCAAGACACAAAGCTGATCAGGTCTCTCTGCTCCTTAAAAATCCTTTAATGGCTTCCCCACTGCTTAAGGACCTAATCCTGACGAAGGTGTACAAGACTCACACTTAGCTTTGCATCCTCACTCGACCTCTCCTCTCACTCTCCACATTCTAAGTATGTTGATCTTCCAGTGCCTCCATTCACCATGCTGCCTCCACCTCAGGACCTTCTCCCAAGCCAAAACTCATTCTTTAGTGACCTCTAATGACCAAGCTCCTCCATTTTCTTAGCGCTCTCCCCTGCCATGGTTTTTTTTTCTTCACAGCATGCAGCCCAGTTTTTACTGATTTGTAAGGTCTTGAATTAGTGTCTCCCTGCCATCCCCCACCCTGACTAGACTGCTAGATCCTTAAGGTTAGGGGCAAAGAGGTTTCTTCAACAACTAGCACAGATACACGGTAGGCACTCAAACATGTCTTGTGACTATAAAAATTGTACACAGCAGAGTACTACTTGAGCAGTAAAATCATTTTGCACATCTTTCACCTCAGTGAAACAGAAAGAGGGCCAGAGATAGAAAGAAGAAAAGAAACATGTTTTCCTCATCTTGACCATGGAAAATGCATTTTGCAATAGTGACTGGACCGATCTACAGCAAGGAAGTAATCCAGTAAAAAAGGACCAGGTTGCAAGAGACTTTCGTGCCGAGAACACTGAAAGTACAATAAAAGTGGCACAGGGTGGAACCATGACTGTAAGTTTGCTAGAAGAGAGGCAGAACCTGTATTTGATAAACTGAATTTTCTATCCCATCTCAGGCCATTTATAGGAATCCAAAAAAGTCTGTGTGCGGATCAGCATTAAAGGAGAGGCAGGTGTCTCACAGTGGGTGTAGGACCTGCAATCGTAATCAAAGCACAAGAACCAGAGGGGCAAGGGAACCTGGGGAGTCAGAATCTCAGTACTGGTCAGAATGTTCCAGAAAGAAGATACTTTTCTAATCTTTTATCTCAGAAACTCTTAGTTTAGTTTTCATTAATGGGAGGCTATAGTCCTTTTATTTATGCTCTTATGACTTATATATTCTATACCTTAGTTACTGCTGCCTACGAAGTTGATAAAAGGGTTTGGCTCTTCTGATCCATAAGCATTCTTTTCAGTATTAATTATGTTCGAAAGTCTTACAGCTAGCCTCTGTCTTTGGCAAATGAAATTACATTGGAAACACTGACAAATTTTATGAGGGAGAGCCTTGAACTGCTTAATGATGAATGAGGGTAACTTCTGAGAAACGTGTCCATATGAGATTTCATCACTGTGTGCAAACTAGGTGGTACAGCCTATCACACACCTCGGCTCTACTTCAGCAAGTATGGTATAACCTGTTGCTCCTAGGCCACAGGCCAGCACAGCATGTTACTGTACAAAACAACAGGAGATTAAATCAAGCCCAAGAGAAAATGATGTGATCAAGAGACACGGTAAACAGGAGATGGATACTGCCGCTGCCAGCTTAACACCACCTAATGTTTTTGGGCAACATTTTTTTAATAAGTCAAAATAGTACACTGTAAAATAATGATAAACAGTGTAGCACAGTAGTACAGAAACCAGTAGTACAGTTGTTTATTATCATTACCAAGTATTGTGTGCTGTACATAATTTTATGTGCTATACTTTATGTGCTATGTGACCAGCAGTGCAGGTTTGTTTACTCTGGGATCAAAAACACAGGGGTAATGTGTTGTGCCGTGACATTACCATGGCTGCCACGTCACTAGGTGACCGGCTCCATTATAATTTTGCAGGATCACTGTCGTACATGGGGTCCCTGGTGGACTGCAATGCCATTATGCAGAAGATGACTGCAATTTAGATGAAAAATCAAGCTATCACCACCTCCTACAGTTATTAAACAGGCACAATGGCTCAGTACTTACATATCAGCACAAATAAAATGTGTTCAAGGGTTGGGTATTGGTGCTGACGCTCCACCACCGCTTTAGAAGACTTGCCATCTGAACATAGTTTTGACAGTTCTCCTCAATTTCTCCCTCAGAAAACGGGGTTTGAACATTTTTACCTCTTTGTTAAAGGCCATTTTTCCCACAAAACAAACTCTCAAGTAATTGTAATATTCAATAGTTTTTTGTCAATAAATCATTTTTAAAGTAAAAGCATAAAAAGGTCACCACCACTCCATGAGAACTGAGAGGCTTAAAACCACAAACATGTCGAAAAGCAAAAGTTGGTACTTTTTAATTAACTTGAACCTAGATGACTTCAATGGGAATCCACCGCCCCCCCCCTATTATAAAAATATTCCACTGCTGTAAAAACTTTGATACTAAAAGGTAAGACTATATCCAACACTCACACTGGCAGGAACTGATAAGAAAAATTTTTCCTGGGATTCCCATTCAAGAAAGGAAGTCTTCTCACTCAACTCCCTGAAGCTAACTTTCCAGAAGGAAAGTTAATCAGATGTAGTGCAGAAAATATCTGAAAAGGGCACTTCACAACTGAGCACAACTCTTCCAATGGCCCCTGGCCTCTCAGTGGCCCTGCACTTCTCACGCCCTCCCTGACCCCCAAGGGCAGCGGGCCCAGGGGACGACCCCAGGGTCTCGAATTAGGAGGGAGGGGTGTGCAGCACATTTAAGGAAGTGCGGGTGAGGCTGCTAAGACAGGCGGTACGTGGCCAACCTGCTGTGACCAAGCAGTCACCGAGAAGCAGCAGTACCCGCGACCCCTGGTTGGGGCGGCTCCCGGTTAACCAATATTCCGATTCCGAGAAGCCTGGCTAAACCCTTTAAAGCCAGGGAGTGTGGAAGCTAACACACTCTTCTCGTTCGGCAGACAAATGCATCCCAGCGGAGCCGCGGGGAGCTCGGCGCCCCTCAGCGTCAGGCGGAGAGAGCAGGCAGCCGGCGCCGGCACAAGTTAGTTTTCCGGCCGATCAGCCCTGGCGCAGCCCGGTAAAAAAGAACCGGTTTCACATCCCCGGGACAAGACGTCGTTCCCGGAGCAGGGGCATCCCCCCGGAGGGGTGGGGACTCGACCGGAGAGCCAGCCAGGGACGCTCCTCTGCCCCCCACCCCACCCCCCGCCCCGTCCCCACCGCTCCAACCGCCCTCCCGCAGCCGGGAAGCGGGAGGAAGGGCTAGTACAGGGCGAGGCCTCGGCCGCACGTCTCACCCCGTCTACCGGCCGCCGGAGTGGAGGGGGAGGCGGCGCCGACCGTAGGAGTCGGAGGCGGGGCACCATCTCCCTCCTACTACCCGGCGGGCCGCAGGATGGGGGAAACCCCGGGCTGCGGACACCCCCGGACGGGCGGTGGCAGAAGGGAAGGCTGGACCGAGGGGCCTGGTCCGGACCTGTAGTGATGGCAGCGGCGACACATCTCGTCTCCTTTAGGCCTGCCCGTGCCACAGGCCGCAGCCTGGACCAACCCCGCGTCCCCCGGCCGTGACCGAAGAGGTCCCAGCCGGGTGGAGACCCGGGCTGGGCGGCCGCGCCCCCCCGCCCGCCCCCAGGGACCCCGCTCTCCTCCCGCTCCGCCCAGCAGTCCCGGCGTGGAGCCAGCTGCCGGAGCCGCATCCGCAGAGCGGGGAGCGGCGGCGGAGCCCGGGGCGGGGAAGCGCGGGAGGAAGGGGCGGCGAGGGGGCGGGCCCGCGGCGGGCAGCCGGGACAGAGTGCGTGGGGCTCGGCGCCCCCGATCCGCCCGCGCTGCGCCAGCACCACCTGCGGAGCTGCAGCGCCAACGCCGCGCCCGACCCAGCCGCCGCTCCCGGCTCCCGCCACTCGCGCGCGCAAACAAAACAAGTTGCAGGTCGCCGCCGCCGGAGGGGGCGGGCGGGTCACTTACCCTCATCCTGCTCTGCGGGCTCGGGTCGTCCAGCCGCGGGGACAGGGAAGACCAGAGGACCACAAGCCCCAGGAAGCTCCCCACCACCAGCAAACTGCGTAAGATGAATCCAATCTTCAGCCTCATCTTCCTCCGGCGGTTAGAGACACACAGCCGGGCGCAGCCGCCGCCACAGCTCTCCCCTCCCTCCTTCCCCCTCCTCCGGCTCTCCTCCTCCTTCCCCCACCCCTGCCGCTCAGGCTGCCGCCCTCTCCGCTGCCTGCCCTTTCCAGCTCCAGATCCGGAACTCCCCTCAGCTCTACCTTCCCCCGGGCCCTTCCGTCCCCCCCTTCCCTGCGGCCCCGCGCCTCGGACCGCGCTCCGCAGCCGCTGTACTCCCCCTCCTCCGGCGGCCTCCGCGGAGATCCAACCGACCCGTGCGTCTCGCTCTTCTAATCTTCCTTCTGTCTACCTGCCCTGGTCCAGATCCGCAGTCCCCTTCTTCTCTCTCTCACTGTGCACACGTATCTCCTTCGCAAGCCCCCGTTACCTTGTAACTAACTTATACTTTCTCCAGGTCTAGTCCTTAGCTTTAGCCTTTGCCCCACAGCTCAGCTCTTAAAGCTTCCAGATTGCCAAACTTTTATTGTAATTCTGGGCCATAGCTCTGTCCTTAACGCCCGTGTCCTGCAGGATCCCCCAGCCTGACGCCCCCTCCCGCGGTCCGGGAGCTGCTAGGACTGCCCCTCTCTCTCTTACACCCTCTCCCCGAGCCTCCCGCCGCTCGGCTTGCAGGAAGCAAACCAGGAAGTCGGGGCTACCGCTGCTGCCGCAGCAGCTCCACGTGGCTGATTTATAGCTGGAAGGATTTTTTTTTTCTTATTGATTGTTCTTGCTTTTTCACACGGCTCTTTAAGGAGGTGAATTTGTAACCAAAAGGCCCAAGTGGGATGTGCAAATATCACTGAAAGGGAGGAGCTCACTTGGAATGCTCTTTCTCTTGAACTGATGACAGGAAAGCCAATATTTTGGCAGTGAGCTATATCAACCTTGTTAATGGGCTTGTAAGTTTCTGTTCTGAGGACCTGCTTTTTGCCACTTGATGAAGGTTCCTTGATTCCTATTTTTCAAACGCTTTCTCTGCCTGAGACATCAGTTACACAGGAAAGGATATTGACAAATGATTAGCCAAATGCCGCGCCCCAGAGAAATAACTTGTTCCCACAGCTCCCAATACAGATGTCTTTACTGTATGGCCAAGTGTATGTAATTACATTGTTAGTGTAATATAACCTAAACTGCCTAATTTAAGTTAAACAGAATGTTTTATATCTTAAGCTTCAGGATGGTGAAAATTGATCCTTTTTTCCTAATATTATCTCATATTTGCAAGTACTTTAAAATAAGTATACCTTTAAAATAAGTAAATAATCTAACTTATTTGAATGAAATAGAGAATTTTTTCCTTTTTGTTGAATTTATTGGGGTAGCACTGGTTAACAAAAAATATACAGGTTTCAGGTACAAAATTCCACAACCCATCATCTGTACACTGTATTGTGCATTCACTACTCCAGTCTCTATCCATCACCATTTATTCTCTCTAGATCCTCCTCCACCGCCCCCATCACTTCACTGTTGTGCATGCTCATGACCATGAGTTCCTTCTCTTTTTTTCCTTTGCTCTTGAATCATCAAGATGAATAAAGAATAGTACCAAACGAACCTCACCAGTTTCTTTGTTTGGGTTATACTACCTTTGCATATTGGAGAATTCTGTAAATGCCATAATTTAAAAATTTCCACAAAATACTTGAGGGGATATCCTCATGAACAACATGGGGAAATGTAGAATGGATGACATAATTAGATGTAACCTTGGTTGGCCGAATAACTGTACATAGTATTTCATGAAAGCCCAACATATAGAGAGCACCTGGGGGAGGAGGGGATCCGTTACCCAACACAAATCATGGTCTGACTCAGCATTTATATCAACCACTTGTTAAAAAACAGTTACTTTTAAGTATGAGTTAAGGGAGACTTTGATAACCTTTTTTTTTCTGAAAAACATCTGGGATGTTTTACTGATAAAGTGCTGGGTAATAACAAAAGCTCATGCCCCACTCCTGGATGATGACTCAGGTCAATGTCAGAACCCAAGAATCATCTGTTAGTAAGTACTCTGGTGATTGGATCCAGGTAATCTGGGCACCCCCTTTGGAGAAACAGAGTGGAAGGGGTACTTAGGGAAAGATTATATAGATGATATTAGAAGGCAGGAATAAGGACGACTGAAAAGTACCGTAAACAGACTGGGCTTGAAACAGAAGACCTTCAAGAGGTCTTATTCTGATCATGTGAGGGAATAATTGCATTTGAAATCTGTAGCTGAAGTTCACTGAAAGTAATTAACATTTTGTTTGTGCCTTCGTTTTCACAGTCAGAGAAGACAAATTTTCACTGATAGGAAATAGGAAGCTTTAGTTTTCCATTTGTGAGTGTGGTTGGGCAGGTATGAAAGGTGAAAATGGTACTTATCACAAAAGCGATTGGAATTGTTCTTGGGCAGAAAATAAATAGTATTTTGGGAAGAGTCTGCCACCCCATTTTGTTTTATACAGAAAAGTTTTAAAATGTGTGATAGGACACAAAGTTAGACATTGAGGAATGGTTACATAGTTGTAGAACATTATGCTTCTCTGAGTCCTAACAATGTTTAAAAGAAACTTAAAGTATAACAAAATTATGCCTGTTGCAACATTTTACTAGGAGGCAGCCTCTGTAGAGTTGGCATAACTTTGTTTAGAAGATGAGCTACATTCAAAACCCAGGTCAGGGTCAGTCACTTAACCTCTATGAAGCTATGACACTCTTCTCCGCCGCATAGTGATTGCAATACCCCAATATTGTCAAAAGGAATAATGGAGGGCAAGTATAATATACATGCAAATATTAAGTACAGAAAATGAAATGAGCAAGTCTCATTTGTGTATGGTATAATTTCTTTTTTCTTCATGAATGCCTCAATTATCCTATGGCAGGGATTATGATGCTGGAATGCTTCTGGTTTCTCTAAACCAGGGTTCATATAGGAAGAGGGGAGAGACTAGAACTGAACTGGAGGCACATAAGAGATGGCCAAGAGAGTATCGTCTTCTGCCAGGTTATGTATGGGGTCACATGTAGTGGGTGGTGTCCAGGTGCCTTCAGCTATGAGTCCAGCTGTGGGCTCAGGAGCAAGATAATGGGAGAGAAGAGACTTAAGTGCCTAGGGCATGAAAGATGCTTTATATTTGTTATTTTATTTAATCTTTACATGACCTGAGTGAGGTCTGTATTCCTTTTTTTCGAGCTGGGATACAAAGCAGGCTTTTCTAACCCCAGAATTCTTGCCACTACAAATATACTTCTTGCCAGGCTGTATTAGCTTTCTGGGCCTGGAATATAAATAAATGTACTCAGGATGCAAAAGGTCAGGGCCTAAAGATTTTTTTAGTTTTCCCTTCTCTCCTTCACCTGTTCTGTGGGAACCCCACCAAAAGGAACTGTGCCCAGTCCTGGGTTGCGGCCTAAAGGTGTGGTGCACGCCCTGGAGCTCTCGCCGCTCCCTTCTCTGCGGCAGCCAAGCTGGACTTGCGGGTTTCTGGCCCTGTCCTGAACTCCTTCGCCTTCAGACCTCTGTACATGGGAGTTCTTTTTGCTTCGAATGACACCTTAACAAAAAGCTTCCCACCCCCCCAACCCCGTCCCCATTCCCCATGTCTGTCCCCACTGATATACTGGGATAGTTACCCTGCTGGGTGCTTCCTTCTCCTTCCCTGATGGTTACCAAAACCGTGTAATTGCTTAATTTTTTTCTACTCCCAGATAAAAGTACACGAGGGTAGCACCGTGTCCATCCAGTGTATCACTGTATCCCTACGTTTAGTGTATGCAAAAGTTCAGTAAGTATTTTTTGATAAGATGCGGAATAAGTCATTGGATTGAGACTATGAAGAGAAGATGAAACTTCCAAGAGGGGTTGGGGCTATTTCAACTACTGTTTCTCCTTATTTAATTAGAAAATTGATTATTTTACGTGTCTTCATCATCATGACCCTGTAGACAGTTGTTTCTTTCTTATTCTGCATCCTACTATGGCGACTCAGGATTGGGAAGAAAGTGGTTGGTAGATTTAAATTCAGATTTTTGTATTTACTGAGGTTTCAAACCAAAGAAAGAAATTGAGTTATATTGAAATGGGAACGTGTAGCCTTGGGCAATTACTGTCTGCAACCAAATATCCATTTTAACTATGTCTGGTTGCCAAGAGCTCTGGTTAAAATAGAATTGGTGACATAGAATTTAACAGTTAAATATTCTATAAACCACTTAATCACGTATTTTAAAGAAGAACACCAGTAGTAGTATTTTCAAGCTAAAGATGTATTTTGTAGTTTAGAAAAGTATCATCACTATTTAGATATTTTTAAAAAGTGCTTGTAGTTTAAGTTTGTTAAAAAATATATTGATTTGGGGATGATCACGTCATAATTTACATAAATGTCTAATCACTATATTGCACGCCTGAAACTAGTATGTGTCAACTAAAAAATTTAAAAAACATATACTGATTTTATGTCATGTTTGTTAATCCTATTACTGCATAACAAATTACCCCCAAACTTAGCACTTTAAAAACTGACTTTTAGCCCTGGCTGGTCTAGCTCAGTGGATTGAGCACGAGCCTGCTAACCAGAAGATCGCGGTTCGATTCCCAGTCAGGGCACATGCCTGGGTTGCAGGCCAGTTCCCTGCAGGCCAACTCCCAGCAGGGGACACATGAAAGGCAACCATACATTGATGTTTCTCTCCCTCTCTCCTTCCCCTCTAAAGATAAATAAATAAATAAAATCTAAAAAAATAAAAATAAAATAAAAATAAAAACTGACTTTTATTATTTTACCCAGTTTCTGAAGGTCAGGAATCCAGGACTGGCTTGGCTGGGTGTTTCTGGCTCAGAGTCTCAGAGACCCTGTCACCTGGGTGTCAGCTGAATTATGATCACGTCATGGCTCAGTAAGCCTGAAGAACCTAATTTCAGGTTCATTTCCAAGGCTAACGGGCAAACCGCAGTTCCTCACTGGCTGTTAGTGGGAAATTTCTTGTCATGTGGGCCTTTCCCGGGGCTGCTCATGACATGGCTGCTGGATTCCCCCAGAGAGAAAGATCTGACGTATGAGGCAGAGCAGAGGAGAATTCAAGACAGAGGACGTAGCCTGGTACAGTGTGGGAGGGAGTGCACAGGGTACGAATAATACGAGGTGGGAGTCATTGGAGACCACTGTCTGGGTCAGGAAACTCAGGTTTTTAAAAAAGTATTTGTAGTAATTCACTTACCATTATAATGTATTCAAGTCTTTCAGTAAGAACTTAAATCTGAAATAATTCTGTCTGATTATCTTGCAAAAAATATAACTCTGTATACTGTCTTCATCTGTAAGATGAAGGAGTTGGACCAAATGACCTTTGACACGCCCTCCAATAGTGAAATTTTGAGATTGTACTATGATGCTAATGCATGGTTGGGACTTTTACATTTGTACTTGTGTGGAGCACAACAAAGTCAAATTCTGCTTTTGTATTTTTTTCCCCTGACATGGGTGTCCATTTCTATCAAAAGCTTACGGGATGGAGAATTCCCAAGTTGTACTTATCTGGAATAAAAGACTCGTCCCTTGGACTTCCATTTGATTAGGTAAATGATCTCCTCTAATGTTTTGAAGGCAAACAATTTATTTTAAAGTCCTCTTAGATTTAACATTGTAGTACACTGCCTCTCATAATTCAGCACTGTTTTCAGACTCCCATAATTCAGAAGCGCTGTTCTGATTTAATCATTTAAGAGGTGATTGAAACAAATTTCATCTCTCACTACTGTTGTTTGGAACCTCTTCAGCAGCTTCCCAGTGCTCTTAAAATGAAATCCGAAGTCCTCTCGTTCTTACAAAGACCTTTGTGAATTTGCTGCTGCTTTGCTCCACAGCCTCATGGCTGGTCAGCCACCTCCCCTTTTCCAACTTAAACTACAGCTACGTTGGCCTCTCCGTTTCTGAAACAGGCCAAATTCTGTCTCACGTCCAAGCATTCACGCATGTTATAGTCATGCACAGTGTAGCATCTCGGTCAGCAACAGACCGCGTGTACGAAGGTGGTATGAACCTCGGTGTGCAGTGGGCTCTCCCATCTGGGTCTGTGTAAGTGCAGTCTGTGATGTTCCCACGACAAAATCACCTAGTGATGCGTTTCTCGGAACATATCCCCGTCATTAAGTGGCACGTGACTGTATTCCCTTACCTGGAACTTAGTTTCATCAAAAACTACCCCCTACTGAACTCCTGATCATCCTTCAGATTTCAATTCATGCATCAATTCTTTCAGAAACCCCTGATTCTTTTCAGACCCCACCCTTTGCTAGTTTGGGAGCACTTGCTTCCCCATCTCACATCGCCCTGCCTACACTTTTTCTCATGGCCTACAGAGCTCTGCGTTGTAATTGCTTATTCAATAGCCTGTCACCCTCATTAGACCAAGTTTCTTAAGGGCAAGGACCATGTTCTTATTATTTGGCATGATATTCCTAGATACTCACAGCTTGCTCAGTATTTGAGCATGAATGAGTAAAAATATATTCTTTATGTTCACTCCATGTTTTAAGCATAGGCAAGCTTGGGAGGCATTTTGTAATACAAGATGTATTGCATTTAATGTACATAAAGAGAAAATGTACATGCTCATTGTTTAGCTGTTAGAAAATAACTAAAGAAAAGGTGAAGTTCCCGGGAATCAGCAAGCTGATACATGATAATAGAAAGTATGATAATAGAAAATAGATAACAGTAACTGTGATAATAGAAAAATAAAAGGTTTGGAATTATCCACTATCTATTCCCTGTCCAACCTCTAATTCCTGAATCATTTAAGATAATCTCTCTGCAGATCTCGCCACATTCTGTACCTCATTTTATCTCTATGCAATTCTGTTTATTTCCTCTGAAATGTCTGAAAAGGCTTCTAGGCACAGTCCATTGCTAAAAATAACTCATCTTTTTAAAAAAAAATAACAAATAAAAAAATGTCAGGTTGTCCTGTCACTAAAAACCAAAAGTCTTAGAAACGGAAGCTCCCTTCTTGCTACACAGTTGCCCCCACTCCACCCCAGCCATGAAATTCTTTGCCTTGGTTCCCTAATCTTTATAATTTTAATGTCTTTACAGAACTCGATCATGTGTATAGGAGTGGAGATACTTTTTCTTCCCCGTGCTTTAATAACTTCAAATTAACAGACATTAAAAGGCGATAATATCTAAATGGTTTACACAGGCATTTTAGGGGTAGATGGCTTTGCCCTTATTTAGTAGCTGGGAAAGGAAGGTACACTGGTCCTCAGTGTCATGTGACCAAAGTGAGCACTGGGATGTCTAGATAACAAACGGATCGCCGAAGCAGAGATTTATGTATGCACCCATTGTAATAGGATTTATAGTAATACCTTGACAAATTTCAGTTATAAAGACTTTTCTCAGGTCACTTAACCACACTCTGCTGAGAACTTGAGTCTTTCTTCAGTGAATTTCATACCTTAATTTCATGAAATTTCAGCACTGGAGGGGAAATTAGTGTTCTGTTAGAAGCTAGCCACATCTCTCATTGTACATGTGCCAGGTCGGGACCTCTGCCCCTCACTGCCATAACCTCTTTCCATTTAACCCCTGTTGCATCAAAGTTCTGCTCTAAGAGATGATCAGTATTCCCAAAACAGACCAGCTTGTCTTGAAGGTATCAAGTTCCCACATTAAAGAATGTGAGATTCTGGGCGATGCATTTTGCTGAAGCTCCGGCATGACCACGATGAACAGAGCTGGAGAAACAGGACCTGTGGGGGGGGGGGGGAATGTGAGGATGTGCAGCCCAGAAGGAAGCAGCCAGGCTGGAGCGACATTCTCCTGCTCGTCCAAGGCAAACTCGACAGCCCAAAAGGCACGTGACAGGAACAACAAAGGAGTACTTTGCAGATCTTCTAAATGTTCTTTGGTTAGTTACAAATAAGGTTGGATTATTTTTAGTAAGGCACTATGCCGAGAGGCCCTTTCAGACACTTCAGAGGAGAGAAGCAAAGTTGCATACAAATGAAGTAACTGAGGTGCAGACTATCCAAAGAGACTATTCTACATACTCTACAATTAGAGTGTGTAGGGAGAACTAGACAGGAACTAGGGAGAACTAGAATTAGAACTAGGGAGTAGGTAAGCCAGCCATCTCAAACCTCAGATTTTCCAGCACTGTCATGCTACGTCTTGCTGATGCCTGGAAATTTTCCTTGGTTATTTTCTAACAGCTGAACAATGAACAAGGACATTTGTCTCTTTATTTGAATGTGTGGCTCTACGTTAAATAACTATTTGGAGAGTTACACCAGGGAAATGTGTGCCAAGAGTGCTGCTCTTCAAAGGAGCTCAAAGGACTGTCATTTAGATAAATGTACCTTTTGGGATGTTGCAGAGAGTTTTGAATTTGAACTTGAATTGCATTTATTTTCAGAGGATGGTCTTTGAGGACCTGGTTTTATGGGATGACTTCTATTTCTTAAACTACGTAAAGTGATTTTAAAAATGGAATAATTTTCTATGGTCTTTTATTGTGTATAGATATTTCTATTTATTTAACATATTTTTTAAAACTAGAATTTTATTGTTTTAAAGTTTTTCTTTGTTTATTTTTAGAGAGAGGGGAAGGGAAGGAGAAAGAAGGAGGGAAACATCAATGTGTGGTTGCCTCTCGCACACCCCCTGCTGGGGGCCTGGCCGTTGGCCCAGGCATGTGCCCCGACTGGGAATCAAACTGGTGACTGTACAGTTTGCAGGCTGGCACTCAGTCCACTGAGCCACACCAGCCAGGGCTTATCTAACGTATTTTGAACATGCGCCATATGCTACCTATTGCTCTATGTGATGGGATACAGAGGTAAACTGAAAGCAGAAATTCCTGCCTTGATGGAGTCAGACAGTATATGTAAATTACTGTTACTGAATGAACAGGTGAATCACTTATGTGCCAATCATTTTTCTGAGTTTACAAAGATTAATACATTTGTTTAGATAGCATTGTATAACAGAGGGTAATGCCATGGGGTGAAATAAAGCAGGGGCATAGGATGTGGATGCTAGGTAGAAGTGGGGGAAGATTTCAGTTTTAAATAATCTGAGAAATTCTCATGGAGAAGACGATATCTGAGCAAACCAGAAGGGATGATGGAACAAGCCAAATGGATTTCTGAGAGGAGATGGCTCCAAGCAGAAGGAGCAGCAAGAACAAAGGGTTTAACAAGAAACATTCCTGCTTATTTTAGGAAAAGCAAGGACACTAAGGACAGCTATAGGTGCTAAAGTGAGGGGCGAAGGATCATTGGGGTGTAGTAATGACTATGGCTTTAATTTAGACTGAGGTGGGGAGACATTGACAGTGCACAGGGGAACAGTGTGCACGACCTAGCTTCTGTCTAAATAGTATCACAGCCTCTGGCTTCTTGGCTTGGTACAGAAAGGAGCAAAGGGAAAAGCAAGAACTAGTGAGGAGCTTATTTGAATAGTCCAGATGGGCTATTGTGGTGGCATGGATGAGGGCTATGAGAGGGGAGGTGGTTAGAATTGGTCAGAATACGGGTATATTTTGATTATTCTCCAACAATATGGTTCCAAATAATTGATCTTTTTGTTTCGCTTCCATACTCTCCATAAGTAGTTAATACCCTGTAGAACAAACACTTAGAATGCCCTGGCAGCACACGTTATTTTAAGAAACTGTGTAAGTGATTATGCGGCAATTTGTTGTAGAGTATCACCTACAATAGATTTTCAAGTGGAACAACCTGTACTTGGAAATAAAGCCTCCCATGCAACAATGGAAAGTTAGGCGCCAGGATCAACTGATCTGATGAAAAAAAAATGGAAAATGCCCGGGAAAACGTTTCAAATATTTCTGGACGTATCCCTGGGTAATAGGGAAGTAAAGAATACTAATGTCAAAAGAGCAAGTAAAGGAGTAAACTGATCACTGAAGCTGGCTTTTGCTTTAAGGGCTTTGGCCAAACCTGAGGTACCCGAGGATCATTTATACTCTGACGCTGAGGGTTTAGGAACAGAAAACAAATTCAGAACCCACCCCCAAATGGGAAGTCTAACAGGACTTAAAAATTCAGAATCCCTAAAGGGCTCCAACCTGAAGGTGAGAGAGAATGAAAATGGACCCCGTTTCCTTATCTCCTGAAGAGGAACCTCCTTCTGCACGCACCGCATACCATCCATCTGAGATGTTAATGACCATAAATTGGCTGTCGTGCTAGGTAGCCGCCAGAATTCACACAAGCTGGAAGGCTAGAAAACCATCAAACCAAGAATTTAGTTTAAAGCAGTTCCAGACCAATAATGTCACCTCTGAAAAGCAAATACAAATCTTTTTGGAAAGAACCCTCAGCACTTGGCACTTTAGAAAATGTTCTGTTCCTGTGAACCCTAAGAAAATGAGTAACTCACAGTTAAAAATTGCTGGACACCCACGAGGGTATTCCTGGCCCCACGAGAGTGGGGGCAGCAGAAACAACACACTGCAAACTTGCTGCATTAAAAAATGTGGCCATTAGAATTGTTAGACACGATGTGAAATAATCATGGTTAATGCATTTCAAGATGTGAAGAACTCTGAAGAGCTAAGTAAAACTGAGAAAAGATCTAATTTCCAGAAATAAAAAATATCAATAATTTCTTAAACGTTATGGGTGGGTCAAATAAAACAGTAGAATTGTTATTAGAATTTTCTCATCTCTTGGCTTTCGGGCTCTTGGTTCCCTTCCTGTCTTTCAGGCCCCTCATTCTCAGTCTCTGTCACCGATTCACTGATTCTAGTATCTAAAAAGACAGCATCATTTAAAATTCAGTTCCAGTTCTTTTCCTTCTCCTCCATTTTTATTCTTTGCCAGGATTGACCTGTATGCCAGGCTTTGACCGTGCTAATAATTGCCATGCTTAAACATCCAATGCAGAGTTGTTTTCTGAACATTGGACTGCGAGGCGTGTCCTCCGTAGACATTCTATTGATACTTCAAAGTCAACACTTCCAGAGTGGAATTCATTTATTTCCCCACCAAATCTTCTCTTCTTCCTAGGCTCCTGATTTAGCCATTGGCACTTAAAAAGAAATTTCTGTGACGTCTTCCATGATTTCTTTCACTTTTTTCTTCCAGATTTACTTATTAACAAGTCAGGGCCACTCCATTGTGGACATTTCCTTTTGCAACAACTCCCCCTGCTACGATGCAGGATCCCTTGCAATTTTTCCATCACATTCTCACCTTCTACTCTCTGGTTTCTTGAAACTATTCTTACCACGACTAAAATTATTTTTCTAACATATATGTCCAATTGTATCACTCCCAGAGGAAAAACCTTTAGTGGTTCACCCTTAAAGGTGGCAATTCATTGCATCCTGGAAAGTATAATCCCCTCAAATAAAGCACTAAAGCACAATGTGAGTGACCTGCTGGGAGTCCATCCTGGAGGTTTTAGGCTTCATGGACTTTTCTAACACCGAGTGTTAGAACACTAGGTAGGTGGTGAAGGAGAAGATTCTGCAGCACCTTATTAAGTATGTCCTTGATAGCACATTTGTCTTATAAGACAAAATCATGCGCAGCAACCTACCCCCCTGCTTTAGATTTGCAAAGTGGCTCTAAGTGAAATCAAGTACATTCACACAACAGGTTGACCGGATACATGACCTCATTGGAAATTAAGTAAACTAAAAAAGTCAGAATCAGGCCCAGAGAAAAGTTGCTACAAAACAAGGGAACAGGAGTTTGGAAGTTTTTAAGACTTGGAGGAAGATCATAAATAAATCAAGGTAGTGTCAAAATAATTGCTCTGACAAACAATGACAAACGGCAGGGGCCCAGTTAGTCCCTTACTCTCCATGAGCGGGTTGAGGAGTGGGGAAGGCACGATGCCCCGCACAGGCCTTCGGGAGCCCAGGCCCTTCCCATTCGGCGTTTCTGCCATTCCCGGAGAAGTCCAAATCCCCCACTGGATTCTTTGCATAGAGCTGGCAATGTCGGGGTAAAAAGAGCACTGTACAGGACCTCCAAGGAGGTGTTTTAAGAACTCAGCCACATCTCCATTGGTAGGCAAATAGTTAAGTAGTAATTGGATTTTTCAAATCATGCTTTAGAAAATACGGGGTGAGATTGGCGAATGGAAACAATAGGACGTTACATGGGGAAAAAACAGATACAAAAGTAAATGCCCTCTGTTTGTAACTCTGTTAATAAAAGAAGTAACATTTTCATTTTTAAAAGACTGTAAGGAAATAACCTATGAGCATCTCGATCTCTATTTGAATAGTGAGAGTATTGGAAATCTCAGTATTTTTCTTATCTAAATTACTAATAATCAAAGAGTTACTTATTAAGGTAAACGTCATCAAAAACTTTCAAACAAAGTGACGTGTTTTTAAAGGATTTTTATATTCCTGGAAATTACCTATCAGAGGCCTTATACATGGTAGACATTTAATACATATTCATAATTGAACCAATCTGACTGAATAAAATAATCAAATGGAAGAACCCCAAGAACAAAATGTTAAGGAACTCTTATTTCCTTGTGATGCTGTTTAAATGTGGTAGCTGATGAGCCATGTTACCACATTTTATTTTTAATACCTTGATTTTGATTTTGTAACACTTAAATCTTATGTGATATCAATACTAATGAATTAAGTATATTAGTGTTTCCTAAACTTTATTCATCTTTCTATCAGTTCTACTGTTTTTAGTCATATCTACAGGAGTGCATATATTCTTGCTTCAATATTTTTTCATTAAAATCATGTACTTTTTATAAACTTAAATTTAGCTTTGCACTAACAATGGTACTAGTCAAATCAGAGAATTGTGGTATTAATTTTTCTACACATTAAAATAATTATCAAAATTGAAAGTATTTGCATTCTACTTAATCATCCATTAACCCCATGTTTACTGCAGTTTTGAAATAACTGACCTATGTGTTATATTTACCTAATTTAATGTTTTAGGTTCAAGCTTCTCTGTATGTTTGGGGACCATGAACTATGCAGGTTTTGCCTACTTGACAGAATATCTACTTTTATAATTTATGATATAGTTTTTTGATTTATGTTCATATGCAGGTATGAAAAAGTGAGTGTTAGTAGGTGCTATATTCAGACTAAGATACTTTTAAAAATTAATTTTTTCAAGCAGTGATTACTCTGTCTCCCCACACCCACCCATTTTTCAGTGGAAGCCCACTCATATGACACAGAACTTTTTGTAGTAAAACATAGTAAATTAATTCATGTATGAAACTGTTTGAAATGCCAGAATTCTTTGGTTTGCACGGAGCGTGAATGAGTAAAATAGAGAAGTAACTACTGTTTCTTGAGACCATAATCCTCTTCCTGGGGATGATAAGTATCAACAACAAAACCTGGTCATTAATGTTATGCTTGGATGAAGGTTTCTTAATGTATGACAAAGAAAAGACAATTTTTGAGTTCAGTGATACTTAAAGTTAAAAAAAAATACAGAGGGAAGTGTAGAACTACCTCTGAGGAATTCCTTAAAATAGGGATCTGTCTGGGATGATTTATGTGTTGGGTAGAAGGAGTAGCATGACTCCGTGGTTATTTCTGGCTTTGTGGTTATTATTCGTAAGTCTCCCTTTTTTTTTAAAATCCAAGTATTAAAAAAGGGGTGGTAACAAGACAAAGTGAAGTCAGCAAAATAATAAACGAGAACCAGGGACGAGCAGAATGGGTTGCATTAGCTAGCTTAGGGTGAAAAACCTACGTGATTTTCTTTTCCTATGTTTTTAAAAGAAAACAAAAATCCTCAGCACAAATCCCATCTGCAAAGATGCTGAAGGCTCTACCTCACAGAACCACAACTGAATGATGAACACTAGCATTCCTTGTGAGGCATGGCCTTTTGGAATAAGCCCTTTCCTGAATACTGATGACCATAAACACATTAGCTGAGCTATTTGTTATGATCACAAATTAGATGTGACTGAGTTTCTATTACATATGCTCATTCCATCATATGATTCATCCATTGGGTGGATTTTAATTATTGAACCAAGAAATGAATAATTGGAAAGGAGGACACTAAGAAAAAAAATATCAGTCTTTCCGCATTGTCCTACTAGTGTGGAACTATGAATTGCCTTTCTTTTTCCTTTTGATATCTAACAAGAAATATTCTTATATCTACAAGATAAAGGTAAAGAGGAAAAAACCAGAGGAATGAAACATTCAGGATTGAAGGCCCATGGGAAATCTTCTATTTACCCTGCATTTCACATGCTTGAACTCTAACCCCTATCATATGTAGCTTCAGTGATGAAACATCCTGCTATCCTGTTCTGCCTCTCCTTTAAGAGTATCTGATCTTTTCTGTCCTTAATCTATGATTTAAACAGCCTGTTCATGTGCTCCTCTAAATGCCTCATCTTTTTTCAAGTGGCATATAACCTATAAATAATAAATGGCAAATTTGGTCTCAGTTTTGACCAACCTCATTAGACATTAAACGGGAATCACAGAGACCCACAAATGCACATTTGAGTTGTTTTGGTGCCGAAGCATAATGGCTACAGTTCATAAATAAAATACTAGAAATGATTCTCTCTTGCACGGGCCGCCAGGGAAGCAACAGACAGAGGTTCCCCTCGGCTCGCTCTGGCCAGTAAGCGGGAGAAGTCGCTGGGCTGTGCATCCCCACGAGGCGGAGGTACAGACTGGCCTGTTCACCCTGTGACGGTTCCAGCTGCACAGCCCAGGGCAGTCCTCGCACTGCCGTGTGTGATGCCTGTTGTTTCGCCGTTGGTCTTCGCCGCGATGGTACATAAATAACAGTCGTCTGCAGGGGCACCAGAGTACCTCTCCTCAATTTATCCTAGTGTAAGACTCTCTTAGCTTCATAAACTGTGATATGAGCACACTACATTAAGCTATTTTCTTGTGTCGTGGGAAGAGGGGTACCAGGACAAAGTGACTGTGCTTGTAATAAGATTTGAACCTATTTCTACACACTCCCAGTTCAGGCTTCCGTTTACTCTGTGCAAGGTACTATTTCAGGAATCATGAAGACATGATTCCTTTGATCAATGTAATTAAGTAGCTGTAAACTGAGCACGGGCCCTGGAGATACAGTGGTGGACAAGAGAGAAAAGGCCTCTGCTTTTAGAAAGGTTATAGGCCCAGAGGGAAGGCAGACATTTAGTTATATGACGAGTATTGTAAGAGATTCTTCAGATCCAGTACACGATGCCGTGGACACACCTAATGATACCTAATCTAGTTCATCAGAAAAGGCCTCCTGAAAGAAGTGGTGTTTAAGAGGAGACTGACAGACTGACAGACAAATAGGTGTTGCCCCATCAAGGAGGTAGCTGGGAAGGAGAATGTCCCGAATGCCTGAGATGAGATAAAGGAATAGAAAAAAGTCCCTGTGGCTGGTGTGAATGTTCCAGGGTGGGTACCAGGTAAACCAGGGATTTGGGAAGTAATCCTAGGGACAGTGGGAGAGGGTGGAAACCAGGCTGTCAATGAGTGGATCTGAGAGCCACAGAGAGACTTAGCATTGGCCAGAGTATACATGGTTCAGCTTAGAGTCACACACCTCATCTTATCTGATAATGGTAAGAATATACATGCATCTATTTTCCTAAAAGTGGAGTGGGAGAAAGAGAAGTCAGTACTCTCCTGCTTGGTGTCATCCTTCAATTTATTCAGTATCTTTCCATTAAATAGCTGCTATATTCAAGGGCATGTAACACCTTATACTAGGCGTTATTGAAGAATCAACCAGCAAGTAAACATGTAATGAATGTCTGCTTAACTGTTACACTCTTCAAGTTGTGGTTATTGCAGGGCCTTATTTGTAGTAATCTGATGGGAAGATAAGACAAAACAAAATTAAACAATGGAAACTGTCTACAAACATATTACACTTAATGTTTCAATAAACAACCAAGTTGATATCAGGATTAAAGCCAAAGATAAGAGAATTTTTGGTTTATTTTTTTAAAAAAGATTAAGAATAGCCCTGGCTGATGTAGCTCCATGGATTGAGTGTGGGCTGCAAACCAAAGGGTCACTGGTTCGATTCCCAGTCAGGGCACATGCCTGGATTGTAGGCCTGGTCCCCAGTGAGGGCCACAAGAGAGGCAACCACACATTGATGTTTCCCTCTTTTTCTCCCTCTCTTCCTCTCTCTCTAAAAATAAGTAAAATAAAACCTTAAAAAAGATTAAGCATAAATATCAGTTTTATGCTACCAAATTACTTTCTGCTTAAAATATGAGTGCATATCACCTGCCAGACATGATACCAGGATACGAACTGAGGATTTTGTTGCTGGCCTCTGAGGAGCTTACAGGCAAGAAAAGACATACTATATTTAGACCTATGAACTATAGATTTCTGAGCTATAGGCATATGAGCAAGTACATCATCGTTAGATGTGCTGTGGAAAAGGAGTTAGAGCAATGTGGGCAACTTTGCAAACCTATTTAATTTGTTCCTTCACACTGCAAAAAAGAGAAATGCTTTTCTTGCATTTTCCCCCTACTGACACAATTTTAAATAAAATGGTTGATATCCAACACATTCCTATTTTCTTCTAAAATTTTCTAAATAGAATAAGGTGTCTGATAAAATTATAAACATGATCAATCATTTCCAGTTTGGGGACTTAATTTTTTAATCAGAAAAGGAATAGGTAGAAAATTATACTCCCCCAAACTGTTTTCATCATTGGGTGACATATTTAGTGTAATGAGACAGTTTTCTATTAGCACAGATTAAGGAAAATCAACCAATGGATTAGGCCCTGGAAAACATCATCATGAGAATGTCCAGTTTGCTTTCTTTCGTTAAAAGACTTAAATAACCTATTTATAGTTTTAAAAGCATCTGTACCACTTTCTTGAAATGGCTTCTAGTTGTATTTGAAACATGCAAAGGTATTATAAGTCTCATTACGTATGTGCTTTTATTGATGTATTCATTCAACAAATATTGAGCGACTAATTGCCAGACTGAGGAGACCCAGTCCTGCTCTTGGCAGATTACTGCCTGGAAAATCTGAGTGGAATCATTAGTGGTAATTGAAAGTGTTTCTTTTGTCTGGCCAATTTCCTCACTACTACCTTGAACAAAAATTTTAAGGTTACGTTTTAAAGTAAGTCGTTTCAAATATCCTTTTTTTCCCTAGTGGAATTGTTTGAAAACACTTTTTCTGAGCGTCTTCCTTTGAATGTTATGCAACGATGGCTCACATTATGACTTATTGAGGAGATACACTGCCATGGCAAGAAGGAAGGAAGGAAACGTCAATGAACATAACTGCCAATGAAACAATAGATAATGCATAACAACCACCAGACATTTTGGGGAGCAGCAATTTGGGAGAAAGAAGGAAAAGTGAGATTGTATATAGAATTGTACAACAAATCAGAATTAGTTTTTTAATGAAAGCTGGAAAAAAAAGAAGTTTAATAATTCATCAGTGCAACCTAAGGAAAAATCCTCAATTACATAAGCTAAGAATTAAGAGCTTAAATTGAATATGTTATCAAGAGGAAATAACTTACTGCAATCCCTTAATTCATCATTAAATGAAATTTCAGCCACTAATTTCCTTGTGAAGTATACCAAGTGACTAAGAACCCTGCCTTGCCAAGAAACAGGGCAATTAAAGAAATGATTACAAAAATATGTAATGTCTTATTTCATGAGTCATTCACTGCTTAATAACAAAAACAAAGAAAATCAAGGAAAAAGTAGTTCAAATCTATTGAACTAGAGGTTTTAGACTTATTTTGCTTCTCTAATTTTGAAATTTCAGCATTAGAAATCAGAATTTTTCATTATACTTCTGTTATTTTCAGTTTTGGGTGACAGTGGATTGGATTCATTATGTTATATATGGAGATTTTAAAGTGAAAATTGTTTTATTTCCTGCATTTTTATAATAAAATGGTGATTGCACAGATAGAAGGTGCTATGAATAAGAATTTACACCTGTGTACACGTAGGCGTTTTTAAAAACAGTACATCATTTTAAATATGCGTTTTCCTACTTCAGCATCAGTGAGCTGAGAGAGGAGCTCTGCCTTTTGGTGTTTCCGTAACCTGCACTTACTGACCACTCAGGGTTCGAGCACAGGTGGTTTTCCTAGTACCACGGCCTTGCTCCATGACTCCCCAAAGCTCCAAAGTAGTCCTCTGCCTGCCATCTACCACCCAGTTCAAAGCTTATTGCATAGTTGTAAGATTTGTAAAGTCTCTTCTTATTTGTATGCATTTAAAGAAGAACTGTGTCAAAGCATAAAATGCAGGAAAATTATAAAGCGAAGAACTGAATACTAGAGTTTTGTGGGAGTGGTCATCGGAGCTCACACTCCTACTCCCCACGGAGACTAACGGGAGTGCTACGTGTACACTACTGTGTGTTCACCAAACTCCATGCGCTTTTCTTCCTGGGCACATGGCTCTATTACATTACCCAGATTCTCTTATTGGGATCACGTGCCTGATTCTGGAAATTAGGCACACTACTTGCGGACCTGGACCCTAAATACCATTTTGCACAGGCCTTCAAGTTTTGTCTTTAAAAACAACAACAACAACAAAAAACCATCTTCAGAATTCAGGGGAAGATGGAAGTTAAGGGAATGAAAGAGGCTCTCTGAGGAAGTGTGTGGAATAGTTTCCCCTCCTCCCTCCCATTGCATTTACATTGCAGTGTGACTTGAACAAGAAATTAATCTATATTATATTATACCCGTAAGGTTTGGGGTCATTTATGATAACAGTTAATACACAATGAATAATTCAGTGGGTAAAAGAAGATGGTAGGTAGGAGAGTGAGAAAGCAAATATTCTTGCTTTATAGTTTGCCACTAATGCCAATATTACTCCACATGGAATGAATATGGCAATGGCAAACCCACATATTGTAAGTGCCAGATATAAACAGGAAGTTAGCAAACCAGTGGAATAAGCTTTGCCCCAAGCATACAGCTGCTAACTTGCCCTTGGGAACCACTTGTTCATTTCTCCCACTCAACATTTCCCCCTTGATTATCTACTTTTACTAGCCTGCGTTCCTTTTCCAAGTCATTAAAATCATTTTCTGTTTTTCATAAATTGTTGATAATCACTTCTGTGAAATTAATGAATTTGCAAGGGGAGGAAGATAGACGCTATTATTTCAACATAGAAATAAAAGCCAGCTTTAAAAATTGTAATTTTGTTATTATAAAAATGAACATTCCCTTCTGGGTTTTTTTTTCCTACTAGCTATTGCAATGTTACAATGCTATGGTACTCAAAACCAACACAGTGATGGTGCTATAGTACAATGGTCAATGGATTAAAATAGAAGACCCAGAAGTATGTTCAAGAAGACTCAGAAGTATAGATAGTATATTCAAGTAACTATCATTTTTCATACACTATGTTTTTATATATGTGTGCATGTATATCTACATATAGAGAGAGAAATATAGATGGATAGATTTCTGAGCCTTCTATATCAGTGAACGTCTTCTCCCTATATTGTTTTATTCCTTCCTCTTTTTTAAAAAAATGCCAGACTATGATAGCAAAGCCTCCAAGTGGCTCCCAGGGTTCCCCACCTCCTAGTTCCCGCCCTGTGTGGTCTCCTTCCACTTCGTACTGGGGTCATGAGTAGTACAACGCAGCGGAAGTAACGGTGTCATTCGATTATAAAGACCATGGTTTCCATCTTAGACTCTCACACCCTCTGTCTCCTGAATCACTCACCCCGGGGAAGGAACATGTCATGTGAGAGGACGCCCAAGCTGCGCCACTCGGAGTGAGGCATGTGAGATAATGATTGTTTATTGTTTTAAGCTGTTCTGTTGAGTTTTAGGTACTGTGTTACACAATAGATAATTAAACCACATAGCATATACACAAAAGCAATATAGGTCAATGATTAGTGAATTAGATGATTTGACAAGTTTTGACATTTGTTTCATCTTAATTGTTTTCCTTGAATTAACTCCTATAGTAAAATGTGTTAAAAGTGGTTATCAGCAGGACATTAGAAAAATTACCAATTAGCTTTAGGAACTAAAGTGTAACCACAGTATTTTTCTTGTTTTATTAAACTCATTAAACAGTATTACAGTGTATTTGTTTCTATTACAAAACATGTTATTGGACTCTTTGGGAAAAAAAGCTACTTCAAATTAGTCTGAAAACTCTTTTTTTTTTAGCAATGTGTAATAATTATAATTGCCTAGTAGAAGTTCCTGTGAGATGGGCTGACTTTAAAATGTACTTAAGCATAACATTATAAACAAACAAGGTTTTTTCAGTACTTGAAAATAGTTTCAGGTAGTTCCGTCTTGTAAACATCCTCTTTTATCTTACGAAGATTGTTTACAATCTCTGCCATTATTCTTGGTATAAAAATAAATTTTAATAGCATACCTGTATGAATTCTAACAATATCTGAATTAGTGAAGCCCCAAATAAGAAAGCTGTATCATGTACAAGGGAAATGGAAAGGCTAAAACCCCAAATGATGAGTCAGGGGACAGTTCCAAGCCGTTGGTGACCCAACCAGGATGACACCGCCACGTTCTCCACGTTCCCCTGAGGCTGAAATCCAGCTTTTGGTCCTGAATTGTCTTGGTCTTGGCCATAGCGGCAATCTCACTTTCTCACTCATTTCCCCTCCCCTGCAAAGACTAGGGACAATTGATTTTTTTCCTTCTGGAAAAAGAATGAAAATGGATCCCTATTTCACAACATTAAAACAAGAAATAAAATCCCAGATGAATCCCAGTTTATATATGTAAGGCAAAACTCTAAGAATTTTAGATGTAAACATAGAGATTATCTGTATGACCCTGGGAGAATTTCTTCATCAAAACACAAAAATTGTGAATCACGAAGGAAAGGATCAGAAAATATGACCACATTGTGAACTCTCTCTTTATCTCTGCTCTTAGATAATATATTACTGATAATTTTTAGAGAAAGCAATATGACTGGTAAGTTTCATTGTTTTTGCAATCTTATAAAAGCTTTTATTTCTTTTTAGAGAGAGGGGAAGGGAAGGAGAAAGAAAGGGAGAGAAACATTAGTGTGTGGTTGCCTCTCATGAGCCCCCCACTGGGGACCTGGCCTACAACCCAGGCATGTGCCCTGACTGGGAATAGAGCTGGTGACCCTTTGGTTCGCAGGCCTGTGCTTAATCCACTGAGTCACACCAGCCAGAGTGCTGTTTTTGCAATTTTTGTGTGAACTTTAGAAACACAGAATCAGAGATCTGGATATAAATCAATTTTTTTTGTTTGTTTCTTGGTTTTAATGGTAGTCATATTCTTATTTTTCTCATTCATATGTGTCTTATATCCTGAATTGTCTCAATTATTTTTTGTACTCTAGTAGCTTTGTAAGTTCTACTTCAAAACTAATGAAGTAGAGAATAAATAAATAAATGTTGGATAAACCATTAGATTCAGTTTATACTCCCAACAACTAAGTATTTATAACTTCAGCCTTCAAAAAATTATGAAAAATTTTTGTAGTAAACAACAAAGAATTCATGGGGACTTTATGACAGTAATAAAGCAAATATGGGCAAATCTCTAGCCAAATCCATTCTGGAATATTTGACCATCCTACAGTCTCAGAGACAGAATACCAAATCTATCAGGAAGAGATAATATTTTCTAGTTATCTAAGGATTCCATTTGTCAAATTATCTTATTAATTTCTATCAGACTGTGTCTTATATTGCCTGTGCTAAATTGGCAGAATAACGCACTCAGACGTTACCCGAGCTCTCTGGAAGCCCTTTCAGAATACAAAGGAGGCTAAGGGAACAGCTTTTGTTCTTCACAATTCAATTTTGTTATACGATGCAGAAGTTACAAAGCTTTCATCAACAATTACTGACTACTTTCATTGTCGTCCCGATGTGGGAGTTCTGAAAGACTGTTTGAAATTCATTCAAGTAACAGAGGAGAGTGCACAGTGCAGCCTTCTGTGCTGAACAAAGAAATAAGAGAAAAATACTCACTTCTATCAAAGGTGCAAGCAATAAAGCATCAACACAAACAAAACAGGCACAAACCAGAAAGCCTGTAGGAAGCCATGAAAGGAAGATCAGAATCAGGTTCTTCACAGGTGAATGGTATAAAGGAAATGCAATATTATTTGCAACAGAATTTTTCTCAAAGAAAGATGAGCCCGAATAGGCGATTAGCCAGATCCTTCTTCACCAACTGAGTTCCAGACAATGGTTTAATTTACAAGGACTCCAATGGCACCATGTAACCACGGAGAAGAAGAGTTCCCAAAAATGTTCCCCAACATGTTCTGCCACTGTCACGTTCAGGCCAATCCAAAGCATCCACAATCAATAAATTCCTGAAACTTCATTAAAATGAAAAGCCACGAGCGTCTCATATTTTTCCCATGAAAATATGGATGCGATGGATTGTGGGTGAAGGCATGAGGGAAATATTCCAAAGATTGCTTAGTAATCACTCATTGCAGTTAATTAATGTCATCTCAGCGGTCGAGACAAACCAACCCACACTGTTATCATCTTATTCACACCCTCAGAGGCCTAAATAAGTATTTTATGTCAATATCCCTCCATTACCAAAGCACAAAATGATGTATGTCTTTAAAATAGTGAAATGTCTAATTAAAGAATGTATTCAAGATTTATAATGACACCTGACAGATAATATAAAAACTTCCTAAATTTAATGCATTATCATAAGTTGTTCAATGGATCATATTAGCATAAATGTCAAAGTAAGATTCTGAACACCTGAAGGGAATATTACTTTGGGAGGGGAAAATATACTTAGTGAACAGTGATCCTGTGGTAACCAGTAGGGTGGTTCACAAACAGCAGGCTGTGTTTCTCCACACACGGCAGAGTTGAATTTACCCGTGCACTTGGAATTGGGTGTGGCAAGTGATTTCTCTGAGCAGAGAAAGTGAGAGCTCCACGAGGCAGGGGTGTGGCCCCCCCCCCCACATCTTATTTCCCTCCCACTTTGGGATTGACAATATTTAGGATGGCAGCTTCTTGGCCAGCTGGGACCCTTGAGGGTCTCTCAGGGGCAGACACCTACTTGCTCCCTGCAAGAGAAATACAATGCGAGCAGGAAGTAAGTAAAATGTGTGTTGTAAGCTACTGAGACTTGGGAGTGCTTCATGGTGTCACAACCCAGCCTATTCTGTCCCAACACCATACACAGGAGTATAAAAGAATACATCTTTGGATACATCAACATCAAGAATGAAATACAGGCAGGTTTCCAGCCTCAATTTTGTTTTATAAAATAAAAAAGTACCAGTAGTTGTGAGGAGAAAGATACCCCAGACTGTGTAGATTTATTTGAATTTAACAAAGATGGAGCTGGGAAAACAGGGGGCTAGATGGTGCACATTACAGTACACAGTAGCTGGGAGAATGCTGGCCATGTCCGGCAGCCTTCGAGCATTATTCTGCATTTAGTTATATCAAATTAATAGGAAAAATATTAGGGAGTTTTTAAAGTAATTTATTCCTTCTCCATTTGGATTGTGATATTTATCCTCCTGACTAGAAATGAACCAGGGCAGCAACGTGGGAGTTCCTTGGTTAACTTATTATTAAAATACAAATTCTTTTGTAGATACTGCTGACTTTATTGAAAGTTTATTATTCTTTTAATGTTATGAGGGGAAAAATCTTGTTGATCCTGTTTAAAGCTATGTCCTGAGTATTTAGAATAGTGCCCAGAATAAGTAGGCCAAAAGTATTTTTTGAATGAATGAAAGAACTGATATTTTTGCTAGTTTGCATCAACTGCAAGGTCAGTGTTAGTTAACAGTCTGGTGTGGCTCTCCCAAACCGCAATACCACTTTAAACTGCAATAACAGAGGTGTCAGGTCTAGGACAAAGGAAGAATATAATTCATTCTACCTACTTAACCTTCTGGAGGATAATATTTAGTTCATTCTAGTACCACACACCAAGTAGTCATTACTAAATTCTATTGCAGTGTTTCCTTAACTTTTTTTATAGCATGGTGACCCCAAAAATGGTACTTGTAGGATACAAGTGGGTAAAAAAAAGGCCTTGCTGGGCCACTCGTAGGGCAGAGGGACTGAAATGCTGTCATGTTTCTCTTAGAGAACCCTTTATTCCTAACAAAAGTTGCTGTTTAAATGCTGATAATGAAAGAATATTTATATGACAGAGGAGAGAGATTAAAAACAGAAAAAAAACCTCTAAATCCTGCTGCAGTCCACAGGAAAGAACATGGGAACTGATGCAGTGCTTTCGCACACCCTGAAAGCCATGACACTCACAGAAGATAATAATATTACAATTTGGCACACCTGTAACACACTTTTTGGGAGACTCTGGTCTGCTGCATGAGAAGAAAAATGTCTGGGATGGGGGGCTGGAAGCCACACTATTTGTGAGCATGTGAGTCACAAGTAATTCAGGACCTCCAAGGTCTGGCACCTTCATGCATTGAACTAATTCAATCCATTAAACAAGCATATGGGATGGATGTTATTTCTTCTACTTTTTCCTTAAGAAAACTAAGGCTGCCCTAGCTGGTGTAGTTCAGTGGATTGAGCGCGGGCCTGCAAACCAAAGGATCGTGTTCAATTCCCAGTCAGGCCATATGTCTGGGTTGCAGGCCGGTTCCCAGCGGGGGACACACAAGAGGCAACCATACATTAAAATTTCTCTTCCTCTTTCCTTCCCTTCCCCTCTAAAGATAAATAAAAAATTTAAAAAACACCCAACCAAACTGAGGCTTAGGGACATTTCATGTCATTTTCAGGTCTGTGGAAGGGGTAAAATCTGGCTCTACGCCAGATTTTGATGCTAAAACTGAACCCAAAGCCCTTGTTTCATCTGCAAACAGGAAGACATAAAGGGCTTATGTGTACAAAACTGTCTTCAAATGTTAAAGGGCCCCATGTGGCCGGGAGCGTGGAAATTTCTGGTGCTCCAAGAGGTCAATCCAGGACCTAGGAGTGGGATCCTGAAGGAAGACAGACTCTATTTCTGAATATGGAAGCAATGATTATCTTATGAAGGTAGACTTTGCCACCCCAGATGGTATTCAGCGAGTGATTACATCTTAGGGAATTTCAGAGGAGACTCCTGCTGGGATGATCTCCGCTTTAATTCCAGCTTCAAGTTCACGTGATCTTATATAAAAAGCGTGAGAGGATTCGGTTAGAAACACTGTTTGTCTTACACAAACTTTTCCAGGAGGGATGTGTGTTTTAGACTAACTGCATGTGGCTAAAGACCCCATTTCCAAGAGACCTGGTTCAATGGTTCTCCAAAGAGTTTACAAGTGCCTTCTTAGAAGACTGCCCTCTTATTTTGGAGCTTCTAGGACCTGGTCAGTAATATGTCCATTCTGAAAAATCAAAACACAGCCTCAAACCTCCCCCGTCAGCAGCACTGGAATAGGACAAAGAGGATTTATTGCTGTCCTCAGTCCTTCCCAAAGAAGTACATGGACACCAGTCAAGAAATCTCAGAATCCATAGATCGTCCTTTTTTGCAGAATCTTTTAAGTAACTTTTATTGTGATATCATTGGGGGGGTATGTGTGTGCATGTGTGTAAGAGAAAGCACTGTATTTATTTTCAGATTTCCTCCTATGTTCTACTTTATTTAAGGGGAAAGAATACACCTTCATTTTCCCACCACCTCTTTGATAAATATACTTCCACTTTCTGCTTTAGAATAGCAACTATTCGCGTGAATTAAGGATTCCCTAAGAAGAATATTTTTGTCTTGAGAGGGCACGTGAGGATTAAAATAGAGCATTTTCCACTGACCAGCATGGAGGAACTGCAGAGCCAGGCAGCGTTCCTGCTGCTGTAGGCCGTTGTCCTTCTCTCTGCCTTTGCCCCTTTCCTCCCTTTCTCCTCTTCCTTTAGGCAAGGGCGGTTGGTGCCCCGCCGAACTGCCCGCACTATGAGGCATCTGTGGTGACTCTGGAACTGCGGCTGTTATCTCCTTGGTTCTTCCTTCCCCACCCTGAAGGTGACTGAGAGAAGAACCTAAACCATCACAGTGAAGGAAGTTCTAGACAGAGACATGATCTTTTTAATTACTTCCCAAGCTCTCCCTTTTCCTTGGCTATAGGTATCTCTCATTTTAAGGAAGAAAGAAGGATTGAAGCAGAGGAAAAATCGAGTGGGTCTGAATTCCAGCTAATTTTGTCACTGATAGCATTAATCACTTGTTAAATGAAGGTGAGCACATCCATATGAATACAATTTGCAGAAAGACGTCTACTGAGGTAAAACGTCTATATAGCTTATCTTCCGTTCCATCCTTCTTATCATTTACAAAATGCAGGTATGTAGGAGGTGATCAGTAAATGCTTCTTTGATAAGAAAAAGATATATGATTGGGGGATCACTGTAATTTTACAGTCTTTGATACTCATATATTGAGACAAATGCTTCACAAGGGAAACCATCTTAAAACCGAAGTCCTTTCAGTTCAGTAGATCCATTGGTAAGGATCTAAGACAGACTCAACAGGTACTTAATTTTATTTAATAACAAGAGGGCTGGTACTTTCTTCTTTGATGAGCCCAGAAAGTAATGCAGTGTTTATATATATTTATATATATATATATAAATTCTATATATTTAGGATTCAGACTGTTGGACTCCAGCTCCATCACTTATCAGCTCTACCACATTGAACAAATTTCTTATCTAGTTTCCCTCATCTATCAGATGGGGATAACCCATAGGACTATTAGAGGGACTCAAAGGGATAAATCTTGTAAAGTACTTAGCACACTACCTGACACATAGTAAGTATCAAATAAATGTTAACTATTATTGTTATCATCAATCTATCATCTATAAAATAAAGGAAATAGATAATATAGGGAAGTATAACACTTTTAAATGAGAAGGTAATTTAGCTGCCTTCCTTATCTCTGCACTTAACGGTTTTTGAGATTTTTTAGATTACTACATATTTTTTTTATATCTGTACATGCTTCAGTACATACAGGATAATATTACCACTATAGAGAAATACACACCAAATGGTTAAATTCTTTGTCAAATATTGTAAAATCTTAAGGCTATTACATTTTTTTGTCCCTCAGAGTAGGTTTTATATTGCAAACACATATGCTGCCTTTAGAAAGTGTGGTCACCGTCCTTTATTCAATACTAAAACCTCTGTTATTGTGAAGTCTGGAGGCATCACACCGTGGCAGTTTGTAAATGGATTGAGGTGTTTCTAAGAAGCATTGGCAGAGATCAGAATATTATCCTAGAAAGTAAGAAAAGAACTCTATGTAAATAGAGTTGGAAATCTCTTTGTGTAGAACCGACAGTTCAGTACCTTCACATTAACAATCTTCCACATGCTGACGTTGTTCGAGTTCAAGACAATCCCTGCTGAATTATTTCAATTAGCATGATGTGGGCTGAAGAGCAAGGTTACATACATCCTCATCAAGAAAGCAATGTCATTTTTATTAGTTTTCAGATTCCTTCAGTTAGATTTCCACTGGGGTATTTTTTAAACAACATTTAAATTTAACTTCTTGTTCACCTTTCTCCCTACTTGTTTTTGTCTAGCATAATTTTATGCCTTCAGGTGCATATAAATTATGTATGTATCCATATGATTTCCTTTCTACATCTCCGTGCTGTGTTTTAAGTGAAGAGTTATGAAGGAATATTAAATAAGATGAGAACAAAACCAAGGGAAATGCAATATAGTTATGTGTGTTTGATAATACCAGCCATCAAGTATTACTGGACTCAGCTGAAAAAAAAAATGAGCCATTCTGTAACTTTCTTCACCAGTTGCTTATTTCAGATCACTTTCTGGCAAGATTATTTCCTTTCCAAGAAGACGTCATTCTGTAATATAACCTTTTCTCACCTCTAATCTCCCGAGCCCCCTTGCTCCCAATACCGGGTAATTTTACTAAATCATAACACAATTTGTTAGCAGGATGGGAAACAGGACTCAATGAGTGTGGGCTCGTCTATTATGCCAGTGGATACATTGCCAAGTGCGATTTCTTCATATCAAATGCATTTGCAAATCAAAACCTGCAGCGGCTGCAGAAAAGTAGACATCACCAGACTCATGTTTTACATTCATTTTAAGTCACGAATCTTTAGAGTGTCTTTTAAGTCCACAGATACAATTATCCGTCTCATTCCATTCTGTTCCAGAGAGCACGAGAAACTGCCAAACTTGCACTATTCTATCTAACAACTCATATCTTCAGCACACCTTCCTCAATGACCCATCTCACCCTTAATCTTCTCCAAAAGCCCTAAAACACATGCATTTTTTTTAGATGGAGAGAAGGTTTTAGTCTGAAATCCCCAACTTTGCATTTTTATCTTCAACATCTTCTCTCCTTAGGGAGGAAACCCTTTTCTGGCATTCAACTAAAAAAAAAAAATAGAAAAGGTATTTCAAGTCTAACTTCATCTTACATGTCATTTTGTGACCCAACACCTGTTTCTCTTTTCTATCCTCACAGTTGGCCGTACGACTTTTGTGTTAAAAATTACACTTCATCCATCACAGAGTTAGAGATCAGAAAAAGTGCCCATCAAGGGTGTTGTGAAGGAAACCATCTGCCGACTCGATGTGTCTGGCTTCCAAGGAGGTGCAAAGGAATACATGTCAGTGGCCTGCAGCATCGAGAGAACAAGACCATGGGGAATTAAGTCGACTGTAGAAAATGATAAGTGCTTTTTTTTCCTCTAAGACCTCAACCTACTCCTGTACTTCTATTAGAATCTTTTATCTCTTTTTCTTTGGCAATGACAGAAAACACACTCTTCTGTAACAATTACCTGTAGAACAGCTGTGCCGTAATGTGGTTAAAGTGGTATGTTTGGAATCTGAAAATCAAGAATAAGTAATGTTTGTGATGTAATAAGTAAATATTTTCAAGAATATTATCAAGAATATGTAATGTTTTACATGACAATCTTTAACAATTCTCTTATTCTCTTGGTGTCCTGTGAGTTGATTTATCTTTCTGTAAAATATACGCTACCTTACAGACCACTGCGGTAAGAACAGAAAAACATCTTTGAGATGTCTCAGCATAGTGTTTTTTTGTGTATATGAAAGTTTTAAAGGTTTTTTTTTAAGGATCGAAAGTTTATTTACTTGCAGTTATCAGATGTCCCTGTGTGTCCACAACCTCAGCTACGGACATCACTTCATATTATTTTTTGTCACCCATACAAAAAACTGGATCTTGAACAGCCACTGTGGGTCTTCGTGTTTTTCTTTAAACCTCTATTACCAGCAGTTTCACTTCTTTCCTAGATTCTTTCCTAGAGTGTACTCTCTAAACTCTTCTCCAGTGATGATAAAACAAGCTGGTGTTGATAAATCTTTCTTTATACAGATGTTCAAGACTCTTACTGATCCCCGGTGCTTTCACGACAAAGGAAGAATTCAACTGTCAGCTCTCCAAAAAGACCACTTGAGCTCCAGGCCTGAGGAGGCTGGCCAGCCACTGGGTGGTGCGAGACAGCTCCCCTCTGCAGACGACCAGTTATGTGCCCACTTGGGGACAGCAGCCTGAGCCAGTAACCTGTCTGAGACTGACGGAGCTCTGCGGGCCCTACAGGTCTGTGCCGCTAAAGCGTCCCGGTCACTCTCACGGAAGTCCTGCCACCAGCCCCACAGGTCTGGGGCTCTGACCCAGTGGTACAAGTGAAGGCATTTTTTTGTCCCTCCAGAGACAGACAAGAAAGGAAAAGGAAAAGTTCAGTGTGTGTTGATATCACAGTTATATTTTGAGATATATATTTAAATTTTTTTTAAATTTTCACCTAAGGAAATTTTTTTTCATTGCTTTCAGAGAGAGGGGGGAGAGAGAGAGAAACATTGATGTGAGAGAGAAACATCAATCAGAGTTGATTGGTTGCCTCCCATATGTGTTTGGACTGTGGATCAAACCCATGGCCTAGGGATGTGTCCTGACTGGGAATCAAACCTGAAACCTTTTGGTTACAGGACAACACTCCAACCAACTGAGCCACACCAGCCTGGGCCTGATTCATATGTTATTAATACCATGATGGGAACAAGTTACTCTGGGCAGATAGTGTTTTGGCTTTGACAGCTGAGGCTCTATGGTTAGATCCCATCAACCTTCCCTTCAATCAGTAGAGATCGAAATACTTCTGCAAATACTCCAAATTCACTCAATTTAAACCTATTTATTTAAAGAACACTGTTATGGTAGAGAAAGCACAGGAATGTGAAAAGGTGATTGTCAGGGCTTTCTTTTTATAAGCTGACCCCAGCTACGAAGGCGGTAGGATGCAATGAGGAGACAAGGGGAGGCGAGTGGCTTGTTTCTGCTTCCAGTGGCTCCCCTTTCCCTGTCTCCCCGCCTGTGTGCCAGTCTGTTCACGGGCATCGGGCTGAGCTGGAAGCAAGTGTAGCCACATAAGTGATGATGGGGAGCAGGGTTTTTAGGAAATGAGGACGGTGTAGTGGCAACTGAGGTAAACCCTCTACCCAGCAGAAAATTTCCATTTGAAAAACGTAGCTTGCTTCTCTTTTCAAGGTTTTAATGAAATTGTTCGAGGATTGACTGGATGAGTTTCTTAGTTATTTTTTTGTTGGTTTTTATGAGTATTGACCTTAGGAGCTCAAAGAGCTGGTCTCTTCTGTAAAGCACTGAGAGATTATTCCCATTGTCTTTGCGTGTAGTTAAGTATTTTGTAGCAAATGTATGCACGCAGCTAACAGAAGGGATAGTCTCACTTTACATTTGTGTTGTCTCTTAATGCTAATAGTAAATGCAAAACAGGCACTGAAAAAAGCCTAAAGCACTTATAGCAGGGGTGACACATCAGGAGTTGTTATAATGACTTAATAATTAGGGGTTGGCTGAGAATCCTGTTGAACTCAGGAAACTGTTCAGCATCAGCACCTTTAAAAGTTCAGCAGTTAAGCTGACTTGCTTTATCACGTCTTGTCCAGAGCTGAAAACCCTCCTTCAGTTCATGTTTCCTTGTTCCCAGCCTGCTCATTTTACCAAAGGACATGATTATGTGACTCTGGCAAGTTTGGACTTGCCTTCTGTTAAGAGGTTGTTTTTTTATGTGTTTTCTATTAAATGCCTTTTGCCCCCAGCTTAAGCGATCAATGAAGTTACAATTTTTTTTTATAAAATAAAATGCTTAGGTCATAGAGGTCTTTGTTTTATAAAGTTATATTGACCACATCTACTGTAATTCTTTTTATTATCAGCACTGAATTACTATTTGGGAGGAAGTTAACAAAACAGACTCAAACTAAGTTAAAAATCCTTCCAAACACCCAAGATGACAAACCAATTTTACCGATACAAATTTACAGAAGGCTAGAAGTTTAATTTCTTCTTCCCAAAGCTAAAATTTCAGTTCACTTCTTTTATTCTCTCCTCTCCACCTTTTAAAAAATTTGCCTTTGATACGATTTCCAAGCCACGCGTACTATTCTTGCTTGCCCTTAAAGGCTATAATTAAGTCTTTTGTTTGTTCTGACTGCAATTCATTCCTGGCAATGGGTAAGAGCTAAGAGAGTGCGTCTGCGGGTTCTTCCCACAATGAAAGGTGAAGGTAACAGCAGAAAGATTACTAGCTTTCCTAATGTGAATCATAATACATATGACAAAACAAACTCACCTTAAGATAAAATGGGATGTAGAATTTTATTTCATCAGCCACCTGTCAAGCTAACGCACTAATAAATTCTAAAATGTTTTAATCTTTGCATTGATGTTTCCATTTTCATTCTCAAAAAACATCACCGTTTGAATGACACATTCTTTCTTGGGTTGCTGTGTACTTTTCCTTTTATAAAGCAATTACTAGACTGTGTTACAAATTGCTTCATTTCTTCCAGTCTGTTTTTTTTTAAGGTCAGAACTAGGGCTGGAAAAAACACCCTTCTTTCTGCTTACGTCCATGGCGTGTCGAGTCATGTTTATTATGAAGGATTACATTGATCACTGGGAAAAATAAAACTGACCTCATTGTTTTAGGCTTAGCTCAAGATTAGGTGTCTAGTAAATATCTAAAACAAATCTTTAGCCACCTGAACAACAACAAAATATTTATTTTTAGATGAGTGTTATTTATTATGAACTCTTCTGCAATTCGGCAACCAAGAACTAAACTTTGAGATCTTAGGATTATAAAGTGGGTCAGGAAGTGGGCATGAAAGCCCGCTTCACACCCTTTGTTCCGTGTTTCACTGGCCAGATGAAAAAGTGGGTGTAGCCTTTATCTTAAAGGACACAGTCTCTCCATTCAGTTTTTCTGGGATCGATCCCACAGACTTCACAGTTCTCTGCCTGCGATTGAAGGCCCCTGCGATGTGCCCTTTGCTTATTTGAACTGATTTACTTATACGTGGCTCTACTTCAGTCAGCCCTTCGTGAATGCACAGTGCGTACCGGGCGTTCCTGTGTATTTGCCGAGGCGCTGCCCTTCCCCCCCACATAACGCTGTCTGGAATTCTGCTTCCCACCGTTCGACGTGCCTTCCTTTAGAGTTCAGCTCACATCAATCTCTTCCTCCTCTGAACTTCAAAACATATATCTGCACTATTTTATATTTTTAGACTTGGTTTTAATATGACTTTATGTTACATGCCCCTTATGAGTGATATTTTATATTGATACTTTTATATCCACCCAAAGCAGCACAATTGTTTAAATGTCTTATTTAAGTGAAAGGTCAAAAGTGGTAAATGGGCTTGTTTTGTTCCTTTGTCCATCACCCCGGTTCTGGTGATTTGAATTGGAGACTGTTGGTGCCTCGCCCCACCTCCCATGCACATGCTGAAGCCCAAACCCCCAGGGTGATAGTATTCAGAGGTAAGCCCTATGGGAGGGAGGTAAATAGGTCATGAGGGTGGAGCCCTCATAAGTGGGATTAGTGCTCTTGTAGAAAATACTGGAGAGATGTTGCTCTCCACCCAGTGAGAATATTGCAGGAAGGCTGCTGTCCGTCAACCAGGAAGAGCTCTCTCACCAGCGACCTGACCTTGCTGGCACTCTGATCTCAGACTTCTAGCCTCCAGAAGTATAAGAAATAAGTATTTGTTGTTTAAGCCACACAGTCTATGGTATTTTTGTTATACAGCCTGAACTGACTAAGATACTAAGTAAATGAGTCGGTCACATTACAGCCAGATAACCTAAAGTATACGGTTTCATAGAAATGATTTAACATGGGGAACTGTTTACAAAGGTGCCAAGAGAGAGAAAGGCAGACAGCAAATAGTGAAGTCACATATTAGCAACAGCAAGAAGTTGCCAGTACCTCCAGGGCTGGAGGGACAAAAAGAGGAGGCTGTTTTTTACCAGAGTTTAGGGGCTGGGGTTTTTTTGGCCCAAACTGAGGCCACCAAGGGTTGGGCTGTCCTGGGGAAACTGGGGAAACTGGAGGAGACAACCACCCCTGGAGACAATGGCCAAAGTGAGAAAAGGAGAGGAACACTCTGTCTTCTTCCCACTTCCTTATTCCAAACTCCTGCCAGTGACTCTTATTGGCCAAATTAACCAGAAGCCAACTGGCAGAGAAGCCAGGGCCATGTGATTTGCAAAAATCAACCCACTGAGTTTCAGAACAGCGTGGGGGGCAAAGAGAGGAAAGAGGAGCAAGAGTAAATGATAACACATCATAGGCCAGAACTGAACAAATTAAAATCTGTTTTACATGTGGTGAAAACTACAAAGAGTTCAAAATCAGTCATGATTTGTTTCCAATATCTTTACTAAAACTCTTATTTCTGAATGATTGCAATAATTTAGACTTCTTAATTAACAATTTATAATTCATTTTATTTTATTATAAATTATTATCCAAGTCTCCTTTCTATCTTTGGTCTGTTTCAAAAGATTGCAACTATTCTGGCATCTGTTACCTTTAGAGTATAAATTACAAAATATATCTCCTAAAAATCTGGTCCCCTAAGTTCTAGCTGCTCCCCCACTTATATCTACTACATGAATTTTCCATCTGTTAACATGTTGAAAATTAATGTCATTCTTTTCAAAAATTTTATTTATTTATCTTTAGAGGAGAAGGGAAGGAGAGAGGGAGAGAAATACCAATGTATGGTTGCCCCTCGTGTGTCCCCTGCTGGGAATTGGCGGGCAACCCAGGCATGTGCCCCGACTGGGAATCGAACTTCGATCCTTTGGTTCGCAGGCCGGAGCTCAATCCACTGAGCTACACAAGCCAGGGCTAATGTTATCCTTATTAGCAGAGATTTTTTGTGTGAAAGTAATAGAAATCCAACTCAAACTAGCTGAAGCAAGTAGGAAATGAATTGGCTTAATATAATTCGGAAATCTAAATCTTGTATTTCAGGTGTAGTGGGGTCCAGGAGCTTAAAAATCACTTGAAGTCTCTCTTTCTGTGTGTGTGTGTGTGTGTGTGTGTGTGTATTCGTGTTTCACTTGCCTTCATTTAATTTAATTTTTAGACAGGCTGCATGTGTGACAAGTGTAGAATTCTAGGAGGAACTCTGATTGGTCTGCTTGGATCACGTGCTCACCTAGAGAACCATTCATTGAGGCTAAACCTACAGTGGGTTCTGATTCTCCAGATCTAGATCAGGAAAATGCCTCTCGGATGGAGTTGAGGGTGTGACCTTCTCCATCCAAACCTCATTGCAGTTTGAGGAGGTGGTTCTTTACAAAGAAAGGGAGGCTGAGAAGATAAAAACCTCCATTTACTATACTCTTTCTATCTCCTAATATCAATTTCTTTAAATGTTTTTGGTTTGGCTACTATAATTTTGTCAATCTTGCCTGGTAAAAACTGCCTGCTCCCTATCTCTTGCCTCCAAGAGATTTGGTAAATCATCAAATCTTATCCCTGATTCTTTGACAATAATTCTATTACCTGTACTTTGCTTTTATTTTCACGGTCACTACCTTAATTTAGACCAGATTTTCTCACCCATGGCAGTGTTGACAATGTGGACTGGATGATTCTCTGCTGTGTGGTGTTCTCCTGTGCACTGTAGGATATTTCCTGCATCCCTGGTTGCTACCTAGGGGATGCTATGGGCCTCACCCTGTGTGACAACCCAAAATGTCTCCAGACATTGCAAATGTCACCTGGAAGGGCAATATATCCTCTGGTTAGAACTTTTGATTTAGACACTTGTTATATTACACTCGGGCTGTTGTGATAGTCTTTTCACTAGCATTCCTAATCCCATCAACCATCCTTTGTATGTTCGTTCAGTATTGCCACAATAGTATTATTAAAGCACAACATTGATTATAAAAATCCTTCAAAAGTTTTTCTGTCAATTTGTCTTTCCTGTTGACTGAATAAAGACCAGATTCTGACTTCCATAGTAAAATCCATAACCTAGTACTACTCAGCTAAATGTAAGAGAATATGTTCCACTCAAACTGGACTACCCATTGTTCCCTGGGGATGCTTGTGTCTTCAAAGTTGTCAGTCCTGCTGCTCTGTAGGCCAGCAAGGTCTTCTCTTAACTCAACTTGTCAAACTCTCAAATTCCTTGGTGTCCTGTCAAACCCATCTCCAGTGCTATCCTCTCTTCTCCTCCAGGAAGTCTTCCTTGTATCTTCTTCCTGGTCCCCGGTGCAACCTTATCCCCATCTGCTCTCGCCTGTTACAACACTCATTGCATTTTTGGCTTTTGCCACCCATTTGACTCACAACATTGTTGTTGTTTATGCTAATATCATTCCTATTGAAGGAAAAAGATTGAAATATGGGATACTATCCCCGATATTACTACTTAGATGTGTCTTAGGGCAAGTTATACACGTTCCTGCGTGTTATTCCCTGATAAGTTTAATGGAGACAGTCAAGCTTTTCCAGCCTAGCTCACTTGTTTTTTGAGAATAAAATAAATACGATGAATTCATCTCATAGAGATAATATAAAGGACTACATAGTTCTTATTGGAATCCTCATAAGATTCATTGTGACTTGCTATATAGATGGTCAGTATACATTTGGTAATGGGTGGGGAAGTGAGAAGAATTATTTGTGGATAGGACCAGCATAGAGACCAGCCTGGTAGTTCGTGTTTTCACTTAGGATTGTCATAGTTATAAGGGAGGTAGAGAAAATTGAAGGGGTCATGGGAAGGTAAATAATGTGGGTACTTTAACAAGTGGTCTGGTAGTTTCTCAAATAGCTAAGCATAGAATTACCAGATGACACAGTAATTTCACTCCTGGGCATTTACCCCAGTCCACACGAAAACTAGTCCAAAGTGTTCGCAGCAGTATTATTCATCTTAGCCAAAATGTGAAAACAACCCAAATGTCCATCAACTGATGATTGGATAGATAAAATGTGGTGTGTTTGCTCAACAAATTATTATTCTGCCACAGAAAGGAATGAAACTCTTTATATTTGACGGTGTAGATCAACCTCATTATGCTAAGTGAAAGAAGACAGTCACAACAAATCTCATATGACTGGTGTATCTTTTCATTTATAGGAAATGGCCCAAACAGGTAAATCCATGTAGACCGGAACTAGGTTAGTGATTGTTAAGGTTGGGAAGGGTGAAGATAAGGGACAAAGGAATGCTGTTTCAAGGGTATGGGGTCTCTTTTTGAGGGGATGGAAGTGTTCTAAAATCGACTGTGCTGACGGTTGCACATAGTGTAATATACTAGCCCCCACTGAATTGGACACTGTAAATGGGTGTGGTGTATGCCATATAAATTATATGCCAATAAAGCTGTCATTTAACAAAACAAAACTCTAAAACCAACTATCCAAAAAAAGAGGAGCCCACAGCCTACCAACATCTGTTCGGATTTTGAAAATCAAATCAGGTAGGTTAATCAAAGACTAAATGTTAAGCCCAGGAGTTGTGCTATCTTCGGTACTAGTCCTTTGTTTGATCCCAGTTTGTTCCTACCTGGCAGAATCTGTGTTCTGCTTTCTCTGTGTCTGTCTTCCTACTTGACAATGAACTTTGTGACTTACAGATTCTTAGAATCCTGTTAACTTGCCAATACTAATTCTGTTTTTAACTTAGCTATGCCTGGTTGTCAAAACAGTTTTCCTATAAAGGACTATATTCATAGTAGGATACGACTATAGAAGAGAAAACCCCATGCTTCCAAAGCATAGGGAACACTTGAATGGCATTTATTTCTGGCAATGCACTTGAGCTGGGGCCAAACAGTTATACACAAGAAAATTATGCGGACCATGGACTTTTGTTGTCAGACTTATCCTCTCTTCTTTGCACACTCAGACACATGCTAAGACTACCACTGAATTGCTGAAGAAATTTCATTCTCTGTGTAATGCATAGATTGTTCTACCCAGATGCAATTTCATTTTTCTGGTCCATTTCCTTCTCTAAGTGTAACAGGAATGCGTGAGCCTCCCAACCCTTCCCCGTGGGTGGATGTTCTAACCTACACGAGTCCATTAGGAAGTTTGGCCTTCCTGCCTCTTTTGTAAATATCCTTTCTGGGATTGCTGACCTTCTAGGTTTCTTGTCTGACATGCTGGTCTCTGTGTCTCAGTACTTCTTTCTCTGCTCTTCTTTCTCTTGGCACCAGAGAGAATGGGAAGAAGAAGACTCCTTTACTTTTCCCCTTGCTCCCTGGACCCTTTAGCCTCTTCAGTCAGAAAACATCAGGTGACGTGGCATATGTAATATTTATCAAAACTGGAAAATTAACGCCAACATTTACTGAGCATGGTGATTCACCATGCACCGTATTGGCTACCCTACTGGATCTCAACAACTCTGTGAATATGTACCATCATTGTGCCTGTTTCCCAGGGGAGTAAACCAGGTTTGAGTCTGATGAAGCCACTTGCACAGGTAGAGCTAAGGATTTAATTTAGGCAGTTTCACCAATGCCTTTAGCTACTGCCAAGGTTCAAGTTCTAAGTGGTTTGGGATTTCGTTTTTTATGTGTGAAGGAATGACCCTATGAGGCAGGCTTTTACAGCATTTGTGCCCGTGTGCTGGACGTCTGTTGATGCTACAGACTGCCTCTACATTTCTCCACTCTGCTTTGTACACCCAGAGATTGACCTTGGACTAGGTCAATGGCTCCCTTACGCTTTGCCCTCAATGGCAGCATTAGCAGGAGATGGGATGGAGGAAGGGGAGAAGGGCCACCTCCTTCCTGCCTTGTCACTGCCCACTGGCTGAGTCCCCTGTATCAGGTGCCAAGCTCCTGTCAAATGGGTCTCTCCACTCAGCCCTGTTGGTCTCTGGGTTCTGGTACCATTTTCTCCTTTCCTTAGAGTTGGTAACACCTGCTGTATTCTTCTTAGCACTTACCTCTTGTAATTTCCCTACCCCCCACCCACACCTTTGCAAATAGGTTCTTTATTAAACTCTCCTTGAATATCCCTGTTAGGAACATGCCATTCATTTCTGGGATCCTAACTGATCCAGTCCCTGTGGGGCTGGACTCCCCCATCCCCGACATGGTTCCTCCTTCAGTCCCCCCCGCCCTGGGCACTCTGTCACTTGGCCTCTGGGTAATCTCTGCTCTGAAGCTTCCACAGAAGGAGAATGTTCAACTCTGGTTCTTTCTTGAGTCCTGCAGTGTCAGCCATAGGCCTTATTAACTAATTACACCTCTCAAGGACATACAGTAATTATTAGCTCAGTGACAACATGGCCTAACTTAATCTGAAGAAAGTTATTTCTCTTATTACCAGGGTCCTGGCTCAGACCTGCAGAAATAGTGGGTCTTCATTATTGTGCCGAAAACCGTCAGGTTAAGATTGTTTTCTGCTCTCTTTCAGGCCCTAGAAACATGAACAGAAGCCTATAATACCGTTTAGTGGCTCCCAGGAGAATGTTACCAACTGTGATACAATTATTTTGATTTAGACTTTGGAGGTGGGGATTTAGAGAGATGCTTACCATTTTTTTGTCATTCATAAGTAAATTGAGATGAGCAATTTGGCTTCTCCGGTAATGTCTTTCTGCTTCATCTCCCCCGCCAAATTCTGAATATAAGAGTAAATACGCAGTTCTAGGAAAGATCTTCAGAGATGTATCTAATTCATATTTGAAGGGTGAAAAATCTTTTTTGCAGGAAGTTCTAGGTGACGGCCAGAGGTTTCCTTGGTGGAGGGAACAGTTTGTGCAAAGACACGGAGGCAGGAGAAAGCATGGGGAATGTGGAAACCGAACACAGTCCTGCATGAATCCCAGGGCTCATGCAGTTCAAACATCCTCAGATAACAAGGGTGAGAGATCAGATATGGTGTCAGTAAGGCCGCATGGGTTGGACAGAGCTGACATCTGTTTTGGTTGGTTAGCGTCAGCCCTGCACTGATATATATGCACGCTCAGTTAATGTATGCTATGTAGGTATTTTTGTTCCGGGGCCCTTGCTTTACAAGGTTATGTCTTTAATAGTACTCCTGCTCTTCGAGTTCTGGGTTTCTACCTTGATTACTGTATTCTCACGAACCATTTAAGATGAGCTCTTCTCCCCTGGCAGTCTAAAGTGATTTTTCCATCCATGTCATCTCTGAGGCTTCTTGAACCTTCCTTTTCAGCTGTCAGAATGAGTTCCCCTGAAGGATCTTTGAAGAACTCTTCAGACTTTTCCGCTTGGAGGAAATTCCTTTTAAGTTTCAGAAGACGGCTGGCTGTATTAAAGGAAGCGCTGGACTGTTTGAAGGCTGTTCCAGAATCTGTGGGCTCATTTTAGTTTTAATTTTAGCCCTTGAATTACGCCTGTAATATACACCAGTTCGCAAGCCTAGCAGATATCCCAGCTGATTTCTGTGGCAGGCGGTCGTGTTCTTCCTATCTGCTGCTCTCTGAGCCAAGCAGCTGTGCTTTGAATCTGCTCAGCAGGCACCTGCTGTGTCTGCAGCCCCGTAGAACATTTTCCCGCCTCCATGCCACACCTGGGAGCCCAGGGCGTCACTGGACAAGCCAAACTGGGTTGGTGCGTACCACAGAAAGGTCTGTCATCACCCCTTCCCGGACACACCTGGGACTCACAGACATCTGTAAGTGATTTGCCAAAGGAAGTCTCTGTTGAGTTAGAGGTCTGAGACATGTCTTCTTAATGTGAAGATTTAGCTATGTTTGGAAAATTCTTTCTTTGTTCCAGGCTGCAATACTCATCTATAAGTCTATGAAGACTGAGAATTATCCCGAAGCTTGTATCATCACCATCATCATCATTTTGGTTTTTTTAAAACAAGATTTATTTATTTATTTTTAGAGAGAGGAGGGGAAAGAGAGAGAGAGAGAAAGAGAAACATTGATGCGAGAGAAAAGCATTGGCCAGTTGCCTTGCATACGCTCCCCGGGTCGCAACCCAGGCACGTGCCAATTGAACCAGTGATCTTTCACTTTGCAGGATGACGCTCAGCCAACTGAACTGCACCAGTCGGGGCCACCATTATTTTCATGTTGATGGAAAATCAGCCTTGGAACCACGGCAGAATGAGCAATTGCCAAAGTTCATGTTCCAAAGAGTGCCTTTCATGTTCCGCTCTTGTTTCCAGAGTCACAATTTCTGTGACTTAGATTTTGCCAAATGCATACCAAGGAAAAAAGCTAGAAAGTTAGCTCTGCTTTTGCATAGTCTACCTGATAGGCATTGATGAGTTAATTCAACAAGTATTTATTGAGCCTGTTCCAAGTGCCAGACACTGGAGATACGGTCCTGCCTGGGCTGTGACTAGTTTCAGGGCAGCTTGGGGGGATATTGGAGAAGGTGTTGGTCCGCTGACTTTACAGATTTGTAGGTTTACCCCCTTTTCAGTGATTTGAGCAGAAGACTTAAAGAGCACTTCAGGTCAAGAAAAAAAAAAAAACACAGCTACTTTCTTTCCATGGCGCTGTAGACTTTGGGGGTTTGAAAGGGATTTGGCAATCCCGTGGTCATACTTCCTCAGAACTGTCTCTTTTTTTTCATTCCCATGGACTTTTACGTATCTGAGGTTAAATATCACAGTGTAAGCTCTTGGAAAGTGGGCTGGGACATATCAGTTGTAGTAGTTGGTTTAGTAGCAATGTGCTATAAATGCTCAAAGTTAGTTGATAAATGATTGCCTGAAAGAATAGTTTCAGAGAAGTAAGTGATTTGTTCAAGGTGAAACAATGGTCACAGATTAAGTCTCAGATTCAAATTCTCTGGCTGGTTGAATCCAGTGCCTTTTCTGCTTCGTTATTTGTATTGCACTTAGAAATGGAATACTCAGGTGAGTCTGAGCTAGCGTAAGAGCCTACTTTGAAAGAGACTGGAGTGCGGGGAGGCTGGGAAGCAGGTAACAGAGGTAAAGTGAAACAAAAGGAAGTGTGTTAAACTTTAAAAATATCCACATGGAGACTAGGGTTGATAGTACCTAAATTTTATTCCTTAACAAATAGAGATTTATTTCCTCCTATAAGCTAGGCATGGGAGATAATTACACTGCATTTAATTTTCAGTAATTTTCATCATTTTCAGTAATTTCCAAAATGAGATATTTGATTAATTGTGATTTTCTATTACTTAACTTTTAATCAAATAATTCTTTTTCTGCCCTTGTAGTGGAAGCCTCCGAGGTAGGTTCTCAGGGTCTTTGCACTACTTAGAGCACAACGTGAAAATTCTTGTCCACCCAATCAGTTTTTGGTTCAGAAACTGAGACTCAGAGGTCCTGGTCACAAAGATTATGGAAAACAGAACTCAAGAAGATCCTGAACTTGGTCACCAGCCAAGTTCTTTTTTCTGCAAATTTTAAGATACAACTTAAAAGATACTTGCTGTGCCATTTCTGTGTGTACCTTGTTAATATGTAGTTAGAACCACTTAGGCCCAGGAATGAGAAAGCCCAAAGGGTAACAGGCAGGTACAGGCAGATCAGCTGAATCACCGTGAATTACTGCCTCCTCATCATGAAAGCACATAACACATTGAGAATTTGTGGGTGGGGTGAAATAAAATTAAAAACAAATGCTTGGCATAATATGGGAAAGGCTCAGGAAGAATTTTGAAAAAAATAAAAAGAATGTTCTAAATTTTTCTGTTGAGAAATTTAGGGAGAAGAATCTTGCTAATCTGATGAAAACGTTCCTGTTATGATGCCATTTTTTAAAAAAACCATTAAAGGCACACATACATTGTGAAAGGGTACATATACCGAATCCTTTATAGAGGTTGTCTCAGAGGGCAGAATTATAAGGCACTCTTGTTTACTATTTTTAATTTCTATTAATTCCTCTTTAAATGGTAAAGACCACAAAAGTTCCAGAAATGACCAACAAACAAGTGTTGGTGAGGATGTGGAGGAAACGGAACCCTCATGCACGGTTGGTGGGAACGCAGATGGTGCAGCCGCTGTGGGAAACAGTATAGAGTTTCTGCTCCCCCCAAAATAACTGCATTATGACACAACAGTTTCAATAAAGAAACCCACACACTAATTACAAAGAATATATGTGCCCATATGATCATTGCAGCATTGTTTACAATAGCCAACATACAGAAGTAGCCCAAGTGCCCATCACTAAATGAGTGGGTAAAAAAGCTCTGGTACATTTACACAATGGAGTACTATTTGGCCATAAAAAAGAAGGGAAGCTTACCTTTTGTGACAGCATGGATAGATGTAGAGAGCACTGGGCTACGTGAAATAAGCTAGTCAGAGAAAGACAAGTACCATATGATTTCTCTTATACGTGGAATGTAATAAACAAAATAAACTAACAAAATAGAAGCAGACTCAGATACAGAGAACAGACTGCCAGCTGTCAGAGGGGAGGGGCTTGGAGGGCTGGGTGAAATAGGTGAAGGGAGTAAGGGAACCGCGCCCCCCCCCCCCATAAACTCATAGATTCAGGCAACAGAACGGTGATTGCAAGAGGGAAAGGGAAGTTGGGGGAGGTGGCAGGGGGTAAAGAAGAGATAAATGATGATAGAAGGAGATGGCTCTGGGTGCTGAACACAAAATACAAGATACTGATGATGCATCATAGAATTGTAAACTCAAACTTACATAATTTTATTTTATTTTTATTTTTTTGTCAAAGTAAGGAAAGTGATTTTATTTTATTTTTTTACATAATTTTAATTATTTTTATTAAACTTGAACCACACAATGTCACCTCAATAAATTCATTAAAAGTTTTTTTAAATTCCCCAAACAATAAATTTACTTAATTTTAAATTTTGTTGGAGAAACTTTAAAAATAATGATAACTTTATAAGAATTTTATTTAAGCAAACACTCACAGGAACACCTATTATGAGCATAAACTCAGGACAGTGTGTGAAGGAGAGTCATTAAAACCTGTCACGTACGAAAGAGGTGCATAAGTATTGTGCTGTGAGAATGTAGGGCCCAGTGATGGCTTCAGGCCGAAGGTAACCTTGGAGCAAAGACTTGAAGCATGAGGAGGATTTCCTTAAGAATCAAGCAGGGGAGATTTCTCCCTCCAGCTCAAGAGAACAGCACGAGCCCCATGAAGATGTGACGGCACACAGTCTTTTGGGGACAGAATTGCAGATTCCTGTGCATGAAGCACATTCTCTCGAGTGAGAAAACAAGTGCTTGATGTAAAGAGCTTTGAATGTTACGCTAAAAAGCCTGGCACTTCAGTAGGGATCAGGAAGCCGTAGGAAGCTTCATGATGAAGGAAAATGATACAATTTTACTTGTATGTTTGAAGACTAATAATAATTATATATGTATACTGTTTTGTTATAAGTCCTTTTAAGCAAATGTTTCCTAAAACCTAGAATTTTGACAATTGAGTATTCAAAGGTAAGGGGGAGACCAACTAAAATACTGGTTTTAAATTTTAAATAACTTCCTCCATGTTTCCAGTCTTTTTAAAATTACTCCAAATCTTTCTATCACTCTTGAGTGATCTTACATTCCTGGTTGCCTTCCACAGCTCAGAATTGTCAAATAGTTCAAATTTTGAGAGAAGAAAACCCCGCTGTATGTGGGGAAAAATTATTTGATATCTTTGCAGATATAGGTATGTAGTATGGACCAAAAGGAGGATTTGGATATCTAAACATTGTTTCAGAAATCTACATTTCTACCAAAGTAAAAGGCCCCAGAATGCTGTGTGTTAGGACTCAGTTAATTTAATCATCTCCTGAAGCCAAACCACTTAGAGTTTTCCCAAAGTAGCCATTGATACCTGAGCAACCCAAACAGGAGGAGAAGGCCATATATATAGTTTATCTTTGTCTTATAACCTGTTTCTCCGTTCTGCTTCAGAATTTATTTTCAGGCTCAGGCACACAAGGACATGTAGTTTTCAAGATTTAAGTGCTCAAATCCACTTCATACTGTTTTTAGAGTGTGACTCTCAATGCATGAATGCATTTAGAAGAATTACTTGTATGTGTATATCAAGATCATGAGGACATTAAATATAATACACGCATGAACATGTCTGCCTTATTTTAACCTTGAGACTTTTCTCCTACCTTATAAACAAAGCAGGCTTCCTTCCTCTGAGTCTCCTTAACTTAAATATTTCAATGTGTTCTGGGGTTGTCTTATTCCCACTACCTGTCATTGAGTGCTGAGCTCAAACTCTGCCTATTTTAAGCTCTAACTACTTTAACTTAAATTTGCAAGTAATTATTACCCCCTTGAACTTGAAATGTACATTTAAGTGCAAAAATCACACTCAAGTGAATCAACTTATGTATAAATATAAGCAAACTTACAGTAAAGGAAATCTAAACTAACCAATCTTGTATTAGCTCTAATCTGAACATATCACACATATATTTCAGGCTGCAACATTCCTACTATAATGTAACAACTAAAAACACTACCTGTGTGCCTGAGGATAAGGGATGATCATTGTAAGAACCATAATTTAAACTTGATGTTTGTGGACATAAATCTTAGCTCTGTTTCTGCCTAAGCCATAACTTCAACAGAAAAAAGTATTTGCATATTGTAATAATAGCATTTGACCTGATTCTGAGCTATTAAAGGCCCCATCTATTTTTCCAGATATAGCTGTGTATCAAAATGTTCCCTAACATAGGACAGCAGCTAGACAGAGTGGCCCCTAAGCCTGAGCATTGTTTGACTGCAATGTGAATACACAGAGAAAGACAGATCGAACCGTCACTGATGCATGAGGATTTTCAAGGAGAAAGAAATGAAGAAAGGGAAGGAATAACACCTTGGAGGTGTCTGTGCACTATGTGTATAAAATGGTATTTATCTTGAAAACAGCTATGAGCATAAACCATGGTGGCTTTTTGTTCTATTTTTTTTCCAGAATTCGAAGCATCTAGCTCTGGCCCTGGGAAAGGGGTTCAACTTCTCACAACACCAGATTCCTGAACTGTGAAATGAAGGTAATGATGCCTTTTAGGGTTTTTGTGAAGACTGAATAATATAATATGGGTAAGATCCTTAGCACACACCTCTGCATGCCACACGTAGGTACTTTGTAAAGGATGGTTAGTATTATTGAAGAAACTGAATGAAAGCAAGAGAGTAATGATTACAAAAAGAGATAGAAGCCTAGTTCGGGCAGATCCCATGTGCCTGATACATTAGACAACGCTCTAAAGAAGAATTCTGAGGCAAAAATCACATTATATATGTGTGTGTTCATATAAAATATATATAATATATAATATATTAAAGGAAAAATCACATTAACATATGTATTATATATATAGTCATTCTCTCTCCCCCCTCAGTATGTGTGTATAGCTAACTATATATATATATATATATATATATATATATATCACTTGAGCAATCACTTTGTATTAAGCATTATATTAGTATATTAGCTATCTACTGCTATAGATACAAAACTTAATGGCTTACAACATACTTATTATCCCTTAGTTTCTGGGGGCTAGAAATCTGGGCAATGCTCAAGTGGGTCCTCTGCTTCAAGGTCTTTTACAGGCCACAGTCAAGGCATAGGCCAGGGCTGGAGCCTCATCTGAAAGCTCTACTGTGGAAGGGTTTTTTTCTAAGCTCACAAGGTTGTTGGCAAAATCCAGTCCTTGTGGGTTGCTGGACTGGGGATCTCAATTCCCAGTGGTTGCTGGCTGGGACTGCCCTCAATTCCCTGTGATGTAAGTTCTTCAATGTGGCAGCTTGTGTGTGTGTATGTGTGCGTGTGTGTGTTTAATTAACACATGCAAGCCAATGAGGCAGTAGAGAAAGGCAGAAATCTCAGTTTCCTGTAACCTAATCATAGGGGTGGCATCCATCACTTTTGCTGTAGTTTATTGGTTAGAAGCAACTCACAGGTCCCACACTCACTCAAAGGGAAGAGATTGCACAAGGTGTGAATACCAGGAAGTGGGCATCCTGGGAGACCATTTGGAGTCTGCCTGCCATAGTAGCTAACATGGAAATAACAGAAATTATAATTAAAGAAAAAAATGAACATAGTATTTACCCTGTGCCACGCACTTCGACATTTATTATTCATGAATCCTCCCAACAGCCCTATGAAGTAGAAGTTATTATCCTTATTTTCATAATGAAGATACTTGCCTGAGGTTACACAGCTAGTGACTGGTGGTAGAACTAGGGTTTGAACCTTGGCATTCTAATCCCAGTGTTGTTATTCTTAACCATTACTCCACATTGCATATACTCTATAGCTGTATAACATAAAAATTATAGTTAATACTTTATTGACAAACATGGTTGATTTTTGTTGATTTCTTATTTTCTATGTTTTTAAAGGAGTTGTCTGATTACTAATAATCTGACATGAAATGGAAATGTTCTGAGTAGAAGAGACAATGTTTGTGCCGCTGGGTCTGTGTTAGTTTTCTCCCTTCGTTTTTGCAGCTGAGTTGGGCACAGCAGAATTAGGGTAGCATGCATAGGGCAGCTGCCGAATGATTCAAGATTTAATTCTGTTTCCATATTACTAGTTTCCTGAGAACCAAGAATGCTCAGAAATATTTGCTGGGAGCAGAACAATATCCCCAAGCTCCTGAGATGATATTAGAATTTTTGCTTTCAGAGTGGCACCCAGATACATTTGAATAAGCCATTGGCTTTGGGTGAATGGTTTTCAGTGACAGAGTGAAGCAGCATTTGTTTAGAGAGGGATTGTTTTGGTCCCTATTAGAGCTTAGTTACAACCCTCTGAGTTACCACTTGGTAAACTTTCTGTATTTAAATCAGCCTCTGCATACTACTAAGAGTCCCCTTAGTTTTCTGCCAGCTCTATTTACTTCTGTTATTTTAAGGCCAGTTTCACGCTTTTTGTTGTGCAACCTCCCCCTTTACTGAATAAAATATCAATAAAATGGAGATGTCTGTATGACTCCAATAGAACATCTCTTCCTACTCAATCAAAAGTGTGTGGGGGTTGTGAATTATACTGTTTCTCCCCACAGGACACTTGATTTATTAGAATAGACTGTTACAATAGTCCTCTTTATTTCTAGGTCCACTCTACATCTTCATTAGTTTCGAGAATTGAGAATTGAATATACATGACCAGAGATTCTCCACCTGCATAGACACATGAGACGTAAGCAAGGAAGAGAGGTCTCACCAGAAACGACACTGCTGGCACCTTGATCTTGAACTTCTAGCCTCTGGCACTGTGAGCAATAAGTGTCTATTGTTTAAGCCATACAGTCTGTGGTCTTCTGTTATGGCAACCCTAACAGACTAATGCAGATGCCTGTCCAGTTCAACTCTCCATCTCCCATAGCAGTGTCCTCACTGCCCCTTTTCTCTAAGTTGGTAGCAAGTGCGCCACGAAACCCTGTCCCCTAAGCACAGCCATATCCCTGCTGTTTACACTTGATTAAAGCTTGTCCAACAGATTCACTCTTGTGGGAATTCGAAACAAGGCCTCAGAAGCTCTGGTTAATTTTGATGAGATGACTTAACAGAGAGAGAATTTGACACTTAGGCTGTGGTGACCTTGTACACACTGACCCAGAGAAAGTAGGTCCTTTGGGAGAAAGAAAAAAATAAAGCTGATGTGAAGAGAAAAAAACCCAAAATTAAAGAGAGTGATCTCAGAGAGAGAAGAGTGACCTTGTTTATGGACTGTATAGTTTTGTCTTTCAGTTTCTTGAGAGATCCTGCTCAAGCTTTGTACTTGATTTTCATGACATACTTTTGATTCCTTATAAAAATTCCTCTTTATTCATCTATTTCTAGGCAGCTTCTGTTTCTTACAACCTAAGGATTTCTTAATAAGACATATGGGAACATGTATAATTAAGGCCTTAAGCATGAATTAAGTAGAAATCCCATAATAAACAGAGGTCAATTCATTAAATTTTCTAATCATTCCCCCTTGCTGTGAAAATAATAGGAATTTTATTTTTAACCCATGACAGTTGTAGATCTCTATTTAGTTCAGGTATTTTGATTGCTTGTTCATTTTCTACACTATAAGTTTTTCTAAAGAAGAACCTGTCTGTGATCTATAAAAAGAATAGGGAGAATGTATTCCATTTATTCATTTTAAAAAAATTATTGAGTATGTACTTTGGAGAAGTTCTGGACTTAATCTTGGGCAAACAAATTTGAATTAGACCTTATTTCTATGTTAAGTATTTCATGATATCTGGTGGAGATAGACACAAGGCACCCATGCAAACTGGTACCACATGCAAACGGTTCATTATGTAACTCCAGCGGGCACATTACTATGTGGGCAGATTACTATGAACAGTGCTCCCTGGAGTATGTAATACGCACCATTCATAACCAAATGTGGGGCTCTGAAACAGCTGAGCATAAGGTTATGTGATTACTGCTATAAAATGTATGAACAAGTCATGTGGGTCATAAGTTATTCTGCCTGGAAGGGGGAGAAGATGAAGAGGTCAGTGAAGTTGATACTGAAGTTGAGACATTTGGCATCTGAATACAGCACAAAGAGAGGCCAAGAATGTTTCTAGTGTGGGGGGATAACACACATAAAGGCATAGTGGCGTCAAAAAATGCATGTTGGGAATAGTAGAGTAAGGATTTTTGAAAATCTGCTTATCCATAAAAGCAAAGAGTGCTGGTAAAAACCAAATTAACTAAAAGCTTGGAACAACCCAAGGAGTGTCTAGTCAAGAAAAATGGTAGAACTTGAAAACAAAACCAGTAAGGCCTGTGACATTTTTACTTGCCTTAATCTCATCTCCCTCTCCAAGCCCACTGTAGCCTTTAAAACCAACAGTTTCATAACTATTTTACCTGTGAAAACCAGCAACATAGCAAACACTGGTGAGGTGGAGTGGGCGGGGTGGGGAGAACAGCTTTGGAACTGCCCAAAACTTCATCCCCAAAGAATTGTCTCTACTTGACTTGGGCGGCTCACCGAAGAGCTCCATTCTCTGGGCTGGTTTTTATTTGATCTGACTCAGAGCACTCTCTCTGTGTGACGATTCCTGCCCACAAGGCAAGTTTAACTCACAGGATGAAAAATAGTCAATAGATGTTTAAAGATGTAATACATATATATATATATATATATATATACACTATTATATATATATATATATATATATATATATATATACACTATTATAGAAGATGAAATACTGCAATTTGTGATAACAGGGCTGGTTCTTGAGAATATAATGCTAAGCAAAATAAGTCAGAGGGAAAAAGACAAGAACCATATGCTTTCACTCATATGTGGGATACAAAGCTGAAACTCATAGACATAGGCAGCAGTATGGTGGCTATCAGAGGGGAAAAGGGGCAGGGGAGGGAGAAAAGGGTAAAATGAGGTTAAATATTTGATGATGGAAGGAGACCTGACTTTAGATGGTGAACACGCAATGCAGTATAGAGATGATCTATTGTAGAATCATATACTTAACTTTTTATAATCGTATGAACCAATGTCACATCAACATTTTTAATACAATTTTTTAAAGCAGTCAACAGAAATTACCCCTAGAATGCAGACTGGTGCGGCCACTGTGGAAAGCAGTGTGGATATATCTCAAAATATTTAAAATTGATCTGCCTTTCAACCCAGCTATACCACTTCTGGGTATATATCTGAAGAAACCCAAAACACTAATTTGAAAGAACATAAGCACTTCTACATTCACTGCAGTGTTATTGACAATTGATATAGAAGCAGCCCAAGTGTCCATCAGTGGATGAATGGATAAAACAACTGTGGGACATTTACATAATAGAATACTACTCAGCCACAAAAAAAGAATAAATTTTACCCTTTGCAACAGTATGGATGGATCTGGAGAACATTATACCAAGTGAAATAAGCCAGTCAGCGAAAGACAAATACCATATAATTTCACTCATATGTGGAATCAAATGAACAAACTGAACTAACAAGAAAAATGGGGACAGACTCATAGATCGAGAGCAGGCTGACCGCTGGATGGGGGAGATTAGAGAGTAGAAGGATTGAGCAAAAAGGAAAAGGGACTCATGCATGTGGACAAAAGTGCGGTGACTGTTGGGGGGAGGGAAGTATAAGGGGACTAAATGGCAATGGAAAAAATACAATAAAGATTAAATTAAAAAGGAAAGAAATTGCCCCTAGTAAGTTCAGATGTTGGTCTTACTAGACAAATACTTTAAATCACCCGTTATAAATACAGAGTGAGGCAAAAGTAAGTTCACAGTGGTGAGTATGTGAAACATGAGTTTTTTCTTATATTATTACTTATTTATTATATTATTTTCCATATAAACAACTATAAACCTACTTTTGCCCCACTCTGTATGTTCAAAGAATATCCCTCATTTAGGATATTATGAATTATTATGAGAAACAAAATAGGCCAAATAAATTGATGAAATGATAGGCTAAGAAATTTCTGTGTTGCAGGGCCTATTCGTACCTCTCTTGTGCTAACAAACATTGTGACTGTGCAATAGTGGGGCATCACAGGCCTTTTCCAAACTTCTTTGACTGTAGAAACAAAATGTCAGGAAATACAGCTTATGAGAACAGTATTGATTCTTCACACATAGTTCAAGAAATATAGGCCTTGACTATAATCTCCTGTAATAAGGTAATTTCTAATGTAGGAATACTGTCTTATCTAATTTGCATGTTGCTAATACAACGCCCTGTGGATTGTACATGTTCTGTGATTGTTTACTGAAGGAATAAACCTAAGAAGAGAGGCTAGAGGGAAAGAAACAAGTTAGAGGAAGAGTTCTTAGCCTGCTTTAATAAAATTTTAAAGACAAGTGATAAAGACTCTTCCTTACCCCTCTCTTCCCCTTACCCAGTCTGGCTACCCCACTTCCCTGCACCTATATCATTTGCCATATCCTTCCCACCTCAGGACCCAACCCAGACCTCACTAAAGCACTTTGAATTTCAGCATCACCCTTCACTATTGCCTATCTTCTGTTGCTACCTCAGCTAAATCCTGGTGCACTTGAAAGTCTTATTTAACTCTCAGGTGGGATGTGATGCACTGACATCTCAGTTCAGGTTTCTAGTACTTTGCTAATCTCAACCCTGGAAGTTCACCCTGAAGATGCAGGTTTCCCTCCACTTCTTTCCTCTCCGTGGTACTTCAGGGAAGGAGGAATTACTGTGCCTGGGCAACTCGAGCTGTGCCACCGAGACACCTGTCTCAGCCTAATTTGAATATATATTTCAAAGAAAGGTTTCTGGATTAAACTGCTATAGATAATATCTCTTCCAAATACTTGTACAATTGACTGTTGAACAATTCGGGGATTAAGGGTGTGAACCTCTCATGCAGTCAAAAATCCACGTACAACTTTGGACTCACCCAAAACGTCACTAATCGTCTATTGATCGGAAGACTTACCAGTAACATAAACAGTCTATTAGCACATTGCTTGTATATTAGATGCATTATATTCTGTACTCTTACAACAAAGTAAGGTAGAGAATATAAAATGTTATGAAGAAAATTATTAAAAAGAGAAAATATATTCATAATATTTCTTTTTAAAAAATAGGCGTAGCCTGGCTGGTATAGCTCAGTGGATTGAGCTCGGGCCTGTGAACCAGAGGATCGTGGTTCGATTCTCAGTCAGGGCACATGCCTGGGTTGCAGGCCAGTTCCCATCAGGGGACACACGAGAGGCAACCATACATTGATATTTCTCTCTCTCTCTCCTTCCCTTCCCCTCTAAAGATAGATAGATAAATAAATCTTAAAAAAATCTGTGTATATGTGAACCTGTGCAGTTCAAAGCCATGCTATCCAAGACTCAACTGTGTGTCAAGTTAGTGTCACCTCTACTCCGCACCCCTCTTCCTTCCTGCACTCTCCTGTGCAGCCAAGGTTAAACTAAGTGGCAGAACAAGAGAGGGAATCTTTTAAGACAATATTTAGTGTGAGTAGGATGAGACTCAGTAATGGAAGACATCCTAACTAGGGCACCCACCCTAGTCTTAGAAACAATATAATATTATGTTCTAAAGACGTCATCCAAGTATTTTTGCTGACATGGGGAGAGCACTGAGGTTTTAAATAATTCAGTGAAAAGAAAAGGGTAAGAAAGTAATGCTAAAAAAGGAAAATATGAAGACATTGAAAGTCTAATAGTTGTGATGCAAATCAATCTTATGTAAATGTAGAAACTTACTACAAGTTCTTTAGAGCTCTCTGATAAGTGTGCATTTAAGCAACAATAGTCAATTTTCTAGGAAACATCTTTATAGTCTATTTTGAAGCAGACCTTTTGAATAAGACAATCACAAATGTTTGTTCTGATAACGAATAATAAGATTGCAACTTGAAGAAATCAGCAATTGAGAGGGAGCAACTTGACCAAATCTGAAAAGATAAAGAGAATTCCAGTGGTTTGCTTTCACTGACAGAGTATCTGGAACATTTTAAGGGCGCTGTCGAGAGAGCTATTCTTGACATTTAATTCAACTTCTCAGCATGTGCCCCCCTCTCTCGGGTGCTCAGGAGAAACTCTCAAGGTCCAGAGACTGGTTGGAGTGAAGTCATTGGAGAAGAGCAGAGAGTGGTCGCTGATGATTGACAGGGCAGACAGCCCTTCTCCCATCAGTCAAGGGTGGCCGTTGGCTGTTCTTTGTCCTTCCAAGAAACAGGGCAACATTGATCAACTTCAAGGGCAAAAAATACACCTCCCAGTGAAAAACAGCATGTGGAGGATCTCAAAACTCAAAGTTAGGGAAGGTGCCAAAAATATTGAGGCAACAATCACAACCCAGTTAGGAAGGAGTAAGCAAGCACTGGGCAGGAAGCGTGGGGACAAAGTAAAATGAACCAAATCTGGTGAAAGAAGACAGGAAGCCTGGAGAAAAACATGATGATCATAAAGATAATACAGACCCATATGCATCCAATTTCCATTTCTGCATGTAAACATCAAATTTGACAGCTGTTTGCTGAACAGCAACTCAGTAAGGGATGTGTCACTTCTGAAGGGTGTGATGCTTCTGGTGTCCATCCCAGCTGAACTTGAGATTATAATTGTGCATTACTGAACCTGTCTCTTTAAATCTGCATAGGATTGTGAACTTTAAGGACTTACTTACATTTGATCGTCATAGGGTTATTAAATTTAAAAGGTTTACATTGCTTTTCCCATCACTACATGAAACAACACAATTTGCACTTCCTTTCTGCTATGTCCCAAACTGCGAGGGGTCCAAGCTGTTACTCTTCACAAAAACCAAGTTAGCCTGCCCCAGTTCTATATCCATATATTAACAGGAGGGCACAAGACCCTGGGCCAGGGAAGAAGGCCCTTGGTTACAGCACAAACAGAGACCAGAGGAGTGTTCTGTATGGCTGCCCCCACCTCAGTCCCCAGGTGATGACGTGATGAAGGTCAGATGTTACCTGTGCCTTCAGTGAGAGTACATCATAAGAAAAGAACCCCAAATTAGCAAACTCTGAGCTAAAAGGAATTGCCGGGCCCTCTTTCCATTCTCTCCACTATATAGAGAGATATTTGCTATCCTGGAAAGTAAGCAAATGTCTCTGGGTGGAAAAGCAAATGTCCCTGGGTGCCTCTGGCGAGGCACATGCCTAAATCTCTCCAGATGATCGCACTCTCTGTAGCTCCCAGGCTGTCTGCTCCTCACAGCTGTCCTTCACTCACAAGGCTGAGGCCTTGCGGGAAAGCAAGAAATCCAGGGAGACTTGTCTCCCAACACATTCAACTTCTCAATAATTGGGTTGAATTGGATGTTTTTCTTTTAAAAAAAAGTTAAGATTTTCTTAACTTCTATTTCTTCTTGTCACCATTTTTGACAACTTCTTCTCTTCACACTTACAAGTGTTCATATTTTTATTGTACAGTTAAAGTCTTTCCCCAAGACTGACTCTTTTTGTATGTTCTTTGATTTCATTATTTACTGACTCTTAAAAACATTATATGTCTCTATATGATGCCATAGAACAGTCAACCAGTATAACAGTGTATAAAACATCCTTCAAAATCCCACTGTCCAGTGATAACCGAGTACCTAAATGCACTTACGGAGATACAGTATTTTATGTTAATGAGGTCATTACCCAGCAGTTCTGAAATTTTTTGTTATGCCATTGACTTAATTTTCATGTCAGTTAATATAGAATGACAGCATACTGTTTTGAATTTCATGTTTGAATTTAACTTGCCATTGATACAACCCACTTTTAAAATGATAGTCAGAAACCAACTGTGGAAGACAAAGTAGGCCTCGGAAATTGCTTCTTCGGTCTAAAACTGTTTTATAGTAGTAAGTTAGCTGCCCCATCTTTAAGAACCAAAGCTCTTCTACAAAACCTGGTACCTCCCCAGGCCAACACAGGAGACTTTCCTCTTTGTAGGGCTTAAGCATAAACGAAAACTAAGGACCTACATTTCACAAGGACTTAGCCTTCATCTTTCATCTTTGCATCTCATGAGGGAACAGCTCGTGGGTTTGATAGAGCCCCCTGGCGTATAACGTAGCCCCTTCCCCAGCTTGCTTCTTTGTTTCTCTTAATTCACTAGCAGCTCTGCTTCAGGCCCTGTTGGCAGAACACTGTGCTTGGTCCATCATCTTTCTACCATACGCATCAGGCTTTATACTATGATTTATATAAAAAATTTATTAACAGTGTTAGTGGCCTCAAGTGCTTCTTTCCTTTCTGTCTTTGACACTTCATTTACAATATACTTGTTTCTTGGAACTATTGACTTCTCTAGCATATGACATTAAAAACCAAAAGTTTTCTCAGAGAATTTTTGAAGTTTCCAAGTACAAAGCCATGAGGATATAACCACAGAACGTCTTCCCCTGCTTAGTGTCTTATTTATACCACATGCTGTAGAGTGAATGTTTGTGTTCCCCCAAATCTTATGTGTTGGAACCTAATCCCCAATGTGATGGCACTTTGAGATGGGTGTTTGGTAGGAAATTTGGTCCTAAAGGCAGATCCCTTCCGAATGGATTAGTCCCTTATAAAGGGGACCCGAGGGAGCTCCGTTGCCTCTTCCTCCATGTGAGGTCATACCATTTGAGTCTGAGAAGACACCGTTTATGAGGAAGCTGGTCCTTACCAGACACTGAATTCTTGTGTCTTGGTTATACGCTTTCCATGATCCAGAACTATAAAAAAATTTTTCTGTTGTCTATAAGCTATTTAGTTTATGGTATTTTGTTATAACAGCCCAAAGAGATGAAAACACCACTCATTTTTAAGGTCTCGTATAAATTCATTTGAATAAGCAAATAAATTTATATTGAAGAAGCAAATGAATTTATATAAATAGGTCTATATGTTCATATAAGCGATTCATATAAATAAATCACCTTCCTTCACAGGTTGGATTCTCAGGAAAGCAGACTAAACTGGATTTTAGTGGGCAGGATATTAATGAAGAATTGTTCCTAAGGTTGGCTCCTAAAGAGGGGAGAGGGAGGAGCAGGATAGGGTGACCGAGCCGTGATGCTGATCGAGGGCAGTCTCACTCAGTCCTCGGGGCACCGTGGCACTGGCACAGCCCTTCAGGATTGTCCTCAGGTGTGTCGAGGCGGCTGGCCTTTTTTACATTGAACTACCCCTGGGGATAGGCTGCGGGCTACCCTGGGTGTGACTGTGGGTAAGGCTCCCTTTCCAGCCAAGGCAGTCCCTGAAAAATCCGTCGGCCGAAGACCCACAGCACTCCCAGCAGCTGAGGCTGCTTCACTGGTTGCCAGGGATCTGGGCGGCACAGCATGAAATCCACCACCACTCCCTTCGAATTAGTCCTTTCTACAACAATACCCTCCAGGACCATCCATGCTGTTGCAAATGGTAAGATTTCATTCTTTCCTCTGGCCAATAACATTCCACTGTATATGTGTACCACAGCTTGTTTATCCACTTGATGGGCTCTTGGGCACAAACGCCACATGATTTTACTTATTTGTGGACCTAAAGAACAATATAAATAAACAAAACAGAAACAGACTCATAGATACAGAGAACAGACTGATGGCTGATGGAGAGGAGGTGGGTTGAGGGTCTGGGTGGGAAAGGTGAAGGGACTGAGGAGTACAGATTGGTAGTTTCGAAATAGTCACGGAGATGCAAAGTGCGCATAGGAAACATATGCAGTAATATTGTAACAACTATTTATGGTACGGCTCGGTACTGGAAATATCAGGGGGAACACTCTATAAAGTATATGATTGTCTAACTAATACACTGTGCACATTAAACACAAAATAATATTGAATATAAACTGTAACAAAAAATTTAAAAAAGAATGACTTCTTTCTATACATTGTTCTGGAAACAATTCTTTGAAATGCTCCCTTTAAAAATGATTTTTTTCTTTTCTTGTGGAAAGGAAGAAATTTCAGTCTATCATTATTCCTATGCCTCCCATCCCCCTTTATTTTCTGCTTGCATCCTTCAAATGTGTGTAGAAAATGCCTTCCATCTTGCTTGCTTTTTACCTTCTCCTATCAGTCTTGATTCTGCTGATAAAATGATTACTTGAGTGTTGTCTTTTGATATTTTTACTACAGGACTTTACTTTTGTTTTTTTCTAGCTTCTCCTTGAGGAATATCCTAGCTGCTGGGGATATTTACTTTGCTCTTTAAACTCTTTGGCTCTGGGCTTTCTGTTGAGCGTTTTCGCCATATCATGTTTTAGTAGGTCCCCTTGCCTCCTGGCACACTGAAGGGACAGAGGCTCACCCCCTTCCATCACTTCTCTTACATTTTCAGTGTCTTCCAGTCCCGACAAGAATTTTCTTGTTTTGCATTGATGAAACTCCCACTTCAGGAAGTTTAGTAAATAAATGAAATAGAAGTCTTTATGTGCATATATTCTGGAATTCAGACCAGTCTGAACTCATGGGTTGGGCTGTAAGAAGTCCATCTGCATGAAGTGACATAGAGGCATTTTGCCCTGTGCCCTCGGGAAAGGAATGGGAGGGGATGGCTGGGTCTGTGTCTTTGATTTGTTAGAGTGACCCACCCACGGATGAGTTTTATAGAGAGAAGGGCTCCAAAGGGAAGCTGAAAGAGCAAGAATCACAAGGACACTGCTGGCCCTGCTCTGGGGCCAAGGTCCCAATCCCCTCATCTCCTCAGAACGTGACCTTATTTGAAGATAGGGTCATTGCAGATGAAATCGGTTAAGTTAGGATGAGATTATCCTGGAATAGTGAGGTCCCCTCCTCAATGTCACTCAGGATATTCTTCCACTGCAGACCCACAATGCTTCTTTTCTTCTTTCTCTATGACTTCTTTGAATGTTCTCACCTCATTTCATTCCTCTTCTAGCAGTTGCAAAGCTGTTTCTTTTGAAGTAAATATGTTTTGAGTACTTTTTTTTGGTAAATATTGCGCTTGTTCATCTCTACCCATTTTATTCCTTTTCACATTTTCACAACCTGAAGTCCATTTAAAAATTGTAAATAATCTACATCTCCTCTGGAAATCCTTTCTTATGACTTTCTTCCTTTGGACACTTTTTGTTTTTATTCTCACCCTTGAATGTAACAGTGTTAGGCTTGAGTCTTCCATCTCCCTTCTCCCCTCCCCCCACTTTTTAATGACAAATTCACCAGCATTTTGCATGACATGTCTTCTTTGTGATCAAAGGTTCTCATGAATATTCTCTTGCACAATTTCCCCCAATGAACCTAGTGAAACAAATAGGCAAAAACCAGTAAAACTATGGCTTTGGGGGAAATCTTACAGTTTGAGTTTTTCACTTTTCACTAAGTAGTGTTAGTTTAATGCCAACACAGACTATCATGTAAGTCATACTGATTAGCCATTAATGGCATGTAGTAAAAACAAAATATTAAGACTTTATTATTTTTCAGTATGGTGCAGTAATATTCTTTAAAGTATTACCAAGTTCATGGCCTCAAGATTTACCTCCAGAGGAACTTTGTACCTCATGATGGCTTTTACTGTTAGTTTTACCCCTTATCTCAAAAAATTATCAAGCCACAGTGGAAAGACTAGCTTTAAAAACTTTTACTCTGATCTTACATTTTATTTTAATGATCTTAAACTTTTTTTTGAAAGTTTTGCAGGCATCACAGTACAAACCAAAAGGCTTGGGAGGCTATTAATATTTTAGTGTCTCAAGTTCATGTGGGAATGTTAATTCCACTTACCAAAGAAATGTTCATTATGACTCATTATGATTAAGACCTTGTAACTGTGGAGATGTGCAAGTGAGAAAATATGCTATTATAGACATATTGAGAATCAAATCCAAATATACCAACTGAATAGATTGTGATTATGAGTCTCTGAATAATTTCCCTTGAAAGTCTTATTTTAAAAGTTAAACTTGGACATGGACTTTTTCAAAAAAGTGGAATGCTATTCAAATTTGCTTCTGAGATTATCTGGCTAAGTTTGTAACAGGTGCTTTAACTATCTTAGAGTAGAGTTTATTAAACAAAAAATGTAATCTTTCAAACAGTAAACTGACCTTATGTTTTTGAAGACATGATTATGTCATCTCAGAGGATCTTAATGAAAGAAACGATAGATTTAGAAGAACAAGGGAAAATGGCCTGGAGAGGAAGAAGCTGAGACTTTGGGATTGCCTTGGGGATGGAGCTCTTGGGGGAGGGGGAGGTCACTCACTTTTTCATAACTATGTGCCTCTGGGATAAGAGACAGCACTGGTGTTTTCCTTTCACCTCATTCCTGCTTCTGTATCCACAGTCTTATTGAAAATCATCCTTCACTGAGACACATGTTTTTCAGCTAGTCTAGCCTGTTAGGTAAGTTCTTGAAAGATTTGTTGTCTACACTGACTCTAGCCACTTCCTTACTCCTCAATCAACACACTTTGAAATTCTTTCTGCTCTTTTGTAAAGATGACTCTTATTACCATCAAAAATGACCTTTTGTGTCTCTAATCCAGCAGGCTTAGTTTAGTCCTCTCAGAAACCTTGGCTTCTGTGAAGCCAGTTTTCTGATTTTCCTCTTCTCTATCTTTGCTTTCTTATATCACATTCTCTCCTTTGATAATCTCATCCATTCTTAGGTCTTCAGTCCCAATATTCCGATTCAATACCATTATCTCGCAAATCTCACTTACAGGATAAATACGCAACTTTCTAACCATTATATACACCCAGTCTCCAAAGTACCTCAGATTTAACATTTCTAAGCTAAACACCACCACCACCACCACCACCACCACCACCACCACCACCACCACCAACACCCTGCCAAGCCTGTTCACACTAGGGTTTTTCCTCTCTCAGTGACTATCATCACTATTTATTTATTTATAGAAAGAAGCTTAAAATGAAGAACTCATCCTTGACACCTTCATCTTCTTTATTATCTGTAATCTAAAACAGAATTAAATCTCATTAGTTTCATGTCTATTTTCTTCTGCCTCCACTGCCAACATCCTAAATCTAAGCTGTCCTTATTTCCCTCCTGAGCTATTACTGTAGCCCCATAACCATCTCTCTGTATCTACTTCTGCTCTTCTCTAATCTCTTCTCCAAGCTGCAGAAAATGTGATCTTTTAAAAATACACATCTGTTGTCATTGCTTTCCTGCTAATTATCTTTGAGTGATTCTCTGTTGCTTTAAGAAAAAAGATCAAATCGTTAACATGCACGGCATCTAGCATTTCTTCGGCCTCATCTCTCACTCCTCTTGTCCCTCTTCTCTCGCTGCAGTGACTTCTTGTGCTCCTCATATGCTCCATGATCCTCTTCTCCCCGAGGGCGTTTTTCATCTGTATTTCCTGTTCTTTGGATATTCTTCCCCATTCCTCATTCTAGCTGCCTTCATTAATAACTCACTGGGAAATGTCTCAGAATAACCCTCTCAGAGACCTGAAGGCCTTCCTTCTCTGCTATAAAAATATTTTCTTCTAATGAAAAACAGATGGGATCCAAAGTGTCCACTGTCTGTTGCTCTTAACAAGTTATACCAAAATCTGTAATTCCTTTCCCCAGAAGAGAAAATGCAACGCCTGCAGAATGTCTTGCTTAAAGACATTCTTTTGCTTGTGTTCTTATTTTTTTGTGTTAGAGATTACCCTCGCTTGTGTTTTATTAGAGAAGGCAATAAAGAGAATCAAAATGCCTTTTCCATTCCTCCCTTTTGTATATATAGCCCATCAGCACTGCAGAGGTGCAGGCATTTGCAGCAATACCCCAAATCCTACAAATAATGGAAGTTTTTCACTTCCATAAAGAGAGCTGAAAGCAATGGAAATAATATCATTTTTGTTTGAGAGGGTACAAAGGGACTGTAAAACCCTTTTTACTGGTCCCTCTCTCTCTTAGGGCTTTGACACTTTCATCACCTAATCTTAATTTTTTAAAATCATGCTTAAACTGGCAGATCCTAAAAATACTTCCACTCACTTTTGGGAACTCAGATAAAGTGCCATTTCTTTGAGAAAACCTTTCCCGAGTCTGTAGACAAGATCAGGTTCTCCAATGCACGCTCCCCTAGCACACAGTGGTTTTACTTTACAGCAGTTATCCCATTCGTTGTTATAAAATTCTGAGATTCTTTGATTGATGCCTGACTTCTCTATAAGAATGCTAGTACCAAAAGGGCAGGAACCATATTCGCATGGCTCACCACCGTTCTTCCAGGGGCCGGAATCGTGTTGGCTAAAGCTGGGATCTTGATAAATATTGGTTGAATGAATGAATAAATGAATCAATGAATGTAAAAAACAGACAAGGCCTTTTGTTCATTATTTATCTGTCCAGGTGAGTAGTTTTAGAAATGTAGAATCATAATCTGAAAATCCTGTTATAATTTTTTGATAATAGCTGATTTATACTTAAACATTTTAAGTATACACTTTGGGGAAAGCTCCCCAAAGACAGAAAGCAGCATTGAAATAGAGAACATTTATTTGTGGCCTTAAAGCATAATTATTTAGAGATGCTCTTTGTCTTTGGTTCTCGTTCTGAGTTATCCCTTAAGAGAACTGGACCCTTGGTGTTATGTGAACCTGTGTATGCTTCATGCTGTCCTTTCCAGAGTCTACCTATATGGATTGAGCTTTGTTGGTTGTGCTCACTGTTTGTAAAACCTGCTGTTCTCTATCTCTGTCTCTTTTCTCGTGACAAACATCTCCTGTATTCACAATGATTCACTTTCTTCCAGGTGCTGCTATTACTTCCCAGCACGTCCCGTTGCTGCCACATGGCCTGATTTTGTGCTCTTAATGTTCCTTCTGCGGACCTTGTTCTGTCTCTACTCTTCGCATGACAAATGCCTGCTCAGCTGGCCTCCTCCGAAGTGGGCTGCCTGCAGCATGGCAGCAGGACTTCTGAACACGCTGCATTCCAGACTGATGCTGAAGAGCTTGCCCTTCCATCTGCTTTAGGGAAGAAATGTACAAATGTGAACCTGACCTTGAATTCCAAAGGAGCATTTTGGAAGTCAACAAAATGACTAGGTATTTTTTGCAGCCCAGTAACTCTCTCACTAAGGCCACTCAGTGCACGCTAACAGGCAATTTATTTAATAAGCTTTTACGTCACCTCATCCAGTTTCGCACCTTCCCCTCATTTGTGCAGCACTCAGCATTCCTCCTACATCGTGAAGAATTCAATAAACTACGCCTTCTTTTTTCTTCCTATGATTCTTGGTTATTCTCCTTTTTAAAAAATCTCATGTTCAGCCCCTGAACTTGACACACCTGTTTTTGTTGTTCTTGTACTAACAACTCGTATTTCCTCTTCTGGAAATTCTCTCTTCTGTTTTACGTGCTGGGTAATTAATTTCTCCAGTGACCTGCTTGGCTGCCGGGACAGATTCCACGGACTGCGGCTCCCACTGGCTGCTGCCCATTCCCACCAGCCAGGCGTATCCAGACAAGGATCGAGCCAGATTAGTTTTATTTTTCTCCCAAGAAATTGCAAACCAAACTTTCATGGGGGTTGACATAGTTTGGAACGAGTAAGTTTTGAGAATGAGTAAATTTGGGATGTTTGTTGCGCAATGAAAGACTTTGACTATCATTGTTTTACTTTTTTTAGAACAAGAAGGCCAACATTCAAACATTTATATGAAGATGTTCATTTTTAGCAAGATATTGTGTTTGCTATTTATATTAATATGGGTACTTGAACACCTGTCTGAACCCCTAGATGTTTTCATGGGCACTTTCTTTCTCTCTTTTTAAAATTTTAATTGTTGTTCAAGTACAGTTTTCTGTCTTTTACTCCCAGCCCAGCCCACCCCCCAGTGCTCCCCACCTCCCTCCCATTTCCACCCCCCTTAGTTTTTGTCCATGTGTCCTTTATACTCGTTCCTGCAAACCCTTCCCCTTTCCCTTGAAATTCCCTCCCCTCTCCCCTCTGGTCATTGTCAGCCTGTTCTCAATTTCAGTGTCTTTGATCATATTTCAGTTGTTTGTTTGTTTTGTTGATTAGGTTCATGTTAAAGGTGAGATCATGTGGTATTGCCGTAATAAACAAAGCAACAAACAAGAAGTGTTGGAGAGGTTGTGGAAAAAAGGGGACCCTAGTGCACTGTTGGTGGGATTGCAGACTGGTACAACCACTGTGGAAAACAGTATGGGATTTTTCTCAGAAAACTAAAAATGGATCTGCCTAATGGATACTTTCTTAATGTCACATGATACATTTAAAATTCTATAGCAGAATAAGAAAAATGGCAACCTGGTCTCCACCTAGCTGCAAATGAATAATTTGAATAACATGTAGGTCCCAATGTCGCCTCACCTATGACCCATCTGTGGCTGCTGTGGACCTGGGCAGAATCTCTGACTCTCTTCCCCCAACTCCCATTGTAATTAAAGTGTGTGCAATGGCAGCTACTTCCTTTGTTCACCACCGAGCACATCCTCCTTGCCACTCTCCTCCTCATACTACCATTCCTGTCAGCACTAAGGTACATTGAAGTAGAGGTTGTTTTGTAACAAGCAGAATCTATATCTGATTGAGGCCATTTTGTTACCTTGTAATATGTGAAATGTTCTCACAATTTTCCTGAAATGCCCCAATTCTTTAAATGTGTTTTCTTTTATTGATTCTAGAGAGAGGGGGATGGAGGAAAAAAGAGAGGGAGGGAAACATAGATTATGAGAGAGACACATAGATTAGTTCCTTCTTGCATACGCCCCAACTGGCGACTGAACTGCAACCCAGGCATGTGCCCTGACCCAGAATCAATCCTGTGACCTCTTGGTTTATGGGACAACACCCAACCAATGGAGCCATACTGGCCGGGGCAAAATGCCCTAATTCTTGTCATTCAGGTTTAGTAAGTAATCAGATTTGAGCTGCCCACTGTTTCAGCTAAGATATTGGGCTTACAAATTGTTTGTCAAATTATTCAGTTGCAGCTGGGTGGAGACCAGGATGTCATTTTTCTTATTCTGCTATAGAATGTTAAATTTACCATGTGACATTAAAAAATACCCATTAAAAATATCTACCATGGATGTTTTAGACTTTACTGTGAACTATTGCTTACAAATCCACAGTGACATCTTTTCACAAAAGTATGGGTTACAATTAGTCCGCTCCCCTTTAAATTCAGGGACAGCATAGTTGTGCAAAACAGGAAGGCAGCTACCCAGAAGTCTTCATCCACGATTCTCCAGATGCAGCAAACATACAATTCTACCTTGAAACATCCTTTAGACCGTGTAACCATGAACTTGGAACATTTCATTTCAATTCAGTGAGGTTGGAGCTAAAGAAAAATTGCAACATTTTCACTCTTTAATCAATTCAGAAACTGCATATTTTAGGTTCCTCTGGAGAATTAATTAAATATTCAGTTATTTTAAAGCTGGATTGTTGAAGGGAAAATTGTGATTAAATAAGACTTTTGCTGTAAGAGACACTCCAAATTTTCAGTCTAGAATATATCATGTAGGAGGAAGTGTAACAAGCAGTCTCTCACCTTCGGGCTTCTGAGTTTCTCCAGATGTCTCCTGTGCTCGTTTTCCCCCTGGTAATTATATTAATGTTTGGGGAAAGATGATCTGGTGTCAAAGACCTAGAGATGTAGTCAGCTCAGCGACAATGTCGGGGAGTGAGCACTTTGCAGATGAGACTTCCGCTCTGACTGTGCAAGGTAGTGCTGTGTGACCTCTGTTGACAGCTCCCTTTCTCAGAGCGCTGGGGTGCTTGTGTGAAGTGGATACATTTGGATAATTAGTAGTGATTTGTGAGAAGAAACAGAATCCTGGTAACCTATTGGACTGGACTAGTGAATTTTTCTGCGAAGAGAAATGCTTGGAATTTTCTCATTTTATTTGATATCATAGGCCTGTATTATTTTCTCCAGGTAATGTGTTAAAGAATGCATGTGTGTGTGTGTGTGTGTGTGTGTGTTTCCATGAATTGGGTTTAAAATGCCTAACTTTAATGCTAATGAGACGCCAAGTATATACCCAAGTAATGTATTTACTCAGTACTCTTATTTTTTAAGTATGCAGACTCAACAGAAAACTGTTTTAATTTCATTTCCTTGCCCAAACATGCTGGCTCTTACCTGAGAATGTACTTGGCAACAAAAGTGACTTAGATTTTAGGGTATTTATTCTATGTCAGGCTCTGGATTACCTGCTTCCAATCCTCATGCCATTTCACCCCGACAAGCTCCTAAAACCTATTTGACAACTGAGCAAACAAGTTGGCCCATGACTACTTCAGTGAGGAGGAGCCGCTTTGAGCCTGATTCACCCGCGTGAAGCCCAGGCTGGCACGGACTAGAAGTGAATGGAGCACTGTGCCGCCGGAGCCCGACCCACTTGGCCTGCAGGGGAGACGAAAGTCAGTCCTTCCGGGGGGAGGATTTCTGAGTAGCACCTCTTCGCTCTCTGGGAAGTCGGGAAAGGGGAAGGGCTTTACAGCAACATGTTTTACCCAGGTCGTGATTAATGGATATTGGCTTGGGTTCCTAATAATCATGGATTTACGGAAGACCTTATACGCAGCATTCCCTACAATTTGCTCTGAGCAAGGACGCCCTTTATAGTGAGTTAACAAAGGTAATGCGTTCAAGGTTAGTCATTTGTTGAACTTTACATGTTCCCCATCATCCAGAAGCAGCTGGCTCTATTGAAAGGCCTGCTGAGAATTTATTTATGTTGCCAGATAGGATGTAACATCTGCTAAGGTGTTTCTGAAGCCTTTCACTATGTGGCAATTAGAACCTTGAAAGAAAGAGACCTTTTTGTAATTCACCTCACGGTGGCTGAGCTCAGAGGGGATGGAGGCAGCTTCCATTGTCCAGCATAACCTTGCCCGTGGCCCAGAGCAACTCACCTCTCTCAGTTCCCATCCACTTTATCACCTGGTTCTACTGTTGATTCTCTGAGCTCTCTAATATCCTACAGTAAATTCCTTTTCTGTTTAAGTTTCCCAGTGTAATTCTTGCAACCAAGAACACTGACTGCTAGAGGTAGGTATGATTACCCCATCTTCAACTTGAGGGGTGGGGTGGCCGGTCACTGAAAAGTTACATTAATTGGCCAGTGGGCACACAGTAAACATCAGGACTGAAATTTGAACCCAAATCTGCTTGCTGCTGAACTTGTATTGTGAGACACGGCTCTTGTTAGTTAAATATAAAAAATATTACTAAGACTAGTTTGTAATTACTATAGTTTTTAGGGAATTCTTAGCTTAAGGGCACAAAGGATTCATGTGGTAGGTTGACACCAACGATTGAGGCTACTGGTAGGAAAAATCAAGTCGTGTTGGTGAATTAAAGCTGTCTGTGCCGTGGCTTTCAACACACAATCATTGCTGAAGTTCATTGTCAGTGAGAGGTCCGTCGCTGTCTTTCTGAAGAGTCTAGAGCCGGTGGTGTTGTCCTCCACTGCTCTGCTCACCAGTGACCGGCCTCTGTCCTGCACGTCCTGCCTGCTTTCACCTCACTTCCTCTAGAGCCAGCTCCCTGTGTGGATCCCCGCCATAGATGTTTTCTTCTTCAACAGGAATGTTAGACAATTATTTCCTCCCAAAATGTGAATCTTACTCTTTTACAAGGGGGTTTTCCCATCTAAAGAACTGGAGAAAGGGGTTCATGGTGGAGCCTGACACTTGCAACCCCCCCGGGAAGATGTCTCATGGTTGCCCCTGGAGGGTTGTCTGTCTATGTGGCAGCTCTTTTCATTAGAGACATTACATTTAAATTTCTTTTTCCTAAATTTCACCCCGATTTATTGGTTCGATTCAGCTCAGTGATGGCTCGGACTGTTGTTTACACTCTGTGGACACTTTCAATGACAATCACGTCTTCTCTTGGTTGCTACTCAGCAGAACTAAGCATTTTAGAATTCTTTAATCATTTCTTTTCAGACGTCAGTCTCTTTTCATATGTCAGTCAGATTTGTGCTCTCCTCTTATCTTCCTTCAGCTTCAGCCCAAATGGAAGGATGATTAGCAGGATTTGTCCTGCTTCTGGCAAGATTTTACAAGGGGTTACAAAAAAAATTATGAGGATTTTAGAAGACCAAGATCTAACCCATTAAACTTCACTATTGCATGGGCCAATATCCTTGTTCAAAAATTCCTTTTATGCCAAGTTTGCTTGTGATAATGGTTAATTGCAAGGCGTTGATACAAAATTGAGATGAAGTTTGTTTTTCATGCCACTCTTTCCCTCAGGCTGTGAATCTCAAATGATAACGTAGAACCATAGTTTTTAGTTATCTTATTGTGCTTAACTTCAGGCAATGCTACTTATCTTCAAATTCATGGTAGAATTCTTTAAATGTATCTGAAAGGGCTTATTGCTATTTTAATAAGCACCACTCTTTTCAAACAGGTATCGCTCTTGCCAGAGACAGCCTCTGTGATCCTGAAATGCCTGTCTCCTCTGGGATCTAATGTTAATTTTTGCAGCTGGCTGGTTATCCAGTGGTGTCCTTTGCTTTGCTTTAAGGCAGCTGCCCAGGATTATTTATCATGTCCTGTACAGTTTAGCTGCCTATAAAGATTGGGCCCAGACTATTTACTTACTGGATTGGAAAAAATGGGCAGTTGTGAATAACAGCCTTCTTTTTCCTATCGCTGGTGCAGCTGGCACCTGACCTGCCAGGCTGTAAAATATCAGTGAGCTTGTACCTGTTCTGTGTCTCTTTTAAGAGAAATTTAAAATAGTGAATGAAAAACGGAAGCCTGCTTAGTGTTGGTGGAGTGACTGCCACCTAGTTAGTTAACATTTGATAATCAAGAGTTTGGATCTGGCTTTATCAAAAGCATTTGCCTGAGGAGACTAACCTTGATTCTTCACTGGGTTGCTTTTTTTTATCAGCCTATTGGAACAGAATGACCAGACTCACATTTTTCAATAGGCTGTGCACAGTTTGCTCGGGACTTTCCTTGGGACGAAAGCCAACCTGCCTCTCTCTGTCCTTCTACTCTGCCACCAGAGCGGAGAGGTCCTAGAAGTAAAGCAGAGAAGGGAGGGGGACAATTCATGAGGCACTCCCTGAGGCAGCTGTCCCCAGTCTTTGTGCAGTGGTGACAATGATGGATAGCCTTCACAGGGCTGGTGTTTGCTTACTGTCAGAGTCAGGAAGGTCCTCAGTTCTCAGGACTGACTGTAACTGTACTCCTTTCTCACGCTACTCAGAAAGCATATCAGAACACAGTGAGGAAGAATGATTTTATTTTTGGAAAAACTTTAGAAACATTGGCGCTTCATATATTTTTAAAAATTAATAGGGATGCCAGAAGAAACGCAACAATGATTTGATAACGTTCACCTTTCCCTGCTTCCTTGTCAGGATTTCAAGGGTGAAAAGTTCTCTTTTATCAACTGGCTGGGGCTGGAGGGCAATTTGTAGGAAAAGGAAAGAGAGGGATTTTCCACTCCCACGGGTAGGTAATTCTAGTTTCCTCCCTATACTGAAGATAACCAGCTATTTTGGTATTGTAAAAATGAAAGAGTTCAAAAGTACTTAAGATTTTCTTATGGAATAAAGGTGAAAGAGGTCAAAAGTACTCAATATCCTATTCTGTGAGCAATCCCTAGTCATCGACTAAAAACAATAGTAAAAGACAGTACGATTACTATTAAGAATGATTTCCCTTTAAACATTACATCTGGCTGTGGTTCTGCAATCTGATCAGCAGATTTCCAGCCTGCTTGCATGGTTTACAGAGTATATGACGAGACTCTGTGAATTTGATTATTTAAACAGCTTCCTTGGGGTAAAACTCTGCCATGAAGCGTTGTTATAGAGTTTCGAGAACTTGTATGCGTGGTGTCTCTAATGTAGTCACTCAATAAGTGTTTGATGAGTGAGCGAATGTATCGATAGTTGATAGAATTAATATACTGCCAGTCACTTGTGATATCCGAGAGTGCCCTACAATTCATCACCTCATTTTTAAAAAGATTTTATTTATTTATCTTTAGAGAGGAAGGGAAGGAGAGAAGGAGAGGAATATCAATGTATGGTTGCCTCCCATGAGTCCCCCACTGGGACCTGGCCTGCAACCCAGGCGTGTGCCCTGACTGGGAATCGAACCACGATTCTTTGAATCACAGGCCCGAGCTCAATCCACAGAGCTGTACCAGCCAGGGCCATCACCTCATTTTTGTATGGTGTGTAGATAGTCTTACCTTCTCCAGAGTAACATTGCCAATGACTACCCTCTCCCAACCCTGCCAAAGAAGGAAACGCATTCCTCGTTCTCCAGATTAAATTCTTACAGCTTACCACGGTTCACTTTTATACTTTATTTTTATTATAAAATCACAGGGTTTTCTTTTTATAGGGAACTTTAGAGTACAGTATAACATAGTAATGAATATCCCAAATTATAGATATCAGGCCTTCTATCAATGGTTAAATAGCTAATTCGTAACAAAGTTTAACTTCAATAAGATTAGGTTTGGTAGCTTTAGGAATTAAAAACAAAAACAAAAATGGCTTTGCTACATGTATGTTAAGCCTCATTCCTCTTGTGGTTGTTTAGAAGAATAAGTAGAGATGGCCAAATGTAATGTGCATTAGAGAAGTTTAAGATATGAACTCCCATCAGGTCAAAATGATGGCAATTAGGAAATTGCCATGTCCATTACTTTCGTTTATTTTTCATTTGTGTGATTCGGTAGTATAAGCAAAATGTAGTCACGTTTGCAGGTCAGGAACAGTCAGTAAATCTTCAGTTGCTTCTGAAGCCTTTACTGATTGTGTTACACCCTGATGTCTGCCTTAGACTTGCCTCCTTCTTCAGTGTCATTCATTTCTTGTCGCTTAATTAGTTTTGGAAACCACTCCAGAAAGCTTTCCGACCACAGATGCCTGCCGATAACATACTCACATGGCTTCTCCTGTCTCGTCGTCTCCCTGATGCCCTGATGCCCCATGGCTCCCTGGAAAGCACGAGTACTCATTCCAGTAGCAATGAAGAGACCAAAAACTGTCGCACGATGGCACCTTTCTGCCTTAGCTTTTCTGAGGCTAAGTCAATAAAATACAGTCATGGCTCATGTAACCGTTAGGATATGTTCTACAAATGTGTCATTAGCTGGTTTTGCTGTTATGTGAACATCACAGAATTCACTTACACAAACCCAGATGATACAGCCTACTACACACCTAGGCTGCACGGTTCATATAGACTGTTGCTCCTAGGCTACATGCTTATGGAACATGTGACTGTACAAAACGACATGAGATTAGGTAAGCACAAGAGACAATGATGTAGTCAAGAGATGCAGTAAACCCAAGATATATGAGGCTGCTGCTGGTGTAACAAGGCATACTGTTTTACAGCAAACTTCTTTTCTGTAAGTAGGAAGAGTACAATAGAAAATAACGGTAAAACATTGTAATAGTACAGATGGCTGGCAGACACGTGAAAAGATGCTCAACATCTCTAGTCGTCAGAGAAATGCAAATCAGAACCACAATGAGATACCACTTCATACCTGTCGGAATGGCTATTATCAACAAAACAAATGAGTGCTGGAGAGGATGTGGAGAAAAGGGAACCCTCATGCACCATTGGTCGGGTTGTAAATTGGTGCAGTCACTGTGGAAAACAGTATGGAATTTCCTCAAACAAAAATAGAACTACTATGTGACCCAGCAATTCCACTTTTGGGTATTTATCCAAAGAAATCCAAAACAATAATTTCAAAAGATATACACATTCTTATGTTCATTGCAGTGTTACTGACAATATCCAAGATATGGAAGCAACCGAAATGTCCATCAATAGGTAAATGGATAAAGAAGATGTGAGATATATTTATATATATATAAATATATATAAATCATATATATATATGATTTATACATCAGTATAAATCAGATATATACTTTATACACTGATTTATACATCAGTATATATATACACACATATATGTATATAAAATATATATAATATATAGTTTGTCATTGAGCATAACATCATGTGTATACACACACACATATACACACTGATGTATAAATCAGTATAAAAAAGAAACACAGATAGGTCTAGAAGGTATCACTCTAAGTGAAATAAGTCAGACAAGGAAGACAAATACCATATTATTTGACTTGCATGTGGAACCTAAAAAACAATAAATGAACAGTCAAAACAGAAACAAATTCATAGGTACAGAAAACAAATTGATGATTGCCAGATGAGCGGATGGTTGGGGGGCTGGGAGAAAAAGGTGAAGGGATTAGGAACAAGATGTCAGTGGTAAAAGTAGTCACAGGGATGTAAAGTACAGTACAGGGAATATTGTAATAACTAAGTATGGTGTCAGATGTATACTAGGCTTATTGGGGTGATCACTTTATAACTTATTTGAATATATAATCACTGGGTTGTACACCTGAAACTACTATAATATTTATGCCAACTGTGACTGAAAATTAAAAAATTAGAAAAAACATATTGTATAGTAAATACGTAAACCAGTAGCATAGTTGTTCATCATCATTATCAAGTATTATGTACTGTACATAATTGTATGTGCTATACTCTTATACTATGGACAGCACAGTAGGTTTGTTTACACTAACATTACCACGAACACACAAGGAATGCTTTTGCCCTACAACCTTACACAGGCTATGGCATCACTAAATGACAGAAATTTTCCAGCTTCATTATAATCCTACGCTTGATCTTAGCCAAAAGGCTGAGAAGCGACCCATTACAATCCTAATGGGGCCACCATTTTATATGTGGTCTGTCACTGAGTGTAACATCGTTCTATGGCACATGACTGTATGACATATCTATACTTGCCATTTCCACCGACAAACAGAAATAGCATATATAACTTGTATACTTATCAGCTTGTACTGAATCTGCTTTTTCCTTCCTAGATTCCTTTCTTCTAACCAATGACACTCCCTGGTGCATATCATTACCGCGTACATTTAGAAAGGGGGAAAAACATCATCGGGAGCTGGGAAGGAGGGCGGCAGTTTCTCTAAGATCTGTGCTCCTTTCCCTGGGGAAACTGCACAGGGGAGCATTAAAGCCGATCAGACTGTTGGAGATTCGGTGTAGTTAGTGATTTAGTCTCTCCTATGGAGACTTTTCCTGTCCACTGCCTAATGGCGTCTATTTTGATTGTGCCTCTTTATTCCTCTTGGGGCAGCAATTATAAAACAACTCACCATATTAACCAAAATATCCAGTGAAGGTGTATTTCTCATGCATTAGAGTTGTGGGCTTCCACTTGTCTCCCTCTTTCGGTCTCTCTTGTTCTGTATCTTTTGTCCCCCTCTGCTCTCCATTTTCAGGGTTGAGTAATGGCAAATTCTGAGAGCAGTACAAGGAAATAAATGTTCTTCTTGCCACCCACTCATTCAAGAAGAATTTTCTGCATATAAAATGTATCCATATTTTAGATAAACTGACTTTAACCTCCATAGGTCTGTTACTGGAATAGCATTTAGAAGCCGTATATTTGTTTGTCTTGCTTTGTGTGTTTGTTTTATTTTGGCTGGTTTGTTTGGTATAAACCAGATGATTTATTATCTCCTTCTTTTTGCTGGGGCTGCAATCTAGCTTGCCAGGAGCAAACCCTGTAGAAAATAGCTTCATTTCTTAGCAGCCTTCCCCTAATTCCATTTGTCTCGGGATGCAGTAAAATTGAACAAATACAGCTCATCCCGCATTCTGAAGATGGGGCGCATTTATCAGGTAAGCCTGTCGGCATTATTACCACACTTTGGTAGAGGAATTAGCCCTGGTGCATTGCAAAACCAAGCAAGTAAATTAGCAATAAAACCTTAATGTCTTCTTCACTATTTTGCTCTATTGTTGCATTCCCTGACAGCAGGCTCCTTCCAAAACTTTCATTCATCAAGAAAACACAATTCTATTGGCAATCTACATAAAACAAACTAGAAAATAGCAATTTTAATATTGTGGGAGATATTAAATAATTCAGTTGCTTTATAAGTTCTACTTTGCTTTTTAGCTAAATGTATACAATTGCATGTCAAAATGGAAGACTACATGTCCTATATAAAGTGCATTCTTGGTAAGATTTTGACTTACAGTCTCTAAATTAAGCTATTATGGTGTTATTTTGCTATCCTGATTTGACAAACAAATATTTTAGGGCCATTTTCAAGCAATGAATGGCCTAGATATTATAGTTTAGCAATAATAGCACAGGAACAATTTTATTTTAGATAAAGCTTCATGCCTAAACTTAAAAATAGCAAATAGAACCACATAGCCTGGATGACTTCCCAGTAAAAGAGTCTAAGTACAGAAACCCAAATCCACTTTGTGAACCCTGATGGGGATCAGGATATGTCACCCCAAAATATGACACTTCTGGCCAAACAATTATTTTGAGCTAAGGCGTTCGAGTACCTGAAATCCTTTACCTGCCTAAATGCAGAGCCTCCCAAAAGAACTCAATTGTCATAACTCTCCACCCCTGGAAGAATTTTAATCTTCCTTTCTCGGGGACAGAAGTTGGCCCCACATGCAAACAGTCGTTGTCACAGATTGTCATATCTCCCATCCCCTCTCCTAAGGGCCCATTCATCCTTCTAAAGAGTCATTTGGTTTTCCATAAATGCTCTTTCTCCCCTGCTCCCCTTCTGAGTCATTTGCTCTCTCAGAAGTGCCCCTCTACCCATCTCTTCCCTGCTCAGATGGTATGTAAGCCCCAGATTCTAGCTGCCTCTGGGACTCACTTTCTTTGTGAGCTCCTGTGCATAACTAAATAATTAAATCTGTTTTTCCTCTTGTTGTTCTCTTTCATCAGTTTAATTTGCAGGCCCCCAAACTCAACTTTCTAAGAGTAGGTGAAAAGTTTTCTTCTTCCCAACACGACTCCTAAATGTTAACTATGTGGGTCCCATCTTAGTATTTTGTCTTACCTGTGACTCTTTTGTTTGTATCTTTAAGAAGAGGATGACTATATGTCCCAGTTTCCTTAATTCTGGTTTTCATCTGTTTTTCCTCCATAATGATAACTCATTTCCCTCCCCAAAATTATCTGGTTTGTGTAATCCATTAAAGGGTCGCACTATCTAAGCATCTTTGCTAAACTGCAAGCTGCTTGAGGACAGATTTTCATGACATAGTAACACACTTCATTTACATTTTTGTCTGCAAGTGACACGGCAATGCTTTGTTCATTGTCATATTTCATCATTACCACAATCCTTTGAGCGAGACTTACCCTGTTAAGGATTTAGCAGGTTTCACCAACAGATTCTGAAAAGACTCTCAACTGCACTATGAACAAAGTGCAAATCAAAGCCACATTATCAACAAGACAAGAAACAACAAGTGTTGGAGAGGATGCGGAGATAAAGGCATCCTCACAGACTGCTGCTGAGAATATAAATTGGTGCAGCTACTATGAAAAACAGTAGGGAGATTCCTCAACCAGTGAAGAGTAGAGCTACCAGATGACCCAGCAATCCCTCTCCTGGGTATCAACCTCTAAAAGTTGAAAACATGTGTTTATAAAGATATCTGTACCCATATGTTCATTGCAGCATTATTTTTTAAAAGACTTTACTTATTTTTAGAGATAGGGGAAGGGAGGGAGAAAGAAAGGGAAACATCAGTGTGTGGTTGCCTCTTGCACACCCCCTACTGGGGACCTGGCCCACAACCTAGGCTTGTACCCCGACTGGGATTTGAAACAGATTCTTCAGTTCCCAGGCCAGCGCTCAGTCCACTGAGCCACACCAGCCAGGGCATTGTGGCATTATTCATGGTGGCCAAGACATGGAAACAACCAAAGTACCCTCCAGTATGATGACTGGATAAAGAAGATGTAGAACATATCTACAATTGATTTCTACTCAGCCAGAAGAAGAAAGGAAATATTGCCATTTGCGACAACATGGGTGGATCATTAGAGTATTATAATAGGTGAATAAACCAGAAAAGGATAAAAATCATATGATTTCACTCATATGTGGGATGTCAAATTGAAAGCGACAAATGGACAAACAAAGAAAAATAACTCATAGACCTGGACAACAGTGTGGTGGTTCCCAGAGAGTATGGTGGGACGAGGTGAAGAGGGCCAAGAAGGTCACATACATGGTGACAGAGGAGACTGGATGTTGGCTGGGGAACACACAGTGCACTGTGCAGATGGTGCATTATAGAATTATACTCTTGAAACTTGCATAATCTTATCAACCAATGTCCAAAAGAATTTAGTTCAAGAAAACATTTAGCCCATTTCAAATGAGAGAGAGGGGCTGCTACTAGGAGAAGAATATCATTTTTTTTGACAACTAAACAGACATCTTTTTTCTAGCTCTTTGTACCTTTTGGTCTAATGTGAAGCTTCTCTTTTACGGGTACTCAACAAACATTTATTGAATTAAATTTAGAGAGAGAACGTTGAGTCCTCAGAGGAAGAGAACAACCTGCTGACATTGCCTGAAACAGTTTTTCCTCGTTTGGAAGAAGAGGCATGAAGAAGGATGTCATGGAAAATAAGGGATTTTGCTGTTCTAACATTTCTCTTTACCCCAGCAAGATGCTCTGCCTTCCTCAAGTCACCAAAAGGATTACACTGATCTGATGTTCTATTGATAACTTCCTTTTTTTAGAGCATTTACTCAGAATTTATGGAAATAGGGAACAATTAAAAAGGAAAGGAGAGGTGCAGACGGATTTCTCAAGGAGCATTGCAAAGATCCCAGCTCCTTGGCCAGTGACTCGGCTCTGGTAGCACAGAGTGCAGTCTGTTGCCGGGCTCCAGAGCAGAGACATTTGTCCTCATGCTAAGGAGCTGCCACCCTTGCTGCAGCTCATTTTGTCCCGCAGCCTTTCTCCCTGGCCATCACTGTCGCCCCCCTAGGCGGTGCTCTGCCAGCTCACTGATGTCTGAGGACTGCAGGAATAAGGTCATTAGCTCTCCTCCAGTTTAGTCTTTCCTGTCATTCACAATAGAAGAACCTCGACTCTGTGCCCTTCGTCAAGCAGAGGCATTTATCACCCAGATGAATTGCCCCAGAGAGTGGTTTATTTTAAACATTTCAGTGATTCTGCATAGTTACTTAATCCCGGTTTGTGCTCCCATTCTTCACTAATCCTCGCGTTCCGAAGGAAGGCAAGCGCGCTGGGAGGATGTGTGTGTGCCGGTAGGAGTCTGACCCTCACCATTCGCTCCAGGGTTGATATTAATGAGAAGTGGCACCTCGCTTCAAATGCAGCATTTCTTTCGTGAGATTATTTCTTGGACAACTCAGTCTCTCCGACACTTCCCTGCTGCTTCCACCAGGACATTAAAAAAAATTAGCTTAAGGAAAATAATGGACGACCGTTTCTCTTTCTGTCTCAGCCTCACTCTCTGCGGGGTTTCCATCTCCTCTAATTCCTTCTTTACTAGGATGGGGAGTGTTGTTTTCAGACTTCAATTTCTGACTACTTTTAACAAGAATTGAAAGTTCTAATGATAGAAGTTTACTCTTTCAATTTGAGACCCACGGTCTAGGTTTTGGCCCTAAGAGGACTTTTTGCATCTACTGTGTATTTTTTTCTCCACAAAATTTGAACACGTTTAAGTTTGTCTTGTTGGCGCATCACCACATTATAAACGCTTTCACAAACCGTTTGCTGCGTGACCCTGAAAAATATTTGAAAAAAAACCAAAAGACAATTTGGAGGAGTTCCTCTGTGTGTCCTTAGAAGCTGAAATTCAAATAAACTGGGAAAAAAATCCCAATTAACTTTTATATTTGAATACAGAGGGAGAGGGAGGTAATATACTTTAAAAAAAGCCTTAGTATTTATTTTCAATGAAAAAAAGGTTACAAATCTGAGGGAACCACAGTTTCAACATGATAGAAATAGGAGGCTTTTCTTTACTTTCTGAGACTATGTCCAATGAAGTTACTGAACTGAATTGAACCTAGTGAGACATTGTTCCACTTAAAAGGCTTTTCACTAAAACGTGCAGTTTTCAAATACGAGAGGAACTACGGCTCAGCCACATTTGCACAACGTATTTGAAATGAGGTTGGCCAGGGGTTTGCCACCAAAATGTAATGTTTCTTTTCTAAAGACAGAACTCAAGATAAAGCGTAGCCTGGGCTACGAGGGCCGAGATACTGAAAAACGTTGTTTCATAAATTATTTAAAGATACTATGCTCTCCTTTGATTTTCAGTACAATTCAACAGTAGTATGAATTTCACTAACAGCTGAGAGGGAGGAATACTAATAATTAAATTATTAATGTGTTGTTCAATGCCAGGCACTTAATGGTAGGTAGGTCTAGATCTGTTCATTATACTTTAAATGAGAAAGGTCAGTGATTAAAAAGATATTTACTATGATACCATCACACTGCCTGTTCTTGGTCTTCCAGCTCTGTGATCCTGATTTGAAGAGCTTTGAAAGAGTAACTTTCTTCTGGCCATGAATATTTATTGAACTGAGTTACACTCATTTGGATTTTCAGTGAGTTGGAGTTTTATCATTTGCAATAGATAGCTCTTAAATATGATAAATGGTTTCTAAACACATTCGACATTAACAAGATTATCTTTAAAAAGGTCCCCCCCCCCCCAAATGGTGAGGCTATTAATCTATGTCAAAGCATGGATCCCAAACCATCAGGATTAACACTGCCTAGAAACTTGTTGGAAATGTGAATTCTTGGGCTCCATCCCAGATTGAATGAATAGAAACTTAGGGTGTGCGGCACAGGGTCTTCAACATTTGTGTTGTAACTATCCCTCCAGGTGTTTAAATGCTAATGTTTAATAACCACTGGTCTAATAAAAGCTAGAAGGCTTCTGAAATAAAGTGCTCTTGTGTGTTTCTTTGGGTACAAATTTAGCTTTGGATTACAATGGACCATTCCTTTAGGCATTTGCAATTCACACATGTGAGCAAGACAACCATGGCAGAGAATGAACTTGGATTTACTAGTGGTAAGAGTGGAGCAAAAAGCAATTTATTCCCTCTTTCAGTTGTAGAATAATCTGTACCTAGCAGCCTTATGAAGAAATTCCGATTTAGTAGATATGGGGTAAGGCCTAGTTAGCTACCCGTTTAGCAAATACTCCCAGAGGTAAGAAACTGCCGCAGGGGGAAGTCACATCAGTGCATTTAGCGTCTCAGATGGCTAAGAGTTGAACCGGACAGAACAGATTGCAGAAATAAGAACATTGAAAGAAGGTCCATTTGGAGGCTTATTGCAAAGTTTTTGCTTGGTGGCTGTTTTTTGTCCCTGAAGGCTGAATCCATTAATAATCACAAAATACACATTATTTGGTTTAGGATTTGTCATCCAGAACTATGCATCTAGCTTTAGTTGATCACTTCTTTTCTTCAGAGTACCCTGAATATCTCATTAAGAGGGAATTCAGTTTGTTGTTCTTACTTCAACAAGGTGGTAGGAAAAACAGTGAAAAGACACAGGTATGGAAAAAAGCAAATGTGATTGAGGGGTTATGCACATGGTCCCCCAAGGAATGACTGTTCACAGTACTTTGAAGTCACTCAATACACGTCATATTAGGTTTTGCTGTGGACTAATGACCTTCTGGTGAGGTGTGAAGTACCATGGAGAGTCGAAGAGGCTGAGAACTAAGCACCCAAAGGCCTGAATTCTTGTTCCGGCTCTGCTCTTAACACATATGCCATTGACCTGGTGAGTCCCTTGGCTCTGAGTCCTCCAGTTTCTTCTTAAGGATAGTCATGTTATGAGCATCAGATAGAATGTCTGTTTATCTATCTATCTATCTATCTATCTATCTATCTATCTATCATCTATCTCTATCCCTTACCATAATACTGAGAATAATAATATGGCTAATAGTGAAGATTTGTTTTTAGCTTGAAAGAGTAAAAAACTACATAGTTGATTTCAAATTAAGTTTTTAAATTGTGAATATTTAAGTTATAATTGTCTTAATTCAGCAAAGAGACTTAGATAGGTATAAGAACTCTTGTTAAGCCCGGGCTGGCGATGCTCAGTGGATTGAGTGTGGGCCTGCGAACCAGAGTATTGCGGTTCGATTCCCAGTCAGGGCACATGCCTGGGTTGCAGGCCAGTTCCCAGCAGGGGATGCATGAAAGGCAACCACACATTGATGTTTCTCTCCCTCTCTCCTTTCCTTCCCCTCTAAAAATAAATAAATAAAATATTAAAAAAAAAAAAGAACTCTTGTTAAAAGGGTTCCATTAAGCAACTTGCAACGAAACATGTGAATACAGTGGACAATTATTGAATATGACTGGTTACCTGGTCCTGTGTGAAGTGAGGGGGTGAGACTAGCCAACTTCTTGGAGACTGTAGGCATTAATAAGTAAAGGATATTTTAACTTTCCCTAGAGGAACTGTGAAGTAGCAGGCTGGTGTATTATAGATAGGGCAACCGTATAATTTCCTGTCCAAACTAGGACATTTTTAAGAATAAAATGGGGCACTACCATATTTGCTGTGTATAATGTGCACTTTGTTGTCCAAATTTTTGAGGGAAAAATGAAGATGCTCATTCTACACGGGGATAAGGATTACATGATGACTCCATGCATAATGCGCACAAAATGTGGGTGTGCATTGTACATGGCAAAACTGTGGTATTAAGAATTACAGAGGACAAAGCAGGAATGTCGCTGGTAAACCAGGACCTATTTCACTTAGTTATAAACAGCCCTCCCCAAGGTGGGTAAAAGGTCAGAACAAAATCACCTACAATAAGATTATGAAATGTAGCCGGCCTTGCTGTGCTGAGGTGGGAAACATCGCTACGGGACTGAGCATGTGGGGAGAGTGGCAGATGGCGGAAACCTTGGGAAGCTATTTTGGGGTGAGCTGTAGGGGGCAACCTCAGGCAGGAAGGATAGAAGAAATGCCCCCAGGTTTCTCTGAAGTACCACGTGCCTCAGCTGTTTTCTGCTGAGAAGCTACAGTACCAGACACACCAGCCTGCACGTCAAATGGAGAGATGAGTGACTGTGAATAAAAGCTTCAGGCCAATGTCAAGTCTACCAAATAGAGCTGCAAACAGCTCCCAGTTCTGCAAGCAAAGGCTACGGACATAAATCAAAGAGCAATCTTCCAATGTCCGCAGTGTGGGGAAGACTGGCCACTTGTCACGCTTCAGTGTTCTCGCCACGGTTTCACACATGGACAGTAATTACAGTCTGCAGTGTCATCTGAGAGTTATGGCGGCAACGGGAGAGCTTGTCAATGAGCTGAATGGAGAAGATTATGTGCACTCATGTCTGAAGTACAATTTACCTCTCACCATTTATATCTACGCCCAGAATCATAGGGAACCAGTTAAAAAAACTTTCCCTTGGAGGTCTTCCTTCTCAAGAGGTACATAAAATGTCTTATTTCCATGCCTTACTTTCTTATCTCCGTCACCTGTCTATGAAAGCTTATTGCAGCCTTCCTAAACAATTTGCCAGGGATAAACCAAGGTTTACAATAATCACATATTATTATTAGAATGGTTTAAAATTCCAAATAACTTAACTTGGTAGCATTTGGAGACCCGAAGAACTGTTCATTGCTGGGAAAGATTCTGTAACACTTTAGATGGGAAGTCAAAAGCTGCAGGTATGTCAACGTCTCACCATTAATTCTGTTCTGGTCATCAGGTGTGCGAAGTCCTGCGCAAGAAATGTCATCCAGTAGTGGGTGTGGCCTTCCATGACTGGACCGTGGGCTTCATAATCAAAGCGTCATTGGCTCCTTTGATAGGTCTGAGATAAACATTAATAGTGCTGGTCTTTCCAACAAAATATTCATTTTTGCCATCCTTATGGAGAGAGTTATAAAAGGCTTAAACATGTTTTTCATGTGAGGGCAAGAATCACAAGATAGCTACTTATATGCTCTTTATTTACTTTTTGGCTGTTTTTGTGTACAAAATAAAACATATAATTGCCCCTAAAAAAGTGCTGTCAAGTGGTGGCATTGGTTTTATGTTTTGCAAGAACATGAACAGAATGGGACTAACATTCTCCTTCATTGACTATAAACCCATTTTTAATATGTTTTGCATTTATTATATAAAGTTATATGTTATCAATTTGTAAAATATTCCTGCAACTTGCACTAGTCACTGAGGCCTCTGTATACTGAATACATTTAAAAACAATCATGTGATCATATTAATATTTTTAACTAACTAAAGTAGACATAGATGCCAGTACATCGTTATTGCCATGGTACTAATCCAGCCTTGGAACAGAATATAAATCCCACAATTAGCCCACAACTGCTATCAGCACAGACATTTCTCAGGAAACACATAAAAAGAATTTTAACGATGAACTGTTTTCTAACTTCTGACAGACCATTTCTTCTTTTGGGGAAGTAGCATTTTCTGAAGCCAGATTAACTTTATATCTTTCCTCCCATTCCAATAAAAGGGTTGGTCAGTCCTGTACTGTTCAAGACTGAAACACATTATTTCTAGGAAAGAGAATCTTTCTGAAAACTGTTCAGTCCTCTTTGCCAAATAAATATACCAATACATGGAATTTTCTACTTTTCAGAATGGCGATAGTGGTAATTCAAGTAAGCAGAGCCCCGACCTTTGGTGGCATGGGGAATTTCTCCTGAAATGTGCTTATTGGCAGTGCCTTGCTCTTCAGCTTATGGGTAGGTAGATTCTTTTGGTCTCATTTTGTTCTATTGGGATGGTCCCCATTTGCAAACATTGAACAATTTCTTGGCAGAGGGCAGTTGGAAGTTTTAATGTCGGCTTTGATTATCTTATGCTCCTCTCCAGTTGTTTCCTTAATTTTAATGTTATTTTACATCCTTTGACTCTGAGATTAAATCCAAGAGATAGCATCTGAAATTAGGACACCACTTTTTGTTGATCCTGGGGGTTACAATAAAATGGACAGTACCCAGACTTTTTCCAAGGACGGTGCCAAACATGCTGTGGCTAGCTTCCAGTGACGAGAGCATTCTCTAACATACGGCCGTCCGGGGTGCAGAGCCCAAGGCTGGCTCTTGGGTGGAAGTGTAAATAGCAGTCAACTGTTTAATGACATAATGTGGATTTTTATAGGCTCATCTAATTCTAAGACTGGATTGCTCTCTGAACACTTGCGATAAAGTTTTACCCCGTCTCTGGAACTGCACAACACACAGGTTAATTTCGTACTATTGATTTTCTCTACTATGCATCTTGAAAAGTTCAAGATCTCTTGACTGACTCAAAAAAAAAAAAAAAGCCCCCACAACTGTGACTTTAAAGAGAAGAGTTCTTCAAAAGAATGCTTGAAAAATCAGTAACGATAGCAAAATAGCTATTCTCCAACTACTAGCAGGGCAGTTCAACTGGACATTTTGATTAGATTTTAAGGAGAGGACAAAACCATGAATATTTACAGGAAGAGTTCCCATCTGTTAAAGTTTCTGAACATGAAGGCATTCCCAGGGAGGCGTGGTATTTCATCTAAGGACCGAAAACCGCAGGTTCAGTCAGAGTAACAATCAGAACCGCCTTGGGCCTCGGAGTAAGGCAACACGAAACAGGAGAAAGAGCTCGGAGTGGGGTGAGAGACCCACCTACCCTGCGAGGAGAAAGGACCACCCTCTCTGGGCTTTTGTTACTCATCTGGAAAAACAGCTCTAGAATTCAGTGCCTCCACATGCAAGATAATGTACACATTTTTATGAACAAGAAAACCAAAGTCAAAGAAAACAATGAAAGTAAAATAAAAATCTCTACCTGAAAACACTTGAGAAATGTATAATAAACATGATTTTTGCCTCTAAAGAGCCACCTTGATCCCTATACATTCCTCATTTCCATTAAAAAAATCTCATTTCCATTATTGTTAAAAAGCAAAATAAAAATTATTTTAAGATGAAATGTCCCATTTAGTGTTTTCAGTCATTTCTTTCTTTCCCCCTGAAATATTGCCCCATTTACAGAAAATGGTGTCAGATGCACTATTGATGGAAATTTCTCCTGCACACTTCCAAGTAAAACAAAAACAGCATTAGTATCAATGCTATAGAACAAAAAAGTCTAAAACCGTACAAACAAAACACTTCCATGTCCCAAGGGCTGATCAAACAGAACCGAAGTGAACTAAGACATTTTCACACCCTGCTTGGAGTGTAGATTTATTTGTTTGGGTTTAAGAGTCTCCTTAAATAAATTGCATCAACCTCACTCCATTTCCTTCCTTAATAAAAATTATAACTGGACAAACATCAGACTTTTAAAATTCTAGAAATAAGAGAAAAGTAAAAATAGCTTCCCTAAGGAAATCCCTCTCCTAAAGTCTTACATGGTTTTGCTGCTTCCGGGAAATCTTTTTCTTTGGAGTAACTTGGAAGCATGGGGTTCTGCTTCTTGTTTTTAAACTGGATTCACACCAGGGCACTGAATTAGAACTTCAGCTGATTGATGGATCATGACCTCTTATAAACAATAACTTACTTCTGCTCTAGAAGGAGAATGGCCAATGCGAGAGTAGAAACACTGGAAGTTCATTCCACGATGTAATTTAAGTCTTATATTATATAGCACACCTTCATTGAAAAACAAAATGAAAAGAAACAAGAAAACAGAATGGTGTGAGCACTCTAAAATCATCTGCAGCACTTTTAAGGGTTAAACCTGCTTCACCCATTCTTAGTTGGAGAATGGCACCAAAGAGTACAGCTCACCCCTTCAGCGTGGCTAGTCCTACACCGGCGGTATCTTTAGGTTGTCAGAGCAGTCATGCACGCTATTTCCACCCCCCTCCCACCCAAATGACAGGATCCATTCATAGCTACTCACTACTGCAGGATTTGACCTGAGAAATGCTAGGATTTAATAACTCAGCAGTTGTTCTGAAAAGTCCCTAAATAATCCTCGCCCTTGGCCAGCAAGGGAACTGCCAGTCTCAAGTGCTCAGAAGCAGCTGGTGAGGTTCTCAGCCAAGTTTTTCCGATGCAGGAAGAGCTCTGGGACAACCCACTTGGATGTGGCATTTACAAAACTTGAAACCAGGCTTCCTAGATCTTGGAAAAGTTATTCCTGACTCCTTGGACCCAGATGCTGGCGAAAATTCAGCTTTTAGAATCTGTAGGTAACCACTCTTGTTTCCTTCTTTCTTTCTAGGAGCTGGCATGGTGGTTAAATTTTTCTAAAACAGTCATATTGATATGTTCAAAAATCCACTGCTGAGTCTCAGACAGAGGGTCACATCTGGCCATGAAAATCTTCTTCTCTGCAGGCTTGCAATCCATGCAGCTGCCACTCACAGGGTGGAACAGTGTTCTGTCCTGGAGAGATCAGAAAGAAACGACTGACATAATACCTGCTGAACGGTCAGAACCCAAAATACACAGAGGAAGCGAAATGTTCCTGTTTATACTTCAGTCTATCCCCACAGTGTGAAAAACAGACTGTGTCCCAAAGCAAACAATAGCATGCTGAGTTGCCACATGGAACACGGTTTCCTGGGATCCATCGGTACTAGGTAGGGCCTCCAAACAGGTTCAATCAGAAGCATTCATTCATTTACTGATATCTTTTTTAAAAAAAGAAATCCATCATTTCCTACTCTGTGGTAGGCCTTTTGCTTTTGTCCTTGGGTTTTGAAGATGCAAGCATGTAAAGTTGCTTTTCAAGTAGTTAACAATATGTAATAATAGAGTTATTGGGGAGAGGCAATATACAAAAATGATCATTTTTGTCTAAAACAACAGCAGCACACACATACACTCAGAAGAGTCGTAATTTTTCTTACCCTTGTTCTGAGCCTCTAACCAGAAAGAGAAATACAAAAGAAACAGGAAGTAAATCAGCAAGGTGCTCGGTTGCCCTAATTGGAAGATGAATATGGGGCAAGGGGTAAGTGAGTGACACGCAGGCAATATTTCAATATGTAGCCTCAATTTACTAGCACTTGAACTTCAGTCTCTTCTCAATCTCTTTATTGCCATTCCTGCGGTGCAATTCTCATTGTTTTCTGTAAAGTGGAGGAGGCAATGTCCACTGCTTTTAAGAAAAGGTCGCTAAGTACAAGACAAAGATAACAGCTCTGTGAATGAGAGGCACTACAGGAGTACATGTGGGGAGCAAGCTCCCTATCTGAATAGGTTTTATTAACACACACCCCTTTTTTATTGTGCAAACTGGAAAGAGAAAGTTAATGCCAAGAGAAAAAGACCCTTTCTTAACTAGTTATAAAACGCTGTCTCTTACAATGTCTATGCTAAAAAAGAAAAGTGTCAATAACATGTAAAAACTTCCCCAAGTTACTGCTTAAATTTTAGGATCACATAATGCTTAATTATTTAGCTTAGGAAATGTTTATGGGTTCTGATTATTTTCTTTAACTGGGGAATATTAGACTTGCAATGCTTTTAGAATTTAGGAGTTTTTCAGGTGCCTTGTGTAAACACTTCTGGATTGCTACTGTATGTTAAGACTCCACTAGCTAATATTTAATGTCCTTTTAGGGCCCCGGATGTTTGCATGGTTATGCACTATGGGAAGGAAGGAAGAAGAAAAGAAAATAGGCAGCTGCCAGCAATTTAGTTTTCACATTTCTATTTTCAGTGTAAACAGAGCTATGCCTAAGACAAAGGCTCACTCTTCTGTTCTCTAACTTTCCCTGAGTTTATTGTGGATTTTACTTTCCTTACACAAAGAGGGATCCTGAGGCCTCCTTCCCACTTTCTTCTCCCAACCTGCTTCGCTAGCTGACTGGCTGCCCTTTGACTCTAGAAGTTCTGAGGAGCTCTCTCCTACTCTGGACAGAAGGAGCAGATTCTGGCATGAAGGAGAGGGCCCTGCAGCTCACCCCACACCCCGCCCTCTTGGGGTCTGTTCTTGCTATCACAGATCCCTCTGTCTGGCAGCCACCTGGAACCTTGGGCAGCGGCCTCCTTTACCTTGTTGCTTTCGTCCTTGCCAGCATCTCTCGTGCTCTGTCTCCTACCAGGTTAGCTGCGTGGGCCTCATGTATCTAGATGAGTTTTGCGTAGAGCATTCTTAAGCTGCTAAAATTCCTGAAAATTAGTTCTATGGACCTGCTAAATTCCAGTACACTCAGTTCCATGTATAAGTACTTCTTTCCTCCCTTAGCTATCTGTATTCCTCCCTATTGATACCTTTATCAATAGCCGAAGTGGGGACCTCCATATGTTTGCAGTTTCCCCCTTGAGCACATGTTTCCGGGAAAGTTTAGACAGTGAGAAAAGGAGTAGAACCTGTTTCTGTTCTCTTCCCTTCACCAGTTTGTGTACCTCAGCGTGAAAGCACAAGCTGAACCAGATTTTCTGAACATTTTATTTTTTCCAACCCTATTTTCGGAGCCATAAGGTGATCATATTTTTGCAAATCTCAAATTGGAACATGTGCTCTGACAAATACAGGTGTACATTTGGGGGCCAATGAGGCAGGATATGCAAATTCAGCACTACCCTGAAAAGTCCAGAATGTGTTTGCTCTTGCTGGACTTTATGTTCACATTAAAGTGGAAAAGTTGAATTTCCTAAATCTATCTATGCCTGAGAAGCTTTATCAGTAAAGTGAGGGGGTGGATAAGATCAATCTCTAAGGTCTCTCCCAGCCATAAAATTGAATGATATACATTTCATTCCCAAGTTCACTCATGACAGAGACAAATGACGGAACATCAAACAAGAGACTATCAACATAAGCAGTGGACCAACAGATTGATTGCTCTCTGGTTGTAGGCTGAGTTCTGCTCACCCTAGTCTTTGCAGTAACCAGTTCATCCTAGAGGTGACACTTCTGGAAACATCTTCGGCCGTGTCCAGAGCATGCGTTTTCCACTTTTGACCTTGGAGGTTACATAATTGGCATCTTTATGTTTTTATTCAGCTAAGCTTTTCAATGATCAAATGTTTTTACTGATGCTTTTCCTGGCTGGAATTAAGTCAACGAATTGAGTGATCATTGGTGAATATGGTCTCTTGCTCTGTGACAGCTCCTTACCCTTGGTGTCCTCAGTCATGACAAGACTTGACTGTAACAGAACTGAACCCAGTTTTTTCTTTGGAATAGACTTCTCAGTGCTTTGGCAAGTTGTCCATAGCAATCCTCCTTAAAGGGCTCTTTTCACTGATTGTTCTTTGTTTAGTCCTGAGAGAAGGCATAGCATGTGCTCTGGCTGTTCAAAATGTAATTGCAACAAACTGCCTCTCCTGTACTCCTCCCACCTTCCCTGACTGCTTCCTCTCTTGTTTTTGTTTGCTTTTGTTTTTGTCTAAGAAATTAGAAATCCTTTAGCAGGACATGAAAAAGTTCCAGGTTTATAGACCTACCCTTCAAGGTCAAATCAGGTCAAGCGAAGTGCCTGGGTGCTGGCCAACCAGTCCACGTTGTGAAAGGTGTGGGTGGGATTTTTCAGGTAGCTCCTTTGAAAGGGGTGCCTCTTCCACACAGGCCTGTGATTTGATTGGTTTCTGTGTTATACTTTGTGGTGTTTGCAAGCCAGCATTAAATTTTGTGAGACTCTATACTTTTGTAGGGTCTACACTCCGAAAGAATGAGCACAATGTAGAAAACATTCCACCCTGTGTTTAGAGTCATAAAACAGCAAACACCACAGATGCAAAGATGATAAAACAGGTGGGCGAGTTCCTGATATATGGGAAGATGATTCTGGAAGGACAACTCCACCCTGTGGATGGGGAGGCAACCTGGTGCCGGGGAAAGGGCTGGACCTTGTTTCACAGGGAATTTGGGTCAAATTCCAGTCGTGCCCCATACTGTTGTGTGACCTCAAACGGTTACTTAATTCTCTGAGCCTCAGCTTCCTCATCTGTAAAATACAGGCATAATATTGCTTCACAAATTTGTTGAGAGGATAAGAGTTAACACATGTAAAATCACTGGCGCCGTGTCCTACATAGAGTAGATAACTCAGTAATAGTGGTTCTACTCCCCACTTCTCTGAACTTATTTCTAGTCAGGGAGCATGTCCCAATTCTAAAAAATCAGAGCGCACTCAGCACCTGGTCTGAGACTAGCCATTCAGGACCAAACTGATTTTTCTGAAATCCTGGCAAAATAGAATTTGCAGCCCTGGCTGGTGTAGCTCAGTGGATTGACCTGAGAACAAAGTGGTGCAAAGGCCCTGGTGCAAAGGCCCTGAGGTAGGCCCTGAGAACAGGCGCGGGCCTGTGAACCACACGATCGCAGTTCGATTCCCAGTCAGGGCACATGCCTGGGTTGCAGGGCAGTTCCCAGCAGGGGACTCACGAGAGGCAACCATACATTGATATTTCTCTCCTTCTCTCCTTCCCTTCCCCTCTAAAGATAATAAATAAAATCTTTAAAAAATATCATTGATAGCTATTTAAAAAATAAAAAAAATAGAATTTGCAAAAATTAGTACCTGCCTCTACCTGCTATCCAGGTGGATAAACCAGTGCCTTCTGTGTTAAGTGAAAGGGCGTATTGAGCAAAAGTCATTGATGGCTCCAGAACAAGCTCTTCTGCGTAATTTGATCAGTTTGTATATGATCTATGGATTTAAGCCATTTCCTTGAAATACAACATTATTCAGGTCAGTTGAGTTGCCTCTTATTTTCTGATATGTATTGGGAGATAGACATAGAAAGGTAACATAAGATGTGTTTCCCCTGACCCAAGACGTTGGGGAAACCAATAGGTAAACAAGAAATGTTTGAAGTAAAAAAAAAAATCAATACAAGGGGGAACTGGAATGGATTAAGATATTTCAGACATAGGGAAGAACATGTGAAAAGAGAAATGTAAAATAACATGTATATGTATGCATTCAATTTATTCAACAAAAATTTATTAAGTGCCTATTATTTCTCAGGCACTGTATTAGGTAGTTAGAATATATCGATGAACTTAATAAGACAAAATAATTCCCTGCTTTCTGGAACTTACATGTTAGAGAAAGGGATATGGGGTGGGGTGGTAGGGCAGTGAGGCACTGACAATAAATGATGAGCAGAATAGGTAAAATGTACAACCAGTATGCAAATTTAAATAGGGTGGCAAGGGTAAACCTCATCGAGAAGGTAACATCTGGGTAATCTTGAAGAAGGTGAAAAAATTAGCCATGCAAATATCTGGGGGAAGAGGGTTCCAGACACAGGGAGCAGCCAGTGCAAATGTTCTAAACAAGAATACAGAGGCCCGGCAGGTGTAGCTCAGTAGACTGAGCACCAGCCTGTGAACCAAAAGGTCACCAGTTCGATTCCCAGTCAGGGTACATGCCTGCGTTGCAGGCTGTCTCCAGTTGGTAGCATGGGAGAGGCAACTGATCTATGTATCTCTCACACGTTGCTCTTTCTCTCCCTCGTTTTTCTCCCTTCCCCTCTTGCTAAAAGTAAATAAATAAAATTTTTAAAAAGAGAGAGAATGCACAGTGATAGGTTAGAGAAACAGCAAGAAGGCCAGAGTGCCAAAAACTTGCTGGGCGTCTGCAAGTCACTTGGTGTCGCTGGAACACAAGGAGCAAGTTGGAGAGTCCCAGACAGTGATATCACAAAGAGAATCATGAGGAGACTGGGGTACAAGACTAAGGCTTGGTTTTTCATGCAAGTGTATGTAGGGGGTAGGCAGTGGTCACTGGAGGATTTAAAACAGTAGAGCCAGAGGATGTATATTTTGGGTGGGTGGTGCTAGTGGTGGAGAGAAGCATGGAGCAGGAAGGAAGGCTTTGGACTATACCCAAGAGAATAGCAGGTGGCTCCTGCAATCATCTGTATTTAAGCTTAGGCAAAAGCAAAAGCAAGGGAGGATGAATTGGAGGCGATCCAAGAAATGATGTGAGAAATATTTGAGAAGCAGTATATAGGGCTGTCTGATTAATGGGATACGGGGGTGGAGGGAAGGTGGAGGGAAGACGTGGATGATTAGAGGAAAAGCAGTGTTGAGGTAAGAAATGCAGAAAAAGGAACAGGATTGGGCTAGCGACAACAATGATTTCTGTTTGAGCTACAGGGAGTAGGACACTTTCGGAAACATCCAGGTTTAGATGCTCAGTGAGCAGCTGGACATAGACTAGACCCCAGGATAGCTCCTTAGTGTAAAGGGGGTAGAACTGAACTGCTCTGTCCTATTGACTATTCACTTTCATGTACCGTACGTGAAAAGGTAAGGCTTTTGTGAGAGAGGACTCCTTATAACCAATGCCTTTTGTCTCTAACACAAATGTGGGAGAATGAAGGTTTGGAATTATGAGACTAGTTTGAATCCTGGCTTTGTCTCTGACTATCACCTTTGGTGGTCACTTAGTCTGTGAGGGATTTAGGTTTTCTATCTGCAGAATAAATGGGGTGAGAGGAGGAAAGTGGGATGAGATAAGGGATAAAAGTATGTGCCCTCCCACCCCCTAGGGCTGTGGTAAAGGCCAGGGTAGATGTATGAATATCCTGTGAGTTCTGGAAGAGATACAAATTAAGTAGATTTTGTCTGCCTATTTGTACTGTTGGCATCCGGGAGAATGCAAATAACTCCCTGACAGACATAACAAGGAGAAGGCAGTCTTATTATATATTTTTCCCCATTTTTTATTTGACAGGTAGAATTCTCCACAGGAGGAGAAAACTGGCCTTGCCTCAATGGCTAATTTGGCCAGTCATAGTTAATGCTTCTTTTTTTTTTTTTACAAGTTTTATTTTTGTAGCTTCTATTTTTTTAAATTTTATTTTATTTATTTATTTTTAGAGAGGGGAAGGTAAGGAGAGAGAGAGAAATATCAATGTGTGGTTGCCTCTCACGTGGCTCCCACTGGGGACCTGGCCCACAACCCAGGCATGTACCCTGACTGGGAATTGAACCAGCAACCCTTTTGTTTGCAGCCCTTGCTCAATCCACTGAGCTACACCAGGCAGGGCAGCTCTTAATGTCTCGACAGAACTCTGTGGTGTGTGCCCTGAGGCAGTGCCAGCTGCGGTGGACCTCCTCTGTTCTTCTCACAGGCTCTTCTGGGATATAGGCAAGTGGTCTGCATGAGTGCATCCTCAATTCTCTTCAGAGGAGCCAGAATCATTTAAAAAATCCCGATGTTATAATCCTGCCTTTCAGACCATTCAGAGACTACCTGGTTTCTTAGCTAAATTTTTAACGTGGTCTACAAGGTCTTCTATGGCCCTGCCTCTGGCCAGATGTCTGTCCTTGTAGTTCAATTTTTCCCTCACACTCATAACTAGATTCTCTTTGACCTTCCAAGAAAACTGAAATGTTGCCTACCTCAGGGCCTTTGCACAAACCGATCTTTTTTTCTAACACTTCTTCACTTTCTAATTCCTACTCATCTTTTAAGTCTCCCCTGAAACATTTGTCTGAGAAGCCTTGCTTGCCTCTCTGACCTGCCTGAGTAGAGCCTGGTGTCTTGTGTTCTCATATTGTCCTGTGCACTTACTATATCTGGTTATTTCGGTCTGCTTCCCCACTAGACTGAAAGTCCCCAGGGTAGAGAAAGCCCAATTGTTCTATAGCTCATTTCCATCTGTCCATAGCTCTTGATCTCTCCTCAGTAAATTTTCCGGGAGTCATGTGAACACCATAGTAGCTGCTATTTACCGAATATGTATCTGTGTCTGGCAGTGCTAAATGTTCCACACAGGTTTTCTCATTGTTATCTGCCTAAGCTGCCAAGCAATCCGAAGGAATAGTGAATGTGGCCAAATGGGAGCTAGGCTCATTTATTCATCCAACAAATACTGATTAAGTACCTCCTATGTGCCAAGCAGTGTTTTAGGTTTTTCATGAAAAGAAAGCAGAGAAAAATCCCTGGTCTCATGGAACTTGCATTCTGATATTTAGTGAAGAAACATGACTAATCAACCCATCTTTCTGTATATGTAAATTTGGAGAGCTAAAATCAAATCAGAAGATAACTTGTTGAGCACATTGAGTAGTATAGCTAACATTAATTGATCTCTTATTAAGTACCATGTCCTAGGTTTATTTCAATTTCGTATAATCATTACAATAATCTTCTAAGGTAGGAACTATTATTTCCATTTTTAAATGAGGAATAAACACATAGTAATATCCCAAGATCCCAGAGTTAGTACCCACAGTAAAGCCAGAGGTCAAATCTCAGGTCGCCAGGCCCCAGAGTTTGTGCTCCTAACCTCGGAGTTACTTTATTCCTCTTCTTGCCTGAGCCAACTCAGAGAAATGCTCCAACCCCATGCTTGCCCAGTGGGGAGAAATTGTTCTAATTAGCAAACTAATTTAATTTTTTTATAGTTCCAGTTATTAAGATTCTTTTGTTTGCCAATCTAGATCTTAGCAGGCATTCAATTCAAGGAGCCTTTCCCCTCACGTTAGAGGCTGCGCTGGTCTGCGATGAAGCTTTTTCTTCTCCCAGGGACCAGAGAAGAGCAGCTGATCATGCTAGGTGAAATGGTAACTGGTAGGGATATTGGCTAAGTTACCCAGAGGTGGCAAAAATTAAAAGGTCATGATGTGACTTCAGCTAGGTTAGACATACAGATGAAAATAATGGGGAGATTGTGTGATTGATTGAAAAGGGAGCTTCAGTGCCAGGATGAAAACATTCCCCTCCTGGGAGTCATCCTCCTCCTTCTTTGACAAGGCAGTTGAATCATCAATTTGAATTGGAAATCATAATTTCGTAGGGTGTTATGACTGAAGCCTCCTACTGCAAATACAGGTATGATGCAGACAGCGTGCATAGGGTTTTCAACGAGGTGTTTGAAAAGTCCATCTTTGTTTTCTTGTGGTCAAGCTAGAGAAATGTGGGCTCTAAGATATTGCTATTAGGTGAATTTGTATCTGGTCGAGTAACTTCTTCCAAACAATGCTCATGAATGGATCAACGTCACCTCTATTATACAGGAGAGGGCTCAGTTTCCGGGCCTTGTGCTTTGAGATCAACAGCTTATAGTAGATCACGGCCTAAATGCACACTGTGATCGAGACCAAACTAGTTTGCTTGCTCATAAGTTGCAAAAAGACTCAAAATCCAGGTTGGGATAAATCTGGTGAGGTAGAATTTAATAGAAGCAAACGAATAACTACACAAGTACGAAGGATGAACTATACAGGTATGATACCGCAGAGATGTGTCTGTGTTGCAAAACATGAGAAAAGACTGTGGGTTACTGTAATACTGAAAGCTCATTAAGAAGCTGAGTATATAAAGTTCAGGCAGAAAATCAACCAACTCAAGCTAAGTGAGGAGAAATATACTGCTCATAACCCAAGGGTACGATAAGCTGTTGACAGAGGGCACTAGAAACTTTTTCTATTTTGGGGGAGGATTAAAACACACCTAGAATACTGTGTTCTGTTTTGAGTATCATCACTCTCGAGGGCTATCTGGAGTACGTTAGGACTGAGTGCCCAGGAGGTTAACTGAAGTAGAACCCAATGAAGTCATAAAGAGCAGTGGCAAGGAACTGGGTCATTTAATCAGAAGTAAAGAGTAAGGATCAGGTAAGTGTTGCTCAAATATTTGGGAGCTGCCTTCAGCAAGATGGATTAAATTTAATCTGTGTGGTCACCAAGGGCAGGAATAAGCTTTCTAATTCTCGTGACTATCTGGGAACGGTGGGCTGGCCTCAGAGAGCGTGGCGGCCTCAGTCCAGGGCTTTGCAGTAAGGCTTCGTGTATCAATACCAAAGTTGAGTTATATGCCTTTTAATTAAACTCTTTGTATACGTTTTCCTTGTTTTTTCATCCAGAATCAATAGCTAACCAGAGTGATTTAAAAATAACAACCTTGCGGCCTTCCATCTGGTATCTCTGTTGACCAGCAGGATTCTATGGGCAAAGAGGCCAAAGTCTTGGCATATATCACAAGCTACAATAAATAGTCAAATGCAGATACATGCCAAAAATTGCACCCCCTCACTTTTTAAGCCAAGTGACTGGCAGTGTTATCAACTTAGCCTGAAAGGTACATTTTTATCGGTGTGTCCTGTTTGATGTTATTTTTACACTCTTTTTATGGAAGTTAAATGATAAGAACACCCCAGTTAACAATGAAGAAAAATAATTTAAATCTTTCAGTTTGGGTCTTTGGAGACACTGTGTTCGTGGTTCTAAGACAAAGAGATGTGTTAAGTTTTATCCAGCACAGCTTGGGGTTCATAAAGGAGAGAATTATTTCATTAATTGAATCCAGTGGTTCTTAAAGCTATTTAAAGAATACTTATTTAGGAACTTCTGCACATTAGATATTATGCAGGCCATATAGAAATGCAAGAGAAAGTTTCCATCCTTAAGTAGTTAACTGACTGGGCAGGATACGATGTCACAGGTACACAGAAAGGAACAAAATGGTATAGTTTCCCAGCAGAAGGGCCAACTCCACCCAAGAGCAAGGTAAAGAAAGTAGGGGGAAATTAGAGCTAAAAAATGATTCGCCATCTGACGCTCATTCAAACACATTAGGAGCTTTCCCAACATACCAGAACCCAGGTCTCAGTGCCTTAACAGATGCACTTTTGCACATCTTGATCCCTGGTGCTTCATATTGTTTGATACTTATTCTTTTTCTTCCTTAACCTTTTCTTGGCCCTTTCATTTCCATATAAAGTTCAGAGTCAGTTGGTCAATTTCCACAAATAAACCTACGAGATTTTATTAGTTTTGCATGAAATTTATGCACCCATGTGTGAACTGACATCTTCACAATGACGTCTTGTTGTCCTCAATAGACTGCTCTGTCAAAGATAATGAAATATATATTTTAAATTGTTAAAAATTAAAAAAAATTCTCTTAGTGATTGTTTCTGGTTTTCTGTGCAAAGGTCTTGCATGTGTATTGTGAGATTTATTCCTATTTGTCACTTCTCATGGTGATCAAATGGAATCATTTTTGAATTTCATTTTCTATTTTTTTTGTTGCCAGTATATAGACAACTGATTTTCTTTACCTTATTGACAGGACTATGCTAAAATGAACTTATTAATAATTTAAATGTATAACTTTTTGGATTTTTTATATACCTAATATGTCAACTGTGATTAGAGTGTTTAATTTCTTCACTTCCAACTCATACATTTTAATTGCTTGATTTTGCCTGATTGCTCTAGGTAGGCTATCCTGTGCAATGATAAATAAAGCTGATGATAGCAGGCATCTCATTTTATCCCCAAACTCTGGAGGACAACTTTAACCTTCCACCACTAAGAGTGATACCTGTTGTGGGGTTTTGGATGTATCTCTGATTAGATTGTGGTTAGTTTATCGCTATCAGTTTACTTTCTGTTTGGCTAAGACTATTGAGTCAGATGGTAAAAACTTGAGGACTCAAAAACAGACCCATGGATATAAGGCCACTTGGCTTATGAGAAAGATGCTGCTTCTGTAGAGTGGGAAAAAGAGGGTCTTTTAATAAGTGGCGATTGATCAAATAAATATGAATATGAAAAAAAGAATAAATCTCCTCCTTACTTTGTACATGGAGAAATATTTCATGAAATTATATACCAGAAAGTACTAGAAGATTAAACAATGAAGCTGCCGAAGACAGCTTAGAAGTCTATCTCCAAGGCTTTGGTGTGGGCAGAGATTTCCTAAACAGGACACAAAAAAACATTAACTGTGAAGAACGGCTCTTCATCAAGATACTCCACAGGAAAGAAAAGGGAAGACATTGATCAGAATGAGATGTTTACAATACATACATCTAACACAGAACTTGTATGTATGTGTATATGTGTCTATCTATCATCCCAAAAATATGTAAAAGAACCAATGTTACAAAGGACTTCCCATCAGACTGTCAGCAGATTTCTCAAAAGAGACCTTACAGGCAAGAAGGGGCTGGAAAGAAGTATTCCAAGCCATGAAATCCAAAGACCTACATCCAAGATTGCTTTATCCAGCAAAGCTTTCATTTAGAATGGAAGGCCAGATAAAGTGCTTCTCAGATAAGATCAAATTCAAGGAGTTCATCATCACCAAGCCCTCATTATATGAAATGTTAAAGGGACTTATCTAAGAAAAAGAAGATGAAAAATATGAACAGTGAAAGGGCAGCAAACACACAGTTATTAACAACCACACCTAAAACAAAAGCAAACCAAGAGGACAGCTAGATCAGGAGCAGAACCATAGAAATGAAGAACACATGGAGGAGAAGGTACAGAAAATAGCATAGATGGTAGATAGAAAATAGACAGGGGGGAAGGGCAAGAATAGTGGGGGAAATGTAGAAACTAAAGAACTTGTGACACATGGTCGTAAACTAAAGGGGGGATGGTGGGGAAGGGGGTGTGCAGGGTGGAGGGGAATGAAGGGGGGAATAGAACAACTGTAATGGCATAATCAATAAAATATATATTTAAAAAAACAATCAGTAGGCTCACATTGTTCACAAAGATGACATCCAAAGCAGCTGACAAACACGTGAGGCCACACCACAATCACGGAATGAAACAGGGACTGAAGTAGACATTGACGCGGCCAAGTGCTGGCGAGGACTGTGGACCAGTTGGGTTCTCAGGGAGCATCTGCGCACCTCTTCAAGCCCCACTGTTTTTCCAGTGCACACTGGCCCACCTTCCGGGAGTTGGCCACCATCTCTGCTTCCCTCGGGGCTCTCTCTGATTTTGAGAATAGCTCTCTCTGTGACAGCAGGAGCCCCGAGGCATCAGAGAATAAACTCCCCTACCCCCAGGATTAATCCTAACCACGAATGGTGTGGAGTGGTGTATAAATGCCCCAATCCCCTTGTTCTCAATGTGTCTGCCACACCCTTTCCCGAGACCTTCAGCACGCTTGAGCCCGGCTGCCGACCGTGAGGCTTCCCAGACAGTACATTATTTTTGGATAGCCTACTTTTTATTGACTACCATAACGTTTCCATGTTACTTCCCCACTTCCTACCAAGATTTTGGGGGGGCCATCTCCAAAATAAGCCACTTGTACTCAAATTCTCATTTTAGGGTATAAATCTGGGGAAACTCAATTAAAAAATGTTCACTTAAAAAGAAAGAGACCTGGGTGATGGGTGATAACTCTGAATTTCCAGGGGGTATTACAAGAGTTGATATTACTTAGGATGGGTTGTTGTAGTGATACGGTGTATTAGGATATACCTCACTGCTACGTTCAATGCAAAAAGTGCCTTTGCCAAATACACAGACATAAATTTGATCATGTCATCAGAAACTGTGTTGGAAATTTCCTGTGGTTTATCTCTCTTAATTATCCTCCCTATTATCGTTGATGAGGAAGTTGAAAATCATAAATGCAAAGTAACCTTTTTGAAATCACATTACTGTTTCAGGGTGAATCAGGATGTGTTAGGAGGCCTGATCGGCAAGTCTTAAGTTTACCAGATTGTGAAGGGTCAGGATGAGAAGCGAGAGTGAAGGTTCTGTATTTTGTATTCAATGGCAAACCAGGTGGAGTTGTGAAACACAAGAACGCAAGGACCAGATGTTTTAGAAATTCCCTCTGACTTCAGGATGGAGGGAGGTCAGAGGGGAAAGGACAGGAGGCTGGGTGACCCTTTAGGGAGCTATTGCAATAACCCAGGGCTAAGACTCCAAGGGCAGCAGCTAGGGCAGGGCCCGTAGAAATCACAAAGAGAGGATGGATTTTTCGGCCATCAGCCAGGGGAGGGGATTGACAAGTTTACTGACCAATTAGATGTAGGGCGGGGCGGGGGGCGCGGAGAAGAGGGAAGACAGTTTCTTGTTTCAGATGTTGGTTGATGATTTAAATATTTTTACTGAGGTCACTTCAACAATTCCTTGTTCTTGTAACAGGGGTCCCCCTGGTGGTAAGAGAAAACCGAGAATGGGATTTCTTATCCCGGGTACCTGCTTGCATGGCATACAATTGTGCAACCGAACCTGGTTCCAAGACCCTAGTACAGGAATCCCCTGCCTGTTTTGTGTGTGGCAGCAAAGGCTCACATCTAAAGAGAACTGAAAGCTGGGGGGGGAGGCGGGGGAGGGGAGGAGCGAAGGTGGTTAAAACGTATACACTCCCAGCTATGAGATGAATAAGTTCTGGGGATGTAACGTACCGCAGGGTGATTATAGTTAACAATGCTGTATTGTATACTTGAAAGTTGCCGAGACAGTAGGTCCTAAAACTTCTCATCACAAGAAAAACAAATTCATAACTATGTGAAGTTATGGATGTGTTAACTCAACTTACTGTGGTAATCATTTTGCGATATATACATATATCAAATTGTTATGTTGTATACCTTAGAGGCATACAATGTTTGGGGGGAAAATCTTCCTGAACTAACAACTGAGAGCTGATGGCTGCAAATGGGTCAGAAAGTGAGGCCTGTCAACAACCTGCACCCACGTAAACAGGGTAGCTTCGGGCCGAGAAATCTCCATGTAGCCCAGGATGGGGCCGGCTGCTACGTGGTGCCGAATCCAACAGACACTGGGAACTCACTCATTATTGACCTGATTTCTTAAGAGTATGTCAGGGGAAAGTGTAGAGACGTTAAAGCCCGATACACCTGCCTCTGAATGTTGGCCCTGCCACAAATCTGCTGGTATGTTTCTTCCTCTCTGAATTATACCTGACGGTACCTGGGTGGTTGTGAGGTTTGAAGGAACTTGTGCAAAGCACCAGCCCTGTGCCTCCTTAACGGCTGGAGGTAATGATTCCCTTAGGAGCTCAGGAGTGACCCACTGAGGTCCTTGGGGCGAGTAGTAGGGTCTTTGGGATCCTGATTATTCATGACTCTGCTAACAAAAAGGGGCAACTCCAAAGCTGACTCAAAATACTGCTAACATGTCTGAAGCTCCCAGGGCCCAGTAGTGAATCTAAACACACAAGGCAGAATCCCAGAGACCTCTCTCTTTGTGGTTTCTCCCTTAATGCTGCGGGAATAGTCTTTGAAATAGACAAGAAGGTTTTTCTAAAACAGGTACATTGGAATAGGCCTCAGTCATCCACTAAGATGAGATATTTCAGAAAATTTCTATTTTGAGACTGTGGCATGTTTCTGATTATGTATAAATACCTTGCTTGTTATATAAGTACATGGTGAGTATAACTTTTTGCTAAGCAATGCAAAGCAAATAGCCACAAGAAGATCTGAGAAAAAAGCCACAGCGTAATTGCACCTAGTGGTCCCCTTTCACAGGTCCCTGAGGACCCTGGGAAGGTTTAAGTGTTACAGCTGTAAGTTACCTCTTGAAATCACCACAGCCACATTCATCTCCTCAGGAGCTCTGTGTGCATAGGTATTAGTTGGTCTTAGCCATCCTTAAGCTTTTGTAAGCTCTCTAATGGAAACAACTGCATTTTCTGGGTTTAACTGCATAGTATTGAGCATACTGTCTCTCGTGCTATAAATGTGCAGTCATGAGCAGCAGGTTATTAATTAGGGACCACCAGCATAGTAGGCAAAGGGTGAATCAGGTATTTCACTGATGTACCCAGAAAGTGACTTCTCAAAGGTCAGACTTAAACAAACAAACAAACAAAGGACAACAAACAACAAAAAAATCAAAACAAAACAAAAACATTCTTTTCAGACCACACATAGTCTGGGTCATAGTGAACAGTAAAGGGTTTGATAAGATTAATTATTTATGATGTACTTCATAAGGAAAACAGTGAAGTTCCCTATTGTAGTAATTCCCCCATGCTATGTCCGATGCCATATTCTTATTAGCTCTTTTGATTTTAAATTGTTTTGTAGAAAGATATAACACCTGGCATTTGATATTTTTACTGCACACGTGCCCATAATCTGCCAGATAATATGGTGGTATAATGTGAGTGTAGCTTTGGGCACCAGAGAGTTTATTATGTGAGGGAATAGGTATCAACACCAGTGGCGGCTCTGTGTGGATTCTCTGCAGAGTTTTCTCATTTACTTTCTGTCATTTTAGGGGAGGCTGATGATACCTCAGCCACAGGACAGCCCAAGCTCCTGGTCAAAGCGGTGGGTATGGCATTTTTCCTATAGTCTGGGGTAAGGCTGGATTATGTCGGAGTGTGACAGGCAGACAGAGGACAGGCTGCTTCCGCCTGGCTCTGCAGGCTGCCCACAGTTGCACGAACTTGAGGGGCAGGAAGCCACTTCTGAAGTGTTTGCTACCTGGGACGTGAGTCCTGCTTTAAAAACTAAAGAATTAAAGAAAATTGTACAGTATTCATAATAAGGATATTTTAAAATAAAAATTTAATCGATCCTTATTTTTATCACGTCAATAAAATGTGATATTTGTTTTTAAACTATTTTTCCTATCATTAAATGTTAATTATATCATTCTTTAAATTTTTACATTCTCCAAATAAGTTCTCCTTTGTGATACTTAGGCAGGATTTTGGCCAAATTACAAATAGTTCACTTTTTCTATAAGGGTTTCAACAATTATATCTACATAAGTGTATAATTATTTATGTAAATGTACTTCTCTTAACTGAGACAGTTCCAAAGCATATGAGTCTCACCTATATAATACATGAATAGCCCTGGCTGGTGTGGCTCAGTGAATTGAGCACAGGCCTGCAAACCACACGATCGAGGTTTGATTCCCAGTCAGGGCACATGCCTGGGTTGCAGGCCAGTTCCCAGCAGGGGACTCACGAGAGGCAACCATACATTGAGACCTCTCTCCTTCTCTCCTTCCCTTCCCTCTAAAGATAAATAAATAAAATCTGAAAAAAAATAAATGAATAGATTTGTTAATCTCTCTCTGTGCATGTGAGAGAAAGAGAGCGAGAGAATTGGGGTTCCTAAAAAGTACACATGTATTCATGTGGTCATTGGGTTTGTGGTCCCTCCATTTGAGAGTTGTCTGGGTTGTGACTTGTCCCTTCCCTGTAGCCCTAGTGTTCTGGTTCAAAGCCATTTTTCTGTCCAACTGGCTGTGATAGGTGTATGCATAACAAGCAAAGCCAAGAGCACATCACTTCCTACACACTCTATCTTTCCCCTGACCCCCAAGTGTGTGAGCCAAATATGTATGCCCATGTCCAGGTAACAATTTCCATCACACAGTGTGTTTTAAATGAAGACTTTGAGTTAGCAAGCCGTTAGCCTGGCCCTTGGAGAACGCCTGCCGTGAGCTGACTCTTACCTTCCGGTGTCCCCAGAGCTGGTTCCCCTTCATGCCATGACAGTCATAGAGAGTGACTGGGCTGTGGTGTGAGATGGCATCAAAGCAGAACTTCCGGGTGTGCAGCGGCTCCCCAGGTCGGATATCTTCTCTCCATCCAAAAGTAAAGAGCTACCAAAGCGACGATAGCAGAAAAGCTGCAGTGAGTTTAATTTGGAGAGATTCGAGAACAAGGGGAGCAATTTAGATTTTATGACTTACAGAGAAAAACTGTCTCGTGATAACAGAGCTGAGGAGAAAAGCACGTATCACAAAGTGCTGTAGCAGTGAGAGCTGCACCTTTGGGTGCCAAAAATGCAAACGAGGAGTTTCCAGGTAGGTACTAGAAATACCAGGGCACTGTATGAAGACAGGGAAGAAGGAGGTAGAAGAACTCTTTGATGAAGTTCTTTACATTCTTCATTTTGATAAAATGCTACTGGGTAAAATGCTACACAGTTAGCCTAAATGAGTAGATCAATTGAAAAAAGACCAGAAGTACAGTTGAGCTGTGTTGAAGCTAGCAACTTAAAAAGTTTGATTTAAATGAAAGCTAAGCTTGATGAAGTAAAGAATAGGCAAATAATTTCTTTGGGTTGACATTCTGAACTGTACCTCACAGTACGAAGTATAGTTCACGCACACACTTGCACACACTTCCCTTCCCCAAACTGAAACAAGTTTCATGAACTTATATTTATCCTTATTGCATTTAATAGACTCTGATAGTCCATCTGACCTCATCTTATTCTAGTCTATTCTACCCTATTCAACCCATTCTATTATTTTTTTTAAAAAATGCTGTTTATGATGTACTACATTAATTATACAATGTATTAAATTTCACCCCCGCCCCCACATTCTTGTAGGGACAGGGTTTTTTCTTGAGTTTGACCTGGACAATTGCTAGAGGGGTGCAGTAGAAAAAAGTCTTAAAGTGGGAAAATAGACTAGATGAGACATGGTTAATTCCAATTTTGAGTTCATTAAGGTTATATGAATCTTACTGTAGGACTTAAGGCAGGCCCAGTTCTATAAAGCCAAACTGGGAATTGCAAAGCGAAGAGGTGTCCAGGGGCCCCTGCTGATATACAAACAGGCACAAGCAACAGGGCCCTCAGTATATTTCAGTTTTTAAGTCCTACCCAGGGAAGAAAATGTAGAGAATCTGGCAAAATTCCAGGGATGACTAACAGAAACAGTTCAATGGTGGGGAAACTGCAGAAAACCTGAAAGAACTGGGTAAGCGGCCTGAAGAAAATCAGAAAAAAATTCTCTAAATCCAACATATGGAAGCTGGAAGCAGATTGAGTAAATGGCAAGTGGCTATAACTGTTTCCCCAAAGACAGGACAGAAGAGAATGTTTTGAATAGAAGGACAAAGGATTTTTAGGTTAGGCACTCAAAATTGATTCCCAAAGAGGAGCTGTGTGGTCTTTTTTCCTTGAGCATCTTTGTTTATTTGTTTAAATATGATTATGGACTGAGGCAATTTTAGATTCATTCAAATTTGCGCAGGAGAATGACTTCTCAAGGACAGATGTCTACTCAGTGCTTCCGATTTTGATCACTGCCCTCAACGCAGGACTCCGAGCTCCTGTCATCCTGTAACTCTATCTTACCCACATTCCTCTTTTACCTGTCTCTTCAACAGAGGTGTTGTCCAGGGCTCTCCTTGGACCCTCCACCCTTGCACCTTTTCTGGTTGGTCTTAAATATTCTCAGTGGCTCAACTCCTGACAATGTGCTAATAACTCATCATCTGTATTACATCTGACTCCACGTAGGATTTTCCAACTGCATGTCCCATGGACATCTCAGGTTCAACACATCCTAAATTTAATTGATTTTCTTCCCTTTTTAGCCTGTTTATACTCTTCTATTGTGTTTTAGCTGGTGGTCATATCATTCAACTTGTCAACCTGAGAGTCTTTCATCTTTAACCCTTTTGTCTCCCTTCCCCTCTTCATCTAATCTATTTCCAAGTCTGGTCATTTTTGTCTTCTAAATATTGCTGAAAATATCTCCTCCTTTCTATCTCCACTGCCATTGCTCTCTACCTTTCTTGTCTGGACTACTGAAATGACCTCCTAAACAGTTTCATTCATACCTTCCTTTTTAAATTCCTTCTTGTCCTTAGCCTCGGTAGCCTCCAGAGAATTCTGTTTGAAATGTCTATTTGGCCTTGCCACCTCTCAACCCAAAATCCCATGATAATTTTATATAAGCCTTAGAGAATAAAGTTTAATTCTTTACATTTTAAACATGTTCATTTTAAAGAATTGAACTGTAAAGTTCTGTTCTTTACATTTTTAACATGTAAAGAACTCTCCACAATCTGGTTTTGCCATTTTTCCCCGGCTGCATCTCTTCCCTTTGGTCTGTGTTCCAGCCACAAGAAAATATGTACAGTCCCTTGCACTAATCGGGCTATATTTTCCCTTCTGTGGCTTTGTTCAGGGCATTCCCTCTGGTTGGAAGGCCAACTTTCACTAGCCACCCTAGTGAAGGCTCATTGGTTTTATGACATTCAGTTCAGCTGTCCACTTATCCAAGCAGCCTTCCTCTTTGAACCCCTCACTTCTCGCCACCGCTTGCTTTTACTTCATCACGTCTGCCCACTTGTGTATCTGTTCATCTCACTAAACAGTGAGCTCTTTAATGGCAGGAAACATACCTTCTTTTATCTTTGCATTCCCAGCAATCTGAACAACTCATGACACATAATAAATGTTCAATACAATTTCTACCAAATAAATAAAAACTTGCACTTGTTATATCAATAGAGAGTGTATTGGGATAGCTATCAAAATGCATGACTTGATCCTTTTTCGTCCCTCAGAAAAATTTCTTCTGTTTGTGTCTAATCACAACAATATCAACCCCACATTTCAACTATAATGATTCTAGGCTCAGTTACCTATTATTTCCTGGCCTATAAGCACGCCATTGGCATTGATTAGATCTTTATTTCACTTAAATATCAAGGTTCCTTGTTACTGTAACAAGCAGACCAAACAGTGCAGGAACCAGTGGTCTTTACTGGTTTACCTAGTTCCCTCTCTGTTGCTGTCTCCTGTCTTTTTGCTTATCCCCTGTTTCGTTTTTTATACACTAAGTCTTCACTTAACATCATCAAAAACAACTTTCCCATAGGCTAACTGATTAAGAAAGAGTTCCCATGGCAACTCATCAACATTATAGTCAAACCATGTTGAACAAAACAACGTGATTTGAGGACCTGCTGTCCCCTTAGAAGGCCAGAGACAAAAGGGACTGTAGTCCTCTCCCAGCACATTCTCATACATAGGGGAAAATTGGTCCTGCAAAGGTCAAATGGTTTTATAGACAGTTTTTCTTGTTTGTTACTTGTCTTACACTTAATAAATTGATCTATTAGGTTCAAAAGAATACCTGTGTGAGGGCGGACTTATGCAGATTTGTCTCGGGCAAATTTATTCATGTACTGTCACAATTATATACCAGGGATTCCTCAGGTGACTTTTATTTCTAGCTTCTAGGTCTGTTATTATAGATTTGTGGACTGATTGTTAGCTTGTGGTCTTCTTCAGTGTTTTATGTATTATTGCTTTTCTTATTACCTGGTGATTACCTTCTTGCATCCCATGTGATATATCTTCAGATTATACCAATTGTTTTACTCTGCTGCTTCTACCATTAGCTAATTTTTTCTCTTATGCTTTTGAAATGCATGCAATTGCCATTTATCTTGTCCTAATGGCCATGTCAAACTGATCAGGCATTGAGCGTTTCATTCATTAAGGCACACTTTTCTGTGTGCACTCTTGTCACGGCAGAAACAAGCAGACATTATGAAAGCATTGTCACTGCTCACATTGGGTGGTGTTTTTGTGACATTCACAGTTTGTCTTCTACCCTTGGGCTGTTCCTTACACACAGAAGAATTATTTCCTGGAAAATAACTCCTGATTCTTTGTCAACCTCCAATCCTTCAATTTTAGAGCAAATCAACATGAATTTCTCTACTTTCTTTTTTTTAATTGATATTTTTAAATATAGATTCAGAATGATACATAACTCATGTCTTTGCTTTAATGTTGATTTGGTATGTGTAATGTCTGTGTTGTTTTACATGAATAAGCCCACTAGACTCAGTACTGCAAATAGTAGGCTCATTATTGTAATCTTGTTACCTGATTTGGGAGGATTAAACCTATTTCTCTCTCTGTGGGTGGTGTGACTTAGATCCAGTGTTGCGTGGTTGGCAGCCACCTGGGATCTGCAGCGTGCTCTGTCCCGAGAGGGAGACTATGTCCCAGAATCCATCCTTTTACCACATGCGGGTACCTGCTTCCTCCCCTGTTACTGCATCTCCTTTCCAGGTCTTTGCAAAGGGGCATTTCTCTGCTACCTCAGCAGGCCCAAGGCCCGCTCCGCTCCCCTGCAGTCAGCGCTTCCTCCCCGGAAGCTGTTACAGCCTGCTGCCTGGAGCCACAGGGCCCCTCTGCTCCTCCCCCCCAGCCCCTCCCCTCCACTTTCTCCTGGGGGATTCATGCTAGAATGGCAGTGGGGAGTGTCCTTTCCCGACCTATGGTCTTATTTCGGTCTCATTTGAGTTTTCTTTTTTGGTCTGTAGAAGAAATGGAAAGCCAGCACACGAGGCCGCAGTGGTATCAAACGGCTGAACAGAGGGCCCTGAAAAATGAACCACAGACGTTTGCTTCCTTCAGAGAAGCCATATTAGTCATCACTGGTGCTCTGCAACAGAAGCAACTTTCTCACCTATCGACACTTGAATCAAAAAAACAAAATTAGTGAACAAGCAGAACAGAAACAGACTCGTAGATACAGAGAACAGTTTGATGGTGGCCAGAGAGGAGTGGGGTTGGGGGATGGGTGAGAAAGGTGACGGGATTAAGAAGTACAAATTGGTTGTCACAGAACAGCCATGGGGATGTAAAGTGTAGCACAGGGAATATAGTCAATAGTATTCTGATAACTGTGTATGGTGTCGGCGGGGTGTGAGATTTATCAGGAAGATCACTGAGTTAGGTACACGATGTCTAACCACACAACACTGGATGTGCCCGCCTGGTCTGGTACGTCAACTATAATTGAAAAATAAAAAATGGTTAATGGAAAGAATTAAAACCGAAAAGAACACTTCGGCACTGCTGAAACTGGTAGTTTCTCTCCCTTTGAACTTGATGTATTTCCCCTGCAATGAATTCACTCAGCAGTTTTCTAAGGTCTAGGTAAGACTAGGGACTGTGCGCTCAGATGGGAGCGTTCCTCTCTCATGAACCTTTCGGCAGTCAGTTACCCTTCATCTAGTTGTTCGGACTTGTGTGTGTCTGTGTTGAAGGGTAAAGTTCGAACTCATCTTCACTGTTTGGACACAGGGGTAATAAATATTTTTTTCCTCAACTAAAGAAGAAAAAGAAAAGTGCTTCAATAGACTCTTCTTTAGTTCCCCTGTGACTATTGTATGCATTTATTTGTTTGTTTTATGTGTGCCATTAAAAAAGGATTATTTTAATTCTCATAAGTGTCCCTTTTGCGTTCTATGAATGCATTTGAGTTAAATTTTGACTACTATAAATTTCCTGTCCTGATACACTTCTTTTCTCATTCAGGAATTGAAGTCTAAATATAAGCGAATGAAACCTAATTCTTATGAGTTATTGAGTAATATTGAATAAAGCTTACAGTTAATTACTGGAAAACAAAGCAGCTTGTAAGGTTTTCACATCCAAGTCAATATAGTGTGATACATATTTCAAATATGATTTATTTTTCACCTCCTGTAAACCTTGTTCAATCTTCCTGGAGCTCCGTTTGCAGCCTCTAGAGACTACAAATCTTTTTACAGAGATTTATTAACTGGTCGCCTCAGCTTCTCTTATGTCTGCTTGTCTAGTGCTTCCCTCTGCTGACTATTTCTTGAATTACATGCCAGAGACGTTTACAGTTTTGTCTGAGGGGTGAGGAGAATGAAACACTTTTAAATGTGTATGCCACAGAGTTGGTTTTATATATATTTATTGTCAGGAATTAAATAAAATCTGAAGCCCAGGTCATATGTTATTCTAGAACATTCCAGGGGATGGAAATATTAATCCTGATTCGGGCATTCAAGTGTGCATACCTCGCATCAACCAGGTGCCTAGGTGTGTTTCCTGGTTGGGCTGAATAGAGATGGTAGAGAGAGAGGGATTAGCCTTTCAGACAAAGATTTCCTATTGGCACGCTCCTTTTTCTTTTCTCTTTTTAAAACATAACCTTTTCCTCTAAAGATGTCAGTCTTCCTGACATGCCTCTGAAGCCTTCCCTCTTGCTCTCAGGCTGAAGTCAGAAATGCATCTTGGAGGTACCAGGCCAACACTATATCTCACATCCCTGGAAGCACCCCTGTGGTGCTCGTAGAAAGAGACAGAAAAAGGAGAAGGCAAATCAGCTTTTACTGACATTTCATCCCTATCAGTGAGTCCTGGAGCTGCGGTCTTCTTTCAAGCCCGTCTGACAGGTGTCCACGTGCTGCAGGACGTGGTTGAGGGAATGATGAATCAACTGTGTTTGGTACGTGGCAGCTGCCTTGGGCCTGAGAGAGAGTGCTAATTTGGTATTGTCATGATGCTCTCCAGGGAGAGGAACTGTGAGAAGGCAAAGGGGAAAGTATATTTACTCTGTACCTACCATAGGTGTGAGAAGCTGTTATATCTTAGACATGATTTATTCTCATAATCACCCTGTTTGTGAGACGGGTTCCTGTCTCTACTCAAAGATGGAGGAGTGATGGCCTTGAAAGATTTAATAACTTCACAAGGATACACAGGTCAAACTGGTTGACATCCAGGTTGGCCTGGTGGCAAGGCTGTTCTGGAACATCATGACCTTGTGGGACGCGTACAAGGACCAGATTACAGGCTACGGCGCGGGGGGGGGGCGGGGCATTGTTGGTTCAGTGATTGACTGCATTAGTTCTTGACTGTGCTGTGCACTTGGTCCACCGATGCTTTCCTGAGTGATGCTGCTCTGCACTGTTGTGCGGGCTAGAGGAGGGGCAGGAGGGGTCATGGGGTCAACAACTGCATGGTTGGGGTGCCACCATGCTGAATCGCAGCACCCCTGAGCACTCTGCGAGATCCTGGGCTGGACAGGGTGGGTCTTTACTAGTATAACCGTGATAGACACTGGAGGGAGATGGCAAACAGGGCACAACACCACACAACAAATCACTGGAAATTGCTTGCCTACTATTTTGGTTTTCATAAGAGAGGTAGTATAGACGATTCCAGGAAAGAGAATGCACGGGGAAGACATACTATCCTGAACTTGGACTATATTCTTTTGCAGAGGGAGAGAGGGGGGCAACCTCGGGGGAAGGGGCTTTAACTGTACCTGTACATTGTATTGTTTTAAAGAATATAGAAATGACTACAGATACTTGTTAAACCTGCATGGGAAGTATGTAAGTGTCTACTATAACATTTTTATGGTTTCCTATTTGAAATATTTCACAATTAAAAATTAAAGCACTAGAAAGGGACAGATGTGACTCTAGCCCTGTCCTTTTTCTTTTACAGGTGACACGGGGTGAGGAGAGCCCCTTCCGAGGGCTGTTGAATTTCAAAGTGGGTCAGGTGTCACACCTCACTCCAGAAACTGAGTCGCACTGAAATGGTTTTTAAGTCAAAAGCAATAAACAGTCTTAAAGGATCCCACGAAGTTTATCTTGGGTGTTATTGCCTCAAAGTTAATCTTTCATGTGTACGTTTACAAGCCCCTTTGACAACAAGAGGCACACGCAAACTGTTCTTTCCAATATACAGCTGGAGGGGAGGCACGAGATTAAAGTCACACAAACTTATGGAATAACAAAGAGTCTTTCATTAAAACGATGAAATTTAGTTGGAAGAATTCCATAGCATTCTACATGCTTTTTACAGTTTGACAACTGTCATTCCGGGAAAGGAAACACAACCTTTCTAACGTCCTTCCTATGATTTAAAGCACATTTTCATACATTATTTCATTTGATTATCACCACTGCTCTGAGAAGGAACAGAAACAAAGAAGTGAAGCAAGATCCCATCTCGGGATAGGTCCCCACTGACCCCCCCATGCCCTGCTGCAGCCCCACCCCCAGCCCATGACTTCTGGGCGCTGACGCACCTGCTCATGCGACCACGTCCTCTCAGAACCGTCCTTGACACAGATGTCCAGCCTGAGCTCCGTGCCTGTGGCTCCGTGTTTGCTGTCCACACAGAGATTGGCTGCCACGTTTCGAATCTGGGGAGAGAAGGAACAATGGGCCTGAGGCCATTTTTTCTTTACCTCTGCTTTCTGACAATTCTGGTATAGACGCAGGAGCTGGGTTTTTGCCTGTGATTTCATGATGACTAAACGATGCCTTAAATTTATGGCAATTTATGGAGAAAGCAGGGAAATAAAAATAGCACGGTCCAGTCTCTATGTAAAAGAACAGGAGCTGGAAGGACACCAAGACTGTGGCTGACGGCGGCAGAAGAATGTCTGATTACAACATAGGGGGCGGCAGAGAGTTCCTGACTTTTCTAAAATGGGAGATTTTTCTTCTTCAGGTCGTTCTTAACGTGGGATGTAGCTTCTTGTTCAAAAGCATCTTCTACCATTTCCACCTTAACGAGGGAAGAGATCCAGAATGAGGCAGGTGATGCAGGTGAAGTGTGTGCTGAAAAAGTGAACCACTGAGCGTGATTCTGGGCAGGATATGGTGACCTTGAAATTGCAGTTTGCCCAGGACAGTCTCAGTTTATACCTAGGCCCGGCTGATATATTAAAAAATGTCACCCCAGAGGCTTGTCAAACAGCAAATACAGTACTGTTGGTACAATGCTATACTGGATAAAGATTCTCTATGTAAAGTCTGAACTTTGAAAAGTTGCAGAACTAAAAAGAGAGCAAAAATTCTTTACAATGATCATATGAACACTGATATAAGAAACCAAATTGTTAGGGGTGGGAAAAGGGTGAACTATGAAAAGTAAGAACAGTAGGCACAGCCGCAGGAAGGTTGGACACAAACATGTCCTTTCCTCAGATCTTCCTTCCTGAATATCTGGCCCATTCTCCGGTTAACATCAGAATCACACCCTGGAGCAGAGTTGAATATTGTTTCTAGTTTGTTACTTAGGCCTGCTTGTTTAGATAAGCTGAAGGATCTCAATCTTTTTTATGCCTTTAGGTAGTCCTGGATTGTACTAATCCCTTTAGGTCCAGTGAAGAATAGAAACAAGAACAGAATGGACTCCACTCTGCTGATCACTTCAGTGAAGGTTCTTTTGCCCAGAGTGTGTAGAGAGGGTAAAGAGTCTGCCCACAAGAGAAGATGCCTGATCTGGGCCTACTCTTATTGGCGTAACAGAATGAGACAGAGAAAAGGTTGCTAGGAGACACACTGGGTAACATGAAGGGGATAAATGATGCTGGGATGAGGTGGGTGGAGAGGTTTCACACTTCACTTCTTTTAGGAGTAGATGTTGGTGGGATGTCATTCGGGAGGTGGTCACTGTGGCGGGTACCAGTTTCCTTTTTTCAGGGAACTTCGCCACCATTTGGGTTCATCTTGCACTATTGGACCCTGTAACAGGGAATGTGAAATAATGTAGCACACAGGGCAACAGCTCTTAACCTAGTTTGGCCTGCAGACCTCTCTGAGAATCTGAGGAAAGCTAGGAACTGCTTGTAAAAACAAACGAACTGTAAATAAATACACACAAGCACATTTGCACTCATTTTCCTGGAAAGCACAGACTTTGAATTTGAACTCCGAATTAGGAAGAATGCTTGCCTCGAATGCCTTGCAAAGTAACTGCCCTCCTCCGTTTAGCAGCACGGGAAATCCTGAAAGACAGTGAGTGAACTTGGCCGGTGTCAAGTGCCTTCGATTCTCTCTCACTCCTTTTACTTTTTCTCTACCTTTTTCAGACAAGTACTAGGGAGGAACTGCACTACAGAATTTGGGGAGCCAACGTTAAAACGTGCCTTTTGTAAAACCAGTTGTCTTGGCGTGTGAGAGTTTCTTCAGTGAAATAGAGTCACCCAGCAGGTCAAAAGTCCGATTTTGTTGTTACTGCCTTGGGCCTGGCGAGCTCTGTGAAGCTCCTATCGGATCTACTCATCCAAGTTCAGGGTGTCTGTTTCTAAGGCCGTCTTTCAACGTGGGAGCCGCCCGACAGAGAGCTCTGGGCTGGGCTGTGTTTTCACTCTTAAACTGTGTAACTCGCAGACACTTGTCTTAGAGAACCAGACTTAGCTTACGCCAAAGACATCTCTGGGTGCTCCTCTGGGTGCTTATAGGTTTCTAGCAGTGTGGCCACAGAGATTTTGTGAACACAGATTTTGTTCTTCTTTATCACTGGAGGGGCTTTGCTCTTGGAAAAGGGGGATGTAGGGAAGAAAAGGACAAACCCAAGCTAGGGACACAGACTGGAAAATCTGCCAGATCTGCCTGTGAATTCACACCCAAACCCCTCGGAGACCTTGTTCTGTTTCTAAATGCTCTGAGCCTGGAAGGTGCTCTGGCGGGAACGGAGGAGACCCATTTTCTGAGCGTTTGCATTTTCTAAATTCTCACTCAAATGGCATCTGTGTAGACAATGGAATCAATCTCTTTGGAAACCAAATTTCAAGTTTCAAAGCCCTAATTGTCTACATCTGTGTAAATTCCAGAATGTAGTGGTGCCAGAAACGAGGTGCTGGGGGTTCAACACAGGACATAGTCTTGGATACAAAACTATTATCAGGCAATTCCCACGTGCTTCTCCCCCTTTTTCTATTTGCAGCTCCCCAGCACACATTCCTCTCCTCTCCTCTTGCTCACCAACATCACCTCCTCCTGATAAACAGCTGAATAAAATTCCGGTAGTACTGATTCTAGTACATGTTTGTTCCTTTGAAAAAAGTTTAAAAAGTGTAGACCCGACAATTTAGGAACGTTTTATACTTTTTCAACACAGGCTCCGCTGTACCTGTGGGCAAAGTTAAAACAGTTCACACGCACACACACACTCCAAATCTAGGACATGGAACTAACTGGATCTCCGTACGGCACGCTAGGTCATTTTCAGTCTTTATTTCTTTGAATTCCCGCTTCAGGGTTTAGCATCATTAAAACTGCCAAGGAATCCTGGGAGACACCAAACATGATTAGAAAGCAAGTTTAGTGCTTGACTATGAGTGGGAGGAAAGAAGGAGAAGCCTGGGGGGAAAGGAATCAGGACTTGTGACAGGATTAGGAGATAATCTCCTTTGGGGAGAGGATTAGGAAAAGGTCTGACAGAGAGTCTGGGATTTCTTAGGTATGCAAGAGAAGTCAGGCTCAGCTGAAACATATTTGCTGTTGTTTTGTCCTCCCAAACACAGGAGGTTTTCTGAACTAGGTACAAGAGAAGGGGACTGTGATATAGATGTCAAGGTGGTGCGTTGTAAATGTTCGGTAGGTAATTTAAGTGGTTGTTAGAGGGACCAGCCTCTGTTTAACAAATGGAAGAACACTGTTTGCTAATTTCCCAATAGCCTTGGGGTCTTTTTACTAAGAAGTAGTGGGTTCATGATTCATTCACCAAATATTTCGCCTAGTCACTGTGCTAGATACTGGGTATAAAGTGAAAAATAAAGAATTGGTTACCTGCTTTGTAAAAGTTTTGGTCCTGTGAGGACATTAGAGAGTGGAAGAAAGGTTTGAGACTTCCAGTATTGCTGGCTGTAAATTTCTAATGGTGCAGACGGACCAAGAGGCTTCCCTCTGTGGACTGCAGTTAACTTTGGAACGCAAACTGACATGCAGCTAGAAAGAAGAAAGATGCTAGTACAATGGGGGGACAGAATGCGTGGGGGTGGAGCAGGCCTGGGCTCAGCTCCCCAGGCACAGATGAGTTTTCCTGCAATCTAGCCGGACAGGCCTTTTCAAATCTCAGTTTATCTATGTATCCACATTTAGGACCTCAGCATTTAAGGGGTGCTTCTGAATAAAAGGCACTTTCACAGGTAAGTGCCTTTAACCGATGGCGATTCAAAGACAAAGACAAATCAGTTTCTGCTCTCAAGGAGCCCACAGTCTCGTTGGGCCACATCGCTTTGAAGGCATTTGATGAGACATTAAATTCGAAGTGAGAACCGACCATTTCTGAGCACTTGGAACACTTCACACAACTGATGACTTTGGAAGGGGCTCTGGAGGACGAACAGATTCGAATCTAGAGTGAAGTGACGGAATGACAATGTAGACTTAGGGGTGCAAAATACACGTAAATCCAGCGATTTGACAGTGTCAGGCATTTTGGGGGGAATGGCTCATACTTGGCATAGCTCAGCAGGTTTGTCAAATGAGGACAAGCATGCCTTGGTGGGTCGCTGGGGAGATGAAACTGATTCGTGCAAAGTGCTTGCACAGGGCTCGGCACTTTAGAAGTGGTCAGTAAATGTTAGCTACTATTTACTTGTTGGCTCATTTTTTCCAGTTGAATCAACCATATTGGTAATTGTGGCCATGTCACAAACAGATCACATTTCTATGACACTCTGAAACATCCCATGAAGCCCTTCAAATTAAAAAATAAAAAGACTGCTACTGAAGAAGCTGTGGCCTCAAACTCCAGACTTATTTTTCAGTCTGGATCACCTGTTAATCTCAATAATGTCATAAACAGCCACTGAAGGTCTCAGTCTGGCAGCTTGGGTGTCACGCTGGGTGTACCCATGTTCTTCCCCCTCCCCCATCAATTAGCTGACTTGGCCCTGAACATCCCAGCCCCTTCTTCTCTTTCCCCACTCTCACACAGCTTCGACACCTCCGCATGGGCTTTAAGAGAATTCTAGTAAAATATACGTATTATATTTTGTCGTGTTTCATGAGCACCCATGTTTTTGTGAATATTATACATGGGATTATTATATCCAGTATTGTATCCATGGAATGTAATCATTATACCCATGTATAATGCACATCCTTATTTTTCCCTAAACAATTTGGGCAAAGCTGTGCACATTATACACGGCAAAATATGGTAGCATGAATTTTGCCATTTTAACCATTTTTAAGAGTAAAATTCAATCACATTAAGTACACTCAAAATTCTGTGTAACTGTCACCACTACCTATTTTCAAGGTGTTTTCAGCCCTTCAAACAGCAACTCTGTAGCCATTAGGCAATAACTTCCCCAGTTTCTCTGCTCCCAGTAACCTCTATTCTGCTGACTCTATGAATTTGGCTATTCTAGATACCTCAGTAAGTGGGCCCATGCATGTGTCATGCTTATTTCACTTAACAATGTTTTAAGGTACATCCACATTGTAGTGTGTATTAGAACTTTGTTCCTTTTTAAAGCTGAGTAATATGTCATTGTATGGAATATCTCTATTTCTGTATCTACATCTATCTATCTTTACATCTATATATCAGTCACATTTGATTTTTTTATTCATTCATTGATGGACACTTTCTCCCAGCTTTATTGGGGTATTATAACCTATGTACACTTTAGGTGTACAACGTGATGATTTGACACACATAAGTATTATGAAATGGTTACCACAATCAGATCAGTTAACACCTCCAACCTGTCATATAATTACCATTTTTATGGTGATAACATTTAAGATTTACTGTCTTAACAACTTTCAAGCATTGTCAGTTATAATTACTATGCTGTACATTACACCCCTAGAATAAATTCATCTTATAGTCTGTACCCTTTGGCTAACATTCTTTTATTATTTTTAACCCCCAGTTCTGGCAAATACCATTCTATTCTTTATTTCTATGCATTCCACATTTTTAGATTCTACATATAAATGAGATCATAAAATGTTTGTCTTTCTCTGTCTGATTTGTTTCACTCAGCATAATGCTCTTAAAGTCCATCCATGTTGTCTCAAAAGGCAAATATTTTTTCTATTATATGGCTGAATAGTATTTCATTATATATATGATGTATAATTTATATAGATAAATTTGATGTGAGGATAAATATGATGATATATATAGCTTACATTAGTGTTTGATCCATATTAAATGCTCAATACATGTTAGTTTTATAGTAGGATCAGTTATGGTAGTTTGGGATGCAGTGAGAAATGAGACTGGGAGGTAGATTCCTGCCATTCTGTGAAGGACCTTAGATGTTGAGAAAAGGAATGTAGACCTTGTTTTGTTGGCAGAGGGAATTATTAGAATTACTGGGAAGAAAAACTTGTTTGAGATAGGACAGGCTGGTGTGGATGAGAAAGATGGACAAAGAGATGGGCAGTTGTAAGCATGGGCAGTAGCTCTAACTGAAAATGAGTGTCTGGAGTAGGATAATGACAGTGACAGAGCATGGCCAAAGAACATATGCATTCAAAGAAAGCCATGTATTCCAGATGCATTTTTCAGAGAGCATTTATAGGTCTTGACAACTGTGTCATGTAGATAATAAAGAAGACACGCTGGATTTGAGGTGTCTTTGTGACACCTGTAGGTAGACACCCAGAAGTCTGGATTTTGGACAAGAGGTCAGGTTGAAAAATGTAGCATACTGCCTCTCAGCTCCAAACCTATCCCTCTTTACCTTGCTTTCTGATACTCGGGATGGACCCTGCAGACATTTTTCCTGGCCAACAGCTCAGCTACAGTGTTAGATTTCAACAATAGAGGGCACTGCATCTTTTAACTAATATCTTAACTTACAAAATTCCAGCCATTTTTCTCCTGGAGTGCTATTTTATGAATATGAATCTAAGATGCTTAGATTCACCTATGAACTGCCAATAAATCTAAGATTTGCTTGAGTTCCAGTACAATCATGAAAAGCCACTTTCAACATTATCCCTGAAGCCAAGGTCAGTAGCCCCAGGCATTAAAAATAAAGCAACTTTTTAGTATACTTGAAAAACTACTCACACAACAGTGTCCAGATAAGATAATTCTTCTTTTGAGTTCAGGTCAGATCATTGAAATATGGGCAGGTTTAAAAGCTTGCCTAATAAAGAGATGTTAAGCTCTTGGGTAACATTTAAGGACCCTTAGTTAATGAAGATCTGCCGTTGAAATCATAGGGTTGATTCTGAGAAAGATGTACCTCTCTGACCCTGGACAAGATTGCGGCAAAATCCCCGAGACACATGATAATTTTTGAGCTTTTAAAGTTTTTCAGAGAAGTAGATTCTCTTGAACTTATTCTTGAGTTTAATAGCCATCCTTCTAAGGAAGGTCAGCAAATTGCCCTTATTTGCAAGTAAGGTAATTCAGGGTCTGAGTTTTTAATTGTAAATCTCATCACTGTTAAGCATAGTCAGCATATCAGAAGAGGTCCACTGATTTTTTTTCAGGGAAAAATGTGGACATGTCAAGTGACATTTCGGGATACTACACGGCCATGTGACATTTATGAGACCTTTCATGGTATAACTACCCTGAGATTTTTTCTGTGGGACTGACGTTATGAAGCCATATCATTTCCATTTAGTAAAGAACACAGTAGTGATAAAATATCTTTCCACCCTCCTTCTTCCCTCCACAAAATCAAACACACAGGAAGGAGAGATAGTGAGCTGTGAAAGTCTAGCCTTAACATTCTGAGTCACATTGACCAGCATGCCCTCTTTCTGTCCCGAAGCAAGGGAAATCCATGCAAAACGAATGGGGAAAACAAATGACTATTTCCTATGAAAAAGCAAATGCACTGCCTCTGAACCTGTGACAATAGAAATTCCACCCTGGAGTCCCACCTTACGTAAAAATAAGTGTAATAATTTCAAAGTGCTTGAATGCTCTGGTTGGCTTTTTGAACAATAATCTCACATTGACTTCTGATCTAAGCATTTTACACAATTTCTTCTTCTCCAATTCTTAACTGTGAAAGTAGTTCATCACGGCCAGACTCAATGGGTGAATAGTTCTGAGAATGAAGTGATTGGGGTCTGATGGGATTGTGATATAAATGGTAGTTGCCAAAAGCAAGAGTTATTCTTTCTGTGGGAGAGAGGGAGACTTTATGTTTCCCTGAAAATACAGCAGAACAAGACAAAAAAAAAGTGGGACAGAAGAGGTCTTAAGGAAAGTCAACATTGGTCTAGTTCTTGTGTAGTGAATCTGGGTATAAGTACAAGCTAAACAGCCAGTCCGGGCTGGTTCAAGTTACCTGACACCCTACAAACTTTGAGAGGCCAAGGGCTGTGTTCTGTGTCTGGCAGGGTCCTACAGTGTTACTTCAAGCCAGTGAGGCTTCTTGGGGAGAAGCCATGCCTTAATTAGTTCTGTAGCTCCAGCTCCCGGCATAGATGTTGGTGTATAATGTAATCGTCAGCTCGGGCTGCCACAGCAAAATGCCATTGACTGGGTGGGTGACGTAACGGAAACTTCCTTCTCACTTCTGGAGGTCAGAAGTCCACCATTGAAGTACCAACAGGTTTGGTTTCCTCTGAGGCCTCTCTCCTTGGCTTTAAGATTTCGGCCTTGTCACTGTGTCCTCACATGGCTTGTTTTCTGTGTACGCACATGCCTGATGTCTCTTCTTTTTATTAGGAAAACTCCAGTCCTGCTGGCCAAGGGCCCCATTTTTATGACGCTCTTCAATGTTACCTCCTTAGAGGCCTTCTGTCCAAGTATGGTTACATTGTTGAAAGGTTTGAGCTTCAACGCACAAATTTTGGGTTGACACAAGCCTATAATATATAATAGTCAATAATTACCTTTTAAATAAAGAAAAATGTTCACTATTTTTCTAGGTAGTTTCTCTGCTGATGAATGAGAGGGGTCACAAAAACAGCTATTTATTATTATGCTTGGAATTTATTTTAGGGCTTTACAAAGACACTTCACCAAGCACTGGATTTTTCAAATGATTCTAAGAGAATTTATTGCTCAGTCCTTTTGTGGGATATGTTGAACATCCCTTCTCTGGTACTACACACATACCAGGCCTATTTGGGAGATCGCTAGAGTCGCAAAGCCACTAGCTCACCTCATCTCCCAAACCCCTCACCCAAGTCCTGACTCACCTCCGCTTATTGCTAGGATTAGGTCATGGGCAAAGCTCCAGCAATGGCTTTGGAGCCACAAGGAGTCCTCCAGCTGAATGTGGTCCTTGTCTGCTTAATATGTTGAGCCTGGTCTTAATTTTTTTCCATTGAAGGTTGTCAGTATCATTTTCCGTAAGTGATTTTTAACTTCTTTTGGGTCACAGACTGTCTTAGAAAAATCTGATGAAATCTATGGACTCTCCAGAAAAATGTTCAAATATAAAGATGCAAAGTATTCTTGCTTTATATATCCGGTGGCCCGTAAACAGTGTTTCATGTGTTAGTTACACATGTCGCTTTTTTCCCCATCCTTCCTTCGACATGCAGACCCACACGAGTTTAGGATTTGTGCTTTGGGATACACGATGTGATACCTTCCCTATACCCATGGACATTGGTAAACAAGAAAATGGCTGTAGTTTTTGCTTAAAAAATAAAAATAAAAGCTGAGAAGTATCTATGCAAAAACAATTATCCTTTTCAACCACTGCCTCCGGTATGATTTAGGTAAAGTGTTGCATCTTCCATCATTTGTAATGCAAATCAGGGTTTCCATAGCAGTAAATAATAGTACCCAACGTTTAATGGAGAGCTTGCCCTCTGCTGTGTAAAGCTTTCCATAAATCAGTTCATTGAATCCTCACAGCAACTCTATGAGGTTCAACTCTTATATTCTTATTCTGCAGTGAGGAAACCCAGGTGTATTAGCTTTCTGTATCTGCTGTAACAAATCAGCACAAACCTGGAGGCTTGAAGCCAATGAAAGGTATTTCCTTCACAGTTTTGGAGGCCAGAGTCCAAAATCAGGGTGTTGGCTAGGCTGCGCTCCCTTTGAAGACTCCGAGGGAAATTCCATTCTGTGCTTCTTTCAGCTTCTCCTTAGCTAGCGGTCAGTCACTCCAGTCTCTGCCTCAGTCTTCACGTGGCCTTCTCCTCTTCTCTTTGCATTTCTTCTGTGTCTCTTACGAGGAATCTTATCACAGGACTTAGGGTCCACCTAGATAGTTCAGGATGATCTCATTTTGAAGCTATTAACTCCATCAGCAAAGACCCCCCCCCCGCCTTTTTTTTCAAATGAAGTAATTTCCACAGGCTCTGGAAATTATGATGTGGATAAATCTTTTTGCTGGCCATCATTCAACTTGCTACCCGAGGCATAGTCAGGTTATAGTACATCAGTGGTGAATCTGGGATTCTGACTCTTATGCTGGGGCCTTAAGACCCTGTAAAAACCTCACACTTGATAACTGTTGACTTCAGAACCTCTTCTGGGATTACTCTCGGTCAGAGGGAGAATGGTACCATGTGCTAACTGGCCACTTGCTGAGAGAGCTGGGCCGTTACGTATCCGTCCTAGTTCTAGAGGAACTATGAAACTGACTCATGCAAAAAAATAGAGAGTCTGAAGCCAGGACAATAGAGCCAAATATCGCTTCAGGCACAGAGTGTCANGGTGAATCTGGGATTCTGACTCTTATGCTGGGGCCTTAAGACCCTGTAAAAACCTCACACTTGATAACTGTTGACTTCAGAACCTCTTCTGGGATTACTCTCTGTCAGAGGGAGAATGGTACCATGTGCTAACTGGCCACTTGCTGAGAGAGCTGGGCCGTTACGTATCCGTCCTAGTTCTAGAGGAACTATGAAACTGACTCATGCAAAGAAATAGAGAGTCTGAAGCCAGGACAATAGAGCCAAATATTGCTTCAGGCACAGAGTGCCAAGATCTAGTGCCCCTCCTTGCTTTCTCCGGTAAGGTGCTCCATGGGAATCAAGCCAGGGGGCAGAAGAGAAAGGACTTGGGAGAGTCTCAGAAGCCTGCTAGGCTGCAGCTGGGACCTGCTTGGGCAGAAGGGCAGTGTTCCTGTGGAAATATTTGGCAAAAGTATCGTGCATATTGAAAGAAGTTAAAGAACATAAATAAATGGAAGCAAAGACATCCTGTGTTCATATATTGGAAGACAATCTTGTTAAGATAGTAATACTACCTAAAGCAATCTGTAGTTCATCCTTATCAAAATCTCAATAATATTTTTGAAAAAGAAGAAAAAAATAATTCTTAAATTCACATGAATTCTCAAGAGATCTTGATTAGCCAACACAATTTTGGGGGAAAAAAAGAACAAAGTTGGAGAACACACACTTTCTGATTTTAAAACTTACCCTAATGCTATGGTAATCAAAATAGTTGGTCCAAACCAATGGAATAGAGAGCTCACAAATACACCCACCCGTATAAGGTCAAATGCTTTTCATTTTTCAGAAAGGTGGCAAGATCATTCATCGGGAAAAAAGAGTCTTTTCAACAAATGGTTTTGGGAAAACTGAATATCCACATGCAAAAGAATAAAGTTAGCCCTGCCTGGTGTAGCTCAGTGGATTGAGCGTGGGCCTGTGAACCACACGATTGTGGTTCGATTCCCAGTCAGGGCACATGCCTAGGTTGCAGGCCAGTTCCCGGCAGGGGATACACAAGAGGCAACCATACTTTGATATTTCTCTCCCTCTCTCCTTCCCTTCCCCTCTAAAGATAAATAAATAAAATCTTAAAAAAAGAATAAAGTTAGACCCTTACTTTACATCATGTACAAAACTTAACTTGAAATGCATTGAAGACCTGAATGTAAAAGCTAAAACGAAAGGACTTGTAGAAGAAACCATAAGAGAAGAACGTCATGGCATTGGATTTGACAGTGATCCTTGGATGTGACACCAAAAGCTGAAGAAAAGATTATCAGTGATCGTCATTAAAATGAAAAAGGTTTGTGTATCAAAGAACACTCTGAGCAGTGTATAAGGTACATAAGAAGATGAAATATTTGCAAACCATATATCTTATAAGGGATTAATATCCAGAATATATACAGAGCTCCTAAAACTTAACAACAACAAAAAAGCAAACAATCTAACCCAGAAATGGGCCAAAGACAGACGCTTCTCCAGAGAAGACCCACGAATGGCCTATAAGCACATGGAATGAAGTTCACCATCACTAATGATTAGGGGAATGCGAATCAAAACCAGGAATATCGAAATATTCCTTTACATCCATTAGGATTGTTATAAAACAAAACAGAAAACAGTAAGTCTTGGTGAGGGTGTGGAGAAACTGGAACCTTTGGGTATCGCTGGTGGGAATACAGAATGCACAGCAGTGGTGGACAACAGCATGGCAGTGCCTAAGAAATTAAACATAGGATTGCCATGTCATTTACAATTCTATTTTGGGGTATACACACAAAATGATTGAGAGTAAAGGCTTGAACATTTATTTGCGTTCATAGCAACATTATTCACAATACCCAAAACATGGAAATGAGCCAAATATCCATTAATGAATTAGTGGATAAAATGTTGGGTATATATATAATGGGATATTATTCAGAATTAAAAATGGATAAACTTCTTATACGTGCTGTAACATAGATGAACCCTGAAGACATGCTAAGTGAAATAAGCCAGACCTGCAAGTACAGACATTGTATGATTCTACTTGCATGAGGTACCTGCAACAGTCAGATTCATAGAAACAGAAAAAAGAACAGAGGTTACCAGAGGCTAAGGGGAGGGGGGTAGGGAATTACGTAATGGGTACAGAGTTCCAGCTTAGGGTGCTGAGAGGTTCTGGAGATGGATGTTGGTGACAGTTACATAAAAACATAAATGTGCTTAATGCCACTAAATTGTACACTTAAAATCGTTAAAAAGGTGAATTTTATGTTATGATTATTTTACCATAATCTGAAGAAATGCAGTGTTTATTCAGTGGCGATGGGGAAGTTGCATTTGCTCTCTGTAAATCCATAAAGGAGAAGCAGCCGGGCTGTGGGGTCTGGAGGGGGTCAGTGGCTCATCCAAGGCAGGACCTAACTGCTTTGCATTGGAATAGGTCTTAGAGGATACTTGTCTCAACAGAGCTTCTGAGTAAACCCAATTTTCTCAATGTATTTAGACTATTACATCTCACACACACAATGTATTTCACCTCCATTTTGCACGTAAGCAAAAGAGTTTCAAAGATACATAGCATTATATATTCTATGATGGTGAATGCCTGTGTTAGGGGAGAGAACTGTCTGGAAATTCCCCCAAAGGACTGGGATTACTTCCGAGGACAGAGAGGAAGTTAAAAACAGATCCAGGTAGTTGCAAGTGCTAGGTATTTTATTTTATTTTTATTCTGCCCCCTTCTAATCTTGCTTTACTTGAGATTGAATACCTTTACATTCATACTATCTTCTTTAGAAACTAAATAAGATTGTTCTGTTTAAGGTATAGCTCAAGCAGTCCCAGCCAAGCTTTCCAGCTGTGTTACCAATGTTTTTCACCAAGAAGGGCGGCTTGAAGTGTCCCTAAAACCGGAAGATACTTTAGGAAGCTGGAAGAGGCAAAATCTGTTTTTAAATTTGTAAGCAATTTTCTAATTTATTTGGAGAAGGGGAGCTACAAAGAGAGAGAAGAAAGGAGTACTTGAAAAGTGGGGGATTCTCACACACCTCTGCTCAGTGTAACCCAGGTGTAGGCCATGTACGAACTTGAATTCTTCACCCTCCCCATCATTCACTCATTTCATATGTCATGACTGAGTCTGACACTGTTGCAAGAAATTGTTTTCATACTCAGTTTTTTAAAAATTTAGTTTGCATATTCTACCCAAAGTAGTTTTTTGAAAATTGAATCTTTGAGGGGGGACAGAAAAAAAATTTTTTGGGAGAAAATATTTACTCATTTTACTTTGGCAGGGAAGAGAGTTANCAATTTTCTCAATGTATTTAGACTATTACATCTCACACACACAATGTATTTCACCTCCATTTTACACGTAAGCAAAAGAGTTTCAAAGATACATAGCATTATATATTCTATGATGGTGAATGCCTGTGTTAGGGGAGAGAACTGTCTGGAAATTCCCCCAAAGGACTGGGATTACTTCCGAGGACAGAGAGGAAGTTAAAAACAGATCCAGGTAGTTGCAAGTGCTAGGTATTTTATTTTATTTTTATTCTGCCCCCTTCTAATCTTGCTTTACTTGAGATTGAATACCTTTACATTCATACTATCTTCTTTAGAAACTAAATAAGATTGTTCTGTTTAAGGTATAGCTCAAGCAGTCCCAGCCAAGCTTTCCAGCTGTGTCACCAATGTTTTTCACCAAGAAGGGCAGCTTGAAGTGTCCCTAAAACCGGAAGATACTTTAGGAAGCTGGAAGAGGCAAAATCTGTTTTCAAATTTGTAAGCAATTTTCTAATTTATTTGGAGAAGGGGAGCTACAAAGAGAGAGAAGAAAGGAGTACTTGAAAAGTGGGGGATTCTCACACACCTCTGCTCAGTGTAACCCAGGTGTAGGCTACGTATGAACTTGAATTCTTCACCCTCCCCATCATTCGCTCATTTCATATGTCATGACTGAGTCTGATTCTGTTGCAAGAAATTGTTTTCACATTCAGTTTTTTTTTAAGTTTAGTTTGCATGTTCTACCCAAAGTGGTTTTTTGAAAATTTAATCTTTGAGGGGAGATAGAAAAAAATTTTTTCGGGAGAAAATATTTACTCATTTTACTTTGGCAGGAAAGAGAATTAAATGTAACTTTTCTTTTTCTTTGGGGTGCTTTAATTTTTAATTATCAGTAACTATGACATATATAGAATTATTATCTTTGGGTAGGTAATTTATTATTCATTTGGCTTGAGATGGGCAGAGATGGTTAAAACCACCACCACAACTCCAGTGACCCTGTGAGCCATTAATTTCGATGTGCAAGTTACAGCCAGTACCACCATCGCTGTCTGTGCTGACAGGGAACTTCTGAGGATGACTTGCCATATGCCAGACACTGAGGTAAGCACTCTACATGAATTACTACAGTTGAGCCTCCTCAACGTATTCTGTGATGGGGGACTATTGTTCTCATTTTACTGCGGAGGAAACAGAGATTAACTTGCCTGATTTCAGCACATCCAGTACATGTTGGAGCTGGAGTTTAGACAAAGGGAGGTGCCAAGGAATTTGGTAGAACTGAAGGTGTGTACTGACCTATGGAAAAGAGAGAACAATAGCCGCTTCCTATTGAACACTGTATTTGCTACATTGTGCTTTCACAATGTAGCAAACACTACATTGTGTTTTCTATGTGGTGGCATGAGCTTGTTTCAAGTTTGTGTGAATGGGGAAAGCCTAGAGGATTAGGATAACAACAGTTAGCACTGTGTTAAGTATTTCCTGTTTTAATTCGTAAGTTGTTGCAATACGGCGTTTTATGGACTCATTTTCGTGCACTTATATTAGGTAACCTGTTAAATCCACAGGAGATGCATTTGGGGAAACCAAAGGTCATCCGTCGGCCTGAGATTTAGTGAGCAACTTGGGACATAACTATCTCTGTTTGGTATGTGATGTAACAGAAACCCTCCTGTGCTCCACGGCCAAATTCTCTCTCTGTGTTTTGTTTTCTCCCACTTATCTCTTTTTTCGTTTGTATCTATTTGATTAGATTTCTTCCTACTGAATTTGAGATATAGGAGTTAAGTTTTTCACCAGCTCAGATTTACTAGAATATTATCGTTGTCTAATCAGCAACCCAGTGGTATTTGGCTAAACAAGCTCACAGCTTAGTTCTTGCCCTTTTGGGGGTTGACCTGCATAGCCGTTTGCCTGATGTGATGCCTATTTGTTGGTCAATTTATAAATAAACTGGCCTATTCTTTAGGTTCATTACAAAGAGAAAATAATGTAACAAGATAATCTCAGGAGGAGCTGAACTCTCTAGACCAATCCCTAAAATGAGGAAGACAAATTAATTTTCCCAGTCTTGTTCTGAACCCAAGTCACCCAGAACCAATTACACACATCCAAGATCTTTGCCTCTGATTTTTGCCTGAATTACATACAAGTTTGCAGCAGTTTTGTTCCATATTCTAACATTCAAATACTGCTGTTCTATTGGAAATAGTAAAAATCCATATGGTGTGATGCCAGAAATAAAAAGCTAAATTTTCCACTATAGTCTTGCTTTAAAACATACTGGGATTTTTAATGCTGAAAGCATGGCAGCAGTATGGTTTTGCGTAATCACGGAAACCAGACAGAGTACATAGGATAGCAAAATGAAAAAATAAAAATACACACAACATGCACATCCCCCCAGACTCCATAGCATGGGTTCATGTAACCTGAACGGCAGACAGCAGCAACCTTGGTGTGGGATCAGCACTGATGAGGAGTTGGCAGGGGAAAGATGGAGGGCAGGGCTGTTGACGATTCCACAAGCTACGACTCAAAATCAACAAATATTCACCCCTAAAGGAGAGGATCCTTTTCAGGAGAGAACCTAAAGCAATCAAATCTGAAAGTTACCAGTGAAATTCCAAGACTATTCTTACAGATTTGATGCTGAAGACAAGTACAAAGAAAGCATAGGAAACCAGTAGAAGCCATGAGACTTTAAACTCTGCTGAAGCAGGCTTAGCCCACGTGTGACTCAGAAACACTCCAAAATACTTCCTTTTGGAAAGACAAGGACTCATTCTTTTTCCTTCCCTTCCCCTACCCTAAAATAAGAGGAAAAAAAGCCCTGCTGATCAATGAAGACAAAATGAAACACTACAGATTCCAGGGAGATGAAAGCTTCGAATACCAGAGAAGGAGGTGTCTGAGACAGAGCCCAGAAAGTCCCGAACAACAAATACATTTAAAGGTAACAGCACTGCTCTGGAAAGGAGGACTCTTAGAACTTTATAGGCAACACAGTGTTAGAGGCAAGAAGCATTCGCAAATCCGCCATAGCCCTGAGAGGCAGAGACGTGATCTATAAGAGGCCATTTTTTTTACTGTTATGGTAACAACAAAGAAGAGACTCCTATAGATAAATTTACCTCTAGTCATCCAAGAAAATTATTTCATTTATATATGGAAAATAAAAATAGATGGCAATAAACACCCACATCAAGATATGACAAGAATAAAGATAAAATGAACCAAATAGTTCCAACAGATAATGAGAACATACCACAAATGTGGACACAAAGATGAAAATTATAACATAGGATTTCAAAATAAGCTAAAAAATCTTAAAAACAATCAAAGCTGTAAAGAATCAGACAAGTCAGAATTAGAACAGAAAGGGGGTGGCTGGAATGATACGAAACATGATGATATGAAAGAAGAGCTGAAAACTTCGAAATGGAAAGAAAAGAGAAGAACAGAAAGAAAAATATTTTGGAAAGGAAGACCAAATTAAGAACAAAGAAGCAAATAGAGACCATGGAAGACACAATATTGAGGCTAGAAGGAAAAAGAGTGAAATTAATAAAACAGAAATAAATAAAGGATAAAAGGGTTCTACCAAAGAATTGAAAAGAGATATAAAGAAAGTTTAAGAAAAAAATTCCCAAAGAAGAATGTTCCCCCAGTGAAAGAGAAAAAATATATAAAACTATAATTCAGAAACTCTTCACAACAAGATTAACATCTACATGTTAGAGGGCTGTCATCTGAAAAGTTCAACTGAGAACCATCAACAGTGAAACATTTCTAGTAAAACTGTTCTGTTTTTAAATGAAGAAAAACAATTTTATACATCTAAGAAAAAAACTCTGAAAACTAAGTCAGACTTTGAAGCACATTTTGTGCCAAAAAACAGTGGAACAACCTTGTAAAGATGCTCCAGACAATAAAGTATGAGCCAAAGATTTTATATTCAACCAAACTAGGCTTCAAGTATGAAGGCCATTGAAAAAGTTATAAATATTCAAGAACTCAGGGATTACTTTTCCCAAGAGTCTTTCTGAGAATGCTACTGTCACAGAGCTCAGAAATCCTCCTGTGGATAAAACCAGCACATTTAGCCTCAGAATGCTACGCATGCACCAAAGTTCCATTGCAAATCTCTCTATTGATTTTGTGTGATAAATCTCTTTCAAGGGGAACAGTGAAGGGAAATTGTGAAATCCATATCATCAGAACATTCTCTCTGTGTAAACAGACTAGATGGGAGTCAAAATGTTGTTTGATGAGTTTGCAATCAAAAGAAAGATGAAGAGAATATTAACAATGAATATTAACAATGAATATTAACAATGAATATTACCGGGGATGTCCATGGTTTGGTTGGCCAAAAGGAACAACTTTTGGTCGTTATGCCAAAAGTCTGTTGGCATAACCCCCCACCTTCAGCTCCATCCCAAGAACAACCCTGCCATTGGGACGGGGAATGTGTGCAGCAGGAGGTTCGCATTTGGATGGCACCACCACTTACTTCTCAGTCACCTTGTCTGTCTTCCCATTACCGAACCCCTTCTAATCAACACAGTCTTTCTGTGTCTCTCTGCTGATTCGTGGGATGGGTTGTTGCAGAATTTTGCTGGCCATCCTACCCGCTTTGTGTGACCTCACTTAGCTATTATCTGATCTATCAGGTGTTCATTTTTGTTCATCTTTTTCCGTTGAGTACGTAGTAATGGGCCAGGCACTGTGCTCATCACAAGGGAGGAAAGGTGAGCATGTCAGACACAGCTGCTGCTTCCGTGTGGCTGAGGGCTATAGAATCATGCTACAGTGAGGGTGAACTGCTCTCAACATTCTGAGAAACAGAAAGCTCACTTGAAGGAGTTTTCCGGAAACCCTCTGTAATGTGTACAATGACAGACCATATCATCATGACCACATCATGGCAGGACAAAGCAGAACTGGAACATGTTGTTCTTCAGTATTCCCAGGTACTATGGCTTGTGCACCCCCCAAAAATGCAAATCCACAACTCACCATCTTATATTAACAGGCTACCTAATACAAGTGCATGAAAATGAGTCCATAAAGTGTCATATTGCAACAACTTACGAATTAAAACAGGAAATACTTAACACAGTGTTGTTTTGCATCTACTGTGGATTTAAGGGATGGCTCACCTTTAAGCAGTTGAGGCACTGTGCTTTGTAAATTTGGCACAGGGCCAGTCAGGACCTACTACTGCTAACAGGACAGCTCAGCACACTGCAAGGCACTTAGAGGAATATTGCTCTTGTTAACTAGTGCCTGCCTGTAAGTGATTAAAGCCACATCCACGCCTGGTGACACATCCAGGGATCAGTCTGACTCACTTGGAATTGATTTCCAGTACTTTCTCACTTTTATTCCAGGATCCCAAGTATTTTTCTTTCTTTTTTTTTCCTGTGCTTATTCTTGTCCTGTGGGTGGTCACTGGATTTTTAAGGCAAACTGTGGGGCATCTCACAGAAGGCAACGGGGCATTTTGTTAAAGAATGGGTAAGATGGAAGTATTCCTATATCCATCACTGGAACAATTATATTGAATTTATTCTATCAGTGCCATCTCTCTGAGGTTGTAGATTAGAAACCCTGCTGTGATAATGGAAGGATTCTCAAACTTTATTAATTTTGTATAATTTTTGGAAGTGGAAAGGTAGCGATTGTCACTGAAAATTAAACATTAAGGTGAATTCATGTAGGTTAACATGCACTTAAAATGTCACTTACTTCTGTCCCATGAACTCCAAAAGTGATATAGTTATGTGTGTAGACATGTGTCAATAGATCTTCTACATGCACATGATTTAAGAGGAGTTTTCCACTATAAATAGGAAAGTATATTTTAAGGAAGACCAAGATAAATAGAAAAGACAAAGTTTTGTTTGGAATATAAAGGAAGAAAATCAAATCTGTGAGATCTGAAATACCCCTGACTCCATTATGATTTGGGTCAAATTGCTACTGTTGAGAAGATGTCTAGTTTGCTCCACTGGGAATATGGAACTAAAATTGTGTTCATCATAAGATACTTAAGCTTGTCTTCCACTGTCTCAATTGTTGAGAACTCAGCAAACACATAGTAAAATCTGAAAGGATGATGTGAATCTTTATTTGTCCTTACATTTCTCTCAACCTTGTGGTTGAGCTCCAGAGAGATGAATTAGCATAGTACACGGGCATTGCCTCTGCCTTTGTAAATAAATGACAGATTGAGACAGCTCTAATACAGCCAGAGAATGACAAAACATCTCTGAATGAATGCTCAGTTGAAAGATCCGGTTTAGATAAACAGCAGTTGAATGGCAAGGACGGCTCCTGCATAGTTGACAAAGGGGTAGCAGGACAATCTGACTTTGCACCTTCCCGAGTTGCCAGACCAGGTTTGAGGGGAAGGTGGGAAACTGGCCACGGCTCTCCCAAGAGAGTGTGAGAGAACCTCACTCATTGTGCAGAGAGCGCTGGCATTGTACAGCAACAGGCGAGATCACATCCTCAGATGGACTTTAACATTGTGCAGCTCCTAGTCTTGAACTTCCTTTCATGTAGGCTGATATGGAGACATTTAAAGAGCCTGTGTACGGTAAGTACATTAGAAGACAGGAAGCAAATTAAAAGAGGACGAGAGCAGCCCAAACCAGAGGAGGAGACCAGGAGTTGTTTAGGGTGCCTGTCTTTATAAATGTTCCATAATTCAGGGTGACATTAATTTTGAGGAAGAAATTTAAATAGCAGCCGAAGTAGTTCGGCATTGAGATGAATTTTTAAAATAAAGATTTAAAAAAAGTGCTGCACAATTGCAAGATGACACGCAGACGGGCCAAGATTGGCACATTGAGGACAGTAAGCAGACACCTCATAAAAGAATGTATGGCGCAGGTTGGAAAAGGCATGTTTGTCTATTTTACTACTTTTATTCGCTCTTACACATGGTATTTGGAATTCTGCAGAAGTTTTCTTTTTTGACTATAAAGGAGTGCTAAAAATGACTTTGGCAAATTCATGAATTCTAAGGAGGGAAGGAGTAAGAAGAAAAAATAATAAGAGATTCTGTTTCTTTTATTTAGCATTTCGACTCAGAAAAAGATCTTCTACATGTGCATGATTTAAGAGGAGTTTTCCAATATAAATCTGCCCTTACCCTGTCCGACACAGCACCGTGGAAAAGCATCTCACTTTCATTTGAATAGCACTAAGAGGTGTTGGAATTATTACACAGCTCAAACTTTCATTTATTCTCTTTGGGGCCTGCATCTTCCGTACTCCACTCAGGACCCCTGTGCACCAGAGGATGGAATGACTTCTGGAGAGAAATTCTCTATCAGACGTGACTTTCATATCTTCTTGTCTTTTAAGCAGGAAGCTGACCAGGAGAGTTTGGAAACTGTCAGAACAGAGAAATCTTACTTTTGGAGTTTTTCCTTTTCCCCTGTAGGACTTCCACAGAGAGTATTCCATGTCTTGTTTGACTACCATGTGGACCATAGATCTGATCGTCAATCAGAATCAGTTACCCAAAATGCATGATTTAAACTGTCTTCCTGGCCGAGCTTTCCAGTGAGGCGGACGTTGTGTAGACAGGGAGGGGTGATGTAGAGACTTGTCCCCATGTAGTAAAGCACAGTGAACACTCAGTATGCCTGCTCTTTGACAGTGTGTGAGCAGAGCAGTGAATGGGGAAGAGAACAACAGGGAGTCAGAACCCTCCATTCATTCATCCATTCATTCAATATTTATTGAGTACCTACTACATGTCAAACACTTTTTTAAACTGTTGGAGAGCAGTAATAACTCCAGAAATCAACAAATTCCTGTGTCATGGAGCTTGCTTTCTACTGAGTGAGATAGAAGAGAAGTACAGTAGATACGTACATTAGCTAGCTTGTTACATAACAGTGAATGCTGAGGAGAACAACAAAGCAGGGAAGGGGGATTAGAAGTGTGTAAATTTGAGAATCCATGTGTTTGTGAAATGCTGCATACAACAGAGAGTGACCTTTACTGAGATGATTTTTTGAGTAAGAACCTGAAGGAAATGAGGAAAGGAGCCATATGATTTCTGAGACTCAAGGATTCTAAGAAGAAGAAATAGCAAGTGCAAAGGCCCTGCGGCAGGACTGTGCCTGGCCAGTTGGAGGAGCAGGGATGAGATCAGTGTGCCTAGAGAAAAGTAAGCCAGAGGTGAATACTAAGACATGAGTTTAGAGGAATTGCAATATGGGTTAGATCATTTATGGTGTTGATAAGGACTTTGGTTTTTACTGTGAAAGAGATTTGTTTTTTACGCCAAGAGAGAAGTAGCTATTGGAAGGTTTTAAATGGAGGAGGGGCCTTATCTACCATTTTCAGTGGACTATGTTGAGACTAAACTGAAGGGGGGAAAGGGCAGAAGCAGAGAGATAAGTTAGGAGACTAGCGCAATAATGCCGCTGAACTTGTTCGGGAACTGAGTAGCTGTTTATAGGCTGTTTTTAAAGGTCTGTAACATATCCTTTACACACCGAGTTTCAACTGCAAGAGCCAAACATTGCCTAAGCACTTCTTTGTTTATCCAGAATCAGGCTGGCACAGAAAAGCAGGTGGAAAGCTGTTCCAAGTACCAGTGCATAAAACAGCGAGTTACCCTGCTTCTTGGCAAAGGTCTCCCATAAAGAATTCTTATGTTTACTTCGCTGGACATTTGTGGTTCCTTCCTATAGCTGCTTTAAAAAAAAAAAACCCACATGGTCTGCATTTCCCTTTTAACTTTCTTACTAAAACAACAATTGACATTTATTTAGGAGCTTTGCCCATTCTAACAATTAAAGTTCATAGGAAATTAAACAGTCCGCTCATATACTAGACTGAATCCTTGAACCGAAAAAACGGGCATTAGTAAAACAACTGGTGAAATCTGAATAAAGTCTGTAGTTTAAGTAATAGTATTTTACAAATGTTAATTAGTTCAAATATACTGTGGTTAATATGGCAAACATATGATGTTAACATTAGAAGAAGTGAAGTGAAGGGCTTAGGGGAACTTTGCAACTTTTCTGTGAATTTCAAATTATTCGAAAACGAAACACTTATTTTCTACAAAGCCCTCTCAGAGGGAAAAGGAAACACAAGAGTGAAAACTTTGAAAGAAATTTTTTTTGAGATAAAATGGCCAGCAGGTGTCTTCTGCACATTTAGTAATTTGTGTCCACTATTAAGAAGTAGGTATTACCACCCAATAAATAATTAGGAAATAGTCTTTCTTTTCCATCATTTCATGAAGATGAAGCTGCATTTCAAACCCTTCACTTGTCTCTTGATTTAAATGTACATGCATTACATTCCTTGTCGGGGATCTATTTTGCTTAGAAAATATCTAGTTTTCAAAACAAGTTACCAGGCAAACCCTTGTCACATGTTGATTTCCTTTTATTCTACCTTCCTTCAATCTCTGTCTTCATTTTTGCTCTGCAGTGCATCTTCACTAAGCACATGTGTCTGAACGCAGCTGGCCCTTGACCTAGCTCCTCATTTTCTGAAGTGCTGAGGAAAGAAACTTGCCATCATGTTAAAAAAAAAACAAAAAAACCCTGATCTTCTCAATTTGATTGCTTAGATCAGAAATGATGAATGCAAATATCTCTACGGGCCAGGCAAGCTACATATGAGGTGTGAGCAGTGGATAAAAACAGTCTGGCATACACTACTTTGCCCGAAAATGGATCTTATTTTTATTATCTCTGGGAAGTTGTGTCTTTCTAGAATCTCAATGGAATCTTGAGTCTGTTTCCAAGTGAGGTGCTTTAGAATACTGGTTACAGTTTAGTCAGGTAATGTGGGAAAATGTGGCCAGTTGCAATTTAAAGTTGACCAGGTAGGAATAAAATTTTATATTTCTATATAAGACAGAGAAAAGATCAATGAGATTTTAATCTGGCTGCAAATCACACAATAATACTGTAGGGTTTTCACAAGTATTTCTCAGTTACTAATGCAGGACCGTTCAAATTAGCATAGAAACAGGACAGATGTAACTTTCATCAAAAAAGCTCTAGAAAGGAACTTGCCTGCTTATTGGGTAACGAATTCCTTTGTCTTACAATGGGTTAAGGTGGCAAACACAAGGCCTGCGGCCCCCATCCGGCCCTCCAACTCGTATGCAGCCCAGCACTTTGTTTCTACCCAGCGGCAGCACTGAGCTCTTACTTGACTGTTAAGAAGTAGTTACATGTATACAGTCCTAAAATTACATTCAGCCCTTTGAAGGCAACCGTGAGGCTGATGTGGCTTCCCCATGAAAATGAGTTTGACACCCCTGTGTTAGACCGAGGAGTTCTTTCTGGAGTGTACTTTACATTTCCACTGTTGTAAACTAAGCCCCCGATAAATAGCTAAAACTAATACCAGCAGATTAATATTACTCATATTCCAGGGAAGTTCTAATGACATGTTTAAGATGCAAAGGATTAGACCAAATTACTGATTTAAGTTTCCAGGATGAGGACCACACACATGCGAAAAAGACATTAGGAGGTAGAGAGTGTGGGGATGACCTTGACTCCTTTATGTCTGCGCTATCGGACTCAAATAAAGAACATCTTTTTGGACCCTCTCAGCAAAACAAGCAGTGCACATGTAACTTGATGAACACATTTTCTACAGGAGCCAGGAGAGTTCCCCAGGAATGCTGCCTCAGTGCTCTGACCTCTCCAACTGTGTCCTGGGCCACCTGTTTTCAGAGCTCTGTCAGGCCACAGACACTAACTGGACAGAGGCCTGCCCTGCCCTACACCGCCAGACCAAGAACGATGCAGAAAAGGTCCTCCAAAGCCAGCGCCAACAGTCAACTCCCGGCTTCATAATTTTCTGCTAAAGGCAGATTAAGTCTCTAGGATCCTACCCACCCTATCCGAATTTGGTTCTCGCGTTAGCATACTCTCTTCTATGGGGCCAAGGTGACAGTAAGATTGAATGGAATCAAACCAGCACGACAGTCCTTTCTGTGCCAAACAGGGACAGGCAAAGGGCTCAAAGGTGGAAAGGTTAGTGCTTATTTAAGGAACGGACAGGGCTTCTGCACGTGGCCCTGGTGTCAGTGCTCTGGAAACACATTTCCTCACAATTTTGCCTAGCGCACCCTAGTCAGGAAGGTGATCAAGTCCCTCTGGAACCACGTCCTTGCATCCCCCAATAGCCACATGTGCATGGAGGACAGTGAGGGATTTGATCATGGACTCTTGTACACACAGGAGCATGGCAGGTATTTCCATTCTCCACAAACTCTTAGGGCAACTTCAGTAATCTCAAGTAAAAACACTTTTCAGGCACGCTTCACAGTCCATTTGGGGCATCAACAGTGGACAAGAATTCTAGATGGGGTTATCAAGACCGAAGGCTGAATGCTCACCCCCAGCGATTTTTACGAAGGTTGAACATTCTTTTAGCCCAGGTGACTCAAGCTACTGTGACTTGGCTGCTGGGCAAAGGAGTGGAGGGTTTCAGCAGCCCCTCCCACCTCCTGAGGCTGGCAGAGATGGTCACACTAAAGTAAGAGCAGTGTTCACGCAGCTGATCCTCACCTCTCCCCAGGCAGCGGGTGGGGGCTCCACGGGAGGGTAGTACTTGGGCACATCCCAGGCCACTGCAGCCATGAACCATTTGAAGTCCTTGCACTTGAGCTGTTTGCGTAACTCCTTCTGGGCAGAGATGTCCCCCGTGGAGAGGTGCCTGTACTCTGGGCGTCGCTGGTAAATGTACTCGGCAAACTCATCCATCCAGGTCTCAGCCACTCGCTTCAGGTTCTGTGCAGCAGAAAAGATTGTCATTTATTGGTCTGTGCCCTCAAAGGGTGATTTCAGTTGTACTAGAAATCGAAAAAAGAAAAGTAAAAGAAATCACGCAAACTCAGGTCACTCCAGTTGGCGGCTTACTAACAATAAGAGTTTTCATAACTACAAAAGGTGTGATATGTTTAGCCCAAGGCTTTGCACGCATTTCTATTTCTGGCATAGGGGTGAGTTGCCAATTAGATAATTGATCAGAGCCAGGAAGAGTTCAGTTTACAATTATATCAATTTTCTCACCCCTCCTGTTACTTCATAATTATAAAAATTATTTTTCACCTAGAAATAAAGGGGTTGAAGCTGGAGATAATGAAGTTCCTGTTAGGTATGAAATTGCTTAAACCGTTTCAAGGAACAGTCAGGGATCTTACTAAGAATGAGGACAAAGAAGCTGATATTATTTTCTCCCAATGACAGAGAGAACCCAGCACTGCTAAATTCAAGACCGTGTGTTCTGATGACACTTTATACATGGGACGCGAATTCCAAGCAGAATTTAGTAATTTACTGCACACGGGAGCTGGGTGAAGGGAAGCACCACGTAGCCAGTCTCCTCCACAGGCGTTCCCAGGGGATGAAGGAACAGGAGGGTTGATGGAAGGGAAATAATACACTCCTCAGGGTCATGGGAGTGTATGGTTCCAGGATGGGAAGTTCAGCCCCTTTGTCAGTTTTGAAATTCCTTGCATAAGAAAGTACATATGACCCTCTGTACCTGCATCTTGGGGGTGGTCGTAGGATTAAATAGAGTAACCATGTAAAGTGCTTAGAATAGTACCTGGCACAGAATAGGCACTATGGATATGAGAGCTATTATTATCAGAAAGTGTGCAGCACTGGAAATCAGAAAGCCCGGGTATTGGGTTTGGCCGCAGACAGCTGCGTTGCTCCTGTGGTCTGTGAGAAGGACTTCAGAGGAGATGAGATGTTCTCGGACATTCCTTCAGCTCTGTGATTCTAAGCAGTAGAGAAAACAACTGCATTGTCTTGAAGAGATCCCTTCTCATACCCCCAACTTGCAGGTCAGTTTCATAGGCTGGTGTCCCATAGGCTGTGGTTCTCCTCATTTTGTGTTTAAAATTCCTTAAGTGCCCAGTTGGTGTGAACATTCACCCTGTCTGGTTTTTCATTTGCATTGGAAGAGAAAATGAGCAGAAAGGCTGGGAACTTTAAGAAGACCCAGAGATGTGTCTAAAGTAAAAACTAACGATATTTAGGAAATCATCTTACCTTAAAAATTGCTGCAAAATCCTAATTAAGGCCTGGCACCATGCCCAGAGGTCTGCTGGATTTGGAGACAAGGTCTCCAAATATTTTCTTTCTTATGGGACTGTGTGCTGTTCTTGTTCTGTCCCTCCAACTCTACTCCCAGGGTCCCCATGGGCCTCTCTCCCATCTGACCTCCTCACCTGCTATGGATTCCTTGGTTGGTTACTGGCCAGCCGTGGTGGGCATGGAGCAGGGCTCAATTAATACAGTAAGATGCAGAGAAGAGACAATGTTGCAAAGACTACCCTGATTTCTCAGTTGCCTCTGCATTCCTTTCTTTCTGAGATTCCTAGCATCAAAAGCATAAGACTTTTCTGTGAGGAATTGTTTGCCTGACACCTCACAGACATGGCTTTGATCAAAATGCTTCCCACTCCTCTGACTCCAGTTTCTCCTCTGACTCCTGACAGAAGCTCAGAGTCAATGTTGTTTTGTAATATTCTAGCCTTTGCCACAGATTCTGAACTGCCTGATTTGTTTGGGGAAAGAAAAGGAAGCAAATGTTGTTTTCAGGCTCCTGGTCTGGGATGGTGGGATGGTGCCGTGTACCACATACTTATATAACACCTAAGTGTGTGTTTTCAGTACCATTTTGACATTTACTTTTTATTCTGACAAGTGTTCTGGATGAATGCACTTTATTTCCATTTGTCCTTGGAGAGAAAATGTTTTATAATTAATAAAAATATTCAAAGATAGAATGAAACAATTAGTCGATAATAAAACTTTATATTAAATTAGATTTTAGGGTCCAGATCTAACCTTTATCCTAAACTTTCATTTTACATTATTATGTAAAATGAAAATATTTAATTTCCACTTACTTTATTCTTCTCTGATAAACAAAAATGAATAAAGGCAGGGGGATAGCAAAAAGCATAGACAAAGAGATAAATTGTCCAGGAGTAATGAGAAGGTGTCTTTATTAAGTAGAGGCACACAGTTCCAAAAATGATTTGTTGCTAAGATCCATCCTGACTTAAGTAAATAATCACTTTAAGACTGTAAATGCTATTAAGTTAGGAATGGATTTTTTTTAAAATTAAAAGGCCCAGTACCTCAAATTATTCCAAGCACAGGTGTATGTTCATCTGGGTGTGCTAATTGTCGGTTTAATAATAGATCGTATTATAAAATGAATGTGAACAATTTCCTAGCATGGCCTGTATCTACCAATAAAGGCACTGAAACAGGAATAATTTTGTAAAGTGCTGTTGTTAAAGGATAGATATTGTTGCTTTGGGTTTTAGAAATAGAAATAGAAATTATTGTGAAACTCAAAGAGAAACTGACTAGTCCAGGTGCATTCACTTGGAAATGGTTTGGAGGGTCACGACAAATGTTCGCCAGAATAAGTGCCAACAACATTAGGGAAGCTGTAGTAGAGTTGATCGGGGACTCGCCAGGTAGCTTTTGCATCATGTCCTTTTCAAATTGAAATGCAGTTGGTTGCAGGTTAGGGTTGCTGACTTCTCAAACCCTCCAAAGAATGCAGCAGGATCATGGACATTTCCAGGGATAATGTGAAAGCGTAGATTCCTTTCTTGTAGGTTTTCAGGAGATGAGAAAAGAGAAACAGCGTAATAGTTGCAAAAACTGCAATAGCTAGTTTTCTTCCAGCAATGAGTGTTATAAACATTTAAACATAAATACAATGTCTTGACCCCTCTCTAATATTCCTGATGCCCCATTAGGCATCCTTTATTATAGATACTCTACTTTCCTGAGTGGAATTTTCACTTTCCTGAGTGGAATTCCCCATCTGGAGGAAATTTCTAAACTGTCAATTGTGATAGTCAAGGAATAGTCCCCACCCCCAAAATGCCAGCCAAATAGTATCATTCTGAAGTCATCATCCTGGAAATAACAATACACTGCGTTAATTTGCCAGTGTCATCTCGAGTCAGTATTTAGTTTTGGGGAAAACACTGGGACCACAGCTGAGAAGTATTACAAGAAGTTGCAAGGAAAATTTCATGGGTCTTTTCTTGATTATAGAATAAATTCACCCACTCCAGGAAATAGTATATTGTATACACATTTGAGTTCACTGAAGCATTTACATAGGAATATATATATATACACATTCAAATACATGGAGGTAAGAGGGTAGGAGCAAAGCAATATCCCTCGCTTAAACATTCATAGCTGTGTACACATTTACGGAATTATAAAACTGAGACTTCTCAATAACATCACCTGCCAGAGATTGTAACGAAGAAAAATAAGTCAATCTGAGGTCTCCCTGATATTGAATGGATATTGATGGAGGCACTAAGATGTCCCAAAAAATACTTGTCAAGAGGAAAGAAAAAGTAAAGTACGGGCACTGGTAGATGGATACATGAACTTGTTTACTCCCAAACAGAAGCTGGATCTATAAACCTTGCCTTGTATATACAGAGCCAGGTGTTAGCTGGGATTCCTGGTTTGTTTGTTTTTTTTTAGAGATTTAAATAAAATTGTTCACCCACAAATCACACATTCTTATCTTCCCCAAGATATGTGTGGATTCCCAGGACTATGTGTTCACACAGTCATCCTTCACTTCTATTTCCTGTTCCGGGATCTCCCCTCACTCCTGGCACCTTGCCCTGGGCTCACTGGCCACTCTGTCCTGAAGAGCTGAGTGGGTGACAGGTGATCTTCCATGCCTCTCGAACACGTCCCAGGTAGATCAGCCACGCACAGTGAAGATTTTAAGGAACTGGGAGAGACTCGGGTGACAGTAGTTCAGCCGATGATGGAAGATGGCATATTTGACTTCTTGCACATTCTTCGGCTGCTATGAAGAATTTCACAGATGGGACCAAAACTCTGCCACCTGAAGGTGCTTCTGGGGATGTTGATTTTAAGTGCATATATTCCACTCCGACTTTTCCTCTGTTAATCTATCTCTATTAATTTGGTTATTAGCCCAGCCAGAAGAACTTAGAAGGTGGAGTGCTCCTAACCATGTACAGATCGATTGCCGCCCAATTTGAATTGAGTTTTGCTTAACTAAACTTAAAAAACTTTTAATATGCATGATCTCTTAACACATGGAACATGCTTATACTGAAAATATTGCTTATCCAAAATTCACATTTATCTGGATGTCCCATATTTTTGTTTGCTAAATCTGGCAACCTGACTTCCAATGTACAATAAATGTACAATACAGTATTGTGCTCCATGGCTGTTTTTGAATTCACTACCTGACTGTATATGCAGAATCTGGCATATTTTGATGCTATTGCCAACACCCAGTGAATATTTTGCCTCCACGGAAATTATTCCAGGGAAGTTTCAAGCGCTCTGCAGAGAGGTCTGCTATAACACACCATTGATCTCAATATGCTGCACACAGTCCCACTGATTTTCTGTTTCTCCCAGGTGGGATCCTGCTGGCCCCTACCTGTGAAGCAAGCAGGTATGCAGCCATGTCACTTAAGATAACAGCAGTGCTAATTGGTAGCTAGAAGGGAGGGCTCAGCAAAGCCAGAAGGGGCAATTTACGACTTACTGTTAACATCAGTCTGAACATGAGTAGGTGAAGGCTTCCTGTCTCCGCACCTCAGACTGGGTTCCATTCAGGCTCTGAGTGCAGTGTGGACAAAGGAGATTGGGGGAAAAGGCCCAGCCCCACTCAAGGTGGGCTCAGGAAATTTTTACCTGCTGGGGTCATTCCTGGCATGAAAGTTCAAGAAAGATAGTAACCGAAGCTGAGGAATACTTAAGAAATATTTTTTGTACAGAAAATAAATAAAGAATTTCTCTATTTTTAAAAGCTACAGATCTTCATACTTTTGGAATCATAAGTTAAATGAAAACTGCTATTCTGAGCACCTTCTATGCACAAGTCATTGATAACATCCTCTATTTTTATGACACTCATCTGTGGTTCCTTGTGTATCTGAACATGTCCCACTATTCAGCCCAAACTGATATTAATCTCTCATTTCTTTGCATTGCCCTAAAATTCATTAACACACCTAATTTAACACGTTCAGCCTTATATTAGAGATCTTTAGAGTTCAACTCCTGTTCTCTCTGCACCATCCAACACGAAATCTTTCTTTACTGCTAATAACCATCAGGTCTTTGAATTGATATTTTACCAGGAGCATTATGTCAACTTCTGCTTCATTTCATAAGAACAGATTTCCAGCTCTGACTGATTATCTTTATTGCGCAGCACGAGGATAACAGATTTTCCATGATACCTGCTCGTTCATGAAACTGCATAAATCGATCCACCAATTATTTTTTCTCCAGCAACATTTTAGATCCTACTGTTCGATTATTAAAAAAATACAATCCTCATTCAGTTTCTTGGCATTTTATTTGAGACTTGATTGTTTCTCGGGCTACGAGGCAGCCCAGCGCCTATGCATTATCCGGGCCATCTCACCTCAGGAGCAGGCTTCTATTTCTCCGTGCAGGGTGCAGTGCTGACATGGCCACAGGCGTGACCCCAATCCCCATGCTGTGCTGGTGTCAATATTAAGCTATCGTATTACAGTGGATTTAGTCATCTATTTCTCTTTCTTCAGCTCTCCCCTCCTCCCGCCCCTGCATTTTCTGTGGAGCTTTTCCCCCAGATACTGCTGCCAGCTAGCAGGGCCGATCTTACCCAGAAAGGGTTTGCCACACTCTATCATGGAATTGCATCACTCTCCTGTGACTTTAAAAATTCTGCTTTGATTTAAATGCATTTCTCTTCTCCTCTTTGAAGCCTGAGATTACTTTAGTAGCTCCAGAACCCCACCCCAAAGCGCTCTTATCGTTGATAATGCGATAATGTCATCATGCATACGGCTCAAAAGAGAATCTCTTTAGGAAAGCCGCTGCCTCACTGCAATTATTCAGCCCAGCCAGCGCTCTTCTCTGATCTGAAGACGCCTTTGAAGTCAGTGGGAAGCCTTCAGCAGAACCCAGCACTGAAAGGGAGGCTTCACTGACAGGCAGTTTCCTTTCTCTCTTTCCTCCCAGACTGTGTGAGCTGTTTGCAAGTGATTACCTGCTCTTGGCTGTTTTACTGTAACTCAATTATATCTGTGTTACATTTTGGGGCCAAATATTTTGGATACTTATGGTAGTGTGTCTGATGGCATTTAATGCAGTCAAATTATATAACTACACAGCTCCTTTAAAAATGTATGAAAGCCTAATTTTAAAAACAGTTTCTTGAGGAGTAATGATACACAATAGACTGCTCGTATTTAAAGTGTACAGTTTGGTGCATTTTGACACATGTATTAGTAAAACCATTGCCATGATTGAGATAATGAATATATCCATCACCTGTAAATGTTTCGGCGTGCCTCTTTGAAATTCCTTTTCAAATCTCCTTTCTTTGACAACTTTACAAACCCCAGGCAACCACCGATCTACTAAACTTTTAAAAAGTTTTTATTAATGTTGGCAGTGATATAGACTTTTGGTTCAGCAGCCTTGGTTTTTGAGTTTGGCAAGAAGCAATTCAGAGCCGCGAACTCTTGCACGAGAGGAAAGTCACTGAGGCAGAAGCAGTGGGCGGGTTGGGCTGCGTGGACTCAGGAAACAAGTTTCAGAAGCAAAGTAAGGGCCCTCGGAGCTTAGGAGAAGAAAAGCAGACACAAAGGAAGGAAGACCTTCCTTCTTGTGCCTGAAGAAGGAAGGTGCAGGCATGCTCTAGGGAGAGCGCATAGCTGGGTCCTTTGTCTCAAGGGTTTTTAATCTGTTTTTGAATGTCAGGTAATTTAGGGAAGGTCTCAGGGGAGGATGTCAACAGAATATTCATCAGCTTTCCAGGTCTGAGACATCAGAATGGACATATTGTGTCAGGGTCATGGTCTCTACTGATGGGTTGGCACTACGTAGGAGGTCACTGGTCATTGCACCTGGTCCTGATGTCAGCCATGTCTGCTTTGTCTGGTTTTGCTGATTTTCTGGGCTTGGAGCTGAAAGAAAACTAAGGCCTAGATGTTATCTATAGTTTGACCAAAACTCTGTTTCTGTGGTCAACAGATCCAAGGCTTTGCTGCTAAGGTTATATGATGCTGGTCAGAAGAACCTCAATTGTCCCGAGGGCTTAATGCCTCATTGGCTGTGCATGGTAGTAGGAGGTTTGCGAGTCATGGTGCTGGATGAGGCCAGTTCGAGTCAGCTGTCTGTTTCAGTTTCCCCATTACTTTTTCTAGGCAAGTTTTCTGGCTTCTTCCTATCTCACCTTATTCAGACTAATTTTTAAAGAGCTGTTTTAGGCTCACAGCAAAATTGAAGGGCAGGTACAGAAATTTTTTCATCTACTTTTAGCACCCACTCAGGCATAGGTTCCCCAGGATGCACATCCCCCACCAGAGTGATGTATTTGTTACAATTTATGAACCTACACTGACACCTCATAATTGCCCAGAGTTCAGAGTGTACATATGGGTGCACTTTGGGTGTTATATGCTGATTTACTTTTTGTCACTACAATTTAGTTTGCATTTTCTAGAATTTTGTACAAATGAGTCACAGAGTATGTGGTCTTTTTGTCTGGCTCCTTTCACCAGAATAATTATTCTGAGGTTTATCCATGGAGTTGCATGTATATTCCTTTTTATTGGATTCCATACTATGGCTATACCACAATTTCTTTATCCATTTACCACTTGAGAAACATCTGGGCTATTCCTAGTTTGGGGCTATCACACATAATACTGCTGTAAACAATTTTGTGTAAGTCTTTGTGCTCATATTGACTTCCACTTACGTTGGCTATGTATCTGCAGTAAACTGGCTGGGTCATATGCTCAGTAGTCTAACTCCTAAGTGAAGCTGCTAAACTGTTTTCCTAAGTGGTTGTATCATTTTACATTTTCATTAACATTCCGGTTACATCACAACCTCTCCAGTAACTCAGTATGGTCAGTCGTTTTAATTTCTGTCATTTTAAAAGTGGGTGGTGGTATCTCATTATAATTTTAATTTACATTCCCTAATAAATAATTATGCTGTGCCTTTTCATGAATTATTTACTACATATCTTATTTGGTGATGTATCTGTTTAAATATTTTTGTCCATTTAAAAAGTTGAGCTTTTTTATTATTGGATTTTGACAACTCTTCATATATCTGAGATACAAGTTCTTTGTCAAAAATGTGATTTGTCAATATTTTCTCCAAGTTCATGTTGTCTTTTTATTGTCCTAACAATGCCCTTTAAAGAGCAGGAGGTCTTTATTTCAGTTGGCTCCCACTTACCAATTTTTATCTGGGGACAAGTACTTATGGTGTCATATTTAAGAAATTTGCCCAACCTCACAATTTTTCTTCACCTTTTTTTTCTAGAAGTGTTTGACCATATACAAGAATCTCTTTCTTGACTTGTATTTTCTCACACTTGTCCAATAGCTACCAATACCTATGGTCATGATTACCATAGACTTTTAACATCTTCAAATCAGGTAATGTAAGCTCTACAACTTTGTTCTTTATCAAAGCTGTTTTGGGTAGTCTAGGTCCTTTGCATTTGTGGATGAATTTTAAAATCAGGTTTCCAAATTTTTTATGTGGTAAAATGTATAGTAATATAAGTTTGCCTTTTAACCATTTTAAATGTGCAGTTCGGTGGCATTAAGAACATTCACATGCTTCCAATAACACAGTTCAGGTTTTCGTTACTATGATATATTAACTGTGAGTAACTGCATAAAGAACAAATGTTGCTGTTAGCTCCTCAGGGCACAAATCATTACATAAATTCCAGATTAAAGGGAATCAAAGATTTATCACTCTGAAGACGTCCTTTTGGAGATATTGATTTTAAGCTGTTGATTAAAAAGCAAGACCCAGAAAGAACTTTTGACACTCCCTCCCCAACCCCTACCCTTTCCTGTCCAAGAGATTCAGGCAGAAAAACCTGCTTCAGGAAAGAAATCTTAGGATGTTCTCCTTAGCCTACTTTGAATGAACTATGTTAGAAAGGACTTCAGGCACGGGCTGCAAGCCAGATACTCTCTGTGTCCCACTGTTCCTGAGTTGCATAGCAAGAACTTTTTGCCCTGTGTGACCTGCTCTACCTTGACTACCTGTAAGTCTCCCATTTTCACTCCTGAAACCTAAGATCCCATTCCCCATACTTTTCTCCTTTGTCCAAAAAATGTCTTATGTATCCAATGTTGCCTCACTGTTTTTGGAATTTTCACACTTATGTGGATCCCCCCAATGTGTATGTATTAAAACTTGATTTTCTCCTGTTGATCTGTCTCTGTCAATTTCATTATTAGAGCCCAGCCTAGCAGAATTTAGAAGGTGGAAAAATTATTAATGTCTTTGGCTCCCACAAGATGCACAGTATGATCAGTGATCAATTGCATCATTCTTTCAAAGTCTGTTGGTGCTTGGTCATTGCCATCTGTCCCCCAGCTCACACAGGCAGCAAAGCACATGGTGGTGCTGCACCCTTGATTCCCATCAAGAACCCTCATGACACTTCACAAACGTGGGTAACTGAAAAGGCAGAATTGGCCAACAAAGATGAGAGAGCAGCAAAAAGCCAAAGTTGATAAGGCTAAAAGTGAACTTCAAATAGGACTCCTAGAACAAGCGACTGACCATGAGAATGTTGACATTGCTGCCATTCGAGAGACTGTAGGTATGCAGCCAGGAAACTTGGTGAGGCGGCATTCGTTGCCACGAAGGAGGAATGGCTTGTGGGGCAAAGGATGAAGCTGTCTTCCTAAACTGAAACTGCAGACCCGTTAAACACTAACACCCCATTCCCCCTTCCCTCAGCCCCTGGCAACGACCATTCTACTTTGTCTGTATGAATTTGACGACTCTAGGTACCTCATATGAGTGGAATCGTACAGTATTTGTCTTTTTGTGACTGGCTTATTTCACTTAGCATAAGGTCTTCAAGTTTATCCATTTTGTAATATCTTTCAGAATTTCCTTCCTTTGGGCTGAATAAAAATCCACTGTATTTTGCTTATCCACTTACCTGTCATTGCACACTTGGTTGCTTCTACACTTTAACAAATGTTATACACCCATGTGTACAAATACCTGTTTGAATTCCTGCTTTCTGTTCTTTTTCTGCATGCACCCAGAAGTGAAATTGCTGGATTTTTAATTTTTCGAGGAACTCCCACACAGTGGCTGCACCATTTAACAATTCCACCATGCACAAGGGTTTTATTTTCTCTATATTCTTTCTAACATTTGTTTTATTAAAAAAATAATAGTCACCTAATGGGTCTGAGGTAGTATCTCATAGTGATTTTGTTTTATATTTCCCTAAAGATTAGTGATGTTTAGCACCTTTTCATGTGCTTATTAACCATTTGTGTATCTTTGGAGAAGTGTCTATTCAAGTCCGTTGCCCATTTTAAAATCAGGTTTTTGTTGTTGTTGCTGTTGTTATTGAATGTAGGAGTTCTTTAAATTTCCTGGATATTAACCTTTTTTAAAAAAATTTTTAAAAAAGATTTTATTTATTTATCTTTAGAGAGGAAGGGAAGGAGAGAAGGAGAGAAACATCAATGCATGGCTGCTTCTTGTGAGTCCCCTGCTGGGAACTGGCCTGCAACCCAGGCATGTGGCCTGACTGGGAATTGAACCGCAATCCTGTGGTTTGCAGGCCCGCGCTCAATCCACTGAGCTACACCAGCCAGGCCTTGGATATTAACCTTTTATCAGACAATTACTTGTGAATAATATTTCCATTCTGTGAACTGCGTTTTCACTGTGTTGAATCCTGTTGATAGTGACCTTGGAAGCTTACCTAATATTTAAGCTTCAAATAGGCCACTTGATGTAGTCCTGTCCCTTCGTAATAAAGTTAGGCTAAAGGTTGCTGATGGAGGACTGTTAAACAGAAACAGCTGTATTAGTTATCTATTGATATGTAATGAATTACCCCCAAATGCCATGGCTTAAAACAATAATAAGTATTTTTTAACTTTCACAGTTTCCGTGTGGCAGGAACTTGATAGCAGTTTGGCAAACAACCTGGCTTGGAATTTCGGTCAAACTTTGGCTGGGGAAGCAATCATCTTGAGCCTTAAATGGGGCTGAAAGATGTCCCCCATGTGGCTCTTGCACATGTCTGGCAAAACTGGTGCTTGCCACATTGGTAGGAGGACTCCCTTCTCCCTGTGTGAAGCTCTACACGAGGCTGCGTGGGTGTCGTCACAACGTGATAGCCATCCAAGAATCACAATGGAATCTGTGATGCCTTATGTGACTTAGCCTCAGAAACAAAAAACGGGATGATAGGACAAAATTGAAAGCATGGGTTTTGTTTTGTTTTGCCTTGTTTTACTTGTTTTCATCCTTAAGATTATTATTTGGCTGAACTGAGGATACAAATGTAATGGAATTCTTTTTCATGACTGATTTCCTGATTTTCTGAGAATGTGGAGATAACCAGGAGCTCTTAGAATTATTAAAGGGGGCCCAACGTAAACAGAGGTCTTTTGTGTTCAGGTGAGAGCGTATGGCCCACACCTAGGAGATCCTGTCTGAGTCTATCTAGGACTCAGGGAAGTTCTGGCACTTTGAGGGCTGGTTTCTCCAGAGATAGCGCCACAAGCTAGAAGGTGATGCTCTTACTAAGGGGTGTAGGGGTGTGGCTTCTCCAATGGCTTCATAGGCGAGAGACTGAGGCAAGTGAAGCAAGTAAAAGAAGCCAATCACAGGTGGTACAGAGTAGGTACTGCATCTGACAGATGATGACAAAGGAGAATGTCAGTATGTGGGTGGAAGCCTTTTGGGGATATCTAGGGACACCTGGGTGTCCACTACTGGCAATCCAGCTAATGGCATTCTCAGCTATCACAACTCACCTGTAAAAAACAGTATGATCTTATTTGTAGATTATTGTATTGTAGACAATTGACACATTGTCTATTTTTTCGAAATAAATCACAATCAGCATTTTCTAACCTTCAAAAAGGCAAAGAGATTATTAAGTGTTTCATTCTTTCACAAGACCAACTCTAGCAAGTATTTAAACAAACTGTGGTTGAACCACATGGTGCCAATAGTATTTATTCCATTTGTCATTAGGAGAGCCAGTTTGGCAAAAAAATCCCTATGTTTTTAATAACTCATGCAGGGTCCTTAGGTTGAAATTCTATCTGTTCAAAATTTAGGCAACCTGTGACATTTTCTTTTTATAAACCATTTTCAGAATTAAAATTGTGAAAGCATCCAGACACCACAAAGCTGCCATTTGGTTTCAGACCATTTCTCAGTCTACAGAATAATGTTAAATGACATCCAAAAGGAGATGTACTTGGGCTGGAATTACAGTTGAAATTGGGATTCTTGCCAGGAACTAATAAACTATTAGAATCAAGGGTGATTAGAATGGAAATGAAGTAGTGGAGGTCTCAAGCACAGTCTCGCCGTGTGTTTACACATCTCTTGGTAAGATGCTAATTCTCCTAAATGAGTCCCTCCTCTCCAGGTGCTTCTGTGGATTTCTGATCCAGCGGAAGTCCCAAAAGGCAACGGTATAAAATGACCAGCACTGCTCACTCGTGTAAGGGTTGCATTTTTGGCTGAGAGATGATGCTAAAATATTTTAACTTGCTTAAGTTTCAGTAGCTTAGTTTTATAGCAGCAGCAGGGACCTATTGTCTAAGTAAGCTCTTCTCCTTTCCCAGGCTCCACTGGGATCCTGACTGCAGGGAAATGTTCACTTCTAGTGAGAATAATGATAAGAATGCAATTATAATCCCCCCTAGTCCACAAATAAGACTCACTGTGTAGTTTGTTGCTTAAGTGCTTTGAAAAAAGAAAGGTATAGAAATGCTGAATGCAACATAAAGCACCAAGGTGCTCTGGGTAGGTAAAAAGTAACTAAAAGCAGACTGGAAAAGGCACTGTAGGAAAGAAATCACAGATCCCATTTTAATTTTAAGAATGAAGGGGCCTGAATAGACACGTCTCCAAAGAGGATGTACAGATGGCCAATACACATATGAAAAGATGGTCAATACCATTAATCATCAGAGAAACGCAAATTAAAACCACAATGAGATATCACCTTACACCTGTCAGAATCCTATAATCAATAAATCAACAAATAAGTACTCGTGAAGATGTGGAGAAAGAGGAACCCTTTTGTATTGTTAGTGGAAATGCAGACTGGTGCAGCCACTGTGGAAAGTAGTATGGAGATATCTCAAAATATTAAAAATAGATCTGCCTTTTGACCCAGCAATTCCACTTCTGGAAATATATCTGAAGGAACCCAAAACACTAATTTGAAAGAACATAAGCACCCCTATGTTCATTGCAGTGTCATTTTCAATCAACAAGATCTGGAAACAACCCAAGTGTTCATCAGTAGATGAGTGGATAAAACAACTAATATTCCATTTACACAATGGAATATTACTCAGCTCTAAAAAAGAAAATTTTACCCTTTGTGACAGTATAGGTGGACCTGGAAAATATTATGCTAAGTGAAATAAGCCAGGCAGGGAAAAACAAATACCGTACAATTTATTCACACGTGGAATCTAATGAACAAACTGAACTAACAAGCAAAATAAAGACAGACTCATAGATAGAGAGCAGGATAACAGCTAAGGGTGAGGGGAGATTAGGGATAGAGGGATTGAGCAACAAGGAAAAAGGTCTCACGGGCACGGACAATAGTGTGGTGATTGTTGGGGAGAGGGGGGTGCAAGGGGACTAAATTAAGAAAAAAAGAAATAAGAAAAAAATTAAGAAAAAAAGAAATAATTTCATTAAGAATGGCAAAGTGAAAGTAATGATTAATTATGGCAACTAATTACCATGCAGGATTACCATTTAAATATTAAATTTACAAATATCTTCCAATAGGCTTAACAAGGAAAATAACGTGAAATGTTGGCCCTCTGTAGATAGACAGAGAGTGCTAGATACTGTCCCCATAGCCTGGGAGTTAGTTACCTGGCTCATTTACAAGCTCTGCTTTGCACACTAGAGAGCATCAGCTAACTGATTCGTAAGTCATGAGCTGAAACTTGGGAAAGAGCTGAGGAAGACTTGAAACAATCATTCTGAGCAAAAGGCTTCAATATTGGGGAAAAGATATCATCTGTGGGAGTGTGAGGAGGGAAAAGCAAACAAATAGGAGAAAACCAAACTATTGAATAAAATTACTTTGGGGAAGTTATATAGGAAATTGCTGTGTTTTAAAGTAATGTTGTCTTAGCCTCGCATTTTTCAATGATGTTTCCAAATGGCAAGAGAGCGGACCTGTCAGGGACTTGTTTCATTTTCTTTTTCAGTTTCTTACGTTTGGTGTGAGAATTCTATGCTTTACCTCTATGATGTTCAAAAACTTTAAAGACAGTGTGTGATGGTATTGTTATTTGTTAAGCAAACAGTCAAAAATATATGGGTACATACTTAAAAAAGGTTCTAATGCTACTGAGAAATTAAGGGAGCAAAAGAGGGTCAAGCATTGGGAAATAAATTCGTGTTTCCTGTTTTTTCATCTCTTCTGTCTAGACCTCTTGGCAGAGAGAACAGTTTTACTTTGCCTTCTTTTCCTCACGTGCAAAACAAACATAAAATGCCCAGTATTCAAACAGGGAAAGCATTACAGGGTTGGTACATGTGCTTGGCCAATGCCGTGTACCAAGACATCTCTAATGTGGGCAACGTCCTTGGGTGGTCAGGTGACATCCCAGTACAAAGGGATGGCTGATGTAATTAGAAAGGCCCAATGTTATCAGTTAAGGATGTATGATGTGCTTGCTGCCAGTAATTTCCCACCTTTCCCATCCCATGGCACATATAAACTAATTACTAGAATTCTGCGACATAGCCAAATTTTTTTTTGCCATCTGACAAAAAATATAGGTGTAATTTTGATTCATTCACACCATATGACTCTTGTTCAGTTGGCTGTTGTAATTTTTTTTAATTTGACAATTTACAGGAAAAGAGGTCAGTGTCCCTGACAGAGTCAGGTATTGCATTTTGTAAAAGTTCTCATGACACACTAGTTGAAAATTGCTGCTCTGTGTATTTCTGTTTGACACACAGTAGGTACTTGATATACTCTACTGAAGAATTTCTCCAGCCTGAGCCTATGATGAGGTTAGAGATAAACTTGATCTTTATAGCATGCAACAGACTCATATCTGAATGATTTACTAAATCATTATTGTCACATAAAAAACATGATTGATTTTTAGGGGGGGCTCTCATGAAGAATAAATGAAATATTATTTACAGAAGATGTTTGAATTTCTTAAGTAAAAAGTTCCATCTAATTAGACGATATTATATTTTAAAATGTGTCCAAGAGGGAAGAGAAATAACCACATGATTACAGTATGTGAATCATCTTTCATTCTTGTCACAATATTGAACAGTCTTATTTCTCTTGAAGGGGTTCAGAATAGGCCTCCTGAAGATGTGTGACTTTGGCATGTGAATGATTTTGAACTGAAGGCAATTGAGACTCTGTAAGCTCCTGAGGAACTTCTACATCTTTCTTAAAGGATTTAAATCAGGGGCCCTGCCCATAATGAATTATCACTAGGAATAAGCTTCAATGACCAATCAGTAGGGGGGACAAACTTCAAATGACTGAGTGTCTGCTCTTCTTTTCACCCTGAACATGACCTCACTCTCCTCTGAAGCCCACAAGGTGCCTTGCCTCATCTTTAGCTCAGAATGCCACCCACGCCCTATTGTCCCTTTCTGACACAGAACCACTCGTGCATATGGGGTCTTGGGCTCTCTCATGTGCGTGGGGTTTCATATGTACATATTTAATTAAATTTGGTTATTTTCTCCTGTGAATCTGTTATGTAGATTCATCTGGTAGGCTAGTCAAAAGAACTCTGAAGAATGGAGCCAAGTTGCTGTCTCCTCCATAGCCTTTTTGTCATGTTCTAAAAAATAATTAGAAATAGTTATTGGTTTTAGAGGAATTGCTTCTGTACAGAAGTTCTAGCCATTTAGGCAGACTGAGCCTTTTGAGGATTCATCATTTTCTGCTTTTGGGGAGGAAGTCTGTGATAGGCCACTGTGTCCCTGAACTCAACGATAGTTTCCAATAAAGCATCTAACTCTATAGTTTCAAGAGCAGCAGAAAGAAGGGCTGGCTGCTGTTGATGGCTGAGGTTGTTATGCTACAGCTCTTATTTGCTGGGCGGTTTTATGGGAGGAAACTGATTTACAATCATCAAGGGAGAAAGGTCAATTTGTAGGCTGTAGATTTACCATTCATCACTGCATTTTATAGCCTCGTCGGTGATTTTATTTCCTGATATCAAACTAGTCATTTTGGTCTTATTAAGGCTTTTCCTCAACTGATATATGTCTCTGACATAAACAAAGGAGAGCTGCCTATGTCGGAGAGTGTGTTCTTCCATTTCAGCCACGTGAGGCAGGGATAGCTGATTCCATGTGAGCAATGAGGAAGTACTTATTAATCAACTTGGGGTGGTCTGACTTTGACATTGAAACACGCCCCCTCCTGTTCCTCTTCCACCCTTCCACTTCTCTACATCTCCTTCTACTTCCACCAATTACAAGACTCTGAGCTAATCCATGGAGTCAATAGGGCTGGATGCCACCAGGGATACCACACGGAGAAAGGTGCTTTGGAAGAAGTAATCTCACAGCTGACAGAGGCAAACCCACCATTCTCCCCCAGACCTCAGATCTAACCTTGGCATCCATGCAGTACAAGAACCGCAGGAAATCTTCAAAGATCATTGCTTCCTGACACGAAACCCTAAGTCATTATATAAAGTCCGAACCATTTGCAACTTGTACAGAGATCACACTGTAGTTTATAGGATCATTAAATATAATCTGGTAAATAGAATAGATATTACTGTACATATTAAAAATGCTGTAGGTTAGCTATGAGATATACTTCCTCTTCCTTTGAATCATAATCCCAATGAGAACATTATAAACTACATAAAATATTTTAAAAATAAGTAAACTATACGAGATGCAGATCTAATTCCATAGTGAGTTGGATTATTTTTTTTTTAACCCATCTCTCAAGCTCACGATGTTTGGATTGTCATATAGAGATTGCTGGACTCGACCTTTCTGTCATAGTCAGTCACTAGTTATAGGAAGTTAAGGCTTGTGCTTATTTTGTTCATCATTTATATTTCCAGGGCCTGGCACAATGCTAGGCATAATACATATTTTCTTCAGAAATGAATTTTATTGGTAAAGAAAATCTGGCAAAAGCTGTTTTTTTGCGTGGGCTCTCAAATTCTAGACGGGAAGTCTGCACGCGTCCCCCAGATCTGGCTCTCTCTGACGTCATGTAAAGCTGTCACTTGTAGCCCAGTGTACCCAAGCCAGTCTCCCCACCCTCCCCCTTTCCTTCCTCACACTCCTGCATTTGTCTGATACTACGCGCCCAGACACTGCCATGAACACCTCATGGTCACACAGGACATCCTTCTCCTCGCAAAATATGACAAGTCCATACAAGTACTCTAGGGAGTTTTGTTTACAAATGTTTCTCCCATTCAGAATGTTACTTACTTTAGTCTTTCTCCCATTCAGTATTTACTTGTTGGCTGATCTTCCCATTTTACTCTATTTTTATCCTGGCACTTCCTGTTAAAAAGCCACGAGTCCCTCACTACATTCTATTAGCAAGAGGTGTGCACATTGGTCTGCATACAGGATTCCCCAGGATGGGTCTCCAACTCATGGTCCAGTTTAACTCCAGGGGTCCCAAACACAACCCTTTGTCACTCTCCGTGCCTTCTCCTTCCTACCCAGGATTTGGCTCATGCTGGAGCCCCTGCCGTGACTGTCCCAGCTGCTCCTGTTCATTCCAAACCTTCCCATGTGGAACAATAGTGCAGGTGGGTTGAGCCTCGGGCAGCCAGGCCTCTGTTCACAGTCCCAGCTCTACTCACTTAACATTTAACCTCTCTCCCTTTTAAAGTGAGTTACATTTCCAAGTACTGTACAGGTCATCCTGTACAAATGAATTCTTAAGGGGTTTGACTTCTTTGGTTTTATAGCTGTTCTTCTGAAGCTTGGATAACAGTTGTCATAAAATGCAAGATGAAATTTTAGAACGTTACACGTTATCAATACCACATTTGGTGTCAGTGGCAAGACGCGGGATAATACAGTACCCTGGTTTGCATTCTCTGGTGTCCCTTACACTCTTAGGGTGAAGCTGGGTCCAGTTTTTCTCCTGTGCAGTCCTCCCTCCCCTGGAGCTAGGGAGGACAGCGGTGTGAGCCCCCAGGACTGCCTCACTCACAGTCGGCAGGGCTGTCCTCTACTGACATGAGACCCTCCTGGGGACACTCCCATGGGTGAAGTCGCTCCCATGGGGACTGCTATTGAACTTCAGTTAGCTAGTGTGGTTAGCCATGGGGTGACTGCTCAGCACCTGTCACATCCCTGCTGGTAGAGCCACCTGTCTCCAGTCCAATGGCTTTAATTGTCCCCATACATAGGATTCACAGAGTAGTCTGTGAGGTGTAATTGCTGTTCTTTCAGCAGAGTTCTTGGTTCATGCCACAACCTGTGAAATAAAGGGTCTCTTTAAAGAAGCTTCCACCCACTTGTCACTCAGCCACCTCTTTGGTTTTGCAAAGTGCCACTCAGCAAAAGGCTCAATGTAAAGGCCATTTACTGAGTAGCTGCTGACTCTTCCGTGACGAAGGGCAGTCAGTCCATCCCACGGAAGGGATGACTGTCACTACAGTCCTGGGGACTTTCTGGTCTTCCTACAACCTGAGAGGTGAATACCCCTCCCCTCAGGGACTGGCTGTTTGGTCCTGGTAATAAGATACCATGGCCGTGTTGATGCTGGCCCCCAGCTGACTCAGCAATAGCAGGCAGTTTTATTCATGTTGGTGAATACTCTGATTCTCAAATGAAAGTGAATCATAAGTCACGTACCATGTCTCAGGTTTTTGTGTTTTGTGGGAATTGACATAAGGATGTTAATTTTCATTTTTTGCAAATAGGACATTTAATAAAAATCCACTACCTTGTGTTCTTCAATAAAGCAGAAAAAACCTATAATCGTCACATTTAAAAATATGTTATTAAATGGAATAGATTTAGCTTTATAATTTCTATTTTTTTCAGTTCCCAAAGGCTGGATGAAAAGTGGGCCAGGAACTGGTTCTTGTCACGATCATGCGTTTGGGAACCACTATTCTATGAACCTTGTTGAAGGCCCTGTTCCCCTTCCTCTTCCCTATACAGATCCATATATTTATAGTACAGTGAACAGTTATTTATTGTCTTGTATTGTCCTCTAATGGTTTCATGTGTGAATACCTTCTCTTCCAACAAGACTGTAATGCTAGGTAAATAGAAGGCACTGAACAAGTAACTATTTGAAATTTTTTATGATACATACCTGTATGTTGTTTGTATGTTGTCTAGAGGACTGCCAGCTGTTCAAACACACATACACATGTGTGTGCGTGTCTGCATGTTTTGGAATTCTGCTGGAATCTTTAATTCACACAGGTGCATAAATGAAATGTGCACAGTTTTGAAGAATTAAATGGGCTTTGTAAAATAAGAAAACAATCTTTTGGAGTTAATTCTTCATCTTTGCCTACATTTCCTAATGAGGCTTTCTCATCCTAATGAGAAAGATGAACTATATATTGAGTAGACAAGGCCCTGCATTTGAACTGTCTTCAAAGCCTCTCGTCATTTTTAATGATTTAGTAACCATGCAGGGTGGAACTGGCAGTTGAACTCTCCCACAAATGATCAGATTTGTTTTTCATTTTCATGTACTTTTTAATTTAAAAAAACCATAAAAGTTTCCTTCGAGTGACAGTGGAGCTTCCATATTTGTGACTTCCTAATTGCTCTAGCTGTTTAGAAAAAAAATGAGTCCTCAAGTAAAACTTAGGTGGAAAAGATTAAAATCCAGAATTAGAGACTTTTTTATTTGAATGAATGCTCACTATTTGCAGGAAATTTTATGTGTCAGCTATAGCTTCCCTATATTTGTCAGTCCTTGAAAAAGGACTTAATTTCTTTCTCAAAAATATATGAACAGTTTTATTAGTTGAAAATAAGCCCTTTGGATTGGCACCACTCCCTCCCCCCCACCCCCGCCCCTAGTTTTACTCTGCTTTTGACAACAAGCCGAGCACACACCATCCACGTTACAAGTGAATGGTTCAGCCTGGGTACATGCTGGGGAACATAGGAGTGAACGGAAGAGCTAAGTGACAGAGCATCCTCATCTTTGGGACATTTTTACCCGCTGTGATTTACGATATAATTTACATGGTTGATCTGTGATATGTGCTCAAGGCGGTTCAGTTGTTTACCTTTCGGTGAATTCTTGTTGTTTTCCTGAATGAGTTCTCACATTCATGTGTATCAAGTCTTCTGACTAAATGAAATCATATTTTCTTACCCAAGACACAGCTCTTTAATCACATTATAATTTAGTGTTTGGATTCTTTTCTTTAAATAATATATTTCTGTATCTGCTTAATGGAGTATATTATTAATGTCTGATTAATATTTTGAGGGGGGGAGAATAATATGACTTTTTCCCTTCCAAGAGTACGCACTATGACTTCACCTCTGTTAACGCAAACCGCTGCGAGAGAGATTATGCGTGTGGCTAAAGAAAAATAGACACCTTTGGTAAAAAAAACCTCAGAATGGGAGTAAGGAAAATCCTACTTCCCCCAAAACACTCACTGTAACCGTACATTTTATTATACTTGATTAAAATGTTTAAGTTTTAATAAGCTTTTCTAGTTGTAGTTTTCCTGATTAATAAATTCTGTCAAAAAATATTTGCTGAGTGTCTTCCAAGCCTTGTTCTATGTGCTGGGAATATAGTACAATAGTCCCCTTTATTTGTGGGGGATACTTCCAAGACCCCCAGGGGGTGTCCAAAATCACGGATGGTACAAAACCCTACATATATTATGTTTTTTCCTATACGTACATATACTTTATGGCTTTTCTTTGGCACACCCAAATTACAGTTTGGTGCCATTATTGAGTACACTGACGGCTACTTGAACACAGGCACTGTGGTACTGTAACACAGACCTGGTAATGAAGACAGCTACCAAGTGAGTAACCCATGGTGGGGTGTTGCGCTGGGGGTTGGGTGAGGGTGGGGGTGGGTTAATATATGCAGTGTAGACAAAATAGACTGCACAAGATTGCATCACGGTACTGATGGCAATGAACAACTTAAAACTTATAAGTTGTTTGTTTCTGGAATTTTCCATTTAATATTTTCCAAGTATGGCTGACCATGAATAACTGAAACATTGGAGAGTGAAACCATGGATAAGCGGGGGGACTGCTGTAGCAAAAAAGAGAGAAAAAGCTCTGCCTTTGTGTGGTTGATATTCTAATGAATCCTGATGAACTAGTATATAGGTGAGCTTATTGCGCTTTATACAAAAGACTCAGATATTTATATATTGCAGCCTAACTAGTAGAGGAACCAAAAATGAATAATTCTGGGTTTGATTCCTAGGGCAGCATTGTGCAGAGGGGGTGTGGGAAAACACCCTTTTAGTAGATTTGGCATCTGAGCAGTAGCAGGTGCATACTATGGGGTGTAAAACTAATGCAGCTGTGAAGTAAATGTAGGAGACCATTCTGCGTGGCATCGTGGGCCCAGCCACCAGAGGCAAACATTTACTGCAAAGTAACTTCCTAAAATCCACGGCTAAACCTTCCTAGGACCAGTGTAACTGGTCCAACCACGTTTGCCCTTTTCATTTGCAAATATCCCTCTTTTGTGATGTTATTAGCGGCATTGGCTCCTTTGTTTCCTGTAAAAGGTAGCCACCTAAAGCAACCTGTGCATAGTAAATGAGGACCATCAAGTCCAATAAAGGCCGGTTAAGGCAAAGGCCCCAGCTTTTGCTCCCCTTGAGAGAAAAGCCATACTGTCCCTTTTCCTCCACCAGACTCAGTAGTCCATGTGAATGTCTCATTTCATCCATAATGATGTGGACACTGCGGGCCAGTGTCCCCATCACAAAGTAACATGGGACACAGAAATGGTCAGGACTGTTTTCGGAAGGCCTGTGACTATGTCCTCCCGGACATGTATGAAAACATTCTGAAAGGCCAGAGAGAAAAGGCATCTTTGCCTTTGATTTAGGACAAAGGATTTTTCAAAAATAATAACTGAAATAGAAAGTTGGACTTGGCCAGTTTTGGAGGTTTGAGGCTAGGATAAAACTTTAGGCGGAGCTGGTCCTAGTCACAAGTGAGAAGAAGGCAGAGTTGGGCATTCGCCTTTCCCCACCTCCTATTCCCCCTTCCCCCTCCGACTGACTTATGATGTCTCCTGTTCTGTTCCAGGTGGCAGGGGCCAAGTACTGGACTTTTGTTCCAAAGGCCTGAGCTTAAACTCCTCCTCTGCTATTTATCCTTCATGGGAGTGGGAACAAAGCCTCTGTTCACTCATCTACAACATAAAGACAAGAATACCAACCTCAGAGAGTAATTGTGAAGATTAAATAAACTGTACGTGAAAGTGCTTTGAAATGATCAACAACAAGAATTAGCATAATAGCTAATACATTCTTAAGGAATGACAATAAAATGCTGAGAAACACAGAAACTCTATACACTAAAGTCTAGAAATGGACTGGCAAGTGGTGTAAGTGTTATTGCCGTGAGGTGTTTCTGTCAGGCTGGGTCCTAAATTATACCCCATGTGAAGCTTCTTCCTCTGCCTGCAAAAAGCCTCATCCAGCCCCTTTGTCCAGATCCCCAGTTACTCACTCTTGCCAGGCTGGTCCCGGATGGAACTTTATAAGGGACGTACTTCCTGTAGATATGGCCAACTCTAGAACACGGAACATCGAACATTTCTCCTCCGCACATCCAAACCTAAAGAGAGGAAGTTTAAATGTGTGAAAAACAAAAAACCCAGAAAATTTCATGCAAAAAAAGGAATTATCAGTAAGATTCAAAAACACCTTAAAAATCTCTTCAAGTCTCAAAATGAATATTTTCTATTTATTATAAATGGGTAAAGAAGAAAGGGAAGCATATTTAAAAAAAACCACATTCATAAAAGTATAGAACCAAAACACTAGCATAAAAATTTAATTGCCATAGACTTCTTGGCATTATTTTTGTTCTAGTAGAATTTTATCATAAGTATTATGTGGAACTTAAATTTAATGTCTAGACATCTTATTTATATAGATACTTGTTTTGATACTCTTGTGAAATTATTTAAAGAACATTAGAACTTAAATGTGAATTTAAAAATTTAAATGATAAAAAATGGAATTTCTAAAATAGATGAATAAATTAAGGAACAAAGATGTATCCCAACTTGAAGTCACATCTAGATTCTGAAATTTTCAGTAAAGCTCATCTTAAAAATCATAGTTGTATTCTAATTTTCCCCACTATTGATTTTTTTCTTAGGTAGAGAAAATAATTGGTTAATGATGTGGACACAGGAAATATTATGCTTGAGGTATGTGTTAAAATGCTGTACTTATACTTAGTAACAAAAATTAATTGGTTATATGTTATCATGACCACATACTTAGACACACACTTAATCATGGTTTTATATCTAACAGACTACTTGCTATAGAAGGACACATTATCAAAACAAAAATCCAAGCTTCATAATGGCTAGAGTTTTAGCTATTTTCATTTTAAGAAAAAGATTAAAAAGAGTTAGTTACTATAATGGTTAATTTTATATGTCAGACTCACTACATGTCTATGTACTTGGTCAAACATTATTCTGGATGTTTCTATAAGGGTTTTTTTCTGAATGAGATTAACATTTAAATTGGTGGATTTTGAGTAAAGAAGATTACAACAGGGATGGATCTCATCTAACTAGGTCAAGGACTTAGTAGAACAAAGACTAAGCCCTCTCAAGGTAAGAAGGAACCCTGTCAGCTGTCTGCCTGGACTGGAGCTGCAGTTTTTCTTTGGGTCTTCAACCTGCTGGTCTACCTCACAGGTTTTGGACTTACAAACCCTTCTCCAAGTGTGTGAGCTGATTCACTGAAATAAATCTCTCTCTCTCTCTTTTTAAAGATTTTATTTATTTATCTTTAGAGGGGAAGGGAAGGAGAGAGGGAGAGAAATATCAATGTATGGTTGCCTCTCATGAGTTCCCTGCTGGGAACTGGCCTGCAACCCAGGCATGTGCCCTGACTGGGAATCGAACCATAGTTCTGTGGTTCACAGGCCTGTGCTCAATCCACTGAGCTACACCAGCCAGGGCCGAGCTCTCTCTTTCTATATACGTCTTGTTGGCTCTGTTTCTCTGGAGAACACTGACTAATACAGATGCATAGATTGTTTTAAAGTAGAATACTGAAAGGAAGAAAGAGAATCGTATATATCTTAACTTATACTTGCTTCCAATTTCTTTTAAGAGAAATGACACCCCACGCAAGACCAGGGAACAAATAGTCATTAGACTGAATGGAAATTCAAGGGGAAAGCAATTCAGTTATTTTAACAATACCCAGTTGCTCTAAATGAGTTCAGGACTACTCATGGTATCAATTTGAACATTATGGGGTATTTATTAATGTTTTGGATCAAAATATCAGAAGTATTCATGTATGATATGAAGCCTACCACAATCTCCAATAAATCAAAATTCATGTCCCCTATAGACTACGTACTCCTAGTTCTTAAAATTATTCCCATTAGAAGTTTTTCTTTATATACAAGTCAAATTCAGGAACTTATGTCCAGATTTTTTTTAATGCTAAAGTCAGTGTTAACAGAACTATAGAATCCTATAATTCATTACTTCATATTGTCATTATAATCACTTAAAACATAAATCTGAGTATTCATGCCTCCATTTAAGATCCTTCAGAAGCTTTCTATTGTTGTTAGGGTAAAGTTTCAATTCCTCCATAAAAGTTTCCAAGGCTGTCTGTTATGTGGCCGTTGATTATGTATCTCTCAATTACCCTCTCCCGTCCCTAACTCCCTCCCCTTCCTGGGCTATTTTTAATTCCTTAGGAAGCACCAAATTTCCCTCCCCAGGGCTGACTGCCATAACTTTTTCTCTCTAAAGAAATTCTCCCATCCCTATTTCCCGCTACCCTTCCTTCCTCTCCTTTTTTCCTCTTTATTTTCCAGATTTCGGCTTCACCATCACAACTGAGCTCCTAGATTTGGTTAGGACTTCTACTTTATACTCTTTTTTTTTTCATCTTTTTTCCTTGTTCGCTTACGCTCTTTTTTTTAAAATATTTTATTTATTTATCTTTTTAGAGGGGAAGGGAAGGAGAGAGGACAGAAACATCAATGTATGGTTGCTTCTCATGCATCCCCTGCAGGGAATTGGCCCCTGCTGGAAACTGGCCTGCAACCCAAGCATGTGCCCTGACTGGGAATCGAACTGCGATCGTCTGGTTCGCAGGCCTGCGCTCAATCCTACACCAGCCAGGGCCTACTTTATACTCTTTTGCCGTCACATATTTCTCTTCCACATAATTCATTGAGTCAACAAATAAACAGTGAATGCTTACGAGATACTTGGCGTTGTTCACCATGCTGGAGCTATGATGTGTGACCACTTCATGAAAAGTTCTGAGCGCATGGAGCTTTCTTTCAAGTGGAGACTTAGGACAATTGCAATTAAGCAATTTAGTTGTGTGTTTTCATCATGATTTGTATAGTGTTTGCCTTCCCTCACTAGGCTATAATTTCCATGACTATTGTATTCATTATTGTATCTTCAGCTGCTAGAGATATTCAATAAAAATTTGTTGAGTAGTTGATACTATCACCTCTTGTTTCAGCTATACTACTGCTTATGCAAGCGTTTTATGGCCTTTCCAATGTCATGGTGCTTCTTACAACTTCGGGGCCAACTTCGCTGCAGTAGAGAGGCATACTTAGGTAATAATGTGGGAACCTTGTTCCTTTGGAAAACACATCTATTGTGGCATTTATCAAATACTACATTTATTCTAAAAGATGTGGCTCATATTTTTAAAAGATTTCTTGTTAGTATAATGTGATGATATTCTGAAAAATGTCTATGGCATTGTCATACTTAAACATTCAGTTCTTGGAGAAATGTCTTAGATTTATAAATAATGTGTCTTATTTTGACAACATAAATATTTTAAAGCAATGTTATCTTACCCATGATTGAACACAAAGCATTTTTCCCATAATGTAGTTCAAATTGACTAAATAATTGAATGCTTGCTTTAGTTTTTAAATCACTTTCATTATCAGCCACGCGCTGGAATTTAGACATAGAGAACGTTAAATTGAATGGAACCATACAATTATACTGGTCACACAGAATATGAAATTACTTTCAGTAGGAAATTGATTGTCAGGAGGATAATAAGAAAACATTACGATGACGTATAAGATAAAATATAGTATATTATATGGATACAATCTAAATTCTCAAAAAATGTATTAATGTATTCACTTGCAAAATCTGCTGTCTCTCTCATTTTTTTCCTACTTTATACCCCTTTGTCTGTTCAAGCTACCATGTGATCTTCTCTGTTCCTCCAACATGCCAATTATTCCCCCACCTCAGGGCATTTGTACTGACTGTTCCCTTTATCTGGGATTCTCTTCCAGACACACAGCTAACTCCCCCATCTCCTTCAAGTCCTAAAGACTCCTCCAAGTCCTTTTGCCCTAAATACTCTCTCACCCTGCACTCAGTTCTCATCACCCTACTTTGAAAAACATCTTAAGACTAGGTAAACAATTACTTTCCTATTTATCTAGAAGTTAAAATATTAATTGTTAACCTAAAAAGCTTTGGATTGTATATACTGAAAAGGGCTGTTTTTCCCTCTGGGCGTAGTAAAGCCGTGCCTTTTGGCCTGACTTGTACAAAATGGTAACAGTTGAACCCGCACACATTGTTGCTTTGCTTCACTCTCACAAACTTGGGTTTTCAGATTATTCTTTGAGATGAGGAGAAAAGTTTATGTTGGCCTTTCCTGACTTCCTTTTGTATTTGTTGATTGGCACATACTAAACACAGACATTGGGCAACGTACCCACAGTCTTTAGTGGAGACAGGGTAGTTGTTAATCTCAGGGGAAAGCTCTGATTTCTTGAGCTATTTATATAGGATTTTTTTCCAAAGTCAGACATGCTGTGTTATGTCAGTATAGAAGATATCGTGCCCAATCTATTTTGCATTTGATGAACTTCAAGAGGTCTGGGTGGGGAATAGCGGAGCTTCAGAGGTGACGTTGCTCTGATGATCAGTGCTTTACGATGCAGTGTTTGTATTGCAGCAACTCCAAGCAGTCTTAAAAACAGTGATTCTAAAACAGTGATTAGTGTGGAGCCTGGAACAGAAAAACGGATACATCGCTTTTTGGTTCCTTTGGAACATTAAGTCTTGGGAAGGGAAGGATGCATTTAAACATTTTAATAGTACTTTTTAGGTAAAATACTATGGTTAAGGACATACTCCCTCATTTTCCTTCATTCATTATGCTACAGTTTAGAAGGTGCACTAGAGGAAAAATGTTTGCTTTTTACCATTATTTCCATATGCCTCCAGATTTTGTATCTAATTGCTTAAATTTCTGGGTTTGCCATCTGCGAAAAATAAGTAAAAGTTTAAAAAAAAACTTTCGTTTGTGAGAGAAGGTGAAGGGATTAGCCAAAGAGCACATATGCATAATTCATAGACATAGACAACAGTGGGAAGGGAGGGTGGGGAATGAGTGCAGGCAGGCAAAAGGGGGAAAAATGGGGACATCTATAATAGAGTCAACAACAAACTTTTTAAAAAAATTAAAAGCTTTTACAAATTGTCTTTCTGGAATGGAACCACACTTCTGTTCTTTAGGAAAATTCGCAAATGGGATTCTGCTTTGCTCCTGAGTTGGGCTGTCAGTCAATATCCCCTTCCCAATGGCAGGAGCGGGAACATGACTCAGGCCAGTCTAATGAAGTCTTCCCTTGTGGTTTCATCAGATCGAAATGACCTTTCTGTTGGTAAAGCAGGAAATAAAAGCCCGAGGGTGGAAGGAGAGTCTGTCAGAGGGAACGAAGCTGACACACAGAGAGGCAGGGGAAGACACACAGAGAAAGCGTCCTGGTAGCCTCTGGGGCCTGTTTCCAGGCCTCCCCGAGGCTCACTCATTTCCCTGACTTGTTCACGGTTGTGCACGTGAGTGTCCTGTCCAATTCCCCCTTTCTTCTACGTTAGGCAATTGGGTTTCTATCTTCCAGTAAGCCAAAGAACCCACATTAAAAAAACTTTTTTTTTTTTTTAACAGTGAGGGTTTCAGTATTTAGGAGCACCAAGGGTGCATTTTGAAATAAGCACAGCAGTCAAAACTACTCAGCTGAATACCATTATGACAAAAACTTTAGGGAGGTGAAGGGTTTTTAAAGCTTCAGTTCACAGTCAGTTATTATTTTTTTAGCAATATTCAGGACAAAGAAATTGCATCCAAATAAAGAAATGGGAGCACTTTTCAAAGTTCATCATGGCATTTACATGTTATTTTTTATCTTGAGGAGAAGTTGATATACTTTCATGATGTGGAATAATGGGAAGAACACTTTGGACCGGGGTTTGAATTGGGAAAGTTACTGCCTTTTATGCATCACATTTTCTTTCTTTCTTTTTCCTTTTTTTTGTCATCTCACTTTCATCTTCTGAAAAGTTGTAGACATGCGGCTCCTTCATAAGGTGGTTGTAAGCACTAGGTTACAGAATGCACATAGCACATTCACGTGGCACATAATAGGTGCTCAAGAATGGTGGCCGTATGGACACCGTTAGTGGGCAACTTTCAGTTTCTGGGATGGTGGGGACTATATAGAGTGGTTATTGTATATCCACATGTTGACCTCTATGAGAGGGGTCAGGTCTTACGACAACAGGCAAGTTTGTGAATGTATGTGTATGTGGGGTGGAGGAGGGAAGGATTGTATCCTCAACTGTTGCTCTCACAGTTTGGGGGGGGAGGAGGGAGTTGCGGACCTTGTCTATTGTTGGTTGTTGACCTTGATGTAGAATGTAAAACTCAAATCCTTAGACCTCTACAGTTGATGTGTGTATACACTCCGAGGTTTTCTATGGTATTGTCATTGAGATGTGGGGGAAGGGCTTAAGAACTGTTTTTGTAACTTTCTATACAATTTTGAGATGGGGGCAAGCTGACTTGCTTTATATAAATTTACACACCAGAAGCATTAGAGTAATTGTATTACATTTTATTTTTCTTGTTAGAAAAAATAGCAACTAGAAGAATGTAAAAATTTGAAAACAATCTCACTATTGGAAAAAGATTTCAATAGGAAGTCACATTGACCTTAATACAGGTACTGAATGCTGCGTAAATTGTTATATCTTGCTCACGTTACAACTATCTATAAAAACTAACATAAAATTAAACAGGGAATTAGGAAAATGTCATCCGACATAAAGGAAGTAACTACTGGGAGGGATTCAGACTTGCCGCTAGGCTTATGTCTAATGGACATAAAATTGAACTTGAAAATGCTCTGTTACACCTGAGGTACCTTTTGTTGGGTAATTGAAATGAATCTCAGACTGGCTGGTGAGACATTTAGCAGCTGTTTCTGTTTATCTTTGAGTTTCTGAATGAGTTTAGAGTCATTTTAATATTTTCTTTGGAAGATCAATTCTGGGCATGTTGAATTAAAATGGTTATTTTTATGTCAGCTAGGTAAATATTGCAGGGGAAAAAACCCCACAGGAACAACTTCCGATATTTCCTTGTGTACCTGAAGGTGTATGGTGTGCCATGGAAAGGCTCCTGTCGCATTTCAGATACCAATTCAACTACACTTTGAGGGACTTCGCGTGCTCAAAAGTTAGAAGAGGTCTCTAATAAAGCTGTCTCAGAAAAGCAATGGGAAGGTATCCAAAATATTTTCGAACCATTCTTGGCATAAAAAGGATTTCTAATGAGCACTTTTTATAAGGTTGAATTCATTTCTGACAAAACCATTTGTACCCACTATTATGATAGTTTATAGAGAGATGGAGAAAGGGAAAAAGAGTCTACTTGTAAAATGAGGTTCAGCTGTCTTTTGGGGAGGCAAATAAACTATTTTAGAAGTGTGAATTAAACACCCTATGAGGTTTTTGCATTTTTCCGACAACTAGGGAGGAAGTGGAAAAATGCTCATTAATTAAGGCTTGCTATTCTATTGATCTGTTTTGCCTTATGAACTAGAAGCACTTTGCTTGACTCCTACCCACTCCAAATTTCATATTACCACTATTGGGATTGCATTAAATTTATGAGGATGCTTAGGGAGAATTATCTTCTTTATAAATTTCCCTGTGTCCGTGCCCCTCTGTGTGTGTGCCTCAGTAACCTTACAACTGCACTTTATGAGCAGTTACGTAGGTTACTCCTTAAGTGTATTCCTAGTTTGTTTTTCCCCTACTATTGTGCATGGTGTCTTCTTTGGGGGTTGTTATTTGTATACATAAAGGTTATTACTTTCTGCATATTTATCCCCATACTACCTCACATCCACACAAACATTTTATCCAGGCAACTCAATTTCTTACTGGTTGTAGTAGTTTTTCAGCAGGTTCCCTGTATTGTACAGGTAGGTATATGGTGATATTATTTGCAATTAATGGAAACTTTTCCTCCTCCTATCCAGTTTTTATATCTTATATTGTCTTTTGTCTAACTGAATTACCTACCACCTCCAGAATAATATGAAGCAATATTTTCATGGAAAAACCATATTTTTATTAAGCTGGCTGATGGCTTTTGAGTTGATAGGCACTATACAAATGCGTAGCAATATTTTATTTTATTTTTCTAAATATTTTATTTATTTATTTTTAGACAGAGGGGAAGGGAAGAAGGAGAGGGAGAGAAACATTAAGGTGTGGTTGCCGTTCATGTGCCCCACTGGGGACCTGGCCTGCAATGCAGACATGTGCCCTGACTGGGAATCAAACCAGTGACCCTTCGGTTTACAGGCTGGTGCTCAATCCGCTGAGCCACACCATCCAGGAGCATAGTAATATTTGAATCATGATAAGTATTAAATATTCTGTTCAAAACAAATTGCATAGTTTACCAAATGCCTTTAGATTACCCATGGAGGCGACTGTATTCTTTCAAATGTATTATTAAGGTGTATCACATTAATGTTATGTTACATGCTCAATACCGAAACACATCCACGACAGCTGCACCTTCTTTGGTGTATTAGTGGTTGAAAATCTTTTATTAGTTTTTAATCTTAGTATTTACAAGTATGTCTGCATTTTTGAAATGTTGTGCTATCTTGGCCAGAATTTGCTATTAATACTATGCTATTAGTACTATGCTAGTTTTGAAAGATTTTTTTCTTTTCTGACATGAGAGGTGCGGAGGAGACGGGATACTGTCCTTTGTGTTGCCTTTAGTATGCCCTTCGCTTCAGTGACGGTGTCTGTCCTCCTCCATTATGTCCAACTGCTGCATGGTCTTTCTCACCTACTTGCCTTGTCCTTTAATGTTTTGCCTAACTCATAAAGTTCAGCATTTCATATTATTTTATAGGCTCAATGGCTTCATAAATATTTTCAAAAAAATTCTAACCATGGGTAGCAACATTGTTTTGGTGAGTTTTCTTCATTTTTCCTGGTCCTTTCTTCTTTTCTCTTGTAGTATTTCTCGGTGCTACTTCCTTTATAAATTATTATTATTTTTCTTTGAATAGGGGGAGTTATTCACCCAACGATGCAAAATTTGTATATAATTGAATCAGTTTAGCCTTTTATTTGTGTGCATCCAATAGGGATTGGCTGTTGCAAGGCTGCTTTTGATACTGAGCGTCTTTCCTCTAATCTGCCTCACAAATGGGCTGCTTCCAGCGCATAGGGCTGGTCTGGTGACACCTCTTCTGGAACTGTCCCCAGCCTCCCATTTGCTGCTTCTCTTGTGTACTAAACTCAATCCAGGGAAGCTCTGGCCGTCAGCAATTGCATGCGTTGCTATTATTTCAAACAAGTGATTATGATTTCCCCCTGTAGGTTGTGCCGATTACTTGGAAAATGGACATATGCTGACTTCAAGTGAGAGTGGTAGCTGGGATTGTTCTATCTTTCCATCCCATGCTGTGACGTCATTCAATTTACCGTCACTGCCTTGATAACCTTCTTCATGTATTGTGGATGGGGCATAAGATCTATGATAATTTGTCAAAGAAACAGGATTTGGATTTTTTGTAGTTGTTCTTCCTGCTTATTCTCCTTTTTGTTCTGAGTGATCTCTAAGAGGAGATGCTTTTCCATTTTAAAACTAATATATTTGTAAATATATTACAATTATTTAACACCCGGTTGTCGAACTATAACTGCACTTAAATCTTTTTTTGTTTGATGGCCATGTACCTTGTAGAAAAATGCTGAATTTAACTAATTTGTGGGCTTACTATTTTTGGTTTTCCAAGTACCAATGAATAAAGTCCAGGTTCGTTCTTGAGAAGCTCCACAGTCACGATGAGCTCTGGGATATCTGGTTTACTGAGCAACGACAATCTTTGATTGATGGATCTTTTCTTGTTTGATTAGGAACTGAACACTCTGTACTTCATGATTGGTCCCTGTTGTGTATATTCAATTCTTGTTGAATAATCAGTGCCTTTTGAAGACAGTAAAATTTAAATTTTCCATTAAGTCATAACAAGAGAACACAGCCTTCATATTTAACAAAAATCAGATAGGAGGAAACTACATTTCCTGTTTAAAGTAGTTTCATGACCGTGACAGTAACCACTTTTTCACCAAGGGGAAAAAACTCTATTTTTTCCAGCTAAGGGAAATTAGGCTAATGGTTTTGAGAGCAAACCTGAATTCCAATTGTTGCTTTGACATTAAGTAAGTAAAATCCTTTTACTTATAAAATAGAAATTATATTTTTACCTTGCTTTAGTGTTGAGTGGGATAAGAAATTAAATCCAATGGTCTTTAAGTGCTAACTCATTACTTGTTCTTGTTAAGGGACCAGATAGTGTTATTACCACCGGAGGAAGAATAGAATGCCCAGAGCTTTGGGACACAGCTTCATGTAAGGATTTTATAAGTCATAAAGGAGTAGAAATTATAATTCATAAATGGGTAGAAAATAAACAATCTGTGTATTAAAATCTCAGATTTACTTGAGTCCCTTTAAGCTATATAGGCTTAATTGTGTGTGTCAGGATTATAGCTTGAAACATTCGTTTTGTTATGCTCAACGTATTTTCCATCTTCTATTTTTACTCCAGAATCATTTTTCTTTCCAGTCACACTAAAGTAGAAGCAAATATTCAAAGAAACCCAGAGGCTTATTTTAGGATTGATTTTTTTTTCGCTTTAGAGACTACACGGAATTGGGCCTGGGGAGAGGGGGGAAGATGTGAGAACTAAACAGTGAAGAAGGGAAATGGTCTGTAGGACCAGGGTGCAGAGGAGAAGGGACACCACAGCGGACTCTCCCCAGACTCATCACGCTAGACACTGGCCATTCAAAACCCATGGGTACCACCTACCTGTGAGCCTGCAGGCACAGGTCAGGCAACTGAGACCCCTGGGCAGGGATGAAGCCCAGGAGGGACAGCCACACCTAGACCTGATCCTGAATGAGGGGGACATTTGCCTCCTTGACAGTATAACAATGAACTGCCTCTGAGCGTTTCCTGTCTCTCCCTAGACAGAAGGTTTTTGACAGCAAGGACTGATGATCTCTGTTCAATCAATTTAATGTATTAACCATTACTCACCATTCCTTCTGTAAACATATTGAATTGCACTCATATTATGGTGAACCCATGCTGAATACAGGCTATGTCAAATACAGTTGGCATTTTTTGTCCACCATAGTTAACTTACATGATTACTTCAAAGGCAGTGAGTTCATTTCTTTCTAAATGTGATTATGCTCGTTTTTAAAAATGGTAATTATGTAATTTAATTAAATACCACTTAAACGGATGAAATACGGTTATGAAAAGAGAAGGAATTTTTGGTCATGTCAAAACTAATTCAAGTAGTTAGAATGGTTTGAGTTGTTCAAAAATTGCTGTCAAATCAGATGTGGGCAAAGTAACAATAAAAGGTTAAGTGAAAATCATTAAAAATTCAGAAGGATTTTATTATTGCATTAAGATAAACTCTTATTCCGATTTAAAAGAACCCACACTGGAACTCACGGATAATGCCGTATGGGTGTGGTTTATGCTCCCCACCTTCACTTGCTGGACCCCACACAGAGAGGGGTTCTCCTACATTAGAAAATCGGTGACTAAAAGTACATTCTTCTGTTTTACTTTAGAGGAAATTCTTAATGTGGTTTTTTGCTTGAATTGCTTTTTATGTTTAGCAGGTGAATATTCATCTCAACTTTACTGATCCAATGGCTTCTACCTGGCTTCCTTTGCATTTTTGTGCAGAATCTAGCTTGCACGGTCCGTGGGCTCCTGGTAAAGGTTGCTGATTAATATTTGTAGAGAAGATAAACAAATTTCTCAGCAACAGAGCGAAGTCTGACTGGTTAGTTAAAATTGCTGCAATTAATAGGCACAGAAGTGGAAGTGTAACTTTCTATGTTCTGGGATACAAAGAGAGACACTATTTAAATTGGTTTGCAGTGTAGATTGAGACAGGTAGGTGAGGCAGGTAATTGATGGAAAGTTTCATGGTGTATGATTCAGCCTGTTCATTTGATTTGTGTGATAATGAGGAGCAGTTGTGAGCTTGCAGGAGGAGAGAATAAAGCAACTCAGGGGAAAAAATGAATGAAATGGGGAGGTAGATTAAAAGAGGAGAAAGAGTAGAGAAAGGGAGGGTAACAAAGAGGCTCTTGCATATATCCTAAGTTATTACTGTGTGTATGGAAATAAAATATATTCCAAACAATACTGAGGACAAGTAACAGTGGCAAATTAATTCTCAAGCTGCTACTGGAGAGTAAGCTCCTTCACAGTGAGACTTTTCTTACATTTATCTTTGAATCCCAAGAGCGTAGCCCAGACCTGGCACATTGCAGTCAATAAAGAAATGTCTGTTGAATGACTTAATGACTGAAGGGCTGAAAGATTGTGAGACATAAGTCAAAGTTTCCTTTAATGTCTGAACATTAAGCTCAATGCGTGGGAAGGACAGCGGCATAAATCAAAGGTGATCGTGGTGTTTAATAACTCACTGAGAGTGGTTTTTGAAATAGGCTGTGCGGGGCTGATAGGTTGGGTAGACTCACTGTAGGACATCTGATCCCACTTTAATCTCATCTGGAGCCACGGACAATTCTCTACAGCTAAGGTTGCTGATCCAGAACTCTTCCCAGACTATAAAATGGCCCAAGAAATACTGAATCATTGTGGAACCATACTGATAAGCTCCTGGGGCTGAAGAGGGGAAGCCCACCAAATTTAAGGCTCTTCTACACAGATCTAAACTTTATGTTCCATGCCAGAGAATTCTGTGGAATAGAGTCAGTCAGTCTATGGGCTTCATTCTAAATTTTGAGGTGCCTGATTAGTGTTTTCTGCTCACTTTACTTTTCTGAGAAGAGCTTTCAGCAGTCAGAGGACAGATCTTTTGAAAATGCTAACATTTGGACTTCAATCTTTGGGGAATGGATATGAAAACACACTCTGGAAAATCAGAGACTCAATGATTTTTAGCATTATTTCAGCAACTTAAGTGGTACACAATATTTAAAGATGTGGGTTATCTCTTTTATGCCTCACTGTGCAGTCTGTGTTGATTTCCAAGTGCCATTCCAAATTGAGTACCTGGACCAATGCCTGACACAAATTAGATGCTCAATAAAAGCTTGTTGAATGACTGACTAAATGTTCCTTTCTACTCCCAAGCAGTTGCTGGCTGATCTAGCAACATTTGGAGGACAGCTGGATAATTCTGGGCCATCTAGGAGTTCAGATTCATACCAACAACTGGGCACAGTACAGACAGATTATTTTTCTGGAGAGATCTTTTCCTTAACTGACCCTTGAAAATTACACTGTGTTGGCTTTTATGCTATGGCATTAAATTTACTCATCTAATTAGATGTTAGAAGAAGGAAGGGAAGATTTTTAGAGAAAAAAATTGAGGAGCACTTTTAACCAAATACTGTTTGAACCAAAACTAAGCTCTTTATATAAAACAGAGCTCTCTGGAAATACTTTTATGCAGTGATGGAATATTGTCACCAATTCTGGTGCATTGATTCTTTGGTTGAAAAGTGAAACACTAGCACAGATGTCTGATAATGACCGTAGACAGAAGTCTTTTGAATTAGAGCTTTTAGGTTCTAGACTTCAAGCAGTTTTTATATTATGGTATGAGATACACTAGTGAACTCTCAGTTATCCATACATATTTCTCAAAGCTTACGTGCTGACCAGTGTATATCTTGAAGTGTTTTATGCTGTAAAATTAATCACACTTTATGGAATATGTCCAAAAATGCAGACATTTGATTTTTCTCTTTTATTTTAAATGGCATTGTGTAATACCATTTAACCCAGTTGTTGTATATAATTCTTTTGATTCTTTTCACACGGAGAAAATTCTTATTACTCCAATGAAACTTCTACTAAGCCTGTTTAAGTTTGTCCTCCTCATGTTACAAATGCTAATAAGGAGGGACAGGAACCCCAAGGTCATCACACAATAGTGAGAAGAATGAAGGGACGTGTCTAAAATGGGACCCTGTACGACATGACATAGCTGTCACCAAAGAAGCTGCCTTCCCAACTAAACAACCTAGGGCAATTTAGTCCTGAACTCACAGCTCTGTTGCCATGGTTTCTAGACAAAGTCGACAGGGCTGCATTCCAATTATATCTGTCAGCATGACAGATAACTAAAATATTGAAAATGGGGTAATAAAATCTCAGGTCACCCAGAAGAGATGGGATACTTACGAGTGACAGAGAAGTGAGAGATGCAAGTTTACGGTGGTTGAGAAAATACCTTTGTGATTTCACATACAAATGTATATTCTGCAAACTCTCCCGCTGTTCAATAGCTATTTTATCCACCATTCAGTTCATTATTCAAATCAGGCATCTTCTGCTTCATAGAAATGTTCTTAATAATATTTTAAACTTAAAGAATTCATGAATTAAGAGAATTTAAGAAGACATTTCCTTGAGCTATGAAAATAAAAAGAATCCCTTGAATTCTGATGATAGTGCAAATACAGCAACACTATTTTTGTCTTTAATGCTTCTAGGTGAAAGCATTATTGTAAACTTTGCACTCAGCTTTAGTCAGTATCTGCTGACGAGCGGTATTTTGCCAGGGGCGGCAGGAAGTTTGTTGCTTTGCTATTAGACTACAATGGAGACACTTGCTTCTGTTCAATGAGAGGAACAATTAGGTAGAGATCAGTGAATTTTAGAATGGTGTTGGTAGGTATGACTTGGGTGTCTGAGAATTTCATGTTCCTGCATCTCTGCTATTAAGCAGAAATGGAGCATTTTAATCCCTACGTGCCACTGGGTAGTTATTCAATCTTTAAAAGTTAAAAATAATGTAATCTAAACTCTTCAAAACTTAAAATCTCAGTTTCTCCATCAGTGAGTAGAGGAATAACTACGTCTCAGGGCTGTGATTCCAAATTAGATAATGCATATAAAACACTTAGCATCTGGTTCATACCACAGGTAAAGGCAGTCAATGCTATTTCTACCATGATGACTCTATTATTATTACCTCCTATTATATATAAAGTGACAAGTGTGCACCTATAACAGAGAAACCCAAATGACACTGATACATGCAAGGATTTTAAACCATGTATTTATGAGAAGTTTAAGAAAAAAGGTAGTTTACGTGTGACATTAAATGTGCCTGGAGGATGGTAAAAGAAAAGCACTAGATTGATAAATGGTACTTCAAGGATCACCGGCAGCATAGTGAGAGAGAAAATTCTAGACGTCTTGAAGCCTCAATCATGCCTCCTGACCCCTTTGTGGGTATTTATTTTGGGACACTTTGAGCACAACATATCATTTCTGTTAACACATTGAGTACAGCTGTTACAATTCTATAAAAATCAGTTTTTATCATGTTTTATACATCAGTTCAAAAAGTTTAGCTGGGTTCCTAAGGTTGACTTATGCTATATTCAGAATACATTTTTTTTTTTTGCTCAGCAAGAATTGATTTCATTTCACAATGAAAATAATTAGGAAAAGCTGATTTATTGTACTTAATAAGAGATTTCTATAAGACAAATCTTGCGAGAATCAATGTTTCCTCTACATAAATAGGAACAGTGATAATGTAAAAAATGTTTTTTCTGGTTTGAGACTGCTTTCAGGAAAAAATCTTTTGCAGGTTGGGAGTACAACCTTTTGCACAGTTTATTTTGCTCTGTTTATGTCGTCTTCGAATGTTGTGGTAAAGTTTTTTCATTTATAAGCCCTAAAATCTGATATTCTACCATAAACAAATATGTGATCAAGTATACCATTTTACTGAGTGTTTATGGCCAAAATAAGTAGAGAACTGGGCAATTTCAGATAAAAATAATTAAAAATATTCGCTTATTCTGCAATTACATACAAATAGCTTTCATTTGTGATTCATCATTTAAAATTACTCTTCTGTTACTGAAATTTTGGAATAACTGGTTATGATCAAAATGTACAGTGCTATTTCTAGAACAAATAGAAAGGTCAAGAGCTCCAATAAATTTAACTTCTTTCATCTTTATTCTTCTATGTATATTTTTGAAGTGCTTCAGAACAAATGCACTTGTCAGGGATCAGTAGCTCTGAGGGTAAAGCAAATTTCCAACCTGCAAATGGGATCTTGAATTATTTCTATTATATATATTTTTTAATTGCATGGCTACGTCTCACTGAAACATCAGAAGGAACCAGTTTATCTCACCCAAGAGCTGGCTTGGGAAAGCGACATGTCTATTTTCATCCTGTCATCTCACAAAATGAAATAATGACATTCTACCAGGCTCATTGAAATTCTGTAGACACAGTGTGAAGAGGGTCTTGGCGGCTTACCTTAAAAGAGATTTCATACTGTTCTCCTCCCCAGATTTCTAAACCTGGATCATAGCCACCTAACTCCCAAAACCATTTTCGATTCACAGCAAAGAGACCTCCAGCCATAACAGGAGACCTGGAAATGAATAAAATAATCTTTAAAGGATGATGAACATCAAGGGCAATGGTGTTTTGTTTGAAAAAAAAAGAAGCAAGTTCAAGATATTTTCAGTGGTCAACTGCGTGGAGTTTTCTGGCACTAGTTTTCTGTAAGTAGTTGTAAGGTTCTCATATGGTCTGTAACTGCTCTTGGAATTCTCAGAAGCTTTAAACTTGGCAGTTCAGGTCGTAATGCCACTAATGCCCTGTGAGGCACACTTGCACCCCAGGTTTATCATTAGAGAGACATACATGGTTATTAGTGACTGATATGTTGAGAAATATCACTCAATTTTATGGGTTTCCCTCCAAGTGAAAGGGATATTATTCTGCAAGACAGATAAAAGTATAGAAATTGCTGTAGACAGTATCTTTTGATTATAGCACTCAGTATGCATTCACCAAGCATCTGTCATTTATAGGTCATGTCCATTTTATAGACTATCAGTTGGACACTTGGACTATAACAACCAACCAGAATTAGTTAATTAATATGCCGAAGCTGGAATTTAAACTAGGTTCTTTCTGCTTAATTATAATATTTTTTAGGCTTTCTCTGCATTTCCAAGAGATATTTCTTTTAGCCAAAAAAATAATTGTTCAGCCCTGGATGATGTAGCCCACTGGATTGAGCGTGGGCTTGTGAACCGTAGGATCAAGGTTCGATTCCCAGTCAGGGCACATGCCTGGGTTGCAGGCCAATTCCCAGGAGGAAATGCATGAGAAGCAACTGTACATTGATATTTCTCTCCCTCTCTCCTTCCCTTCCCCTCTAAAGATAAATAAATAAAATCTTTTAAAAAATTATTCAATATTTCATTTCTGCTAAGTTACATTGTACACATGTTGCTATATAATAAAATAACTTAAAATAATGAGGCCCAACTCTAAAAATGTGTGATTCCAATATGGTTTTTGCTTTTGAAAGCTCACCATGAGCTGGGCTCTTGGCTAAGAGTTTTATCCTATTCCCTTGATTAATCCTTACAGCAACCCTATGAATATCGTCCCTATATACTGTCTGAAGGCACAGGCAGAGGGAGGTTAAAAACAGTGCCCAAGGTTGAAGTCAGTGTGTGGTGGCCTTGGGGCCCAGAACCTCTGAGGTCAAAGCCTTCAAGCTCTTTCTCACACTGTTTCTCTTTCAGTGTTTGGGGGTGAAGAGAGGCAACCACAAATGGATGTAGTTGAATCCAGGCTGATCAGTTTGGATATAAAGCAATTAGAGAACACCCTAACTCCCCTTTTCTACATGGAAAAAGCGGATCTATAAACACGCACACGGTCAGCGCAGTGTTTGTGACAGTTTTGAAAAAGTTTTTGAAACAAAGGATATTTATAAATAAGGGTATGGCACTAAAGGTTGAAGACACATGTTTTAAAATATGTCTAAACATATTAGACACCAATTTACAGACCCACTGAAGACTTGCTCTTTGTAACGTTAAATGTGGTGCTTAAGCAATATGAACCTGAATTTAAATGTATTATATATTTCAATGACTTTACATGCTAAGATAGTACTTGGCCTACTTTAGTTGAAGAGTCTTTTTTAGTATTCAGACTTTATGTAGATGGAAAGATTACATGGCAGAGGGCAAGAGGGATTGATTTTTCCCCTGGGAAAGTGAGCAGGATAAAAAAAATCTCAGACAGGTTTTTAGTTTGAGGAAAAACAACAACAATGTAGAGCCAAATGTACCTCACTTTATCCCTCTCTGAAGCACCCCAATCTTTTTCTATTTTCCATGCACTGAATTTCAAAGGTGAATTACAACTGTAGCTGGAACAAATTCAGATTGTCACATATATTGTTGGGTACAGCTCACAATGAACACATTATCACAGTGTAACCTTTGCTTCTGTAGGGTTTGGGCATAGTGATCAGAAATTCTCAATCCCGTTTGACCTGAACCACAAACAGAAAGATCTTAAGTCATACCAACATATTGATCGTGTAAAAACATAAGTCCAAAGTGTATCAAAACTTTACTGTACAGAATTCATCTCAAAACTAGAAATGTCATAGCTACAGAATTAATATAGATATTGGGAAAGAGAAAGTCCTACAGTGAACTTTTTTATTGTAAGTAATTTTTTGGAAATATAATATCTTGTTTTCTTAATGAATTTGTAAAAAAAATAAACCATGTAGTATATTTTAGGCTAATTTTAGACAAAATAAAATAAATTCAAATGGATACTCTTTACCTTCATTGCTGTTTTTATCAAGGTCCAAATAAATTAGTATTTCCTATATTGATTAATGGGAATGACTGATAGAAATAAACTTTTGATTTATGTATGTATCTACTCACATTTGTTCACTGATCTTTTAAGCAGTGTAATTGAAACACAGCTGACATACAATGAATTGCACGTATTTTTAAGTGTACAATTTGGTAAATTCTGACTTCAGTGTGTATGCCCTTGGTTAGCCACCACCATTTTTAAGAAAAAGAACATATTCACCATCCCCAAAATTTCCTTATTATAATCTTGCCCTTCTGACCCTCCCTTTGTTCCCTTCCTTTAGGCAACTGCTGATCACTATAGATTAGTTTACATTTTCTATATTTTATATGAATGGAATCTTATAGTATGTACTCTTTCAGGGAGTCAGGTTTCTTATATTTGACATCATTGAAATTCATCAATGTTTTAGCATGTGTTACTAGTTCATTCTGTTTTTTAATTGCTGAGTGGTAGTATTCTGTTTTCATGGATAAACCACAGTGTGATTATTCATTCACCTACTGATGAACATTTGGCTTATTTCCAGTTTTGAGCTGCTATAAATGTTGTGTATGAATCTTGGTGTGGACATATTCTCTCATTTCTTCCATGAAAATGCCCAGGAGTGGAATGGTTAGATCAGAAATGTTTAAGCTTTAAAGAAACTGCCAAACTGTCTTCCAGAGCGTTAGTATCATTTTGTATTTCCACCAGCAGTGCTTCGAGTTCCTGTACTGTATCTTCTTCAATAGTTGAGGTGGCCAGTCTTTTGAAATTCAGTATTATAACAGGAATGGAATACTATCTTCTTATGGCTTATTTTTCACTTTCATAATGATTAATGCTGTTGAGTATGTATCATTTCTCTATTGCTTCATAGTCAGGCTGGCTAGAGTTTTATCAATTTTATTGATCTGTTTAAAGAACTAGTTTTTGGTTTCATTGATACTCCTTATTGTTTTCCTGTTTTCTATTTCATTGGTTTCTCTTTGGTCTTTGTTATTTTAATTCATCTACCTACTTTGTATTTAATTTGCTCTTCCTTTCCTAGTTAGTTAAGCTGGCAGCTGAGATGGTTGATTATAGCCTTTTCTTTTACTCTAATATAGGTATTTAGTACTATAAATATCCCTTAACTTCTGCTTTAGCAGAATCCCACACACACAAAAATGAAATGAAATGAAATGTAAAAATTCACATTTTCATTATGTTCAAAATAATTCCTAATTTCTTTTTTTTTTGACCTATGGTTTATACAGAAGTGTAAAATTTAGTTTCCAAATATTTGAGCATTTGTTTGAGATCTTTCAGTTATCAATTCTCATTTAATTCCATTGTTCTTAGAGAATATACTTTGTACGACTTGAGTCCTTTTATAATTGACTTTTTAATGGCTCAGAATATGGTCTCTCTTGGTAAATGTTTCATGTGTGTTTGAAAAGAATACGTATTCTGTTGTTGAGGTCTACAAATATTTATTAGGTAAAGTTAGTTGATAGTGTTCAAGTTTCCTACATTCTTATTGATTTTCTGTCTCCTTGTTCTATCAATTATTGAGAGAAGGATTGAAATATATAACTACGATTCTGGATTTGTTTATTTCTTTTTGCTTTTCTTTCAGGGTTTTTTTTTTTTTCCTTCATGTATTTTGTAGCTCTGTTAAAAGTGCATAAATGTTTAGGATTTTTATGTGCTCCTGATAAATTAACCTCACTATCAATCAAAGTACTTTTTTCATCCTTGGTAATATTTTTGGCTCTGACATCTAGTTTGTCTTGATATTAATAGAGCCACTTCTATTTTCTTTATTTTTCTATACATTTTATTTTTCTTTCTTTTATTCTCTAATCACTAGCATGTACCTTTTCACTCTAGTTTTTAAACTAATTGTGTTTTTATAGTTACAGTGGTTTTCTTCTAGGCAGCATATATTTGCACCTCGCTGTTCTACAGCCTCTGTTGATGCGTTGGTTAGATCACTTGGACTACAGTTAGGGGTGTGGCCAGCTGTAAACTGATCACTTTTGTTTCCTATTGGTCCTATTTATTGTTTCTTTTTTCTTCTTTCTCCATCTGCTTTTTGATTAACTGAATATTTTTCATGATTCTATTTAGCATTCTTTCTTGACTTAACAAAAACTCCTTGCTTTGTTATTATAGTGGTCGCTGCAGGGTTTATATCATACTTCTTTATTTTTATCGGAGTTTACCTTCCAGTGATATTATGCCGTGCACATATAAGAACTTCTCCCAACATTTATATTTTGTTGTCATATACTTTGCTTTTGCATATGCTACAAATCCCATATTATATTATCTTTTTGTTTAAGTAGTCAATTGTCTTTTAAAAAGATTTAAATAATAACATTTCACATATGTGAAATTACAGTATGAACACCATCTCTCATTTGTTAATTCTTTTTTTTAGATACATATTTCCATCCAGTATTAATTTCCTTCTGCCTAAAGAGCTTCCTTTAACACATCCTGTAGTGGGAGTGTGTTGGTGAGGGGGGCTTTTATCTTTCACATATCTGAAAACATCATTTTTGTCTACACTTTCTAAAGATACTTTTGTTGGCTATTGCTAGGTTCATAGCTTTTTTCCTTTAATTTCTCTAAGTATGTTGCTCACTCTCTTTTCACTTGAGAAATGTGTTGTTATTTTTATCTTTTTTTTTTCTGTAGGTAATAAGCCTTTACTCCTCTGGCTGTTTTGAAGATCTTCTCTATATTATTGAATTTTGTTAAGCCATGACTTGGCCCAGTTTCTTCTGCTTTTAAGTACTGGAGTTTCTTGGACTTGTAGATAGAATTTTTATGGAATTTGGACAATTTTTGACCATTATTTCTTCTAATATTCTGCCCTTTTTCTTTCAGATCCTTCAGAAACTCCAATGACACACTTTGTCCATTTTTAAAATCCACTCTTTGTGTTTCTTTTTGGATAGTTTCTATTGCTCTATCTCCAAATTTACTACTCTTTTTTGCAATGTCCAGTCTGCTGACAATCCCATCCAATGCCTTTTTCCTTGCACACATTATATTTCCACCTTGAGTATTTCATTTTTTTAATATTTCACATGTCTGTACTAAACGGAATGTATAGAATAGTGTTACAGTTTTAATATAATTAGCTCTTCATTCTTAGTCACTTCTTAGTTTCAGCTGATCAAATTACCTACTCATTATGAGTCATGTTTTGCTGCTTCTTTGTACACCTGGTAAGTTTATTGGAGTCTAGAACTTTTAAATTGGGGGGTATTGAATATTTTGCTATTCTTTTAAAGACTTTTGAGCTTTGTTCTGGGATGCAGTTACATTATTTGGAAACAGTCTGACCCTTTCGGCCTCCTCTTAAGCTTTATTAGGTATGACCGAAGCAGTACACGATCTAGGGCAAATTACTCACTACCTGTAAGGGAAGATCCGTCTGTGTCTTCTGTGCGTTGTCTTGCAAATCATCAGGTTTTCTAGTCTGGCTTGTGGGGACAGGCACTGCTCTCAGTCTGTGGGTGTTCTGTACACATGACTCCTAATTCTCTTGGGTCATTCTTTTCCCAATCTTGGGTAATTTCTTCGTACATGTGCTCTTATCAGCACTCTGCTGCACATTCAAGGGGTACCCTTTGCAGATCTCCAAAGCACTCTCTGGGTCGCTCTCTTTGTGGTGTTCTGCCCTTGAAATTCTAGCTGTGCCATTGTGCCCAGACTCTCGGCTCCACATCAACCCAGCCGGGGCCCTACCTGGGTTCCTCTTCCTTATACCGCAACCTGGAAACTCTCTCAAGCTAATAAGCTGGTGCAATTGTAGGCCTCACTTTATCACTTTCCATCTCTCAGGAATCAGTGTCCTTCACTGCCCGATGGTGAATGTCTTGAAAAGCACTGTTTTACTTTTTTATTATTTTACTTTTTTAGCAGCAGGGTAAATTTGGCCTCTGTTATTCCATCTTGTACAGATATGGAAGTCCACAGAACTACCATTGATTTTTACTTTAAAACATTTAGAGTACTAACTTATTTTAAATGGATAATGCATTCACTTGTTTATCAAAAATTCTTGCTTCTCTCTCTATCCCTTGCCACTCTATTTCTCGTATTACAAATAACCATTTATATTTCTTGGGCATCCTTCCAGATATTTATGTTCACATAAGCAAAAAAACATATATCTTCTTTTTTTCCTTTTCTACACAGATTATTGCATGCTATATACAGTATCCCTTACTTAATTTTAAAAATTTATTTAATTTTTAAAAACTACCTATGTATTCTGACAATCATTTACATTGAAAAGAGCTACCTTGTTCTATTTTTAAACACCTGCCTATTATTCCATTACATATACATATATATGTGTACACATTGTACACACATATGGAACACACACATACATATGTGTAATATACATTCTAGACATATATACACATATACACATGTATGTAATATATACATATATGTGAACATTTACCTTTTTTCAATATTTTGCTATTTCAGAATTCCTGCAACAAATAGCTTTGTACAGACATAATTTCCACATGAGTGTGAGTATATCTTTAGGATAAACTCCTAGAAAGTGCTATCCTCATTTGCTATAAAGAATAAAAGTATAAAATTGATTTATTTTTCCACCTCTGGAAGTTAAAAGTTTATTATAAATTGTGTTCTAACCTGAAGCTTTAGTTCATGTTTCATACCAATCCAAGCCCAATGATTTAGCGCCTGATAAAATAGGAGAAGAGTTAAATAAAAGTAGCAAACCTACTGAGAAATTATAAATCTATCATAAAGTATTATGATACTTTATGAAAGTATATTTCAGTCTACAGATAACAACTGCCAGGGATGTATCATTATTATGACCATATTTGGAGAGGTATTGTTTAAAAGTTTCACAGGGTGAATGATTTTAAAAAAATCGAAAGGAAGGGGAGTAAAGGGTAGAGTGGACATTCAAGGAAGGTTGTGTACCAAGGCACTGATTTGGGAAGATTAGTGACAAGAAATGGAAGCAGGGCCGTCCTGCTGATGCTAGAGCATAAGGAGGGTGTGCCTGCAAAGTGCCCATTTGCAGCGTCCACACTTTCAGTGTCCGCACTGAAAGTCCCCACTGGCCCATGAAAGAGGCATCGTCAGTGTGACCCCACACACCATCAGTACATTCATCACTACTTGTTCTTTCCCTTTGATGGTAACCACCTTCTCATTTCAAGCACAAAGCCAGCCAGCACATCAGCCTCCGTCATTTTTGTAGTGTGGCGAGAAGAAGCTGCTGAAAGACTAATAGAAGCTGCTTCTTCTGTTTGTAAGGGAGTCTACGCAGCCTGAAGAGATTGTGCAAGCTGTCTAAGAGGGAAGGAGAGGAAACAGTGGACTCCTCAACCAGAAGCTGTGAAGTCTTGAGTGATGGAGGCCCCACCCTGCTCCATGGAGGTGCCCTTGGAGAGGTCAAGACCTCCTTGTGTAGCTCCTGAGGAGGCTATCACCCATGCACTGGGATACTTGGCCTTGACAGACTTTACTTTGCATGAAATTGTCACAATTGCTGAATGTGGATAAACCCAGTGGCTTGGGCAGTGCCCAAGTGGTGGCAACCACTGTGAACTGACAACTCTGATCAGAACGACCACTCTGATAACTGGGCCTGAGTAGGACTGAGAACCATTGCCCTTCCTGAGAAGAAGGAATTGCCATGAGAAGACAGGCTCAATTTCCTACTACTTTGCAGAAGGAAACTCAGAATTGGATTTAAACTGCTCCGAAGACAATTTAATATTGTGCAATATCATGCCCAACTGAGTTAAACTTCCTACCCCACCGCGCAAATATGAGTTAACTTGTGCAGTGTTTCACTAAAGTCAAGAGAAGAAAAATGACTGTGTTTCCTCATACATTAAAGCAAAACATGTTAATGTGTCATGTTATTTTCCCCTCAGAGTAAGGGAAAAAGAGCAGTTTATTATTTTCAGCATGTTCTTCTGCTCTCTGTTTTCTATCTTAAATACAATATTAAGTGCTTGAAACTCTCCCCATTGGTTCTATTTCCCACACTCTCTCATTTATTTACCTTTATATCCCTAGTTTTGTTTTGCCAAAAATATTCTTGCTGGTTTAGCCTGGGAATGTTAACACACTGTAGACATAGTTCATGTTGGCTCGTTATCCATGAAACTTTCATTACTCATAATGTACTTTATGAGTAATGCTCCTAACATGACAAACCAAGTTTTGAGTTTGGCTATTAAAAATACCTGTCATCCTTGAGATGCCTTTTAAAATTAATGTAAGTATAAAGCAACATGTTCCAATGGAAGATTCTGTATTCTTCAGGCTATAGAAATATAACTTTTCTAATCCTTAATGGTAATCAATTTTTTCTATATTAAGCCTATTGAACTAGGTAATAAATATGCTTTCTTCTTTATTTATGGTAAACTAATTTACTTCTTGTACATCAATTTTTATATTCGAAACTTTGCTGACTTTAATTCATGAGGCTATAATGTACAAGAGAACTAGAACCATTCTTTACTTGAAATGCTCTTCATGTTCTCATTTGCAAAAGCACTTTTCCAAGAGTATATAGTTGGTTGTCTTTGGCAAACAAGAATGGAGTTTTAATGCTTATAGCCTCACCCTGTGATTCCCACAGCATTCTGAGGCACTACTGATCTTCCTAAGACTCTCTACTGCACATGTTGACTATACTCTCTGCCGATATGTGAAAAAAAGTACTAGAGTTAAAAAAAAAGACAAAACGTTCTCCAGGAGGTTTTTGCCAATTTTCATGCATTTTTAGAGATAAAGTATCATTTCAAATTTTATTGCAGCACATGAATATGTCCTTTGTAGGTTAGAATGATTTAAAAAATCACACTGTGTGGTGGACTCAGGCCATCGGAGTCCTTCTGTTGTGGCTGACAATGAGAATAAATGCACAGGTAACAACAATCTTGTGGAGTAAAAGGCGATGGCATGGCTACTCTCTCAAGGGGAGAGCGCCTATGGATGTATCAGCTAGTCTCTCAGGGGAGGGCGTGTTGACCCTTGCCTAGACAAGCTTTTATTGATTTCCTCTGGTCTTATGTCAGAGAAAGATTTATTATCTATTACATAGAATATTATTGTCTACATTTTAGGTATAATCAAGGAAATGAAAATATCATGCAGAGGGGAATGATGACGAGTTGATTAGCTCTGTCCTTGGGAAAATTCACACAGGCTTCGGAAATTACCTTGAAGATAGACAATACATATCTGTTGTTTCAGACCAGGATGATGGAGTTTTAGCAAGAGCAAGCCATAACAGAAATGCATTTTCTAGGCCTGATTCCCATGGGAAAGCTCGGTTTGAAGGTCTGGCTCCTGCCCACCACTTCGCTTCTGTAGGTTTTCCATACAGAGCTGAGTCACATTTGCCAGACTAAAACAAACTGGTCCCCTACAACACTGAAAGATAAATATACAAAAATATTTATTAAAAAAATTTACTAACAGTTAAAATTTTGGTCCAGAAATCTGAAAGAAACTTCAATTTGGCTTCTTAGAAAATAACTTATCTCTCAATTTCCATTCAGATTAGTGGTATAGGGAGAATTCCGGACACGTGGGTTGCAAAATGAATTTGATCAAAAGTAAAATGGCACAATTCACTCAGCTCTGCATCAACCTAAATCAATCCACATAGAGATGAACCACATAATTTTCAATTATGTAACTAGCAATTTTTATTTGGGCCATGACTCTGAACAATTTCAGCTGAAATATAATTAATTTGAGTTGAATTGTTGATTAAAATGGTAGTGTACATTAAAACATAATTTTTTTCTAAAAATTTTACTCTGAAGTACTAAATAATTAATTAGAATTTTGAAATAGTGGGCTAAATAACTACTGATAAAGTCATTTGTATTATTTCCTTTCAAAACAATGCTTTTCTTTTTGGTATAATTTTCTGACTTTTTATTGTGTGATGAGGACTATGGGAGTCAGGGAGGAACGTGAGCAGGGAAGTGGTCCCCAGAGGGGCCGCCGAGAAGGAAATAGGCCCTGGTTAGGGAGAAAGGGGTCCTCTTCGCCATGCCAGGATGCAGAGTGGAAGGACTAAGAAGCTCTGTTTTGTCCTGACTCATCCGCTTTGGGACTATGGCTGTGTAAGGGGAGAAGCGGCTCTGATAACAGACAGACTGAAGAGAACTGTGCAAGTGAAGAGGTTTAGCCCTGAGGGTGCAGGCCTGGCCTTGGGGCCGGCAGAGCAGAGCAAACAGAGGCTTCCTCCCTCTGCTCTCTGCACTCTGTGATCTGAGAAGTCCTACTGGACACGTGAGTGAGACTTACGCCTGAGCACAGTGATTTCCAACCCTTTCATCTCATGGCACACATAAAGTAATTACTAAAATTCTGCAGCACACCAAATACTATGTTTGTTGCTTGTTTGGAAAAAACATAAGCATTGTTTTGATTCATTCACACTGGACAACTATTGTTGTGTTGGCTGTTGTCACTTTTTGTGTGTGACCATCTAAGGAAAAAGAGGTCAGTGCTCCTGACTAAATACTCAGGGGTTGCATGTTTTAAAAATTCTTGTGTCACACCAATTGAAAATCATTGTCTTGGCATCATTGATCATTGCACTTCTCACTTCCCTAGGCTGCACCAGACTGCAGAATTTATTTTTATTTTTTTTAAAACAGGAGCAAGTGGCAACAGCAAAAGTAGCAACACAGAGTTTTCTGCTTTTCTTGCTGAGAGGCAATAGTTCCTTGGACTGCATCCTAGGAATGAGGGATGGTTTGGCTTACCAAGTAGAAGAGAGTTTTTAAGTGTAATACAAGGAACAAAGTCAGGATCTCAGCTTCATTAACTTTAAATATTAAAAGGCGGATGACCTTATGCTAGACTGGAACATTAGTGGTCTCGGTGAATCATGGCCTCTTGCATTCATGCCCTTGTGTGGTGCACTCCCACATTCATTTCCTTGGCCATGTGACTTAGTTCAGCTAATGCAACAAATGTGGTGCAAGAGGAGGCCTGGTCCACTGGGACTGGCCCTCTCTCCTGTGTCTAGCTGCCTGCTGCCATGTGAAGAAGGCTGGGCTAGCCCGTTGTAAATACGTGGCCCAGCTGACTAAAAGCACCAATGACAGACATGGAAGTGAGACTATCTTAGTCCATTCGGCTCCAGGGGAAGCCCCAGATGACTACTGCCATGTCGTGACCCAGGTATAGGTTGACCGTCTATATTGTTTTGCCTGAGACTGACAGGCTTCCTAGGAGGCTAGACTTTGTGTGGGGGAACTGGAACGTCCAGGCCAGCCAAAGTCAGGTGTCCATCCACTGAAGAACCATCCAGTACGGTTTAGTCAATTTCAGAAGCACAGAATTGTGAGCCAACAAAATGCTTGCTGTTTGAAGCCACTAAATTCTGGGATGGTCTGTTATACACACACACACGGCTGATAACAGAACTCATGTTCAATCCCAGACTCTTCAAGAGGATGTATTATAGCAATTTCATCATGCTACTGTTAAGTGATAACAATCTTTGATAGAGACAGGATTTCCATTAGTTCCCTAATTTCTAAGGTCTGACATAAACATTTTTTAGGCTTATTTAAAAAAAAATTATGTCCACTAGTAGCCTGGATATATTGCAATGCATAAGCAGTTTTTAGAGGTGCTCAGAATGAAAGCGAAAAAAGGCTTTCCTTAAAAAAATAGCTTTCTACTTTTCTAGATTTCCAAATGCAAGTGCTAATGTTTAGAAAAGCAATGGTAGAAAAGGAATCAGGGCCAAGCAGTTATCCAAGAGCAGGTGGCAGGATTATGACCTGTCAGCTTTTTGAATGAAGTCAGGACAAAAACAAGATGATAAATCATAGTACAAATTTTGGACTACTTTGTGCCATGGATTGTAGTTTTGTCATAAACACATGAAACCCTATGCAATGGTTTAAGGGGTTTTATAAAATTGCTCATGTTTTTCCTTGCTTACTTCATACCTGGCATAGTATAGACTTCCCTGCGAAAGGATATAGAGGGTGGATGGAGGAAGAAATGTTGTGGACGTCAGTACAAGTTTTATGGGGCATTAAACCATTGAGACTACAGCTATAAAAATAGTGTGATGGCCTTGGTTTCATCTTCCAAGTAAGCTGGTGGTTCTGATGTTTCTCAGAACATGGCTGCCGTCATACCTTTGGTAGTTGGCACAGTTCTAAAACAAGATGGAACAGAAAACTCTCCATGTCAAAGGCTAGGCCAACAACTGTCTCAGTGCATACAGGAAAATGGAAAAAATGTGCTAATTATTCTTTCAGAGTTAGTCTTCTGTTATGTGACTAGCATGTTGTGTCCCTTAACTACTCTTCTGTGGTCAGAATGGTGTGTGTGGTGTGGGTTACGTATGTGTTTATGTACGTGCAAGTGGAGGACCTACCGAAAATGGGGACCAGGTTCATTGTTCCCAAAACACCTCTCCTCACCCTACTCCCGTGTGAACAGAGCTGGTATTGGCTGCTAAGTGTGCCCTTTAAGTAGGTGCGTGCTCAACAACATACTGGGAACACTCACACCCCTCTCCTCAAAATGCAGAACATATCTGACCTCCCCAGTGAAGCCTCTTCAAAGGTTTGGGGACACATAAAGTGTAAATGTGACAGCTCACTTTGCTAAATCACTTTCTGTCTATTTCTCTCTTTGAGCAGGAAGAGGGATTGGAAACTTGGCTCAAAGTTTCATTCTGGATTTCCTTTTATATTGCAAAATTATGTCCCCAGTGAAATCATTCTTCCAGTGGTATTGAATCATTCATTTCTAATTTCTAAATGGCTACACACCAGGATAATGACCACACTGGTAGTTTCAATTGTCAATCCTTTCATTATATAATCTAAACATTGCAAACTCTCTCTGCCTGAAGGGCCAAATAAGGTTACGTAAACCCTAAATAATCAGATTACGACGGTCTTGCAAAAAGCCCTTGGGTCCTTCTGCCTTTCTTCTCCTGCCCACAAGAACTTTTCAGTTGTCTGGGCACCCCTGGGGCTATGGATAGTCTTCTCAGGAGCAAGTTTACTTATGCTTTTCTGCCCCAGCCCATGAAGTCAGCTGGCTGTTGTGCCTGATGCCAGTCCCCTCCATGAGAAAGCTGTTCCACCAGCCAAGGTCATACTTTGCTGGTGGGTCCCTTAAATGAGCCTGCCAGAGCAAAGTGGCCTTGGGACTAGGCCTTGTGCCATGTAACCTGTCCTGCAGGTGTGCTCCAAAGCCACACTGCTCACACTCACAATTTCAGTCTTCTACCAACACAACTCTTTCTGCTTCTGAACCTAACCTTGCTCTCCATGGGGCCACCATCCAGTCTCCCAGGTCAGACAGTGGGAAGATGCTAACTTATCATCTTGAGATTTTATACATTCTCCTCTCTGTGTCCCAGGATCTTCGGCTATGTTCTGAATGTTTATATTCCCCACAAAATTCCTGTGTTGAGTCCTCACGAATGAGATTAGTGTCCTTGTAAAAGCAGTTTAAGAAAGCTCCTTGCCCCTTCAACCATGTGAGAACACAGCAGGAAGCCTGCAGTCTGCAGCCCAGGAGAGGGCCTTTCCCAGAGCGTGCCTGTGCTCGTGCTCTGATTCGGACTCCCAGCCTCCAGGACTCCGAGAAATAAGTTCTGTTGTGTATAAGCCACTCAGTCTGTGGGGTTCAGTTACAGCAGCCCTGACAGATTAAGACGTCTTCCTCCCTTCTTTAGCTTAAAAAAATCTGCCAACCCTACACTTATTGTATTGCCAGCCTGCCAGTACAGTGACTCCCTGAACCCCAGTTTGGGCCCAGAAAAAGCATCTTGCTTCTCTGACATACAATCCAGGTCAGATTTTGTAAAATTGTCAGGATGGAGACTTCGAAGCCCTCCTCTTTTGTTATTTGTCCTTCAATGTGACTTTCGCTCCTTCCTAAAATCCCTATTTTGCCATAGATGCACCCTCAGGATCTCATGCTCTGAGGATGANCGAGAAATAAGTTCTGTTGTGTATAAGCCACTCAGTCTGTGGGGTTCAGTTACAGCAGCCCTGACAGATTAAGACGTCTTCCTCCCTTCTTTAGCTTAAAAAAATCTGCCAACCCTACACTTATTGTATTGCCAGCCTGCCAGTACAGTGACTCCCTGAACCCCAGTTTGGGCCCAGAAAAAGTATCTTGCTTCTCTTACATACGATACAGGTCAGATTTTGTAAAATTGTCAGGATGGAGACTTTGAAGCCCTCCTGTTTTGTTATTTGTTCTTCAATGTGACTTTTGCTCCTTCCTAAAATCCCTATTTTGCCATAGATGCACCCTCAGGATCTCATGCACTGAGGATGAGTGCCCATCCCTGAAGCTCCTCATCTCATATCTATTCTAGTCTATCAGATTCCAGCTCCCTTACACTCTGCCATCCACCCCTGGAATGACCCTCGTTCACTGCTCTACCCCTCCTCGTCCAGGCTCTTATCACCCATGTCAACACCAACAGCAGAAGGAACACAGTCATACTGTAAAATGGCAGAGCAAACCACTTCAGAAAGGGGACTGTTCAGAGCTAAAACTCTCAAGTGCATAGTAGGGAGCCTTTTTTCTTGGATACAAATACAACTTTTCATTCCAGGGATAAATGCTGGCTATTGAAATCCAAGCCTGGATGAAACTGCAGGAAAACTTGTTTTATGCTTCATTTATTTAACAAACATTTGACAATTTCTTCTTGTGAAAACATTACCCCTTTGTCTTAGAAAGGAATGCAAAATATGCTTTTTCTCTTTGGCATTGATTGCAACTCAAAGGCAATTCTTGTCTCATTTCCTAGTATTTTATATCGATCTACAATTGACTGCAAGTGGCATGGATTTTTAATACCTGTTATTAAACCATTACCTTTTAATAAATTCACACTGAATATCTACCCCCTACTTAACAGCCTTAATTCCTTAAAAAGAAAAATAAGCAAAAGAAAACAGGGACTTAGGAAAAAGAAGTATTAAGGAAAAAGGCTATTGTCCTAATTTATTTTTTAAAATCCAGATAAAAACATTATCTTGTTTTCCCCTCCAGGTCAAGTCTATCCACAAAGAAGTGGTAGAATTTCTTTGGCAGGAGAGAAAAAAACCCCCCCCACTGTGTTCTGTACCTGAATCTATTTCTGCCTCTCGCACATTCTACAGCAGCTTTCAAACACATTGATAAATCCTTAGACCCTTTTCCATTTGAGAGGTGGAGCCTATGACCCTGCCCTTGGGCCTGGGTGGGATTATGACTCTAACCCACGGAGAATGGAAAGTGGACCCTTGTTGGCTTCCAAGGTGGTTTGTGAGAAACCACACACGCATCTTGTTCATTGGCACATCTGCTCGTGGAGCTCTGAGCTGCCACATGAGAGTCCAGCCAACACTGCAGCCCTCAAGGCAGGAGGAAGCACAGGCCACAGAGAGGAGCCACGTGGAGGCACTCTGATCCCTTTCATGTTAATGCAAGTTTGGAATGTCCTTTGGTCTTAACAAATACTCTCTTCCTTAACTTCCTAAGTGTGGGGGTGACTTTGCCTGCAAATCCCCCCCGTCCACCACGAATGAAAGTAACACTACTAAGACATGATCTGCTTGGGGAGGAGAGGTGGCCAATTTCTCAGGGGAAAAAGGCCAGGAGCCCCTTCCTCTAGGGGCTTTTATTGGGTTGCAGGAATACAGGTAAAGCTCATCAATCAATGTCAGGAGGCAAGGATCAAACAGTAGATAACATTTCAAAAAAATCTGAGGGCTTAGTCTGAGTCCGTATCTGTCAGGAAAGGGGGTTGTGGAAACTTTGGGAGACATACTCATTTCCTGCTTGGACCCTTGACATATGAATATAAGTACTTTTAGCAAAGCAGGCTTTATAGGACTTTAGGAATTCTTTCTTATGCCCGATCACCCCAGATTCCGCTCTAGCCGGGCAAGGGGCTGAACAGCCTCTCCTATCACAGGTTTTCACGCTTAAATGGATTAGAGCCAGGAAGTGCTTCTCCCAGACGGAAATGGGGACTCGAGCTATGTCAGCATAACTGGGGTGGGGGTGGGGGGGTGAGGGGGTGGCGGGTGAGAGTCCATCACTCCCTCTTTGTTGCAGCCCCTGAGAGCTTCCTTGATGGCCTCCCAAGTGATCATGTCTGGCTTAGGTTGCCCCTCCTCTGAGGGGTCGTACACGTCTCTGACTAGCTGACCAAGCATTGAGGGCAGGGGGGAGGAAGCAGAAGCAGCATTTGCGACCAGAGACAAGCTTTGTCTCCTTGTGGCTTGCATTCCAGAGGTCGCTCACTTAGCCTTAGCCATGGGGAGTAGTTATGATTCCTGAAACCAGGCAGAGCGGTTCCCAACACCTAAGCTTTTTTTTTTTTTTTAAAGAATAGATCTTTGAGAATTTATGTTCATTTTTTTAAACTAATAATTTTTAAAATAGCAAAATATAAATTAATTCTTGGCACTAAATCTATGCTACATTATCCATTGCTATGTAACAAGCCACCTCAACATTCAGTGACATAAAACATGCAATACTTGGGGGGACATACTTACATTACAGTAGTAGTTATCATTTATCTGACTTTAACCAAGCGTTCTACATTTCATCTGGCAACCCTAGGGTACAGAAGCATCCTTTCTTATACTGCCCCTATGTCAATATCAGAAAAGGAATTTGCTTGGCTTTGCTTGGATNTTTGCCTGCAAATCCTCCCCGTCCACCACGAATGAAAGTAACACTACTAAGACATGATCTGCTTGGGGAGGAGAGGTGGCCAATTTCTCAGGGGAAAAAGGCCAGGAGCCCCTTCCTCCAGGGGCTTTTATTGGGTTGTAATACACAGGAATACAGGTAAAGCTCATCAATCAATGTCAGGGGGCAAGGATCAAACAGTAGATAACATTTCAAAAAAATCTGAGGGCTTAGTCTGAGTCCGTATCTGTCAGGAAAGGGGGTTGTGGAAACTTTGGGAGACATACTCATTTCCTGCTTGGACCCTTGACATATGAATATAAGTACTTTTAGCAAAGCAGGCTTTATAGGACTTTAGGAATTCTTTCTTATGCCCAATCACCCCAGATTCCGCTCTAGCCGGGCAAGGGGCTGAACAGCCTCTCCTATCACAGGTTTTCACGCTTAAATAGATTAGAGCCAGGAAGTGCTTCTCCCAGACGGAAATGGGGACTCGAGCTATGTCAGCATAGCTGGGGTGGGGGTGGGTGGTGGGGGGGGGCGGTGGGTGAGAGTCCATCACTCCCTCTTTGTTGCAGCCCCTGAAAGCTTCCTTGATGGCCTCCCAAGTGATCATGTCTGGCTTAGGTTGACCCTCCCCTGAGGAGTCGTACACATCTCTGACTAACTGACCAAGCATTGAGGGCAGGGAGAGGAAGCAGAGGCAGCATTTGTGACCAGAGACAAGCTTTGTCTCCTTGTGGCTTGCATTCCAGAGGTCACTCACTCAGCCTTAGCCATGGGGAGTAGTTATGATTCCTGAAACCAGGCAGAGCGGTTCCCAACACCTAAGCTTTTTTTTTTTTTAAGAATAGATCTTTGAGAATTTATGTTCATTTTTTTAAACTAATAATTTTAAAATAGCAAAATATAAATTAATTCTTGGCACTAAATCTATGCTACATTATCCATTGCTATGTAACCAGCCACCTCAACATTCAGTGACGTAAAACATGCAATACTTGGGGGGACATACTTACATTACAGTAGTAGTTGTCATTTATCTGACTTTAACCAAGCGTTCTACATTTCATCTGGCAACCCTAGGATACAGAAGCATCCTTTCTTATAGTGCCCCTATGTCAATATCAGAAAAGGAATTTGCTTGGCTTTGCTTGGATCGGGCTTCTGCCTTTTACAAAGCATGATGTGAAATACAGCCCACCTCTGTGGTCAGTGCAGGAGGGCTTGTTACCAGGAGCAGGGGATATGGGAGGACTTTCTGGGCTGCCTCATCTATTACACACTCTCTAGTGTCTCACCCTTCCTTTGAAAACAAAAAGAATAAAGGCACTTAAAACTGTGGGCTTACGTAACCACTAGATTTATTGGCTAACTTCTTTATAATTTTAGAGGATGCAGGTGATTCTTTATATTGGCTTTTTGGTATCCGGTTTATAAGATATTGCCTTAATCAGTGCCAGTTGCTATTATTAAGTGCTATAGACATGGTGCCTCACGGACAACAGGAAATTATTTCTCATGATACTGGAGACAGAGGAATCTGAGGTCAGGCTGCCAGCATGGTTGGCTTCTGGTGAGGATCCTCTTCTTGGTTGCAGACTGCCTACCTCTCGTTGCCTCCTCACATTACAGAAAGGAGGCTGAAGGGCTCTCTGGGGTCTTTTTTATAAGGGCCCTGATTCTATTCATCAGGGTTCCATCTTCATGACCCAGTTACCTCCCAAAGACTTCACCTCCTAATACCATCACACTGCAAGGTAAGATTTCAGCATATGAATTTGGGGGGAACACAGACACTCAGTCCATAACAGGTATTGAGATGCTCTGAGGACTTCTGTCATCAGTACTTAACAGATGGCCGAGGAGGAAGCTGAAATAGTCCACCCCTTTGTAGTTTGGTGCAACAGTAACTGAGAACCTACGTTCAAGATACTAAATGCCAGAGGCAAAAATGGACCTCTCTGTCCCTGTGGTGCTGGGGTTAGTGGAGAAGACACATGGAATCAATATTATGTAGGGTGGAAAATGATGGAGTGTATAAAGCCCTTTGTGGTATTGCCAGAGGGCTGTGTACCTTAATGTGGGTGTGACACTGGGCTGCAAGAACATATGTAAAGCCCATGACACACCCCTCACTGGTAAAATATAGAAAAGGCATGAAGGAAGGTCGGTCAACGTAACCCTATCTAGAGAACGTTGGTGTTGGGTTCACATCCTGCATGAGAAGACTGAGAGAGACACAGGAGGCAACCTGTATCTCACTCCAGGAATATGCCTAACCCCGGTCCAGTCGCCCATCACTCGTGGCGGAGTCTCCCCAACCAGGTACGTACATGCTCAACTTCCTGACAGGCCAGCTGGAGTGTTCAGGCACCGGGGAAATCAGACACAGGCCACCATCCCCAGAGGAAGGGACAGAAGCTGGGAGTTGGACGGCTGAGTGGAGAAGACATTTGAGAAGGTCTTACTGTGGCTTATGGCCAGGCAGCAGAAGAAATGAATGTTGAGAAAAACTCCACGGAGAGAGGGAGAAATTCTGTGAATAAAGGCAAATGTGCTCTTTTCCGCCAGATTTCTTTCCTTTTCTTTTTCTTTATTTTTGTATCTGTGAGCCAGCAAATGAAACACTCTGGGCCTGAACAAAAAGTTAAAATTAAAATCCAATATGCAAATGTACCCCCAATGGTCCTTGTGGCTTTTGAAATTTGTTTTTTATGGGCCCAGAAAATATCATCCTTGTTTGCATAGAATTTATTCCCTTATCCTTCCTGAGAAAGTATTTTCTTGTCTTTGTTTTAGCTACATTTCTCTATTAACCCTAAGATTAATCTATCATGGACCTATAATCAGGTTAAAGATTCACGATCTGTAAACCAGACATTTTTGTCAGGGGCTGGTCCGACTTGTTTAATTACCTTCACAAACGAGCAGGACCTGATTTATTCTACAATTCACACTTTCCTGGGACCTGTTCTGTTGCATGGAACACTTTGGGGAACAAACTTCTGATTTTGAATCAAACCATTGCCTATAAAACTATCCTCATAAAAGGGACCAAAGAGCACACGCACATAGGCTAAGAGACAAATGAGAGGATGTTACCCAATATAGTCTAGTGCTATAAAATACAGAAGAAATGGGTTCTTTACTCTGCTATAATAAAGATACTATAAAGTTTTAACTCCTCCTGTAATAAAAATGCACACTTACAACAGTTATGGGACAATATAGATATCGGTCCAAATAGTAGGGACTCTCTTTGATTGCTAGGGTTTTTATGCTCCTTAAACTTAACTGTGGTTCCCAAAGAGAGGGATGGGGACATTGGGATTTCTGTCTTTTTAGACAACTGGTTATAATGACAAGGGAGATCACCTGGACAGACATAATTCAGGACTAATACCAGGGTGTGTAGGCTGAGGGAAGAGAGAAGGAAAATTGTGAAATAAGTTAGGAATAAGTCATTGTGCTTGGTGAGTGGCCCGTGTCTATCACCGTCTACCTGGATGGGTCTGTCCAGAGACTTTGAGGGATGACTAACATGCTGGGAATGTATTGATAACTGTGCATAACTAGAGCAAAGTGCAGAGTCAGCCTCACAGAACCATATACAGTAAGAATGGAGGAGGAAGTCATTTGTAGAGAACAATCATAGTAGTTGCCAGTAGCTGATGGTAGGTGCATAAGCTGTCATGAAAACAGACACACATCACAGGGTCTGCTCACATGTAATTAAAACTCAGATAACATCAAACATACATTTGAACTCTGTTCAAACCAAATGGTGAAGATTGAGCATAGAGTAATGGTTAAGAACATGGACTTGGGAGCCAGATTGCATGGGTTCAAGTCTTTTCTATATAACAGAACTTGGGCAAGTTCCTTATTATCTCTGACTCAGTTTCCTTATTTGTAAAATTGTGCTGTTAGTGACAGATGGCACCTATGTTGTCGGAATGAGTGTTTATTCATTAAAGCACCTAGAATGTTGCACAATGAGCTTTCAACATGGACTATTGTGACAGTCTGGGGGGATATGAAGATAGGTAAAAATTTTACAGAGCTCAAGAGCTAGCTCATGTGAAATAATTTTTAAAAAGTTTTTATTAGGGTTTTAAAAACTATTTTATCTAGTTATCTTTAGAGGGGAAGGGAAGGAGAAAGGAAGAGAAATATCAATGTATGGTTGCCTCTGGTGCACCCCCTGCTGGGAACTGGCCTGCAACCCGGGCATGTGCCCTGACTGGGAATTGAATCGAGATCGTGTGGTTCACAGGCCCGTGCTCAATCCACTGAGCTACACCAGCCAGGGCTTGAAATAATTTTCTTTTGTTTCAACTTCACATTGAAAGCAGAATTTGGAGAATTCTGTAACATTATATTTCTTTTTGAGGTGAGTGCTTTTCATACACAACTTTTATTCATTTTAAGGTAGTAAAACCATCACCAGATTTATCGAACTTGGCATAGCTGATCTATACTTAATGCTCACCCACAGCTTGGTTTGGAGAAACAAAGTTCCCTTCCTCACTCGCAACGTGGGGTCCTTCCTCATGCCCAGAGCAACACTACAGTCATGGGCTTAAGCCAGTGGGGTTTTGTCTTAAGCTGTAGCAGTTTGTTTCATTCCATTTTGTTTTCACTGAAATGCTCTCATTCTTCTTTATGTGTTGGCATAAATTCGTACGTTTATTCAAAGTGACTCAATGAGTTCTAAATCCTATCACAGTGGATGCATCAGTGAGGTTCTTGCACTGTACTGTGTAGTTGCGCTTAGCACGTTTTCTGTGATGGGGTAAATATCTGGTCTACATCCTTCCAAGAATCCCGGTTCATTTCAGGGGACATGGTGCTACTCCATGCCATACCACACTACTCCTTTCCAATTCATGGCACACAGCAAGGTGTGGTAGAAACTAAAAGATAAGCAAGCAGGGTCTCTTTTCAATGGTTTGTGATTTAGTATCAGATTTGGAATTTGGGTGGCAAATAGTAAAGATTTCAAAAAGTGCAGAGTAGATATTTCTAAGTTAGCTCCTCCGTGCGTGGTCTCTGCAATTACAGCGAAACAGTCCACAGGAATTCAGTCTTAGAGGCAGCTTGTGCCCCATTGGGTGGGCCCCCTTTCGCACTGGAACACGCTTTCCACAGCCCCTGCAAGTGCTCCGAAACCGCTCCTGGCTGCTTCTCCTCTGCAGAACTGTCTTTGGCTGAAGGGAGCTGTCTTGTCCTGAGAGGCCTGAGAGGTTACCCTCCTTCTCAGAGATCCCCACTGGTAGGCTGACAAGGGGGTGAAGAAGCCCAGCCTCCTTATCTCGGGAGGGTCAGCTGTGTGTGTGATTTATGCTCCCATTCCCTTGGGATCAGGCTGCATCCTCCTTGGCTCTTTCTCCTGCCTTATCCATTTCCTCTGCTACCTTACAGGTTTTTTCTGCAGCAACTTCTACAAGAAATGAAATGCACCCAAATCCATCTCAAGTTCTGCTTCTAGAAAACTCCACCTAAATCAGTTTCCTTGCTGTTTATTGTTCAGTTTAGGGATTTATAATAGGAAGCATTGATTTATATTCATTACATTAAAACTCCTAAAGATTTTATATTTTAAACTTACTTGTGGCTAGAAATTATTTATACTAGGGGAGGATTCTTTTCTTCCCTTGACTAAAACCAATTTTCTTATCCACATCTGATTTTTTGGGACAGGTCTATGCCTTCCAGCATAGAATGCCATCAACATTTACCAAAGGAATCAATGAACTCCATTTGGAATCTGGTCCAGTATTCAATGTCTGCACAGTCAGTAAAATGGACAAGGCATTCCTAAAAATTAACAAGTTGTCAGGTAGCATGCCAACTGGATATATGATGATGTTCCCGACATGGTGGCCAGAATAAATTTTAGAAGGAAGAGCTGTGTTTCTCAAGTTCACACTCTTCAGTGCCCTCAGGTTACAGAAATAAAAAAAAAGGTACTCTGTATTTTGGCTTTGTGTAATGAGTGGACAGTCAAGTCTGCTATACATGATTTCACCTGATGCTTTAATTAGGGAGGACATGCAAAGTGTTGTTTTTGTGCAGGAACTGGGTCCACAAGTTCCCATCATTAGATGCTTCAGATAGAAATTTCAGAGACAGGACCTAAGGCAGGCTGTCTGGTTCCCAGGTTTTTTCAAATATATATATTTGAAAAAAGTCTATATATATTCTATCAGTGAAATAATGAGATAAAGTCACATTTTTATTCTCCCTAGTAATTCTTAGAATGTAAAGAGCTACCAAAGACCCACTGATGCATGGTTCCGAGGTAATATGCATTATAAAAGCAGGTTTTCTCTGTTATAGAAAAAGCAGAAAAATTAACATTTGTCTGCCTAGATTCTCTCTTCTTAGACAATTTTTATACAATATAGTCATAGCCTTTAAAAAATCTCCCTAAATGTTGTAATCTTTTCTTCTCCCTAGCTCACAAAGATGCTGAGAAGATGAAATGTCGGAAGGATCTTCCAGGCGCTTTGACCTGCTTGGGGAGGCTTCTCCATTTTTGCTGGGTGGTATTAGCTCTAAGAGCCTGTGATCATTATGTGGTGTTGCCACTGACTTTCCCAGATTTGAATCATTTATCTGTTTACATATCCCACCAGGGATGGTAAATTGCAGTCACCGGGTCAACCTTGGTTTCTAAATATTCTGTTTGGGCTATAAATAGAACAGAAAATTGCTTGTAATTCATTCTGTTCATTGCTATATTCTGATAACACAAAAAAAGAGCTTGAACATCCTTTTTCTGGTCTTTGTAAATATGGCATTTGTCAGACACACTGGGGGGATTAAATATACAGAGAGCGTTGGAGGAAAAGACTAACCCTAATTCCCTGCGTGCACCAATTCCTATTAAGTATTGGTTAAACTTCATTGTGTGTCTCAGATGCCATTACTCTGTTGTCACTCCAATTGCAGGGTTCAGAGAACCATATTTTAAAGGCGTGTTTACCTCTCTGGGTGGGCATCATGTTCTCTGTTTTGGGAGCTAAAAAGAGAAAGCTATTCATTGTACTGGGTGTCCTGGGTCGCAGGTATACTTGTCTGTGCCACAAAGAGAGGAAGGCAGTCACGTGGCAGGGCCTGATAGAGTCTGGAAAATTAAAGCTTTGCTGACAGGCCTTAGTCAAACAAAGAAGGAAGTGGTCAGAAGACATTGTGTACCCTACTCTCATCTGTTCCCATCACACTACTCGTGTCATATAGGCTGAGAATCGAATAGACAAACCAACAAAACCACAGAAGGGATGTTGAACTCAATGGCTGTTTAGGAGGCTCATTTCCCTTGCCTCATCCTGCTCACTGCCGCTGTGTTCCTGACGGCCTGATGCATAAGACAAGCTCTTCTCCTTGGTCTGGAAGTCCTTCACCCTCTGTGGTTTTCCAACTGTCCCTCGTGGTATACACCATCTCTACCCTCTAAAACATTTATCTACCAAGGTAAATGTGTTTTACCCTGGCACCTACCAAGCTGTGTCAGGATCTGCACTCCGTACTACAGGCGGTCACTTTATAACAGGGGAGGCAAACACGTTCGTTATAGGATACCTGTATGTAGGGTGGTTTTACATCCCATTTGCCCTGGGCAGTCCTAGTTTATGTCTATGGCCCATGGTGGTTATTCATAGTACAAACTTTTATTGTTCTTATTTTTATTCTCACCTGAGGATATTATTTTCTTGCTTTTGGAGAAAGAGGAAGGGAAAGAGAGAAACATCAATTTGCTGCCTCCCGTATACACCTGGATTGGAAATAGAACCAGCAACCTTTCTGTTAGGGCATGGTGTTCTAACAAACTGAGCCATACTGGCCAGGGCCTCACTTTTATTCTTGAGTGCCTGCGTTTGGACAGTGAATTAATGTATGTCAAATTTAGTATTCTCAGAAGATACTGGAAATTCCATTTCTTCCAGATAGCTATGTAACTCAGACCCTTAGAAGCAAGATTTTATGTCTTCCCATGAAGCTTGGAAATACACCTGCTACAGCATCTCCTACGCAACTATTACCTGTAAGTTCCTTGAGAGCAAGGTCTTCATTCTCAGACAAACATTTAGTCTCAATTGGTTTAGGACTAAGAAAGAGGGCCCTGCGTTTTTGATTGAAATAAATATTAAATATGTGGCACAGGCTGATAATCCAGATAAAGGTGTGGGTTAAGAAAAGTGTTCCAGAGGAAGAAATGCCTGATCAGAGCCTTGAAGGGTGAGTAGAGATTGGCCGGGAAGAGAAGGACACAGGGCAGGGCACTTCAGACAGAGAACCAGCTTATTAACAGCAGGAGTTATAAGAAATCACAGTACTTTAGTTGATACGGAAGAATGTTAGGGTGTAAAGGGTTTGGCCAAAGATGAGTTGGGGAGTGGTAAGTACAGTATAAGTAGTAAGTAAGGAAGTGAGGGGAGGTTCTTTACATAACACTGAGAAATTCGGGTTTTGTTAAGTAAGAGCAACAATAACTATAATTGATCAAACACTCAATTATATGTCAGGCACTAGGTTAAGTTCTTTGAATGCTCTATCTCAATTTGTCCTCACAGTTCCCAAGGGAGTTAGATACAGCTGTTATCCCCATTTCCCACATGAGGAGATGCAGGTTAGAGAAAATTTACTGATCTGATTGATGCCACATGGTTGAATTTGGATTTGAACCAAGAGAATTTGACACTAAGGCCTAGCACATTCCTTTCCTCCATCTTTCCTTCTCTTCTTCTTTTAATCTCTCTTACATATATAAATACAAACACCCCCCCCCATCACAGAGTTAACGAAGAACCATTGAAATACTTAAAGCTGGAAAATGACATGATCAGATTGCTATTTTAGAAAGACAGCCTCGGTGAGAGGTTGGGAATGGAATTTGGATTTAGAGAGCAGGGACAGGGGCATCCTGCTAGGAGGTCGTTCCAGGCATCCAGGTGGTAAGGATGTGAACCTGGTCCAAGGCAGATGCAGTGAAGATGTTGAGCAGGGAATGGATCCAAGAGATTCTGAGGACAGAGAATCAAGAGTATTTGAAATGGTGGTTGAAAAGTTTGGTTTCACTATCTTTGGAAATGAGGTGGTACAATTCCTTGAAACTGGGAATCAGGTTTGTAAACAGGTTTGACAATGTATTTAGTTTGGAGCATGTTTGGCTTGAGCTGTCTGTGCAATATCCACATAGATTTGTTAAGTAGGTAGTTGAATATGCAGGACTGAGACTCAAGGAAAAGACCAGGGATAGCGGTATAGATGTAGGACTCATCAGGGTGAAATCAGATGAAATGATCCAGGATGGAGCTACCGAGAAAACAGGCTATAAAAAAACCCATACTAGAGGTTGCTGGGAAGGGGTAAATGAAGGAGAAAAGCAGGAGGACAACCAAGATAAAACCATGTCACAAAATGCAGGGAGGAGATGTAAGTCTATGATTATCTAACCACTAGGCTATACACTTGAAACTAATACAAAATAATATTGAATTTCAACTATAATTGAAAAATACAATAAAAAAAACAAAGGAGGAGAGAGATAAGAAAGAGATGATGAATCAAGATGAAAGGTGGATAGAGAGCAATATAATCTAGTTTCTACAAAAGGAAAAAAATTTTACCATGTGAGCTAAATAAAAGTGAGCTAATGCATGTCTTAAAAATAATTCAACAGGTTTTTATGAGTATATTTGAAAATATTACAAAGCTAAATTGGTACTTCAAGGCATCAGAATTATAGTTGCTACGCAGCTCATCACTCAAGTCTAATGGTATTTGACTACTAACATGTAACTTACTTTAAACCTAGTAGTCCCATTGATTGAAAGTTTTTGCCTTTGGGAGGTAGAAAGACTTTGGCCAACATTTTTGCAAATGTCATCCAAACTGGGTGTCACTTTTGACTCTACTGAGTGAGATTCTGCATGTTATCAGGAATATAGCTTCACAGTACTGGGCACTGGGGATTTCTGAGCAAATCGTGTTTATCTTGATGTCATAACCCCAGTTTATCTGGATGAAACAGTGCAGTGTTGGCATTTTCATAGAATGGGTCAGGAGACCCAGATGAAGAAAAATTGAAGTTATTGTGCCCCAGTGTCCCAGTCCTTTCTCTATGACAGCAGTTTTGTCTTTGTCCTTGATATAGATACTTGAAACACTCAAGTCTAATGAATTTCCTGCTCTGTCTGGATGTGTTCCCTGGGCAGTACATGGCAAACTTGAAAAAATATTGTGAAGGTTATCAAAGGTTAATAGCGTCTCAACTTTCTTTTTTCGAGGGAGATAACAAAGCCCAAATCTTGTCATGCAAGGAGATCCAATAATGTCACTATAATTACAACAGTGACACTATATGGATACGGTCCCTCCAAAAATTTGCCTTTAAGAGTTTTATTTTGTTTTTTGTTGATACCAACTTCCTCCTAAAATTATTTGAAATATTTTTAAATAAAGTGTCAAGATGTAAAAATACAAATATAGTTAAAATAGAAATAGAACATCCAAAGAAAAGGAAATAAGTATTTATTCTATAAATTTAATATATGTGATATGCCTTAACATTACTCCTAGCTTTGAGATTCTTAGTAAACTAAAATAAACTTTATTCTCAGTATCTGAAAGTATTATTGGTTAATAATCTCCCATCAACCTTGTAAAGTAGATAGATGGCTTGGATGTATTTCATAGCTGAAACTGAAATAGAGATATCATAGTTTTTCTGAGGGAAATACCACACTGTAAAAATGACAGAATGGACCCATATAAAATTACTTGGGTCACTTTTACAATATGGACAGACTATTCTCATTTAATTTTGTATATTGTTCTAATGCTTCTTAAATTATTCCTTCCTTAGGATTTCTCCAGCTCTGTAAGCCATTCCTTAGCTTACTACACGGGCTCTGACCCACTTATTTACGATTTGGCTGCTGTGGTCTGAGTGTTTTTGATCCCACTCCACATTCACATTTGAAATTCGAACCTCCAAAAAGTGTGGCGTTAGGAAGTAGGACCTTAGGGAGGGTTAACTCATGAGGGTGAAACCTTTATGAATGGGATTAGTACCTTCCACTACGTGAGGACACAGACAGAGGTATTCTGGCTCTCACCGGAAGGTGACCGTGGTGGCACATTGACCTTTGACTTCACATCCTCTAGAACTGTGAGGAATACATTTCTACGGTTTATAAGCTCCCAGGTTTGTGGTAGTTTGTTATAGCAGCTCGAACTAAGACACTGGCTATGGGAAGGCAGAGAATATTGACAGACAATGCAGATGGATTACTATGTGCTCTTAGCAAGGGGGTAAAGTACAGGCCGAGTAATAAAGAGTCAGAGAAGAGAGTGTGGGGGAATGTTTCTAAGGCAGGAAGAGAGAGCTTGGTGGTAGGACTGAGCAAAAGTTCAAAATCCATAGCAGGCATGCCACCTGGCTCACTCTCCCATGTAATCTATGCCTTACCTCTCTTCCTACACAATTTGAACATGTCATTGATCTCACCATGGCAACCATGGCTGGCTTATTTAGGCACTTAGAACTAACACCGAAACCATCTGGGAAGTGGAAGTCTCCATTGAGTAGATGCTTTGAAATAGGCCCCAGTGACAGAAGAGACACACACACACAAACAGATAAAGCCAAGCCATGCAGTGCTCTCACAGGATGAATCTTGTCCGAGTGGCAGAACAGGTGAGTTTAGGCATATGCTATGGATGAAGCGGAAAGTGCATGTCTCACCAGGTTATCCTTCACTTTTATCTAACAATGCATTTCAGGGGATTCTGGAGTGTTTTCTCTGCTGAAGAAAGTTTATAAATATTAGTTTGTATGCGCTATCAATCATTTTGAAGAACATAGTCTTCATTTTTCATCTCTAAAGAAAATAGCATCCAAGTTTCTGTTCTGCAAGCTAAATACAATGCCTTGAGCTACAGACAGTGTTTCCATTGTTATCAATATTGTTTCTGTCAGAGTGACATTTGTATGTGAAGAGGCCATGAGGGATTTTGTATTTCATTAAGTACTGCATTTATGAAGCAAAAACAGTCAAAATTTTCAGGGAAAGATTATTTCCAAGTTGGTAAATAAAGATTGCTAAATAATAGTACAAAAATCACGTGTAGAATGCATGAATACCTTGGTACATTACCAATGATTCAAGCCTCATTAATATGATTTGGTTTTCATCGCTACATTTTAATAACAATTTTAGGCATCATTTATATATCTCTGCTCCTCATAAATATAATTTAGGAAAATCTTCCCTTAATTCATTTATGAACACTGAGCTTATATTCTACATAATAGTTATTAGTTTTACCGGTTTCCATAGCACCTCTCTGCAGAACATCTTATTGTTTAATAAGTACATTGTGAGACATGTCCACTTGACGCTCTCGTTTGAAACAAGGAACAGGGGTTCTGAGTCACAGAGGCTGATTTTTTATTTTTATTTTTGTAAAAGGCCAGGGAAATTTAAATTGAGTAAATATGCTTTCTCATTTTGAAATGAAGATTAATCAACAAGGTCCTATGCACCCCAATGTTCATAGCAGCACAATTCACGATAGCCAAGAGTTGGAAGCAACCTAGATGCACATCGGTCAATGACTGGATCACAAAACTATGGTACATTTACACAATGGAATTCTATGCTGCAGAAAGGAAGAAGGAACTACTACCCTTTGCAACATCATGGATGGAACTGGAAAGCATTATGCTGAGTGAAATAAGCCAGGAGGTGAAAGACAAATACCATATGATATCACCGTTAACAGGGATCTAAACAAAACAAACAAGCAAGCAAAATATGAACAATGACACTCAAATACGGAACAGGCTGACAGGGTCCAGAGGGGAGAGGTGAGAAAATCATAGGGGAAAAGGGGATGGACTCACATGAACAAGTATAAAGGACACATGGACAATAACTAAGGGTGGGGGGTGGAAAGGGGAGGGAGGTGGGGAGCAGGGGGCGGGGGGCGGGCAGGGTTGGGAATATAAGACAGAACGCTGTACTTGAACAAGAATTAAATAAAAAAATTATTTTTTAAAAAAAGAAAGAAAATAGAAGGGTGATTACCAGGGGCTGGGGAGGGGGCACAGAGTGTTTAATTTGTATGTAATTTCAGTTTGGGAGGGTGAAAAATTGCTGATAATGGATAATGGTAATATTTGCACAACAATATGAATGTGTTCCATGCCACTGAATTGTACATTGAAAAACAGATGAAATATAAAGTTTAAATGTATGTATATTTTACCATGAAAAAAAAAACAAGGTCCAATTGTAGGCAATTGCTAATGGGTCTTGTCATGATGTATTTGAAGGCAATTAGATGTTAGTTTTTTTTTGTCATTATCCTCTACTAGGTTTTCTTTCTTTCTTTTTTTAAAGATTTTTATTAATTTATCTTTAGAGAGGAAGGGAAGGAGAGAAGGAGAGAAACATCAATGTATGGTTGCCTCTCGTGAGTTCCCTGCTGGGAACTGGCCTGCAACCCAGGCATGTGTCCTGACTGGGAATTGAACCGAGATCGTGTGGTTCACAGGCCCACACTCAATCCACTGAGCTACACCAGCCAGGGCTCTACTAGGTTTTCTTAAACACAAAGAGCTGTCTAATTTCACAGCTCTTGAACAAATTAAAATATTAATGCTATATTATGTAGTAAAATATACTACAGTTTATAAGCATCTGAGAAAGAGGTTGTCTCTTGCCTCAAACTGGTTATAATCTTACAAGTGCACAAGATACGTACATACGGAAATAGGTACAGAACTTATGCAGAAGTGTGTAAGAGAATGTACATCCTACAAACAACAGGATGAGCCCTCTAGGATTTAAACCTGGTCCATTTCAAAGGATGTCTTTGAAGATGATAACAAAAATTTATTGTCTTTATTGTTATGACTTTATCCACTTGCGATATTTAAAGACAAGAAATAACTGATAACATTTATTAAACTACTCTAGCCACAGGTAATGTTCTTACTGTCTTGTAAGATTTTATTTTATTTAATTCTTACTGTCTTGTTTTATTTTATTTAATTCTCACCATAACCCCAGGAAGACAGTAAAGCACAGAGCAGCTTTAAAGTAAGGAGTGAGCTTGGGATTCACATGCAGGCCCAGTCTGTTTTCGGAGCCTCCGTTCTTGGCACCTCTGGTACCCGAGAACGGTGAGACCTAGAGTTACCACTGCAGGGGCACCCGTGCACCTGCCCAAACGTGTCAAACTGTACACATTAAATATGTCAAGCTTTTTGTATATCTATTAGACTTCAATAAAACTGTTATAAAAATAAAATAAATAAAAAGTAAAAAAAAGGGATCACCTTGTCAAACATGGTCAGATATTTTTCTTTCTTTTAAATCCTCATGCAAGAATATGCCTTTTTGATTTTAGAGAGAGAGGAAGGTGGAGGGGAGAGACAGAGAAACATCAATGAGAGAGGGAGGGGGAGAGAAAGAGAGAGAGAGAGAGAGAGAGAGAGAGAGGTGAGGGAACCATCATTTGGATGCTACCCTGCAGCACCTGACTGGGGATCTAACCTGTCACCTAAGTATGTGCTCTAACCAGGGATTGAACCCACAAATCTTTTTTGGTTTATGGGATGATGCTCCTACCAACTGAGCCACCAAGCCAGTGCCATGTTGGGATATTTTGTTTTCACGTACACTTCCTCTAATGGGTTGCACAGCTATTTTAGGCTAAAGCAGCCAGGGTTCCCTTGATCTAAGCTTGTCTGATGATTCGGTCAGATAACTGGGATAATTCAATTACTTATATGATTATTTTTTCTATCTCAAATATTCAGATTAGTTGTCAACCCAACCCCACTTCCTTTATGCTGTCTTGAACAGGCCATGGGCATGCCGATTTTTATTAAGCAGATAACACTACGTCTCCTGATTTCCCTCCTTGCATGTTCCATCAACTTTTAAAAAAATAGAAAACAGATAAAATTAAAAGCTACAAGTATTTCTCCTACCAAGTTGCAATTTGAAATAGCAGTAGGCAACACAGATTGGTCTCTGCTTTCTCTTCAACTTTTGCAATCACATCAGCTCAGTAGCTCAGTATAATTTCTGTGTGGCTCAGGTGAGTGTGTGAAACTAATTGGCATGTTATAAATGAACTTGATCTAGACAGCAAACAAAAAATAACAATAGATAAGATATCAGTACCACTTTTTTTTTCAGGAGCCCTGTGTTATCAAGGAGTGTGCTGACTGGCTTTTTGAAATAAAATACCTTTATTGAAGTAACCGGAGAAAATCTCGTTCAGGCTATAGCATTGCTATGCTTGTTATTATTGGAGGAGATTACCTGGGAAATTCTCACTACCTTTACCTGGATAGACTGCTGTGTATTGCTACTCTGACTTTTTCTCTGCTATACTTGACCCACATTAAATAGAATTGGAATGGCTGCTGGGATCTAGGGGATGTAGAAAATGCCTTTATTGTTAAGCTTACTTTTTTTTATGCTGAAGGAGTTGAAAGTAAATTATAGTTATCTTTCATTTTCATTCCAAAATATCTAGGTGTGCATCTTCAAAAAGAAAAAAAATTCCTACCAAGTTAAAAATAGTGTTGTTATTGTTAACAAAATTAATAACAATTTCTTTCTAGACTCTAATACCCTGTCCCTATTCAAATACCCGCAGTTTTCCACAGATATTTTATGTGGATGACTTTCTCAAACCAGAATTGATCCAAGAACCACACTTTGCCTCTGATCATTATGTTTTTTAATTTTTTTCTTGAATCAAATACTTCCTTTTCCATCACACTGACCTGCTGAACAGAGTGGATCTTTTGTTCTGTAGAATTTTCCACCTAATGTGTTTGCCTGATTGCAGCCTTTTGGTATTGTTTAGAATGCTTTTCTATTCCCTGGGAATTAGATTTAAAGAATGTATGGTATTACACTTGAACATTTTCAGTTAAAATACCCTCTGTATACTTCTCACTGCATCATACAAGGAGGTGCATGGAATCTGATTGTCTCATCGAGCTCAGTCTGACCTCTGTGTTAGGAAAGGGACAGCAGGGTCTCTTAATTGTAGAGTTATGCTTCCCTCTGTGACCAGAAAGGCATCTGTGTACTGTTACTTTGGTACCATACGAAGAACCAGTCCTCCATCAATCATTCACCTGATAGCTAAACCAAATGAGAACCTTGCTTGAATCAATAATTTCATTAGGGTTTACATAGTAACTTTTGAGAGAGGACCCAGTCAGTCTGTGCCTTCATCCTCTTTTACAGCTGGTTACAGTTCACCTGTTCTTCCTCACCCTACAACTTATTGTTCACATGACAGCCAGAGGTCTCCTGGAATGTCAGTCATATCATGTCCCTGTTTTGCTCTAATCCTCCAATGGTCACGTCATGTCATGTCACACAAAGCCCACAGTGTTCCCCCTGACCGGTGCACAAGGCTCCTTACGTCTTCACTGCCGGCTCACTTTCTGGTTCCACCTGCTACCACCTCTGTTTCTCCTCAGTCTCTCTGCGCCAGCTACACCGGCCTCTATGCTGTTTCTAGAACACCCAAACTGGTCCCAGGCCAAGGTTTCTTTTGAAATTGCTCTACCCCCTGTTATTTGTCTGGGTTGCTCCATCACTTCAGGTTTCTTCTCAAGTGACATCATAGAGAGACGACTTCCAGAACACCCTTTTGAAAATAACTCCCCATCCTTTCCATCTCCTTCCCTTGCTTATATCTCCTCATACACTTATATTTTTAGCAGATTATCTTTACTCCTCTGGATGGCTCCCTACTGAAGTATGAGCTCTGAGAGAGCAGACACATTGCCCATTTCATTTACTTCTTTGTCCGCAGCTCAGAGCATAATGTCAAAGTCGGCACACAGTGAATGGTCACTGAATGAACAAACGACTATAGATTCAGTGAAAGTGGCCTTTTAAAATTGGGAATAGCTGCTTCTTTTTCAGAGGAGTCACCTGGCTAAAGGGAATATCACCTCTCTTATAGTATGCTTTTTACTGAGCTGCTGGAAGATGCGTTTTGGGAAATTGCATTTATATAATTTCCATAAAGCGCAACTCAAAAGATTCTTCTCAAGGACACGGACTCTTTTCCCAGCTTAGAACTCTTCAGGAGGGAGGTAGGGATCAGGCAAACTCCATTCATTTTACATTTCTAAAGAACTGCCTGCAGAGTAATCAGGGACAACAGGTCACTGGTGATTAGTCCCCAGTTACCCTGAGCGCATCCCTGCCAAGGGCAAGTGAATCGCAGTCAAGAGCCATTTTCTTCCTCAAAGTCAAGGTTTGCCTCATTAGGGGTTATTTCTATACTTCTTAGCAGGCTCATGAGTAGAACTTAAATTCAAAGAATTGGTTTTATCCCATTCACTAAAACATCATTTGATTTTAAAAACCCTTTCTAAAAGCCTAGAGATTTATAACTTAAACTCATGCACCTTACCAAAAATTTTGACCACTCATATATCTCAATGACATGATCCCTGCAAAATTTCTCAAAAAGAACAACAATAAACTATATGTATTTTTTGGATAGTCTGAAAATGCCCATTCTCTTTAAGCTCTGTCCTTGCCTTCAAATCCTGATGCCTTGCCTATCTATGTTGATATATGGATAAATAGGTCTTTTCTCCAGGACCCTTCCCATGTGTCCCGCAGTGATCCTGATTTAGACAGATGGGGGCCTTACACGTTGGTAAGTAAATAAGGCACATGGCTAACGATGTGGCTGGCTTGTGTTTGGCCAAAAAGCCGGAGACGAGACTGATTAATTCCCTGTGATCAGGCCATCAGTAATACTCTCAGAGACAGTCCCCCTCTCTTCTTCTGTGCACACACACTGCCCTACTCTAGGCTTCAGGGGAAAGGGAATAAAAGGGAATTGTAATATTTCATTTACTTCCTGCCTACGGGGATTAACATGAGAGTCCAATGCAATTACATGGTGACAGCCATGAAGACTGGAGCCAGCAGAACTGCCTGTCTCTGCGACGCAGAGCAGGTTATCCGGTTACCTCTGGACAGCAATTTCTAGAAAATCCCGTAATTAGGTTGTGAAATGGTGGCAAATAGGATGAACTGAAGAGGCAGATGTGTGGCCCAAAGTAATTTAGTTTCTACCAGAATGTGCTGCAACCCACGTCCTTCCTATTTATTAAAGCCCTATAACACACCATGTTATGCTATTATGGAGGGTAATGGGGAGTCAGGCACTTAACTATAATGAAATTAGATTGCCCCTTGCCTGTACCAGAGGCACAGTGACATTTTCTTGTAAAAGCAGTGAAAGTGGTTTCTCAAAAATAGATTTCACACACACACACACACACACACACACACAACCCCCCACTGAATCCACTTCACTATAAAGAATAAAAGAGCTAAAAGCTGATGAGGCTGGACACTTTATTGTCCGTCTGTATTATGTGCTCTTAATTCGAAGCCGTTGTAAAGCCAGGCAGGTAGAGAAGAAGCCACAGTCAATGCACCTTCATGTTTCATCAGCCTACAAGGAGAAAGAGATTGTTTTCCTATTCCCAGGAAGTGAACAACCGCAGACATTAATGGTCCTGCTTTGCAATTATGGTCCTGACTCCGGATGTTTTCTTCAATTTACATTGTCTTTTCAAATCTCCTTTAAAAGCATGAATACAGAAGGAAAAACAAGTAAAAAGACAAGAGAATAAGCACCTTTGTAATTAATACAATATTTTAAATAATTTAAAAGACTTAGGGGATGTATGATCTTTGTGTTAGGTTATACAATACTAAAACAACCAATTTCCTTGTTTTATCCCATTTTTTTTATTTCCCCTTTTGTCAAACTGATCTATCTGGAGCTTTTGAGCTATATCAGATTTCAGATGTGGGTTGGTCTAATCACTCACCAAATAGAGTAACAACATCAGGAATCATCAAGTGGTCAGAAAAAAGATAATACATAATCATCCATTTAAGAATCAGCGGGAAGGACAGAGTAGGTTGATTAGAAATTGATGCTAAGTGAAAGTAACAATAGAGCTGATGAATCAGTTTTCGGGAAATGAAGCCAAATACAGTATTGTTTTAGAAACCATAGCCCTGGGAGAGACAAATCAACTTAACTGCCCTTGGCAAGTGGTGTCTCACAGCTTTGTGCAGGGCCACCAGGGAGGAGATGCTCGTGGGGACCGGGCCCACCGGAGACCGAGATTGAAAACAAACGGACACACCATAATTGCACCATAGACAGTGGGAAGTTTGCTGCAAATCAGGATCCGGGCCTCTCAGGAGCAGAAGAGAGGCACTTCAGGGACAACAAAGAAGCTTAATCGCCCAAGCTGCAGAGGGAGCCTGAGGATGTGGCCTGGGCAGAGTGGAGCTGTAGGAAAATGAAATGGTGCATGTGGAAGAAATTCAAGAACGTAGGTAGAAATTGCATGAATATGACTGGTAATATAATGTGATACAATACCTTTTAAAAAGCAAATATCCCAGGGCTGAAAGCTCTTGAGAGAACTGTACAATTCACATTCAGAAACCCTTAGGAAGTGGCCTAAGATCAGAAGGCAGAACGGAGAAATCAGGAGTTCGGGTGAGATTTCATGACCTCGAGCCTGGTTAGGACCAGGCACCAGTCCCTCTTTCTGAAGCTGCGGGCACTGGTGTAGTCTCCTCAGAATGTTTACTATACTCCCTATTATTCAAACTACTCAATGTTTTTACTTATAATTTTAAGTAAAATTCCAGTTGAGCTTCATGCTAAGCAAAACTGCCCTTGAAATGACTATATACTTTTCTAATCCAAATGAATATAAATACAAAATATTAAAAATAGTAAGTATGGATCTCCGACCACGTAGACAACCTTAAGTACCACCTGTGGTAACCAAAGTACCTTTTAGAAAAAACATTTGTAAAACCAGTCTCTGTGCGTTTGTGTTTTCTTTTCCCTGAAATTGCCGGAATCTTAGCAGGCTTTCTACTTGCATAGTCATGCCCTCTTCAGATTGGCTTTTTCACTTTTTTGTTTGTTTTTGTTTTACTTCAAAACTTTTGAAATACAAGTTTTGATCATTAAAAAAATAATAAAAGAGTGAAATAAAAATAAAGAAAAGGTTTACTCAGGTTTAGAACATTTTTTTTTCAATCAGTCTCCAGAAGAGATCACAGAAAGGCATCAATCTCCTTTAGCATAAAGGTGGGCTAGTTTTGCTGAGTCACCTTTCCCAAGTTAGTTTAACAAATATTCTTGTGTCACCTAGTATTGCACGGTCTGTCCTAGCATTCTGAAAGATATAAAAGAAAACATGAAAGGAGCAGTTTTCATTCTCAAGGAGCTTACGTTCTCATTGTGGCAATTCAGAGAGGCAATAAAACTCACTATAAGGCAACACCATAAAAGATGGTCGAGAAAGCAGGGAAGCAACAATGAGATGTTAATTCTAACTAGGAAGGTCAGGGAAATTTTCATAAGGGGAGAAAGTTTAATTCGGTGTTGAACACTGGAGAGGGTGTTTATAAGTGGTTATAGAATGGCAAAAGACATTCAAGTTGAATGGAGCAACTTGAAGATTAAAATAATTAGGGTATTCCGATGTGATCGGTGTAGAAGCAGTTCCTGTTAGGAGAGCACACAGCAAGTCATAATGGTGTGTCTGAAGAATGGCTAAACCTCTCTAGGTCCTCTTCTGTAACCCGTGGTTTCCTGAAATTTATCATTCATTTTAGTCTTTTGGGGTTATATCCACTTAATGAAGAATTTTTTGACTTCATAATACTTATATTCTCATAGGAGATACAAAGATGCAGAAGGCATTTTCTGTGTTTAAAAAGCTTAAAATTCATTCAGAGATACTCAGAAGAAATTTAGATAGTCCAAGGGCCAACTGAGTGTGCAGGTGAGTTTTTACAGCATGTTCGAATGGGATATAGGCTGAGGTAGATGGGAAGGCATCGTGGAGCTGAGGAGGCTTGTTCTTGGCTTGAAGAAAGGTGAGAACCAGGAAACACATTGAGGAAGAGGCAAAGCATTCTAGGAAGAAAGGCATATGGGATATTTGAATAAAAGTATTTGACTTAAGTAGAAGTGAATATATTTGAAAGGAAAATTTGGGCCAGATTATGCAGGTTCTTAAATGCTTAGTTAGCAATTTTGGCAACTGCATTGTAAGAAATCACTGGAAGTTACTGAGGAAAGACTAAAACAAAAACGTGAAAACAGAGAGCTGGAGAGGCTATTAGAGGTCATCGAATCTTCTCCCCTCATTTTATGAAGAGATTAAATCACTTTGCCAATGCTATAGAGGGCATTTGGCAGAGTCTACTCGGGAAACCAGGTTTCCATAAAGCGAAGACATAAAATTATATTAGGAATATAAATCTATCATAAATTTATTCTCATAATGCCCTTTCACAATACAAATATATTACCTGAGTGGCGGAATGCAATACCCTATTAGCACTATTTGGTTTTCTTTATTAGTTAGTCACCTTGTAAGGTCGTAATATTAGGCAATTAAGTGAGTGGTTGTGGGAGAGTTAAGCCTTCAAATACAAGCGGCTGTCCTGGGAGATCAGATATTCACGACCATGGCCGGACGTCTCACGATTTTCAGGAATTGGCAGGAGAGTCCTGGGTACTCAGAGAGATGACGAGATTCAAAACAGGAGGTCGGAGTGAAATCTTTCACACAACTCTCTCTTACTGTGTGTGGTGACGATATGGCTGTGGGGCCAACCAGACTGAATTTTAATCCCTGCTTTATCATTTATAATACGTAGAACAGTCGATACAGTTAATTGACTTTTTTCAAACTTGACTGAGATTTTCACTCAGTCAACTGGGAATAATCACGCCTACCACAGGATTACTTAGTGTGGCAGACAGAGTCGAAGGTGGGTCCTGTGATTCCTGCCCCTGGTGTTCACACCCTTGTGTGATCAGCTCCCCTTGTGCGTGACAGGGTCAGTGTGTTAGTCTGCTCAGGCTGCCACAACAAAATACCTTAGACTGGATCGCTTACAGTGCACGGTAATTTCTCACAGTTCTGGAGACTGGGACGTCTCCACGCACAAACATAACACATCAAGTAAGAGCAATCAATCCAGCTTCTCTTGTGAAGGATGCTCTCAGCACGAAGGAGAAAGGCTGTAGGAGGCAGCACTTTTCCAGCAAGGAATTAAATGACATTTTTGTTAAGCCCCTAAGACTATAGACAACCTGAGTTAGTATAAGGCTCAATTCTCCCTCACTGCATTCCAGCCTACACTGGTTGCACCTAATTTATTTTCTTTGTAAATTTTCAATGATCCTTTATCAGCACTATAAATTAAATGACTTTACAAAGTCTTTGTCATTCATGTCGAGATTTGCATGCAGACCAAAAACAAGAGAAATTATTGTTTTACTACAAAAACACATAGTATCTTTTATTTTGGAGAAAAACATATTATGTACTATAAACATATCTGCTTGTTCAACACACTTATTTTATTAATGTTTACTTAAAATAAATCATGTGTTCTATTCTTATTGAATATATTTTAAGATGAGTGGAAAATTTCCATTTGTCCATTCACCTATCTACTCTTCCATTTACTTATTCAGCCTTTTTTTGAACCGGGGACTATGGGGACCACATGGTGAATGAGACAGAGTCTTACATTTCTAGAACTAATGCTATTTAACCATTTCCATCCATTTTGAATAGGAAACCTTTATTTCGCCTCATTGTTTTCTGAAGTGTCCCTTTAACTGGGATTGTAAGAGCTAGTTTTTTTTGTTCCAAATCCCTAATATACATCTAAGCCCTTCTTCAGGCACCACGATTCTCATCAATTTTTCTTGGAAAAAACAGTTTTTTTTCTTTAAAAAGAGAGCAATGCACAATAGAGGAAAAGTAGGTTTATAGTTGTTCATATGAAAACTAATACAATAATTAAAGAAAAATAATACAGGAATAAACAGCGTTTTGCATACTCCCAACTGTAAACCTACCTTTGCCACAGGCTGTATACGGAAAGAACTCAAATCTTGCCCTGCAGACCCACAGTGAAATGCCCACTGGGATGTAAGATGTTGGTGGCTCCCTAGTCTCACTTTCTAAAGTTTTCTTCTGTTAGTTGCTCTCAGGAGAGATAACACCCAACATAGGTCTCAGTAGTAATTCTCTTCAGCTGTGACTTCCGGAACAGACTTTTGGTGACCATCCTAAGGATGATGAATTTCATTGGCAAATGCACTCAGCGGAGCCTGGTGAAAGAAAAATCCCACGGTTGGCCTGGTCACTGGCGACAACTGCTCTCAATCTTCACAGTTTCTGCTGGAGCGGCAAACCGTAGCGAGGGATTTCTATCAGAGGTTCCTGCTGGCAGCCAGGCAAGAATCCTTACTTCCTATTACCTTCAGTGACTCTTGACTCTCAGAAAGGACCAGCCCAGAAAAGCCCTCTGAATGGGCTGTGCTGTATCTTCTGAAGTCTGAGAAAATTTCAAAACAGCCCTTGATGTGCATTAGACAGCGTCACACTCTCCTACGAGCCCCTGCAGCTCCCTCGGTTGTATCAAACACCTTCATGACTCAAGATGAGCTCGTACACCTGCTATGGGGTGTATGAGCTCATCACAAGAAGCCAGCAACTAACCTTCTTTTCCAGGGAACTAGGAAATTTCCCAGTTCTATTCATTCATTCATTTAACTCTTTTCTTTAGTGTCTACTCTAAGAATGATGAGGGCTATAATGGTATACTACTGTAATAGCAATATAACTCTATTATAAAGTTTTCTAAGAGTAAAATATTCATATGTTAGATTAAATATGTTAGTATCCTCACAAAACTGTAATGATAGCTTGTAGTAAATACATTGTCATGCAAGGGAAACAGGATGCTGTGACAGAAGAGAATGATAGGAAGACGGTTGAGACAAGGCTGCCTTGGGGAAGTGGCATTTAAGTCAGAACTGAAAGGCTTGCAGGTCAGTGGTACCTTTATTCAGGAATTGGAGCAATGCAAGAGGACAGGTGGTCAGGGTCATGGATACCAGACACAGGTCATGAATATTGAGATGATTTAAAGATATCCCAAAAGGAGAAGCCAAAGGCAATTGGACAGATCAATTTTATCCAAAAAAAATCTAGTCCAAAATAGAAATTAAGACCAAGGTATAAATGTGAGTGTCATTTTATACACATAATAATTAAAACCATACGATATCTATAATAAATTTACCCAGGGAGATGGTGAAGTATAAATAGATAGAGTGTTTCTCAGACTACAACTTAAGTAGTCCCAAACTTATGGCTAGGGAAGAAATTTGGAAAATGTAAAAACCCCATATAGAGTTCCCCAATCATACATTCTTCATGGAAGATTTTCCATGGAAGATCTCCAAGGAGAACTCTAGATCTCCTGTGGTATATATATTGGCAAAATGATTTATACAGACATCCTTATATCTTTACAAAAAGTAAGGGAATATGAAATAATATTTGTGTGAACATCATGTTAATGTCTATCTTTCTCATTAGACTAAAAACTCAATGAGAGCAGAAAATGTCTCTTTTCCTTATCTAATTTCTAATACTTATGAGAGTGGCTGGCCCATTTGGGAACTCAGTAAATATTTGCTAAAAAATCCATCCATCACAACCTCTGGGAATAATACAGCAATTCAAACAGGTGGAATAAGATTAAGTGACTCAGCAAAGGGAAATACCTAGAATAATCATAATACATACACACACATGCAGACAAACACACACGCAGGACATTCATCTTCTGTTCACGAAAAGTTTGACTAGGCACAAACTTTCACATTGTTCTTATATTTTAATTGTGTCTACCTGGACTGGGAGAAATGTTTAAATATGAATATTTCCCCATTGAAGGGCTCCATAATGAAATAGAATATATTGATAGATCCCAAGAGGGAAAAGAAAGGCCAAACATGCATCTGGGACCAAGATAATGGGGAAGAACTCATAAGCCCTTCAGAATGATCTCAGATAAATTCCTTCAGGTCGATGCACCACCACGTCAACACGTCTGCCCTGGAAACGACAGACCTCTCAGATAAAACTCGGTCTGTGGCTGCTGCGGGTCAGGTGGCCGCTGGGGAGCTGCAGGCAGAAGAAAGTGCAGCCCTTTTGTTATCAGCCTTCCATGCCAAAGCATAAAAAAGTCATTGCGACTTATAGTTGCAGAAATTCTTTTCACTGTGTAGTTATCAGAAATCTAAGGCAACATGAGGAGAGAGAGGGAGAAAAGAGGAAGGAGAAGGAGAAGAAGAAGAAGAAGAGGGAAGAGGAAAAGGAGGGGGAAGGAGAGGAGAGAAATTCTATATATTGTAAGACAAAAAAAGTCATCATTTTGTTTAGGACATGGTTATATATGGAGCATAAAACCCCTTCAAATTGTTGTAGTATGTGTTATATTTGAGGTTGGATTTATTGGAAATATTAATTATTCAAAATTTCCTATTTATCAATGATTGAATCCCGACAGTATGCACGGTACTATTATAGGTAGATCCATTAAGTGTTAATTGATCTGTAAATTGGCAATGATGATAGCAATAGTTTTAACTCCTTCATTATAAATGAAAGGTTTATTGCAGAGCTTCACACATACTACCAGGTTAGTAATTTCACATGACAACTGTTACTACAACAACTCAAATCCGCTATATAGTGTGGCCTCATTTATCCTTCCTATATGACAGAAAAATGTCTCACTGTTCCTGTTGAATAATACTCTTTGGGGGTTAAATTCACAATTGCTCTAATTGTTTTATGGGTTTCAGAATGTGAGCATTTATCCTGGAAATTGTATAACAGAGGATAGACAGTAAACTGATTATGTTCTGATTCTGTTTGTGAGTCAGTTGTTTAGAACTCAAAATGCATTTTTTTCATAGACTCATTATAATATTATCAGATCTGATAATATTGAAGTAACACTATTATTATGGTCTCTGAGGTTTATGTCTCTATTAAAGTTTTAAGGTTTGTGTTAAAGACACTTCTAGTATTTGACCCAGGGAACGCATTGGCTATCGTGATTTTTTTCTAGGAAAGTGACAAATTTAAACCAGAGATACTGGGAATATATACTCTCCCCTCTCTGGGTGGCATTAGTACTGGGGGCCAGGGCCAGGAGCTTGAGCATTTATGACTGATAAATCTTTACATGTGCAACAGAGTATACCCTTTGGGGAGTTCAATCGCCAGGTATTCTGTTTGGGGAAACAGAGAGCTTTCTCCCCCGTGGGCAATAGGAACTTTACGCCTAGACTTCTGTGGAGTCACAGCCTCAGAGAAGGTTCCCAGCACCCCCTGGTCTGGGTGGTCATGCTGCTGTGTGACACCGCCCCCTACCGGACGGCTAGATTCAGTCAATGCCTCAATAACTAGAATGTGGTAGAGGAAGGAAAGGCCCCTTCTGAGACGAGGTAACAAGGTTGTGGCTTCTTCCTTGGGTGCTCTCTTCCTGGCCCTTCTGAAAGACGCTGTCTGCCATATTATAAGACAACAAGGATAAACCGGCAATCTACTCTCTTCAGTTTTTAAGTGCACTTACAAGTAAATCTAGAACAGCGGCCTGTCTTACATTAAAAAGAAAGCAAAGCTTTCTTTTTAGGATAACTACTTAAAAAATTTTAAGAGACATTTTTCACTGTGGAAAACCAAAAAATAAAAAAATAAAAACAAAATACTAACCATTCACAACCTCACCCTCCAAAGATAATTGTTTTTCTAACACCGTTGAGTATTTCCTTCTAATCTTTTTTTGTTAAGTTGTTGAGAAGTAATACCATAAACAATATACTTTTAAAGACTGAACTTTCCGTGAAAAGCATTTTCCATATCAGTTTAAACTCTTAAAAGACATGAGACATATTCTATTCCATCATTTGACTATATCATGATTTACTTATCCCCCTATTTCTGGAATTTAGACTGTTCCACAAGCTTTACTATTATAAACACACTTGTTTATAAATCTTTGTGCTGAGCCAAAGAGTATGACTGTTTTGAAAACTTTCAATACAAATTTCTAAATTCTAGAATGATGAAAACATTACACAAATTTACATTCCTACAGGCAATCTATGAACTTACCTGCTTCCCTTGCACTGAAAATTAGCATAAAAACAAACCCTCTAATTTGATGGTCAGAAAACACTCATTGTGTTCACAAATCGTTTTTAATAGGTTAAAGGTTCATTTTAGCCCACTGAAGGTCCCTGTTAATGAGGCTTTATTGTAGTTACACACGGTAAGAGGCAGAAAGATCAAACTAAAAGCTAGTAAAATTAATAGTCACTAAATTGGTATCACTGTCAATGATTTTTGAAGGCAGAACTTAATCGTATATTACTGCTAATAATGTTCCTATTTAAAGCCAACATCTGGGAGGGTAACTTTGTCTTATTTTGCAAATCCAAAATTTCAAGTCTTATCTGGAAACCCACTTCCTCCCGCGCTCCCCCACCCACAGTCCAGTGTATTTCTAAGTGTGGTGGGTCAGCCGTCCACATGAGAAAAGCACAGAAATGAAATATTCCTGGACTCCACTCAAAATCTATTGGATTAATATCTCTGGGGCCTAGGATATATGCTTTTATTTTTAACAATTGATTCTTATGTGCATGTGAATAAGGTTACTTTACTTTAAGTTTTATTTCATCTTTGCTTTAAATTTTGCTTTCTGTGAGTGAAGATGTTACCTTCTGTTTTGCTTTTATGCAAAACCCATAGCTCTTCCCAGAAGTTAACAAGTCTCTGGCGAATCTAATGTAAACTGGCAATACAGAGCTGCCTATGAAATGCTTACATAATTGACCTGTGGGAACTACGGCGAGCCCATCACCGTATTTGGCATCCTTTTGATTTAAACACGGTTTGCTAAATCGGCTTCTCATAGAAAAGAACGCTAATTGTCAGACACTGAAATGCACCCTATCGCCATTTTGCCTGACAAAGAAAAGAGACCTTCTCTTTTTAGACATTTTAAGGAAGGAAATTTAGGATAACCTAGGAAAAATAAATTTAATTTGAAACCCTCACCGACCTTGATATGTCACTAAAATCTAGTGCAGAGACTCAAGAAACATTAGCTTGGGAAGGAGATTTGTGTGGGAGTTCTGGTTCTGCAACTTGCTAACTGTAAGGGACTGAGCAGGAAGTGTATGTCTGAGACTCAATTGTTCCTCTGTGAAATGGGGATATTAACAGCTGCCATACAACCCCACAAGGTTGTTGTGAAGATGAAGTGAGACAGCAGGTGACTGTGATTTTGAGTCTCAGCCGTTGTGATGACCAGTACTCCTGTCGTGGAAATGGTGACTGGGCCTGGTGGAAGGTCAAGTCGGATATCGCTCAGTGGGTCCAGTATGAATGAACCAAGACCTTACTTTGGAAAATTTAAGGCGTCTCTTTTCCATCATTTGTCTTTCCAAATTCAGGCTATCTATCCACCATTATTTTTAAATGGCTTTTAACCTGCATAATTAGGAGTTACTTCAAGGCTATTTGTTGTTTCTTTTGTGATGCATTCCATGATTATTAGTATTTTGGAGATTTTTTGAAAAGCAAGGCTGCTGCCATTGAGGTTTCTTTGTTTAACTCTCCAGAGAAAGCCAAAGGGTAGCAATTTTTAAAACTCCAGGTCAGGGAAGAAGGTGCTGGATACTAACCTGACTTTCATAAGAAAGGAAAAGTAAACATTTTCTGGCTCTCAGAGGTCATGCTTTGCTTTCTCTGAGTGCAGGAGGCTGTCAGCTGTCATGTTAAAAGCAGAGTAAATGGACAATGAAGCAACACTTTGCAGGGTGTGTACATGTTTGTTAGGGGTTGTTCACAGAAAGTCTTACTTATAGCAGCTGTTTCCCAAGCCACTTTCAAGTACACAGCAGGGGGCTGGGATGCAGCCATTGCAGGAAAGGGCGATGCTGGAGAGAGACAGAATAGAAGAGAAGGAGTGGGAAGCGAGACAGGGCAGACATTTTGGCTTACAATCAAGAACCTTCATTTATAACGGCATTTTTCCCCTGGACCTGAACCTGCCCTTGAAATGAAAAAAGTAATAAAGTGCAAATGTAGTGTCCTTGTGGGGGTTGGGGGTGGAGGAGAGGGGTATCAGTCACAGTGGACCTTTGACAAGGATCTCATTTATATTTGAACCCATTCGCAGAGGGTGAGCTCACCTTCAGCTGGGGACAATTTTCAGGTGACGAATAATAGAGACAAAGAATGAGTGCATTTGCCAAGTCCAGGAGGGAGCCCAGCAGGGGCCGTTATTCCCTGTCCTTTGCTCTGGTTGCCAAAAAGCTGGCATTGCCCCTCCATGTGAGAGCTGTTCTCGGTTACAGTAAAAACAACTCCGAGGTCCTTCTTTTTTTCTTTTTCGCCAGGAAGAATTTATAACCCTGCGTTTCCCCACATGACAAATTCATATAATTTCACTGCCATGAAAAAGATGACATAAAAGAAAACCTCTTACATCCTTCCCTGCGAAGTTCTGCAATCTTAGCCATAAGAGAGATGGCTGCTTGCTGGATTTAATCAATTATTCATGGGCTGAAGGCTTTAATCATTTTTTAGAAATTAAACTTGTCTTCAAAGAACAGATTATGACATCATGATCATTATACACTGTAAACTGGGCTTTCCCAGAATTGGATCAAGGCTCTAAGAGTAGAATCAGATATATAATGGGATTCGCTGATAACGTGTGGGCTTAAAACTGGAGAATATGATCTCTCTTTATTTGGACTGAAGCTTTTGCACACCCTCAGGGGTGCTCTAAAAGAATATCTCGTAGGAGGAGAATGAGTCCCTTCAGGTCATGTAGGTTTATAAAAGAAAGTCCAAGATCATAGCTACCGCTGTGCTAATGGTCAGAGGCCGCTTTTCATATTTCTGGGAATTTTGGAGACTGTCTAAGGTGGTACAATTAAAATCGATCCTAATTAAAAACGAGGATGGGTCCTAATGATGGTGATGTTAACCCATTTTAGGTTCAGTATAGTTTCTAGATTAAGCATATTTTAGATAGCTCTAAATCTCTAAGTTAACTTTGAGGTCACATGTTTGGGAACACAGAAATACCACTTTTGAGAATGTTTCTGTTACTTTTGAATTCTGACTTCGGGTGACTCACATAATCATCAAAGAACTAGTTTTTTCATTGGTTAAAAAGGGAATAAGCAAGCCTGGCCTAACTCACAGAGATGTCATGCAAAGATTTGAAGATATAAAGGGCTTAAAACAGTGCTTGGCACGTGGTAGGGGCTCATGAATGGTAGAGGGTATTTGTTATCTAAAAGTGCTTTGTATGTATAATTCCAGGATAGTTATTAATGATGCAGTGAATTCACACTAAACAATTAGAGAACTGGTAGCAGATAGTGGCTCAGAGATCACACTGTGATGCTGTACTGGGAAGTCATTTAGAAGGTATGTGACCTTGAGCAAGATATTTGACCTTCTTGTCACTTCCTTTGTTCATCAGTTGAAAGGGATTAATAATAGTACTAATTTACAGAGTTACTATGAGGATTACATGAGCTGATACATCTAGAACCCCTGAATCCATGCCTGGCATGGGGTAAACCCTATGTTGATCTTTGCTATTATTATTATCATTGTCATTGTTCTTCTCTTATCCAATACAGCAGTCTCCAGTATTACATTCCTGAGGATCACAATCTCCAGTGCAAGAAAGCTAAGGCCATGGCTCATTTTAAAAATTCACTTAAGAAATACTGATTCTGGTACCATGTTTTTTAGGAAGTGTCCTTGGAATCACCCCTAGAGAAGAGAAGCGAAAGAAGCAGGATTGATCACAGGGAGAACCGGACTGGCTGAATGAATGGAGGTCAGTGGGCCCCACAGGGAACAAGGTGTTGGGCAAACATAGTCATGCCTTTCCTCAGCCATTAGCCACAGGCCACCCTGGGAGGGGCATGCTTGAGCCAGGGTGCGAGTCAGTCCATGAAGGCACCCCTCCTAGCAGCTGGAGCGACATGTTTTTCCTTGAAGGGGAATCTGGGCAGCACAGTCTTTGTCATGGAAATACTCATTTGCCAGGACTGAGATGGTTATGTTGGTACTATTTTAAAACATCTGTATTTCTGTGTAATCTGCAATGCTGTACGAGTGGTGCTCTGTATTCGCTGATCCATTCAATGGACTCTAAGCTGCTAGACCGCAGGAATTGCATTTCAGTCCACCTTCATCACCCAAGCTCCTAAGATATTGCTCAGGGCTCAGTAAATGTTACTGCATGAATAAGCAAGTGAATGGCTAAATGGTGAGGGGCACAAAGGAAGGTTCGGGGAGGACTGGTGGGACACAGAAGAGAATGATACAGATTGTTTTACCTGTTCGGCGACCTACTGTACTATGTAGGAAATCGGGCAGGGGGTGTGACGATAAACACTCATTAGCCTTGATGCCCTAGTGTAAGGGCTTAAGATGGATTCAGCTGATGGAATTTAAAACTGAGCTTGAAGAAGAATTTGAACTCTGTATGTAGAGACTTGCCATGTGATAACTAACTAATTAAGAATAAAGAAGTGCCTTAAAATAGCCAAAAATTTGGGGTTAAAATACATGATTAACTGTACCTTCATTCCTTAAGGAACAAGGCTATTGTGGAAAACCAACACAAAAATTTGCTGTGATGTATTTAGATTTATTTTATGGGCTGTTTGTATAGCTTACTTAATAAAAACATGCTTATATTTAATACTAAGAATATTTTAAAATATAAAAGCATTTTGAAGCATTTGCCTCTGACTCTGGCACTTGAGTTAAATTCATACCTAGAAAAAATAAGACAACTAAATCTTGTTCAGAAATTTGTGTGTCAATATTATATCTTTTGTTTACAATGATCCTGAAAACTACAAATGTTCACATGACAAGAATCTTTTGTTCACAAGAAAAGAATCGTAAAAAAGGTGTGAACCAAGAGAACCTTTTGCTACATGTCAAGAAATTGTCCTTTCTAATTTAAAAAAGGAAAGAGTAATATTTCTCTGGGTAGAAGTTTTAAATTTTATGATGTTTCGACTGTTCTCCCTTTGCCTCAAAGGCGGTTCGACATTCTGAAACAGGTATTGTGTTTTCAGGACCAGCTAAGCATGCTAAAACTCCACCGAAACACCAATTCTACCCCCTACAGGGGCTGCGGGTGTAGCAGCTCGGCAGTCTGGACACAATACGACCAACGACAAACATCTATCAGACCCCCGCACCTCCAAGAACTGTGCTGAAATAGTTCATAGAAAAGAATTTTCAACACTATCTCAGATGTTACAGAACCATGCTCACCTCACTGTCTTCAGCTCTCTGTGCTCCTACGACTCCACAATGGCTCGGAGTTTAATCGAGACTCATAAGAGAATTTTTATTTAAATGAATCAGGCTCTTAGCAGAAGGTCATGGTGATTAGCAGACACTAAAGGCCTACTATTTTAGGATTCTATACTGTCACTAGCATTACATAAATTTAATATCGTCCGGGAAATAGATTAGCGCCTTCGGGTAGTCCCTGATTCTTCAATACTTACGTCCTCTGTGAAATATCCGAAGTAATCCCTCTGGTCGTCTCTTTTCCATGACTGCTGTGTCTCAGCTTAGACCTGTGCCCTGGGACCTCCCCTAAAGGGTGTGTGCTGCAGACCTTTCCTCTCAGTTCATTCACACCTTTCTATCACAGTAAGAAATGAACTTGGATCTGCAACATTCTCTTTATTAAGAACTCTCTGGCCATGATAACAATTTGCAATAAATACCTCCAAATGAAAAAGCCAGTTACTCTTTTTATAGCATGTATAATGAAGCAAACTCTAAATTAGTCAGGCTTTCCTCCTTTATTGATAGATTCTCTCGTTGGACAATCTAATTTGACATTCTTCCCTCACCTGTAATTCCCTCTGGGGACAGGTTAATGTAATTACCTGGAAATTTCTCTAAATCCCAAATTTAACGACTACCGTTTATTATAATCAGGCTCGCAAAGAGCATTTTTCAAAGTGTAAACAGGCTTCTAGTAGAGTCTTTGGTGACTGTAGAAGTTATTCATATACGTCTGAGGAAATCACTGTCCATAGAGAGGAGAAAGGCATGAGAAATATTAAGGAATTTCCAAATACTGAGTCTCACGCTTCTGTGTTTGACACTGCCTCACTTCCCAGAAATATACACTCCTTAAGAATTATAGTTCATGCTCCTTACAAATCAGGGACTCTGGCTGTGTACAAAAGAAACCCCTCTGTCTGACTTAAACAGTGGAGGGATTTTGTTAGAAGGACTTCAGGTGGTTCCAGAATTGTCCAGGTGTAAACAAGGTAGAAAACAAGAGAGTGCAGCTTTGGCCAAGACCCAGCTCCATTCTCTCACCCCCTGCCCTCACCCCCCTACCCCTCTCCCCGCCAGCCCACCAGCTGACAGCTGGGAAGGACAGCCCCCATGGGCACATTGCTGCATGCTGGACTCCGCCCACCTGGACATTCGTCCTCTCCTGGGCTCCTTACTCCTGACTCCTCCCTCTGTTGCTGCTGACATTGTGAATGATCTTTTCCCCCCCAGCACATGATCCATTCTTTCAAGACTCAACATTCCCGTTGACCTCAACTAGACCACAAGGAGAGCTAGGGAGGAGGCAAGAACTGACAGCTTGCTCCCTCTGGCCCTACCAGCCCCCTACTTCCCACCTTGAGATTTCCAAGTACAGGGAGTATGTTACCATGCTGTGCCAACGTACACTGACAAAAGTCTCCTAGATCCAGTTCCAATTTTGGAGCCATTCCTTTCAAGAGTGGATATAAAGGAAATAAAGGTAGTGGATCTCTAGATCTGAAAGTAGATGCACTGACTCCTGGCGTGATCGCTGGCTCGCAGAATCCGTGTAGGACTGCGGTATCAAGAAGAATGTTGATAACAATGATAATTACAGGGGATGAAATACTCAGAATTTCTTGGTAAGTTAGTAAACCCCATGAAGGTAGTTTTAAACTATTGAAATTGATTATTCAGTCAGTCAGTTGTCCTTTTCTTATTTGTGTTTCTCTGGCTGCCATTAATCCAGAAATATTGTGCTTAGAATTATGTTTGCCCTAGAGAGTTGGATTAGTACAGGAAGAAGAGTTAGATTTCACAGCGAGTGAATGGTTCTTTTCTATTGGGAGTGTGAGCAAAACCATTGGCCCCAAGTTGAAAATGTTTTTTTTTCCTGATTCCTCTCATCTTTCGTAGAGTTCCCACCCAGCAGATATTTGTGGAATGCCTTCTCTGTGTATGAAGAGAAATGCCCTGTGAGTCTTTTCTTTTCCATTGCATGATCCTTATTTTTGTATAGCCAATCACTTTTCCTCTCTTTCATAATTTTTTTTACTTTGGTATTTTGGCTAAAATAGTAGAAAGATAACGATAACTATAGATTATCAGTCACACATGACCTACGGAAAAAACATTAATTTACGATCTGCTATATATAGGCATTAAGACATTGAGGCTGGCATCATGGGGAAAAAGAGATGATGAGATACGATCCTGGACCACAAGTATGGGGATATTTAAAGGAAATCGAAGCAATTCTTTCTTCTAACCTCCTGGCAAAAACAAGGATCGGAGAGATAGAGGCCCCAAACCCACCTACCCACAATTCCCCATGAAGTTGGCGGCACTGTACCCCCAATAATTATGTTGCATATTGCCCTTGGCACAGAGGCCCTAGATAACTGAGGTGGATGGAAGATGTTATATCCTGTCTATGAAAGTCAAATGTATAATAGGTTAGAGGGTTTTGCCATGTTTGGATGGTTGGCAAAAATCTTTTTTCACAAGGGTAACTTTCCTAAGTAAAATAATCAAGACACATGATTTGCTAATTGCTGCACAGGGAGGTGCTTTAATGAATTATTGAAGCACTGGGCTCAGGTGTGCTTCTCCAGGACCAAACGCAGATTTACTGCTTAGCAATTAGACCATCCGTGTTTCTGCCCAGTTGACCATAATTAAAATAATTTTATTCTTGGTTTGATACTGGGAATTAAAACTCACACCTCAGTTGCCTGGTAAAAGGTTTTCAAGGCTAATAGCACGAGACATGAGGGTTTTAAAATGCCAATCTGTGTACTTCCTCTGAATATAGAATTCCTCAATCATTCATGTCTGATTAAAGCTGCATTTGGCTAATTGATAATGACTTTTCAATTAGGTAAAAGCATATTTTATTTAGAAATTACATTTATTTACATCGATTTTTCTCCTCTTCAGGATGTCTGGGCTTCTGTTTCCAATTTGATCTAATTGCCAAAACTCATAGGAAGCCTTTGCCAGGGCAACTGACAGCCATTCCCCAGACACAGGCTGATAGAATCAGGCTTTGGAGCAAGGCATTGCATAAAATCACATAATTATTTTTGAGAAATACACAGTCCACTCTCCCAGTCCCCGTAAGGATATCACGGTGACATTAAACTGGGTTTAAACGAGGGCAAATGAAAGCCAACAGCCTGTGAATTATGATCTTTGCTGGTTGGGGTGTTCACAAGAATTTCTCCAGGTCAGGAAAACTATCGCACCAGTAACATTCATGTTGCTGATTTGTCTCCTCTGCGGATCGCTGCAGAAGTAAGGGAGGGCCATGTGGAATGAAGTGGACAGATGGATGGGCTGGGCAGCCTCCTACTGTCCACCTGCTAGGGGCTGGAATAGAGAGCTTTTCCAGTTCTGGGGGCTCAAGGAAGGAGACAGAGCTGTTTCTGCCATTGGCCTTGCCAGGCGGGAGGTGTGGCCTGCTACTCCTGAGGAAACCGTGGCTCCCGCTGCCAAAGCACCATCAGGTAGAAGCTGACTCTTCATTAGGCTGGGGGGTCAATGGCACAGCTGGCCTTTGGGGATCCCTATGTTTCTAAAAGAAAGTGACTTCTGTGGAAGTCTTGTCGGCTCTCTTTTAGAACGGCAATCATGTATTCACGGAGATAACCCTGTGCGGGGAAGTAAGGGCCCGTCTTGTCTGTCTTACCTCTCTCTACCTTATCTCTTGCATCTGTCCTATTTTTCCCATTTCCAGAGCCGCAATCATAATTGGCCTCATTTTGTACCCAGCATTCATTTCTTGACCAATCTAAGTGCCTTTAGTTTCTTTCAATTCCAACTGTTCTGGACTTTGTACCCTGTTGCCAGAGTTATTTTCCTAAAAACAGAAATGGGATCATACAGCCTGCTGCTCAGTACTCTCTTGTGATTTTATTTAAACAATAAAATCTAGAATTTTAAGGTTAAATTTAAACATACCACACACTTGTGGACTCCACCATAGTTTTGGCTTTAACACTGACAATAATAATTCCCTGGGCTGTCAACGATCCATTCAAACCAGGTCACTCATCTCTGCCTGAACCTAACTCCACATCTGCTCAGAATACCGCCTATACCTGGCATGGCTTCATCCTTCCCCTTCCCTTTCAACATCTCCTGGTCCTTCCAGGTCCAAATCAAGGCAGCCGTCACCAGATGGAGGTTCCTAGCACCAGGTTATGTAAAGCAGTCGATCACATATTATTTTAAGTTATCAGTGCATCTCCCACTGGCTAACTCTGTTAATAACTCCCTCACCAGACGAAGAGGCTTTCAGTGCATAATCAGAGACACAATGCAGCACAGTCAGTTTGTGGGCCAGTGGGAACCTGGCAGGGGACGGTCAGAAAACGGTGTTATGACTCTCCCATCACTGCTGTCAAACACTTCTTGTCAGGTTACCCTTCCTGCTCCTTGGCAATCTCCTGAGCCGGTCCCAGATCTTTAGCTACAGATGAATCCAGCCAGGACAGTTTCGTCTATAGGTATTTAAAAATCTCATTCAGTCAGAAAGAAAAACTTTAAATTTTTCATCCAATTCAAGGCTTCTCTCAAACGAGTTCCACTTGGGGTCCTGACACAAACCACCAAGAAGTTAGAGAAAGATGTTTTCATTCTCCTGCGTTTTCTCTCTTCACTTTCCTCCCGGCTCCCCAGGATCGAAGGAGGAGGAGTCAGAGGAAAGGGCCAAGGGCCACTCTACTCAGCTGGTCCTGGTTGTGCATCCGTCTTGGCTGTGGGGTTTCTTTGGTCATGAGAGAAGCCCAAACACTGGCTCTCTGTCAATCAGGTTGTATGTGAATGTGAGCACGTGAGTGTGCGAGTGTGCGAGTGTGTGTGTACGGGGTGTTACCGACTAGGACCAGGATGCTCTTCTGACACTACTGATGCGTTCCATGGCACGTTGATCTCTTGGGACCACCTCCCATCAGTCCTGGCCCAGAAATGCAACCCATCTCTTTATTTCCTTGGCAGGCAGTTCCCCTACATCAAGTGCTTCCAAGAAAGCACAGCCTGGTTCTCTATGCACTTGGCCCACGAGGAATCTCCCTGTCTTTGTCCTGACAAAGGGCCAGAGCAGCGAAAGTGCAGGTTTCTCCCTCAGTTGCCCATTCCTTTCTTGTCATGAGCAGCTCAGCTACACTCCGGCCTCCAGACCTCCCCACACGACGGCACCCACCAGGCCCACTTCCCCAGCCTGGCCACTCTTGGGCCGCGTGATGCTCTCTGGGAAACTCGTCCTTGCCAATCCGAAGGTGACCTACAACGGGCAGATGCTTTTCTGTAACCAAGCTGGCTAACCAGACTGAACAGAGAATAAAATGCCTCTCCCCTGTAGTCCTTCTTCTCAGTGCCTTTAGGAGGTTCTCTGGGGGCTTTCTGTCTTAAACTGGGGTGGGGAGTGGAAGCAGACTCCTCCTGTCTCATAGATGTTAAGTGTTTCTCCAAAGGAAGAGAAAGTTTTTGCTATTTACCGATAATAAAAAAGCCTCCAGTTTTGAGGTTTAAACCGTAATTTCTAGGTATCAGGAAAAGTCCTTTGTAACATTCCATTACTGCAGAATGGGACTCGTATAAGAATCCTTCTTCAGGGGAGAAAGTAATGACCCTCATTCACACTAGATGTAAGTGACTGGTACCTGGTCAAATCAATCCTTCTGACTAATCTTGATGGGGCTCAAGTGTGAGAGAATGAGGAGCCTGAAAAGGGCAGGGAGGTGGGGGAGGAAAGCCAGATGGCAGCGGGCTGCCTGACATGATTCTTAGGTCACGAGGGCAGAGGTCACCTGCTCCGGTTTCCTAAGCCCGTGCCCTCTAGGACCGCACTGGGCGATGGGGAAAGATGCCTTCTCCGGTTTGTCTGCAGTGTCAGGGCTTCCTGGTATCCGCTGAGAGCAATATCTTCAGAATGACGAATGGTTATAATTTCTCCCTTAAATTACAGTTTCCCCACAAACTGTCAACCTAAGGTTTCCAGAATATTGAGAACCGAAGATATTGGGCACTTTAATTTTAAAACTTGACCTACTGAGGAACTTGGGTAAGCTGGATGTTATATATTTCAGATTGGAGTCTGGTCTTGTGGCCAGGAATAACAGACACTCATTATAGTGTCCTAGTGGGTAACACACTAGGACACACACACACACACACACACACACACACCCTGTGATCCTGTGGGGCCACCTGTCGCAGCTTCTCTCGCCCTGGCAGTAATGCCTGGGGCGGCAGCAGCTGTGGTCCCAGCTGGGACAGGTCAAGTCTTTTGTGAGCTGGTGAGACCAGCACTGCTTGCGGCCACTGTTCTTTCCTGTCAGTCTTGGAAGAGGAAGCCACCCAGATGGGAGAAGCAGAGACTGGAGACACAAGTGAGTCTGGATGGTGTTCAAGGGTCAGGTGCAGCTGTTGCAGACGTGAGGCCCTTGTCCTCTCCGCGACCCGGTTATGTGAGCCCACACGGTCCCCTTTCCACCTAGGCGTCCGGAGTTGGGTTCTGGTCCTTTGAAAGGAAAAGGCCCCAAACCAAGCACATGGGACCCTGAGTTGGTTAGAAGGTGACTTTGGCTACAACCCATTTTCCTGTTTTTCTGGCTTTGAGCAACATATTTCACTTTCTAATTCTCCTGCTTTCTTTTTAGAACATTTTAAAACAGCATTTCCCACGAATGAAAAGAGCTGGGAGTTGGGAGTTCTGGGTTTGGGTTCTGCTCCGATGGCTGCTTGACCACGTGACTTTGACCAAGACACTGACATGCCCGTTTCCTCACACGTAAAGTAGATATTGTAGTACTGAAGAGGGCTGCTCAGGGGATTGTTAGGAGTATCCAACAGAAAATACAAATAAAACTAATTTGCAAACTATAAATTGCTAGACAAATGTGGGGTGTCACTACTAATGCTAGCGACGGCATTTTTTTCAATACTATTTTGAAGTAAAATTACATAATTATTTCATGGTGTTTAAAAAACATTTTGATACTTTGGAGGAAATCCTATGGAAACATATATATCTTCTCTACACTTCCTGATAGGCTGAGAGAAATCCACTTGGGTAATTGTCTAGTTCTAGAAGGTAAAAGGTTGCTTTAGAGATACACATTTTAGTGTGAATTTATTTAAATGAAAACAAGTTTTGAACACCCTATATCTAGTTCAGCACTAAAGGCATGGGCGTTTTCCTGGAGAAGAAGACAGGTGAACCTATGCTGAAACAACAGACATCTGGTGAGCAGTGGTGTAGGTTGGGTGCTTTAGGGATGGCTTTGAGTTTCATTTGCCAGGATATCAGTTGTGTCGTAGTGTGGGGACGAAGAAAACAGGATGTGAGAAATGAATAAAGAAGAAGCATCTCCTTAACATCCCAGCTAAGAGCTGGTCTTATTCCCACTTCTAAGGAATATAATAAGACACGCTTTCAATGGAAAGGGGGCTCCAGATTAAGCCCCCCTGTAGCTGCCCACCCACACCCTCATCCAACTTTGGGAGCAGGGCTGGTGGGATGCAAGTCTGCCAAGGAGGGACACTCGTCTGATCCTGTGCATGACTCACGCACGTGCTGAGGGTGGCGGGGTCTGGCTCTGGTGAGGTCTGCTCTTCAGAGAGGCAGTTTTGAGTTTGTCCAACCACACATCTTATTAAATCAGGGCTTGATACTGGTAGAGAGACAATAAAAAGTCAATAGGAAGCCCTTTAGAATCTCCAAAAGCATTAGGATGGTCCAATTTCAAATATGAAACATGTATTGGTGGAACTACATTCTATGTCTGTTTAAAATCCCCATTCAGCTTTGTCAAAAACCTGGGAGTAAATAATGAACTTTCCACAACTCCCACACAATGTTCTTTGAAGCAGGCAGAGTTCAGCATTATCGATTTCATACTACGGACTCTTAGTGCCTGAGAACACCCCCCACTTCTGGGGATTGGTGCCAGACAGGCCTGGGTGCAAATCTCGGTTCTGCCACTTAACTGTGTGACCTTGAGTGTCCACGGGTCTTCATTTTTCTCACCAGTTAAATGAAGGTAATAATGATTAGCTGGAGGACTGTCTTGAGAATCAAAGTCAATGAAAGGAAAACACCTGGGACAGTAACTGGCAGTCAGAGGAGTCTCAACAAAGGACAGAAGCCATTCTAGTCACTAGGATTAGTGGCTTTTTGACCTTTGGGGACGCAGTTGTGATTCCCACAGCTGGGGAGATGGTTCACAGTAACACCTCCTCTGATACACCCGCCCTCTCTCAGCGGTAAACAGCTCCTGGACAGACAGCCTCTGAGGTCCCTTTAGACCATTTTCGTGCTTAGATACACACATAGGGCTTTAGAACCTTACCGACCATCAAGGTCAATACTGTTGTGTTTTATTGAGGAGGAGCCAAGGTCAGAGAAGCAAAGTAATTTTCCAAGATGACAAATTCAGCGTGTGGCCAACCTGGGCCAGCCTGTGATGTGCCCCCTGGCTGGCCCTTTACAACTGGCCAGAGCCTGATACCCACTCCCATTTCCCACCCATTTCCATTTAGTGCTTTCCACAGCTTCCATCCCCTGGAATTTGTGCCCCTTTGTGTCCCCAACACTCACCTGCCACCTTCCTCTTTTCATGCTAATCTTTGAAGGTGCAGCCGGGATCTCACCCCCTCCAGTTTGCTCTGCCCCAGGCCAGTGCAGAGCGCACATCCAGTGCACACACGTCACAGTGTGTTCTGGGTGTTTGCGCCTGTGTCTCCACCCACAGACCAGCAGAGAGAGCGGAGATAAGCCTTCCGTTATTTCTTACCGCGCTGGGTTCTGGATCGCAGTGAGTTAACAGCAACCCTGGGTCTGCCCAGGAAACGCTCCTTACTCCTGCAGCAAATCAGTGAACCCAGGCCTTTTGATTTCCACTTTTCTCTTCGCCCATTTACCTCTTTGTACCTCCCTAAAGTGTCCTCCAGCATCTGGGGATCTATCTTTTTCTGCCTCCTCATTCTTCCAGGAAAATTTGCTGGCGGGGAGAGCAGAAAGAGCTTGTCACTGCATTCTCTCAAGAATGCCACAGGGTAGCTGCTTGATGATCTTACGATCAAGGTTTATTTTGTCTTTTTTAAAATTTGGGACACTTTAGACATTTGTCCTGGAAGCTATTTGTCTTGATTTACACCATGTGCGTCACCGTTAAGAATCAAAACATCTGCAAAAGCAAAGATTTCCAGTTTTTGTCTATGCTTTCTTTCACAATAATTTACCTCTCTGACCAGCAGGTGGCGGTATAACACAAACAATAGTCAGTGCAAACCGTGGTTTGGACTGTTTTAGGCTCACTTGAGCATCACAGCGACAGGGGTCTCCTTCTAGGTTAGATTTCTACAGTAATTCTAAAATAAAAAGATAGGGCCTCTCCAAGGGTTTGATCCATCAGTCATCTCTGTGCTGCCAATCATCCTTGGCTATTTCCTTAGGCGGGAACATTTAGCCCTGGTTATCTAAGGATTCTATTACATCTGGCACTGGAAAGCAAAATAAAAAAAGAAAACTTCAGGAAAAACTCTCTTTAACTGTTTTAGTATATGCATTAGTCTTAATGAATTTTGTCGCTATGTTAGAATCACTATATTTTGGTAATTAAGGTGAAATTATTTGGGCTGTAGATGTGACTTCAGTTGAGAAGCCTCTAGTCTTCCCATGGAATTCATTTGGATGTGTGTAAGTTCTAGATAGCTTATGTATAACAAAAATAAATATGTGTCTCTATCAGATCGTGTGTCTTTCAGGGAATTCTTTCAGCTGCCCAGAATTTCATTTTATTTTATGAATTTAGCACAGTCTATAGAATTAGATTTTTAAAATTTAGCTTAAGATTTTGTTTAGTTATCCATAACTTCTAGGGAATTTAAAAAATAAAACTGAGAGGAACTAGTCATCAAACCAAGAAGAATCATATGTTCAGGGAGCCAAGAAATAGTGTTCAGGGTGTACGTAGGTGAGATTTTGGATGCCAAGAAGGAAACATTAGAGGTGCGTGAGCGTGTTGGAAATCTGTTACTCAAAGGGCATGTCTATCATTTACTATTCTCTGAAAGGGCGAAGAATAGAAAATTGCTCAATTGTGATTAACGAAAGTCATTATTTATGGGATTCCAATTCACTTGGTGTAAATACGCATTTGAATGTCTTTAGTGTATTATCTCATTTTGGACGTAAGAAAACAAACCACCTAGTGTGGATACGGCCCCTGTATCTCCACTTACTGTCTAATGCGTATTTTAACATCTATTTCCATGGTGGGTCAGAAAGGAGGCAACAAGCACCAGAGCCTGAGGAGCAACAAGGTCCCAAGAGACGAGTAGAAGGACAGATGCAGCCCAGAGCATCCCTGCAAATGCCAACTCTTCACTCACGTCTTCAGACGAGCAAGACTTACTCAGTGTCCATGTCGGCAGGCACAGGGTGAAGTGGTGAAGACTCAGCCAGCCAGACAGGCAGACACACACGCTCTCTGCTGACATCCTTGTAGACCGAGCTTTCTCTCTCTCTCACACACACACACAAACACACACACATTTTCTTCTTGCAATACTACATTTAGATGGATGGTGAACGTCTTTGTACTCATGTCTTATGTTGTAACTTTTCTTTTCTGGGCTCCATGTCACGCACACACACGGGGAGGACCAGGTGACCATGGAAGATCAGAGCGACTTACCCGCAAGCTGAAGAACACAGGAGGCTACCAGGAGCCAGAGGGAGACTTTGACCAACAAAAGGCAGTTTATGAAAATGAATGGGTGGCCTGGTGTGCTTAGTCAGCCTGAGGGCATGAGAATAGGCCTTCCAGGTTAGCCTGCACCTGTGTGGAGAAGAGCCAAATGTTCTTGCATTTTGTGGGGAAGGACAAGTGGTAAGTAGATGAGAGTTCAAATCTAGAGGACCAGACAGGGACAATCATAATGTAAGTGAAAAAGGACACATTTCTGAGCTTTGGGGCTGGACTGACCAAAGCAGGGGACCAGTTAGACCGTGCAACTGGGTGACCAGGACCAGCACTTGGCAAGAGCTTAGAACTCAGGGATGAATCTGAGGAAGGAGGCCACACCACGCCAAGACACTAGACAGAGATAAGACCACCATGGACATTAAAGCAGGGGTCTAGTGAGAACAAAACCTCTTCTGAAAGATCTGCTACACTCAGTCTGAATCCAGCAGAAGCCAGCTGAGAAAGAGGAAACTCCAGATGACCCGTCTCCCCCAGTGGGACTCTCCCAATATTAATACACCTTCCTGGAGAGGAGACTGGAAGAAACTTGTGCTGAGCAACTTGGAGAGGAACACATAATCCTGATGCGGAATTTGATTTTTGAATGGACTGCCTTTGAATTGAAACTGACTGAGAATTTACCTGTAAGAGCGTGTTTGAGATCAGAAGGATTTACTGGGGAGATGGAGGGTTCACTGCTGTCAGGAAAGAGGGGCTATGCTCTGACCAACTGGGGATGTTCCCCTCCGCACAGCATGGGCAGTGTCTGGGGCTGAAGGGATGTGCCCACTAGCAACTGCACACCTCTGGTAACCTGGGCACTTGACTTTGCATTAGTCTCTAAGCAAATGATCCTGAGCCTGTTTCTGAGGCCTTTGGCTCTCTTTTCTGATTCTTTTTCCTGGGATTCCCCTCCAGGGGTTTGCAGTTTATATCCGAGGGCTGAGGGGTGGACAAAGAATAGCTATTTTGTGGATAGAGCATGTTCACGGGCTGTGGAGGGGCAGACAGAATGAGTGGGGAGGGAAACGGATTGGCCATGGCGGGCGCGTCACTGCATATTGCGAGAACCAGCTGTGGAGCTTCAAGGAGAAGTTCTACACAGAAACCAGCCTTCCAGGTTAATTTGAAGGTATACTTGTCAAGGAAGGAGGAGAGAACAAAATTCAGTCATTTGCTTGTTTGATGAATAACTTCTGCATGGCGCACACGTGCACTCTTGCCCTGGGCCCTGCATGTGCCGGGAAAGGCAGGCCTGCTGCTCCTCGGAGACAGAGCTCGGGGGCACCACTGAGCTGAGTCATAAGGAAAGTTCCCTGTGTGTGCATCTGTGTTCTGACTGTGTGTTTGAAACCGGTAATATATTCTAGGATTACTGTCCATGAAGTATGTGTGCTCCTGTAAAAAGGTACAATTTAATTTTTGGAGCTGTGGTAAGCGAAGGAAAAGTACTGAGCAAGTGCATTCTCTTCTCTAACTTTCAAACTTGTGGAGTGGGGAGGGCCTGGTGGTGGGAAATATTGCCAGCTCCACGCTGACACCCTGTGGACGCAGACCCCGACTTTCTCCTACCAGCCACAGCCCTTCCCCTCCATTGCTGTCCCCTCCTCACACGCTCCTCAGCCCTGCTTCTTCTTTTTTGGCTTATCATGTAGCCCTTCCTCTCATTTGCATTTCTAATGGGGCCTTTGTGCCTCAGTTTCTCCTCTGTGCACCACTTCTGGAAGTCCTGGGTGAGTCTTCCTCTGAGTCAACTGCAGCTGGGGGAACCCTCTGGCCTTGGGAATCTCCTGCCCCTATGCCCTGGCTCCTCTGATTCCACAAGCAAGATCGGTGCCCAGTTCACTCTCCTCATCTCCCTTTGTAGTTCCTACTGATGGAAGAACAAACCAAGATGCAGGAAGAAGACAACCAGCATCTCGGTGTCGCCACAGAGTTCCAGAACTGAAGATCTGGAAGGTGCCCTTGAGGTCACTTGAGGTCAGACGCTGCATCTTGGAGATGAAGAGTCCCCAAGGCCCAGCCAGCACAAGGCCGTCCATCCTCACAGGTGGCTCAGGCCTTTGCTTTCCCAGTGAATTAGGCCACGTCATCTCCCTTTTTTCAAGAGTTCACTCTGTCCAATTTTTACGGACACTCCAAGAAATAGAAATAGATACTCTTTTCTCCTTAACGTATTTCCAGATGGATCTACCCTACCATTAGACGAAAAATGGGTCTTGTTCCTGCCATTTGGCATTATGACCACCACTTGAATACTTCTTGGAAGGAGGGAATGGGGGTCTTGGCTGAAACCACTGCCTCTGAGGAGGATGTGGCCTCACTGTAGATCCTGCCCCAGGACCCAGCACGAGTGGGGTTCCTGCCCTTAGGAAAAAGGCCCCAGGGAGCTCCTGTGCCCCTCCTGCCAGGTGAGGGCACAGCAGGAACACAGCTGTCTAGGAACCAGGAAGCGGGCTCCCAACAGACACCGAGTCTGCCAGCACCTTGACCTTGGACTTGCCATCCTCCCAAACTGTAAGAACCAAATTTCTGTTGTTTATAAACCACCCACTACACAGTATTTCATTAGAGCAGCCTGAACAAAGACACTCATCCACGCCCCCTTGTGGCCTGGAATGAAGACTGCCCACCTCAGCAGACATCCGCACCAACTCAAAGTGAGGTTCTCTTTCTTTCTCGTTCCTACTATTCACAGCTACCCACTTTTTTTTGAAAAACAATTGAAAGAGATTTACAAGCTAGATTTACACAGTGATGCATCATTAATGACAAAAAGATGTGTTGAGAATTGGGTTATTAGGCGATTGTCCCCAGAGGAAACCTCACAAAGAGCAGGTACACGGACCTGGACGTCATAGCCCACAACATACCCAGGCCGCACAGTGCAGCCTGTGCTGGGAGCCTGTACATCAGGTCACTGCACTGAGTGCTGGAGGCCATTGTGACACAGTAATACGTGCTTGTGAATCTAAACACATCTAAACAGAGAAAAGTTATAGTAAAAATACATAATCAATAACATAGTTGCTTATTCTCAAGAATTATGTAATCATATGGGGGGGGTCCCGAAGCCCCTCTGGAATTTACTTATAAAAATTGTGTATTGTTTATTCTTACATGTTTGAACTTCAGCCACCTTCAAAGTACACTCCATTTGATGCAATGCACCCATGGAGACATTTTTTCTACTGCTTAGAACAGTTTCGCACTCATCAATTTTGGTGCCTTTTAGTGCTTCTGCTGGTTTTGGTTTCACCACGTCCACATCACTAAAGGGTTTCCCTCTGAGGACTTTTTTCATTCGGGAAACAAAACAAGTCCCTTGGGGCAAGATTGGGTGAATAGGAAGGGTGGGGCAGGGCAGTCATGTCATTTTCTGTCAAAAACTACTGAACACTCAGCACGGTGTGGGCAGGTGCTCTCATAAATCACACATCATGAAATGGGCAAATATGCTGAATGATTCTTAAAAAAAATTCACTGAAGCTGAATGCAGCCTCTCACAACAACGCCAGCTAGTGCACTGATACAGATGGGTTCCTAGAACACGAACCTAGTGGGGAAGCCTGTGCTACAAGGAGCCACCCTCCAGAAGATAATTCCAGTGTTTTGGGGTCCCCACTTGTAAGTACTATATTTTTATACAACTGCCAATAGGTTTTTTAATGCCAGAATTACGACAAAAACCTGTGTAACACACATAGACAGCGATGATGTCACTAAGTGATAAGACCTTTCAGCTCTGTTATAATTTTGTGAGACTGTTGTATATGGGGCCCATCATTGACCAAAATGTTGTTATGTGGTATGTGATTGTGTTACCACCAGATATGTAATGATAACACAAGCATCACCACTGTCATTATCATAATAACATAAGATACCAATAGAATATTAATGATAATAAAATTATATCTACCCCTGTGGCAGAGAAATTCAGGACTGGAGACTTTCAGTCAGCCCACAGTCCTGCCCTTTGGGTCACATTATAAACCTGTCTGTCCTTGATTCTTTGCTTAGGTCGAGCCTCACCTCAGCACCATCAGACTACTGCCCACTGATTCCTGGATACAAACTGGAGTTTTTAGCATTTCTCCTAATACAAACTTTCGAGGAAGAAGACCCCCGTGTACAGTTTAAATTTTGTACTTGGACTTCCCGATCTGTACATGTTCTCCAAGCTTGTTACACTTACCCACCCTCCAGTTCTAAGATCCTGACCTCCACCAAGTTCACTGGCCCATCACAGACTTACCTTAACCCTGGCCTTTTGGGGGGCTCCCTTGCAACCCACTGACTGCACTGGGTTCCAGCTGGTGTCTGCAAACAGACATCCCTAGATTCCTATCACATTTTGGTATTTGTTAGAAATAGGCAGAACTGGAAGATCAATACCATCCCCTAATTAAGAACTGGCTTCTTTTGTTAAAGATACCATTATCTCCTGAATTGCAGCCTTAACAATGTTTTTGATTGTCAATTTAATGTAAATGATTCCAGGAAAGCCTTTTGCTACCAGATGGCTTCTTCTAAAACATTCCTTTATCATCTCCCTTCTATGTAAAGAATAAAGGCTTTCTGAAGTTTGGTCTAATGCATGATTTTTTTTCTTTACTCTCTCACACTCTCCTTTGAGAAGCTCCACCGTATTCAAACCCATCCATGGTGAAATCCTGCACATACCGTGCTTGGCGAGTATGGTACTGCACCAGGGCAGTTTCCTTGGCTGGTAGACTGTTACCTCTTCCTAGACTGTTACCTCTTCTTCAAATAGACCTCCCTTCTTGGACCATTTCCACTCCTGAACTTGATATTATTTCATTCATTCAGTAGATACATTGACTCCCTGTTGTGTGCAGGTACCAGGTACTAGTGATTCCGTGCTGAATAAAGTGAATGAACCAGCCCCCCCTGACCGTGTGGAGTTTCCATTCTGGTATCAATGCTAGCAATAATTAGAGGGGAATAAAAAGGAGTTGACTTGAGGGGGGACATAAAGGGGTGGCAGAGCTGGAGAAGGAGTTTTAGCAATGGAGCCTCAGGTAAGAAAATAAAGCTGGACACGTCCTTCTCTGCTGGGAGGGCAGGTGTAAGTTGGTGAATGGCAGAGAATCCTGCCAAATTCTGCTGTGCTCCAGTATGGTGTGTTTGGGGCGGAATGCGTGTTGTTGAACCTTGGATACTAGGAAGGGGAGGGCGACGATATTTACATGGGATCACAGATGTTTCCTCGGTAGCTAAATACAAGCAGAACTTTGATGAAAAGCTGAGGAACCAGAAACGGGAGATCTGGACACAGTGTGTTGATATTACAGAGCACAGAACCCAGAAACCAGTCCAGACCAGAGGGGATATAGGCAGCTCTTGAGGGGTGGGGGAGGAGCACAGCAAACAGTCATTATACTTGTGATAGAAAGATGGACTCAGCACATATTTGCGGGAAGCAGAGTGGTTTCAGGTTGAAAGAACAGGTAAAGGGACACAAAAATTCCTCACTCCAAGTTTATGAACTTCACATCTTTAATACATAGGCAGCCACTGCTCATTTTGAAGTGGTGCAAATTTATCAATAATTATTGAATGGCACTGGAGGTCTAGAGGTGACTGGGGGATGTTGCCCAGAGGGGCTTGGGGTGAAGAATTCAGTCCTAGCCTGGCTCTGGAGGGGCTGACAAACCTGGTGACAGTGAATGAGGACCAGCAATGAGAGTCAGAAGTCCAAGGCTGAAGATGTTACCAAAGAAACAAAGAGGGGGCAGTTAGAACAAAAGTCACAGTAAGGGTGAGTGTATTCTAGGGTTCTACCTAGACTGCAGTCCTGAATGATGGGCAGACACGGGTGAAATTCTATCTCAGGACGAAGGACTAGGTTTTACCTCCTTCTGAAGTAGCATAACTGACCAGGTCTCCTGGGATGGGGTTACCCTTAAGGGCAGTAGGGGCAGAAATAAGAGGTTCGGCAGTCCAAAGACAGGGTTACAAAGCAGAATGAGAGCACCTTGAAGCAGAGCTGCCCCAGGAAATCAGAGATCTTGAGAGAGCAAGGCAAAGAAAGACAAGTAGGACAGTGCCAGCAGAATGATGGCCGTGACTGTTATTTAGGGATTAATTTTGTTAGTGTGACCCTGGATGCTAAAAAAAGGAGAAAGCAACAGGGAGCACCTTGCCCACTGGGTGAAGGAGAAAAGGGATAATCATTTTGGGGGAGTATACACAGACAAGGCAAAAATCTTCTCACAACCCCTGGGTGAAAATTGTTGATCAGATGGTCATGCCCCCAGAAAGCCAAAGAGCCTGGCCAGCCAGCACTGAGGAGGGGTCTTCAAAGGGGAGAGATAGCCCTGGCTGGTGTAGCTCAGTGGATTGAGTGTGGGCCTGTGAACCACATGATTGCAGTTCGATTCCCAGTCAGGGCACATGCCTGGGTTGCAGGCCAGTTCCCAGCAGGGGACTCACGAGAAGCAACCATACATTGATGTTTCTCTCCTTCTCTCCTTCCCTTCATCTCTAAAGATAGATAAATAAAATCTTTTAAAAAGGGGGGGGAGAGATAGGTAACTAAGAAGTTTGCTTGGAAACATCTCTGCCTGTTAAACCCCAAAAGAAATCTTCAATGAAGTTTCATTTTGGGCTTTTGAGGGAGGTTGGTTTTTTTCAATGTTTTGATTAGTTTTGAAGACCCTTGAGCCATTTCTGCTATTCTCACCCTCTGCAGATTAGAACAGCATTTAGAAATTTGACAGGATTTTTCCCTAAACATTTTGTCCTTTTGCAGTTGTCAAATATTGAATTAGATCTTGTTATAAACAGACTAGATGCTGGCATTGTTGATATTTCCCTTCATTAGGCAGAAACTAAAAGCTGACATTTCAACCTATCAGCTCTAGGGTGGTCTACCAATGAGAACCACTGTAGGGGGAATGAGGCAATCTGTTTCCTTTCCTGCTCTCATTACAGACTCCCTAATGAAATATGAATTGATAACACCATTTCACTTAATGGGTGTCGAAGCTTCTCTTCAAAAGGAGAGGAAAAATATTGATTAACTTCAGGATTTGACGTTTGAATGCTTAAAAGAAGGCATTGATTTGAATCTAATGAGATTATTGATTAAACCTAAGATTGGATATCTGAATGAGTGAATGAAGATGTTGGAGTCCTGATTTTGCCTCTTCAATTTCTTTGATTCTCACTTTATTTGCAAATTTGGAAAAATAACAATAGCTACTTTACCTACAGTAAAAGATTATTACAAGGGGTCACACAGATAGCGCAGTGAAGTGCTTTCCATAATGTGGAGCACGCAACCAACAGGAATGATGACATAGGATACTTGGTTAGATTAATTGAGAGACTTCTGGAATAACGTAAAGTTGAGGCAAGATCTGTGGTTGGGATTTTGGAAAGCTAAAGTCCAATTTCACTCTCCTGGAACTCATCACTAGACTAACTCAATGAATATATTTTCTAACATAATGGCCTCGAAAATTTGAAACTACACTTTCAAAACCTTAATTGTAGAGAATAATCTGGTTGGGGATGGAGGTAGCTCATACTATAGTCATTTGGATGCATCAATTTGACCTTTTGAGGAAAAGAAGGAAAAGTTTGGGAATAACTGCTTGAAGGTTGCAGCAAAATTCATAAGAACAGCGGTGTAGTCTGAGTAGTAGAGCATAAATAAAGTCCTCCCACCCTACCAAACTCATCCTCCAAGCTTTAAAGGTGGCCCAATAGGGCTGGACAGAAATAAAAGAGAAGATGAGCAATGCTCGGTTCACCCGAGAAGCGAAAATAGAGAAGACCTTAAAAGTGACCCTTTTTCTTTGCCTCCTACACTACATTCACAGTTTGACCAGCCTCTACTTTCATTCCTTACTAATTATGAGTAAATTCAGAATGACCAACCTTAGGTCAAAATTCACAGAGAAAAAGTGTTGAGTAAGAGATTATCTTAAGTTTGAAACTCTGAGTAAGCAAAGGTAGAGTTCCGTCCCCATCAGAATTTACAGTATTATTGATTTCATAGACTTGAGACAAATAGTAAAGGAGTCAGTAACATAAGCAAATGTCCTAGTCCTAGGCCTGCCTCAGAGTGGCGGACCTTCATCAACTGTCACTTCTCTCCCCACTGCCATGGTGTGGAAGAAAGGCTGCAACACAGAGTGGTGAGACAGCAACCCTAGATTCTAGCAGGAGCTATTAAATTAATTCATTGTGACACTGGGTAAGTCCCTTAGGCTCTTGGAGTAAAGATTTGAATTGTCTCCAAAGTTTCTCCTCGCTTGATAAACTTACGACGATTTGCACTTTTTTTCTGATTCAATTCTATTCTGAACTTAGATGTAGCATAGCATTGTATTGGTTACGCAAGAGGCACTGACTCTCCTATGGTGTTGGCCATACTCCTGTGTAGAAAAGAGAGCGAGTTCCCAGGAATCTCTCTGCCCTCTGTCCCTTGAGAGAACAAGAGGAGACACTGGAAGGCATTCTATTTCCCTGTGAAAGTGACACGATTCTCTGGAACAAAGAGGTCAAATTTTATCTGCTTTAGCATGGGCTGTGCTTCACACTCCTGGGTTACAGAATCAGCCCATAAGGATTCTACACTTGGCCCTTACACCCTCAGGGGATCTTTGGTTTTGGAGGTGACAGCCTCTAGGTACCTTACGACAGGTCACAGACATTGTATCCTTGTCCTAGGAGGTTTCCGGGGTGGGTAACTGGCACAGAGGAGGGGTCACTGAACCCAAACAGATGTGTCTGGGGACACAGGGGTTTCTGGGAAAATAAATGGGCACCTGTAACCTGTGAAGTCCATGCCCCCATGTGTGGAAATACTTATTTCTAAAATTCTGGAGATCAGTTGGTGCTATATAGAAATGGAAAACAGAGAATGTGAGTCCTCACCAATGGTATGTGCACAAATTCTATCCATGATGATCAAAACTCTCACATTTAGAGTCCTGAGTCATTGTGAAGATTTGTCTGAGGGAGACTGTGACAGAATAAAAGTTATTTCTCTACAATTGGAAGACAGGATGGGGCGAATTCTGAAACACACAGTGAGCCTGAGAAATTGAATGGGCTGCTGAATTGACCGGACCTAGCAAAAGGCAGCATGGTCTCTAGCAACACGTACCAATTCCCTAGGAATTAACTTTATTTTTATGGTTGACAGACTCATATATTAAGGTCTGCGTACTGGATATACTGGATGGACTACTTCACACTATCCTCGTAAATGAGTTGGGCAAACAAGGACAAAGATTGCAGTAGTCAAGAGAATTTACATTGGCTGATTACATCAAAGCATATGCTCTTTCATAGGTTCTGGAGGACCTGGGGGTAGAGCCAGAGGTACTTCGCTTGAGAGGAGGCGGTGTTTCTGTTTTCCCCGCTTCTTGAGAGGGGTAGGCATAGTAGCTGTTTTCCAGTTTTTCACAGCTTTATCATCAAAGAGGAATTAGATATTCCCATGTCCTAAATAGGAAAATTTGAGATTGAGGAGATAAGTTTTCCTTACTACAAGAGAAAAGGTTTCTCTGTCAGTTAGCCTAATGGCACACACTGTCTTTGGAGGTAGCGAATGTTACATTCTGGTGAATTGAAAAAGATGCTGGTCATCTCTCAGACATTGTCTGGTGCCTGCTTACACTAAAGGGAAGTTGGACAAAGTAACTTCTCCTGGTCTCCTCTAGACTTTCAGGTACGGAGACACTGTTGGAGAAGTTGGTGGTCAGATACAAATCAACATCTTCCCCTGTCATCACAACTGAAGGAGCACAATAGGTTTTTGTCATACAGAAAAAGCTTGCATTTCTAAGCACCCCAAGAATGAGGAAGTCTTCTAAAAACCATGAATAACAAGAATTTCCTAAAAGCATTACACTGTAAAATAAGCCACCAGAGAAGGAGAATATCTTATTTTTTAAAAAAGACAATAGTTATCAAATGCACCCAATCCAATCAGAATTGTGTCTGCCATGTAATAACTTGAACTATGAATGAATATCGAGTTTTTTCCCCATTTTCTGGGTACACTCTGTCTGAAAGAGCCCTTTGCAAATAAAAGTCATTCTTTTCTCCTGTTCGAAGGTATCTAGGAGCCTTCCTTTTTCTTTCTAGTCAGAGTGATGAAGGTTTTGATTCTCAGTTAGGAATTTAGTAGACTTTGAGCTCTGTTAATGAGCTAATGAGAAGTACAGTTTATATCATAACCCAGGATCACATATGCATTGTAAATAAAATCAACTATTTGAGAAGTAATACTTATACTTACACAATAATATAATAACTCTGAAACTTTCACCTCAATAATGAAATACTGTCTATGTGCCACTAATTTCATAGGCTTTGCAGGGTGAAAAACACTGCCATAGTCAATAGTTATAGTCACTGAAAACCCCAAATAATGGCGGAATTAATGAGAGAACGCAGGTCTTGTCACTTAGGGCATCTGACCAACTTGCTACCAAAAGGTAATGTTTGCACGATTGCATGAAAAGTCCTGGTGTTTGCAGTTCATTTCTGTATTATTCTTGGGTTCCTTTCTTCCTATCATTTCATCCTCTTCTCCCCATCCTGAGAAAACTGTATGCCTTTCGAAGCAGCCACTTGAAACGTTAAATGCTGTGAGAGATAAATAGATAGACTGCATTCCTTCTGTGTATCTTAAAGCTCTACATCTAGAGCAGCAAGTTTTAGCCGAAAGCATATCTGTTTATGAGCACATGCAGGTGACTGCTGATAATGGAATTGCTTATATATCGCTCAGAGGTGTTTGGGTGACCATTATTTTGTTATCAGGCAGGCAAAAACAGTCTTGAACATCAAAGTGGACGCCTCCTGGAAGCTACATTTATTATAAAAGGCTAAAGTGTCCACATTCACAGGAATCAAAGGGACTTAAAACAGAAAGGCAGTCGGATTCAAAGACGAATGCAACTCTGGAGAGGACAGCAACCACCTGAGTAGGTGACAGGAGCAAGAGGTAATTCAATTCTGAAAAGTACCAATTCTGCCAGCCTCTGCGGCGGCAAGGTGCCTGATACCGGGATAGCCACAACCAGGGTCTGCCCGACAAACATTCCGACTGTCAGCGCAGGGACCGAGAATGCTGTTAAAATGTTCACCATTCGAAATCTCCTTGCGCATTCTCCGAACCCTCTCACCGAAGGGAGGAGCTCCTGGTAATCCAGTCCCACTGCAGTATTTGAAAAGCCATCCTGGATGAATCCGAGCCTTTAACCCATAGCAACCTCAGAAAGTAACAACTAGATTGAGTAAGTAACAACTATTCTGTCCACTGCCACCCAATAACAGTTCCGCTGTATTTAAGGGCCTTTTGTATCTTCCCCCAGTCTGGCTCTAAATCCCCCCATCAGCCCCTTTCCCAGGAAGACACTCTGAAGAGTATCTCTCTGCTGGGCTAGTTTCAAGTGTCTAATAGAAACTCCTCCACTTAGATCACTACACTTTTCTAATCGTTTCGAATATCCTTGAAATCTTGGCCAGAGTGTTTGGAAACGTAACAAAGGGCCTTCCTAGTTCTCCTCAAAAACCCTCCAGCAGTTTGAGAGTCTGAAGAGACCTAACCTCAGACATTGTGCTTAAAGAGAACACTTCATATTATTTTTATCAAAGACGATTTCTATCCCTTTTTTTTTTTCAGGCTAACGTCTTCTGAAATCCCCTTTGCTCTCCCAACAGTTCATCTTCCTAGAGACTAGAATTGGAGAAAATATTTTCCTGGTGTTTGTCCAATGGTGGTTGCAACTTAAAACGTTACTGTTGCAGAAGTGGCATTGAACCTGGAGCATCTCTACCGAAAACTTTCATAGCCCATATTATTAATGAAAAGACACTACTGACCATAATGCTGCTATAAAACAGACTCAGAGAGTATGCAAAGCCTTGGCCACATTTTTCCTGCACTGAGAATAATAGGCCAATAGTTGTAAAATCATACATATTTTAATGAGATCAAAAGGTGTAGTAATAAGGATGAGATAACAGTATGCCTTGGGCAGTCTGCAGGCTAACTTTTGGAAAAAGTGTATTATTTACCATTTATGGTTCTAATAGTTTATCAAAATAAGCTCTATGTTGTGCCCGTGTCTCTTTCCTGATATGCACAGACTTTTGTGCCCCCCCCCACACAAAAGAATTCAGCTTTATAGAAATCAATAGATTACTGTGAATTCTTATCTGTGTAGGACTTAAATCAGTGGCAGGCTTATCAAAGAGTATTTATGCTAGATATATCAATTTGATCGATTTCCCCACAGTAAGTTAGGAGGTCGCCTACTCAGGAGCACTACTTTCCTCATAAAGGGGTAACTCCCAACAGGGTGAGAACATAGGCTTAAACACTGTTTCACATTTTACATTATATCCCCCCAAAGAAGAGTGAAGTAGTTAATTTAAACAATCTTCTAGGGAAAAGTAAAAGTTTTGAGAGAACTGAACTCATGAAGAAAACATTTCAGAGAATATCGAAAGGAGACTATGCGTTCCTTCACCATGCATTTCCGTTAACCCTACATTTCCCTGATATTCATGAAGTCTGCACACTCTCTCACGCTCGGCAAAGGTCGAGAAGGGCGACCCACACACCTAGGACTGCCTGTAATGTTTCTATGGCATGTGGGTCTGCCCTTTCTCCAATGCTTTGCCATGGTTGCTGCCTGCTTTATCCCATTTTATCAGAGATCATTTTTCTCGTGGGTCCCAAGTTGACACCCTGCCATGAGTTCCCTGCCCTCTCTCCCTGGGCCCCTCCCTCAGCGCTACTCACTCAAAAGGGTCGCTGGGATCTGCCCTCTGGAGCTCTGGAGGGATGGGGATTCTTTTGTAGTACATTTCCCAGTCGAAGGCGCCTCGCATGGCGTCCCCAGCTTGCGCCTCATACCCAAAGTGATTGTGGTCAATGACATCGATCATGGGGCACACGATGGTTTTGTGGTTTAGTGCAATTTGGTCTGAAAAATGAAAGCACAAAATAGGAAATGACATGCCTGCCTAGGTCATCTATCATTTTTTCAGCAAAGAGAAGCCTACAGATCCCTCCTAATGCCTCATGCTTGCAGCCGGGTTTGAATGCAGCCCATTTGAACTCTGGACTCCCTGTGATGTGGGCAATACAGCGATTGGGCAATACGAGTGTGTCGTTTTTTTTCTTTTAAGAAAGTTATGTCCCAGGGAGACTTGCAGAAGTCCATTGAGCTTTACCCCTGTCACATTTCTGCTCTGACCTGTCCCCAATCTGTCATTCTATAGTGCATCCAGCATGTGTGGGACAGAAACAGGAACTTGTGTTCTTTCAAGCATACAGCTACAGCCTGCCGAGAAAACATTGGCCTGCTTCCTGGAGGTTCCAAAATGTAAATATTTAACTTGATGGCTTTTTCAGGATCTAATCTTCCAGTGGCTATTGCCCCTAAACGCTGACAGTTCACATTCACGATTCTTTGTTCTCGGGCTTACGGAGATTTTGCCAAGTCCTATCTTGCTACTGCTTTTCTTCTTTTTTTTTTGGATATAGACTCTGTTTATCAAAGCTGTACATTTTCATCTTCTCTCATCACACCCAAAAATATGTTAGATGGCCTGATACTACTGTTACTGTTCCTGCTACTAGGACATTCTTGAACATCTATCAAGGGATTTGAGCTCATGCTATTTCTAATCCTCCTTAGAAATGCTGTAAAGTGGCTATTACTATCATTTCCAATTTTCGTACAGGAGGGAGCTGACCTCAGAGAAGTTAACTAACTTGTCAGAGGTCACTTATCGTTTGAGAGCAAGAACCAGGCTGCAACTGCTGCTTGGTGATCCCACCCTGAATGCTGGGGTCTTTCCTGTTTGCCCTCACGCTTCTCATGCAGCAGGGAGGTCACAGCTTCCTGAGTCCCAGCTCCTTTCTTTTCCATGTAGATTTTAGTATCATGAGACACTAGCAGCTGGTACAGGGAGCCGGCGTTCGCTTACTTTGCTCACCTAGTACAGCTACAAGTAAAGTATTTTCTTCACAAGAATGTGATTTAATCAAGGTTTATTATTACAAACTAATTCTGGCTGATGGGCAGAACTTTTAAGTTTGACCATCTGTTTTGTGGTTATGTGGAAGACCTGATGTGTCATGTGAAATAAAACACACTTAAATATCTTTTAAAAAAATCATACTGTTTAGAATTAATGAGGGCTGGTTCTCTCAGGATCATTATTTTGCCGACACTGATAAAACAGGGTGAGGAAACCACAGAATCCTTTGAAAGATCTCCCTTCCCCATCTGTGTGACTTTTCACTTATTCATTTGTCCGTCTGTTCATTCATTCATTCAAACTTGACAACTATTTATTAAATAGAGATTATTTGTCACTTTTCTAGGTTTTGAGACTATAGCAGTCAATAACAACCACAAAAATCCATGTCTTCGGGAGTGGAACAAAGAAATCAATGTACCTAATAAATAACTAAATTACATTGTGTGCTAGAAGGTGATAAATGTGATGGAAAGGAAATAAAACAGGGTAAGGGGGATGTGGAATGCTGACATCTGGAAAGGGTCACAGTTTTAGATAACATGGTCTCAGGGAGCCTGGGGGTCACCTTCATCTTGTTTGAGCTAATTAGAAGACAGAGGGGACCCCCAGCACTATAAGTTAACCTTCACCAAGGGCTCTGTGAGCACCCATTTGCACCTGAGGGAGTCTTATCATGAACTTGAATCTTTATCTGAATGGTGCCCCCCCACACACATGGCTTTGATGGAGGAGACTATGACTGCTGTGTCCAAAATATTCCTTCTGTCACCACTGCAGGTAATGTTAGTATTAAGGTTTCAGTGACTTTCTTCAGTCAAATTCAGAATCAGGTTGATTTACAAGTTCCTTGACCAGCAAGGAGTCCCAAGGTGACCCAAAGAGAATGAGTCTGTTAAATTAACTGTCAACCTTCCCTTCAAATTTCCTTTTAGCTCTCATCCGGCTGTACTAGCTTAGAGTGAAAGCAGCATGACTAATTTTTCATCTAAGACTTATGCCTACATTTCAATTTCCAGGGATCAAACAAACGGACTCTTAATGGGAAATTGAAATTCAGGTATAATCCCAAGGTGAAAAATGAACCAAGGATCTGTGTGACTCCGCCTGGTTTTTCATTTTGGATGATGTGTCAGGACACTGATAAAGGAAAATAAAAAAAGATAGTGATCCTGAGCTGGAATCATTTCTTACCCATCAGGCCTACAGGAAATGAAATGCTTTAATGAGAAAAGGTGGGTTTTTTTTTCTTCTCCCCCCCCACCCCCTTTTTTTCTTGTTAGATTCATACAAACAATGAGAAGCTTGGTTAACTGACATTTAGGGATTTCTCTGATTCATAAATAAGTTAGGTCCTTTGCTGACTTGAGGATTCAACACCATATGGATCAAAGTCAGTTTGGAGCATCTCACTGTTGCCAATGAAACTCTAAATTGCTATGTCCTTGAACAAGGCATTTCTAATGAAAAGCTCAGAGGAGCCTGTGGCTGTGGGAGTATGGAAACGTTTCCCTCGATTCGGATGGCTGGGCAGTCGTCTATGTAGGAGTGCGTGGGTCGGATGGGTGATGAGGTTGGGGCGTTCGCTGGTTGTTGCCTATTCTTAATCCTGTACAGTTGCAATGGATTTTTCCTCCCATGTCTCTTACTAATGGCTCTTTGCTGGTTCAAGCTGAAATCCTGCCCAGTAGCCCACAGCAAATCATTGTTTCTGAGGCAACTATTGTGAAGGCAGTTGTTACCGGGTTTAGCTCCGAAGTTAGGGATATACTCACAATAAAAGTTGAATTAGTGAAATCTGGAAAAGTAGGAAGGACTACAATACGTGCCTGGCAGGAATTTTTAGAAGCGTATTTTTTTTTTCAGGCTTACAATTTGTCTTCTACCTGCTACTGGATTTCATATCTGACTTCACTGTGAAATTTAAAAAGACAGTCAAGCTCAAACTGAGCCACACATTTGTTTCCTACCTTGAAGGACTTCTGTTTTTTTTTTTCTCATTCCTAACAGTTCAAGTGCGATGTGACAGAAAGAGTCTCTTCTCCTCCTGTCATCATGGGGTGAGCAGTCAAGATGCATCACCCAGACAGCAGCCCTGAGAGTTGGAGCGGCTGCCCTGCCGAAACACGGGGCGCTCCGTATGTAGGGACCCAGGCTGGCGCCTGAAGTGGAACACGCTGGAGTCATAAGTCCTAGAAAATGTCAGGGCCCTTACAATCCGACTGTATTCTGGGACTGAATGATTTTTTCTTCCTATATTAATAATCCTGTAATAAATGCTAAACTGCGTGTGGGTCCATTTTTTTTTCTGTGTGTGTGAATTTTAATCTTACTGTTTTTTTTGAATACCCTTTTCTTTTAGCATTTACCCAGTGGATACAACTGCAATCAAAGAGCACATCTAAGATAAATGAAACCTTTTCAGACCTCAGGACAGATCGCAGATGGTATTATCTACAAATGTCAACTTTAACGCAGTTTTCTAATTACCTATTTGTCCTCAGCAGGGGTTCAGGCAGAATTCAAGGTTCCCACAGGACAAACTGAAGTGGGGGCGGTGGTCTCTAGCCTTTGTTGGTTGAAACTAAGTAGAAGCAAACCACAGAGTCTCTGGGCCAGAAGGCAGACCCCGCGCCCTCCGGACCCCAGGAGGCGGCTGCAGAGCCCTGTACTCACTGAGAAGCGGGGGCAGCCAGTTCACGTTGACCTCGCAGTGGGAGTCCAGGAATGTCAGGACTTCTCCCCTCGCCATGGACGCCCCTAAGAGTCGGGTCCGGATGAGCCCTTCCCTTTTCTTGGTGCGAACGATCCTCACTTTGGAAAAGCGGGCCATGTATTCCTCTAACTTATCCTTCAAGTGTTCTAGGAAGGAAGTGGAGAAAGCACAGAAAGAACACGAAGCGTTACTTGTCGCAGAATCACTCACAGGGGGTGTTTATGCACAGAGGGTGTGTGAACGGTGAGTTAGAGCTTGTGTCCGTTTTTTTCTCTCTCTTAATTTTGAAAGGAGATGCTAAGATTTTATGCTGAGAGTGTTTTTTGCTGAAATGCTCCACAAACCACACGCACTGCCTGTTGAACACCGTGGAGGACACTGACACACTGGCACTCTCCTGTGCAGTGACTGCTGGCCAGCTGCCACCGTGCTTGACTCTGGCCAGCACTGGCAAAAAGGACACCATGACATCGCACCCCCCACCCGCCAGCCCCTGCATATTTGAGTGAGATGAACATTACAGCTTGTGGGCGCCTTTCAACAGAGGGCTCTTTCCAGCAAAGCCTTCGCCTAGTCATTTGTACTTATGAAGAGAAATTACATTTCCAGAATGAGGAATGCCTTTGAATGCTCAGCCTGAAAAATGAAAAATAATGAATTTTCTATTTTTTGGTGAGATTTTGATAATCAGCATCTTGTATTTATTTCAGATTTAAAGAAAAAAGGTTTTGGCCAACAATAAACAAACACATATGGCTTTATAGTAGTATTCCTCTAACTTGCCCTCCCTTGCCTCTCTAGGCTCTGAGACAGGTGGCTGTGCACCTGTCTCAAATAGGTAGCTAGAAGGCCCACCTCTGGCCCTCTCCCCTTGGCTTGCTTCTCCCCTACTATGCCCCTGCGTAAGCTACAAAGAAAGATTCCAGAGGGCTGTGCCACACAGCACCACCCGTGAAGATGCCTGCAGCTCTACTGTCTCGCCAGGACACTGAAGCTGAGACCTGCCACCCGGTTGCTCAAAGTCAGTGACTGAGGGATGAGTGATGAAGAGCTCTGTGTGTGCCTGCCTTGGACGGCCTGCGTTCTGGCAGGACCGCCCACAGTAATAAATGTCTAAGAAACCTTCATCATCTCGTTCCTGTCATTTATTCAGGCACTGGAATCCTCTGTATCACCAATGAACAAACAAGAGTCATTTTATAAGTTTATTTGTAAGGTCAGTTGTTGGGACCACAGAACGTATTGTATCATGAAAACAGTGTCTCGACAGTCATTGGGGACTGAAAATAGATCACAATCATTTGTTGAACCCATTAAAAGAGTTCTTTAAATCCTCATTGTTCCTTTTTCTAGGGCACCACTATGTACACCTTTGGTGGCCTGGGCACGTTGCTTCTTCCTTCCTGAACCCTAAGGATGAATGGGGCCTTTCTTGGGGGAGACGGGGGAGAGGAGGAATAATTCCCTGGAGCTGCATAAGAGGAAGTGGCCCCAGATGACAGCCATGTCCCAGGTGTTCTAAGTTGAGCATCGAGGGGCTCAGTCACCTGGGAGGGGTCATTCCAACTTTGGATTTAGACTTCTACACGTTTAGTTCTTAGGCAAGTCTCTTGCACTCAGTAGGGACTATGCCCACATTCCTTTCCCTCTATGTACATTTTCTGATTATGCATACTTTTATTTTATCAAAGTCCATACGCCAAAGGGACTGACTCCAAACAGAGCCCACAGAATGTTCAGATCAATTCCTCTAGTTTGAACTTCGTGGTAATAATAATTGGGTTGCTTTGCTTCAGAATAATGCCCTAGCTGACTGCCCTTTGGAGGGGTCCCCTTTCTCCCAGCAGTTCAGTTGTAACATCTAATTACCCATAACGCCCAGTGAAGACAGGTGTCATCAGTTTAATTACCAAATTAGATGCTCACGCAAGAGAGCTGCTGGGAATGGCGGAGACGGTGTTCATCAAAAACACCGTGCGTTTCTCTCCTACGAAGAGGTTTTAGATTCATTTCTAAGATACATGACATTTTCCCAAGCATTTTACAATTTGTAAGTCATCATAAGAGGGCATCTGTGAATAAATGGAATATAACCTGAATATAATTTGTAGTTTGCAATTATTCTGTTTATAGGAAACTAGAATGAGAACTTAATATTTTCTAAGTAGAATCATACCGCACTTGTCTTTTTGTGATTGGCTTATCTCCTGTTGTCATGGGCATCAGAATTTCCTGGCTTTTTAAGGCTTAATGACATATTCCATTGTATGTATGCATCACATTTTGATGATCCATTCATCGTGGGCATTCGGGATGTTGCTACCTTTTGGCTCTTGTGAGTCATGCTGCAATGAACATTCACATGCAAATATCCCTCCAAGACTCCACCTTCAATTCTCTTGGAGATATTCGTTAGCTCTATGTGCCCAGAAATAGAATTGCTAGATCATATGATAATTGTATTTTTAATTTTTTTAGGAGCCTTGGTACTGTTTTCCACAATACCTGTACCATTTACATTCCTATGGTGGTGTCATCAGTTCTGAAGTCCCTGTGAACCCTTTGTAAAATGTGCATTTTGGTTGAATGTGGAAAAAAAAAAACTCTAACAAATGCCTTGAGAACCACAAAAAATCTTTCCAAAGTCACTCTTTCTAATTCACTAAACACCAGCTTTGTATAGAGAAAGGAAAGTCTGAGTACTGGCAATAACAAATGCTTTCAATACAAAAGAGCAGCTTTCAAAGCAGGAAAACAGCACAAATACCAAAGTTTCAGCACTAACACTGTATAAGAAAACCCCTTCCAGAACGTGTTTCTTTTTTCCTCACCGCAGAGCGAAGTAATCAAGAACAGTGTAGTTTCCAGTCCGAATAGGCCTCGCCATGACAGACAGAGTGGGTAACATGTGGTTTGTGCATGTGCGAGCCATCTCCGCTCTGCAAGCCTCGCCTCCTGTGACCTTAGGGGTGTGGCCTGCAGTCTGCACCCAGTGACCAGCCGTCTGGTCTCTGCCCTCTCTCAGCCTTCCTTCTTCATCATAAATTATATCAGGAAACTAAATGGCACTTTGAAATTAACTACCTTAATTAATTAATTATTCCCTCCACATTTACCAATAAGTTTTTAATTATCTTCTTTCACTCTTCCAAGAAATCTCAGTCCTTATCTTCTACAGTTTCCTTAATTTCTGTGTGTAAAAAATGTACATTGCATAAGATAGTCTAGTATCTTGAGATATGGGGGCATAAAATAGAAATTATCTTCTGGAGGGTGGGCCCCTTGTAGTACAGGCTTCCCGGACTAGGTGAGAGTTCTAGGAACCCATCTGTATCAGTGTACCAGCTGGCAGTGTTGTGAGAGGCTGCATTCGGCCTCAGTGAATTTTTTCTGAAGACTTTCAAAGCATTTGCTCATTTCATGATGGGTGATTTCCAAACACACTGTCCACAGTGCACTGAGCGTTCAGCAGTTTTCGACCAAAAAAGAGCATGACCCTCATGCCCAACCCTCCCTATTCACTCGATCTTGCACCAAGCAACTTGTTTTTTCTTTTGCTAGGTGAAAAAAGCCTCAAAAGGAAAAGTTTTGCTGATGTGAAAGAGGTGAAACAAAAAAAAATGCCAGAAGCGCTAAAAAGCATCAAAATCAATCAGTTTACAAACAGTTTTGAACAGTGGAAAAAATGTCTCAATAGGTGTATGGCATCAAATGGAAAGTACTTTGAAGGTGACTGAAGTTTAAATACATAAGAATAAAGATACAAATGTTTATAAATAAAAAGGTCAAAAGAACTAATATATTTACACTTTTCCCCTCTGAAGTTTTTAATGGTAAAAGTCCCATTTACAAATTTCATGATTCTATGACAAATTCAATAACTTCCTAGTGCATTTCGCTGAACACGCTGTTATGTGATTTTTACACTGACTGTTTCATTTTCTGACATTAATACTACCATTAATTATGGAGTTTACTGTACATGCACACACATTTATATTTGGATAAGTAGCATTTGGTGAGCAAGTTTGACTCTTAACAACCATCTCTAAAAATTAGAATTGAGTGAGTTTTCCCCATAAAAATCATTAATTTTCTGTAACTTGTTTTTTTTTAAGAAAAAAAGTCAAGATAAATGGAAACTCTGGGCAAAACATTTGCAAAGTAATTGCAAGCCACACTTGTGAGGCTATCAATAAGGTGGGGTCACAGCTTCCCAGTGAAACCAAATGCTGAATGTGACAAACTGGAAGATACAGGGAATCTACCTCTGAATTTAAGGGATTCATAAGTACGTTGAACAATGTCTGTAAACTCAAAGTGAAGGGGAAAAAGGCTGGAATGCTTGAGAAAGGGATAAATTGATCTTTAGCATTAAAAAAAAAGCACAAAATTCAGGTAGAGCAAAAACCAAAAACAAATACAAATAAGCTCTAAAACACCACAGAACAGCATAGATATCAAATGAAGGCAATAATATCTGTGTTCTTTAGAAAGTACTTTCAATTCTGCATTTTTTTTCAGTTTGGGAATATATTAGTGTAATTCACACTTAACATGCTGAAGTCATTTTGTTTTCCTTCAGCTTCTTCCAAATCATCCCCTGGACTCCAGGGTGGGAGTGGTACACGGGTAGAGTGATGGGGCCTTCGACCCAAATTAGCATGGATGTGAGTGACTGAACGATGTCCCTAGTGAGCATTGAAACGACCATAAAGACTTTGGGGTTTGACTTGGCTTCACAATAAATAAAGATAAATTGGTAAGAATTCCTCTAAACAGTTACTGTGAGAAAAATGCTGTGTCAAAATTCCAATTTAGATGAGACCAGAACTAAATTAAATATCTGGGAATTGGTCCTGTCCCCAAGGCTACCCAAAACTCTCAGTTTCTAATGATATTCTTGTACTGCGATATAGAAGGAGGCAGGCAGGAAATGGGCTGTCTGCCTTCATTGAGGAAAATTGACCTGCTAAAGGTCGGTCCTCTCAAGGAATTGCTCCATGTCTTGATAACGCTATTCAAGAATAAGAAGGAAAGAGACCATATAAAAGAATTGTTTCAGTTTAATATTTGAAAAAATATTAAGAGTATAGAACGTGTGTCTTATGTTTTTTGAATAAAAAAACCCCAGTAGAATAAATAGCAAAATATGACAAAGTAATACATGAACATAGTAACAATGATGATTATGTCCACATGAGTGCTTGTAATATTTATTCTAATATATTCATATACGAATTTATTAGATTCTTATTTTACAAATGAGAAAATGATACTCACAAATGAGGAAGGTGGGGGTCAGAAAGGGTAAGAAATTTGCCTTTGATCATATAATAAAAGAGTAACTGGAATATTGTAAGTACTCAGTAAGTGTTAGCAATTATATATCAGGTGGGGAAAAAAGTTTGATCCCAAGTGTATTTATCAGGAATCTTTTAAGTACAAGTGAATTAAATATAGGAAATAAGGTGCTTATAGTAATAATATACAACTATTATAGATGACCTGAAACATTTAGGAAAGTGGAAAGAAGGGGAAAATTTCTGAGTTTTACCACAAAAAGTTAATCACTCTTCATAAGCCAGATAGAGAAAGACAAACACTGTGGACTCTTATGAAAAAATGGAATCTTACAAAAATCTTATATGTGGAATCTCACAAAAAATGTCCAATTCTTTGAGACAGAGAGTAGAAAATGTTTACCAGGAGCCGAAGAGGGGAGGTACTAGAGGAGAATCAGTGAATGTTACCCACTTTCAACTGTAAGACAAATGAGGCCTCAGGATCAAATGTAAAACATGGTGACCGTGGTTGGTAACATTGCATCTGTATAATTGAATTTTGCTCAGAGTGTAGAAGGCCTCTGCCTGCCTGCCCCGCCCCACCAAAGGCAGCTATGTGAGGTGATGGATGTGTTTGTTAATAAGCTTGATGGAGAGAGTCCGTCTGTAATACGTAACTATTGTACATCAGATCATCACATTGTACACTCTAAATATTTTGCAGTGTTATGTCAATTATACCTCAATGGAACTGAAAAAAGGTCACTATTCATGTTTTCCTTTAATTTTTCTGCTAATACTTAGAGGTTACTTGTTCTTTAAATCAACGTGAAATATTCCATGTTGTTATCTGAAAATGCTGTTTTAAATGGGCCACAATTTAGTCTTATTTTTGATTTAGGTTGTTTACAGGACTACAGTTATTACTGTTATAAATGATATATAATGAATATTTGGACGACTGTTTCCTGAATCTACATTATTCCAGAGGAGAGATTTCAAGAATTGAAACCCCAGCATCACAGGGAACGTGCCCATTTAAGGGAAAACGTTGTACAAAAGTATGTGATTAGAGAGACTGCGAATTCTGTCTTCACGCACTGCAGGAGTCTAAGAATCTGGAGTGGCCAAGACCATCCATTCTGCTCTTTGCTGAGAGAGCACTGAGGCTGCCTCTCACACCACCAACCAGCCAAACCGTCGGCACCTCTCCTCACCGCACGCTCTCCCTTCTCTCCTGAAGACGGAACAGACCAGCTGTGCCCCCTCCTTAGGCCACCCTCTCATCTGTGCACTGGATCCCACCTGTTCTCATCTGCTCAGGAGTGTGGCTCCTCTAAGTGTCCCGTCTCTTCCCTGGAACATCCTCGGTTGTGGGCTTTCCACTCTGACGTCTTTCTTTAAGCACAAACGCACAATTTTCTTAAACAGAAAACCTTTGATCCCTACCCTCCTTCAGCGTCTGCCCCAGTCACCTACTCCAGTTTTCAGCAGGGTTTTTTGTGGAGAAGGGGTCTGGGCTTGTAGTCTCCACTTCATCTCTTCTCATTCTCTTTTTGTTTGTTTGTTTTTCAATTACAGTTTACCTTCAACATTATTTTTGTAATAGTTTCAGGCCTACAGCATGATGGTTAGATAACCACATACTTTATGAAGTGTTCCCCCCAATATCTCTAGTATCTAACTGGCACCATACACAGTTACTACAATATTATTGACTGTGTTCCCTATGCTGTGCTTTACATCCCCATGGATATTGTAGCACTACCAGTTTGTAGTTCTCAGAATCTGCCTTGTCTTTTTCACTGGGTCCCCCAAATCCCTTCCCCTTTGGCAACCACCAGTCTGTTCTTGGGATCTATGAGTCTGTTGCTGTTTGGTTTGTTTCTTTATATTGTTCTTTAGATTCCACATATAGGTGAAACGACATGGTATCTGTCTTTCTCTGCCTGACTTATTTGCCTTCGCATAATATCCTGTAGGCCCATCCGTGCTGTCTCCAAGGGCACAATTTCCTTTGCTTAAGGCTATTCTCTCTCCAATCCATACCTTTTAATTCATTCATCCCAGACAGTCTTGGGTATCTGCACAAATACCACGATAATTTACCTTTAGAGAGAGGCAGAAACTTTGTTCCAGGGGGTCTCTTCTGCCAAGACACAGCTCTCATTTAGACTCAGCAGAAAAGGGATGTGGTGTGAAAACTGAATGTGGAGCTAGAGTATGAAAGGACAGGAGTTAATACCAAGGAAACGATTTTGAGTTCACTGGCAGAGAGGAGGAAACAAGGTTCTGAGGCACATGGGTCTAATTGTGAGCTCAGAGTACTTTTGTGGTCCCTGCAGGGTTCATTCCATCTAAGACTCATGCTTTGCAATATATCCAGGAAGGTGGGGGGTTATGAAGAAAGATACAGGTCCTGGAAAATGTCTCAAGTAGTGAAAGCCCCTTGCTTGAGCAATTGAAAGCTAAACTGGACCAAGCACTATGAAATATAATTTGGCTCCCTTCTCCAGGGAATGGAGAAAATGACCTGATAGGTCTTTTCCATCTCTGCTTCCCCTGACCTCTGGCTGTTAACATCACTTTTCCTCGTTATGTCAGAATGAATTGCCTATTTACCACTGAACTCTGAGAAGCGTTTTTTTTTTCCTCCCCAGGTAAGACAACAACCCGGCACTTGCTACATGCACTTCATTTCAACTTAATCAATGTGCCAAGAGTCATTCTGAAATAGGTATTATTATTTTCAGGAAATTTAGCTTACTTGCTGGGTATATGCTTCCTCTTCACTGTCAAGCCAGAGTGCTCCCACGTTTCAGAAGAAATCCCCATGAGAATATAAAATATATTAGCAAAACTGGAATGAAAATGAAGTGAGGTGGCCTTTAAATTGCCAGTAACCCGCATCGCAGGGTCATTTATTAGTGCCGAAGCCTGCTTAGACCGGTCTGTTTGCCTCAACAATAAAAACAGAAAAACACTGATGCGGGGTGACTGCATTTATACGCCACAGCGTTCGTTGCATGCATTTTCCTTTCTTGGGCAGAAAGAAGGAATAGAAGTCATTTAAATATGTTACCAAGAAACAAATGGTGTTGTCTGGAGATTTTATATATGTACACACACATATATCCATATATTGATACATATATGTATCTATCACTTTCATCACTAAGATTAAGGGAAAAGTGACAGATTGTAATTTACCAAAAAAAAAAATCATTGTTTTCTGCACAGTCTTGATTCAATGAGGCAATAAATCATATGTCTAAAACATGCCAAGCATCTGGCAAAGCAAAAGTTATCTCAGAAAATGGCGAGAATAGAATTGCGGAGCAGTAGGCGTTTTATAGGCTGTCACGGATGTGACAAGTAATGACAAAGGGCAGCATTATGTCTCCTCTCCTGATAGTCCGGCCACATATTTTCTGCTGCAGTTCTTTTGTTTGGCCCTCTTTATCTTCATTTGAATGGTCCGCATTTCCTTGCGCTGCAGCAAAGATATATATTTTCCCTGCTAATGACGTGTCTCCCACAGTCCCAGGATGATTTTTGCGCTTGATGGAAGTCCTCCACGGAGGGGGCCCCGGTCAGTCAGCGGGCTGCACGTGCAGTTGGGCACGACGTCGACTTCTCCTACTGTCTGGGGACAGATGAGCCCGCCACGCCGGCGTCTCATGGAGGCTCCCATCTCAGGAGCGATGTGTTTTCCCCATTACTTTGTAAGGGTCGTTCAGCCGGTAAATTCTGCCCACCAACATCTGTGTTAGACCAAGTCTCTGTTTATGACTCTGAGACAACCCTTTCTGCTTATTTCATTAAGAGGAGAGTAGACAAATACAAACCTATTCAAATTAATCAGTAAAACTACAAATTACCAGGTTTAGCTCATTTCTGAAAATGCAGTGCCTCTCCTTGAACAACCAGCCTGTGACCGGTAATACACACTATGGGAAATGGAGTGGAAGAAGGCACACCCCTCACAGTCGGGGAGCGCACAAACTCAGCAGGGGTATCGTAAATCCGTGGATATTAAGATAATTCATACCTCAAAACAGAGCTCACTTATCTGAGATATTCGGTGTAGGATGTATAAGGATTCTTCAGAAAGGGTGGATCCTGGACCCTGAATTGATTCAGATTTATACAGATGAAGAAGAGGGAGGAGAGGTGAAGCTTTAGGAATGAAATACTAAAAAGGCAGGATGTAGCAGTTCTGAAATGCACCCTTATTGTAAAAACAAAAAGAAAACAAAATGACTGATCAACCAACCAGCCAAACAACAAGAACTCTGCTTGGGCATCACCTTAGAAATGAACGCACAAGTGTGCAACTATGTGAATCCGAAGGAAACCAAAAACAATAAAACAATCTGTGATCTCCATCTCCACTTCTTTTTTCCTTTAGAGACTATAGTTTCTTATGCTTTCATTTTCAAATTCTTCTTTTTGGAGCTAGGTAATACATACACTGCAAACTATTTAATACAAAAGGGTATATATTGAAATATAAATCCCGCCTCATACCTCCAGTACCCCATTGTTCTTCTTGCCAGAATTAATCCCTTTTACTAGTTTTTTCTCTACATTTCTTGGATATTTCAGGCATACAGAATTATATATATATGTATTTTTATGTACAATAGACACTTATTTACATATATTATTATATTACATATTGTTTATATAGAATTTATTTTCTCAGTTATAAGAAATTCATTTATATAGTAAAATAAATAATATAATTTATGTTATAAAATTCATTTATCTATAACATAGATATTATATAAATGTAAACATATATACATATATATACACACATATATAATCTATATGCCTAAAACATCACTTACATACTATATATATGAATTTTTACCATAATATTTGAAACTTCAAGGGGTGTTCTTTTGAAAATCTGGCACTGTATTATTCTACTGCTCATTTTGTACCAATAAATAGTTTTAATTTTTACCATATGAGTCTGGTGAATTTTTAAAAAATCTACCTAAAAATCATCACAGCAAGAATCATGAAATGTCCCAAATGGTCTGATGCTGTCAGGTCAGCCCACGAAAGGCACTGCTGTGGACAAGCCAAAGCAGCCCTGGCGGTGCCCGGAACTCGTTCCACCCAGGCCCGGTGACCTCTGTACCAGAGTCACATGAGCAGAAACTCGCCATGGTTTTGAACGGAAGTGAACTCTTGGTAAAATGTCAGTAGGAGATACCAATATTGCAAATCCTAAGTGCGTTTTTATTTCTTTAAGTCCAGAGTTAAATCTGAATGGGGGCAACAGAGGCAAGTCATGAATTGAATTCAAATACTTTTGTCCATGTCACATAAAATGACACATTCAGAAAGATGCCTATAGATTACGTCAGGCAGTTTTCTCTGACAATCAGTTTTGAATAACCTTTAGGGTCATGATTTAATATTAACTTTTCTCTTTTTTGGACAAGGAACAGAGACAACTTAAACTAGTTCAGGCAAAAGACATATTTCATGGAACCCTAAAGCATGAAAGGTTGTCCTAAGGTTTGTCTTCATTATACAGATTAGGAAACTGAGAATTATAGCAAATAAGCAACCAGTTCAAAGTGTTAGACCTCTAGTCCATGTCAAGCAGGCCGAGCCAGATAAAACAATCAAAGGACAAAATTTTGAAAACAAGTTTCCTTACTGATGAAAACAATAAACACATTAGATTTCTCTAACATATAAAGTAGTACTTGTCAAGTTTCTACACTTGAATACAGTGTTTCAAAAGGAACACAAAAGCAGTTCCTTATCTCTTATCTGTCTCACTTACCTCCCCTGTAAAACTGCTCTTGCCATATGGCATTTATTGGTTTAGAACAATTACTGAGTGGTTCACATTCACAGTGTCATTGTTGGATCACATGTCAGTCATTCCCAACTAGTTTATGAGTACTTGGTGTAACGCCTAGCAGATAGTAGGCACTTGGAGGATGACTGTTTAATTGAAGTAAAGTTGAATTGCAGTAGCCCCTTGTACATCTAAGAGGCAAGTATTTTCTTCTGTCTGAGCTAAGATGTGGAGAAGGCATTGTGATTTGAAACAGGAGTTTGAGAAACACTGATGAGATATCTAGAGTGGGTGCCTCCGTAATTAGGCATTTCATTTGAAAAGCAGTTGAGGGCAAATTGTGGCAGACACTGAATGCCAGGTTGAATAAGAAATCTATCTAGCAGATAAAAGAGAATCAGCAGTCAGTTCTAAGCAAGATGCTCTCTGTAGTCTTACCGATGAAAGGTGATAAGGCCTTGAATTAGGGTGGTAACATTTTGAAAAAACAATCAACAAATGTAATGAATCTGAAATTGTTTACTTATGAAAGGACCCCCATCTTCCTCATTTTTAGTAAAGGCAATGAGGACTAGAGAGAACAAGAAACTTGTCCGTAATCATGTAACTAGTAGTACAACTGGGATTTCAATTTTAGTTTAGTAGCTAGGTATGTCAGTATTAAGCTGAAGAGTCTGAGATAGTCTCCCTTCTAGAATTAAGTGCTCATTCTCGCTCTAATGAATGAAATAGCTCTCTCTGGAGAAAAGCGCTTATTTTCACCGCTGTAAACATGGGGTACCTTTCTGCACACCTCTGAGGCCAGGCCAGTCATTGTGTGGCCCTTGGGCAAGTCAAGGTCCCCAAACAATCTGCGCCTGTCAATTCTACCGTATTTCTCATTCATGTATAATCCAGGATCACTGAACAATACATATATGCCCAAATATATCTACTTTCTCTCTATCCCCTGGCTACTTAATGCATGCACTGACGTGTTTTTTTTCCTTCTCTTGAACACCTCTCTTCCCCCTTGTTTCAGTTTCATCCTCAGAGCCCTTGCTCTGTCATACACAAATCTCTCTATACTCAACAGTACAAGAAACCTCTTTAGCCTCTTTCTCACCTTCCTTCTCTCCCTCTATTTCAGAGGATGCAACTCATAATCGCCTTTGAAGACATCCTTAGAAGAAACTACATTCCATGGAATATAAAGTAATTTTACACTCCATGTCTTCAGGGACCAAGAAGGGAGCATTCTTTGTATTGCTTTCAAGTGATTATATTTCTAGTCCTGTTTTAGATAGCTCAGGCTGCTACAACAAAATACCATTGTTGGGGTGGCGTAATCAAACACATTTATTTCTTACCGTTCTTGAGGCTGAAATATTCAAGATTAGGGTTCCGGCCATTTCTATTTCTGGTGAGTCTCTTTCTCTTGTGCAGACACCCACCTTCCCACTTTGTGTTCACATGGCAGAGAGACACCTCTGGTCTCTTCCACGTTTTACATGAACGCTGATCCCATAATCAGGGTCTCACACTTATAAATGAATCTAAAACTAATTACCTCCCGAAGACTCCACCTCCAAATATCATCACATTAGGAGTCAGGGCTTCGACATTTTAATTTTGGAATGACCCAAATGTTCAGCCCACAACAAGTCATAAACAGAACCTACAAAAAACTGACTGGCCTTTGACACTCCGCTATACGCTCCATCTGTCTCCATAACGGTTGTTTATCAACTCACTGATTACTCTTCTCAGCTGAGGATGCTGGGACCAGAATGTTTTCAAAATCTGCTGAAATAATTCATCTTACAACTTCCTTTCCTGGACTTCAATAACACAGATATTTGTTAAACTTTTGTCACCCGTTCTCAGGACCACATCTATGTCTTGCCCTCACTCTGATCAGCTCCATTACAGAGGAATGATAATTCTAGTGTCTGAATCTCAGACCACCTTCTTCTATTATCTGATTTGTCTTGTTTCTTGACCTTCTGTGCCCACGCCATTTTCTTCCAACCTGACTGTTTTCTCCTGGTACCTATTCCTTTTCTATGCAGCATGAAGTCTGTGGTTCAACACCTGAACCAGCATCATCTGTCTTCCTGACACCACATTCCCTCTACCCACTTTGCCAGACAGACTTTAATTCTAGATAATACTTCTGTGTTTAGATAATACATCTAAACCCAGATGGCAGAGTTAATGCTGAAGAAAATATAATGTCTGTGCTTATGGGAACCACAACAAATGGACATAATTCAATCTCAGCTGGGCCCTGAGAAACAAAAGTCATACCTCTCTCATGCTGGTTGAGCTTCTTGTCCTATTTGCTTTGATGAGTAACCTTCACCTGTCTCCTCAAGCATCTATTCAGTTACTGTTCTTCACTCTACCCATCAAAATTTTTGACTCCTAGTTTTCAATGGAGGTTAAAATTGATTTCAACTTCTCACTAGACTGCAAGCTTCGTGAGGTCAGGGACCCTGTTTTATTTGTTTTTATACCCTTGTCACAGTGCTTGGCATATTTTAGACACTCAACAAATATTCAATAAATTTACCTTTTTCCTAGGCATAAACTGATTGGCATCAACACCCAAACTTAGCCATTATCAGAAGATATGTTTATCTGCCTTATGGGACCAACTTATTTGCCTATGCATGAAGCCTCTTCTCTTCTTGGCTTCCAGACATCTTGTTCCATTAGTTATCACCTCTCTCTTACACGGTCAAGTTCTTCCTCTATTAGCTGTTTTTTAGCTATAAATATTTTCAAATGTCTCTGATATGAGATAAAATAATAAAAATATTCTTTTAAAATCTGAATTTCTCTCTAGCTAATACAAAATGTTCTACTTTCCATCAACTCTAAAATCACTGATAAGATGATCTTTCCTCCTACCATGACATGGCTTCAACCTCAACCTCTGTTTGGAAACTGTCACAATGACCTCCAGTTGTCAAAGCCACCACGCATGTTCAAGTCCTTGACTCCCTGAAATTTAGCACTTCCAACAATTTTCCTTGGCTTCCATAATTTTATGTTTTAAATCGCTTCTCAGTTTCCCTATAGGCTTCTCTTCTGCACTTCAACCTGTAAACGCCAGTGGTCCTCAGAGACCCCTCTTCTCATGCATCTCCCTGGCAGTTTCGGCTGACCCCAAACTATATCTAGAAACTTAAGACTTTATATTACAACACATTGTCTTTGTGTTGTAATAGGTACTAATGATGGGGAATATTGCTTTAAAGCATAAGACCAAACAACCATTTGTGGGGGCACCTTTGCTCGCAAGTCCCCCCGTCCCACCACAGATGAAAATGGAACTACCAAGACATGATCTGTTTGGGGAGGAGAGGTGGTCAATCTCTCTTGAAGAAAGACCAAGAGCCCCTTTCCTCAATGGCTTTTATTAGGTTCGAAACACACAGGAATACAGGTAAAGCTCATCAATCAATGTCAGGCAGCAAGGACCAAAGAGTAGATAACATTTCAAAGAAATTTGAGGGCTTAGTCTGAGTCAATGTCTGTCAGGTAAGGGGGTTGCAAAAACTTTGGGAGACATACTCATTTCCTGCTCAGACCCTTATTATTAAAATGAGAACAGTCTAAACAAAGCAGGCTTCACTGGACTTTAGGAACTCTTTCTTATGCCCAATCACCTGGAACCCGCTCTGGCTGGCAGAGAGATGCACTGACTTCCAAGTCATAGGTTTTCAGGCTTAAGTGGATTAGAGCCAGGAAGCACTTCTCCCAGATGGAAATGGGGACTCGGGCTATGTCAGAACAGCGAGGGGGCGAGGGTCCATCAAACCCTCTTTGCTGAAGCCCCCTGAATCCTTCCTTGAGGGCCTCCCAAGTGATCTCCTCTGGCTTAGGTTGCCCCTCCTCTGAGGGGTCTTACCCATCACTGACTAACCAACCAAGCACTGGGGGCGGGGGATGAAGCAGAAGCAGCGCTGCTGCCAGGGTGATAAGCTTTGTCTCCTTAGTGGCTCACAGTCCAGAGGTCGAGCACTCAGCCGTGGCCCTGGGGGGCAGTGACAACTCCTGAAACCAGGCAGAGTGGTTCCCAACAATCACTAAGTTTTGAGATGATCTATTTCAGGGTTTCTTAGTGTTTTTGGCAATTTGTGCTTGATAAGCTTTTGTTAGGGGGGCTGTTGTGATGCTTAGCACATCACTGAGTCTTACCCACTAGGTGCCAGTAGTATCCCTGCGTTGTGATAACCAAAATTGCCTCCAGACATTGCCAAATGTCTCCTGCAGGACAAAATTGCCTTCCTTGTTAAGAAACACCAATCCATCTGAAAGGGGCTAATAACAATGAGTAAAGGAGGGATAACTAGTCCACTGTATTGTTAGGTTCTAGAAATGGGCTCAAATTTCAAATTAGTCTGATCATGTTTTGAATGAAATCCGTACGTCTTGAAATTTGCTCTTCTCTTTACCCTCGCCACTCCCATTGACTTTGCCACTTATTTGGCAACATTTCCTGGAAATTAAAATTTCCTGTCTTTGTTCTGTGGTTTGCTTTCCATGGAATACAGGTCGCAGTGGTGGGAAACCTTAACAGCAGCCTGGAATAGATGGTACTTGTGGAAAAGGGGTGGGGATTGCTGGTTGTTAACCAATCACAAAAGAAGGAAAATACAACTTTTCAGGGAGACAACTATACCTAATTCACTTTTTTTGATAAATTACTGAAACTTGCAATGACTTGATGTCTTGATGCATGTGAATTCAACTAATATGAAAATTGAAATTACCTTAGTAAAATTTTGAAACTTCATTACTTTTCATTGATATCTTCTTTAGATTAAATGCAAATTTAAGTCTTCCCCATATTAACAGACTGTGCACATTCCATAAGAATGTGCCCTTCCAGAACACCTTGGCAAAGGTCCTCTCTCTACTTGTTTTTAAGTTTTCTTCTCAGTAAACCATTCCTTGAGCATAGGGACATACCTATGAAAGCTTGGGAAAGAATCAATGTCTTTAGAGTCATAAACATCAGCATGTGCAGACTGAAGAGTTTGCCTATTTAGTTTGAGCAGACAAAAGCAAAATAAAATGCAAAATAAGAACAAAATACAACATCTCAGCCAAATATTTATTGTCTTAAAGAATCTTATAAATTAGAAATCCTTTTCCTTTCATGAGATGATGCTTAAGTAGGTTTAACCAAATTCCTCAAAGAGAGAGTAAGAAATATGTTGCCCTCATCAGACCACAAAGTAAATGGTGACAATTATTTGCTACTTAAAATTTGACCAAAACTTCACATTTTGCAAACCTCTGCATGGAGTGCTGTAGATACAGACAATGGGAAAATAGGCACTTTTGGAAAAAAAAACTTAGAGCTTTTGTAAAGGATTTATGATTTTTGAGGTTTCTGAAAGCAGCTCAGTTGCCATGGCTGGCAGACAGCCAGTTGATTACGGAGAATTAGAGTTCACATCTTTTTTTTCCCCATTAGTGTTTCCCATTTGCCCTAATTTGGAGTCATTGGATTTTTCTTCCTAAAAAATTCAAGGCACGCCATTCCCCTATTCAATTCGACTATGAAACTGTTAACTGGGCAATAGTGGAACGAGGCTCCCCTTAAATGATTCTGACATTATTCAGAAGCAAGACTACTGACCACCTTTAATCTTAATGGATTGGAACTAATTTCTGAAGACCCAGAGTTTCCTCAACTGGAAAGAAAATAAATTACAAGAAACACCAACAAAACCCCACATACAGTAAACATAAGCTCCAGAGACTAAAAGTCATGTCTTAACCAAACGGATGATCAGTGATGATTAATGCCTTGTACATAAACTCTCTCTGAAAAACTATTTAGAAATTCTTTTGATGTAGCACTCACATGAATTCAACCTTAAAAAGGCAAACTGTTTCCCATCACTCTGTGTTCTCTGTCCATTTTATTTTTATTACTAACTGTTACGATCATCTGACATACACTGTAGCTTTTTAACTTTATAAACCTTTAAACTTTTAAAAAAGGTTTTATTTATTTATCTTTAGAGGGGAAGGGAAGGAGAGGGGGAGAGAAATATCAACGTATGGTTGCGTCTTGTGCGTCCCCTGCTGGGAACTGGCCCGCAACCCAGGCATGTGCCCTGACTGGGAATCGAACTGTGGTTGTTTGGCTCGCAGGCCTGCGCTCAATCCACTGAGCTACACCAGTGAGGCTAAACCTGTAAACTTTCTAACATTTAAACTAATTTATAGTAACACTTAAAACATAAACAAACACATTTTACATTTTTATAAAATATTCTTCTTTCTATCCTTACTCTATAAGCATTTTGCTATTCTTAACATTATTCTTTACTTTTTAAATATATTTTTTGTTGTTAAAAATTAAGACACAAACTGCATAGGCCTACACAGAGTTGGGATCTCCAGTGTCACCATGTTCCACCTCCATGTCTTGTCCCACAGGAGGGTCTTCAGGTGCAGAAACATGCACAGAACTTGCGTCTCCTGTGATAGCACTGCTTTCCCCTGGACCACCTCCTGGGGGTCCTGCCTGAAGCTCCTCTTTTCAGTAATAGGTCCATGGTATTTTTTTCCCTTCATCATAAATTTTCACTTTATTAATGAAAACATTTTGATGTTGGAGTTTATGATTTAAAACCTTTTAAAGAGACTGTAAAGGTCTGGAAAACCTTCTGCCCTTCACTGTGAGTTTTCTGGGGGTCCTTTTTCTTCTGCAGTTTCTTTTTGTGTTGCCTCTTCTTTAGCCATGTGTTCCTGTCCCACTTCTAACAATTCTGCATTAGTTCCTCAGGAACCACCTCTATGGCTTCCCCAATGTCATCCTCATGCACGCCCAGGTTAAAGTTGTTGACCATGTCAATGACAGCCTTGTTGATTGTTGCAACCTTCTCATCCTTGGCAAATCCCTTGAAGTCATGGATGAATCTCTTGTGTGTCTTCTTCCAGATGTCATTGTATAATCACTGCAAGCCCAAGCAAGGTTCTTGCTGCAGTCATAGATGTTGTGATCCTTTCAGAATTGCACCTTCTCAGTGTCTTCCTCAGTGGCAACAATAGCCGGGCAAAGGTTCTCCTCCGTAGGGGGCCGTAAAAGCTGCTATAACCCTTTGGTCCATTGGTTGGATCTAAGAGGTGGGATGGGAGGCAGGAACACCCCTTTTATATTGGGCTGAAGGTCACTAATAAAAGGAGGCTGTCTAAGAGCATTATTAACAATAAGCAAATTATTGAAAGGTATGCTATTCTCCAAACAGTACTTTTTTTCATTTTGCTGGCATCACAATGTAGGAGGGCTTCTTGGAAGAGGAGCTGGGCCATCCATGACTTCATATGGTTCCTGTAGGATGCTGACAGTGTGTGGTTGCTGGAAGGACCTGGGGTTCTCACTGTGCCGGATCACAGAGGGTTTCCATTCACAGAGGGCACCACCACCCTCAAGCAAGGTTAACAACTCCAAACCTGGCTTTGGCTTGGTCTCCCTGTGGATGAAAGTCCTTTCAGGCATTTGTTCCCAGAATAGGGAGGGTTCATCAATGATGAATATTTGCTCTGGCAAGTAATGCCTTCACAAGCAACTTACCTGGAGTGTCCAAAAATTCTTCAGCAGCCTTCTCATCAGCATTAGCAGACTTACCACTCATTTTCACATTGCTTAGTGAATAACAATTCTTGAATTATTTAAACCACCCAGAACTAGCAGTAAATTCAACATCTACTCTTGTCCAGCCTTTTCTCTCAACAATGCAAAGAAACATTTTCCTTTGGCTACAATCTTCATGATGCTGAAAGGAATATGCTTCTGTGCATGGCCTTCAGTGCAGGTTTTTAGAACTTCTCCATGTCTGATACAGGCCCTTCTGGCATTTTTGTTAGTCTCGTTGCCTTCACTGGAAGAGATCTTTGAACACCTTCTGTCATTTTGTTCTTGTTTTTCAATATCATAGCTGTGGTGGAATGGAACCTGCCTGACCATCAGTGATTTTTCACCTTCGTGGTCCTTAATCACTTTAACTTCATATCGAGGTCTGCCACTTGATGTGGCCTCTTACTGGCAATACTTGTAGCAGATTCGGTATGCTTAGGGTGATGATGAATCAAGCAGAGGAGAAAATGATGCAATCAAGAAACATGGTAAACATAGGATGTATGAGTTTGCTGGCGCATAGTATGGCCTCCTGGTCTAGAGCAAGCTGAGGTTTTTATTTTGTTTTATTTTATTTTATTTATTCTTGTTCAAGTACAGTTTTCTGTCTTATATTCCCAGCCCTGTCCCCCCACCAGTGCTCCCCACCTCCCTCCCATTTCCACCCCCCATCTTAGTTATTGTCCATGTGTCCTTTATACTTGTTCCTGTGAATCCTTCCCCTTTCCCCCTGTGATTCTCTCCACTCTCCCCTCTGGTCCCTGTCAGCCTGTTCTGTATTTCAGTGTCTTTGGTCATATTTTGCTTGCTTGTTTGTTTTGTCATTTAGATTCCTGCTAAAGGTGAGATCATATGGTATTTGTCTTTCACTACCTGGCTTATTTCACTCAGCATAATGCTCTCCAGTTCCATCCATGATGTTACAAAGGGTAGGAGCTTCTTCTTTCTTTCTGCAGCATAAAATTCCATTGTGTAAATGTACCATAGTTTTTTGATCCAGTCATTTACTGATGGGCATCTGGGTTGCTTCCAACTCTTGGCTATTGTAAATTGTGCTGTTATGAACATCGGGGTGCATAGGTTCTTTTGGATTGGTGTTTCAGGGTTCTTAGAATATACTCCTAACAGTGGAATTGCTGGGTCAAAAGGCATGTTCATTTTTAGTTTTCATAGAAAACTCCATACTGTTTTCCATAGTGGTTGTACCAGTCTGCAATCCCACCAACAGTGAACTAGAGTCCCCTTTTCCCCACAACCTCTCCAGCACTTGTTATTTGTTGGCAAGCTGAGGTTTTATAAGCAGAAAGAGTAGACTCTAAGATGATGATAAAAAGTATAGTAATACATTAGTCACTAACATGGTCATTTACTATCATTATCAAGTATTTTATACTGTACGTAATTGTATGTGCTATACACTCTTATTTGACTGGCAGTGAAGGTTCATTTATACCGAAGTCATCACAAACATGTGAGTGGTGCATTATCCTATGACACTGACACTAAAGTGGCTATGGTGTCACTACACGGTAAGAATTTTTCAGCCTTATTATAATCTTATGGGACCACCATGGTGTATTGTCCATCATTGACACAAACATCATTATGCAGTACATGACTGTAATAAAAAATTATAACAATATTTGAATAGTCTACTGAGTCTGTGATAATAAGTAAAAGGTGGTAAATAGTTGGAAAATCTTTTTATTTTCACTTGATCAAATAGATACAATTTCAGCAAGTATCATTGTACAACTATAATTATCCCTAAACTTTGCATGTTTCTCAGAGACTCTTCCAAATGTTTAAATGATAAGACAACTGGTATCCAGGATTGCCTTGGCTTTGTTTTCACATGGCTTCACGGAGTCATGGCCTTTTGGTAAAAATGTAGGTGACTTCATATACCTAAGAAGATATGTGAATATGTTTTCCAAAATAGAATTGCACCATGCTGAAGGCCAGTTTCCTCTTGGCTGGAGGTCAGAGTTGCCATGAATGCACTGCTGAGCCCAAACATGGTGCTCATTCCATTGTGCAACACTGCACAAGGCAGGCATCCTCCACAACTTCCACACAGTGCCTGGATCCACACCACATTAAGATCTCCATAGAAGGTCTACTTGGGAATTTCAGGGGTCCTTTCCACCCTAAAGCTAAGATTTTTTGGTCTTAAAATCAATGCTTTAGGATGGACAAACCCTGGGGTGAAACCTCCCCCTCCCATAATTCTCACTTCCAGTGTTCCCACTTTGTATTATCTCCAGCCTTTGAATGTGATTTGCTTCTAACCACTAGACTATGGCAAAGGTGATGGATTGTCACTCATGGGATTGTGTTGCTTTGCATGAGACCTCATCTTAGAATTGAGAGAGAGGCTCCCAGCTGGCTTGTAAAAGTATATAACCATGTTGAGGAAGCCCATATGGAAAGGAAATTTAGGCAGACTCTAGTTACTATGATTGCCTCCAGCTGGTGGAAAGCAAGAAGTTGGGGCTCCCAAATCTAACAGCTGGAAAGAATGAATTCTGCCAATTACCCAAGTGAACTTGGAAGAAGATTAATTCCCAGTCAACCCTCCAGATAAGAACTTAGCTTGTATATTGGTGCAGCCACTAGGGAAAACAATAGGGGAATTCTTCAAAAAATTAAAAATAGAACCATCATATGACTTAGCAGTTTCACTGCTGGGTACTTCTCTCAATGAATTAAAAAACTAATTTGGAAAGATACATGTACCGTTATTTATCATAGCCAAAATATGAAAGCTACCCATGTGTCCATGTATAGATGAATGTATGAAAGATGTGGTACATATGTACAGTGGATCACTACTCAGTCATAAAAAATGGAATCTTAACCATTTATGACAACATGGATGGACCTAGAGGGTATTATGCTATGTAAAATAAATCAAATTAAGAGATATATTGTATAGCTTCAAGTATATGTGAAATCTAAAAAACAAATGAATAAACACAATAGAAAAAACTCACAGATACAGAGAACAAACTAACGATCGCCAGATGGGGAGTTAGGGCGATGGGTCACAAAAGTGCAAAAGACCAAGGAGTATAAACTGCCAGTTACAAAGTAAGTCACAGGGATGTGAAATGCTGCATAGAGCACATAGTCAATAATATTATAACAACTACGTACGGTGACAGATGGTTCCTAGATGTATTGTGGTGACCACTTTGGAAGGCACAAAAAAATCTAATCAGAGTGTTGCATATCTAAAATTAATATAATGTGATACATCGACTATAATGAAAACACAAAAATAAAGTAATAAATTAAATCTAAAAAAAAAAAGTATTGAGCTTGGCCGATACCTTCATTTCAGCTATGTAAGACCCCAGGTTCAGCCGTAGAACCTGGTTAAGTGGTTGATCCGTGAAAAACTGTGACAGGATAGGTGTGTGTGGCTTTCAGCTGCTCAGCTAAAGACAATTCATCGCGCAGCTAATGAAACTAATGTAAGAGTTGAAAAACATCAACGTAAGGAACCAAGGTTTTAAATTTCAGAGTTGGAGGCGTAGCCCGGTATTTTTACTATTCTGCTCCTGCCCTGCATTCAGGAAAGAGACACCCCATACCACGAAATTACCGGAGACTGGCTCACGTCTGCCAAAAATAGGAACACCAGCAGCTGCTGCCAGAGGCCGGGCATTCTTTTTCTAATACTTTGTAGCTTAAAAAGACGAGTGTCTGACAGTTGTGTTGCATTGAGTAGCAAAGTAGGCTGAAATGCAACTTGCTTGTTAGGGCCCAGTTAACATCCCTTACGCAGACTTTCTTACACCATCTGCTTTCAGCAGCTCGACTGTCTGTACGTCTGCATGTCTATAGGAATCTGACAGATTAATCTGAGAATAGCATTATATTTGATCAAGGGGTGTTGAGATGTTGACGAAATGTTGTGGACTTGAGTGGACAGTAAAGACAAGGACACGCGACAGAGGAATGAAGAAGAAATGCAAGGCAAGAGGGATTTCACAGATTACTTACAGCTAAGGTGCCTGCAAATTCACGTGTGCCCGGTTGCACTTGTTTCCCATTATTTCCTCGGCTGCGTCTGGCTTTTGCCAGATGAGTGCCCCAAAAGAACCACTCCTAGTCACCTGACAGATTTAGGTTTCTTTCCCTGCTGTTCCATCCCTCTTCCTCTGAGGTTCTGTTTCTCCAACTATACATTGCCTGTTTATGCTGTGCAATTTTATTAGAGTGGATGGCGGTATAAATGGAAGAGAAAATTAAGAACTCACAATTCAAAGAGGAGTAAAAATAAAAATGTTCTCCCCAAATATCTGGGAATCAAGTGAGTAGTCTTAATGGGCATGGGCAAATCATATGTAAATGTGTGATTCATTATAGTTACTTATCCTCTTCTAATTGGTCAAGAATTAGAATATCAAAGAATGATTTGGGGAGTTTATGACAGCATCTAATAATTATTTACACTTTATTACAAACATACACTCTAGTCCCCCGCCCCATTACCTGTTTGATCTCAGATACATCACTAGGTAAGTCTGGGTCTCTGTCTCCTAATCTGTAAATGAAGGCATTGCAAACCCAGTGCCCTGACGGTGAACTGTAGTTCCATTGTGATCATAATGAAGAGTTTACAGAGGTGTCTGAAGGCTGAAAGGAGAAAACAGACTTTCCATTGTGTCTGACCCACGGTAGGTGCTTAGTAAATTTATATAATAATTCCTTTCCCTTTCCTTTCTCGTACTTTCTAGTATAATTTTCTACCTATGATTTGATAGGGAGGCAGAAAAATAACCCAGACATTACTTGAAAATAAGTTGAGATTTCCTAAGGAAGAAGTGATATTTTTCTCATAACTGAGTAGTTACATTGAATATACGTTTCCAAATGGGTCTGTCTCTTTCTGAGCATCACAACCCATAAGTGCAACATGCAGGCAATGAGACCCACACAGGTGATTCCCAGAATGGTAGTGCTTCATTCAGTTCAGTTGGGACTTTGAACACACACATACGCCATAGTGAGTTCTCTTTATTTCCTAGGTTGTGACAATGACAGCGTTGTTTATTGCTTTCCATTGTCCTCTTATTTATTGTCACAACAATAAGCATACAGCCACTTTGTAATTATGTAGCAGAAGAGCTTAGCAAAAGGCATTGCATGAATACAAATTAGAATTCTCATATAAATTGTTTCCAACAGTAAGTGGCACTGGCCTTTGATAGATTCAATTTATTGCGTTCTAAGTGCAGGACTGATTGTTAGTATCTAGATATCACTTATTTAATAGAGACATCCTTTCTGTGTTATGAGTCATTCACACAATTCTAACAAAATGCCAAGCACATGCAAATGTCTACTGAGAGATGGCTGGCCCAGTGACATCTACCACAAAACAGAATTATTTACTCTACCTGCCATAAATGTTGTGTGAAGACAGAATCATGAAAGGTAGTTCTTGTCACCTAGGGACATATGATTTAAGTCTGGAGGTGCAATAACCCACATGTAGCCACAATATGTTCATGATATATAACAGCTAAATTGGTGGTTGAGTCTGTAAATTCTGTTCATGTCTAAAGGAGGTGAATTAATGATTAAATACAGCTAGAGCAACAGTGTTTCATTGAGAAGCAGAACCCTAAAGAGTTTGTTTCTTTATAGGGAGAATAAAGTGCCAATGTGCAAAATACTTCTAAAGGTGACTTTTGACATTGCCATGCATATTTAAATCTTTTGCAGTTTGCAACAGTTTGGGAATCTAGCCACATTATAAAACTTTAGGGGGATGGCCACCACCCAACCTGGACAACTTTAGTGCATTGCAGGAGCGTAAAGCTGAGTCGCTCCCTTCCATGCTGCTCGCTGCGAAGAACTAACGGTGCCAGGCACAGTCCTTCCTCTAACCTTTCAGTTCCTCCAGTTCCAATTTTTAGAGACTACATTTCAGATACTACTCTCTGTAAAATTGCTTTCCCCTTCCTTGCCCTACCTCCTGACTAGCCCTTAGCCTTGGTAGTTTTTTTTTCTGTCCTCACCCAAGGATATGTCATTGATTTGAGAGAGAGAGAGAGAAACATTGATGTGAAAAACACCCATTGGTTGCCTCTCATATGCAGACAAGCAAGGATCAAACCCACAGCCTAAGTATGTGCCCTGACGGGGAATCAAACCTGTAATGCTTTGATATACAAGAGAACACTCCAATCCACTGAGCCACCCAGCCAGGGCAGCCTTGGTAATTCTTGTTGACCTTGTACTACTTGATAGTTCTCCTGAGACCTTATCATTGTAACACACACACACACACACACACACACACACACCCCTTTCTAATTGTTTCCCTACTGGAATATGAGCTCCACATGGAGAAACATTTTGGTTTTCTTCACTACTATACCCAGAACTTAGAAGAACACCTTGGACATTATAAGTGCTCAAGAAGTATTTGTTTAGTGAATGAATACAGCATGAAATTAATGTTCCTACATCAAAAGGACAGAGATGTCCTAAGAACATGGTGGTTTGTAATATGCCTTTGTTCATGCTCTTCAGATAACTGAAACTTCACCTTCCAACACCTGGAAGTCTGATCTGGCGTACGTGCCAAGCATGCACATTGCCCTGGCATTGCCAGCGTGACGATTAGCAGAGGGAGTTTCTGCCACTAATCTGGCTGTATAGATGGAGCCACACCATACTCAGGGCTTCTGGGAATGGCCGGGGATCCGGCCCATGGTACCGGCTGACGTGAGATCTCTGGGCTCATTGTTACTCCATCCAAATGTCCCTTTCCTATTAATATGCAACTAGGCAACCGAACAAGTGAAAATCCCATTGTTCTTCAACTGCCTTTGCCGGCACTATAAAAAGGCAAAGTATATATATATATTTGAATGATTACAATAGACCCATAGTGCACAATGGGTTAAAACTGCTGAAAGCCCATCTGCAAAAAGCTACAATTACTTAGATTGACTGACGGCAGTTGTGACAATGGAGAACAATTTTCTTTAAGCTAATTCAAACAATCTTTGGAGTGGTCATTTGTAGCAGCAAATAGTTCGCTGCTGCAGTCAGAGATTGGACAAATCTTTCTCTCCATCATGGAGCTAAACCAAACACACAGAGAAGCTTACTTGGGACAGCAGGAAGAGAAATGTGGGAGACATATATCTCATTAAAAGACATTCATTTCTCTGTTCTCAAACTAATGTGCTACGCTCTGCACTGCATAACGAGGGAAACATCAGTGCATAATTAGGCATCACCTTATGACAGCCTGAGCCATTAATCAAACAATAATTTTAAAGGTTGTCATGGAAGGCAGGCTCAGGTTTATTCTTGGATTTTTTAAAAAATAGTACAAGCTGCTAGGTAGTGAAGCTCTGGAAAAAGAAGCTTCAAGCCTGAAATAGCAGAATATATCTTTTTAATTGAACTAATATGCCTATTCATCCTTACAGGCTGTCATTTCTATTCAGAATTGCCTTCAATATTTTTTGGGGGGCTTCTCATGCTGAAAGGATTTTTGCCTACTGCAAAGAGATGAATGAAGTTAGAAACTTTAAGCTATTGGTTAAATCTGGGTAAAAATTTGGACAAGTAAATTTCACTTTTGGTTTATCTCTCCCCAATCATAATCTATGTGAAGATTTAATGCATTGAACTCATTTTTATATAGTATTAAAATAGCTTGCAGATGTGAATTTTTAAATCAAGATTTTAATTCATTTAAAAAATAAGAGATTTGGCTAGTTAAATTGTTTCACAATTTATTGCCTTGAAATTACTAAGAATTCTTTAGCCTAGAGATTTCCCTGAGCCGTTTTCCTGGAAGCTTTAAATTTTTTATATTATTTCACTGTGGATGACTGCAATGTCTATTTTACTCCAACCAACAAAGCACCGCTCTCATGCAGCCTCAGAACCTGCAATTTTAGTTCTGTGTCGTTGCCTTTATGAGTGGAACATTACTGCTCAACTGAGTGTTGAAGTCCCTCTGTGTTTGAAAGGAGCCCGTTTGGTCGGCGTGATACGGCCACTGAGACGTCTGGGCTCTCCACAAACACATCAGCTCCTCCTGCTGTGAGCGTGGGAGCTACAACGCCGCTCACACCGAGGACGCTTGATTTCTTCCTGCAGTACAAGTCTATTCCCCCAGGACGGCTAATGATCAATAGTCGTATCTTCAAAGAATGTGCCGTTTGTCAGTAGGAAGACAGCTAAGGGGAGACTGGGGATCACTAAATGGAGAAAAATAAGTTTTATTTCCGTCAGTGATGAGACTGGGAGGCAGTTCAGCACATGAAACAAGAACGGCGGAACTGAGTGTTCCTAGGGCAGGGAAGTCGGCCGGCCCCACTTCACAGCAACAACAGGGCAGCTCCACTCACTGATTACAGACAGCACCTTAAATGCAACCTAGAAACTGACCACAGTGTGCCAGCGGGTCGCAAAATGAAATGAGAGGACAACCATTAAGATAGTCTTGAAAGAAGGCTGATCTTTTCAAGGAGGAGTAAATATGAACTTCCAGCAGGTACAGATCTTAGCCAACTCATTTGGATTACTAAAATTAAACCTAAAATGAAACTCAAGGAAAATGAAAACAGTAAGTCCGGATGGTAGCTGAGAATAAAGAGAAACAAGTGTGATCCCTGTAAGTCCATTTTTACAAAACAAAATCACTAGATATTACATTTTATATTATATAGCATTAAAATACTTCTCCGCCAACACATGATCGTTCCCTTCTGTCTCAGGAACACCCCACACAGCAGACTGCAGGCGAGGCCATACGTGCTCTTACCACAGAGTCACACTGATCGGTCGTGCAGAAGTTACCATGAGATGTGTATCTCAAACATTCCATGCCCCTGTGAACAGTCACAGGGCATTCTTGAGTGATTCATCTTTCTAAAGACTTTTTAATCTTAGCAAGGATTGAAGGAGCCTGCAAGAGTGGTTGCTGTCAGAGGGGGAAACTGAGGCATTGGGAACAGTAGAAGGGAAGGAACTTCTTTTTACCATTTAAGCCTTTGCACCTTTTGAAATGTGATTTGCGGGTACACGTTGTTTGTTCCTATGCATGTTCTAAGATACGTGTTTTCAAATTCACATACATTTGAATGTTTACATTATATATTTAAAATAACATAATTTATCTCCTTCCAATATTTACAACCACCTCCTCTCAGGCCTGCATCTTTGGGATGTGCTTGCTTCTTTGGTCCTTCATTAATTCCAGACCCTAAAATGAGGTGAAATCATGTACCCCTAAAGACCCAGTAACTCGATTATAGCCATCTCTGATTTCTCCCTTATTTTTAAATTGACCTTGCCTTAACACACAGGACACTTTAAAAGGAGGCTCTTTCTACTCCTGTAATCTCTCAGGAGAACCATCCACAGGGCGAACATGCACATATGTGCATAAACACTGGCAGGTGATAACAGGTATCTATTAAGTATTGAACTTCTTTTTGAGAGAAGGATGATTCGGCCTCCTGGAGACAGCCAGATAAGAACTGAATGTGGGGCTTGAATATTGAGGGGAGAGTTTGATGGGGAAAGGTTTCTGCTGGTCTCTTGCTACCTGGCACCCTGGAACTCTGCTGGAAAAACTTACCTATGGCTACTTTCCTGTCTTTTTCATAGAACCGAGTTAATAAATTCAACAGGTGTTCGTAAATGAGGAGAGTGAGTCCGTATTGCTACAAGCACAGATGCCTGAGATTGGGGCTACGTTATGCGTGTGATCTGTCTCATGCTCCCTGCACACTTCCCCGCATCCTCCAAGCATCTTAAAAGAAAAGGGAAACACAAAATATTTTCAGGGAGCTCAAAATCTGGGACAAAGTATACTTATTCCAGTTTTCATGGGTGAAAATTAGCTTTCAAATAGTTCATTTGTTGTCAGCAGAAAGAGTAATTCATCAGGAGAAACACAAAGCAATCTTCCAACTGGGGGAATTGAGGAAAAGTGTGCGCTTAATGAAAAAAGAGCGGCGTTTACCCCTTTTTGTGATTTTAGAGAAAAACAAATGTACAGTGATGAGGCACAGTGACTTTTTAAAGAGCTTGTTATGCATGAACTGCATCAGAATGTTGCGAATGTTTCCCAGGACAGAATCCGAAATGCAGCGTGACTGGCAGTTACACATGGGTGCTGGTCAGCGAGAGCGCACCATGTTGTGGAGAAGCCGTCTCTTTTCAAATGCCTCAGATCACTGGCACCAGTCCAGAGCCATAATCGCCAAGGCCCCTCTGGACTGGACCTGCCCTGTCGGCCTTAGGGCCACTCCAGGGCCCATCTGAAAAACTGCAGAGATGCGTCCATCTCTGTCTGAATCAGACCCAAAGCAGATGCTAAAACTGTCAAAGGTGCCAGGTGGGCGGGTTTACAGACTAGCTCCAAAGGTGAGAAGGAGACTAGAGTGCTCTGTTCCTAGTTACTTACATGTCAAATAATCCAAATTTCTGCATAAGCGGTGCTGAATTTCCCGATTCTATGTAAATAAAAAGTGACTTTTGCTCTATGAAGAAGTTGAATTCCCTCTCCTCATCTCTCAGCCTATAGAATAATAATGATCAAACTTTAGTGTATTTAACAGTCATTCAGAGATTCATAAACTCAACTTGTAGAAATACATAGACATTGGTCTGCGAAGGGTCCAAAAACCTATCTTTTTAACAAATATCCCAAGATATTCCTGATGCAGGTAAGTCTAGGGGCCAGTCTTTGGTGAAAATGGCCATAGCAAAGTACTGATTCCCCTAAGAACCTAACAATTCGAAGTAACTTCTGTTTCACTTGGTGAAACAGACAGGCAGCAATTTACAAATCACCATAGAAGAAAACAAAATCTTCTATGGAAGTCAAGTAGCAATACGAGAGAAATGAAGTGGGGCACAGAAAACCTTCACAATAGACTAACGTATTTCTATAATTAAGGTCCCCAATGAGGAGGACCTAGCTGTTCTCCTCATCATCTTTACTGAGTAGTCACCATTTAAAGAGCGGTTGCCATTTTATAAGTAAGATTAAATGACTATTCAGTAGTGTCAGGAACTCTATTATTCCTCCCCGCCCCCCGCCCCAACTGTCTCTCTGTAGTTTGCTATTTAACCCCTACAAAGGGTATGTAATGTTTTATCTTCACTTTTTTCATGTGGGGAAACTAAATAAATGGCAGAACCACAGTTTGACCCTGGGCTGTTTGACTTCATTTCCTATGTTCTTAAAACTCCAGTCCACATTATAACATTAACAGTACCCAGAGAAATAATTCTATAAATAAAAACCTGGGTTTGCTATGTCATATAGGACTATTAGAAATAAATTTCTGTTATGCTGAGTGAGCATAACCAATAGCCATCACTTCTTTTAAGGCAAAAAACCCCCCTAGACCCCTTCTTTTGAGGGGTCTAGTTTAGAGGTACTCAGAGGAAGGTAACCTGGGCTGTGTTGTAAACAGATGTTTGCACTCCATTTGTAGGGGGTGCTGGGGTGGGGGTGGGGGCAGGGATCTGGAAATCCTTGAAGATCAAGGTTTGGGAAGGCTAATTTGACAATGTTCTCCAATATACTGTGGAATGTAAGTGAACAGAAATTAGAGGTGAGGTGAGCAGTTTTGAGGAAAATACACCATTTTAGGAGAGAAATACTCAACTCAGATATTAGGAGAGTACACTGCAATTCTCAGAACTTTAGAGAAGAGCTAGTTCATATGGACGTTCTAAAAGCCTTTTTACTTCAGTTCCAAATTACTACATGTCTCAATTACAAAACCACCGGTATTTGTTGTTTTCATTAGATTAGCTTGGGCAAATTTTTCACCTGGGCAAACAGAGTTCATGCAGGTGATTATGTCATCATTTTTAAGAAATTTAATATGTTTGCAAATAAATTGTGCACAGTTGCTTGATTCAAGTAACCTTTTAGACCATGTTGGTTTCTTTTGGAAATGTATACATCTGAGTTTTCCAAACTACTTTTCCTATGAATATATAAGCTTTCCCTCTTGATCTGATATTGCAGCTAAGCTTTACCCGATTTTATTGAAAATGCAAGTCAGCAGAACAGCGTTCCATCTCTTTGGTCAATGCCAATATTGTATACAGCCACGCACCGCTCCAGTGATGTGGACACATTCTGAGAAATGAGCTGTTAAGCAGTTTCCTTGTTGTGCAAACATCATAGAGTGTGCTTACATAAACCTAGACAGTGTAGCTACAACTACAATTGTATGAGCTGTACTTCCATACAACTGGAAGCACAGTCAGGTTGTTTACACTGGCATCACCAAAAACACATGAGTAACGCGTTGCACCATGACCTTATGATGACCACAAGGTCACTGGGTCATAGAACTATTTCAACTTCATTGTAGCCCTAGGGATTGCTGTCATACATGCGTTTCATCATTGACTGAAAGGCCCTCACGTGGTGCATTACTGTACAAACCAAGAATCATTTTAACCTCAGAACATTGGAGTTACACCATTATCAACAGACAATTATCTGTGGCAAAATTAAAATCTTAATCTTGTCATTGTGATGATACTATGCGCCAAAAGCAGTGCTGTCTGCTTGTAATTATAACAAGATCGGTAGCTCTACTTAGCTTACTTGGAAACGACAGGGACTTTATTCATGGAAGCTATTTACTACATCTTCATGGTATCAAAACAAATTGCATAGTCAGTATAAATGTCTCCCATCCAAGTACTAACCAGGCCCGACCCTGCTTAGCTTCCGAGATCAGACGAGATCGGGTGCGTTCAGGGTGGTATGGCCATAGATTAAATGTCAACCATTTATTTGCAATTAGATAAGTAAAAATTTGACTGATTTGCTCACTTTTGCTTTTTCACTAGTTGTTTCGGTACATATCCCTAACTTTTCTTGGTGGAATTAAATAGCTTTTTAAGTATATCAAATATAAGTAGTTCTTTACCTGATAAAGGAGACTAAACATTTAAGTACACTTATATTTTTACTTGTTATTGATGATTACAACAAAACCCACAACAATAAAAGAATATGAGCAACAGTTATCATTTATTTAGTAACTAATACGGGGCAGGTACCATGTTACATATTTTGTCCCTAAAAACTCATTTATTTCTCATTATAATTTTATGAGTGTATGCTATACAAGTAAAAAAATTGAGTCAAAGAGGTTAAATAATTGTATAAGAAGTCATAGAGTCTGCAAGAGAAAAATTGGTATTTGAATCTAAATTGGTCAATGATCCCTTTTCACCACTTCCCATAATAGCAACATTGAAAATATAATTAATATAATAAGATGTTATTTTTATTATAAGATGTGAAAAGACAGATTGTGGGGTAAACCTTCTCCTTGTATTTGAAAGATGATTCCTTACTGTGTCAGGATAAGGAAAATATAAAGACAAAGCAAAATGAAGATTTAGGTCTCTTCTTAAGCAGGCCGCCCTCAACTACCTGTATCTTGCTCTGACATTTCTCTGAAGCCACTGGAAATCTGTCCTTTAAGGCAGTGGTCCCCAACCTTTTTGGCAGCAGGGACAAGTTTCAATTTTTTCGTGGACTGAGTATCAGGGGCATGGTTTCAGGATGATTCAACCACCTTACATTCAAGCCCACCTCCTGCTGTGCAGCCCAGTTCCTAACGGGTCCAGACTGGTACTGGTCCGAGGCCCAGGGGTTGGGGACCCCTGCTTTAAGGGTTTTCCAGCTCCTCAAGCTGAAAATGTCACCAACTGAGCTCATTACCTGAGCTCTCATGTCTCTTTATTTCTTTTTTATTTTATGTTTTAAATTACATTTATTGGGGTAATGTTGGTTAATAAATTATATAGGTTTCATGTGTACATTTCTATGAAACATTATCTGTATATTGCTTATGTGTCCACCACCCAAAGTAAAATCATCTCCTGTCACCATATATTTAGCCTCCTTCTCCCCGCCCCCATCCCTTTCCCTCTGGTAACCACCATACCATTGTTTGTGTCTATGAGTTTCAGTTTATATCCCACATGTGAGTGAAATTACGGTTCTTTGCTTTTTTGGACTGACTTGCTTGGCATACTGTTCTCAAGGTCCATCCACGTTGTTGCAAATGACAATATTTCATCTTTTCTATGGCTGAGTAGCATTCCATATTATAGTACGCACCATATCTTCTTTATCCAATCAGCTATCAAAAGACCGTTTGATTGTTTCCATGAATAATGGGTAATGCTGCATTATTCATGAGTAATGAATAATGAGTAATGCTACGATGAACCCAGGGGTGCATATATCTTTGCTAGTAAATGTTTTCAAACATTTCAGGTAGATATCCAGGAGAAGGATTGTTGGATAATGTGGTAACTATTCTTCTTACTACATCAAGAACACAATGCTTCTTCACATATACATGCGCCCAATCAGGGAGCACTGAAATATACAGAGCAACTACTAACAGAACCGAAGGAAGAAACTGACAAAAACACAATCATAGCAGAGACCCTAAATACTCCACTCACAGCTCTAGATAAATCACCCAAACAGAAAATCAATAAAGAAATGCCATCCTTAAGTGACACATTAGACCTAACGGACATAATTGACATTTACAGAGCCTTTCATTCCAGAACATCAGGTTATACACTCTTCTCCAGCGCACAAGGGACATTCTCAAGGCTAGACCACATATTGTCACACACCTAGCATCATGTTTCTTTATTTCCTGATTCGTTTTTGCCAGTGGCCTTGAACCCTGGTGGCAGTTCTGAGTTCTTCCTCTCCCTCCCACTGTACATTTCTTAATTGCTAGGTCCTATTGACTCGTCTTTCAAAACATCCCCTCATCTCTGATTTCACTGTCACCGTGCTAGTTCAAGTTGCTTTTGTTCCTTCCTGAAATATCTTCTTACCTATACCCCGCTCATTGCGGTTCAACTGCAATGTTTCTTAATTGCTGCCTTGATCATGTTACTCGACTACTCAGAGTATGTCATGACTCCACACTGCCTGTATTATAGGGTTTCCAGACAAACCAGGAGCTTCCCAGTTACACTGGAATTCAATAACTGCATGGGAGCTACTTACAGGGAAAAATGACCTGAAATATAAATTTACTAAGTGTCCTCTGTTTTTGTGGCAACTTCTGGAAGCCCAGTTGTATTATTGGATATACGCTCTGTAGTCCGCTGGCAATAAATGAGCCCAGCCACTGGCTCAGGTTTGTTCATCACTGCTGTCCTTCCTGCAGCCCATCCTTTGGGCAAATGATGTTTCTCACTCGTCCCACACATGTTATCCTGCTGCTACAGACGGAATGTTTGTGCCCTGCCCCAAATGTATATGGCGAAATCTAATATAATGACAGCTGTAAATGGGGTGTCTGCGAATTGGTTAGTCATGAGGGAGGAGGACTCGTGAATGGGATTAGTGCCCTTATAAAGAGTCTCCATGGGGTGTTGAACACACAGGATAATAGACAGATGATGTATTATAGAAATCAGAGCTGAAAGAGAGAGAAACAGACAGACAGACACTCCAGAGAATCCCTTCCACCATATGACAATATAGTGAGAAGATGGTCATTTACGAACTAGGAAGCAAGCTCTAACCAGACACTGAATCTGTTGTCACCTTGATTTTGAACTTCCCAGCCTGTAGAAATGTGAGAAATAATTTTTTGTTGTTTAAGCCACCAGTCTACCGTGTTCTTGTTACAGTAGCCTGAATGGACTAAGATACTTACCCTGGGCATTTGTTGAACTTCTTGTCTTTGGCCCAACAAAAATGCTACCCCTTTAAAGAATCCGTGATTTCCCTAAGAATACCATGGCCCTTGATTCGTATTTTTCTTACTCTACTAATTCTCTCCTAGTTTGCTTGATTGAAAGTTGTCCACCTCTTCTCCCAGTTAATTGCAAGGCTCTTATTTTTATGTACCTCCAATTCTAATGTTGTGCTTCATGTATATTAAACATTCAGTATTTGTTGAATAAATTAAAGAAATAGTAGGCAACTTTTAACTCTAAAAGGGAATTTTTAATTTGTAAAATACGCCTTTACCTTTAAAAAGGAATTATCTTTTCTCATACACTCAGCAATTACCTCCCACAAGAGAGAGAAAAAATACTTATTGAGCACATGTGTGAAATACATGAATACTACTCTGCTCTATTGATATTTCATCACATTCTGTTAACACTAGTCTGTTCTTGGGTATTCCCAAGGGAGAAAAAAGATAAAAATTCTTCCTTCTCTCTCTTCTTTTTTCTGGGGGAGGTGGGGAACCTGGAGAGGAATATTATATTTCTAGTTTTGCTAGAACTCTAAACTACCTATGATAATGCAGCAGTAATTTTGAAACTCTTTTTGAGTTTCCATTAATTAGGAGAGAAAAAGGTGAGACAGCCATGGAGTAACAGGGCCACACGTGAGGCTGCGTGGCGGCAGCAGGGAAGTAGGTACACAGACAGCTCTGGCGTTTGAGAAGCCACTTGGAAGAATTGGTAGGATCTGGATGTTGTGAACATGGATTTTTATTCCTCCGCAGCCTGAATGTTACACTCCCTCCTTGGGTGCCTTGGTATCTCCAACAGGGATGTTTTATGAAAACATGTGGCCTCAGTGATATATGTTCCCTCATTTTCTATCAGTTGCTAGTAGTGGGTATTCTGGTGTTAGCCCACTGCACTCTGACTCCAATACAGAAATTGCATCCTTTTGGTCGTTTCTGATGTGACAGAAATAGTAAACTGAAAGACAGCTGAGTTTATCTCTTTGTGTACAAGTTTCACATGGCTTCCAGATTCCTTGGCTTGGATATATTATCTATTTTTCAAGAACCTATTTGCCAGCTGCACAGTATTGGAAAAGCAACGCCTAGGAACAAAGTTCTGGATTCTCTTGGTCTTATCAGTATGTAAATCACCAAGGAGAATGCAGATGCCTCACCAGCAAAGTAGTCTGAGCAGCCTTCCCCCCGCTGCATATGGATGAAGCCATGACGATAAATTTCTTCCCCAAATATGCTCTCTCCTTGCATTATTTATGGACTTAGAAAAGGCTGGTTGACTCCTGGAGTGATTCATTGTCACTATTCTCTTCCTAGTGGGGTCTGCAAGCTGTAACCTGATTCCCAGATACAAAGCATTTATCCTTTCCTTGACAGCAAAATTGTTGCTCTGGACTAGCAACAATTACATTTAAGAAAGATTCTTTTTCTGAGCCTTTACCACCATAGAAGTTGGAAGGACAGTTGAAGGTTTCTCTGCTTTGGCTGCCTTTATAGATCTAGACAAAATATTGAATATGCTTCTACATGGTCTCTTTTAATTAGACTTGGAGCCTGGGTTTTAAGACAGGTTATGTTAACTGAATGTTTAAATAAATATTCTCAATGCTGTTTAGTTCAAGTTCTTCTTCCCTGAAGACTCATTTTCTCTTTTCATTCCGTTAAAGCTATTGAAAGCATCCACAGAGACAACAAAACTTGTTAAGCAAGTTTAATGTAAAGTACAGACTTTCTCAGGGAGCCACAAAAGGGAAAAGGGCTTTTTGCAACATATGCGTGGAATGCACAAAATACTTCAGATAAGTGAAATATAGTTTTCAGGGCAAAAGGGGTTGTCTATAAAATATCCAAACATTCCACCTGGGAACGAATCCTTTTTTTTTTTTGCTTAAACACCTGAAAATTCCCTTACAACAACAGTACATATTAAAATAAGCCCAGGGGCTGAAGGACTATGCCCAGGCCAAGGAAACTCCTAGTAAGCTGCGTAAGGAAGGGATGTGGGAAGATAAAAATCTCTTATTCCATCTATCCCAAATTTGTCACGAGTTCTTCTGTTTCTTCCTTCTATCGATTCCTATCCGCCATCGCCTTACCATGGAAGCTACTCTTTAGTATCTCCGTGGATGAGCTTCCCTCCCCGTCTGTCCCCTCTGAGATTGTTACTGAAATATGAGTCTAAAATATGCCTTTGAAATGTGGGGCCATTTCTCTTTTCCACACAGTTATTTTTCTTTTTTTTTGTTTTTTTTGGGGGGCGAACATGTAGTTAGTTGTTGGGAAAGTCTGAGTTTGGTCTAAAGAGGACCCCCAACTCTCTTCACTTGGTGTGTTTGTTTGAGCAGGGAGGGATGTCCAGAACAGTCTGTGTTCTCGGCTGAGTTGTGGGGAAGAGGCTGAAATTTGGGTAAGATGGGAAGAAGTATTTGGTCAGCAGATAAAACATGTATACAAAGCTGTTAAATTCCAAGTCACCTGAAGGCTGTATTAGAAATACATGAAGTTTTATCATCCACCTATTTTTTGGTATTTCTGGTATTTCATGTTGTGGTGAGATTTCATAATACGGAGCTAATTTTAGAACAAGTGATAAGCAAATGACTAGACTCCTTCAGAGTTCAGAGAATAGTTTAGTAAATGATGTTGGAGCAGAATACCCATCTTGTGTTCTCTGCAAGTGTTCCCGCATCTCAACTGAAGAGTCAATTTCATGACAATTATTTACTCAACAAGGACTCAGAGGAGTCCTAGGACGTTTTAGATTCATACTGCGCGTTTCTGACAAGAGATTCCATTCACTCAAATGCTGAAGGATAATATCAACGTGGAACTAAAATTTTCTTTTCCAATATACCACTTTAAGAATTTGAAGACAAGCTTTACAAATATTTGTACATTTCATTCTATATTTTAGGAGCATTGATTTCCTGTGAGTCACTATAGTTGATCTTTCTGCATTCTCTGTGTAATATAAGTGTATTTCTATCTGTATTGGTGGCTTCCTTTTCTTCATAATTGCCCCATCAGCACGGACTACAGAATCGAGCGTTATCAATTCTATGCTGTGCAATAGAAAAGCCAGCTGCAGTCCCCCAAGTCAGCCCTGGAAGGAACCATTGAGAACGCATTCCTGGGTCGCTGTTATGCTTCTGACCCAGAGAACAGAATTGTGTTCCTCAAGAATCATCTTCTTCAATACGTGTTCTTTGGTGAAAGAAAACCCACAGCATCTTCATAAAGTACTTTCTAAAATTCTCAATGACTCTCCTTTGGAATGTAATCTCATTTCAAGATAACATATGTGAGCTTTGTTGCACTGCCTACACCTGTCTACATAAGATAAACTATCTCTAAGTTACCCTTTTTATATGACCAAAGGGGATACATATAAGTTAATTTGGAAAGTAGAAAGAGGAACATGACAGAAGAAAATGTATAAGGTCCTATTGTATAGAAAGAACCAATATTCCCATTTTTACTTTCCTTTTGTATACATATACACAAACAGTATATGAGTTATACTTTTTGAGTGAGAGTTGAACATTTAGTCATTTTTATAAAAAATCTTCAAAAGGATCATTTTTAAGTGATGTTAAGTATTGTAAGGGTATAAAATATCCCTTTACTATTTTCACATTTAATTTTTCAAATATGTTTTTATTATAAAAAGTATTATCTATTTCCCTAAGATATATTCTGGTACAAAAATAACACAAATGCATAAATAACTTCCCCAACTTTGATGTATATATTTCCAAATGGTTTATCAAAAATGTTTTAATAATCAACTTTTTCACCTTATCAAATAAATTCTTTTCCCTCAGTATTTTAGGGAAAAAAATCATATCCCATTTGAAATTACTTGTCTTTGATTATTAGCAGCATTGAACATTCTTAATTCGTTTACTGGTCACGTTTGTGGGGGTTTTTTTGTGCATTTTCTGTTAGTGTAGCTTATATTTTTAAAATATTGAAATGCTGATCATGACTCTCAGGTATTAATTTTAATTCTAGGGCTATACAAAAGAATTCACACACATTGTGTTTTGTAGAAAAACTAAGCCTCTTATTTGAGCACAGCTATTTCTCTGATTCCAGAAGTCTGGCAAGATCACCCTTCTGATTACAGGCATTTGTCAAATGCTGGCCAATATCCATGCTCAGCGCCAAACAAACTCAATGGCTACAGTCCCTTCACTTCATGCATTTAAGATGCTGAATGTGAAAGCTTTGGAAAGATGTTTAGAAAGTAATTATTTGTCTACTTACTCTTATATAACTGTCTGTTCTAAGAAACTTTAATAGAAAAACTGGAATTTGAATAAGTTACAATGCAATGATTTTCAAACTGGTTCCCTTAATTCTGGTCTATAACCTAAGGTATTTAAAATATCTGGAAGGGTACAGGTCTTTCACTTCTTTTGTTAAATGATATAAAAACTATATGCCATTGAAAGAAGAAATAGAACAAAATACAAATGAATGGAAGGATATATGTGGCTCAAAATTTGAAGAATTAATATTGTTTAAATGACCTTACTACCTAAAGTAATAGACAGATTCAATGCAGTCCCTACTTAAATACCAGTAGTATTCTCCTCAGAATTAGAGCAACTAATCCTAAAATATATATAGAACCATAAAAGATCCTGAGTAGTTGAAGCAATCTTGAGAAAGAACAAAGTCGGAGGCATCATGCTCCCTGATATCAAATCATACTGCAAAGCTACAATAACCAAAACAGTGTGGTACTAGCATAAAAACAGATATATAGATCAATGAAATGGAATAGAGAGCCCCCAAACAAATTCTTGCTTTTATAATATGATTGATTAAAATTATGACAAATGAGGCAAGGATATACAGTGACATAAAGACAATCTCTTCATTAAGTGGCTTTGGAAAAACTGGAGAAATACATGCCAGAAAAAAATGAACTACTTTCTTACATCACACACACAAATAAATTCAAAATAGATTAAAGACTTAAATGTAAGGCTTGAAACCATAAAAGTCCAAGACGAATACACAGACAGCAAACTGACATCACTTTTAACAACATCTTTTTGGTTATGTTTCCCCCAGCAATGGCAGCAATAGAAAAAGCACACATATAGGACTACATCAGACTGGAAAGTTTTGGCACAGTGAAGAGGACCATCAACAAAATGAAAAGACAACATGCTGAGTGAGGGAAGATATTCCCAAATGATACATCTGGTACATTTGGTTAACAGCCAAAATAGATAGAAAACCCATACACCTTAAAAATCAAAAACAAAAACAAAAACAACCCATTTAATAAAAATGGGGAGAGAACCTGAATCGACATTTCTCCCAAAATATCATACTAACAAACACATGAAGAGATGCTCTACATCATTAATCACCAGAGAAATGCAAATTAAAACCATTATGAGATACCACCTCGCATCTGTCAGAATGGCTGTCATCAATAAACCCACAAATAACAAGTGCTGGCAAGGATGTAGAGAAGAGGAAACCTTGGTACACTGTAGGTAGGGATGTAAATTAGTGTAGCCACTATGGAAAAATAGTTACGGAGATTCCTCAAAGAGTAATATTGAGCTGACACACAGTCCAGCAATTTCACTTTCAGGTATTTTTCTGAAGAAAACAAAAGACACAAAATCTACCTAGATGTCCATCAATAAATGAATGAATAAAGATGATATGGTATCAACATACACACACTGAAATGTTATTCAGCAATAACAGACTGAAATCTTGCCATTTACCACAACATAGATGGACTGAGGAAATATTATGCTAAGTGAATAAGTTAGACAAAGAAAGACAAATACCATGTGATCTTAGATGTGGAATTAAAAAAAATATTACTAAGTGAATAAACCAAACCAAAGTAGAAACAGACCCACAGATATAAAGAAAAAGCTGATGGTTGCCAAAGGGGAGGGGAGGGGCTAGGAATAAAAATAACTAAAACAAATCGAAATTAAAAATGGCAATGAAGAAATCATTAGAACTTATGTACTATTACATGTGAGAGTGAGGAAGACTTTCATAACAAAAGAAGAGAGATTAGGACGGTACAAAGGTTGTGTTGGAGGGAACTGCAACACAACATCTGTGCATCTGCCCTTCTCTAGTCAACAGAAAGGGGCTTTGGGGAGTCAACCTAGAGAGCCGTGCAGATGTTTGGGCAGTTTGAGATGGGGAGACATGGTGGACTGGCATCCAACAGCCACCAGAGAAACCTAAAGAATGAGAGATAGGCTCAACCTAAAGGATGAACTTTTTTGACAAGTAAAAGGAAGGGTGGCATGCTTGGACCAGACTGAATGCCCAAAAGTTTTTAAAAAGTGTCCCATCTATTGGGGTATTCAAACAAAAGAATAGGCAAAGGTGTGCACAGTGGACAAGTAAATAATAGAGCAGTACACATTGCAATTCACCTCTTGGGGGATCAGGGAAGCTTCCAGAACAAATGATGGCTAAACTGAGACACAGAAGGCACAACGAAAATATTGTGCATGCTAAAAACCTAGAAGAGATAGAAAATGAAATTATTCCAAATCTTCTTTTGATCATCAGTAGGAAAATGAATATAAAGCAAGGACATTTTTAATATGAGAAAACACCAGGTCTCGGTGAATAATGCAGATCCTAGGCTTGATACACCCTTTACTTCACATATTCTGATCACTTGTCGATTTAAATTGCAGCATTGGCTTTCTAGATTTTACAAAATTCATGGCACACGTGCATCTCGACCGTCTTTAAATTGTAAGTCACTAAGCTGTTGCAACTTTTTCCCCTTCCACTCTATCAATCCTCTGTTTTCTCAGTGTCTACCTACCCCAGGGCTCTGTGCTTCATAAATGGTGACTGACTAATGAGCTACTCGAGGGAACTATCCTGATGATTCATTTTCTTGCAGCAGTTACGTCACTCACAGCTGTCAAATGGCAGACTTGAGAGTTTTTTATTTAAGTAAAGAGGAAAACACTAAATTATGAAACTTCTTCTCATGTGTTTTGCTAAATATTTATCTTCCTTACTGGGATAGTCTGTTTTTCTGATGTTTGAATCTGTCAGATACTTGGACAAAAGCATAAGTCAATGCATGTTTATCTATTTTTTTGACTGAGTCTGCTTTTTGAAGGATAATTTTATCTAACCTGGTTTTTCTTGTGCTGTAAGAGCTATTATCAGCAAAGCATATTACCACGAAGTAGTGCTTTGATATATCTGCTTAATCGTGATGAATGCTACAAGATAAATTCAGCATGTCATGTTGAAAAAAATTTCATAATTTAAATCAACTGGAAAGAGAGCTAATAATGGAGGGTGTAGTTGAAGGACAGCAGTAAAGTAGTTTTGAAAAGGTGAAGAAGTAGTCTGGGACTGTTCAAGTCTCATGTAGACTCATATCTCCATTAAAAAACAGTTTAACATAATTATTTTTCTTTGGCATGGTTATTATTCTGGTTCCCCATCACTGGCAATTATTTAACCGCCTTTTGAATAAAAGCTAAGTGAAATGACATGAAGCCAGTTTCATGAATGGAGGGACATTTATACAGCTCAGGCCCCCAAGAACTGAATATTCAAATTGTAGTCTTGACCAGGTAGCTCAGGTGGTTAGAGCATTGTCCAATATGCCAAGGTTGAGATTCAATTCCTGGTCAGGGTACATACAAGAATCAACCGGTGAGTGCATAAATAAGTGGAACAACAAGTTGGTGTTTCTCTATCTCTTTCTAAAAAAAAAATCAATCAATAGAAAAATTTGCAAACTCCCTATATTTGACTTTTCTCTCATGGATTTCTGCAGTTGAATAAGCAGAAGCAGCATTGATGTTCAAATAGGCTTTCCCGCTTACTTGAGCATAAGAGTCCTGAAGTGGACTCTACTGGTACCAGAGCCCTGCCAAAGTACATCCCATTTCATGGGGTGGGCCTTTGCACCATGGTGGTTGCAGCCAGTCCTTGCAGTAAATTGATCAAGGGGAAAATTCCTCCCATTAATATGCCAACAACAATCAAGTCTTTAATACAACATAGACCACACAGTGGGGCTGCACCTGGTGCACCTAGCTCAGGTGAACTGGAAGTCTGTGCCACTGGACCCTACAGGACACCTATGACATAAAGCCAGTCTACAAATCCTGGGAGATATGAAGCTCTACTTATATAGACACAGAGAGGATGCCAAAATGAGGAGACAAAAAAGTATGCTTCAAATGAAAAAAATCACAACAAAACTCTAATAAAAGAACTAAAAAATTTGGAGACAATCAATCTACTAGAGGGAGACCTCAGAACACTGATTATAAGAATGCTCAATGAACTTAGGGGAAGAACTTAGTAGATGAAATTTAGTGAGAACTTCAAATAAGAGATAGCCAACAGAAATATAGAACTAGAAAGCATAAAAAAGAGCAAATCAGACATCAAGAATAAATGAATTGAAATGAAGAACACATTATAGCAGATTGACAGTGGAGCAGATAAAGTAAACAATCAAATCAGAAATTTGGAAGATAAAGAAGAAGAAAATGCATAATCAGAACAGCCAACCCCCAAATTAGGATAACATGAGGACCTTCTGGAACAACTTCATGGGTACCAAGATTAGCACTATAGGGGTGCCAGAAGGAAAAGAGAGAGAGAGAGAAAAGAATAGAAAACTATAGTAAAAAAATAATGACAGAAAAATTTCCTAACCTAGTGAAGAAAATTAAGATGCAAATTCAGGAAGGGCAAAGAGTCCGAAAGATGAACCCAAAGAGGCTCACACCAAGACACATCATAATAAAAATGCCAAAGGTTAGAGGCAAAGAGAAAATCTTAAACTCAGGAGGAGAAAAGCAATTAGCTATTTAAAAGGAAGCTCCCATAAGACTGTCAGCTGATTTCTCAACAGAAATTTTTCAGGCCACAAGGAATTGGCAAGAAATATTTGAAGTGATAAAAAGCAAGGACCTACAACCAAGACTACCCTACTCAGCAAAGCTGTCATTTAGAATTGAAGGACAGATAAAGAAAAAGCTAAAGGAGTTCATCACCACCAAACCAGCATTACATGAAATATTGAATGGTCTTCTTTATGAAGAAGAAGAAAAAAGAAAAGATAAAAAATATGAACAATAAAATGGCAATAATACAGAACTATCAACAATTGAATTTAAAAAATAAGATAAATGATTAAGCAGAACAGAAAGTCTCATAAATACAGAGAACATTTTGACAGTTGCCAGATGGGAAGGCGGTTGGGGGGATGGGTAGAAAAATGGAAGGAATTAAGAGCTACAAACTGGTAGTTACAGAATAGTCACAGGGATGCAAAGTGTAGTATAGAGGATATTGTCAATAATATTGCAATAAGTGTGTATGGTGTTAGATGGGGCAAAGTTTATCAGGATGACCACGTGGTAATTTAGGTAATGTCTAATCACTGGGTTGTACACCTGAAACTAATGTAAATATTGTACGTCAACTGCAGTTGAGAAATAAATATTTCAAGTCAAAGAAAAAATTATGGCTCAAATTAAATATTGCAGGATTTTGTTTATCTTCTCTAGACATTAAATTGATCCAGAGACTTAATTTTGATAAAAAATTTATGATACAGCTGTGATTTATTCTATGAGGGACCCAATATATTTCCAAACAGTAATCATCAAAGACTTTAGGAAGTCCAAGTAGCTGGAATGACTTTCTCGTGTGTTTCACACTAAGTTTTGTAAGTCGGAAGGAAGTGTTTTGAAAAATAAATTGGTAAACATATTGAGTTTTAAAATGTTGATACTCTAATTTTCAAACCCGAAGATCTGTTTTTCAAGTAATATTGTCAAAGATTCATGTGAGAAAACATTCATGACATAATCTTAGGTAACTGAAAATACTTTGAAATAACCTAAGTAGCCAATGTTAAAGGAGTGAGTACAGATAACACATGTATTTATATGTAGAATCAGTGATGACATTTTATTTAAAAAAATATTTTATTATAGTAGGAATATTCATGAAAAATTATAGAACACAGATGACTAAACTGAGTGTTATTTACCATCCTAATTTTGAAGAAAAGAGATATCATCACACATACACGAAAGAGCTGGAATGATATGTGTCAAAATATTAAAAATGTTTAATTTGTGGGTTAAGATATTGTTAGTATTTTTTCTTTTCATAGTATATAAAAAATAAACTTTTTATTAAAATGAGCATGAATGCATAGTTTATAGTCGGAAAAATAATTAAAAATAAATTATGCAATGTATGTAAATTTTAAAAATCTTCATCACACTGAACACAGTGATTCCACTTCTAGGAAAATTTCTGAATCAAATTTACTCAGCCTATGAAAGAAATTGTGTTCATGAAGGACTGCAGTAAACATTCTCAGAGCATAATTGTAAAATTATAAGTAATTTAAATCCAAAAGTAAAGAATGGTTAAGCAAGTTATATTACATTTCCTGAATGGAACTGTAGCCATTATAAATAATGATTACTAGGGTCATATATGTATTTGGGATAATATTTACTTTATAATGTTAGTAAATTTGTAGTGCAAAACTGAATGCATAGTTTTGGGAAAAAATAAAGTATGTCAAAATGTTAAGCATGTTGTTTTAGTGTGATGAATATTTTTATAACTTTTGTTTTCTATTTTTTTATCATTGTACTTTTCTAATAACATTCAATTTTATCAAAAAGCCTACAACCATTCAGGTTTCTTGTATAATCAGATAATTAGTTCTTTCTTCAACAAGACAGAGAATGATGAATATATATTAGATTTTCAGTTTTTAGCAAACATCTATTAAAAAAGCCTACCAAAAATTGATGTGTTCTTTACATCATTCACAATAGGGTTTTAGGCAAATTCTCACTTGTGGGCTTTTTTTTCTTCCAAGGTTGAGTTGATATGGCTTACTTAACATAATTACTTATTCCTCTTAGGGTCACTACACAGTCCATTAATCTAATAATGCTGGTTTTCCGTTGATTTTTTAATGAAAGAGTTCTTACAGGGTCATGAGAAGTACAAGCATGTATGACCTTGCACCTTCCCTGTGAAACTCAGATGGAATAATTTAACCAGCTGAAGAGACAGTTGTTAGCAAAGTTGGTAGTGTGCATAGCTACCCACACTGGAGGCACTGCTATTAGTTGTTCTGGCTGCTTTTTGCAGTGATTCTAACAGACTAGAAGTCACAGTGCATGAAACAGAGCCCTGACCTTTGCATCTTATGGTTGTGACTGATGTTATCAATTTGGTAGCAATGTGCTGTGAAGCCTGAAAATGAGGGTCCAGCCTATACAGTTTTTATGACTTCAAAATGCTCAGGAACATCACCCCAAGCACGTGTTGTCCCTTCCTAAAATTGTCACTGCCTCCTTTGTGGCTCACACAGGATGCAAAGATTCTCAGGTAAGCCTCGTTCTGGATTCACCTGGTCCTTTCAGGGTCTCACCCAGTGACAGGGGAAAACTAGGGAAATAGTTGCTAGTATCTTTAACATCATTATTGTTTCCAACTAGGGTATAGTGAGCTTTTTTTCTTTTGTACGACTTAAGGCCATAATTACTCACTACTTTAAACATTGAACTCTGAGCCTCAACCCCCTTCTGTCTTCTAAGCCAAATTCATTCTGTTTTGGTTACATTCATTCTGTCAAAATTACAACTCATTCTGTTGATAATTTCAATAACAATTGAAAGACTGAGGTTTTAGCAGCCTTTGAAAAGTGAGTTAGTAATGTTGTCTCACCTTGCATTTCACTTTTAGTAAAATCCTGTGCTAATTGACTTTCCGTCACTTGTACATGGTTAAAAGGTAAAATCCTAATATGAAATCAGGTACCGAAAAAACAGTATGTGACAGCATGTGCATTGCAGCCTATAATCAAGGGACCAGGGTATTTTCCAACAGAGCCCTTCATAATGCGGAATGCTTCTAAAAAGCTAGGAAGTGTGAGTTCTGGCATAATAAACCACCATTTGAGACAGGGCCATTTTCCGTTTTCTTTCTCACAACCTTCATAGAAGATTTGTAGTTGAAAGGGGATTCCTTTCTTGGAGATATATTTCTAGGAACTAGACTACTTAGATTACATTTAAGCTCTAGATTCAACCAAGAGAATTTTTGCCAGCAAATCTACCCTAAAAGAATGGCTAAATGGAGTTCTCTAAACAGACAGGAAATGATAAAACAAGGGATCTGGCGATGTCACAAAGAGAAAGAAAAAAGAAAGCAGAGTACAGGAAAATACAATAGACTTTCCCTTTACAACACAGTCTCAAAGTGGTTCTCAAAGTGTAGAAAAAGCATTTAAGACAACATACAAATGGGAGAAGGTAAAGAAATGTAAAGGGGAGCTGGTGTGCAAGAGTGAAGCAAAGGGCTCAGTAAAACTGCCCTGATGTGGTGGGATGGTGGGAGCATTTCCCCCTAGGAGTCTAGCTGGGGAGGAAAGTGCCAGTTCAGGCATGAGCTCCTGGGTGGGTGCAGTGTCCCCTGAGAGGGTCTGCAAGCCACTTCCAGACAATAACGCTGGTGGTCTTGGAGGTGGTAGACTGGATGCCTACCTCTTGGTTTTTTGGATGAGTAGCTGAGCAAAGGGGAGGTTGCATGGTTTTGGAAAGAAAGATGGGATTTTCGATGAAATGAAAAGACATCCTTTGGGAACCCCAAATTTTAATGCATTTTTACCTTGGACATTATTTGATCCAAATGTTTTCCCTAAAAAGTATGTATCTTTTACTGCAAAATCTTGTTGAAGGTTATGTTATTGAGGAGTAAAGTGAGGTGAATATGTGGAAGTATTGTTTAATAATGTTTTGTGCCAGAAATCTTAATACTGAAGGTAACATATTATAAATGGGAGGAGGATTTAAAATTCTCGCTCATGTTAAAACTTTTTTTAAAGATTATAAAATTATCAAATGTCCATGAATCAGGGAACACCAACTAAATTATTTTATAATGGAGACATAATTTCAGTAGATTGATAATAAGAAAACTAAACGTTTTCTTTCTTTTTTTTAAAAAAAAATTTATTTATTTATCTTGGAGGGGAAGGGAAGGAGAGAGAGAGAAATATCAATGTATGGTTGCCTCTCATTCGTCCCCTGCCGGGAACCGGGAACTGGGAACTGGCCTGCAACCCAGGCATGTGCCCTGACTGGGAATCAAACCATGATTGTGTGGTTCACAGGCCCACGCTCAATCCACTGAGCTACACCAGCCAGGGCTAGTTTTTCAAAGACTTAAAAATTTTTTTATTTATTTATCTTTAGAGAGAAAGGGAAGGAGAGAAGGAGAGAAACATCAATGTACGGTTGCCTCTCCTGAGTCCCCTGCTAGGAACTGGCCTGCAGCCCAAGCATGTGCCCTGACTGGGAATCAAACCGCGATCGTGTGGTTCGCAGGCCCACGCTCAATCCACTGAGCTACGCCAGCCAGGGCTAAAAGCTTTGTTTTTTAATACTAGCAATAACTATTTAAGGGTATAGTTGAAACAGAAAAAAAATCTTAATCAAAAAATGACAAAAATATACCAAGAAATAATTGTAAATAAAAACAAAATTTCTGGGTCTATAATAAGTATACCTTAGAAATATTATGGGAATTATAGAAGACATGAAACATATATTATGTTCATGTAGGATAGATTAAATGATATTAAGGTACTATTTTTTCCTGAAATAAAAGCTATAAAACCACCCAACATTTAATTGGGAAATTGGATGTTACCTCAGAGCTCCGTAAAACAACTGAAAATTTCAAAACAAATGTACAGAAGACTAAGGCAACTTTAAAAAGAAGGATTTGGGGGGAGATTAAAGACATGGGACCTGACCTCCCAGCCACTTAAAATGTGGTGATTTTAAGAACAGTGTGGCCCTGACTGGATTAGCCCAGTGGATTGAGCGCGGGCCTGTGGACCAAATAACCACGGTTCGATTCCCAGTCAGGGCACATACCTGGGTTGCAGGCCAGTTCCCAGGAGGGGACCCACAAGAAGCAACCACACATTGATATTTCTCTCTCCTTCTCTCCTTCCTTTCCCCTCTAAAAATGAATAAATAAAATATTTAAAAAGAACAATGTGTAATTTTATAATTGTCAGTATATCACAGTATAAAAAAGTTAGTAGTTAATAAAAAAAAGAATCACAAATAAATAGAAAAAAGAAATGGATGTTTTTGAAACAAAAAATATTGAGGAATTTGGTTCATTGGAAAAATGAAGGAAAGTATCTCACCTCTTATGATCAGTACACTAAATTCCACATTTTTGAAATATCCTGGCTAACAGATTGTAACTAACATAAAAATTAAGAATAAAGGAAATATTTCATGTTGATGTAAACATCAGTGCTCTAAGGATAGCAATGAGATGATCACAAGGGAAAACAATAATAGATATAAATAAATGTTTTTAAAAATCTATGCTCATAAAACCCTCATAAAGAAAATTAAGAGATTTAAAAGGTAGATAAGAACTTAAAATATTATTGTAAACAAAAGCTAGTTAGAACAAATTTAAATAAATTAATAGAAAAACTGAAATCCTTATAAAAGCTGAGAAAAGGTCATTTATTTCTTGCACACTATACAGAGTGAATATATTCAATTGGAATACTAAATAGTTCAGTGAACTTGACAAGAATATTTTAATTTTCATACTTTAGTGACCGAGTTTGAACAGATTACAATAATAATCATGATGATAAAGAACTGAGACAAATTGATATCACTAGAATAACTTCTGTGGAGCCAGTATTGGAATATGCAAATTCTCACTGAATGTTCAATTCCAATTTGGGGAGTAGATTGATTATGTTCATTTCATAAAAAAACTGGAGAAACTGAGAAGTCAATCAACTTGCCTAATAACACACAGCAAGCAATAATGATGTACAACATTAATATCTTATATTTATTACAGGTTTACTAAGCACTTGCTAACTGTTCTACATCCCCTTACTACTCAAGCAGTGCTATCAAGCAGATATTACTATGCTGTTATTCTAATTGTATTGATAAGAAACTGAAGCTGAGAGAAGTATTTGGTCCATGCCTTTTGCATCATGATTGGTAAGTGGCGGCAGCAGGATTTAAACCTACGAATGCTTAGTCCAAAGAACCATGACTTTCAATTCCGCCACGCTCTCTCCATTGTTCAACTTGACTCTTTAAGACACAGGTGGCAAACACAAAGCCCTCAGGCTGAATCCAGCCTTCCATCTTGTTTTATCTGGCCCAGCATCTTGTTTTATCCAGCCCCGCTCCTTGTTTCCACCCATCGGCACAGCAGCGCCTAGCTCCTTGCCCCTAGTTAAGGAGTAGTTACATTTATATAGTCCTAAAATTATATTTGGCCCTTTGAAGGCAACCACAAGGCTGATGTGGCCCCTGGTCAAAATGAGTTTGACACCCCTGCTTTAAGATTTCTACACTGAGATCTCTCAGGCACCTGAAGCATGTGCCTAAAATTGCATAGTTTATCTTTTCCTTTAGGTGATCTTATGAAATTCATGGTTATTTAACCCTGTGCTCAAGTCAGAAACTTCTCCTTCCTCATTTTTTTGCTCTAATCCTTGCCACTGCTCCAATCCGTCAGCTTTACCTCTGAATCTGTCTCCTAAATATTCATTCCCCTCTTCTCGTAGTGATTACCTCTGCCTTGGTTTAGGTCCCCAAAACATTTCACCTAGCACTTTCTTTCTCAGGCTAATACAATTAACCCCAACCAGCTTCTGTAACTCTTAACTTGCCAGGGAGATCCACCTCCAACCCATTCTCTGCATTACTGATGATTCTTTTCATCCCTACGATTTAATGACATATTTTTCTGATTAAAAAAATAATAAAAGTAATGTGTATTTAAAATTTTTTAAAAACTACTTATCATTAGTGTCCACAATCCCATCTGGTTACCATCTAGTTATGACAACTACTAACACTTTGGTGCTTTGTGTAGGTCTACGTCTGTGCATGTCTGGTTGGCTCGTTGTCCTATTTCCCACAGTAATGAGTGCACAGCTTGAACCTGCTCTTCCATTGTTGTCCAAATCCTTGGACCACACCCTCTGTCTCCTCCTTATTTTAACTAATAGAGAAACTTTACTATATGTTAGCTTTATCTTCTAGTTTTTCATCCCATTACTCTTTGTTCCTGCTATTGTTTAAGAGAAAAAGATGTTCTCTCTTCTATTGTGTAAATTCTTTCTATGTTCTAAATCTAATTTCCTCCCATATCCTTTACAATCTAGTTATTTCAATAATTACCTCCAAGCATTCTTTAATCTTTGGCATATAAACATAATTACTCATTATACTAAAATTAAATAACATGTTTTAACAATACTGAATGGCATCGGAAAGTGTTCCATAATATATGTTGCACGAAACAGAAGGATGCAAAATTGTGTGAATGTTATGATCTCAAACACACACACATATTTTTAAAAACTTATCCTTTTGCACTTTGATTTAAATGAAACCCTTGACATGGCTTCTCAATATCAATAAGGATAATGGAATTCTAGAATGGTCAAGGTCAAGTGTCAGTCCTTCACTACCAGAGATATGTGTAGGGAATCATCAAACTACTAAAGGGGTATAGTAGAACTTGGCGTGTTCTTACACCCAGAAATGGTGAGTTCTTGGGAATGAAATAAATTGGCAGACTACTAACTTATTACTTTATTTACGTAGCCAAAAGTTCTCTAGATCTGATGGCCAAATCCTGACTTGAGTCATTGTAAAGAAGTTTCAGTCTCCTACCTACTTTCTCGGCCTAAACAGCAGTGCACAGACCTGAATGTCCTTGATTGAAGGAGACTCCAATTCCCTGTGAGAAAGAGCTATGCACCACCACCAAAAGTCTTAGAGTATTTTGTAAGACTCCCTCCCAGTCTTTCCTAAAGCCGACATGGGGCCATTTATTATGATGACAACACACTTAGCAAAGGAAACTTACTAGACCTTTTATTGATAGCTGGTCACCAGCTCTGAAGTGACCTTAATTTCTGGGGACCTGAAAGGCCACTGTGGCCATCAATCAAAGTGGGTCTTCAGAGTGGTCAGAGGATAAATGGAATTTTAACTTACGTCTGTGTAACTGTCAGTTCGGATGATCTCCAGGCCTAAGCTTCTGAATGTGTAATTGAAACAGGCATAACCAGCAGCTGGCAGAATCTCCACACTGACTCTCAGGTCTGTGGAATGAGGGCCAGAATCACTGGAAAGGCTAAGTGCCTAGAGACTTCTTCTATATTAGGGGAATAATACAAAAAAATACTATATCCCATCTGGAACTGCAGAGATGAGTGCCAGGTTAAAAATTGGAAAGATGAAGGGTAAATCTTATCACATTCCCATTTAGCCTATTTGTTTTCTTGTTTGGGAGATAGATGTTGTGAAATGAGCATAGATTACTATAAACTGAGTCATATCGGTACAACCTCTGGTACCTGAGATATAGTTATTTATCTGGCAACAGTCTGTTTTTCATATAAATTTGCCAGGACTTCCATAAACAATTTGCTTTTTCTTGATAGGGATGGTAGCCCAACATCCCATCTCACACTCTGCTTTAATATATTAATTATTTAATTTAGGCAGGTCTGGATTATCTTAACATCATGCTGAATATCACATCGCTTCACTGCATTGATGATATCATAATAATTTTTTTGATGAGCCAGAACCTGGAAATTACTTTACATATCTTATTGAAATATAAATAGACCAGAGAGTGTGAGATAAATTCCACAGAATCCACGGACATCTTCTTAGGAAAGTTTCTGGGTGAGTTCAGTGATCTACATATGTCGGAATATCTTCTTTACAGTAAGAAACTAGTTAACAAACAACAAGTGACGGTGAGGATGTGGAGAAAGGGGGGCTCTTTCACACTCTTGGTGGGAACGCAGATTGGTGCAGCCGCTGTGGAAAACAGTGTGGAGATACCTCAAAAATTAAAAGTGAATCTCCCTTTGACCCAGCAATCCCACTTCTAAGAATATATCTGAACGAACCCAAAACACTAATTTGAAAGAATATAAACATCCTTATGGTCATTGCAGTGTTATTCACAATTGCCAAGATAGGGAAGTAGCTTGAGTATCTATTAATAGATGAATGGAAAAAACAACTATGAGACTATTTACCCAATGGAATTCTACTCAGCCATAAAAAAGAAGAAAATGTTACACTTTGCGACAGTAGCATGGATGAACCTGAAGAACATTATGCTAAGTGAAATAAAGCAGTCAGAGAAAGGCAAACCCCATATCATTTCACTCATATATGGAATCTAATGAGCAAACTGAACTAACAAGCAAAACAGAGACAGACTCATAGATGAAGAGCAGATGACAGCTAGTATGGGTGGGGGCAGGTATTACAGGGGCAGAAGGATTGACTCATGGACATGGGCAACAGTATGGTGATTGCTGGGGGAAGAGTGGGGTATAAAGGGACTAAATGGTAATAGAAAAAAATACAAAGATAAAATACTAAAGAAGAAACAAGTTAAAGTGCCTTTTACATTTACCATTACAAACAGGCATAATCCTTGGTAGGGCCTCTGGATTTTGGAAGCAATATATACTATATTGGACTACAATGTCCTGACCCAATATTTGTGAGTAATAGGTTGCCATACAGTTGCCAATTTTGAGCAGAACCACAGAGGAAGCAAAAGATTGTGCAACGTGTCTTGGCTGCAGTGTAGGCTGTTCTTTTCCGCTCCCTGGGAGAAAGCCACACCCTCTCCTGCACATAACTGTTGAACGTATGAGAAAAAGCTAATGACTTGGTACTAAACCTGTTAACAACTGAATGTCAAATAAGAGGACATCAAATTACTATGGAACCTGAGCTGACCATCATGAACTGGGACTTATTTGACCCATCGAGCCATATGCTTGGCAGGCATAACTATAATCAATTGTCAAGCAAAAGCAGGTCTATAAATTATAAGTAGTTGCATAGGGATGTGACCCAGAGCTCTTATCTAGACACATGTCTGCAGGTGGTTCTGTGTAACTTACTCACACCAACCTGCAGTGGACTAAGGTTTAAAGCCTCAAAAAAATGGTGTCAGAGGAAAATTGTGGTGAAGAGGTGTCAGAGGAAAATGGTGATTGCTGAAAAGCCTATCAGCAATCATTGAGAAGTTTATTTCTCTCTTAGCTTGACTGAAAAATGAACAAAAGTATAGCCATACAGTAATTTATGTACAGTAGCTCATGGTTCGCCTGGATAATTAGAGATTGAAGGAATTGGAATGGAAGATTGGTAACAAGTTCCAGGGTAAAGGTATGTGGATAGACCTCTTAGAACAGACATTCAATTTGAAATTTTTCTGTATCCTGTTTGGAATTTCACCAAAGGAAGCTCTAGTAATTCAGTAAATAGGGTGGTGGTACATTGATCACATTGGACTCTGTGTTACAAGGCAGAAAAGGATTTTTTTTCTCACTGGAATACACATGTATCTGGATTTATTTTTCCTTTCTACAATGCTTCTTCCAGACCCATTATCCTTGTACTTATAGAGTGCCTTAATCATTATCATGGAATGCTACAAAATTTGGAACAAAGAATTTCTTTTATATCAAAAAATGTGGCCTGGTTTGCCTGAGACTGAGTGGTTTCTGGTAAAACTGAAACCAGGACTGGCCTGAGCAAGTTGGGATAGTGGGTCTTCTAAGATGCATAGAAGCCAATGAAACAAATGAGACCTATTTCGGTCCCAGGGCCCAGAGGTGAAAAGACATCAAATGTCCTGAGGAAACAGCCAAATGCCTAACTGAAGACTCCTTTGTGGTGCCAGTTGGGTGATGTCACCCAGAACGGTTGGGGCTCTGTATTAGTGGAAGCAGTGTGTGCAGTGAATCACGGAATGCCACGGGGCAGCCTCTCACATAGCCAGAACACACGGGTCCTGAGATCAAGGTGTTTTAGTGGAAGTTGCTCTTTTTCGTTGCTACCTGCTTGCCAGATTTTTACTGCTCCTTCCCTGCAACTCTGGGCTGTGTGAGTCTGAGGTTCTCCAGGAGAATATTTTTAATGAAAGACACGATAACGATTCCATTCAGTAAGAAATTGAGATTACACGTGGCCACTTTGGTCCTCTTTTACCAAAGATCTAGCAGGCAAAGGAGGGTGCTACTCTGCTGCCTGGGCTGATTGACCCCCGTCACTAAGGAAAAGCGTATTGTCGCCATATATGGGGGGCGGTAGCACTGTGTTTGGGATTCTCGGGGCTCTGTGCGTGCTGCATGGTGCTTTGTGTTCAACAGTAAAATTTAATGGACCACTAAAACTCCCAAAACTAAATTTAAAAAGCAGGTCCAGGTAGCATTGTTACCCTTCAGGAATAAAGGTTTTAATCATCTCATTAGCTAGATTTCCTTAAACAGCTGAACTGAACATAAGGACAGAGAGAACTGTAATGGGTATCATTGCTCAACTCTGATTCACAGAGATGGCTACGGTGATAGCTGGGACCCTGTAGCTCCATTTAGTTATTTATTAACATAATAACTCCATTTGGTTACTTATTTATCTATTCACTTATCTATTATTTATATCAGTTAAGTATTTCTCTTTTAAATCTCTGTACTATGTATGGAGTGTCTATATTACATAGAAGCTCATAGGAAAGCCTGGGTGCGGGGGCCATTCCCAAACTTCCATTACGTCTCCTCTTACTGGGAAGAGAATGAGAGTGTCTTTATTTGTTGTTCTTATGTAGCAATTCCAGTATATGTATCAGGGTGCATATGGATGTTGAGAAGTGAAAAGTGTGGGCTAGGGTGGCTGGTAAATATCTCTCAGATCCAAATGTGGGTCCCCTCCCAGATCCCTTCTACGTAGTGGTGGACTTTACCATGTAAATTATGTCACATGTATATTTATTTCTAGCTGGCTTTTAGATGCATTGTGCCCATAAAGGATCCTAGGGTAAGAATGGAAGGCAGAGGAAAGAGGGAATTCTTTCTTTTCTTTGCCTGCACTTTCCCTCAGGATTACCCAGCAAAAACACTTCGCACTGGCAGCAACTGGTCTAGGTCTAGTGGGGATTTGAAAGCCCCAGAGAAGCTTTGGCTTTTGTCAGGAGTCAGCCGGGGAACCATTGCAGTATTACGTCACTTGTGTAGCCTCTAAAAATTAAAATGCGTAGCCATCCTTATAAGTTTTTTAATTTTCTTTCTTGCTTAAAACTTTTCCCTCTTGTCTCCAACCTCCCCCCAATTGAAAAGCATTATTAAAGTAAGTGTTTCTTTTTTAAGATATAGATACATCTACAATCTGTAACTTATGGCTGCTTTGTGTTCTTAGCGGGACCTAAAGGAACTTCTGAGTGTATTATGAACCCTGCAAATTGAGGAATTTTTTTTCCGAAGAGAGCCTTGCTGAGTGACAGAGCTGAAAGAAATGGCTTTAAGATTCTGAGTGCTACTGATAAAGTTTTTGAGAGCAATGTTTTATTCTAAGCTTGATATAGACTAATTTTAGAAAATTTACCAAAAATTAAGAATTGTTCTCGTTTAGTGATCAGAATAAGATCATATGAAATTCTCTAGTTGTCTAAGACTTTGATTAAAGCTAAACATTAAAACAAACCCACCCACCAAACAAACAAAACAGGTAGTGACCACTATTGTGCTTGTATCAACCTTTCTTCCTAACAGCCAATGTTTTGATGGAATCTGGAAACCAATGAGTCTGAACTTCCTCTCCTGAAGACAGGATGTGGTCTTGAGTTTGACAGTGGGTTCTAAGCCATCGGAGCTCCTTCAGGTCTTTCAAATAAGTCTAGAAAATGCACTGTGTCAAGTTTAGTAATTAATTCAAAAGAAAATTTTATTAACATTATTTTTATATTTTCTTTACAAATTCCATAAAGATTTTCCAAATAATAAAAAGTGGCAAAGAAAAGCAGTCATCCAAGATCTCACTGATTTAATATGTGCTGTGTTTCCTTTCAGAACATGTTTAAAAATATGTTTCATTTTAAATTATGTATTCTGTATTTAAAAAAAATTTAGCACGACATCCCTAACTCAAATACTTTTTGGAATGAAGTGGAGTAAAAGTGATATGAAAATATATGAACAATTGTTCATGTTTTAGTGGTTAAATAATATGCCATGATTTATTAATAATTCTCTCAGTGTTTAAAATTTAAATTATTTCTATTCTTATTAGTATACATAATGGTGTGACTAACAACTTCATGCATATGCTTTTGTTCAAGTTTAAGACAGATTCCAACAAATTGAGACACTGGGTCAAAAAATACGAGAAAGTTAATAGCATATGATATACTTAGTCAGATTTCTTGCTCACAGGCCAATTAACACTGACATCTGCAACATGAGAGTACCCCTTTAACTATTTCCTTGACAGTGTCAGAAATTATCTTTATAAAAACAAGATTTGTTTGTGCTGATTTGTTAGGCAAAAAGTACTTCATTATTTTAATTTGAATTTATTTGTTTAATGGTGAGGCTGAACATTTGCTGTGATTATTACTAGAGTCATCTAGCTTGTGAATAATTTCTTTAGATTTGGTAGCTCTTAAAAAGATAAAACTAGAATGATAGATAGTAGCTATGTGGTTTTAACTATATGGTTTTCTTTAAAGATTTTATTTGTTTACTTTCAGAGAGAGGGGAAGAGAGGGAGAGAAACATTAATGTGTGGATGCCTCTCACATGCCCCCAACTGGGGACCTGGCCAGCAACCCAGGCATGTGCCCAGACTGGGAATTGAACAGGAGATCGTTTGCTTCACAGGCCAGCGCTCAATCCACTGAGCTACATCAGCCAGAGCTCAACTATATGACTAATTTAGATGGGAGAGACTCATGGATTAGCACGATGTTTCTTAAAACAGCAGAGTGGCCAGGTTTTTCTTGGAGAATATAGAGGATGCAGGTCAAAATCATAATTCATAGTGATGCGGAATGGCATCTGAGAGATAGAGCTTTACTGTTAAGATCTGATTTAAATACTTTAAACCTCATTTTATATATGTTTTGTATTATAATTTTCCATAGTTTGTCAAGTTTTTAATCTGTATGCCGGGGGTATTTCTTTGTCCTTTGATAGAATCACTTATAGTTGTTTATGGGAAGTTTATGTGTCTTGGAGAATGATTTCACCAAATGAATGTTGATAGAGAGGCTAAAAACATCATCTTTAATGAAGACAACCTGACATTTGATCATTGCTTGGAATTTCAGTTAAGGTCACAGAAATCGGGGCTACTACAGATGAAATAGGAAGCTTCTACAACATATAAGAGATGGTTTGCTACAGCCCTATGTTTTTTCTTTCTTCATCACTTCTGTATCTTGAGCTCCTACCATAGTACTGAGCATATAACAGACTCTCAATAAATAGGTATTGCACAGCACAAGGTAAGCTTCCATTATTCTTTCCTTTTGATGTCAAGAATTTTCTTATTCTTTGCTTCATTACTCTACTTTGATCATGTGTTGTCAGGCTATAATATTCTGATATAATCATCACCTTCATCATTATGCTCATCATCGTCAAAGTTCCACAGTGTGCCCGGCAGTTTTCTAAGGGTATTGCATGCATTTGGTAATTTAGTCCTTAGAACAACCTTACAATGAAGGTACAGTTATTATCCCTACAAATATCTAAGCCTTATTAGGGTAAGCATTTGATCTCTCTGCATCTATATGCTTAGCATGTTGCATGACACATAGTATAAAGTACCATAAATATTTGTGGAATAAATGAATAAATCTTATTTTTACTGATGAAGAAACTGATGATTATGAATCATCAACCAAAGCCTTTGAGGCAGAACTAAAGATCTTTAAACATTTTTCAAGAATCTCTAAGCCTAGCCCTAAACTTTGTATAACTTATCCTAAACTTTGTGTACATTTTCAACCTAATCTTTGTGGTAAACAAGGGATATAAGATACAGGGAATAAGAAGTATAAATGGTAGGTACAAAATAGACAGGAGAGGTTAAGAATAGTAGAGGAAATGGAGAAACAAAACCACTTAAATATATGACCCATGGACGTGAACTAAGTGGGGGAATACTGGTGGGAGGGGGGTGGAGGGGAATAAATGGGAGAAAAAAAGGGACAACTGTAATAGTATAATTAATAAAATATACTTTAAAAAGAGAACAACCAATTATAGTCAATTATGTTTTCCCAAATTAGGTTACCTCTTAAGCTATAGCTAATGAAATAAATACCTTGCTTTATTTCCATGGATTCTCTATAAAATCTCTGTCCTAGCTCCTGTTGGGAACCTTGCTCGAAAGGTATCCTGACTACTAGCAAGTGTCTTCAGCTTATTCCTCTTGGTCCTATGTGCTTACCCTTCCTCCTTCCTTAAATGTGATTGAAATGCCCATGGGTGTGGCTACCACCTTGCAATACAAAGAGGAAAGCCATCCAATAGGAATGGGGGAGCAGAAAAGTTGAAAGACTTGGGGGTTTTGGTAATCCTTGACTGCTCGCTAGTCCTGAACTTCATCACCTCCAGATTTGATGCTCCATGTGGAAATTAAATTCTATCTTATTTAAGCCATTCTTGGTTGAATGGTCTGTTTCTTAGCTTTAAATAAATTCCAAATGGCACCTTGAGTAATAAAGAATGATGGTTTGAAATAAAGGAGTGATTATGTGAATAGGGAAGACAAAGAAAATAATTTAAATCGAGTCATTTCTACATAGCATTCACAGTGATTGATTTCATGGAGTGAAGTGGATCTGAGTGATCGTGGAAGCTGGACTGGGGAGGTGGGGTGGGGGGCCATTCACCCTGCAGGACAGACAGCAGATTGCTCCCACATGGTGACATACGACCTTATTAACCAAGTCCATCCTACTTCTCTGGTTCTTCAAATGGTTGCTTGACCTGGCATTTGGCCAGACCCAGAGCTTTGTTGAAAAAATGTCTGACCCTGTTCACAGGTACTCTTGTGGTTCAAAAACAATGGCTCTTTTTCTAGAAGAAAAAAATTACATTAAGGTACTTATTTTCCACAAAAAGAATGAAACTTGCCATTTCACTCTTTGATATCTAAAGTGAATGGATTTTTCTGTTATCAATAATACATAATACTGACACATTGGGCATGTACCAGGGAGCTGAAACTGAATTGATTATCATTCAGTATTTGCCAGAAATGTGATTCAGGCTATGGGTGTTTAAGAGAAGGTTTCTATGTAACTCATTAACCTTTAATTCTTCAAGAGACTCTAAAAGTTCTCTCCTGATGACAAGTTAAACAGTCAGAAAAAAGTGTGCTACGAATACATAAGTTTAGGTCCTATTAGCTTTATCCTATTAGCTTTTACAGATAATTGATAAGACTCAACAAAAAAACAATAATACCACGATTTATTGAACTCTGGGCTAAGTATTTAAAACAACTATTTTACATAACAATACCTTAGGTTCCATATTATAATTTCTTATCACCAGATGAGAAAACAGAGGTTCATGATGTTAATTAATTTTCCTATGCCATGTAGCTAGTAATTATGGGAGGTAGTATTCAAACCTCAATCTAGGACTTGAGGTCCTCCATTATTTTAGAAATTATAGCATACTCTGGTCACAAGAATAATGGTTTCCCAAAGATATCCACATTCTCATCCGCAGCAATTGTAAATATGTTAGTTTACAAGATTAAATGAAATACATTGAGAGAAAGAGATTATCCTGGTTTATCTGGTGGGCCCAGTCTAATCCCACAGGACGTTAGAAGAGGACAAATCTTCCCCCGCTGTGGGGAGAGGGACACGTGACTACGTGACTAGGCAGGATGGTCAGAGAGAGACAGCTTTGTCGGCTTTGAAGTTGGGGGAAGAGATACAGGGGTCAAAGAATGTCTGCAGCCTCTAGAAGTTGTCAAAGGAAGGAAATGGACGCCTTCAGAGTCTCCAAAAGCCACATATCCCTCCTGACACCTTGTCAGCCCAGTGAGAGCCATGGTGGACTTCTAGCCTACGGAACGGAGAGGCAACACACTGGTGTTTTAAGCCTCTCAGTCCAGGGTAATTTGTTAGGATAGCAATAGAGAATAATGCAAATGCTGATTTCAATGTATTTGTTAAATTTCTCCTTAATTTTAGTTCTGGGAAAAGTCTATATTCACACATATTGGCATGAGATTTATTCAAAGCACAATGATATTTTCTTTTTGCTTTGGCTGACCAGAAAAGGCCGGAACCAATTTTAGAGGATAGTTATAATTATGGTAGAGGTGAACATTTTTTTCCTGTTTTTTTTTACATGGTTTCTGATTTCCTCTTAAATCTTTTTTTTTCATTTTCCCATGTATTTTCAAACATATGTTTGTATATGACTGTGTTGCAGAGAGAGAGTCAGATGTAAGAAAAGTATGAATGAAAGTATCAAAGGACAGGTGGTCTGGGGAGAGGGGAGGGAGAGGAAACCCACTCAAGTTGTTTATGTAAGCGGAGAAATGATTTTATTCTGGGGTATCTCAGGGCAACCAAGGGATGTTGTGCGTGGTTGCTTTTAAAACTAGAAAAAATCGTTCTAAAGGTTTGTCCAACTTTATAAATGCTTTGTAATCACTTATTCTGAGAAGAGGTATTACGTTGTCACTGCTATTTATTGCTCACACGTACCTATCAGACCTGCTTATTTCTAGCCAGATGCAAGTTTTCTTTCAGAAATGCAGCCCCCCTCTTTTTTGAGAGGGTTTCCATACAATTAAACCTTGAACTGTGGTATTGCGGTGATGATTCTGCTTTCAGCTGAATCCATTTAAGACGAAGATTTCTAACACAAATGTGATTTGGTTTGCATCTTGCTGGTGCACAAAAGACAGGCTGACCACATTGTCAAAAGGGAGGCACAGCATTTATAAGAACCCCGTTCTCGCAGAACTGAGAGTAAGTTTGGGAGTCATTATTCTGGGAAAAGAAAAATAGCCCTCTGCCACCTCCGTGGCAATATTTGTGTTACTAAGCAACGGAATTCTCCTATTTAGCAAAGCCCTAATGATGCTGGCAGTTCAGCCTTGAAATAATGCTTAATACAACTTCATTATCCCCTCCACAATAGCTGCACTGCATACGCACTGACTGATTAGGGACAACAAGATTGAGAGTGAGTGCTCTTTGGTGCACCTGCGTTTAAAAGACCAAATAGCGCATTGACTCGGATAGGTCTAAGGACGGTCACTTAGTGTGTTCATCTCGTCACGGCATCCATTTGAGCTGACTAAGAGTGCAGCACGACTCCAGAACTGTAAGGCCTTAGGGCTTCTGTTCTGTATCTGGGTCAAACACACACAGATATTGTGACACTGGATGTTACCAACTCCATCAGTGTCTGGTTCTGGTATTCCTCTAGGGAAGATTTTGAGGAAAGCCGAAGACTTGAAATTACCCAATAGCTTTTGAAACTGGCAAAACCTCCATTCAAGGTTTCTGTTACTTGTGTAGAAAATCTAATTTTAATACTTGAGAAAGTTTGTTTCTTCTTTTCTGGTTTCCATGGTGAGAAGTTGCTTCAAAGGATACTAATACCTTTGAAGATATTCTCGTCCTCTTTTATTCCCTCTCCCTTTACCCTCGCCCTTTCTTCCAAGTGTGTGGCTTCCAAAGGTTATCGCGCTGGAGCAGATGTTAAAGAAACGTGCTGAAAATAAAATTCTTGTCCAATCTTGGGTCAGAGTCCTTTCAAATGTTAAATAGAGTAAAAAGTGACATTTATGCCATAACATTTTACACTCACAAAGCAATTTCGAAGCATCCTTCCAGTTTTCAAACTATCTTAGCACCCTTTTTATTCACCCCTGTTACCAGACACACTTTTCAGAGTGCCTGAGCAGAGAGACATAAAGAAGGAAAAATATTTAATACACACTTCTGCCATTTCTATGGTGAAATGCAACATGTAGAGCATAAGGCACTAGATCATTCTAACTGGTGCTCCCGTGGCATCTTTATTCATTTTCTACAACCTTTTAGTAGTACTCATTTTGACCAATACATGCAGTATTGCATATGGAGAGCTGTAGCACCTTGACCACATCAAGTTCATTCTCTAGGATATGGCCTTTGGTTCAATTTAATGAGAATAAAATTTGAGTCAGGTGTAGATAGAGCCTTTCTCTTAGTGCCATGATTAACTAGAATACATAAGTGGCTGACTCATTCTAGCACAGTCCTTTTATTGGGATAAATCTGATGACTAGTCTTATTGGGGTATTTCAGAAGGTGATTTAAGATGATAAAGTGTTCTTGATGAGGCTTTATTTTTGTCTATGGAAAATTAAATGATATTGAATTTCTTGTAGCTTAGTGATATGTGTATTTTTAAACAATTTTTATATGAAAATGCATAATGTGGAAACTTTACAGTAATGCGTTTTAAGGGAGCATGGCCCTTATCCTCACCCATGGCTATCAATGGCCCCTCCCACACTTTCTCCCCATCTGTTTTGCTTCTTTCCCGATATTGAATTTCAAACCTGTAATTAAAAAAAGCCTCTGTATTGATTGAAGGGTCCTGTCTATGAACCACTGAACTGTAACCAAATTAATTGAATCTGCATGGTTCCATTGGCCAGGCGGTTTTCAAAAAAAGTTGATTTTGTCCTTCCTGACCAGAGTTTCCTAGACCTGTGTCCTCTCTACTCCATTTTTCTCACCCCGTTTTCCATTTGAACACATTTTCTTTTGTTCCTTCTTTGGTAAATTAAAAGTTATGTATTGGATTAGAAACCATGGTGGAAAAGAAATTCAGAATATAGCACTGCAAAGACCCGGAGAAACCAAGGATCAAAATATCTCAGGTGTTTTATACTTTATGGAACTGCATACTGCTTGGCTTTTTTCAGGTCCTCTCTAATCCAGTGGAGTCTGAATTTGTTCCAGAACCTTCACACGGCCAGGAGGCAGGGAGAAGACTGCGTCCTGGAAGGTGTATCAGGCACCATAATCGTGACCCCATGCATTTTGTAGTGATTCCTCATGCGTGCCTGAGCTACCCCCCTGAGGAGAAGAAAGGGGACGACATCTTGCATGAGCTCTGGAGGGGCTGCAGACTCAGAAAAGAGATACAGCAAATGGGGTGTGTAGCCACGCACCCATGAAAACACACTCCTCGTTCCCAGCCTTCCTGTGGCCTATGTCTGTTTACACACAGACGCCAGTGCAGTGGAGGGGAACGTGGCAGAGAACCATACCAGTGTTCGGTAGGTTGGTGCTCAGCTGCTTGGGTAATTCACTCTCTGGCTTTTCTTTAACGAGTATATTTTAACAACCCATGTGAAACATTCCAGGCCTTTTTAGAAAAAATTATTACAAAATAAATTTTATCTGTTTTTAAAAAGCAGTTTTGAATTTCAAATTCCCATTTTTTCTTCTGTGGACTAAAACTTTACATAGGCACCTACATTATCATTTATATCCAAGTGACACCATTTGCTGAAGGCAAGAGGGAGGAAACTTAGAGACTACTGCGAACAAGGCATGCCCTAATGTGTTACATGGATCATTCTAACGGGGGCAGCGGATCACAGGGGGCTCGCAGAGTTCCCCTGCCAATCATCCACCTGAATGGCTCCCTCTGAGGTTATATGGTACTCAGGCTGTACGGCCAAATGCAACTGCCTGGGTTAAGACCTTCCTCTCTACCCTGGCAGGTAGGTATTAAAAAAAAACCATATGATTCTTGTTTTGTCGATGAGGCTAAGGTCAGTAAAGTTACTTTCCCAAGAGCTAATATTTAAGTAATAGAACATGAATTAGCGAATAGGTGTACAGTGTGCATGTGTGTATGTGTGTCTGTCATCAAAGTCCCTGGTTTACCTCCTGTCACTTTGTCTCCTTTTATTCCCTCAATTAGACAAAAGCATCTCTTACATGCCTGACCCTGAGCTAAGTGCTGAGGGGAAATATGTTTGCCCTGGACTTAAGGGAACTCAGCATTGTAGCAAAGAGATCGAATTTACAGAGGCTGGTAATGTGACAAAAGACAGCTTTTTACTTTTAACCAGTTGGCCACACATGTGGCCCTAAGGTAAAATTATGTCCGATTATTTAGAAACACTGTGTCATGCATGTAGAGCTGGAAGAGAAAGCCAAGCAGAGCTTTTTTTCTCTGTGGAGCTGAGTGAAGATGCAGTTGAAGCAAACAGGCTTCATCTAAATGAAAGAACTGAGACTGAGGCGGGAAGATGGCGGGAGGAGATGAGAAGAGATGGGAAGAGGGGAAAGGTGATTTTAACAAAACATGGTCGCTGGTGCTCAGTTTGTCTTTGGAACAGCTTTCTCTACTCAGACTTGACTTTAGCTGGAAAGAGATCTGCAGTTTAAAAAGCCAACACTGAGGCATTAATTAGTAAAGGTAAGGGGTGATGACAGGTTTAACTAAAACAATTGGATTGAGGTTGGAGACTGGATTTGAGATCCATTTAGGAGCACCAGACAAGCCTTGGTGGCTGACTAGAAATCATTGATTCAGGCAGAATTCCTGGTTTCTGGCTGAAAGCAATTTTATGGTCTAGTGAGCATATTTCCATATTCCTTTTCTATAAAAAGAAATATGATGGTTAATTTTATGTGTCAATTTGGTTGAGTCACAATACCCACATATGTGGTTAAACATTATTCTGGATATTTTTGTAAGGGTGTCTTTCAGATGAGAGTAACATTTAAATTGTTGAACTTTGAGTAAAGCAGATTGCCCTCCATAATGGGGGTGGGCCTCATCCAATCAGTTGAAGGCCTGGCTAGAACAACAGGCTAATCTTCCTCAACAAGAAGGAATTCTGCCAACAGACAGCCTTTGGACTTGACCTCCAACATTAACTCTTCCCTGGGTCTCCAGCCAGCCAAACCTCCCTGCAGATTCTGGATGTCCCAAAACCTGCACTGTTGGTTTACACAATTATGGGGCTATTTTATGAAGGGAGGTTGGAAAAAAAGGAATTCATTTCTTCAGAAATCCACTAGAAGCTTCCGTCTTTCAACTAAGCTTCTCCAAAATTTAATACGAAAGGTGGCATTTAAGCTGTATAGTTGGAAAGAATGAAATATCCATAATTTGGCATTACTTATCAAATCTACTTAGGTTTTGAAAATATAATACCTATGTTTATAAATTATTTTATTATAGTTTTCCTGAAGATATGTTTTTGCTTACATGACAAATAACACATATCCAATCACTGTTAAGACTGTGCTCCATACCCTTCTAATCTCACACCCACCCAAACATCCACACACCCTCCACCACGTATCTACTCAGGCATCTTCATGGATTGTTGAACCCAATGGTCACTCTTAGTCCTCATCCTAATTGACAGAGTCCATCTCCTTCTCCTCTTGAGACACTGCTCTTGTGCATCCCAGCACCTCACATGCTTTGGCTTTTGTTCTGCTTTCTTGAGTGCTCCTGCTCCATGCTTCCTCCTCATCAGTGTGACCTCTAAACATAGGACCACCCCAGGGCTTCGCCGAGGACTCCCCCACCTTCTGCACTGAATCTTCAATGAATTCATCTGGCCAATGGCCTCAAACACCATTCATGTGTTGATATTGCATAAATCCCCAGCTCAGACCTTGCCTTTGAAATCCAACCTAACACTTGTATATTCAACTGCCTGCTCAACATATCCACTCAGAAATCTAATAATACCAAAATTTGGACCTTAACATGTTTGGAATAAAGTCCCTCCCAAACCTCTCCTCCTCAGGGAGTAGCAGCTTTACCTTTAATTGACATTTTTATGTCAATGTAATTGAAAGCAGGCAGTTGAAATTTTTTATTGACATAAAAAATGTCAATTTAATACATTTTATCAAACAGTATATATCAAATGGATCAAATACTAATCCCATGTTCCAAATTGAAAGCACTTTTTTCCTAGAAGCAAAATACAAAAAAATGAATACACTACCCCAGCCCAAAGTTGAATCAGATTTTATAAATTTAGAATCAAGGGAGAAGGAGATAGTTGGCTAATTTTAATTTATCAAGGTAAAATAGCTTAAAGCTTCCATATTCACCTTAGCGGTATTTTATTTTATTTTGAGTGTCAAAATACCATTTCACTGTTGACACTGAATGAGAAACATGATTTATAATATCTCCATGGTGTCTCATTAAATATAAGATATAATGTATTTTACTTTCCTCTTCTCTTAAACATTTAGTGGTTTGCCAACTTCTTACTATTACAAATAAAATTCTGATAAGAATCCTTGTGCTTATTTTTAAACACATCTCTGATTTCCTTGTGATAAATGAATAGCTACAAATCAGAACATAAGATTATTTTTCAGACAGTTGTTAGATTTTTGCCAAATTGCTTTCCAAAAACTTTATTTTTCACTCCCTGACAGAGAATTAGAGTCCTCTTTTCCCTCACACCCTGCCAAGATCAGAAATTACCTTAGAAAAGCAATTATCACCAAATGTGTGGGTTATAATGTACCTGTTTAAATACTAATTATTATTGAAGTTTAATACTTTTTCATTAGTTTATTAGTCATTTAAATTTTTCTTTTATTGAAAGAACATACATGGAGGACACATGGACAAAGCCCAAGGGGATGGGTTTGAGGGTACATGGTGGGGGTGGGGTGGGGCGTGGGGTGTGGTGGGGTGAAAATGTACTTGAACAACAATAAAAAATTTAGAAAATTTTCTCTTGTGAATGCCTTACCTCTTGATGTTTGTTCTTTTTATCAGATATGAAAGTGCCTTTAGTCACAAGTATATTAGTGCTTTGTTCATTTTATGTGGTGGAACCATTGCTTTTCTGGTCAGTATCATTTACATTTTTGTCCCTTTAACTAGTATATATTAACTACTAATATCATGCTTTATTATTTCTCAGTTGACTTTCTCCGTTTTTTTCCTCCAGTGGCCTCATTCTATTTTTACTATTTAACTTCATAACTTGTCCCAATTTTGTTTTGTCACTGTGTACTGGCATTGAGTAAATTCATCACTGCGCTTCTGAGTTGTCTCAATAACCCATTTGGGGACTCTACTGCAGGAGGGAGAGCCTTTTCTGAGGCTGGGGTTGGGGCAGTTGGGAGAGGGGAGGGGAGGGAGGAGAAGGAAAAGGAGAGGAGGAGTGAGGTTGCTGACAGCACAGGTACTTCAGAGAATTAACACATCAATAACAGAACTGCCTGCCTGGAGTCTCTGAACAGTTTGCTTTATCCCCACTCTGAGCGTAGCCTAGCTGTTTCTCCTACACGCCCCTTCACTGTGTCCTTGTTAAAGGGAGATTGTGGAAAAGCAGGCTCGTGAGACTGAAGACCTGTCACAGGAGACGTGCAATGGATTATTCTGACTGGCTGAAAGGCAGTGTGTTCTGTAGCTTCTTTTTGACTCACTGCTATTGCTCTTTGTCACCTTCCCAGCATTGGTCAAGTCCCTGACTAAGTCCTGAGTTCCTTCTTGTTTGAGCAAGAGAGTAAGGGAATCATTGAGCCCCAGCAGACCTGGGACTCTCCCTGGAATTAGGTCCACTGGACTTCCTGAGATTAAGCAATAAACTTACAACAGAGAAAACCATACATAAAACAACAACTTTATACTCTGACGGGTTATAGATGTTGAAATGTTTAGGTAGTGAATGCTAAGTAGTACAGCATTAAGTGTATAAAGAAATAAATAATATAATTTCAAAGACACAAGACAAAACTTTCAGGAATAAAAAGACTTTTTAGGTAGAATATTAAGAACTGAGAAGAACAGTTGCTGACAGCAGACATTTAACACAAGTGAATTGGCATGATGGACACTGTTGAAAGGGAATTAGTAAATATGAAGAAATACCTAAATAACTTATCTACATTGTTGTAAATGAGACAGGACAGTAAAAGGCAAGTAAAATGAAGGAAACTGAGTTAAGACAATGAAACAGGCCGAACAATTAACAGCTTGTTAACAAGTTGACAGATCTTGTTTTCCCTGACCAAAGACACTTAGTAGCAGATGGCTTCCTCACCAATCAGAGAGGGAGTAGTTTGAATCACCGGAGTCAGGGGAATAAATTACAAAAACCCAATTAGAGCCAGAAACCCAAGATGAAAGCAAAGTGGTGAAGCTGATCCCAAACCCACCTATTCACTCATTCTGATGCACCGGCACATTAAAGAAGGGACCTCAAAAGTTACTGGATATTCTGTCAAGACCCTCCCCTGAGACCTCCCCTAAAACTTCCCTTTTAGAAAACAGATTTTAACCCTTGAGACAAAGGACCCTGTTTGGGCTCTTCTTGGAGAACATCCCCACCTTCCTTTTCTCAGGTGTGTATTTTTGCTTTCTTTCTCCTAAGCTGTAAAGGGCCCCCACGAGACTCACAACCAGGCAAGTGGTGGGCGGTGGCAGCTCTCCCCAGACTAACCCCTGAATCTGTCTGCCACGAGTCTCCTTCTGCTTCTGTACCTTCCTTTCCTGAGTCCAGACAGGCCAATCTAGTCTCACTTCTTTTACCGAGATCTTGCCTCTTCTCTCTTAAGCTTTTCCTTTGTTTCACTCCCCCCCAGCTTAATAAATGTACTCTCAAAATCACCTGGACTCACATCCTGAAATCTTTCCTGCATGACGTCAAGAAACCGCACATTCTAGACTGTGAAGGGGCAGACCCGCCTTGCCAGGTACCCATCTGGTGACATAATGAGAGACAAAAAGATGAAAATCACTTAAGAAAGATTAAAAGAATAGGAAGATAGAATGAGAAAAGAAAACTTAAACCTAATTTGAGGCCCAAAGGAAAATGACTGATAAAAAGAAGAGGAGGCATATTTTAAAAGTTAACAACAGCTGTGATATTTCAAAAAAAAAAATAATGTACCCTCAGATCTGAGGGGCATGATGTATTTCAAAGGGAACAAATAAAAAGAAATCCATGTGTAGACACACAGCAGTAAAACTGCAGAATGACAAAGCCAAAAAGATTTCAAAATAGACAGAAAGAATAACAAATTGCAAGCAAAAATAAAAACAGAAGACAGTAGAATCGAAGGATCTTCACAGCAGCAAGTTTAGAAGCCAGAAGATGGTAGAATAATATCCTTAAAATACGACTGAAAATCCACATCACGCTAGAATCTATATCTGCAAAAGAACCTTTCAAGGATGAGGATTATGAAATTTAATAGAAAAAAAGAAGCCCTGGCTGGTGTGGCTCAGTGGATTGAGCACCAGCCTGCGAATCACGGAGTCACCAGTTCAAGGGATAAAGAAAGCTGTTCTACTTTTGGGATGTGGGCAAATTCTTAGAAAAAAAGTAGCTTTTCTTAACCGCTCAAGAAGAAATATAGTCCTAATAGTCCTATAGCTATTTAAAAATATCTTTTACAAATAAAACATTTGTTCTAGGTGGTTTTAAGCATGAGTTCTACCACATTTTCAGAGACCAAGTCATTCAAATTTCACAATTCACCATTCTAAAAAGGTAAGATAAAAATTAAAATCTATTTTGATCATTAAAGCATATGCAAATTCCTTATACAAAATATTTACAGTCCAAATCTGAAAGTGTATAAAAGATAACACATTATGATCAAATTGAGTTTGTCCCGAGAATGTAAGAAGGTTAATTTTGTAAATTCTACCATTTTTAAGAACCATATTGATTAAAACAGTGAAACTGTACACTCACCTCAATAGAAAAAGCATTTAATTAAATTCAAAACTCATTAATAATAAAAACAATAAACTTTATAATATGAACCAATTTTCTCAGCCTAGCAATTTTTCCAAGCATTATTCTAAGCCGTGATTTCTAACCGGTATGCCACAGCACACTGGTGCGCTGCAAGAATTTTTAAAACATGCAAAACTTGACTATTTAGTCAGGGGAACTGACCTCTTTTCCTTTAAATTGCCAAATTAAAAAATGACAACAGTCAACACAATAGACATCTAATGTGAATGAATCAAAAGTATAGCTGCTTTTTGTCAGATTAGCAAAAAAAAGGTAATTTTTTGGTGTGTGGTAGAATTTTAGTGATTAGGTTACATGTATCATGAGATGGAAAAGGTTAAAAAACAGTGTTCTAAGTGGAAAATTGTAAGCATTTCTTCTAATATTCAGGACAAGGCAAAGATACCTACTTTCACTGATTTATTGCTGTTAACATTGTCTTACACTGTAGTTAGCATAATATTCTAGTCTTTGTAATAAAAATAAATCAAAGTGTAAGATTTTAAGATAGGAAATAAAGCTGTCATTCTCTGAAAATGATTTGGTTGCATACATAAAACACCCAGGACTGCCTGGCTGGTGTGGCTCAGTGGATTGAGCATCAGCCTATGAACCAACGGGTCACCAGTTCAATTCCCAGTCAGGGCACATGCCTGGGTTGCAGGCCAGGTCCCCAGTTGGAGGCCATTGAGGAGCAACCACACACTGATGTTTCTCTCTCTTTCTCTCTCCCTTCCCCTCTCTCTATAAATAAATAAATAAATAAATAAACAAACAAATAAATAAATAAAATCTTTAAAGAAATCCAGGACTATATACACAAATAACTAGGAATGAAAGAATTTTGCAAGATAGTTAACCATATGCAAGTCAATTGCATGTCTATGCACAAGTAACAAACAAAAAAAAACCCACTTTATAAATAGCAACGCAAACTATAAACTGCCTTAGGAACAATTCTTAACAAATATTTTGCAAGGATCTCTATACAGAAAAGTATATATATTACAAAAGCATGTTTAAAAAGGAGAGGGAGGGCAAATGGGATGAGATAGAATGAAAGATGGATTGCTCACGAATAAGAAAATTAAGTAATTACATATATGTTGAGTCTTCTGAGAATGATCTATGGATTCAATACAGTAAAAGTGCCAATAGGTTGTGTGTTTGTGCATGCACACATGTGTGACAGAGAAAGAGAGATTTTTAAAAAGCTAATTTCAATATAGATATGAAAGAACCAAAAACCTGCAATAGCTAAGACAAATTTACAATTTGTAAATTTGTGACTTAAGGGAGTGGTAAAGGGAGATACGAATCAGCAGAATTCTCTGACTGCTTGATCACCTCGATATTTATTATCCTGTTACCCAGAAACAAAAGTTAATAAATTGTCCTATTCAAAATTTACCTGCTTAGTTTGGATTTTTCTGTCTGATATTAAGGACAAACTTTAAATTTAAAGTATATTCTATTATTTAGAATATAAAGTATATTCTATATACTTTATATTCTATAAAGTATATTCTATTTATTTATTTTTATACTTTGTGTTTATAGTGTATTAATCATAACTGTTAATCCATAACTGTTATCATTGCTTTGTGTATAGCTTCCTTTATCTATTTATTTTTTCCTTTACATATATCATGAAAAGTGAACACTGGTGGAACCATCACCCAGTACAAGAATTAGAATCTTATTAACATATAGTATTCAAACTCTAAATGCAGTGAACCCAGTTTAAAGCACACTTTTTGTAGTAGATGTGTGTTATCACTGCTTGCTTCGTGTTCTTTGTTCTTTCTTCTGGGAATGAGAACTGGCAATACTTTTCCTTTGTAGACCCTCCATTCTTTGTGGCCCTGATCAGCCGTGGATAGCCAGCAGCCCCTACTGTTGGTGAAGTCTAAGCAATTAGATTTCTTTCCCAGGAACTGGAACTTGGGAAGAGTCATCTAAGGACAGAAAGCTGTCCTGATGACACGGACTCCAAAGACACTGGCCATTATTTCCTGTTAATGAGGGTCCCAGATGTGACTTGGCTCCTGCTTTCTGAAGGCCTGGATGCTTTATTCTTCTGTAGGTTCTGTGAGACACTCAATACCCTTTTAATAAGTCAGGTTCTTTCCCTTCAGTTTCCTTGAATCAATTTCAGTCGTTTGTGTGCTACCAAAAATTACAGCCACTACCTCTGTATTGAATTTAAAACTGTCTATATGACTAGTGACTCCTCTTCGTTAGATGTGTGGATTCTGAAATCTAAATTTGGGATCATCAAGCTTAGCTACTCTTCTATGACATAATACCCCACCAAGGAAATCCCTCCACTATTGAAAAGTCAACTTATTCAACCTGAATCAATGAACACATTTTCAATCGTTCTTGAAAAGTTATCAACAAATATGATGAAAGATGTGAGAAAAAGACACCCATGGGGTCTCTAAAATAAAATAAAATGTACTTACATAAGCCGTATTGCTGAATTTCTATTGCCTAGGAAAGGGTTTCGAGACATGTTCCATGAGGCCTCGGGCTTTTTGAGTCCTATATGTAACAATTTTTTCCTTCTTATGCGAAACAGATGGGATTAACGGACTGTTATATTGTCTGATAAAACGAAGCAGAGTCCCATCATTCCCACGGATAGAGTCATGTCCGCAGCAAGGGAGAAGATCATATCATATCTCCAACTTATGTTTTAAAAAAATGTTTTGTTTAGAAATCATTTACTTGCTTTATATGCATTTGCAAATCAATAGGGAAAACCCCTGCTCTTCAGAGGGATGAGGGGCATGACCAAATGTCATCAGTGCCAACAATGTTTGCAGCGAACAGAGTAACAAGTAAGGAGGATATTAGAACACCTCTTACCCCCACTATGCAAGTGGGGGGAGGGCTGGGAGGAAGAGGATGAAGGGGGGAAAAGTTAGACAACTGCAATCACATAAACAAAAAAACTTAAAAAAAATTAAAATAAAAAAATAAGGAAATAATAACTCTTGCCCATGATTTAGAAAGTCACTTGGTTGCCTTCCACAGGTTTGACTGTGGAAAGCAGTTGACTTTGTTTCTACCCTCACCCCCAGGTAAACTGTGCCATTTCTGGAGTCTCAAGCTGACTAGGTAATTGAGGAATCCTATGAACAGCAGAAAACTACCAAGAGCACAGTTGGTACATGTTCAGTAAATAGATATGTGATTTTTCTCTAGGTATCTCCAAATTAACACCTCTGGTTGTTAGCCACTACATCAGTTAAAAATCCTCTTAATTTTATCAATATCCTTCGATATCCCTACATGTAGATTGTAAGAATACTTTTAAATATTTGTCTTGTTGAGAGCTAGAAATGCCTATCACATTCTTGACCAGCCATAAATGAAGGCGTATTTAAAGAACAAATTGAATTACTTTGGCCTAATAAGTCAATGAGGCCATGTTGACTCCCTTTGGTTACCAATACCCTTTTAATATGGTTAAAAATCATTATTTTAAAAATATGTATTAAAATAAATAATAACCAATGTTTGGCAGGTTTTTTAGGACTTCATTTATTTGTTTCACACTTCCAGAATTTCTCTCATTTTGGATACATCCTTATGGACACGTCATGAACTGAAGTTCCCTGATGTCCACTGGAAATTTGTTCAGTGACCTTCTATGCAGTTTGTTTCAAAAAACTTGAACTTCTGTAGAGTGTCTACATGCTTGTGATCTGTTGTAAGTCTCAACTGCTTCTTATTTTTGTTTGGTGTACTTTTTCTGAAAAAAATTCTTTACTGAGAAAAAAATTAAAAGTTCCTTTTTTTCTCTTTGTGATACATCAGTATTTGAACATTGGCCCAGAGCATGAAGCTCTTCTATCAGAAAACAATTTAAAATGTCCTTTTATGTGTTAATGGCAAACCTATTGCTATATTACTCTTTGTAGCTGTGCCCTCTGTCATGATTATAATATCTGGTCATATTCCTCCTTCAGATTAGTTATGATTTGAGGATATGACATTTCAGCTCTTTACATGAGACCCTTACACAAGGTCTTTCTTTTTTAGCTTGTTTTTATCCTGGATTTATTTCTAGGAGAAACTTGCTCACTTTTTTTTCTTCCTTTCTGAAGACTCTGAGAGTAGTTAACACATAAGATGAGCTCATTTCTCTTCCTGAACCACATAGCTGTGAATTAAGTCACTGTGATGGACTGGAGCTTCTATGTATATGTGTGTATGTGTGTGTATGTGCGATATTAAGGGAACTTATTTGTTTTCAAACTATGTTGAAATGAAGTTCAAGCTGAAGTATCAAATAGTCCCCTGCAGAACTTGTTAAAAAGAAGTTGGGGGGAATTTGTTATATGACATTATACTTCTCACCTATATGGATGGCATAAAAAGGTCAGGCATTGGAAATTAGGGAAGGAAACTTGAAGGTTGCTTTGATGTGTGTTGTCCTGCATGTCTCACCTTGATCCTTTTTAGGAAGAGGGATAGGAGTCCATACTCCCTTAGAGCAATGCACTTCCTGGGGATGGACCACCTAGATAATTTGAGAGGTAATTCTTCTCATTCCCCAAACACACACACTTTGGGTGATACAGTGCATTTGAGTCTGAGTCACTTTTGAGAATTCCAAAGCTTGAGAGTTGCTTGGGCCTGCCTGTAGTGGCAGAATTTAGGACTTCATTTAGGTGAAAAATGAAGTTTCCAGAGTTTGTCCAAGGAAAGGCATCCCTGTGGCCATGTGGGAGGCAAAACCCATAATGGGAGGTGTTGGGTTCTGTCCAAGGGGCTGACTGGAGAGGAATTGTGACATCACATGAAGAAAGTTGTCAGTGGCCTCCTACTGCTCAGAGGTTATAGGAGGAACCACAACTAGCTGGAATACTGACACTATTGCCCCTGTCAAGGGAATGCAGGTGGAAAGTCATGGGAGTTCCTCAAGGAACTCAGGTTAGTGCTATGACAGAGACAACTCGAAACACTAGCCACACCCAAGAAAACACAAGATCGCCAGCTGTACTTCAACCAGTCAACCCAGAAAAGCAAAATAATCTCTGTTTTCATGATGAGGAGCAGCTTCTCAGGCATGGAGAAGGAGAAACTGACTATATGTACCTCACTTCCTTATATGTAGGTGTTTCTTTTCCGATGGACCCACACTGGTAAGATATCAACCTCAAATGCACTCAGAAGTTTTGACTGTCACATAGGAGTGAACAGCTGAATTATAGAATTGAGCCTATGATTTGCAATTTAGTGAATGATAGGACTTTTAACTGCTTTCAAATGACCCTATATCTATGGGTGGATTTTCATCCAGGTGCCTGGGAAGATAGAACTAGGGCACTGAGCAAGTTTGTATGGACAGTGGTCACACTATTAACTTACTGTGTGATAGCTCTTTCTGAGTCATGTTTGTCACCCAGGAAAACCATGAAGATAGGCTGCACCATGCGGATCCTGTTTTACAGCTGAATATCTGCTCTTTTACGCACATTTTACTGATATATTTATGATTGTCTCATGCTTTCTCCTAATTATCTTGAAAGTATTGCCTTCCTTCCTAGTTTTATTATTTCTCTGTATAGGTAGACTGAAGTAATACTGGAGTCCTTTACATTTTAATAAACCCCTCATTCAATAATAAGTTTTTCCTTCATCATCTACTTATACCACTATCCAATTCTTTCTTCCAATTAGCCACTTGTGATATACTACTTCAAATCACCAAATTTAATACACTATTGGTTTTATTTAGGGGTTAGACATGGTTGTGTGTGGCAGGAAGAGATGTGTTAACCATATGAACCTATATTCTTTTTAAAATATATATATTTTATTGATTATGCCATTACAGTTGTCCCATTCCCTCCTTCACTCCCCTCCACCCTGCACACCCCTCCCCCACCATTCCCCCTTTCGTTCATGTCCATGTGTCACAAGTTCTTTAGATTCTGTATTTCCCATAGTATTCCTGCCCTCCCCCTGTCTATTTTCTACCTACTGTCTATGCTACTTATTCTCTGTACCTTCTCCCCCCTTCTCCTCCTCCCACTCCCCTGTTGCTAACCCTCCATGTGATCTCCATTTCTATGTTTCCGCATATTCTGATCTAGATTTTTCACATCCAAACTTGCAATCTCATTGCTGACTGTGCCTTTTGTGATCACCTTATTCCTACTGCTAACAGTGAAAGGGCACCAGCACGTTACCCGCAGTTGGACCTTGGTTTAGCAACCTCACTACTTGAGTTCTGGCAAAGAAAAAAATTCAGAGTCAAGATTCAAGGTCCAAAACTGAAAGAAAACGGTTATTTAGAAAGTCACAGAGGTAGAAAGAAGTGAGCCAGCTGGGCTGTGTGGGGTCAGGAAACAAGTTACAGGGGCAAAAGAAGGACTTTGGAGCTTACAGGGAAGGAAAACCAAGGTAATGTACCTTGGACAAGGTGGAAAGGTGTGGCCATGCTTCAGAGAGAGTGTGCCTGAGAAGGGGGTGGGGAAAGGCTCAGGCGTGCTCAAGAGAGAGTGTGTGTGCTGAGTTCCCTGTCCTGAGGATTTTTATCTGCTCCCTAAAGGCAGCAATCTTAGGGGAGGTCTTGGGGGAGGATCTCAATGAATTATTCATCCACCTGTGTCCTTTCAGGGTCATAGTCTCTACTGATTGGTCAGTGCTAGGGAATGGGGTCATTAATTCTCACAGCTGGTCCCAAAGTCAGCCATGGTGTCATCCTGCACGGCCTTGCTGTTTTTTTTTCTGGGCCTGAAGCTAACCAAAACTCTGACTTTGTGGTCAACAGACCCGCAGCTTCAATCCTCAGATAATTTAATGCAGGTCAGAAACTCATTGTCCTGAGGGCTTAATGTCTAAGAGAGTGCTTGGGCAAGGGCTGGTATGGGAGTCATATGAGGCTATTCTACAACTCCCTTCTTCCTCCCTAAGGGGATCTACCACATGACAGCAACACACTAGGAGAGGAAAGGTCAGGGGAGGGTTTGAACCATGTGACCAGTGATATGACAGGTCAGGGGGTCTAAAATGCATGACTAGCAATATGCTAGGGGTGAAATCCTTGTTTTCCCACTTTTGCCCCTTGCTTGGTACCTGGGGCTTTCTGCACTGGTTACATTCCATACCCGGCCTATCATTCCTACTGTGTTCACGCCTGTCCAACTGCCTGCTATACTCCTAACTTACTATCTATCACCTGCCAAAAAAGATGCTGTGTGGCTTATTTATTTAAGAAGCATTCAGAGAATGTTTTGAAAGGCAAAGCAGAATGCATTATCAGAAATCATACTTTATGAAAAAATGGCTGTGCCAATCTAGTGGTTCTTAAGGGTGGCCAGGGTTTTTTGCAAACAAATTTATTTTTATTACAATACTAAAGTGTTCATTGCTTTTGCCCTTGCATCCCTTCATTAGTATATGGTAGTGATTTCCAAAGGCAAGATGACACATGGTGATGCTATCATACCAGTAGATAGTTAAATGTGTACTTCTGTTCTTCTGTTTTTAAATGCTCATTCAAATTTTTAGGTTGGTAAATTTTGATAAATGTTAGCCACACAAACAAAGTCTATTTAGGGCCCTTAGATATTTTGAAGGGCATAAAGGTGTCCTGAGATCAAAGAGTGTGAGAACTTTATTCTGAACTCTTTAAAAATATTTAATATAAAAGTAATTATAAAATAAAAAATGAAGTAAACCCGGTCTAACTGAATATACAATGGTCAGAGTCCTAAATGCATGTGTGTGTTTGTGTGACAGTTTGTGGCCTCAGAAATTCTGAGGAGGGCCCATGTTATTTTTATCCCATTCCCATAGTTTGCTATGAAACAAGGCATTTTGAAAATCTTAATTTTCTTGATAATCACTTTACCAAAATAGTTAGAGTCACACTTTTAATGATTTAGCATCCTGATATAAATATTTTTAAAGAATCATTTTTGTATGTTAAGCTAATTAGATATAGATTTATTTTAAATTGTTAGTCCAGAGGAAGCAAATGAAAAGTATAGTCACTGAATATATAATGTGATAAATTAGTCATGCATGATAAACTCAGTTTTTTCAGTTACTATGAGGATAAATATTGGCAAGCATTATCTCTCATTTTTCTGTTTCATGAAAACTAAAATGCATGTACAGAAGTGGAACTTTTCTCTATCAATCTGTTGCGAGGAATCAGGCAGGGAAAAACAAAAAGCAAGGAACACCTACAGGTAGATGAAGTCTATGTCTTTTTTAGGCAAATAAAATTTTCAAATGCAAATATTTAAAATGATATGAAACAACAACAAAAGGAAACATTCTTTCCAGATTGATAAATACAGGATAGGAAAGATGAAGGGTAACTAGCTCAATGTCTGGGAGTAATCTGTGGCAAGAAAAATTAAAGCCCCAAATGGCCTTCTGAAGTCTTGCATATGAATAATAGGAAGATATCTTACTTGGTGATTGGAGAAGCATTAGGCAATTGGAAACCGAGAGGTATAATTAGTAAAGTTACACAAAGATTTTTCTTAGTATCGATTGAGTCACACACATTATCATTGACCAAGGGACAACAAATGAATAATGCATTATTTAGACGACAAAGGAGTGTTAATGCTCAGGGTAGCAGCCTTTAAAAAGTTTAATGACTTAGGGAAATCATCCAAAATTACAATCCTTTGAAGAGAAAAATATTGCTAATAAAAATAAATGAGAAAGAAAATAGGTTTTATCAAGCATGAAAGATGGGACAAAAAGAAGAATCCCTGGGAGGTGAAAAATTAATTTCTGAAAAAGATGAGTTAATGAAAGCAGACCTCAACGACGCTGTGAGAAGGTTCTTATCTGTTGGTGTTAGCATAGGTAGCTAGACACTAATAAAGGAAGGACACAGAGGGAGTCAGTCGTTATTAAGCATAATCAAGTAGGGAGCACAAACTTGCTTCGCTAGGCAGTTACAGACTCACACACTCCCCAGGGCATCCTCTGCCCTTGCAACCTAATCCTCCAAAGTGAGCAGGAAATATTGCCAGGGGAGGAACAAAAACAGCAGGGAAATTCCTCTGCTGGGCATATGCCAGGCAGAAGGCAAGATGGTGAAGGAGGAGGTATTTCCACTTTGATACATGTGTGGTAGGAACTCTGATGGCGACCATAAAGGCCTGTCTGTTCAGCTTGGGCAAAGGATCAGATTGGATAAAGGATGCTGAACCCCAGGAGGTCTAGGAAATAGATTGGTTAGGAGGAGGATCCAGAGCTAGCCCATGAAAACTTAGGAAGTTAATTGGTTTAAAGGGCACCTAGNAAGATGGTGAAGGAGGAGGTATTTCCACTTTGATACATGTGTGGTAGGAACTCTGATGGCGACCATAAAGGCCTGTCTGTTCAGCTTGGGCAAAGGATCAGATTGGATAAAGGACGCTGAACCCCAGGAGGTCTAGGAAATAGATTGGTTAGGAGGAGGATCCAGAGCTAGCCCATGAAAACTTAGGAAGTTAATTGGTTTAAAGGGCACCTAGTCTTTCCCAAGCTAGAGATAATATTACCCAAACTTAACAAACATCTCTCACTAGGTGACACACGCTTGCCCTGTTTGCTCATGCATTGTCTCTCCATAGAAGCCATGTGGGCATAGCAGTCACTCGGCCAGTAGCCGCAGACTCCCAGTGTGGGTCTGTGCACAGCCAGCCAGAGCACAGCTGGGAACACAGACTAAGGTAGGTGGATGGTGACAAAGACTGGACTGGACTGAGCAAATGGCACAAAACTTGTGGACACTGTCCCTATTTCTGGGCCTGATGAAGGCACAGCTTGGCTTCTTCCATGGCGGGTGGATAGAGACAGGCACCTGGGAGCAGCCCCATATTTTCCTTCCAAATAAATGTTACCACCAGGCCTCATCCTGCTTTGTGGGTCCCCAAAATGCTTTCCTGGTGACCTTGCAAGAACCCCACTTTGGCTGGCAACATTGGGGCCTTTGGACATATTTATATTATTGTTAAAAATGAGTTTCCTTTTCATTTGATCTCAAGATCCACAATAGGAAGATTAAAATAATTTAAAATATGATAGATTAGCATCAGGACAAGAAACCCTTCTGTGGTCAGGAAGTCATTAACCTAAGAAGATACATCTTGACATTTATGAGATAATGATCAATGTAGACATAAGAATGAATCACTTACACAAAAGATACCCTACATCCATTTCTGTCATTGTTTATCTTTCCCAGTTGTTTCTGTTCATGTTGCGACTGGCTTGGAAATACCCTCGCCTCTGTCCTTCTTATCCCAGCCATCCTGCAGGGCTCAGCTGGAATCTTGCCTTTCTCCATGGAAATCTTCCTGACTCACTGATAATCCAGCATCTGCCTGTTTTAGCCCATTATTCAACCAAAATGTTTAGGCTAATATTAAGTGTGGCCACAGCCTAATTTCCCTTAAAGGGCTATATATCTAAAACACATCTCTTAGAATTCTGATACACACCAAGGACCGTGCCAGGCCCTCGTCAACAAATAAATTACTATGAGAAGTGTGAATGATTCACTCATTTATATAAAGAGTAATCCAGTAGAAATTGTCAACCAGAAGTTCTGGGGAGTATTATGGTCAGGTTCATTAAGATTTCAGGTTAGCTAAGTGATATGTGGCAATCCTTTATCTACCCCAATGGAGAAAACTTCTTTTTTTTAAAAAATGCTTTTATTTATTTTATTTATTTATCTTTAGAGGGCAAGGGAAGGAGAGAGGGAGAGAAATATCAATGTATGGTTGCTTCTCATGTGTCCCCTGCTGGGGACTGGCCTGCAACCCAGGCATGTGCCCTGACTGGGAATCGAACTGCGGTCGTTTGGTCCGCATGTCCGTGCTCAATCCACTGAGCTACACCAGCCAGGGCTGGAGAAAACTTCTTTTCTTTAAAGAAAACTTCTTTAAAGAAAACTTCTTTAAAGCACATTTGCTTCCTTTCCCGTCTAAGGAAATGCCTGAGCTATTTGCACTGATGGGATCTACTCGCACGCCTTCTCAGTGAATGAAGCCTTCCGTTTTGTTTGCGACTGGAAGTGATTTTGGCCTCTGAGTTCTCAGGGTACGTGATGACTATCACCTGACTATTGTCCCATTTGTTTTTTCTTGTAGTCTGTTTATCAGGCATTCTTTACCCTGTCAATAGAAAATTGTCCTGATGTGGAAAGTGCTTCTCCTTATTTAACTTTTATATTTCTCTCTGGGCCTCCCACAGCATCCTAAACATAGGAGAGATTGAACATTAGTTATATAAACTGAGGCTCAAAGAATGCAAGAAGTCATCATTCTGAACATCAAAATCAGAGATATTTTTAAAAGAGGTTATAGAATTTGAGGTTAAATTTGTAGTAAAGCAAGACAAATCAACATAAAGTTAACTTTTACATGAAAATGTGCTTCTTTTAAATTATTTTATGTACATCCTTAGAAAAATGAGCTAAATTAAATCCATTGAACTGAGTGTCTGTTTCCTGAGATTTTTATCATATTATTTCTAAACTTTCCCTCATGACAAAAACATGATTTTTAATTTCTAATATTTTGTCACTGTTAATTCTCAGTTTGAGCTCTCTTAAAATTATTCCCAGCTATACTTTGTATCTTTGAGGACAGCTTGTAATATTTTTTCAAATCTGAATACCTTAAAACCTTTATATGTAGTACATAGTGACTTTGATTGTTTTTAAAAGCACGAGCTTTAGCTGATAGATATGCTGTCTAGGTAAACTACTGTCTGGTTTTCTTTAATATTAAAAACATAAAAAGAAAATGTGAATTTGAAGTCACATATTATACCTTTCTTGGGATTTTTCATACTCCTCACTTTTCTTTCCAGGACACCAGAAGTATTTGGTGTGAGAACCTGAGACAGCACAAAAGGGTTGGGCAGGAACCACCAGGAGAATGAATGGCTACGGTACCGGTGAGCACGTGTCCCCAAAGGGAAAGAACTAGGAATTGGAAGATCAGGCCTCTTCTTGACAGTATGTGAAATGGCAATAGTAATACCATATGACAAATTAGCGATTGAAAAATAAGAGATACGAACTCTTTGAAAATGTTAAAGTACCATATGAAGACAGACATTTGACATTTAAAATTTATTTCCAAAATGTTTTCACAGATGCTAGCACATTAAAGTCATAAGATGAATCTCTGAGGGAGCTACAGTAAGCTTTGCACTCATTTTTTCCATTATTGATGTGGGGCACGTTAAATTACTCATCCAAGTTTATTTGGAAATAGCAATTCAAAGAATGAAAAAAGTATTTTAACTCATTTAGCTCTCTTCCCAATATTTACACAGTCTAGCTTTTCCATATTAATTCTAATTCTATTAGTAATAAATATAAATAGTTCAAATCACTTCAGCTACATAACCATATCCTGGCCCTACCTCATCACCAGAGTAAGAATAGGGAGCACTGAATGGCAGAGGTGATGTTGCACACAGGTCCTGGTGTACTGGCTCTTTGGAAAATAAAGCAGTCTGCTTTGCAGTGTGTGCCAATTTCCGTGGCATCCATACTCCCACCAGGGCTGAGTCCAGCTGCCGTTGTGATGCCACAGGGTGAACAGGGTATTGAGAAGAGATAAGATGCTCACAACTGATGTTCACACAGAAAATTAGGTCTGCTTTTGGAGGATATAAAAGGTTCTGCCCTTGGGGTGATACACAGGACACAGGCACGTATGGGTAAATACAAAAAAGAGGAGGTGTCTTTTTAGAAAGAGAGCAGCTCTGGGACCTCACTAGCATCATGGGTACTCTCAATGGAAGGAAAGCTCACCTAGATCCTGGCAGGGCCCCAGTCTTCCATTGCAGAGAGCCCCTTACACAGTAAGATGTGTGGGAGAGAGCCCTGCATGCAACGGGAAGCAGAGGTACCAATGCTGGGACACAATCCAAAGAGATAAAGAGCCCTCTTCCTAGAAGTACATTTTCTTCACCACCATGCTTGTCCTCAAGTTTATTGATGTATAATTAACACATAAAATTGTATGTGTCTTAAGTGTGCAATGTGATGATTTGATATATGTATGTGTGCATTTTGAAATGATCCCCCTGTTCAAGTTAATGCATTTATGAGCTCACATAGTTTTTTTAAGGGAGTGGGGTGAGGATGCTTAAAATTTACTCTCTCAGCACACTTCAAAATGCAACAGTATTATTATTGACTACAGCCACTGCACTGCACATTAGACCCACAGGACTCACTCATAACTAAAAGTTGGCAGACCTTGACCGATATTTGTTCCTCATTCTCCCACCTCCCACCAGCCCCTGGCAACCACTGTTTTATTCTATGAGTAGAATGTGTTTCTACAAGTTTGACTTTTTTGTTTTACCTTCCATATAAAAATGATACCAGCCCTGGCTGGTGTGGCTTAGTGGGTTGAGTGTTGGCCTGTGAACAAAGGGTTGCCAGTTCAATTCCCAGTCAGGGCACATGCCTGGGTTGCGGGCCAGATCCCCAGTAGGGGATGCACAACAGGCAAGCACACACTGATGTTTCTCTCCCTCTCTCTCTCCCTCCCTTCCCCTCTGGCTAAAGAAAAAAGATACTGAACAATATTTGTCTTTGTCTGGTTCACTTCACTAAGCATAATACCATCAAAGTCCATCTATGTTGTTACTAATGGCAGGATTTTCTTCTTTTTCTTTTTATCGCTGAATAATATTCGTAAATAATGCTGAACATGAGGATGCAGATACTCCTTTGAGATGCTAATATTGCATTCTTTGGATATAGTCCCAGAAGTGGAATTGCTGGATCATATCATGGTTCTATTTTTATTTTTTGAGAAAGTTCTATACTGTTTTTTATAGTGGCTGTCCCAATTTATGGTTCCACCAACAGTGCACAGGGTTTCCCTTTTCTCTGCATCCTTGCCAGTTTTTATCTCTTGTCTTCTTGATAAAAGCCAATACTCTAAGTGCCTCATGGAAGTACATTTAGAATGCTGTATGTATTAAATAATTACATATAGTCTCTCTAAATACACTATGGCCAGAATGTTTAGAAAGGGGAATTTCTGTGTTGTCTAGAAGGTGAACTTCTAGTTCTTTGAGGGGAGGCCCAAGCCACACCAATGATGGTGATTTCTTCATCTGCTCCATTAGAGAACCTGAAACTTTGTGAGGCAGGTTGGGTGGTGTAATGGCTATAAACGTGGTTCTCTATCTCGAGTTCAGTCTCTCCAGTCAGTACCACCACATGTAGCACCTTGCTCAGTGGGGTGGGGTCAGACTGACCTCTCAAGGTCACTGTGAGGATATGCTGCTTGTGAAACATTTACCATAATGTCCATCACAATTAAGAGCACAGTAGAGCATCCACACTATGTGCAAGAATTCTAATAAATTCTAACATTGAATTCATGAGACATTATGAATGTCTTTTCAAATGATGGTAGATGTTGAAAACCAATTTTTTTTTAATATCCCCAATTTCCTTCCAAAGTTCTGGTTGCTCACTTTGGATTATGGAAAGGAATCCATTGCCAAATTCATTAAAATAGAAACATCCCAACAGGCAAAGTAACAGAATTACATATGCTACCTAGCTGTTAATAATTTACCACAAATCTAAACTTATTCCTCAGATAGTTTTCCAAATTCATTATTGATGGGGTCCTTCCCCTTTGATGAACTACAGCTGTCATATTAATTTTTAATTAAATTATAAAAGTTTATAAGTAATGCTTAAAGCCAGGTGCATAAAAGGAGAAAGATCTCTAGGAAACACATTATAATACATTCTATTTCTAGGAACACGTTTACCCTTTACTCTAAATAGCATATATCAAAATGACTTAAAGGCGGATGGTTAGGACATGTCATGCAGCCAGCTTCTCTAAGTAAACTTAGAGCTTATTTATGGCTGTAAAATCCTACTTTTTTCTGCCTTTCAAGAAGTAGCCAGGAAATGAATATTTATGGTCCTGACGCTGCCCCATGCTTTTTGTTTTCCTCAGGGCTTTTCCCCCAAAGAGAAAATGAAAACAGACATTCTCTGCAATCTGCCAAGTGCTAAAACTGTTTTCACCCAAATGCAGTAAAGAAATTATCTTAGCACTAAAATGCATAATTTAGAGGGATCATCAAATGAAAATTTTACCAGCTTCAAGGAATTATTAACAGGGCTAACTCTCCTCCACTCACTCGCTTTTTACCTGAAAGAACTCACTCATGCTCACACAGAAACACCTTGTTATTAAAAAAAAACTGCAGAAGGAAATTTTGGTTATATGTTCTCAGGCGTTGAATATTATTTCTGTGTTTGCCTATTTTTCTTTTTCTTTTTTGTAGACTAAAAGCACAAAGCTGTGAAATACCCTTTAAAAAAGCTTTGTTTTAGCAGATTCTATGTCTTGGTAAGAAGAAAAATCACTTAAATATTGAATTAGAATCAATGAGAGTGGGCTTAAGTGTGGAGTATGTAATTTATTTACTGGCTTTATGATCTTGGATTGGTCATCAGCCTTCTCAGACCCTCAGCCCCTTTCCTGGAAAGTGATGATAATGATGTGATCTGCACCGAAGAGTTGGAAGAACCGAATGATAATGGGATGTGAAGTTCCTGTAAGGGATTGTTATATGATTTTATTATGTGTGTGAGACTGAATGTAAAACAAATCACAAAAGAACAGCAGTTTGACCACAGAGAAGTAAGGGTCAGAAGGGAATGATACGTGAGTTAAAGTGCACTGGAAATCCAAACATAATTGGATCCTTTGAAGAAAATACTCATTCCTGCAGGAGCATAGAAACTCAATGGACAGCACGGAGCAGTGGGTCCTATTCCCATATTTAGGAATAGGTATGATTCAGTCACTCAATCCTTTGATGCCAGGGCTTTAATAAAGTTAAGAAATGAAATATGATTTTCCATAGTGTTTACCTCTAGTTTTGCCAATTTTTTAACAGAAATCTGGCTGTACTGACTGTTTCATTAAAACAGTCATATAGGTCACTTGCAATTTTGGCTTTACATTGAACAAATATGTTGTCTGAATCTCATCTTTGTGTCTATATTCCCTAGGAGAAAAAAGATAGGATTGCAGGACAGAGACCCTGAGCAGAGTACTTGATGTGCGTATCAGTCACTTGGGGGAGCTAGCTAAAATGAAGGTTCTGAAGTACTCAGCCGGGTGGAATCTGAGGCTTGGCTCAGGCGGTGCTGATGTCGCAGAACTAACTGTATCAGGCAGAGTAGGGAGGCGCTCTAGAGGATGGGACCCTATCCTGCATGGTCCATCCACCCTAACGGGAGAGAACACTGCGGAGGTGGTAGGTGGTGGATTGGGCAGTGCGTCCCCGAGAACACAGGCAGGATGTGCTCCCTGAAGTTCCCTGAGCAAGGAGGATTAATTTGCTCATTGAAATGTAATCGTCACAGGCTGACTTTTTCAGTAGAGTGGTCTAAGTATTTTGAGTATTATCCAAGTGCCTAACATAGACTTTGAGTTAGATTCCTCTCAAGTAATCTCCTTATGGAAGCTAAGCCAGGTATTGTTATGTTTACTATCAAACTCTGACATATGGCAAGGAGCATCTGGAGCCTGAGAGGGGACAAACTACCTGTTGGCTGCTTGCATCTCCAACTGGCCTAAAGATGAAGGGATGGAGAAATATGATGCCAGCAATGGGCTCCCCACCCCAGCCCCTTTAATATGCCATGAAAGCAGCTGAATCGGTTTTTTATAAAGCTATCTAGCTAAGTTACAGAAAGGATTACTTTTCATTTAGCTATAGGCTCCAGAGAGAATTCATCAGGCCTAGTATTTTAAAATATGGAACACAGGCAGATGGAAAATGCGTGGATGGAACGCTCACAGCAGAATTAGTTTGAGAACATAAAAGAAAGTGAATGAGGAGATGTTCAGGCCCTTTTCAGGACTGTGAAACGTTCTGCACAAAACAGCTGAGAGCCTTTATATTTTGGTTACTTTGGTAACAATTGTTGCTTAGTCTTTTCTTTGTGCCTTTGGAGGTCACACTCATAGATACCCCCATAAGCATGAGTGAACAGTTAAATCGATAAAGAGGCTGAAACAGGACTACATTTTCCATAGGTCTGTCTGGACAGCCATGTTGGCACAAGCTATACTTTTTAGCAATTAAGACATCTATGTAATTGAGCAGTAATGCCCATGAAAAGAATACGTGAATGGATGCTGAAGATCAGTTGAATTTTAAACTAAGGAACATGATTTACTAAATGGCTTGCTTTGGTATTTCATTACTCAGCTATTAAAAAAAAAACAGCACACCTACATTAATCTTGTTGAATGTTTTGTTTCCATCCTGCCATTCTACATTTTCCCCTTTTTGCCTATTTATGGTAATTTTCTACAATATTTTCACTTTCATATCTGATGTTTTTAATAACTCAGTTATTAGGTTGCATAATGCACTCAAGAAAGTATCTTAAGTGCGACAGGAGCTAAGGAGTCAGGGAATTGTAACACACACACAGGTAACTACAGTACTGATGGATAAGTGCCACCAGTTTAACTACTTGATCTTTGAACAAAAATGAATTAATGTCAACCTAGAATGAGAACCTATTTGTTTTCTAATAAAATATAATGCTCTCCACTAACTGGTACGTGAAAAAATCATCCAATATCCTTGGTGCGGCAAGTATTTCGCTAATGGCTTCATTCTGTTCAATTACGTGTCAGTGGCTCAGCAGCTAACCAGATTGTTAACAAACAGAATTAAAGTGCAACACTTTTCCTTTCTATTTCTGACTATAATATCTTCGGCTGGAAGTTATATACTATGCAGTTATGACAAACTGACAAAAAAAAAAAGACCTGCGTCTTTTCTAGTAGAGCTGTGAGATTACTCTTTTTATGGATTTCCAGCAAAAATAAATACAAATCTTTTAAAGCGTCAGAGTAAAAACTGCTTCTAGTCAAAAGACTTAAAAGAATGATCGTACACACTTTGGCATGTCGATTTGACAGGTAAAAAAAGTCAAACCGAATGCAAACATTTCCAATCGCCACAGTATTTTCATATTGTCTTACAATGGCATGATTCATTGTTTCTTATTATTAGGAAAAGCACACGCATATAAAAATGAAAAGGAACCTGCCAGCTCTGGAGATTGATGGCTCCACCTGGCACCATGCATGAGTCCATTTGAGGACGGGGCAGACGCCACAACCTCTCACTCAGCTGCGTTTCTCTGGCTCTGAGCTTGTTCAGCTGGATTAGATCTCTGTCTTTGGCTGGCATATCTGATGGAAGCTGAGCTAATGAAAGGACTAAGCACGTAAAACTATTTATTTCCCTCCTCCACACTTTGGGAAATCAACTCTGTTTCTCTTTGAACCTCATTTTCCTTGTCTGTAGCATGGGTGAGAAATGCCTTTCATATAGGTAGGTGTGTTATGGGAACGAAAGTCAATATAATGAATTTAGGCCCACTGTCTAGGAGGAGGTCAGATTTCTTTTTCCTATTTTTTTCTGTTAGATAACAGGGAACACATTAAGGCAGGACACTGAGCTGAAATTTCCACTTGCCAAACTTCATGGAATTGACCAGGTTCAGATTATTTTATTTTTTATCATCATCCAAGGTCATGCTTATCAATTTTAGAGAGAAATGCTAAATCACTCATTCTTGTAAAATGAACTTAAGTGATCTAAAATGAGACCTTAATTTGTTTATCACCTTAAATAATGAAACAGAATAAATCTGTCAGTTGATATTCTGTATACTGTCTGTTCATATTTTATCTGTCTGGCTAGGTTATTATTTATCTGGTGACAGATTCCATATTTCTGTCCAGCAAATGTTGATTGTCATGTTACTATGTCTCTCTCATTGTCCTTTATCTCCTCGCCTTTTTCTATTGTTGTTCAAGTACCGTTGTCTCCATTTCCCCCACCACCACTCCCCCCACCCCAGCCATCCCCACTTCCCACCCTTGATCCTGCCCCACCTTGGTTTTGTCCATGTGTCCTTTCTACATGTTCCTGAAAACCCTTCCCCCCTTTCCCCTCATTATCCCCTCCCACCTCCCCTCTGGTTACTGTCAATTTGCTCTTAATTTCAATGTCTCTGGTTACCTCCCCCTTTTCACGCCAAATTTATTTTGTTTATTCTGAGACTTTTCATTTTGTGAAGTTGAATGATTTGTCCCATCATTTGCCTCTAGGACATAAACAGACGGGAAGGTTCTACACAGGAAATGTAATATATTGAAACATGAAAAGATACATATCCTATGCCTCAGAGTTACTCTCAGGTAAACAGGAGGTATTAAATCTGAAGGACACAGGGGGACTCCAAAGGCAGAAGACAAATGAAAAGACCTGGACCTGTCATCAAAATCTTAACTATTCAGGTCCTTGTCCTAAAGCCTAATAGTTATGCGTTCTTGCAATAATGACATGATATTCTGAATTTTACTCTTCTCAGCTCTGGTACAAGAAGAATAATATAGCTACAAAAATTGTTCTAAGGAATAAAATGACATTCCTGAGAATGATTATATGCCATAATGTATTATGCCAACAAAGCTATTAATCTGACTATATTAAATTATAATCTGTTATACAGGACATTGTTCAGAACTTATCATGTAGGTACACTTTCATACGTACATTATGTGTACTAAACGTCATTTACCTTCAGATATTGGTTTTGTAGGTTCTTCACAGTGTTCTTTTTCATTCCTCTTGAATAAAGTGATATAAAACATATGTCACAGGTATTGTTTTACCCATCTGTTAAATCAGTAAAACCTGATTCCGAAAAAAATTTTGGAAGAAAGTGAAATAACAAGGGCAAGAATATCGTAAAGAGCCCAGGAACTGCAGGAGTCCTGCTCACCCTCACAGCAGAAAAAGAGAACAACCCCGAGGAAGGTTTCCCTTATCAGGCATTAATAATCGATTAATTCTCCTTGATTGCCCACCATCACCCTTCATGAACTATACTGGCAGAAGGCAGGCCTCCATTCAGAAGAGAGATGATGCTGGGATGGGAGCGAGGCTAAAGTTCCCGTCCATAAGATGGAAACTTCGTCTGTGTCTACAGGCCCGGAGCCCTTTTTTGGTTCTGCTTGTGGCTCTGCTGTGAAAGACCCGGGCCATGACAGCTGAGAATTCTGCAGTGAAATGCATTTATGATTGGAAATCCTGTCTCAATCAATTTTGTAAACCTTTGTATTCTACAGGGAATTAATGCATTTCACTCCATGCTAGACATAAAATATCTGTTTTGACAATCTTTGATTGTACTTAAATAGCACAGATTTAAAATAATCAAAGTTTGAGGTCTCGGAAGTGCTTTTCTGTCACTAAGGATGAGAAGAAAAGGGGAAGGCTTTTAAAAAAGAGAATCATGGAATCACAGAACAAGATCTCATAGAGATCATCTTAACTCAAGGACTCAAATGACAAATGACAAAAGGGAAACAAAGGAGATAAAAGAAGCTGAAGTGACTCGCCTAAACTTACATAGTTGGTCAGCATCTGTGATTTAGATTTTCAAAATCCCAACACATTTTTCTCTCCATTACAACTTTTAAAGCTTTGAAATTACCTCCCTCCCTCTCTCCCTTCCTTCCTTCCTTCCTTCTTCTATAGTTACATACTTTTATTATTATTTTGTCTTATGAGCTTTAGTAAAGTACAGGTTTGCAGTTAGATTGAACTTGTGTTCAAATTCTAGCTCTATATCACTTACTACATGTGGAATCTTAGGTAAGATATAAAGCTTCTCTGTGATACAGTTTTTTCATCTATGAATACAGATGATAATGCTATTCATCTCATAGGAATACTTAAGATTGAAAGACGACAAAATTAAAACATGAGTAAAGTCTCGTTCCTGAGCCTGGCTCAAAAATACAATATTTGCTATTATGACTGGTATTAAGATGATTTAATTAACATAGAATTTAAGAATTAAACTAATAAAATTAAAGTATGCTACTTTATTCTTTAATTCTACATATTATAATGATTTAAAAGTAACGCATAGTTGTAATAGGAAAATAGAATTAGTAGAAATTACCAGAATACAGCTCTAATGATCCTTGTAAGCAGTAAAAATGGGGAGAAAAAGCAATCATAGCTGGCTATGTTTGAGGGCAATCCTGGGAAAAAGAATTATTGGGAGAACATACAGAAGCCATATGTATTTTTTCGAGAGACCCAGTATACAGTCCTCAGATAGATGTGTACCCTGTCTCTACCACTTAAGAACTGTGTCATCTCGGGCAAATTTTTTAACCTTCTGTGTTGGTGTTCTTTTTCCCACCAATGGTATGAAGGTATAATTGACCAAAAATTATATACTTAAGGCTTGCAATTTGATACATCTACCCAGCGAAAAACAATTATAATCAAATTAATTACCCATCGCCTCATGTTTTTATTATATTTTACTGTTTTGTTTTTGGTGGTAGAAACACTTCGTATCTACTCCCTTAGCAAAAATTCAAGTATGTAATGCCATATTATTAACTGTATTGATGTTATTATCTATACCGCATAGGATAGCTATCAGAATTAAATAAGACAACGTATATAAACTATACAGGAGATACTAAAGATGATGACGATAATAGGTTAAGTAATAGAGGTGGAAGAATTAATAGTTGTAACTAGATCTGCATCTAGTGACAGGGAAAAGAGCACGTGCTCACAGATGTGCTTTTTGCGCTGTTTGTTCTTGCACAAGCACAGGCACTACCTAGAAAAGTACATGATGCTTTAGAAGCAACAGGTCTGCCTTGTCAACATTTTGGACCAGTGATGGGCAAATGTCAGCTGTGGACCACATCCTGTTCCTGTGGCCCACAACTTTAGAATCAGTTTTATATTTTTCAGTTGGTTGAAAAACCATCAAGAGATAAATAATATTTTATGACACATGAATATTGTATAAAATTGACATTTTAGCCATGCTCATCAATTTCATGGTGTTCGTGGCTGCAATCGGGTTATAGTAGCAGAGGGAGTTGTAGCAGATCATGTTTGGTCCACAAGGCCTACAGTACTTACTCTCTGGCGTTTCACTGAAAACACTTGCAGACCCCTGTTATTAGATGATTAAATTATCTTTGAGAGAGTGTATTCTAGTCCCAGCCCAGAAACCCTCTCAGAAATTGACTCAGGTAACTTGCAAGCAAGAGAAGCGGTAGCACAGTTGAACACATCAGGAGAGAGGAAAACCTTTCCAACACCCACAAACAAACTTAAGCAGATCAAGAAAAAGTGGAAGTTAGTTATGCCAGTGGCTGCTCCAAATGTATGGTAAAGAAGATGGTGGAGTAAAAGCACTAAGGTTCTTTACAAAGAAAAGGCTAACAGTCTACGGCCATACCACCCTGAACGCGCCCGATCTCGTCTGATCTCGGAAGCTAAGCAGGGTCGGGCCTGGTTAGTACTTGGATGGGAAAAGGCTAACAAATGAGCAAGAGAAGAAATTCTGTATCTCAAAGGAAATGTCCCTCTATCTTCACTACATCCTGTAGGTCAGGCTGTCCTAAATCCTCTGCCCCGGAGGCAGGACTACCTGGAAAGACAAGAAGCAGCTAACAGCCAGTGTCAGATTTCCCTGTAGTCCTGGGCTCCAGGTGAAAAAGGCCATCTTTGGAAACTGTGCCTGAGGTTCTAGAATTAGGAGATTAAAAATATGTATGCTAGGGCTTGGTTGCTCTAAATGAAAAAATGTAAGTGCATTAGAGACAAAACATACCATAAGACCACACACGACCACACATCACTCTATTTCCACATACCCCCTTTGATAACAATTTTTCAAATGCTCTTTGAATTTCCCCTCTGGACACATTCGTTCCAGCTTTCCTCACTCAGAAATGTTATCCTTTGCCGTAGAAAGCTTTTCCAGCCTTCAAATCCTGCCAAGTTTCTCCTTTCCAAGAACATCCTCCCTTACTGCTGGTGAGAATCACTGCCTCCCCTTGCTGTCTGTCCACAACTTGTTAGATATACTTCTGTTTCACTCTTCATTCCATTCGTCCTATTCCAGCAGCTCACGTGCAGTGCTGTCTCCATTTCTGGACCATAAACTCCTTAAGGACAGGACTGTGACCACCTGTTTGCTGCCCCGCTTCATCCAGCCCAGTATGTCAAACTTTCAATTCAGATCAGTGACTGAATTGCTACAGTCACTTTTTATTCCTTCTCCTTTAACCTTTCTTCGAGGTGGAGATTAAAAGCAACGGGGGTCAGAGGGAGTACCGAATGCTATTACAAATCAGGTAGGGTTGAACTGACTCAGAGGTCGACATTGTCACTAGTCTCCACGTATAAAAATATCACACCATTAGCCCTAAATAATGAATATATAAAGAGTAACTCACGCTGAACTAGTCAGGAAACATGAATGTAGAAAATGTTTCTCTTCTGAATAATTGGTCATTCTCTTAGAGCTGTAAACTTGGAAACTTTTTTTGTGTTAGTTACTTGTGAGAAAAATCAAGTTTCTCGGGGATAGAACACACAATTAGCTGGAATAGGTGGTAAGCCCCAAGAAAATAACAAAGTTGATCCCGTGAGCCTACCCAAAGCTGGTACAGATTGTGTTTACTATTTCAGGTCTTTAAATCTACTCTGAAGTGGAACAAGGCTGGCTATAAAAGCAAAAACATTGTGCTTGGCATCATCTGTAGTACCTTTCCCATCTTTTCTCTTTAAACTCAGAAACCTTCGAGAGGCCTCAAATTGCCTTATATTTTTTAACTTTGAAATGAAGGGTCACATTTGAGAGCCTATTTTTGATGCAAGCAGATCTTCATGACTAAATCTTAAGCAGTGGCTCAAATAGAAATCACTCAAGAGAAATCAGAGAGCAACCAACGTTGTAAGAAGGAAATGTGTGTGGATGTGTGAAATGAAATAGGCAGCCACCTCATCCTGTCTGTTTCAGTTTGAGGGCTGCCCATTGATTTTATGAGTCATGCGGAGAACAGCGGCTGTTAGGAAAATATGTGAATGACCCATAGTTTTAAGGGCCTGCTTTGTGTTTTACAAAGCAGAACCAAGCAGGAAATGGCTTGCTCAGTTTGCCTGAGACCAAAGTACAGTAGGATGCACTAACTATATTGGAGATGGCAATACAGTTAGCTGGGAGATGGCAATTTCAGTTCGCCAAGAGAGTGGTGCCCATTTGAGTCTATGAAAGCGTATGGTCAGAGACACTTGCATTATCGTATCCTCAGAGCAACAAATATTATTGTGACCATTTTGCGTTGCTTCATGAATTTTTTCCCTGGAGGTATAGGAGTGAGAAGTCATCTTTTTCCTCTCTGTGTGAGGGAAGTATATAATTTAAAGTCACACTGAAAAAAAAGTCTTCTAGTTGGAAAGAAATTGAAGTTGGCTTCGTCCTTTTAAGTCTCTCCACATTTTATAAATGTCCTTGTATTCTTTTGTTAATTACTTGATTATACAGTCTTTTCAAAACTCAAATACTTTACATGGCTAAATAGTAAAAGTTTAATTTAAAAGCATCAGACCATGACATAATTTTAACTTAAAATGAACCTCCTGGGCTAAGCAAATTATACTTCTTTTCTGGGTCACAAACTATCATACACTTTCATTTTTAAGAACATTACTTCAGGCAACATCTAAAATCACTTCATTTTTTGCTCTTTCTCATAGTTAAGTATGTAACTTCAGATTTGAAACTTTGCTCTGAAGGAATCCAGTTGGAGGACGCTCTATCCACTTTCTGGGCGTATGGGCCTCCAGGGTTCAGAGATGAAATGAAGCCCTAAATATTGAGAAACTAGAACTGGAGAAGCGTTCCTTCGGGGCACAGTGACTCTGTTCACATTTGCCCCTGTCTACTACCGAGCCCAGTGCCTTGTACCCATAATGAAAACTCAGTAAATATTTATTGAATTCAAAAAAAATGGTAACTGCAGCATATACCTTTTACCAGCTGTGTGTCCTTGGGCCACACATTTAACCTCTTTGGACTTCAGTTTTGACTTGTATTTTTAATCTATAAGATGATGACCTTTGAATCACATCATCTATTATGTTCCTCCGAATTCCAAACTTCTGTAATTCCGTAATCCCTTCACTTGGCCTAACCAAAAGGAATGGCTGCTGAAGCGGCAAAAGCAAACAAAAGCCTCACCTGGAAAATTTCTTCTTTCACTCCTACTACACCTGGTTTCCTCAGGCATCGATGCAGGGGTGGGCAAAAGTAGGTTTACAGCTGGGAGCACGCAAAACACTGAGTAGAACACAGGAACGTGTAAATAACACAGACCAGTGATTTGCGCACTTGCCAGGTTGTACCCAAGTGCGCTCTGCCATCGTGTCATTCTTCTGACTTAATACAGCTCTTACAATAATCATAATCTGCCTGTCTTTTCCCATACAAACAACTGTGAACCTACTTTTTCCCACCCCTGTACACACCCTCTGGACCTTGGCGGGCCGCCACTCTAGTGAGCCCTCTGCTCAGTTACTTAAAGGAAACTTAGTTACCAGGACATCTTGAGGTGAATTATCTTTGGTAATTCTTGAGGTGAATATTTTAGTTAGCTAGGAAAAGCACTATGTATCTTGGTAGATAAGAATATTATTGTATAGGTTAGCCTTCAATAACAGGCTAAAAGTGAATGGATCTTTTCAACATATGTTTTTATGATTGCTAAGGTACCCTGAACTGAATCCAACATGAGATCCATGAAATCAGCAGCTTCTGGGGTCGAAAAGGAGCTCCAGTCGATAACGTTGACATTCATAATATTTTTTTCTCTTCCTCCTTGTCAGCTACAGGTATAAATCTTATCACTTATACCCTCACAGGAATATTTTGACAATAATCTGAATAATATAAGTGAAACATAATAAGAAAACTATTATTTTTAAAAAGTTGTTACTCTCTGTCTTGCTAGACATGGCAGAGAGATTACCTGCAATTCTATGACAACCTTGGATGATATGATCATTTTTCTCCTCAAAACTGAGTTTTTGAGAACTTTCTTCATACATAGTCCTGTGATCAGTAAGTTCTAGGGTCATGGTTTGAACCAGGTCTATCTGTAAGACTCCAAATTCCATGTATATTACAACTTTTAAAAATGAAAATATTTCATTCTTCAATTACTTTCAGGAATTGGGGTATTTGCAGGATGGGTGATAGTAGCTTGCTGTGCCCCAGAGAACTCCTTGCAGGAGTACAGCGTGATCTTGCTCGGTCCGCTGATTGAGGTTCAGAATTGTCCATATCCTCCTCAGAGGCTGAAGCAAGCAGCCAGCATTGTAAATGTTTTTTGAAAGTTTTATCCTTCTTCAATAGTTCACTAGAGTGAAAGGAAGGTTAAGTTCATTGCCTTCAGCCAGCCACACTTAGGAAACAACAGATGCTAAATGAAGTAAAGGAAAGAAATAAGTGGCTGCAACTTTTAGCCTTGAACTCATGAAAACTGCCACACAGTTTATACAAAGCTGGGTGCTATTCCAGATAAAGATATCTGGTATCTATATCTTTACCAAATATTTACCAGATAAAGTTAATATCTGGTTAATACCAGATTAAAGTTAATACCAGATAATCCAATAATCCAAATGATAGATTTTTGCAGTTAAAATCTTGAAATGTCTGAAACTTCACCGTCAGTGTTATGGAATTGAGTAACACAATAAAACTGGTTTCCTCTCCCCCCAGATACTTCAGTGTTTAATGTCATCACTTTCTGGTTTAAGAGTTCTCAAGTCCAGTACTCTAGTCCTGTGCTGGCTGAACTTCCATCTTCTCTTCTGCCTTGAACTTCACTGACGTGGCACTGTGCCGTTCAGAACCTCTCATGTTGGAAACACAGCTGTTCTACTTCCTGAGTCTTATGCTTATTTCTCTTTGACTCATGTAATGAACCCCTTGAAATGGGGCCATATGCAAGAAAGGATATAGCCTTTGAGTGGGAGCTTTGTCTGTTACTTTGGTGGGGAGTTAACACTAATATCAAAAGAGAGAAAAGAGGCTTTTATGGCTGAGAGAGGCCAATAGATTATGAAGCTAAGCACTGCTGCTGATTAAAAATAAAATAATTCAAGCCAGAGAGAAATACTCTTTTTGTTTTGTTCCAGGGCTCTGCCAGAGAGTGAGTGGACCCCAGATCTCCTTATAATACTTAGGAAAGGACTGTGATTTTGCTCTTAGCTTTTTTTTTGTTTTTTTTTAGATGGATGTACATAGTTTATTTAGCCAGCCAGGCCTTCATTGACAAACATTTGTTTCCAATTTTTGCTAATCAAACAATTCTCCGGTGAGTAACTTTGCATATTATGTGGCATGTATGCAATTCAATCTCTAGAATAAGAAAATTCCAGAAGTGGAATTGTTGCAAGAGTATATGCATTTGGTTATTTTTAAGCTATTGCCAAAGTGCTCTGTCACTTTACATTCCCACTGAGAGCTGTATCCCCAGTAGTTTTGTCCACAGAATGTGTATCAAATTTCGATGCCTTTTAAATTAAACTTCTTCATGGCTTAAATCCACCTTGGTCACTTGATATTTCTCTCATCAGGACTCTCAGTCAGGACACTTGCAGATTATGTGACTTCTCTCTATAGTGTTCTCAAAAACTCTTTGAGACTTCACTGTTATGAGTCTTTCTCATTAGAGGGTTAGCTTAACATGTAAGATTTATAGAACCTTTGCTATTTTAAATTTAGCTCTTGGATTCTTGTGAACTGTCATTTCCAATTCATTATTTTAAATAGAAGTTACTCAGCTCATTTCATTCTAATTCCTCGTACAGGATTTTAGTATTACAGACCTGGGAGATATTGTGGGTTTAGTTCCAGACCACTCTAATAAAACAAGTATTGCAATAAAGAGATATCTTTATTGCTGGTGGAGGGTCTTGCCCTTGACTCGTAAGAAACACAGTATCTGTGAAGCACAACAAAGAGAAGTGCAATTAAAAAAGCTATGCCTGATAAGTGAAACTTATTACTGGTAATAATATTCAGGATCGATACATTTTTTTCTCCTAATATTTCCCCTCCCCCCTGCCTGGTTTCTAGATAGCGACTTGAACTAAAAAAACTCATCTTAATTCTCCAAAATCCCATTTTATTGACCAAAGACACAACAGGGTCAAATAATCTATAGTTATTGTACTTTTTGCACTATAAGATGAGCTTTTTTACCACATTTTTTGCTTCAAATTTTTTTCCTGCTTTCCTCCTCTAAAACCTAGGTGCATCTCATGGTGTGGTCCCCAGGCATGCCTATGTTTTAGAGGAGGAACATAGGGGGAACATTTTGAGGCAAAATATGTGGTTAAAGAAGTGCATCTCATAGTCTGAAAAATAGAGTAAATCTTGGGCAAGAAGGATGGCTGCCATTAATGAATCCCATCCTTCGAGGCATTTTCCGTTTCAAATGAAGCAATTGCGATTTCACGGGGGAAACGCTGGCGAGAGATGCCTGCTGCATAGGTCAGCACCGGCAAAGAAGGGGGTTTCCCGGGAAGTAAGAGAAAATGCTTCCCGAGGAAGCCAGAAATCCGCGCAGGGATAAGCAGGTCTGAGAAGAAGGGTCCACAGTGACTACTGAGCAAATTAGGTTCTCAAAATGAGAATTTGCAGATTCATGTTCATGGCTAATTTAGAGGCTGCCCTTCAAAGATTCCTGCCCAGTGGTCATTCAACCAAATGTTAATTAAGGTCCTGCTGTGAAGGGACTTTGCAGATGGGATTAGTGTTCCTAAATCAGTTGACCCAGAAATAGGGAGATTATACTAGAAGTTCTGGTTGGGCCCTGTGAAATCATGAGTTTCTTAAAAGCAGAAGAGACAGTCAGAGGAATGGTGTGGAAGGGGGAGCAGGAGAGATTCAAAGTATGAGAAGGACTCACCCAGGCGCTGGCGTTGACACTGGAGGAGGGCAGCCCTGACCCAGGAATATGGGTGTCCCTTAAACACTGAGAACGACCCCCACTGATAGCCAACGAGGACCAGAGGCCTCCGTCCTACAACCATGTGAAACTGAACCCTGCCAACAACCTGAGTGAACTTGGAAGGAGCTTCATCTCCCGATGGCCCAGAAAGGAATGTGGGCCTGCCCTCACCTTGTGAAACCCAGAGCGGACAGCCAGCGGTGCCAGGACTTCAGGCCTACAGACTGCGAGGTAACGAATGGATATTGTGTTAAGCCGCTAAATTCGTAAATTGTTACAGGAGCAGTAGAAAATGAATACAGCGGCTGACAGGCGCTTTGTATCACAGTGTTTCTCTGGGTTCTGACGGTTTACTAAACCGAGTGGAAGATTTGCTGCAGGGAGCCCCTAACGTGGGCAATGGAGCCAGAAAGGTTACAGCGCTCAGTTAACTTCAGGCAGCAACACAAACCTGGAGGGCAAAATAAAACAAATGTACAAGAACTTACCCTGCCAGTGAATCCTCTTAATTTTTAACTTTCTTCTATAAATCTTTTTCTAGTTCTTACTGGTAGCTGTAACTCTAATAAAAAACATACAGGGTCCAGCACAAATAATGCCCCCTTTTTTAAATAACAAATCTTTTATTACAAAATCACAAACATGTGACTCTGTAACATAACAACATTGCACCCAAGCACACCTATGACATTTTAGGTGAGATGTTCAAATTAAAACTATAGATTATTACACCTATGTTATTACCCTTCCAACCACACTCACACACTTCTGCCAGACCCCGTATTCTCTTAGGAGTCTCTCTCCCGACCCACGTGAAATGATGGAGGAAGCAAGGTGTCAGCATAATGGAGGTTAGAAAGGCATTGTTAAAGGATCTGGGGAATGTGGCTTAAACTCCACACTCACACCATTTAGACTCATCATCCCCCAGACCTAACTGAGGATAGCTTTGGAAATGAAGATGGATGTTTAGGCTGAAGGGTCAACCAGTTGCCTGCTTTACTATATTCAAGATGATTTCCCCCTACCCTCTGGAGTACAGTGAGTACAGTTACCTATCCCTGAAAGGTAACTGTTGCTTACACAATTTTGGGGAGACTCCACAAGAGCTGCAAATACTAAATACCTGGATCCATCTCTAAAGTGCATACACTGTGAAATAAACTGTGACTCCATTTCAATGGCCAAAAGATCATTCATGTGAATGCAAAAGACTCTTCTTCTATCACCTAGAGGCTTGTGAAAACAGTTTTGTTGGGTCAGATCAGAGTTTCTGGTTAATAGGTAAGGTGAGAGTGGAGAATGCATTTCTAGAAAGTCCCCACATGATGCTAATGGTGAAAGTTCAAGAAACACACTTTGACTCAGCACTGACCCGGCTCATCACTAGGAAATACACAGAATGACAACAAAAGTCATGGAGTATATGATGTGAACTGGCACTTTGAAAATCTGGACTAAGATGATGAATCAGAGAACAAGTCCTCTATTAAAAAAGAATTAACTGGTCCTATCAGCTGGAAGCACCTTCTTTCAGTAATTCGCTAAAATGATTAACAGAAAAAGAAGGCACCTGCTATAGATTTTCTCAGACTTTCAGAAAACATGGAGTTGTTCCTATGGCCACAAACACGAAAATCTACAAGAAAGGTGATATTGTGGGCATCAAGGGAATGGTAACTGTTCAAAAAGGAATGCCCACAGTGTTCCCATGGGAAAATGGGAAGAGTGTACAGGGGACCCCGCGTGCTGTTGGTGTTGTAAACAAACAAGGCAAGGACAAATTTATTATTCTCAAATTTGCCAAGAGAATAATATATGTATTGAGCATATTAAGCACCTTACGAGCCAGGATACCTTTCTGAAATGTGTGAAGGAAAATTATCAGAAAAAAAGAAGGAATCCAAAAAGAAAGACACCGGAGTGAAACTGAAGTGCCAACCTGCTCCTCCCAGAGAAGCCCAGTTTATGAGAACCAGTGGAAAGGAGCCAGGGCTGCTGAAGCCCACTTCCCATGAATTCATGGCATGATGAATGTAAAATAAAAACAAAAGACCTCAGTACTTTCTTCATTGAGTATAAGTGTGGTATCCATGTCCCGAAGGAAATACTTAAAGAAAACTTAAAAAAAATTGGGAAACAGAATCAAATGTAAAAACATAACAATCACTATTTACCATGATAACATAAGAACTTATGAGAAAAGAGCAACTGGAGAGAAGAAATATTTTTAAATTAAGAAAAACTGATTTCTAGAAAAAAATTCTAAGATTCACTGAGTGGACAATAAACACTTTTCTAGTTTCCAATTAATTTGAATGAGATGTTTAATCCAAGGGATATACTTAGAAGGCAGTATAAAAATTAATGATAGAGATACTTTGAGAAAAATAACAAATAATAAACTATGAAGAATTGAGCTAGGCATACCAAAATATACCTAGTATTATCAGAAAGAGGATAAACAAAGAAAAATCTATAGTTACTTTTTAAAAAATTTCATAAATTAAAAAAAAAGGACTCTTTCAGATTTTAAAAAGTCTTCTCATCTCACTTAAAAATAGTAAAGAAAATATACAATTAGAAACAATACTCTGGTGAATTATAAGAATAAAGAAAAAAAATCCAAATGCTTTCATACGAGGAGGCCCACAAAACAACAAAACAAAAAACCAAGTCGACCATCCACATCGAGAAGAGAATCAACCTGGTAATAGATTTTTCGTTTCTAAAACTAAATTTTCTAAGGCAACAGAGCATTTGTGTGGATTTCTGAGGCATGTAGACTGTGACTTCATTTCAATACCCAAATGAACTATCATTCATGCGAATTCAAAAGAAGGTTACATTTGGACATGCAAAATTTCAGAAACACGTCATTCTTTCACCATGTACTCTTTCCTAAAATAAAATTCTTGAGATATCACAACCAACAAATGAATGAGAAAAAGGAGCTCAAGAAAAGAGGAGAAAGCAATAGTGAGTAATGAACACATACAACATATAGAAGTCTAACTGTGGCTGGGTTTGTGCATCTAAGCTTAATATGTTAAGAATGACTTCTAAAATTAAAAGAATTATAAAGTAAAATAAAATTAATAAAAACTGAATATAAGATTCCAGTTATTATAATAAAAAATCAACAAAACCTGAGTATGTGGAGAGGGGGTGGTAGCTAAAATTTTGTACTTAAATTCTTATCATAGACTGGGAAGAGAAGGGAAGGGAAGGGAAGAGAAGGGGAGTGGGTTGTTTCTAATTTTTCACACTGACAGACAAAATATAGATATAATTGTGAAAAACATAAGGAAAACTAGCAGAGTGAAAACAGAAACTTTCAGATCATGTGAAAATAATTATATTCACTCAGACAGAAATATTGCGTGTACCTTATTCCATGTGCTATATCTTATGGTAAGCAAAGCAGGCATAAACCTTGCCTTTAAGGAGGTTGCCATCTAGCATGAGCAAGGCATCAATTACTGTTTGGTTTTGATTATCCTTGACTGCATTTGTCGTAGTGCTAATAAGACAACAGTGTGTTCAGAAAAAAAACTGTTCCATTGGTAGGAAGAGAGAGAATCAAGAGAGTCTCAAGTTTGGGGACTTGCAGAATGGAATCTCATCCATTATGAGATCAAGTGGTGGTTTTTGAGTTGATATTCTTGCAATAAGTATTAAATCAAGGGCGGGGCTGTCATGGCCACTGTCAAAACCTTTGACTGAGAGCAATGACCCAGTTCAGGGGTGGTACCCACATCCTTTCAATTGGACAAATGGCTTTCCCATCTAACCTGGCTAGTCCAACATACTCCAGCGATGTCCAGAGAGAATTAAACAACAGGCTTGGGGTATTAGAAAGTGAAGGTAGCAAATGGAAGCACGCTGAGAAAAGAAATGTGGATGTTGAAAGAAGGCAACTAAGTTTTGGAGAGATTTGTACTGTCGAATAGATCACCAGCGGGGGCCTGAAAGGGGCAGGGACTGAGATTTCAAAACAAGAAATTGTGGCTGGGCAGGCAGTGGGCATACTCTGTATTGTGCGCTTCAGATTCAAGTCAAAGAGAATATTATCAATGAAAGAATCTCTGAGGATGGAGCCAGGGATTCTAGAAAACCCTAAATAAGGGAGCCCTACTGAGGCATGAGAATCATAGCCTAATAAGGAAGCCTTCTCTGTCCCCCAGATAGGGAACCCTAAAAAAACTGCCTTGTAGGTTTGCAGAATTGCTATGACCAATAGCCTGCTTTCTGCTATTCTTCCCTTTTCTGAATCTGAATCTTCGAAGAATTGGTCTGTTCTTGTTCCACAATTACACTCTGGGTGAGGGTGTAGTAGGGTGGAAGGTGGGTGCATAAGATATCTTTTTAGTTCATAGATTTCTGGATGAAAACAAGCCACATCTAAACCCAATATAGAAGCCATCAAACTTATCTCTGACACAGATTGCAGTTTATCACCCGGAGAGGCTGAATCCAGAGCTGACCCTCTGACTGGTGGGACTGTTGGGTTGTCTGCCTCAGGGAGAGGCTGAGTCTAAACATTACCGAGGAGAAGGAGGGGGAGCTAAATATTTGGTGAATAGAAGGGTGACTGTGTTCATTATTAGTGCTGTTCACTATTTCCAATTCTCCATCCTTTTAGGCTAATGGAAGGATGGCATTTTTCTGAACCCCTGAAGTCACTTTAGTCACACTGGCCTTTTAATTCTAATGTGCTCCCTTTTTCTTCACTGCTAGGCTTCTGTGTCTGCTGAACACAGTATCCAGGGTGATGCTATTAAAATGTAATTGAGATCACCTACTCCTATAACACACGGACCTCTTCACAGACCTGAAAGCTCTGGGATCTGGCATCTTAAACACTCTCTCCTCCTTCACGTCCACTCCTGGGCTCCACAGGAGCTGTGCTTCTGCTGCTTTTTCAGGCCAAGTCGGTTGCTGCCTCAAGGACATTGCTCTTTCGCCTTAAGACTCTTATCCAGATGCTTAAGTGCCTGGGTCTTTCTCTTCATCCAGGTATCAGGTCACTTTTCAGCTCCTTGGGGAGGACAGGGGTCCCTGACCCGACCCCTCCACCTGAGGTTTCCCTACCACGTCTTTCTGGACTCACCAACCCATTTTATCCTCTTTATCACACATAGTCCTACCAGAAGTTATTGTTTCATTTTAGTTGCTTATTTACCCACCTTTCTCCAGAAAAAGAGAAGATCCTGCTAGGCCGTGTCTGACTAATTCTATCGCTGAGTCTCCAGAGCCTGGATCAGTATTGGACACCTTGTAGGCTTTTGATAATTGTTAGTGGAATGAGTCAGTCAATGACTGACTATATTAGTTAGGTAGAAACACATCATCTGGGTGTATCTCAGGAGCTTAGTACAACAAAGTTCCACTTATCACTCATTCAAGCTACACGTTCATTCCAGGTAAGTTAAAGGTTCTTTTATAGGTTTCCTGCTGACAGAGAAACCACCAACTATACACCAACAACCACTATCCATGGCAGAAGGAAAAAGAATGGCACGCTACACAATACAAAAGTTCTTTAAAATTCTACTCCAAAATGACACAGGTCCATCCTGATCATATCTCACCAGCCAGAGTAAGTCCCTCAGCCAGGTAGGTCCAACTTCACGGGGACAGGGAAGGACAGTTCCCTGTCCTACAAAGGGCCTAGGAAGAAACTCAGAAATATTTGGTAATTAGGCACATGGCTTGCCTCATCAGAAGGGTACTGCTTCCTCTCCTTTTGAGGGCTTTGCCTCTTCCTTTCAGATCTCAGCTGGAGCGCTCTGCCTACAGTAAAGCAATTTTGTTTTTTCCTAAGGCAGTTGCTTCTCAAGTCTTAATGTGAATAAGACTTACCCGGGGATCCTACTAATATGCAGGCCTGGGTGGGACCTGAGATTCTGCCTTTCTAACTGGCTCCCAGGTGGTACTAACACTGCTGGTTGTGGAGTAGCAGTTGTCCTTCTACTCTGGATGCCTCTGCTACACTCTCAAGTACCCAGGCATCTGTCTGTATAGCACTTAGGTGGCGATTAGACCTTTATTTGCATGTCTATTTGAACAACAATCCATTTCTCCCTCAGATTCTGAGCTCCATGACATCAGGCACTATACTGCTATTGTTCACCATCACTTCCTGGAGTTGAAGGCGCTCAGTGAATATTATCTGGATCAATATATTACTGAGGTCCTAGATTTCTAGCGATTGTTTGTATTTCTAGGTAAGTCACACAGCCCTGAAATTTGGTCAGGAACTTGGCAGTTAGTGGCTCTGAAATTGTGTGAACTCTTTGGACAATGCTATGCTCGGAAGGTTTATGTGTTGAAATCTAATGGTCAATATGACATTAGGAGGGGAGGCCTTTGGGAGGTTATTAGGTGGTGAGGGCAGAGCCCTCATGAATGGGTGCAGTGTCCTCATAATAGAGGCTCCAGAGAGATCCCTTATGGCTTCTACTGTAGGAGGACACAGTGAGAAGCAGCCAGTCTGCAGCCCAGAAGTCCTTCAGCAGAACCTGACCATGCTCACACCCTTATCTTGAACTTCCTGCCTCTAGAACTGTGGGAAATTTCTATTGTTCATAAGCCACTCGGTTTGTAGTATTTTGTCCAAATAGATTAAGACAGAGGGACACTTTTGGCTATGGCTAGTCCATTGAGCCTTACCTATATGTTGAATATATATTGGCATATATCATAAGAATGTAAAAATGGAATGATGTCAGCTCAGACTATTTAGTTAAAGTAGTAATTAGTCTATGAGTGCAGCTGGGTTCTCATCTTTCCTATTCCTGAAGCTCATCTGGTTATTCCCAGATAGTCCGTTTACTCACTGTGTAAGTTGAGGTTTTCCAGGGAAACAGAGCCTTCAGGATGTGTGTGTATATATCTGTTTATGATCTATTTTAAGAAATTGGCTCATGCAATTGTGGTGGCCTCGTGAGCTAAAATATGATGCGGGAGGCTGACAGGTTAGAGACTCAAGAATGAATTGCAGTTGGAATCTGAAGGCAGTTTGCTGTCAGGGGGCCTTCTTGCTCCTGGGAGGTCAGGCTTTGTTCAGTTAAGGACTTCACGTGACTGGATGAGGCCTACTCACATTATGAAGGACCATCTACTTTACTCCAAGTCCATTGATCGCAATGTTAATCTCGCCCTCAAAATATCTTCACAGAAATACCCAGAAAGTTTGACCAAATGTCTGAGCACTGAGACCCAGCCAAGTTGACACATACAATTAGCCATCACACTCACTTTTCACATTTTTAGGAATGATTCAAATCTCTTAAGTAGCAATAACTACCTTAATAAACTAGTTATAAAATCTGTAAATTAGGTCAGTTTAATATTCATTGCGATTTAGGTTCCTTTTAGCAGGTATTAGGATTTATTTTAAGGAGCCAGAGTCAGCTCGGAGGGAAGAGGAGAATTTAATTACCTCCTCATTTTAAGTAATATTCATATTTTCCTGTAGCTCCTTTTAATTTTCTGCTATAATTTACAGCATTATAACTAGGAATTCTGGGGGTATACTTGAGCAAAGTGTATATTTATGGATAAGTAGGCCATTAATAGACCAGGAACTTTGGGTCCTGTCTGCTTTCTTCACATGACTTTGAAAGTTACAGATGCTCAGCTTTCAAAATATGAATGACAAGTAGCTGCTTGGACTCAGTCACTGTTACCCAAAATGAAAAAGTCCTGAGCAAAGCATTTGGAAATAAGGACAAGGGCAATCTGTACTTCTTTACCGAGGCCGATTTCCCTCTGGCTTGGTGTTTCACTTCCTTGAGGTGCACTCCTCAGCTGACAGCTGTGAGGAGAAGTGCTAATGACCCCGTGAGGGCAGCCAAGTTGATGCCTTTTGCCTCCGGAGGGAATGAAACAGATGCCTTGTCCTTCTTATGCTTCATTTTTATGATCTAATTAAAGCTATGGCCAGCATTAAATCTGGAGTCGGCTCTGGTGGGTCTTTCTGTCCTGTGACACCCAGAGCAAGAGAGTGGTGGCTATGCTGTAGAATGGTGGTTAGGGAAGATGAGGAACGGGGATCGTGTTCGTCATTCGAAAAAGGTACAGCTTTACTTTGTTTAGATTTACGTCATCTTGGCGATCTTGGCCGAGCCAATCAAAAACATGCTTTGGTTTCTCTTTCTAACAAGCAACACATTGCTCTCCACTCCTAACTGTATTGAAGGAGCGAAAGAAAAGAGAAGGTTGAGGTGCAAGTGGTTTAAGATGGAATAGTCTAGTAGTGATGAAGTTCATGGGCTTCCTGTTCGTATCAGTCCAAGTTCAATAGAGAAGCAGAGCCAGTATGAGATTCTCTCCATTCTACCTCTACCTTGACCTCTATCACAACCTCTATCTCATCAATAACTCATCTATAGCTGTGTCTGCATCTGTGACTCTGTTTATAACTATATAGATATATATTTAAAAAAGAGATACATTGCAAGGAATTGGCTTATGCAATTGTGAGCTCTAGCAAGAAAAATAGAAAATCTGTAAGGCAGGGCATCAGCAAAAGCAGGCTCTAGAACTCTTGGGGATTCACAGCTGCTATTTACAGGTGAAATTTTTTCTTCAGTGAAACCTCAGCTCTGCTACTGAGGCCTTTCAGCAGATTCCATCAGCCCTACTCAGATCATTTAGGACAGATATTTTCAACCAGTGGGTTGCATGATTTTAAAAACATGCAATACCTGACTATTATCAGGGGCACTGACCACCTTCCCTTAGATGGACAGATTAAAAAATAACAACAGCCCACACAACATTAGTTTTCTGTTGTGACTAAATTGAAATTATACCTATTTTTTGGTCAGCTCAGCAAAAACTATATTATTTGGTGTGCCATAGAATTTTAGTAATTATGTGTGCCCTGAGATGAAAAAGATTGAAAATCACTGATTTTTATTGGGATAATAGTTCCTATTTAAAGCCAGTTCATCATGGACTTGAATCACATCTACAAAGTATGTTCACTGCAACCTCTTAGATTAGTGTTTGATCACATATCTGAGGACTCCAGCCCAGCCAACACTTCCAAAGAAAAAAAATCAGTGACCAAAAGCCTGATCCTTTTTACTATCTATGAAATTCATGCTTTGTTGCTCCTGCCTTTGTAAAATGAGACACTTGCAGTGTCTACCTCACAGGATTCTGTGTGCACGAACAGGATTAAATGATCCAGTACATGTGTGTTACTCAATAGAATGTGGCATGAAGAAGCACTCAGCAAATATTTGGCATCATTATTATTTGTTAGTTTATATTTTCCCACCATTCTCATGTTAAATATTGAAGTTCACGATAACATCATGAACTTCAATACAACTCTTTAAGCAAGAGTTGTTTTCTTTTTAAGATGAAAACCTGAAGTGGAGAAAATTTAAACAATTTAGCACCAACATGGCTACTCTAGGCATTGCAGCCAGAGCTCGAAAACTTGCTTGTTCTATTCTGCTGCTCTATATGGCTAAGGTGACTATGCCACCATCAGGATATCAACATTGGCTTTTTAGAAATTTAAAGCCTTTATATGTAAACCAAAATAAACAGTTGTTAGTTATCTATATTACAAAACCAAACTTTAGCTGGAGTGACCCCATCTTTTTGGATTTAAATGCAACTGGATTCAAATATCCACCCATCTACGGCAGAACATTTGGTATCCACTCCTGCCCCTGACCAATACCACTGGTTTCTTTTTTTGTGAGGCCATTTCTTGTCATTTTTTGGTTTTGACTTTCTCCTCCCTATGTTGTCTTTCTGTGTCCAGATCTGAAATGCACCCCCCTTCCCCTGGGGCCCACCAAAGCATTTCTGAGTGTGGCCAGTTTTGTTGAATGGCAACAACGTGGTTATATACACAGCCACACTGTTCCTGAACCCCACTCCCCACAGAAATTAATCTGGCAATATTCTGTCAGCTGCTTGCCTTTCACCTATGGCTTTGACTTTTTCTCTGTTCCTGTGCTCATCTTTCTTGCTGCTGGTTCATACCCCCATATTCCAGTTAATATTTTTTAGGGTTTTGTTACCATGTCTTTGAGAGAGGTGAGAGTTGCATGCCAGGAGTGAGTGGATTCACCTCTTTCCCGTCCATATATACACTAATTGTCTCATGGTATATTTTCTAAGCAAAAACTTCAGGTCATCAAGGATCTTAAAAAAACAAACAAACAACCTAGTTTCATTATAAAGTAACCAAAGGATTAGTGTTCATACAATGCCTGTTTTCAATACATCCTTCAAGAGGAAAAAAAAAAAAAACCCTCAGAAAGATTGATTGATAAAAAATAACGAACAGCTATGGGCTTATTTTAACTTCATGCTTCAACCCTTCAGTGACCTTTAGAAGATGAATTTCTTCTGTGCTGTGTAACTGCTGTTCTGTGGACTCATCATTAATTATCAGGAGCCACAAATAAACCCGCCATGATGGATTGTCTGCAGGCCACAGTGTAATTACTGACTCTGCCCATGAACAACTCTGGCACAGAGGTGCCAGGTATCAGGACAGTAACTTCCGTGTGTGTATTCCAAGAAAATATCATACAGCCTGAAGCAGGGCACAGAGAAAGACTATTAGTACTGGTGGGGCTTAGTGGCCTGTCCGCTCATGCTTTTGACTAATGGTTAATAAATCCACCCTGAAGTCAGCAACGGTCAGTCTGTCTTCCTCTCCCCCTCTTCTTCCTTCTTTTGCTCTTCGTTAATAAAAGAAGGTTGTTATAATTTTTTCACACAGTAAACCTCGAAACTAAATTCTATGCCCTGTGCTTGTGATAGGGCAAAAAGGAAAAAAATAATATTCTTTTCATATAACACAATGAGCAGTTCATACTGAGCAAGTACAGTTTCCAGTTTCCTCTCTCACTACAGAGCAGAGTGCGTTTGCTCCCGTTTCCAAATGGCAAACTATCTGCATGTCTCACATTCAGGTTATTTCTTAGAGCTGAAGTGAAACTTTATGGCTGGGTTCCCAGGGTTGATCTTAAGAGATCTGTTGTTTATGTAAACTCAGTGCAGGAGCCTATCTGTACTAAACAGCTTTACAAAGTAGTAGGGTATTTGTCTTCTTTTTAGAGACAATGTTTTTTGGGTGCTGAGTGATGCTTATGGACTGGGTAGGCTGTATATTTAAAAGAGAGATGAGTATGAGTCTTACCTGCTCTCTGAAGAGTTCATTCACTTCATTAGCTTCCTTGGTGTAGGTATTCCTTCCTCAGTTTTCATGAAATTAAAGACTCAGTGAAATTACACGGTGTATTTTTATTAATATGTGACCTGTCATGTATGTTTCTCACTAGTGAATAACAAATTTACAGTAAAATCAGTGGCGATTACAAGCTTTCTTTTTTTCTTTTGCTTCCTTTTTTTAAATAAAAAAATTTCAATATTTCATTTTATAAGATTTGAAAGAAAATGCTATCCAACATGAGAAAAATGTGGATTGATCACGATGTACTTACTTTCCAAAAGTGCTTTGGTAAGAATAATATGTGCAGAAAGTGTGTGTTGAAATGGAATTTCCATGGTATGTTTTGGGAATCAAATTTGTTTCCAAGGAAATAACACTCTAAAATTATAATGCAGAAGATTTGACACACACATTTGGCATACTATTCTTGAAGTCACCTCGTTTTATTGAGAGGAGACAAAACATGTTTATGTGTAATCTGGAACAAACTACCTACTCTCATCTCATCTGTAAAATCAGGAAGATAAATATGTTTAACCAAAGAATGGATGTGAGGCCTAAAGATCACATAAAGTGCTTATTACATGCCTGATGGATAGTAAATACTAAATAAATACTTACTATTCTGATGAGAATAGCTTAAAGTGGAAAGGGCCATTGGATTTGACAGCTATGAGCAGGATTCAAATTCATAAGTACAAAGTAGACCTATTGCTCTTAAAGAGTCATTGTCTTAAAAATGCACATGCTCAAACCCAACCACAGTGACAACTACCCTGAAGCCTATCAGCATAGTTGGAATAAGCTAAGGGGTTCTGAAGCTAATGGGAAGGAATTTGATAGTACTATATAAAAATAAATCAAAATATTATTTTCTTCAAATTCCCATGATTAAATAAAATCAGATAATGGGATTTGAAATGCACCTATTATGTGCTTCATGTACTGACCACCATAGTGTTCTGAAACACGTGCTTTCACGCAGAGACTGCCTGAACTCACGTTCTGCCCCTTGCTAGCTATCTCACTTGGGCAGATTGCTTAGCCTCTCAGTCCCATTTTTCATCTGTGTAAAGGGTATACTGTACAGAATTGTTATGAGGATTGAATGCTTACTAACTATAAAGTAAAATACTCATGTTGTTATTATCATTAACTATAATTCTAGGTTACTTCTATTGCCATCATGGGCAGTAGAAGGCAAACTATGTTGTGATTTTTCTTCCCTACTTTCCTTCTGAAACACATGATTGAAGGGTTTGCTTGTTTTCTAAAGTAAATGACAGAACTGCTTGGCGTAGTTGGCTGATCAGCAGAGGAAGACACTAGTGACAGCTTACATCCGTGGGCGGTTCAGTGTGCAGTTCAGAATATTTTCTTGCCTGATTGCCCAGGGAATTTTTGAAGTTCAAGGTGGGTGACACAAGAGACTCTGCTAGGGAGATTTATCATATAGTCCAAAATTAGTAGAAACAATTTTATATCTATGAAACTTGACCTAAATAAGAAAGGATACTTTAGTAAGATAGTATCTGTAGAAAAAATTAAATAGAGCAGTGAGGGCATCCTGGAAATGACTAGTGAACTGAGGTTAAACTTGATTTCAGCATAAGAAATAGATAGAACTCTGTTTTTTTAAATTTTATGGGGGTTCTTCATGAAGATAATAGTTCATTTGAAAACAAGTGCTTAAGCCTAAAAATGAAACATAATTACGCCTGTGACATAGCACCGCAGACCTACTGTGTAGCCCAGAATAAAGCAGAGACTAAATGATCTGAGCCTCCCTGTTAAAAACATGTATTTAATTTTGAATTATATTGTTTTGATGTTTATAATTTATACTGATAAAGTCCACTCCTTGGAAGAAGGTTAATTCTCCTTGGTTAATTTGAAAATATTTTCAATAAAAATAGTTTAATGCTAATCAGAACCAGTAAGCATATAAACATCTGGTGTGTGTATAGGACAGGGAGAGAGAGAGAGAACGAGAGATGTGTGATGTGTACATTTTTCCTTAATGTATGTAAACTTATGCCAGGGCAATTATGCATATTACAATACCCACTGTCTATACTACAGTTGAAAACAAGGTGCCAAATGGCCAAGTTCTGTGACCACAATGATGAGTAACGCACGCTCTGATCCTCAAAGGCATACAGTTCGGTGAAGAAACAAATGACTAGGGAGCAATTACACACTTTTGTAAAGTGGCCCGTGTGGGTTTTTTGAAAGCACACAGCTTTCTGGGCCCCAACACGGGGTGGGCTGAAGGGTAGAAGCCATCACCAACTCTGTTCTCCCTTCCCTGCCTACCAGTTGGACATTCCGAACAGATTCATGGGTGGAGACCAGGAAGGATGAGCCTTTTCCTGCAGTGTGAAGATTGTTTGCAGGCCAGTTGGAAATATCATCATGGGAACTTTGGGATTTCTAGTATAAACTTTCGTTATTTCTGCCAAATTTCTCTTCATGGAAAGCATTTAACAAAACATAAATGCTTTAGAAATGTATGACTCCTCTGGCCCATCACAGAACAAATAACGTGAGGTCTGCCCAAATGTTTTGTACTGAGTTAAGATCTGGACCTAGTAAAGCACTTACACTAAATTCCTTTAATTTATAAAGTAAAAAGTATGTATAATACCCCCAAATACAAGGTCGTCCTGGTAATAAGACAATCTCATTTTGTCAAATGAATGTTTCGTTTTGTTAACTTGAAAACATAAATGTTTAGCAAATATGACTCAGTATTTAATTGACATTACATATACATGTATAAATCACATTATATAAAACAATATTTTAAAAGAATGGCTTTGTTTCTGAATATCTAGAAAACAATTTCGCTGAAATTATTGAGACACCCATTCCATTTCAGTTCATCAGCTCTGAGAGGCATTTGTGAGTTTTCTAGCACAGAAGCAAAACACATCGTCACTACATAATTAACTCAGCCATTTTTTTTGGCTAAGACAGTTTTAGTTTTAAAATTTATTCTGTGTCTTTGTTTCCTCAACATAATCAATCAGTGTAATGCTTTGAATGTTGCCTTTGAAGGTTTTATTTACAATGGCATTCAGCACTTAGAGTTGAAAGGTTGCACGCCCAGTGATAATGACTAGAATCCGTGTAAACGTCTTTGCCCCCTGCCTTTTTGAAAAAAAAAATTCTGAAAGTGATATCTGAGCTTCCCAAGCTGCCATTGACGTGGGTTGTGTCAGGCTAATGTGCTTTTCCTTTTGGTTCAAAATTAACTACACTGAGAATGTGACTTGTAACACAAATAACTTGCTGGAAATTTGAATATCACTTAACTCTTGTTCAGTTTTTTGGGAACATTTTCACCTTATAGTAAAGTACAGGGTAAAAATAATTTAGTTGGTATGCTTCAAAAATGGGTGCCAAATTACTCTTAGAAAATGGTCAGTCATTAAGTTAGAGCTTGAAGCTACAGTTTTAATCTCCTCTGGCCTTCTGAACTCAGTGTGGTTAATGAATGCAAATCTGATTTCTCAGAGCTGAGATGAAGAGTAAGGCTGGGCTCCAACAACAGACCCCAAGTTAATAACTTGGGTGGAGGGTTGGTCTGAAGACTTAGAAGAGAGTGACCTAATTCATTGTCAATTATTTACCAGATTACATCCTGAAATAGACGAGAGAGAAAAGGTTTCCAAATGCAATTATCAGCAAAAGAGAGCAGGGACGTGAGCTGGAAAGGAGAGGGCTTCCCCCTGCTGTGTACACGATGACATTCTCGGGGCCTACAGCTATACCCCGCCCTCTCTGATGAGTCAGCTTAGTTCTAAAATTGCTTTGAATCCTTGTTTGTATTCTAGTCCCAGTTTTATGAATCACGTGACTTTGGGCAAGCTAAACTTTAGTCTTCTCGTGGGTAAATGCTAATGATGCATCCTCCTAAAAAACTCTCTGAAAGGTAAATTACATAATGTACATAAGTGAAATATAACTTTTAGTATCCTGAGACCGAAGGGTTCCTGTGTTCCCAGGAAAAGGTTGTCCTTTGGCCATAGGGCCAAAGTAATCACTGGAAACTGTTTTCCACCTGGCCTCAATGGTAAATGACAACTCATTTTAGTAACTGAACTTCTGAAACTCGGCCAGTCAGTGGTAGTCTTATGATTCTACACGTCAGTCAGTGAGCAACAACTAATAACTCAATCACTCAGCTCCTAGAATTCAATGAGTCAGCCAATCTAGCTCTAGTAACCCATGTACACAGCTTAATTAGATCCACCCATGCTGGGAGCTGCACACTTCCCTGTGCCCAGTAAGATGAGCTTTCTCTGTTCTGCTCCCAGACACTGACATACGTAGTTCTCCCTCCCATGACAAGCAGTAAACTCAGCCTTGATAGTTTGTTTCAGATATTGAACAGTGGGTGTTTCCTTGATGAATGTCTGACAAATGGGAAACATTCAACAAATTTAATAATACTGTAGCTGCTGCTGCTTCCACAGTTATTAACAATGGCATTAATGTGACAGAGTGCATTGAGGCTGCCCTGGCCTCCTCAGTAATCAGGAAATAATACTTATTAAAAAAAGATTAGAAGGAAGTGATTTGGGTTTTTTTATCATTCAATTTGGGAAAAGTTTGTTATGTGACCCCGAACAGCCGTGGGAGAAGGGGATGCTCAGCATTATGAGTTTTCAGGAAATGCATTCAAAGTTATATAACTAGGAAAACTACGAAACTCTGTGCAAACCAAATATGGGTTCTTGGGAAATTAATTGTATAATGAGAAATGATTGCCTTTCAACGTATTAGAAGAGTGAGCCTCGGCTGGGAGTGGAAGGCTCCCCCACTCACACCCTGGGGTGGAGAAAGTTGCATTTATGTCCACTCCTACCCTGCCCACTTCTCAGCAATGAAGTGAACAGGGATATTTGAAAGTCGAGGGGCCTTTGCTTTGCACTTTTATTTCAGGTGACCTAATAAATGAAGCCTCGTCAGTCACTTCATAATCGAAACTGGGATTGATCTCTCGTCTACTTCCTTTGTAATTCTTTTAAGGAGCCTACTAAAAAGCCAGATATAATTTCTGACTTTTGCTTAACCCTATCAGGCCCCTCACCACACTAAAGCCCTACCTGGCCCTCCAGACCTGGGTGGAAGGAGGTGGGGGTGGGCGTAACTGACAAGAATCGCTGACCCTGAGGGCCCAGAGTCTTCCCTGAGGATACCTGGTGTTGTGATTAAACACAGGGTCGGGGTCCTCCTAACTTTGCTCTACCTGGGAAACCTCTGCTGGGTGGGTTTAGACCTCCTATTTCAACTTTACACATCATTGGGCAATGAAGAGATCATTCAAAATTTTCATTGCCCTCCTCACTGCCAAAGGGACAAGTTAACTTACATCGTTTTAAATGAATGCTTCCGGAGAACAATTCCTCCTCGTAAGTTTCCAGTGCCAAGATTTGTATTGACTAGAAAAAGTATTTTCCTAGAAATCTAAATGGCCAATAATAATAGGAATTTGAATTCCTAAGTATTATTAGCAGATTGTTAAACAACACGATTGATTGAGGCTATCAAGATAGAATTTCACAGCTTTATTTGAAGAGCAATTTTAAGAATTTCTTTTTGTTCTAAAAAAGTTGTTCTGGTACTTGAAAGTCTGCGTAAAGAAAACTTAGAAAACAAAATTATTTTATTATGAGCATGTTAATGTAGGTTAGTAAAATGAACTATAATATCAATTAAATAGTGTATTATATAAAATTAAGTATAGAGGAAAAGGGGTAATACTTAATCATTATTAAAAACAAAGGCTGCATATAAGGACAATATGTAAAAATCAATTGTGCTTCCATATAGTAGCAACAATTAGAAAGTAAAAATAAACACCATTGACAATATTGTTAAAATACAATTAAATATTGAGGAATAAATCTACAGAAGTTGTAAAGCCTCTACACTCAACTATAAAACACTGCTGAGAAAAGTAAAGAAGACATAAATATGTCATAGATAGGATGAGCAAACTATGTTCATAGATCAGAAAACTCAATATTGTTAAAATGACAGCAATCTCCAAACACATCTATAGATTTAATATAATACCAACTAATATCCCAGTCTTTGATTTTGTGAAAAATGAAAAGTTGATTCTAAAATGTACATAGTAACATATAATACCTAGAATGGCCATGACAGAAGAACAAAGTTTGGAGGGCTTACACTACGAAATATAAAGACTTCCTGTAAATCCATAGTAATCAAGACAGTATGGTATTATAAAGCCATAAGAAGAACAGACTACTGCTCCATACAAGGATGAATCTTACGAACACAAAAGGCTATGATTATATTTATTTAAAGTTCAAGAACAAGAAAAAGTAATTTACAGTAAGAAATGTTGTAACCTCTTGGAGGGTATTACCTAGAAAGGGGTACGTTCTGTATCTTGAACCAGAGGATGGTTACTGTGTGTGTTGTTATGTGTATAAAAATTTACCAAGCTCAATAAATATGCGTGCTTTACTGTATACATCCTATAATTCAATTCCAAAACCACACAAACACGCAGATGTCAAACTAACACGGTATCACCATACATACTCTGGAAAAACTAAACTGAAGAAGACAAAAGATACCAAGTGCTGAGAAAGGCAAGAAACAACTGGACTGTCTTATACTGAGAGTAGCAGCACAAATTGGAAGAACTGCTCTGGGGAGCCATGTGGTAATATTTACTAAGACTGAACACAAGCATACCTTATGACCATCAATACCTTATATCCATCAATAGTATAAAATTAAATGGTGGTACATCTATTAGTGGGTTATATCAGACTTAAAAGAATGAACGAACTATAATTATACACAATGATACAAATAAATATTGCAGAGAATGTTAAACAAAAAAGCCAGACACTAAAGAGCACACACTCCACCATGATCATATTTATAAAAAATTCAGGCACTGACAAAGGCAGGCTATGGGTTTAGGGGGTGGGATGGTGGTTATTCTTGGGAGTGCGGGGGGGCGGCAACTACGTAAGGACTTCAGAGAGATGTCTAGTGTGCGGTCATGTGCGGGTTCTTGAGCCGAGTGATAGTTACACGAATAGATTGATCTTGTGAAAATGCGCAAAGTAGTAAATATATAATGTGTGAATTTTTCTGTATGAATGCATTCTTTAATAAAAAAAGTTTAACTAAAAAGACAAGGTCTTCTAAGGGACCATATTCTATTTAAATTCTGTTCTGATTTTTAACTTGATTAATGCAACAGATGTACCCCTATAATTAATTAAATCACAGTTGCAATCAAAGTCATTTGCTTATTGATTTATGTGATCATTTTCAAGGTACTTTATCTTCATTTGCCATTGACCTTCAATTGATAGAGACCTCAAACACTCCAGTTTGGGTGGCTACTCTTTCCCATTTCTGCATCGTGAGACTCCCAATGACTATGTAAATCATGCATTAGCGGTAGTTTGTTTTTTTAAAAAAGAATCTTTAAATTTTTTTTAAAATAACCACATTTATCTACTGAGTAAATTTGGATTAATAAATATCTATTAAATTTTTAAGAAAAATCTATAAAGTCATAAAAAAGAAATTTTGCTAGTTAGAGTAGACAATAGGGGGGTTTTGGGCTGGGTGAAAAAGGTGAATGAATTAAGCAAAAAAACCCCCAAACAAACCTCATAGACACAACAGTATGATGATTCCAGAAGGAAAGGGGAAGTCAGGAGGGAGAAAAGGGTACAGGGGAGAATGGTGATGGAAGGAGACTTGACTTGGGGTGAAGAACACACAATACAATACACACATGATGCATTATACTATTATACACCTGAAACCTATATAATTTTAATAACCAATGTCACTTCAATAAATTCAATTAAAAATAAAAAAATTAAGGGTATTATATAATTTACTTCTGCATTAAGAAATAAGTGACTGAAGCTTGAGAAAATAAATGACATGCACAAGGCTTGTTATTCATTCATTTATTTGTTCATGCATTCAAATATTTATTGAGCACTTATATAGTCCTAGACACTGCCTTGGGTACTTTGGATGTATCAGTGAAGAAGATGAATAAAGATCTCTGCACTTTGGAACTTACATTCCTTTTTTGGAAGACAAACAATAAGAATATATACAATTAATGAGTGAATGTATGTGATGATCAATGCCATGAATAATGGAAAAGTCCAGGTTGAAGGTGATGGGGTGGCCCTGGCCCAGCTCAGAAGTACTGTGAAGGTCTTATTAATATAATGAGATTTGAGCTACGTCTTGAAAAAAGCATGGGAACGAGTCGTGCAGGTAACTGAATGAAAAACCTTCTGGACTGAAAGAGTAGGCAGCACAGTCACTAAAGCAGGATTGGAGTTCATTACCAGAAAGATCAGTCCATGATTAGAGGTCTGAATTTTCAACCCCATTCCCCATTCTCCAGAGAGAGGAGAAGGGCTAAAAATGAAGTAAATAATTGACCATGCCTACATGAGAAAGCCTCCATAAAATCCACTAAAGTATGGGGTTCAGAGAGCTTCCACATTGGTGAACATATCCACAAACCAGGTGGGTGATGCAACCCACTTCCACAGGGATAGGAGCGACTGCACTTGGAACACTCCCAGACCTCACCCTCTTCATCTCTTCATCTGGCTGTCCACCTGAATCCTTTATCATAGTCTACAATAAACTGGTAAATGTAAGTAGATGTGTCTCTGAGTTCTGTGAGCTGTTCTAGCAAATAATCACATCCAAGGGGGCGGGAGTCATGGGAACCTCTGAAAGGGAGCCAAATCAGACAGAAGTTGTAGGTAAACTACTTGCAATTGATACATCAAGGGCAGGAGAGTCTCATGGGACTGAGCCCTTACCTGTGGGATCTGATGCTATCTCCAAGGTAGGCAGGGTTAGAATTGAGTTACACTGTAGGACCCCCGGCTGGTATTGCAGATACGCTTGGTGTGGGATCCATCCATACCCCACACCCCCCACTTTGGTGTCAGAAGTATCCTGAGTATGGGGATAGTGTGCCAGTCAAGGAGGAACACAGGAGAAAAACTGAGTTTTTCCTACATAAAAAAACATAAGTTTTTTTACATAAGTTTTTTCCTTATCGCGATGTGCACAGAGATAAGGTCACAATTAGATTGTTTCCAGCAGGTTTAAGGAGTGTCTGTAGTGACAGAGCCAGAGGTAGAATTTAAGCTTTCGGATTACACAGTAAATCAAGTTGCTTCTTGATCTATCCTTGAGATTAATGTTTATTCAGTCCATGGTGATTTTAATTATGTTAAATGATTTTATTGTTTCACCACACTTTGTGGAATTTATAGTTTTGTTTTTAATTAGATACACATAAGAAAAATGAATATTTATGCTTTCGTTAGTAAACTAGAAATTGCTTAAGGATAATCAATGTGATTAATATTTTTGACTAGTGATGCAGTTATTTTCACATTAATGAAAGGTAAACACACTGATTCTGATTCCTCAAATCAATTTCATTTATTAAATCCAAACAACTCTAGGAAATGGTTGAAATGTTCAGCTTAGTGGTTTTCTAGTTCTGTCTAAAACATTCATGGTCATTTAGAAATGCATTAACTCTATAGATAATGTCTTAAATAAATTTCTCATAGCAATTTATGGTATTTCCAAACAGTTATGTGATTCGTATTTGATACCATTCTATCATTGTAAACAAAGGTTTAAATCCTTTATCATTACCCAAATTTACTAAATCCAAAAGTTGTCATTTAGGGAGAGTTAATAATGTAATAAATGTTTCTGAATATTTATTTAATGATTAATATTTAATGCATAAATTAGCAGTCAATTAATGCGGAGAGTAAGTCTTCTTAAGAACATTTTAAACTGATCGCATACTCAGTTTTTTGGTGTTAGGAACCAACGATTGTTCAGAAATATATTTTACTAGTTCAAGTGCCCTCGAAAACACTTAAGAAAATCATGCTTATCCTATTACTTTTCTACCTTATAACACACATAGAGTGTACCAGGGTTGGAAAAGTCAAAATATTGAAGCCACTATTAGGAGGAAGAAAAGAAAGTCTCATGTTCTTTAGTAAATATCTTTTAGAGTAGGTGGAAGCTGTATTTTATTTAACCACCAGGAAAGTCTATTAATAGATGGAACACACATTTTACCAGGAGAATTTGGCGAAGAAGCGTGTTAGTTTCCGATGGCTGCTGTAGCAAATTACCATAAATTTAATGACTTTAAGCAATACAAATTAATTTTATTTCTGTTCTGGAATTCAGAAATGCAGGGCGGGCAAAAGCTGTGCCCTCCGGAGGCTGCAGGGTAGATTGTCTTCCTCACCTTTCCCGGCTTTTAGAGGCCGCCTGCAGTTCCTGTCTCGTGGCCTCACACTACTCCCGTCTCTGCTTCCACTGTGGCATTGACTCTGACACTGGGCCCTCCCTGCTATTAGGAGTGATTGCGTTGGGCCTACTGGACTCATCTAGGATAACCCCTTCAAGAGCCTTAACTAAATCACACCTGCAAAGGCCCTTCAGCCCTGAATGGTAACACAGTCACAAGTTCCATAAATCAGGACCTGAACATTATTGGTGGTGGTGAGGAGGGTGTTGCATTATTCGGTCTCGTCGGTTTCAACAAATTTCTGTTTCTGGACAAAGCAGTGTACGGTTATCAACAAAATAAATGTTGACATATCATTATTTAGATCTCACTCTTTGATATCAGGCATAATTATTATCTGTCACTTCCAACTAGAGGGCAGTTTCTGCACTAGTGAATTTGATTTTGTGCTAAGATAACATCTTTAAGTTCTGTGTTTGAGCAAATGATGGGTGATGAGTTGTAAATCTAGAACTCCTTAGTGTGTATCATGAAAAGGGTTGAGTATTGTGTGAATATTAGTTTGGATAAAGGCAGTGCTTCAAAGGTGGGCTGAAATATTCCTTTCGAGAAATACGAACTCTATGGTTTTCATACTAATGCTGCTGTTAGAACTATAAGGTTATCATATATAGATAAAATTGTTACCTAATTATATCATATATCTATCGTGTCTAATCATTCTCTTCTGAGTGCCATATTTTACAGGGGCATTTACAAAACAGAGGGACATCCAGGGAGGGGTGGGCACACAAATGAAGTACTCACGCCATATGAATAACCACAGGATACTTCCGCATACGGAAAACTATTGAATAATTAATTATTGGTGAGGAAGCTGGGATAACTCTTTTAAAATACTTGAATTTGAAAAGGTGTGGTTAAAGGGGAAAGACAGATTAATGGGCCAAAGTAGAGGGGAGGTATATCTTGCCTTTCTTAAATAAACCCCTTAAACTAAAGCTCAGATTTGTCTTTAGATTGATATGAGTTTGAATTGTAGTAATAATTCTTAAAGTTACCCTTAAGTTTTAAATGAGCCATTTCCAAATAATTATTATTTGGAGTAAATCTTAAATAAACAGGTCGTGATGTATTTTTTAAAAATTTCAAAACACTGAGAGCTGTAACAATTGATTTATATAACATCTGTCAAATAGAAAAATTAATCCAAACATCCAAAATATTTCTTTGTGATAAGCAGATAAATAATAGGTTAGTAATAAAGAATCTTAAATTATATTCTAAAGTATGGTACTGATTTCTTAGTGTTTCATGATAATTAAAGCAAACATTTTACAATTCATTTAAAATTACAATTATGAGTTGGAGGAATTTGCACCCTAACATAATGACATAGATATTTACAATACTCTCGTTAAAACAAAACTAATATGGGCCATCTAATCTGTCAGCCATTTATTAATAGTCTCTATGGAGAAGTTAACTCTTTGAATGTAATACTAATGGCCAGAAAATTTTCTTTAGTGCCTTATGTACAATACCTGCTATTACATTTTGTTATAATAACTTGTTTAGATTTTGATTATATTAATTGTACCATAGACTCTTCTCTTAATCTACATTCCCTTATGTAATAATTGGTGCAACATGGGATTCGAGAAATATTGATTACGTTAAGTAATACAGATAATTAAATGTTGACAAACTTGGACTGACTTTGTGTAGATTAAAAAGTGTTATCAAAGAGGATGTTGGGAATTTCCTCCTGAACAGATATTCTCCTCTCTGCTATTAGAACTTCATTCCTTATGTCTGAGATGAAAAGTTGGAATGCCTTTAGTGACCTGGTTTAGGAAACAGGAAGAAATGAAAACTGGACTACACCAAGGAGCACATATATACCCTGCCCCATCCAAGGGGTCCCTTGCCATTCAGCTTCAGCAAACCATTGCCATGAAAAAGAGTGTAATGAGGTAGTATGACTTTCAATGTGAATGTGGAAATCTGGATTCTGTATAAACATTTCTAATTTTTCATTATTGGTGACTGTGTAGTATATAAAAACTCATCTTCAAGCCATGTATCACTTGAAGCTGCCTGTCAATCACCTTGCTTTTAGGTCTAGAGGACTTTCCTTACTGGGTAGAGGGAAAATATTACAGATGAGAGGCACAAAGTGAATAAAGGCTGTGCAATGATGTTTCAAGTACAGAGAACAGACATTTTATTTTTCTAAATGGAGGGGTCCATTGGAAAGAGCTGGAGGTGAATCTAGAGACTTGTTGATGGCAAGAATGGCAGGAGCTATGCTAGACATGCTGTGAGATTGAGGACTAGTTTGAGAAGAGAACTGGAATTGAATGATATAACATTCAATGGAGGGGTGATGGAGCTGCTTAGTGGGACTAAAAAAAGATGAGGGCTGAAGGGAAAGGAAAGAGGAATGATAGTTATTCAGTGAAAATACGATGGGCATGAGATGGCTGTGGCGAGGCTGCTCTTAGGGGTCAGAAAGGAACAGGAAAGGATTCAGCTACTCCCCAGCCAGCAGGTGGATCATGGCAACCATGGGCTCTGTCATTAGACTCTCGGAAAGGGCCTGCGCAAGCAAGCAATTGGCAAGGGGCATGCTATGAATCCAGTAACAGTCATGGAGGTGAGTTCAAGGACAATTCTCCAGCAAAACTGATAACATCCAAGTAGGCATTCAGTATGAGGCAACAATCAGAGAATCACTGTTGGAGCTAGTGTAAAGAATTAAAAAACAACATCGATCACAAGGAAAATGTCATAAACTTTTTCACCAGAGTAGCCACAAAAGAGCATAGTGGAAGTACCAGCAAGATGAATATATGCCAGGCCGAGGGATGACAAGCTAGGCTCTTTTGATTCCCCAACTGATAACAGTAGTGTCTGAACCTGCAGGGAAAGATGGCCCCAGAAGTTTCTACCAGTTGGCTCTCTGGGCAGGAAAGCAAGTAGGCTGTTAAACACTTGGCTCCTGACAGTTTTGTTGGTGAAGCAGTTTTCCTTTGAGAAATTTCAGTGGCTGAATACAGCTAGTCAGCCACGTTGGAGGCTATTTATTGAACTATTTACAGAAGAGTTAGAAAAATACTTTTTTCCACAACTCTTTCCCCCCTTACACTGCAAACTAGATTTTCCATGGAAATCACATAGTGTGTAAGCTTTATATCATCGAGAAGGAAAATACTCTATCACTATAAAAATACTACTTGAGTATTTTCCTTCCTTTTGGTGGTTGCGACTATACTACACAAAAACAAACAAACAAAAAACCATAATCATCTTGAAGGTGTTAGCTTTTAAAAACTCACTACCTATGAGATATGCTTTGTGTGTGTCTTGATCTTAAAATACAGGGCCAAACTGAACAAAGAAAACTCTGTACAGAATTATTTATGCAGTCATTCATTCATTCTTTTCTTATTTATTTACCAAAAATAGGAAATGCTTATCTGAAGTATAGATAAATACTCAGTGTAATACTATAAAGGAAATTTTAATAATTATTAAAAAGCACAAATGTTAGCACAATAATGATAACTAAATAAGTCTACAGAGCTGGTATACACCAAAGGCTATTAATGTCTGTATTGGGATAATAGAATACTAGATGGTTCCTTTCCTTTTGTTCTAAAAAATAATAATGTTAATTAATTTTGGGGTGATAAGAAAAAAATTAAAAATTGTGGTAGAAATTTTGGAAATTATAGAAACATTCAAATCAGAAAAAAATCCTCCAAAAGCCAGAGGAAAACCATTCCTAAAATTTGATGTACTTCCTTCTGGTCCCGTTTTGCTGTTTTCAGTTTGCTCACAGGCATGATCTTGGGTGTGTCTCCCAATGATGGCAATACTGGGAACCCAGAGCCTGCATACTCCACATCGTTTTTTTAAATGCACTGATACAACATTTTTATGTCATTGAATCCTTTCAAAACTTGAATGTTTATGGCTACATAATTCTATCATGTGAATGTGCTAAATTTATGGATACTTAAAACCTCTGAAAGATTGATTTAGATTTGTGGTAGAAGTCAATTATGAATTCAGATCAGTTTGGCTTCATCATTGTCATGAAGCTTTCAGTGTGTTTAAAAAGATGTACTTCCTTCTCAAACTACCTATAGTTTCCATATTCAGGCACATATTTTATCTGTATGGTGCAGTAACAAAACCAGATTCCACTGACAGAGTAGGAGATCTTGAAAGCGAATTACACTCATTTTGCTTTACAAAAAACATCATTATGCACATATAAATTTTAGAGGAAGAATTTTTCGGGAATTTTACTTTGACGATTGAATGATTAAACAGATACTATTTGTTCTGAGCAGAACATTAGGACTATATCATTCAGAGAAGAAAAGTTGACCAAGGAAATGGATTGTTAGAGAAACATAAAGACTAATATTAATAGGATGGCAATTTTTTTCTTTTCATATATCTTCAAAACATTAGAAAATACTACACATTAAAAAAATCAAAAGCTCTTTTTTATTGCAATCAGTGCTTGTTTGAGTAGTAAAGAATTTTTTATTTTCCACTGGTTGATGTTTAAGTTACATAATGACTCTTTGGAAAGTTACATTTTGCGTATAAGATTTATATATATTGTATCTATCTACATTATTGCAATTAGTACCTTTTAGTTTTCTAAAGAATTTCCTTTTCTTTTGGTCAATGTTTTCTATATAATTTTTCTATTCAAATATCAATTATATTTTCCATACTATATATGCCGTATGTGTATATATCTCTATGTTTGTATAGAAAACAATAATTAATAATAATACAAGAGTAAATTCTTTTGCATACTTACAACTGTAAACTTACTTTTGCCTACCCCTTATATAGATATATAGATATATATTTCTATTTCTATACACATTTCCACAGGAATCTCTTGTTTCTTTATAATTAGATGAAGCCTGCCTTACTGAGTTGGCAAAATAAAGGAAAAGTGGTTAAAGGAAATACTTTTTCTAATAGAGCTACAGGAAAGCATAAACATAAACTTAAAAAGAAATGAAGATTTGATGGCTGCCTTAAATACGGATTGCCATAAAGATAATAGTTGTTTCACAGGCTTGGAGGCAAAGCTGCGGTGAAGCCGTGTTTTCTTCCCCTCGTTTCTGTGGCGGAGTGATTGGCAGAGACACAGGTATATTGTCAGCTTGATGATACTGCCCCAGAGCCACTGATGGATATAGTTATGATTTTTAGTAGGAAAACTGCTCCAGAGATGACATGTTATGGAAAGATAAAATGTATGTTTATGTTCTTACATGACATGACCTTGGTTTTGAAGTTTAGATTTCTTAGGTATGCTAAAACAAAACAGAGAGCAGACTTCCAAGTCCCCCAAGCAGCAAAACCACTTAAGTCATGTAAGCAAGATGAAATTGAGCTCATTTCATGAACATAAGTGAAACTTAGGTTATTTCCCATAAATGCCTCTGACAGTTATAAACAAAACTTAAGTCATAGTCCTAAAATGATACAACATAATTACTTTTCACCAGTCTCCACCATCTGGAAATCCCTATTGGAATAACTGATCATTGTAAAGACTAGACAACTTTCTCATTTTCACTTTGTAAGCCAGCCTGTAATGTCGTGTCTCTGAACTTCATACCAGCTTTGGGCTTGAAGTCTCCCTGTTTGCAAACTGTTTCTCACTGAATACAATTTTCATGTCAAGTAAAGCTCTCTGAATTTTTTTTTTCTGGAAACCTGAGTGTTTCCTGGGTTTGGCCTCAAGTCCCAGGCTTTTTTAAAATTATTATTTTGTTGAGACTTTTTAGTTATTTAAATGTCTGACTTTAAAAAAAATATTGTATTTTTTCCATTGCCAACTAACCCCTTTATATCCCCTTGCCCTCTGCAATCACCATACTGTTGTCAATGTCCATGGGTCCTCTTTTCTTTTTGCTCAATCTCTCCACCTGCTAACCTACCTGCCACTAGCTGTCATCTGCTCTCTATTTATGAGTCTGTCCACATTTTCATTGTTAGTTCAGTTTCTTCATTAGATTACACATATGAGTGAAATTATATGGTATTTGTCTTTCTCTAACTAGCTTATTTCACTTAGCATAGTGTTCTCCAGGTCCATCCATGCTGTTGCAAAGGATAAATTTTTCTTCTTTTTTATACCTGAGTAGTATTCCACTGTGTAAATGTCCTATAGTTGTTTTATCTATTCATCTACTGATGGGTACTTGGGCTGCTTCCTTATCTCAGCTATTGTAAATAACACTGCAATGAACACAGGGGTGTTTACGTTCTTTCAAATGAGGGTTTTGGGGTTTTGGATATATTCCCAGAAGTGGCATTTCTGGGTCAAAAGGCAGATTCACTTTAAATATTTTAAAAAGATTTTTAGGCCTGGCTGGCGTAGCTTAGTGGATTGAGCACGAGCCTGAGAACCAAAGGATCGTGGTTCGATTCCCAGTCAGGGCACATGCCTGGGTTTTGGTCCAGTTCCCAGTAGGGGACACATGAGAGGCAACCACACATTGATGTTTCTCTTCCTCTTTCTCCCTCCCTTCCCCTCTGCCTAAAAATAAATAAATAAAATCTTTTAAAAACGATTTTATTTATTTATCTTTAGAGGGGTAGGGAAGGAGAGAGGGAGAGAAACATCAATGTGTGGTTGCCTCTCGCATGCTCCCTACTGGGGACCTGGACCAAAACCTAACCAAAACCTGGACCAAAACCTCTTTTTCAAAGAGGACATACAGATGGTCAAGAAACATAGGAAAAGATGGTCAACATCACTAATTATCAGAGAAATGCAAATTAAAATCACCATGAGATATCAACTCACACCTGTCAGAATGGCTACCTCAGTGAACCAACAAGTGACAAGTACTGGCAAAAGTGTGAAATAAAGAAAACGCTCTTGGTGGGAAAGTCAGACTTTCTCTTTTTACAGATGCCTGGAAACCTGCAGAAGACTGACAGGAAGTAAACTGGATTGAAAGAAAGTGAGGATGCTTGCAAATTATAAAAAAATAAGAACAACTTTTTTGGGGGAAAATTTCAGTGATAAAAGAAGTTAAGACTCAGGAAGATGTCCCAACAACAGTAACATCCCCCAACACTGAGTTCTCTAGTTTACCGCAGAAAGTTGGGTTAGGTAAAGATAGGATGGTCAGGGAAGGTGGGTTTTTAATATGTTGCTAATAACAGTCTCAGAGGGGAGTAATTTTAAAAGATCCTTTAATGAGACAAGTATATTTTAATGATTTTCTCACCCTGAATCAATAAAACAAAAGTCACAGAGTGTCATCATAAATACTGGCTGAGCTAAAATTTGATTTCCCGGGTGCACAGGGTTTTACTTAATAGGAAGTATTTTATAGCAGCAAAATCTCCACGGCTCATGCTTCACTCGTGTCTGCTCCTATGGGGAATAAAAGCAATCTCTTAACTGATATGGTTATCCATCACAGCACTGATGGTCTATAAGCAGCAGAGAATTTAATAGTAAAATGCCCCAAGTTTAAGGGGCATTTTAAAGATTTAAATCTTTAAAGATTATTAATAATTTTTAATCTTATAGCTAAAGTCAATTCAGATGCTCACATTGGAATGTCTGTGTTGTAACAGTCACAAAACTTGTGAAATCTATTCATTTTTTAGTGATAAACAATGCATTGCCGATAAATGGCATTGTTTGCCCTTTATTCTTTTAAGAATCTTCAGCCATCCTTCAAATTTTACTTTTGTAGGACAGGAAATGAATTATCCTCAAAAAGAGTAATTTGCTTCTTGTGGCTCAGTACAACTTGGAACAAAAGCAAACACACTCTCACACACATTTTAGAAAAAAGGATTAACAAACCCTCTATTATTTGATAAAGTTAGCAAAACAGGTTTATATTCTCTACTTAGAAAGTTTACCTGGCTATGGATTCTTTGTTTGGAAATACTGCCTGCAACAAAAACCATCGTTAATTGAATCAAGGTGTTCACAGCGACCAAGACGCGTGGTTGGAGGAAGATGCAGCTCTGGTCTGGCCAGCCTCTATGGAGGCCATCCATTACCCCACAAAGCATCATCAATTTGGTTCAAGAAAGGTTCCAGGCAAGGTGCCAAGTTTTTGTTATGCCTTCTGTAGTAGATAGCGTGGTTTAAATATACTGAAAACAGAGGAAGCACCTAGGTTTCATGATTCTAAATGATCTTCCTAGGGAGACTGGAGTGTTTTCGAAATTTTATTAAATGGTCAGGTGACTGAAGACAGACTCTGGGTTTTTCTAAGCAAGTCAGTACTGGTTCTGGACCATAGCAGGTGCTACACAATCATTTTTGAAGGAGTAAATGTTCAGCTGACAGCACATTAACACTGATGTGGAAAATGAGCACTTCAGAGTTTTACCTTAGAAAATGCTGACATGTATAACAAGTAAGCATAAAATCATGAGATTTGATAATCACCTGTATGAAGTCCAGATATCTTTCACCAAGTTTGTATCTATATTAGAAAATACACAGAGGTGCACATACATACACACCATGAAAACCAAATCACCCTCCCCCAAATTTGCTTTATTGCTAACACCATTGTGTACATATTTACAGAGTAACTCAGTATTCTAAAAATGCAAGCTCAACCTTGCCACGTCATTGATTAAAATGCTCCAATGGCTTCATGCTCATTAGATTACAATCTAGATTCCCACCCTGACTCTCAGAAGTCAGACCCCCGCCCACTTCTCCAACCTCACCACTATGAGTCTCGCCATATCCCGGCTACACAGGCCTTCCTTAGGTCCCAGAAACACACAACTGTCTTCTAAGAGGCCCTTTGCCTGCCTTTTGTCCAACCTTGTGGTCTGCATACAATGCAGACTTCTAATCTCAACAGACTTCCTCTCTTTTCATTCAGATCTGATTATTCAGAAGTGACATTCAATCACTCTGTAAAACATTACAGTATTTAATGATCAACCTAGACATATCTCTATTCTATTCTTTATATGATTTGTTTGTTTACTGACTTGCTGTTGGTTTTCCTCACCACTGGAAATTAAGTTCCATGAAACACAGGATCTTGTCTCTGCTCTTTCTCTGGCTCTCAAAATGGGGCCTCACATTAGAAATGTCAACAAATATTTTTGAATGAATGGAAACATGAATTAGGTAAAAGAAGAATTAGCCCTGGCTGGTGTAGCTCAGTGGATTGAGTGTGGGCCTGCGAACCATATGATCGTGGTTCGATTCCCAGTCAGGGCACATGCCTGGGTTGCAGGCCAGTTCCCAGCAGGGGACTCACGAGAGGCAACCATACATTGATATTTCTCTCCTTCTCTTCTTCCCTTCCCCTCTAAAGATAAATAAATACAACCTAAAAAAAAAGAAGAATTATAAGCAGCAGTATAAAACTGGAGGCATGAGTCAGGAAGTGTTTGGGAAATAACCCTACTCAGAATATATTTAGAAAACTATTTTATGGCAAAGGTCATAACTATGTGAATATTTCTTCCATATTATAAAATTTTAATTATTTTTAACATGAAAATTTAAATGGAACAATACATATAAAAGATTCCTCGTATTGATATAATTATAACAACAAGACAAATAAATCAGAAGAAATGGTTAAAAGGTCAGGGTAGTAAAAGAAAAGGATCAAAGTCTGTACTTTGTGGATTTCAGGCCCCACTGGATGAGATGCTATCTCCTAGGCACCGGAAACTGGGATTCCTAGAAGTAGTTATTCCCTACAGACACCCCTGTACACACAGTGCTGAAAAACTGTAGCTGGCTGGGTGGAAAGGGAGAGGGAGCTGGTCCATCAGGAGAAAAAATTAAATCAGTTGCACCCTGAGAGGTAGAAATGAGATTATAAGATCCCAGAAGGGAAGAAGAAAAAAGGTGCCTTTTCTCATAGTGTTTCTGGCCGCTTCTCTGCATCTGCTTGTACGTTCCTGTTTTGAGTCCAAGAAAAAGTTCTGAATATCGATGTGTTTACTTATTTATCTAACTATTTATTTATGCTTAAGCTCAAAAACGTTTATGTTCTTATAAATAAAGAGATGCTGGTTAATGTGGTCAGACATGGTAATTCTTTAGATAAGAATCACATTTTAAATTATGTTGGTTAATTCCTGTAGCTATAAAGTATATAGCATCCTCAGCCTGAACTTGAAAATTTTGAGATTTTCCTAAACTCTATAGATTTCATAATTAACTATACAAGATGGGGAAAAAGTAGATTTACAGTTGTTTGTACGAAAATAATAAAATAATAAGTCATAGAAAAATGAACTCTGTTTTGCATCCTCACAACTGTAAACCTACTTTTGCTTCACCCTCCAAATGCATGTAATTTTGCAATCAATGGATGAAAGAAAAATACATGAAAAATATAACTGATAAATAAAATATCTCATGAATAATATTTTTGAAATAATAAAGTAAAATTATCTGAAGAATTGACAAAATTAAAGGCTGGCCTAAGCTGGACCTAGGGCCAATTTGAGATCATGAAGAAAATGCCTTCCAGACCCACGTCCAGGTCACACTCCAGGGCTGAACAATGACAAGGCTTTGTCTGAATGAACAAACCTGGAAGACATTCTAGTTCTTCACTCTAGACGTGATGGAATGCCAGCCAAGAATTACATTTATAATAAGAGAGTCAGAAATTTAGTTGGGTTTTCCCATAGAAAGGGGGATAAAAAAAATCAATAAAATCATACTAATTGAATAGATTACAAAATTTTACCTTAAATTTGTTCTTTCTAGTAATGGCATTACATTATTCTGCATCTGTTTGATACAGTTAACATTAAAATTCATATCATTGGATAAAACATGGCCTTTCTGGCTTCTAGATATTTTCTATTTCCTTTTATATCATTATTCTTTTTTTTCTCTCTTCTCTCATCCTCTCCCCTCCCCTCTTCCCTGTATTTCTTTCCTTCTCATCTTTCTTATAAGTTTTTATTTTTATCAAAATCATATATACATGTAGCTATACACATGAAGGTTAAAGAGCAAATATTTTTGTCAGATTGGTTAAGAAAAACATCACTCAAAACCTCTCTATTCGCTTCTCCCTGAAACAATTCTTCTGAATTCCTTTAGCAGATTCTTTGGTTATTTAGCTCCAGAGCTCAATACAACCTGCTTGTGTGGTTACTTCTTTATTTTTCAGTTTTGTGCATTGATTTCTTTTTTTTTAAATATTTATTTATTTACCTTTAGAAGGGAAGGAGAGAGGGAGAGAAACATCAATGTATGGTTGCCTTTTGTGTGTCCCCTGCTGGGAGTTGGCCTGCAGGGAACCGGCCTGCAACCCAGGCATGTGCCCTGACTGGGAATCGAACCACGATCCTCTGGTTTGCAGGCCCGCGCTCATTCCACTGAGCTACACCAGCCAGGGCCTGTGCATTGATTTCTGATGTGAAAAATAAGAGTTTATCCTTCTTGTCTCTCTTCCCCATTCCACACATTTCTTATTCCATCATCTTTTTAAATTAAGTTGCAGCATAATTTAGTGATAGCCCTTAGAGATGTTTGTTTACATTATTACCATTGTTATATATTAAGTCTCATAGTAAATTAGGATTACTTTTCCTCTTTTTCATTTTGTTTTACTTAATAATGATTAAGTCACAGGGTTCTTTCCACTCCCATATACTTCTGGGGAGACAGAGGTGTCTTGTCTTTACATGGTGAGTTATTTAGCTCTGGGCGAGTGTATGAATGGGTAGAAGGGAAGGAACGAGGAAAGAATGAAGACAAAAACTCAAAGCTGAAACTGAATGCAGACTGGGTGAATGACACTGTACATTATTTTCTGCCTGTTCTAAGTTGAGGATAGAGAAATGAAGTGGACGTAACTTCACCATCTTGCCTTTAGAAGGTTCATTCTCTGACCTATGTTAAAGACATTCTTAATAATGAAAACCTAGATGAAGAAAACTGATAGATCATTTGCCCTAGGTTGAATTTTCTCAGCATGTTACCCAAATAACAAATGTTTAAAATAAATGAAATAATTCAGTTATTTTTTCAGAAATAAACCAAAATGAAATCCTTCATTCCCCCCTAGCCTAAGACTTCTCTGTCTATGCCTCCGTAACCATACCCAAACCCCAGAGGCTGACTCGGGAGCCCAAAGTGGAGGACCTAGTCTTCAAATGAAGGGAATCGGGACTCCAGGATGTCCTGGCGTAGACACTGATATTTGTTGGTGACTTCAATATGGAAAAGCACCTCAGGAACGTGTGTGGAGTTTTCACTTAAAGGGCCCAAACTGGGAGAAACCTTTATTTCAGCATTCAAGTCTCTAATTTGATTCCATTATCTAATTACTGAGGCAAAGTTAGAGAGAAAAATTTTTAGCTTTTGTAACAACCTTTAAAGTAATATTTGATTTTAATTGTTTGATGAACAAAGTAATCAATATAATATTAGTCTTCTGTGTTTGGAAGATGTGAATGTGCGTTGGGGGGTATTTGTGCCCTCTGTTAGCATATACAGTATTTTCACACTTGTAACTTATTAGGTAAAGTAGTATAATCATAAAATTTATAATGTGCTCTGTCAAGAACCAAACAAAAGCATGAAGTATCAGAAATATTTTAGGAAAATTCTAAGAGTATGTACAGGGTGATTTATTTAAAACAATCTCCTTCCTTTTATTTTATTAATTTCATCTTATTGTTTTAGAGCTTTTAAAATGTCTTAGCAACTTTAAAATATGCAGGACAGCCCTGGCTGGTGTGGCTCAGTGGATAGAGTGCCTGCCTGGGAACCTAAGGGTTACTGGTTCAACTCCCGGTTTAGGGTATATGCCTGGGTTGTGGGCCAGGTCCCAAGTAGGGGGCACACGAGAGGCAACCACACATTGATGTTTTTCTCCCTCTCTTTCTCCTTCCCTTTCCCTCTCTCTAAAAATAAATAAATAAAACCTTTAAAAATAAAACAAAGTATGCAGTACAATATTAATAACTATAGTCACCATGCTGTACATTACATCCTCATGACTTATGATGTTATGTTTGTGCTTTTTGACCCTTGGAACCCATTTCATCCACTCCTGACTCCCCGCTTCTGGCAATTGTCTGTATTTACGAGCTTGTGGGGTTTTGTTTGTTTGTTTTGTTTTGTTTTTCTACATGTGAGATCATGCAGCATTTGTCTTTCTTTGACTTTTTTCACTGAGTATAATGTCTGTAAGCTCTATTCATGTTTTTGCAAATGGCAAGAATTTTCTTTTCAATGGCTAAATAATATTCTATTGTATATGTATATCACATTTTCTTTATCCATTCACTCATTGATGGATACTCTGGTTGCTTCCATGTCTTGGCTCTTATACAATAATGTTGCAGTGAACATAGAGGTGTATATATTTTCGCCCTTTTAAATTATACTATAGGTATTTCCAAGTTCTGAAATAAAAGTCTTCTATAATATTGAACAGAAACAATCAAGATCATGTTAATGAATTACTGTATATTGTGGAAAAATAAAACCCTATTTATGTGGGATTTTTTCCTTCCCTTCTTTTTCTATAATTATCTGTATATGTTGCACATATATTATTATATAGTTTTAGTTAATTTTACCCAAGTCTACATGAACTTCTCTTCAGTAAATGTAGACTGAAAACATGAAGGATATTATAGTGCCTTTGGGGAAAAAATAGACCCAAGGTAATGGCATGTCATTTTGAAAGAAAAAGGTGTAACTTTGAAGTCACATGTGAAATGTTTCCAACGACAGCTCAGATGACTCTTGGAAAAGTAGTAATAATCACCCACATATAGGAGAAAGTTTTCTTTGCTGTTTCAATGACATGGACACCTGAAGAAAAGATTTCCTTTAACATGTGCATTTTATAGTAATGATAAATGAGGAATGAAATATGAAACTCAGATGGCAAGCTTTATCCAAAGTATGTGTGTATGTTTTTGTGTATCCTGGTATACTTTAGATTTCTGGTAAGTCAAATCTCAAAGCTACACTTCAAGGATCAAGTAACCAGGCACTTGGAAAACAAAGCTGACAGAAAATATCCAAAGCAACCTCAAGAAGTTCATGCCTCAATAACTAGTTTAAGGCTTCTGAGATATTATATTCAATTAGATTTAGATCTGAGACTTACATATTTTGAGAAAAAAAAACTATGGCATAGTTGCCAGGTCTGTGAAGATATATTGCAAAAATGTAAAATTGGGTTATTAGTTTAAAAAATGTAGCTGACAGAGAGGAAATCAATACTAACTACACAAGTCATATTTTTTGGAAAAAAAAAAAACACCCACTCACCTTTGTTATTTTAGGAAAAAGGATTAGATGACAAAATGAAAGAACATTTGTTTGTGCAAATAAGTGACCAGGATAAATAGTGAAGGCTTTCTAGATAGCATTGTGTGTGAACTCATGCATCTTTCTATCCATAGTTCACACTTGGATAGATGTGCTGCCCATCAGCCTGTTGCCAAGGCTAGACAGAGAACACACAGCATACAGGAATCTATTCCTACTGATGAGACTATTGAAGGGGGGAACTGCTGTCATAATTTAGCCCCAATTTATGTCTATCTCTAAATCCTCTTGAGATTATTAATCTCTCTAAAGAATGATGTCACAGCCTCACTTTCCCTGGCTCCTTATTTACAGCATGAAGAGAGGGAGAGGGGGAGACTCTCCAGGCTGTTCAAAGATGGACCCATTGGTGATTTTTATGTTATTAAGTAACACAGATCAGAACGGAACTCCTTTTAGATGGAGAATATGGGGAAATGCCCCAAAGGATGTATAGATGCAAATGATAATGGGTCTATGAATATTATATCTAATAGTGCTAAATGATATCAGGAGTTCCACAAGGCCCATTTGCCATGATTTTCACTGTCCTATAGAGGAAATTTGGAGGGGTTTCTTCATCCCTAAATTTATTATCAAAGAAAACATCAAGGAATGATTTCAGGGCATTCACTGGGCCTTGTCGCTAGGCAGTGGAACATTAGTGAAAATAATATAGATAGTTTTTGTGGAGGTGAACTGTGCCTTGACTCCTTGGCATGTTACCTTTAGAATCACTTTTCTTCACCATTAGATATATGGCGCTACCAATCCTGTACCTGTCATATCAATGGTAGAAAATGACAAAATTTCCCAGGCACTCAGCATCAATGAAGGGGGCTGCTGTCAGCTCCATGTGACCGGTCCTGGGGTGCCAACAACTTCATGCCCAATTATTTTGCTACTGGGACAGAAGGAATCAATACCTCCTAATATTAGCAACTCTTTCCAACTCCATTTGTGTGACAGGAGAGCAGAAATGAGGCTGCCTAACTCACAGAGAGTGCAAGGAGATAGGATGTAAACACCTTATAACAACAAAGATTTTTTTGTTTATTCTTTCATTATTCTGTTTTCCCATCTGCCTAGATTTATTCTCTATATGTTCTTTATACATGTTTGAGTTGGGGATCTTTGGAGAAGGAGGAGCAGATGTAAGACGGGGTTCCAGATGGAGGCGTGAATAATTTATCCTAGAGGTACATGTGGGAACAATTGATTCAGGAGATGAACGTCCAACATTATGGTAGCAGTAAAAGGGTAGTTAGGTAAAGATGGAAATAGAAATTTCTTTCGGTGTTTTGTATATGCTTGTTTGCTTATTTTTTGTTAAAAGATGCTTTAGTATTCCATTGCTCTCGGGAAAATTGCACCCACTTTGGGGGTTTTATTTAAATTTATTCACACACACGTATATATTCTTTTGAGTATCTATTATGCTCTGAGTCTCAAAATAGTGTCTGTGGGACCAAGTATGAATTAGACAGTCACCTTAGCTTAAATCTCACTCTTTAGTAGCCTTATTAGCTGATTTCTTTCATTATTGAAATGCTGTTATTACCAAAGACCTTATTTTTCTGTCTCTTCATCAAAGACAGAATTCAAACACACATGAATACCTACATACACCCCAACTACCATACAATGACATATACATACATGTATCTGTCTGTCAAGCTACCATCTATCTGCTCTATTTACCTATGTCTCAGTTTTCAATTGTAGGCTCAGCACAAAGAATGAGAAAAATTTTACCTTCCAGTCCACTATAAAGCCAAGAGCTTTGAAGCCTGGAGGCCTGGGGTATTCTTTATCTTGGAATGAATACTGGGAGGTCTCTACATTGAAATACTAGACTCTTGGGGAGGAAAGCGGGTTTTGTGGCAGGGTGGAGGGTTTCCTGCAAAGCTGGGTCCTGCTCTGGGAAGAGAAACTTGTGAGAACCCTGGCCAGCTGGGTTGTGCTACCTGGTCATCAGGAACTGGACTCCAAGAACCTCTGTCTGCGGGGCACATGAAGCTTCTCGCATGACCATGTTTGGTTTAGACCATGTGGACTTCATGATTTTCGGGCTGCCTACCTTCAAATGCATATTCAGGTTTTGACAAGGACAAATAAGAATGAGAAATATGTTAGATTAAAGACCAGAGTATTCTTTTCCCAGTCTCTCTAGACTTTGTTATTCTCTATGTCTAATATAATTCAGAGAACAATAGGGAAAGAAAGCTTTGCAAGAAAAAAATGAGACTAGAGACGAGATATTCTGTCAATTTTACTACTTGAGACTTGAGCTAAATCTAATTGAATTGGAAAGAAAAAGTAACTTGATATTTCTCATACCAAAGTATCATGAAACAAATGTGCACCAGGTGGGCAAACATATATCCACATGTAATAGAACCGGCTCTTATGTATTGTGGAATATTGGTAACATTCTGAGGAAGTGAGTTGGGCTCAAGGAAAAAGAAAAACAAATGTGTGTTTCAAATCAACAACAATGACAACAACAACAATTTCCACTTGGTTACAATAAAGAAGATTGAGTGTCAGATTAAATAAGGAACATTTTTTTTCAACTGCCTGTATTAAATGAGATCTATTGCAGTCTGTCTCATAAGCCTCATGTTCAAATTTTCAAATCCTTCTAAAGGGCCAAAAGTAGATGTTACCAGTTATGGGCAGAGGATGGTAGCAGAGAGCTCTTTTTAAATTTAAATTTGATACACATTCAGCCCAAAATTCAGGCTTTTCATGTATTTTAAGCTGTATCCAATACATAAACTCCTTAATTACATATTGTTATGTATTTACTTTGTAAGGAAATTGAAAACAAGAGGCTGTCAGCTGGTGTTATTTGTAAGTCTGTATTAAAAAAAACAAATTGTCTGATTTTACTAAACTATGAATAATTGTCTTACTTTGGGAAACACATTATTTTAGGTCCTTGAATCTAGTCAAAAGGCCTGTAAAATGAATTTGAATGGAAGGGGTTAGTTTTTCAATGGAGATTATAAATCAGGCTGAGTTACTATATATACTGCATTTTTAATCCTACTCAAGGGTTTCATAACCATCACTAGAAATGTAAGAGTTATAGACTAGATTTATAGTGAACACATTCTTGTCATACATAATAAAACAAATTGCAAAATGCAGTGTAATAAATAGAGTAATGGTCATTGCCTTCATTTTCAGGAGAACACAGAAAAGAACAGAGAGAACACCTTCAGTTTATGAAATTAGCTTAATTTGTGCAGGATGATAAACTGGGGGGACTAAGCTGGCCGGTCATTGAAAGAAACCACGGCAAGGAAAGCAAAATCTTTTTCTTACTGTGTTGCCCCTGTCTTATCTTCATGAAAACACTGAGGAGAGAGCACTATGAGGAGAGGAGAAACTGCATTATTGAAAACAGTAAAAGAAGTTACTTTTTAACAAAGGAGTAAAACAATATAAGGTATAGTAGGTAAAAAGAACAGAAGCATATTTCATCTTCTCAAGTGACAAAGAAGAACTTTTGGCACTGTGAGCTATTAACCAATAGCTCACAACAAACCAAAAAAGTATTTTTTGTTTGATGGTGTTGGCCTCGAGTCTGCTTTGTTAACACCATGCTGTTTGGGGGGTCTTTGTTTTGCCTAGGCTAACACGATTTCAGCAGAAGTGCTAAAACCCTACCTTCAGAGACCATGTGCCCTGTGGCTGAAAGGTACCTTGAACAGCCGGAGGCTAAAAGGCTTCTCCAGGGTCAACTCAGTGAGGCAAACTGCATTGATAAAACTTGCCTAAGGAACAAACTCCTCATTTGCAATTTGCAAAGCACACACTCCCTCTGGAATAAACTTTTTTCCCCTCTAATTTCTGTTCACAGTTGACCTCCCCTTTTTTGTTTAACCAAACCCATTAATCAAATATATCCCAGAGGTGGCTAATGATCTTTCAGAATTCTAATAGAAGCAGGGAGTCAAGGACAGTAAGAATTGATCCACATCACCTGCCGGATTAGGTTTGCAATGCTGGCAGTGCTTCTCTCATCTTTTAAGACGAATGGCCTCTCTGGTTAGCAGAGGGCTGCTGTTTTAACAGTAAGGATCTGTATGGGCCTGGCTACAGGGTCAATGAAATTAGCTCCACATTTCCTAGAGAATAGTATGGAGCAAATCTTTTGTGAATAGCTTATCATCAAGTTTTCCTTTCTGATATTGAAAAGGCTCATATACATCAAGCTATACAATCTATTTATATCACTGTGAAAAACACATTTTTCTACAAGACCTCAATTAATAAAAATGCATGCTTCTTTTCTATGTTGAATTTATTTTTAGGTAGAAATTATTAGATAAATCCCAAGAAAAATAACAAAAATATAAATGATTAGAGAAGGTATGAAGTGCTCTGATGAACCGCTGGCCTTACTTCAAGCTTCACAGCTGTGTATTGAGAGCCTTAGACTCTAGCTCCTCAACAGATGCAAACGAGATGAATGTGTGAGAGCACAGAGGGGTCATTTCTTCTACATAGACGTTATTAAAACTTTATCTGTAGATTGTAGTCTACATAGAATCTCATTTTTAGTTAAATAAGAGAGGGAGGGAGAGAGAAAAGGAGGGAAAGAGAGATACTGACAGAGAGAGAGAGAGAGAGAGAGAGAGAGAGAGAGAGAGAGAGAGAGAGAATGAATGAGCATGCTCTGGGAGGGAAAAAAAGGTTCATGGTCCTACAAGAATAGGCCACTTAGGTTTCTGCCCAATATGGGAAGTTCATTTTCAGTTTTAACCTAATCAAAGGGTAATTATAGGGAATAATCATATGTTCTTTGCAGTTGGAACAAATTCCTTTAGAAAGAGTCCAGCTCACTTGAGAATAAATTCTGAAAAACTTGCTGCAGGAACAAGTTGATCTCAGACAGATGCCAGTTTTCTAGTAGAAGAGAGAAGTTTCCATGCAAAGTAAAATGGCATAGGCAGAAGAATAGGGCCAGCATGAAGTCTAGTTCTGTCCAGGGCTGTACCATGCTGTTTTCGGCATAATGTTGACATGGCAATTATAAATTCTAAAAATATGTTTTGTCGACATGTAAATCATAGTCCTTTCCTTTTCCTCCATTTCTATGATCTTATTAAAATGTTAGATCACCTCTTAGGCTTTCTTTCAAAATTCTCTTCCTAGGGCTTCCGCAGTTTCCCCAGGGTTTCCCAGGGCTTTCTGGGGCTTCCTAGAACAAAATCGAAGACTCTTCCTGTGTTTTTAAGGCCTTGTGGAACCTGGCCTTTGCCTGTCTCACCGACATGTCTCATCATCCCTGCTTCTTCAAGTTTTCACTTGTTCTTTTTCATAAGCTTTCCCTCTCTCCTACACTTCATATAATTAGTACCTTCTTATTCTCCAAGTCTCTGTTTATAAGGAGCATGCATTATTATTGTGTCCATACAGGTTCTCCTGCTATGTGTTATCTGTGTCCCTTGGTTCTTTTCTTTAGAGAAATTATCCAACTTTGAAATAATTTCATTTTTTACCGCTATCTATGTCTGCCTCTTATCCTGGAAAATAAGCCTCATATACATAGCAGACTCCTCTGCCTTTTAAGTTGATTTCAGAGCCTAGCACAGTGCGTGGCATATGTGGAAGATTGACGAACACTTGTTGACCAGCACAAGGGCTATATTCCAGGAAGCACTGGAGGTGGAATTGTAGCATTTTCAACAGCTGGAGAGAGAGGGCCAATACTGACTGTAGAAGGCAAGTCAGTTTACATAAGTCAAGGCCCTGGGCCCCCAGCCCTTCTAGAGAAGCTCTGCTTTTTTTTCATTCTACACATTGGGCTTCCTTGTAATAGCTCAAGTAAACAAAGTATTCTGGAGCTTAAAAATGTTTGAACGCCACTGAACTAGATCAAGGATTCCATTTTGCATTTGATTCAGCCTTCATAACTGCTGTCGTTTTATTATAAGTATATCCTTGACTAAGAGAAAAATTGAAAAAATGACAATTAAATTTTAGGGCAATTTTTTACATTGGACTTTTCCTGTGTCATTGGGAAATGCTGTATGTTGGCTACTCAATAACCATTGCAAGTAAGTCACGTGGCTAAGAAAGGGAGGTAATCCTTTTTCCAGATTCCTTTGCAGGTAGGGATGACAACAGACACAGTTCTGCCCAATGAGACTCAAGAGTAGGTTTGCAGGAGGGCTTCTGGGAAAGCTTTTGCTCTCCTGATTTAACTGATGCCAACCCTTCCTCCTGCCTTTGATGTTATTCTGATGCTCAGGGCCCTGCCCTGGCTTTCTTGTGCTCCCACTATTCTTGTACTTACTTCTAGATTTCATACATTTTTCTTAGGTCACTGTCCATCAGACCCTCTGCCTCCAGATACAGATTCATGCGCGCGCGCGCACACACACACACACACACACACACACACACACAATCTCTATTTCTGCTAAAGAAACTGAGGCCTGAAGCCGTTGAAAGAATTTTGATGAGCTTACCCCCAACTTTCTTCATCTTTACTGTTATCTTCTCATAACAAAACCACCATGGTGAGAGCCCATTATTGGCCAGGCATTCTACATACATCTGAATAAGGCTTCTTTATGTTCTCATTTTAAAAAAAACAGGTGATGAGACTGAGACTTTAGGGAGACTATGCAATTATATCAAGATTGCTCTGCTGGCAAAAGATGGAGTCAAGGTGTGAAGTAAAGGTTGGTCTGACTCCTAAACACATGCATTTTGCATCTAATTTCATACGCCTTATAGATGAGGAGTGAAAAACAAATACACTGTTATGAGCTAAACCTGCCTTCATTGTTTGCTCTCTCTGTGCCAGAAGCTCTATCTCTACCGCATACATACTTAAAAACTTTTTTAAAAAAAAAGTATTTATTTATCTTTAGAGGGGAAGGGAAGGAGAGAAGGAGAGGAGAGAAGTATCAATGTATGGTTGCCTCTCATGAGTCCCCTGTTGGGAACTGGCCTGCAACCCAGGCATGTGCCCTGAATGGGAATCGAGCCGCAATCGTGTGGTTTGCAGGCCCGCGCTCAATCCACTGAGCTATGCCAGCCAGGGCAATACTTAAAAACTTCTTAAGGGGAAAAAAGATGGTAAGAAATTTTCAGGGGGATAATTATAGAGGGATTAAAGAGCAGGTACATAAACAGGTTGTTAATATTCCAACTAATTAGTTGTTTTCCCATCTAATTCTCCTTTGAGGAATCAGAAAAAAGGCTTCAAATGTCATAAAAAGACTGGTGTTTCTCCAGTCCAAATCTCTAGCTATGATTTATCCCAATAGCTACAGACCCATGCATTGCAATGACTACTAGATACCTTCACCAGATTGGCCACTGCTTCCTCAAACTCACTGTATACAAATTCACATTCTATGTAAGTCTGCTCCTCCACTGAAATTCCCCAAAGGAATAATTAGGATCATAATCATGCTTCTGCCAAGCTAAAGTCCTCTCCCAACCCCTAAGAATTATCAGTTCAATCAAAGATATCTGTTTAAACTCAATTCTCCTCTTTAATAAAAAAATACTGCCAATTAGTTCAGATCTTCATCATCTGTCACCATCTGGCAATAGCTGTGAATATCCTCCCTCTCTTCTCTGTATCCATGTTCTGCTCACACCATTTACCCTTTGCACGCTTACCAATTATTTTTCTAAAATCTCTAAAACTATAATTTCTTAGCTTAAAAAACTAGGCTCATTTTGGTTTTTTTTTGAACTCAAGGTTTTTTTAAAAGTTTATTTAATTATTTTGCAAGTACAGTTTTCTGTCTATTACTCCCATCCCATCCCACCCCCTCCCCACCCCGTGCTCCCATTTTGCATCCGTTATATACAGCTTACATGGCCCATCACAACCTGGTCTTTCCCGGGTTTATAGCCTCAATTCTCTTTCCCCTTTGCAGCTTATATTCTAGACATACCAAACTTCATGCCTTTTCTTGAACCCACTCTCCCCTTTTGATACCTGTGCCTTTGTTCATGTTCTCAGCCTGGGAGGTCCTGCATTCTCTTTTCTATGTGGAGACCTCCTAGAAGTCCTTAATATGAACTTCAAATTACTCCCCAAACCATTCAGATTCCTTCTAGTATTTTGTTACTATCTCTTGTTATGTATGTTATCCATTCCACTATAAATAGGTATACATTTACCCAGTTATCTTGATGTGCCCATCTGCCCCATGAGTCTGATTCTTCTGAAGGTAGTGTCATTGTCTTCTTTGTTACCCATGTGAAATGACTAGCACAAGACAGGTATTCAATCAAGGTGTGTCAAGTATCGAGTGAGAATATTTGGGATGAAGAATGTCTAAGGAAACACAAGACTAGAAAACTTTCTTAAAGGCATACAGTGGTCACCATGCTTCCCCTGTATTTTAGTAGCACATGTTGACAACCTGTGTTCAAATGCACCATAAATTGTACCCAGAAGGGCACAGATACTGAGGTCATGGTCAACAGCTTTGATGAAATCCATTTTGTCTATGAGATGCTTTTATCCAATTTCCTCAACTTCACCCATGGTACTTTCTATTGTTTGTTGTCTTTTCTTTCATGCCATAGTTATGCTTTTATCATTGCAAAGAGTAACTCTGTGCTGGCTCACTGTCACTGAATTTCCTGAAGGGGATTATTTGGAAACAAAGAGATGAGAATGCCCCGGCTCTGTGGTCATACTGGGAGCATCCCTGAAAAAGCAGAGAGAGCCTGCTTCTCCGAAACTGGGAGAGAAGATTAATGCATGAGGTCTACAGTGAAAATGTTATTTTAAGTTTAAAAGATCTCAACAGCTACAGCTCATCACTCACGTGGGCACTGAGGCTTTTAAGGACTCACACATCCTAAGATGCAGAAAAGATTCTAAGTCCTTAAGCTAGAGTGGAGGGAACATAAGAAAAATAAAGCTTCACCAGAAAATCCCAGGACCTATTTGTTGGGACAGTCGTGATTTTCAAAGGTTAAAGTACATGCAGCTGATATTTAATCATTGTTTAATTTTGCTCCCTCTAAATTTAAGCACCTCTAGATGCTATCATGTAATAAAGGAGTTTCCAGTTTCAAAGGCCCTGGAGATAAATATTTTACTCAGGACATAGTTTTTCTTCGTGTATCTTTGGCAAATGTCCCTTACATGTCTGTTTAAATTCTTCTGAACTATGGGGCTTGTTCCATCAGCCCTTCCAAGTCTATTTCCTTCTTGGATAGCTTTAATTCACATTTAATTTTTATTTTATTGATTTAATTTTTAAATTAACTTTATTGGGGTGACATTGGTTCATAAGATTATATAGGGTTGAAGTGTACGATTGTATGATACATCATCTGTGTTGCACTATGTGCCTACCACCCAAAGTCAAATGTTCTTCAGGCACCATGTATTCGACACCCCCTTTATTCTTTACCTCCCTTCTTCCCCTCCCCTCTGGTAACCGCCATGCTGCTAACCGTGTCTGTGAGTTTTTGTTTGTTTCTCTTGTTTGTCTATTAAATAAATGTTCTTCTTTGGTAGTTCCACATCTTTTTTTCTAATTCACTTTGTTACCTATGTGCATATAGGATGTATATGCTTTTTAATGTGAATATATATTTAAGCAACTTAAAGCTAGTCTGCTTTTTTCATGTAGCTCTTAGACTTTTGAAAGAAGTGTATCCTATCTCCCATTAATCTTCTCTTCTCTAGTTTACACACCTTTCATCCCAAAGCGGCATGAAGAACGACAAAAATCATATTATGTTAATTTTTCCTGACATGGCATTATGTTTACTAATGGACCAGTCAGCAGGGCCAGAAGTTTGCTTTTTATTTATAGGACTAATGAAGCGCTTATTCTGACCATCTACAATGTCTGCTTCTTCCTTCAAAGAGTGGCATGCATTTAAAATTTTCAGTTAGCAGGAGCTGCTTTCTGTACCTGGAGAGCAGAGAAAAACTAGCTGATGCAAAATAGTTGAAGCCTACTTCTTCCCTTTACCCAGGTTCCTGGTGTGTTCTAACAGGCAGTCTAAATCACACTGCACACTAATTAGAAACATGTGAATAATGAGTAATGCCACCAAGATTAACATCCTGTATGGAACCAAGCATCGATATTTAAAAATCAGATAAATGGTAAAAATGATGCTTTCATAGTAAAATGACAGAGAGTTCAATATGAGCAATGAACAGGAAGGGAAAAAATTCTCTAAATATCATTGTTTTGTGTTTCAATATTTTAATTTAATTAATTATAATTTGATTAATTCCTAAAGTGAAGTTTCCTGCCTATTATTTCTTTTTCCCCTGCTACACATTTTTTTTACTGTAATAAGACCATTTAACATGAGATCAATTCTTTCAACAAAATTTTAAGTGTACAGTATTGTTCGTTTCAGACACGTTGATTATAATTTAATTCCTAAAGGAAAGTTTCCCTCATGCTATTTCTTAAAGTGTTATTTATTTATTTATTCATTACTTATTTTTCAGAGTTCTTAGCAATGGCCAATATTGTCCAAAAGAAATGATTGATTTAAACAGTGGATATTACAGCTTTGGGCAAACTTACTCTGTCAACAGCCTTAGTACACCAAGTCAAGCAGGCACATGGATAGTTTTAGGTGAAAAATGTCTAGGTCTTCTATTTCTACACGTACTTATTTCCTAAAGTGAGCCTGTTTAGGACTGTCCTGCAGTGGCAGGTTGCTCTCCTTTCCCAGGAGAGAGCTCTTGTACTTTTCAAAACAAAGGTATGCCTCTTAACCCTGCCTAATACTACTGTGGTACATTGTCTTGGAATTGGAAAAAACCTAATGCACATCAGGAAATATAACGAACAGTTTGCAATAAGGATAAAGCAAGTGGCGTTAATTATTTGGTAACATATTTTGTTGCGGATGATAGGGTAAATACTAAGGCTTAAAACCAAAAATATTCTAGAAGAATACTGCAAAGAAAGTATAATGTAAGTACAAGGAGAAGAAGAAATATTGCAAAATTTCTGACTGGTTAAAAAATTGCTCATGTGTTTATATTTTAAATCGATGGCTGGTATCCAATTGCATTATTTAAAACTACTTAAATCCATTATGAAACTATGGATACAAACTTAGAAATACTTGTAGAGCACATAAATACTGAGAGGTATAGAAGGGAGAATGTTGTCTTCTTAATCATTCACTTCTGTTGCCCCTGCCATTGGAAGGTCAAACTTGCAATGACCTTGGCAAACTGGTCTTCTGGCTATTTACGGACATAATCAAAAGCCTGACGTGCACTGATACTGATGCTAATAGCATGTTTCTAATGGTAGTTATCTTGCAGACTCTTGTGACATTTTGCTGTTGTCTGAGCCACTTGGCATTTGGAAGCAAGAAATAATTATGAGGTCACTTGTTTCAAACTGCTAAAGACTGGTCCTCTTAGTTGATTTTCTAAGGAAAAAAGGACCACAGTCAATATGTAGACCGTACACTTTAGGACTTTGCTGTGTTTTCAGATACTTCCATCTAGCCAAGGCAGATGGTCTGATTATTAAAAAATAAAAACAAAATAAATAAAAAACTTTCTGTTGTTGTTGTTAAATTATATGCAGTGTGGCCAGAGATAATTTTTTTGTGGAATTAGGTCAGGGAATTTGCCGCATGTTCCAAAATACCTGATTTAGTGATGTCATGAATGATTCAATTATTTGACAATTAAAAAATGCTAGGGAGAGAGAACATCTGAAGCAGCAAATTTTCTCCAACATTTACAATTGAAATCTGACCAAAATATCCCCCCCTTAAAAAAATAAAGGCAGCAGCATTCTGACTAGGACTCTGTTTGCCTGGGCTTCTTTAAGTTTTATGGAGGAAGTGATATAAAACAATAAAGAGTAATCAGATGCTTTTTGTGTGACTTGATTAACGTCCCTGCAGTAAACCAAGGTTATTGACTTTGCTGGTGTTTTCTGGATATATGCTGGATGTTTTCAAAACTCTGTTCTAGTGCAGCATTGATGACAAATTAAACCTGACTATGGGCGTTTCCTCATTTCCAGGTCTCTAAGGATACGGAATGTCAGTCACTAGTCTGTCTATTTAGACTACCACATTCTCCCTGACTAGAATTTCGCGTCTTAGAAAACTTGAACTCTTTTTTAAAAAAATTTATTTATTTACCTTTAGAGGGGAAGGGGAGAGGGAGAGAAACATCAATGTATGGCTGCCTTTTGTATGTCCCCTGCTGGGAGTTGGCCTGCAGGGAACCGGCCTGCAACCCAGTCATGTGCCCTGACTGGGAATCGAACTACGATCCTCTGGTTCCCAGGCCTGTGGGAAAACTTGAACTCTTGCACTGACTATAATTGTTACACAGTTTTCCCCAAAGCAAAAAAAAAAAAAGTAGGCTTCTTTTTACATCTGGGAAAGCACAAATAACTATTATTTAATGGCACAAAAGATGCTGAGCCTGAAGCATTTCCTAATATATTTCTGAAGAGGTTAGTAAGAAACAAGACAAATAACTATATTAGCTCGAGATAAGGATTTTAATTAGTGAGAGTATCATATCACAGGCTCAGTATAGTAATTTGATATAATGTAATTTGTAATGTCACATGAAAAGTAATCATGTTGCAATAAAGGCACTGGGATAGGGGTGTGAGGGGAACGGAGGCAATGCCACGCCCAGTCGATGTCCCTGGGTAGTGAGTTCATTGGTTCTGTGGCTCCGGTCCATGAGAAGGCATGCTAACATGGCAATACCTGAGGACATTATTTTATGTCTGGCAATATCTGGGTAGGGAATATCTCCACATATAATGGTAAATAATAGGATTTATTTAACTATTTAATTTTTAGAGTTTTCATGTAAGGTTAAATAAGGATAATTTTACAAATTATCATTTCCCCCAAAGCTGTATTTCAGTTTTATAAAAGAGCCATTTCAGTGTTAAATTCCCTAGTTTACTGATAAATATAAAAATTTCTACTCATATAGAATTATTCAAATTTAAAAATTCTACAGAAGTTTGAATAATGATGTGTTCTATATATGTTAACTTGCTTTTTAAAAAATTTACACACATACAAACAATATGTGTGTATATGCGTATATATGTGTGTGTCTACATATATATATACATATATATATATATATAGTATTGGCATTTTGTGGAATGTAAAATAATTTGTTGTTAATATTACTCATTATTAAATACATTATAAATATTTCTTTGTCACTTTTCCTTTTATTTATTCTATTAGTAAGCCTAAATATACTCATATACTCTAAATATAACAGTGTGTAATATTTTTCTCATTAACAATGTTTTCCCTCCATTGGTCTGGATTAGAAGAATGTACATGTGGAACCTCCAGGACATCTTTAAACATTCCAACATCCGAATTATAGGGGTACCAGAAGGGGGAAAGAAACAGCCACGAGTGGAAAACTTATTTGAACAAATAATAAAGGAGAACTTCCCCAGTCTGGCAAAGGAAATAGACTTCCAGGAAATCCAGGAAGCTCAGAGAGTCCCAAAGAAGTTGGACCCAAGAAGGAACACACCAAGGCACATCATAATTACATTAGCCAAGACTAAAATGAAGGAGAGAATCCTAGAAGCAGCAAGGGATAAGGGGACAGTCACCTACAAAGGAGTACCCATCAGACTGTCAGCGGATTTCTCAAAAGAGACCTTACAGGCAAGAAGGGGCTGGAAAGAAGTATTCCAAGTCATGAAATCCAAAGACCTACAGCCAAGATTGCTTTATCCAGCAAAACTTTCATTTAGAATGGAAGGACAGATAAAGTGCTTCTCAGATAAGGTCAAGTTCAAGGAGTTCATCATCACCAAGCCCTTATTATATGAAATGCTAAAGGGACTTATATAAGAAAAAGAAGATGAAAAATATGAACAGTGAAAGGACAGCAAACTCACAGTTATTAACAACCATATCTAAAACAAAAGCAAACCAAGAGGACAGCTAGATCAGGAGTAGAACCATAGAAATGAAGAACACATGGAGGGTTAGCAACAGGGGAGTGGGAGGAGGAGAAGGGGGGAGAAGGTACAGAAAATAGCATAGATAGTAGGTAGAAAATAGATAGGGTTGAGGGCAAGAATAGTAGGGGAGATATAGAATCTAAAGAACTTGAGACATGTGGTTATAAACTAAAGGGGGGAGAATGGTGGGGGAGGGAGTGTGCAGGGTGGAGGGGAATAAAGGGGGGGAATAGAACAACTGTAATGGTATAATCAATAAAATATATATATTAAAAAAAAAGAAGAATGTACATGTGGGAATCACATAGGTAAGATTCTCCTTGTGGCCTCTCTTGAGAATGGATTGGTTCAGTGACTCCACACCTAAGTCAATGGTGTGAGGGTAGGATACTCAAGGGTTGCAGGTAGAAGAAGTATGCAGGAAAGGCTCAAGTCTCCTAAAATGCTCATTTAAAATGTATTAAAGTAGATGTCTTTCACATTAGTCTGAGATATTTTAAAGTACTCTTCCTGGAATTTTTTTCTCCTTGGTCATAATGCACAAATAGTCCCAAAAAGAATATTTCTCCAGAGGCATCAACTATGTAGGCATGCTTTAATTTATACTATAACTAAACTGGGTTTATATCTAATTTTAAAAATTTGCATAATAGTAAATCATAATATGAGATTGTTTTGAAAGATAATCATATTTTGAGATCCTTTGTCAAGCACAAGTTATTCTTTAATATGTAAGATATACTGAGTATAAAGTGGAGAGGACATACAATTGAAATATATAAAATTCTGAATCACATATAGCTAATATTCATTTAATAGTATTAAAATATAACCATGATTTAACAGTTTATACTTGAAACCCTATTTTTGAGCAAAAGGAAAGGACTACAATGTTGAGTTTTTCCATGTCCTAAAGAAGTACGATAAAATGATAAATACAAAATATACATATTTCATAAAGGCTTCAAGTCTTTTCCTGGAGGAAAATCACATATTCTAGCAAATACCCTTTGGTGCCACAGTGGAGAGGATGTTTGCCTAATCCAGAATGGTGCTTATTCAGCTTCTCTAATGATGTCTATCCCAAAGGTAGTGGAATCAAGCCAAGAATGTTTAGTGAGTACTCAGTGTACCTGCCTTTTGATCAAAAATATAAGTTAATATCCACCAAGAGTCTTATGCTACATAATTTAGGTATGTGAGGGCTATCCAGAAGGTATCCAACCATGTAATATGAAAAATAGAGACATTTATTGAATAAATACAAGCTATAAGAAACATTGTACATAGGACACTGACATCTCAGTCCCCTTCAAAGTAGGCACCTTGGGACCTCACACAGTTCTCCCAGTTTCCATCAGCGGATCTGTTGTATTTTCCTGAATCTCACCAACAGTCTGAAATCTATTCCCTTTCAAAGGTGATTTTAGTTTTGGGAAAAGCCAGAAGTCACAGGATACCTGATCTGGACTGTATAGGGGCTGAGTCATCTGAGTGATTTGATATTTTGCAAAAAACTCTGCAGGAAATGTGATGCATGAGTGGGCACATTTTCGTGATGAAGCTGCCTGCCAGTCACTAGTTGCCCACAACTGTGGCCTTCTGAATCATCTAAATAGCTTCCATGAAGGAATGCTTAAACTTAATGCAAAATCTGATGGAGATTTATTGCTCTACTTGCTCAGTCATTTTGAATGAGGTGGCTACACAGTGTACATGTTCACTCAATGGTGTCTCCTGTCCCCACTGACTAGTATAGTGAAGTTGTCCTTGTTCACACAGGTGTATTCCAGTCCACTCTTCTTGGCTGTCAAGTTACATTGATATCCAGCTCACCATTCTCATTATATTAATAATGGCTGGAGTTTTTGGTGGACAGATCTTTTATTATGTAATACCCACAGTGAATTTTGACCATCAATTGAGTAGTCAGTGAAACAATAATTTTCTCCCACCAACTTTGTTGTAGGTGAAGTTTAGACAGAATCATTGATAATTCTAATATTTTCATTGCATATTCTATATACTTAGTCAGCTGGTAGGTGCAGAGAATATATCTGGCTATAGAAACTATGGGCCTACGAGATAACAAATATGTATATTTCCCAATTGAAGAAAACAAAACATTTAATAATAGAGAACAGGCTGTGTTGATGACGGAGTTTCTCAAATTCAGAATACAAGGTAAGAAGATAGCAAGCAAGAGTAGGAAAAAGTAAAAGAATGAAACTCTACTGCATTTTATATTTGAGATGTCTGTAAAGGATCTATCTAAACAGAGATATCAGAGATACCCAGCAGGTCATTGGCAAGGTCAAAAATAAAAGAAAGAAGAATACCATTTTCTGTGACTCCCCTTTTTAGAATATAAACACCCTATGAATGGGGGTTGTTTTTTCCTATTTCAGCATCATATATCCAATAACCCGGGGGTGAGCACTTAATGAGTATTATTCTAATTGGAATTGAATTAGACTCAAAATGCTCACATTTCAATTCCCTAGATAGAAAAGCTTGCCATGTAAATGAAAAATGCTTCTGGAGCAATTTGTCATTCAATTATTTTACAGAAGACAATGCATAGGAAATTAGTTATACATGCTCATTTTGTATTAACCATGAAGAAATATCAAAATGTCAAACTCGATAGCAAACACAGCTCCTTTGGATGTTTCATCAGCTTCAGAATAGGCCAAAATCGGTGTGAAGGGATCTCAGGAGATAGAGAGATAGACTCTGTCTATCTGTCTGTCTGTCTATCTACCTACCTATCTACCTATCTATCTATCTAGACTTTATTTTTTAGAGTAGTTTTAGGTTAATAGCAAAATTGAGCATGATGTACAGAAAATCCCCATAAAAATATTTTTAAGTGTCTTTTTATCATTTAAAAATACATTAAGTGCCCTAATATTGGTTTGTAGGAGGGAGGGAGGGAGTGGAGACTGGAGGGCATTGGGAATAACACGACAATTTCTTTCCACTGCTGAAACATTTCTACTAGTGTGATATGGACATGTGCTATAATTCTAATTTGATGGAGGATTAAGCAAAGTAATAAAGTAGTTTACATCCCCCAATACTGCCCAACAAGGAGAAAACTGGGGTTGTGGGGTCCAATAGAAGGAGAAGCAGGATTGGGACGGGGCATAGAAACTGCCTGCAAAGACCCTGGTTTTCACTGGCTTGGGAACCATGCATCGTGCTCCCCAGGAGGTCTTGTATAAGGGTGAACCTTGGGGAAGAACCGGAGGCAAAGCTATAGAGACGAAACTTGTTGAAGAGAGGGAATATAAGAGATACTCTACATACAAGAAAATAAAAGGAAACAATAAAACTGCAATCTATAGTGCCAATAGGGAGCCTGAGATGATATAATGGGCCTGAAAAATTTCCCTGAACTGAAAGAATGGCCACCTCTATGGTGACCCTCCGAAAGACAAAGAAAGACTATTTTGGAGAGTAAAAGCCAAGTCTCAGGGACAAGAGGTAGAGTCACAAGACGCGAGGAGCATGGGTTCCAATAAAACAAGATACCTGGCACTGGAAAGTGAGTTTTGTGCCAACAGAAAAACTTGTTTGGGACTTTTGATGAAGGAAAAATAAACTTCTATCAGATTAGCTGTTCTATATTTGTGGGTTTTAAAACAGTAGTAAATAGCAATATCCTAAATAGCATACCCATTTTTTCAAGAGTGAAAAGGAAGTATTTAAACAAAGGGGAGTAGATTTTGATGGCCTTGCTCTATAAGGTAGGTAGAACAATACTTTGAATCAAAATCAGTAAAATAATAACACTTAAAAGTTTCTGAGTGAGAGTATTTCATTTCTAACTACAAATGAAGGCATATAAGATTGTTTGAAAAATCCATCATACCATTTTATTTACAGACCTAGCAATGTTTAACTTCTATATATTAATAATAATTTTTATAGAAAGTTCTATTAGTGTGTGACCCTTTATACAACCATGAACTGGGAATAACATCCTAAAAGTAAAGTAAACTTTAATTTCTGAAAGGTAAACAAAGAGTGAGCCTAAGTCTACCTACACCTTAATATTTCACGAGCAGTAGCAGAAACTACCTTTTCTGAAACAGTGTTTAGTTTCTCAAATCTGTTCACTTTTTTATCAGCCAAGGCATTTCAGAATTGTGATAGCTGACTGTTTTCAGAGTACTGTGCTAAGTTGAAGCTCCCCCCTTTCCTCAAATTCATGAAGCATTTTATAATGCAGTCTTAACAAACAAGAGACTACAGATTTCCCCATACACATATCATGCATGATTGTATCAAACATCATTTATAATATTATTGGATTCTACAGGAGCTATTATTACTCCCTTTTGTCAGAAAAGTGGTGAATTTTCCCAAGCAGAAATAAATCTTGTAGCTCTTCATTTGAATTTCAGAAGCCTCATTTCTAGGCATTTACTCTTTGTAAATAAACAGATGGATTTTAAATATTAAAAACCCATTTGGTGTGACTGGAAACTTAGCCGCCTACATTCCCATTACAGAATCTTTGGGTGTGAAATTGAAAAGTAAATTACACTATATTCACTGTGAACAGAGTTCATTCAGGGCTTTGTCTTTGTTAAATTGAAGGGGAGGTTTATTGAGGGCCAAAGACTGCAAAAGGAACTACTAACAAGCTGGATACCGACCCCGAGCTAACAAGAGGGAAGTGCAGTTGATTTCAAAAGGTGTGATTTGGGTAGGTCTGAGATAGTGCCTTCCTTTCAAATACCCAGTGAGTATACCACAGACAAGAGAACGCTAAGAACGTGATGAAAGAAGGGTGTGAGCTCCCCCAGATTTGCATGTCCATCTGCTAATGTTTCCTGTTGCCATTCCACCAAAAGTTTGCTCAGAAGCTTTTGATGGGAAGTCAGCCAGCATGGACAACTGGGATGCAATATTTCTCCCGTAAACCAACTGTTATGTCATCAAAGGGGGGGGGCTAGTGATTTGAGGTAGAAAAGAATACTCAGCAGGAGTCGAGGCAGATTTGAAACAGAATGTCTGTTTTGTGCAAAGATGCATTAACAAGTAACAGGAAAGACAGGTGCCATGGGCTCCTGAATCCCCTTCTTCCACTGCTATTTGGCTTAGAAGCACAGATTTGATTGCTCTATTAGTCTGTAGACATTTCATCTAGAGTTACACAGGGTAAAAAAATTGGTCCATTATGCGCATTTTCAGGAGGAGTAAATTTTCCGAAAGAGACAGTACAATTAGAGAGGAAGAGAGAGAGAAAGAAATCACTAACACGGGAAGTCATTCAGAGTCAATAAAACAGAACAGGAGACGTAGTATTGCACTAAGGCATTCACTGGAGTGATCTGCAAATTATCTGGGAAAACAGTAGGGAGAGGTAGGAAAACGTTCTCTGTTGCAAACCACCGGAATCAAGAGCGGCATGTACTTAATTTTGGAGGCTGCAGAATTTAGACTCATAAACAACTGCTTTTCCAGCATCATCAGCACTGCTCCTTCTGGGAGGTATGAGCACACACTGACATTAGATTCCTTGGTGGCTGGCTCAGTTTTTAGCCTCCCTGTAACGATGAGTGCTTTCCTCTAAAAAAGAAAAGAATTGTTGCGAGGTATCTAGGAGGTACTGGGGACTCAATCCATACTTGATAGGTCTTTCCAATCACTTATCAATAAGACACTCTCACTCAAAAGAAAATTTCAAGGGGGAAGCTTCAAGTTCTTCAGTTTTTAAGAAGTAATACAATTTATACAGGCATACAAGTTACAATATCTGTTTCTAAAGGTCTACACACTTTCTGAGGTCAAAATCTCAAATCATGTTGGTTTGTCTGATCTTGACAATTAGAAAAAAGGAGCCATTTTTTCCCCTTGAATTAGTAGGACTTTACTCTTTTACACTGTAAACTGATAGATGGCAAACAAGGTGAGCTCACTATTTTCCTCAACAATGGTTCCACGGGGAAGGTTTTTCTTCAAATAGACCAGATGGAATATATAATTTCCACTAATTAGATAAGAGAGGCAAATGCCTAGATATAGTATTTAATGAATTACAAATCATATATATTTTAAATCATATACATAAAATATATGTTTGCTGAGAAATACTTTTTCCACATCTATATTTCCATAAAAATGTTTTCAACTCATAGACATCCTCTACATCACTGCCTTCATTATGCTTAGAGCTATTTCTAGTTACCTAATAGTTCTCCAGAAATGCTCATCACAAGTGTGATTGACATACAGCCCTGTTAAGATCCATATATATATTAAAAAAAGATCCATATATGATGGCATAACTGGAAACTATATTCCCCTATATTTGGAAAGTGGTCTTCCCTAACTTTTGTTACTATGCATTCATGCCTCACACATTATAATCATTACAGTCACACATTATAATCATGATTGCTAAAAGCAATCATGAATTGCTCTCTAGAGAAGCCTATTATAGAGACATTTATCTTGAAACCAACCATGTAATTTTTACTGGCTCTATTGGGTGACCACTCCTAGATGCACAAAACCAGCCATGCCTGTGAGGTCCTTTAATGTGTCTTTGACACGTGGTGTTTGGTTTTTAAAATAAACAAAATTTCAAGAGTGTACTGTCATATTACACCCTTGGTGAGAACCAGAATAGACTATGCATCAACTTCCTTACTGGGGGGAGGGGGAACAAGTGTTTTTGCATTTGGACATAAGTAGCACCAGGAAACTTGAAAAACTGTATTCTTCTTTGCGTAAGTATTTTCACGATGCCAAGGTCTATCAATGTCAACTGTATCTTAAGTTCGTTATTGAGTCTGCTACTCACTTAAACATTTAGGAAATACTTTTTGAGGACCTCCTATGTGTGAGATGAACAAGACCTCAAGGGCATCACATTCTGTAGGAAACAGAGAAGTCATAATAAGCACACTTTAAAAAGTCCTCAGCCAGCCAAAGGCTTGGGATGATTTGGAATATCACTTATGCATACATACATGCATACATGAACACATACATGCATGCATACACACTATTGTGGGTGGTGCATGTGGTAGTGTTTCACAAAAACCTCTTGGAGGAGGCATTGCTAGAGATGAGCCTTGAAGGACAAGTAAGACATTGTGAGCTGGAGTGAAGCAGGCGTGTGAAGTGTGGAGGCAAGGGCGAAGTGCAGGCTATTCAGAAACTCAAGTGATGTTTTGGGATTGAGTGTAGGGTGCATGCTGGGTGGTAATAGGAGGTTAAATCGGAAAGGCTGGTGAGAGGCACACTGCAGAGAGACTTGCTCATGAGTCAAAGGAGTTTTGATTATATATTGAAGGGAAGGTGAGCCATCACTTTGTGTGATATGATCAGGACTGACATGATCAGATACATGTTGAACAAAGATACCCCTGGCAATATGGTGAACGAAGGATAGGAATGGAATGAAATCGAAGACAAGAGATCATCTAATAGAAGAATATAATGTGGCATTCAGTCATACTGATCTAGCCCATTTTATTATTTCTTGCAGGAATGTCAAAGCAGGACTCCTCCGTTTCATTTCCTATCTGTCATCTGTACAGCTAAGAGCAAGGCTCAGTAGTCTGTTTGCATTCTTTCTCATGAGAGCAGGGGACTGTGTAGCTTTTACATACAATTTTTTTGTAGACCACAGACATTTTCACCTATGTACCCACACATACATTCTTCACATTCTTTTCACTTCTAAGCCTCTGGATATCATAGTCATTTTATTCTTGTAAGAAATAACCTTGTAGCTTTTCAAAAATCAATAAATTTCTCTGCTATAACTTACATTGTAAACTGATTTGGTTTATTTCCATTCAAAATATTGTCAAGTCTGTTTTCCAAATTTGAAGGTCAAGTTTGGAACAAGCAATCAGGAGACATATTTAGGCCAACATTTGTTCTCCTCCTGCCAAGTGAAGTCCATTTGTGCACTAGGAGGGGAAACTGGCTTTCATGTGCAAGTACTGTCTGTTACGAGAAATGAATAGCTAGTACTATACATATTCTTTCGGCAATAATCATTGAAACTTAATAATGCATTTCCCTTGTCCAAGCTAAGAATTTGGAATGAATTTAAATGTTTGAAGACTTCTTTATACTAATCTCACTGGTTTGTCCACCATTCTTGACACCTCAATCCTAAATTTTATTTATGTCTCATTCCCCTACCACTAGGAATGTCCTCCTAGCAGTTCTTCAAAGTGTCCCTGAAATTATTTCATCCTGAAATGCCCTATCCATTTGAATACCCAGAGAAGCTATTGTGGGTAAATATTCATTTGGCAATAAATCATAAACTGTCTTGTGACACCTTTCCTATTTTATTCTTGAATTGCTGGGATGGAGAAATAATAGCAAACACTATCACTTCTGTAGGGTTTATAATTTAGAACTGTTTCATGTAAGCTATTATCCATAAAACATCCCATGGAGGAAGGAAATATAAGGTTTCTCTTTTTTATAGAGAAGGAAAATGAGGTATTAATTCATTCATTCAACAAGGGTGTGGTGCTTGGGTGATAAAGAATATAAAGTGTTCAAAGCCTAATTGGAGAGACAAAGAATTTAAGTTCCTCACAGAAAATAAAACACATCAGAAATAAGACCAGCAAGATTTAAGCTATCTCTTCTCCACCAGACTTCATCAAAACTTTTTTTTCTAGCTCATCAATTATATCCATATTGGTCAATTCATCAGAGGCTCTTTAAGTACTTATCTTGCTGAGTTCCTGGCAGTATTGGAAACAGCATATTTTTGTGGCACCCATTCATTTGGATACGTGCCTACGTTAAATCAGGACAGCTCAGGCTACTTTGCAGCCCGTCCTGCAGAATTCAGTCCACATCGCCTTTCTCATTTTATTCCACACACTTTAACTGGATAATGTCATTTACTTTTATGACTCAATTAACATCTCAATAATAATAATTCTCAGACCCCTATTCACAGCCCGAATATACCTTCTGAGCACCTGCAATATAAACCCAACTACAGGCCTCCCTGGGATGGGTTCCTGCTCCTCAATCTCAACTTGTTCCAAACTGAATTCATTAGTTGTCCTCTAAACCAGCCCCACTTTGGTGTTCCCTGTTTTCATAAACAGCTCCACACCAACCTGCCATTAGAACCTGAAAGCTGGGAGTTGTTCTTGGCAACTCTGTACATTTAATTATAGCGAGTTTAATTTGTTAACATTCCTCAAATCTATCCCATTCTCTTCAAATATAAGCACCATCCTCTCATAACTTCCTAATTTGTTTCCGTGCACCTACTCTTTTCCCCCCTCAGTTTGTTCTCAATGTCACAACTAGCAAACTTTCTTTAAAAATATAAAGCAGACATGCCACAGCCCTGTTCAAGGTCCTTATAGTTTCTCACTGTCCATTCCAGTTAATGTAATGTGACATCCAACTCTCTGAGATTGGTCCCTTGTCATCTCTACAGTTTTATCTCTAATCTTGCATATTTTATAACTCTCTTCTGTAGTCTAATTAATTTTTTTAAAACATTCTTTCTCTCATATGCAACTTTGCTCAGATCCTACCACTTTCTTGGAAAAGTGCTTCCTTACCTTTTTACCTGGCTAGCCTCAGAACCACATTCTGCTTCTTTTTGGAAGTCTTTTCTAATTCCCTAATTTCCTGATGGTGCTTCCACAGATCCTTCATATTTTATTGTATTACTTACATTTTATTGCAATTATTTATTTGCCTATGTTCTCTATTAGCTCTGTCTGTATTTTTATAGGTGATGTCTTGTTTTTTCCTATATGTTTCCTTATACAGAGTACTTCTTCAACAAGTATTTCATTAAAAAATGAGTGACTGCTATTGAAGTCAATAAAATGTATTAAAATTGTTACAAGAAATCAGGGAGAATTGTAATAATTTCTCTTGTAGACAATAAAAGTTTTCCAGAAAGACATACACTTAAAAAGAGATCAAAATGAAACCTAATGTTTCAAAGGTAGATAAAAGAAATTTCAAAATGACAGAAGATTTAAAACAACCATATAAATCAGAATTATAAAGGCTCATAAATGAGATCATTGGCAAAAAGGTAGATATAAAAAGAGACATGGCAGTATTCTCCAAATGTAACATTTAATTAAAGAATTAAACATTTAAAAAATTCATTTCAGAAACAAAGACCAAATTTGAAGGAAACTGAATAAACAAAAAAGTTTCTTTTAAAATTTTTCTATGTGACTGTCTGGCTTATATTCTCTGTAATTTGTTCTACTCTATTTTGTTATTTGCTTGCTAATCAGATTTTAATTTTTTTAAGATTTTATTTATTTATTTTTAGAGAGAGGGGAAGGGAAGGAAAAGAGGGAGAGAAACATCAGTATGTGGTTGCCTCTTGCATACCCCACACTGGGGACCTGGCCCATAACCCAGGCATGTGCTCTGATTGGGCAATCGAACCAGTGACCCTTAGTTTCTCAGGCTGGTGCTCAATCCACTGAGCTACATCAGCCATGGCTGTTAATTACATTTTTAATTTTAATTCTTTAATTTGCTAAATAGAAGTTGTTTGGCTATCTTTTCAAATACAGCTTATCAATGTTGATAGTTTTTTATTACTTTTTAGGATCTCACTTCCTGACTTTATTTTTCGAACTATCAAATACTTGTTTTATGTGCTGAATCTGAAAACTGTATTTAATATTTGGGGTCTTTGTTGGCCTGATACTTCCTTGTTTCCATGGATTTTGTTCATGGTGGCGTGTTTTCTGCATGTGTTGAATTTTTTGTATTGTGAGGCCATGTTCCTCAGAAATAGATCTGTCAGACATCTTTGAGGCATTTGTCCAAATTACATTCATTTAAGATATAGTCATGTTTACTTTTGCCAGATTCTTGGCTGTTCTATCCACTTGGGACCATTTTCATCTACATTTGTTTGACTTGTGCTTTTCAGGCTATATATGTCATTTGTATTAGGGGTTCTTAGAGGAGACTGTTGATTTTTTTAAACTCCTTCGTCAGCCAAAGTAGAGGTCGTAAAATCTAGTTTTATGAGTTTAGTCCCTAACTTCTTTTCTCCCTTCTTCCCTTCCTTCCTGTCTAATCACTGAAATTGTTGCCTCTTCAGGGATCTGGGATTGTGAAGAGGTGTCTCTAACTGCAAAGGCAGTTAGACAATTACTCCAGGCTCTAGCGATGGATAACTTAATCACACATCAAGACCCAGGCTCTAGATAAGTAATTTCCAAATAAGGTGCTATTTCCATGTTGTGGAGTATTGGGAATTATGTGGGAGAAAAATGGCCCTGAGGTGAATGACAGCCTTTGAGGAACAATGCCCTGTAGTCTTGTAGAGTCTATAAAAGTCCATCAGAATTAGCAAATGCCCCCCACCCCCAACTGGTATGGTAGTGGGCTGGGCATCACCCAGACCACAAGGCTGCCTGTTGGATTCCCAGTCAGGGCACATGCCTGGGTTATGGGCCAGGTCCCTGGTTTGGGGTGTGTGAGAGGCAACTGATCGATGTCTCTCTCCCTCTCTTCTCTCTTTTCTCTAAAAATTAAAAAAAAAAATTGGCAAATGCTTTTGAGGCAAACTCTGCCTCCAGAACAAGTCTTACTAGATGTTGAAGTCTTACTTTACTAAATTAACTATGACATGAAAAAAATACATATACACATTTTTCAGTATTTTCTGTGCAGCATACCAGCAGAGGTTTTTTGAATGGTTAGTCTATCACCAGAAGTGGAAAAAAAAAACTTGTAAAGTTGAATAAAATTTGAATATATACTGAGGCTACCTTATGGGAAAAAAAAAGGTAGTGTGAAGTTAAGACTCAAATGTGTTAGTTGCCACTATATAGGAAATGTCAGTAAAGCTTCTTAAAGTCAGTGGATAAACATAGAATTCTGTCTCTATTGCATATTACATAATTTGCTGATGGTAAAATATTCTGCACTGAGGAAAAGTTCTATTTTTTAGTCAGTGTCTCTGAGAAAATGCTAGTGTTAGTGTTTATAAATCAGATTGTCACCACTTAAGTCAGCTGATTATGTGAAGTTGAATGTCGATCAACTCAGCAGCAGATTGCTGAAGAACTTGAATGTGGGTGTGTGTCAGTTCCCCATTATTTAAGGAGATAACTTGAGTCATTGTTTCAAAACCTCACTCATCATTTGCCTTAAATAAGAATACAGGCTCATGGAGATTTGAATTTCTTTGTCATTAATATAATAGCTCTATCCTTGGGTGGAAACACAGGGACTCACCCAACATATATGTACTGTCTAAGTGAGAACATAAAAGTAGACTGGTTTATAATATAATTTATTTAACACTTTTAGTTGAAAATTTGACTGAGGGATTTTGTGAAGCCGTGAAGTGTCAGAAGAAAATGACCATGTGATTGGTCAATATACGAGCTCTGGTTCAGAATAAATGAATAAATCTAATAGAAACAGTTCTTGTATAAACAAATACTAAGTTCTCTGAACTTTTGAAAAAGTTGAGGAGATGGGTTTCAGGCAATATCTGGAGATATTCCCCTTCTTTAGACATCTTGTATTCCATAATTAGAAAAGAGCTAAATAAACATAATAGCATTTAAACAAACATTGGCTATTTTAATACCATACCATAAGCTTATTCTGAAGATAAGGAGCCTAGGTTAAAGGACATGTGTTCTCTGTGTTTTTCTTACATAGTTTAATAAAACAATCTCCACTTAAATCAGCCTGGCAAATCTGAAATGTGGTGAAAAGAGCTCATAATTTAGCCACAGTATGGAAATTTTTACTTTCATAAATGAGTAGGTACTAGCAATAAAACCATCTTTAGCTTTTGTAAGAAATCATACTTTTTTCCTCTATAAAAGACAAAATAAGCCATTCTATGACTTCAGGCAACTTTTTTTTTCTACACATAGTATTGAATAACAGCAAAGATCTTATGCACTAGCATTGTATGTCTCTGTTTTAGTGTCAATCTCTTCTGGAAGTTTGTGCTTAAAGGAATATTATATATGAGGGTACTTAGAAAAGTATAAAGCTCCATAAAATTGCAAGCATTGTTATCTTCATCCTTATTATCTCTATTTTATTTTCCCTGTTACTTGGGGGGCTAAGAAAGCAGTGTATTTTTTTGTGATTTGCTAGGCTTGCATATTGTACTTAATATAATTTGGAGAGGAGGGGCATTGCACATACGGATCTTGACTATGGCACTTTCTGATTCTCATATGTATCCAGTGCCTGGGAGAATCTGAAATTGTGAGAGAGGATGAAGGTTACTGGCTGCCTGGGCCCTTCACCGGATCTTCTTGTGAACCGACGGGAGTAGAGAGGCAGAGGCTGCTTGCCTTTGCTTGGGTCACTAGGGAAGCAGCAGGTACCAAGTAGTGAAATATCCTTGTGGGACTGTGTAAACAGCCACCAAACAAACTGCCCCAAGAGATGCTAACAGACCAAAAAACAAACAACAATATGAGATAGCACGCAGTAGAAAAAGAGAGAAAGGCATCAGCTCTTACAAAACCGAATTGTTGGAAGGAATGATCTGGGAATCTCTTAATTTGGAAAAAAAAGTTAACATATCTTATGATTATATTATGTAGATTAATTTTATAAAAATATAAGTAAGTTAGTGTAAAATGGGTTGCTACTTTGGACATGAAAGAAGAAACATATGAAGGGAACAAAATAGTAAACACGTAGTTTCAAGTATTTTGGATTTTGAGGCTGCATCGCTAAATTTTCTCATCTCTTAATTCATTCTCCAAAACCCATTGTAAAAAAGTTTCTTATGGTGAAAGCCCCCTGACATGACTTTTATTACAGTTGCAGCGTTTCTATGTTTCTTGGGCAGAGATTTTAAAATGTTCACTGAATACTTCTTCATCCGAATTGTCCAGCTGTTTGGAAAAGCCTCCTCTAGAGACCAGGGAAGTGAAGCCTCCTTCCTGCTGTGGGCAGCTCCGGTCCTGTTTGCCCCTCCAGCCAGTGACTGGAGGTGGAGACTGACTCACAGGGCCCACACCAGGGATTGGGAGATGTGATATCGACTGTTCTCCACTTTGTTGAAAGTGTGCCCTCAAACCCCACCCCCACCTGTGAACCCCTGTGGCAGGGAATCTCTGGCCGTGGAAACCTCTACAGTGACAGCCAATCACTCTCAATTTTGATATAAAAAGATTTTCTTCTACCTGTCATGTTGGTGGTCATCCTGAACTTCTCAAAATCTCGTGGGACAATAGTTTCCTTCTTAACCTTTTTCTTAATAATATTTATAGTAGAAACCATTTACCAAGCGTAGAATGTATCAAGTAGTCTGCTTAGTGCTTTATGTGCATGGACTTATCTCACCCTCTCACCAATTCTAGGGAGCAGATACTATTATTCATATCTTACGGAAAAGAAGGATAAAACTCAGAGAAGTGAGGGAATCTATTTGTAATCATAGAGCTTAATAAATGGCAAAAGTCAGGATTCCACTTAGGCTTTCCTGAATACAAGTTCTTTCCACCATTCTATTCATGAGCTTCCACATACAAACAATCATTAGATCCAAGACCACTCAATTTTTTTTATGAAATGTAAGATTGGGGAAGTTACCTACAATTTGAGTCATTCTATCCTCATTGTAGTAAGGATTTTTTGTGAGTAAGAATATCATAACATATTTGAAATGCCCATGGGAGTAGATGGCAACTAGAGGGCACTTCATAAACGGAAACGCCCCTTTGTAGAGGAGCACCTAACTCTGCCTCCCGGGTGCCCCAGGTCCCCTTGTCCTGAGCACGTCATTCTGGGAGCAGCATGGATCAGGGCCATTAAAATTGGCAATGCCTGCATCATGCAACTGGTACCGTCTTTAACGTGGTCAGAGGGTTGGGGATGTACTGCTTTCCAGAAAGAATTTGAATGCTAATTAAAATATACTTAGAGAATGGAGTCTTTGAGCAGAGGAAATAAAATGCTAATAATCGGTAAATCAAGAAGTGTTTCAGAATAGTTTATAATTTTTTATCATTATAGATTATGTAGTTATTGTGAGAATATCAAATTGACACTGAACTTTTCCACATGTGTCTCCTCTAACATCTAAGGTATGAGTGATCTCATGGACCAAGAGAATGGAAACGTTTGTTCTGATTACCTTCAACACTTAAAAGAAACCACAGTAAAGAACATTTGTTCTGTTGAGTGGGTTCTGCTTTGAAAATAAGATTGTCTGTGGTGAATATGGATTCTAGATACACTGTATACATTGATCCAATTCAATGAATCGTAGCTGGACTTTTCCCTTTGCGGTGGTAATTGATCAACCTACAGCACATTGGGTCCAGGGGACGCTTTAACTAAAAGCGTCATACTAAGGCTCTGACAGTTTTAGGATAACAGAAAGTACCATGGAGGTCAACACCCATGGTACAGAATAAAACTGTGTAAAGAAAAAGCCAGAGCCAAACAAATAAATCCTTGAAAAAGGAACACTCAGCAGGTGACCTGAAAATCTTCCGCAAACATCACTCTCCAGCGTTAGCGAAAGCAACATAAAGGAAAAAGTTTATTCGAGTTGTCAGGAGGTGGTAAAGGAAATCGTGAAGAACGGATACTAAAGAAAATGTTCTGATGGGAAGTTTCTCCAAAACATTAGATTGATGAATAAAATAACTGGAATACCCAATACTTTGTTACCTATTACTTATGAGGAAGCAGTTGAACCAAGTTTTAAATTACAAGATAATGGTGAGTAAAAGAATAATATTGGATGGAAGTAGGGACATTCTATGATAACATCCTGTATTAGTTTTCATGTTCATTTGGCTAATTTCTTTTTGATTTCTGACATATTGATAGCATACGAACCTCAAGAGTTATTAAACCAGAAAGCTACTAACTACCCTGAAAAATAAATGGCTACAAATTATTGACAGTATATAAAATTGGAATCACCCCAGTACATTGCAACTAGAAAAACCTAACAATGTATTTTGCAAGGCAGCAATTCTAGGTATCAAGAGTTACTTAATGGCATAATCAATAAAATATATCTAAAAATAAATAATCTATGATAATAGAGTTATTACAAAAGGGAGAACAATTAGTAAAGTAACTTTAGAAGATTTTTCACATTTTCTAAAACAGCAACATTTATTTAAAAACCTAAGTAAAAAGATTGGCCTTGAATAGAACAGCCACTAAAGGGTAATGTACTTCCTAATCCATTCTCTCTCTCTCTCCCTCTCTCCCTCTCTCCCTCTCTCCCGACTCCTTCTCTCTCTCTCCCCTGCCCACCCCCCCCACCCCACTTCTGTGTGTGTGCGTGTGTGTAGCATTTTAAACTAGGGAGCCTAATTGTATTCTATAGATTAATTGTACCCTAATCAAAACAGACAGGCATTATTTAACAGAGTTTGCAGACCTTTGTTCTCCCAGATTGAAGTAACTATGTAATTGATAATTGCATATACTTGCTAAAGGAACCCACGAGTGGTTAGGAAACATTAAAAGCAGGTCAGCCTACGAAAGAATGTCCAGTCCTTTGGCCAAGTCCTTTGCGATTGTTTAATTTAACTGAGGTGACATGTTTCCAGCAGCACAAAACTCATCTCCAGTCGTCACACTTCATGTCAGCATTGAATGAATTTTGGTGTGTATTAGAAAAGAAAACCAGTTCTCTGAAATGGGGAAATAAAACAAAGGGTTGAGAGTAGAGACGACAAAAGCCAGTAACTTCTGTGAGAATGCCAACCAACGACACTGCACCACCTTGAAACAGATTTTCATAACTACAGCGATGTAAATGATACAGTCAACATCCCACCTCAACAGATCACAAGACTATAATCCAACAAAATCTGAAATGCTGAGTCATTCTTTTCAGAAGCAATTTCTACATCAAACATTGTCTTTAAAAGGTAGGGTGGCAAGTCAGGCTACCACTTCAACAGTGACAACAGAGAAATACACAGCTGGAAATTCCCTCCAGAAAACGATAAAAGTAGAACCAATCAAAATTTGACCACGGTGGCAATGCTGCAGCCTAGTATGAGAACGTGAAATCGTAAGCTGAGGATTGTTTAAAAAAATAGATAGCTTAAAACAGATCCAGAATTCAAAGTAGGATAAGGCACTATTCTAGCAGCAAGGAGACAAGAAGAATGTGTGGAAGCGCCTGGGTTTGGAGCCAAATAGCTCTGTTTTCAAATATCTCTCTCTCTTGCTGGCAGGTGAGGAAGGACAGTTTTCTTGACCTCTCTGAGCTGATATCCATACCTATACACATAGATCTGTATCACATACCTAAAAAGGATGGTTGGAGGTGGATGTGAATTATCTATAAAGTATATAGACTCTAGTTAAATTCCCTACATAATAGTTTGACTTTTCACTATGATTATGAAATACTTGATATTTAATATAACACAAAAAATGAGGTATTATTATTATTAATAGAAAACAGTTGTAAGAAAAATGAATTAGAAATGGATAAACACTTGAAAGTAACGAGTAAAGGTTATGCAGAATTTAGTTACCACTTCAAAAATACACTGGAGTTAAGTCCACACACGTAATAAACATGTCATGGATAAAGAGTTGTGTTGTCAGGACTAGGGTTCCCCTCGTGACTTTTTCTTGCCCACACCCAAGTCTATACTTGCCATAAGTGATGTCTGGGTACATACACTGTTGATGGGTCCCTGCTCCAAACATCCTTGCCTCTCATAGGTCCGCCTCATTGGAGAGCACAGGGACTTTCTATTCAAGTGTATGTGCATGTGTGTGCTCATGCATCTTTAAGATTATATGTTATATTTTGGAACACATAAATAGAAAGTAGTGGGAGCAGAAATATGATATGAATAGTTTTGTATATTTTAGATAAAATTCAAAGGAGCTAGGGATGTTTAAGCACTATTTTTTGGGGTGTTCTGCTATAACATATCTGTTGAATATAACCTTACAAATCTGGCAAAGAAAATAGACTTTGAGGAAGTCCAGGAAGCTCAGAGAGTCCCAGAGAAGTTGGACCCAAGGAAGCACACATCAAGGCACATCATAATTGCATTACCCAAGATTAAAGATAAGGGAAGAATCTTTTTTATATATATGTTTTTTATTTTTTAAATATTTTATTTTTTTTAGAGAGAGGGGAAGGGAGGGGGAAAGAGAGGGAGAGAAATATGATTGTGTGGTTGTCTCTCACATGGCCCCTATTGGGGACCTGGCCTGTAACCCAGGTGTGTGCCCTGACTGGGAATCAAACCGGCGACCCTTTGGTTCACAGCCTACACTCAATCCACTGAGCTATACCCAGCCACGAAACAATAAGGAGAGAATCTTAAAAGCAGCAAAAGAAAAGGAGACAATTATCTACAAAGGGGTTCCCATAAGACTCTCAGCTGATTCCTCAAAAAAAAAACTTGCAGGCAAGAAGCAGCTGGAAAGAAGTATTCTGAGTCATAAAAGGCAAGGTCCTACACCCAAGATTGCTTTATCCAGCAAAGCTATCATTTAGAATGGAAGGGCAGATAAAGTGCTTCCCAGGTAATGTCAAGTTAAAGGAGTTCATCATCACCAAGTCCTTATTGTATGAAATGTTAAAGGGATTTATCTAAGAAAAAGAAGATAAAATATATGAACAGTAAAATGACAACAAACTCACAACTATTAACAGCCGAACCTAAAACAAAAAGAAAAACAAAAACAAACTAACAAACATGTAGAACAGGAACAAATTCACAGACACAGAGATCACATGGAGGGTTTTCAGTGGGGAGGCAGAGGGGGAGAATGGGAGAAAAGGTACAGGGGACAAGAAGCATAAATGGTAGGTACAAAATAGACAGGGGGAGGTTAAGAATAGTGTGGGAAATGGAGAAGCCAAAGAACTTATATGCATCACCCATGGACACAAACTAAGCTGGGGGAATGATGGTGGGAGGGTGGGTACGGGGCAGGGGGGAATAAAGGGGAGAGAAAAACTGTAATAGCATAATCAGTACAATATATTGAAAATAAATACATAAATAACAATTTTAAAAAGAAAAAAAAGAAACTTTAGCTTGTAGACTGCAATTTTTTTCTTTTAGTTATAAGCTTATGAAACTCTGGCTGTGGTGGCTCAGGTGGTTGAAGTGTCATCCCATAGCCAAAGGGCTGTAGGTTTGATCCCCAGGCAGGGTAGATATGGGAGGCAATCAATCAATGTTTCTCTCTTTCTCTTCCTCTCTCCCTTCCTTTCTCTCTAAAAGCAATGAAAAAATGTCCTCAGATGAGGCTTAACAATGAATAAATAGCCCTGACTGGTGTGGCTCAGTGGATTGAGCACGGGCCTGCAAACCACACGATCACGGTTTGATTCCCAATTAGGGCAGATGCCTGGATTGCGGGCCAGTTCCCAGCAGGGGACTCATGAGAGGCAACCATACATTGATATTTCTCTCCCTCTCTCCTTCCCTTGTTCTCTAAAGATAAATGAATAAATAAATCTTTTAAAAAAAGAAAGAAAGAAAGAAAGAAAGAATGAATGAATGAATGAATGAATGAATGAATAAATAAAATACAATCTTAAGGCCCTGGCTGGCGTAGCTCAGTGGATTGAGCATGAGCCTGCGAACCATACGATTGTGGTTCGAATCCCAGTCAGGGCACATTCCTGGGTTGCAGACCAGTTCCCCGCAGGGGACTCACAAGAGGCAACCATACATTGATACTTCTCTCCTCTCCTTCCCTTCCCCTCTAAAGATAAATAAATAAAATATAAAAATAAATAAATGAATAAATAAATAAAATACAATCTTATTAAATTTTGTTTTCATTGCTTGTTATGTTTTTCTTCATTTACAGCCATAATTCTCTTTAATCTTATTGTTGCATATTATATTTATTTATTAGATCATCTCCCTTTTGCCTTCTATAAATTTCCTAACAAAAAGAAATTTCTGTTTATCTACTCTCTTATGGTAATAAACTTTAAAAAAAAATTGGAATGTAGTTGACATATAATATTACTTTCAGGTGCACAACACAGTAATTCAACACTTATATACCTATGATGTAATCACCATAAGTGTAGTTACTTTTTATTTTCTAAGCAAAGAGTGACAAAAAGACAGAGAAATTTTACAGTCAAATAATCATACTCCTGCATAAAATCTCGTGACATTTTTCCCATCACAGACTCTCTGCCAGTCCATTTTTTAGACTTTGAAGCTAGGATTGCATTTAAAAAACTGATTTAAAATTAATTTAAACATAACAAGATTAATGCATCAGTTGGTTGTTTTTGTTTTTTTTTTTATCTTTTCTTTAGCAATTTCTTCAAAGGCTCTCAGACTTTTGCAAGCTTGTTTCTCAGTCAACCTCTTTCGGTTATAATCTGAGATCACCAGAGGACAAAATCTAAATCAAGTTGAAAGAGGTAAGTTATGATATTTTAAAAAGGAAATATTTTCCCCAGAGCTAATTCTAGTTATGAATGTGAAAGTGAGTGTATGAGGTGGTGTTAACGGTGAGCAAGTGCGAGAACCCAGCACTTCAGTGAGTGAGAGGTTCTGTTTATTACTTTGGTTCCTTAATTTCAGAAACATTAACTGTAATATTAATATCACTTGAACTAATCATGTTGGTTTACCCGCATAAGGTACTACTGACAGAGGTTCTGAAATTGAGGTGGCTTCAGCAGTGCTGAATCGTGAACTGAATACAAGGTTTTACATTCCTTTTCCATCCTCCCCTCAGGGTATGCTTATTGCTTTTTAGAAAGAGAGGAAGGGAAAGGGAGAGGAGAAAGAGAGAGAGACTGAGATAGAGGTTAGAGACAAACATCAACTTTAGCCCCCCACATGCGCCCCAATCTAAGCACGGGCCCTGACCAGAAATCAAACCTGGAAGCTTTGTGTGCTCGAATGGCACTCCAACTAACTGGAGTGCCAGGGCCAGGTGGTGCATTCTCAGAAACGTAAGGCATATAGGCAAAAAACCCAGGCATTCTTCAGTACTGTGTATTGTCCATTTAAGGGTTTCTGTTCTGAACTTTCTGGAAAAGTTTCACAAAGTCCTTTTCCTGAGACTGAATCAGGCCGGTGCTCTGAAAAGAAATAGGTCGACATTAAGTAGAGTGGGAAGATTAGCTAATGTTTCTTGCACCTTATAATAGCACTTAATTTTTCATTATAACAAATTACCAGATAATTCTTGTAAATGCCACAACTGCTTCAAGCCCTTTAGCAGGGAGAAATTTAGCAATAATTCTCTCTGTAGTTGATAGAAATATGAATATACTTCTTTAAAAACCTAACTAAATATTTATGAGAATTAGTTATTCTACAGTTTTTTGATAAGAAGGAAACCCAAAGTTTCATTAAGCTCTAATGACCTTTATAAATTTGGGGGCGGGGGAAAATGAATCTTGACCTTAGCAACTATCAAAACAATTAGAATATAGTTATTATTATTATTATTATTATTATTCCACTATGTCAACAATAAGGTATAGCAGTTAGATGAATGTGCATTCGTCTAGTACAGGGAAAAGGCCACATTTGCATGGAAATTCAATTTATAATTGTTTTTACTTTGTTTTTGATGTTTAATGAATTGGATCTAAAAGCAGCCATTTAAAAAAAGAGAGAATCAAACTTGACAAATAATGTATCCGGGTAAACACCTTCAGTAATTTTAACAGTAATTATGCTGTCTTCTAGATAGTGATATTATGGAGTAAAAGGGAAGTGTCAGGAGTTAACTTCAGTGATTCTAGGATATTTAGTAAATAAAGTCAAAGGTTGTTTAATAAATAAAGTCATGGGTTATTTACTATAACCTGTAACACTCTTTAACCGGGGTTTGCGCAAAACCCAATTAAAAAGATTAAATTTAAGAAACATAGAACTTAATTTATAAAGCAACAGCCACAAATACCTTTCCTTTAGCAAGCTTTTGATAATATATTTAAATTCTTGTCTATGAATCAAGTAGGTAATATCTGAAATAACACATGGGAGTCTTTCAGATGGAATAGTGGGAAGAACTGAGACAGGAGCATGTACAAGAGAAATGAATAGATTATTGTAAAATAGTAATTGGTTTGATGTGGTTGGAACTTAGATTATACAAGGGCAGGAGAATTCAAGAAGTGACTGGAGGGCTTTGAGAGTCACATGGAAAAGACTTTCTCTGACCTGTCTACCTAGACAGCCAACGATGATTTTTAGGTCTCAGTGGGAAGATGTACAGCAGAGATTTGGCCCTGCAGGCTTTGGGGTCAAACTTCACTATCAGGTACATCACCTACTTGCTGTGAGTCTCTGGGTAAATTATATAACTACTTTGAATCTTAGCTCCTTATCTGTGAAATGGGATTAATAACAGCTTGTGTTTTAGCATTAACATAATAATTCACGTAACCCTCTTAGCACAAAACCAGGCTAGGTAGCATGCTTCTCTCCTCCTCCCCGTCCTTCTTCTTTCAGAAATATCACTTGGAAGAGAGTATGGATACTAAATACCAGGGAGGCTCTACTGTCGACAGCAAGTGTGACAGATGGTGACAGTGAGGTGAATGTGCAGAGAACAGAGGTGACAGATTTGACAGCATAAGGGGACCTAATGACTTGTTGGCAGATTATGGGTAATAATTGCCATGATCATCATTTCAATCCAGAGAGATATGAGTCCATACCAATTGAAAGATATGTCTAGCATTTTGCAGAACAGAATTAGAACCCATAGAAATTGTGACAATATGGGAGAAGAGCAAGTTCAAGGAGGATCAGGAAGGGTGCCTGCAGGGCGAGCCGCGTGAAGCAGAGAGAAGCAATAATAAAACTGGTGGCTGCAAACATACGGCTGAGACACCAGTGTCTGTGGGCTGACCAAAGTGCCGGGGCACTGCTTTGAAGGAGCAGGAGACGACAGTATTTTATTAGAAACTGCAGGGAGCTGTCTTATACTTTTCCGTATTGCTCTGAATGACTTAAACGAGGCCTTCATAGCTTATCAAGGATAAAGAAAGGATGTGCTTTTTTTGTCTTCAATCCAACAATAATAATTGTTTCACCTCTTTCCTCAGTTATATTGAATTTATTTTTCTTTAGTGGGACATAATTTTTAAATACATTTAATTGATTATGCTATTATAGTTGTCCCATTTTTCTCCCATTTAGTCCCCTCTGCCCTGTACCCACCCTCCCACCATCATTCCCCCACCCTAGTTCATGTCCATGGGTCATACATATGAGTTCTTTGGCTTCTCCATTTCCCATACTATGCTTAACCTCCCCTGTCTATTTTGTACCTACCATTTTGAAGACCAAGAGATTTAAATACTAAGAAGATACTGTATTTGAGACGTACTCCTTCTGATCAGCCTGATAAAGAATCCCTGCCTTCTACTAATGAGTATTTTAAAACCCACACTGAAAACATTAGGGCAGTCTTGGATCACATGTTTCCCTAGGGAAACCTTGTAGTTGAGATCACCTATGAAGTTTCCAAAGGGAAACATGTTGTGATCTAGAGTAGTTACGTATCTTATGCACAGCAAGTAAACTGATGTAGCTATTGTATCATCCAAAGAGACAGTTATTCCACTTTTTCCCTTTATGCTTGGGTATGTGTTGGCCTTTTCTGCAAGAACAGGAGCAGCATGGCAACAGCTAATGCCAACAGACCAGAATAATTACAGAGCAGCAGGCAGTAGCCCTTTGCCGCACTTAAGGTGTCAGAATTCAGAGCAGGTGATGCTGGGGAGAAAAAAAACCCCCAAACTTGTAAAATCAATAACATAAAATTGTAAAGAAGAAAAAAAAATTACGACAGTGACAAAACCCCAACCCAGAAGATGTTAGCACAGGTGGAGTCTAAAAAGAGAGCAGAGCAGGTTCCTAGTTGATTCAGCCGAAACTGGAGAGGAAGCAAGAATGGAGCCAACACTGGGGACACTTTCTGGGGACACCAGAGAGAAGCTGGTGACACTCCATCACTGCCCTCCCTCCCTACATGTCCAGTTGCTGGGTTTTAAGACCCTAACTTGATAAAGGATTATGTATTTTCTTCCATGGTTTTGATTATGATATGAATGGAAATTGTGAATACTTTTATTTCAGAATCATCACACGGCTTTCCACCAAAACCCTTTTCCCATTGTTCTACACAATTCCCTTTGGTGTGGTTCCTTCTATGTACAGGGAGGTGAGAATTATAATAGTAAATTTCATTTATTCCCAAGGCTATCAAAGGTGTTCTCCTCTCCCGGTGTGCAGTCCTTTTAAGAGAAGACACCAGAGAAACCCCTATCCGATTTGATTTGAAGAATACTTGTTCTCCACCATTGCTTTGTTTTTGTGTTTGGTCACCAAGAACTGCACATGGATTTGGTTTCCCCCCACAGGTCTGCTGTGGTGACACTGTCACTCTGAGGACTTCATGGTGGTAGCGTGAAGCTGGTACTAAGTGGGGTACACATTTCAACTGGGTCCCACTCAGCTTTTCTGTCTTCTTTCATTCAACTTTCAATTTACACTAACTTCCTTTTTAAATATCTGTAATTTGCCTTAACATCCTTATGTGGTAAATTCAATAAAACTTTAGAAAATAAATTCATTTAGAATTTTGTTATTTGCATTTCTTCATTCTCAAGTTTCTCATAGGAGAAATCTTTTTTCCCACTAGCAAGACTTCATAGGTGAATTAGAAGATTCTGCTTTACAAGCTGTTTCTATCTCTACATTGTCTCTCCTCACCATGACCGGCCTTTGTACAAGTCAAAATCAACCACTCAGAAGTGAGCACTGATTTCTTTGAGAATATGAGGTTAATTCCTTATTTTAGTATTAATTACTTGTATAGATTACCAACAGCACTGAACACAAAGGGAACAGTGAGCTGTTCCCTTTGTAAAATTTTCTTGAAGAGTAAAGATGTAATGGCTCCTTTAAAACATCAAAGGGTGATACACAACATGGCCTAATAATAGAAAATAAAACTTAATGAGGTAGAGTTAAGCACAAGGCAATGTCAACACTGTTGGAGAATAACAAAGAGATTATGATATTCAGAACAGGATTATAATTACAAAACTATCATATTTGTAAATATTAAGGAAATCTTAAACCACGGGTATCTCTAAAGCCTTTTTAAATGTCTCTTATCATTTGGAAAATGTAGGTTGTTTTCAATTTTTAAAGCTTCAAATGGTCAGGGATGAGGTAAATTAAACTGGAGGAACATATTTGGTGAAACCTTCTTCCATAAACACCTCCCACATTATTTCATGACCCTCATCTGTTAATGACATACCTACAACTCTTCCTCATATACTTAGAATTATATTATCTTCAAAAGTATCAAGAATGTAGGTCTGACTGATATAGTGATCACCAAATTAATACACAGAGGTACTCTGAGATTGACATTAGTCTATTTTAAATATGTACTTTCAAAATTTCAACACTATCTTTCTGGTGTGTTGAATGCACCAAACACTTAAGTACACAGAAACTAAGGCATATCATAGTGGTGAGAGTCTTTAATATAATAGTATTTTAAGGACTTCACAAATAACCAGAATATCTTGAAGGGTATGTTAGCTATGATATTTCTTAAAAGGTGGGAAGTATAAAGTACAGTTAAACTGATAAATTCAAGATTTTTAGTGTTTACCTTCTAACACTGTAACACAAGTGATTATTAAGCCTAAAAATGTTTCATGATAGATCAGTCATCCTATTATCTCTCACAGTGACTTTTTTAACATAAATAATAGATTATGTTTTCATTTTAGAAAGACCATGCTAGAGTTTTTTTTCTCCATTATCTTCAATTTGTGGTAAGTCAAGGAATTTGGGAACTCACGTATTATTTTTGATAGCCAATTCCTCCTCCTCCTCTGTTATTTCCTTAATTTATATTCTCATCATCACTTCCCAGGTGATTGTGGGAATATCCAGTAAGTATCCCAGTTTCCCATCTTGCAGCATCACAGTCTGTCTCCAGCTGAAGTCTAGAATGACCACTGCTCATTTTGAACTCCTATTACGCACTCTGAGGCAATAACAGGGATTACTGTGTTGATTAGGGTAATCGATCCTGGTTATCGAGTGGAAAATCTGTTTCTGCCACACAATGAAAGCCAAAACTCCTTTGGGGTGCCTCTTCAAATCATCTGCCTAGCAGTTAAAATACTGGGCAATCTAATTCAGGTAGGATCATGTAGAGCTGAGGCTCCTCAGAACTAAAGGTTTGGGTCACCTCACAAAGTTATGAACCCAATCTGCTGAGGGGCCAGCTGTGGGCAATGGGAATCCAAAATAGAGAGTGGAGAATTAACATCATCAAAATGTCCATACTACCCAAAGCAATTTACAGATTCAAATGCAATACCTATTAAAGTACCAATGGCATATTTCACAGACATAGAACAAACACTTCAGAAATTTATATGGAACCATAAAAGACCCCGAATAGCAGCTGCAATGTTAAGAAAGAAGAACAAAGTAGGAGGGATCACAATACCTGATATCAAACTGTATTACAAGGCCACTGTAATCAAAACAGCCTGGTACTGGCATAAAAACAGGCACAGAGACCAATGGAACAGAATAGAGAACCCAGAAATAAACCCAACTCTCTACAGTCAATTAATATTCGACAAAGGGGGCAGTAACATAAAATGGGGTAAAGATAGCCTCTTCAACAAATGGTGTTGGGAGAACTGGACAGCTACATGCAAAAAAATGAAACTCGAGCACCAACTTACACCATACACCAAAATAAATTCAAGGTGGATAAAAGATTTAAATATAAGCATGACACCATTAAAGTCCTAGAGGAGAACATTGGCAGGAAAATATCAGATATATCACGCAGCAACATTTTTACTGATATGTCCCCTAGAGCAAGGAATATAAAGGAAAGAATAAACAAATGGGATCTCATCAAAAGAAAAAGCTTCTGCGCAGCTAAAGAAAACAGCATTAAAATGAAAAGACAACCAACTGTATGGGAAAACATATTTGCCAATGATACCTCAGACAAAGGTTTAATCTCCAAAATATACAAAGAACTCACACGACTTCACTCTAAGAAGACAACTAACCCAATTAAAAAATGGGGAAAGGACTTGAACAGACACTTCTGCAAGGAGGACATACAGAGGATCCAGAGACACATGAAAAGATGCTCAATATCACTAGCTATCAGAGAGATGCAAATTAAAACTACAATGAGATACCACTTTACACCGGTGAGAATGGCTATCATAAACAAAGCAATAAACAACAAATGTTGGAGAGGGTGTGGAGGAAAGGGGACTCTGGTCCACTGTTGGTGGGATTGTAGACTGGTACAACCATTATGGAAAACAGTATGGAATTTTCTCAGAAAACTAAAATTGGACTTGCCTTTTGACCCAGCAATTCCACTGCTGGGATTGTATCCTAAGAACCCTAAAACACCAATCCCAAAGAACCTATGCACCCCAATGTTCATAGCAGCACAATTTACAATAGCCAAGAGTTGGAAGCAACCTAGGTGCCCGTCAGTAAATGAATGGATCAAAAAACTATGGTACATATACACAATGGAATTTGATGCTGCAGAAAGAGAGAAGGAGCTCCTACCTTTTGCAACATCATGGATGGAACTGGAAAGCATTATGCTGAGTGAAATAAGCCAGGTGTTGAAGGACAAATACCATATGATCTCACCTTTAACAGGAAGCTAAACAACAAAACAAACAAGCAAGCAAAATATAACCAAAGACACTGAAATAGAGAACAGGCAAACAGTGACCAGAGGGGAGAGTGGAGGGAATTTCAGGGGAAATAGGGGAGGGATTTAGAGGAACATATATAAAGGATACATGGACAACAACTGAGAAGGGTGGAAATGGGAGGGAGGGGGGGAGCACGGGGTGGTGGGATGGGATGAGAGTAATAGAAAACTGTACTTGAAAAATAATTAAATAAAAAAATTGGGGAATAAATAAATAAATATATGCATGAATATCTTTAAAAAAAGAGAGTGGAAGGATGAAGTCATAAATATTAACCACAGCCTCATGAACAGAGAAGCAAGGGTGGGATCAGCCTTGTCTGCTATTTCTGTTCCAATCTTCAGTTTTATTCTCTCCCTTTCCATTTCTATTTTATACAGATAGTTGTGGTGATGGCAAACTATGATTTACTGAAAAATTTGAAGTACATGAAAATATGTTTGTGGCTGAAGTTGAAGAGAAATGTAGATGGCATTGAAATGAAGTCAGTGAATGATCGGTGATTACAAATCACGGAGCATTGTTTGTGGGAGCAGTGGGAATGGCTTGAAGGCAGAATTTATGCCTCCCGTCAGAAGAGAGACTGGGACAAGGGGATGGGCAGAACTTAGTGCAGCTCCTTATGGGCTATTCAGGACCAAATGACCCAGACCCTTGACAAACGTGTTGCGATGTTTTGGATAACAACACTACAACCCTGCACTGAAAAATCCATCCTCATGATCTAGGGTAAGCTGGCCTTTGTGCAATGAGGCTAATGGAGAGCTAGACAGAAAGGAGGTCCAGGAAGGAACCTTCAGGTCAGAATGGGGCTTGTGAGCTCTAAACTTAATAACGTCTAATAGCCATTGTAGGCCAGTCTGTCACTTCAGACCTCCAATAAGCTCTTGTTTAATGTTGTAGCTTGTTCTCTGTGGTGCTGTTATGAATTTAGAAAGATAACTTGTCTCATACTGGAAATGGAGGCCAAACTGAGGCCAAGAGCAGTGACTGCCGGCAGAGGAAAGCACTTTTCAAATGACAGATTGTATCGCTTATTGGTAGTAGGGGCTGCTCCTAGGAGCCAAGGAGAGGTGGTAGGAAGGGAAATGCATAAGGAACTCTTATCAAGCACACGTGAGAGGGTACCCTGAGAAATATCAGGGCTATTTTGATTTCAGAAAGAGATTATGGGTGTTTTGTCAGGAGATCAGCTTAGCAGGCACTTACGTCCAGTCATTAATGGCAACAACTGCTGGAATTACAGGTCTTAGAAGGCAGACCATTTGGCTTCACATTAGTTTTTCTATTTAATTTTTATCCAGATTCAGAGAGGTAATAACTACCATACTCTACAAATCATACAATCGAGCTTCGTAAGCAGTGATTTCCCCACAGTCACAAAGCTATGATATAGCAGAGTGAAGATGTGAATCACCCTTTGACCTCAATACTATGGAATCTTACCAGTTCCAATAAGGTAAGTTATATTTCACAATACTATTCATGTTGGTAATTGCGCACTTCACAATATGTTAGACTGTTTGTTAATTAAAAAATAGTTTAGCACATGGGTTGTCAAAGTTCGCTATACATTGAACTTTCTGGAGAGCCATAAAAATAGTAATGCCTGATCTTCCCCCAAGATATTTGGATTTAGTTGGTATAGATGCAACTTGGACACTGGACTTTTAAGAGGCTTCCCAGGTGATTCCAAAATGTGCCAAGTTTTGAGAACTGGTGCATTAACACACCAGTGAAGAAAATAGTAATAGCATTGCTCTTCTAGAATGTTTTGCTGACCTGGCATCATGGCCACATTACCTGGAGAGGGTCCAAACTGCCGAGAAGAATGAGGGTGGTCTTATTGAAGTGATCTATCACTAACAATTACTAAATGACCAGAAGAAATAGTACTTGACACGTGGTAGGTGCTGCACACAAAATGTTGGTTGAGCAAATTAATTGGTGGTGATAGAAGTCTACCACATGTGTGCTTTAATAGATAAGTAAAAATGAATCCAGTTAGGGAACAAAGGGTCCAGCGGGGACTCCAGATTGAGGTGTCAGGCTGCCTACATTCTGATTTGGCTTCTTCTACTGATTAGCTCTGTGAACTTGGGCACATTTTTATCTTTCACCTTTGAGCTCTGTTGTGCTTAAATTTTCTGATCCATCAAATGGAGGCCAAAATAGCATCACCTCATGATGGGGAAGTAAATGCTATTTACTTCATCACAATATTGTGAGAATAAAAGAGGTTAAGGATTTAGCAGAGAGTGGGGAGGGCAGAGAGCGTTGCATAGGGGCTCCTGTCATTTCAGTTATTTTTATGTGAAATATTCTGGCAGCTCTGGTACCATAAGGATCTGAAAATTCATAAGGATTTTAAATTTCCTATTTTATTTTTATTACTTTGTTACCACTTGATTCTGTCATGTGTACAATCATATCCATTAAAAATCTTGCTAAATCTATATCCATTTATTTTATAAATTTATTGTCTATATCAACTTTGAAACATTGTAATATGAAATATTGAATGACAACATATTATTGGGAAATATAAAAAATAAGCTTCTGAAACAAGAGTTTTTTTTCACCTCAGTCTAAATTATAATCTCTCTGGCTTTATTAACATATAAAGAATATAAACTTCCCAATGATGAAGTATCAAAAATGTTGATGCATTTACTCAATCAAAAGTATGAAACACTGCAAAATCACTTATATATGCAAAACCATAAAACTAGTTAAAATATTGAGACTTTCAAAATTTTCTCTCTTTCAATAATTTTAAAGCAGAAAGAAGTGAACCAAAACCAAAACAAGGAAAACAGTAACAAAGTAACTCAGACTCCAGTTCTCAAGGGTCATCTGAGAAGATTCCGTGAGTGAATTCTGTATACATAGGCAGGCCAAATGCAGATTTAAATTTCCTTAGCTCTGGTTCCCCTGTCCAACTCATAGCCTTTGACAAATGTTACCAAATGAAACTGTGGGTCTTTTAAAGCAGAAAAGTTTCAGGGTCAAAATTATCTCTTCAAGATGTCACAGACCTACTAACCTGAATCTGAAATTCTGATGACTTTGATTTTGCATCCAATTTTGATGACTAACTTTTCACCCCTTATCCTAATAAACACAAAGTTTTGCCGATACCAAGAAAGAAGTTGAATGCTAATTGCAAATTGGAAAATATGGATTTGCTGATTCTGAATGAATCTGAAATTAATGTTTTATCTTACCATGTTTGTACATCGATATTTATTTCTTATGTAAAGCAAAATATATTTTTGAGTAGTAAGCTGGCACCAACAAAAATGTAACATAATCTTACATTTTCGGAGTGGGTGAAGAAAGAAGGAAAGAAATTCCTACCATTGCCATTATTGATAGGCTCAGTAAAATGCAGCATCATTAAGTTTAGATAGAATTGTAAAAATTAGGTCATTTGTAATAAACACTTTTAGCCAATTAAAAAAAACAATGTTAAAATATCTTAAAAATTTTTCAATAAATGGGGACCACAAGATTTAATAATAAAAAGTCCACTAACTTCCTAGAAAATGCAAAAACTTATCATTACTATTTTTAAATTGTAGCCTATGAAGTAAATATTCAAAGCAACACTAATTATAGTCACAGATATATTATGGGGCATGATGGTAATATTATAGAAAGTATAATCCAGATTGTTATGTTCTCATGAGAAGAATGAAAATATTTTAGCATGGTAACTTCTGAAAAACACTGGATTTTGGTACAGCAACAGCGTCTACCTGCCTGTGTATCCATTTAAAAATTTAGCAGTGGCAACCATGTGAAAGGAAGAGGTCTCCACAGAGTCGTATAGCTCAACCATCACCTGTGTTCTCAGACCGCAACAAATTCCTCCTCCTCCTCATCGCCCTCAGTAGAATCTTAGGGAATTGTAGGTAATTTGTTTACTTCTAGATTCTCAAGTAAATTGTTTGAGGTTATGCCACAGAAAAGTTGTTGAGAAGACAAAAGGGTAATATTCAGAAACGTTTCCAACTCCTTCCCCAATTCTAAGTCTTATTAAAATAGGACACACAAATGTGTGCAGTGGTTTTGATGGTATTATGTTTTTGTTCATTGAGACACAGCATGATAGCTTCAAGTTTCCATTTATGTTTACACTCAAGTGTAATTTACAGAGGGTGGAAACCCTGATTTCATGTATAGAAGTTGATGCGTTTGAACAAATGGATACCATCATTTAAGTCACACCTTTTTCCACACTGTAGATTTTCTTTACTCTGGAAACTTCCTTCTTTCCCTTTCCTGTCATTCCCGGACTGACCTCACAAAACAACAGCTATTCAGTTTTCTTTCATCATAGTTTAGTTTTTGCCTGTTGCAGATCTTTGTGTGAGTAAACGTTTGCTTGGCATAATGTCTGTAAAATCCATGCATGCTGTTTCGTGTTTCAGTAGTCCTCTCTTATATCTGATCCAGTAGTGTTGCATTATGTAAACATACTGTGATTTCTTCATTCTTCATCAGCTATCATTCTTCTGCTGATGGGCATTTGGCTTGTTTCTAGTTTGGGGTTTTTATGATGAAAGCGGCCAAAAACAGTGCAAGTTTTCTTTTTTCATAGAAATGTGGTTATTCTTTTTGATAAGTATCTAGTAGTGAATTTTCTGGTTCATAGTTTGAATATATGCCTAACATTCTTTCAAAAAGTGCTAAAGTTTATTCCATGTGTTTTTAGCATTTTACACTCCCATCAGCAATGTGGAAGATTGCCAGTTAGTCCCAATTGCTGTCAAAACCATCAATGTAAATATTTTTAATTTTGGATATCCTTGCACACATGTAGCAGTATCTCATTATTATTTAATTTGAAAATTTATGGCTACTAATGGCATTATACAAATTTTCATATGTATATTCACCATTTGTATATCTTTTCTAGTCTTTGGTCCATGATTCTTATTATCCTGTTCAAATTTTTAATCTTTCACTGAGTTGAAGAAATTCTGTATATATTCAGTATAAAAGCCTTAGTCTGATATAAGTATTGCAAGCATTTTTTCTTTTAGTCTCTGCTTTGCTATTAATGGTACCTCTTGATAAGTGGGCATGTTTAATTTTAATGAAACCCAACTGACCGATTTTTTTCTCTTGATTAGTTCTTCTATGTCATAGCTAAGATATTTGTCAATCTTAAGGTCTAATGCCTTCTTCTAAAATATTCAGAAATGTATCTTATGAGGAAACTACTATACTTATTTTACTTGACAGATGAAGAAACTGAGGCATATGTTGGTTAGACCACTTGCCTGAAGTCTAATGTAACTGGAACCAGCACTTGAACTTATGTAATCTGTACTTACTACCACTGGCTAGGCTGCCCTTGATTATGTTACTAAAGGGAAAAGGTAACCAAAGATTATACCTTCTTTTTGACTTATAAGTATTGTTTCAAGGACCATTTACTATTACATTACTATGACATTTATGATCTACAGAGAACAGTTTGGGAAAGATATGCCCCATAAACATTCATTGACTCAATTAAATTTCTGTAAGGGAGAAAGAAATATAATATGCTACTTCCTAATAGTCTTGTCCAATGGCTTAGTACTTTGGAAATATGTTAGAGTGTTCCATAGAACTGACAAATTTTTGTGAGTTTCCACGTAAGAGAAGGGTCTATTGTCTCTTAATTGTTTATATTCTCTCCTTAAATCATCTTCGTCTGTAGTTATCAGCAAGGTGGTTTTCTCACTATCCCTGAACCTGGTAGATATTACTAACCCTAAAAGGTGGTGTTGATTTATTGCCGTGAGTACATTTTAGGAGAGTTGTAGCAGTAATTGACTTCATGTTCCAGCCTCTTCTGAGCTGTTCTGCAGTTAGGGCTGCCAGATAGAAATACAGAATAGCCAGTTTCATTAGAATTTCACACAAACACTTTTTTAGTATAAGTATGGTCTGTGCAATATCTGGAATTACTTAGGCTAAAAAAGTGTTGTTTATTTGAAATTCAAACAACCGGGGGTCTTGCATATTTATTTGTTAAATTGAGCAACCTTTGCTAGAGGTCTAGGTGTGTGCCTGGAATATGGGGAGAGAACCTTCTCTTAACAACCTCATGTCTTTAATATGGGTGTGTCATGGCCTCCAGGGAGCTCCTGTGCCAGAGGTGGGGTGGTGGTGGTGGTGATTGTCAGAGCTATAAACTCTATAACCCATAAACATTTCTACCTAGGAAAATAACAGTGCATATTCATAAAAATGCTTAAAGATGTTCTAGGGATATTTTGTACTCAAGTTTACTGGGAAGGGTAACGTGCCCTGATATACTATATTTCAGTATTATAACTACCAGGAACAAGGAGTACAGTGGAAGATGAAAATGACAAAATGTTCCATATTAAAGCACATTTAAGTTTAAAATCATGGGATGAAACTTAATTAAGTGCCAGAAGGTATACTAACATAATGTTGAGTTTGCAAATTTAAATATATAAAAGCAAGGCAATCTAGACACTAAAAGTTCCCTAGCAACATTAACTCATGCACATCATGCGTTGTGCATAATAAAGTTAACATTTAACAACCAGAAATGTCACTCACAGCACAAAATATGTGCTACTCGAGGTCATTAACATTTTCCATATTTTAAACTTATTTCAAAGGTTCAATATTCTCATTACACTAATGTAGAAAGAATTACTCAGTCTTAGAGTTAATATCCTTTTAAACCATATTTGTTTACCTCACAGACTTTCATTAAAGTCATAATTGACTTGCGTTGCATTTTGTTTTAGTAACACATGAAAACTCCATTTTTTACATTTAGAAAATGTTAAACCAGGTGTAAATATTCAATTTGCCCTTCCCAAAATTATTTGAAACTTGCTCTCTCTATAGTTATTACTCAGAAAAAAATCATTATTTATTATTCTAGAATACTTTTTGATATTATAGGAAAAACTGGGAGGCTCGTGGCAATACTGACTGTGTCACTTACTGAGTGGTCACAGGTAAGCTGTTTCATGTCCCTGTGCCCGATTCCTGCATTTATAGAATTGAGAACATAACAGTACTTGACTCATAGGGGTGCCATGAAAATTAGATCATCAGTGAATATTTATAAAATTCTTACTGTAATGCACAGCACAGGGTGAAGAGTTAGCTAAAAATTCTGTGTTTTCCAAATAGCAAATTTCCAAATGTACAGGTACAAGGAGATTTTAGGTTACCTTTCTTTAGACTTCTACAATTAGAATGTTAACACAGCTGAAACAATTTTAGTGAGTCTATGATATTTTATCTTTTAAAGGCATGCTTTAAGTTTATAGATTTTTAAAAATTCTCTTAGGAGTTTGTGCTTTTGACTACTAGAAATACTAAAAAGTTGTTCAAATTTATTGTAAACATTAAAATAGAAACCAACATGACATGACGCTGTGGTAGACAGCTGTAAAAATAACCAAACTAAGACCGGCAACACCACGTGCTAGTGAGGGTCTGGAGCTCACTGGACTATCAAACACTGCTGGTGGGAATGCAGACGGCCACTACCATTTGGAACAACTATTTGGCAACTGTTACCTACTAAATTTGACGCATATGTGCATATATATCCTATAATTTAGCAATTCCAGAAATGCATTTGCTAGTGCACCAAAAGAAACTGCAGGGTTTTCATAGCATCAGTATTCACACACCCAAGAACTGGAATCCCCCAAATTTCTATCAACAGTTGAGCAACTGGGGCAAATTGTGGTACGTTCACACAATGGGTTACTCTAGAGCAATGAGAATGAAGGTGTTACACCTGCACTCCACAACTTGATGATTCTTAAAAACAATATTTAGTAAAACAGGTAACACAACAGCACACACAGTATGATTCCAATTATGTAAAGCTCAATATCAGAAATTTTGGACTGTGGTATTAAAAATGAAAGTCATTCTTTCTTTAAGGAGGAGGATGTTGGGCTTCTAGCGAACTGCTGATGTTCTGTCTCTTTTCCTGGATTCTGGCTACCACACAATTCCATTGAGATAAATGCTTATGACTTGGCCATTTTTTTCTATATGCTACATCTCAATTGAAACACAATTTAAAAAAACTCAAAGAAATTGAATTAGAGAAGCAAAAGAAAAGGAGTTTTATGACTTGTATTGCCAATCCTTGTAGTTCCCAGTGGGATTTATTCAGAAACCGAAGTCCACTTGGAAAGGAAAAAATGTCAGCCCAATACATACCCTTGCCATACCAATTTGACAAAATAACTCATTAGAATTGGGGAAAATATATGTAGTGCATTGATGGGGACTATACCAATGAGATAAACCTAATCTTAAACAGTTTTCAGTTTTAGAATGCCCTAAGTGTCAATCAGAACACAGAGTTGAGAATTAGAATTGGGAAGTTGTAAACTGGACAATGGTGGCCAGAACAAGGGCAAAGCAGTGATAAGAAGCCAACCTCAAGCTGGTCCCTCGACAAATAAGACTAAGGCAAAAGCAAAATTTCTACAGATATGTAGCACATGTGTTGCAAAGTCTTCTGTACTATGTATATTCTATCTACTGTTACATTGTGTGCTCAGGAAATGTTGTTAAGACAATCATTTAATCTGTGTTAGTGACAAGTCATAATCATTAGATTTTTGTAGTTCAGCATACAATTAGAGAACATATGAACATGCCTACTAATAATGTAAGTATGAATTTTAAGGCAAATTTAATCCCTCATTTTAAGGGGAAAAATTCCCTCCCTAAGAAAAGGGAGGATCTACATATTCTAGGATCCCAAGAGACTTTTGTGAACAACTGGCAGCTACAATGAATCAGAAGCAGATAAGAGCTTCCATTAAGGCACCAGAAAGAGTTCACCATGGTCGAGGGATCCTAAGGCTGGCTTTTCCTACGAAGGTCCAGAGAGCACAGGTTCCATTCCAACAGAGGTTGCTCACACTAAACTGAAGCAGCTTAACATATTATCACGGCCCAGGGTCAAGAAGTGACTTATTAATTTTTACCTCCCCAAAATTTTAGATTGAACCACATAAAACTTTTATTTTTATAGGTCAAAGAAGCTGAACATTGAACATTTCATATGATTTAACTTACTATACGCATAAAGGCAATTACTGTTAGCAGTATGAAAGGATCTCCTCCCCCGCCCCAAAAAAACCACATTGTGAATATAAATAATGGCAGTCTAGTCTTTGAGGGCAGCCCTGATGCCAGTACGTGTGTGCACAAAACACACTTGCCCCATATACTTTGCCAGTACTGTGCATTTAATCTAACCAAAGAGAATAAAACTATAAGGAAAAAAGTTTCTCTAATGATTTCAGGATGTCGAGAAGTTACAATGATATTTCTCTAACCACACTTGTGATTGACAATCTTCTAGAAAAAAATAATATACTATAGATTTCTTTTAACTTTTGAAAATTGAGTTTTTTATTACAAGCATTTATTTGAGTTTTAAATATTTTATTGATGTATAATTACCTACAACAGAATGCAAAGACCTTAACTGTTCCACTCAATAAACGCTGACAATTATATATACAATTTATCGACACCCAAGACAAGATATAGACCATTTTTATCATCTGAAAAACTTCCCTCATCTCCTCTCTACCCTTCCCAGTTAAGTACTTTCTGATTTCTGATTACTCAGAATAATCCTTTGTACACATTGGAAGTAAAGAAACAGAGAAAACAAACACAATTTTGTCATCTTTGGTTTGCAGTGGAGTTAAAAATAACCTGTACAACTGTGTAAACTAGGGAATTGGACGAAAAGATCTAAATACTTTAAAATTTTGGCATTTCCTCATTCATCTTATATTAATGACAATGAACAAAAGTTTAAGGGGCATGTTGGAGGCAACAGGAGGTCACAAGGCATGTTGCAGTCAGCAGCACTATCTCCTGGAGTGACTACAGCCAGCAAGTTCAAACTGCATCACAGTGCAGTGGGGTGAGAGTGTTGGAAAAATCTAGGACACAAAAATAATTTCTGTAATCTCCCTTTTGCTTCTTACCAGACTGCAATCTACTCCCACAATGCCTGGTTTAATAATGAAAACATCAGTGCTTGCCAAGGACTGGGCTTCGGGAGAGAAAATTGACCGCAGAGTCACAAAGAAATTTTCTGATATGATGAACATATTCCACATTTTGATTTGGATAATGGTTATTCCTGTGGGCACTTATTAAAATTCATAGAACTATATACTTAAACATGGAGAATTACACTTTAAAAGCTTGTTTTTTAAAAATAAAACATAACATCAATAAGGAAAAAAAACAAAATGGCTACCTAGTAGTCTGAGATCTATTGTACTTAGAAAGTAAATTGAAATAATCTGTGAGAACAGAACATTAAAATTTTGTAGTATAAAACTTTATTTTAAAAATAGTCTGCATAAATTCTTGTCACAGAGAGCTTCGGATACCCTTACTGTCCTCAAATGAACCATTCTATGATACTACGTCCTGGAAACACTCGGCAAACAGTGTAAACTTGAACAAGAATATGAATACTATAGACTGTGTTGTTTCTAAAATTCGCTCTACTGTGTTAGCTGGACAGCATGAACTTTGGATGGGATGTTATAAATATGAAGGCAGTCACTGAATTTTAATTTTTATCTGTATTTATAGAGACTGATATTGTATATTCCTGGACAACGGAGTCTGAAGTATAACTAAAATGTAATAAAAATTTAGATTAGTCCAGTGTTCATATAACTGAAATTAAACCACACACCATATACAAGAACTTTTAACTTAGACCCTTTTGTTAACAGTGACAATGCCCATTCCTATGAAAATCTTGTTAATATAATTTCCTGCCTTTCACTCTCTAAAATAAACAGGTGCTTCTTTTCCCAGTGGTTACATTTCATTATGTAAGTGTGCAGTGACCTCCTCCAACAGCCTTATGTCACCTCAGCGGGTAAAGGTTTTGTACTTGCAGGTGTTATGTTTATCTTTTAAAAATGTATTGTTAAAATCAAAAAGCTTCACACATATAAAAATAAATATTTCTCCAGGGAAGCAGTAAGGTAGAGGCATAATTCTTTTGCTCCTTCACTGATGCTGACAAATTCTAAACCAAAACCAAAACCACACACACACACACACACACACACACACACACAACTTAGGTTAAAGAACTTCCTCAATGTTCTTTAGAATTAATGTTACTTGGGATCCTCAACAGATTAATACAACACCCATTTTCCCTGTCCTCTGGGACAGAGATGCAAAGTCCTTGTTTCTAAGGCAACGGGAGAAGCCCCAGCCCAAGTGGCTGTCAAACCCATGTAACCCACACTACACAGGAGCTCTTTTCTGCTAAAGCACCAAACCAATTTCAGAAGCAAGGCCACTTGAGGATGACAGATTAGCTTCTGGGAAGGTTGACTTAGCACAGTGGGGAGCTGGCTTAAACACTAAGAGGCAGAGCTGAAATATAGATTCCCTGAATGAAAAGTTATTTTTCTATCAGGACTGTGAAGGAGAGAAAAATCTATAGGGTCACAGCCATTAGCACTTGCCATTTTTATTGCTAAGTTTAATAAAAAATGTCATATAGAGATCAGATCACATCATTAGTTCTAGAGAAAAAGACAGGGAAAGTATAAGTGAGATTGTCTCCAGGATGAAATAGGAAATGATAAAAGAAACCTGAGTTCCTCATAAACTTCCCACATGGTGGTGTGGGTGTGAAAAAAAGAGAAAGCAATGAATGAATGAGTATACACACACACATACACACACTCTGATTGACCTTATGAGTTCCTCTCCCTCATATATTTTTTATTTAGGGAGGTACCTGTGACCTATAGAGAATAGCACAGGACTAGTTTTTTGAAGAGTAAGCTGGATTTGTTCAAGAAAATATGGCCCAACAGGCGAACACCCAGAGGGGCAGCATCTCTATTCTGGCACCATGAAGGGAGCCCTGACTCAGGCCTCAGCATGTGATGGGAATGCGTTTGAGTCTCGCTCTATCGCTATGGGTATCGAGATCGAGTGTGCGCTTCGGCGCTGTTGTAATGGCACTGCGTCCAGGGACACGTTCACAAAGCTTACGACTTCTGCTCACACCTCTTACCCATATGAGGCAATTGAACCCCAATGGGAAACGTGTTACAAAGTCAGCAAGAGTCACCACTTTCCTATAAAAGTGGGATTGATACCTACAATAGTCTAATTCATAAAGACAAAAATAGAATGGTGATTGCCAGGAGCTGGGCACAGGGAGGAAAGGGGGAGCTACTGTTTAATGGGGGTAGAGTTTCTGTTTTGAAAGGTAAGAGAGTCCTGGAGGTCGATGTGGCGATGGTTGTGCGCAGTGTGCACGTACGTAATCCTTCTGAACAGCGGTACATTTAAAAATGGTTAAGGTGGTCAGCTTTTTGCTATACACATTTTACCACAGTATAAACAATAGCTTTAAAATTGCATTGAAATATTTATAAGGTCCTGTGTCTAAAATAAAGCCTCTTACTTTGAACACATTTGGACCTAAGGAACTAAGCTATGCAAAACAAATTGGTTTGTGGTGGCATGTGAGAAAGAAATGGAAGAGAAGGAGACTGAGGTGAGAGCTGTTCCCAGAAGGCAGTTCTCCACTAAGTTGACTGATGGCGTGGACACGAAGGCAAGGAGACACACTCACGGCCACTCTGGTCGTCCTCAGGAGGAGCAAATGTTACTGTTCGTCAGCACTGCGTCCGTCCAACTGGCATAGTTGCTGGCACATTGTCCAACCTCAACAAGATGTTGTTAAATAAATAAATGTTTGTCTTTTAGTAAAACATAGCTCTATCAATGGTCTGTGGTCTTACTAATTTGATCATATTTAAAAAATTCTCCTTATCCTGAACAGAGATGAGGAATTGAGTTATTTAATGTCTTTGAGACTCAGTTTCATCATTCATAAAATGCAGTCCCTGCCCCCACCTCTTGACGTTGTGACACTATATATGTGTGTGTATGTGTTTGCGTGTACATATTTTATATATATATATGTATATTTAAAACATACACTTTACTTTTTAAAAGATTTTATTTACTTGCTTTTAGAAAGAGGGGGAGGGAAGGAGAAAGGGTGGAAAACATTAATGTGTAGTTGCATCTCGTGTGCCCCCTACTGGGACCTGCATGTGCCCTGCATGTGCCCCAGGCATGTGCCCTGACTAGACATCCTGGTGACAATCCTTTGCTTCACAGGTCGGCACTCAAAGCCACTTGAGCCACACCAGCCAGCCACACCACACATTTTAAAGAATGCCTTACTTAGCATATTTTATGTGTTTAACAAATAGTAACTATTTTTTATTACTGTTAATGTCATGTTTATTTTAAACAAGTATGATATGGATCTTGTCTAATTCTTTGGTCAGCTCGTTATGACGAAGTTTGGTCCTTCTACCACCCAGTATATAATCAACAGGAATATTCCCAAGGCAAAAACCATTTAGGAACAAAGCTTAATTATGAGCCTGTCAAGAGTTAAAACAAGTCAATATGTTTTGATGAATTGATTTCTTCATTTATCAACCCACTCTTCTTTTATCAAAGGTCTACCGTGTGCTGGGCACCATGTTAGGATCAAAGACATCCCCACTTTCCAGGTATGTACACTGAGGAAATATACCCATGAGCAAATGGTTTGGTAAAAGGTGGTACTTGAAAGCTCTGAAATAAAGAGGAGGGCAAAGTTTTGGAATGTGTCCTGCTCCAGGCTTGTTTACGGCTTCATAGCACAGGCTGCAGAAGCCCACACAAGGCTTTTATGCTGGGATACAATAACTCTGTAGTGATTAATTAGGAATGGAATTTATTTCCAAGTGGAAGGTGAATTAGAGGAAGGAGAGGTTGGGTGATTTGAATTTCTGCCTTCTGGCACAACAGTAACAGTGGGGTTCACTCCCTTTCTTCCACCCACGTATCTCTACCTTCTGTCTTCAGAGCTCTTGTGAATAGTGAGGGACATTACAAAGTGGTGAGCATAAGGCAGTGTGATGGCTTAGGGCACTCTGCACTGGCACAGCTGTTGTGTGACCTAGCTGTGCCTTGGTCCACCCCAACTGTACATTTAATGATGGCTGTGTTGTTGATTTGGCCCGTATTTCTTAGAACAAAAATTATTATAAGTCCCATTCCCAATATGCAAGAATTTTAAAAATTATGCACTGAAGAGGTAAATTATAAGTTTATTAAATATATACCATATGTATCTTATAGCAGACCATAGAGGCAGGTGTAAACTTCTAGTCTTCCTCTGTGACTCTACATTTATTGATATAAGTGTTGGAAAACATCTGGAACACCTTTTTAAAAGTATCATTTATGATTTAGTAAGCATAAATCAAAACCTCGGGAATGCAAAATATATCTAGAGTCTTGAATGGTATAAAATACATGACTAGTTAGATTTCACGGGCCTCTGTGTATATGTGGCTGGGAATTTATTTCTTCACACATACAATTCAACTGGGAAATTATTTCTTCACACGTACAACTTACTTTCACACGACACATATGACAGGGCTAAAATGTTTGAAGACTCACTAAGACTTATTCATGTTAGAGTAGCAAAAGTATCCTCATTTCATTTAAAATACCAGCACATTAAAAAAATAAAGGGTTCTCTGGGTAAAAAAAGACAGGCATTTTTTCATTAATCTTCTTTTCCTTAGAAGAAAAGAGAGGTAATACATATGTGTGAGAGGAGAAGAAAAGGATGTAAATTGAGAGGGTTTTGATGGTTGCCAGATGGGAGGAGGGTTTGGGGGAAGGGGTGAAGAGGCAAGGAGATAAGGAACTACAAATAGGTAGTCACAGAACAGCCATGGGAATGTAAAGTACAGTATAGGAAATGGAGTAGCCAAAGAACTTATAAGCATGACCCATGGACATGAACAAAGATACGGGGATTGCCTGAGGGACTTGGGGGTGCTGGTCGCAGGGGGGCAAAGGGGGTAAATTGGGACAACTGTAATAATATAATCGATACAACATAATTTTAAAAAATGACCCCCGTCATCCATTCAAACTGTTCTGTTCCCTGGCGTAGTGCCCATTGTGCAGGTCCACCAGTGTGTTTGAATGAGTACCATAGCAGGTGGTACAGATGCGTGTATTTATAATGGAAGGGAAGTTTGGATTGGGAGAATCAAATAAGATGAAGAGAACATTTGAAAACTGGAATCCAAATCAGAGATATGGAAACCAGAAGCCAGTGATGTGTAGAAGCATAAATAACATGAAGATAATACAACACATTGTGCTCGAATTGAGTTCTGTGATCAGGAAACTGGAGAGGGCAGGAAGGGCGAGGGGGCAGGGAAATGGACATCTGTCTGCTTGAGTCGTACCTGAATCTTTTTAAAAAGCTAAATAAGCTTCTTGTCAGCTTTAAAACCCAGAAATGTCGTTGTCAAGAATCTGAAATTAGCTCTTTAAAATGGTCGGGTGTCCGCACCATAAGATGCACCTGGGTTTTAGAGGAGGAAAATAGGAAAACATTTTGAAGCAAAAAAATGTGGTTAAAAATTGCATCTTATGGTTCGAAAAATATGGTCATCATCGAGGAAGACAGGGCACCTCTCTCCTAGTTTAGCATCAGGGTATGAGCCAAACTCTAAACTACCTCCTATGAGAAAGATATGAAAAGTTGATTTATATTTTTTATAAAACCAATTGCCTAACACTGATGGTCACCCCAATGACCATGCAAGTCTAGGACAAACTATATGTGACAAATAGTGCTGTCAAGTCCTCTTGAAAACTAGTTATATTTTATCCTGAGAACATGCATATAATGGATTGTATCTGGTTGACTATGTAAAAAGGTAGGGTTTCTTTCTGTCTCTGAATATCTTTCAAGAATTAACTGTGATACCATATTCTGGTTTAATTGTTATTCAGTTACAAAACTGCTATTTCCCTTAAACATTTGTGGAAAGGATTTCTGGGCTAGGAACTCATTTTTCTATCTACCTATCTACCTACCTACCTACCTATCTATCTCTCTATATCTATACCTATATCTATATTTATCTATTTTGCTCAACTTTGAGCAAAAACTGATGGCATTAATTAGCTATTTCTTAAATTACTGTAAGAAACCCACTGTAACGTCAAAATGATCTTCAAGAGATGTCTCTACCTTTCATCTATTGTTTCACTATTGTTCTCCTTTTAAAAAAATATTTATTGACTTTAGAGAGGGGGAGAAAGGGAGAGAGAAAAAAACGTCGACCTGCTGCTCCACTTATGCATGCATTCGTCAGCTCGTGTGTGTAACTTGACCAGGTATCAAACCTGCAACCTTGGTGCATTGGGGCGATGCTCTAACCAACTAAGCTCCCAACCAGGGCCATTATTGTTCTCCTTCTGAGAAAGTAGCACCTTCTGTTTATCATGGTTTGAAATGCAGTGGTTCGCTTTACCTCATCCTTCTTTTCTGGTGTCTAAATATAGCTAATTATAAAATCTTAATCATTTCCCTTTGTGCTATCTATAGCTTTTATATTTGTTCTCTCTTCATCTCTATTGCTGCCTCTCTGATCTTGATGGCCAATCATTTGTACCTCTGGCAAGTCTTTGTATTCACGTACTTGACTTGAACCTCTCCAGCTCTAAATGAGTTCATAAAGTATTTCCTAACGAGCGGTTTTATTGAGGCGCCCTATGGAATGTTGTATAAAATGTGCACAGGTACCTTGTTGCTTACATGTGATCCCTTTGTGGTAGTTGTCAAGGTCTTCTGTTATCTTGGTACCACTAGATTTGTATGATCTGATTTCCATGACTCTCTAAGACACAACATCCTCAATATATTCAGACTCTTCTAATTATTTTTTATTTTTAGAACTCTAATACGTGTTGATTATTACTAATCTCAAATCTTCTATGGCAACAACGACAACCAAAACATATAACCTATTGCTAATATACTGAATCGTGACCTCACTGATTAGTCCAAATCAAACCAATTCATAGGGCCCACACTAAATGCCAGCTCTAGGGGACGCCATCCATGAATGTTGAAGCTTTCCAAAAACATTCTATGAAGTGTTCATGAGCTACTCCTTTCCCAAGCTTTCCCAAGTTTGGTCTATGATAATTTATTATTATACAATAACACTTTAAAATGGATGTACTGAAATGTGTTTATCTTATTATGTATTGTCTAAAATGGTTCAGGAGGCTGGACTTTCATCACATGGCTATTGTTCAAATGCTTATTCTTTTACATATTTTCAGTGATATAAAAATCACCTAAAGAAGAGATTAGATTTTTAGCCACAACAAAAAGTAACTCATAGTTAAGTCTGTGGAAAATAGATGATCAACCTAGTAATGCAATTTTACGGTGAAAACAAAGTGTGACTCTGAAGCAATGAGTTTATTTATTTACTTTTTTTTTCCCAGAAATCTTAGGCCAGTGTAAAAGATTCATTCTGAATGTCAGAATCACTGGAATAAGTAAACTGTGTTTTCACATCACTACTGTGAAGGTGCTTCTTAGGTGGTTGGCAAAACCACCGGGCATTCTGTGAGTGACTTGGCAAGGCAAACCTCTCACCACCCCAGACCCAGGTACTGAATGCAACCTGGGGTGGAGCTTGCAATCCATGAGAGTCATTTAACCTCTGGTTTCTGGTGGCAGCAAGAAGGAAGGAAAGAAGCCTGGCTTGCTTTGCTCCTGCCGCTGGCTGGGTTACCGGGAACCTCTCTAGCAATTGACCATTGGCAAGGGGGTCAGGCTGGAGGATGGCTTGGCCAGTGGGTGTCAAGAACCAACTTGTAGGACAGGGGACCCTGGGAGGGTCTGCACTTGCTTAGAAAGTTTCCCCATGCCTGAGGGATATGATTATCAAATTAAAAAACCACCAGAGGCTGTGGAACAAAGAAAATGTTTTGTATTTTAATTCTAAAAAGTGTTTTAAGGGGCTTTGTGTTTTTGTTTTGCACTGAGTGAGACAAATGAGGTAGCTGGTTCTGCTTCTAGTCATTACCAGTCAATGGTTATCTTAGAAGCCATTATGGCTTTTGTTGTTGTTGTTGTTGTTGTTGTTAGTGTTTTGTGGGGTTTTTCACTCCATTTGGACTGAATTTTAACTTGGCCAGACTTATCTTTGGCTCCCAGTTAAGCACCTGATTACTCATGGTAACATTTTAAAACTTAATTAGTAGCAAAATAATACAAAATTAACTGCAAATATAAAACAAAACAATCACTGATCATGCAGGAAAATATTCTGCAACCAATCAGCAGACACAAATTAGGATTATCACTCATAGTAAGGCTTGCTTAAACTGTGTTAGTTGTCAGGAATACTTGAGGATGACTTCTGAGAAGAGAAGAAATGAACAGGCTGCTTAATGTTAACAGAGAAGTTCATGCATAGATTAGATAGAAAGTAGACCAATCCTTAAATCTTTGGTAAAATATCTATTTTGTAGAGATTTTTAAGAACCTATTTATGCTAACAGTAACCAGAGGAGCAAGAGGAGAGGGATAATGGGGGAAAATAAGGCCCATCAAGGAACACGTATAAAGGGCAAAGTCAGAGGGAATGGGTTTGAGGGTGGGAGGCAGGGATGGGTGGAGTGGGGAGGGGAGATGTGGTGGGGTGAAAATGGAGACAGCTGTACTTGAACAACAATAAAAAAATTCAAAATGGAAAAAAAGAACCCATTTACACGGACATCAAACAATTCTATTATATTATCTAAGACAAACGTAGACAGTCACATAGTCTCATAAGAGAACTAAATACCAGCTGTCAAACTGAAGAAGTTGCACTGTAGTTCCAGTTTTCAGTCAATTCTCTACTCACTGGATACTTCTAGTGAAATAAAATAAGAATGCAATTGAATTTTTCTGGTAATATCTTTTTTTTAAAAATATTTTATTTATTTATCTTAGAGGGGAAGGGAAGGAGAGAGAGAGAGAGAGAAACATCAATGTATGGTTGCCTCTCATGCGTCCCCTGCCGGGAACCGGGAACTGGCCTGCAACCCAGGCATGTGCCCTGGCTGGGAATCGAACCGCGATCGTGTGGTTCGCAGGCCCACGCTCAATTTCTGGTAATATCTTTAAAAATTAATTATAAATACTAAAACAACCTATAAGGTATTTGTCTCTATAGATGATTGACTCTAGAAATCTTGAAGTGACTATAGTGGCAAGGGTTTTATTTTTATCTTTTTCTTGTATTATTTATTCATTAATTATCATATTATTGTGTTCTTTTTAAAAAACATTATATTGTTATTCTACTAGAGCTGTCCTCACTTTTCCCCCTTTGCCCTCCTCTGCCCAGCCCACCTCCCGCTGCCCCAGTCAATCTATCAAGCAGGGTTCTGTGATGCTCCTCGGTCCTCTAGGAGCTCAGAAAGAAGTCACGTGACTTTAAGCCCCACACTAGTCATGAAAACTCGAAAAAAATTCTAGTTTTTAATGCCATGCAGCACTCTTTCTGCTCTTCTGAGACAGCCCAGGCAAATTGCTTTAAGTCTTTTCATTTACTCTTTCATGACCCAGTTTTTGCCATATGTTATATAACTCTTCACTGATCTAAAGCATGCATTCCCCACAGACTATCACAATGAGTAGTGTTTTTCCGAGAAACACTTGGAAGTCTCACTGATATATAATGAACTTTCTCAAGACCTATCAAGGTCTTAATACCATTTCTGGGCTCTTCCAGTACTTCTGCTCTACTGATGGTCATTAATATCATCTAAATACAAACAGTTCCAGTGGCTGATGCAGACAAACCAAGAGCTTCCTGTGTCTAAAAGTGTGATGATATTTTTTTCTCATTTCAAAATTACATTCAGGTGATTCTAGTATATATCATACAACAAGTATAATCACAGATGTCTTGCCTTTCTACAAATATTGTTTACATTCAGGATAGCTTCAATACATTGTATAATATCTTATTTATCTTTGAAAAGCTGAACACTGTCATAACAGTGACAAGTCTTTATAAAATTGTCAATATTATTTCAAAGCTATTAAAAATTTTCTTATGCTTTCACTGTATATTTACCTTTAAAAAAGAAAAGTATCATGAAGTCAGTGCAAGGTTATTATCAACAACAAACCACTCACTTTTTATAATCAAAATAATTTAAGAGTGCCTTAAATATTATTTAATCTTCTAACACCTCTATGAGGAAATGCTAATATAATATTCTTTTTTATCAGACTGAGATTCAGATTTTGACAAATTTGTCAAAGAATGCAGAGATAACAAATGGAAGAGCAGGATGTAAAACCCATTTGTCCTATCAAAAATGGAGAATTGATTATTAGGTCAATTAATATTAATAAAAGTAAGATTAAATTTGAATGCTAAAGATATTATCAAAATGCTTTAGGGCCAGAGAGGGTAGGCAGGTAAGTTTTCCCTTTAGCACCTATATTGAATATTTTGCTTAAAAGAGAAGAATTTCATATGAGGAATAACCTGAAGAGGGCTGAGTCTTTGACGATGAATTTTGAAAGGAGGCATAGGTATCTGGACTGGGTGCCTTTGCCAAAGAGGTTTGTTTTAATTCTGGAATTTCAGTTAGGACAGGGATAGAGGACTGTCTTAGAGGCTGGCTGCTTAAAATTTGCAGAAAGCTCTGGCATTATGGAGAATTTTAAGTGTGAAATCCAAACTTCCTTCTAGCCCCTCTAACTCAGTGATCTAACATCTAAAATGAACTAAGCATTCTAATTTTGCAGTTATGCTGTCTCTTCATCCCAAGACGATGCAGAGAGAGAGTGAGAATCAATCCTTGAATCTCATGAGACAGGTATATATTTTTAGAAAGCTAATTACTTCTGGAGGACATATTCTGCAAGAAAAATGCTGTCAAAACAGTCTGTGATATCTCACACACACATCTCACTTATTTATGTGAAAATGAACTTGTAAGCATCACACAGAATAGAAAGGAAACCAATAATTTTATCAACAGGTCTTACATTACTAATTATTATTTAGCAGTTTCATAATCTATAGTGGTATAAGGAATAACCAATATTGATCAACCAATTAACATAAAAGGTTATTAAAATATCTAGACTAAATCAGTACAATATAATTTCAAGTATATTTAAAATTAACTTAGAAATGCTATTGTTTTAGATTAATGATATTTCTAGGTAGAGTATGTTATCTCTCCATTTCTTCACACAGTATTTGGCACACAGCAGTCAGTTAAGAAATACTTGTTGAATTGAGTTCCAGTTGTCTACATTAATAACCCAATGTAACATTGTTGAGAGGCCACTGCGCTTAAAATTTTAAATATGGGTTCAAATCCTGTCTCTCCTGTTTGCAATATATGAGTCTTTGGGCAAACACTTAAAATATCTGAGGTATAATTTCCCCTTTTAAAAATTAAGACTGAAAGAATATTTAGAATGCAGGGTCCTTATGATGATTAAGTATGATTATAATGTATGTGTAAGCACTTAGCACAGTCAATGAAACCTAATAGGATTTGTATGGATGCACAGGATGGACACAGTAAAGTTGTGAAGCAAAAAAGTGTTGTTTGCTTGAGAGTGAAAAAAGTCCTTAAATTTCAAACACATTTTCAATTCCAGAAATATTTCAGCTTCTGAAAGTAGATAACTTTCTCTTCCAGCTAGTCTGGTATACTTTTAGCATCATTTGTTTTTATTTTCCCACATTCTCAACCAGGAACTAAAAGCCAAATCTCAGAAATTATATCCAGTTCAAATTTAATTGTCTTAAAGTGTTGGTCTACGAGTCAGAGATCAGAAATGGCTTTGCTCTTTGTGAACTGTGGAATTAAAAGATTTCTAGTAAAGAAAGACCAGACCTCTGAATACTGTAGCTGATTGAATACTTTGTGCTTTCAGAATTACACTATACCTGTAAATTATTTAAATAACACATGCAAATTTAGTTTAAATTGATGATTTAAATCATATACAATTATAGAGACATGTTGTAAATCTTAGTAACTAACTAAGATTGTAAATCTTAGAAATCACATACAATTATAGAGACATGTTGTAAATCTTAGAAACTTGAAATACTTTTGTATTAACTGGAACTCTATGAACATTGTATTTCCAAGCTAAACTGTTGTTAACAGAAATATCAGTCCTGCCACCTAATGGGCTGACACATCAAATTTGTGAAACATAACAGAACCATAATGTCTCAGCCCCATTTGAAGAGGCTGAAATTTGCTGAAATACACTGAAAAGTTATAAGTGAACTAGGAAAGAGACAGTGAACTCTGTTTTGGGTTTGCCATAGAGTCATAACTCATTAAATCAGACATGTATGTGCCTTGCTCTTACGTGCCTGAGACCAAAGTATGGTAATGGGCTTTTAAAGTCAAGAATGCTCCTGAAGCAATGCAAAACCTGGGTACATAGAAAGCAGTTTAAAACATACAGTGACAAGAGAACAGAGTGTCAGCCACCTATGCTATGAAAAGGCGTAAGTGCTACTTCACTGAGGACATTTGGAGTCACCACGAGGTATCACCATTCACTTGGCTAAGCAAGAATCTATAATCTTCTCCCAGGACATAGCTACATATCTTTTATGGTCAACTAACTATCTTTCAAGCTTTTCCAAGTCAATTATGTAAATGCAACTTACAGGAATTTTAAGCAGCTTAGTCCATGTGCTGGTAGCAATCAAAATTCCCCCTCTCCTTGCAACCCAAGGTCAGGGTCCACAGCGGCCATCGCATCAGAGGAAGGAAAAGGCTCTGTAGGATCAGGATTCTAAATGAGAGGTGTTGCCAGCAAAATCTACTTTGGATGCAATTGTATCCCTGTCAAGATCTTACTGCGATTCTTCCCTTTGCCTCCTATGCAAAGACATTACTTTAAAGTTACCTAATTTACCTTGCATGCCATTATTTTGATGCCGTAAACCCCATTTGGAGTTATTTTGTATGTAATTATACAGTGTCACAAAGGAGGGTTAGACATACATCCAAACTATCACAAAATAACTAAACTAAACTGAAATAATGAAAGTTTCCTCTAGTGACCACAGCGATCCAGAAGTCACCACTGCCCGCACAGCACAGTCCTGGATGGGGACTCTGGTGACATTTTACAGTGAAGTGAAGCCAAGTATCTCCCCTTGTCAGATCAGCTTATAAAAACCATAACTACTGCATATGGATAAGATGGTGGTTGGGCGGGGGTGAGTCTTGTTGAGTAGAAGATAGGGATTGCAAAGAAGAAAGTGAGAAATAAGCCAGGTGGTGAACGACAAATACCATATGATATCACTGTTAACAGGAATCTAAACAACAAAACAAACAAGCAAGCAAAATATGACCAACGACACTCAAATACGGAACAGGCTGACAGGGTCCAGAGGGGAGAGGGGAGAGAATCATAGGGGAAAAGGGGATAGACTCACATGAACAAGTATAAAGGACACATGGACAATAACTAAGGTCGGGGGTGGAAATGGGAGGGAGGTGGGGAGCATGGGGTTGGGGCAGGGCTGGGAATACAAGACAGAAAACTGTATTTGAACAAGAATTAAATAAAAATTAAAATTAAAATTAAAAAAAAAGAAAGTGAGAGATGGTAAGGAAACTTATTTCCTTAAACATGGAAATGGAACCTACAGAAAGAGCAAAGGGCCTTATAACAGGAGCAGATGAAACCATCCCATTAAAATTCTGTTCAACTTTCACACGGGGCGCAGCTCTCATCTCACCACAGGATGTAAGGGAGTTTGAGCTGAAAGACAGATTTAAAACGACAATTTAAAGCAACAGTTTAAAGCTACACTTAGTAACATAGTATTTTCCCATAGCATTATATAGTTTACATAGTGCTCTTTATATGAATGTATAGATGCCATATCTAAATGTAAATAAGCCAGGTGTTGAAGGACAAATACCATATGATCTCACCTTTAACAGGAAGCTAAACAACAAAACAATGAAGCAAGCAAAATATAACCAAAGACACTGAAATAGAGAACAGGCTGACAGTGACCAGATGGGAGAGGGGAGGGAATTTCAGGGGAAATAAGGGAGGGATTTAGAGGAACCTATATAAAGGATACATGGACAACAACTGAGAAGGGTGGAAATGGGAGGGAGGGGGGAGCATGGGGAGTGGGATGGGATGGGAGTAATAGACAGAAAACTGTACTTGAAAAATAATTAAATAAAAAAAGACACGTATGCAAAAAATGACATTTATACGATACATGTTCATATAAATGTAAGAGAATGGCTTTTGAATTTTACTCTACACGTATTTGCATTGTGTTGATCTTTAACATAGAGAGTATATTTCTATTTGCTTTCTGTAATAAAAATGATTTAAGTAATAAAAAAGATATTTTTCACCATCATCAAAAAAAAATAAAGTAAAGTGGATGATTTAAAAAACCATTATGGTTTAAAAGAAAGAATCTTGCACCGGTGAATCGAGCTCCACTACTTAGAACTGTGATGTTGAGGATATTCTTACACTTAAGTGAGCTTGTTTCCTCAGTAAGCTTTGCTTCTAAGATGGCCCTAACACAATATTCACCTCATAAAGTTATAGAGAAGAGGGAGAAGAAAACCTAGTAATAAGTGATATTGAACCTGTCAATGACTTGGATGAGTTTGTCAGGATTTTACTTAGGAAAAAAGCATCAAAAATAAATATGATATTTCTTAAAACTCAAAATTTGTGGCACAATTCATACTTTTTACAAAAATAAAAACACAAATGGACATTTGCCATCCATGTAAAATCCATTTACAACTTACTACAAACTGTAATGAGTTACCAAGCAGCTAGTTCTTGCCAGACAAGTATCACTAACTCACACACAACAGATCATCAGAGTGATACTTCTATTCACTCTTTTACTAGAGTGCCTAGGTCATGCAAAATACAGAAGGAAAATACCAAAGTGTGTAAATACTTGAAAGGAACTACTAACACATTACTTTCATTATTAATAAGTGGCATGATTATATAAGGATAAAATTCCAAACAATCCTCAGGAAAATTCTTAAAAGAATTAGAAGTAATACGCTTGATACTATCTCAGTAGAGAAAAAATCAATTATCTATTTGCATTTTAGGAGAAAATAATAAAGAAATTAAAAACTAAAACCACACCATTTACAATAGCATCAAATCAAACTAAGGAATGTAAAACTCTACACCCCCACCAAAAAAATAAAGGAGATATAAACATAAATGAATGCCCTGTTTTACAGATTGGCAGATTCAAGGCTATAAAGATGTTAAGTCTCCCCAAATAGGTTTTATAGAACTTGACAAGCTGACCCTAAAATATCTGAGTGAGGATGCAAATGGTCCATTTACACCTAAGATACTCATTAAGAATAAAAGATAAAAAGACAAGAGGACTTGTTCTACCAAATAGCAACATTTATTATAAATTTTAATGATCAAAACAGTGTGCCATTGATACAGAGAAAGGCAAATGTGACAATGAAATAGAATAAAGAATTTAGAAACAGACAAATGATTTATGTCACAGGAAAGCAGTGGGGGAAATAGCCTTTTAAGTAATGGTCCCAGGAAAATTACATATTCATATTAAAAAATGGCTCTTTCTTCCTATCTCACTCCATACTCAATGTCAATTGTAGGTAGATTGTGGATCTAAGTGTGAAAGGTAAAATAAGAATGCATATAAAGCTCAACATAGAAAATTATTTTCTTGACATTGAGGTAATTAAAGTATCAAATGGGACAAATAAAACAATATTAGCCATAGAGGAAGAGATAGTTACTTAACCACACTGAAACTTAGAATTTTTAAATTAAAATATACCATTAAGAGAGTGCCAAGAGAAGATGAAGGTGAGGAAATACATTTGTACCATATGTAATAAAAAATGGCTCACTTCCAGAAGATATAATGAATTCCTACAAAGTCATACGTGCATCAGAAATGTGCACATGTGTACACCAACAGATCTATATGAGTGTGCTCATAGAAACAGTATTCCTAATGTTCCCAAACTGGGATATACATACATGTCTACTGATGGGGGAGAGAGCAAATGAATTATTTTGTATTCATTCATTGGGATGTTGTGCAGTAATAAGAATGAATGACATATAACTACTCACAAAAGCAAAGTTAAACCTCACAAACACATGCTGAGCAAAAGTATCCACAGACAGTAGAATTCTTACTGTGTAATTTCCTCTATACAAAGCTTTAAAATGGCAAAACTAAGTGATAGATTATAGGCATGTATGCTTAGGTGGAAAAACTACAAAGAAAATGAAGGATAGAAACACCACAGAACTCAGATCACTTTTGGGAAGAGTGAGGGTTAGAATTTGAAGCAGTCGTGAGTAGGCTGCCATGGTCCTGATGATGTCCTGAATCTTGACCTTGGTGATGTTGACCTTAGGATTCTTTTATGATAAACCATGAAATAGTATATTTGGTTTTTTGCACACTGTTCTGTGTATATACATATATATGTGTGTGTTTGTATACATATGTGTGTATATGAATATGTGTGTATACTTTCCAATAATAAAAAACTAAAAAGATAGAAAGGATAGAGATCCCACTTAGAGAGGGCAGAGAGAAGAAGGAGCTTGCTATGGGCTGACCTGCACCCCATACCCCCCCAGTTCCTATGTTGACATCTAACTTCCTAATATTTCACAGGATAGTACTGGAGATGGACCTTTAGGAGGTTATGAGGTTGTGAGGGTGGGGCCCTCATGACAGAATCAGTGCTCTTATAAGAAAACACACCAGAGAGCTTGCCGCCCTCTCTCTCTACCATTTGAAGACACATTGAGAACGTGGCAATCTACAAACCTGGAAGAGAGCTCTCGCCAGAAACTGAACCCTGTGGGAACCTTGATCTCAAACTTCTTAGTCTGTGGGCTGTGAGAAATCAATTTCTCATTGGGTGGTTTTAGCCACCCAATCTATGGTACGTCATTATGTCAGTCCAAGTTGACTAATATAGAATATGAGAAGATAATTGCAGTGTTTAGAATTCACAAAAGGCTTGAATGCAGAAAATACAAAGAAATTTTACAAAATCTGTAAGAAAGAGACAGACAATGCACATTTAGAGTGAAGAGGAACTTCACAAAAGGAATATATAGATGGTCAATGAACATGTAAAATGGCTCTTAAACTGATTGTTAATCATGGAAATATAAATTAAAACTACCGCATCATAGTATTGCACACTGATCTGGATGGCTAAAATAAAAAAGTACTGACAAGGATGGAGAAAAATAGCAACACTAATAACTATAGTGGGCATGTAAACTGGTTCAAACATTTTAAAAATTGATTTGACATTATATTCCTATTTTATAACCCAGCAATTTCCATCTTGTATATGTATCCAGCGAACATACATGTGCATGTGAACAAAGAGACAAGAACAATATTATTGTCAACAGCATTACTGACAGTAACCCCAAATGGGAAGCAACCATTACTAGTAACAGTCCCAAACCACAAAATTTGTGTGATTTGGGGCAAGAATAAAAATGGAGCCAACATATATCTCATATCTAAACAATTAAAAGCTAAAAGTTTAAAAAATATAAAATCAAGATAAACTGTATTCATTTTCATTGCAGTGGAACAAATTACCACAAAATTAGTGGCTTAAAATAACACAGCTGGTTCAATTATGTGAGTCAGAAGTCTGAAATGACGTAGCTGCTCTGAGACTCAGCCTCAGAGCAGAGGCTCTGAGTCTCACTGGCCTGAAATCAAGATGTCAGCTGTGATTATGCTTCTCATCTAGGGATCAGGCTTTTGAAAATTCTCTGGTTGTTGGGGAAAAAAGTTCTTGAGCTTACAGGACCTAGGCTCTGTTTTTGTGCTGATTGGCTGTCAGGGCTGTTCTCAGCTCCTAGAAGCCACCGGCTGCCTTACCACAAGGCCCCTTCCATTTTCAAGGGGTTTCAAATGCTGATTGTGGTTTGAATTTCTGCCTTCTTTTCCTGTGAGGAGCCGGAGAAAATGCTCTGCTTTCTAAGGCTTATGTGATTAGGTCAGGCCCACCTGGTTCATTTCCCTGTCTGAAGGTCAACTGGGCCATGTAAGATACACTAGTTTCAGATGTAAAATCTGTGTGTACAGTCCCAGTTGCAGTCCCAGGGCTATGCAGGGCATGGACAGCAGAGGGAGGGAACATATTGGGGGCCTCTTAGAAAATTGCCTACCACAGTCTGTTTTCTGGCTCCCAAAGACTCATGTACTTTCCAAATGCAAAATTTATTTATTACCTCCCAAGAATCCCAAAGTTTTCATCCTATTGCTGTATCGCTGCAAGTCCTAAATTTCACCAGCTTTAAAGTCTAAAAACCTCATTATCTAAATCTAAACCAGGTGCGGATGGGGCTTCTGAGTATCATCTACTGTATTAACTGCAGCTCCTGGGACATGGTAACTCTCCATCTTTGTATGTGTAAAACTAAAGAGATAACTTACATTCCCATAATACTTCCCACCTACAATGATGCAACTGGAATAGTTAAAAAGGGGGAAATAAAAAATGAAAAGTAAAATACATTAGTCCAATACAGTTTTAAAGTGCAGCCTGCTGAACTCTAGCCAGAGGACCTCACATGTCCTGTGAAGCTGCCTGCAGTCTCTGTCTCCAGAGCCGTGAGACGCACACTAACCATCCTACAGGAGTAATCTATATGACTGAATACTCCGATCTTTTCATTTTTCTCAAGTTGTAGCAAAAGGTCTGCCAGCTACAACCTCAGCTCTTTCTCTATGCCATGCTTTCAGAATCAACTCATAGTTTTTGTCTCTTTTCCCACCTGAATAGGCTGAATTTTCCCACACCATCAAGCTCCCTATGTGGTTCAGTATGCTATAAATAATATGATATAACCTAGTAATTGGAATAACACAGTCCCAAGGATTAGGTCAGGCCCATACATCCACAGGGTAAGATGGAAAATACAGGGTGTGTCTTAGAATTCTCTCCATCCAATGAAGTGTTAACAATGTGTTTCTATCCCTTCACTTTGGTCCTGCCATCTCTGTGAGGCTCAAGGAGAGCCACAGCAGTCCTATTGGAACACAGAGTCAAAGAGGGGCCATTCCTGCCCAGGTCTACGGGCGCTGCTGAAGAGAACGCGCAAACACATCGTCATGTGTTCCTAACTGAACATTGTTCGACGATGAGAATGAATGAAAACACTTGATCATAGGTCTGACAAACAAATCTTGGACAAAAAAATAATAGAAATCCTATTTATATAAATTCAGAAAGAGACAATATATGCCGAGGTGATAAAATTATAAATAAAAGCAAAAATGTATCATTACGAACATCAGGTTAGTAGTTCCTTTTGAAGTAGGGAAAGAAGAGTTGGCTATTGAGAGCAGTCAAGAAGCGATTCTGGATGTGCAAGGTTTGATTTCTTGACCTGGTAGAAGTTACATGATCATCTGGTTTGTAATACAGTTATTTAGCTGAACACAGAGCAAAACTTTTATACTATTCTGTATGTGCATTATATATGTCACAGTAAGCAAGGCAAACCAATATAATGGATTTAGAAATTCGTCTACCTTGAAGGTGACAAGTGATTGGTAAAGAATCCACACAGAATTAGAACTCTCATCCTCATCATTAGATTGATTAAAGTAAAGCACACTTTATATCTCTGGTAATTAGAGAATGAAGGAAAAGATAAATCTCCAAAGATGATAATAAATGAAGAGAATGCTCGTTTTAAAGTACTCTGACAAAATTACATTTGTGTTTTTAATAATTCTATCATGAAAATTAATTCATATGTCATGTGCTTAGTGTTTCTTTAAAGATCTTTCATTTGGGAAATACATAAGATATAATTTTAATTATATTTCCTGATATATTTTGTCAAAAGTTCAATTGCAACACAGAGAACTATTTTTTTCCTTGAAAGATCTTTTATTTTAAAAGGAAGCATTCTTTCTGTTGGGTCCAACTGCATACATGAAAGATCTGAATTAAAGTAACATTTACAAATGAGTCTTTGGGACACTTCATTTGAGTCTTTGGGGGGAGGTATTAAAGAAATGAAGTGCCAGTTTAAAATCAAGTTATATAGCACATGGTATAATTGTCGTCCTATAAAATGCTAATGAATAGGATCAGATAGAAAGAATTTCAGTGGAACCTTTATCTTCAATTTCATTGACTGCTTCATATAATTTAATTTCACTGCATTTCAGTCCCACATAGAATGAGGAATTCCATTGTCTGCCTAGCTGCCATTTCTCTTGATATTTGAAATATATTTAATTATACAAGGTCACATCTGAAGAGATAAAACTCTCTGGAGAGAATGTAAATGAACTTTCCACTATCGGACCCCTTATGAATTCTTTATTACCCTAGAATTACATGATATTATTCTAAAGTGACATGAAATGTCTTACTTCTTGTCTTGCCCGTTCCTGGAAAGGAAACTGGAATATTAAAGAAAACTAATGCTTCTGAGAATCAGCTGCTCCAAAGGGTACAGTTTTTCATCACTCACGCTTTGTGGTCGGCAGGCCATACCAGAAAGAGCAGTAGGGATAGACTGGTTATATTTAGAGAATGGAGTTATGGATTGTCTTTTACGATGAGGAACTAAAACAAACAGCAAATTGTGACATCTGTTTGCAATGCTCTGTTTATGATAAAATGTCTCATATTAACTATTAATTACAAGACTTTATCTATCACTCCACTGCTCAAAAGCTATTGGCAGACTGTCTTTGCAGAGTGTAGCAATGGCACTGTAGAACAAAACAGAAGCCCTCTCAAAGCTTAGTATCCCATTTCAAATAGTGAATGGTTAATAAAATGCACATCCCATTTATGCTGTAGTCTATGGTATGGTTATGCTATCTCATTCCAGATTTTATAATCTATATTTTGTATTCCTAGAAAACATCTATCTTAAAATTTTATAGACACTGAGAAATTATATTTTTGCAAATATGAAGAAAACCCCCCTTCAGTTTTTCCTCTAAATTCCTACAACTTTTATTTTTATACCTGTTTGGGGGAAAATAATCTCATTTCAGCTAAAAAGTTCTTGATACAAGTCTCACTCAAAAGGACATTTTTGAAAGCAGCATTTTGCTGCTTTGGTGTGCGTTTGTGTTTTTGTAGCTATAGATAAATAGTACATTTATAAAATATTTCAATTCAACAGTGAGTTTGACTATTTTTACAACAAAAAATAATAAATGAATCTATAACATGGCCAAGCATGGGAATATCATAGTTGCATATCTAGACTAGAATACTGAGCTTTTACCCACCAAAATACTTCTTATTCCTAAGGGGAAAAGTATAATTTTCAAATCAGTATGAAACTGAGTATCCATCTCCATTTCTCAAAGAGGAAAATGAGAAATGCTTCCTATGGCAATATTGCTTTACATATATCCAAATATTTTTAATAAAGTTGAAACAATTTTGACTCAACATGAAATGATTAGCTAACAGAATCAAAAAAGAGGAAATAAGTGAACAAACAAAATACAATCGGGCCAAAGACTTTGACATTCCATCAAAGAAGATACACAAACAGCAAATCAGCCTATGAAAGGTGGTGCACATCCTACGTAATCGAGGAAATGTACATTGAACAGCAGTACCACCAGATACCTGTTAGAATAGCCAAACTCTGGAACCCTGACAATACTGAACGCTGACAAGAATGTGAAGCAACAGTAATTCTTATTCATTGCTGGTGGGAATGCAAAGTGATACAGACACTTTGGGAGATGATTTGGCAGTTTCTTACAAAACTAAATGTATTCTTACGATGATCTAACAATCACACATGTTGATGTTTTCCTAAATGAGTCAAAAGTTATGTCAGCACAAAAATCTGCACATCAATGTTTATAGCAGATTTATTTATAAACGTCAAAACTTTGAACCAGCCGAGTTTTCCATCAGTAAGTGAATGAATAAATAAATAAATAAATAAATTTCATACCATAGAATATTGATTCAGTGTTAGATTAAATGAGCTATCAAGCCATGAAAAGACATGGAGGAAACATAAGCGTATACTGTATTGTTAAGTAAGAGACCAACCTAAAATGGTTATATATTGTATGATTCCAACTGGGACATTCTGGAAAAGGAAAACAAGGGAGACAGTAAAAAGATCAGGTTGCCAGGGGCTGGGGGAGGTCAGGTGGGTGGAGAGATGAACAGGCAGGGCAGAGGGGACTTTTAAGGCAGTGAAAATACTTTGTATGATGTACTATATTAATGATGGCTGCATGTCATTATATAATTTATCAAAACTCATAGGATACACTACCTCAGGAGTGAACTCTAATATAAACTGCAGACTTTGGGTAATGGTGTGTCATTGTAGGTTCACTGACTGTAACAAATATACCACTCTGATGGGAGATGCTGATAACAGAGGAGGTTGTATATGCTTTGGGGTGGGGAGCATATGAGAAATCCCTGTAACTTCCCCTCAGCTTTGCCGTGAACCTAAAATTGCTCCCCAAAACTAAAGTCTTAGCAACAAAAAAAACACATCACAACCCTTGCATGTGGGGTAGTATGATGTTCTCAATATACCATCAGTTTACTTAATGGTAACTGGATGCAAGCAATAATTCAAAGTTTATTGGTATTCAGAGTAATTTCCATGAACAATAACCCAGAGAGGACTGTATGCGAAAAGGAAAAAAAAGTAAAATGAAGTGAAAAAATTTAATCTATTAATTATGATTATTTAAAAATGTAAATTATAATCCAACTAATAATGCTGCATGGCCCTTTGAAGAGTAGGCAACTGGGGATTAAGAGGTTTGTGTCTGCTCCTTGCAGTGGCATTGACACATTCTCATTCATCTTAAAATGAGAATAGCAAAGCCTGCCACAAGGGATACTTGTACAGTTTGAATGAGATAATGTTTTTATAACACTTCACATACACACACACACACACACATTATTATTATTAATAATGTATGCTTCAAAAATAAAATATTCCTTTAAAGGGTTATAATTTAAGTGTTTATGAGCACACACTGTAATTATCAGCTAATCTTTTCTCTAAAAAGCCTCGTTCAAGGAGAAGTCTTACCCTCGATGTTCTTGTAATAACACAATAATTTAGGTAGACTATTAGAGTTAAGTTTCTATTTTCTAGATGCTATTAGATTTAGTTGTTTGTTTGACAGGTCATAACGAACTGAACCAGGTAGGAAAATTCACTTGACCAGGAAGGAAAACAAAGCAGATGAAAAAGTAGTAGAGACAGAATGTTCAAGATAAGCAAGAAACCTAGATCCACTTAGTCCAGTCTCTTTTACTCAGTATTTCTTGAATGAACTACATTATATATAGTTACACTATTGTGATTAAATAAAATGTAGATCAGGACAATGACCCAAATATCAAATGGAGGAGACTGCTCAATTCATTGGTAATTGTGGGCTATGAGAAAGGAGTGGTCATTCATTATTTATTAAAGGCTAATTCATTTCCTTGTGAGAATGTGTAAGCATTATTTAGCAATAAATTTTCACACTGATGGTCAAGAGGATTGGTTAATTACTGGTTAGGGAAAGTAGTTATGTAGGATTTTATTCTGAGCTCTATTGCTTTCTTCCTTTTGCTGGAACCTATACTATCCCTCTTTACTTATTACTGATACAAGGTAAGTAGCCATAATTTATTCAACTTTTTGGAGAAGTCAGAAAAGTGTATGTGTGGGTGTGTGGGTCTGTGGGTGTGTGGGTGTGTCCCTAAACAGGAGTCCCTAACTTCTAAGCTGTGGATAGGTACCGTTCCAGGCCTTTTAGGAACTGGACCACACCACAGGAGGTGAATTTGAATATAATGCACTCGAATCATCCAAATCCATGCTCCCCACCTCCTTGGTACCTGGAAAAATTATCTTCCATTAAACTGGTCCCCGGTGACAAAAATGTTGGGGACTGCTCCCCTAAAATACACTATTGAAAACATGGAGTTAAAACTGTGAGATGCCCTGACAACTTGCATATATTTCACCAAAATCAGCACTAGGTTTTAGTTGAGATTATAGGTTCTTCTCCACACACTGTAAATACTTTTTCAGTGGTCTTTCCCCAACATCGTCAGTTTACAGATAGGAAAATGGTCAAAAGAATGGACAGTAAGCACTTTGTTTCATTTTGCTAACTCAAACTCACTTCTAAAGTAATGCAACACACCAGAAGCATACCAGAATGAATGTACCTTAATTACTTAATCTCTTATTATATTAGCCTCTTAAACAAGAAATGCATTTATTTCTCTCTCTATACTTAAGTTTCTTTCAAAAGACCTCAGAAGTTGTTTAGAAAATTACTTTGAAATTTTTCCTATAGAAGTTATAATGAGTTATCAATAAAAATATATTTCATATATAAAAATCTGACCTGAAGATCTGAGACCAAAGAATGAAAAGGATATCCTGAGGAAAAACTGAATCATAATAATTAAAAAAGAGAGAGGGAGAATGCTATAGACATTGAAGAAATTGCACATAATTCTATCATCATCACCTTTACCATTCTCCAGAGTTTAAAAAAATAAGGAAAAGTTTTCATTATGTGTGAGAACATATTTAGTGCAATAAAAGAGTGAGTCTCCAATAAACAATGCATGCTGTTTTTCTTAAAAACAGGTGATGCTTATGCATTTATTAAATTCAGGCCTGCACATTTCAGTTGAGATTAAATCATTTATCCAAGAATGTTTCCTTCAGCTTTTTCAGTCTGGCTTGCTATTTTTTAGACGCTTCTGAATCCTTTTCTTAAGAATTATGAAGAGAAATAGATAAAAATAAAATTAGCATGTTTTTCTGTTTATCATCCTTTCTTTTAAGATTTTATGATCTTGTAGGCTAGAAACTAATAAATCTCCAGAGCCTTTTGTTGACCCTAATTTTATTATTAAAAAAGCAATATTCATAGTCTTATCAGCCTTTATTAGCATACAGGGGCAGACTATTTGAATTGAAACTGTTCTGAATAATTCAGTAACTGTTGTCATCTTTAAGAATCACCTGTAGAACCCATGGCAATGCATATTTTTAAAAGGTATAGAATGTACCAACTTTAACTTGGCAGATGTTTAGATTGATAGAAAGACTGAAATGGTTGTCAAAAGTAGGGCTTTAGGTAAGTTGTGAATTTAATTTTTCATGCTGTCCCTATCCAACTTTAGCCCCCAAATACACTGTATTAATATTGTTATAAAAATCCCTTTTTGATAGTTTTCTTTTATTCACTTATATTGAGCGTGTGCTTATTAGTTCATCTATCAGTCTGTATAATACAGTATATCATCAATTATCACAATCTCTTTTTAATTTATTTACTACCTCAAAATTTTCAAATTTTATGAGCAAGTGTTAAAGAAACAAGCTCTTTCGTTTCCACGGTCATGCCAGTCATTTCAGCTAGGAGTGGAGAAGTACCTCGTCCTGATGGACAACAGTAACCCACAACATTGCCAGTGTTCTTTGATTAGTGTTTGCCTGGTAGATTTAATGAGAAACATTGCTATATGTCTGTTATTTTATTACCACATTTCTTCACAAAGGATTTTCAATTTTTTTTATTTATTGATTTGAGAGAGAAGGAGAAAGGGCTAGAGGGATGGAGAGAGGAAGGGAGGGGGAGAGAGAAAGATTGATTTGTTGTTCTACTTATTTTTATATTCATTGGTTTGATTCTTGTCTGTGCCCTGACAAAGGACTGAACCCACAACCTTGGCTTATTAGGATGACACTCTAACCAACTGAGCGACCCAGCCAGGGCTACAAAGGACTTTTCTATTGCTTTGATTTTATTTTCATTTTATCTCCCCATATAAATCACGTTTTTGGCCAGGAATTATTTTCAAAATACACAGATAAGGACTCCAGCCCAGGTCATACTGGCCTGTATCTGTCATGTGTCAGTCTTGGCCATTCCTCACTTTGCTGGAAGTACAGTCTCTGAGATCACCAAGGATCAATTAACTGTTTCCTGAAGACAAGTACCGTCGCATCATTTTGCAGATTCTTCAGTACAATGTAGCTTGTATACTGATCTGATGAACGCGTACCAATAAAGCAAACTCTCCAACCCCACACAGAAATGTGTTCCATGTACTGTTGCTCTTACTAAATAAACAAACACTTCACATCTATCCCTTTATTCGTGTTTACTATAATTATAGTTTCAATTTTTAGCACTTCTTTCAGAACTTTATCAGTAATTGTACAATTGTTTCCCTACCTATAGTTTAAAAAATAATTATCTTCAAATAATCTTATTCATTGACTTAGCAAGTATTTATTGAGAAGCTACTAATACTGAGATATAGGTGCTGGTATATAGCACATGTCTGGTGCCTGAGAAACAGTGGAGAACAAGACAGACAATGACCTTGCTTCTGCAGATCTTGCATTTTAGTTAGAGGTCTTATTTAACCAACAAAACAAAAAATATAACAGCCTTGCAGAAAGTTAAACCAGGTGATAGACAGTGAGTTAATGACCACGTTCAGAGATGATGAGTAGAAATGCCTCTTGTGGGACGATAAGGAAGCTGAGACCTGAAAGAATATAACCTAGTCATGCTTTTCAGGAGCCAACCAGAAGCAACAGTGCATGCAAAGAAAAGCCCTAGAGAATGAATAAGCCTGGCATGTGTGGGGAACGAGAAGGTTCAGGAGTGATGGTGCAGTGGAAAGCGGAGGGAAACTTGATTAGCACAGATGGAGGAGCTGGAAAATGCAGTGGCTCAGGGGTCAGGACAACAGCTTGGGTTCTAAGTGCAATGGGAAGTTAGCAGATTGTTTTAGGCAGAAAAGTGTATAGTAATATTTACTTATTAAAAGATGATTCTGGCTACTGCATGGAGAGATGATTGTAGAAGGGCCTGAGGGGAAGTAGAGCTGGCCAGGAATCTATCAGAGTCATCGAGGACAGATGTGACTCGGCATGGTGATGGTGATGGGGATAACGGAGAGAGCATCAGGGTTTTTTGGATGTAGAGTCAACAAGAGTTCCTGATAGTATAATTTGAAAGCATAGCTCTGAACTTGTCTCTACCTGCTAAACTTTCATTGTGCTACCAAGTCCCTCCACTGTCTGGCCCAGATAGTTGTTTGAAACTTACCTAGAGTTACCCCACCCTGCCTTGCCTTAATATGATACTGTATTTCTCAAAACTTCTANAGCTGAGACCTGAAAGAATATAACCTAGTCATGCTTTTCAGGAGCCAACCAGAAGCAACAGTGCATGCAAAGAAAAGCCCTAGAGAATGAATAAGCCTGGCATGTGTGGGGAACGAGAAGGTTCAGGAGTGATGGTGCAGTGGAAAGCGGAGGGAAACTTGATTAGCACAGATGGAGGAGCTGGAAAATGCAGTGGCTCAGGGGTCAGGACAACAGCTTGGGTTCTAAGTGCAATGGGAAGTTAGCAGATTGTTTTAGGCAGAAAAGTGTATAGTAATATTTACTTATTAAAAGATGATTCTGGCTACTGCATGGAGAGACGATTGTAGAAGGGCCTGAGGGGAAGTAGAGCTGGCCAGGAATCTATCAGAGTCATCGAGGACAGATGTGACTCGGCATGGTGATGGTGATGGGGATAATGGAGAGAGCATCGGGGTTTTTTGGATGTGGAATCAACAAGAGTTTCTGATAGTATAATTTGAAAGCATAGCTCTGAACTCGTCTCTACCTGCTAAACTTTCATTGTGCTACCAAGTCCCTCCACTGTCTGGCCCATATAGTTGTTTGAAACTTACCTAGAGTTACCCCGCTCTGCCTCGCCTTAATATGATACTGTATTTCTCAAAACTTCGATTGCACTGTTATTCTTAGAAGCCAAGCTCTGAAAGGCCAGGCTCAGCTTTTTTTCCTGTAGTTCAACGCATGTTAAGATACATACAGTATGAATGGGGACTCTAATTTTAGATGACAGAAAGACAATTAAGGAAAAATAAAGCTAACTGGGCAGAAGAGTAATTTAAATATTCTATGGCTGGGGTGGGAGGGTGGGGGGAATGCAGATAACTGTGCTTGAACAACAATTAAATAAATAAATAAATAAATAAATAAAATCATTAAAAAAGGAAAGAAAAAAAAAGATTTCATGGCCTGATCTAGAAATGCTTTCATTATCAAACAAAAATAACTGTATGTTCAAGTAAATTTTAAACATGGAATAATTATACAGTTCAGAGGGATTATTGCTTTGTTAGATCAGATTAAATGAACCAGACATTTCTGCATCAAAACAGAAGTTTCTGGAAATATGTTTATTCTGAGTAATACCTGTACAGTGTGGGGCAAAAGTAGGTTTACAGTGGTGCATATGCAAAACATAGAGTTTATTCTTACATTATTTATTAGTTACTGTATTATTTTCCATATGCACAACTATAGGCCTTTTTTGCCCCACCCTGTAGAACACACTCATTCTGCCAAAGTCTCTTTCTGGGGAGTGGCATTGGTTAAAACAACCTGGTCAAGGCAGAGGTTGGTTTTTAATGGGATGGTTCTAATTTCCTGAGGGTGTGTCTGTGTCATTGCTCCTCATATACACAAATAAGTGAATCTTTGTCAATGTTGTCTTGAAATTATGGAATCTGAATGGATGCTCTTCCTGGGCATTGAGAATCCTAGTAATTGCCTGTACATTATTGTGAATTAACGACTGAGAGCATTGGAGTAGCCATTTAGCAATTGTCTGTTCTAACCAAAGTTTCATGTTAATAGAATTATTTTTCAAATTACTCATGAATTTGAGCTATGAGGTATAAGTTATTGAATTAACCCAAAATGCATAGTTTGAAAATGACATTATACTCATTTAGAAAGATTTTGTCTTTTTTACCTTTCCCAGAATGCTCATTTCCAGCACACTCCCCAGATGAAACCTTATGCCAGCTCTTTTCAGCAAGATTCATTTTAAAAATTGAAACTAAAGATACATAAATTCAATTATTAAACTTAACAGGGATCAGAGTGTCATATGTTCAAAATCTCTGTGTTCTCTGCATGAATGAATATACACATTTAGAAGTCACGTACAATGGGGTGAAAACTTACGTTAGTGGACGTAATTTGAATTGTGTGTGTAAAGCTCTGAGTCATGTGCTGTATGTTCCAGATTGGAAGGACAAACAGAAATGAAAAAATAAGAGGGTAATTCTTCTTGCTGTAACTAAAGGAAGAAACTTTCCTCTACCCTCTTTCCTTAGAGCATTTCCTTTAGAAAAGTTGTAAATCCATGTAAGTCTCTTGACATGTATGCAAATGTTTTTAAAAACTAAATAGGCCTCTTGTCAGCATTAGGACTCAGCAAAGTCTTTAAGGGTCCAGAGCTATCTCTTTGAACGTAATCTTCAAGGAAGATGGGACCCCTATCTCCCAGGTTCTATGGGATGATAAGAGCCTAACTTTGGTGGGCACCTTGCTCCAAAACTATCTTCTGTACACTGAGTTCTTGACACTGATGACTTGGCAGATAGCAAGCGTATGCTGCCATTCCAAGGGGACCTGCTGTTAGGAGTTAACTGTGAAGAATTCGGGATTAGTTGAACAATGAGCTGTTGAATAGGACACCTTACTTAAAACATGACAAATCAGTCCACGTATTACCTATCTCCCGGAGTGGGACAAGTACCAACACATTATGAGCAAGTTTTATAATTGTAGTATTTTTGCTGTCCTTTTTCATCTTAATTACAACCTTTATGTTTCTTTAATATATACTTTTTGTTGCTTTCACCTTTATTCTTCTTTTTAAATTTTATACAGCCTAAGATTAAGATCTCAGGTTGGTAGCATTATATATTTTGAGCAGAATAAAATAGATTAGATTTTGAAAGATTTGTATCTGTGCTTACACTTACTTCAATATCCTTAAACTTATTTTCTTGTTAACAATTGAATTTTTCTTAGGCATTACTTGCCCATTCTGATGTAATCTTTGTTACCTCTAGTACTTAATTAAAGCTGGCTCTTGTTTTCTTCTTCTCAGAATACCATTTTTGTTGTTGTTAAAGGGGAGGATAAAGTGTACCCATATATAGATTGTTGAATTCACTTCTGAGACATTTTGGTAAGTTCCACAATAGTGTACAAGGTCTTTTAAGTACCTATATTAATTTTTCACATTAAAAATTGCATGATGTGCGAAACAGAAGCACCAAAACCCTAATGTATATATAGTTTGAGCATGTGCTTGGAATAGTTTGTAATTTAAATGTACAGAATCTTCATCAGAAATTTTACTCACTCTGTCAGAGACTTAAGGTTTATTCATCTGTTAGTAACACCAAACAATGATATTCCGTGGTCTTGCGTTAAGTGTGCCATATTCTCTAGGTATATCTTTTTTCTTTGTGGAATATTTTGTTTCTTATGAAATTTAAAGCCATTTATATAATCTATAATTGTAGAAAAGTTACAGTTTCATAATCAAATTCGGGCGCTTTGAAATAAACCCTTTGGGCTTCATTACGTCCATCCTATCGCCATCAGCACTGCCGTTGCTAACACTCCCATCATCAGTACTGCCATCATCAATACCACCACCACCATTAATACTACCACCACCAACACACCACCGTTAACACTAGCACCATCAAAGCTACCATCAGTAGTACCCCCAGCAACACTAGCACCACCAACAGTACTACCACCACCAAGAGTACCACCACCAAGAGTACCACCATCAACACACTGCCATTAACACTACTGCCATCAACACTACCACCACTAACAATACCAGTCAGCATCACTACCACCATTTTTTCCACTACATACTTGATTCAAATTCTTTTTTGCAGAACTGTGACTATCCATATTCTTTTCTTTTAGTCTGTTCTACTAACTGCCATGTTTTATATAGTATACTAGAATAGTGTTTATCTTCTGTTAGTTCTTTGGAACTTTTGGTCTTATACTGTTAATATTATTGAGAAATTATTTAAGAAAAAACATTTTATGGTAAAACAATTGCCGAGAAACATAAAACAGAAACCAAGCCAAATGAACTGAATTCAGGTAAATAACTTTAAGTGTTATGAGGAACTTAATAGATTAACTTGCTATAACTGGTTTATTTNTACAGTTTCATAATCAAATTCGGGCGCTTTGAAATAAACCCTTTGGGCTTCATTACGTCCATCCTATCGCCATCAGCACTGCCGTTGCTAACACTCCCATCATCAGTACTGCCATCATCAATACCACCACCACCATTAATACTACCACCACCAACACACCACCGTTAACACTAGCACCATCAAAGCTACCATCAGTAGTACCCCCAGCAACACTAGCACCACCAACAGTACTACCACCACCAAGAGTACCACCACCAAGAATACCACCATCAACACACTGCCATTAACACTACTGCCATCAAAACTACCACCAAAGTACCGTCATCGACACTACCACCATCAACACTACCACCACTAACAATACCACTGTCAGCATCACTACCACCATTTTTTTCCACTACATACTTGATTCAAATTCTTTTTTGCAGAACTGTGACTATCCATATTCTTTTCTTTTAGTCTGTTCTACTAACTGCCATGTTTTATATAGTATACTAGAATAGTGTTTATCTTCTGTTAGTTCTTAGGAACTTTTGGTCTTATACTGTTAATATTATTGAGAAATTATTTAAGAAAAAACATTTTATGGTAAAACAATTGCTGAGAAACATAAAACAGAAACCAAGCCAAATGAACTGAATTCAGGTAAATAACTTTAAGTGTTATGAGGAACTTAATAGATTAACTTGCTATAATTGGTTTATTTAAATTAAGCAATATGTGTACTGTGTCCCTATTAAATATTTAATAGGACATTTTGCTTCCATAGGTTTTACTTTAAGGCTAATGGCCAATTAATTTTTCCTATGGTTAATCTAGTAAGTAAATAAGAACTTTAATAAATAGCCAGTCTTGGGACAGTTTTACAGGCTTTTGATGAACTCTTCCCACACAAGTCATGTTGCTGCCACATCATGACAATGTAATTCGGGAACCTTTTTGCTCTTTCAACTGTTTGTTGCACAGTCTCCCGTCTTTGGAATCCAGGCAGCTTTTTTTAGGGTGAGGGGTCTTGGTTTCATTCATGTAGGTGGAAATTTTGAGCTTTTAAAATGTTATCTAGAATTTCTGTAATATTTAATTTGCTATTCCTTCATAAATATTTACAGGCTTTCTCCATGAAATCTTTTCCTCCAAGAAGATTAAATCTGGAGTGTGGTCTGAAAGGGTTGAAAGGCGCACTGCTCCTGAGGTAACAGGACTCCTGCTGTGATCTGGAGCAAAGACTCAACCTCTGCCTGAATTTCAGTTTGTAATTTAGGACAGGAATGGGCAATTGACCCCCAAACACTGAGTTCCTCTGAAACACTGGGTAAGTGCTCACTAGTTGTTTGTGTCTTTATTAAGAACAGTTTTTCCTCATTAAACCAACGTGATTTCTAGAAAGTCAGAGGGTTTAAAATCTCAGGACTTCCCATCCTTTAATATACAAAGTTCAGCCCACATTCATGGTGCTTCAGGGGAGAGAGTCTGTCTTGACCCAGAAATCACCATATGAAAGGCATCCTTCCAACCTGCTTCATCATCCTCTGAAATGAAGAGTCACCTATGTGAACTGAAGTGTTCTCACGTATGAATTAAAGTTGTGGTATGAGAAATGGCTTATTTTAATCAATGTCCATTTAGTTATAATTTGACGTTGGAGTAAACCAAACACGGATATAATTCAAATAGCTGAGATGGTTCATGAAAACTATCAGAGCACTGAAATAAATTCCCTGTTCGTTCCATCTCCCAGCAGTCCCTGAATATTCAAGGCAACCATAAAATGATATTATGATTTTGAAAGGCACACTTGAATAACATAGGCTTATTAACAGTCAAGTTGTAGCTGTGAGGATTTTGGGGTTATTTGACTTTAACTCAGTGGCCCACATTACAAGGGACTTACATGAAGTGATAAGTTGCGATACAAATAGTTTAACCAAATCAGTGGTTTAAGTAGTTGGAAGGGGCACGCATGAGGTCTGTTGACAAGGTGTTTATTATATTGCACAGCTGACTTACACATGTACTTACTCATTATTCCCATCAAATAAATATGTTTCAACAAGTAAAATAATTTTTAGTAAGAAATATATCGTGTAAGAGTTATTTAAATATGACGACATTTTTATGTTATTTACTGTGTTGGATTTCTAAAAGTGCCATTTTAGAAACCAACCATAAATATTATGAAAATTTGCAGCAAAATGGTCATCACAATTTTTAGCATAATTTACTTATAAATTGATTTTTTCATAAAAAACTGCTTATCCTATGCCAAAACTTTTAAGGCACATAGCCTTGAAAACCTTATCCATCATGAACTGATTATGGAATTGAATTCCAAAAATGTGGGTTAGTCAATATGTTTCCATTAAGCAACAATATCTTTATACATAATTATGCAATTTTCATGTTCAGTTATTTTTTAGCTTTTCAGTTAATATGAATTTATAAGTAGTTGCTTAGTTAATATAAAACTAGATTTACCCTGAGCCTGAAAATTAAAACTGGATATGCATCGAATATATTCATCTATAATGGGATATATTTTTTTTGAAACTCAAAAAGTTAATAAATCATGTATAAAAATTAGAAATTATAAAAAGAAATGACATGTTTACATAATATTACAGAATGTAAATTTCATAAAAGTTTTAAAAATAATCACCTTGTAAATATATCTGTAAGTTGATACAACTCTAAGGCAAGCAGTTTACTTGAACTTGTATAAATGCTTACTAAAACCAGAATAAAATATGACTGATCCTCCAGAGTCTGTAACTACTGAAGAAAGTATATACATGCTATAGAGAAATATACATATGCTATATTACAGCTTTTGAGGGTAAAGAAACTTTTCACGAATTCTGCTAGTATAATTCTTACCAAAATTAATACCAGAGTTTGTCTTCCTGTTATGAGTTTGTCCTCATAAACCAGAAAGGTTAACTTAGAATGTGATATTTATTCCTTCCTTTGGTATTTGTAGGTATTTCAATACAAACAATAACTAAAAATAATTACTAAAATGTAATTCTTTGGGCTCAAAACCAAATGAGGATTTTTAGGAAAATAACTTAAATGTACCTGGAAACTTTTTAAATAATTGTGAAATCCTGACATAACTACTCAATAGTCAGTGAGTCCACTTGAAAATCTGTTCTGTTTCATCAGAAGATATGAAATAAGGACTTAAGTTAAGAATTGATATTCCTCACCATACATCATGGAGGAAAAAAATAATAGCATGAAAGATGATTCTGGGTATATGACAAATTAAACAACATATTAGAGAGTTTTACATGCTTTGTTGTGCATCTGAATTATCGGAGGGTCACCAAACCTAATACACAGGTGGTGGGTGGGGATGGGGTCTGGTGTCTACATTTTTAACAAAATTGTCAGCTGATTTTGATGCACAAAGAATTTGCCTCATTTTATGGGAACATAATGAGCATATAACTAAGATTATAAATCAGGGAGTAAAAACACTATGCAGTTTCAGGAGTTGTGAAAAGCCATCACCAAACTTTTAGTATTCATTAACTCACTCTTCATTGAATCCAATCACTATGCTCTCATATTTATTCATTTACTAATTCATTTCAGGGTTAGGATTTTATATTTTCTACTGTAAGTCCTGCTTACAAGGATCAGCACATAAAGGAATCAGCAGCTTCAGTTAACTGTTCGGAAATTGTATGATTTTGCTCATATGTGGAATCTAATGAATAAATTGAACTAACAAGGAAAATAGAGACAGATTCATAGGTAGGGAGCAGGCTGACAGCTTTGGGGTGGGGGGGGGATTGGGGGTTGGGGGTGGAGGGATGCAGCAAAGAAAAAGGACTCACAGACCAGACAAGAGGGTGGCGATTGCTGGGCAGAGAGGGTGGGTGAAGGTGGAAGAGGGGATATAGGGAATACATAATAATAGAAAAAACACAATTAATTTTTTAAAAGTCATCTGCTATAGTTACCTTGCTAGGGAGAATTTGGGGAGATTAATTGAAAAGTGCTTTACTTTTTAGATTAGATACTATCTTTTAAGAAGTCATTGTGATTTTACGTTATATTTTCAAACTACAGTTTTAAGTGGAAGATAAATTGGACACACTTTGAAAACTCTTTGTGATATCTAAATAATCACAGAATTAAAATGCTGGGAGGAATCATGGAATCCAAAACCACTTTTACACACGAGAGAAATGAAGCCCAGAGGGGCTATAACCCTTAAGTCTTAGAGCCAGCAGTGGCGGAAATAGAATTCAGGCACGCTTCTCTTTTGTAAGTGGGGCAGTATTACCACTCTACCCAGTTACCATTTTGTTATTAGATGTATTATCTAAAATACTTTCTGCATCATCAAATACAATATAAATTTAGCAATAAAATTAAAAAAGGGTAATGCAATTTACATCCAGAAATCAAAAGGATAAACATTTACTCTTTAGCCAACTTTTCAGAAATTCTTTTATTTTGTAAAATGTATTATTCTTGAGTGAATGCTATGGACTTTGTATAAAACTTTCTAAGCTACATGCTTCAAAGCACATTTTGGAAGTGGTAGAATAATAATTGTTTAAGAGGGAATTGGGAGTATAAACTATCTGGATTTCAAACTTGAACTTTCTATTTCCCACCTACATTTTCTTATTATCTATAGAATCCTATTTTAAAAATGCAGGTATAATGGGAGAGATCAAACTCTACAGAAATTGTATACTGTATCAATTTTCTGTTAGTTATTATAATCATAAAGATATACACACATACTACAATCCAGGTCCATTTTATATAATTACTAGAAATGTTTTAGGTGCCCAGAGTATTGAAAAAAGGCATAGTTATCTCTATGAGGCCAATTTAAAGAGAAAGTTATTTTTTCTTTTTTAAAAACATTTTAGAATTGTTCAAATACAGTTTTCTGCCTCTTCCCCCAACCCCTCCCTACCACCCGAACCCTCCCCACCTCCCTCGCCTGTTTACACCCACCCTTGTTATTGTCCATGTGTCCTTTATAGTTGTTCCTACAAACACTTTCCCCTTTCCCTGGAATTATTCCCTCCCCTCTCTCCTCTGGTCACTGTCAGCCTGTTCGCAATTTCAGTGTGTTTGGTTATATTTTGCTTGCTTGTTCATTTTGTTGAAAACTAAAACTGCCTTTTGACCCAGCAATTCCACTGCTAGGATTATATCCTAAGAACCCTGAAACACCAATCCAAAAGAACCTATGCATACCAATGTTCATAGCTACACAATTTACAATAGCCAAGAGTTGGAAGCAACCTAGGTGCCTATCAGTAAATGAATGAATCGAAGAACTATGATACATTTACACAATGGAATTCTATGCTGCAGAAAGAAAGAAGGAGCTCCTACCCTTTGCAACAGTATGGACGAAAATGGAAAGCATTATGCTAAGTGAAATAAGCCAGGCTGTGAAAGACAAATACTATATGATCTCACCTTTAACAGAAACCTAAATAACAAAGAGTAAGTATATTTTTAATTAGAAGTAGAACTTTGTTTAAGTTTTTTCGCCCTTAGGTTTGAAACTCAGACTATGGTTTGCAAACCAGCAACCTTGGCATTACATGGAACTTTATTAGAAATGCACACTTACAGGTCCCAGTCAAGACAGCTGATTAGTCTGCATATTAATATTTAAAATATCAAGTATTAGGTGCATTTTTTCCCACCATCCCTCACCACTTTCAGGATCTGAAGCTCTACTTTTCTGTCCAGCAGAACTAAATAGTGTAGAAAGCGATGGATAAACCACCCAGGAGACCAGGTCTGCCAGAGTACACTGGGGTAAGAGGTCTGGAATTACAAGGACCAAAAGCTGTGGTAGGAGGACAAGAGTATGAAGGACGGTTTGGTAGCCTCACACAGTGTACAGTTCTACTCATTGAACTGGAAAGTCTGGTGTTAAACAGCTAACAGTAAGACTGTTTTGATGCTGACTGCACTTCCTCGAATCAAGAATAAGCAGTGTAGAACATGAGTAACACCTTGCCATCTGTACAAAGTTTCCTCTAAGCAACCGCCCTACCTTGTGACCAATGGTCTGCAACTTTTCATTGACTTTCTTCTCTTCTGCTTCTTCACTGATTTGACTTCTTTCACCTCTGCCTTTTCTTGATTTCTGGCTCTGGCTCTTCACATGTCAACATGCTCCATTTGTTACATTGTAAAAACCTGTCATGTGTCTACTTTGACTGCACTCCATCTGTTTACGTGGGTTTGTTAAGAGCTCTCTGAACTCCATGTTTTCATTGGCATTCACTCCCAAGCCGTTCAGCTACTGGGGCCCTCCACAAGGGGTGTATTGGGTGAAGGCATACAGACAGAGTGCCGAGAAGTGTTGGCTAATTATCTTAATATAGTGTCAAAAGAAAATGTCATTTAGAATATGGAAGAGAAAATTGGGTTTGTATCCTGACCCTATCAATCACAATCTTGGGTATGCTAATTTATTTCAATCTCACTTTTCACTCCTCTATAGCAAGGCTGAAAGTATCTCCATGGAAAAATACTATATAAATTTAAAGACAATGTATTTTAGGAGCTTTGTATCATACAGGGGGAAAAGGTGGTCAATAAATTTCATTTTTGCTCCCCGATTCTTTTGTGTAAAGATTATTGTCTTGCTCTATGTATAGTGCTTTGTTTTGTGGGATAAAAGATAATTTAAATATTTTCCTGTTAAAGATCTGTGATACAAATATATACAGGGTGTGTAAGTTGAAAAAATAGAGACCTAAGTTTTAAGTGGGAAGCATTTTGGGAGAAGGGAGAAATTTGCAGATGATCCACACAGTAAACTGAATGTTCCATTGAGAGTATTCATCAAGAGGACTGAGAGTGGATAAGAGGGTACCAGAGGACAAGGCCTTGCTCTGAGAGATGGCGTTTTAGTTGAGGACTCTCAGCGTAACCTAGGAACTGTATTTCTGGCAGGACCTACATGAAGTTTCAAAACAGGGGGTATTACTTATCAAAATGCACCACATAAGTCACTGTCTATTCAGCTAAACTTTCCCATAAGCCCCTTCTGAGAAGGGGTCATGGACTTTCTTCAGAAAGTGTTCTCTAAGGTCAGTTCAGGTTGTGAGTAATCATTAGACACATGCCACATTATTCTTACTTAAAGTTGGTACCAAGGAAGTGTCAGAAATACCAGTCATCCAAAGCCATCAGTGTAGGAAATGAATACGCAACCTTTGCAGAGGGGAGCTGGGCTGCACAGGGCAATTGCCCTTCTCAGTAAAAGCGCTTTTTTCTCTTTGGAAACACATCTTTCTCTGACACAAAAACTCCTACCTTCTAGTTATTTTCCTTAGCCAAACTTCCAAGTTGGTATTTTTTAAAACTTTTAAAGGGTAAAAGGTTTTTAAGAAAATGGAGACAACTCTACTTGAATAACAATAATAATGATAAAAATTTATTGTTGTTCAAGTACAGTTGTCCCCATTTCCCTCCCATTGCTCCTCCACTGTGCCTACCCCCCGCTCTTCACTTTAAACTTTTAAAGATACTCTTTCCGTTAATGTAACAACCCATCTAAACTCTCAAATTACAGTTTACATTTGAGTTTGTAGGAAATAAAAATAATTTCGTGGTAAAATATTCAAGTTTTAATAACTCAAGACCTTCTTAAGACATCTTGATATCTTAGGAAATTTTCCAGGCTCTAAGCCAAAGAAAGGGAATCATATAATCATTATCTGTAAGTATATTTGACATTCTCTAAATAATACATTTGACATCCCTTAAATAATACATATAAACATTATGCTGTTGATTAGCTCTTAACTATTAAATCTGAAATTAACATCATAATAGGAAGCCAGATAAATGCCTAAAGGTTGAACATAGTTCTTAAAACTTGATGTGGAAAATCATTTCATTTCAAAATAAAAATGCACGATGACATTTGAAAATATAAAAGCAATATATTGAATAATAATGGATCAGCTGCAGATAAAAAGGGGAGAGAGATGAGTATTTGACAAGGTTTAGACAGGCAGGGTTTTAGAGCAAATGCCTTCACTCAGCATCTCTATGTAACACGTTTTCAAAGAGGCTACAGAACATAGCTTTGTTGGGGACTCTTAAAATATTTGATTCCACTGAACAAAAACGTGTTCTTAACTAAATTAAATAATAAAGTCCCAATAATGAGAACAATCCCCAGTTTTACATGTATTAGAGTAAACACCACATTTTAAAACACTGGAGACTAATAGTAGCACATTAACTTGGGCTACCCTGTCTTATTTTCAAGGCTCCTCTCTTCAGCAACGTGTCTTTCTTCATGCTACAGTTTCAAATGCATTCTTCTTGAACACTGACCCCAATTGCCTAATTATTCTTCTTCACCACAGCTGACCATACCTTCTCCTTTACTGAGAAAATAAAGACCCAACATTCCCCCACAGTAAACTTTCAGCTCTACCTGTTTATTGTATCTGCATCCGTGAGCACTCCTATGACAACGCCAATCTCCTCCCCATGCTCGGAGACACCTGTCCTCCTGATTCATTGGGATCTTGCTCCACTCCTTATCCCCCCACTGCCTTCTGTGTGTTTTCTGCTAGGTCTTTTCCAGTAGCATTTCATCTTCTCAGGTTTCTCTGATCTGAACTAAGAAATCAAAACCTCCTTGACCCTATTTTCTCCTCTAGATATTTCCTACTTCCCTTATTTTCAGAAAACATATCAAATACACCATTTACCTCTTTTCTTCACTTTCTATTTAGAACTTGACCCACCACAATATGGCTTCTTCTCTCACCACTTCACTGAAACTGCATTCAGACCGGGTTATCCAGTGGACACATTTCAGCATCCGTGGATGCACTGTTCTGGAAGCAGTTCACCACGAGTGGACCTTTCTTCAGAAAAGAGTGTCTCCTTGGTTTCTGTGTATTCTCATACTCATAATTTTTCTCTTGTCCCCTTTCCATTCCCTTCCCGTTTTCTTTGCCTGCTTCTTCTGCATCACAGTACCCTGGAGAGCAGTCAGATGGGCCTTCCTTCCAGCCTGTCTCTGGAGCTCATAGTTCTAGCCTCAGAAACTCTTGTTACTTGAATGACCAATCCCAGGCTACCTTGCCATATCTACATACATGAATAGAGATTCACTCTCCAATAGCAACACAATATTCAACTCAGGGCCACACAAGTAATGCCAAGCGGGCAGAAGACACTGAAAGACAAACTGCTTTGTGTCTGTGTGTATGTGTCTGTGTATGTGCCTTCCTGATGAAATTGTTGGTCCTTCTACCTTGAGGAGATTGTCAATTACAATTCCCAGTTTTTAAGAATTAGTCCCTAAAAGTGAGTTCTACAAATCTACTTTTTGCACTGGAAGTCCTCACTATAGTTAAAATTAGAGTTTTATTTTTGTTCTTTTTGCAAGGTGTTCATTTTGCTCTTCCAAAACTCTCCCTTCGAAATTACTGTTAAAATAGTTTGAGTGTGATAAGTTTCTGAGTCTTTTTCTTTCATGATCCACACTGAAACATTGACAGAGAAAATCGTAGGCTGTCTTGGATTTGTTTAAAGAGGATATGAAGAGAGGAGTACATAAGAATATTGATGAAACTATGAAATAAATTGTTGAAGCTGAGTGATGGCTATGTGTGGAATTTTTCTTCTTTTGTACATATTTAAAATTTTCCATAATAAGAAAGTTAACATCAGAAGCTCCTTCGGCAAGTAACAACAGACTTGCCCTCTGTCTGTTTCCTGAGGTCATTGATACTCTCACTGCTGAGAGACTGTTAGAGGGAACTTGTGGGGATTCTCTTGGTCCCACGTCCAACCATCTAGAGTTCAGTAACTGGGGATTTCAATGTTTGGAATGAAATCAAATTTGCTTCAGATCTTACTTAGGGACAGTCAGTTCTTTTTCTCAAGGGCAAAACCACAATCTCAAAAGAGGTACAATACAGTTTCTAACTCTCTTTAAAATGATATTTTATTTAAAATGTATCTGATTTTTGACCATTGCAAATTGAGTAAGATAGAACTTGGATAGGAAAAAATAGTTTCCATGAATCCTGGGCTTTAAAGCTTTAATCCAAATGATTTTTTGGAAACCATAATTGGTCATCAATAATACAATTATTAATCCTCTACATCATTACCTACTCCCCTTTTCTTCTCATTAAATAAATCATCAAAAAATAAACAAGAAATAAATGGAAGGGCAGACTATGGAAAATTCATAAATTGTATTTGCATAGCCTAAATTGGTAACCAGATTTTAATAGTTTAATTAATTATAATTCAATGATAATAATTCTTAATAAATAATACTTTGATTATTAGTGGAAGAACACTAAAACTACTCTCAAAATTAAGAGATCTGAGTTTGACTTTGCTGATGCTAATGTTAACATTTTTCCTGTTATTATCACATGTCAAATGCAGTAACAGTAGTTCAGCTAATTTCACAAAGAAGTTTTTTTGCTTGTTTGTTTTACAACATAAGGTTGCAAGTTACATGGGATCCTGGAAAACCCCGCCTTGCTCACTGCTGTATCCCCAGCTTTCATCTCAGTGCTCGGCATATGGGGGAAATACGTGCTTCAGAAATGTTTATGAACAAATAAATGAGTGAATAGACTAGTGAAGATCTTAGAAGGTACCCTCCAGGCATCTCACTAACTTTTTGTACAAACTAAGCCCTCCAGCAAACACACATAAGATAGACTTTGTAAATTTCACCAATGACATTGAATTTCTCAGGCCTCTTGCAGATTCTCAGCACTTCTCTGAACTTTAGTGTTCTTACTGGTAAAATGACAATAGTAATGTATGTCAGAGAATATTGTGTTGTTAAAATTAAGTGAGATAATGTGTGTGAATATCCCACTGTAACCCAGAAGGAACAATTTCCCTATGTATATAGTGCTGCTGTTATTTTGGTAATTATTGTATTATTATATGAAATGTGATCACAGCAGTTAAGTACAGTAGCATAAACACCTGAATGTAGCATCCTCTCTGTTAGGAGTGGTTTGCGGGCAAATTATTAAGCTCCTCAGGCCCCTCCCCCTCTGAACCAAGGGAATATGAAGAGTCCAAAATAGACGATCTATGAGATACTTTGAGCTACATTAGGGCTATAACATGCAATGGATTTCTTCCATTCATTTAACATTACAAATTTCCACACAAGCCATTATCAAGTATGAATTGAGAGATTAGTTTTCCTGTCACATTTTTTTTCAGACTCAGGAAACGGCAGGAGCTTACACTGGTTTTTCCCTCCTGTTCATCATGCCCCTATGTTGCAACCTTACAACCAGCTACATATGTAAACACGGAAGACTTTAGTTCCAGCTTCAAATTATTTCATTTTTAGTTCAACTCAAATACACAACTTCTTTCTGATGCTGCTCCAGTCTCTCTCAGTAGGATGTCATGAAGTTTATATATTATTCATCCATTTCAAAGTGCTGAGGCAAGACTCCTGCGGAGAGCGTTCGGTAATTGGTCTCCAGATGCTGCTGATACGAGGCACTCGAAAACTCCTTAAATATCCCAAGAACACAACTCCATCTGCTTCACTGGTTGCATATGTTGGAAGCAAGAGCAGACTGCTTACCCACTTTTTACTCCTTTCCCTCAGTATCTGATTAGTTTGTATCTAATACACAGCACGGTAAAATATATGTGAATGCATAGTACAGCATCTTACAAAACTGGTAATGGTAATTACTGTATTATTTAATGAGAGTACAGTCTAACCAAATGTCCCAACCAGCAAATCAATGGGTGTCAGCAATAACACGGCTGATGGTTTTAATTCTCTGACAAACATATTTCTTGCTGAGCAGCACATGTGGAGAGTGTATGGATGTTACTACATTGAAATAGTTCCATGTTAAACATAAAAATATAATTCTGGAAATTTTACTAAAATGAATAAGTAAGGATGCACAAATTAATATATAATGACACTCCTATTTAATAAAAAATGCTTACCAATAATAAAATACTTGTGAATTATAAAATGAAGCATGGGTAAATTTCTTTATTTTACAGTCACATTTATTGTTCTGTGAGTATGTGTTATATGTACATACATATACATATATATTTGCAATGATGCAGGTTTGTATTTTCATATATGCGTATGTCCACATGTATGTATCTATATATAATACACATATAAACATATTTACACACAAATATAATTCAATTTCAAATGAAGTAACTACCCCTTCTCTAAAATTCTGCATTGTGTTTTTCTCAAATGTTATTTATATTTACTCTTTGTATAAGTGTTTGCTAGTGCTCGTTTAATGGCATATATATATGTATATATATTTGTGTGTGTATATATATGTGTGTGTATGTGTGTGTGAGTGCCTATACATAAATACGTCAAGGACACAGTGATAATTTCAATTGCTTTTGGGAACTGCATTATCCAGGTGGGGCAATTGGATGATGTTTTGCTCTGGATAAATTGCAAGGTCCCTGGAATGCTGACAATAAGATTCTTAAATCCAGAAGAGCAGCACACATTTTAGAGAGTTGAACTGTGAGTAAACTATTATATGTAATAAAATGTGCTTGGGTATACATGTAAACTGGAAAAGTTATGCACATTGTTTCCCATTTTATTTTAAGCTCTTCACAACCATTTCTAATTTTTTTTTGTTTTGAGTAAAGGGATGGAATGGGTAGGGCACTAGGAATATTCAAAATGTCATCCTCACTAGACTGTCTTAAATTTATAATCCTGTAGAACAGAATGCTGCCTCTTTCCCTTTATCCACAGAGCTAGTACCCATCTTGCCAGGACTGCTTCCAGAGGATGGAATACATAATTTCTCATCACCTGAGGTAGGAAGTATTTACCCATTCTGGTGGCTAAATGTGCCTATAAATTTTTTGACACCACTCTCATCAAATGGTGGGGTTAATGTCCCCTTCTTTTGCATCTGGGCCAGGTTGTAATGGCTCCAGGCAATAAAGTACAAGGAAGAGAGGCTATTTGACCTAGGGAGCTAATAAAATAAAGATGATGTAGCTTCTTTCTGGTATCCTTGGACACTTGCCTCTGGATTCCTGAGCCGCTAGGTAAGATGTCTGACTAGCCTGACTTTGCCATGTCATAAAGCGAGGTACCAACATGCTCTGTGCTACAGACAAAAGTCCAGAACTACCTCCAGATGTATGATAGAAAGTATCTGTAAGACATTCGTCCCCCAGCTTCTTCTTCACTCCCAGTTACCATCTTCCCAAATAAAGTCCTAGCCATCATGTAGCAGAGAGAGGCCATCCTCACTGAGCTGTCTGAATTCCAGATCCACAAACTCCACCAGTGTAATAAAATACATTTTGAGGAGGCTTGTTTTGCAGTGATAGTAATTAAAACACATACTAGTCTTTGTTTTTTTATATAGATTTTGTTTATTTGTTTTTAGAGACAATGAAGGGAGGGAGAAAGAGAGGGAGAGAAACTTCAATGTATGGTTGTCTCTTGAGTGCCCCCAACTGGAGACCTAGCCTGCAACCTAGGCATGTATCCTGACTGGGAATCAGACTGATGACCTTTGGTTTACAGACTGGTGCTTAATCCACTGAGCCATGCCACCCAGGGCCCAGTCTTTGCTTTAATGAGACTAATCTTTTCTAGGTCTGTGACAAGGTAAGATGTGTTACTTAGATAAGACAACTCCTGCCATTCGATGTGAGGTAGGTACATTGAGGAGCCTGCCAGAGCCCTCCACAGTTTTCTTCTCTGTCTTGTTCTGTAGTCTTAGAGTCCAAAATTGCATGTTCATAACTCTAAGGATACAAGGATAGCTTGCATCATTATTCAAACTAGTAATTAAAGATGAGAGTTTGGGACTAAGCAGAGGAATGCCTCTACATGCCAGCCTTACTCTATCAGTTCTCTCATGTGTTTTTCAAATAATTCTATGGTAATAGCTAATTCGCCTGACCCTTTGGATAAAGGCATTACAATGACATAGGGCTCAGCCATGAACATCTTTGCCTTACAGATATTTATTATATTTGTTACATATGTATCCTTGTTTCAATTTCCTAGTATGTGACTAATACTAAGTTGATTCCTTATGCATTGGGGAATGAGCTATCAAAAAGGAGGCCACCAATTTTTTTAAAAGCACTAGTAAAGACCTCAATTTTTAACTTTTACTACATTCTTTTATACTTATTTTCAAGTTTCATTACTTTTTTGCTATTACTTGAATCATTCTCTCTACTTAACAACCTTTATTGGAAAATAAAACTCACTCTACTCACTCTAGACTCAGCTTCTCAAGAAAGCAATTGGACTGCTCATCACTAGGGGTAACAGCCTTGCATTAAAGCAGGGATACATAGATAGTATTATGCCAGTTTTATCACCTTAATTTTTTGTCAAAACAAATGATTTATACTGCTTATCAATTTTATTAAAATTTATATTTAAAATATTGCTTTATATACACTCAAACAAGTCTTTCATACTCTATTGCAGTGTTCAGATTAGTTTGGATTAATTTGCTAAATGTTGTATGGATGATTTTGAGAGAAAAAGCTAAGGCATCTGGGGTTTTTTTATGCATAAGAGCACCTCAGCAGGTCTGCAGCAAGAAAGAAGGTTACTATTAGAGGAAAGATTGTGTGTGACAGAGGAAATACGGGGTGAACACATAACTGTTTGAATACAAAGTCAGCCTAACAGACAGCAAAAACAAAATGCAGTCCGGGCTGCAAAGTCATTATCATAGTGATCTACAGTGAAACTAGAGGCAATCTAATAATCTACTGCAGAATGACATGGTCTAGCAAGACTGGCATTTAGGGACATTTCTTATGCCCTGTTTTATCCTTCCCACAACAACACAATGGAAGAGGTTACTAAGGAACTTGAAAATAAGATGCTAAGTGATATAAGTGTAAATTGTCCATTTTATGTTATACTCAAGCTTATCTGACCCAGTAGTTTCCTCATATCTCACCTAAGTTAAATTAACTGAGGGTCAAGGAGATACCCTACAAGTTCTTCCTCGATTTTTTCACCCCTCTGCGCTTAGCTTTCTAGTTTTTCCTATTACTCTATCGAACATTTGCTCACATACTGACCTGAACAAATATTACAAAATGATTTTACATATAAGCCATTTTCCCATTGCTACTGGGAGTTTTCTCTTTATTCTCTATAAACTGAAGTGAAACACATAGGGAAATAAAGTATTCTAGTCTCTTCTCTTAGACTGAAATCTTAGCACACAACATATACTTATCATTTTACACTGGGCAGCTAATCCTAGCATTTAATCATTGTTGCAAAACTTGGTTTAAACATTGAGCTAGAATTTGCAGTTTCTTGCTTTGAATGTAAGAAGCTTGGATGTCATCACTTCATTTTAACAATAAGTAAAAAGCTAACCAGACTGAAAAATGAACAACTCTCCTTGTATCCATAAGAGAGGGAAGGACCTGGGCGAACCACTGCCCCAAAGATGGGGGAGACAGAGAGGCAAACATGGGGAGTTGCCGCTTCAGGAAGTAGGGAGTCGTGAGTGGGGATTGCAAGAACTGGTGTGAGACTGGGAAATTGGAAATGCAAATGCTGAATTGCAGGAGTTTCAGCGTGGACAACTCAGAGATAAAGACTCCAGGGGACCTAGTCATAGCAGGTGGGAACAGCACAATATTGTGTGATTTACCTCCAAGATTCCCATCAGGTTTTCATGGTAAATATCTGAGAAAAATCCCTCTAGTTTCTGGAAGGAGGAGGAGAAAAAGAGTCATTTTCCAATTCATGAGAGTACTGAGCTCTTAACAAGGTCTTCCCCCTTGGGGAAGAGTTCTTTAACTCTGGGAAATGAGTTAACCAGAGCCTTGCCTACTGGAAGTAGTATTAGATGGCCTAACTGATTTGGAGGAAGGGGCACAGCCATCTCCACCTGACTATAGCCACTCCGTCCCAGTGAGGGAGGGAGACGAAAGCTGAGAAACCACTGAGAAATTTAGGGTCCAGAGGCATAAGCACAACTAAACACCCAAGAAGTAATCAGAAGACTAAAGAGCACTTCCTTTCCCCTTGTACCTACGAGCATATTAATAAAGACTTATTTATAGCAGTTTCTTTTGCCCAGCACATCATGTCCAGCTATCAGGAAAAAATTATAAGGCATACCAAAAGACAAGACAAGGCAAGAAAAGAAAAAAAAACAACACAATTTGAAAGGACCAAGAGCCAACTTCAGAACCAGACATTGCAGGAATGTTGGGGCTTTAGGCATGGAATTTAAAACAACTATGATTAATATGCTAAGGAGGCTAATGAAAAAAGTAGACAGTGTGCAAGAACAGATGGGCAATTAAAGTGCAGAAGTGGAAATCTTAAGAAATATCAAAAGAGAAATGCTAGAGATAAAATGTAACAGAAATGAAGAACGGCGTATGTGGACTTATTATTTGACTAGACATGGCTGAGTAATGAATTCCTGAGTTAAGAGTATATCAATCCAAACTTTCAAAAGTGAAAAGCAGAGAACAAAGACTAAAAAATAAAATAGAATATTTAAGGAATGAGGAATGACTATAAAAGCTGTAACATATGCTTAATGGGCGTATCAAAAGCAGAATAGAGAGAGAAAGAACATAAGAAATATTTGAAACACTAATGACTGAGAATTTTCTCAAATTAATGCCAGACATCAAACCATAGATTTGGGAAGATTAGAGAAGACAGGATAAATGCCAAAAAAAATTACCTTAGGCATATAATTTTAAATTATAGAAAATCAAATATAAAGAAAAAAATCTTGAAAGAAGCCAGAGGACCAAAATTACCCCACCTGTAAAGAACAAAGAATTATCCACCTTTTCCTTGGAAATCATGTAAGCAAAAAGAGAGTGGAGAGAAAACTTTTTTAAAAATCTTTTTTTTAAGTAAATACACTGCATTTATTTTTTAAAGATAATTGCACAAAAATCCAAAAGCACTTACCTTGCTTATTCAGATATATAAAAAATGAATAGGCAAGGAGAGATCATGGTCCACAATCTCAAATGCACCCGGAAGCAAATCTGCAGCCAGCTGATGCTGCAGGGACAGATACAATTAGCTTCCAGGGCATCGTCTGCTCTGCACTGTTCATCAGCCAACCAGGGCAGCCCCAGATGATCACCTACCCAGAATTCTGTACCTGTGAAGTTAGCCTCAAGGTGTAGAAAAAATAAAGACTTTCTCAGGCAAACAAAACTTGGGAAAATCTGTTGCTAGTAGGCCGGCTTGGCAACAAATGTTAAAGGAAAATTTTTAGAAAAAAAGGAAAATAATATAGATCAGAAACTTGGATCTACATAAAGAAAGGAAGAGCACTAAAGAAGGAATAAGTGAAGGGGAAATAAAATCTTGTATTTTCTTATTCTCAATTGAGCTAGAAGATAATTTATTCAAAATAATAACAGCAACAATATATTTTACTGTATAACAGCTACAATACAGGGGACAGGAGGGAGCAATCTTACACTCACACTGTCCTGGAGGTGGCATAGTTAGTTTGAAAGTGAACCTGGCTTTACTGTAAATGTATGTTATAAACTCTATGGCAACGACTATCAAAAGTTAAAAAAGAAGTACAACCAAAATGCTGGGAAAGGACAGAAAATGGACTCACACAAAATGCTTAATTCAAACCGAAAAATTCAGAAAAAGAGTGGGAGACAAACATAGAAACAAAGAGTAAGAACAACTAGTAGAAAACAGTAAACATATGATATATATTCATCTAACTATGTCAATAATTACTTTGAACATCAACTATCTAAATTCATTGAGTAAAGACAGACTGTCAGAATGGATAAAAAAACAAGACCCTAATATATATTGTCTATAGGAAACCCACCTTAACTATTAAGACACAGAGGTTAAAATTAAATGAATAAAGGAAAATATAAACTATACTAATTTCAGCAGAAGAAGGCTCCAATATAAGTTATTAGAGACAAAGAATGGCATTGCATAATGACAAAGGGGGTCACTTCTCTAGAAAGACATAAAATTTTATTGTGTGAGTGCCTAAAAGCAGTGTCAGACTATGTGTGACTAATATCTCTCATGAACACAGATGCAAAAATTCTCAACAAAGTATTAATAAATCAAATAAAAAATGCATAAAAAGTATTCCCTCCACTGCTAAGTGGAATTTATCCGAGGTATGCGAGTCTGGTTAAAAATTTGCAAATCAATTACTGTAATCTATCACATCAACAGACTGAAAAAGAAAAACTACATGATCATATCAATAGATGCAGGGAAAGCATTTGACAAGCATCCAACACCTGTTCATGATAAAAACTCTCAGTCAAGATATCAGTTCTTTCTAACTTGATCTATAGATTCAATGTGATTCCAATAAAAAAATTCCAGCTTGTTGTGTATGTGTGCATACTAACAAAATAACAGATAGAGATACAGAAGAGCCAACTCAGTATTGAAGAGGAAGAATGAAGCTGGACAACTGATACTGCCCGACAAGACTTACTATAATGCTCTAGTAGCAGTGACGGTGTGGTATTAGTGAAAGAATAGACACATGGATCAATGGAACTGAACAGAGCACCCAGAAGTAGACCCCCTTTTATATAATGAGCTTTTTTGACAAAAGAACAAAGACAACACATGGAGCAAAGACAGTCTTTTCAACAAATGGAGCTAGAACAACTGAACATGCACAGACCCCCTCCGCCCCCCACCCCCGCAAATTAATGTAGACACAGACCTTACACACTTCACAAAAATTACTTAAAGTGGACCACAAACCTAAATGTAAAATGTAAAACTCTAAAATTCCTAGAATATAATATAGGAGAAAATCTAGATGACCTTGGGTATGGCAATGACTTTTTAGATACACCATCAAAGACATGACCCATAAAAGAAGTAACTGATATATGGGAGCTCATCAAAATTAAAAACTTCTAGCCCTGGCTGGTGTAGCTCAGTGGATTGAGTGCGGGCCTGCGAACCAGACAATCGCGGTTCGATTCCCAGTCAGGGCACATGCCTGGGTTGCAGACCAGTTCCTGGCAGGGGCCAGTTCCCAGCAGGGGATGCACAAGAAGCAACCATACATTGATGTTTCCCTTCCTCTCTCCTTCCCTTCCCCTCTAAAGATAAATAAATAAAATATTAAAAAAAAAATTAAAAACTTCTGCTTTGTGACAGACAATATGAAGAGAATGAAAAGACAAGTCAAGACTTGGAGAAAGCATTGCAAAAAATCCATATGATAAGGTACTGTTATCCCAAATACACAAAGAACGCTTAAAAACCAACAGTAAGAAAACGAACCACTTGATTAATAAAGGTTTTAAAGGCATGAACCAATGCCTCACCAAAGAAGATATAAAAATGGTAACTAATCATATGAAAAGATGCTCCACATTGTATGCCATCAGGGGAATACAGATTAAAACAATGAGATACCCACCATCCATGTATGAGAATGGCCAGAGTATTGAACACTGACAGCAACAAATGCGAGGGAAGTTGTGCAGCAACGGGAACCCTCTCTCACTGCTGCTGGGGGCAGGCAGTGGCACAGCCACTTTACAGGGCAGGTCAGGGGTTTCTACAAAAGCAAACATGCTCTTGCCATGCAATCTAGTAACTGTCTTCCTGTTATTTACCCAAAGAAGCTGAAACCAAATATCTGCCCCCAAACTTGCACATGAGTGCTTATAACAGCTTTATTCACTATTGTCACAACTTAGAGTCAACCAGATGTCCTCCAGTAGGTGAATGGATGAATAAACTTTGGTGCACCCAGATAATGCAATATTATTCAGAACTAAAAAGAAATGAGGTATCAATCGATTCTCAGTCTTTTGGCTAAGATCAAGTATAAACAGGAATGAGGTATCAAGCCATGACACAACCTGGAAAATCTTACACACGTATTACTAAGTGAAAGAAGCCAATTTTGAAAGGTTATATATTGCATTATTCCAACTGTTTGACATCTGGGAACAGTCACACTACGGAGACCGTAAAACCATCAGTGGTGATTGCCAGGTGGTGGTGTGTGTGGTGGGATGAACGGGCAAAATCCTGTGAGACACAGGATTTGGGGGCAGGAAAAGCACTCTCTGAGGCACTGCAATGATGTGTACATGTCATTGTATATTTGTTCCAAATCTAGGGAGTGTAACAAAACCAAGAATGAAGTCTAAGACAAAACATGGACTTTGGGTGATTATAATGTGTCAATGCAGGTTCATCAGTTTTAACAAACGTACCACTCCAGTGGGGATGGTAATAATGGAGGGGGGGCTGCATAGGGGAAATCTCTGTCTCTCCCATCAAATTTTTTTGTGAGACTTAAACAGCTCTAAAAATAACTTGATAAGATGAATAGGAATAAAGATGAATCGATGGTGAAAATAAGATCGTGGCATTGCAGAGCCATCCACATGGTTTAGCGTGCACCCCTGAGAGTCATCCCATTGGGACGAAACAGACGAGCTGGCGCATGGCTTCAGTGGGAGCGCCTTCACTGCTTCAAAACATCGCTTTTACTACTGAAAAACATTAGAAACAATTCTGACATGAAAATAAATTATACTGGTATATAGTTTAAAGATCTAACATTTAAAAAATGTTAATATTAAACCATACCCCCCCACACACTTGTTTTCCTATTTCTCTTTTTTGGGTACATATTTTTTCCCTGAATATCAACTCATTCATAGTAGAGGTAAGTGATAATCCTTTTGGTGCTTAATTTTTATAGACATAGCAGGTACTTTATAATTAAAAATGAATCACTAAAAACTAACTTGTGATAAAGAAATAATTTACAACAGTAATCTCTGAATTTATCAGTCGCTCTAGCACTTCTACTCTAAAAATACATACTGTGTGGAGACTTAGCACACATATGCCTACATGTATAAAACATGTAGAGAACAGACATTTCATAGAACAAAGCCTAGTCACGCTATATGAGATACACCGATACATTTTCATTCTACTCCATTGTATTATTGCATGTTAAAAGTTCTGACCCTGAATCACAAAGNAGTAATCTCTGAATTTATCAGTCGCTCTAGCACTTCTACTCTAAAAATACATACTGTGTGGAGACTTAGCACACATATGCCTACATGTATAAAACATGTAGAGAACAGACATTTCATAGAACAAAGCCTAGTCACGCTATATGAGATACACCAATACGTTTTCATTCTACTCCATTGTATTATTGCATGTTAAAAGTTCTGACCCTGAATCACAAAGTTTAGTCAAAGGCTGTTACTCACAGTTTGACAACATTATTCTAATACAGTCAAAAACACCATTTGGTGAATAAATGGAGTGAACATAAAGTACAGGTTACCAAACAGAAAAAGAGGTGGAGTGGGGAGGGCAGGGGGCTAGGGACAATACAATAGCCTGAAGTTATCTTCATCGTTTTTTTTAAAATATTTTATTTACTTATTTTTTAATTGTTGTTCAAGTACAGTTTTCTGTCTTTTACTCCCATCCCAGCCCACTAACCCAGCCCTCCCTGCTTCCTCCCATTTCCACCCTGCCTAGTTTTTGTCCCTGTGTCCTTTATACTGGTTCCTGTGAACCCTTCCTCTTTTCCCCCGAAATTCCCTCCCCTCTCCGCTCTGAACACTGTCATTCATTGTCTTACGCAGAACAAAAACGCTTATTTTTCCATTTTTCTATGTGCTGAACAAGATTTTTATCGCTACTAGGGTAATCGTTTGGCATGGTATTTGTTCTAATAAATAAAAATACTAAAAAATTAAAATGTATTCCATATTTCTTTTCTAATTATACCACTTCATATTCAAAAAGCATATCCTTTAAAAATAACATGAATTAGATTAAAAATAAATTCATTAGTGAAACACAGCTCTTAAAACCACATATACATAAAACATATACATGTATATGCAATTTTGATATGACACAAGTTGTAAAATTATACTTTAAAACCCCCAAACAAGTTTATATTGAGTTCCATTTATAATTCTGTCACTAACTAAATGTGTTCTCAGAGAAAAACTGTGCGCCTGTTTTCTTTTGTATAAACTCAGACAATAAATCCTACTTTTTACAAGGAAGCAACATACAACCACTAATAACTCTTTAGAGAAAACATTACTAGAAGTATTTACTCTTTGTATGCTGCACTTAATAAGGTGCTCTTGCTACCGACATTTCAACAAACCACCCCGAGCGATATAAAATCAGTCTGGAGTCCCCTTCTCATCCATGTCAATTATTCAGGAAAAATCATTCAATAAAAACTCGTAGCACCAACATTTCCAACCAGCACTTTCCATCGGTAGCATATTATCAATCATTACCTAAATATGCTTCCTGTACTAGTACCTTTACTCTAAATCCAAACAGGTGTGATTTATCTCAAGAAAACCAATCACAACCAGACTAAAAGGCATTTTCCTGATTTCTAGTCACTGTTTTTTTTGTAACAATGAATGGCCAATATTTGTGGAACCAACGTGCAAAGTCTTATGAGTATTTCTAATTTTTTGCAAGGTTATCTAAGATCTCCCATACATCACACATCACACATCAACCACAACTAATTATTACGCTAAGCAACATGATAAGAGCAATTTGTTATAAAATAAGGAGCATGTTCTGAACAAATACTCTTTCTCATAATTGTCTGCGAACCAGTTCTCATTTCTTCCTTTTTTCCTCAGAGGCCACCTTCATACCCAGGGCTTAATCCTTTCCTTCTATGAAGATATATATAATATATATGTGTTCTCTGAGCTCTGAACTCATAGTATAGATGTGCCCCATTAGAAATGACGTGTTATGTAAATTCTTTATATCACAATGATGCATTTTCATCTACTCTTCTAGCCTCAAAACCTTTTCTTCTAGCGTTTCAGTTTCACTTCATGCGCCCTTCCCCTTCCTTCTAACTGGACAGTGTAGACTGTCATCCTCCCACCTCTTTTCATTTCCCAGCCCTTTGTTTTCTTCAAATATCAAGTCTTTTTCACTTCTCTTTCTTCCCTTTTCAGCTCACTGCACTCCTCCATACAAGACCCCCCAAAACTTCAGCTATTTTTCCAGTTCTTCTCTAAACCTTCTATGACTTTCCATTTGTAATCAGGCTAGACATTGTGGAGGAATGAGTGTTTCTAGGAGCACAGACCATTATTGCTGAAAAGATGGTCAGTGATTATTTATGGCCTACTGAATTGCAAAGGCCAGTAGAGAGACCCATTGGAGACGAACTCCTCACACACCTGTCCAGGCTTACTGCCCCTGTTCTCCCAGTACACTGTTCCCCAGTCAGGCTACACACCAGCCTTTCATTGCCAATCCTTTTACCCTCTCCTGACTTTCTTCGTAATGTTTCCTTTTCCATGAAAATCCCATCCCATTCATGAAATTCTATTCCTCCTTTGAAGATGCATGTCAGATACTTTCTTTCTCATGAAGCCTCTCCCCCTCCCTTCCCCTGGTCTCTGCCTCTTCCAACCCCTCCATGTTGGTTTGTAGAATATGTACTTGAAAGAGTGCTCTGAGAATTTTATACATCCCCAAGTTCTAAGATAATATGTAGTGAGCAACTTTCCATATGGTATTTTAAGTGCAGTATTATAAAAATGTTTGTGTGCGCAACACACATGAATATATGTAATCGTTATGCAAAATATATGTAGTATTTTCCATTTGCTAATTACCTTGTTTTAAATATTTTATCAATATTAACTATTTTAATCCCTACCACTATTCTTTGAAGTAGTACTAATACTATTTCCATTTACAAATGCAGTACTCTTGTAATAGAAATTATAAATAAAAATGTAAATTATCTCTACACACCTATTATAAATGAATTAATTCAGTCAACAAAGTGTTTAATGAGCGTTTGTTGCAGAGTACTTGGCAGACACAGAATACAGTGATGAATCAGAAAAACGCCGTGCTTCATGGAGCTTTATATTTCAATGTGATGAGGGACAATAAAGACATTGTCAAATAGAGAAGCACATCACAGCTGCTACATGTCAAAGTGACACATGTTTTGAGGGGGCAGTCAAATGATCACAAATTAAAAATTTTGAATCTTAAAGGTTGACTGTCTAGTGTGCATAATTTGCACTTTTTTATTACTTGGCAGTATAGTCTTTTTTAACTTGCCTTATTCTTCTGGAGGTAAATGAAGCACATTTATGACCTTTATGAATATCCACCTGTATCAGTACCCTTTCCAATGTGCAGGGGTTCAGTGCAACTTGTTCCCATCAAGAGGTGGAGCCTATTTTCCCCATTCTTGAACCTGGCCCGAACTTGTGACTTGCTCTGGCCTAAAGAATCGAGTGGAAATAGCAATAAGACAGTTTGAAGTCCAGGCCCAAGAAGCATTGGATGCTCAAATTCTCTGCTCTGCACCTGGTCCTAGGCTGACCTTCTGGAGGACAAAGATCAAGTGGAGGAGAGCCTAGATATTGAGTCAATACCAGCCTAGACTACAGCTAACGGCTCTGCCAACATACGTGACAGTCAGCCAAGCCAGCACAGGGCCTGCCTGACCCAAATCTGACCACAGGCACATCAGGGAGCCCAGAAACACTGTCCTGCTGACCGAAAGACTCATGAACAACAACACATACTCACTGTTTTAAGCCACAGAATCTTGGCATGAGCTATTGTACAGCAACTGCTAATTGGTACTCTCTAGGACAGGGTTTCTATCTCACTCATCCTTGCTTCTCTGGGTAATTTCTAGCTCTTCGTGTTTTACATCAGTTACTTGAATGAGTTCAACTGATTTTATCTATTAAAGGATTTGACCATGAGTCCAATAAGATAAGAACAGCTTTTAAAAGAGCAACAGTTTTTAAATCTAAATTAAGTCAGACTTTAATTGAGAGAGGCCACAAAGGAGGTCATCAGTGAGGATGAAATAGGGAAATGAACAGTATTCTGGCTAGGATGGTCGAAAGGGAAATAGAAATGAGGAGTACCTTTCCCAAAGTGACCCACCCTCTTGTTTTTTAATACTTTACTTAGAGGTGTTATAGTTTCACAGTAAAATTGAAAAGAAGGTACAGAGATTTCTAATGTGTCCCCTGCCCCCAGACAGCCTCCCGATGATCAATATCCCCCACCATAGTGGCACATTGTTACAGTGGATGAACCTATATTGACACATTATTAACAGCCCAAGTCCAAAGTCTGCATTAGCATTCATTCTTGGTTTTGTACATTGTATGGGCTTGCACAATTATAGTATCATACAGAATAGTTTGACCACCCTAAAAATACTCTGTGGTCTGCCTTTCCTTCCTCCGCCCTAACCCCTGGCAACAACTCATCTTTTCACTATCTCCACTGTTCTACCTTTCCCAGAATGCCATTATTTGGAATCATGTAGTATATAGCCCTTTCATATTGCCTTCTGTGTTTTGCCTTACAAAGTGTGTCTAATAAAATACACAGTAAACCAACATTTTCAAGCTAAATGATTTTATCCAACTCTATGGAGCTTGAGAGCTATAAAACAGTCCTGTGTTATTTGTAGGAAAGCATGCAAACCCTTCAGAACTCAGCTCTGCAATATGACTCAGAGTTTTAAGTATATGTTGTTAAAGTGGACCATACAAGTAAACACACGGAGAAGTGAGGGAAGCTGGTTCTCAGAACATCTGCTTCTTGTCTCATGGACTCCACCGGTGGGGACGCTCTGATGCAGAGGGCAAGCAGTTATGCAACAGGTAATTGCTGGGTCGGATCACTGTCTCCTGGGCTAAACTGTGAGGCTCAGTAACTCAAAGAAAATGAAGTGCATAGTTTTTTGTTTTTTCCAATAAGACCAGGTATTCCTTTGTTTTCCTTACTGCGTACTCTATTTCTAGAATAGGAAACTTTGAGGGAAAGAGTCACCTCTGATTGGCTTGTGCTGATGGGAAGAGTCAAATGCAACCTCCCTCGATATACATTTGATTTTTTGGGATAATCACATTGCAACAAACCTCTAAATTTAAGTTAATTAAAAACAGTCCACTGTCTGGTTTTTATGTTAGGCAAATAACAAATCCGAGTATGGATTTGGACTCCCTTGCTGTCTGTTCTCATTATAAGCAGAGGGAGGGGAGGGTCACGGGGGAGAATGGGCACTACTCGGCCAGTTTAGTCTTTCACCATCTCTTACATTGTCCTGTTTCTGAGTAAATTTCTATTGTAACATAAGGAGAATAATCGAATGCAACTATGCAGACACTATCCCCTAGAACCTTTTTTTTACTTGTATTACTCCAGAATTTATTTTCTCTTTTAATTACATAGAGAGGCAGTCTGTCCTACTTGACCTTACCTTTTATAATATTCTTATATAAGTGCTCTCTCTTCTAATATTTTATTTTATTTTTAAGTTTATGTTTCAGTTACAGTTGATATATAATATTATGCTAGTTTCAGGGGTATAACGTAGTGGTTAGACATTTATATAGCCTATGAAGTGATCACCACAGGATGTCTAGTACCCATCTGGCACCACACGTAGTTATTGCAAATTATTGGTTACATTCTCTATGTTGTACATGACACCCTGTAACTAGTTCTATAATTGGCAAGTTGCATTTCTTAATCTCCTTCACCTTTTTCAGCCATCTCTCACCCATTGCTGATTTGGCAATCATCAGTTTGTTCTCTGTGTGCGTTTGTTTTCATTTGTTTGTTTATTTTGTTTTCTAGATTCCACATATAAATGAAATCATACAGTCTTTGACTTTCTCTGAGATTTTCTATATCAAACAGGCAATTTCTCAAAATCTCTTAAGCCATATTTATGTTTTCTTCCATATTTAAAAATAATAAAACAGCACTATTTTCTAAATGTTATACTATTAAGGCATTAAGGCATTTGACCACTTGGAACAAGTACTCTATCTCATTAATTAACTGGTACAGTGATATTTCTCTGTTTCTTTCTAATAGGGAAATCTAAGAACATGTTTTCTGCTTGGCTGGACATCTCAAATACCTCCTCAGTTTTTACCTTTAAGGTGCCAAGTTCACGGGGGATTAATTACTCAGAGCTCCATGAGAGACACACAGAACACAAAGCATCTGGTTGGTCATGTGATGATGACCAGGTTGCTTATAGGATGACAGAGAAAGCCTGTCCAATAAGGTATTATAGCAGGGGAGACAGGGAAATTTCTCCCTGTTGTAGGCAGCTTCAAGCCACGCAAATAGGTGATTGACAAGTGTAATATGTCAATCACCTATTTATATTTAATACATACATATACATTGAATTCCCAATTCAAGTGCATGCCAAATAGGCACAGTCCAAGGAATCACCGCTGCTATAAGAGCTGCTGCAAGCGCTGCTGCCACCCCTTTGGGCACTGCAGTTATATTTTTAATTCATTAAAAAAATCACCATTGTGGCTGGGTGCAAACAAACTCTGCCAAGAGCGAATTGGCATGGGGAAATATCTTCTTATAAAACATTATCTTCATAAAATAAACCTAAGGATCAACTTGACATATTACCAAGAGTCCAAAATATAAAACTGCTCTGAATAAATCCCTTGATAAACACATAATGGTATTTGATTATCTAGAATCATCGCAGCTTCGATTTTTATTAATGTCTGGTTGTACTCTAAACTTACATAGAATCTAAAATTCTAAGTTCATGGGTAAATGAAATTCAAGCAAATTCTCCTATGCACCCAGGGACTAAAGAGAATATATAAATATATTTCTGCCTGTAGCTTGAATATGCAGAAAAAGCAAACTTGATCACCAAACGACCCTCTAGAAAGATATCTGCCTGATGACCTCTTTTGATTTTCAGTACTGAACCTACCGATTTTTCTTTCTTTTTGCCAGGCCTGTCTCTGACTGAATTACTCTACCTGAGAAATTAAAACTTATAAGAATCAAGATTGAGGAGAATCATGAGATTCTTTCAGATCAATGATCTAATTATGCCTTTTACCATGAGTCATAACATATAGCAGAAGTAAAAATCTCCTTTCTCACAGAAAGGAGAAAAACAGTATTGAAAAGCGTCCTTGTAGTTATTTCTCAAACAAAATAACTGCTTGAAAACACATTGAGGACAAACAAGCAATTTTGTAGGTGTACAGAGAGATGTGACACATTTTTTTCTATTAATAAATCTCAAGAGTTTGATTTAACTGTTCCTCTTTTTGCCCTTCACCAGCCCTAGAATGAAGGAAATCAATAAATAAGATTACACTCAGCACTTCAGACAACTTTTTGCCGGTTGGGGATACAGCTATCCAATTATGGTTTGAGATTTGCTGAACATTTATTACCATTTTTTCCAATTTATTCAGAGGAAACTTTTGGAGTCTCATTTGGTAGAGGCAATTAGTAGTGAATTAATGTAAACTGGTATTGATTGTGCGATGAAATGCACTAAAGAATACAGTGCACAAAACAGAATAGCTACATTTTTATTTTTCATTTAATGACAAATGACTTAAGAAAAAAAATTCATTCAGTTGAGAACAATATAAAGCAATAAATATTTATGAAAATATTTACAATTGCCATATTCTTTTTTCCAATAATTATTTTTATAAAGATGATATAAAAAGTAGGTCAGTATAAACTTATGGAAATGCCTATATTTCCTATAGAACTCTTTACTTCTATATTTGAAGTAAAAAAGTATTTTAATATCAGTAGTAATATTCAGAAATGCAGGCATCGCTTATTCTAGTTTCTTCATTCAACAAATGCTTTGTGTATTTAGAACATGTGAGGGTCTGGGCATATACCAACATATATCAATGGGCAGAACAGTCTAGAAACACTGTTCCTGAAAAGCTATCATTTCAGCATAGAAAGAGCGGGAAAAAATAGAATTTAATAAATAATTAAATTGTACAGTATGTTAAATTCTTACAGCAGAAAGGAAATGCAGAGCAGGAAATCTGGGGCTTGAGAACCATGGCCGACGAGGCAGCCTGTAGTATCAAATAAGGTGTCCAGTGGAAAACTTACTGAGTCAGTGAGATCTGAGTGAAGATTTTAGGGACATGTGGGATTTAGCCAAGCAAACATCGGAGAAAAAAGCACTCCAGACTGAGGAAAAAGCCAGAGGAGAGCTCTAAATTGGGAGACTGATTCAAGGAGGAGCAAGTAAGAGAATGCAGGAGCAGAGTCACGGGAGGGTGGGAAAGATAATGGCAGATGAGTTCAGAGAATGGACGGACTTCCAGGCCATTTTGAAGATTTAGCTTTTACAGTGAGTCGAACGGAAAGCCATTGCAGGGCGGTGTGTTGGGCAGTGGCAAGCATCACACTGGCTACTATGCTGGGAATAGATGCTAAGAACACAGAGGTAGAAGCAGGTGATGTATATATGAACCTAGGGCTTAGAAGAGAATTTGAGAGTGAGCATATCAATTTGGGAGTCATAAGAATCTGAATGAAACTAAATGAGATAAGGAAGGAAGTATTTTAGACTGAGGGAAAAAAATGACCAAGGACGAGCTTGAGTCCTGAGACACTTCAACGTGAAGAGAAACAGAAGAGAAAGAATTAAGTAGCAAGATACGAAGAAGTGACTAATGGTGGAGGAGAAGACTAAGATGGTTTGATACTCTGGAATCTCTTTGAAGTGTATCTTGGAAAGTCTTCTCAATGGTATGTGTCATGGCTGTGACAACTGGTAAAGTGAGATGAGCGATGGGAAGTGGTCACTGGCTTCTCAGGAGCACCATGTGAGCCACTGGTGGTCCCGATGGAGCGGTTTCAGTGGAGTGCTGGAATAGCAGCAGTTCTGAGAGAAAGTAGTAATAAAAAGAATTTTAAGAAGAAGAATCCAGGTCAGTGAATATAATGCACTATAATACACAGGGTGGAACAAAAGTAGGTTCATATGAAAAATAACATAATAATTAATATATCACAAGATGGGAATAAACTGTTTCATGTGCTCACAACTGTAAATATATTGCCACACCCTATATAATACTTGAGCCATTTTTCTGAACAAAAAAAAAAAGGTAAAAGAGATGGAGCAGTGACTGGCACAAAAAGTGCCATAAAAAGTAGTTTGGTATTTTTAAATATAAGTAAATAACTGCATCCTTATAAGTTGAGAGAGCCAGTAGGGGGTAAATGAACGAGGATGTAAGAAGAAGAAAGGAGAAAGGATATAATCATATCCCTGAGAGGGCAAGATGGCATGAGACCTGGAAAACGAACTTTAAAAAACAGCATGTGTAACTTAATATGGAAGAGATGGTGCAGATTTTGTTAGATGTCGTGGTGAGAGGCTGTGGCCAAGTATGAAAAAAAGATACTGGAGACTTAGAAATTACATAATTCCATTTATTTGGACAATTCAGAATAAATTAAGAGTTGTATTTATCAATACCAGTATTTTAGCAATTGCCACTTATTAAACCTTGACCTTTAGCAAAAGTCCTAACCACTTTTATGTTAGTTTTCCAGGGCTGCAAAACCAAGTACCACAAATTGGGTGGCTTAAAATAACAGAAATTTATTCTCATACAATTATTCTAAAGGCTAGAAGTTCACAATTAAGTTTTTGGCGAGTCCTTATCCCCTCCAAAGACTCCTGGAGAGGATTCTTCCTTGCCTCTTCTAGTTTCTAGTAGCCCTAGGCATTCCTTGGTTTGAGGCAGCATAAATCTAATGTCTGTCTGTCTTCTCAGGGCCATCTTTCCTCCCTGTGTCCAAATTTCCCTTTTGACATAAGGATACTAGTCATAACAGGATAAAGGCCACCGTACTGTAATATGATCTCATCTTAACTAATCATGTCTGCAATGACAATTTCCAAATAAGATCACATTTAGAAGTATGAGGGAGGCTGTTTAAGACTTCAGCATATCTTCTCAAGGACCCCAATTCAACCCATAATACCACCTAAGCCCAGTTTCTTTTTCAAGAAAAATTTCAGAATATTACCTGTCTCATAGAGTTTTCATGGGAATTAAATGTATTGCTTACTGATTAGCTATAATCAGCTATAAGGACAGGTTGAGAAATCAAAATGTCTTTCTTCTTTTTGGAGAGGACTTGGGAAAATTAGTGAACTTCTTCAAGTCTCAATTTTCCATCTACAAAATGGAAATAGCTCCCACTCCATAGTACTAGCATGAGAATCAAATTAGATAATCCACATAAAACTTTAGAGACTCACCTGACACTTAATCCTGTGCTGTTGCATAGTTAATTAAAATATAAAGATTGTTACTATACTTCAGACTGCTGCCGTTTCCGAAATCTTTGTGAGTTTGTAATAGTATATTTAGCATAGAGATGGTAGACAATAACAGTCTAAAAGATCAACACACTAACCTACTTTATGAATGATCATATTTATAATTCCTCATCTCTCCTAAGCTTTCATAGAGTTTCCTAATGTATAGTTAATAGTTGTGACATTGTGACATACATCAATATATGTATATTTGGTTTTCATCCCACTCTGGCTCAGAGATCTGAAAACTCTTGGAATTTCCTGTGATGAGAGCGATAAAGTTGTCTTTTTATGTTAATGAGGCAACTTTGAGAAGCACCTAGGGATGGGGGTTGTTTGCCCCAAGAACCTACATGGTGATTAGAGTGTTGGAACTTTTGGTCCCCTCCCTATTTCCTGGGAGGGAAGAGGGACTGGAGGTTGAGTTAATGGTCAATGGCTGCTGACTTCATCAGACATGCCTATGTGATGAAGCTGCTATAAAAACCCAAAGTATGGGATTTGGAGAGCTCTCAGGTTGGTGAACTTGCAGGGATTCTGGGAGAGTAGAGTCCTGGAGAAAGCTCGGAAACTCCATACCTTTCCTACATCAGGCCCCTACGCATGTCTTCCATCTGGATGTTACTGATTTACAACCTTTTATAATAAACCAATTATGTAGTAAGTAAAGTGTTTCTCTGCATTCTGTGAGCTGCTCTAGAAAGTTAATTAAACCCAAGGAAGGTGTGTGGGAGCCTCTGATTCACAGACAGCAGGTCAGAGCCCAGGGAACAACCTGGACTTGAGATTGACATTTGAAGTGGGGGGGTTATGGGACTGAGCCCTTAACCTGTGGGGTTTGATGCCAAATCTAGGTAAACAGTGTCAGAATTGAGTTGAAATGTGAGACACTTACTTAGCTGGTGCCAGGGAACAGCTTGATGTGAGAAAAGCCCCTCCACACGTGGTAATTGGAGGTAGAATCTATTAAATAACCATTGTTTGACATAGTTGTCACATGCAGATACTGAGACAAGTTTTCTTTATGACCCATGTCTTTGAATATTTAGAGCCTACTAAGAATAAATGTAGGTAGATGGACAAGCCCTGAATTTCTTCACCTCTACTTTTCAATTTTCCTAAAAATATGAATGATAACATTGATTGGTTTAGGAGAGAGTGGAGGGGAAAGTAGGGTTATTTTATCAAGGAAATGAGTGATGTGAAAATTAAATGAGGCAAAAGAAATTTAGGCCATTTTCATCATTTTTGAAAACTGAATGAATGCACCTAAAGTCAGACCATAATAAATAGTAAGCTGTCTCAAATACTTAGATTCTGAGCAATGTACACAAAATTTTATCACTCTGTATCAAGTTAATTCTTCTTAAATCATTGTTAGTTAAATTTTTAGTTTTAATAAATATTTGAAATAATATACAGAGAAGGAAAACTGGTTTAGACATGCAAGTCATTTAACTACAACTATAGGGTATAATTTGCAGATAATCACATGGTTGTTAGGGAAAATACTGCCATAAAGAAAACAGAAAAGAAAGACCTACAGTTGAAAAAAATTGGAGAAATGTGGAAAAGGAGATAAAATATTTAAAGAAAATAGTAATGTGAAATAGAAGAGCATTGGAATCACAGTGGCATTAACAAACTCTGCAATGAAGTAGAGTAAATGCTCCAACATAAACAGACTAAAATTAAAAAGATTTAAGTATCTATGGGAGGAAGAAATGTTATCTTAAAACATCTAACTCTAGTGTTTTGCAGCACAGATAAAGGACTATATTTGAATTTCAATAAAAATACTAACATTTAGAAAAAGCTGGAGGTCAAACAAGGACGAACTCTGGATTTGGTACTGGAAACATGAAAAATATTGCTCAACCTGCTGTACCATGAGTTCATTCTTTCGTTGATGGATCCAGGCATCTTGAAGTAAAAACTATGAGAGCTTGGTTGAAAGGTGGAGCTGGAGACCCTAGGAGACGAGAGGGAGTGGCCATGGATATTCACTAGCTGCCTCTGTCCAGAGTGGTGCGGATCATCTGAATAACAGCCGGAGCAATGAACTAGCGGGGCGAAATACACAAAACTGAGGAATATGGGTGAGAAGGTTCCAGTGGGCCTTTTCAGTTCTAACATTCTATGAGTCTGTGCACATATGTGTGTATGTGTGTGCAAGTGTCTGCAGATGACTTTTTGAGTGTTATCTTTCATGTGGACATATGTTTTCATTTTCATTTCAATTCTTACTGAACTGTGAAATCAGTAGTTCCAATTAAGGAGAAGAATCCTTCTGTATCATTAATTGTGAGAAGCAGAATAACATTTTTTTTTTGCTATTTTCAAATAGTAAGACTTTCTCTAGAGCAATAAAGCATGATTCTCAAAATCCAAACGGCTCACAAGATCTTGTGTTGTGCTTTTATCAAAAGTTAAGGCACCATATCAGCACTACTAATAGCCTGTTCTCACCAAGTTTCAGTGCCTGACCTGATTTTTGAAAGTCCTGTGTGTTTAAAGCATTATTTATCCCTAGTTTCAAGTACATTGTATTATGGTGAGCTCAATATCAATGGAAGATAATATAAAACATACACTAAGTAAGGAAAGAGCAAGACTTCTCCTGCTGTATATAATCATTCCATTCGTTTTTCAGTGGGTGTTCATTAAAGCATACTAGTTGAGAGTGAGCTCTGGCATCTGTGGTTCTGAATGTAGACATGACTAAATCTCATAGCCTCTTTTTCCTCTCTGTGACATGGGGACAATGATACCCCTCTCACAGGTTATCATGATGACTGAATTAAACATTCCACACAAGACACGTAGCATATTGCCTGGCACCTAGTATATGCTTACTAACTGTTAGCTATTCTTTTTGTGTGCTGGCACTGTGTTACAACTGGGTGTCTCTGTGGCCTGGCATAGCTTCACAGTTCTTTAAATAGCGTGGTCTCATTAGTCCTCATTATCACTTGACATCTAAAAAAAATAGACACCACTCGCCCATATTGTGCGGCTGTTCCACATTTCTGCAGGGTGAACCTTAAATAGCCCGGCCATAGCAGTCAGCTCAGCTCTTCTCATCCTGTAGCTTGTGATCATCCATCTACCATTCACACCACTCCAGTGAAACTTAAAATCAGGTACTGAGTTAGGGGTTATTGTTGTTGCTATTCTAAAAATTATTTTTTCAGAGAAAGAAAAGTAGGATACCTGATGAGCAAGTTAAAATGAAGCAACCATTACAGGATCAGCCATTATATTCTGCCTGTCCTTTAAAGTGGAAATGGTGACTTGTTTGTTATCGTCATTAAGTAATGTACAGAGAAGCTGTAATCTCAAACGTTTCTTCGCTATGTCACGGTGGCCGTGTTTGTCAAGCAGCAGCAGCGAATCTGCCGGACCTTTAAGGTTGGCTGCCTTTACATCCATGCTTTTCTCCCACTACTTCTCAGCGTTCGTCTTCCGGTTAAATCAGTCCAGTTTATAATCATGCCCTGTAATCTTCTCAAGCCGTCTCCTGCCTTTATTTCTCCAGACTGGCTTTCCAAATACTAAACACTTTCCATTTTCAAGTGAATCCTGTCCTTTGTCAGGAGAGGGTCACAGGTGAATGGTACTTCTCTGCAGAGCAAAGGCGAATCATTTAGCTCCCTGCCATTCTTAGGCTGAAGTGTCACAGAAAGAAAACTTCCTTAAGTACCTAAAATGATGGCCACGCTAGTCTTTCCCAGAAATGCCTAGTGCCTGCTCACACCCACCAGCAATGGGCTGATGGGTTCCTGAGCATGAACAACTTGATAAAAAATACGATTGAGAAATGAAGTTAACTAGGTAATGGAAAGGCTTAAGAGGTCTAGCAGTTGCAAGGCACGCCATGGATCTGAGAGCAGCATTCTGAAGAGGGGGAGCTAAGCAGTGGTGCTGGCATCTTTGAGCTCAGAGAGGTCATGGAGGTGACGTCAGGCAGTCAATGCAGGCATCCCTGAGGGAGGGGACAGTGAATCTTATGCTGCAAGTGCTGGAAAAATTGAAAACTGTGTCAGATTCTGCTATGGAAAGACACTGTTGTCACTGGAAGTGCTTCTGTGATGACAGCCATGTGTGTCACATGCTGCTGAGTAGATTCCAACTCGTGGCAACCCCATGAATGAGTGGTGTCCACAATGTCCTGTCCTCAACAGACCTGCTCAGCTCCTGTGATGCATGCACTGGTTTTTATGGAATTGGTCCATCTCATATATGGTCTTCCTTGTTTCCTGCTGACTTTCACTTTTTTCCAGCATTACTGTTTTTTTTGCAAAGAGCCCTGCCTTCTCATGATGTGTTGGAAGTAGAATAGCTTCAATTTTCTTTAAAATTATTTTTTTCTTTATTGAATTTATTGGGGGCAGCATTGGTTAATAAAATGATATAGGTTTTGGGTGTATAATTCTATATCATCTGTATATTGTATTCTTCGTTCACCACCCCAAAACAAGTCTCCATCATCATATACGTGAGCCTCTTGACCCTCTTCAACCTCACCCCACCGTACTGTCTGGTAACCACCGTCCTGTTGCCCGTGTCTATCAATTTTTATTTTGTCACCCAGCCCCAACCTCTAACCCCACTCCCCTCTGATAGCTGTCAGTCCGTTCTCTGTAACTATGAGTCTTTTTCTATTTTGTTTGTTTTTGTTCATTAAATTTCACTTATGAGTGAAATCATATGGTACTTGTCTTTCTCTGCCTGGCTTATTTCACTTAGCATAATACTCTCCAGGTCCATCCAAGTTTTGTCATTTTTATTTATTTATTTACATATTTTTTAAATCTATTTTATTGAGTATACTATTACAGTCATCCCATCCCCCCACCTTTATTCCCTTCCACCCTGCACATACCAAGTTTTGCCATTTTTAGGGAGCAGAGCCCTTCTCCCTCCTGAGGCTTCTAGTCTCCCTCTAGTGCCCCCTACTGGCAAGGTCTGACAGGGAGCCAACTGCAAAGAAAAAGTGGGTTCTAGAGTCCCAACTTGAACACCTCGAAGCCAAGTTTAGAAAGGTCGGTTTGGAACAGAGAGGCACAGATTTGAAAATTAGCACAACTACCAAGCCCTTTCAAGGTCCCAGATGCTCACTGAATTTTCTCTGGCAGTGCTTGTTCAAACGTTTTTCTCTTAACTCTAATTCCTTTTGTGCTACACTTGCTTTACATCCTAATGATTTATGACATCACGATGTTCTCAAGTTATATCAGGAAATATAAGACTAACATAGGAAGATATCTTTGTATAAATATATAAATAGATATAATAGATTTATTTTTAGCTGATAAAATTTCATATATGCTGAACAAATGGTAGCATTTTTAACTACTCTTATGGTTCTTACACAGCAACTAATTGGTACAGTTATGCTTGTGGTTTTAGAACAATTTGTAGGCATGATTCAGTCCAACTGTAGCCTGAAATCTGCTCATTTTAATTATCTTTACCCTTTAATTTTTATATTGCTAAACTTTCCTTCATCTTAGCTTAGAAATAATGTTTAATATTCCAGTGTATCTTTCAAATTTTCATGTCCTAAGGGTCCATTGTATTGGTTAAAAAGATATTTCAGTGACAAAGTAATGCAGTTGAGTTCCGGACACGGTCCCAGATAATTAATAGCACAAAATGAAAGTCACTAAGCTAAAATCAGCTACAGTATTTCCAAGGAACTCTAGTGCGATTTGAAACCAAGTAAAATGTAACCGCAAATTTCATTAGATTCAAGACCTTTTGAAGGAGGTCTGTAAACACGCAGAGGTGGAGAAAAGAAATGAGACAATAAATATACAGCATGAGACACTGTTTACCTAAAAACTCACAGCAAAAAAAAATTTATCTTCACCTGAGGACATGATTATTGATTTTAGAGAGAGGATATAGAGAGGGGGAGAGAAACATTGTTGGTTACCTCTGCTACGCACCCCAACTGGGGACAAAACCTGCCAGCCAGGCAAGTGCCTTGACCAAAAATTAAACCTGCAGCCTCTGGTTTACCAGATGATGCTCCAACCAACTGAACCATACCAGCCACTATTCACAGAAAAAATTTAAATGAAAATTAGCTAAGATAATGTTATTTGGATTTCCTGCTAGACTTGTTAACATTTTGAAAACAGGGCATAGTCCAGTCTGAGCTCCTGTTAGTCTCAAGAAGCTTGATTTTTCTTCAAATGTACCAACTGATAAACAGTGACGCTTACATGAGTACAGGCTTAATAATATGGTGCTTTTGACCTGTGAGAAGGTGTAAAATCTAAAGTAAGGACCAGTGCTTTTCACAAAGTGCCTGCATAGACCTCAAATAACAGTGTGCTGGAGTTGTCAGGGTCAGCCTAGCTGCAAATCATGATATGAAAGGCTGTAAAGAAAAGTAAATAGAAATATAGTCTTTCACTTGTTAAGTATTGAATTTTTCAGAAATTAAAACGTGACCACTAACACAACAGCAGTTTTTAATTACTAGTGGAAGTTTATAGAATCAAATTATGGAATTCAACTGTCACCTTACTTTTACACATTTTCAAAAATAAATTCTAAGTTAATTCATATTTTATTTATCTCAAAATAAGTGCTTTTTAGACTGTAGTGCCTTGGCTTTGTTTCAGCTATAGATTAATCCTTGGCACCTTTTGAGAAATATTTCTAAACTAATGTAGGAAAATTGTAAAGAAATAGTAGTAATTTTGTTGTTCTTGCACAATGTTTTTAACAGTCTGTAAAGATGCATTTTATGAAGTAATCACATCATGGTAAAAACACACCCAATCTTAATTCTTGTGATAGAAGCATTTCAAGGAATGAAGAGCACCCTTGAAAATCAGGACCATTTTGAAAAAAACAAAACAAAACAAAACACACTGACTTGTAAGATGACAAATCAATCTACAACAATTTATAAAGTGAAATCATGAATAGAGCAAAACATATTTTTAATTATACTTAGAACTATTACATATTACTAAATGCAATAATCAAATATTTTACTTAAAAGCCATTGATATGATTCAGAAAGACATGGTTTTTTAAAAAAATTATTTACTTATCTTTAGAGGGGAAGGGAAGGAGAGAGAGAGAGAAATATCAATGTATGGTTGCCTGTTGTGTGTCCCCTGCTGGGAACTGGCCTGCAACCCAGGCATGGGCCCCGACTGGGAAATGAACCACGATCCTTTGATTCATAGGCCCACACTCAATCCAGTGAGCTACACCAGCCAGGGCTTCAGAAAGACATGTTTTTACTGAGTGAAGGTTGTTTGATAAACTGAGTACTTGTTATAGTTTTCTTAAACTCAGGAGAAAAAAATTATGTAAAAAATACCAGGTGTGCCAGATTATTTTGTATATGAAATTCTGTTTTTATTGGAACTATATCTGCCACTTGGACATTATTAGTTTTGGCAATTGGACATTATTAGTTTTAATTATTTTTTTACATTTATGCCAGGATTCATATTTAATTTGGCTAGAGAAAAGTGTAAAAACACGCAGATTTCTTACCAAATGCTATTATTTTTAGTGCCACATTTGAAAAGCACGGAGATACAGAAAGAACCATCCACCATGGAAACATTCAGCATGTTGAATGCTCAGTAACAGTGAAAGGATGTCAAGAATCACACTAATACATATTCAAGCCACAGAACCTCAGTAGAGAAAATAAAAACAAATATTGTTTTCTTAATTATGATGCATCTAAATTTAAACACCTCTAAATGTAAGAAAATAAATAAAAACAAAATACTATGGTAGGATTTACCAGAGGCTACTCATACAACAACCACGAAAGAGTCACCCATAGATGGCTTGCATATGAGTGTTATCTCTTCAGGGAAGCTTTTCCTAATTTTGTTGACTAAGCCAGCATCTTCCAGTGAAACATTCCAATTGTACTCTGTAATTCTCCTTCACAGCCCTTGTCACACTGTAATTGAACCGTTCATTGTGTAATTATTTATGTTGTCCGTGTCTGCACTCATTGGAGGAAGAGCTTGTGACCAGGGATCACCACTGCCCGCCATGTACGCTAGTACAGGGCATCGCACAGAGTGTGGGGAAAAATGAAGAGATGAATGAAATAGGCATGTACATTCTCAAAGCGCAAAAGATTTCTTGCCTTTATCCAAAGTGTATCCCACTTAATTTTTATGCTGTCTACATACCAACTTAGGTGTTATGTTTCTAAATAAACCTGTCACATTATCTAAATGTCTGCCTACTGACCTTCCTTCAGGTTTTTCTCAATCTCTTCCTATGTTAATTTTTAGGGTAGTCTTATACTACCTTGGGAAGTACTTTGGTTTTTCTTCTCCCAATTTTATTTTTTCCCTCCTGTTCTGGAAAGAGCAATACATTTTATTTTATGCTTTCTTTTTACTTCAATCAATAACTGCACTTACAATCTTTTTAAGCTTTTCTGTTTTTTTTAAACAGCTCTTATTATTTACTTTCCTGCGTAGAAGATATAAAACAAACCATAGGGAAAATAAATGAACTATAACTACATAAGGTTTTAGGTTTCTTCAGCAAATATAACACAATAAAGAATATAACAAGATTTGTGTGTATAGTTAGTCCTACAACTTTGCACATGTGATGCGGACAAGATTTCTCACTCTTCCCAAAACAGGGGTCCATTATGATCCTCAAACTTACAGAACTGTCCTTGTGTAAGATGTTTTCCTTATCAAAGTACCCTCACTTTAACTTCTTCCTCCTGAAATCCCAACTGCTATTTAAGGCTAAAAAAAAAAACCTTCTCAACCTTTCCTTTTACATTACATATACAACTCCAGTTCCTCCAGTCAGCCACCAAATATTTCTGGAACAGTCAGTTTCCCACTTACTGTATACAGTTTTAGTGATTCAGTAGTGAACAGAGTCCAATACTCATAAAGTCAGCAACTTAGAGATTACACGACACATTCAACACAGGCTGTGGCAAAAGTAGAGTTATGGTCATGAATATGAGAGACACAGAGTTTATTCTTGCATTATTTATTAATTACTGTATTAGTTTGCAAAGGGACAACCATAAAACTCCATTTGCCCTACCTTGTATTATGGTATTTTCAATAAGCACCTGCGCTGATGGAGGCACACGGGTAAAATCATTCGCCTGGCATGCCAGCTAAATGGCGAACGCTGCACTGAGGGTGACATTGCAGTCTGGCTAAGTATTTACTAACACGAGATGCCTCAGAGGAATGTATGAAATTTGGAGAGTTCGGATAGATGAGAGAGTGAGCTCCCAGTCCTGTAGACAGCACCCTGCCCCTGCACGTAGACAGTGACCTGAGAAGCAGGGGCCCACACACCTTTGGGCTGGAGTTTCGTTTTACCATGTCCACAAGGCCTGGCTGGTAAGCTACGCAGTAACTCTGACTTTAGCTGAAACATTCCCACTGAGTGTACTTTATGTGATAACTTCTCACTGGCTCCCTTTTAAAAGTTAGGAAAGTACTAGTTTCTCTTGAAGAGAACCAAGGGAAGGGATTTCTACCTTTTTGGGGGGTGGGAGCAGAGTGAAATACTGTGTGTCCTTTGAGATGACGTGGTGAGAGCAGCATCTATACCAGGGGGGAATAGGAACTCAGATGGCTAAAGACAAGGGTACCTCGTAAGCTGCCAAGTCTACCCAGGTATTTCGCCTATCTGAGTAACTCTTGAACATTTTAAGTTTTATGTCAGTGATAAATGTTGCCTTCCCTACTGAGAGAGAAAAAATCATTTACAGCATGGCCTCCAGTGGAAGGATTTCTGGTTTCTGCTTGGTTCAGTGTGAGGGGGTTTAGTTTACAAATGGGACATATTTTCAGAAATGAAACTAGCAGTTTATGTCGTATTTCTTATTGTCGTTTAGTAATCTGGATTTATGTGTCCCTGTCCTAAGAATGCTCTCATGGACTGTTGACTTTAACATAAAAAAGGTGATAAATGCATTCAGAATCTTTGCAAGATCAAGACATAAAAGGAAAACTACTTTACTAAGTCATTAAATTATGGTGTATCATTCTGAAACCTCCCTCTACCAATGCTGAAAACTTTTCAAATTTTAATCATGACCTTTTGCCCAGCTTGTGACAAATTTTAGGTGGTGAGAATCAGTCCAGCAAGGAGATTGAGTAGCCTGTAAACCCGTGTTAGGATCAGAGCTGTAGGTGAATCTCTTTTCCTCTCCCCTCAGGTCACCTGTGGAGCTGCCCATTTAAATCTCATTTAATTCCTGGTAACTCTCAGTGAATCAGCTTGAAAACTAAATGGCTTCAAGGAGAGTCAATGGCATGACTTAGAGTTAAAATAATCCCTATTTAAAGCATAGTACTTTCTTTGATAATGAACAGCCCAATCTTTCTCATACATTTTATCTGAAACTCTGTCTTCCTTCTAGAGGAAATGTATGTTTCTTGACTAAAGGCATGCCTTCATTAGGTAGATTAGCATTCACAAGAGGTGGTAATTTCTAGTGCTAATGGCCCCATAGCTCACTTACATTACGTAATCACATAATTTCTGAGGAGAGTTTAGCTGCCGATGCCTTGCACAATATTCTTTTTATTCTAGAAAATTTGGGCTTCTCAAAAAAATAAGAGATTTCAAATTTACATATATAATATTTTAGAGATGATATTTGGACTAACCCATCAGAAATTGCTACACATCGGTAGCCACATTACATGTAATACAAATCTTCTTCATAGAACTTACTCAAATAAATCCTGTTTTATATTTAAAACACAAGTTCAGTTATTTAGAGGAAGAGACTTACCCACCAATTTTCAAAACCCATGAGCAGCATTATCCGATATCCTGAATACAGAGCATGATTTTGTTTTCCTGGCACAAGTTATTCATCCAAAGATTCTCCTTGGTAACACAGAATACTGACTTTTTCTGTTAGGGTGCTTATAAAATATACAGCTTAGACTTTACACCTTCAAGTGAAGAGCTCTGAGGTCCAGAGAGTTGGCAATATAGTTACGGGAACATAGCTTGTTAGGGGCAGAGCTGAGGGTAGGACGTGGATACTCCATCTATCTAGTCTTTTTTATTTTATTTCCCTTTGTTGTTGTTTTATTTTCTCACCTTCATGTTAAAAATGTTTTGTTTATGTAATTATAGGGATGGACTTATCTTTCATAAAGAGAGACTTTTCAGCGCCCCCCTTCCTCCCGAGTCACAGTCTGTAGGAGTAGTTGCTGCAGCATTGCGTTCTAATCACATCTGCGGACCCGAGGGTAGTCAGACCAGCAATTCACGCATTCATGGAGCACGTCTACAGATACAGTTCTGGGGACTCTGAGCTCAAAAGGCTTACACCTATATATTTTTTAAGTTTACTTTTGATGACTTTTTAAATGTTACGTGATAACTGGTATTATTTAGGGTATATATTTATCATCATATATGATATTATTGGAAATTAGCCTCTGCTTTACTACTTCCCCTGAAGTAGTGCTTCAGGAGTCTCTGACCCACCTTATACTTATTAAGCTAAAGTATCAGATATCCAACCTCTTCTTCCTCCCTACTCTGCTCTTTGAGCCAGTCCTTACCTCTTCTTGTCAATCCCTAGATTATCTGTTGAGGGTCCATCCTTTGCAAACGTTCCTGTCCATGCAGAGATCCAAGGGTCTTGCTCACAAGTGTTAAATGAAGCTCTGTGGTCTGCTATAAGAACCAAGAACTATTATAAATAATTTAATGTATGAACATTTGTTTTGAATTAGTGACTTCTCTGGGAAACATGTAGATTCTTAGTCAAATTCTTCACCATATCTCCCAGTATCATTTAAAAAGAAAAAATTGAATTAGCAAATTGTGTCTCCTATACTTATATCAGAGTAAGAGCTCAATGTACTTTTTCCAAGAGATAATATTTAAATAACATAAAACGGAACATGCAGTGATGGCTAAATCACCATAGGAAATCTTTCTAGACATTATGCTTGCTAGCTGATTTAATATTGTCAGTAGAAAATAGTGACCTGACTTTAGAATCTGCTATAAGCCTTCACTGGGTGCTTGCTAGATGCTGAGCAGAGAGAGTCTGGGCAGTGGGGACGTTGTGGGAAACAGTTCCTGACATTCCGAATGCATGTTATCACAGAGGAAGACAGATGATAGCACACGAACAAATACATACAGAACGTTTCAGGGACTCATGCATGCTATGTAAAAAAGATAAATTAAAAAATTAACATGAGGGGGAATGAGAGGAGTCTCTTTGCCTCTGTGAGAAGATAACATGTGACTTGGGACTTGAACCATAAAAAAACAGATAACCATTAAGTTGTCAATTTCTGAGGCAAGAATGAGTTTTGCTTTGTCCAAAAGGACAAGAAAGAAGCCAACACTGTATGTGCTACACCCGATGGTGGGAGGGGTGGAATGAGGTTGGAGAGGAAGGCCAGGAACTCCTAGGCAATGGCCAGGTTTTTCTCTTTAATTGGGTCACAACAGGAACTCTGGAGTTCTAATAGGGCTAATATGATTTGATGAGTGTGTTACATATATCACTTGGCTCCTATACACAGGACTGAAATGGAAGGGGCTAAAATAAAGGAGTTACATTGTGAAGGTATTATAATAATTCCACAAAATATGGAAATAGCTTGGAGATAGTGAGAAAAGAAGAGGCTGTTTATGGACCATAAATGGTGGAAGGGTGAGAATGAAATCTAGGATTACTCTTAATTATTTCATCTCAGCAACTGGATGGGTGACGATTCTACTTAACAGGCTGAGGATGAATTCGGCAGCAGGGGCAGACTCAGGAGGTGGAAGTCGAAATAAATGCTTTAATCTTGATCCCATTCGGTTTCAGTATCTATTGGACATTTGAATTGAGACACTGACTGGACACTTAAATATATAAGTCTGTAATGTGGGAGAGTGTCTTGGAGTCAAAGATGTTAGTTTAAGACTCATCAGTGTATGCGTAACAAATAATAAAAGGAAAAATTCTTGGTCATCACAAAATTCAGAGATCTGATAGGAGAGAAGAATAGAAGACTAAGAGAGAAAGTAAGACAGTGAAGCAGAAGGAAAAGCAAGAGATTGAAAATTCATGAAGTCTAGAGGGAAAAATGTTTTGGGCATTTAGGAGTTGTCAGTCATGTCAACTAGTGTTGAAGTCAAAGATGAAAAATTAGCCATTCACTTAGGCAAGATACAGGGCATAGATAACCTTAAAAGAGGTATTTCAGCTGAGGTGGTGAGAATGGGAATTTGTTTAGAGTTGGGTTGTTAGGAGGTAAAGAGGCACAGTATAAGAAGCTAGTATTAATAACTTTCGTAGTGAGTTTTCCTGTGAAAGTGAGCTCCATGCTTTCAATATAATGGCATTTATAGTAGTATATACATATTTTTAATTAGATGATATTATTACATGTTTAGTACAGGATGGGATGACTTGGTAGAAAGGAAGAGACACTGGAAGTAGAAGAGCAATGCTGTAGGGACGTTTCTTCCAAAAGAAAGAAGAAGTAGCGCCCCAGCACATGCAGAAGCATGGAACAAAGCGCTTCTTCCAACACTAAGAAAGAAATGTTCAGATGCCAATGCCGCTCAGGTTGTAGTACCAGTGGTGGAGAAATGATGTGGTTCTTCTCTACTAATTTTCTTTATGAAAAGGAAAGTTGATGAGTTGAGAGGTGAAGAGTTGAGAGGGTAAAAATAAGCAATTTAAGGAAAGTTGAGAAAGTATGACATTATTTTTTCATTAAGAGGGAAAGTGAATTTATTAGGTGAGATTAGATTTCCTGGCATTGATAAATTAACAGAATTATAACTAGATGTTGTCATTTCTAACCATTTCTGCCCCAGAAGAGGTAATGCAAAAGGTCAGAAAAAGTCCCACCAATGTGCCTTCTCCACTTCATGGCAAGTTGTATAAAAACCCCTTGATGTCTGCTCTGTAAAACCAAATGAACTATGCCTTCTCAGAGGTCTCTTAGACTGCTCAAAGTTTCAGTAATTCTATATTTATAGAAGCCTAAAAGGAGCATACATAATATCTAAGCTTTCTGTAGCATTCCTTGGATAGAGAATAGAGATGACAGTAGAATCCATGGGTCTTGATTTCCTGGAATGGGTGACTTGTTTTTGTTTTACATCTAAAAATGCCTCATTTAGAACTATGAGTAAGCTCTGATGCAGCAATGCCTAAAACAGTGAACACTGAGTAAGTTGATTCAAGGTGACAGGATGAAGACAGTAAGGGCCAGGTTACATCTAAAGACATCTTAGGTGGGTCAAAGTCTGAAGAAAATCTGAGACATTCCAGAGGAAGTCACACAACTCCAAGTTTTCCTATGTAGTAACATGATCGCTGAAAAGCAAAACTTTCAATGTCCTCACAGACAAACCACAGAAATATATTTAAAACACAGGCTGTTGGAAATAACAAAGGAATTTTCTAGACTTTGCCACTCACAGCATCACACAGAAGTGCTAGAACTTCCTATTGTAAATGGCAGAGGCTTCTTTCTAAACGGAAGGATCAACATTGTCCATCTTGGTCCCTGGGGAACAATAGCTGTGCATATCCGCCTGGACTCAGGAGTAATAAGGCAGTGATTAGAGTAAATTGTTCTATCACCCGTGTTTTAGAAAAATAAAAAAAAATCAATCCCATTTTAAAATCCTAACCTTCACATCGGGTATTATTTCTTTAAAATACCATCATTTATAATAATATCACTATAAATTAATATGGCCTTTTATACTTTTTTCAATTACAGTTGTCCCCATTTTTCCCACATGGCTCTCTCCTGCCCTACCCATCCCCCATCTTCCACATTTATTCCTCCCCCCCCTCCTGTTGTCTTTGTCCGTGGGTCCTTTATACCTGTTCATTGATTTGATCCTTCCCTTTCTTCCCCTTCATTTCAAAATCACTAACTTGTGATTGAAACTTTTGGAAGACAATCTAGTCCTACGGCTAAGCTTGTCTTTAAAATAAAATGCATTTTCTTCTAAAAATCTTAAAATATTTATTTATCCCTAGCCCTGGTAATAAAATAGTATGTGCACTTTACATAAAATGTAGGCTTTGACCCACATTAAGCAGAATAGCGTTTCCCTGGTTTTTATCAAGAAAAATCTATAAAATTACTTATAAGGCTTTCTGAAATCATGACAGTCCGAAATAGAGGACCATTTTCATTGAACTCTTGACACCAGCCATAAATGCATTAGTATCTCCATTTACTTCATAAAACTATCATTTACATTTACATTAGGCTTTATAAAGATATTTGTTATAATAAATGGGCTTCTTCCCTTCTAGTTTCAAGCCAAGTACACCAACACTGAGTTTTTATATATACTGCTCTTTTACCCCTTCTCTACCTTTGGGGAAATGTAAAATTTAGACCTATAACAGATGTTAAACACAATGGCTACTTAATAAGTTGAACTAAAATTATAAATGCAAACTGTTCTAAACTGCAAAACCACACAACCCCAAGGAGGGACTCTCAATCCAGTTCAGCAGATTAGGACAGGGTATAAGTGGAGGGATACTTAAAGCAATAACTCCATGAGGGTCAGAGTAGAAACACCATTGGCAGGCAGGGCAGAAAGAACATTTCTGTGAAATAGTGTCTCAAATGTGTTCTCTTCTGGAAAACCTTTTCCTGCTCTTTGAACCATGTACCTGACCTTTGTCATATACTGCTATTTACAGCACATTCAGCATAATTTATTCATATTTTTTCTCTTCCTTAGAACTATAAGATCCTCGAAGTTTAACACTAGGTTCCATTTATCTTTTTGTTTCCACGACCTAGCATACAGGAAAACACATAATGTGTGCTCAGTGCATGTTGAATGAGGGAATGTAAAATATGCTACTTTGGGCAGGAGGATATTGTTAAGAAAATAATAGCAGGTGAACTGAAGATATGTTTATTCTCTGAGGTAGTTGTAACATAAAATGAGATTGTGCATATCAAACATATATACATGTGGATAAAACCCTGCTGCATATAATTTGAATGGTTATTGTATTATTACTGCTGTTGTTTTTGTTTTCATTACAATAGGATGTTTCAGAATGACAACAATTTTGACTTATTTCGTGCCTTCTACATTGAACTTGAGGATAGGGAAAATGGGATAATGTCTTATTTCGTTTTTATCCTGGTGTCAAGTTCACTTGACATCTGACAGGTGCTCAATAAGCTTTTGCTAATTTAGTGAACACATTAAACTAACAATACTAAAGATGCACTTGGCCTTTTTAACTCTTTTTCTACAATTTATTTTTATGCTTTTAGTAATAAACAGAAAAAAACCCAAAACTATTCAGCAACTTTCCAATGGTTACCGACGGAGGAAGAGAGAAGACATGCCCATATCAGCCTCCACTGCAAGCTCCCAGTAATCACAACAGCATGGCCTTGGCATGAAAACAGACATACACATCAATGGAACAGAACCCAGAACCCAGAAATAAAGCCATGCCTTTATAGGCAATTCATATTTGACAAGGGGGTGGGGTAAATACAATGGGGAAGGGTAAATAGAGTCTATTCAATAAATGGTGTTGGAAATATTGGACAGACAAAGAAAAAATTTTTCTCTTTGCAACATCATACATAGACCTGGATACCATTATGCTAAGTGTAATAGGCCAGTAAGAAAAAGACAAATACCATATGATTTCACTCAGATGTGGAATCTAATGAACAAAATAAACTAACAAGCAAAATAGAGACAGAGTCATAGATACAGAGAACAGGTTGACAGCTGCTGGGGGTGGGGGTGGGCCTTCCAGGTGGGGAGAAAGACATTGAGCAGAAAAGGAAAAAAGAGAGACAGATCTCATGGACACGGAAATCAGAGCGGTGATTGCCAGGAGAAGAAGGTGGGAAGCAGGGAAGAGAGGATGGGGGCAAAAAACAGTGATGGACAGAGACCTGACCTGGGATGGCAAACACAGAACACAGGGCACAGGTGATGTGTTGAAGAACTGTCCACCTGAGACCTGTATAATTGTGTTAACCAGTATAACCCCAATCAATTCAATAAAATTTAAAAAAAACATACCCGTGTTTTGCAATAATTTATATTTTACTAAGTAAAGAATAAGGAACTAGGTACATTTAGCTCCTAGCAAAACTTATTTTATTTTATAAAGGGGGAAAGAAAGGAAGCAGGGACATCTCAAGAAATTATGGAACCACAAGGCTTTTAGGAAAGAAAAGGTGTTTATTTCATAAGACAATATTTCTAGACAGACAAAGGCCTATAGAAAAATAAAAATATCTTTCCAGTTTTATCTATTCCATTTATATTTTCTCCTACAAAAACATCTTTATGGTAATGAGCGTGTGTACCTTAAAAGGATATTTTACTTGTTGGGCAAGTGTGGAGATACTGAAATGTATTTAGATTTAGAATGTACTATTTTGAATAAATAATATGATACAATTTTGCTCTTATCTGTAGATTTTCTTTTATTTTAATTCATGTGTTGCTAAACTTAAAGTCACTAGGCAAGATAAATCATTTAAACTACAAAGAAATAGAAACGTTATTTTAATGTGCTCGCCTTAGACATAAATGACCCAATTAAAATGAGCTCCAGCTATGGTTGCTGCTACTTCAGTGAAGAGGAACCAGTGAACAGGAGGTTCCAATTTTGAGTATCTCAAGGGGGACAATAATTTTTACGAGGAAATTGTTCCTGTTCACAGGCTGGGGCTTCTTCGGTTTACCCACTGCTCGTTTGGGTGATGTTTTCTGACTGACTCGACTTGATGGCTTTTTCCTAAATTGGTGGCTCAGTGCCAGAGTTAGAGCCGTGGCTCAGTTTCAATTGTGTATGTCTTGAGGTCAGACATCAAGAGTGTCCTGGCTTGGGAACAATGATAAAGGTAAGAAGATGGATTGCTAGTGCCCTTCATTTTTTGTTCTGAGACCCTCCTAATGAATATGTTCAGAAGTACATAGAAGCTATTAAAGATCCACTTTGCTGATGTGAGTAGATTAGGGGGGATTCAGGGGAAGAGTTTTTTTTCAGCCTAATTTCTGTAGCTAGCTGAAAATTACGTCGAAGAATTTACTAGATTAGTACTTTCTTTTTCATACCTTTTCAACAAGGTTTTCTATTACTGTTTTTCTTCTCGGGCATCCAAGTAATACCATTGCACAGCAACTTTGCAAAAATTATTACAGCCTTGGGTACTGTCCTTAGTCTTTTTCCCCAGAAACAGCAAGGTCTAAAGGCATAAATATATCTCTACTTTACAACATATGGTTTACAACGTTGCAAACCACATGTTGTAAAATAGATTTCTCAACTTCAAAACAGACTTTCCAGCTCCAAAACAACCAATTTACAAAAAGTCATTTGCACTTCTTCAAGTTTCCAGACAGTGTGTCAGGGCCACAGCCACAGTCTTACCTTCCATAATTACTGGTAGCAGCAGAGGTGAGAACAAGGGAAACACGAAGTAGCACAATAAATAGAGCGCTGTTTATACTGTCAACATTGGGGCTGACAAGTAGTGTTTTCTTCAGTTTGTCTTCTCAGGGAATGGAGACTGTTAGATCATTTAAAGAAGAAAAGAGTGTTCGAGCTGAGAAGTCACAAACCTAAATAGTCAGTCATTTAGCATTTCACAAATCACACTAGAGCACTCATAAAGTGTGTTAGTCTTCAAGACTTTCATTTACATAAAGTAGTTCTCACATGTCTCTCTCTCCCTCACCCTCTCCCCTACCACTTCTTAATTAGGTGATTGCCTCATACTGTTTCTTGTCCCAATTACTGGCCAGCCTTCCAGCAGGTTTTGTCCTTCTGAAAATGCTTTCACATAGCTGCCAAAGTGATCTTGATACTTGAAAGTGGAAAAAAAATGATTAGTGACTTAAATTTACAACTTGAAACCTTGAAACTCTTAGGAAAAAACAAAGGTGAGCTCCTTCACACTGGTCTTGGAAATGATGTGTGGTTTTTTTTTTTTTACTTGATGCCAAAAAGAGGGGAAGAAAAGCAAAAATAAATGAGAAAACAACATCAAGTTAAGAGGCTTGTGCATCTCAAATGAGACCATAAACAAAATATAAAGGCAGCCTATGAAATGAGAAAAACATGTTTGCAAATTATGTACCTGATAAGGGATTATTATTCAAAGTACATGTTAAAAATATGGGTAGAGGAACTGAATAGATATTTTTCCAAAGGAGATAGGTGGGTATCCAACAGGTAGATCAAAAGGTGTCTAAGATCCTTAATCATTAGGGAAATAGAAATCAAAACCGCAATGAGATATTGCCCCACACCTGTTAGAATAGCTGTCAACAACAAATCAAGAGATGACAAGTGTTAGCCAAGATATGGAGAAAAGGGAACGCTGATGCATTCACTGTTACTTAGAATGTAAATTGGTAAAAAAAAAAAAACAGTATGAAGGTTCTTCAAAAAATTAAAAGTAGAACTACAGTATGATCCAACACCCTCAATTTATGGTATATATCCAAAGAAAATAAAAAGAGGATCTCAACGAAATATATACACTGTCTTGTTCATTGCAGCATTATTCACAATAGTCAAGATATGAAAACAATCTAAGCACCCATCAATGGATGAGTGCATAAAGAAGATATACTGTGCATGAACACATCCATCCATACAATGGGATATTATTCAGCCACACACAAAAAGGAAATCCATTTGCATTTGTGATGGTATGGATAGAACTTGAGGACAGCATGCTAAGGGACACAGAGGAAGGAAAACACTGCATGGTATTACTTGTATAATTAATTTATTAATCTATGTGAATCATTATTGGTGATTTTTTCCTCTCCATATTCCACCATGTTTACTTTAAGAATTTTCTATGTTCAACATTGTACCACTTTAAAATCAGGTAAAGGACCAACACATTATTCTTTTAAATGTAAATAAATTAAAATTTTAAAGCCATTGATAGATAAAAACTTAATCTCTAACAGGAGTTAACCTTTCTATGATAAAATAAAAAATGTTTTCAATCATGCCCTTTAAGGAAACTCAATAGTTAATGTGGCTTCCTGTGACACCTTCTAATGTTAATGATTTTTTTCCTGTCATTAAAAATAGGTGGGTTACACTGAAATTCCCTGCCATCAACTATAGTCATATTTTTGCTGGTTCTTAATGTCCAAAACCACATCAAATTGATATTTGTATCCAGAGCACCCAACACAGTGCTTCATTTACAGAAGAGTCTCAAGATGTATTTAGACCGCATGGATGAATGGACTTTCTGCGTGTTGTTTACTCCGAAGCAGGCAGGGCATCCGCTGGGGTGCGGCATCACTAGAGTATGATAGACGATGGTGAGATGGAGCACTTCCAACTTTTATGTTATCTTTCCTCATGAGTTGTTAAAGGTCATACAAAGTAAGGAATTTTCTGAGTGGCCTAAACACTTGCTGAGCACTGTTTGTAAATGTTAAGTACATATTATTCTTATTACTTATGTATAAAGTTACTGTGGACACTGAATTAGCGGGCACTGAACTATTGCTTCTAGGGCAAATACAAGGTTAGGTTCCTGTGAACCTCTGTGGTCACAACATTTCCATTACTGATCAATACGTGTTTCTGTTTAAAGATACCTTACGTACTACAGAGGTGGTCAAAAGTAGGTTCACAGTTGTGAGTATGCGAGGCCCAGAGTTAATAAATGTAGTAATCATAACCTGTATGTCTTCTCCGTATGAACAACTCTAAGACTTCTTTACCTTACCTCATATATTTAATATGTATTTCTTACAAATAATTAATCATATGTAGCATTTGTGATAAAATGCTTGCTGAGAAGAATTTACCATATTTTTGATCCTGACACTTGATTGCTTGACAGCATTACAAGATTTTTTTTTGACCAGTTGTCTCATCAGTCTACAAATTTAACCACCTTTTCACCTTTTCCATAGCTTCCTCTTGCACCATAGATATTAAATTAGTACTTTCTGGGACAGACTCTGCAGATCACTGAATTTCCTCCTCCTTTTTCTGGATGCATATATTGTTCTTTCACTAACATTCAACAGCCAACAGTGAGCGCAGAACTGAAGGAATCTTATCTTACGTTGCTCTTTTCTCCATAAGGCACTCAGCCCTCTGTGCTGAGGAAGACTAGAGGGCACTTTAGTACTATGCGGGCGGGCCCAAAGCACACCAATGCACAACAAGTGGCATTAAATATGCCATAGAAAAGACATTTGCTCGTGATAGGAGAGCTGAAGGTAGAGCGGTACATTTTTGCACCCCAGGAAGAAGGGTGATTCATACTTTCCACAGCATGTATCCACAAAGGCGTATTTGTATCATACATGATGCAAAATCACCCTGAGTAATGATTTGGGGGTTACAAATACACTTTGGTGAGTACATGAACTTGTAACTGTGGAATCCACAAATAATGAAGGTTGACTGTATAATATCTTGATTTATGTGAACAGCAAAAATAGAGAGCTTACAGGATTTTTCTATTATGTCCTCATTCACGTTTCTTATCTGTGAAAATGGAAGCACAAAGTATTACTAATAATGGTAGCTGATGCTTACTATGTACCATATGCCAAGTTACTGAGATTTATTATCTAATTTATTCCTAACAGCCAGTGTTATGAGATTATTAAAACTTTACCCTCATTTCACAGGTGATAAAAGAAGCTCAAAGAGGTTAAGGACTTACTCAAAACTACATAGCACGGAAATGTTCAATCTGCAGTAGAAAACAGATCAATTGACTCAGAGTAAGCACTTTGTATATTTTTATATTTTTTGGAGGCTCTATTTAGAATATTGGATATAAATCAATTCCTTACCTACTATTTTAACTTAAATTACATTAAGTCTTTGTACCTTTAGTTTGTTAAAATATGACAAGCTAATCTTAAACTCATTCCAAAAAATGTACTAGCTAAAATACCTCTGACACTTTTGGGCATGAATGATGAGTGAGTATTTGCTGTCCAGGATATTAAAACATATTTGAAGGCTTTATTAATTAAACCAATGTGTCATTGATTCATGAATGAAATTACAGTTTGGAAATTAACCAGTATACACAGAGATGATGGTAAAGGTCATATTTCCAATAAGTAGAGAAAAAAATGAATAAATGTTAGTATCCTAGCTGTGTAGGAATCTGAAGTCAAAATAAATTTGGATCCCAACATGATAGCCTATACTATATAAAAATAAATAGAAATGGAACAGATTTTTAATTGTTGAAAACTACACCATAAAATATAAAACGAAAACTTGAAAGAATTTTTAGATTTCTAAACCTAATAAATATACTAATCAATTCAACTATAAAGATAAAATTTTATGCATTAGCATAATTCAAATGACAAGTAGATAAAATATTTTAATTCATAGCACATGAAGGCCTAGTTTTAATATAAAATTCAATATAAATCAGTAAAAAAGAGATCAATAACATCATATTTTTAGAGAATATGAATACTTGACAATTTACTTAAAATTTCATTGACTCCTAAGCCTTGGCTGGTGTAGCTCAGTGGATTGAGCCTGGGCCTGCGAACCAAATGATCGCTGTTCGGTTCCCAGTCAGGGCACATGCCTGGGTTGCAGGCTAGTTCCCAGTAGGCGACTCGTGAGAGGCAACCATACATTGATATTTCTCTCCTTCTCTCCTTCCCTTCCCCTCTAAAGATAAATAAATAAATTAATTAATTAAAAAAGAGATTGTTAGAATCAAGATTAAAAAAATCATTGACTCCTAACATAAAACTGTACTTGTCAAGACTCATATTAAGGGAAATGTAAACTTAAACAAGTCAGTATTTTTTAAAAGTCTGTCTTCTTACACATCTCATTTTGATCAAATGCTTATTGAGGAGATTGTGGGAAGCAGGGCTCCCTCCTTCATTGCCTTTGGGCCTTAACGTTGATTGTCTAGGTGCTAAAGATAGAGCTTAAAAAATAACTCTGCCAAACCCATAACTTCTTGAACTTAGTATCTAAAGGATCTGACAAGTGAAGTGATCAGTATGTCTGACATATTATATATTTGACAGTCATAAGTACAATGGAGAAAAATAAAGTTAGAAAAGAGAGTACTGAGTACCAAGAAGTGTGTGTGTATGTGTGTATACATGTAGTCTTAACATCATATATCATTGAGGAACTGCAAACTAAGACAACTATGAGATACAATTATTCACCTATTATTAGAATGGCCAAAATTCAGTGCACTGACACCACCAAATGCCAAAGCGAATGTGGAACAACAGCAGCTCTCATTCATTGCTGGTGGCAACACAAAATAGTGCAGCCACTCTGAAAGAGAATTGACAGTTTCCCTTTCTTTGAAAGACAGTTGGTTTTACCTTGTGATCCCACATTTGTGCTCTTTGGTATTTATCAAGGGGATTAAAATTTACATCCACACGAAAACCTACACATGAATATTCATACCAACTGTTTTCATCATTACCAAAACATGGAAATAAGCAAGATACCCTTCAGTGGGTGAGGAAAATATTTATAATGAGGCGAGAGTATAGATTTGCAGATACAGTGTTCTTAGGAGATTAAAGAGGGGATTTGGCCTCAGGAGCAGAGAATATACAGGTGCAGGGTATACAGGGAGCGCAGAGAAGATAGGGTACAGGGTTAGGGAGGTGGGGGGATGTGAGAGCATGCAGAAATTCTTTACTTATCCCCCTAACTAACTCAGTGAAAGAAGGTGCAGGTCTATGACCTGACAGTAAGTATAGGGAAAGTATAGCAGAGTGAGGCGAGGAAAAAGGATATAAAGTAGTGGTAAAGGAAAAAAATAGTGATTGCCTAATGCCAGGTAACGCTTATGTCCCATTTGAGGTAAGTGATCATGAATTTAAAATGAGACTTGTCAACGTGGCTGTGAGGTTTTCTCTTGCCACTTTTAGCTGCGCTGACAGTGGTGCAGAGTAAGCAAAAGTTGGATTTAACCAGTGTTGGGGTTCTGTCAAAGTAATACATGAACTGAGAGAAGAATATAGTGGCTCAGGGTATATGGAACAAAAATATATAATGATGGCAATGGCAGAAAGAATTTGAACAGGGAAATACGGGGGTGGGGATGTCATTAGGGAAAGGGTTATAAAAAAGTGTTTGGATCAATTAATTCTAGGTTTTGCTGTAGCCCAAGTATTACTGGAATCAGTGGATGACAGGAAGTGACCTGGAAAGCAGGAGTAGGAGGCCTGAGAGTGGGGTTTCCCATGGTTTGCAGTGACAGATAATGTCGAGGTCTATTCTAAGAGTATGGTCATAAGAGAGAGTGACTGAGGGAGACTGTAGGTCATTGTCACATGGAGTGCAAAGGTCAGGGAACTTAGAAACCAGAACATCAGAGGAATTCAAAAAGACCATCCTTGCAGATATTAAAATTCCCAGAAAATCTGGCAGACTTGTTATCAAAGGCATTGTCAGTAAATCGTCAACTAGAATCTCTCAGGAAAGAAACAAGTTATTTCAGGCCCAAAGAAAAACACAGTAAGTAGGGATAGTAGAAAATCCTTGGTAATGCAACATTCATTGCTGAGGGCTTTTATGCAGTGTGAAGGGAGAATTATTAGGAAACAGTGTCTCTTGAGGATAGTGGCTCAGGCTGTGCTTTTAACAAAGATTGGTGGCGGAAGGTAAGGGAGGGAAGCAAGATACGCAATACCATCCATTATTCGCATATCAATTCCACCTAACTGCTGAATCTCAGATGGAAAACAAAATATGGTGTTTAATGAGAACTCTGTGATTTAAACCAAGGTAATAGGCAGTGAAAGGAAGAGGTCACATAAACCTAACATACAGAAATGTAAAATACTGGATAAACTCAGATGAGGGACTGGGTGATTTAGTATGATAATTACATACTATCTGGTAACTGACCCCTTTTTGTACTGTCAGTTTCTTCTCTTTTTTTTTTAAAGTTTTATTTATTTTTAGGGAGAGGAGAAGGGAGGGAGACAAACATTAATGTGTGGTTGCCTCTCAAACATTCCTTACAGGGGACCTGGCCCAAACCCAGGCATATGCCCCGACTGGGAACCGAACCAGCGACCCCTTGCCTTGCAGGCAGGAACACCAGCCATTGAGCCACACCAGGAAGTACTAGATTGCCAGTTTCAACAGTAGGGAAAGTATGGTATGGCTACTAAAAATTAGAAGACACTTAGATTCCCTGGAACAGAGAGAGCTAGGTAGAGTCTTTGTCTAATGGGAGAGACAGATTTTTGTTTGGGTGTGGAAAGCACATTACAATTTACATTTTTTCTCTTTCTTTACCTTTCAACTTGCCTTTGAATACCTTCTGCGGTTAGAGGCAAGCCTTTCTCTAGTTTGGGCCCTATTGTTTCCTACTACCTTATACCACCAAGCCTCACAATTTATAGTTTCACATATTCATGTTACGCCACTGCAAAATTTGGGTGATGACCCCCACCCACTGCAGAGGACATGCTGACCCACTGTTGTGCTTGTTTCAGAACTCACCTTGCTCTTTGCACTCAGTCATAGCACCATACTCAAGCAAACTTAAAAATACATGTGTTATATTCAGCTAAAGGGGACCAGGCACGAATGAGGACAAATTATGTAATGTCATTGCTATGAAGTGTCAGCACAGGTAATAGAAGTCATAATAATGGTTATCCATAGGCAAGGAGATGTATCTTGACTCGAAAGTCACAAAGAAATACCTGAACTGATAGAATAGCTCTATATCTTGGTTTGGGTGGTGGTACCATGAGTGTATACATATGTAAAGTGTCAGCTTATTGTGTGTGGATAATGTACTGGGGAAAATGTTAAGCAGATAAAAACTGGGAAATAGAGTCATCGGGAAACTAGACTGCAAATATGCCAAATAAAATCCACCTCCTTCCTATAAGTTCCACACAAGACAAGGAAGTGTGAGATGAAAGAAAAAAAAAAGGAGCCTGGGGAAAAACAAGCTGGAAGCTGATTCTGTGGAACATAGCAACAACTCGTCCAATGTTGACACAGTAACAACACTAACAAACCTGCTGGGAGGAGGGGAAAGTCAGCCTGTTGTTCTTTAGGGCCTCTGGAACAGAACTAAGATCAGTGGGAAGGAGCCAGAAGAGAAAGATCTTACCTCGTTGTAAGGAAGAAGGCCCTAAACCTGTTACCTGTCCATGGAAAATGGGGTTTTTCAGACGAGCATCACTATTCAGCTATTTCTCTGATAACCTTAAATTCAGAAACATTTATTTAAGAGAAAACTTACATGGAAGGTCAATTTGTAGCAAATAGGGAGTTGCTGTGGCTGAAGTATGATTTAGGACAATGACACTTTCCTACCCCCAAATGACTCCTGGGGACAACAAAGCACAAAAACTTGTAACTGTTTACTATAATGCTACAGAGGAATTCAGACACCTAATTTGTGCTTAAACTAGATGTTTCTTACTAGTTACTTTATTTCATGCTCTATCATCTTAAGATTTGAAAATTAAAGGCTTTAACTGGGTCAAAGCCTTTGGTGATCAATTTTTTGCTTTTTTTGGTGTGCATTTATATTTTCTACAGTATTAAAAAATAGCCTTCTGCCCTGCCTGCTGTAGCTCAGTGAATTGAGTGCGGGCCTATGAACCAAAGGATCACGGTTCAATTCCCAGTCAGGGCACATGCCTGGGTTGCAGGCCAGTGCCCAGTGGGGGACGCATGAGAGGCAACCATGCATTGATATTTCTCTCCCTCTCTCCTTCCCTTCCCCTCTACAGATAAATAAATAAAATCTTTAAAAGAATATCCTTCTTATTCGTAATGTTTGCCTTGAAGAGAATGGGCAAAATACAATTATGCATATGATTTTAGACCTACTAGGAACTTCAGAGCCATAACAGAAAGAAATTGTCACTTACCTCCATGGATAACTAAACATATGGCAAATAAATAACACGTAGACACAGAGAAAGACTGGAAGGGTCACAGCCCCACTGCCACAGTCAAACAGTCTGGCACTCAGGTGTGAGCTCCAGGCTTACTTACACAAACCAGAATAAGAAATTCAATTTCACACGCGAGGGGTTGAGGGAATAATCCTCAAGCCAAATATCAAATTGCAATGAAAACTTTGGTGTGACCATAACTTATTTTTACAGACAGTTCTCTAGTCTCCCAAAGCTCACACTTCTGTCATTTCTAGTTTTTATTTTAAAATAATAGAATAGGATATTTGGTAGCTATATCATTAGATGTTTTTCTGAAAGAAAATCACTGGTTATACTACACATAAAATAATTAATGTCATACATTGCAACAAAAATAATAATTATGAATGACATGTTCTTGAGTCTATACCAGGCTCTTGGAAAAATCTTTTTTTCAAAGAGATGATATTTTCATGGTGAGACAGTGTCATTCACATTATGATAGAATGTGATAGAACTATAAGGCAATTGATCCCATAGCTTTAATTACCTACTATTTGTTGATGGTCCCTATTGTCTCTCTATTACGACTCATCTATGATGCCTTACAAATTCCATTCTAGAACTAAAAGTGTTGGTAAATCCTACCTTGAATTTTTAACAGGATCTTCAAGAAGTGTGTCTTAACTAAGATCATGTTTTTTTTTTTTTCTCTCTCAACTACTCTTCAGAAAATTATTTATTTGTTGCTGTTTTGTTTCTTAGTTGATAAATGATACCAGCAGACACCCAAGCCAGTCAACTAGGTATCTCGTGGGCAACAGAGAACCACCAAGGAGTTTTGAGCAGGAAGCCAATCTACATTGCACTGTGATATATAAAGACATAGAAAGGAGATGTTGAGTAGAGGTAGAGATTAATCAGGAACTTTTACAGTAACTGGTGCAATTTTAGGAAATATCAGGGAACAAGAAGAGTTGCCTAATCCAAGAATCAGTAATTAATTAAATGTTAATCTCTTGTTGTGAAAGAACAAATAAAAAAAGTAAAATATTCATTACATTTATAAAGAATATTTCTAAAGATGGACCTGCATATAGAGCTCTGTTATAATGAACATTTAAAAGGCAAACAGAACAACAGATCATTTGGAAGAGAAAATATTAAAGACTGGGGGATATGATGACACAGAAAGGAAATCTGAAATTACACGGAGGAAAACAGTGAAAATCAATGTATTAAACCACTGGTACAACTTAACTCTTACTCTGAGTTTGGCTGTGTCAGTTCAGAAGGACCTTGTCACCAATAACCCTTTGTGTGTGTGTGTGACTACAAGTGCCATCACTTGGTATTAAGGAACTGTGTTGTTTTTGATTTGCATTTCTTTAGGTGTTTCCTGAAACAGGAAGGCAAATTGTCCTCAATGTTATTGAATTATGCTTGGGAAAAAAATAGAATTTCTTGACCACAAAAAAATATCTCTATATTTAGAAAATCCTAGACTTCTTGCATCTATCATTTAGTCTTTCAAGAGTACATATATTTAATTTATTTAATAAATAAAATATAAAGTTCAAGTGATTTAACTCTAGAACAAATATTCTCAGTTTGAAGAGAGATGGGTAATGTATCATTTTACTTTACTTGAAAGACTCAATTAGTGATGGATAACTAAGGAAACCATATTACTTTCTGATCCAATTGAATTTACCTTTGAAAGTAAAATGGAATGCCTAATTATGTCAGACAGTAAGTTAAACCAGAACTCTCTTGGCAAACAAAAAATTGACATCCTATAATTAAAACATTTGCAGAGTGCTATTATATTTCAATCACAAAATGATAAAGGATATAAGAGAATCTAAGGAAATTTACTACTTTACATATGTCATTACAGATAATAATATATTAATAATTGGGGCATAATATAATAATACTATGAAATCCTATGTTTAAAATTCCAAAGAGTGAAAAAATAAAATGAGGTTTTATTTTTAAGAAATTAAGGTTATAGATTCACACATGAGTGAAATCATATGGTTTTTATCCTTTTCTGTCTGATTAATAACTGAAATATCATTTAGCATAATATCCTCAAGACCCATCTATACCGTTCCAAATGACAATGTTTCATCTTTGTCATTATCATTTTCTCTGCTCACACGTTTCAGATGAGCAATCTGAATTCCAGAATAATCTTCAGAATAATTAAGAACATTTTCTAAAAACTATACACAACAGCAGAACAAAGATGACAAACCGCATCTCCTTGCTCCTGGTCCAGCTTCTGTTGTAGCCCTGGCCCACACTCACAAACCACTTGGAGTCTCAGTTTCCTCATTTATAAACTTAAGATGTTGACAGGGACAGTTTTCATAATCCATTCAGCTTCAACACTCTAGTTAAAACTCATCTGTGTTTAACTACTATTGACTCAAGGGCATCTTTGTAGGTGTAATATAGATAGATGTGAGGGCTTAGTTCATTCATGATGTGCCCAGCTTATAAGTGCAACTTCATACAGACATCACATTTTTAGACGTGTAATGGAAGCCCTGCGTCTTGTGCATTCTCCCTGAAACCGCCTACCAAAGGCATGCTGCTGCCCCATTACTGAGGTTGCACGTCCATGGTGGTGATGAAGAGTGCCATGCGATCCTTACAGGAAAGAAAGCACAGGCCTGGAATGTTACAAATTTTTCCAGATATTAATAATATATTTTGTTTAGCTGGAGAAACCTTTTTATTTTATTTTTTTAAATTTTTATTTTTATTTAAATCTGGTTCAAGTACAGTTTTCTGTCTTATATTCCCAGCCCTGCCCCCCGCCCCAATGCTCCCCTCGAGCAAGGGACATAAAGGAAAGAACGAACAAATGGGATCCCATCAAAATGAAAATTTTCTGCATGGCTAAGGAAAACAGTATCAAGATAAAAAGAGAAGCAAGAGCTTGGGAAAACATATTTGCCAATGACACCTCAGACAAAGGTTTAATCTCCAAAATACACAAAGAACTCACTCGACTCCACTCAAAGAAGACATGCAACTCAATTAAAAAATGGGCAAAGGACTTGAACAGACATTTCTCCAAGAAGGACATACAGAGGACCCAGAGACACATGAAAAGATGCTCGATATCGCTAGCTATCAGAGAGATGCAAATTAAAACCACAATGAGATACTATTTTATTTTATTTTTAATTATTTTATTATTGTTCAATTACAGTTGTCTGCATTTACCCCCCACCCCTTCTCCCCACCCAGCCAAACCTCCCTCCCTCCCTCCCTCCCTCCCTTGCTTCCACTCCCCACCTTGGTTTTGTCCATGTGTCCTTTATAGTTGTGGAGAAACATTTTTAGAAATGTGATATTCGAGTTAAATATGTGAGCTACAGAATGCCACTCATCTAAACTTTTAGGGTAATCATAATTTCATTAACATTTATAGTATTTATTCATGTATACTTGTGTGTATGTATATGTATAATAGATATATCTTTATATGCTGATATAATTTTTCTAATTAGGAGATTTAAATAGTCATTTTGTGATATATTAAAGATAATTATTGACTATAATATCATCAAAAGTAGAAAATAATTGCATAAATAAGTTAATTATTTTGATTGCATTAAATAGTCAACATCTTTAATTAGGAATTCCAGAACACTTTTCATTCCATTACAGTTATTCTTAGTGACATTTCAGATTGGAATAAGGCATCATAAATAATGGCTCAATTTATCAATCATTGATATACTCAAACCATAAAAATGTATTCAAGATGGAACTAGTAGCATTTGGGGAATACATGAACATGTACGGTATGACTTAAAAACACCCAAACCCTTACTGATTTAATTTAATTTTACCAATTTTGTAATCTAAACTTCATTCAAGTCACAAGCAAAAAAGAAGGCAAGCAAAATATAATAACTTTTTATATATATATACAGACACATACTTATATTTTCTTTTCATGGTCCTAGGATGGTTCCCCATGCTTCTTTATAAAGTTATTTAATTAAACCCATTTGTAGTAGGAGATAAGACAGAGTAGTTTTACATTATGGGATGAATTTTAACAACAAAGTTCTGGTTTCAATACATCTTCCTGTTTAATTTCAAAAAATAATTCTCTATAATTTTTTAAGATACTATTTTCCATATTACTAAAGCTTAAAGATACTGGGATATGCTGACATATAAAAATGTGAACTGATCTGTTTACTTGCTTTTCTCTTCATTTCTCATCATTATAGGAATTTAGATTATAGTTGACGTTATTTCCTTTCTTCTCCGAAATCACAAATAAAACTTTTATAACTTGACTTTTGGAATTTTAAGTGTCATTTCACTTTAATCAAGGACTCAATCCCTCTCCCCTCAAACCCCCCATATTTCTCTGTGTCTCTCTCCTCGCTTTCCTCCCTCCCTTCCCACTTCCCACTATGCTATGCCCTCTTTATCTTCAACACCTGAAATAGTTTTCTGTGTCAGGTTCATTAGACAAATTCCTTTCTCAGTGCCGAGTTCCAAGTACTAGCTTTATAAAAAAAATTTATCACCAGCTGCCTTTACTATTTTTTTCTCCCTTACTTTGCAGATGCATTTTTATTATGAAAATCATATTAATACAAATTGTAAGAAAATCTATAAAATAGAATTACCTGTCTTTCCACTAATACCTTGCTTGTTTAAAAAATGGTTTAAGCAGTTAAGTGAATGATATGGGTTTATATGATAATTATATGCATATTACTGATCTAACACATTTGCAGTATTTATGGACAATTATTTAAGCATATGTTTTAAAAATACAAAGTAGTTTAGCAAGTATACTTATAGTGTTCCTAGCTTTCCTAACTTTCTGTAGTTTGGCTATTTTCAAACCTCACAAATTTAATTGATTTTTTTTTCTTTTTGTCTTTCTGCCTTCTCCTTCTTAATAAAACCAAGGTAAAAATCTACCCATGAACATGGGTCAAAATATACAATTCTAAGTTAAGCAAACCTGACCAGGGAAACTCATTCAGGTGAGATTGATACAAAGACCCCATGCAGTGGTAGAGAATCAAAGCACTGAATCTGAAAGGCCCTGTCTATTTCCACTGATTCTGTGACAAGTGTATTTTAGTTTCCATTCACTGATGATAGTGTACTTCGGGGTGGGGGGCGACTGTGCTGAATTCTGAGTCATTGGCACTGTCCCACATCTCCGTTTCAATTTTTCAGACTAAACCGAGGGCCGATTCTGTAGAGCCTGCCTTACAGAAAACATGCAGTGAGGATAAAGGGAGGTCAAGTAATGCAAATGCATTTTGAAAAAGATAAAATGACATATACATTTTCCAGGATCGATGGAACAAATAAACCTTTAAGAAACTAGGCAGCTATTAACCTCTCCTTGCTCTTTGGTGGGGCGACGGACTGTAGTGTGTATGTGGGTAGATGCTGTTTTGTCAGAAGATCTGTGAAAATGGTAATAAATTCCATAGCATTTATTTTATTTCTATTTCATATTTCAATCTCCCCAATTTAAAGGAGAATTTATGGGCTACTGAAGCCATCTTCTAATGCTTTTTTACTTTTTATGTTTTTATAAACATTTGCAAATAATAATTTTAACAGTCACTGATTTTCACAAAAACATCCACCTACTTAATATATGTATTTTTAATTCTTATCTAAAAGCTGTTAAGGAAACAATGACTAAACTGTAGAAACAGATAAAAAGTTTGATATTTTCATGTCTCAAAAAGTCATTTTATTGATAATTTGATTTTAACAATCTATGGTGACTAAAAGCAACATCATATCACAAATAAGGCATGTTTATGTAACCTACCATAAAGCATTTATCTGGGGGACTTTCTCAACTTCTCTAATAAGCTTTTGCCAAATCACGGCAAGACAACAAATAGAAATTGCAGGGTAAATGGTTCTGCTTTCTACATGCTTGATGAAACATTACTTTTTCTCTTTTCAAAAGGATCTGAAATTATTGGTAGATAAAAAACCTTTTTCTCACAAAGCATTCATAAATAGCACAGCATGTCACCTTTCCCCAGGAGTATTTACGTGTTCAGGTGACATCCTTCTCTTTAATTCAAAATGACATGATGTGTTAATACTGAGAAAGATGAGCAGTACTGTCACAGTATAAATGTAAAGATACAGAGAAATCTAAATATTGCTTCAACAATCATTGTGAAACACTGTTCCAATTCATTCGGGGGCTTTAACTTGAGCAAACCCTTCTTCACTGTCAAGTTTTATGAAAATAATAAATGATTCTTAAAGTTTTAAAGCTTCTTTTTCTTTTTAAAGATTTCATTTATTTATTTTTAGAGCGGGAGAAAGAGAGGTAGAGAAACATCAATGTGTGGTTGCCTCTCACGTGCCCCTTAATGAAGAGCTGGCCCACAACCCAGGCATGTGCCCCGCTTGGGAATCGAACTAATGACCCTTCAGTTTGCAGGCCAGTGTTCAATCCACTGAGCCACGCCAGCTAGGGCTTAGCCTATCCTTTCTCACCTCAGAGACATACACTCTCAGAGTAGACAATGGTACAATATATAAAGTTTATGATTTCATTAAGGACACATTAAAATATACATCTGTTTTTATACAAAATTGTAAACTTCTTAAGAGCAGAGCCACTGTGTTATTCACATAAATGTCTGGAATCAAATAGAATCACACAGCTAATGTTTTCTTAAAGAAATTCTTCAACTTCTCTGCAGTCAGTGATGACATAAACAAAGTCCACAGACAAAATAAACATGCCACATGCCATAAAGAATAAACAGTTAAACCTTGACCCAATAAACAGGTGGCTCAGCTTAAGGTCACAATTCACCTGGGCAAAGAATTGTCCCTTAACCACATCACTAAGACTTCATGCATGAAGAGGAGCTAGAGACACACAAAACTCCCTCCATACCCTTTGTTTTGTGGGGCATAATGATGTGCATTGAAATGTATACTGTTCTCATTTCTAAATGTAATTTTAGCCCTGCTATAAACTCTCATTTTGTTGACTTCATAGAGCCTTAATTCAAGAGTCGCTTTTGAAATTTTTATACACATCAGCTTAAATTTATGGGACCTTCACATTATGATGAAAAGTCAGCTTTGCAAGCCTCAGATAACACAAAATTTATTAAATGTTGCAATATTACAAAATTACATGATGTCTTTAAAATTAAAAAAATCTTAATGACCCATTAAATCATAATGAAAATATCCTGTGTGCCAAGCACTGTGCTCAATGCCTCACATACTTGATCACATTTCATCTTCACAGCAAACCTATCAGCTAAGTATTAATGTCACCGAATTACATAGCTACAAAAAGCTGGGGCCTGGACTGGGTCTCAGGGCTATTTGATTTCAAAGCCTGACTTTTAAGCAATTGGATATCAGATAAAATATCAGGGTTTTTAAAAACCCTCATTGTATACAGAGCTCACACATCTTTGAGAAACATCCATAACCACAGAATTATTATATAAAAAATACACACACATCCAAACACATGAGTAGAATTTGCAGGTATACCTATACCACTCTCACCAAACCTATCACATCAGCAACCAATCCTCAAGGCAGAAAGGGACAATGGATTTTATAGTAAAACCCATGACATGGGAACAAATCAAATAACAAAGTTTGTCTGTTGATATTTAATCTTGTAGAAAACCTTTTCAGCTATTAAATTGGATATAATCATGAAAAAATCACCCTGAATTTAAAATGCTGATAATTTTAGATGATGTTGAGAATTAATTTACCTCATTTTACAGAGTAAAGCAAACATAATTTAAATATTGACTAATCTAGAATCCTGGTTAGTGATTGTTGCAAATATCTTTAAATATTATTTAGCCCCATATATCAATTTACAGGTGAAGAGACTGAGAACTAACCCATCAGTTGACTTTCCTAAGGAGCAGATACATTTTAGGAAAATCCAGAACATGAACCCTGAAATTCAGACTTTAATTTTATCATTTTTTAAAACTTTAGTAAAAGATGTAACTGTCAGCTTCTGCTTTGAAGAAATTTTGCAGTATGTGTTTTCCATCCCATAATGGAAATATACCGAGTCTCATTATTCAACACAAGTTCCTGGAACTCAAATTAAATGTACACACTAAAATCAAATGACATTGTTTAAACATTTACTCTGGTAGAATTAAAGTACCTGGGTTTAAAAGATGCCCAGAAACTTCTTTAAATTGATACCCTGATTCTACTCTTTCGAAATAAGAAAGTTATATCAATGTACTTTCTTGTGTCATTTGGAACAGCACCTGCTATAGAAACGAAGTGAACTTATGGAACTGGGAAATCGATGCTAAACTAACAGCACAGAAATAGGGTGCACCTAGGGATACAATCTAAATGGTCAAAGTAGCTGCAAGTCTTGAAAAAGGGAGTGGAGGGCAGGGCATAGGGGGTGGGGCATTAAAGGAAGAACATAAGAATCAATCATATTTTGAAAGTTTAGGCAATTCTGGAAGTTCTGTATGAGTGGTATGTCTATAATCTAAGGACAGTACCTAAGTGACAGATAAGGAATCTAAACAATGACTAGACCTGGAGGAAGAAGCATCATCTATTCCAAGAAGTACAATAAATTAGAATCCAGAAAATTTCTTTATCTTTTAAACATTATTAACCAGAGACCTAGCAACAAACTTAACTCTTATGCCTGAATTCTGTGCACATTTTCCCTTGGGGAATAAGTGCCACATGTGGTTATCATCAGGTAGCCAAGTGGGCCTTTAAAACAAACTGAAATGAACTGCAATTGTAGAAAAAATAATTTTTCTACTAGAAAAGGAGATTGAACCATGAAAAAAGCCACAGGAGAATCAACACAAATAGCAATGACCAAAGTTTTACACAATATTTCCTAGTTGTCTAGTTTTGTTACATACAACATATAGATGGGAAATTATGATGTTGTATTTATACAATGCCTATTGATTATTTACCTGAGTCAATTTTTGCTCGTGAAATTACAGTCATTGGTGGCAAATAATTATAATCTTATAAACCATGGATTGAGATCTTTAAGAGGGAATGTAAAACAGAAGCTTATGAATTTTTAGGAAATAATTATCCTGTTTTCACTGAAGTCTTTAATTTCAGTGAAATAAGACAATGAGAAAAGGAAACTAAATGTAGAAGGAGACTCATTTCTAAATTAAATGTTTCATGTCTCAGGTGGCATGAGCTGCTCTTTACACCACATTTACATTACCATAATGATCTCCACTTTTAAAGGTTTATTACCTTACTCAAAATATTCATCAGAGAGAGGAATCTTCATTCAAATAAAATCTTGCGTGCACTTTTTACATATTTAAGTCCAACATGAATCAAAATTCTTTAAATTTATAGCAATAACAAGTACTGGTAAAAAATTAAAAATGTCCTTGACACATATAAATGAACTTGATTTTAGTTATTATAATGAAAAAACTTGGGACTTTCACTTCATTCACAAATATGTATCATTAGATACATAAGGAGTGAAAAATAGTACAGTAATGATCATTGTATCAATTTCTCTTTCCTAAAACCACATTAAAGCCTTATTGCACTACTTTTATATAGTACATATGACACACCCAAATATGTCTAGATGTAAATCAGAATTATTTAAAAAGTTAGACTACATTTGAATTAGTTTCGTAGACTGTTACTCTTTGACCCTTCAGAAATTTAATTGTCTTTTCTTGATTTTAAATTAATTGAAGCTAGAGGTGTTAGTGGGACCTACTCTAATTAAGATAATTTATTCACTTACTCCTAATGTTCTGTTATCTGAGACTATATCCTAAATACCTGAAAAAATATATTTTTTAAACTCTTGGAATTTTTAAAATATTTATTTATTTTTAGAGAGGGGAAGGAAAGGAGAAAGAGTGGGAGAGAAACATCAATGTGTGGTTCCCTCTCATGTATCCCCTACTGGGGACCTGGCCTGCAACCCAGGCATGTGCCCTGACTGGGAATCGAACCCATGACCCTTTGCTTCACAGGCCCGTGCTCAATCCACTGAGCTATACCAGCCAGGGCAAAACTCTTAGAATTTTTACAGAATTGTATTGCTATGTATTTGCAGAGCCTCATACAAACTGTGATTTTGATGGGTATGGCCAAGACAGAAATGCTCACAAAATATTTATTCTACGAGTGTCCCTTTCTTTCACAGCGTGCCTTTTACGCTGAGGCCATATCACCAGTTCTGGGCAATACGCCATGAGCATTTAAGCCAAATGCCACATGGTACCACACGATGACGGCACCTTTGTCGGACTGGATCTCTGAGGATTATGTGGAATAGCATCCCGCAGTGGGATGTGTTGAACACGTAACATCAGGTGAAACAAATTTCTGTGTGATGTGCTACTGAGATTCGGGGCTAATTGTGTAACGGGTGTCGGAGCCAGTTATGGAAATAAAATAACCACCTGACAGAAGTCCTGAACGCGGTGCTGCCTGAGCAGGTGAGCTGTGGCTGCGAATAAAATTGCTTTTATATCCTGAGACGTTGGTCAGCTACGTGATCCAATAGCAGATGTTTGGTCCAAGCATTGCCTGGGATTACTTTGAAGGCAGAATGTTCATTTTGGTGGGAAGAGGCTAGAAACAGAATCTTAGTAGTATATAAAAGTTGTGACTGATGATGTTTTTTAAGGTATTATATGAAATAATTAGCCAATAAGTTTACATGAAAGGAAATAGAAAGATCAGAAATTTGGGATCAAAGTTGAAAAGGGGATAGATTTTAAAAGGCTTCAATGCACAAAGCCCCCACATGGTCTTTACATTTTAAACTATCTGAAGTAACAGGTCAGGTTTCATGCTGTGGCACACAATTTAAAAAATTAGCACAAACTCTCAACTGATTAAAGTGCTTCAGGGTAAAAGAAGATTACGGATAAGCCTTTCTACCTAAACCTGGGAGCTTCACTATAGCTTCAGTGAGAGAGTTCGATTTGAAGTAACAAAGAAGTAAAGATTTGAGAACTTCTAAGAAAGGACTCTGGATACAGTCACTGGCAATTGGACTCGTCCAACACCGGGTGAAATGGAGGTCTACTGAGCTTCTGAGCAATTTGTTTTGCAAAGAAACCAAGTAGCAGGTCAAAGCGGACAGCGACGATCCCTAACCCTCCATGACCCAGTTCAGAGCTGGGAACTCCTGTGTGATCAAGGAGCGTAGGAAAACATGGAGACTCATCTAGCGTGTGGAGATAGGGACCAGGACGAGTAATGGGCACAGAGCTTCGCCCCAGAGAATAAATTCAGGGGATAATTCAAAATTTTTACCACTCCAGAGTAGGGGATCTCTACAGCACCTAGTCAGTATTCAATATTTTTACAGATCATCAACGAACATTTCTCTCATTATCCCCCTTTCTACTTAAGAGTATTGCGCCTACTTACCTATCCTGTCTTGTTTCCACCATTGCATACTGTGTGTGCGAGTTTGGATATTTTTGTGGGGATATTTTGTTTTGTTTAATTCTTATACTCTCTACCCAGAAGAACAATATACCTAAACCTAATGGGGAAAAACAAAACACTACGCAAAGATCTTAAGCTTTGAGCTAGGTTTGGTGGCTGATTATTGCTTTGGAATATCTTCTTTGGGGAGATAGTGAGAGCTTCCCATGGGTAGGAGAAGAGGAGTAAAGGGGTATTCGTTACGTAGAAGGGTAGACTATGGCAGTAATCAGAGTGCTCACTAAATATTCTCTGGGTTTTTCTGCAGTCTCTAGCTCGTCATGTGGCTAGGACCAATAGTCTGTGCAGAGAAATAAAATATTTAGAGACTTAAGACTCCAAAAAGCATACTGCAAAAAGAAAATATTTTTTCTAGTCATCTATCCTGAATCCCTGCTACATTATTCATAGATACTTTGTAGTGCCTTGGACTAAGAATTCAAGGGGCATGGGGGAGGTATTCTCTCTATTCCATGCTCTCTTCTGCACTTATGCCAGCCTGCTCTAACAAACTGGGCAATAAAGATGGATCTCCTGGGAGGTGTGTCTAAACCAGACATGAAACCTTCATGAGAATAAAGTAAATCAGGTAACATTCTCTTATTTTTAGTTATGGAATTAAATTCTCTACAGTTTCCTAGTTTTTAGTAAATATATAGTTCCAAACAGTTTACTGTGCTTATAGATCAATCATGTGCATAAAAATACAATAAAAACCCAAACCAAATTATATTTTATTCTACATTGAAAGAAAGTCTATAATAAATATTTAGTATCCCCAAATCAAAGTCTTTTATTACATGGAAGATATGAAGTTTAGAGGAATACACCATTTTATAATTATATCAAATATGCATTCTTACATATTGTAAGCTGGAAAGATATGCAATTTTGGAAGTCTATTGACATATCTTAGACTATGGCAATTCTGTGTGCCTAGTAGGGAAGATAGCATCATCCCTATTTTTCTAAATGAGTACGTTGAAGTCCAGAGATTTTTAAGTCACTTTCTAAGTTTAAAGAGCTAATACAATTTTCACCATGAAAAGGTACTATTAAATCCACATATCATGACCACTAGTTTGGGTGCTTCTGTTATTAAACTATATCTTACCTTGTCATTAGGGAAGAAAGTAGACATTTCGATAAATTTTGAAAAAAAATAAATCATAAGAAAATAAACATTTTAACATACACTGTAAACTGAAATATTTTTGTAAGATACAGAACTTTCCTGGGACTCAGCATCTAAACAAAAAGGTTCATAAAGTTTCTTCACAGCTCAGAAAATTTTCGAAGATAAAGTCTCTAGGTTTTGAGCAGGCGATAAAAAATAAAAGACTGTTTACACTGTTAGAAAGTTGTGGGAAGACCAGGAAATAAAGATAAATTAAAAGGGAACCTTAAAAAAATACCATTTGAAATATTCTGATGTGCCCAACAAACCAAAAGCAGTTTAATGCATGTGATTTACCAAGCACTTTGAGACATAGAGCAGTTTTTCTTTGCAAGTAATCTATATAATCTAAGAGTAGAAAGCTATTCCACTTTCACAGACAGCAAGACAAACTAATGCAAAGAAAATAAATTACGCCCTTTCATGTCACGCAGAGTTTTTAGCACGTGCATTTTCGGTCTCAGTAAAAGCCCTAATTCCTATCCCTAATCTCAATCATGCTGCCATCTAAAAATACACTTGGTTGTAGAGCAGCTCTGTCTCTATCTCTTCTTATTTTTTCTGAAACGCTACAGAGGAATACGTGTTATCATGGCATATGCTCACAAACAATTGCTTTCAAGCGTTACACATTGCTGGACACACCTTTAAGTTAGCATCGCCGCCAGGAAAGTGGTAGAATACTGCCAGCATGTAAATGTAATGCAGAGTCAGGACGCTGCAAACCAAGGAGAAGCTGCATACGTTACAGAGCATCTACTCTGGTGGACACTCTTCGTTGCCTGCCCCTTATGTTTTCTCTCCTTTCCTTTAAAAGAACTTACTCTTCTTTGACGTGGTGTAAACTCAGCCCCAGGTTTTAATAAACTGTTTGAATCCATCAGGATTCCCCTGCTTTGCCTTTGCCAGGCTGCCTCAGTTCTGAATAGCTATGTGACTCAGTCCGGGCTAATGAGACGTAAATGGGAGTCTGCAGAGGTCGGGTTGGGGAGACTTCTGAAGAGCATTTCTTTCCCTCACAAAAGTGTTGAAATGACAGGCACAGCTTTTTTCTGCTCCATCTTCCTGCAGTGAACGTGACTATTTCTAGAGCTAGACAGGGCACTTCGTGACCTTCAGAAAGCCAGCATTAGATAAAGGCCAGAAAAGTCGACGGATACCAGCTTAATATTATTGGTCCACTTGCCTTCTGATTTTGTTACATGATCAAAAACCACATTGAAAACAATGAGGTTGGATTTTGTTACTTGCTGTCAAAAACAATCGTAACTAATGTATTTTCCAAGGTATGTCTTTAAGAATCATGAGGTCATAGAAGAGTTGATCTAGGGAATTCACAAGGGAAAAAGAATTTTGTGCCTAACACTAGAGATTTAAACTGTTGTAACACATCCTGGTATTATTACTATTAATTTTCCTGTGCCCCATATATGGTTTCATTCTGGGAAAGGAAAGTTCGGCTGCTAAGGAAAGTTTAGCTCTACAAAGCTATGCTGTAGAATACCACTGGAAAGCCTGTGAATATCTGGAATTCATATTCTTAGATTTTACTATATCATCATTTCCTAATGCCAGGTATTTTTATGGTAATTTGAAGTGTATCACATATTCAATCGTGTCAATGACTTCTTTGTAATGGACTGTGTTTCAGATGCTGCGTTTGCATTTCTTTTTGTAATTAAGTGGTGTCCACCACTGCCTGGAAATGATTTCATTTAACTTTTTATGTGTTGGCAAACATGTCTGGTTACCTTCAGACTGTCATACCTTGAGATAAAAATGGAATATTTCTGCTGCTTTGTTCATATTTAATTTACTTCAACTTCCTATAAAAAGATCTTTTTACTTGAATATACTGGGTCCAGCACGAATAACACCCCTTGTTGTTACAAAATCATAAGCATGGAATTCTCTAACATAACAATTCCACACATGCACACCATATGACATTTTAGGTGAAATGTTCAAATTAAAACTATAAGTTATTGCACCCATATTATCACCCTGCCAACCATACTCAGGCAGGTGTTACCTCTGTTGGACCCTGGATTTCTTCATTACAAGACGATTTCACAACATGACTGACACAGCGTGTGCACCACGGTGCCGAGAAACTGCCAAAACCCTGCCGGAGACACCTTCTCGGATTGCTCAGATGGTATCTTGCTGGCTACTAATTTTGCCACAACTCGTTAGTAATAAAGATAACAGAGATAATGATACATGTTCATCATTCCCCTTTGCATTTAGCCAGGGTCCCATTACTGATGTCTATAGATTGTGGGCAGAGGAAATTTATGCCATTTCCAAGCCTGGCCACCAACGTGCATTTCTCCATTCACTGTCTTGCACTCGTTTTCCATTGTTCACCTCAGGTGATTTTAAAGCCACAAGATGGTGATGTCACTAGATGTGAGTAGCCTGAATTCTTGCATCACCACTGGGGCCGCAGCTACTAAGGAGCTGCCCAGCTGGAAATGAGTTGGCAATGAACATTGTGTGAGTGAGAAATAAACTTTTTTGTGTGAATCCACTGATATTAGAGGTTAATTTTTACAGTAACTGATTGTATTAGGTCTCTATTGCTGCATAAGACATTATTCCAAAATTTAGAAGCCCCAAACCACAAACACTGATTATGTCCTACATCAGGTGGTTTCTCTGGGGAGTTTTGGCTCAGAGACTCTCACAGGCTGAAACTGAAACATCATCTGGGGGTACACTCATCAGAGGCTTCCCTGGGGGTAAAAGCATCCACTTCCAAAACCACTTATATGTGTGTTGGCTGGATACCTCAGTTTCTCACCATGTCGGCTTCAATATAGGGCTATTCCCAGCTTGAAGCTGAGTTCTCCCAGAGTGAATGGTGTGTGTGTGTGTGTGTGTGTGTGTGTGTGTGTGTGTTTGAGAGAGAGAGAGAGAGAGAGAGAGAGAGCGGGAGCACATGCTTGCATATGAAAGAGAGCCAGAGGGCATAGGCACCTATGATGGAAACCAAAATCTTTGTAATTTTATCTCCGGGTGATGCATTACAACTTCCGCTCTGTACTACTGTTCACACAGACCAGTCCTGGCACAGTGTGGCAGGACACCACCCCAGCATGTGAATTCCAGGAGGCAGGGGTTATTGGGGATCATTTTGAGGACTAGCTACCTCATTGATATTAAATACTCAGACTAATTCATAAAAAAAAGCCTAAGGTTATCACGGAACAAAGAAGTTTAGCTGATTTTCTAATATTTCAACAAATATTATAAGCTTTTGTTATTTTTCTCACTTATTTTTAGTAAAATTCATGTTTTAAAATTTAATTTTAAAGAAGCTTATAAACGTGACATGATTTTAAAACAATTTATAAAATTTAATCAGAACTGCAAAATATCTCAGACTCAGTTGACATTTATTAAGTGTCTAAGACATATGTAATCTGAGTATTTCTATAAACAATTTGGCATGTAAATTTTATATTCAGATCTCAGTATGTCTCAGGTGCCATTCTTGTATACTCATCTGTTCAGACGAGTAGGGAGATACAGTCCAAGTCTTCTATCCTTTACCCTCTCCTTTCTCTTGATTTGCCCAGGAATAACTGGGGCTCCCTGGCATGTGGCAGGAGCCAGTCATGCTGACTTTGCCTCATGACATTGAAGCCATTACCAAATGCTGAGGTGAGAAGTTTCCCCACACTGCCACGGAAAGGATTGTTGCTTTGTAAATAGCCGCCATGTACACCACCTAGGAAAAAATTTTGGAAGAGCCCTGTTAACAGCCAGTGTCCAGACAAAAGCATTTTTCCAGAGAAGACTGCCATAATCCCCATTTTCTGTTTTAATCAATTGAGTTCCATGGCAACACTGGCCTGGCAATGGTTCATTAGATTCACTCACGCTATAGCAGTTTTGCAGAATCATTAAGCACTATTTACGTCCAACATGACATGGGCTTTGATTTCTGTTGTTTCTGCTCACGATGATTCTGGTACAAGCCCCGCTCCTTCCCTGACAGGTGATTTGAGGTAAAAGAGCCATATTTAGCCTTGTCAAGATTAACTATACAAAAGTGGGAATGGTATCTCAATATTAAACTTTTCAGAGTAAGGGGTTTAATCCTGGAAGGCCAATCAGGTTTTGGTGCCATAAGGCTCAGAAACACAAGTACGAGCTTTTTTCTGCTTGATTTTCCTCTACATATAGTGGAGAAATCAGTTTGCTCCTCATCTCTTGTTCTGTGGTCAAAGTAATTATTTGGGGGAATTTGTTGCCCTACTATGTGCCTAGATAATGGTTGAGTTGCTTGGTTTAAACTAAAAGATTGAGTCTTCTGGGTGAGGTGGAGGTTTCTCAGTCTTCCGTCTCCTGTGGGTACACAGGTGAAAAAAGACACAGGCGAAAAAAACCCCCTTGTTTCTTTTACATTCTTCTTTTGCTTCCTTATACACAACTACATATGTTTGTGGATTTTTACTGGAAAATAATGCACCTATTCTTAGACAATACTACATGGAACTTGGATTCACGATATTCTTTCACAAAACCAGGCTGACAAGTGATTAGCTTTTCCTTTTCTCCAAGTCTTACTAAAAGCTTATTTCTCTGTGAACCCTTCCCCACAGCTCACAATCTGTAATGTATTTCAAATCTTCTATTCCTTGTTTTTACTTTTTAAATGGTGTTACCATGTAACAGGCTCTATTTTCCTTTTTCAAACTTGTTCATTTTCTATCTCCTCCTCAGAATAAAAGCTCCAGGAGGGAAGAATTTTTTGAATACTTTCCCCACTATTATATCCCCAGTGAGCAACTGCCATGTAGTAGGTCTCTCCTTTTGGTTCTTTGATAAGACCATGTTGAGTGAATAGGTGAAAGAGCTACATGTTTCAGGACTTCTCAATTCAAGGCCCAGGTGGGTTGCGAGTGAGCCAAGATTTTGTCCCTTCAGTCCTCATAACAACTGATGTCTCTACCTGAGAAAAAAAGGCCTTCTCTGTACATTCTAGTGTGCTGTATATTTTTTCAATATGTGCTTTAATGTTAAAAAATAGGAAGACGCACTGGTACATTTTTTTAGCTTAGCCCATCATCATTTACTTTCAAATCTGTGCTCTCCTATGGAATATATGAAAGACAACTTTACTGAAAACCTTTGTTCAGATGGGGGAATTTAGCCACTATTATCATTATGACAGGTCAAATAAATGACCCCTTTAGAGTTTTTTTTTTTTTTTTGAAGGCCCCAACTAGATTCCAACTGCATACTAATGTGGTAATTGCGTTAACAGCTTCCTCTGGTATTTATAAACTATTCAAGCTCTGCATTAGTGGCTTATGACATCAGGCATACCGGCTGATTTAATCATGAGTTTTTCTTCTTTAGTAGAGAGTCATGTATCATTTTCCATAATAAGATCATACCCCATAATGGCCATATAAATCTTCACCAGTTCCTTCCTACATTAAAATTCCTGTGGTCCTCCAGTAACTGCTCCATCAGCAGATACGTGTTTATGTTTGCTGACTAAACATAATTCATATTCACATATTAAGGATGAATAATTAAAAATAAAAAGCACAATATACTTTTTTTTTTAATTTTAGGAAGTTTAAGGATGACATAGTTCATTTAATCAGGATTATTTTGTAAATGTACACCTTCTTTGACCTTTCAAACCCCAGGGTCTCTGCAAACGTGGCTCTTTGTGTCTAAAATAAAAAGCCACTCTTCAGTTTATTTTATTCTGAAATAAATGAGATGGCTGCTGTGTAGTTATACTACAATAAAGATATTTTATTTCCCATAGACTTTGTTGGTATAAGAGGCAGGAGGGAGAAATCAATGTGTCACAACATCATAAAGCAACCCAGGAAATAAAGTGAGAAATAAAAGAGCCAATAAAAAACCCATATAATTAACCGATGATGTTTGAGTTTCCATACGAACAAAAGTAAACTTAAAAACAAGATGCATTTGTCTGATTTTTTTTCTTGTTTTTTTGAGGTCACTTTACGGGACCAAACAAGTAAATTTACACTTCCAATAACTTTCCGTTAGGAAATAATTCCACTGACTAACTTTTCAGACAATAGTGCGTGGTTCATCCATTCCTGAAGGCAGTTAGCTAATTAACAAGTCACATTTCTTGTGTCATGTCAAGGTCACACGCAAAACCTCCTTCCAGTACACACAGCTATTGTGTCATTTGCCTCATCTGGAGATCTAAGATATTTTAAGAGTTTTTTTTTTTTTTAGTAATAACCAAGAGTTTATTTTGTCTGTTTTATTTCCTGAACCTATTTCTATTCAGGTATTAAACTTTTAAAAATTACATAGTAGAGTTCTGGAGATTAATTGTGCAAAAATATGCATATACATAACAATACTGAATTGTACACTTAAAAATGGGAAAGATGTTATATATAACTTACTAAAATTGGAAAAATAAAAAAGGGCTATAGGTATAATTAGATAATAAAATAAGCTTTACGTTATAAGCTATTTAATATTCAACCAAAAGTATAAGAATGTTGCTAATGAAGATATAAAATTTACAAAGATAGATTTTATTTTAATTTTGAAAGTCATTGTACTTTATTTTTTAATGCATAGACATTGATTCTTGTGAGCATTCTAGAATAATTAGCATGTTATGTGAAAGAAACATTTGAAAACTTTTAGCTCCTCAGATGTATAACCTTCATTGTCTTGAACAAGGTATGACGTCTTTTTAAGTCTTGGATTCCACCAGTTTCAAGCATGTGAGCTCGTCAAGATAATCTATAAGAAAGCATCTGGCACTGTGTTCGGCACATAATAGATGCTCATCAAATGTGTGTCCTTTTTCAGTTCACAATTAGACCTAGCTATCCTGAATTAATCAACAAAGGCTGATGATGACTGCAAGTCAAGCTGCTGACTATAAACACATTGAAGCGTATTTAATCAATTTTCTTACACCTAAAAATTATTAATCATTGTCTTAGCTTTTAAATATCAAAATCAGAAAATATGTGTGGATATATGGAGCATGCTATCAACTAGGACTTTTCTACTTTGTATTTTAAAATAACTTTTCTTCAGTAAGATATTCTCAGTAGTAGTATCAAATATGAAAAGTCATCAATTTTGACATTAAAAGAGATCATACATGTTCAAATTCAGAATACATGCCTTGGAATTGTGAGTTCATTTAGAGCAACATCAAATACTTATGCATCTAATACTAGATACTACAGGATAAAGCTTAATAATCTCTAAAGTCCAAATATTGCCTGATATAAGTAGCATGCAAGTATGTCTGTAAAAATAAATTTGACATTTGATGACCGAGTCTAATAACTATTTCTATTTATTTTAATTTGAGTCATGTATGAATGAAGACCCTATAAAATTTATTACTGAACTTTGTGCAACTATTAACTATTGTAGTTAATAGTAGCATTATGTCTCAGTTGAGATCTCAGTTGCCTGTTGGCCTATTCTATCCTGTGAAATATTGTCTTAGACTTCAACTGAAAGACATTGTTTTTTAAAGAGAATTACTGAGAATTTTAGCTGACAATCACATAAGGTTATTTATGACCATTGGTATTTTCAAGCATTATTTTTTTCAACTAGAGATACCAGGATGGAAAGAATCCTTCTGTCAATAAAATATTTTAGAGCTGAAAATACACAATACTTTTTTTGTTTAGTTATTTGTGGACCTCATTCTTCCATTCCTCTATACATTTTTTTGCATAGTAAATGATTTATCATGTTTGTTTTTATAAATGCAATGTTTAGTCTCTGAAGATTCTTACTGGTAAATTTCTGGATTAGGAAAATTTTCAGTGTGGGTCTTATATAAACTCATATTCTAATCAAGCTGCAATAATAGGGGCTTTGGACAACAAGCCAATGGTAACAGCAGGCCACTTGAAGAATAGTTCCTATCATGTTGGCTCACCAGTGGTTTCCACCGAAGCAACACAGAGTATCATTTCCTTGTCTCCTGATACCGTCAATGTAATTCAAGAAAACACTAGCATTTGCATCAGGTATCTTATGGTTCCAGGTTAAACAATGCTGCAATCCGTGAAAATGAGAAGAGCAGAGGGAAGGAAAAGTGGGTGTGTATGTGTAGAGTACTTTTATTGTGACATAAAGTATATACTTATATGCACTTTATATCCATAAATCACACCCATATAAATATGTTATAAAATATTTGTACTTCTATACATATATACACAATTTTTTGAATTCATTTTGTTTATATGTTAATTTTGGTTGGGATTCATTCAAAGCCCAAGCACAGGACTTCTTCATTCTCAACATATCTATCTTATGCCATACTCTGTATCTGTATCTGTACAGACATAAGTACGGGTACAGGGATAACAATGACAGACTAAGTGTGCTATCGTTCCAATTTTAGATAAAAATTCATACAGAAGAAACATGACAGTGTTGAAATGGATTCTGAATACACAGCTTTTGTTCTAATGGAATACATTTCCACTATTCACACATAATAATATTTTATGATAAATTTTTAAGTTCATGGTTCAATAAAAATAAAGGATGCCAGAAAACATGCTCAAGGTAGCAGTTTACCTGCCAAATGCTATGGAAAATAGATCCCCAAATGCTATGGAAAAAGGAGAAAAAACTGGCTATAATTTATATATTAACAAGAAGTAGCATTTCCTAACTTGGTTCCCTATATATTTTCCACAATTTCAGTAATACCTTTAAAAATGTTCATCAGACTAATATATTTTCAAAGTATTGTTTACAGAATGAAGACTTGATTCTTTATTCTACATAGTAACCTTAAACAAAAACAAATTCTTGTGCTACCTGCTGCTAGTAAATTATAGGGTGGTAAAGCTATTGTTTATAGTTTGGCTAAATATTAAATTCCATTTTCTCTTTATTGAGGCTAATTCTATGTAGAACAAATGCAGTACGTGTTTTAATAATGGATATGGTTACTTTAGACTCTTAATGAAGTTAAGGATAATCATTCAGCCCACAAAGTCAATGGACCGTGTGCCTAAATCATCAAATAAAGCAAATTTTCATTTTATGTTTTGTTGTGTAGACATAATCCAAAAGTGAATTTATTATACAATGATTGATCCATTTCCCCAATGTGAAGTTCAATCTTACAAAGAGTTATTCAAATATATTCTAAACAAATTGAAGCAGTGAAGCATTGACATAGGAAATGACAGCAAGGCCCATGAAAGAAATGCTACATTTGCACATAGTAGATATTAATATAAGTTTGTGGCATTGTTGCCACAGAATCTGTCAAATGCCTGAATAGTTTTGCATCCTCATGAATTTTTATCACTTAGTTCAGCTTACTTCGTTGCCAGGATTTTGAATAAACATTTTCTATGTGGATTGAAGCATTCATCATTGGTCAGCGGTCACTCACTTGGTTTTTCTCGCTATAACTTAAATTGGAATATTGATCTTATGAAGTTCATACTGGATAATATTATGAGTAATCATAATCATGAAATTAAAAGGCTGACCAGAACCATGACTATAGAGCAATTATAAAGTGTAATTATGAATAGAATAGGGCCTAATGTGTAGAATCAATTAACATGCATTTCAGATTACCCATAAAGATCTTGAAAACCCCATAAATTTGGCTGTAACGAACATGCAATGATGAAAATGTACACTGAAATTATAAATGAAACTGACCTACTGAAAGTGCATTTCGGAAGTGATAATGATAGATATCTGGTGATTCTACAAGCTGGTTATTGGGAGAGGATAGGAGACAACACAACAGAGTGTTTATCTACATACATTCACAAAAAAGCCTTTAATTCCTGAAAATGTGACCAGGCTTCTGAAATTTAAGGCCATGAAAATAAGAAAATATTCATTTGGGTATAAAATTTGAGAAGTGTTCGGGCCTGTGAACCAAAGGATCGCAGTTCGATTCCCAGTAACGGCACATGCCTGGGTTGCAGGCCAGTTCCCAGCAGTGGATGCACAAGAGGCAATGGTATGTTGATATTTCTCTCCATCTCCTTCCCTTCCCCTCTAAAGATAAATAAAATCTTTTTTAAAAATTTGAGAAGCGTTGATGTCTACTCTGGTAGTAATTTAAGATGTAGAATTGGGCAGGGGCCAAAATATATGACAAAGTGAGCTTAGTAAATTAAGAGTAGTGGACTCACCGAGAATAAATATTTCCAGTCTGCTCTGTCATTTACTTAGCTACGAGAACTCAGGCATCTAACTTTTCTTCCTTGTTTCTTGGCTTTATCATCTATAAAACTTCCTAAGGTTCTGAGCTGTAGTTGTAAATAAAAATGTTTTCTAGTTAGGACTTAAGAAATAGGTAATGTGATTCTGGGAATGTGAATTTATGTACCTCTTTTAGTTTTTTCTCTTGATTTTTTATGTTTTATTGTTGATTCTGTTACAGTTGTCCCGATTTTCTGCCTTCACTTCCTTCTGCTCATCCCACTCCCCACCTCCACAGCCAACCCCCACACCATTTCTCATTTCAATGGTGAAGGGATTAGTCAAAGAACATATATGGAAGACCTATTTTTTTCTCTTGAAGACAGTATTGTTTGTGTTGCTAATGAACTAAAGTCTTTAATTCCCAGCTTGAATGAGAAAATGAATATGATTTAAATTTGTACATACAAATATCATTCATGTTTTACCTAAATTTTCTAGTTAGTATGCACATATATTTTTTATAATTTGTCTACTAAAATCTATTTCTGACTTAATCTTTTAGTTCTTTAAAAAAATATGAATTCTTATATTAAGATACTCATACTAACTAGTCTATATTTGCACTACAATTGTTTATTATTTCCTTTATTAGGAAATAGAATACAAGTTTTTAGAGATAAGTAAAAATAGACTTAAATTTGCTGAGGGTATTTTATTTATAGCAACTGTAAAGTCTATAACACCAACGTAGGGAATATATGTGACAGTGTTTTAAAAACTGGGCAGATACAGCTTTGCTTGTCGGGACAGTGCTATCATTGCCTTTGGGAGGGGGGTTTCCATGACTGTTTTGTCAAAAGTCCTGAAGTGATGTACTGAATTGTTAGTGATTTTAGAAAATCTACATCTTAAAGCTCCATTTTAGAACAAGAACAGAAAAAGACAACTCTGTGATAATCAATGAAATCAATAAAAAGAAGAGGTGAATGAACAGCTGGGGGCATTCGGAAGGTAATAGTGTTCTGGGATTGTGGATGTAGCACAAGGACCATCTTAAGACCAATTAGGAGAAGAAATCTTGTCTAGATATTACTGTTATTCAACTTGCAACAACTTCATTTACTTGGGTTACTTCAGTGCAAGGGAAGGAAATATACATACAGATACATGTGTATATATGTGTGTGTATATACGTGTATATGGGTATATATGTGTGTATATATGAGTATATACACAATGTTGGCAAAAGTAGTTTCACATCTACTTATATAGAAAATAATACAATAATTTATAAATAATACAAGAATAAACTCTGAGTCTTGGGTACTTACAAGTATGAACCTACTTTTGCCCCACCCTATGTATGTATGCATGTATATGTGTACATGACACACACATGCTTTTTTAAATCTAAAGGCAAGGATTCCATTTGGATGGTGAAATGTTGAAATTCAATTGTCAAGAATGGCCTAGAGTCTAAAGCAGCTTCTTGTTAAATGAGGGTGGAGGTTTCCAGGGCACACCTGGTACAGTGAAGCACACATTAAGCTTGACAAGAAGGCTTTCCCAAACCATTTTATTTTGCTCTAAAAAAAAAAGTCTTTTAGTTCGTTTTTAAAATTTGCCAAAACCTAAATCAAATGCCATTTCCTTAGCAATTATATGTGGAAGGATATAATCAGCGCAGCCTTCTGAAACGGAGAGACCAGTAGCCCTGCCTTGGGCCCTTTTCCACAGTTGCTTTTGTTAATATACTAATGAGCCATTGTCACAATGGAGCCAACCTGGCATTAGCACTTACAATGAATTTGCTGCAAGAACACTGCTGTTTGTAATTAGCTCTTCATTACACAATCAGGCTGATTTAGGGAAACTCTCCTATGATTTGCTCAGCAAATGAAGCAATATAATTACACCTCGCTTGAAATCAACAAATTAGACTGCTGTTTGCAATTGGCTATATTATGTACTATTAGTGCCCAGGCAATTGCAGGCCTGTTGCTTCCTTTAACACTTAAGTAAAGTAAGTTTAATTAAAGCACTGAATATTTTGTATATGTAACATCAGTTACATAGTGGTCACGATTTTTATAATTAAAGAGGCAACCCAAGGTATTCGTGTAAAATATTTTATATTAAACTCAAGTGTTGGCCATTTAAAGTTCTTATGATAAAAATTAGAAGCTAAAAGCCAAACCAGATGTAATGAAACATATCTTTTTGAACCAAAATACTTTCTAGCCAGGACACATGAGAATTGACTAGGATTCAAATTAGGGTAGAGCAGAATAATGAGTAATTCATCCAGTTACATGTTTCTCAGCACTAGATATTCAGTACCTGTCAGGTGGAAAAATGGCTCATGTGAGGTCTTTCTTCTTTTCTTCTTCTTTTTTTTTTAACATGTACATGACTCGATGTTTTTTAAAGATTTCATTTATTTATCTCCAGAGGGGAAGAGAAGGAGAGAGGGAGAGAAACATCAATGTGTGGTTGCCTCTCGTGCACCCCCTGCTGGGAACTGGCCTGCAACCCAGGCATGTGCCCTGACTGGGAATTGAACCCCAATCCCTTCATTCGCAGACCCATGCTTAATGCACCGAGCTACACCAGCCAGAGCTAAGGTTTTTCTTCTTGTCGGGTGTTGACTCTGGAGAACTTTACCCACTGGTAATAATCATCGGGAGAGGTAGTTGGTAGGAGATTCAGAGAAGTATTGACAGATTTACCAATAAAAACACAAGACAGTTACTTTGGATCCTGTATTTTATTTGGCAACCTTATTATAGGACATTTAGGATATGTTCCTCAGTGTTAAATTCAGAAATACTTATTGTATACACACACAAAAATTAATTGCCCCAAAAATAATGAATTAAGAAAATAATTGTCAATCAGCCAATAAGTTTTGGTTAGGATTGTGCTTCTCAGCACTGTACACTTCTTTAATTAAAAGACTATGTCACTTCATTTTTATATTCCAAATAGTTGACACTTAGGATGAGTATTGGTGATGTCAGTATCACTGAAAAGACTCTTTGTATCTTCCCTTAAAATCTACAACTCTTTGCATATCTATAACCCAAAAAGTATTGCTCTACTCAACACACCGGCCCGCCTGAGAGACACACATTGGTATATCTGAAAGCGGACATACTGGAACACGTAGAGGAGGAAGCACAGAAGGAAGCACTGGGGCGGCACCCACAGATGTGGTTCCTGTAGGCTGTGGCTGAGCCCACAGCCCCAGCTCACAAGCAAGTAGTAAGAGAGTCGGAGTGGGATCCCACACTAAAGACTAACAGTAGGGAAAGAAGCAGTACTAGAGCCCAGGAATCCAGCCCCCACCCCCTCCACCAATTGCAGAAGCCTGTTAGCAGTAACAGAGACAAAGCAATGGTTTCCTGGCTACAGCACAGGGTGCTGGTGGCCATATGGAACTAGGGAACAGCATGGCAGGACCATGAACCTGGTTCCCCACAAACGACCACATCCTTCCACCACAGGGGTGGTGCCCAGAAACGCAGAGGAAAGAGACACAGTAGGAAGACTCACCTCCAAGGGCACCCACCGAGGTGGTGACTCCCACCAGGACTCCAGAAGAGCAAGTAGCTCAGGCAAGAGAAAACAAAAACTTGAACTATACCACCATCTACTGGAAAACAAAAGAAGACCTCTGATGATCAACATGCTGAATTGTAAAATCAAGTATTCCAATAAGAAAAAGGTTCACTGCTTCAAATGCACCAGCAGAGAACAAACAGTCAAGCGCTGTGAGCAGCCAAGGAAATAGGGTAACGCAGGAAGGAAAATGCTTATTTTTCAGAAACTAAACTGTAAGTCATGGAAGATTGTAATCTAAATGATAGAAAGTTCAAAACTGCACTCATGAAGAAACTCAATGAAATACAAGAAAACTCAGAAAGACAGTTCAATAAGCTCAGAAATAAAATGAGTTAACAAAAGATGCACTTTTCCAAAGAGATTAAAACAATATAAAAGAACCAGAGAGACATTCTGGAGCTGAAGAATGCAATAAATAAGACAAAGAATCCACTACAAAGCAATGGACATACAACCAAAAAGAAGAGAGAATTAGCAAGCTCAAAGATAGATATCTAGAAACTAGGTGGGAGAGAGAAATAAGATTTAAATAAAGGAAAGAACTCTGCAAGAACTATCAGACTTTATTAGAATGGGCAACATAATAAAAATGGGTATCTCAGAAGAGAATAGAGGGAGAAGCAGAGAGCCTATTCAAAAAAATAATTGATAAGAATCTCCTAAGTCTGGAGAAGGAACTATACATTCAAGTATAGAAAGCTAACGTAACACATAATCATGTCAAAAGAAAAAGACCTCTCCAAGACACATTGTATTAAAATAGTCAAGAGTGAATGACAAAGAATGAATTCTCAAGTCAGCCAGGGAAAAAATACAGAAAATTACAAAGGAAACCTCATCAGATTATCATCATATTTTCTTTCAACAGAAACCCTGCAGGTCAGGAGACCATGGAATGTTACATTTAAAATATTAAAAGATGGAAATCACCAGCCAAGAATAACGCATCCAGCAAACTTATCCTTTAGATGTGAAGGAGAAATAAAGGCTTTCACAGACAAACAAAAGCTGAGGGAATTTACTATCACGAGATGTGCATTTCAGAAAATGTTGAAAGTGGTGTTTCTACATGAACTAAAAAAAAAAAAAAACTACACAAAAGTTTGAGTTAGTTGTCAAACATACAGACAGATGCAGAAAATTGCAACTCTATTTCAGAGTAGTGTTAAACATTTAATTAAAGTACACTGCTTTAAAAAGCATTAAAACAACTATAATTACTGTAATTTGCTAAAAATGCCCCTAATAATTTTGAGAACAAAATCATAAAAGGAGAGGCAGAAAAGGACAGAACATATACAGGCAAATGAGGAAATGATGATAAAGAACTTGCAGAAGAAAAAAAAACCTCATTGATAGAAAACTGTATGCAACCCTCATGGTAACCACAATATAATAATTCATAGCTGAGTCACAAAACATAAAAAAAGAGGCAACATAAAAACATCATAGAAAAGCACTGAACTAAAATAGTGTACAGAAACACAAGGGGGACAAAACCCCAAAACAATGGAGTTAGAAAACAAAGATAATATGGCATATGAAAAAATGTTCAACATCACTAATTATTAGTGAAATGCAAATCAAAACCACAATAAAAACTCACCTGACACCTGTTTGAGTGGTTATTATAAAAAATACAAGATATATCAAGTGTTGGAAAGGATGTGGAGAAAAGGGAATCCTCGTACCCTATTGGTAAATTGAAGCCACCACAGTGGAAAACAGTATGGGGGTTCATTTAAAGAATTAAGAATAGAACTATCATATGACCCAGCAGTTCTTCTGGATATTTATGCAAAGAATGTTAAAATGCTAATTCGTAAAGATATGTGTACTCCTATGTTCATTGCAATATTATTTACAATCGCCAAGATATAAAAACAACCCAGGTGTTCATAGATAGATGAAGGAATGAAGCGGACGGGGTCAGACACACAAAGGCAAACTGCTCAGACCTGGCTGCACTAAGGGTCTTACTTATCCTAAGAGAAATAAGTTAGATGGAAAAGAACAAAAACCATGTAACTCCACTCATATGTAGAATATACAAAAGAGTAACAAACTAAAAAAATGAAAGAAAAAGATAAATTCATAGATATAGACATCAAAATGGGGGTTACATCAGGGGAAGAGGGTGGGGCAGGGAGAAACTGGTGAAGTCGTTCACATATACGGTAACGGAAGAAACTCGACTTTTGGTGGTGGGCCCACAATAGAGTATACAGACATTAAAATCTAATGTTGCATACCTGAAATTTATATAATGTTATTAACCAATGGTACCTCAATACAATTTTTTATTTGGGAAAAAAGAAGAGTATCAACAATAGTTATTGAATAAATCAACAAACAAAAGAAGATTTGGTGACTACTATTTAATAGTAGACTGAGTCTTTTTTTTTCAGATTTCATGTATTTATTTTTAGAGAGAGGGGAAGGGAGGAAGAACGACATGGACAGAAACATGTATGTGTCGTTGCCTCTCTAGCACCCCCTACTTTGGGACCTGGTCTGCAATGCAGGCATATTCCTGACTGGGAATCAAACAGGCAGTCCTTTGGATCTCAGGCCCCTGCTCAATCCACTGAGCTACACCAGCGAGGGCTGAAAGAGTCTTCTGTGGTAGAACACTGCTCTTCAAAGGTCCATTGCTTTAGAGCCTAATGTCAATTCCTCTTTCTATGAATACATGTAGCTTTTTAAACAAGTGGTAGGTGCATATGTGCAGGTTGTACGTGTTCAATTTATACACATATATAACCTCTGAAGGAAATGGGTTCATTGTGCATTCATGATACTTCTATCCTACTTTCATGACATCTAGTTGTTTCACGACAATTTTTGGTTAAAGTTAGGAAGAGGCTTTCCTAACTTTAGGAAAATGATCCTTCCCGAGTTGCTGAGGCATGAACAAATTATTTTATTTTTTAATTGTGTTCATTGAGATAGTCATGGAATATTTAGAACTCATTAAATGTGCTCAATGAATTCTGCTCATGGTGCATATGATCACGTATATTTGTGTTCTATCCCACCCACCACCTACACGGTTCTTCATTCCTAAGGGAGGAGCCAGGATGAGATTAACGCCTTGCTTGTATGGCTGACAGCCAATGTTTCTGAATCGGGGCTCGTATTGAGCTGGACAGGAGGACCGCATTCTATTGTTTCTTGATACCCTTTCCTTTGAGGTGATGAGGAAGTTGGCAAGTCAGTGCAGATCCCAAGTCCATCCTGGGTGGTGCTGGTTCTGAGGTGTGCTCCCTCCGCAGACACAGTGAAATGAGCAGTGAATGCCATGTCGGTGAACAACGTATTAGACTTGAACTTTATAGTTTTTAATTTGAAGAGTATTGCCTCTTCTGGTTCCTTTTTAAAAAATTATTTAAGGACGTCAACATTAGAGAGTTAATCCCCCCCCCCCCAAACTGTCCGAGTTAAAATGTTGGAGAATTAGGTTGTACTAAGTATAAGATCTGCTGATCCGAGGTTATTTTTCCACATAGAAACTATCACGTACATGTACTTTAAATTTGTCTCCCCCCCCCCTGCAACTTCTACATTTAAGAAGAATATTGACAATAATTGTTCATTAGTGGATATGTTTTAATGATTTGTTAAAAGGAATGAGACAATGTATTACTCTTCAAAATAAAAATTATAAAGCTGAAGTCTAGTAAGTTGTTCAAATCAAATGCCAAAGCAGTTCAGTGTTAGTGGATGTGTTTCTTTTGTTTTATGGGAGCTTTTGTGTCCATTTGTATTCTTACAGTGTTATGGAAAAGTGATTGTTTTCATGAGGTTATCCAGAAATCTTTTTATAAATTAAAAAAGAACTGTCTGGTTGAAATCTTTCTTATCCCTGGTGGCACATTACTTTCCAGTGCAATAGTAGTGTTTTATCAAAGAAGCTTGATAACATTTAGAAAAATGGAATATTTGTCTTTAGAATTCTACTTTTTACTTTCCAACAATGGCAGCTAACTGCTTTGGATTTTAAATTACGCTGTAAGTGTATTTCATTAGTAGAAATTATGTTCCTGAAAGGTACAGTGCTACTGACTTCATTGAGAGACTTCCCAAGTTATCTTTTAAAATGACAGGTTTATAAATCATTCTGCAGAGAGTGCTGAGCCTACCAGTTGAACACAGATTCAATTTCAAGAATGTAAGGGAAGATCACTGTAGTAGTCACAGGGACAGCATCACAATGCTAAGTACGTTGAACTAAGCCAGGCAAGCAACACAGAACAAAGCCTGGAGCTGCCCAAATAGAGGAGAGAATATAAAGTTCCATCCTTCCTGTATGATCACAGACCATAACGAAATGGCCCATTTTATGAAATTCATGTAAAATAGAAGTGGCATCAAAATTATTATTTTTTTTAAATTTAATTCTTGTTCAAGTACAGTTTTCCGTCTCCCACTCCCATCCCAGCCAACCGCCCCCCCATGCTTCCCACCTCCCTCCCATTTCCACCCCCCTTAGTTGTTCTCCATGTGTCCTTTATACTAGTTTCTGTGAATCTCTCCCCTTTTCCCCTGAAATTCCCTCCCCTCTTCCCTCTGGTCCCTGTCAGCCTGTTCTGAATTTCCAGTGTCTTTGGTCATATTTTGCTTGCTTGTTTGTTTTGTTGTTTAAGTTCCTGTTAAAGGTGAGATCATATGGTATTTGTCTTTCACCGCCTGGCTTATTTCACTCAGCATAAAAAATTATTCTTATTGAGCTGGATAAAGAATATGGAGAAGAGATTTTGATATCTGAATTTTTTTGTGGGGGGACTGGGGATTCTGTGCCTGTTTATAAGAATTGGTCTCTCTCTGCTCCCTGAAAACCCCAATACTGTTTACCAATACATTACCAGTACTGTTAGTACGGCTAATACTAAACAGCTTTAAAAAATTGTTAACTGGATTTTCCTTCACAACTAAATAAAATTCAGCTGCATATCTCCCTTTCTGTATGTCAATTTCTAAAGTTTGTATGTCATATGCACAGTATAATTTAATTCAGACATAAATGTAAAGAAACAACTTATAAGAAGCAGTTTAGGGTGGGAGGTGGTGATGTGGGGGCTGAGGGGAAGTCATGGGGGTAAAAGGAAAACAACTGTATTTGAACAACAATAAAAAAAGAGCTAGCTACAGTATATTGTGAAACTGAGAAATGTACATTGCAAATTATTATATTAAACATGATATCATCTGAGGAAAACCAAAGGAAAAAGTTTTATTTCTTTCTTTTTTTCTTTTTTTAAAATTTATTTAATTATTCAAGTACAGTTTTCTGTCTATGACTCCCATCCCATCCCCTGTGCTCCCCACTCCCTCCCATTTCCACCCTTCTCAGTTGTTGTCCATGTATCCTTTATAAATGTTCCTCTAAATCCCTCCCCTATTTCCCCAGAAAGTTTTAAATAATAAAAGATAAAGAAAAAAAGCACAGTTTGTGTCAAGGTGTGGTAAAAGAGTATGTGTATACTTTCATATGCATATAATAAGTTTATAAGGAGACAGTGAAAGGTAAAATTGACTTCAAAGTTATTTTGAAAACCAACTGAAAGCATAAAAAGAAATAAACTATTTTTCTAATTTAAAAACATTCGCAATGGATAGGAAATTTCACATACCGCGAAATATGCTTTGGAGATTAAAATTAAGTGCAGTTTATCACTTATACAGGAGGCCATCACAAAGCTAGCTCCTTGAAGATTAGATTCTGAATGCCATGAGGAATACTGAAATCAGCTTTATTGTTTTCCAATTTTAAAATTAAAATTAGCTTTAAAAATAAAATCAGATGACATTACAATTCACTAATTATGAGTCAAGCAGCAAAACTATATAGAAGCCAGAATTATCTGTAAGAAAGATAAAGCTGCGTGTGAATTTCATAAATTTTCCACACTTGCGTGTGTGCATAAGAATGTGTTTCTAAGTGTCCATGTTTTATATAGAGAAAATGAAAGACTAAGAGTTAATATGGAATATATTGATTAAAATATGAACTTCAAAAAAGACAAGGAAATTGCCCTGAGTAGAATCTCCTCTCTGACACAGTGAAAAGATTAGTTGTGCTTTCTCTCCATCTTCATTCATTGTGAAATGTTTTGCACTTTTGTTTCACTTCACAAAAGGAATAGCTCTCCTGTGAAAGGCACGCCTGCCACTGTTCCGAAACGGAAATGCAGTCAAGGTTGTTGATAGCCCTGTGGGTACGTCTAGTACACGCATTCACTAAAGGCTTCACTTCCCAGAGCCATGCCTTCAGAAGCGAACGCTGTCAGTTTTGAAGAAAGTAATCTTTCTTCTCCAACATTTTCCCCCAACACTAACCTCCACTGGCTCTTTCTTTGTGCGTAGCTCTCTTTTTATCTCTGTACCTTGGTTCATGCTTGCCTACCATTTAGGGATGGCCACACAAGCCACAATTTCTAAATGTGACACCACCTTCAAGGAAGGATTATAAATTCTAGGTGCCCCACAAAGTTCTCCACATCCTCTGCTCTGTTTCCGGAGCCTCCTGTGGTGTTTATAGTCTGATATTATATATTTTTAAGAGATGTGCTATTGTCGGGCCTTGTTCATCCACAAGACCACACGTGTCTCAGGGATAACAAATTTTGTCCCCTACTTACCATTGTATTATAGTGTATAAGCTGGAGATTCATCATTTATCAATGTGTTTTGATTGTTTCCTGAAAGATCTTTGTCCATATTTATAGATTTTATTAGGAAATCTATTTTGTAAACTTAAAATGGACTCAAATTCTTTCTTATGGAATGTTACTAATATTATATTAATGTGATAAATACTAGGTAAGTGCCAGAAAAAATTAGCCAAATGTTGAACTTTACCTAATACTTACTGATTCTTCCAATCCTTACCAAGACACCAGATCCTATGTAAACATTTGTTAGACTCAACAGACACAAAGAAAGCAGGTAGGTAAGTAATAACTAAGGACTGGGAAGTCTAAATTAGCACAATTAATTTTCTTTCCTCTAAAATTTTAAAGAGGCACAAATTTAGGGCTTTTAAAAACCTGTTTGACACTGTTTAAGCCTTCATAACTTTCAGAAAAAGTAAATGACAGAGCCTTCCAAATGGTTTATTTTCATAAATCTGATGACAAATGGCATAGACATAAATGAGAAAAGCAAATTTTTAATAACTCTTTGCAGATAAGAGAAAATTTTGTTGATCAAAATGAATAAAACTGGTATTATAAATAGTAGGTTTAAGACAAGGATTTTTTGTTTAAAAAGCAAGTGTAATAAATTAAGTCTTCATTTAAGTGTCTATCATGTTTTGTTTTTTCAGGTGTAGTCTGGAATGTTTAACTGGTGAGTGAAAAAAAGTCACTGATTTAGCCCAAAACTTTTACTTTTCTGAAAAGTTAATGAAGTAGGAGAGCATTTCATATGGCTAGATAAGAGACACGTACCTAACGTCTTTTCCTTGTGAAGCAGAAATTGACAAGAATAATATTTACTTAATAATACCTTAAAAAACACATTTATTTAACTTAGATTTTTAGAATATTGCATGGAGATCTGAAAAAGATTTCTTAGATCTCTGAGTTGCTAATATGAATATACACTACTCAGCGATTTCTGGAAAACTTGTGAAATTGAGGAAGAAATACAAAATTTCTGAAAACAAAGTTATAATACTGAAGTTCAACTTGTACTAAAATCATACATCATGCAAATTAGAGTTCCATGTTTATACAGCATACAGTTATTTTTAGTTATTTTCTCAATAAACATAGAAAAATTAATTATAGAAAGTTTTAAAAAATAGAGACTTGCCCAAAACAAAATTCCATGAAATCCTTTGACTAAACACTATTTATGCTTTATAATATATACTTGTAGTTTTATATATATAATACATCTAATATATATAATATAAAAATAAAATATATTTTGGTTTACTATAAATATAAATATATGCACGCATCAATATTTTATTGCTAAAACTGATTATTTTGTGATGACATAAATAGTTATTTCATATTGAATCCACAGGCAAAACAATATCTGCTTCAATTGCTCTTCTACTCAGTGGGTAGATTAATTATATATTTAGGTCATTTAAAGAATAGTTGCAACAAAATATGTGTTTTTAATAATAATTGATATTTGCTTTCAAAAAAAGCAAGAGAACTATCATGATGAGAAAATTTAAAACTTAGATTTTCTTATACTAACTCTAGTATTACTTATTTTGAATAGGTGAAGTGTAGTAACCATTTCAGTACTTAACGTTTCTCAATAGGTCAATTTGGCTTTTCCATAAATAAAAACAGAAAAGTTGGCAATAAGAACCTCAGTGCAAATATTTATAGAACCAAGTTGAAAAACACAAATTCACACAATTATACTTCTACACCATTAGATATACTTTTCAAAATTCTTTTTAGGGATTGAATACCCTTGTTGACTTGCTGTGCCATGATTTGTTTAACTGATTCCTGAGTATTGGGATGTCAAATTGTTTCCAGTCATCATTATGATAGAAAATGCCAATATATTTTTTATGGTTTACTTTATTACAGTAAATAGTACAGAAGCTTTGCTTTACTACTCTGCCTTACTTTTCATCTCAACACATCACTCAAGCAATAAGCAGATTGCTAAAGGCAAATCTCTTTTGGAAAGGACAGTGCCAGCCTCTAATGGATCAAATCTAATCATGTTTTCCCCAAATTGGATGAGGATGCTCTGAACAGGATATGAAAAAGGATAACTCTCAATTCATCATCTGCCATATCTCCCATAAATGCCATTTAAATATTTATTCATTTTATTAATAAAATATCAGTATCCCTGATATGTTATAAATTTGACAACTAATTTTAACACGAGTCAGTCAGAATAATTTCTCTTTTTTTTAAGATTTTATTTATTTATCTTTGGAGGGAAAGGGAAGGAGAGAAGGAGAGAAATATCAATGTGTGGTTGCCTCATGCGTCCCCTGCTGGGAACTGGCCTGTAACCCAGGCATGTGCCCTGACTGGGAATTGAACTGTGATTGTGTAGTTCGCAGGCCTGAGCTCAATCCACTGAGCTACACCAGCCAGGGAAGGATGATTTCTTAAGTAGACACTGACTAATTGTTTTCAATAAGTATTAACTTATTGACTTCTTTTGTTCCTGTTCTATTATCCTAAGTTATGACTGTTTAATTACTTTCTTAAATTTCTCTCCATAAAAAGTAAATGCTAAAAGGTACATATTGTTTTTCATGTGGGATTATTTTATCATCACGTTATGTGAATGCGGTAAAACAAAGTTTCACAAAGCATATACTGTGTTAGAATAGCAAAAAAATAATCGGCGAATACTCGACATGCAATTAGAGGAGATAACAGAAAGAGTTAAGGACAATGAACACTCCACAGAAGAACAGAACAATGCAAAAGTAAAAGAAGACAGCCTATGCCATACTGGCCACTATCATGTTGGAAAAGAAAAGACAGAATAAGAAATACTTATTTTTTGAACAGCTCATTCATTTTCATTCCAAAGAAACGTAGAACTCATGTGGGACAAAAGTTCTCAGACTTGCAAGATTGGCACGGGGCTCTCAATGCTTTAAAGATTATGCACCTTAATATTACAATTACCTTTCGGAGGACAATACTGTCCTCTAAATTAGCTCTCAAATCCTAGTTTTACCTTTGCTTGTCTTAACCCTTTCATGGATGTCACGGAGATCAACTAATTTCTATTACATGTAACACCAACTGTAATGTGAAGGAATTAACATGAATAAACAAAAATGAGCTCACCTGTGCTATGGTCTGAATATGTTCTCTCAAAGTTAATATACTGAGAACTGAACAGGTGGTGGTAGGTATTGAGAATGGGGGCATTTGAGGGTGGAATAGGTCATAAGGGTGATGGCCTCATAAGTGAGATCACTGCCCTGACTAAAAAAGCCTCAGAGACAGCTAGTCTGTCTCTTCTGTTTGTGAGGACACAATAAAGCTGAAATCTGGAGGAGGGCCCCCACTCAAACGCACAGGCACTCTGATCTTGGACTTCTCAGCCTCCAGAAGTCTGAGAAATAAATTTCTGCTTAAATAGAAAATTAATTTAAATAGAAATTTAATTTCTGCTAAATTTCTGCTTTTATTAGCCACCCAGTTTATGGTATTTTCATGGTAGCAGCCCAAGGAGATTAAGGAATATATAAATGTGAAGACTTCTAAAGAGTTTGTATCAACTGTCACAAACTCTTGAATATAATAATCTTTAATAATCATACAGGCCTACAGAATCCATCTTACATGGAAACACAGACACATAAACATACCTATGGATGCTTCCTTCATACATTAATTACATCTCAAATTTCACATCTTCATACCTATCAAACTTTTTACTATTATAGTAAAGGTCAAAGGATTATTACTAATTGTATAATAGATATCATGGCAGAAAAAGTCAGCATTAAAAATATGATGCTGAAAGACATAGTGTGCATCATTTTAAAATTAAGAAAGAATATTTCTAAATTCCAAAAGGATGAGTCTTAATGTTTCTGATTCTGAAGGTAAGCATACAAAATTCACTGGATTACCTATTTCACTACTGCATTATAAAATGCTCAAGGGGAAAATGTTCTTGTAATTGAAACACTCTGACAATTATATAAAAATAAAGTAGGATTCATGCAATTCTATGACTACTTTCTATTTTTGCATTTAAGCCATGACAATACAGCGTGAGGCAAAAGTAGGTTTACAGCGGAGAGTATGCAAAACACATCATTAATTCCTGTAATGTTATTTACTAATTATTGTGTTATTTTCCACATGAATAACTATAAACCTACTTTTGACCCACCCTATATAGTCCCATTGTAAAACCTCACATTTCCTAGAAGTTGGGACTCCAATTTCATTGAAACTGAACTAGGACCATAGTCAAAGTTGTCATAAAAATAATTCTTCAGAAGCGTGGTTTTATTAAGAATTAGTTTTAAGAAAGGAATAAATTATCATTGGGTTTGGGCTCTGAATTGAAACTATGTCAGAAATCCATCTGACTTATTTTCAGAAATCTGTCCTTTGGTTGATAGTTGTACACAAACTATAGGAGGCTATAGCTATTCTCTGGGTGTTAGTCAAGAAAAGCAGTATAAACTCAAAAACAGTACATCAAAACCAGTAGGATGTAGAGGCTTAAGACTAAGTAAAATAGTCATTGTAGCTACACAGGCTTTAGACTGAAAGGCTCAGATTTCCTAGCCATACGGAGTAAGCACTAAGGGAAAAGACAGGTACTCAGCATCAATGAAGGAGGAATTGGGGTCATGGGGGAAGAGGAAGCTTGATGAGACAGTGTTTTTGTTAGAACAAAGAGAACTATACATATTCAAGATACACAATTTTTGCCTATTAGGGCAGGTATCTTTTCTGAGATTGGGAAGGCGGGCATGCCTGAGCGTTTCCTACAGCCTGGCTAGAATGGTGAATGGTGGGCGAAGGCCAGGGACAGCTTCACCCCTTTCTGCTTCTGTAAAGGTTGATCTGACCTCTGCAGCTAGTTGACATTTGCGTGGAGTCGAAAAACAAAGCGGTTAATTCCCAGTGTTCATAGATTCATTTCCACATCAGGGAAGCAGTTGCAGTGTGTGTATTAATAATTAATGATGTAGGCTGATTTTTCAGGAGATTTATATCAATGATTATATCTCTTTAAATTTTTTCCCATTTCATAGGACACTGTGCTATTTACTGCTTTTTAAATTTATAATACTTCACTTCTATCAATAACTTCCATGGGAAATTGGGGGGGAGGAATTCTTCCTTTTATTATTTATTAACCACATCAAGGCATCTTGCTTATCTCTCTACAGGAAACCAAATATTCATGATCATCACTCTTTCCAAAGCTCTGATATTTCAGAATATATTTTACTTTAGGAAAAAAGTATAAAATTGTTTAATGACACTGATGCTGTTAACTCAAACAGTAACAGGGTTGAGAGAAAATCACCACATGTTGCCGAGAATAATATGGGATTTTACTGTCACATTCTAACAACGGAAGTATGATATGAATTAATATCTAAATAATTCTGATAAAAATTAACATATAAATATAAAAATAAGCTATAAACTTTTTTGCTATTCATCCTTATTAAGTAAAATAATTTTTCAGTCTTTGTACATATTTATTAGTATCCATGAAAACAAAACTACTAATTATTTAAAGCTACAATGCATCTCAGTATTTATAACTATTGTACTAAACTTTGCATCATGAAAAATGTGGACTTATTAATGTAACTATTGAACAAGGAAAGATGGTGATGTCCTCTTTGGACTTACATTAATTACCAATTCATTTATAAATACAGAATGTTTCCAGAGAGAGTGAAAGCCTATTAGTATGAGTTTCTTTTGGGAAGATTCTAATGTCAAATGTTTTGTACTACCAATAATTTTGATAACACAAATTTAAGTAGTTTAAATGTGGGAAGAAACTGCTATGTATCCTAATACCTTCTTGTGTATTCAAAGAGACTGGAAACACAGATGGTGAGCACACCTTGAAATATAAATGATGTTGATAGCTGTCATTCCAGCGTGGCAGGTACCACTATACAAGCAGGCTGAACAAACCAACTGTACTGTGCACCAATCATTTCATACATAAGGACTCTCTTTCAGTAACCTCAGTGTGTGTCAGGAAGGCCGTTACCAGGATGCTTAGAAGGTAATGTAACTGCTTCAAATGCTTTCTTTCCCAAGTGAAATGGAGAAAATTGACTGAAGGCCTACTGCTAATTTCCACAAATAGTGCCTTTTTAAAAAAAATAGAGACACATGTTCTTAGTCACATAAATCTAGGGCCCTCATATTACCCTATGTGAATAAAAATAGTAATTGTTATAGTTATAATTCACTTTCATTAAAACATTAGAAGATATTTTTCAACAAAATTCTGGAAGATGTTAATGAATTATAGGGTTAACATAAAGTTGTGGCAAAAATAAATTCAGTAAATTTTAGAAATTCCTACAACTTCTAAGAATCAGATTAACCATATTTTGATTTTTTATCATATTAACCATGAACCATCTTTATCTCTTTAATCTGATATAGTTTTTCACTGAATTTTATATATAGTTTCTCTAGTAAACAGACTTCACACTAAAAACAAACTGGAATAATGTCTTCTTTACATCTACTAAATGAGTGACTGAATTAAAATTAAAATATAACTTAAAAGTAGAGATAATATAAAATTCTCACCACTCTTTAAGTTTTTTGGTAGAGCCTTGAATAAATTAACATTAATAGATAACTTGAATAATTAAGGACACTCCAAGAGTGAAAATCAAGTCCCTTATGAGTATAGTTAAATCAAGCCAAGCTGGTCAGGCATTCATTATCATATTTAATTGAGTATAACAGGATTGCTGATGGGGCTGTCACAGGAAAATCTTGTAGACAATATATCTGTCATCTTTGTACCCCAAATATTTTTGTACGCAACCTAAGAATTTTTGCATATTGTACATTTTCAATTAAGATAAAGATGCGATTTTTTAAAATAGATACTATGCTGCATCATTCAATGTATCTTTGTAAAAATAAAATGTTCATTTGGGCAAAGTCTTACAAAGACTGAAATAAAAGAGAAAGGGAAACGGAGAACAATTATTTATTGAGTATCTAGCTGTCACAAGGATCACCTTATTTAACTCCCACACAAACTCTGCCTGGTCTGTCCTAACCTAGTTCCCATTCACAGAAAAGGGAAGGGGTTTAGGCAGGTCAATGCTTTGCTCAAGTTCTCAGAGCTAGTTAAGCCACTCAGTTTCGTTTTCTTATGTGATCTTCACAGAAAACTAGGAGATGATTTGGAAAGACCACAGTTTTCGCTTGCTTTATCTAAATTACACAAGTCACCCGGTTAATTGGGTTTTCTCTAATGGAAATTTGTCAGGCTGCGGAGAAACTGGAATTTTTAGTATTTCTCCAGAAGTCCCTTGATTATTAATGTACCTTTAAGAATAATGATGTCCCCTGAAGATGAAAAGAACTTGATAATCTGCTACTCAGAGTTGTTGGAGTCTCTCTGTTACCTATTTTGTTTAGTGGAAAATTTGAGAATAACTATGCATAGGCTCCCAAGAAGCCCTAGAGATAGGTCAGAAAGTAACAGTGATAAGACAGAGAAAGACAAATATCATAAATTCTCACTTATATGGGGAATCTAATAAGCAAATAAACCAAGGAACACAATAGAAAAAGAGGCATGGATATGGGGAACAGACTAGTAGCTGTCAGAGGGGAGGAGGGAGTTGGGACTGGATGAAAGAAGGTGAAGGGCTTAGACAGAGAACAGATATGCATCACCCAACCATGTTTCAATGGCCAGAAGGAAGGTGGGTGGAGGCTGGGGATGGGGTGGGAAAAGGGGGGGAAATGGGGACGCCTGTAATACCATCAACAANTGGATATGGGGAACAGACTAGTAGCTGTCAGAGGGGAGGAGGGAGTTGGGACTGGATGAAAGAAGGTGAAGGGCTTAGACAGAGAACAGATATGCATCACCCAACCATGTTTCAATGGCCAGAAGGAAGGCGGGTGGAGGCTGGGGATGGGGTGGGAAAAGGGGGGGGGGAATGGGGACGCCTGTAATACCATCAACAATAAAAACAAAGTTAATCCCTGGCTGGTGTAGCTCAGTGGATTGAGCGTGGGCCTGCAAACCAAAGGGTTGCTGCTTTCAATTCCCAGTCTAGGGCACATGCCTGGGTTGTGGGCCTGGTCCCAGTAGGGGGCCTCTGAGAGGCAACCATACATTGATGTTTCTCTCCCTCTCTTTCTCCTTCCCTTCCCCTCTCTCTAAAAATAAATAAATAAAATATTTTAAAAAATAAATTTAAAATAAAGTAGCAGAGGAGGCAATTTTCAACAGCTTTGGGACAGATATGTGGAGGAGGGATGTGGCCCAGTTTTTAGAAGTGCTTTTCTTGTTCTCACTTTATTTTTTTTTCCTCTTAGGAGCCAGACACTTTACATGTTTTATTACAAAACTGTCATAATAAGGAGCTTCATAAGGTACATGAGAAAGCAGAAGTGGAGGGAACTTGCACCCCTTCCCAAAGGCCATGAAGCCAATAAGCAAAAAATAGATATTCAAATACACATAATCTGACCCTAGAGTCAGGGTTATTTTCATATAGAATTTTGGTCTTGCAAGAGCTGGAAACACAGATGTTCACCACAAATCTCTTCATGATCCAGCTGTGTTATTTTTTCTCCCAGAAAAACTTTTCAGCCAGAGTCAAACTTTTGTTCGTTGAATATTTCTAAGGGACTTTTTTCACCCCTTTCTAACAGAAATTGAGAACCTCAAGTTTTATTTATTTTCAGTTCTTAATATCTCTTCAGAGTATAATTAAAACGTCCCTTGAAATTCTGATAGAAGTAAAGAAAATTTTAAAATTTATAAGAAAATATTTGTTCATTAGTGTTTGTTTATCCTTTCCATCAACATTGGAAATCATTTGGAAAGGGAATGTGTTCTGTGTCTTTTGGAACTTTCTTGGGTAAGATTATTGAAATCACTGCACTTTGAATCTCCCGGGAAATCAGAAATGCATACTATCTGATGACTCAGGGTACAGCCTTCCTTACTTTTCCATGTGGTTGGCAATACCGTGCTACAAATTAGGGGAATGTGATAGCAGGTGCTTAGAAATTATGTTTATTAGATATGTTCCCATTGTATGCCAGTAGCTTCTTATTTGTTTATCCAACACCAACATCGAGCTTCTTAAAATTTGAGGAATAGGATGGTTCCTGTTCATGTAGTCTAAATTAGTTTCTTTCACATTGTAATAATTTACATATTTAAAATTCTAAAATAACACTGACTTATTTGATACCATTAATTCTTCCTCTGTACTTTCTCCATTCAAATCTTTTACCTTCCCATATGGATTTTATCTTTCCATTATGACTTATTTAAGAATGCCAAAATTTCTGGTTTACATACCTATTTGTAATCAAAGCTCCTAAGAGTCTCATTATAAAATGTTTTGGCATTTTCTGTTTTTCTGTGTTAATTGAACATGATTACTTAAACTTTCTACTTTATCCCTCTCACTTAACAAAGTATTACACTTTAAGTCATCATTAGGTATATTTATCCTTTTCTCTAAGTAATACTGTTTTTGTCTCAGTGCCTCAATTCTAAACAGTCCATAGATGCTCGACAGATAATCCATGAAAATCTGAGAGTACGCCAAAAAACATTATTTAGAAACAGATATTACAGAGTCAGAAAGATAAATTAAATTTTCGAGATATAGGATTGCAGTTCTAATAAATCCTTCATGCTGTTTTTTTTAAATATATAGTAATATAAACTCAAAACAGCAAACAGTGCTTTCATCAGTGGTTTCCAGCACTCACCCACAATACAAGTGTTAGAAAGAATATCGGCAGACCCTGCCAAGCAATCCACCACCATACAGTGTGAGTGTGTCACTAACTTAAATTCAAATGGTGAAATGGGAAGATAGAAAGCAATATTTTTTAAAGAAAATTGACATTTCATTTTTTTCAAATGATAAACTAAATAGATGTTTTTCTTTTTTAGTAATACTTTCATTTTAATGCCTCCAACAACCCTTTACTCAGTTAAATGAATGTTTTTGTAGTAAATTATAAAATATAAAAAATAGCCATACATCCATCATCCAGCTGTGTCAGATCTTGTTACTTAAGCCACAAATATTTTTGCTCTTTAGGAAGCGAAACTTTTGAGATTAAGCTGAAAAGTGCCATGGAACTCTCAGTGGTGTCAACCAAACCCTCTTCCTCAGAAGTACACGATAGACTGAGATGATATTTCAGCATTAACTTACGTGTTATACATGTCTATTCATTTTGTTTTCTCCATAAACAAAATTTATTAGTTTTCTATTTTCTAACCTTTTAGTAAATATGTCTATTCTTCATTTTTGCAATAAATCTTGTGAGAATTTGTCATTAAGCAGACTTTAAAAAGGAAACAATTATTGTTCTGCTAATACACGCATCATTATGTACTTTTTTACCATCTTCATGATTTCTATGCATTTTCATTATATTCTTTTTACTCTTTCTTTTTTGTAGTTATTTTTGAAGTATTTTGGATTGGTCATAAGTAATTACTTTTATCTTTCTTGAGAAAGTTTAAAACATTTCTTTCTTATTCATTTTTATTATTAATAGTGTTAGGAGAACGAACATGTTAAAACACCAATAAATTAGGCATAAATATACTATCCCATATTATCTTAAAGGATTTCACATGAACACAAAATCTAGGTCATGTCCTGAAATCATGTCTAATGTAATCATACGTTTTTGAATTTTGAATTTGGAGGATGATTAACAGTCTTTAAAGCACTAGAAATTAGAATAACCTAGAACAGAATGTTTTCAGGGAAAAATATTATATATGTATATTGCAAAAGCTTTCTGGTTGCTTATTTTTAAATGGCTACTTCTAGAAATAATAAACTCTTTATTGTGTGTGGTTTGCCACTGATGTGTGCTACGATTGATTTTTTTTCCTTAGAACAGGTAGCTAACACTATATCCAGTATTTATAAAACTAATTAGGTGTCCAACATGAGATGTAAGTAATTTCCTCACAAGCTCTTTTAGTCAATATAATGGTCATATTAACAATAGAAGGAAAAGAGCACCTCTTCAAGTGGGCTAAACACAAATCCCCAAAGGTGCTCAAATGCGGACTGTACAAGCCAGTCCAGCAAACTGGAGTTCAGACTGAAGCAGATAAAATCCTAAGGCCAAATTTCATTAACATAAACTAGTTTCATTGGTCAGGATTGTCTTTCGAATGTGGGATGTCTTTCACTTTGAGGTAATAACTTCATTAAAGGTTACTCTCAATTAATATTTTTACATATAACCTTTTAAATAAGTGTGTTTATTCTTTCACATAAAGTCTTTCTATGACACACACACACGTGTGCGCGTGCACACACACACACACACACACACACACACACACATATATATATAAAAAACTTATCCCTGTAGATTATATTATAAAGAATTACCAAAATGGAGCTCTAGCAATTTTGAAGTGAAAACATCAATTGACTCAAATATCCAGGACACCAGCATGGTGTGTTCTTTCACTCCAATCAGGCAAGGAAAGGAATTAAAAGGCATTCAGATTTAAAAAGAAGTAAACTAATTTCTAATAACAGATGACATGGTCTTGTATATAGAAAATCTTGAGAAATACACATAAAAATTAGAGCAAATGATTTCAGCAAGGTTGCAGTACATGTAAATATACAAAATAAATTGCATCAATATATACTAGCAATGAACAATCTGAAAGGGAAATGGAAACAATTCCATTTCTAATAGCATCAAAAAGAATAAAAAAGAAGGAAATTTAACAAAAATTCAAGAGTTGTACTCTGAAAACTACAAAACATTATTGAAGAAATTAAAGAAACCTAAATTAACGGAAAAACACCCATGTTTACGGGTCAGAAGACCTCATGCTGTTTTTGGATGGCCATACCTTCTAATTTGATCTATGGATGCAGTGAAATCCCTACCAAAAATTCAGCTGAATGTTTTTAGAAATTGACTCAGCTGATCTTAAACTCTATTTATGAGAGAGTAATAGATCCAGAAGAGCCAAAATAGTAAACTTTTTAAAAGTCTCCAACTGTTTATCTGTTGTCTTCAGTCCGCTTTTTATTCTCTGAAAGCTAATAAGAGGGTGTTTGAACCCTCTTAATTTTAATTTATTCCAAGTTAGATTAGAGAAGGCACACTGACACAGGACACAATTCCTACATACAATCTCTTCTCACTGTGTCTTGAACGTTTTCGACTTTACACATGATACAATGTATTGTTTTGAAAGATATTTCCTAGTACATAAAATATGCTAAATGATCAAAGCTGGAAGAATCACAACTTCCTGATGTCAAACTTTATTACAAAAATGCAGTAATCTATATAGTATGTAAAGCATAAAGATAGAAAATAGATCAGTGGACTCACTTCTGAATGAGAGTCCAGAAATATGCCCTTGCTTTAATGGATATTTGAGTTTAGATACAGATACATAGACAATTCAACAAAGAAAGAATAGTCTTTTCAATAAATTGTACAGGGACAACTGGGTATCAATGGGCAAGTAATGAATCTGGACTTCTACTGCACACAGTATGAAAAAAAATGAACAAGAGTCAAAATTTAAATATAAAAACTAATACTATAAAACTTTAGAAGCAAGAACATAGGAGTAACTTTCCATAACCTTCTGCTAGGCAATGGATTTTTAGACTTGACACCAAAGCACAAGAGACAAAAGAGAGGAAAAACATCAGAAAGTCCCTGCATAAGCCTTAACAGCCACCCAAATACACGCTGTCAAATTATCTATTTCAAATCCTCCACAAGCTGGTTTCCAGTTGAAATGAATGCAGATGAATTGCCGCTTTTTTCGCAGTGATATAAGGCTTATCTTCGTTCTTTGACAGGCCCTGCACATAACAAGCTCTTAATGGAAGCTGAAATTGTCTTCAATTATACCCAGTGTCTAAAGGTGGGTCAGCTCTTAAAATGTCTCTGATTTTTTGTCAGGGTTACCAAATTAATAGGACTCCATGAACTTTTGTCCTTACTTAAAAGTTAAAACTCAGACAAATGCACTGCACGCATTGTGATTTGTTTTAACCATGTCCCATATCAGGCTTGGCTGTGAACTCAGAAGTTTATGCAGAAAAAGGAATCTGAAGAAGAGTAAGACAAGGATTGGAAGTGAGGTTTGTTGCAACTGTGGAAACTGTTTTCATTTATGATTTATTCATTCATTCAATAAATGTTAATTAAGAATCTACTGCTTTATATTCTAGACAGTGGGAACACAGCAGTGACTAATAAGGCCTCAGGAAGATGGTAGTCTAATGTAGGCTATGCATATGCTAGTTTGAATAAAACTTGTTTTGAGAATATTTTCTGCTTCTCTTATATATGAATTATTATTTTAGATACAACATATAGTATATATAAAACTATGTACATTTATACACAAAAGTATATCTAACTCTGTTCATTAGTTGAACATTTTTACTTTTTATTTTTATTTCACTTTGCTAGGGATGATCAGGTAGGAAACATATTCTTCTGCACACTTTTTATTTAAAATTCTGAATCTTTGTGTATGACATTGGATCAAATGTATTCAAGAAATATTTCTTTTCCCATCCCATGCCATCCTTTACTGAGACTGTGAAACAAAAAACTGCTATCTTTTTTCCCAACTATTAACAGATTTATGTTATTGAAATAAAAAAAATTAATCAAAGAGTTTCTCCATCAAAATAAATAGAATTTATTTTCTATTTAACATAAGACTCTTCTAACATTGATCATGAAGAAGTTATGACCTTAATTTAATTAAACCTATCCTATTCTGATTTCTTAAAATTCTCTTTTCCTGGAAAAATCAAATAACATTCTTGAAATAATTAATGCCATACCTTATATTACGTATAACCTCTCTCAGTTGGGGATAGCCTAATAGATCATGAGCTTGTAACATTTGAAAATAATTGTTGCAAAGAAGTGTTCCTGGGAGTTCCATTATCTCTGGCATGTGTCATTATTGTACACGGGGAAAGTTTCTTATTTTGTGAAGTCTCTCACCTACTTTAATTAATTAAAAGGAAGTGAAGAAACTATAATAGCTGAAACCTACTTTTATACACTGAATTTTAAAGAACTGAATGATTTCTATTTCTAGGGTAAGTAAATAAATAAATGCACAGATTGGTTCAACTCACAATAATTGTATGACTATGACCCCAAATCAGAATATATGTTGTAGAATAGAACTTCAAGAGAAGATGGCTTAAAAAGTATTCAGAAGGTACATTTGGTAAGATTTGTCCATTAACCAGAGAAGGGATATGAGGAAAAAGAAACAACAGGGATAATTCTCAGGTATCTAATGTGGGCGAATGATGATGTCATCAAAAGTGGGAGTGAAATTAGGAGGAAGAAATAGTTAAAATGGAAGCTTTTAGACACATTACGTTTGAGATATCAGTGGAGCATTTAAGTCCAGAAGTCCAGTAGTCTGCTGATTATTCAGGTCAGAAGCAAGAGAAGAGTTTAATTGTATAGAAAGCAGGAACTGATCAAAGATAGTGAGCACAGGAACATGATCTGTGAGTCATGAGAGGAACCCTGAGAATCACCAACATTCAGGGAGAAGAAAGAGGAAGAGAAGTCCATGAAAAGCCAGAGAAAGAATGATTGTAAAATTATGCTCTGAATAATGAGAAGTGATGCAAGCAATGTCAAATGAAGCAGAGAGATCTAGTATTAAATTATTATTACACGATTTAATTAAATAGATTTATTTTTATTTCCTAAATACAATTAAGCATTTAATGAAAAGATATAGATTGATTAAATTATGAATTAGTTATTTAACTATTTTATTAATTATTAAACCCTCATATAAAAAACTCACTGGATTCTGCAGTATTCACAATTATAATTTTTAATAGTAGTCTTACAAGTTCAGAAGGAATGTGGTGAGACCTTGGAAACACCGAAGGTCTCTGGATGTAGTGTGCTCTTTGTAAGTGTATACAGGGTCTTCTTTGTCACAGACCCTGTCCAGCAGAGTCTGCCTGTCGTGGTTGACGATGAGAATAAATGCACAGGGGACAACAATCCTGTGTGGAAAAAGGGAACAGGCACGACTACTCTCTCAGGGGGAGAGTGCCTATGGATGTCTCAGCCACTCCCTCAAGAGGGGAGCGCCCCAACCCTTGCCTAGACAGGCTTTTATTGTTTTCCTGGGGCCTTACATCATTGAAAGATTTATTATCTATCACATAGAACATTATTGTCTACACTCTAGGTACAATCAAGGAAATAAAAATAGCACGCAGAGGGGGATGGCAATGGGCTGATTAGCTCTGTCCTTGGGAGAGTTCACACAGGCTTTGGAAGTTACCTTGAGGATAAACAATATACATTTGTTGCTTTAGACCAGGGTGAGGGAGTTTTAGCAAGAGCAAGCCATAAGAGTCTTTAATATTTTCTAGGCCTGATTCCCACGGGAAAACTCAGTTTGAAGATCTGGCTCCTGCCCACCACTTTGCATCTGTAGGTTTTCCATACAGAGCTGAGTCACATTTGCCAGACCAAGACAAACCGGTCCCCTACACTTCCTACCACTGTGCTGCAACTATTCAAAGGCAATAGCCTTGAAAGAAAGAAACAACTATTTGTTTAATAATTTTTATATCCTATAAAGCATAGATATTAATGTGCACTCAGAGTTGTTGGAGATAGAATTAAAAGTCATCTAGTTCAATTCCAGCTCGTTATACCAAGAACAGTAATGGCCAACATTGATTGAGTGCTTACTATTTCCCCAGCCTAGTTCTCACTGTTTTCCATGTAAAAACCTGATTTCTCAATGAATACATGACAAACGAGATAAATAACTTCTTCATGGTGACACAGCCAGTAAAGATAAAGCCGGATTCAAACCTAGGATGATGCCTACATCACCTATTTGACCCCTGCCACTCATTGCAGGTAAAGTAAAGCAGTCATTGCAACATGTTTACTTGGTGATTAGAGTGAAGCACCCCTTTCTCAAACACCCTGCCCCATTTTCTGCCTATTCTAAGTCCCTCTTAATCAAATAAGAGAATTAACCACACTTGCGATATTGAAATGAATGGGAGTGAATAGAACAGGCCGATATTACTCATCATGCCCTGTCTTGGTGAAAGCTCATCCTAGGTTCAATGTTCAGGCCAAGAACAGAACCATAATCCATGAGCATTGTCTAAATGCTAGCAGGTATGAAGCCCAGCAGTCATGTAAGGTACGGTGGTAACTTTTGCACTGAGCACTTTGGACTTCAGCTCCCTTGTAGACCTTTGCTGACTCTATGGAAAGTGACTTCAATAATTTGAAAATATCATTTGCTCTCTCTCTTACTGGTGATGCTTTAATAATTTCTCTCACCAGAAAATAGGCTTTACAAGTACAAATTATCAGAAACAATATCAACCTTTGAGTCTGCCATACAATATAACTATTTTGCAGTATAGGTTAAGAGAGTTTTTCTTAAAATTAGCAAAATAGATTACTCTTCTGAATTCTGAAATAGGTAAAAACGAACTTTAGCTATATTAAGTGGCCATTGCTTCTGAAACTTGAAACGTGTTTGGCTTGATCCACGTATTTGCTGGTCCGCTTTATACTCTAGCCCAATTATCAGGTGTCAATACATTAAACCACAGAGCATGTCCATGCCTTTCCATCACAGAGAAGGAGGAAGAAAATGCATGAACTAGCTAATGAAAACAAATGCAAGCTTCGATACAGAACTTTGAAAGTAACTCTCTGGACTGCAAGAGGCTTTAGTTTTTGATACCTAGACGTGGGCTGTATTGTTTCGCACATCAGATTTGCCTTTTGGATGATAGTCTGGTACAGAAGAGTTATATCATTACTGAAAGTATCCAAGGTTATTTTCTTTGAAATTCTACCTACCAATAATATCATGTAATTTTTACTAAGAGCATGACAATCACAAACAAAGCAGTTCAAACCACAAACCTTCTGGAGTAGGTTACTCAGTCAGGTGCGGTAGTCTTTTCTCTGATTCTAGTCCCCTCCTGTTCACATCCTAAGTGAAGCATATCCCAGGACGCCCCTGTGCTAATGATTCAAATCTGGGAATCTATATCAGTTTTGTGATCACCAGTAACTGGGGACATAGCAAGAACTCAGAGACAGGTTATCCATTTAGAAGGAAGAAGTCATCTGTGCCCTTAAAATTAAAAGAGTGGGCAGAGGCTCCTTTAAATAATGTTTTATTTACTATACAGAACTACAAGATCTTTTTGTCATGTCACTGTAGAAAATGTAGTTTGCTAGACACGCTATGGGCAACTCCAAAGCATTCATCATTACTTGGGCCTTATTTACTAGTACCACATGCCAGCTATAAGAAAACACCATCATAAGAAGAAAGTATATGCATAAGGATGTATACATCATCACGTGCTTCTAACTTTCAGTATCTCCATTTAGGCTTATTGTCTGCTGCTTAGAAGCTGGATCTGGGGACTACACCTTCCTTACTTTTTGCCCATAAGTATAACTTCCCTTTTGGATTCAAGAATCCTTCTGCACTGAGGGACCTATATGGTTTTAGAAAACAACTGTGTCACCTGTGGTTTTAGATAAGTCACCAGGATTGCCATGCCATTTGGCTTTCTTCAGGGCCTCATATTGAAACATAGGGATCTTAAGTAAAGGAAAACATATTTGGCAATGGCCAGCAAAATCAATATGCTTAGGGATTCCCCCAGTGACTTACCATAACACAGAATGCCATTTTGCTAGGGCATATTTTGGACTCAGATTGGATTCCACGTTAGTAGAGATACCTTGATCCATGCCATGCATGGCTCACCTTTCATACAGAAGTGTGACAAAGTGTTTTAATCAGTAGCAAGTATAGGTTGCTTGGTGCTATGCAATGTGGAGTAATCTCAGATGTTTATAGGAGTGGCCAGGGATCCAAGGGCCAGTCTGTTATAGTAGGTCCGATAGGCTATTATACCAAGGTCACCCCTGCGGCAATAGAAAGCCTCAGTTCTAAGCCTCACTCAGTGAACCTGAATTTGCAAGTCATACCTCTCTATACTGTCATGTTATATTAGAATTTAACAAATCTGTACTGCCTCACAGTACTTAATGTTTTTCTTTTATTACTTAGAAAACACTGATGCAATTACTTTAAATTTTTCCCAAAGATCAAAACAAGTGCATTAAATATTGCAAGATGAAATTTGCCTTTTTGTATATATAGACACTATTTATCTGACTCCAGTTTTGGGAAGTCATCTCCATCGCCATTTCATGAAGGTTATTTATAATTAAAATACAAATTTTGCAATTTCTCTAAACATGTGGCAATGGTAGACCTTCAAGCGTTGTGCAAATATAAATTCCATATAGAGTTCTTTATCTGGATTTTAGGAGAAGCAGAAAAAAATGAAAAACAAAGAACATGTATTAAATCAGTATCCACTCTAATGCTGGATGTTTGCTCAGTCCCTTTCCCCTTTACCGCTAGCCCAGCTTGTTTCTGTCCCAGAACAACTCTCATCGTCTGGGACATTTTACACCTGAGTGCCTCTGGGCAGCATAAAAACTGGCCTGGGTTCTGTGAAATGAAGCAGCCTACTCTGGAATGAGACACCTATAACAAAGACAGAATCAGATGGCCTACACAGGGCTAGTCTAAAACCCATTCATTTATTTCCACAAATTCTACTTTACATCAGACTGTAAAGCTACATAAGCATATTTAACTATGTTTTAGAACCCGTTTTATAGCTTGGTGAGCCTTTCAGAATGTTAGAAACACTGTTTTCTATAGAAGGAAGGCTCTGATTGGCCCCCTGCAGTCTTGGAAGGTCATTATGGATAACCGGAATTTGTATGTTGAAATCATCATAATTCTTCGGGATCCTCCATTCCAATACTTGTATTACAAAGTAAAATGCTGGTTTCTATTATAATCCTGATCCTAAGGTGAAAATGGGTAATAAATTAGATTTATTATTGTTTATATATTTGTAGTACAGTTTTATTAAATTCAAGATAGTTATCAGAGTGGTTCCAATTTCTTGGAATTCTCATTCTCTCAAAATGAGAGAATTACAGAAAAGAACCCTGTATTCCTAAGTATAAAAACTGTATGTTTTAGCCCCAGCTGGTGTGGCTCAGTGGACTGAGTGCCAACCTGAGAACCAAAGGGTCACTGGATTGATTCCAGTCAGGGCACATGCCTGGGTTGCAGGCCAAGTCCCAGGTTGGGGGTGTGTGAGAGGCAATCACACATTTATGTTTCTTTCCCTCTCTTTTTATCTCCCTTCCCCTCTCTCTAAAAACAAATACATAAAATCTTTTTAAACACCTGTATGTTTTAGTTCAATCTAACATTTACCTAAGCATGTAAATTGACCTAGTGTGTGACTAGGAAGGCCATCTTTCTGAGTCTCCAGAAAGGTAACAAACATACCATGTCACCTACAAATTCATTAGTCTCACAGATGTTACCATTCTATTGTAGAACTCTTACTCGGTTGTCGTAAAAAATTGTAATTCTTGCTAGGAGAATTTTGTTAAAATATATTCCATAAACACAAAAACTCTTGATGTTTAAAACATCAAAAATCATGACTGGTGAGAGATCAATAATTTTCTAAGGAAGTGCTATAATTCAGGATAAAGGAGGACATTTTTGTGTTGTTTTGCATTGTGCAATGCAATCAGTTTTCAAAAATTGAGATCAGATGGTTCTTTAGCCATCAAAAAGAGCTTCTTGAAATACTGACCACTGTATTATTACTGCTAACCAGTGGGGCGCTGCTGACGAGAGGAATAATCATAAAACATAACCTTTTATTTCATCAGAGAAAGTTATGCCTGCCCAAGATGTGAAGTCCAACATCCATTAAACGATTTCATACAAGTGACACCCCACTCAAAACAGCTGTCCGCAAGGAAAACAAATGGAATTTAATCTGCCATAAAATACATCGCACAATTTATTTTTCTTGAGTAAGTCATGCCTTTGTGGCATTAGTAAACTGAAATAGTTCTGCTTTGAAAAGAAGCATACCCTTCATGCCAAACCCAAACCCTTCTGTTTTTAAAAGGACCTATAAAATATTGGCCCTAAATGATGATCTAGGGCTAATGTTTTATCCAAATGTTCTATCCAAGTGGTGTTCTATCCAAAGATAAACAGGTTTTAAGATGATTGTTATTGAAGAATATATGAATATATGAAAGTGTTATATATTGTCAGCCATTTAATGTTATAAGAAAATTGACAGTTTCATATGCTTCTATTATTTAGAACTGCAAAAGAGCAGTATGCTAGTTAGAAAAATGAAAATAAGATGACATTCACCATCTATACAAAATTAAAATATTAGAAAAAAACTTTAATAGTAACTCCCAGAGATAATATAAATATTCATAACCTCCAAAATTCCTACTTTATATGGTTATTTAAAAATATCTCACAATACAGGAATGCTATGTTTTAATTTGATTTCATTCAAGTACACAAAATGAAGTACAAAGCAAAAGAAAGCAATAATAAAATTTTCCAACTGTGAAATTTGTTCTCTTGTTATATATAATATTTAACATACAGCCAAGCTAGATGATGGAATTTGGGGTTGACTCTGTTCTACTACACATTTTCCAAAATATGTATATTTTTTGTTCAAAATTAGCCTAGAAGCATTTCATTCTGATGATTACATTCTCTCAAACTACAAACTCAATATCTACATTACAACATTTAAACATATTTTTGTTAAATCAAATTACATAAAAATGTCTATTTGTATGGAAATTGAAACAAATGTATATTTGTACATTGAAAACAACTTCTACTGCATCTTAACTGAAACTTAATTTCACCAAGTTTAGATATATTACTGCTTTCATTAGAAGAAGGAAGAATATATTAATAATTTCTGTAAGAATCTTTGGCAATGCTCTGAACCTACCAATGTCAACATACCTATGAAGGCTAATTTATAAAATTATTCATTAGGAATACATAAATGTTTATGGTATCTCAATATTCTTTATCCCAATCTGTAAAATAAGCATCTACTTAAAATAGATTTCTACTAGAATAAATAGAGCACTCTGGTATTAATCAGGAGAATTGTTGGTGTGTGTGTAACCCTCAGAAACACTCCTGAAAGCTGGAGAGATTATCTATGTTATCTCTGGCGGAGTAGCACAGACAGAACAAAATGCTACTCCAACCATTAAGGCAAGGCAAAGGCTCATTAAGGATATAACTCTCAAGGTTATTGTCAGATAAATGCTTCTGTTTATGTAGCCATCGACATCATGTGAGATTAAATTTGTGATTTAAAAAATCAAGAGAAGTCTGAAAGTGCTTTTCCTTCTGAGATAGATTCTACCTGATATATATATTCTGTCACCTACAGTTAATAGTCACATTTAATAAATGCAAAGAGACTTTTTAGGAGTTAATTTTGTAACTTCCAAAACTTGCTCTTGGAGGTGGTAGGCTAGCTGTCCAGTGGTCTTAAGAACATATACTGCTTTCCATTCATATTTATGACCCCAGGAAATGGTGCCACTCTATGTCTTAGACTCCCTTCCAATCACAAATGCTAAAGTAATTGGTAAAACTCATCTATTTCATTAAACTCCCCATTTGACCATTATGCAACATGAATACAAATGTTGCAGTGAAAAATAGAACAGCTTTCTTTCAATTCTTTAGCAGACAAGGCTGAATTCTTAAACAGAAAAGTATACAGTTGTATTTTCTTAGTTTATTAGTATTTAACATTATCTTTTGATTTTAAAACTATTATAATTTAAAATATGAATATTAAACCTAAACAATTCCAAGATTCATTTACAGTGACTAGCTCTCAATAAGCATGACATAAAGCTGCGTGTCTGGCCATCCAGTGGAGCATCCGCTGGAGTCCCAGCACTAAAGCATTTATGTTGACTGCCGTCTCAGAATCTTTATGTGCACTTTAGTGTTGGTATTTTATCATATAGAATAAAAATGCACTACCATTCTTCTGTTTTACAACCTTTTACACTGATGACATCTTCCAACTCTGAAGAGCTGCAAAATTTGTGCTGATTTGTCTGCTTATACTCAGTGTATACTCAGCGACTCTGAGTAAAATAGGACCTGAAATTCAAGAGTCAGGTTCACTTGGGAATTGATTTAAAAGAATTCTGACTATTTTTAAATTTAAATACTCAACCATGTCTATGATTTTATTATAATATAGACCTTTAAATAAACTGCTTTGATATGTATGTGTGTGTGTAAATTTCCCTTTCTGAACTTGACAAGAAAATTATTGAATGATCCCAGAGCAAAATAGTTCTATAAATATGGAAATGGTAGCAGCCTGAAATAAAACATAAAATGCTACAAAATGACTTCCTAAGAAATCAGAGCAGCCCTGGCTGGTGTAGCTCAGTGGATTGAGTGCGGGCCTGCAAACCACACGATCACAGTTCGATTCCCAATCAGGGCACATGCCTGGGTTGCAGGCCAGTTCCCAGCCAGGGATGCACAAGAAGCAGCCATACATTGATATTTCTCTCTCTCTCCTTCCTCTCCCCTCTAAAAATAAATAAATAAAATCTTAAAAAAAAAGAAATCAGAGCGAATGTCTACAAATTAGTGAGGATGACAAATTCTATCAAAAATGTAATAATAAATAGAAAATAATACATAAAATAATGGAGATAATGCCATAGGAATTCTACCTCAACCTTCCTTCACAGATTTATAAATACAGTATTAATTATACCCTAAACAATAAAAACAAGTAGAAACATTTATTTCATAATAATATGTAAGAAACTGTGTTTTGAAGTTATGATGTTTATGTAATTACATGACTTATTGACACATAAACCCAATTTTGAAACATATGACAGTTATTCTGAAACTTTGATTTGCATCAAAGTTTCATATAAATCCTGTTAAAATTCAGATTCTGATGTATCTGGAGAGAGACTGAGATTCTGCACTTTTAATAAGCTTCAGTGTGATGCTGGTGCTGTAGGTCTGAGGACAAGACTATGCGCAGCAGTGAATGATGCCACCTGCAGAAAAGTACACTGGATGTTTTGAAATTGTCAGCTTTGCTAAGTTGGGAGGATGGTTTCAATTTTCTGATTTTCCCTCTGCCTAGTACCTAGACATTAATTGGTCTTTGTGAAACTCAAATAACTTAACTACCTACCTTTCCTGACTGGGAAGTTTGAAACAAACAGGGGCAGTAGAGTGAATGAACTAGTGGATATGAATCTGTGTGTGAGTGTGTGTGTGTGTGTGTGTACCCTGTGCTCAGTAGTACTTCCACACTCGCCTTTAGGGAAGTGTGTCAGCAACTCTCCTGTGACGCTCCTCAATTTGAACTCACATTCATCTAGGCATACGGAGTTTAGAGAATTGTCAAGTTCAAATATATCCTATGTCTGAGGTTAAGTCCCAGCTTATTTCACACATTTCAACGTTTTCCATGTGGAGGCCGTTAAGGTTGCCTGGAATTTGGAGATAAGCCCAGGATTAGTCCTGCTTTAAAGTCATCATGAAGCCTTGTTATAGGCTTCAAGTGAAGTTGTTAAATGTACTTCTGAGAGCTCACTAAAAAAAAATAATCACATTCGGTAACTTTGGTAAGCTTCAGATAGCGGAAACACAGTGCTGTTGTTGAAAACTCACCTGCAGGCATGCATCTTAATGTATTTATAGACAGTAGGCTTATGTTCTGGGGCTGAAGCAACATCTGGTTTACCAAGCTTGCTCGAGGAAGAATATCTAAACTAAGAACTGCTCGATGAGATGCTCATTTTTTCCCCTAAAGCATTTTGATAACTGGATGAAACCTACTCAGGCAGATTTTTAAAAATCACTTTCCAAAGTTCATAATTATTCAATAGTTGTGAAATTACTGTAGTATTTTTTCTCTATTGCTATGAAGCCAGCTACTCCAGAATTTTCCAATCACGACATTGCTTATACTTTTGGAATGACGAATTCCAAGTGTTATGAACACAGCTAACATGTTGAGTCATTCTTCTTTCTTTTTTTCTTTCTTCATGTATAGCTACTCTATTGACCTAGAGTGCATATACTATAAGGCAGTGATATTTGATTAAGTCTTGTTGAAATTTGTTGCCCTTGGCCAAAGGATATTGCAGAATATCCAAGAGAGCTATAGTGCATACTGAACAGACTTGGAATAGAAATGTATTTCTAAAAATAAATATAAAGTGTAGCATTACATAAGTAATTTCCTAAAGAAAACAAAAAACCTCTCTATATTTTTTTCATTCTTTAAAATTCATCTAGCATGCCCTGGCTGGTGTAGCTCAGTGGATTGAGCGCGGGCCTGTGAACCACACAATCGCGGTTCGATTCCCAGTCAGGGCACATGCCTGGGTTGCAGGCCAGTTCCCAGCAGGGGCCAGTTCCCAGCCAGGGATGCACAAGAAGCAGCCATACATTGATATTTCTCTACCTCTCTCCTTCCCTTCCCTTCTAAAGATAAATAAATAAAAATTTAAAAAATCATCTAGCCTATTTAATTTGATTTTTAAAGAATTAGTGAGAGACTTTATGTATTACAGGCTTATGATTTCTGGGGTGTCAAAAAGTATACCTTATAGTATACACTATAATGCTTTTTAACAGCATGGCTATAGATAACATAAAAATGAAAAGGAACAGAAAAAAACTCCTTTTCTTAGAGGCCCTGTATTTTAAGGCACCAAGAGATGCCTTAGAATAGCATCCTTCTCTTGTAATGGTGAAAATAATCTTGAAAGGAATAAACACTTGTAAGATCACTCATAAAATTTTATGTAACATGCTTAATTTATCATCCTTTTGCTGAAAGTCCAGAATTTAATTTTTATTTAATACAGGTAGTAAATAACCCACTTATTAGTAAATTTAGAGATTTTAAAACTGTTACGACTGATGAATAGATAGAGAGATAGATAGATAGATAGATAAATTGGGGGGGACTATGTTTGATTAAATTGAGAGCATCTTCTTAGTCGAAGATTATCTATGTTATAGTAGTAGGGGAGTAATTGGTGAGTATACATTTGTAACTGAGAGCAACTACTTCCCTGGACAGGGCACTATGCACTCAAGCATCCGGGGTAGGTCTCCATCATAACCTAAAAGGAGTTAGTTAAATAACTAAGCGGTTACTTATTCTCATATTGATAAAAAAAGTCCAAGACATAGGAAAGTTATTTAACTTATCCAATGTCATACAGTTAATAGTTGGTGACAAGATTCTAACCTGAGATTATATTAATTTTTTATCTTCCCCATTTTTCACAAAGCAGGGGTGATATCTCTTATGTCCACCTAAATCCTAATCATAAAATCACTTGGATACATACTTGAAAGGCTGCTCTTTCCTAGTCCATGCAACTTGAAAATTGCAATGTATTCCAAAAGATAATAGAAGCACTTTTATCAAATATTTCTTTTAATGTTTACTTTTACAGATATTGATACATTAACTGAATGAAATGCAGTATTAAAAAGATTTAACCTTTACAAATGGAATGATCATAAAGTAATACTTTTAACTTGAGAGTTCATAGGAATTGAATATCTAAGACTTACCAAAGCATTAAAATAACTTATTCATACAAATCTCCAATAGGAAATGTCACCATAACTATTCCAAATAATCCCCTTTCTGTCGTCCTGCTTTACAAACATCAACTACATGGACAGCCTTCCGGAACTCACTTCCCAGGTACATGCAGAAGAGTCGGGAATCTGTTACTACTGCACCAAAGATGACAGTGATTTGAAGTCAAGGCAAATGTGTATCCCACTATTTTCTCCCTCTTTAAAGACTTTCAATTAAAAATACCTCTGAGAAATATTCAGCGAAAAATGTTGTACAAACCCAAATTGTCTGCTCCCAAGTATTTGGTATTGTATCACCCCAAGGTCAAAAGCGTGCCACGCCAACTGTGCCACACCAGCCAGAGCCACATATATTATTAGGAAGATACTGAATCAGTACTTGAAGTGAATCACTGAAGACCAGCACTCTCTCAAAGAAACATGAAAAGTAACACACCAGGCAGTTTTACAGAATTTTTGAATACTGTGAAGAAAATGATGTTATTGCTGCAAATGAAATTTCCCAAACTTCAGTGAACTCATATTACTTCAAGATGTATCCTCTTCTGAGGCATAATAATGTACAATCACACTGTTACATTGCCATTCTTTCTTACAGATACACATCACTGCTAAGCAGAGCTCCTTCATGAAATGTAATATAAGGTAGAAACTTATCTCCCCAAAAGACATAAATATCATTAGAAAAGGTTTCCTCCCTTCCATTCACAATAGCCAAGAAAGATAGAATTATTTTTCCTGAAGTATCAATTATCCCCACATTTAGACCAAATATAGCTAATGAAATCCTAATCTCAAGAAACTTTCTATATTTTACAAAACCAGTTGTTTATTAGAATGCTAAATTATTAAAACTTATGTCAAATTTTCTAATATACTGTTATGCCAGATTTTTTTGTTACCGTTCAGTTATGATAACTGGAATTGCCATGTAAAAATACTTGTGTTCCACTATGATTTTTGGTATTCATGAAATAACACAAGCACAGCCTGGAGAATGGATTATACTTGTAATTAATAAAGTAGATACTTTTCAGAAACAGACATAGATTTTGTAGTTCTACTAGAATATTCCACTTCTCAGGTGTACTTACAATAGCATATTTTGTAGTGTTTGTGCTGAAGCTACAAGTAGAACTTGAGTCATTTTGCCAACACCTGTCTAATTTACAAATGGGAATGTAATGCAAATTTCGTATAGTTCCCCAAATGAAGCAATGACTTCTCATTCAGTTTCCTATGCCTTTGTCCAACATTTTATGAAATCACAACACAGACAAAACTTCCTAAACATCTTTCAGACAGGATCAAAAAGAAGCACCATGAACATCTTCTGCCTTTTTAAAGCCCATGATGTTTGTGTAGGTGACAGCACAGTCAGGTAAAATATTATTAACTGTATCTTACCTCTATCGCTGAAGTCATCTACCAGGATGATCTCTGCTATCAGACTCTCCGGGGTTCGGTTGATTATACTGTGTATGGTACGCAGGAGTGAAGTCCAGCCTTCATTATGAAACGGGATAATGATGCTGGTGTTTGGCAGTCTTTCCAGGTACATCTTGTGCTTACAACTGGGGATGATACAGGAAGAAAAAAGCTGGGTCAAACACAGAACCATAGTATTTGTCATATTGCTATTTATGCATTATGTTATCAGACAGATTTGCAAACTAAACTCTGTCCAATACTTCTCCAGCCAGAGCTTGTACAGTATTTACTCTACTTACTCATGGATTTCATTAGTAATTCTTTTCCAAACCCATTCTTAATAAAAATAATTATTTAATACTTTTTAGTATCCTCAAATATTAGGTATGAATTGTATTAAAATGTGTTCTTATCAATTTATTATAATGGGTAAGTTATTCAACTTCTGTAAGAGTAGTCTCTCAAATGGGGCATTGTAGGGGCAAAAAAATGGCCTTTTTCATAATGTTAACAAGAATTAAGGTAGGTCATTCATGCAAACACACAGCATGACACATGATAATAGCAAGGGTTGGATAAATACTATCATAATTTTTGTTGTGATTATGTTGTTATTTTGTGATTATTTTACCTGTCAAGCTGTCTATGGAAGGAGGTAGGGAACTAGGAGAGAGAGGAACTGCATGAGGAAAAACCAGACGCACTTAGAATCCCATAATGAATAAGCTAGGATTTCTTCCCTTAAGGATTCACAGACCAGTGGACAGATACATAAAATGATTAGACTTAAATGAGACAAGTGACATAATAGATGGCACGGAGCGCCCAAAGGAAGTATGACTAACTTCGACTGAAAGAATTAGGGACGTCTTTGTAGATGAGTCTGTATGTTGAGAAGAAGCTCATGCAGGGTCTTGAAAGCTATACTAAGGAATTTGGGCGTTAGCCTGCAGTGAAGTATTTCACGGATTGTCAGTGATGAGGAAGACAGGACCGTGTTTATACATTCCCCTGGCAGCAGGGCAGCCGATGCATTGAAGACAGCAGGGACTACAGGCAAAACAGTGATTTCAAAAGTTCTGGCAAAAAAGAAGGAGGGTGCTGATCTAATTTTTCCTCTAAAGAAAAGCAACATCTTTGTGACAGTGTTTAATCTAATTGAATTATAGTTCAGCCTTCTAGCTCTTAACCTGCTCCAAAGGATGTTGAATCCACTCCCGAATGGAGGCATTGGAACCCTGAGGCTGTGGGTCCAGGTGACTGCTTCCCAGCATTGCTAGAAATACTGAAGCACACCCAGGGCTTTACTAAGAATCTGAAAACTGTGTATTTTAGGATTAATTTCAAGTCACATTGAGAATGGAAATTTGTGAAATGTGAGGACAATGTAGTAATATGGAGCTGTGTTGAATAAGCAAAATAAAAACCAATTTATATGTATATGGTTACAGGTATGTACCAAAATTACAAAGAGAAATAGAGATACATCAAAATATTTGTTGCATTGTTTACAGAAATATGAATGGAAATGCCTATAAATATTGTGTTTCACATTGCTGTATTATTTTAAAATGAGCATTTGCATGAAATTAATGTAGAATTTTGGAATGGTTCAGAGATGAGGACATCTCTTAGTTAAGTAACAATTTACCTAAATGAATAAAAAGCTTCAAATTTTATATGAATAAGAGAGACAAAACAAATAGTTTACATTCTTAATAAAAGTTACTTAAGGCCTTGGCTGGTGTAGCTCAGTGGATTGAGCGCGGGCCTGCGAATCAAAAGATCTAGGTTTGCTCCCCAGTCAGGGCACATGCCTGGGTTGCAGGCCAGTTCCCAGCAGGGGACGCAGGAGAAGCAATCATACATTGATATTTCTCTCCCTCTCTCCTTCCCTTCCCTTCTAAAGATAAATAAATAATTTTTTTAAAGTTACTTGAGAGAAATGACAAATCATGTAGACATTTAAAAGTTGACAAAAAATCCCCACAAATTAGTCTATAAACATTCCTCTAAACCATTCACAATAATGAAAATAAATTCAATAGAAAATTTATCATATCTTCTATGTTTCCCCAAAACAATGCATACACATTTTCTGACATTTTCTATTGGCATTTACTAAACTGAGGGATTTAAAATATGTTTAGTTTAACAGCATTGTTTATTTTAAACATACTTTACTGTCATCCCTTTCACAGTTAATCTTTATAAATGTCATTGGTTTCACACACAAAAATAAGTGTTTTTTTAACAATAGGAATAAGCCAAGAATAAATTTTAATTACAGATGTATAAAATAAGTACAGAACTTATTTGTGATATAGTTTATTACTCATGGTACAATGTCAACATTTACACTGTGGGCGTTTAGGTAAAATTGCATTTGAGGTTCTTAAAACCTTCACATTCTTACTTACCATTACTAAAACATTTTTTCTCACTGTGTAAGGCTGAATTTAGTTTTAAGTACAATGTCAAAACCCACATTTAAAAAATTGAAACTCTTGGACTGCAAGATTGGAGTAAAATGTTTAGATGAAAGTATTTGCATATATTGATCCTTAGGTCATTTTGTTAACTTATCTAACGTATTGCTTCATTTTTTGTGTTACCGAGGTTTTTTGTATCTGCTTATATTAAGGACATCAGTCAGGATGTTATGTTTGTACTTCTAAGCAATGCCAAGTCCCAATGGCTCAACGCAACAAGTATTCTTCTTTGATTTTTCTGCTTATTCACCACTGGTCGGCAAGAGGATCTGTGTTCACTATAATCAGTGCAAACAGCCAAGATTTTAACCGGTCAATCACTCTGCCGAAGGTAGATAAAGATGCTGGTGGGTCTCTAGCTGGCAATTAAATGGTCTCTCCCTAATAGGGCATAATGCTTTCTGCTTGCAACACACGGGTCAGAATTAGCCACACAAGACATGGCCCTGGGGAATGCTCTCCTATGTGATCCAGAAGGAACATCATCAGAAACATTTGGCAAGCAAGACTAGTGACCACAACCATTTCAGTCTTCTGCCTTCCTTCATATAAGAAAGGGAACGGCTAGGCTGCACTTAATGGAAAAAATAACAAGACTTGATTTTTTTGTAGACAAAAAAATTATAATACGTAAGGTTCCGCATCTATAGAAGTTCATTTCGTAATAAAGAGATCAATTCATCAAAAAGACTGCAAAACCAAATGTTGTATGCACCTAATAACAGTTTCCAAATATATGAAGCAAAAGTTTTTTAGAAAAAGGAAGGAAATATAGATAACTCCAGTCACAGTAAAAAATGTGCTCTTTATTTTGCTCCTTTATCCAGTTTCGTAAGGTAAAGACTTATAATATTGATTTGAGGCCTTTGTTCTTTATTTTTACAAGTAGCGAATGATAGATTAGAATGGTTTCATTGTATGAATTGCTTGAAATATATAATTTTAAAATTTTTGTTCATTTCAAAAGATTTTCAAATTTCCTTTAAGCTTCTTTTTGAAACATTGGTTACTTAAAATAGGTTTTAAATTTCCGACTGTTTAGTGATCACCTTGTTATTTTTCTGTCAATTTCTAATTCCATGTATTATGGCAAGAGAATATACTTTGTAAGGTTTTGATTTTTTAAATCTGTACTATTTGTTTTAAACTACAGGTTACAGTCCACCTTGATGGAACGTTCCATGCATACTCAAGAACACACACACTGCTGATGCTAGGTGGAGTGCTTTCTCTCTATTCTCTTCGTCATTTCTTCTTTCCGTTAAATGAGAAATATATATATTGCTCATGAGAAACAAATGAAATTTGGAACATATTTAAGATAATGCTGAATATGTTAAAATGTTATTACATAGTAATAGTGATAATAAACAGGCAGGAAGTTATATTTTGAGTTTGCATGAGAGTCCACATTGTAAATCGTTATGGTTTTATGACATTTTATAATAATCAAAATTCTCAAATGCTGATAAAGAAAGGGCCAATTCAGTTCTAGTCAGTCTCATTAGGCTATATGTGAGAGGGAAACCAATTTTTTTTTAAGATTTTATTTATTTATCTTTTAAAGGGCAAGGGAAGGAGAGAAGGAGAGAAATATCAATGTATAGTTGCCTCTTGTGAGTCCCTGCTGGGAACTGGCCTGCAACCCAGGCATGTGCCCTGGCTGGGTACCAAACCTCAATCCTTTTGTTCACAGGCCCACACTCAATCCACTGAGCTACACCAGCCAGGGTGGAAACTAATTCTAAAAACTACAATTAGTTTGACTGCATGGCTACAGCAAAAATTGTATTTGGGTGTACAATCAGACCGCCTTTTGGTACATTTACAAGTAGCAGTGTTAGCACCTTGGACACTCTGCAAATTAATTAGTTAAGTGATTAATTTATTGTCTTTTAATTTATGAAAAGACTTACGAAGTGGCTTTACTAATAAGAGATGACAGTGAAGGTAGTGGAGTTCTATGAAGTCTGTTATTAAAAATATTTCCTAAATAAGATGATCAGAATAGCTATGTCTATTATAAAGTTAGTAGACCAAAAAAAAAGTTTTTTGTTTTTTTTTTTTAACCTCAAGGGAATCACTTGTGTTTGGGAAGGGGAGAAAACTTCTTCATTTTCTTTGAATTTTTCTTCATTATATGATTTCTTGCGAAACTATTGTGGTTCAGCTAACGTTCTCTTGGCGCCATTTCTCCATAGTAGCAGAATAAAATGTCAACTTGGCATCTGGCTACTGACAGTCATACTATAGAGCCTATCTGTACAAGTCACTTCCAAGCACCAATTTACATAATTGTTTTAATGTCAGCGCATTCAATTTTCAATGGCTGGTTTTAGTCACACTGCTTTTCTGTTCTAATCTGGCCTTGTCAGTTGGGTTTGATAGAGCGGTGGTAACTGGTAATTTATTTTGCTTTGACAGGCTTGATAAATTAGTTTGGACTTCTGTGTACATGTGAATGTACTCGAGTGTGCGTGCCTGTTGGGGGTTGGTAATCACTATTTATTTGGTCACACAGTACACAGGAACTTACCGGTAGATTAATATTTCATACGGCAATAGGATTAACACTTTAATGTGCTATGATAGTTTGTGTCCGTCCTAAGGAACAAGAGCGTGTGTTGTGTTCATACAGCTGTGTGTTCATCGTGACGTTATGGTAGAAACACAGTGAACACGGGAGGGCCAAAGTGGGAGTCGACCTAGGCAAGGATCAGAACACGGAGGTCGGTGACGACAGTGTTTTCTGAACTATTATTTTTAGGGCAGCAGGGAGTCTTCTAAGTATTTTAGATGGTGGGTTATAATGATCTGCCTTAGCTCTTAACACTCACTAGGACTCACTCTGAAAAATGTAAGAAAGTGTGTGTGAGGTCCAGTTATGGGGTTATTTTTAAATTGTAATTAAGAGATAATAGTGGATATAGTTGAGATGAAGGGAACTGCATGCATTTGAGACACATTTTGGCATTACATTTAGAGATAGATTTAATAATAGTCAAGGAAAGAGACCTTAGTAACATACTAACGTACTGATGGCTGTACTAATTTGCATAAGGTAGCTCATACAAATTATTGAACGGTACTCACTTGATTAACAGTTTTGAAGAATTGTTTCCTATCTGTTATTTGTGATTATCCCTCCCCCAATGTGAGGCTAATGATATAACTTTTAAAAAAATCATATTTAGATGCACCTTAGGCTGTACCTTAGGAAACATGTGATCCAAAGAAAATGTTTCCCATCCCCCTCTGTCATTTTAGGTTAATTTCCTTCACAATTCACTTGTAAACATAGTGAAAGACGATACCTCATCGACTTTGCAAGTAAATCATAACAAAAACATGAAAGGAAGCCAGTGCATCCCAAACTTCTGCATAGTTTTTGCAACAGAGACTTAAAAAATGCACATTTTAGGGTGGTTACATTCAAATACTTCTGTGAATGCATCCCAGCATTCAATAGACAGGTGTCAAACAGTTAAATAACACTTTTGTATTTTGCATAAAATCTAAAAAAATATTCTAAATATACTCACTAATTCATAGTTAAAAGAATTTGGACACATACAATTATTTTCCTCACAGTCAAAATTGACTAAAAAATTTAATTTGTTTTTACAATTTAAAATTTAGAATTATAGTTTATCTCCTTACATTTTATTTATTTATTTATTTTTCAATTTGAAATTTATTTTATTTTATTTATTTTTTAAAAATATAATTTTTTTATTTAATTCTTGTTCAAGTACAACTTTCTGTCTTATATTCCCAACCCTGCCCGCCCCCCGCCCCATGCTCCCCACCTCCCTCCCCTTTCTGTCCCCCACCCTTAGTTATTATCCATGTGTCCTTAAATTTTATGTATTCGTGATATAATTGGAAAAGAAGGAAGGAAATCAGAAGGATCATCATCAGAAGGAAAAGAGATAACTGAACACACCATGCTGTAACTGGTTTGGTAAACTTGGTCTCAACACCAATCATCTTAGTACATGAACGGAGACACAAATAAAGTGAGACTCCCCACTTTGAAGTGGGTAAATAAAATTTCAAAATGAAAATTGACTTGTTCAGCACTATAGTGCTAGTCAAGGGAGTCAAAATGTTTAGAATTATTATTTGACACTATTTCTAGGAAGCAGAAATGTTTAGACAATAAGGCACTGACATTTTAAAAATTTACTCGAAAGCCCGTGTATGTTGGGAAATGCTTTTTCTCCTTATATACAAAGATATTAGGCACCGTTCACCTAGGGAGGAGACTCCCTTCCTCTCCATGGAGGTTCCCATGCAGGAGAGCAGTGGCTGGATTTACACGGCTGGCCTGGCGCCATCTGCACAGACGTTCTTTCCAGGAGAAAGGATGAGTCTGAGTTACAGAGCTCGCCGTGCCTGCCTGGCACAGCTCCTCCTTCATTTTTCTGCTTCGGAATCTGCTTCCCTGCAGAGATCAGACATCCACCTCTGCCCTCCATGCCTCATGTTCTACAGTTGTCCTTGTGTTATCCGGTGATGTCTAGGACTCGAGGCTGAGTGTGATTCACTGTGGAGTTTACTATTAAAAATCACACTTGGCCCACATCTAAACTATGCCCACCAATGGAATATTAACAAAAAGAAAGTCATATTTTAATCCCAAATCATCTCTGGGACAGCACAGTTTTGAAATTCCTGGGTTCAATACCTGCAGACTTTTTTTTTCAATAATTACATTCAGTGTTATAAATGTATATTTCTCTTCCTTATCATTGTCTAAATGACCTTTTCTCTTCTTTAGCTTCCTTTATTATAAGAGTACAGTGTATAGTACACAGAGCATATAAATTATATGTTAATGACTTTTTATGTTATACGTAAGGCTTCCAGTCAACAATAGGCTATCAGTAGTTAAGTGTTGGGGGAGTCAAAGGTTTCATGTGGGTTTTCGATGGCACAGAGGGGTCAGACCCCTAACCTGCACATTGTTAAGGGTGAAGTGTATTGGTCTAATATAACTAACACTGCTGAAAGCAATCATGTAACCCAAGAGGTTGTAAACATTCTCCTACATTTTCTCAAGACTAGAGATATCACAGACATTTCTCTCAACACTCAATATCTTACTTATTGTCAAAGTCACAGAGCTAAAACTATTCGTATCTTGGGAATATAAGTAAAATGTAAAGGGGGGTTAAATGAAAAGTTAACTCAGAAATATCCCAGCTACTCCACCACCTTATAGGTACGTCCTAATCAATGTGTAGGTGCATCAATTGTACGTGTATAAACTTGTGTTCTCTTGTAATAGCAAAATGTGAACCTGTTATCAATGATGCATTTACCTGGATCTTCTGCAGAGCCTACCCCAACTCTCCTTTACACATGGCTCTGTGGTGTCTGAATCTCATGCATTTTCTCTTTTTATAGATGTAATTTCATCTTACACACATTATTTATACCCCGTTCGAGGGAGTATGTGTGCTGACTGCTGACTATCCGTATCAACAGAGTGATAAATATTATCAAATGTTACCCTGCTAACCATATATTTATGCATAAGCTTATCCATTTGCAGGTCATTTATCCATCCTGGTTTTCTGTTTCCCTATTTTATATGGATTTTTTATTCTAAACGTATGTTTTATAATGTCTTATCTAGAACTGGAGGTGAAAATAGGATGTTTTATAGCATACAAAGATGTAGCACCCCAGATGGTTGACTATGTACAGAAAGAATGCACAATCAATACACAGGTGGGGAAATTCTGAAGTTGATAGAGTGAATCCAGGCCAGCCAGGTATCTACTAACTGGACATTTGTCATGCAGAAGCTCTTATGGTGACATTCTTATCAATACTGCATTAAGTAGAACGTAAAGGTAATATGTTCTAAGGCCAGATATCACATTGAGCCCAGGTACTATGGATATAGCTATAATGAGGCAGTCAGTGATTAAAAAGGTGAGTACTTAGAGTTTGTAGATATAGCTTCAAAAATATGCAAAAGTCAATGAAAATGTAGGGTTAATACTATGGAAAAAAGGTGGAAAGTTTGATAATACCAAGGCATAGATAATATGAAAAAATAAAATATAATTTACAAAATTAGGAACTGAAAAACATATTTGTAAAAATATAAAAATTTAAAATGTAAATGAAAAACTTAGAATTTATTATTAGGATGTCAGTAAGAATGATCAAATCATTGTATACATGTCAATGGATTTTCCTTCATCTATGGTTACTTAATAGGAATCTATTAGTAACTCAATGAAATAATAAAGCCAAAAGGAAGCAGTTTGCTTTTATGCTAGTGAAAATGATATCACTGTTAACAGAAATCTAAACAACAAAACAAACAAGCAAGCAAAATATGACCAATGACACTCAAATATGAAACAGGCTGACAGGGTCCAGAGGGGAGAGGGGAGAGAATCAGAGGGGAAAAGGGGATGGACTCACATGAACAAGTATGAAGGACACATGGACAATAACTAAGACGGGGGACGGAAATGGGAGCGAGGTGGGGAGCACTGGGGGGGGACAGGGCTGGGAATAGAAGACAGAAAGCTGTACTTGAGCAAGAATTAAATAAAAATAAAAATAAAAATAAGAAAGAAAACAAACAAGTAAAACCATTTTTTCTGAATTGGGATTTCTAAAATCATTCATGTTCTAAAAACTCTTCATGGTGAACTAAAATATGAACTAAGCAAAACAAAACACCCAGATACATGATTTCAGGGAGAGGATTTGGAGATATCTTTCTTTTTTTTTCAAGTATAGTTTGCATTTGACATCATTCTGTATTAGTTCCAGTTGCGCGACTGTTGTTTAGAAATCACATACTTTACTCAGTGGTTCCCTTGATATATCAAGTACCCATTTGGCCCCATGCGCAGTGCTTACAATATTACTGACTATATTCCCTGTGCTGTAATTTACACTCCTGTGCCTTCTGTAACTATCACTTTGTACTTGATCCTTTCAGCCCTTGCAGCCAGCTCCCGCACCTCTACCCCTCTGCTAATTGTCAGTCTGTTCTTTGTATCTATGAGTCTGTTTATATTTTGTTTGTTTATTTGGTTCTTCAGTTTCCACATATAAGTGAACTCATATGGTATTTGTCTTTCTCTGACTGACTTACTTCAGAGTGTTATATGATCTAGGTCCATCTATGCTGTCGCAAGAAGTATGGTTTAATTCTTTAATTCTGTTTCAGAACAATGATTTTTTTTTAAATAAATGTGAAGATATGAATGGGTAGAGAACACTTGCAAGCCACATAAATTTTCCATTCTCTGCCATAGAGTCCATCAGGATAAACAAGCTCCATCACCTGCAGCCTGTTAAACTGATAGTACTGGAATAGGTGTCAAGTTGCTTTTATATATCAAGTACCATTACAGAAAGCTGCACACTCATCTAGTTACTTGTGCCTATATTTTGGGACACACAGATGAGGTCAAAATGATAGGACTTTAAACACTGGGATCCCTGCAAGACTTTCCTTTGGCTCTTGGTTCCTGCTTGTAGAATCCTGACAAAATGACAGGCAACGTTGGATCTGCCCGCATCGCTGAGAGTCAGGTACTGGACTAACCAGGTGAAATGATCATTCTGGTATCTTGCACTTAACAATTTATTGTCTTCCATCTCCAAACCCCTCAGTTAAGGCTGTTTTGTTTTGTTGGTATCATTCTACTAGGTGACTGTCTGTCCTGCTAGATTCCCACCCTCAGTAAAGTAAAAATATAGTCACAAAACATATTCTAGCCAAAATTTATTCCCTAATATTTAGAATAATGCCCTCTGATACTGCAAACTCAGTGACTCTAATAAAATTTTAAAGTATTTTTGTTCCATTTTTAAGTTTTCTTTTCCCTTATTGCCTAAGAATATCTTCTTAAAAAGTGATAGTCACACTAAAAATACACTCCGAGAAGAATGAGAATATAAATTGCCTTTTGACATCAGTGATTTTCTGCACTGTCTCCATCCGCAATTCTTTCCACTTGAATACATATTAAAAGATTGGAAGTGTGGGGGTGGGAGAGGAGGTGGATGGAAATTATTCTCTGAGCATATTTATTATGCCAACAATGCAATTTAATTCATCTTTGATGGTGTGCAATTAGGTATTAAAATTTCTCATAATGAGAAGTGTTCTCGGTCAGTTGGAATTACTGTAGATAATTTCAGGTAACCTGGGAATCATTTGGCTAGCTGGAAAGCCTAAACTCACATATAAAGCATTCAGTTTAGGGAAAAATTGGTATGTTCTTCACATTAATCCTCTGCTTGACTATGTTGGGAAATGCAAGTTCCCATAAAACCTGAGGAGGAAACCAGTACTTCTTTTATATTTGAAAGACTAGGGGAAACATATATCAAACCATGTTAGGAGTAGGTAGGTGTGGACAGAGAAGAGAGGAGTTTCAGGTAGCTAAATGTCACGTTATTTTTGTTTCCATTTCTGCTATAGTATTTAGCCATAATTCAGTAAAAACTGCACTCACTGTCAATTGACAAGCCACAAGCAATTCATAAAGTGACAGATAATTGAGCAACAACCATTTCCTTTGAATTATGGATACGCTTATTTTAGGCATTCTTCATGGGAGATATAACTATAATGGCAGTGAATATAACTGGTCCAGTGAGAAGGAAGTTGATAGAAAGCATACAGTATATAATCGATGTAGACATTCTGTTAACACTAATCACTGGGAAAAAATGTTTGTTTCAAAAGCTATGCGATCCAATGTAATACTATGAATATTCTCTTAAAATAGGTCATTTTAAAATGGAAATAATACAGTCAACTCAATAGCAAAAGCGTGTTTTAAGTTTTAGAGAGTCACTAGTTATTTTTTGGAGTTTTAAAGAATATTCCATTGTACATCAATACATCAAACATATAAAAGTTTTTACATAAAATTATTAGGGAAACAATTTTAGTGACATGACTGTGAACTGCGGCACAGATTAAACACAATAAAACAGAATCGACGAGAGAAAACCAATCACACATAGGCTTGTTGATACTCACTTCGCATGACGAATATCGGGCAGGGATCTCTCCAGAGCAATATTGTTGCTGACGAAAATATTGAAGCCATTTTCCCTGTAAGCAGAGTCGTCGTGGTCCTCTTCAGTGAGGGGGTAAGGTTTCCCGTGTTCACCTTTCCCTAACAGGAGAAAAGGAAATAGAATCATCGTCTGCTTGAAAACCACTTCATCTGCTAACACAGATAATATGACTTGAAAGTATAACTTTCTTTAGTCACCTGCTGTATGCTCCACAGAAGGTTCTAGCATTAAGGTTTTGTTATACTATATTATATTATTTTATTTATGAAAAGGAGATATACTCACAATAGGCTTTCAGTGTATATTTCCTAATATTTTCATTCTGATTATAATATTCATAAAACTGTATAATTTGATTTTACACAAAATGTGTGTAAAAAAATCTATCTTTTCATTTACTTTCAATGGCTATATCATTTCATTGTATCCCAACTTATACCATTCCACTGAAAATATGCTTTTATTTTAAATTTTTCCTATTATATACAATGTTTAAATGAATATCTTTTTATGTGTTCCTAATTATGTATTTTGGAGAAGGGAGGACAATTTCTACAAATAGAATTGCTAGTTTTCACTCATCCTCAGAAGCATCGAATAATAATTTGAAAAGTACTGGTGAAATATATGTTATTCATACTTTAATTTGCCTTTTCTTGATTACTAATGAAATTAATAATTTTGTATACATTTATCATTTGTATTTCCTACATTGCTAAATTATTGTTCAGTTTTGTGTGTTTTTAGAAAAACAATTTGCTTACTAAAGTTCTATTTAATTCATATGTTACAATTTTTTTAAGTTTATACAATTGAAATCTGATTTAAGACTTCTCTCCCATTCTGCATTCCAGGAACTTGATACTCCGTCCTAACAACAAGCTGAACAGACTGAGCAACGAACTGCTCTGGGATCTGAAAGAGAGGAGAGAACACAATACAAACCGCTGCCCCCCAAGTTAGGAGGACAGACAGGCGATTACAGGAAGTCGAGGCTTACCAGACACACTCAGGAGTGGCAATGGCCGGGGAACTCGTGCCAGGGTAGAAAACCCTGAACTGTAATCGATGTTGCTGGAGGCTCAGTGCAGGCAAGTCTGAGAGTTAAACACTCCCAAGGGAGAAACCTAGTGTGGGGGACCCCAATAATCTTGTAAGATTTACTTCCAGAAGCTCAACCAGACTCAGAGTAAATATTGAAGAAAAACCCTTTGTGCTTCCGGTAAGGGAGAGAGAAAAGGAGCCCTTTTGAAATAGGTCTGAGAACACTCTTCCTCTTAATAAGGCCTCTCCTCAGGAGAAACTAGTTAAGCAGAGTTTCACCTGTTGGGCCTTTATCAGAGCACAACTGAGCTGGGAGGCAGGAAAAGTCCAGACTAAGCCCACCTGAGCTATCCCAGCCAACCAAAGACGGGAGGAAGAAAAAAAAAACACAAACCCTGAGAAAATGCTATGAAGTTCACAGTCCAGAGGCAGAGGAGTGCTAAAAGCCTGATCATAACACTACGGAACACTGCCCCTCTCCCACACCTCATCCTCACATCAATGAAGGCCTATCTACAGCAATTCATTGCACTCAGCACATCCTGTGCAACTGTCAAGAAAAAGTTACAAGGCAAACCAAGCAGCAGACGAACATGATTTGAAGGCGCAGAGCAAGCATCAGAACTAGGCATGGCAGGGGCATTGGAATTATCAAAGTGGGAGTGGAAGACAATTATGATTAATGTGCTAAGGGTTCTATGAAAGAGTAAATAGTGGCAGAAACAGATCAGCAATGTAAACAGAAAGATGGAAATTCAATGAAACAGCAAAAAAGAAACAACCCCAAAATAAACAGGAAATGCTAGTGATAAAAACATTGTGACAAATAAAGAATGCCTTTGATAGGCTTAGTAGACTGGACACAGCTATCAAAATGACCTCTGGGCTCATGGATATACTATTAGAAGCCTAAAACAAAAAGCAAATAGAAAAAAAGACTGTTTGGAGCAGAATATCGAAGGACTTCAGGACAACAACAAAAGGTGTAACATACATGTAATGGGAATAAGAGAAGAGGAAGAAAGAGAAAGGGACAGAAGATATATTGGAAACAACAATGATGGAAAACTTATCCAAATTAATGTCAGCTACCAAGCCATGTATCCAAGAACTTTAGAGAACACGAAGTAGGATAAAAGCCAAATAACAACAACAAAAAATAAACCTAGACATGTCATTTTCAAAGTAAAGAAAATCAAAGATAAAGAAAAATCCTGATACAAGTCAAAGGAAAAGAAACAAACGTCTAACCTACAGAGGAACAAAGAATTACACCAGACTTCTCCTCAGAAACCATGCAAGCAAGAGGAAAATGAACAGAAATTAATAGTTGAGAGAGAAAAACCACCAACTTATAATTCTGTACTCTACAAAATTATCCTTACAAAGTAAAGAAGTAAAGACTTTCTCAGACAAACAAATACAGAGGGAACTTGTTGCCGGCAGATCTGCTTTGTAAGAGTTATTAAAATAAATCTTCGGAGAGAAGGAAAATAATAGAGGTCAGAATCTTGGACCCACATAAAGAAGGAAAAGTACTGAAGTAGAAATAAGTGAAATAAAATAAAAACAAACCTTTTTATTTTTCTTACTCTTAAATGCTATTATAGTTTGTTCAAAATTAACACAAACATGTATTTGATTATATGTGCTTATGTATATACCATGTATAGTATATATACACGTATGTGTGCTTACATACAAGTGAAACAAATGACAACAGTGAGGCAGGAACTTGGAGAAAGGAATGGAACTTATTTTGTTATTCACTATTATAAGGAATTCATTCATACTGCCCGTGAAGTAATGTAGGGTTACTTGTAAATAGACTTGGATGAGTTGAAAATGTATGTTGCAAATTCTAGGGCAACCATTTAAAAGGGTTTTTTTTTTTAAAGGGTAACCAATATGCTAAGAAAGAAGAGAAAATCATATAAAATTCCCAATTTAAACAATAAAAAGCAGAAAAATAATAAAAATAAAACCAGAACAGGAACAAGGGCCACAAATAGAAAAGAATAACAAAATATGGTGGATATTAACCAATTTCAGTAATCACTTTGAATGCCAGTGGCCTAAATTTAGCACCAATTAAAAGACAGAATGTGTCAGTTGATCAAGAAAAATCTAAGATTTTTCCCCTTCACATGATTGTATTTTTTCTTTCATTGCTTCTTATTTACATATTATACTTATAATAAGTTCTTTTTTATTCCAATATTATTTTTTAATTTCATTCATGAGTTCAGGGCTTAAAATTTTATTTTTATTTAATCCACGACAATTTTTGAACCATCTGAAACTTGTTTTTGTCTGAGAAATAAGGAAACTCTCACATTTTTTCCCACCCATGGTTAGGTAGGTGTAGGAAAAGCATTTAATAAATCACTTGCCTTTTTCTTTCCTGCTTTAAAATGCCACACACAAAAGTTTTGCACTATTTCAGGGCACATTTAGGAACTTCCGTAAGGATTTGCTTCAGTCTTCTGTCGGTTCCTACACCGTGATGCTGTGGCACAAACACAGTTTGGCAATTTGCCCAGCCACCATGAACTCACCATATTCTTTTTCAGACTCTTATCACGTGCTTATTTTCCTATGTAAACTTTAGACTCATTTCACTGTTTAACTAAATCACCCCTTGGATTTTATTTTGGGATTATATTCATATACTAGTTCACCCTTGGAGAAGTGATATTTTTATATATCTTTATTTTTCAAGGCTCTTTCCCTTGGGTATCAATGGAATTTTACAGTTTTCTTTATTTAAATCATATGCATTTTTGTTAACTTTTACTAGGTATGTGTTTTTCTTCACTGTCCTTTCTTTCACACTGAGGTTACTCATTTTTATACTTATTTGCCAACCAGTCACTTTATTGAACTCATTTTTTCTAATATATATATTTATCTCAGGTATTTTCAAGGTACACATAATTTGATTTCAAATAATAATACTTCTTTCCTCCTCTTTTCTTCCTGAGTGCCAGGTGTCAGCTTCCTTGTTTAATTCTATAGTTTACAACAAATAACACTGGTGTCAGCAGGCATCGCTTGGGTAATGACTTTAAAGAGATTTCTGCAAAACACTACAAATGTACGTTGTGTGCTGAATATGTGTTTCTGCATGCGTGTATGTGGTAACAGCATAAGAAAAAATCTTTTTTATGCCTGTTAACTAAATAGAACACATTTTACATAAATAGAACACATTTTATCAAATTCTTTTTCAAGAATTTTAGAGATTTATACGTTTCACTTGACTGAGCTTTGATTTTGCCATATTTTGTTTTTAATTACTGAGATTCATTTCAATGTTGTTAGTACATTTGGCTTTAGTTGCCATATTCTCCCGTACAGAAGTGAAAGCCTTTCTTTCTCTGTGCCTCCTGCCCCAAAGACATTAACCTCAGCGGAGCTGGCGGCCAGGATCAAACACTGAGGGACTGATAAGAAACCATACGCTCCAGAAGCACACCAAAAATCTCTCCAAGTTAAATGGAGAAAAACAAACAAACAAATTAAGCGTTTCACTTTAGGCATCAAAAAGGAAAACAGTGGAACTTGCCTGCTTCCTTGTTTTGATTTCTTAGGAAAAAAATGCCACTTATTTTTACAAATTAAATATAAAATAAATAAGCCTAAAAAATTTCATTTGCATAACAACTAATTTTTGAGAATCTATTATGTACGAAGTACCATGTTAAATCATTTTATTACATATTTTTGCTCAACACTTTAAAACAAACATGGTTCTATGCATGGAAGTAAACAAAAGAGAGACTGACATTTTCAACAAGCGTTTTCCCAATCATTTCCACTAGCCATCAAACACGGGCACTTGTATGGACCTGTCTCTCCCAGGGTGGCCAAATTAGCTAAAGACCTTATATATTCTTTGGTGTGAACTGGATCGATGGGCCACTTCATACTCCTATTTAATAAAAAAAAGTCATATAGCATAGTGATCTTTACTTCCTTCAAAAAATTTTTTTTTCAAATGTATGTGTCCTAAGTGAAATGAATATAAACATCTGAGGCTTTGTTTCAATAGTGTTTCTAGAGATGTGTTTAATGCTGAGCTTTCAGATTCACCTACTTCTAAGGCAACAAATATAAAATTTTAAAGCTATGCATCCATGAAAACATCTATCACTCAAAGGGAAATTCATTTTCTTTTCACAGTTTATAGTCTTCAGATTGATAAATCTCCTGAGACAAGACCTTTCAAATGAATGATTCTCTAAAGTTATAAAACCAACTGTGTGAGTCACCAATGATGATGTAATAGAAATTTCTTCATTGCAGTTGTGAAAATAAATGGGCTTTAAAATTTTGTTTTCGTATGTACAAGGCCTGCAGTATTTACTATAAATGCTACCAATCTTCTTAAAGTTTGGAATGCAGAAATTCAGGAGCTAGAAAATATCATGAACTTTGACATTTCTTTTGTAAAATAACAAAGCAAACAAAAAAATCTAAGCAAACAAAGAAAATATGTATGTTGAAAAATGATATATTCAAAGGTCTTTAGAGTGATTGTTAGTCTACAGATTTACCTATCTAATATTTTAAAAATTCTAATATAACTCACTGTTATCAATAATAAATTCAAATCAATCCTTTAAATCTAAGAAACAGTACACCATGTGCTATGTTTGAAATAGTAAGAGAGGTAAAGTGAGCCATTTTAAAAAATCAGAATATTAAAATTAAATACTATATCTAAATGTATGTATAGGTATTAAGGAGAAAGTTGAAAAGTCCTATAATTTTGTCTCTGATATTATATATGTTCAAGGATATACTAAAATTTAACATGGAAATTATTTTTTCAAAGTACACCTGATATTCATTCTACAAATAAGATGACTGTTTATCTAAACTGGTAATCTTGTAGATTGTTATTATTTTCATTTTTTATGTATGTTGATTGTCTACTAAACACAGCACTGGATAGGGAAAGTGCAAAGTGTATAGCTTGAACCCAGGCCTGAAGAGACTCCGATTAAGATATACAGGGATTATAGGATGAATGTTTCTATCACTGCAAAATCCATATGTTGAAATCCTAATTCCCAATATAAGGGTGCTTGCAGGTGGGGCTTTGGGAAGTGACTAGGCCATAAAGGATTAGAACTCATGAACATGAATGGGGTTAGTGCCTATGAAAGAGACCCCAGAAAGCTCTCTGCCCTTCCACCATGTGAGGAAATAGTGAGAAGCCAGTCATCTATGAATCAGGAGGCACGACCCTATCAGAAACCAGATCTGCCAGTGCCTTGAACTTGGACTCCCCTGTCTCCACAACTGTGAGATATAAATTTATGTTGTTTATATACCACCTAGTCTGTATTTGGTTATAGCGGCCCAAGTGGAATAAGACACAGCAAACCTGTAAAACGGTTATGAAAAAGAAACACAGTAATTATGGAGGTGAATAAACTAAACAATAAATCCTGTAAGAGTTTCAAAATTATAACAAACTGATGAACTTGGTATGGCTTGAAAACTGCAACTAGAAAAAGTGAGTTTTCAGCTCAAAGTTGAAGGATAGTGAGGGATTTCCATTACTTTGAAGAGCCTTGGGCTGAGGAAACTACATAAGAAAGAATTGAGGTGAATGAATTTGTGCCAGTAAGAATTTTGAAATAGGCTCTTTGGAAAATAATTAATAAATCTATCCACATAGATTGAGATCTTATAAAATGAAGTTCTGAGAGATAAAAGGGTTTCTTGTTAGAGGGGAAAAAAATCTAGTGACAGACAATTTAAGGTAATTGAACTTTCTTTGAAATAATTAAAGTATAAGAATAACATAGGGAAATCAGTATTTTAGCACTTTCCTGAGGGTTCTTGACAAAAAAAAAATGTTGGAACAGTCAAGAATCAATATAGTTAGGCCTTTTCTCTAATGCAATTTTCCTGGAGAGATTTTTCCTGATCGCCCATCTTAAACTGGCATGCCTGGCACTATTTCATTTCCCAAATCTACTCCATTTTCACCATGTGTTGCTTACGATTCTAATTTTACATATTAATGAACTATCTCCCCATTGGGATGTAAGCTGCATAAAAGCAGGAACTTTTTGCTATTCCTCAGAACCTAAAGGAGTGCCTGCCACATGGTAAATACTTAATGAAAATTTGAGTGGTATTCAAATAAGAAGTGACAGGATTTGGGCACATTACCCCCCGGAAATAAAGATACTCATTTATTTATCAAACTCATATAGCACGTACTTACTCTGAGACATAGGGGCAGGAGATTCAATGATGAATAACACAGTTACTGCCTTTGGTATCATGTTCAAGAGAAAAAAGTTAAAAAAGATCATTGTGCTTTAAAATACAAACATAATAATCTATAAGATCATTGGGGAATGAGATTTCATGTTGATATCTTTGGGTCAGGACCCTTTAGCATAGTACTTATCCCATTGGTTGTCCCCCAAAGTACGTGTGAAATGAGTGAGTGGATAAATGAAATTAATGCACTTGCTGCTATGAGGAGGACAGAGGATGTCTCAACGATATGGGACTTCCCACGAGATGTAAGAAAGCATCAGGGAGGCAGGCAGAAAAGAACTGTCACAGAAATGGCACGGAGAACTGAGAGCATCAGGTGATTAGGAATCTCAACTATTGTTCGGTATGCCTGGAGTGTGATCTTTATAAGGTGGAACGGGAAGGCGTGGCTGGAAAGTAGTATACTGTTGGTTTTGCATTATTCTAGAAGTGATCAAAGCCACTGAAGTGAATAATAACTCTGTAATCCACACCGAAATCTCTATGGTAACAACGGAAGTCACACAAGAATGTATAATACAAAAGCCAATAAAGAAAAAATGTAATAATAAAAAGTGCTATTTGTGTAACAACAAAGCAGTCAAGGATGAATTAAGGATTATGTAAGAAATGACACATATGGAAAACACACAGCAAAATTAAATGAAGTAGGTTCTTTAAAAATCTTACCAAAATTAACAACAAAAATTTAACCTCAAAATCGACCTTGTATCTGTTTTAAAATTTTTTAAAGGAACATTTTATTTATTTTTTTTTGAAAGAGTGGAAGGGAAGGAGAAAGAGAGAGAAAGAAACACCAATGTGTGGTTGCCTCTCACACACCCCTCACTGGGGACCTTGCCCATAACCCAGGCATGTGCCCTGACTGGGAATTGAACTGGTGACCCTCTGGTTTACAGGCTGGCACTCAATCCACTGAGCCACACCAGTCAGGGCTAAATTTTGTTTTTTAAATTGCTTTATTAAATATTTACTGAATATACAAACATCTAGCTTATAAAATGTATTTTTCCAAATTGATGAAGATATAGTTCACATGTAACATTGTGTAAGTTTAAGGTGTACATGTGTTGATTTGATATGCTTGTATAACAAGAAATTATTGCCACTGTAGTAATAGCTAACACCTCCATCGTCCCACATAATTATGATTGCTTTTACTTGGCAAAAACATTTAGCAACTTTCAAATATATAATTCAATAGTGTTAACTATAATCAGCATGCTATGCATTAGCTCCCCAGAGCTTATTCATCTTATTAACTTTGTACCCTTTGGCCAATGTACCACCATGTCCCTCCATCCCCAGCCTCTGATAATCACCATTCTACTCTGTTTCTGTGGGTTTTTATATTCATCATGTAAGTGGTATCATACAGTATTTGTCCTTCTCTGTCTGACTTATTTCGCTTGGTATATGCAATATATTGATATCTGGCCGAAAGGAAAAAAGGACATTCTTGTATTTGCAACAACATGGATGAACCTTGAGGCCATTATATGTTTTTAAAAAAATTGAAAACTCCAGGCCCACATGGATTTAGTGATGAAGTTTTTCAAACATCAAAGTGAGAAATAATACCATGTTTACACAAATTTGTCAGAAAAGAAAGAAATATTTGTTGTGATACCAGTGTGAGCCTGATATCAAAACTAGGTACAGGCATTACAAGATAGGAATATATCAGACCAATGTTGCTTACAAGTATAGATAGAACAATCCTTAATAAAATTCAGCAAATTGAATCTCAATATTTTAAAAGATACCTCATGACCACCTGGGATTTATTCCAGAAAGGCAGAGTTGGCTTAACATTCAAAGTCAAGCATTAAAGAGATAGGTTGTATGACTATCTCAACATAGCCGCAAAAATCATCAGAAATCATTTGATGAAATGGCTACACTTTCATAATGAAAATTTATTCATTAAAATATATTCATCAAAAATCATTTGATGAAATGGCTACATTTCATAATGAAAATTTTCAGTAACCTTGGAATAGTAGGGAACTATTTTTAATGTGACATGGGGTACCCACAATAAGAATGCAATGCACGTCATAAACCATCACTGGTAAAACAATAAACACCTTTGCCCTGAGGCTGGAGACACAGTGATAATGTCAAGTATCAGCACCTAGTTCCAACTTGACCTTGTGTATTGGGCCTATCGGGTGAAACAAGTCATGAAGAAGAAGTAAAAGCTATAAAGTAAAACTAAAAACTCATATTATTTTTAATAATGTAATTGTGCGCAAAACAACAAAATTTAAAAACTATAAAAATTGATGTTAATTTGTCAAGTTTTTTACTGATAAAGGTAATAGATAATCAACGCTCTATATACTAATAAAAAGATTGAAATACAATATTCAAAATGGCTTTTAAAATAACACAAAAATATAAAATATAGGACTAAATCTAACAAAATATAGATAAGGCCATTCTGCATACTAAAAATATAAAAAACACTGCTTCTAGAAATTAATGAAGCACCAAATAACTGAAGTGATATATTATGACCTTAGATTGAAAAGGTATATTAAGACTAGCTATGATGCAATCTAAATTAAAGTCCCAGGAGATTTGCTGGTTGGCTGTGCTATTGCTGTTCTTGGTGTGTGTTTGAGGGGCAGGGTCTGTTGGTGAGACTGAGGACCTGAATAAAAATACATTTGGAAATGCCAGATACCCAGAATACCATCCGCAGTATTAATGGAGAAGACCATAGTTGAGAAAATTAAAACTATACACATTCGGCTGTAGCACAAACCAGATCTGATCTGGTTACATAAAAAAGCCATGCAATATGTAATAATAATAACCAACCATGCAGGAACAGTGATAACAATGAGAATGATATCTCCACTTTCTGAGCATGAAAACTTCACTTAAAAAAGTTATCTATTTTATGTATCATGTAGAGATAGGGGTCATTTTTATACTAAAAAAAGTATGTATTTTTTGATTTAGTAATAAGGAATTAAATAACAAGAATTGTTCCTGCTGAGCACATCTCTTTAAAGTGGAGATAACTTATTTATGTGTACAAATGGATGTTGTTAATAAGTTTGCGATGAAAGATTGAGAAGCCACTCTGTTTAAAATAGACATTTGTATAGAAATCTTAGTGTTCTATCATTTTTCAGATTTCAGTGTGGGCTCGTAAAAAGTTTTTGTTTTCTAACTGTGTAGTTGTTCTCCACATTATCGTAAAAGGTTTGTTATCTGCAGCTAATGCAGGAGAAATCTTCTTGTTAAGATATATTTCACTTCGATGTCCCAATCATTTTAAATCTTATTTAGCTTCATCCATCATTGGTGCATTAGGGATCCACTCACACAGAGAGAGGTACAAGGTTTTATCAGTCATGAAGTGATAACAAGCGTTTTAAAAATCTTGTTTAAAAAGCTACTGGAATTTATATATTATAGGGTTTCTACATTTTCTCTCTCCTCCTTGTATCCTTGCTTCTTCTTAAGGAGAAATGCTTGATTTGATTTCCATGCAGTGCATTCCCTGTAAAGTGACAACTTTTTTGTTGTTGTTGAACTCAGAATAAATGGAACATTACTGTCAAACGTGTCTGACCTGGTCTTTTTAGCCCCTCTCTTTGTATAAAAATCATAAACACTTAGAGTGTCATAAATTGGGCAGTTTGCCATTTCTAAAAATGAGGCAACATAAAGTGTTACATATGTCATTGAAGGGTATAGAGAAGTTGGTATTAAAAACTATCAAACAAGTAGAAAGCAATAGAAATAAAATTAAAAGGCTACTCATAAAGGGGCAAAATAGAATAAAATCTGCAAAAGAAAAAAGATTAGGAAAGAAAGCTATAAATAAAAAAGACAAACTTGAGGGCAGTACACTCTCCAATAGATTTTAAATGAAGGAGTAAAAGTATGATTAACAAAATAATAATTTTATAATTATTATGTTACTAATAACATTGTGCATAGATGGAAAAGACAACTCAAATTCTATTTTACTGTTGATGAGAAAAATATAGTGGCTTTTGTCCTAAATAAGTTCAAGAAAAAATTCTGTTAGTTAAATATTAAGAGGGACACTGAAATAATTGTGGTTTAAAAAAGTGATGCATAACATATATCAGAAATACAATACTTTCTACGTAACATCCTCATATGATACTTTGATTATAGGTAAAAACCAATGCCTTATAAAAGTATATGCCATTTATGCTAAAATTTTAACATGATGCTGAGGGACAAATGAATTCTTATCCAATAGATTATAAAGGAAGGTGGATGCATGAGAATAGATAAAGGAATGAAAAAATGTTATTTTGTATCATCATTCAAGAATAAGAACACCACAAACTTCACATTTTTTGTTAGGATCCTGGGGATTGGGGGTTGGTGAAGAACTGAGACCCGGAGACAGTGGGCCTCGTCGGGCAAGTCCGTGGCTGGTGACCCGAGCTCTGGCTGAGCAGGGTGAGGCCAAGACGAGAACGCAGCCAGACCTGCTGGAGCAGACCACTGCCATACCACGGCCACAGTACGCTGATGGGTGCAGCAGTTTGGAGTTGGAGGCGAAGTATCTAGGTCCTGACTTTTACGTGAGAATGTCCTCCTAAGAAGCTGTGTGACTCAAGCTGGTGCTCCACGTTTCTACCTCAGTGGCTCTGTCTACGAAGACAAGAAGCGTGGCTCAACAGTTCTGCTCCAACTGATGTTTTGTGCTACCCATCGTTCAATTTTCTTTTCTTTTTTTTTATAAATGGCCACATATCACCAGGCATTTCATTTGGGTTTGAAGGTTGAACTTGACAAATATTATCTGAAGTTTGAGTACTTTACAATAATAATTTCTTCGAGGCAATTAGCAATAATTACAGGGAAAAACTATATGATTTAGCCAATCTGTGAGAAGACATGGGGATTCACTGTGCAAGTAAGCTATGAGACCCTGAAGGAGAAATTGAGGACATAGCGATATTCAATACACACTTGCTATCTGACTGACCAAACACAGCACACACTTAAAATAAAAAAGCAAGGGTAAACTAGATTAAAATGTACAGGGTTATTTAACACAATCTTCCACCACAAGACTTACACGCTCTTTGTTTTTTATCAAAATATACACAGATAAAATGAAATGCAATTCCATCAAAATACTGTTAAAGATGACATTACTGTGTGATATAAATACAGATGAAAAGTTTTTTCATAAAAATTACTATTCATAATGTTTCAATTAAAATTGTCTCTATTCCTCAATCTCAGAGGAACTCATTAAATTTAGTCTCCCTAGTTCAAGCCAACTGATTCCAAAGCAGACATGAAAGACACTGAAGTCTCCAGACTACATTTGCCAGTTCTCTTTCCCAAGTAAAGCAGATATAATAATTAAGGAAAGAGCCAACTGAAAAAAATTAAATTTATGACAAAATAAGCTGAATCCTATGAAAGGAACCCAATGCTTCCCAGTATAATTTAGATAAGAAGGCAGAGGCTGAAACATGATAAATTATAAGATCACTCCTTATTAACTACATGAGTAATTACTGGGAAGTATGAAGAAGAGATGAAGTCTCTTACCAGAATGAGCTTAAGCATCTGTGAGTGGAGAGATTGTTTCATCTTTTAGGAGAATTGCTGCCCATACACCTATGAACTCACTGAGTGTTAGCTGTGAGGAGATTGGAGAAATCTCAGTTCATGGTTCTCTGTTCTGTCTCAGTAACTCCCGGGGCTCAGATGGCCTTTGTTGCACAGGCCGCCCCTCCTGAGAGTGAATCTCTGCCAGGTGTGCGCCCACTCAGAGGGGCTGCAGTATCTCAGGTCATTTTAACTCAATTTTGAAAATGTCAATCTGAAACAAAGATTGTCATGGAGAACAAAATGCAATATGAGGAAAACGTCTTTTTAAAACTATCAGGAAGGTAAATAATGAGAATCATTAGAAATCGTGAAACAACTAAATAATAATTAGAACACTGTGATATCTTCAGATGTGAGGAGGAAATGATCCTTAACAGCGAAACTCATTATAGAAGGTCACTTGGAGTGCAGACAGGAGACAATTAAAGAATGATGCGGAAGGGCCAGCGTGTCACAACACACCTCATCCTTTTGTCAAGAGAATTTTACGTTTCCAGTTTTAACTGATGATTGAGAGAAAAGGCATCCAAAACAATAGAACCATGCAATATAGAATCATTCATAATTCCAAAGCATATTTATATGGCAATAATTTGACACAAATACGATCATTCAAGCATTCATAAAAGAGTACCGCAGGGCCGTTATGAAATAGCTGCAGCCTCTGCCTTCTAGAAGCCTTTTTAACCACGTGCCGATGGCAAGTTGTCCCCAGTTAGGTGGTGAGCAGAATAGAGGAAACAAAAGGAAATGTAAAAAGGGGTTGAGATGGACATTTTAATTATTGCTGATACAATCTCAGATTTTTTACAATCTGACCAATTAAAGTTTGAATGAACAATAACTTTTAAGAGTTCTATGTCTAATAAAGCCAATACGTGAGTTATAGTTTGCTATAAAAACACCAGCCTCTCTATGTCCTGGAAATGAACCCCTTGTCAGAGCTGTGTTCAGGTGTGTTCTGCCCTTCGGTCAGTTGGTTGCCTTTTTGTTTTGTTGGCAGTTTCTTCTGTTGTGCAAAAAGCCACTTTTCAGTTTGATATAGTTCTTTATTTTCACTTACTACTTTTGCGCTTGAGGTCAAATTCATAAAATCCTAACATCATCGTCTCTAAGTTTGGTATCTATGTTTTCTTCTATGTAATTTATTCTTTCAGGTCTTATATTTAGGTCTTCGATCTATTTTGAGTTAATTTTTGTAGATGGGGACACACAGTGGTCTAGTTTTATTCTTTTTTATGTGGCTTTCCAATTTTTCCCAGAGCCTTTACGCAACAAGCATTTCTTTTCTCCATTGTATGTTTTTGGTTCCTTTGCTGAACACTATGGTGGTTATCAGAGGAAAATGTGGGTGTGGTCAAGGGTAGAAGGGATCAAGTGCATGATGGTGGACGAACATTTTACTTTGGGTGGCAGGCACACACGGAAATATACACATCATGTATCACAGAGCAGCACACTTGAAATTAAGCTCTGCAATTGTACTAACCAATATCACCTAATAAATCCAATAAAAAATAAAATACATGAAACAACAGATAAAAAACACCAGTCTCCAAAAAATGTTCTAATCCAAACTTGTCCTGTTATATGCCAGAAACTGTATGAGGACATGGAAAACAGACACAAAAAGAAAAACACTCATGGTTCCAACCCCTCAGACCTTGCATAACTAGGGAAATAGATTAAGGTAAGGTGTTCAGGTATTAAAAGGTCCTAATAAATAAATTTTCTTCTTCTAGAAAGTTTTAAATATTTTTATATATTTTTAAAAGATCTTATTTATTTATTTAGAGAGAGGGGAAGGGAAAGAGAAAGAGAGGGAAAGAAACATCGATGGGTAGTTGCCTGTCACGTGGCCCCCACTGGGGACCTGGCCCGCAACCCAGGCATGTGTCCTGACTGGGAATCAAACTGGGGACTCTCTGGTTCACAGCCCACACTCAATCCACTGAGCTATAGCAGCCAGAGCTATTTTTTAATATTTTATCTGGGTGATTAACTAATTCTATTTAAAGAGTCATAATTGGTTTGCTATTTCTTTATTCATTTTTAGTTGGGAAAAACAGTCCGTTTTTAAGTAGGTAGCTGTGTTAAGCTTTATTATCATGTATACATCTGGAAACAACACACTAATTCAGGATCTAGTGTTTCTCCTTCTTCTATTACTTAGTGGTGAGGTCATTTCTGTGCCCTGAGAGCAAATCCACTTGCTCTTTAAGATTGCACTGGAGTCCTGCCTGCCTGCGGTGCTTGGGGATGCTGCTCCTTCTTCATTCCCAATGTCCCAGAAGCTTCCACACATGTCTCAAGTTCCCATTCATTCCCACCACAAAAAAAGTCCATCTTCTGGCACATACTCAGAGACCATTTTAGGTATATTTAAAAGCTCATACCATTCTACCCTGACCAGGAAAAAGATTTAATTTAAGCATAAATAGAATCACTAGGTAATGAAGATTTTGAAAGTACTTTTTGCTTTAAATCAATAAGACATCCTATAACAGCTATTTTTTGTGACAATTTTGTTATAATTACAATGTGGGTATGTATCTATAGGTATGGGTAGTGATATATAAAACTATCTAAATAACTGTTTTATAGATGTCCTCAAGCAACCAGTCAAGTATTTGTTAAGTAAAAAATGCTCTAATTAATGGTTTAGATCAGAAGTGCAGAAGCCCATGTACTGTGGGCATGCACACAGTGTGAGGCCCATTAGCTGTGGCTGGCAGCCTGGTTTCATGGCTAGGGGCCAGGGAGAGCCGGGCAGAGTCCTGGATGCTGTCAGGGTTTCATCCAAAGAGCCAGATGGCAATTATTCCTCTGCCATTTTGTCCTCAAAAAAAGTAAGCTCTTCGAATTCAAAATCACAGAGAAAAAGGAAATGCTCTCCAAACTGCACCGTATCATCATCTTTCAAGAATATTCTATTCTGAATTAAAAGGACTGAACTAGAAAGCTCCCTAAGCCTTATCTGAAGGCAATGGTGGGGACTAAAGAAAGGCTGCTCCCTCTGCATCTGGGACACTGACCCCCAAGGCGACCAGCCAGATGGTGCCAGGGCTGTGCTATGCAGGAAGCATCTCCTGGATAAAGTCAGAGAAGAAAAGGAACAGCTGTGGATTGCTGTCACCCGTTTCTGCAGGCTCGGACACTCCCAGATGCCTGGCTTCCTTCCAACTTGCGGTGGGATCTGGTGAGATCTGGGTGCTTAGAAATGCAGCTGAGGATGTTCAGGGACACCCACCAAGTCCTCTTGTCTTCGGGCAAAATGATAAATCTCCCTTGCCCGCATCTCATACCGCTCCGTGGTTCTGCTCCCTTCAATCTTATAATTATCCCATTTTCCAACCCAGACTATTCTCATTATGTGTCCCGTGCCATAATTAACACAGTTCTCCACATCCTTGTTCTCGTCACTGTATGCTCAGAGAAAACATGTTTGTCCCCTGAATATGCCTCTTTAGTTACAGCTCTCTGAGTCAGATGCTAATCTTCCTTTCAAGCTCTGAAAGTTTTTACTCAAAAGCCTTTGCCTCTGGTCAGAAAGTGAATGTTTCTGGTCAGAAAGTGAATGTTTGCACACCTTGGACAATGTTACTACCCAAACCCTTTGGATAGTCAAACCCTATTATTATCCTTGTTGCTGTCATCTTTTGATTTCATTTCTAATTCCCGGTAATTCAATAGATATTTTAGCACACAAGCAATAGTTGCCCAGTTGAATATAGTCCTACCGTCATCCTTTGTGATTTCATTTTCCACATGGATGGCTCACCAATGTACTGTTCTTTCCAAATGGCCTTCTTGTTCTACCTCAGTCACCAGTTCATAGTCACATGTTGGCACTGCTGTTATCCAAAGCAAATCTACCGCAGAAATCACTAGTGGCAAACAACCGCCTATTCTTCTGGTTTGCTTATTGACTTATGTCCTCTATGCCTGTCCTTGCAGCCCATGAAGATTCTCAGTGCGCTGACATTCCTCTGTCCATCATCTCCCTTCTGTTTCTTTCTGTCCGTTACTCCCTTCCATTGTCACTTCTTTTTCCAAACAATAAGAATAATAGAGGGTGGGGCAGAGTTAGGTTTATGGTTGCTGGCGTGGAAAAGAATACAATAGTTAGTAAATAATAACACAAGAATAAATGCTGTGTTTCTCATACTCACAATGGTAAACCTACTTTTGCCCCACCCTGTATGAAGTTACTTCAAAATGAAGTTGGAGAGGCTATTCCAGAGGAACTTCCTTGCATGTCTTCCTCCCCAGGTTTGGAATGTTAAAACTGGGTGAAATTGCTTTTGGCCCAGGCCTAAAGCAGAGCAGCATTCCAAACAGCCATTTGCAAACTGACAGGGAAGCAGACAGTGTGACCACATGACTGAAAATTATTAAAGACAGGCTTTAGAATTAGGATCATTATGTTAGCTTATCGGCACCTACAGAAATTCCTTCCTTAGCTTATTGACATTCATAGAAAGCCCTTCTTTATATTTATGTAATTATAATCCTCCCCTTGCTAATAGATACCCCTTGCTTTCACCTCCCAATGAGGACTGTTTGGATTGCTGCCTTAATCAGCGCTTCTAGGACAGCTCTTCTTCCGGATCTGAAACACATTGTTACCTCTCACTTTGTCCTTTAATTTTGAGCTTACCAAGACCAACACTGGATCCTTCTCCCATTTCTTCCCCTTCCACTCATACTTTAACAAACAATCTGGCTTGTATGATCTATTTCCAATGTTATGAATGATTATCCCGACTTCCTCATCTGATGGATTTATCTGAATCTTTTTCTTGCTTTGACTGAACCCTATTTGTACTGACCTTTCTTCCTTCCCTCCCTCCCTACAATAATTCCTTTCTTCTTAAAACTGTCTCTTCTCTAGCTTTCTTAGAAATCAAACTTTCTGGGCCTTCTTCCTTTTCTTCCAGCCATGCTTTTTTTTTTAATCTTGTAGTTTCCTTCTTCTCACCTGGACATTGACGTTTCTTCGGCTTCTGCCCTGGACATTCTTCTCTTCTTACATTGTTTTTCTTTGTGACCTGATTCATTTTTATGCCCTTAACCATGATCTATCACATTATGACAATCAAATACATTTCTCTTGTCCAGATTTCTCTTCTCAAATTCAAAGCCTACTTAGCATCTCCACTTGTATGTCTCATTCATACTTGATACTGAACATGTCTAAACCTAACTCCCCAGTTACAAGTATTTTCACCCTTGAACCACTGCCATAGCTTCTTAATTGGCCATCCTGAAGCCAGCCCACCTCCCCCAACCAGCAACCTCTTCCTTTCTCCATTTTTTCCTCCTCATTTAGTTATCTTCTAAAATACATCTCTGGTTTTGTCACATCCTTTATAAAATTCTTTAGCCCTTTAATGAAATTTCTCTAAAATTCTTATGAGAAAAACTGAATCTTTTATATTGGTCTCTAAGGCTATTGAAGATTTGCTCTATTAGACTTTTAACTCTTGGGAAGGCCCACGAACTGTCTTGGCCTTCAAATTTATTCTTTCCTCTGCCTGGCACACTATCCCTCCCTCCTCCACCCCACATCCCATTTATCTGGTCGATGCCGACCTATTCTTCAGTTCTTAGTTTACATTATTTCCTTCCAGTAACCACAGTGTGTCCTCTCTCCTAGTCTCATCACTTGCGGGTATGAGCTGTGTTCACCACACTGCTGGATAGCACCCAGCTTGCAACAGATGCTCCGCAGAATTACTGAATAGATGAATTCATTGTCAATGGAAGAAACATTCAAGCCTGTAGACAACTTTTGGTGAGTTTTTTTCAGCCACATTGACAATAATTGTCAGGAAGCAACTTCTCAACAGATTTGGAAGTGCTGGGGAGAATGGCAGGTTAGCGCGCCTTATTTTATGCACTAGGACCAAAGGAGGAGCCATGAGGGAGTTGTATGAAGGCCATTGGGGATGGATTAGGGGAGGCAGAGGAAGGTAAAGCAGGGAAAAACCTCTGGGACTGAATAAAAGGTAAAATGAAACAGACATACTTCTTTTAAGTTCGTGGGTATAGGATAGTTAACAATCAATGATTATCATAATAACAATGACAGGATTTGTGGTCTCTGTTTGTGCCCCAGGGGCTTGGGGGGGAAAAGGGATGTTACCTTGACATTTCAAAGATATGTTATCAGAGATGCAAAAAGACAATGGAGAGGCTTAGTTAAGGTAAAGATCAACCTTTGTTAGGGAAAAATACTGGTGTAGGGCAGGACTACTCGAGGGCACTGCTTTTAGTTAGTACCTTTTAACTTTAGACCATCCTTTGTGTTTACTTTAGGTCTCTGAGTTTGTAAGCCTGCCTCACAGGTCTGTCCTGAGCTTCTCATGTTAATCGGTGCCCCCCTTTTCTTCCACTTAATCTGTTTATAAAGATGATGGAAATCAAAGACATTTCTTCAGCTTATTTTAAAGAGTAAGTAAAATATTAGCTTATTTATTTATTTTTAAATTTCTTCAAAGTAGAAGACATGCTGAACTATTCTGCACGGATAATCAGGCAAACAGCCGAATGTGAGAGCTGTTCAGCACGTTTTCCCTGAGGTACAAACTAGAAAGAAAACTAAACCAGTTAGAAGGTCATATATTAATCTAAAGCAAGTACTGATTGATTGAGAAAACATCCACAAAATGGTAAAGTAAAAAAAATATTATATTTTATTTATGAAGCCAAAGTTCTAATGCTCTTGACTCATAACATGAGGCATTTATAATTAATTTTGTTTTTCTTTTTCATAATTGGAAAGATAATTTTTGAGGTGCTCATTTGTTATCTGTGCTTGGTATTTTCTGAGAGGTTTTCTTAGGCTCCACCAAGAAAGAAATGCCAATCAGCCATAAAATAGGCAATAAAGAGCTTTATTGGGGTTTGTGCACCCAGGTGAGGTTCTCCAGGTCTGCAGGATGAGGCCAGGAGAAGTCACGCCCAAGCAGGGAATGTAGTGGGGTTTTATTTTCGTTGGCTCCCCGTGGAAGCTGGGGATTGGTGCCCTCTGAACAAAGCAGTGATATAGCATTGGTGGTCTCTTCCTCGGACTCAGGTTACTGTGAGGATGTCCATTTTGGCAAAGTCCAGCAGGAGCTTCCTCCTATCCCCGCCCACCCTAACATTTTCCATGTAGGCACACAGTCCCTTTGAAGTCTTTGCCCCCAGGGACCTTAACAAATGTAGGGGCAGGGTCTGGCTAATGTCTTTGTGACTTGAAGCTCCAGGACAAGTAAGAAAGTAGCAAGCAAGCTGCTTCCATTTAGGAGTAAGAGGGAGAGAAAGGCGTGTCCCTGATCACTGCTAGAGGGAAAGGGACCAGAGTTTTGCAGAGATAAAGAGGTCAGAGCTTAGCACATCCAGTGCCGGTCAGGGCAATGACAAAGGTTTGGAGGGCACAGTGGCAAGGTGAATTTGGGGAGACTTTTTGAGTAAGCGGGGGCTCCCACCTTGTCAACTAGCTCTATGATTTAACAGAGCCGCATAGCCATGGATCCTCTAAACCTTTTAGACCTGAGACACTTAAATCCTGTTGGTTTGAACCAAGGGCCCAGCCATCACAAGAATGGACAACAGAAGAGAGGGCTCTGTAGGATATTTAACTCTACAAAAGACAGACTTTTGCTAGATGCTTCGTTATGCTTCTCAGAGGCAGGGTCAGTGACTATAATCAAGTTTCTTGTCAGTTTTGGGGGTGGAGATTAGGTGTTAATTTAATTTATTTTAGACAAGAATATATACTACCCTGGCTGGTGTAGCCCAGTGGATTGAATTCCGGCCTGCAAACAAAAGAATCGTGGTTCAATTCCCAGTAATGGCACATGCCTGGGTTGCAGGCCAGTTCTCAGCAGGGGACACACCAGAAGCAACCATACATTGATGTTTCTCTCTCTCTTTCCTTCCCTTCACTCTAAAGATAAATAAATAAAATCTTTTAAAAATCTTAATATATATATATATATATATATATATATATATATATATTACATGCATACTTGAACCTGTAGATGAATATTCAAATCTTGTATACATATTTAACTTTATTACCCAAAATTTCAGAATATGAACAACTTTTCTAAATTCCCTTCCAAACTTGTAAGCAATACAGGACTGCAGGAAAGAACTTTGCAGTAAGAAATCCCAACAAATGTGAAACAATATCATTAAGAAGACTGTTGCTTTCCTCCTTAACTATTTCTAAAATACAGGTGGGGTGGGGGACATGTATAGAAGATTAATTTCACTAATACAACTTCTTAGCCTGTTTTCTTGATTTTTAACTTCTATAATAGACAGAAATAAAGCAAAATGCCTAGAATTCTTCTTTTTAATGACAGATCCTAGAGGATAGATGAATAACATTTTTCATCTCAAAGTCAGCATTTGTTTTCAACTAAGAAATCTACTTTCAAGCAGTCAAAAGTAAGCGTAAAAATAGTTTTAGACAAAATTTCAGAAATTTACCAAACACTCATTCTTGGGAAGGTACTGGAAGAACTCCTTAACCGAAATATGGAGATAAACTCAAAAGATAAGATGGGATTCAGGAAACAGCTGATCTAATAGAGGACAAAGGCAAAAGGAATTCCCAGGTTGATAAGGAAGAGGGAACTCAAGGAGATATAGCATGTCCAAAAAATAATCAGATCATATTGGAAGTGGACAAGAGGCTCTAGTAAGGAAAAAAGAATACATTATCAGACAGTGTGGTGTGTGGTGAAGTTGTTCTGATGTACAATTTACAATGATTAAAAAGGGTACGTGAAAGCTTAGTCAGAGGTGCAAAGAAAACTACACAAATGAAAGACAAAAGAGGCTCTTACTAACTCCAGCTCAAATACAAAGTTTCATGAGAAAGAATAAATTGTATTATTAAACCATTTGGATCAACTTAAAAAATTAAATTATTATAATAATGAAAAAATTGTGATAAAAATAGAAAACAGAAAGATGGAAAGAGAGGACAAAAGAGATAAAAATCTGAACTGCAATAATAGGGAATTAATGAATAAGAGTATAAGTCAGTGAGTCAAGGAATAGAAGTAGTCACTGGTTATTTTTACAAATATGGAGATAAGCTGCAGCAGAAAAGATTAAAGAGTTGCAAGTGTTACCTCTGGAAAACTGAGAAAGGGAGAAAGTGATATTTTTTATTCTGTTTTAATGTTAAATATTTACCCATATAAACATGATTTATATTTCAATTATGTACTGGTGTCCCACGTACAATTAGGAAACCTTAAAATATTCTAGAGTTGTGTTTCCATATGTTGACACTAAAATTAATGAAGACTGATAAATAGCAGCATGTGTAAGTAGGGTTTAACAAATTCACCACAGTGCAGGTGAGATTTCCATCTTTCCACATTCCGGAAATCAGACAGTTTACAAAGGAGCAAACCAAATACCACAGTGACTTTGCTTGAGGCAGGTGCAGCCATACGGAACAAACATTAACATTCGTCAGAGTGGAGAATTATGCAAAAGAGACTTGGCTGGTTTAGTGGTTGGTAATGTTATTATGGGACAAAGAAGTCAATCCTCAGTTTATGACCGTCTGTTTCCTCTGCAAGACTGAATTAAGCGGTGCTTACTTGTGGACTCCAGATTATTTCATTGTTTATATGTTTTTTATTTATTGATTGTTATTTTTTCCCCAAACATACAGGGAAAAAAATCTTGTAAAACCATTCTTGGGGCTGCCAAGTGTAACTAAGATTGAACTTGCTTCCATAGCAACAGATCCATTATCAGGACAGCTCCCGGGCACAGGTAACAATGGCTTGAACCATTAGTGGGAACTCGCAGGCATGATTTCACATAAACTTGCACTGTTGCAAATTATGTGTGTTTATTTTGCCATGTCTTGTTTCTAATCCTCAGGAACCATGAATACATGTTCTGCTTCCACTTATATTTCTCACCGATAATAAAGTCTTTTTTTTTAATTTCATGTACATGCCCTGAAGATTCACTTAACAAATCAATATCATGAAAATAAAAAAGTTACATAAAACACATACATACATTCTTTGTTATGTGTTGTTGTTTGGACACCTTAAAGATCTTACTAATGTTTACTATATTTTTTGTATAATTGCTATTTGTGAATGGATTCATTTTAAATTTCCATGTCCGTATTAAGAGAAAAAATGTAAATGCATTAGATGTTTTTGCTCAAAATTGAAAAACCTTTCTTGTATTCTTAAAGTGTGGGAAGATCTCAGTTCCTACAAAATAAAATAAAAATGTAATAGTCACTATTTATTGAATAACTACTATGTGATATAAGCTATTAGGCAAATTATTTAAAAATATTCCCAATATATTATTTATTAGTCACATTATAAGAAAAATCTATTGGAAACCCGACTCAGGGAGAGTGGGAGGGAGGGAGGGGGCGGGGTGTGGAGGACAGGATGGGTTGAAATCTTACACTGGCTTTACCATATTTGAAAGTAAATAGCTAAAACATTATGGAAATAGAAAGTGAAAAAAATTGCCATAACATTGAAATAGCTAAGTAACCTTAAAATAACCCAAGGAAGGATATTAAAAAGAAAACATTTTTATATTTCGCTCTGGCTGGTGTAGCTCAGTGGATTGAGTGTGGGCCCGCGAACCAGAGTATCGTGGTTCGATTCCCAGTCAGGGCACATGCCTGGGTTACAGGCCACATCCTAGAAGGGGACACACGAGAGGCAACCATACATTGATATCTCTCTCCCTCTCTCCTTCCCTTCCCCTCTAAAGATAAATAAATAAATAAATCTTAAAAAAATTTATATTTATTATAATAATATTTGTACCTGTTTTAGAAAACAGGCAATAATTGATAATAGGCAAACGAGCACTTAATGTATATTAGACTATTTTAATGAATGTTTTACAACTACGATGTTTTGTAGCTCTTGTACTTAGGTGTTATATAATAAGAATTATTTAATCTATTCATAAATATTCATAAATATAGTCAGTTTTTAAGTTGCTGAAGTATGAGGGGAATCAACTTACTATATGTATATAAACTCAATCATCAGCTGCTTCTAAGAAGTAAACTTGAGGGAATTAAGAGCACTGTAAATGTAACTTGGAGCATTAATTTCCTCAGACAAGTCTCCCAAATGCTTCATAAAGAGCAACTAAGCCCCATGCGTACCCTAGGCAGTCTTCCTCCAGCTCCCCAATCCCCTGAGCAGCCTCCTGCTTCTGCGCAGGTTCAGAACCCGTGCTGCTCTGCTCACAGCCAGAACAGGTCTTGGTGTGCTCCTCCCAGCCACATAGTTAAATCATCTGGGGAATGCTTAAAATCCTATCAATTCTTGGCTGCCACTCATATATTTTTAAATAAATTTATTGAGGTGACATTGGTTGATAAAATTGTATAGGTTTCGAGTGTNGGGAATTAAGAGCACTGTAAATGTAACTTGGAGCATTAATTTCCTCAGACAAGTCTCCCAAATGCTTCATAAAGAGCAACTAAGCCCCATGCGTACCCTAGGCAGTCTTCCTCCAGCTCCCCAGTCCCCTGAGCAGCCTCCTGCTTCTGCGCAGGTTCAGACCCCGTGCTGCTCTGCTCACAGCCAGAACAGGTCTCGGTGTGCTCCTCCCAGCCACATAGTTAAATCATCTGGGGAATGCTTAAAATCCTATCAATTCTTGGCTTCCACTCATATATTTTTAAATAAATTTATTGAGGTGACATTGGTTGATAAAATTGTATAGGTTTCGAGTGTGCAATTCCATGATACAGTATCTAATATTGCCTTGTGTGTCCACCACTCAAAGTCAAATCTTGTTTCATCACCATGTTTTTGACCCCCTTTACCCTTGACTTCCCCCAATCCCTTTCTCTCTAGTATACAGCATGTGTTGTCTGTGTCTATGACTTTTTGTTTATCAGTTGGTTTCACTCATATGTGGGATATAAAACTGAAAGCAAGAAGTGAACAAACGAGAAAAACAGACATTGTTTTAACTGGTCTGGAGTGGAAGCTAGCCATCATTTATTATTATTTTTTTTAAGTTCTCTCAAATGACCCTAAAATGTAGCCATGACTGAGAAATACCAGCAGAAGAGACATTTTAAGGTTGGAAATGATATACAAGAATGTAAATTTTACCTGATGTTAAAAGTAAAAAAATTCCCCCAATTTTGAGAACTAAGTCACAACACTTAGTTCTCAATGAACCTTAGTTCTCATTAGTCACTCATGTACCTTAATATTCTCTGGTCTGGGGAAGAAAAGATATATACTTGTACCAAGTTTTGATTTACCTATATAATATTTATTATGTTTAAATTAAAAGAAGGCAAACTATTCTGTTTTATTCTAAATGCTTTATCTGTTCTTCTTTGCTACTACAGTGATTACAAAGTCTATATACTTGTATCTTTTGTTCAAGGTTTGAAGAAAAAAATGGAGTCTCTTTCTTTAGAAAAAATGTCTACAGATTCTGAATCCCAAGCAACATGTCATAAAATTGCTGATGTGTGACATTAAGAAGTTTCTGTTTTAGGTCTTAGATCAGTTGAGTGTGACAAGACAATCGAAGATGAATTCTTGGATCATGTGAAAGCAGTACTCAATATCTCGTACAGAGTAAAGCTTTAATGAATATTTTTATTGATGTAATAGCCTGACAAACCCACTTTAATGCTCACGCTATTTTTCCCACTTCCTGCTATGTAAATTTGAAAACTAGGAGCTCACCTTAGCATGCCCATCACAAGACTCTCTTCTCCTGTGATTGCTTATTGCACCAATAAGAAAGATAAAATGGAGCATTAACGGTCAATTTCCCCATCTATCGTGTAACTTCATTTTGTAACACCTCTCACATTTGCCATGTGTTGGACTGATGACAACTGATGATGACTGTAGACTTGTGGTTGTTCCTTGATGTCAACAGCCTATGTCACCAGCCCTTTCTCATTTATTAAAATTGCACAAGCGACCGAAGCACCTCTCGTGCCAAGGGAACTGTTTGCTTGTTTGTTTGTGTATCATGCCACTAAAAGTGGTAATTCCCTGTTCACAAGAGAAATACACAGGAATTGTCACTAATGACAGTATCAGCTTTATGCGGTTACTTTGTTTCAGCACCGTGTCTGGACGTTATGTGATTGTCAGTGTGATCGCCTCCATTTCCCTTTCCTGACTGCTGTATACAGGAGGTGACAGATGGGGAAAAGAGTTTTCAGAACCAAAAATTGTTGGGTGTATTATACAACCAGTTTTGAAAATGTACACCTGAGATTTAATGTTCCAGAAACACTAAGGAACAAAACTGAGTCAACTGGGAAGCAGGCTGGTGAGATTCTGCACTTGTCAGTGTAGTGGCTGAAGGATAAGAGGTGGAGGGGTTTTAAACAACAAATGAAAGCTTGGGCTCAAGAAGTGGGAGTGGAAATGAGACTCCTGTATGAGGCTGAGAACATATAAAATCAAAACCTCTGATAAATAACAGAGAAGAGGAAAAAGTCTTCCCATGTCTCAATATAATAATTAGGATGTTTTTGTGGTCTTTATCTTGGATGAAGTTGCAGAAAAAAATGCCTCCCCTGAGATTTCACATCTCCAGGCCTTCTCTGTTTGTCTGTTACCTGGATGCACATTTGCACTTCCTGACATAGACAGTGAAACACCAAGAAATTAATGTTAAAAAGCCTGGGGCCATTGCTCCTGCATGGCTACACTGAAGAAGCAAAAGTAAAAATGGTCTGGAGGAGTGTACTCTCAGCCCAACTCCCATAGAACTCCCACAGATAAATCCCCACCAAACGAGAGTTTGCAAACAAAATTTACAAACTGCATGAAGAAACATCTGACCGTTAGTACAGGCAGTGCACGTGCATAGAGGACTGTGTGCTCACACCTGGGCACACACATGGATATGTCTACACACAAAAGAATTACACTCCAAAGAAATTCAGTTAATAAAATTATTCAATAGGGACTATCAAATAAAAAATTAAAATTATCAGAGTCATGCAACTAAGAAATGTATGTGTGGGAAAGAAGAAACACTCTATATAAACATGAACAGTGAATATTTGGGGAAAAAGAACTTCCAGAAATATAAATTCTCATTGAAATTTAAATTTAGGCAGGTAAGATAAAAAGCAGACTGCAAATAACTTATAATTCCATTTATAAGAAAGGATATAGGTAAATTGAAATTTCAGAAGAAGGGGAACAATGAGAGATATTTGAAGTGATGATGAATGTGAGATTTACAGAATTGATGAGAAATATAATCCTCAGATTCAGGAACACCACCTCAAAAAGAATAGATAAAACTGTATTCATACCTAGATATATTTGTTTGGAAGCCAAAGAGAAATCTAACAAGTAACCTACCAAGAAACAATACTTGGAATGAAGGCATAGTTCCCAGCAGCTACCATAAAAAGAGAAGGCAAATTTTGCTTTCAGCATCACAAGTAATTCTAGCCATAGTGTAAAAGAAATCATTTGAATGAAGATGTCCTAAATGACTATATTAAGTCAATAAAAGATTTTAAAATTAATTTTTGTCCAGCATATTCTTGAAACAAAAAGTATACATTAATTCAAAGCTAAAATGATTTTAGCATTTCAATCCTAAAGCTCCTTGAAGGAGAAATGGTCTTATTTACAATCAAACGCTGAAGTTGTTGCACAGGTCCTGGATCTAAGCAGGTGATCAGCAAATACTTGCTGAGCAAATGAATGTATGAATGAATGATGTATAAGCTATACAAATGTATTTCATATTGGGCACAATCTTATGAAGAAATCAATAGGACCTATATTATTACATAATCTAAGATAAGTTTCAATTCAAACTTACGTATAAGTTAGTTCACAGTGATGTCTAGCGGAGCAGGCTTTCTGATAGGCTGTATATTTCAGGCTGAATAGGAGATATGAAGGAGCTAATTCCTTGTTTTATCATTTTTTTCAAGCCACTCTACTGACCCTCGAACATTGGACAAATGAACACTATTAGGTATCAAAGATTTCTATTCAGCCATAAGAAAAGATGAAATACTGACATTTGCAACAACATGGAGGAATCTTGAGACGATCATAGTAAGTGAAATAAGACAGAAAAAAAATCAAGAACCGTATGATTTCACTCATACGTGGGAAATAAAAAGTGAAAGCAAAAAATGAACAAGCGAGAAAAGCAAACAAAAACTCAGACCCAGGGAACAGTAGGGTTGTCCCCAGAAGGGAAGGGAGTGAGGTTGGTAGTACAGGGTGAAGGAACCAGATATACGCATACAGTTACAGAAGAAGTTTGGGCTTTGGGTAGAGGCACGTAGAGCAATATACAGACGATGTATTGCATAAGTGTACACTTGAAACCTATATAATTTTATGAACCAATGTCACCCCAATACACTTAATTTAATCAAAAGTATCAACAAAAGAATGACATCCCTCATAAAAATACTACCACAGTTAAGTCATCACCACCACGTGTACCTAGAAACAGTCAGTTCTTAGGTGCCTTTAAATCCTGGAACTCACCCTTCCTCCTTCAAAATGTGTATTCTTAGGGACCGTCACGAAAACTGAGGCTATTTTTATGAAAAGTAAAGATCTAAGTAAGAGCACAGATGTTTTTTCTAACAGTTTTTTAAGGTCGGAGGAGTGGTGTGGAAATAGATTTGCAGCTGCTAAAGTGGCTTCTTTACGGGCATCTTCTCAGGTCACTGTAACCAGAGCGAAAGGCGTAGCCGCTGATGTCCCCAACCATGCCACTTCCGGGAATGAAGCAGGGTGTTTCTGTAGGACGTCATTTTTTAAAAGATTTTATTTATTTATTTTTAGAGGGGAAGGGAAGGAGAAAGGGAGAGAAATATCAATGTGCGGTTGCCTCTCATGCGTCCCCTTCTAGGATGTGGCCTGCAACCCAGGCATGTGCCCTGACTGGGAATCGAACCGCGGTTGTTTGGTTCAGAGGCCCACGCTCAATCCACTGAGCTAAACCAGCCAGGGTGGAACATTATTTTTAATTAAGGCGTTTAGACATTGTCTATGCTCTCTCTTTAATTTTAGAAAAAATTCCCTGATCAATTAAAGTATTAGTCTTCTGGGGGTGTTGAATAAATTGGCAACTTCTGCATTACCCAAACATCATTTCCCTTTTTGCCAAATACGAGTGACTGAGTTTGTGTTAAGAAAAGCAAGACTTAAAAATTTGGCAGCATAGCAACACAGAGGGTGCTCGATAATATTTCCTCAGTCTCAGCGAGAGAACGGTGGTGGTTTCTCTCCTGGCAAGACCGAGGTGGGTGAGGTCACTAAAGTACTATTCACAGAGCTTATGTGGGGAAATGGTCAGCCAATCAGTCTAATCTATCTATCAACTCGTACCTACCAGAAAAGTATCAGATGGCAACAAGTCGTCTACAGAGAATTCGGGTGTCAGTGACATTTTGCCTACAAGCTGAAGGACAACATTCAGCCCGACAGGAAGGTGGAGGGGAAATATTCTGGTTAGATAAAACACCTAGTACGAAGACCAAAAAATGGGAAAGAACAATGAGAGTGTAAGAAGTCAAACAGGTTTGTGAGGCTAGAATTCAGTGCAATCAAATCGGGTGGGGAGAGGGAATGGTAACACAGGAGTTCAGAGAGGAGGCAGGGCCAGATTTCGTAGGGCTTTCTAAGCCAGGTTAAGAAACTTGGGTTTTATATACATTTATACCGATTACATGCTAATTGGCAGAGTTTAAGTGGGGATGTGATATTGTTTGATTTATGGTTTAAAAATATCTCCCTGGTTAGTATGAGGATAATGGACTGTGGTGGAAAGAGTGAAATACATGAAGACAGTTAGAAAGGTATGCTAGAAATTCAGATGAAAGATGATGGATGTTTGGACAAGGGAGCACGTTTGGGCTGGTGCCAACAGAGGGAAATGGATAGATTCATAAGCAGAGGTGGAGATGCCAGTCATTGCTGTTGGATTGAGTTGGTTGGAGTAGTACTAGAAGAAAGTGAAATCAGGAGTAACGAAGGCTTAGGCTTGAGAACTCAGGGAGGTGATGGTGCCTTTTACTGAAACAGGAGATTGTGGCATTTGTGAAATAGTAAAAATGGGGTAATGTGTCAAGATACATTGTTAAATAAAAGCATTTTATAAATTGATATGGTCTTTATCATTTCAAAGCTGCTTTAAAAATATTGCAGATAAATGCATATGCATAGAACTGGAAGAATGCGCTCTAAAATAATCTAACAAAATGCCTATCACAAGAATAAATGGATATCATTCCATCTTAATTGTCTGAGTTCTCATTTTTTCATTTCACTTTATTTTAAACATATACATAGTATATTTATAATTTTAGTGGTAAAAGCAAAACATAGTCATTGCAGAGTACCTGAAAAATATCAAAACACAAAAGCTAGAAAAATATTGCCCACAATTCCACAATCATGCTGAAGGTCCTCGTGGTTATACGTTAACTGTATGTGCATGCATCAATTTAGAGTGGAAGTGAGCATAATGTGCACCAAGTTTGTGGCTAGAAATAGGAGAAAAGAAAAGGGGCATTAATCATCAGATATAGCACATATTTAGAAGTAAATCATTTCTTTAGTGGAAATAAAGCCAAAGTCATAGTCTATTTGGAGATCAATAGCATTCATTTTCTCCTGTTAAAAATAGAATATTTATGCAGAACCCATGGATGCGGGCAAAGGTGTGGGGATTGACCTAGGGAGGGGAGAGGGTGGGGTTGGGTGGAGATGGGAAAAGGGAGGAAAACCAGGAACAACTGCAATTCCACAGACAACACAAAATAGCATATACTTGAAAATATTTACTCTCCATCTTTAACATATTAGCAAACCACTATCACCTTTATCTTTCAACCAACTGAACAGATTCGCTAATGATTTTTTCATTGACAGTAGTACAGCGATTTGAAAAGTAAGTGGCCATGAAACCTTTTCCACGTGCTACAGATCGAATTGTGATGGTCGTGGTGATTTGAAGCGTTGGAGGGCTGTCTAATCCGTGAGGAAGAAACTGAGCAGAGTTTTACCACTTCTGTCAGAGACAGCATGAGGGTCTATTTGTAGGACATCTGGAATTCAAATACAAACTCTCTGAGGGAGACTGATCTTACGGTCTCCTGCGACATTAAACAATCATTTAAAATGTGGAATTACCTCTTAAGGACATAAGACACTATAGCCATTAGGGGAGGTCTTACATAAACAAATTTCTGTGATGTTTTTATTTCTGTACATGATTTTTTATCATTTATCTTAACAAACTTTATGAAATCATTAATTCCTCAAACCGGTGGAGAATAGGGACACAGAAATGAAAGGACAGTTAATATAAAATCTCATCTAAACAGGAGGAAAGCCCAACATGGAAGCTGATGTAAGGAAATACCCTAATGGGTAATTGAGCCATTTGAATAATTTAGGACAAGTTGGTATGAAGCTGGGAGTATTGGTCTCTTGTTGAAACTGAAAACCAATGTACTCTGAAATATATGATTTTTTTATTGAAAAATGAACTATTAGACTAAACAGGTTTTAAACCCTTTATACCATGGTTGCTTCTTTCCTGACCTCTTTATTCTTCTTTAGATCTGTAAGATGATATAAAATATTGTTCACAGGAAACATTATTTTGTAATGTACTGGAGGAGTGAAAATGTTTACTGGGTGATTAAAAGCACGCGTTTCTAGATTACGTTATATAGGCAAGCGTTTTCTGCAGCAGGACAGAGAAAGGAGAGAGAGAACCAGACAAGACAAATTTGCTTTTGTAGCATTAGAATTTCAAGTGCAGAGGGGAGTTAATAGACAGCCTCATTTTTTACTTAATTTATCATACACAATATTTGGTGTTTCTATTATGTTTAGGAATGAATACCCTTTTCCTTTTCGTGTAAAATGGTCTAAGTTTGGCACTTTTCAAGTTGACATTTTTCCGTACAAATTAAAGAGGCGCCTCATCAAGAGGCGGCATTCCTTTCTGTGGGACTACATCTGAGATCCTGTATAAATTAATAGAAGCTATTTTTAGCAGAATGTTGATTTCTTAGCGTAAAGAAGTCTCGCAGCATCAGTAGTAGTAAATAAGGTTCTTGATTAACCTTTGTTTTGCAATTCTAATCATTGATTTTTTGATTGATAGGTCACTTAAAAGCTTCAGGTAGGAAATGCAGATTTAATCATAATTTAATGTGTCCATCAGTGATTTGGGGGGAGGTTCATCAATAAAGACCCATGGAAATAACTGAAGTTTTCTCCACCAATAATGCCTATCTTCATTTTAATGCCTATACATGTCCTTTCTACCAGCTTCTGCAACACAGGGATTCAAAGTAAGCCAGAAAATAAGATTTGTTCAGTGACATGAATTTCATCAGTCACTATGCTTCATGGAGGGACATATGCGGGACAGATGTGTTGGCGGTATTCTATTCTCGAATTCTCTGAGAAAGTGAATGGATGTGAGTACCTATTTGGATCACAATGTGACCTCCAAGTTACACACAAGCTTGAAGAATGATGTGCGATGTCTCCCTTGAAAATGCTAGTATAGCAGCATTTGATCCTGAGTATTATCTTAGCCGTGTTTAAAAGAATGGTCATTTCCCCTTTTTAGACTGGCTAAATGCTGGTCACTGCGAAGTGGACTAGCTTAACTTAAACCAGATTTCCGTATGTTAATTACATATCTAACTAGTCTATGACATTCATCTATCCGTCTATCTCTCTCTATATTATGATACATATATATACGCATATACACACATACACACATATCTATATATCTGTATTATATACCTATATAATAATATAGACAGATAGATAACCTCTCTCTTCTAATTTCTAGAGTTGTAGATGATGATTTTAATGCCAGACTGATTGTTTTTCCTTAATATATAATTCCCCATTTCTGCCAGAAGCCTTAATGGAGAGTATCCTTATTCAAACTTCAAAGATATCCCTAGCATACATTTAGATGTGTCTTTTGTCATCAGTGGTGCCTGTCATGCTTTCAGTCTTTGGACTAAAATATTTCTTGAGATCCATGGTACTTTCTTTTGATATTTATTAATTATTGTCTCTTTTTCATTTGTTTAAATTCATGCATCTGTCCATAGCTTTAAACTTTCTGCCCATAATTTCTGTTTATTAATTTATGTTGTTTTGATATACTTTTAGATTTAATTTTCCTGTCCACTAATATGTGTCTCAAAACCATCATCCACTCCTTATATACTTTCATTAAATATTTTAACTTAAAAGTCACATTCTTAGTTCTAGAAAGTCTTTTCTTGGCTGAATTGATCCCAAGTGAATGCTTTCTCGCTGTTGGTGTTTTGGGGGTGCCTTCTGTACCCTCCTGGAGTTCTGTTTAACTAGATTTCACATCTCCGTCCAAGTGTCCCTCTGTGTTCCTTTCTCTGGCTGTTGGCCCCCTTGAGTGACTATTACATTCTTTCTACTCTTGTTTTTTTTTTGTTTTGTCTCTTCATCTAGGTTCCCTTGTTATTTCTTGATAGTTCATACCTGAATTGATGAGATGCCATTAAATCCTCTGTCCTTTACTGAGATATTAGAATGCAGAGGGGGTTGTTCTTAGAATTGTCAATTTCTCTCACATTACCCAGTGTAGGAAAGAATCATTTCACTTGCTCAGGACCCTCCAGCCTAGTTTGTAGACTTTCTCTGGCCCATTTAGCATTAATTCCTGTGTCCATTGAGGCCTGGTTGAGCCTCGTGATGTTTAATTTTATGTGCCAACATGGCTGGACCCTGGTATTCAGATATTTGCTCAAACATTATTCTGGGTGTTTCTGGGTGATCTTTTTATTTTTGATGAGATTAACATTTAAAATGGACTTCCATTTAATCTACAACAAAGGAACTAAGAATATACTATGGGGTAAAGATAGTCTCTTCAATAAATGGTGTTGGGAAAAGGAGAAAGATACACATACAAAACAAAATGGACCACTTTCTTACACCATATACAAAAATAAACTCAAAATGGATTAGACTTAAATGATAAACCTGAAACCACAAAATTCCTAGAAAATAAATGGGTTATAAACTCTTTGACACTGGTCCTAGCGACACTTTTTTGGGATGTATTTCCTTGGGCAAAGGCAGAACAAGCAAAAACGAACAAAGGGGACTATGTAAATTTAAAAATTTCTTCACATGAAGGAAGCCATCAATAAAATAAAAAATTACCCACCAATGGCAGAAGATATTCACAAATGATGTATCTGATAAGGGATTAATATCAGTTAATATCCAATAAAAATAAGAAACAAACAACTGAGTACAAAAAATAAATTTCATTAAAAAAGAACGGAGGACATGAATAGACATTTCTCCAAAGGAGACATACGAATGACCAATGGATATATTCAATGATGGTCAACATCTCTAATCATCAGAGAAATGCATATCAAATTTATAAGGAGATAGTACCTCACACTTGAGAGGATGGTTATTAAAAACTCAAAATATTATACGTGCTGGTGAGGATGTAGAAAAGAGAACTCTCCTATACTCTTGATGGGACTGTAAGTTTGTGCAGCCACTATGAAACAACGGCATAAAGATTCCTAAAAAAAAGAATAGCCCTGGCTAGTGTGGCTCAGTGGATTGAGTGCTGGTCTGCAAACCAATGGGTCACCAGTTCAACTCCCAGTCAGGGCACATGCCTGAGTTGCAGCTCAAGTCCCCAGTGAGGGGTGCATAAGAGACAACCACACATCGATGTTTAACTCATCCTTTTTCTCCTTCCCTTCCCCTGTCTCTAAAAACAAATAAAGAAAATCTTTTAAAAAATTAAAAATAGAGTTGCCATATGACCTAGCAATAACACTTTTGGTATTTACTAACCTGAATAAAACAAAAACACCGATTTAAAAAAGATATACACCCATATGTTCATTTCAACATTATTTATAATAGCCAAGATATGGAAACAACTTTAAAATACATAAATTTTACTCAGCGATAAAAAGGAATAAAATCTACAACAACATGAATGGACCTAGAGGGCATTAGGTTAAGTAAAATAGGTCAGACAGAGGAAGAAAAAATGCCATACAATTTCACTTATATGTGGAATCTAGAAAAACAAGCTAACAAGCGAAACAGAATGGTAACAGACTTACAGATGCTGAAAACAAGTTGATGATTGCCAAAAGAGATGGGGTAGGGAAATGGGTGGAAAAAGAGAGACAGAGTTAATTTCTGTTCCCTCGCTTATAGCCCTAAATCCTGGCTAGGACATAGCCTCCTAGAAGACCCCCCAGACAATTCTGTGGAATGATAATGGTTGTAAGAAGCATAGTTTAAAATCTGCTGCTTTAGGATAAACCCCTTGGAAAGAAATTAAGAAACAAAGGTGTAAATAGTTAAAAGAATTTGATAATTATTGCGAAATAGCCAGAGTGGGTATAAATAAAGAAATAATATATCTACAGCTATGTATGTTATGGTATTTAGCACATGCCATGTAAAGTGAGAAAAACATGAATATCAGGCATGAAATGAAACCAAATAAAACGGTAGACTCTGAGTAAGGCAGAATACCCATCATAATGTAGGCGGGCTACATCCAAATCAGTTGAAGGCCTGAAAGAACAAAGGTCACCTCCGTCAAACGTGAAGACTTCGGACTCAAATTGTAGTTCTTTCCTGAATCTTCAGCCCATCAGCCTTTCCCATCAGATTTGGAACAATTACACGAACCCAAGTTTCCACAATTACATGAACCAAATTCTTAAAATAAATCTCTCTTTAGCTATAACAAGCACCCTGCTGGTTTTGTTTCCCTGGAGAACCATAATATAAGCCTTGATCATGTCACCCTAGCCACTAACTGTTTTCATTTCAGGAAAGACACCTGCTATTTAGAATAATCAGAAGAAAAGAAAAATTCACTAGATTGCACTGTATGCTCCAAGCATCTGCTGTGTTTATTGATCCCTTCTGAATAATGACCAAATGTGATCCTTAAGGCAAGACCTGTTGTGTCCTACGCCAAATTCCTGTGTTACTCTGGCCGAGGTTGTCAACCATGGGTTACTATCCAAGCCACATGAAATCATCTAATGCCAAGCTGTCTTGCTGCCTTTGAGGAACCCTGCCACACGCGCTCTGTATCACAGCAATAACCGAAATTGACTGGTGACCACACCCTCACTTTTAGGGCATGTTGGCCTGGAGATACAGTGAGTTAGTCATTAGAGAAAGGAAGAACAGAAGCCGCAGAAGCTGAGCAAGGTGCCAAAGAGAGAGCTTCATACCAGGCAGGGAAAAGGAGCAAGCGCTTCTCAGGGCCTGGTCCCTGCTCTGCATCTGGGAGATGCTGGGAGGTTCCTGAAGCCACAGGGCTACCTGCTCACTTTCACATCTCCTAGGGTCCAGGAAGGTTGCCTGTGAAAGTATTTTCTGCTTTTCTTAGAGTAAATTTCCTTTAGCTGGCTGAAACAATCTGTGCACCCACTCCTTTCAAAATGAGGGAACATTACTATATTTAAAGCAAATATTAAGTTATTGAGCAATATTACAAAAAACTACCATATTTAAAGAATTATTCAGAACTATTTAAAGGCATCTTTACATAGTGAAAAACCTTACAGGAAATGTATGTTTCATTTTTAAAAGGTATTGCATTGTGCTTTGTCAAATATGTTTTGTTCATTGTTAAAAAAAAAACTGACTACCAGTCTCTTTCATAAAAAGAGGTAGCGATACTCTTTTTTAGAAGTTAAAAGAAGTATTTTCCGTGCCATTGTTTCTGAAGCTGAATATGTTCTGCAAGCATTAGTTTACTAATACTTTCAAAACATTATAATTTTGATTAAAGTAAGTTAAACACAATTTAGGGTTTATATTGCTGACTCAGAGTTTATGCATGTCTGCTCATTTTAACACAGAGCATAATTAAAAGGAACGTATTAAGACTCATGTAACTTATATTTATAGCTACAATTATATCTACTGAGTTTGGAGTTCCAGCCAAAGTTTGGTTTACCTTGTATGGAGATTTAACTCATCTGATGAACCAGCTTAGAATGTATCTGTTGGCTTAAGTTCATTTTCCTGAGGATTTTCACAGATTTTCACAGATTTTCATTGTTTCCAGGCAAGCATGAAGCATGGGTAAGGAGAAACAAGTGTGCAGAACAGCCAGTTGGTGTCTATCTGATACTGGATTCTGGTCTAGTTTTAGAAACTTAGACCTGACTTCTTTTGGCAGAAGAACTGTTTGAAGAAGCTGTTTCGTGCAAGGACCTCTGGGAGAATGGGAACTGCAATGCAATTGCATTAATACCTAGACAACAAAGGGCAACACAGTGGACGACAGGGGCATTCTCCCCACCCACTTCCCTAGAGAACCGTGAGGTAGAGGGCTGTGAAAATGCAGAATGATGTCTTAGGGACACAGTGACGTGCAGCTTTGGGAGCACTGGAGATAGGATTCCAGTGCCAGTGGCATTGAGATGCTGAACTGGAATAGCTGTCAACCATCAGTAGTCAGTGCGGTGGCTGGAGTAGAGAAAGGGACTCTAGTATCTGGTAAACTTGCAGACCTCCAAGGACCACAGATATATGGTGAGGTTTTGTAGAGAGGAGATTCAGGAGTCTGTATATTGTGGAGAGCATTGCCAGAGAAATTCAGTCATCATTATTACGGTTTTTAGTAAACATGTAAGTGGAGGCACAGGGCAATACAAGTTACACAAGTTATAAATGGAGAAGAGTCCAAAGAAATTCAATAGAGATAAGAATAAGCAGTGTATAAAGAGAGGGTTATCTTATAATTTACTGGAGTAAAGGCATTAATCTGAATATATATATATATGTGTGTGGGAGCATCTATAATCACTTGATGTGTGTGTATATATATAATCACTTGATATATATATTCTACATGTATATCATATATATGTGCACATGTATAAAATCACACAAGTGTATGTATAAAATCAATTCTAAAAATTTGTTTCATTTATATATTATTTTATATATTAATATATACAAACACTGTTGATAATATTTGACTGTCCTTATTTTATAGGATTTTTTGTGAGAAACATTGAGGCAATGTACAATAAATAAAATCACTGTACTCATACTGGGGCACAATGTATATAGAAAAATTACCCTGGCTGGTGTAGCTCCGTGGATTGAGTGCAGGCTGTGAACCAAAGGGTCACTAGTTCAATTCCCATTCAGGGCACATTCCTGGGATGCAGGCCAGGTGCCCGGGGGTGGGGGTGGGGGGGTCAGGGCGGGGGAGGAGGGACGTGAGAGGCAACCGCACATTGATGTTTCTCTCTCCCTTTCTTTCTCCCTCCTGTCCCCTCTTTCTAAAAATAAATTAAAAAAAAAGAAAAACTAAAATGAGAGAAAATGTGGCATAAAGAATAATATAGGACTTGTAGTAAAAAATACTAGGTTATTTGTCCTAAGTATGACACTGAATTTCCAAATTTAGATAATACATTTAATGCCTTTGTTCTATTTATAAAAATACTTGAGACACATATGTGAGAGGCTAATAAAATATTTAATTGTTACACAAAATATTGCCATTATTACAAGGCAAGAAATAAACATACCTATAAATCTAATAATGTCTTTGTGCATGTAAGACGTTTGCTAAAACCTCAAAAGTTATTCCTTAATGATTGTTACTCCTTAAAACAGAATAATTTTATATGCATGAGTAGACTCTACTACTAATATATATATCCCAATTAGAGCATACTACCAAATGTTATTAGATTGTTAATTAGGTCGGTGCCTATTAGGTTAATTCAGTCATTCTAGCTCAATAATGAGTTTGCATCCCTAAGGCTCAGTTGGTCACCATGGAAATTCAGATCATTACTAAATGCCTGATAATGCTAATTCCCTTGTGGTTTCCGGTCACTTCATATTAGTAAACCGAACACTGGAATAAATTAAATTCTTTATATATTAAACGTTATTTTTCAATTGTTATAATGTCTGTGTCAGGTTTCTGATTCACATCTTGGGGCAGGGACATCTTTCTTTAAAATTAAGTAGTCCTTGTTAAGCTTCTAGCATTCCTAAGGACCACTACGTCATGTTTCTGTGACTACAACGATCAGAAGGCACAGTCGCTTTAATGTGGCATGAAGGCTGCACAGGGACCACTGTGACTCACTCAAAGAGCATCAGGTCAAGCTGGCATTTATGGTGCTCAAGTCAATGTCTGCCGGGTTGTCACCGGTGTACGGCGCTGGCACTCCACCTTCCCTAGGGGGGGACACACACCGTTCCTACAGTGTTCATTAGGTGATGGGGCCAAGACGGTCCAGGACTCTTCACTAACCAATGTGCGCCAGATCCTGGATACGCATTTTGGAGGAGGTTCAAATAATTATTTGAATCTCTAAAAATTATGACTAAAATACAATGCCTTAATGATAATGGGGCCCAGATGGTTTAGAGTCCCCCTCAGTCATGGGAAACTCATGACACATGGTGAAAACTGTGTTAACATCATAATGGTGACATCAGAGTCCCAAGTCATCAAAACTGTATTCTCCTTTATGAATATATACAAGAGTTCTCCACTGTTCTATACCAAATATAGAAGAGTCATCGTACTCTTCCTTCTAAAACTTATACAAGGGTGGCGAAAGTAGGTTAATAATAATGAATAATATAATACACTAAACAAGTAATACAAGAATGAACTCTGTTTCACATACAACTGTGAACCTGATTTTGCGCAGCACTCTGTGTGCTGCATAACTACATAAACGGTTTAACACTAAATGCAAGGGTGGCTTTAATGTCAACTCAAAGGTAGAGCCAAAGCAAAAAATAGCAAATCTAACCTCCTGGAGTTTGAAGATAGTGCTGCTATTAGCAGAAATATTGCCAGTGATGTTGAGCTACAAGGATTAGACACAGTGGCTATCAGACTTTTCTGTATGGTAGAAAAAGCTGCTAGAAAATATAGATTTATAATTCATACTCACTTAAAATCTGTGCAGAAAATGGTTAAAATTGGAAAGAATAAAATTGCATATAAGACTTCAGGAAAATGAATGGCAGATTTGTAGTCAATTTAACTTTAGTCTATTTAATCCATTTAGATTCATCTCCTTTGCCTTACTAGATATTTCTCATCTTTTCCTTCTTATCAGGCACCATCTTTGTTCAGCAGAACATTTTACTATTTTTTCCAATGATGAAGAGTTATCTACTCATAGGACTCCTCCTAAATGTGTGGAATTTATAGCCAGAAAAAAATTGACAATATTCACAACTACCATGTGAAAAAATATCTGACAAAGCATAAATATATAATACTTAGAGGGAAACAATTTTGGGGCAAATGCTCACACAATATTTGGCTTGTAATAATAAATCCTAAAGTCAAGTAAGATAACTCTACCTGAAGTTCAAGAAAATATGAACACCCTAGTGAAAATTTTTGAGAGAGCTAATGTCAACTGGCTAGATTTGAAGGCATGAGAAATATTATGACAGGTGACTCATGTTATTACTGTATAGGCATATCATATAGACATATGAATTGTTATGAGATTATACAAATAACAATTTATTGAGCACATACTACAGTCCACAGTTTAGTTATATGATTTACTTAACACTTAAAGTAACTCTATGTGACTAGTAAGGAAATAAAGTTAATCTCATGCACACTTGCTCATGGAAATTGGTATTTCTAAAGAGAGGTATTTTAACTTTTGCAACAAATAGTTACATTGAATTTTTTTAAATTAACTTTACCTTATTTTTGAATAAAAAATGGTTTCAGTTTCATAAATCCCTTGAGATACATCTTCACTGTTATTTCCATACTATAATACTGACTGGATTGGACCCTGGGTAATTCTAACTAATTCAGTTTCAGCTAAATTTTATTTTATTATTAAACATATAATTGAGACATCTCTAACTGAATGCTCATATCTTTTCATTTCCAACTTACATTTTCATTATTAAATAATGACTGCCAAAGAAAATATTTCATTAAAAGTTAATTGTAAGCTAATGGATAATAATCAGTGTTATTTTGGTAATATTTTCTGAAGTTGACCACCGACCTCCCAACAAATCCCATTATAAAATTTATTGAGAGGTCTTCATAGATGAATAAATTGTGCCAAACTATCAACAAAATGCAGTGTTCATTGTTGGTAGAAATGAAAAATATGCTAGACCCTGTTTTTGAGAAACACAAGACATTAGTAAAAGGCGGGCAGGAGTCATTGTAGTTACAGTAAAAATGCCATTTTTCACTTTCTGAGAGCAAAGAAGTTGTAGTCTTTTCCAAATGGTGCACATTTCTGTTTCTTATTCTGTTTGGTGGGTGATCTTGTTCAATTATGCAAAATAAAGACATTTAAGAACAAAATGGGTCCCTGATCAGCACTAAAGTGAGCTAGCTGTTTAAGGAACTTAATCATTTTAAAACACAGTATATTCCTAACTCTCAGATAGTGTTTTAGTTCATACCCTTTAGATGTATTGCTACGTAAATTCACAGCAATCAGTCAGAACCCTCAGTAACTTAGACCATGAGGTGTAAGGGGGCCTGAGAAGCAAACCCTAGACGAGAGGAAAAGCAGCCATCTTGTGTCAGGTTTCCACGTCACTTTCCTAATGCAGCAGCGTCAATACTCAGAAGCCCACTTAGAGTGATTCCAGAGAGGATGTGACTCAGAGTCCACCGGCAAGGGATTGTATTTTGGGGAATCATAAAACTATTAACTCATTAAATAAGTGTATGTATGTATAAATGTAGACAGAAAGATAATTGCTCCCCAAACTAAGTAGGATGAAGTGATAGAGAATGAAGGAAAGGAGCTATATCTGTGTATGATATTATGGTGACTGACAGGCATGTCTCAGCAGGTGATACATGGTCTGGTGACCTTAATGAAGGTGAGAGGGGGCTGTGAAGATATGCATTACAAGTGTTCCAGGCCACGGGAACAGCTTAGTGGAAAGTCCTGGGACATGTTTAGCATTCGTAAGGGAAAACAAAGGGGACCACATGGCCAGGGGAGAGACTATATATCAATCAGTAGGAGATGAGGACAGATATAAGTGTTGAGCAGATCATGTTTAATCCCATAATCATGGAATGAACTTGGATTTAATTTTGAAAATGATGACTAGCCTTTGTAGGCTTTTGAGAAGAGGAGTGAAGCGACCTTATGTCGCTTAAAAATTAAGCGACCTTAATTTTTAGAAGACCGCTCTCGTTTTTATTTGAAGAGATGAAGATGGGCATGAAGATCAGTTAATAGGCTACTGAAATCCTTTAGACAAGAAAGATTAATGGTTCAGATCCAAAAGGCCATTGTGTCATTAACAATGAACGTTCCCCCACTATGCTGCACGTTTTTCAAAAGCCACGGTGATTTATTTTATTTCTTTTCTTTCAGAGTGTGGTGCAGTATTTAAAAAACATTGGCATAAACCCTGGCTGGTGTGGCTCAGTGGATTGAGCATTGGCCTGTGAACCAAATGGTTGCTGGTTTGATTACCAATCAGGGCACATGCCTGGGTTGTGGGCCAGGCCCCCAGTGGGGGGCAACCACACATTGATGTTTCTCTTCCTCTTTTTCTCCCTACCTTTCCCTCTAAAACTAAGGAAATAAAAGACCGTGGCATACAAGTATTTGTTGGATGAGTGAATAAATGAATGAATTATAAAATAATAAAACCTTATACATTCAAATTTATGAGTGTGATTAACTAAGATGAATGCAAGTAGTGAAGAGTTAGATATAATTTCATAGGATTCCTGAGGCATATAGCAGAATGCATGATTCGATTATAATTATCTAAGGACATAACATATTTCAAAGAAAAACATCAAATATAAGAGTTGAAAACAGCTTTTTTTCATGTTCAGTTCACCCGTATTGATATCTAAAAGCTAACACAGTGGAAATCTGAGTTAGAATAAAGAAAATTTTTCAAAAATTTTCAAATTTGTAAACTAAAACTAGGTGCTTTCTAGAAATCTTAAAGATTTTTATACATCACACATGTACAGGTACATGTGACACCCACACCTGCCCCAGCTTGCATGGATGACTTAAACAGTGTGTGTTTACAACTTGGAAAAGGATACGGTAAGAATTAGGTAATATCATATGTCAAAGAACAGCTATCTAAACTAATTGCATCTTCTTTTCAAAATCTGGTGTGTGTTATTAGATACATAATTCAGAAAAATTCCATACACAGAGTTTATTTTTATTTCAGAAATATATTGGCTTTTCCCTCAAATTATGAATAGATAAATGTCAGCTGCATAGCTCTATAGTTGCTCACTATAATAATTATTCCCAATGTATATTGAATAATAGATCAATATCAATTTATACATCATTTTTCATATTATATAAAAGAAATAATATTTTAATTCTTTTCATCCAATTTTATAAATTATTTAAATAATGATTTTAATTTTGTGATACAGTACAACTCAAAAGGATAGCTAAACAATTCACAGCTGAAATCTTGTGTTCATAAATTCTCAAATGATGTAAAGCTAACTAAATGAAGTGTAATGGGATTACATATACAAAAATGCCTAAAATATGACTGTATTAGTAGCAAATTACAGGGAAGAGAAATCAGAAAATTAACTGAATGAAAACAAAAGCTTATCGGATGTCAGAATATGTTTTATCCTTGAGAATTTGGTTGACCTCTTCCAGGAAGGCACCCTACCCTGAAATGCTACACTGGGCACACTCCTTCTACAGCTAAATGGGTTTGGTTAATGGTAATCTCCCAACAGCGAAGTGTACGATTAAAACATAACAAAACTCTGGGTTTCTCTGAATATTAGGATTCTTCTAACAAATTGACACAATCCTAACAATTTACTGTAACTGTAAGGGCACATATGTACCTGAAAGAACCCTATTGCTACACCTAAGTTCTTTGGGTCTATCCTTCAATTGCTTTTTTAAACATTTTTTTAAATTAAAATAATCTCCCATTTCTTCAATGGTGAAAGCAATTATCTTCTTTTGACTTTCTTTTCTCTCTCTCCCCATATACCACTTATTTATTTTAAAGGTTATTTAAGATTCTGATATTTCAAAACTTACCAAATATGCCACAAGAATGTGACTGACTGAACAAAACATAAACAGTTAATATTAATAAAAATATTAACAGACATTTAATAAAATGCATGCTGCTTATTGTGATAATTACTTTTATAAAAGATTATTAAAATTTCATTAAAAAGTAGTTTTTAGATTGTTATATTTTTAAGATAATTTCAGTGTTAAGTAGGCCATGCATTTCAAAATGTAACTACAAAATAATATAACTAAAACATGAGGAATGAATATGAAATATTGGACCACAGAGCAGTGACACACTTTAAGTGGTAATTTAAAAGAGTTAATTTAAAGAACAAAATTCAGAGCCCTAAGTGCTTATTCTACAATAGAAAAGGTTAAAATTACTAAGTCTATGAATTAAATTTTTAAATTTTTGAAAGTCAAAAAAAGAAATAAGACTAAGTCAGTGAGAAAATACAGCCGATAAAATGAATAAGGTCAAAAATTACTTTTTCAAATGATTAATAATATTGATAAATTTCCAGTATAATACTTTATGAAAAAATAAAAAGACATGAATAAATAATATTTGGAAAAGAAATACATTTAAACACCATAGACATTAAACCTTTCAGAGGACATTATAAATAAATTTGTTATTCAATATGAGCATTTAAACCCAGGAGTTAAAAATCTTTGCTCAAGTAAAGTCTAGGTCCATATAGTTCACCCACAAGATTTCTATAATTATTAATAAATAAGCAATTCTAATACACAATGAATAATTACAAAGTATAGAAAATAGGAAGCATTACTGAAGTCACTTTATGAAGCTATCATTACATTGTTACCAAAATTTGCAAGGACTCCATGAGAAAAAAATTACTCATGACCAATGATTCATTCATAAATAAGGATTAAAAAATGATAAACAAAATATTAGTAAACCAACTAAAACAATAGATTTTGTCCAGAATTGCAAATATGATTTCCATTAGAAAATCAATAGATATAATTCACTCAAATAAAGGATTAAATAATATTCATCATATCTATTTCAACAAATGCAATAGAAGAAAAACACCTTTAGTAAATTAACATTTATTTAGGTTCAAAAATAAAATAAAACTCATAATTCCTCAGCCAATCAGATCCAGAAAGCTTAGCAAAAATGGTAAAATGCCTTTTTTTAAATATAAGCTAAAAAAACCTGAACGAGAATGTTTAATTTGCTATCGTCAGAAAAATCCCAAGTCAAGACTAGCCACCAGTACCCACTGTTCAGTATTACACAGAATTTCTAGCAACTGCAATGTCAGAGCAAAAGAACTAAAATTATAAGGTGCAGAATGAAAGAAAAAAAATAAAAACACTGTCATTACTTGTAGTACCACATTGTAGATGTCACAATGTAGATATCTACATTAAAAATTCAAAAAACCTATAGGTAAAGGATTATAATTCATAGAAAAACTTATATTTCTAAATTCAGATCAATATTAAAAATGAATATTTCTATATACCAGCAACAAATTATGTGGAATATCAATAAAATCAAGATGCACAATATCCAAATTAATTTTTTTAGGGATAGCACTGAAAGTATCTGATAATAAAATTACAAATACATCCTTATCCCTGGCTGGTGTAGCTCAGTGGATTGAGTGCAGGCCTTCGAACCAAAGAATTGTGGTTCAAGTCCCAGTCAGGGCACGTGCCTGGGTTGCAGGCCAGTTCCCAGCAGGGGACTCATGAGAGGCAACCATACATTGATATTTCTCTCCCTCTCTCCTTCTCCTCCCCTCTAAAGATAAATTAAAAAAATACAACCTTAAAGATAATGAAAAAGCAGCAAATAAATACAATGTATACCATAAAATTGATGGTTTGTTTTTGAAGAATGTCACTTATTTCCTAATTTATAAAGACAATATTATTCTAAAATTTAAATAACTTGATTTACCTATGGATTTGTGTGTAAAATTTGACAAGCTGAGAGGAAATTTTAAAGAAAGACATAATGTTAGGAATGGCTGTACATTCTCAAGGAAATAAGAGCAAATTAAGTAGAAGGAACTTTATCATACACCAGTAATCATTATAAAAACATAGTATACATAAGATACGGTATTAGCTCAGGGGTTTTGACTCATAGAACAGCATTAAGAACCAGAGAAAAAACACAAATATGAAAACTTGATATATAATTGAGTCAACACTGCTGAGTGATGAAGATACACTTTCCAATAAATGGTACTGTTTTAGTTTATCTAAGTGGATGAAAAGTAAATAAATATTGAATCCCCCTTCTTACATCAATAAAGTGAGGACTAATTGGGTTTAAAACCTAAATATAAAAGATAATGTACTCTAGCTTTTAGAAGATAATATAGAATATCAGTATGACCTATCCTTTAAAATATAACTTCCAAATTTGACTACATCAAAATTAAGAACTTTTAGAAATTTTATAAAAATAGTCTAAAAAATATGTAACATGATCTTCTCACCACATACAACCACTAAAGGATATTTACAATAAATTAAGAGCAGTTTGTGGATCAATAAGAGAAATAAATTCAAAAATTAAAAGTAGAAATGGGAATTTTACCAAGAAGAAGGCACAAACAGTTCATAAGAATAACAAAGATATCAACTACATTAGACCTTAGTAAATTTAAGTGACTATGCAAATTTAAGTTATGGTGAGAGATTACATCATACCAGTAATTTAAGGAAAAAAAGTCAGGCACTACTAAGTGTTCACTTGGACTTAGAGCAGTGGGAATTCCATCTACTGAGTAGAGTGAAATCAGTATATCAACTTTGGAAAACAGTTTGTCCTGGACTACATGACATACCTGAAATTCTTTAGAATTACCATACCATACATTCCTTAGACACACTAAATTCACTAGTCAATATGTATCCTGAGAAAATACTGTCTCTTCCCCAGAACCACACATGTGAATATGTATAACAACATTGTATATAATAACCAGAACCTGGGAACCCCCCCAGTGTCTGTGAAGAGAAGAATGTTGTAGAAAATGAAACAACAGTAAAAATGAATCAATAAAATTCCATGCATTGTCATGGGTAAATCTCAGACATAATTTTGAGTGAGGAGGAAAAGGAGGGTGTAGGGGGTAAATGGTAATAGAAGGAGACTTGACTTGGGTGGTGTACACACAATACTGTGTACAGAAGATGTGTGGTGGAATTGTGCACCCCAAACCTGTATAATTTTGTTAACCAGTGTCATCCTCAGTAAGTTCAATAAAAAGGAAAACATTTAAAATAATACTAATTTTGAGAGAAGAGAATCATACAGTATAATCCATTTTCCAATAAAGATCAACCACAGGCAAAATGCAACCATATTTGTTTAGGACTAAATATATAGGTGGGAGGAAAAGCTACTACAGAGAAAAATAAGAGTAAATACAAACCTCAAGAGTTGGAGGAGACATCCCTGGCTGGTGTAGCTCAGTGGATTGAGTGCGGGCTGGTGAACCAGAGGATCGCGGTTCAATTCCCAGTCAGGGCACAGGCCTGGGTTGCAGGCCAGTTCCCAGGAGGGGATGCATGAGAGGCAACCATACATTGATATTTCTCCCCCTCTCTCCTTCCTTTCCCCTCTAAAACTAAATAAATAAAATCTTAAAAAAAAAAAAGAGTTGGAGGAGCCAGAATGGGACAAATGATCCCTGTTCTGGACCTGGATATGGAGAATGGGGAGGATTATTTTGACTCTGTGCTCTGTGTGTTGCATGTGTTGACTTCTTTTATTTATATTTCATGATATTTAAGGAATGATGAATTATAGTCTACTGCATTTGTCATATATCTTCGAGTGACTCATTCAACACACTAGTATTTAAAAACTTTTGCATTCCATTGAAATGTGCACTTTAGAATACTTAATAATCACCAAATTCCTTTGAAGCCAGTTTCCCTGGCCTCGTCTGAGAATGAGGATGTAAAGGCATGTTCATCCAGGAAGCAGAAAGGGTAGTATGAAGAGGAAATAAATGTGATGTTCTGGATTTTGTACCTAAAACTCCTCAGTACAGTGAAGGGTAAGCACCCTAGTCAAGTGAAAGTAACTTCAGTGAATTAACAATGACTGTTATCATTAGCTGAGCTTATAATATGTCCAAACAAGTGGCCAATTACTTAGGGTATATTATCTTTAATCCACACAGCAATTCTGCAAAGTAGAATATAAGAAAGATAAATTGACTTCCTGCTTAACCTAGCTCATGCGTGGAGAAGCCAGGATCTGATCCCAGGCATGTCTCTCATACGTCTGTAGGTCATTACTTCATATTGCCCAGATATTACTGAAGGTCAGGTAGTGGTGTGTAATGGAGCATGATAAGACCTGACCTTTAATCTAGCTCTGCAGATTATTAGCTGTTTGACCTTGGATAAAATTTACTAAATACAAAAGAATTTAGGTGTTTTGAAAAACTCGTTGAGGGTAATAAAACCTATCTATTAGCTTTATTTTGAGGTTTAAATAAAACACATATGTAAACCACTAGCACAAAACATCTATGCAAAAATTTTAACTTATTCTATTATCATTATTATTAACACTTTGCAACTTCAATTAGTTAGATTATATACACATCTCCGAAATTTTCCAGCATTCTGTGGTTCCAAAGGGGAATTGATGGGTGAATGAATACAGGGCTAATCAAGCGAATAGAGAAAAAAAGATAAGAGAGCTCCCGAAGTGAGAATGCTGGTAATGAATGCATCTTCATCATTGTTTATAAGGTACGGCCAAGGTAGAAAGACAATGAAACTTAGAAGAGAAAGATTCTTTGAGGAATAGAGGATATCCTTGAGAATAGCAGGTCTAATGAAGGCTGGGGAAAGTGAGGGGTGTGCTTTGGGGAAATGGAATTAAAGAAGATTATAATTAGATCATCCACGCCTGACTCAGAGCTCAGAACGTTTCACCACCTCAAACAATTTCACAAATACTAAAATACCATCACGCCAGACTTCCCAACAGGGTGAGTTATGAGGAAGGTTGGGCAGCAGGACCTCACATTGTGGCTGGTCATGGTTCTGCTGCAGAATCACCCGGAATGCAGTATCTCAGGCTGCTCAGATGTCATTACCAAATAATAGCTTCTCTATTTCTGTGACATCCTCACTATGAAAAAAAAAAGCACTAGAGCTAGAGCTTTTTTGGTCAAATAATAGAATATGGACTTCCCATGACTCACTTTTATCAATTTCTATGCACGGAGCCTTCTGTGTCCCTGTTTCCAGCATCCTGATTTTTCAGTTCTAGAAAAACTTGCTCTTTCCCGTTAATTTTTCCAACAAGTAAAATGTTTCCTCTACCTCTAACCCAAGAATAGAATTCTGCTACACCTATACAGACCTACTTGACTAAGTTTAACCGCCTTTCTGTTTGTCCAAGTTTTGCCAACCTGAGATCCATGGTTCATGCGATTTACCCACCTCTTGTATCCCTGCCAGTGTCTGGAACGTGGTACCCCTTCCATACATTGTATTACCAGTGAATCATTTCCCAGCCCTAAGGAATCAATCTAGTTCAAGATACACATCCATCAATTCTCACTAATAAATCCCAAGATACCCCAGAAATTATTAAAAAGCAGTTTGGAAATACAAAGTACTACAGATCTCTAAAAATTTAACAACTTCTTCAGCTAATATTGTAAGGGCTATTATTTGTTTTCACTCTGAAATATGAAATTGTTTTAGCTCTGTCCCTTGTGGACCTCCAGTATCCCCATGAGACATACCTTACTGGGCAGAAGAAACGCTAATTAGAGATCCTTTAAGTGGCACATGAGACACTGCAGTAAGTGAAGTAGCTCACACTGAACTCCATACCTGAGCGCATAGCCTCTTTCTGAATGCTTTCATAGTCATGCCAGTCTTTTCTTCTCAAACCATCTGTCCATGCATAGAATTGCCCATCTCCCAGGCCCAGTGGAAATGTCTGTGGAAAAGGAAAGTATTCAGAGTATAAAAAGGAGGTATTTCCTTTTGCATGGTAGGTAAACACAGCCAGGCACATAATAGGCAATCAAAGAATATTTGTTGAATGAGTGATTCTTCCAAGTACACTGAAAAGAAAGGTATTGCTAGTGGCCAGATTAATACAGATTTAAAACCTTGTTTCAGCTCTTAAAGCAAGAGCACGCATCCACCACAGTCCCTATTATTGCCTGTTTTATTCCACCCCGAGACACTAATAATAATTCAGTATACCACTTCCTCTGAGCACAGCAGCCTAGCTGTTTTCACTTGCCCAAAATGTAACTACTAGTAATGCCGCCAAATTTGGTATTAAATGGAATGAATTTTGCTTGCGATTTGTTCAGTTTCATTAATTTGGCTCAAGTATAGTTGAATGGCCTGATAATAACATTAGCAACTATTCATTGACTGCTCACTATGTGCCGGGTACTATGTTAAATAGTCTGTATATAGAAGATTTCTGAATCTTTATTATAGTCTTTGGTTGTAAGTCTCCATTTTTTCTGCCAATTAAATTGAGGCCCAGAGAACTAAAATAAGGTGAATTAAACCAAAGTGGCAAAGTCAGGACTTGGACCCATTCTTCAGACCAAAACTGTGGTCTTAAAGACTAGTAATTGTGGACTCCTATTTAGATTGCTGTTAGTGTATGGTACCTGGTTACGCTTAGAGTTCATACTATCACCCACTCGACAACTATAGTCACAACATTGCGTTTCATGCTTTCATAAAACCCAGTATGTTCTTACTGGAAAAATAATTACGGGTACACTGCTGAAGCTACTTTAAAAATATTTTATTTACTTAGTTTTGGAAAGAGAGGAAGGGAGAAAGAAAGAGAGAGAGAGGGACATCAATCAATTTCCTCTCCTACACACCTTGTCCAGGACTGAACTTACAACCCAGGCATATGCTCTGACCAGGAATTGAACCAGTGACCTCTGGCTTTGCTGGATGATGTCCATCCAACTGAGCCACACTGGTCAGGGCTGAAGCTACTTTTTTAATAGTGTTTAATTTTGGTAATGAAACTGCTTTAAATGAATATCATATCAGTTTTCACAATCTTACTAGTTAAGAAAATGTAAAATGGACAGTTTCATATTTATACATCATTTTCCTTTTATTTGGTTTATGCTTAAAATAAATAATACATCTAGAAAATAAGATAAAGAAACATTTTCTAAAATTTCTATTTAGGTAAAACAAAAAATGAATAATTCCAGGGAGGAAATTTTATTCTATGAGTGTTTTGATGGCAAATGAAATGTCTTATTAAACAGACCCACTTGTTTTTCACAGAATGAAATGAAGCTAATAAAGAAAAACAAAATCAAAGAAAAGATTTTCCAAACCTGGTGACTATTATCTATATATTTAAAGAAATTTGGTTGTAAGAGTGGTGATTTCAGGAAAAACACACAAGGTTACTGGTGAGTATGTATAAAATTAAGGATATATAAAAATAAGGCTAGATTTCAAAAGGAGGATGACAAGAAAGAAAAGCTATGGAAAAAGTAACAGAAAATAATACAATAAAAAAACAACAAGGAAATGGGCAAAAACAATTGGGGTATGATGTCATGTATATTTTCTAATTGATAACGACTTTATATTTAGACATTTTACCAAAATTTAGCTACGAATTAAAATTTTAAATAATCAAGTAACTGTAGAATACAAAACCCATGTTTTGTCATAGCCATGAATTTACAATGGTAAGTACCAAGCTAGAATGAAAATCTCTCACACTGACTCAGATAATACCAATTGATAAACATCAATTTTGAATTAAAATAGTTTCAAAATAAGCTTTGACATAAAACATGGAGATACAGTGCATAAGTCCAAATACACAAAGTTGTTTCTGGTTACCTATTAGTTCACACACTGGACCCCTTACACCGAGGGTAGGGAGAGATCAAAGAAAGATACAGACCACTCCAGTTGGTAGGTGGCATGTTTAATAAGCAATTAGACTACATAACAAGACTGGTCTTAGTCTGCCTCTGGGAGATGAGTAGATGTCTGAACGCACTTGCCAGAATCTTAAAAGCTTATAAGCGAGGCCTTAACTGGGTTCAATAACATGCTGAGTCCAGGCAGTCCAAAACACCTTCCTCTCAGAGTTATACCCTTGAAAAGAACTCCAGCGTGGGAATGGTGGGTGGAACATACATTCCAAGGTCAAGAGGAGAGTGGGAGGAGCCTCTGATTGCCCAGTGTCTACCTCAAGAGACAACCAGTGGTCATATCCTCTTAACGACTTTTTCCAACATTCCACCCCTCCACTGGCTCTTCCTGTCTTCCACATCCACTTTCTCCTCAATGGGCCCTGTGTGTCAACAAGGCCCTTCAGTGCACTTTTCCGTGTACTAGTATCAAGGTGGCACATTTGGCAGAAATCTGTTGCACCCTGGCTGCGCTGTAAACAGAGGCCTCAGTAACAATTTAGACACATGCAAGTGAAACACAGATTAAGATAATCATTCCCAAAATAAATAACAATTTTTCCAAGACCCCACGATACAAACCATTGATTTACTGAGTCCCCTAGGCTGGTGGTCAGATCACTCACTGCATTTCCTTGTGCCTTTATGTGATTTACTAAAGATGACACATTAGCAGACTCATTATGTAGGAACACAAAACATTCTCTTTAGATAGTGGCACGGGTGCCTCCTTGCGAGGCAGTACCCACGCCCAGGGATGTTCTGTTTGAAGGACCACTTTTTTCATTAGAGACATTTAAACCAGTGTTCAGTAAAGACAGGCTATGTCAGTTACCATTCAAGTCTTGCTGGGTGAATATAGTGAGAACTTCAACATGTGCTATAATATGTCCACCAGGCAGTGGAGGAGACAAAGATGGCGGCCAAATGAGTGTACAGGTGGAAAACAGAACATGCCCACCTGGCCTTAAGGAGAAGAGCTTGGCCTGGTTGTGCGCAGTGTCCGTGTTGGCCAGGGGAGGCAGCACTGCCAGGGTGAGGTGAGGGGCTGGGGGCAGGATGCGCCAGACCAGGACTGCTGGCTTCTCCCTTGTCTCCAGGATTCGTGTTCCATTTGAGGTAAAGAGCATGTTAATATGTCCGGTTTGCCGCAGAACGATGGAATCCCAGGCAGTACTGAGGAGTTCCCTCTCACCCAGGGGTAACTCACTCATCTCTGGGGGCTGTCCCACTGAAAATCCCAGCATAAAATGCCATTCCCAGGCCCAATGAGACTTGGTGTTCTCAGCAGCATAGCTACTTAATCCACAAATAAGAGGGGAGTTCTTGGACCTCCATGTTTTTCTGCTTTTGTGCTTGTTGGCCGGCTCCTTGGGCTGGCATAGGGGACTGCAGGCCCTACTGGCTGATCATTCAAAGGTACTGTAGTCCGAGACAGTACTTTAATCCAGCTGGCCGAGCTGTTTAATCTGTTACTAATTTAATCTGCTGCTGTAACTTTCTGTTTTGCCTTTCTACAAAACCTGCTGTTTGCAGGTAACAGCTGAGATTGGACCACCATTCATTGTCATGTTCTTTTGTCCAGCTTGGCACATCATGACCTTTGAAATGTGACCCCCAACTACTGTCTATTTGAGGGTATCCATACATGGCACTCAGTTCTCTCACCCCCTCGTGGTGGCCGCCTGGTTTGCATAAGGACAGGGGAAGCTTACATTAGGGCAGACACAGTCTCCTCACACTCCGAGCTATATCTAGAACCCTTCACTCAGAGGGAGGGGGGCTATGTAATCATTTGCCAATCCAGAACCTTTGGGAACTTCGGTGGATGGCCCCAGACCTGTGGCCATTCTCTTGATTGTTGTTTAGAATAGATAAGACAAGCTGTTAATACATTAACCTCATAATTGTAGGTCAAGGGCAATCCAGCATCCTTGGCAATGTGCCATCCCCATCCCACTGGGCTACTACAGTGGCCACTCTTTTTATGCATACAATCTGCTGTATCTACCAAAGGGTCAGGTGCTAGGGCTTGCATTTGAGTTAAGATTCAGTTTCCTAATTACCAGGGGGTGCCAGTACCTGTGAGCCTGGACTTGGAAGGCAGTGAGGACTGTCTCAGGCTCTTGTAGACATGCTGAAATGTCTTTCCACATTCCTGACCCCATAGGGTTTATTAATGGTCATTCATCCCTTGGCTTCCAATCACCCAAGCCAGAGGGCTGATCGCTTTAGAACAGCCCACTGTCAGTGCAAAGGACAAACGCTGAATGATTCATCCCACTTGCTGCTGGAGTTCATTGCTCTTTATATCCAGATGGTGTCAGTGTTAGGCTGATTAGAGACTGCAGTCCCTGTGGGCTGGTTGCCCTGACCAGACTCATCTTAGATGGAAACAGTACAACTAATGTGCTAATGAAAAATTATCTACCTCAGTCCATCTTCATAGCTTATAAAAGATCTACTTGTTTTGAAAGAAGAGAAATGGAGCAGAGCATTTCCTCCACTCCCTCTCTACAGGCTGCAGGGGCTGCCTCGGATAGAGGAGCAGAGCCTTGGATTATCCACACAATCTATAGGGTCTAGTATCTAGAGACTCTGGGCTGATGGACAGGTTGCTCTTCTGCTGCAGAGAAGCAGAGGTGGGTGGATGGAACAGAAAGGAAAGGACATTCTTACCATAACATGCTGTTTCTTTGGGAGAGGATCTACTTGAAGGAGTATTGTGTGCATGGCTAGGAGCTGTTGATGTACATGGACGTACAGGGTTTCTAGTCCATTCCAGATTGGGGACCAAAATCCGAGGGGCACTCTCTTCTCCTGTTGTCTCTGCCACAGTGCCCAACCCATGCCTTTTGGAGTCACAAACACAGACACAACTGACTCAGATAGTAGCCCTGCTTGGGAGATGCCCAGAGCTTTAATCTACTTCACTAGTATTTTTGCCTTCTCAAAGGCGGATTGCTGCTCTGATGCCCAGTTCCACACCTGCCCTTTCTCTACCAGGGCGTGTAAAGGATGGAGGTACTATGCTGTGTGGAGGGATTAAAGTCCTCCAAAATCCAAAAATGTTTACAAAAGCTTGTACCTCTTTCCTGTTCTTAGGGGTTGGAACTTACCAATCACAGCTTCTTGGAAAAAAATGAGTCTTATTCAACAAATGACTCCCCAGAGCTTTATAGCACTGCCTGGGCCTTGAATTTTCTGTGGGTTCCCTGCCTATCCTTCCCTTCACACCTATTCCAGCAGAGTCTGCAGTGTTCTGCAGCAGGGGCAAGTCCTCATTGTATCATCAACAGAATGAGCCCATTTTACTGATGTGGGAAAGGAGGACAGAGACTGATCTCAGGCTACCATGCCCTAACATATTTTGGGACTGTGAAGGTAATATCAGGGAAGCATTTGAAATGTCCATTCATGCCCCTCACACATGAAGGCAAATTCATCTTGTGACTTAGCAGCAGGGTGTACTGAAAAAAACATTTGCTAAAATCAGCCCAGCATGGTACACTCCTATGACTGAGGCCAAGGCATCTAAGATGATGGCAATGTTGGGCATGACTGCATGGAGGGGGTCACCACCTTGATCAACTCTCAGTCGTTCACGGTCCCCCGCCATGAGCCATCTGGCTTTCTTAACAACCACACCGGGCTATAGAAAACCCGGTAGGCAGGGTGTACAATACCCGCTCAATGTAGTTCTTGGGTAGTTTTTCCTATTTCCTGATGCCCCTCCTCAGGCAGTTTATGTTGCTTGACTATTACTACTCTTCATGGTGGTGGACCTGCTGGTTTCCAGTGGGTGCTTCCCCTCAGGGCTGGTTGGGTTACTCTAACTTGGAGGCAGGTTTCACCCATAGAGGTTTGCAGAGTCTGCCCTTGTAGTGACCAGTATATTCTCTGATATTCAAGAGACAAACACCTTGTGTTCTCCTGGGGAAGAATGCCTCATGTGCAGTGTCAGAGGAACCTCCCTGACCTTGCTGTTTCCCTCCACAACCATGACCGAGGGAGCCAGAAAACTCCTGAGGGTTACTATGTATTAGAGTATAATATTTGGCTCCAATATCAACAAGACATTGGAGCCATCATTTTTGTATATTTCTGGAAACCATTGAATACTGAGCTCAAAAGATTAAAAAAATATATTTTATTTATTTTTAGAGAGAGGAGAAGGGAAGAAGAGTGGGAGAGAAACATCAATGTGTGGCTGCCTCTCATGTGTTTCTTACCCAAGGCCTGGCCTGCAATCCAGCCATGTGCCCTAACTGGGACTCAAACCAGTGACCCTTTGCTTCACAGGCCCATGCTCAATCCACTGAGCCACAGCAGCCAGGACTGTCAGAAGGAGACTTTGATCAACTTCATTGGCCCTCCTTGGAGGCAATCTTGGCCTGCATTCTATACTCAGGTGTGGGAAGTACCCACCCCCAACAGAACTGTATCCCTGAGGCCTCTAATGAAGCAGGCAGGGCATGGGAGATGGTAGGGGCAGGTAAGGAAAGTCTGAACGGTTGGTTAGGTTGTAGGGCTTTTTACACAACAACCAACACAGCAGTGGGTTGCTAGTCTATTTCTTCAGGTGGGGCCACATTGGCAATGAAGTCAAAACACATTCGCTTTAGGGTTATTTTCACTGAGCCCTGTATCACAATAAATCAGCAGAAGGACGTTCCTGGGTCAGGGGCTGCCTTACTGGCTGGGGTTATTGTTGTGTTGCTTTGTATTGGGGACAGACAGCATGGGGCATCTAATTCTTTTTATTGTCAACCACCACAACATCCTCCCCTTCACTCTCCTCAGTATTTCCTCATTTAGCTCTCAGCATCCCAAACAGGCTCTGTCACAAGCACTTGAAATTTAATCTGCAGCTGCTTGCACTCTCCTAGCTTTACAAAATAGCATGCTAAAGTCTCCAGTTTATTATCCCACTCTCTTACCTCTTCTTCCAACCCTGAAGCTAGCAGAGCAGTACAAACACACAAGTCTTCCTCTAAGCCACAGGTGGCAAACACAAGGCCTGCAGGTCAAATCTGGCCCTCCACCTTGTTTTATCCAGCCCAGCACCTTGTTGCTACCCAGCAGCAGTGCTGAGCTCCTTGCCCCTAGTTAAGGAGTAGTTACATTTATACAGTCCTAAAACTACATTTGGCCCTTTGAAGGCAACCGCGAGGCTGATGTGGTCCCTGGTGAAAATGAGTGTGACACCTTTGCTCTAAGCTCTGCTCTTCGTACAACGTTCTCACTCAAGCTTCAGCTTCTGGTAGGGCTTTAGTAGTAGTGGAGAGCTGCCCACAGCTGAGGCCAGTCCACTGCACAGCCATGCATTTCCCTTCTTTGCTAAGGAGAGCTACGTGCAGTTCCTCCAACATGCAATTAAACCAGCTGGCCTTTTTAGGGCATCCCTCCTCTCATTCACCCTGCTCTCATTACACACTACCCTGTCCCACACAGATGTCAAAGGCCACACTTGCCTCTACAATGTCGCTTTCTCAAGACCCATTTCTTACATCTCCTGGCTGGCTCACAAATTGTTGGTTTGCAAACTGACCCTCCTAGCCCTCCCAGCACACAGGGGACAAGGATGGACCACAGCAAGTAGCAGGCCACTCCAGATTAGTAGGTGGCAGGTTAAATAAGCGAGGAAACATACTTACTTACCAGGCTTGCCTTGGGCAGCTGGGAGACAAGCAGATCTCTGTACCTGCCCACCGTTTTAAGTTTATATAGAGGCCTTACCTGGGCCGAGTCCCGTATTTAGTGCTACAACATCTTACTTTCTTTAGGCTACCTACTGAAACAGCTCCTAGTGTGGAAATGGTGGGCCAGATGTAGGTTCCAGGGTCAGGGGAGGGGAGGAGGAGCTTCTGACTTGTCTGAGTTCAGCTCACAGATCAACCAGAGGCCAAGTCCTTTCCAAGACCTCCTCCAGCATTACCAGGCACATTAATTTCCCTTATTTTGACATATTTAATTTAGAGAACCCAGCCATTTGTAATACAGAGCAGAAGGAACACAAGAACTAATCTTCACTTTCTCCAGAAACCCTATAAAATTACAGCAGGGCATCAGATTTATCAAGAAAACAGATAGTTGAATTAATATAAATTTTTTAAATGGCTGAGAAGTACTGGTATGAAAGCATACTTTTTTATGCCAATGAACTTTGAAAATACTTCAAATCAGAGGCAATGGGCTTTTCTGAGGGCCAGGTTAGAAAGACTGACAATTTTTATTTTTCATTTTTTATTTTTTTACTCTTTGTAGTTTGATAGCTAACAAACTTTGTGTGCACAGAGGACATACTTTCTTTTTTAAGTTCCATAGAAAATTTGCAAAAAAATTTAAATTTAAAACAATTGAATCTTTATTATATTTTTTTCCATTATTCTTTAGTCCCCTTATACTCCACTCTGCCCAGCAATCACCACACTGTTATCCATATCCATGAGTCCTTTATACTTTTTAGGTGGGGCAGTTAGACTCTCCAGGGCTAGCTCAATTCCAACACCAGCTGATTTCTATGACTCACTCACCACTGTGCTCCCCACCCAGAGAGGGTCGGGGTTTGAATGACAGACGTGTTTTCAGAATTCCAGAAACAGGTGAGAACAAGGATGCCAGGCTCTTGTGAAAATCAGGGTTCCACGTGAGTCTACATGCCAAGTATTATTAACCAAAGCTGTCTTCTCTCGCTAGGCTTCCAGGAGGCTCCTAGCCTTCTTACACCCCTTCCTCAAGACACAGATGATTCCTCCCTGAAATCTGTAAGAAAGACGTGGGAACCAGCTCCCAGGTACACACCCAGTAACCGCATGGCAAGTCCTCTGTACAGAGAACTTCAGAGTAGAATTTTCATTACTTCACTCATACATATAATCAGGTGCCCAAGGATTACCAGACTTTTGAGAGAGATTTTAATGTAAAATTCAGAGGCCAAAATAAACAAAAGTTACAATAAACTGCAAGGAAACAAAGGCAATACGGTAACCCAGAGAAGACAACTTCTCCCCAAATCTAAATTTAATTTCCTCAGGAAACTTTAAGAAAAAGTTCTCGCATAGAAACAGAAATTTAAAAAGAAATGAGCAGTTAGAAAATATAACAACAACTACAAAAAAGAAACAGCTCTTAGAAAATGAAAAAGGAATAGTAGGCAAAGAATAATTAGAGGCAGTTTGAAAATAAAGGTCAAAGCAACCGAACTCATTCACAAAGCACGTGCCAAGACCTACTGAAGAAGCGGTTTCACAGTGAGGGCTGTTGACCAATATAAAGATTAGAAGTGCCTGCAACCTTTTCACCTGCCAGAAAGGTAGGTGAATAAACACAAATCAATCCCAGTCCAATTGAGTAGAACGACCAGTGTTCTGAAATCTCAACCATCCATTAAATTAACTAGAAAAAATATAAAAAAGGGGAAGAAACAAGAGTGTCAGAAGCAAAAAAAAAACAAAAACAAACAACAACAACAACAAATCCTGAGTCATTGCCTGTCTTTCAACAATATGTTAAAAGAAGAGTTACAGTTCTTCCAAGGAGATTAGGATAAATTACTGCTGCATACAGGGTGTGGCAAAAGTAGCAACATAGTTACAAATATGCAAAACACAATAGTTTTTTCTTATCTTATTACTTATTAACTATTGTACTATTTTCCATATAAATGACTCTAAACCCACTTTTTCTCCACCCTGTATAGAAAATTTTAAACAAATAAAAACTAGGGCGATTAATTAGGCTGGAGGGGAAAATATATATAAAAAGGAAAGTATATAGAAGACTATGATTTAGATACAAATACTCTTACCTAAATATTGATTTAACAAAAATTGGTGCTAAAACTATACTGGAAGTTGAGCAAAAGAGTGAAATAATAGTTTTAAATACACATTTATGTAACAGGAAAACAATCGATAAAGCAAAAGTGGACCAAAAAAAAAAAACCCTTAGAGAACAATAATATGCACATGCTATCTGCAAATATGGAAGCATATAACTAAATAAGGATCAAAAATTGACATGGTTGACCCTGGGTATCAGAAACTGCAAGTAGGAGGATGTGAGCCAGGTGGAATTGTGCTTTAATAATAAAAGCCATCTGAGAATTTGCTACACGAATACCTCTTCGTATCTATTTCAATGCTACTCACAGATCAGCAGCCTCAGCATCACCTGGGAACTTGTTAGAAATACAATTTCCCAGTCCCAACTTATACCTGCTAAATAAGAGAGGAGGGACACGGAAATCTATGTTGTCACTACTTCTGCAAGTAACTCTGAGGCTTATGAAGCACTAATTCATATGAAAAGGGAAGTAACAAACACAATTATTACACTAAAAGAAAACATAGCAGACTCATCAGCAAAGCCTGTGCCACAATTTACTGAAGGATCCTTTTCTCATATATAACAAAAGTTTGATATGTTTGTGTCACCTTCTCTGGCCAGAAAAGTGGGTGAATAAGACTAAAGCAATCCGCATGTGTTTGTGGGGAACTACATTGGTCCCGAAAGCTTAACCACCCACCAAACGGCCCGTCGATGTTCTAACCTTTTCTTTCGCATAAGCAGTCTCCGGTGTCAGATCTATTTGCTTCTCTCCTGGAGTGTATCGTGTGTCCTCCGTGTGATTATAGTCGTACAGAACCATTATCTACGACCTTGTAAAATACATGGAAAAAGTGCTGCACTCCATGCGGCATATATTTCAGACCTATCATCAGGTCAGCCATTTATTTGCGAGCACCCTTCCTATTTCTCACCTGGTACACTTCTAATTCACTGCGATGTCACTACAAATAATTAACTTGAAAAAATACCAGGAATAGAAGAGACATAATCCATTAAGCATAAGCCATACCTAGCAGTTAAAGCTGAGTTCCAAGAACCTATGGAAAAATAATATACTGGAGAATAGGTCATGAGAAAAAAGGTCCAAGGGTAAAACATTACTCACAGACAGTGTGCTTACCGGAGATAGCAAACTCAAACACCTGGGGTCAGATATATGACAGGGATGGGTCAAAGTCAAGGGTGTGCCCCCCTAAGTAATGATGGACTGACTCCTGGGCTACCTGACCACCATCAGCGACTTTGAGATAATGTTCAAACCGTTCCCAGGGGCTGTCAGTCTGAACACCCCAGGCGGATAAAAATACTAGTCCCTTGCCTCAATTAGAGGAGTTTTATTCATCACAATATTTACTACAGATGCTGATGACACTTAAAAAACACACTGTGTGAGACTCCATAAAGAAAAGATTGTGTTCAGGACCTGTCTTGGGGTTTATAAATCAACAGCCAATGGACTTTTATTCTCGCCATCAACCGTATACCTACCACTATACATATTCTTTAGAAGACAACATGATGTAGTAGAAGTACTCTGGATTCAGGGCCAGAAGAAATAAATTAAAGTTTAGACCATACGCAGGAAATGCACATTTTCTCTAGGTTCCTCAGTTAACTCATATATGAAATTAGGGTAATAAAAATAAGACCTACCTTACCCACCTCCCAAGGATTTTTTGAGTACTAAATCAAATAAAGTATGTGAAAGCCCTTGGCTTATCATAAAGTGATATATAATACCAGTTGTTTCCCCATCTCTGCTATTTTTACCTATATATTTGAGTTACTTCCATTGTCCTTGAAAAGTTACAGCATCGTTGCAGAGACAAAATTTATATACATTAAACAAATAATAAATGATGTAGGCTAAACTCTATGTCTGAGACATTAATAGGATATACTGATGGGTGTGAATTCTTATATTAGGTGTGATTAAGTTTCTTATATATTGAAGCCATTTGGGAGACGTTCTAAGCAAATGGAACACTGCTAAAAAAAGTAATATAATGTGTGATACCACACATTAAAGAAAAAAGAACACAACTAACATATTTATTCTTATACAATTTTATCTTCATAAGAGCTGGATGATGGACTAGAGTTCAGAAATATGAAAGTCACATAATTAATCGAGTCTTCAAGACCACATAACTAATATGTGGCAAACTAGAATTTGGACTAAGCTGATCTGCCTTGAATTATTATGAATTACAAAAGACAAAGTGAAAACGTAAAGACTTTCTATGATTCTCTCATTATTCACTTACTCAAACCCTATACTGTCATTTTTAAAATGTTAGGAAATCAACTAAAGAGATAAGTTGAAGCCAAAAAAATTACTATGCAGGACCTTAGACTTTGCCCACTGAGCACTAAGGAGTCATATAAATGGATCTCAGACTGGAGAGTAATGCATTAAATGTCATGTGGAAATTAGTTTTGTCGATGTTTGTTCTAACATCCTTTTTATTCCTAAGTTTGAACCCAACTACAGAGCATGCGAAGAGTCAAGAGAAATCTGCAGAGAAGATTCTGCTTTTTAAAAAAAAAAATAATTCTATTTTTATTTTTAAAGTTATTTTAATTGTTCTTCAAGTACAGTTTTCTGTCTTTTACTCCTATCCCAGCCCACTCCCACCCAGTGCTCCCCACCTTCCTCCCATTTCTACCCCCTAGTTGTTGTCCATGTGTCCTTTATACTCGTTCCTGTAAACCCTTTTTCTTTTCCCCTGAAATTCCCTCCCCTCTCCCCTCTGGTCCCTGTCAGCCTGTTCTCAGTTTCAGTGTCTTTGGTTATATTTTGCTTGCTTGTTTGTTTTGTTGTTTAGGTTCCTGTTAAAGGTGAGATCATATGGCATTTGTCTTGCATTTTTGCATGCTCCTAAAACATACTCGTAAGTTAGGGTCTGACTATAAAATCCCTTTTCAAGTGAGTAGAAGTGTCTTGTTCTTCACATTCTGTTTAAATTTTTAAATGTGACATTATTAACAAGATAAATCTTTTTTCATTGTTGTCCCAGTTTTCCCCTGGTGCTCTCCCCTGCCCTGCACCCCCCACCCAGTCAATCCCCACCCTGTTGTCTATGTCCGTGGGTCATTTATACCTGTTAGTTTATTAGTCCCTTCCCCTTCCAACCTCATCCCTTCCCGCTCCCCTCTGGATGGAACTGGAGAGCATTATACTAAGTGAAGTAAACCAGGCAGTGAAAGACAAATACCATAGGATCTCACCTATAAGAAAGACCTAATGAACAAAACAAACAAACAAGCAGAAGAGACCCAGAGGCATGGAAACAAGGATATAAAATAAGTCTTGAGGTGGTTTGGGTCACTGAAATTTCCAGTCCAGCCTGTTGACTTTGTAAACACTGTATCTGAAGTAGGGCTGAACACACAGATGTACGATAGCAAGCAGAGGGGCATATAAAAGAGTTCAACTCTTATTTTTAGATTTTATTTTATTTTTTAAAGATTTTATTTATTTATCTTAGAGGGGAAGGGAAGGAGAGAGAGAGAGAAATATCAATGTATGGTTGTCTCTCATTCATCCCCTGCCAGGAACTGGCCTGCAACCCAGGCATGTGCCCTGACTGGGAATTGAACTGCGATCGTGTGGTTCGCAGGCCCGCGCTCAATCCACTGAGCTACACCAGCCAGGGCTTATTTTTAGATTTTAAAATGTTTCAGCAGAATCTGGGTTGCAATATAAAATGTCTAGATTTTACAATTTTAAACAGATTCAAACATTTATAAATATACCATAGGATCGTGTGTTTGGGTGCCAATGCAGTCACCATTCCTGAACCAAGGGCCAGGCTTGGGTCACAAGCTTAATCGGGACCTCACTCAGCTTGCCTCAGAAACTGAGGGCACTATCTTTTATCTGGTGTAAACCTGACTGACATCACCAAAACCTTGAGCTTATATATTTATCCTCTGTATCTGTGTCACTGTCTCGACTCCTCAGAGCACTGCACGATTTTTCATGGATCATTTTAATGAACCTCACACAGTATCTCTACAAGGAGGCCGTGTAGATCAGGAAAATCCGTTACAGACAAACTGCGAGGCAGTGTTGGTAAGCGGAGCTGCAAGGGGGAGGCAGTCCAAGCAAGACTCGGTGCTGGTCACCAGCTGCATAGTGCTCTGGTTTTAATCTTGAGCATAAAAAAAAGACAAAACCAGCTGAGTGTCTGGACGCTCAGAATCCCAGATTAAAGGTGATGTGCTCCTGTTGGCTCAGTTACACTGACCAGGCACCTGCAGGATAGAATGCAGCAATGGTTACTTCCATTACACATGCTTCTCTTTGGGACTTATTTGCACACAGAAAACACTGCCATCACACCCGTATTGTAAGAATACTATTTTATTTGGAACAACTGTATGCATGTAGTACAAGGAACACTCAGTTTGAGAGTTCTACTGACATCTCTTGCTTTTGCTCCAAATTCTTTAAACATCATTCATTTGCATAGGCAAAGGTCACATGACCCTCGTTTTATGATTTCTTGGGTGTTCGTGAAGAATTTCTGAAGATGCATCTCTGTTGACATTAAATACATGTCTGGGTGGCTGAAAAAAATAAAAACATTGCTTTGATTCTCTTTTTTTCTATTTTGTTACTTCATGAATTTCATCCACATTATAACAAAAATTATTGTCAGTAAACAGAAGTTTCTGTTAGTCCATAATCAGAAAGATCAGTAGCAAACTAGTCTCTTGCAAATAAAGGATGGCATTATTAACTTTTTTAGCTAAATACAATTTAATGAAAGCACCTGGCAGAAAACCTTCCCGATATTAAAGAGGGACAAGAACTCAGCAGCAGCCATAATCCAGCAGACACGCTATGCTTCCATTAAACTGTGCAATGTGGAAGAGTAGTGCCACTGACCCTCAGAATAACTAGTGTTTACTTTTATCCAGCACAATGAAACACGTTGACTCAGCAGAAAGCCCCCAGGCCCTTGCTTGCTACGCAGTAGCATACCTCGTAGAAATATTCGGGAGATCAGCATGTTACAAAAATAACACATTTTCTGAGGAGTATTCCCATTTCAAAGTATTCTTTGTGATCCCTACAGGAAAAAATAAAAAACAATAGAGAAAACTTAGTATAGAAGTGGACAGGATTTCTGTGAAAATTTAAAAGCAAAGAGTGCTCATGTCAAAAAAAAAAAAGGCAAATTATATTAACCTTCAGGAATGACCTGGCCCCTGGTGATGGAGATGCACTCTTGAGTTTTCTGCGGGTGTTAAGTCTGGGCTTCTTGACCCCCTGAAATTTCTGCAGAAGGTCATCAGATGGTGCCTCTAGAATTCCACCCTATCAGTGCTTCAAGGGGAAAAACAGCGCATTCGGGTGCTCTTCAGAATCAACATTGTTTTAACATGCGGCTGTGTTTGCTTTCTAATGTGAGCTTCCTGTGTTTCGTCCGAAGGGAAACATGACATAGAAACATGAAATGAGGATTAGAGAGAAAATGCAGAGGTCCTCCGTCGTAAGTGTGATAGTGTCAAAAATAAATAAAACAAGTGTCAGTTCTTCCCCAGGTGCTTGTATATATCTGCTAACAAAATAAACAGCATAACAGACCTAGACCCAGAATTACAACTGAGAATACAGGATTAGTTTATAATTAAAAAATGATCAGATGACAGCATGTCTCAGTCATTGGCTTCAAACTCCTAAAATGTTACTGTACGTATAAACATATGTTCAGTCTGGCTACAGCTATTACCATTTTCATAATAACTATAAACATCATTGCCTCAGCGGTACGCACACAAACATAGATGCGACCTCAACGTTACCTTCGATGAGACTTTTCTACCTTTAGTATTGTTACAAGGTAAAAATGGTTTTTATAGTGATAATTTAAAATCTTTATCTGAAGGAAACTGTTCTAAATTATGAAGACAATTGAATATGCAAACTTCATACTTGACAGGCTCAAACAGTGTTTTTAGCCTGCCTGTCTTCAAGGCTGAATTTTTGTTTCAAGCTCATTCAATCTTCAGGAAAATTGAGTCAAAAGGCAATGCAGTCATTGTAAGTCATCATAAGTTTACCAAACATTTACTTCCGGGAGTACCACAACTTAACAAGTAAATGTATATAAAATGTGCCTTAGTAGTAGATACATTGCTTAGAGAGAGAGACCAGGGTATTTATACCATGTTTTCCTCTACTATTCATATTTTATTACTGGCATAATTTTATTCAATGCATCTTTCAGCTGATCCATCAACAGATATTTATGGAATGTCTGCTCTGACACTGGGAATATAATTGTCAGTCAGACAAATTTACAGCCCTTAGGGACTTGATCTTCTAGTAGAAGGATGCACACGTTCATTAAACCAAGATTAATTGAGTTAGCACCTACTATGTGCCTGGCACTGTTCTAGGTACTTGGGATTTATCAGTGACTAAGGTAGAGAAGATACATGCCTTTCAGGAGTTTACATAGCTTACATTCTAAAACTGTAATATTAAAAAATACAATTAACAAGTAAAGTATATAGTATTAATTTCAATGAAGTCTTTTTGCTTTATTAATTTAAGTATTGTAGGGGGAAGGAGTAGGGGAAGAGGTGAGTTGAATTTGGAACATACTGAATTTCAGGTGCCTAAGACCTAGCAGGAGTGATAATAGTTTTTCCACTGGAAAGTTTTGCTTTAAAAATTACTTAAACTAAGAATTTTATTTGAGTATAAAGACCCATTTGCATGTGGGTAAGTGGCCATCTTTTGGGGCAGAGGCATCAATGCTTTGACTATGCAAACCAGCTTGCTTTTAATGGTATTGATTATTTAACACAAATATAATTTATCTATGGTATTTATGGGAGGAGGTTAATCTTCCCTTCTTAAATACCAAATGATAAAATGTCAAGACTTGACAAGGAGAAGAGAAAGCACTTAAGACCTAAATCTTAAAAGGGTCTTGGACCATGACTTTCACAGCTAATTATTTCACATACTAGTGGACCACTTTCCAAGCTCTTAATTTAGAGTATTTGGTTCAACACACTGTAGACATGAAAGACAATGGATTGCTGTGTTTTCCTGGTATCTATGCTGTACTTTTAAAGTGATTTACTTACGGGAAAGCAACTTTGATTATTATAATTATAGTTTACAGTCAAATAGTTTTTTTAAAAACTAGAACAAAGTTTAAAACAGCCTATTTTATCGACCATAGATATGAGATTGAGTAACATATTGGTAAAGGTTCAAAAAGATTTCTCTGCATTTAGTGATGGCACCAAACAAATAAAGTTCTATGCAGTGTTTTTCATTTCTAGGTTAAGGATGTCAACCGCGCAACAATGCAACTTATTCTCCTTTCCTTCCTTTGGTGTCTTTAAAACCATCCACAAAGGAGATATTTCATATTAGTAATAAGTATAGATGCCAGGGGTGAAAATACAATGAACTATTTCACTTGCACCATCCAGGTTTCTCTTTCATCTGTATGCCTTAAACACAGATGTTCAGGTCACCCTTGTGCAATCCGAGAGACTACTGCTAACTGCATAGCAATCTAATCTAAACATTTGACTTTAGCTGAACTCTTTAACCTACATCTTTCTGCCATCCCAAATATCTAAAATAGATAGGTAGTTTCCAGTGAATTAGGGACAGGAAACAATTAGTGGTTAAAAGCACAAATTTCAATGTCTTTCTTAATTTATAAAATGGGAATAATAAAACTTATCTCAAATAGGTTTAAGATGAGAAGATTTATTTGTAAAATATCTATTATAGTACTCAGCACACAGTGAATACACATCAATGCAGACACACAGTAAACAAACAAACAAATAAAATAATAGGCCAAGATGGAATCACTTATACTAAGCCACATCACCAATCACTAACTGTTAAAGAGAAAACCAGTTTCAAGATGGAGTCAATTGTGCTAATCAAACCTAGATTTAATACCTTACGTAATTGCTGTTTCGACCTCTCCCCAAATCAATAATCTTAATCAAGCAATCCAGAACTTTCTGGCAAACTTCAGTGAGGTGATCTGCCACACAGGTTCTCTTCATCCCCCACAGAAAGAAGAGGCAATCTGCATAACGAACACTTTTGTCATTCTCTTCCTTCTCGAAAAAACACACGGTGGTCTAAAATAATCCTGTCTTTTCTGTTGTCCCACCTTCTCCCAATGAAAACCTTACATTTGCACAACTCCTCAGCGACTTCTGTTTGATAAGTGGGATGTCAGCCAATTCATCAGTAGCTTAATAAAGCCAATCATGTCTTCAAATTTACTCAGTTGGATTTGCCTTTTATAATACCATGAAAGCAAGAACAGAGTGGAGCAAAATGCTAACAGTACTGAAAGAAAATACCATCAATTTATAATTCAACACCCCATTAAATTATTTTATAAAAAAGAAAAAAATAATGACATTTTCAACAAAAATAGAGAGAATTCATTACCAGCAGACCTGTCTAGCAAGAAATGTTAAAAGAAGTTCAGAGAGAAGGAAAATGATATTGTTCAGAATCTCAGTTTTATATAAAGAAAGAGCATCAGAATAGGAATAAATGGGGATAAAATTTTTATTTTTTATTCTTAATTTAAATATAATGGTTTAAAATAAAGGTAATGTATTGGGTGAATATAGCATATAAATAATTAAACAGCTAACAGTAATATCAAAAAGGGAAAAAGAGAAGAAATGGGAATAGACTCATAGGGATACTACGGTACACACAAATCAGTATACTGTCATTCACTGGTAGAGACAAATTTAAAGAATTAATAATTCAAACTGTAGGACAACCAATAAAAATGTAAAAAGAAGTACAATTCATGTCTAAGAAGCAAATGGAATTATATAAAATAATTAAAACTATAGAAGGTAGAAAGAAAAGAGAAAAAAACAAAAACTACTCTGACAGAGAAAAGTTACAAACATGGTAAACATGTCAGCATTCATTTTAAATGTTAATGGTCTTAATACACCAATCAAATGACAGAGATTGTTAGAGTAGGAAATTTCTGTCCCTTCCTGTCAATTTTGGTGCACATGTAACACTACAATAAAGGAATAATGCCTATGAATAAAATAATGAATGAATGAATAGCAAACCAACCAACCAATGAAAGAAATAAAAATCAACAACAAATACAAACGATGATGGAGATAATTCAAGGGGCCAAAGAACCAACTGAAAGAGCCTTTAAATAGCCAAGGCTGAAACAATTTGAACAACAAAATAAACCAGATACTATTCGATTATAATAATTTATTAAGTAAATATCCATGAGACCATACTGATATAACTAAATGATTGAATAAGTAAATAATTGGGAAGAGACAAATACTTCCTATAAATAAAAGAGTTTCGAATAATTTATGTAGATAACCCACCCACCCTCGAGTAGGTGAAACCCAATTCTATATTCCTTAGGTGTTGGCAGAATGACTTTGTTTCAACGAGTATAGTATGAAGTGGGGGCAGGGCTGGAGGTAAGAATTTTACAGTGGACAAACCTGCCTGGCAAGATCTTAGCCGGATGATCAAGGTCAACATTAACACTGGTAAAAAATATTGTTATATACACTGGATATGATATCATGGAAATGGCACTTTACCACAGTAATCTTCCTCCCCAAAATCCATAACAAGAGACAAATCTTTTTAAAAAGATTTTATTTAGTTTTATTTTTAGAGAGAGTGGAAGGGAGGGAGAAAGAGAAGGAGAGAAACATCTACGTGTGGTTGCCTCTCACGTGCCCCATCCTGGAGACCTGGCCTGCAACCCAGGCATGTGCCCTGACGGGGAATCGAAGCAGCGACCCTTTGCTTCGCAGTCTGGTGTTCAATGAACTGAGCTACATCTGCCAGGGACGGCACACAAATCTTAATAGAGGAGCATTTTACAAAATACCTAACCAGTACTTTCCAAAACCATCAAGATTATCAATAACAAAAGAAGTGTGAGAAATTGTCACAGGTAGAGGAGCCTAAGAAAATATAATGACTAAATGCAATATCATATTCTAAAATGCATGCTGGAATACAAAAAAGATATTAGGTAAAAATTAAGAAAATATTAACACAGTATGGACTTCAGTGAATAACAATACACCAGTATTGCTTCATTAATTGTAATAAAGGAATGCTGTGAATATAAGATGTTAATAATAGGACAAACTGTATTCTGGGTTTATGAGAACTCCTTACTCTCTTTACAATATATTTCCGCAAATCTAAAACTTATAAAAATAAAGTTTATTTAAAAAGTGACCACACTATTTTTAGCAATAATGTTGGAATTTTAACAATACTTATGCTTAATACACTATCATATCTATCCATATGTAGAAGCTCATAGTTGTCTTTTCAATTCACAGTGCTGTTGTCAACACTTCTTGCTCTTTATTATGATGTATATCCACATAATTAATAACTGTGAAGTAAATAATGGGGGAAGATGGCATTGGTTTTCTATGCATAACGCTAGTTTGCATTTAGATGATGATAAACTATTCACTTTAATTATCTTTATTTACTTACTTGACTTGATACCATTTAAAATTCTAATGCACCAAGGAGTCCTTTTGTCAGCTTGACCAGGAAAACTAAATCCACTCAGCAAAATGAATTTGTGGAAGGACAGATACAAATTTGAATGAAATGAAAATTAAACAAGCTCTAACCTCTATTTATTAAACCTATGAGTAAGTAAATGAATTAGTCTTACTAATATAATTCCTTATTTTGATCCTATGCTATTATTCCTGTAATAAAAAAGAATGAAGTCTGTTTGTTTCATTGAGCTACAATTATGGTCATTTGTTAAAAGATTGAAGGCTGATGCCAGTTCATCCTTGTTTTTCCTTGTGTGACATACCTGTTATGAATCAATAAAATGTAGCATTAAAATGAATAATGACTTTTTTTTAATGTTTGGTTTTCTAGGATTACTCCAGTTTTTTGACCAATGATCACGCATCCTCCTTCCTTAGGAAGATTCAGAATGAATGCATACTTTTTCAAATAGAGTCTCTTAAACTATACCACACTGATGCTTTTGAGGGAAGTAAATAAGATCCATTTCTCAACGAGCTAATTGTGCTCATTGAGAGATGAGTACATCTCTCATCTCAACCACCTATATATTCTGAGCTTGCAGTGGTTAGTTTCTAGAATGCTGAATATCTCATGGTTAAGCTTTATGAGGCAATTGTTAGGTCAGGACTTATATGCAATTTTGCAACATGTAAGATTGTGAGATCATTTATGAATTTTGAGACATGAATAAAAAAATTAAGTCACTTTGAAACTTTGAGCAAATATTCTCTTTTGCAACTAGACATCCTTGTAACATAGCACTTCCATAGAATAGATAGAACAACCAAGGAGGGAGAGAATTTGAGAATTTCTGTAATTTAATCATTCTGATGATCTGAGAAATTATTTATGTTTAAAAAACCTTTCTTTTTGTGCTTTCCTATAATTTTCATTCAAAGCTGAAAGAGTAAATCCTTCCTTCAACGTAACAACCCTCTAATTGTCAAAAGGTAATGTTCTTTAGTTTCTCACACTAAACATGATTATAGAGATTTCATCATTCTTCTCAATCTCTGTGTGTTAACAGCCATACTCACAACTGTGATTTTCAGATGGAGTTCAACCAAACCACAAAAGGCAATTCCATTCTCTTGTTCTGAACCCAATATTTCTATAAAAGCAGTCACCTAAGCACTTTATGTTCTCACCTATAAAATTTGTTTTTAAATATACGATTGGGTTTTGTGGTTTCCTGGGTGAAATCATTCACAAAGCTCCCAGCTTTGTGGAGTATAAACAGTATAGCATCAAAATTCTTCCTATATTTTTAAGAAAAATACCAAATAGTGCAAATATTAGAAAGCCTGTTCAGCAGGTCTGCATCTGTTGAAGTACAGTTACACCTTGTTTAGTGATGCCTCTCACATGTTTTCAGGTTCACAACGATAGAATTTTGTTTCTTGTAGGTATGCTTTAGGAACTCAGTATTTTTAGTAATACACTGGTTATGTATCATTTTTTGTATTTCACAAATTTTAGTTCTGTTAATAATTCTGATGTCACATTTAGAGTGATAGTTGATTTACAAAAGAAATAAACATAGTAAGAAAATAATACAAAAGAATGTTTTTTAAAAAAATTATCTTACACTTACTGAGCAAAAAAAAAAGACAGTATCATTTTGAGATCAGAGTCTTCAATGACAATAGGCTTCCAACGCGTGTAGGTCAGGGGTCCTCCTTTTAGTGCTCTTGACTTCACTGCATGGCTTCCAAATGATATTCGCAGGGATTCCATAAAGGGATTCCAATCTGCTGTAATTCAACTGTCTGATTATAGCCTCCCCCCTAATGCTTGGTTCCTCGCTCTGTTTTCTTCTATTCACTTAAGCAGTGATTGTCCCCTTTAGTAACTGGGGAAAGGTCTTCGCACGCATGGCATGCAGGGGGAAGTTTAGTAATTATGTATAATGAATATGTATTCTAAAAGACAATGGATTTTAAAAGAAAACACTGCCATTTAGGAATAGCCATAAGAAAATTAATGTGTACCATTCACTTACTATGTGCCCAGCCCTATGACAAGGCCTTTGCATTGTTATTTAGTCTTTAAAAACTCTATTACAGAGAATATAATTAGTATCCTTTCTTTCATGTGAGGATACCAAGGCACAGAGAATTCAAGTAGGTGTTCAAGGTTACACAGCTACTAACAGGCAGAGCCGAGTTCACACACCGGTGGTTTGGCTTCCCCGGTTTTAACAGCTACATAAGGTATCTCCTTGGAAAGAGGTGTTGTACCGGCTCTGGCCAAAGCTTTATTTAGGAAAGGGAAGCAAATGCTTAACCTCATCAGAAGAGGCTGCCCGTTTCCAAAGAGAAATCTAGAAGCCTCCTCCCCTTGTTGGAATCAATTTCTTCTTGTTCTCTTAGAGAAAGGCACTCCCATGCCCCCCCCCTTCACTGTCTTTCCTGACAGTGACAAAGGCAACCCCACCTGGTTCCCCCGTGCTCCCTCTTGTCCTTCAAATATCCATTCTCCACAAAGATCCAAAGTAGACTTTTCAAAACAGAATTCAAATCCTGCACTATTTATTTAAGACATTTAGTGAATTAATCCATTACACTTAACATAAAATCTAATGTGCTTACCAAAGCTTAGGAACCCTATATGAGTAAGCTTTGCACACCACTAAGACTCTCCCACTTAAAAGACATGTTTTGTCTGCTCTGATACACATTCTATTCCACAAACATACAACACTTCTCCCAGCCCTGGAATCTGTACATCTGCTATCTCTCTTTCTGGAATGCTCCTCTTCCAACTGTTTAAAATGCTGGCTTTTTCTCATCACTCAAGTCTCATTTTAAATATCACTTATTGCCCACGTACCGTCAATCTTATCTGGAGTTGCTTCCCTCGATTACTACCAATCATATCACTCTGTTTTATCTTCTTTCCATCACAAGTCACTACCTGAAACAGCTTGTTTTCCTGGTATTAACAGTGTAAATTCAAATTATAATACAATTATAAAGAAAATACTTTATCTACTCAGGGGCTGCCGAAGGCATTCATTATAAAGGAATATGTTCTATCGGTAAACACCTTGAGCATCTAGGGAGCAGCTCGTGTTCTCTTTTCCTCACTGGGTCCTCCTTCCATGATGGTCTGTGATCTCCCGCTGTCTCCTGGCACCTGCATCCCTTGGACAGTGTTGTCTTCCATTATCGTCGTTGACAGGCTGAGCCCATGAGGCTGACCTTGTGGTGGGCTAGAGCATTCACAAGGGCTTGTCCGGGCAGAATCAGGATGTGCTTCTGCTGACACACAGCTGCGACATTAAAGGATGCTTAAATGTTTTCCTGTTAGAAATCCCGTTCAGATTTTTCTCTTTATATAATACCAGTGATGGCCCTATATTTGTAGGTGGGAAACAGATGCATTTTCCACATATCTTATCATTTTAATCCATTGATGGCAGGCCTGGGAAAGGTGCAAAGGCAGCAAGCTGTGGAGCCGTTGAGACTTCCTTAGGAGATGTGAAAAAATCTCCAGAACGAAGACACTCCGCAAAGAACAAACATCAAAGAGGCAGAGTGACTTCTCCGATAACATTGCCTAAACCCTCCAGAGTGTACTCCTGAGTTTGGGGTAGGACTGGAAGTTGGAAGAGATAAGAAACAAAAAATGAGAGTCTTCCCTTTGTCACAACGGCCCTTAGACCTAGTTTCAATACCCTCAATCTCACAACTCTGGATTAGCAAAATGTCACTTTTAGAGTTGAGTAAGCCCTTGCCATCTTTTAAGTCACCCAGGACATGAAAAGGTCATAACTATCCCAAAACACTGGGCTCTAGTCCAAAGATCAGTTTACGTAAGGTCCATCTTTGTTTTGACATTATTACGTAGCACATGACTAGGCAACGCCTACATCAGGAAGTTTTTCTATACTGTGGTGCTATTATCCAAGTTTGCTGATGAATTTTTCACACCCTCAATTTTTTCATTGACTTTATTATTTATGCCTGCATATATCCATTTATTAAGCATGTATAATGTGTTATGCTTTACATTTATTACTAAAGATACAAGAAAAAAATTGTGAGCTTAAGGAGCTCAATTCTAGTCCTGGAGAAGATACATGTGCCAGTCATGCACTGTAGCTGGTGGTTCTCAACTAGTTGGATGTATGACTTGGGGGTTAGAAGAAAATAGACTTTAATTTTTAAAGAACTGAAAATCAGCATTTCCTTCAAGAATAAATGTAGGCCATGAACTACAAAATTAGTAGGATTTACAATTTCTTAATCAATAGAAATGGCAAATATTTTCATCTCACATTGCAATTGATGCAGCTATGTTGAAATATTCTTTGATCATCTCTTCTTTATAGTGGTTGCTAAGGTCATCACTAGATACTGGTATTTCATGAGTCAATCAAGGAGCACAATAATTACTACATCCTGAATTTGATTTTAAAATATTTTGATAACTCTATTTTAATGTTTGGTTCCTTTTGTAATTCTATGTCTTTTATCCTACCCATTTTAGAGCATTATTCTCAAAAGAACCTACGAATTTTACCGGCCACCGTGTTTCTGTCTAAGCACTTCTGGTTAATAGTGATGTTGTAACTTGTTTTTCTCACCAAATGACATTGTTTCCTTGCTTTTAGAGAAGGGGTGGAGGGGAGGGAGAGAGAGAGTAGGGGAGAGAGGGAGAGAGAGAGAGAGAGACTGATGTAAGGGGAAAAACAATGATCGGTTGCTTCCCACATGTGCCCTGACTGGGGCTTGAACCCTCAGCCTAGGCATGTGCCCTGATTGGGAATCAAACACACAACCTTTCGGTTTAAGGGACGATGCTCCAACCAACCGAGTCTCACTGGTCAGGGCCAACAATGTAGTTTATTGTCCCAAAAAGGACACTTTTAAAAATCAGGGGATAATAATAATTATGCCCTCAGTAATTATTATTCATATATTAGTCTATTAATAATTATAGACTAGCTGAGACTATCAAGATATTTTTGAAGTTTACCTATCTTAACTCCAAAATAGGTGATAAAATAAAAACCATGGGTACCAACCAGCAACCAGGAGGAACCAGGAACAGGCATACATGGGGACTGAGTGAGACCAGTACGCACTCTCTGCACACACTCACCGTCTGCCTCTCCCGGAGCACCGGGCGGGTGGGTTCAGTGCAGTTCAGCACTCTGTTTAATCACAGACCAGGGGGGCACAGCTCTACCATGCAGTGAACATTGTAACAACCCAAACCTCAGCTACGACAGCGGTTTAATTTTTAAAAAAGGATTATTACATATAAATAGAGCCTTTCTGTATTTTTATTTTGCTCTTTTCAGGCTTCTATTTCAGGACAAATATATCCTATTGATATAGAAGATAATGGAGCAAACGTCACACTTTCTGAACTGTAATTATATAGAATTTTATATAATGTTTAGTAGAGAGATAGATGCACTGCAGAACCTTCACATTAACCTAGTTTAAAAAAAGTCTCTGTCAAGGAATTAAACACCTGAAAAAGGTTCACAGAGAAGAGAACAGAGTGTATAGTTTCAGAATCACAGGGGTTTGGGGTCGAATGCCAGTGACGCCACATGTTGGCTGTAACGTTTTGGGACAATGACAGAATTTATATGTACCTGACTCCTTCCTGCCAATGTGACCTTAAAAATGGAGGAATGGTTGAGAAGACTACATGACAGAATGTAGAATGACTCTTTAGAATTCTGTCCAAATCTGATGAGATTGATATCCTATTACAAGTGTTTTTAATAATTATTCTTAATTTCCATAGTACTTTATAAAACATCACAATTTTCCTAGTTCTTCACACTCAAACCTTCCAGAGGCCTTTGGTTTATCTCTTCCACCAAATTTATTAGGTACTTACACCTCTTTCTTGACAAAGCTTAGATTCCTCCCCTGACTTTTTTGCCATTTTCCCAGTGATCATTCAAATGCAAGTACTCATATCTCCCAAATTATTGCAAACAGTTCCCGTGCATTTTCTTCCAGGACAATATACCGACTATCCACATTTTTTGAATTCTTGTATCATGTAAAAATGCATTGCCCTTTTCCTTATCACAAAGTAACAGTATTCATTCTGACCTTCAAATCTTAACAACTTGATTTCTCATTTAATAAAACTTATAAATTTTAGTATTGGAAAACTCTCTTGCCAAACTCTGCACAGCACTTTTTTTCTGTTTGCATGCCCTAGCAGTTGTAATTTAATTCAACTTGAACACACTGTTTTCTTCTCAGCTAGTTTTGATTTTGACTAATGTCTTTCTCAACTGGCCTAGTCAAAGCACTTTCATGCAAAAACCACCAGGTTTTTTTTTGCAAAAATTTTATAAGATATGCATTTGTAGTTGATTATATTATATAATAGTTAATATATGTGACATATGCATCAATAAAATGGGTTGATGCAGCTCAGTAAACCCCCTTAGACTCTCCATTAGCACCAAACTTTTGCAGTTTGAGAACACGGCCACTAGATGGTAATCACAGACCATGCTGATTTCATGAGTAAATTATCTATACACCTATTTCAAAGACAATGTACCACATGAAGCTATTTTTTTTAAATCTCTCTACCCCAAATAATATTTATCTATGTATTTATCATCTATGTATAAATGAAAATAATATCTAAGTGATATCTATATCTAAACATGTATCTATATCTATACACAAATTTGGATAATGCATGAAATTGTTATATCAATGCTTATGTGATTATTTCATAAGTACAGTGGAATAATTAATTGTGTTAAATATTCCTATTTCCCATTCCCTTATTTATTTACCTAATAACAAATATAATTCAAAAGACATTTAATACTCACTGCACTAATTTCTAGCTTTTTCTATTCGAAATTATTTGCCTTCTTGGGATACAACCTCAAACTGTCTGCTCATTATATACGCAAAATGAAGTCCACACAATTGCAAAGATGCTGGTAAACTTTTTAACCACTGGTCTTGTTGCCAATGATGCTTTGAGGAAATTGGAAGTAGAAGCTTGAAAGCTTTAAGTAAGTGAGATATTTACATTATAGAGGAGATGGCATGTCTTACTAATGCCTCACCCCGCCTCAGGGTTCAAACTACATGAAGGTGTTTGCCCATATGACGGTTGCCATGTCTTTAAATTCTGGAAGGCGAGGCTCCACCAAAGTTTGGCTCCACCAAGTCTGCTACTTTTCCTCCACCTATTTCTTGGCACAAAAATCTCTTGTTCTAGCCAAGGCTGAACTGGCACCAAGTGAGAGCTGGCCACACCCCTCTGCTTTTGTGTGGGAATGAGACTGACAGTGAAAAAGACAGACTGACAATACAATTAGAACTCTTAATGTCATAGTTTATCTTTACATTCATTATCACTTCATGCACATTATTTAATTGGTCGACTAGCTTTCAAATTCCAGAATGAAGATTCTGTCTTCTAGCTCATGTAGTAACTAGCTGAATGTGCAAGAATTGATCTGTGTCTTATTTAATGACAAGAATATCAGTAGGGACTGTTATTGGCCCCAGCCAATTATTCTCAAGAAGTTTTTAACAAAGAAAGCAGGCCATTAGGAGGTCATTTTATCCATTTAATATAAAAAAATCTTAATTTCTTATGTTCTCCATAATGGACAGACATTTCTTTCTTTTTTTTAAAGATTTTATGTATTTATCTTTAGAGGGGAAAGGAAGGAGAGAAGGAGAGACAGAGAGAAATATCAATGTATGGTTGCCTCTCGTGAGTCCCCTACTGGGAACGGGCCTGCAACCCAGGCATGTGCCCTGACTGGGAATCGAACCGCGATCGTGTGCTTCACAGGCCTGCACTCAACCCACTGAGCTCCACCAGCCAGGGCTCTTTCTTTTTTTATCCATCTCCTTTTTGGGGGTGGGTTAAAGAATGTAATGAGACAAAGGAGGCAAGTTCAGCTTCTCTTTCATAAATTGTTCTAGTGATTCACATCAGTGAAGCTTGCTTTCTATTGGTAAAGACAAATAATAACCGCCATTTGATCAAGTGCACACTGTATCGGCATTATGTGATACCTTATTGAATGCAATGACACTTTGGGATGGGTATTGTAATTACAGATTGTCAACTTTTATAGTGTTCGTCACTCAGCAACAATTCTAATGGTATCACTATCAGTTTCTTCTTGCCAAAAGAAAAAAAAAACAATCACTTAAATACTATGGTTGACTGGCAAAACAAAAAGATAAATAAGTTATATACTATCACAGAGTTACATTTGTATTTATGTGCCTATTCAAATATACTTCTCTGAAATAAAATGAAGCAAAAGTAAAATTATATTATCTAACACATCATGCCAACACTGTGTTGGCGTTTCCATCAGCACACAATTTCAAATGGCAGTAGGTACTGAAAGACACAATGGATTAGGCAAGCGATTTTAAAATATTTTCTGGTACCACTTATTCCATTTCAAAACTTTCTTTTTATATTGTTGACATTTGCATTCATGAAAGTAACTAGTTCCAAGTAAAAAAAGCACCATTCATGATTTACAAATATATATATAAATGACTCAAGGTACTCAGATTTTTTCAGTGCAAGTGAAATCAATGTGCAGTCATGAATAGCACTTCTAAACTCTAACTTTAAATTAAAGATAATTAAACTGGAGTCTTTTAACAACATGGGAAAAGACTTGAAGTTTGGGAAAGATTTGGTTGTGTTCACTGCAGCACAGATTAGTGAAACATCAATGTAATCGAATATAATTCAAGCAGACATTCAATTTAGCCCCTACTGCATCTAGAATATATTGAATTGACAGTTTCATCTAAATTACTGATACTTCTGAAGACATTAACTATATGGATAAATAGCTAGTGATTACATTTCCCCCAATCCTTTACTGACTGTTAGAATTCCAAAGTTGTTTAACTGCTCAGTATTTTTCTCATATTTAAAAAGAGGTTTGAACTAGTGCTTTTTAAGGTCTTTTTAGAGTCGTAAATGTCTATTATCATCTGTTATTGAAAGAGGGAACCATTTGAGGGCATGTGGCCAGTTCCCTTATAAATGGAAGGAACAGTCTATCCAGAGAAGGTCAGCACAGGCTAAAGGTACTTTTTCATTTCAAAATGCATTAGGGCTTTCCTACTGTTAAAACAAGCAAACAAACCAAACCAGGCATCTGTAAATTATAGTCTGCAGAATGAAAGATGAAGGGCGTACAGGAAGGGGGCAACACCCATTTCGGGTTATTTTATGTAGCAATTGTTTCTGTCTTTTTCTTTTCACTTCATTCCTACAAATTATCTACACACCAACTTATGGATTCACTTTCATGGACAACTGGAGACTAATCTATGTTAGGAACTCATGATAAACTTGCTATTTGTGGATCCGAAACTACAAAAATATAGTTTTTAAAATTTATATTATTGGAGAATATTGACACATTTCTGGAATTAAGATTTGTACTGAGGCCAATGTAAAATATTAGAGGATTTTTATTAATTTATTTGTAATTGAAGTATCACATAGACTATTATATTGGTTTCAGGTGTACAATATAATGATTTAATACTTGTGTACTTTGTGATATTATTGCCATACTAAACCTAGTTACTGTCTGTCACTATACAAAATTACTGGTTTGTCTTTTTTGTGATGAGACTTTTAAAATCTAGTCCCTTAGTGTTATCATAAGTAGTTACAAGTTATTAATAAGAGAAAAGAGGAAATTAGACAATGCTCCCTTTCTTATTAATAATTAGTTAACTATCTATGGTAACATCAGCATCTTTGAAATATGCAATACAATATTATTGATTACAGTCATCACATTGAACTTTATATCCCCATGACTTACTTTATAAGTGGTAATCTGTATCTCTTGATCCCCACTCATTACCACCCCCATCCTCCCTTCTCCCACACACACATTTTAAGAATAATCAGTTGGAAACAATTTAATAACTGGATAGAAAAGAGCTTGTAGTTTAGAATCTCAGTGATAAAGGACTTAACTAAGATAGTGGAAACAAAGAAATACAGTGATTACATTTAGAAGATGGTATAAATACGAAACACTGCAAGGTTGCAGAAGGATGTGTTTTTGCACTCAAGATTATCTCCACAGACGAGAATGTGAGCCGATATCACCCAGGCTCAACAGCTACTGCCTTGGTTCAGGGGTCCACTCAAAGCATGAGGAGCATATTACCATCATCTTTGCTTTGTAACTCGCAGGTAGGAGTTTTCAGCTGCATAAATTGGCCATCCATAGCCATTTAAGTTCAAAGTTTCATTTACTTTCCTTAATATTCCTGCAAAAATATATAGATCAATTTTAAAATTCTGATTTTAATTAATGCAGTCTACTGTTAAATACAGAATTACTAGCTGGCAACAAATTCAGTTATATTTATGTGCCATCTATTGATGTGTATATAATTCAAAAACTTCATTACCAGCCTTTATAAAAGTGTTTCTATGTGTGTATGTGTGTGTTCTGATTATCTTTTAAATCAATTCTTCATCATATATTATATCTACTATAACTTTTGGGTATTATTTGTCCCATTACATCATGATAACTTCACATGTTCTAATTTTTCCTCGGTCCTTCCAAAGAGTTTAAAAGCATGTGTACCAGTTCTCTGACCAGAACATTTGATCAGCAGTATAACTCTTGGTGTGGCTACTTATTTATGACCTTCTCCTCCATTGCTTTCATGATATAGGGTTACCAACAAGCAGCGCTAACTTTCCTGCTGTAGAGGTTTTAAGGTAGCTCGCAAACTGATTGGCTCTTAACGTCTGCAGTCTGTTCTTCTCACAAAGTATGTAACTGCTCCTGTAGTTTTTTCAATGAGTGTTGTAAGGCCCTAGAGTCTTTTTCCTTGACCTTGCATAAATCCACTGCTCGGTTGCTTGTAAATATTACTTATGTATATTTACAAAAGCACAGCTTTAAAAATAGGCCCTTGAGGACTCCCTTTACTCCATAGGTTGTGAAGTTCATTTTGCTATGTGAAAACCCGAGTTGATAGAAATTCAATGATCACTTTAGTAAAGAAAGTATGTCAGTGCAACAGACCTTCAAACTAGGTTTGCCACCTCAGCATAATTTTATCAGCCATTCATTTTCTTATTGTGCTGTATGTAAAACAGTCTAAGTGGAAGAGTCTAGCAATGAAAAGCTCGGAGCTCAGGAGTTAGAGAGCAGGTCTGTCTCAGCGTGGCCACTTACCATCTGTGTAATTATGGGCAAAGTGCTCGAGTCTGTTTTTAGGTAGCTTATCTACATATTAAGAATTTTTGATGCTATAGATTTGTATGTAACTCTGTATAATCCTCAAAACTATATCTGGTACATAATAAGTCTGAATAAATGTGAGCGAATAAATTATTTCTTTTTTATTTAGCTACTTAACTCATGTGAGTGTAAAAATTTTCTGATCTGGGTATTATGACAGTCTTTTGACTAGATAAACATTTCAGGCTTCAAAAGCATAATTAAAGTAAGTTAAATTTTTGTGAGTTTCTAGTTCATATTATTCACTTCTTTCTTTGACTTACCAAAGATAGGCAGTTTTCCATTTGGTTTGAAACCTCTATGTGTATTTAGTGGCTCTGTTATTTTCAGCAGTTTAATTTTAAGGTAAATGGTAAAACCAACTTTCTATCATAGTAAATACTTCTTTAATCCATTGTCTAGAGGTCAATTATGTTATAAATGTTGGCATTTACCTCCCCAATAGCATTGGGTCCATTAGAACAAATGATTTAGAATGTGGGAAGCAGGACAGTGACCATACCTCAAGGATGTGCTTAGATGATGGAGCTAGTGATCATGACAAACCTCTGCAGTTCAGGTTCAGTTATGAAACATAACTGTCTGAAACATATCCAAAATTAGAAGTAACAGAGAACCACCCAGAAACTGAGAAATAATAAAATTCATCCTGATTGCACTAAGGGCGCTGAAAAAGACAACTTCATTTTTTTGCCTTTGTTTTTCTACAACACATCAATTCTATGATAGCTTAATTATGGGTCACTTACATTAAAAAATCAAAATCATTTTACCCTTCCTTCTCTCTTTCAACATCTGTCAAACCTTTCTGTGTGGAACACACTGAATTCAGATAGTAATAAGACATGAACCAGAACTCACCACAATAATACGCTAATTAGAAGGGCACACAAAAATAAATTCAGTACAATACAATGAAAATACGTTTCAGCTATGTAGAAATGACTACAACATTATATCGCAGAGGCCCGGGACAAGAGAGCGGAAGTTTAATTTGAGTGGCGAATCTTAAATAATTAAGAATAGTTTCTGAGAAAGACAATTCTCACATTTAAGAAGAGAAAAGGACATGTGAAATCATGAAGTGAAAGGAAGTGGAAGTAGAGAGGAGGTGAGGGTGGGGTTGAGGACAGAGTCAAGAGCTATTTAATAGGTAAAAACGGAAATGTGGTCATGCTCATACATTACATAAATATTTACTTGCCCGTAAACTTAGTACAGAAAGTGCTAGAATGATGCCTTGTAATGATGCTACTTATAGCTGATTCTGATTAAATAAGACTTGCAGAACTTTTGTATTTCAGAGATTTCTGAATAATCTTACTTTAAACAGATTATCTGTATGCTGTGTAAATATAAATGTATTTTTCAGATAAGTATGGTTTGAAATTGATGGTTTGTTTCAGGCATTTTTTAAATTCTTATGTTGTCTACCAAAGATTTTATATCTAGAAACCATTAGATAGTTTTTTTTAGTTTAATTCTTGAAACTATTTGTTTTGTCATTATATTACAGGAACTAGTCATAAAGGACACATGGACAACAACTAAGGAGGGTGGAAATGGGAGGGAGGTGGGGAGCACTGGGGGGGGATGGGCTGGGATGGGAGTAAAAGACAGAAAACTGTACTTGAACAATAATTACATTAAAAAATTTAAAAAAGAAAAAAGAAGTTATGGTAACTCTAGAAGAATTCTGTTTGTAGAATAAGTTATGAATTACAAATATTTTATAACATGTTACATAACTTCTTTGCTAAGTACAATTAACAATATTTTACTGTTTTTAAATCTGCAAACAAGTATTTGATTTCATAAACATTTTTCTGAACATTTATTATTTGCTTGGCTCCGTACATAGAAGTGGCTATAAATATTTTTAAAACTTTCTATATATAATGCTTACTTTAACCAGAAATTGGTAAGAATGCCAGTTATTTATTAGTTGAATAATCCTTTGTTGTACCACTATATGAGTTATATACTTATGAAAATGGCTAATAAAACACTGGATAATACAGACATAACCTTTAAAGCCTATGGCCTGTGACTTCCAGAGGATAAATATGACCCAATACACAAACGTCATATGGGGGAAAGCCAGTATTTTAAGAATTAGGAAAACGCTCCTGGGGGCAGTATATACCTGCATATTGAGGTTAGCTGCATAGAGAGAGTTTTTGAACGAGTGTGATAAACAACAAGAATAGTTTATTTCAAGGCCAAAGATTTGAAAGAAAACCATGTTTGGGGGGAACATGCAGACATTCATTTCTGCATGACTAAAGTGTAGGTTATGGATGGCAAGCCACGTGACTGCAGAGATGAGGAAGGGGCCTTCCCATGAGTTAGGAAGTTGAGGCAGAGGACGTTGTTTAGGCCCTAGTAGAGGACAGCTTGTGATTCTCTTGGTCCCCCAGGGAGTCCTATAACTACTATTTGCAGAACAGTTTCCAGAGGGATCACAGTGAAGAACAGTATGCTATCTGGTTATGTTAACTGAAAAGGTGATGGTGGGCCAAAAGTTACCCACAGTGAAGTTGGGGGGAGTGGGGGGCTTTGAGAGAGAATTAAGGAGTGGAGTGGGTGGTCAAGGTCATTGATTAGATGTGGGATGATGGCTTCCAGAATAATTCTGCTTTATGTGAACAATGAAGTCATTCGAAGATAGGGCAGTCAGAAACAGCATTGACATTGAGACAGAAGTTTGTGGTTCAATTTGGAACATAATGTGTTTGAAGTGCTTGGGAAGGGCATTTCTTCTGGGGATATATTTTTCACAGTCATCAGCACATCGAGGGAAGATGAAGCCACAAGGTAAGTGACATCTTTGAGAGGGAGTAGAATAACAATGGAAGCAGCATAGAATCGAGAGGAAGACAAGCCCTGTTCCAGGAGCACTGAGAGTGCGATGTTTCCTTTGCATTTCATGAAGACAAGTTAGCCGATTCCCGAGGCGGGAGCTGTTGTAGACAATGGTACAGATTATCCCCAGCCCACCAAACAATCTTTCTTCATGGTGTGGACCAAGTTATTCCTTCACAGTGAAAAAAAATCACGCTCCCAGGATCCCCGTAAAAGACACAAACAAAGCGTCTTCACTGCTTTAGAGAATAAGAGAAAAATGCCTAACTCAGCTTATGAGGCCTGCATGGCCTGGTTTCAATGTACCGCTATAGACCCCTGTCCCTCCACGCCTCTCAACATTAACCGCCCCATCTTTGTACTATGTACGTTCCATGTCTACTTTTGTAATTAGTTTCTTCTTCACAGAAACCTTCTGTCACTAAGTTCATGTATATTCCTTTTATATTCAGTATTCTTTTTACTGATGACATCCCTTTAATCCAAGACAGGTCAGATACGGCTGTTAGAGTTGAAAACATTTATTCTTTTCCTTGTAACGTGCATTTGATATCCAAGTCCCTATTAGATGGAGTGCCATGGGATCAGGCAGCATATTTGACTTCATTCACCATTGAATCTTCAGCCCATAGTAAATTAGGTGGGTTCCATGAATATTTTTAAAGGAACAATGGATGAATTACAATAGGTACTAAAGAATAAGACAGGTGAGAAGTTCAAAGTTCCTTTTCAACTTTTTTGGCCAAGAAATATGTCTGTAATGGAAAATATAGAAAAAGGGGAATCAGTAGGTAGAAATATGGGGCTGAGGAGATTTGAAATTAAGTGGGATTCATCATTTAACATTTAAATGACAAGGATGAGGCCAGAAAGCACACTATATGCCAACACACACACATGCAAACTCATGCACACATCCATGTGAGAACACAAAACTCTTCTTTAGGAAATGTTGCCCAACACCATCTGCCAGCCTCTCTTTTCTTGCTTGGATCCTTTAAAAATAGTGGATTTACTTTAATCATTGTTGAATTGACTACAAATGGCCCTAAACTCTATATGCATAACATCTTTTCACTGTGCTGTCTTTCTCAACTTTTCAATATAATGGTTTGTTGCTCTTGAGACAATAGTTTGAAAAATCATACAAGCTGTTGGAATATTTGCATAGTGATTATATGCTGAACAGCAGCTTGGATTTTCTATTTCCATCTGCTTCAACTTTGTAAATATAAGTGGTATTATTATTATTATTATCATCATCAGTGTTATTATCATTTAATTATCTGAATTCCAAATTAGGAAATAGACAAACTGCACATAATCTTTTGATAGATAAAAATAACTATGTTAAAAGAAAATTTCTGTTTCATATAAAAGTCTTTTGAATTTAATTCCCTTCTCGATTTTAAAAGGGCAAGTTTATTCAAGTGTAAATAATATGCTCATGTCTGTGACTAATGAAACCATTTAAAAATAATAAATTAGTCTGCAAAGCTTTCAGCGTGTATTCTTTTTAACATTTTGCCCTTCAATCTCCTTGAACAATGAAGGTAACCCTATCTCTGTTTATAATCATCAGTTATTTCTAAAAATAGGAATACTTCACTGATCTGAAACTCCTCTATTTATTAAAGGGCTAGAAAGTATGACAAAATAGAAGGAACTAGGGATTTTGAGAATCTAAAGCAGGTTTAATAAAATATAAACAAATGGCCTCCTAGATACACAGTGCTTTCTGGTTTTCCATGGGGTCTGTATGCTCTTTACTTATGCATTCTACAGTACAATTGATCCTTACTATTTGTTATATTTTAGTAGAACGGCATAGAGACTTTAATAAGTTATTTGTTTATCTATGGCTTAAATTAGTTCAGGGGTGCTTCTGTTGTGCATTGTTGACTTCCCTATCTATTATATCCATATAAAGTCATATTAATCTTTCATAAGGTAAAGTATATATATTACATTTCTTCAAAAATAGGTAAAATTATAAAGTATCTTGAATTGAGAAAAATTCCAGCCATCCTGAAAACATGGTTAGTAAGACTTTGATGTGACTTTGGTACTAACACCAAAAACTTGAATCTGTGCATTCATGTCAAACTTTCACTGACATTTAAGGATAGACCTACGAAGATTAAAATTTGCTTTTCAAAAGCGTAGAACTGTTTAATTCTCTAAACTCCTGTGCATCACTCGTGTCCTGTCTTGCGCTGCTCATTGCACTCCAGACATGTCATTTTCTTTCACTCCCTCAAAAGGACCTCCAGGTTCCCAACATGTGTTCCTTCACCAGAGCTCCTGTCAGCTGCTCCCTCACCTCTGCTGAGGAGTCTCTGTTCTCCATCTTCCACCTATGTGAGTTCTGTTTATCTCTCTAGAATCTGTTCAGTTATTATTTGCTCAGAAAGGGCGTCTTAGATTTTCTAACATAACTTTCAGTTCCATGGATATTGTCTTATCACATGCCCTGCAATTTGCCTTCTGATTATATATATATATATATATATATATATATATATATATATTTGCACATGCACTATTTAGTGCAAATAGTGTTGGATGTCTTCCTCTTCATTTCCCCTTAAGCTCCAAGAGCATCTTATTTCTTGCTGTGCATTGTATCCCCATTGCAGTGGACAGTGCTTGTGGCCTGGTGGTTGCTCAACATTCACTGAATAAATAAATGATCCACTATGAGGCTGCGTGCTTTTTAGAGTGGAAATTTCTGTGTAGGATGGACAAGTATAATGACTCCTTTGTTAAATATTTTCCTTTTCTTATTTTATTTTGGAAAGCATTAGGGAACTTACTTTTTTCTTCTTTTAGAAATAATGAAATGATTTGTGAATATGAGGCTTCATGTTGCACTGATTTCTGGAATCTCTATGACTTACTTCTTTTTAGCTGCAATTCCTGACCCATAGGCACTTACAAATATTACTTCCCCAATGAAAGCTCAATAATTGAAGTGATGTCACTATGAATTCAGTCTCATAACCTGGGACTTATGTCACTGATCATGCAGAAAAAAATAGAAGCTTTAAGTTTTGATGGGTGAACTGGCCCATCTCTATCCTGACTGCAGATGATAAAGAAAATAAAGAATCAATGTGTTCTAAAGAGTAGCCGGTGAAGGAGAAGTACTTGAAGTAGCTTATCCTGGTGACAGTAAAAAATATGAGCTTAATAGGAAAAACTCCACCCGTGTAAGTAAGCAAAACTGTATAAACAATCTCTACCACTTTAAATTGAGATTTTTCATCCACAGTAAATAAATAGCCTAAAAATATTTAGTGATTCATCATTCATATTAATGTCACATAATTGTCAAAGGCTATCAGTGATATCCATTATCCTTAGCAAATGTGCCCAAAATGAACTTTTGGTCCCTAAACTGTGCCTGAACTAGACAGATAAAGGTTTTTTTCTTTTTTTTTCCATTTGAAATTGTCACTGTAAAGGTTAAGGGGAACAGAAGCTGCACGCCTTTGATAGCAACTCTCATCAAAAACAGAATTTCTTAGGAGACAATTGTACAAAATGTTCCTAAATCAGGAACTTATCTCTTCAAATATGGTTATATGTATTAAAAAATCTGCATCGATATAAATGAATTTCAGTCATTTTGATTACTTGTCTTAAAAGAAAAGTTGGACAAGAAAATATTTAATATTTGCAAAAGAAGCACATCTCAAGCTATAGTACTTCATTAGAAACAGACTAAGTGAATCTTGGAGATGAAGTTTCAATATAATTTTGAAATACATATTCTTTTATACAGATTAAACAACAGACACTCTAAAACTTCCTTTCCAGCAATTAAACATTTACCCTGAAATAGCCTGAAATCTTACGTTCACATTGGATTTTTTTCCTTCCTTAGCATGACATAAAAAAGAGGTCTGTCCAGAAAAAGTCGCACCATTACTAATATGAGAATGGTTTGCATGACATTGATGTAACCTGGCAGCCAAGGAGAGTGCACTGGAATGTGTATGCTTGAACCATGACAACTTCCAGTACTAGTCCGTGGGGACTGTAGACACCACTGAGTGAGCATGTGTACTGCGTGGCCATCGCATTCCAAATGACTGAGTGAGTAGAGCAACAAATCTGCATCAGATTTTGTGTCAAGCTTGAACATTCCTCTGTGGAAACTATTCAGGTGATTCAGAAGGCTTTTTGGGACTACCCAATGGGTACAGTGCAAATAACAGTGTGGGGCAAATGCTTCAAAGATGGTCAAGAACCTGTTGACAGTAATCCATGTTCTGGAAGGTTTGCAATGAGCAGAACACCTGGGAATGTTGAATGTGTGCAGTCTGCAATCAACAAATATTGGGGAGTGACAGTGTGAGAACTAGAAGCTGATCTGGGGGTTGTAAAAACTACTGTGTCCAAGATGCTGATGCAGGATCTTGGCTGGAAACATGTCATGATGAAATCCATTCCACGGCTTCTGCTACCAAAGCAGAATGAACATTGTGTTGCAGTTGCTATTTGATCCAAACCACTACCAATGAGCCAGATTTCCTCAAGAAAGTCATAACCAGAGATGGATTGTGGGTCTATGGCTATGATCAGGACATGAAGGCAGAGTCATCCCAATGGAGGTTGTCTGGTTCTTCAAGCCCAAAGAAGGTGCCGCAAAGTCACAGCAAGATCAAGACCATGTTAACTGTGGTTTTTGATTGGGAAGCTGTTGTCCATCACAAGTATGTCCCTCCAGCCCAAACAATTAATAAGGAGCACCACCTTTATCAGTATATTCTTCATCGGTTGAGAGATGCAATATAATGAAAATGGTCACAGCTGGGGGCAACTGGCGAATGGCAGCTTCGTCAGGACAATGCATCACGCATCAGGTCTCATGCAGAGTTTTTTTGTGAAACATCAAATCACCCAGGTGGCTCAATCTCCATACAGCCCAGATGTCAAGCCCTTCAACTTCTGGCTTTTCCCCAAACAAATAATCTTTGAAAGGGAAGAGATTTCAGACTGTTGATGAGGTTCAAGAAAATACCATGGGGCAGCTGATTATATAAGAGAATTGAGCATTAGGGTACAATAATCAGCATATTGCCTTAAAATAGGTTTTATTAACTGGCTTAGAACACACAGAACAATGTTTTTTGGGGGGCTTGTCTTGCGAGCCAAATTCCTGCCACAACAAAAATAGCCTTAACCCCCATGTGTTTCTTAAAAAAATCTTTCTCGATGGCATCATTACTTGGGTGTGAAACTCTAGCTTAACATTTTGTTTGACTCTTCAAATTCTAATCCATTCTTCAATCTACTGAATAATAGAACATCTATCTACAGTTTGAGAATTGGCTTCAGCTCAAGGCATGGGGCTGCTATTTCTAATTGTAGTTCACTCTTATTGTTGGCAGTTGGTTTGGGAACAACATGCAACCCAATTTTGTCTAATTTCCTGAGTAAAAAAGTTTGCTAGAAATGTTTTCAGAATCTGAATGTAACTGGGAAAGGTCTGAGATTTTATTCTACTTGTAATTTAAAAGTTAGCCTGTCGCGGAGTTTTGTGGGGGTTTTTTTGTACTGCCAAAACACATGTATGGGTCAAAGTTAAAATAATGTCAAAACATATGTGTGGATCAAAGGCAAAAATTTTATTCATTCATTCAAATTTATTTATTTATCTATTTTTAAACAGAGGGGAGGGGAGGGAGAAATAGAGGGAGAGAAACATCAATCAGGTTGCTTCTCGCGTGCCCCCAACTGTCCCAGACCTGGAATCAAACTAGCAATCTTTTGATTTGCAGGACAACAATCAGCCCACTGAGCCTCACCAGTCTGGGCAGAAATTTTTTACTCATGACACAGCAGACAGCATTCACGTTCATATCTGTTCCTCTTGCACACTAAAACCCACAGGAGACATATGCAGCTGGGCTCGGGCTATGGCCATGCACACAGTGGGTGTGTATCCCAGCTGAGATGTGCTGATTTTAGGAAATCCATAATCTAGAAAGGGACCACCAGCAATCTTGCCACTATCTTTGCCCTGGTGGAAATATTGTATCTGTTACCCTGGTCAGTAGACAGATCACCCCTCTGCTCAGAAAGACAGTCTCTATCCCCCAAAGTTGTTCACTATACAAACAGCATTCAAAATAACCTTCAACAACAACAGATTAACAGTTAATGCCTCTTTCTCAGAGAATGTGCAAAACCACGAGAGACTCACGGAGCATTGCCTTTGAACGGAGATTTACTCGTTGCTATTCAGAGTACGGGCAGTTGCTTGTTGCCATGGGGTTTCCTCAAGGGCTCATGCAGCCCTGATGGCTCCTGGAAGTCACCTCATGTTAATGAGGCAGGATGAAGTGGATAGATGCTATTGATCCCAGAGCAAGAGGATGAAAATAAGCTTTGCTTACACTGTTCAACCAGTGTATCCAGTAATCCCGAAGCCCATTTTTCATTTGGACTCCAACTATGTAAGTAATAAATTACATTAAAGCAATTTGAGTTACTCATGTCAAAAAGCATCCTCACTGATCGACTCTGGCAGCTAAATTCACTCTGTTTCCTCTCAGCATTTCCCTTGGGACATCCCTACATCCACAAATAATGCCTTAGGAATGGTTCTGAAACAGACAGGGATATGGTAGGACTTTAATATTATTCATTATTTTTCATATCTTCTGCTGTCTTTTAAAGTTCGAAAGAAAATGGAAGACAAAATAGAAAAACAAGTTGGGGATTTTCTAAACTTGGTCTAGTTTTTTTGGATAAATATTTATTGATTGAATAAAAGTAGTTTTTAGAATATCCTAATATAGACATTTTGGCTGTCACGAAACAAACTAAAACAAATATCTATTAAATTAATATTAGATCTTAAAAGACTGGGTTTTATAGCAAATCAGATTGCCATTTTTCAAGAAAATAATAATAAAATGAACTAATATTTTAGTGTGAAGACTTAGGAAGCCAGAATTTTCCAAAGATCTTGGGCATATTTTCTTTGAATTTCATGTAGTTCTATTTAATGTACTTACAAAACATGTAGTATTAAAAGAGTGAGAAAAGGCTTCATGATATGATTACTTTTATAAAGTAATGATGGATACATTTTTATAAAAATGTAATATACAGATTTGTAGCTTATCAAAATACAATTGGTATGTAAATAAAATAACATTTCAAAATATATTTATACATATCAACAGATATCATAGTTTTGTGGGACTCACTTTTCCTCACTTTTCTCACTATACAACTGGTTGATTTAGTCTATGAGTAGATATTCTCTAAAGGGGTGGAACATTCTATCAACGCAACCATCCCTGTTTATCATTTCCGGTATTTTGCCATTTGGAACTATTTAAATGCTCTCTTTTGTGTATATTGATCAGTCCTTTTTATACGAGTTAAAGCTGAGTCCTTAAATTTTGAGTCTATGTGATACAGTGGTTCCCTGGGTACATCTACAGAAAACACAACTCAAATGGCAAGCATCTATTTAATGCCTATGATGCATTTGTCAGGCACACTTCAAAGAACTATTGTCTTTAATCCTTAGAGCAATTATTGCTAAGTCCTGCTTTTCTCATTAAGAGATGAGGAAACTAAAGCTCAGAGCCAAATACCACGAAGCTAGTAAGTCACAGTGCCAGGTTAAGCATTTTGCTCCAAAGTCTATTCACTTCCTCTTACACCAACTAATACTTCAATTGAAATCAGTTTTTAAAAACTCAGCATCAAGTTCTTCTTAGCACTAATGTAGTAATTGATATAACTTAACGACATACTCATGGTGATTTCGAAGGGCACTCTGCAGGTCTCCCAAGTGAATTATGAGTCATGTGATGAAACAGAAACAGTTTCTTTATGATCGGGTGGCAGCTTACTTAGCTACAGCCCACAGCCCACACACACAATGTACGTGTATGTGTGTTTTTCTATTAGCCCTGGGTATTATGTAAATATAAGAATATGAATGTCTAGTTGAGAATATAAAATTATATCCATTTTTATTCTTTCTAAAATTATATCTATTTTTATTCTTCCTACACTTAGTGGAACTAGTGGATAAACGAAGTAGTAAATAGTGAGCAAATGTGTCATGCAACTAAAAAACATTCTCATCTGTTTAAATAATACCCTCCCTGTGTACAAGCAGAGACATACAACAGCTGTCCATGCGGGGGACTAAAATATGTAAAACACTTGACAAATTACAATATTCTTTATGAATGAGTTAGTAATATAACACAAATAATTTCTTCTATCTAAAGAGAGTATCAATCTATTTTCTAAGAAAAATTCTGGAAATGTTCTAACATGAGCTTCTGCCATTTATCATCAATCAATGATAAATTGATTTCTGTTACTACACACTTCAATGTCTAATTTTTTATTACATTTTTATTCAAAATAGTAGGTTTATTTAATAATTATTAAAGCAATATAAATAAATTGAATTCCCTATTAGAGAAAAGGAAATTTCTCATCCCACATATGTATTTTGAGTCTGAGTATTTATAATCTCTCTATAGCCTGACTACTTACTTCCTTTTGCCCTAGGAATTATTCCCAAACAATAGGGCAGAAATAGAAATTGAATTCCAACGTGGGGAGTCTTAACAATAGTGGATTCTAGAAGCTGCTAAATGACAGCATTTAGGATTTCACCTAGGAAATATCACATCAACAATTCACCAGGAAGGTATAATGAAAAATGCATAAGAAAATTAATGATCAATAAGCTCTTTGGAGATTATTAAGTCAGGAGCAGACAGTAAAAGGAAGAAAAGATTCAACTAAATTTTCTGATAATAAAAATGACTGCATTGTTTTATCTGCTTTTTTATACTCTTTAAGTTCTTATTTTTCAAATAATCCATCTACCAAGTTGACTAGCTATAAATATTATCTTAATTTGATTTGTTCAAAAACATACTGAATACACTTTATATAACCTTTCTAGTTTGCTGCATGCTATATTAATTACTTTAAAATTTCCTAGCTGCTACTTGAAAGCAAAAGTGAATCCATCATTTAGTCATATTGATTTCTATATCATCTGTAATTATTCAACTATATTGAGTTTTATCTAACACATAATTTTTATCCTAAACTGTATGTCTGAGAGAAACAGGAAAACAAAGTGAAATAAGAGAAAGAGCACTGAAGTAAAAAGATGATATATTACAACACTACGGTTGGAACAATAGGAAATTGGGAAATAGAAAATGTATGCAAGAGATAGAAGACAAGGAAATACCCATTTCCAATCTATAACCACTAAAAAGAAATATTTCAAAAATGTCTTGAGTTGCTCCAAAACCTTCAATGAGTAATTATTGCATTTAACACATGGCCAAAATTCTTAGCATTATGGTAGTATGTTCTCCATGGGGCCTCAAAATTTATCCCTAAAATCACCCCATGGTACAGCCAAACTGGAAAGTTTATGACATAAAAATAATTCACTTTCTAAAATATCTTCATTAATTTTATTTTAGAGAGAGGGGAAGAGAGGGAGAGAAAGGGGGAGGTAAGCACTGATATGAGAGAGAACATAGAACATTGACTGGTCACCTGCTGCCAGCGCCCAGGGCATCAGCAGAGTACAGAGCAAGGGGCCCCCAACCCAGGCATGTGCCCCAACTGGGAATGGAAAGGAGACGAGACCTCTGCATTGCGGAACAACATCCAACCAACTACGCCACACCAGCCAGGGCATAACCTTCAATTTTTTAAATTTTAAGTTATCATCCATCTGTTTCATTTATTGCCCCTTCCCTATCCCCACCGGATAATCAAGCAAATACCTTATGCATTTCTTCAGATGCTAATACCTCTGTTGAAACATCTAGTTTGTCTAAATTGTGATGTTTTTTCTATTCTCTGAAAGTCAATGACACTTTGCACTCTCAGGGTGTGAGTGTTTTTCTGCATTGAATGTTGCTTATCTGCTGTGCATCTCTTTCCAGATATGTGTCCTCAAGTGCAAAACTCTCATGCCTTGGAATGAGCCCTTGTCAGTGCAGGCAAGTATTGTAGACTTATGATGGTTAGAAAACTCAGTTGCCTTACACTTATGACATATACCTATGTGAACTCTTTCAAATAAAATATGAAATAGTAATGATTTGTGTAATGTTACTCCTTTCTTTCTTTCGCTATTAAATAGGCAAGACCATCCCACCAATAAAGTCATTTCTCCATTTTTTGCAGGGAATACATAAGATAGATGCTATTTTGTATTTCAATATCAACTACTTTTGGAAAACGAAGGGAAGACAAAGCACCCAGTGCTCCATGAAGCCTGAATCAGGCAATGCATAGCAAGGACTTCCACTACTTCTAAAACGTCAACCAAAAATAAAAAGTCTGTGCCTCACTAAGACTGGCCCATTTCATGACATGACAGCAATTCATAAATTGTTCAGCCAAGAACATTGATTTAAATATTTACTCTCTTTTTCTCACCTTACAGTTTCTTCACAAAAACCTCAGAGTGACTTCTGATTATTCTAATTCCAGATATGTCTTGGATCTGTGCCCTTTTCTCCGTCTCCACTGCTGCAACCAGAGGTCAAGCTACTGTGACCTCTCAGTGTCTGACTGAGGAAGAGCCTCTGAACTGGTCCCTCTACGGTCATCCCTAAAATCTCTCTATCCATTTTTATACGTCAGCGGGAGTGATTTTTAGAGGGGAAAAAAACCCCAAAACGTTACCTCCCTGCCTAAAAACCTTCAATTACTTGTACTTGAAATAAAATCCAAACACAAGGCTTTGCCAATCTGCTCTCCCATCCAAACTTGTGCCTTGTTTACCGTGCTCCGGACACACAGGCTGCTTTCAGTGCCTTTGCGCATCACATGTGCATTCAGTGTTTCTTTTCATCATGGCCTCTGTGTCACGTACATAAAGTGGTTTCCAATGGAAGAGAATTTTCACAAATGCCTGAAGTTTATACATGAAATTCTGTATGCCAAATTGTATCCGCAAAGATTTATTTTAAAACAAAATTTTCACTTTCTAGTGAAAGCATGGACTATATGTTAGCATGTTAGCATGAACTATATAACCATGTTGTGATCCACAAAGACACAGATTTTTACGTACTTTAAAAAATATCCAAAAAAGTTATACATAATAGAAAGGGAAGTGTAAAGCACAGCCAAGCTTTCTATTGTTGTATCTGATGACATATCCCCTCTCTTATGTTTTGCTGTGATACTACCTCTATGGTCAATGTGAAAACATGAGTCATCCTCATCATCTTTGACTGCCACTATTACCATTATCAGCATCATCATGACTTTATCATTGTTCATATCACCTGTCCAAGGATAGACAGACCCAGAGGTCCTCAAGTCAGTCAATGTATAAAGGGAACAGCTACACAATTTGAATAAATTTTATAGCAAGATCATCATGGTATTTCAAACTAGGGGCTCTTTATATGTCTTCAAATGGTACCTGGGGTCTTTTGTGGATTTCATCAAATTAAAAATAAGCCACAGAGGCCTAAAACTAGTTAGGATTGGCTTATACATTGCAGAAAATTTCCAGATGATGGCTAATAGATTTTTTGCCAAATGTGAAAAATATGTATTGCAGAAAGTAGAATGTGGTATTTACTGGAAAAGCACCCATAAAACACAGATTCATTGGATTTGGCCCAAAAATATTTCTTATTTCTTTCATATAATATGTCAGGACAAAAATTAGAAAAACTCACTTAAATGTGTAATCTCTGCTCCGTTTAAAGGTGACATGATATTAAAAATAGATTGTTATTTCCTATTTGGTAAGTATTTTATCACTGAATTAAATCCTTTACATTTTAATGTAGTTCACAGTGACTCATCAAAATTATCCTTTTGTTCTAAGCAGGTAAGGACCAAATCTTAAAACAAATTGGTTTTAACAAGAATTCTTTTGGCTTAGATGTGCTATTCATGACACAATGTTCTCGGGAATAGTTATACCATCTTCTAAAGTGTTCTTGTACTTTTGGACACTCAGAAGTCTTATGGGCTTAGTGTGGTCCCACTCAGAACCGTCAAAACTAATGAGCCTGTTTCTAAAAGCGGTGGTTTTTAATCAAGTCTGCACATGGAATCACCTAAGATAATTTTATTTTCTTCTTCTTCTTCTCTCTTCCTCTTCTACCTTTTCTTCTTCTCTTTCTCTTCCTCCTCCTCCTTCTCCTTCCTTTTCCTTTTTTTAAATGATACCACTGCATTTGTCTCAAATTCCGATTTTATGTAACTGGAGTGTGATGGGCATGGGGAGTTTTTTTTTTAAGCTTCTCAAGTAACGTACGGTCAGGTAATATACAGCCAGAATTGAGAATAAAGATGATCCTCTGAAAGTTAATTTTTGAGCCAAGAAAACTAAAGTTCTATGAGATGAATTATTCTTCCTTGGGACACACACTATTTACCAGTTAGATCCCTGTCTGGAACCTAAGAGTGCTGGTCCCTACATCAATACTCTCTTTGCAGCGGTGTGTCATTTCCTCAAATATTGGCAAAGCAAGAATGGAAACCAATGTAATACATTCATAACTGTAATAACCTTAACAGAAGCATAAATATAAATTGAGGTAATTCATCTTATTTGTATTAGGATATAAAAACATACATTTTGATGCAGATTGTGTACAAATCCAAATTGAAATTATTTACAATCTTGGAGACATAGAGATCTGAACAATCAATTGGTTTGTAAATCCTCAGAGATTTAGGAAGATCAAGTTCAATAGTCGTTTTGTAGGAAAGTGGAAACACTGGTAAGAAATTGATTACATCAAGGTGATGTGGCTCCTTGGCTTAGGCCAAATTATCTCATCCAGCCTTTTGTTCATTCTCATTCTTTTAGTTACCAGTTTTCAGTTGCTATACTTATTTGGTCAAGTGATATTATTTAATAATATCTCATATTGTGAAATTAAGTTTCATCTTTTATCACAATCTTCTACTCTCATGATGAAGCCAGTGAAGTGCATAATATTTGTATTTACCCAGAAATTGTATTTTGGATCTTCTACCATGGCATGAGACTATTTAATTTTGTGTACTCAATTCTAGTTCATTTATGAATTTTAATATAATTTATTGCTTCTTGCAGGCAGTGGAGTTTTATTTGTGTTTATGTTACATTTTTCTTTATTCCTGTTTTTCTGGAGATCCTCATTGCGCTCAGGAGCCGCTAGCCCACCTGCAGGTGAGGCAGTTTCTTCCTCGACTTCAACACACAGATGCTGTTAAGCAGAGCGTGTGTTCATGAGCAATCAGAAAAACAGTGGAATGAATCTGCATTGACACTGTTTTTCTTAACCTGATGATTATTTCCCGAAGGCATTCAGAAGTATTTATACTGTTAAAAACATGATGTTTCAATCCCTGTGTATTATTTTATGCCCTGTGTATTTAAACTTTTCATTTTAGACACGAATGTCGTAACTAATCACCTTGGGATACATCCAGGCAACAGAGTTCCAATTTCAATTCATAATATTAACACATTTATTATGGAAGAGTAAAATAAAGCAGCAATTCTATACTTAAACTATGTTTGTAAAGGAAATATATTTACATTTTAAATTTGTCATGAGGGTTATTCTTCATTGTTTAAACTACCAAGAGGTTTGCCTTTTCCAAAGTCATTGGGAAGTCTTTTAAGAGTAGTTAATGCTGTGGTGGGAGAGAAAAGAACTTAAAATTATAAAACAACAATAACAACAAACTTTGTTCTGCTTCTATTCTACTTCCTATGAACTACATAGTGCTAGACAACTTTTTACCTCTCTGAGCTTCGGTTTTGCTTGCATAAAGTTGTAGGAGCTATTAATTGGCCTTATATTCTTCATCACACAATATCAAAGTTGGTTGCCAGGGGGATCAATTGCAAGTATAGAAAACACATTGTGACCCCTCAAATCCAATGCAAATGGAGCATAAAATAAAAATGACACAACAAGAGATCACCATGAACAATTTAGAACACCAACTATTCTACCCTAAAAATCTAGGGTGCTTGGAACTATATTTTGAAAAACTCTGACAAACTGTCCAGATTTTCCTTAATTTTCCTGAAACTCTATTTGGCAGCAAGAGTTATAGGCTCTGCATGGGAGTTTATGGTGAGCACGTGAATGTCACTGGGCTCCTCAAATGGGGTACAGAACAAAATGCATGCCTTGCTGTACTATAAAGATGAGCATATATTTTTTCATTTTTTCTTGGAAGATGCCTTTTAAAGAGCCTAACTAAAATAGTAGCTAATATTTGCATAACACTCTGCAGTTTACAGAACACGTACATAGTAATTACAAGAAGAAGGAAAATCAACCACTTGGAAATCTATAAATATTCTCAGCAATTTTGCCAAGTACTTGAACAGAGTTTAATTTTTGGGATATGTAACTGAAAATAGAAATATGTAACTCAATCTATTTTACAGAATACTGAGGATTAAATCAAGAATTATTATAATAATAATAGTAAACTAATTATCCATATCTATATTTGGTTGTAGCTTTGAATAATACATTTTAAAGGTAACTAATGAAATATATTAAAAATTTTCTTTAAAGAGCATAGTTTTCAATTTCAGAAGTCTTAAGAAGTCAAATGTTTTTACTTTCTGGATTATTAACACCTTATGAAATCCATAAAATACATTATAATGATGAAAGTTTGAGCTACTTACTATTTACTTATTCTAAATATCATCCATTTAGTATTTTAACTGAGAGTTAGTTTTAGAATATGTTTGGTTAAATTGCATAAAAGGTAACATTAGAAATAGGAAAAATTAAATGGGTAGATTACTTGATTCCTTTTTACCGTTCATTGTATCTCATGGCTCCAGGAAATCTGTTTTTTTATTTGAGATATAAATTCAAAAGCGATCCAGGTGAGTGAAAATAGCTTTGTACTTTTTTTTTAAGATAGTTTTTTTTTTAAGATTTTATTTATTTATTTATTTTTAGAGGGGAAGGAGAGAGGGAGAGAAACATCAATGTATGGTTGCCTTTTGTGCATCCCGTTCTGGTAGTTAGCCTGCAAGGAACTGGCTTGCAACCCAGGCATGTGCCCTGACTGGGAATCGAACCGCGATCGTCTGGTTCGCAGGCCCGCTCTCAGTCCACTGAGCTACGCCAGCCAGGGCTGTACTTCTGAAGAGTAGTCACTTTTTCATGTTTTAGAAGTTATTCCTTGGTCATAGTTTTATCATCTTGGTTTATGCCCCAGAATTCCCTGTTTATCCTCCATCATCATTAAATCCTGCCAAAAACTCCATTTCTTGAAGTAATGCTAAATCCTCAAAGTAATTTCAATGAATGAAATTTTCTCCAATAATTAATGTGAATAGACCAGGTATACATGTGTGATTTTGGTAACTGAATGATAAAATGACCTCATGTTTTCTAACTCACACCCAACATACTTTATAGGTGTGTATGTATGTGCGTGTGTTGTTCCCCCAAATCAAAGATCTGGGGAGTTTCTGAAAAGATCTGGAAATGAACAATTTCCACTGAGACTTACATTTCTGAATTTATCGCTACAGATGGCTCTCAGCAGATGCATGTTTACCTGGAAGACTCTGCCTGACTGACTTCCGAAGTTTAATGTGCAAAAATTTTCTTCTTTCATGTAATGTGTATATGATAAAAATGAAGGTATACATTTCTTATAAATTTATGAACAACTAATATGTCAGGGAGATTGACAAAAACTGCAGTGAAACAAATGATTTTTGTTTACTTTGAAGAAAACCATTTTTAAGAACAGGAATTGCATTTTAAGCTTATTACATACAACTTGCTTATTTTATGAGAACCTCATCTAATATAAATTACTTTTATTTATCTAGTATATACATAGTAAAATGAAGACTATCATTGATTAACTGTCATCTATGTTGAAATGGTTTATCGTAAGGATAATGAGAACTCCAAGATAAAATGACTGTAGCTGTTACTCATTTCCAAAACAAGGCACCCAAAATGTAAAATTCTAGTAAATTGTAATCAGTTAAATTGCATTGAAAACTAGAGAGGAAGGAGTAATTTCTTAAAAAGGTGTTTAAGGCATTTCTCAAAATTTATATAATGTTTGATGTTCATATGCATAGATCTAACTAAATAATCCTGCAATTTCCATAACAGCGCAGCACTGTAGAAATTGTAAAGCTCAGCACTAGTAAAGTCAGACCTTGTGCAGATAGCTCACTAGGGCAAGGTCGGAAACGAACATAAAAGTTTCATCAGGACATTTCCACAGGAAATGATTTCTGCGGCTCTGTGCTGATTACCAGACCTGTCTGCTAAGTAGCTCAGCTACTTTATCCTTCATGGTCACTCACAGCAGTATCGCACAGAATACTGTATTCAACATTGATTATCTTTAATGTGTTTTCAGATATAGAATTTCATCTAGTGCCAGCAGAATTAAAAGTCATGCTTAATTATTCAACATAGCTTACGAATTTATTCTTGACATCTTAATATTTACTAATTTTTTATGAAGGATTGTCAGAAGTATGAAAAGCCAATCTACTTGGTTACTTATTAGCCACTGCTTTTTAATATCTTAAATGAAAAGGAAAAGAGCCAGGAAATATTCTCAAACTGAGAATGTAATCCGCAAAAGTGTTCACAGCCACACAACCTTTTTAAAACTTATCTTCCTGATCTTATTAGAAACTTGACCCTTTCTTCTTCCTTTGTAGCTATTTTCCTTTTTTTTTTCTGTTTTCTGTTCCACCCAGTAAATACTCGTGTTTGGAAGTTTCTCAGTGACATTCTTGGAACACAGAAACACAGACATACCTTTGTTTTATAATATGAATGAACGAGTAAACAAGTAAATAAAAAACCTCTTTTTTCCACATTTCTTTGAGAAACAAACCCTGAAGCCCACCTTCCTTTTACTCATACCCCAGAGGCTTCTGGCATCCTGTGAAGACCTGTAGCCCGGCTGCTACCCCTGTTTCTGCTAATTCCATAGGTAAATGTTGGCGTCCCTGCGGGCAGGGAGTCTCACCCCGTGGTCACTCAGTTTCGTCATCTCCTTCATCAGAGTTCTCTCACTGTCTCACCAATGAATCTTTACCACCTACCATGGCTTACAATCATCTTTTCTTTCTTTGTTCCCTCTGCTAAATGGAAAGAAACACTCATCTTTATGACAAAGGCTCATTTTCCAGATCATTCCTGAAACTTCCTTTTTTTCAGGAATTCAGAGATGTTCCTCCATGGATTATCCATTATTTCTTTTGCCTTTAAATATATCTGCCTGTATCGAATCCTCCCCATGAATCCAGTTCAAGATGGTTTAATTCTTACTAGCACTGATCCCTGGTACAGGACTGGAACCTCCTGAAGCTGTACCATTTCTAGCTGGAACAAGGCACCATATGGACTAATGCTGGCCCTTATAGGTAATTAATAAATGATGGCTGAAATAAGAAATACATATTTATGACAACTTTAAAAATAACTGCATTCAAACAAATTAACTTTCTAAATTTATTTTTGTAACATTTGCTCCAATTATTGGCAGAATATGAACAAATAATTTCAGTGGCATCCACACTGATTCATTTATATGCCTGAAAGTGTTTCTTCTTAATTATAAAAATGTTAAGAACAATATACAAAGCTAATTCTGTTGTCATACTTAGAGACAATTCTATGTTACAGAGCCTTCGAAGAGAAACAACCCCCATTAAAAATTTTCATAAAATAATTAATTGCCCATTTGACATATCATGCCATCTACTCAAGTTACCAACTTGGTACAAATTGGACTGCATAAAATTCTTTCATATAAATGGACCCTGTTCAACTTTGCCACTTGGTCCAGGCATCTGTCTCTTAAAATTCTGTTCATGACCATGACAATAATCGAAAGGATCTGAGTGGATTAGTGACTGAAAATTTAAAATGCAACCCATACTGTGTCCCTCACTACCAGCACGGCAGCACTACCGTATTTAAATAAAAGGATGGTAACATATCACCACTTGACATAGCACAAAACTATGGCACGGAGTGGAAAAGTAAGAAAAAAGTTTGTTAGCTTTTTAAAAAATATGAGTAATGTCTGAGCATGCAGAAGAAAAAGGTGTAATACAGAAAAGCAGCTGGGCACAGAAGAGAAGGGCCTTTGATCACCTTAACTCACATTTTAATCATATACTCTTTATTTTGCTGAAATATTCTTTTAAAAAAACTATTTCATAATATAAAAACATGCCCAACCGGGTAGTCTGGGCTGGAGGAGTAAGGGAATCACTTCTTTATTTTTAGACTCATTAATTGATGGGAAGTGCTGCCGTATAGAGATATCAAAACATTTGATAGTTATATGTTTTAGCAACAGATTGTTAATCACCTAGGAAGTGACCCCAGAGAGGGCCATCTGCTTGTGCTGATTACTTTCTCAGTAGAATCAAGCACCTGAGGTGAATCAAATCTGGTCAACAGCATATTGAGGTCAATTTTCAAGGAATTTCAGCTTTTCCTGGATGAACCTGAGGTTGCCACAAATGAACAAGATCATTCTTCCATCTGTTTCTGGTGAACGTTTGCTGTTCAGTGTGTTAGAAACACAACGTGACTCATTTATAAGCAGAAGATCATGCTACAAAGGTTGTGATATGCTCAGATACTTTAAAGTCCTTGAGAAGAAGTGCTAGCAGACATAGCTTTCTATCTGCTATCATGTTGATGTAGCAATCCAGTCACATGAAACATTTAAAAACTCAGGGGATGCCTTTTGCAGAGACGGAAAAATTTACAATGATACACTCTTATTAAACACAAAATATGATTTCAAGAAAGGTTTGTTGTTTTCTTGATCAAAGAGGATTGGATGCGCTAAGCAAAGTTGTGATGAAATAGAGGACACTTAGGCTGAGACGGAGTACCATAAAAAACATGAGAACCTGTCCAATCCCAGAACATGGTTAGGACACTTAACACTACCTGGAAGATCTTTTGTGCTCCCTTTTCTAAGTATGGTCCTTCCCAATTAAGATCAAATGATGCTTCCTCCATAAATAATACTTCACGACTAGCTGAGACAGATGTAATATTTCTGCTCTCTCTGTCTGTCTATTCCTCCTTACTTTTCCAAAGCATCTTTTTAATTTTGGTTCAATTATGACACCAAAATGTTATGACTCCTCCACTTGATTGCATTTTTCTAAAAGATACAACAATTGGACACTGCTCATTTTCACATCTTTGTATAGTTAGTAACTGAGTGAAATTATATAGAGATCAAGAGAAATATAATTATTATCATATATGTGTGGGGGGTCAATGTATATATGTATATATGTTCAAGTATATATCATAATATGCAATGTATACATTTTATGTATTTGTGTGTGCATAAGTATGTGTTCGTGGGTATGTGCACATATATGTGTATATATGTTCGTGCATGTGTGTTTATGTAGATATGTGAATATATAATTTATATACTACTTGAAGCAACTTAAATAGTCCTGTGTGCCAAAACATGGCACTTGATCTAAATGTCCTACAGCTTTCGAGAGAAACTGCAGAATCAAATGAGAATTGAACAGAAAAAGTTTAATTACATAGACATTTAAATGATAAATTTTTCAAGATATTTCAAAGGCAAAAAAATCTTAATGAAATCTGTATATATTAACTTTCTAAAAATATATGCTCACATATCTCTTTGGGGCTTATTTTTTATTTTGAAAATATATTAGTTAAGAACAAAGAGGAAAAGAAAAGAAGTTAAAAATTGAGAGGCAGGCTAGGATTCTATTTACTTTTATGGTTAGAAAATTCAGCAAAAATACATGAATCACAAAATGTCTCAATACTCTCTAATAATTGGACCATACTAATTTCCTGACTTAGTAGAATTCCAAAGCATATAGAGATAGTTATTGAATACTGTTTACAGATAAAAATACACTTAAATCCATTGCATAAATAAATAGTACTAATATTGGCCAACATTTATTTATTTTTATTGTTGTTCAAGTATAGTTGTCTCCATTTTCCCCCACCACACTGCCTACCGCCCAACCCATCCCTGCCTCCCACCCTCGATCCTACCCCCTTTGGTTTTGTCCATGGGTCCTTTATGCATGTTCCTTGATGGCCCTCTTATTTTTCCCCACTACTTCCCCTCTCCCCTCTACCTTCTGGTTACTGTCAGTTTGTTCTTTGTTTCAATTTCTCTGGTTATATTTTGCTTGCTTATTAGTTTGGTTAATTGGATTCTACTTTAGGTGAGATCATATGGTATTTGTCTCTCACTGCCTGGCTTACTTCACTCAGCATAATGCTCTCCAGATCTATCCATGCTGTCGTGAAGGGCAGGAGCTCCTTCTTTCTTTCTGCTGTGTAGTATTCCATTGTGTGAATGTACCATAGTTTTCATCCACTCATTTACTGATGGGCACTTAGGTTGCTTCTAGCACTTGGCTATTGTAAATTGTGCTGCTATGAACATTGGGGATCCTAGGTTCTTTTGAACTGGTGTTTCAGGATCCTTAGGTTAGAATCCCAGCAGTTGCATTGCTGGAGCAAAAGGCTGCAATACAACCTTTAATTTAATACAATAGTTTGCATTTGAAGTAGTAGGCATTAAAACCTGATAGCTAATATATATATAAATATAGATGATCATGTGTTCAGAAGCATATCAAACATTTACTGAACTGATAGAACTTATAAAAATTATTCCTCAAATGGTTCAGCTTTTTTAAACTTAAATTTTAATTTTTATTTAATTCTTATTCAAGTACAGTTTTCTGTCTTATATTCCCAGCCCTGCCCCACTCTGTGCTCCCCACCTCCCTCCCATTTCCGCCCCCCCTTAGTTATTGTCCATGTGTCCTTTATACTTGTTCATGTGAGTCCATCCCCTTTTCCCCTATGATTCTCTCCCCTCTCCCCTCTGGACCCTGTCAGCCTGTTCTGTATTTGAGTGTCATTGGTCATATTTTGCTTGCTTGTTTGTTTTGTTGTTTGGATCCCTGTTAACGGTGAGATCATACAGCCCTCCCCTTTGAATGTTCTGGGACCTTGCTACCGAACAGAGTGAAAACCAGCAGCCTCAGCACCACCTGGGAGCTTGTTAGAGACACAGGATCTCAGGCTCCGCCCATTGAATCAGAATTTGCTTTTAACAAGATCTCAAGGTGATTCATAAGGACTTTAACGGTTGAAAACATTGCCCTAGAAGTACAAGCCACACTCCCTGATTTCTGAAAGTACTCTTTCAAAGACTCTTGAATTGCTTCAAACCTCTCACTGTTTCACTTTTCTTCTGAAACTATTTTAACAAACTTCTGAAACATTCTCCTGATGTTGGTAACTAATCCTTAAGGACCTCCAGCATTGCCGATGTGTAAATCTATGCACATACCTTGTTATCTTGGATAGCTGGTCAGAAATATATTTTTATGGTTCATGACATAAATTATAAACCTACAATCTAAAGGTGGTTTAAAATACAATTCAGAGGATAAGAAAATGTATCCTGACAGCCTGCAGAATTATATTTTCAAAATTTAAAAAATATAGTTTAATTTGCTTTTCTTTATTAGTGAGTTGGAGATTTTAAAAATAATCCTATTAGTTATTTATATTCCCTTTTGTGATTTAACTCATTATTACTCTTAGGCACTCCCCAACTAAGGTCTTAAAATTTTCATCATCTTGTATTTTCAATTTATGTCATTTCTATATACAGGATGCTAATTAGATGCCAAAATTGTGTCTATCACCATCACCAAGAATTCATGCTCATTTGAGAGATGTATCTGTAATAAAATAAACCTGTTAATTAGGTAGTTCACAGAGTTATATATTGGGTCCAATTAACACTATTTTAATGTCACTTGTGAAATAATAAACTGAGAATGACTAAATATAAAAATGGAATCAGACACTATTCATTTTAAAATATAGCTTAAGTATATAAAACAACTGCAAATTCTTTTCTGAGCAGTATTTTTTTTTTTAGTTTTGATATACAATGGTTCTACATTTGACTCCAACAAATTGTTTTAAAATTCTAAGGGAGAGAGGCAGAAGACCCAAAACAGCAAATGCTGTATTAAAGCAAAGAACACAGTTAGGGAGCTGACACTGCCTGACGTCAAGACTTACTAGAAAGCTGCAGTAGTCAAGACAATGTAGTATTTGCTGAGAGAATAGACAGATTAACAGAACAGGATAGACAGCCCAGAAATAAACCCACACAACTATAGTCAACTGCTCTTGGACAAAGAAGCAAAGGCAATACAATAGAACAAAGTCTTTTCAACAAAAGGTGTTAGAACAACTGGCATTCACATGCAAAAAACATGAATCTATAGGCAAAACCTATACCCTTAACACACACACAAATAATCCAAAATGGGTCACAGAGCAAAACATAAAACACGAAACTCCAAAACTCCTAGGAGGTATCATGAGAGAAGACCTAGATGGCCATTTAAAAGGCAATGACTTTTTAGACATAACAACAAGGAATATCTGATGAAAAATAATTGATAATCTGGATTTAATTAAATTAAAAACTTCTGGCCTGAGAAAGACAATGTCAAGAGAATTAGAATATAAGTCACAGATTTGAAGAAAAATATAAAAATATTTCAAAAACCGTATCTGGTATAAGACTCTTATCCAAAATATACAAAGAGCTCTTAAAACTCAACAATAAACAAACAAACCAAATAAGAAAGGACCAAAGACCTTAACAGACATCTCATGAGAGAAGATAGAAGGGAAATAAATATATGAAGATATGTTTCACATCATATGTCATCAAATCAAGGAAATGAGATACCATGACACGCCTATTAGAATGACCAAAATCCAGAACACTGATAACTATAAATGCTGACAAGGATATGGAGCAAAAATTAGTCTCACCCATTGCTAGTAAAAATGCAAAATGGTACAACCACTTTGAAGGATGTTTTGTTAGTTTTGCACAAATTCATCATAATATTACTATGTGTCCAACAAATCACAATCCCTGGTATTTATCCAAAGTAGTTAAAAACATATCCACAGTAAATCCTGTATCCAATGGATATAACAGTTGTTTTCATAATCGTCATTGTAATTGTCATGAAAGAATACAAGATGCTCTGTCTATTGTGGAACATCCAGACAGTGGAACATTACTTAGCACTAAACATTTTTGTTAACCAATGTAATCCCAATAAACTCAATAAAAAAATAAAAATAAAAAGTTTCTTGCAATGTGATGAAAAGAAATGTCATCAAACAATGAAAAAACCATGGAGAAACCTTAAATGCATAGTGAAAGAAGTAAATCTGAAAAGGTTATAAACTGTGTAATTCCAGATGTATGGAATTCTGAAAAGAGCAAAACTCTGGACACAATAAAAATATCAGTGATTGCCAGGGATTAAGGGCCAGGGGAAGGAAGGATGACTATACAGTGATGATGGATACAGGCCGTGATGCATTTGTCCAAACCCGTGGAGTGTGCAATGCCCAGAGTGAACTGTGCTGCAAACTGCAGACTTTGGGTGACTATGATGTGTGGATGTGTGTTCCTTTACTTTGACAAATGCTTCACTCTGGTGGGGGGTGTTGACCTTGGCTGAGGCTGTACATGAGCAGGGGAGGATCAGGAGTATCTGGAAAATCCCAGCACCCTCCCCTCAATTTTGCTGTGAACATAAGACTGTTTTAAAAATTCTAGTTAAAAATATTCATAGGTAAACTGGGTTAAAATGTGTTCTGTTTTCTTCCAATTATATCACTGTCAGTCTTGTCTTTAGTGGCCCTGAACCAACATTGTGCCCTTTCACGCATTTGGCTTTAGCCACATATCTATTATCTCAAACCTTTAAGTAAGCCAAAGGTTTTATTGTATTCACAGATATTTATAGATTATTTCCTGTAGCTGGATAATTGTTGCTTTACTCTTCAGTGACTAGAGGGGACTTGATCCAAAAAAACCCCACTTTCTCAAAGAGGCCTCCTCTGCCCCTGCTGAACATATAAAATACACCCTCCCCCATCACCACTCTTTCCATGGAACACATGCCTTTTCTGTCACAGTGCTCATCAGAATTCATGTGAAAAAATCATTGCATACTCTGCTGGTAAACTTGACAAGTCAATCTCCGGTTTCCTCATTGCTCATTAAAGAAGCTGTCTCTTAGAGAAATGTCATGGCAACTCTGCACGTATATGACAATTATAACTTTAAAAAATAATTATGCTTTTAGCAGACATTGCATATGCCAGTTGGCACTCCCTCTCTTGAAGGCTAGGGTCTGCTGCTTTATACATGATTGAGGAAAACCTTAAAGGGAGCATTCCAAGGAGGTGACTAGATGAAACTGGCACAGAGGAAAACAGCCTCATGGAGGTACTGGTGGTAGGTCTCCAAGGGTATGAGGGTGAGGGGTACAGGCCAAAAGAAATTCCTGTTATGATAATCTAATTATAGACCCAGAGTCTGAAAGCCTAACAGAAGAAATAGTCCTGTTTATAATATATGGCTGTTCCTTGTTTTCTCCCACCCCAACCACCCTTGTAGAATCAAAACTTGAGAAAAATCATTGCATGTATCTTTTTTTAAATTGGGGTATGATTGGTATATAACATTATGTTTGTTTCAGGTGAGCAACAAATAGTTTGAGATTTGTACACACTGTGAAATGATCATCACGGTAATCTAGTTACAGAGTTACCCTACAAAGTTACAAAAATGTATTTTCTTGTGATGAGCACTTTCAGGTTTTGCTGTCTGGGCTACTTAAGGGTGTGAAATCTATGTCCATGAGTACAGTAGGAACAGCTGTGTTCTTTCAGATTAATGGAAACAAACACCGGGTTCTTGAAGCAGTGTTGGGAACTGCTCTGCCTGGTTTCAGGAGTTGTAACTGCCCCCCAGGGCTACGGCTGAGTGAGCGACCTCTGGACTGTGAGCCACTAAGGAGACAAAGCTTATCTGTGGCAGCAGCGCTGCTTCTGCTTCATCCCCTGCCCCCAACACTTGGTTGGTTAGTTAGAGCTGGGTAAGACCCCTCAGAGGAGGGGCAACCTAAGCCAGAGGAGATCACTTGGGAGGCCCTCAAGGAAGGACTCGGGGGGCTGCAGCAAAGAGGGTTTGATGGTCCCTCGCTCCCCAGCTGTTCTGACATAGCCTGAATCCCCATTTCCATCTGGGAGAAGCGCTTCCTGGCTCTAATCCACTTAAACCTAAAAACCCATGACTGGGAAGGTGGTGCAGCCCTTTGCCAGCTAGAGCGGGACCCAGGGTAATTGGGCATAAGAAAGAATTCACAAAGTCCTGTGAAGCCTGCTTTGCTCAGAGTGCTTTCATTCATATGATAAGGGTCCAAGCAGGAAATGAGTATGTCTCCCAAAGTTTTTGCAAGCCCTTTACCTGACAGACACTGACTCAGATTAAGCCCTCAGATTTCTCTGAAATGTTATCTATTGCTTGATCCTTGCCGCCTGACATTGATTGATAAGCTTTGCCTGTGTGTTCTGAACCTAATAAAAACCATTGAAGAAGAGGTTCTTGGTCCTTCTCCTTTGAGAGATTGACCACCTCTCCTCCCCAAGCAGATCATGTCTTGGTAGTTTTATTTTCAACCGTGGTGGACAGGGGGACTTGAGGGCAAAGTTGCCCCCACAGAGCAGCGCCGTGTTTGCTGGTGACCTGTGGAGAGCAAGAACCCTGTGGAGTGACGCAGAGGTAATTCCAGAGCAGTTTCGAGTGGGAGGCCTGAGACCGTAGAGGGAGGTGATGTCTGTAGAAGCACTAGGAGGTGCAGAAGGGGCAGCAAGCTTGGGGGACTCGGATGAAAACCAGGACTTGGCAGTCAGTGCAGTAGCTGTAACGTTACACCACACCGAAGCCCAGAGATAAGGATGTCTGTGCAAAAGAGCAGGCGTGAGAAAAGCACACTCAGGTACTTCGTGAATGCAGGGCCATACCTCTCAAGGAGCTCCACGAGCCACAGAGGAGAAGGCACCTCCAGAGAGGGGACAGATTCACGCCATAGGTCACGGCTGGGATATTTTAACTGGGGAAATCACAGCATAACCAGTGTGTCATTCCTGTTACCCTTATTTCTAACCACCCAGGGGTTAGTGGACACAGATTAGAAGATGGTATTTAAAGAGGAAAAAAGTGGTCTGATATGTGGATGACAATGAAAACCAGTATTATATGCATATGGTATATTTACATTGTTAATAATTTTTATTAACATATGTGGTTCTCCCAATAACAGATATGTCTGTTTGGATCCATTCCTGTTTAAAAACATGCAGGGGCATGGGCTGACACTTTTCACTGTTTTATGGACCAGTTCTATCGCACACAGACGAGCTGGCATGAGCCCCCACAATAGATACATGGGGGTGATGATGTTGACTATGTGTGGATGAGGCTTGACTATGGAGACACCGTTGTGCTAATGAGCAATCAAATTACAGCCACACAAACAGAAAAAAAATATTTTAAAATCAGCTATAACAACTTCTAGCAGGGGTGTGTACCATGGCCTTCTAGTTACTATAAAGTGAGGATAAGAAACTATAAGACATAATCAGTAAAGCACCTTGATAGATTAGAAGAATCAAGAGACATCAGAAGAGACAGCATGATCATATTTCTGTGAGAGAACAGTACCACAAAATGCAGGCCTTCCCTGTGTGGGCAGTTAAGGCATTCAGATAACGGCCATTTATAGTTTTAGTCACTTGGGGTTAGTGAGAAAGGCAAGGATATATCATTTAGGACAAGTGAGATACAATGTGTATGAGGAATTGTAAGAACATTGAAGTAGTTGACAGACCCGAGAAGGACGAGGATATATCATTTAGGACAGGTGAGATATAATGTGTATAAGGAATTGTAAAGACATCTAAGTAATTGACAGGCCCTGTAATAAGGTTTGTTCAATTCTTAGGAACCAAGATTTGCTGTGAGGAATGTCTGCCCTATGCTCTCACTTATTCAACAACATTTTCAGATTGCCAAACAACTTTTCTTACTAAATTGAAGTTGCTAACTTGTGGTTACCATTCTATTTTTGGTTTCTATTAATTCGTAATCTCATTTCTAAGCCATGGTTTAAGATTCTCTAGGTAATGTCATCTGTCAATTTGAGTGCTGTTTCATAAACAGATGAAACAGAGAACGGTTCTCTAAAGTTTAATACCAAAATGTCTGTAAAAGCAAACCAATAGAGAATACCCACCTAACACGCCAGTAAATTAAGAAATTCCTCAAATCAAATATATCATGTTTTAAGAAACGGAGTATATTTAATCATGAAAATAATAAAATTAACAACTTTTAGAAACAATGTAAATTGTCAGTTTGATTTACACTTTAATGTAATAATATTGTTTTCAAGGCGTAGATTGTGATCCTTGGAGTCATAATGTATTATCATTTAAAGAGGGTAAATTATGCCTTTAGTTAATAATGCATTCATTATGAAAAACATATGCACATACACGCAGATGAATTCATGATTCCTATTAACTAATAAAGATCAGAATTGGACCTTCAGCCAGTAGGTGGAGAAGTTGATCTTACAGATTTGCAGTGCTATTAAAAGTCCCTTTGTAAGTTGCAGAAACGTCGACTAAAGTTGCTGCTGATTCAGGTTTTGGGGGGTTGTTCTCATGGTTATCTCCTGGCTGCTCTGCAGAGGGAACTCTTCTGGTTGCTCTGGTATCACCGGAGGGATGGGTCTGGTCTGTTACAGACCGTCCAGCACCACGGTCCTCCTGTGCTTTGTTTACAGGCTTTCATTTTACTGCCCATTCTACTTCCTAACCAACTGGGGATCTTCCTTTTCTCGTAAATTATTAATGAAATTCTGTATAGTACATCTTTTTAGCAGCTACAAAATGTTTACCGGTAAAGGGTGAAATGAGCAATGCTCAGGCAGGATGAAGATGGGTCCTGATAGGGTAAACTGGCTTTCTGAAAAATGCACACACATGATGTATGTTAGCATGCTTTTAGATATTATGTGCACCCACAGCCACCAGGGATATGTTTGTAAATAGGTAAGTCATTGAGCAATTTTTCTTTTTTAAATTTTTAAAAACAGTTTATTTTAGAATGAGGATGAAGGAGGGAGACAAAGATGGAGAGAAACATTGATGTTAGAAACATTGATTGGTTGTCTTTCATATGCACCCTGAGCAAGGACCAAACTGGAAACCTAGGCATGTGCCCTGACCAGGAATTGAACTGGTGACCTTCTGCTTTTCAGGAAGACGCCCACTCAACTGAGCCACACTGGCCAGGGCAACAAATTTTCCTGAACAAATTCTAAGACCCAATCCATGGTCATTTGTTTAGCACATTGACAGCTTTTCTGTACCTTAAAATATATTAAGAATCCTGAAAATTATGTATAACTGGGCATTGGATGTTCTTTCTTTATGCTGGCATTTTGCTTATAAAAATGTTTATGTTTAGATAGCCAAATGTACATAATGAAGAAATTATTTAAAAGCAAGAAAACTACATGAGACTGTAATTAAGCTCTATAGTCAGAGGGTGGTCTAATATTTTAGTAAAAATGGCCATAAGTAAATTCTAAGAAAATAATCAAAGTGGAAATATAGAAAATGGGTACTATGACAAAATTATAATCTGTAAACCAAGTGACAATTCGGAAATCCATATCCTCTATTACAGTTGTCAAAATAACTGTTATCTATAACTTGCTTTGACAGTTTATTTCAACAATTCCCATTATCTAAAAAAATACATGCTTAACTCTTGCTATGTTTAAATTATGTTCAAACCCATATAAGTAAAACTATAATCACTTTTATAAAGATGGGTTGTAGCTAACACATGCTCATCTATTAAAATATAGATCCAGTTTTACTTTATACAATGAGGAATCTCAAATTATATTAATCTATTGATGTGGTATTTAATTTAAAAACATGTATGAAAACTGACAATTTGTCAGCAGCGAAGAAGAAAGACACACTAGGTCTCTGCTCTCAAAGAGCTTACGTTTTTGTTGGTAAGCTAGACAATAGAATAGGAATATATAGATACAGACCGTTACAGATCGTTTTTGTGATCTTGAAACAAGCTAACTTTTTGTTGTATTTTTCCATTACCATTTCACTCCTTCCACCCCCTCCCTGCTACAGTCGACCACAGTGTTGTCCACGAGTCGTTTTTCCTTTTGCTCCTGAGCAAAACTGTGCTCTCTGTCTCTGTGTCTCAGGCCATTACAGATTGATGGTGCAAAGTCGTAGGGTATTAATAAAAAAAAAATCTCAGCAGTACTTTCACCAGTCTGTCATTTGAAAAACAGTTGTTTAGAAAAATAGATGTATATATCTCATACACAAATTCACATATATGTATAGTCTTTATACAAATAAATGCATACCTATTCAAAGAAAGTGAATGAGAGAATCTCTGAACATAAGAATACTTTGTGAATGATGGTTTTGTTCTTGTATTTATTTATTTATTTATTTAGATATCCATTTACTTTTCTATGGCTCACAGTTCTTATGAAGCAGGATATTTTAAAAGTGTTATATTGAAAAAGTCAGATCCATGCATAGAGAAAAGCAGAGGGGCAGGAAACCACTACATCAGACCCTCATGAGTCTGGCCTCGTGAGGTCAACAGTAACAGCAACAGGCAAAGAGCTCACAGTCTTGCATTGTTTGGAGGGAGGTAAAAACACCGAATACTTTACACTTTTTAAATACACCCTGCAAAGCAAAATAGTAGACATAGAGCATTCAACTTCCGAATTCAAATAGTGCAAAAAAAGATAAAAGAAAAATTCAAACCTACAACAGGGAGAGATGAAGAAAAAGAAACAATGGCGGTTAGTCTCATAGGCAAATTGATGATCAGTCCAAAGGCAAACAAATTAGATAAAAAGTGTACAATGCCGCTTTGAAGTTTAAATACTTAAATAAAAACTTTCAAATATATTTTTATTTTAAAAGAAATAAACAGGTTAACAAATAGATTTCTAGTAAGCACATACAACCCATGTGCTATTTGTATTTAACTTAACCTTACTCAAAATATCAAAAAGAAAGAAAAGGAAAATAATTATTTCAGGGAAATATTAATGGTCACTAACCAACCATTTATGTGGATACAACACTGAAAGCTCCCTGAACACAGAGACTTCATTTCTTGCTATTTTTACCCAACATACAATAAAGAGCCAATAAATATTTGTTGAACAAATCATATCTTTCACTAAGTATATAAATATCTAGGTTGAATGTGTCTATATCTGGTTCATGAAAATAGTTGTCACTCAGGAAATATGAGAATAGAGCAACAGAAAGGAAACTCTCCATTATATTCAGTAACTTTATATTAATAAGTATCAAACTCCATGATGTCGGATATCCAACTTCTTGTTCATTCAGATAGTTATTATCAAGAGTAGTAAAGAATATAAAGTCATGGTTACTTCCTTATTGTGTTCTTTAATACCTTAGAATTAAAATTCTAGAAATGTTGAATGGAACCAATTTTTTTTAAATTATTACTTATTTGCATGAGTAATGTAAGGGAAGTTTGAGAAATCATGTCCTGAAAATAGTTCCCCACACAAGTTATCTTGAAGAGAGTTTTAATTCTGGTATAGTTCGGAATTAAACAAGCCATTTAGATTTAAATTAAACATTAAAAAAATGAAAATTTATGTCCAATGGGCCAGTGACCACAGATGCAGCACACAGCTATGCTAGAAAGGCTGGTGAAACATTTGACGTTTTATAATTAGACTGTGTTTGTAACATGCTGATTGCAATCAATTGCAATATGGTGGAGGAAGCAGTGACGTTTATGTTTATCCAACCCCCTATCATACACCATGACGTGCGTGCAGATCTTCCCAAGACCAGAGAGTCTGAGTGTCTAAGGAATGCAGAGAACTTCGGAACACACAGTGAGCAGCACTGAGTGTGGCCACGCTTAAGTTGTTCCTCGTCTTACAAAGCATTTTGTATTGTATACTTAGCTTAAATAACCGTGATCTTTTAAAAGGCAGATAAAGAATATTACAATACTTTTTTATAACTTGGTATATGGACAGTAAAAAAAAAACAATGATATCATGAGAACTATAGGAAAAAAATCCCCCATTCTAGTTTTTCTGAGGAATAAATTTGGGAGGTGTGTCACTAGAAATCACAAAATAAAAAAAAATATTTTTGTATTTACATCGATTCCTTCAACATAGCAATGAAGTTTTATTTCTAACAGCTTTGCTTTGTTTACTCTATCTTATTTTTCACACACCCGTGGTTTCATGTCGTTAGTCCTCACAATCACTGCTGTTCTCAGCTAGCAGATAAAAGTGGTAAATAGCAAGTTATTACTTCCTGCTATCAACCTCCTGTCCCAAAATCTCAGTTCACACATCCTATCTTCACCGGCTTCATTGAAGTCACATTTTTTATTCTTCAGTCTTTTCTTCAAATTCAAATTATTTCCGATTCGCTCTGGGATTTAATTCTGTCATTCTCTTTTGTTATCTTTTTATACTGGACTGGAATACATCTTTTCTTAGCTTAGCACTATTTTTTTAATTGACAATGCACTTAAAATACTGACATTGAAATTATTCTTATTTACTTAACTAGATATTTATTGTACTTATGTTAACTTGTTTGAAACTATTATATATTGTGCTTAAAATAATCAACCCTATTAAAATAAAGTATGAATCCAGGCAAGCTTTTCACTGAAGTTGAACTCATACCACCTGACAAGTGATGGGTTGGGCGTACAGAGTGTACGTCATGTTGTTCTGTATGTAATATACTATTTTTGTATTTTGATTGCTTTTTGTATTTTGATTGCCTTCCTTACTAAATTGAGAGATACTCGAAAGAAACAGGTTGTGTGTATGCTGTTTCTATTTTCCAACAGCGAATACAGTGCTTGCTTCAAAATTGATCGAAAAATCTGAGAACCTGAATGTGTTTCTGCTGACACTTAAACAATTACCACCCAGACATAACAGAAATCTGTTTCTGCTCTCTCTGCTATTTCTATCCATATCTGCCCCAGCAGTAAGGCACTGAAGTAACCCTCCCTAAGACCGTTTCCCTTTGGTTCCATAAAGCCAATTTATTCACACAAGGGGCAAAGATTAATCAAATTAAAGTTATGAATAAGTTTTTAATAAATGGTACATAATTGATATGGAAGCCAGAAGCACTTTTATTCTGCCCCTTTATCCTTTCATAACTTTAAAAGGAGGCAATTAGACCTCTTTTATACTTTTGTAAAGGCATGTAACATTTAAAAGTCACTTTTAAATGTAGCCCTTTTCTTCTTTTAATGCAGAGGGTCAGCGATTCTTGATAGAAAACAAACAAACCAAACGTATACACCATATTTCTTGCCAAAAAACCCTCTGGTGATGTTTGGTTTTGATTCAACTTCTTGTTTTTATTCATTAAATGTTCAATCTACTGAATGAATGTAAATTCGAGCGCAGGCTCTTTACACAGAGGTAGTAAACTAGCACAGCAGTCGGAAGAAAACATTCTGGAGGCAGCTCTCCTGAACTTGAACCCTGTACCTGCCCTTTACTAATTGTGACCTTGATAAAATTATTTAACCTCTCTTAGGCGCAGCATTCCTACCAGTAAAATGGAGACAATAATGGCACCTATAACATAGGGTTATATGATGGCTAAACGAGTTGATATTTATAAAACTCTTAGAATAATGACTGTTATAGAGTAAATGCTATATGCATGTTTGTTAATGAAAATAAATAAGACTTTTGATGATTGCCAGATTGGAGGGAGGTTGGGGAGAATGGGTGAAGAAATGAGGGGATTAAGAAGTACAAATAGGTAGCTACAGAATGACCTCGGGGATATGAAGTACAGTATAGGGAATAGAGTAGCCTAAGAATTTACGGGCATGACCCACGGACATGAACAATCGTGCGAGGCATTGCCTGAGGGAGTGGGGGATGTTGGGTGAAGGGGGGCAAGGGGAGGAATCAGGACAACTGTAACAGCGTAATCGATAAAATATAGTTTAAAAAAGAGAAAAAAAGAGTCTTTCCATTGGGTGGTCACGAGAAGCTGGAAAAGGCAAGTAGACAGACTTTCTCTTCTAGACACTAGCATGGAATACAGCCCTGCCACAACCTTGGTGTGAGTCCATGTGAAACCTAGGTGGGACTTCTGACCTTCAAAACTCTAAGTGAATAAACGTGTGTTGTTTTAATACACCAAAACAAACAAACAAACAAACAAACAAATAAATGTGAGACTTTTGTGGACTGGTGGAGTTCCTGGTGTTATCTGCAAGATAAAATTTATAGTATACGGTTGTACATTTTCAGGTGCCTTAACAAATACCATGTATCTGTTTCCCAGAGTTTTATATTTCATAAATTCATTTTAGCTTAATTTAGCCTGAAGGTAAAACTTGTTCATGATTTTTTTCTTGCAACATGTAGCTGTTGAAAGGCTATATAATTTTGAGTTTGTAAATATTCACTGATGGCGAAATGTAATACATTTCCTGAAATTACTCTTATTTTGACTTAACAAGTTGGGACAGGATGCCTGGGATTGTGAGCACAGAAATTTGTGCCAAACACCCTCAGCATACACACTATGACATTAATACCTTATAAACCAACTTTATCACTTGGGTAGAAATTACAGGAAATACAAAATACCGTTTAAGCAATATTAATAAGTACTTGCTGGCCACCTAATATAAAATTCAATAGAAAAGGCCAGTATTAGCATAATAAAGAAACGCCAACGTTTCTGAGTAATTGGAATAAAAACAAAATGGCTTTAAAAATTGAGTCTTGAAAATGGCTTTTGAAAAACTGGATGAAAACCTGTTGGTGGAAAGAACAGGGTATTGGTTCTCTTGAGGTAAAAAATAATAATGATTCGAAGGGAACAGAACTGTACCATATGAAGGAATACAGTTACCGGAAATTTCTAATTTGCCTGTGAAGTATGACAGGTCCTTCCTGAGCCTGCTAGAAAAGAGCAGGACTGCAGATCGTTCAACTTTAAGTTTATACCCTTGACATCTTCACATGTGAACAGTTACATTGTAGAAAAGAGAGGATGTGATCCCGGATGGTGATTGTCTAAGGCATACGTAGGGCTACACCCTCTAAGGTTGTAGTGTTTTGGCCCCTTATCTGTGATAGATTCCATCCCTGCCCTGGCTGGCTTAATTAAGCTTTAGCTTTTCAACAATTCTGTTAAAATTCTGGAATTCTAGAAACACCCAGATGTCTGTCAAATTATTTGAAGAGGTTTATATTTTTAGGATAAGTCCATTTGTTTGAAGTTTTAATTTTTCTACCAATAGATAAAAACATTAACTAGTTCAAATATCCATTTCCTTTAAATAGTAAACACTTCATGGGGGACCACGGGGCGGGGGATGGGATGGGAATAATAGACAGAAAACTGTACTTGAAAAATAATTAAATAAAAAAATTCAAAAAAATTCAAAAAAAGTCTTCCAATCCATGGGTAAATAAATAAATAAATAAATAGTCAACACTTTAAACTATTTCAGGACATCAGCAACGAGAAGTCACAAAATTCAAATTATTAGGGCCTAAAAGGCGCTGTATGATCTAGCCCCCGTGAGACATTCCTAATTTATTATGAACCCTTCTTTACTTGCCCCCTGAAGTTATAGTCACACACGCCAGTTTCAGTTCCCAGAACACATCAGGCTAGTCCTCAGAAAATACTGTTCAGTGTTTTTGTTCCTTCTGTCTATATTCTGTCTAAATAGTCTGTCTAGAATATTTTCTGTCTAATTTATTGTTGATACTATTTATTGTTCATAGGATCACTTTAGTAGAGAAAGAAGTAATCTCTAAAATTTTCTTTAAAATGAAGGGAACATAGAAATGAAGTATAACATAGCACACTAACTAAGAGGAAATATATTAGGTAATTAAAATACAGAAAAGTCAAAATTAATTATTATATTGCTAAATGCCAATTTTGACACTGAGATACCTGGCATAAGAACAAAAAAGAGAAATGATGAAAAACATTATACTAAGAAATCTCCATAAAATAAAAAGTAAACTGACTGAATGCCAAAGGGACACATATAATAATACATAACACCCAAAGTATTAAGTGGGATAAAGGCATTTATAGGGCAATTTGAATATTCCTGTGGGTCTATGTCATTCACAATAATCTGCAGAGTAGACCATTAAGCTTCAATTTATAAATCAAATATACAGAGAACTAAATTGAAAAGCCGTAACTTTTCAACCAATCATAATTCAAGTTCATTGGGGAGACTTCAGAATGGTTTGTGCTGGGAAGGCAGATATTTTCAAATGTTTTTAGAAACTGTTTCATCAACATAATATTGCAAAATAAGTAATCATCGTTGTGAGGACTATGCAGCCGCTCAGGTGCGCATGGCAACACCCCGAACCACTGCAAGTTGGCTCTTTCCCAGTTGCCCGGGCTTTTAGTAGTCAGTACTCTGTACAGCATGCAGCCGGCGTACTATGTGGTAACCTCAAAATAAACAAGTCCAGCCTTTGCACAATTATTGGGTTTCCTATTCTATGGCATAGTGATTTCAAAAACCAGATTCTTTCACAACCTCCAGCTGCCTCCTTGCTCTTGCAGTGGCACAAACTTATTCATCCATCAGAATGAGGAATAGACTCTCATCCAGCTCTGGGGGGTGGGGGAGAATCAGAGAGAGAGCTCGAATATCTTGCAACACAGATACCCCTTTGTGTTTTCCCACCTATCCCACACGTGTTTGCCTGTTTCTTCTTCCCTCCCTCCCTCCCTCCCTCCTTTCCTCCCTCCATTCCTTCCTTCCTTTATACTTTACAAATACGTATTTTTACCGACATGGAAATCGTATTCCTCGCATTCATTAGATGCTCTCCCATTAGATCTGATTTCTTTCCTAAATATAGGTCATGGTGTGGCTCAGGCAAAAGCCCTTCAAAGGAAATTTTAGTCACTTTTTCTGTCAACTGTTGAGAGTAAGAAATTATTGCCTTATTTCTTATGGTAACCATATATATGTTTGTGAGATTAAAATTATTGTTCATGTCATTGATGATACAACAAATAAAATTTCCCCTCTATTTATTGGAAGAGTATAAGTTTGAACTTATACACATACGTTCAAAGTAGAATTTTAAAGTTACTAATTTTGTCCTCCCAAAGTCAGAGTCTCTTTTTACTAAATCATAAAGAAGAAACATATAATCACAATTGAATTTCTTTTCAGGTGGTAGAAGAGGTGATTATTACTGATCTGTATCAACAATGAAAATAATAACAGTCAATATTGACACATGAATTATTGCTTCCCAGTTCATGCTCTGGCTTCTAGGGCTCTAGGTACAAGTTCTGTGTGGAAGAAAGATCCAGATGGAAGAAGCAAAGACTTAGGCTAACACATCCATAGCAAAATTTTGTGTCCTTTAAAGTAGATTAAAGCATGAGTTAGACAATTCTAGAAAGAAAATAAGTCCAGTCTTAATGGAAAAAGTTGGAATAGACAGATTTCATTTTTCAAAAACTGATTATTTACATTTAATTACTTCAGGGATTTTGTTGTTTCATGTACTGAACACTCTGGTATGACCCTCTTTTTTTGTAATTGGTATTGTAGTAAGTACTTTTTGGTGGAAATGACCAAAACTATTATGAAGATGATATTGATCATTCCACAATTGCTTACTTTGTATTATCTGTATGTAAAAGAACCACACATAATTTTACTCAAGTAAGTCATATGATTAGAAGTCTCTCCACAATTATAAAGTAACCAAATACAAAACAAATTAAATTAACCTTTTCAATATTCAAAATACATACTACTAAAAAATCTGATGTTGGAAACATACCATTTTGAAACAAATACATTTTAGTATTTTTCTGATCTTTAGACCACTTTCAACATTGTGGATAAAATTAAATACTGAATTCTGAGTTTGCGTAGTAGAGAGATCACTGAGAGTATAAAGACCAGACTGTATTTTGCATATACCAGGAGACTAATATGCAGAAAAAACTTAACAAGTTGAATACAGACACAGAGCCAATAAATAAAGGAAGAATACAAATCACCCCCACACAGACATATTTCTCTTTTAATACAAATCATACACACACACACATATTTCTTTTTTGATGTGACTTAGATTTGAACTAATTATAAAATAACATACAAGACAAAAAAGTAATAGTGAATCTATTGCTTCAACAATGTGAGATTTGTTTGAATTATAAAGGAAACACGCTAAACTATGAAACTGACAGAGTTCAGTGAAGTAAAACTTTAATGAAACTTCTGCATGAGGGATATGTGTATCAGGAATTAGATTCTTTCCCACTTAAAAACAAACAAAAAATAGCTTTTGGGAAAGCCCCAATCCATTTGAGGTTGATTCATCATTTTTTAAAATAAGAATTAGTATGTCCCTTAAAAATTTTTGAAGAAAAAAGAATTAAGGAGTTAAATCACATAATTAAAGCCAGTGTTCGATGTCTCTCTCCCACTCAAACATGCACAAACTCACCCAGACTCAAACCCTCACACTCTTCCCACACTCAGAGCACATGCATTTTACAAGTGTGAGAAAGAAGGAAATAGCAAGGGTTTCTTTTTAACTCACGGGTTTTATGCAAGACACCTTTGAACGTTTTCTTTTAAAAGTTTCACAATTTTGCAAGTATATATTTATTCTTAATTCTGCAGAATCTGCACCTGAGAATAAACATTATTAAATTGCCTTGGTCATTTTCATTTGACAATTTTCCATATACCTAATTATTCTATTAACTCTTCATTTATACTGACTTTTATGTGATCCAATTACTGTAAGTTCAGAGAAATTCTTACCTGCCAAACAGTTGGCTTCCTTGCCTACAATTATAATTATTACCTCCCCACCCTTCGTTGCTCACACATGTTCAATACCTTTGATGCGTCACCAAAAGCTTTGAGGGGATACACAAAACTCTGCAGGCTGATTTTCAGCGCTGTTTTGTGATAGGTTATTTTGCCCATACAAATGATTTATTCCTTATAGAGTGAAATTATGTTTTATTTTTTAAAAAATATCTATATCATTTGCCTGGCTGGCGTAGCTCAGTGGATTGATCACGGGCCTGCGAACCAGAGGATCGCAGTTCAATTCCCAGTCACATGCCTGCACATGCCTGGGTTGCAGGCCAGTTGCCTGCAGGCCAACTCCCAGCAGGGGACGCACGAAAGGCAACCATACATTGATGTTTCTCTCCCTCTCTCCTTCCCCTCTAACGATAAATAAATAAATAAAATCTTTAAAGAAAATAAAAATAAAAAATAAAAAATACCTCTATCATTAGAATGACACCCGTAAAAAAAACCTTGATATTTGCAGAATTATGCCAGAAAGCATTCACATACATAAAATGATGAAATTGTTGCAAGTCCGTTGACACATTGAAGGATGCTAGCTCTAAATTAGTGAAAATTTGCTGACTTCAATCAGTAGCGGAGGATTTATTATTGATTTGATTTCAAGTTAAGAGCAAAGGTGTGGAGCACAGGACCAATAATATGGCATTGGTCCATTCAAGTTAGCATTAAGTATACAGAACAAAGTGGAGCCACTCACGCCAACCAAAATGGCTGTCAACCAGCCATGACACTTTGGTTCAAGAGGGAAACTACCTATGTCAGAGCAGACACATCTGACAAAGAAACACACTTAAGATATCTGCACATGTGGTCAGAATACCATGTTTGTGGGGCCATAGATAGGCTTCTCCTGGGGAAACTCTACACTGGTCATCAGGAGTGTTGAGCAGAACAGCCATGTACCACTCACAGTCTCCTGGAAAAATTCCACACTTGGCATCAGGGGTGTGAAGACATTTATCAAAAAGACCTAGAAGGGTGGAGAACTCCACTTTCTCGGTATAATTGAGGTAAGCTCCACACCACTGCTAAGAGACCCAAGCTCCACACACTAGAGTGATGCTCCACGCCACGCTGGTCTCCCTTGGCATTGGCCACCAGAGGCTCTGCCCCGCTGGACTGAGGACTTTGCCTGCCCTGCTGCCCACCTGGCTCCAGAGATTCTTTCTTCAAGACACTGATGACTCCCTTGCCTGTTGTGCTGTCTCCTGGACCTGCAGACTGAGACTCTGGGACTCAGGTTTGTTATCCTCCATCGATTGCTCTGTGTGTGTGTGTGTGTGTGTGTGTGTGTGCGATATTCCTCTTAGATTGTTAGAGTGTGAGTAGGATATTAATGTATGTTGATGGTCTTCTTTGAGTGACCCCGCATTCAATAAAATCTAGGTGAACAGCACAGTTACTGTGTGTGACTCTTGTCTATCCCTTGGTGCTGGGCTGCTCAGCAGGCAGCTAACTGAGCAGGTGCCCGGCTGGCTTATCATGAACCTATATTCATGACAAAAGGTTATATGGCACCTTTCTCTCTCTTCCTCTCTCTCTCTCTCACACAGAGGTCCTTTTATAGCTTCTGAATATGCTATCAGTGTCTTGAGGATGAATCTAGTCCAACACCATGGGCTGAAGACTCTGAATTTTAAGAAACCTCCATTCTGCATTATTACTTTATTTGAATCAAGAATTCAAAATAGCCTGGAATAGTTTTTAATCAGAAGATCGAGTAGCTAAAATGATATGTGCAGTTTACCTACTTATTTTTAATTAAATTTATTGGGGTAACATTGGTTAATAATAACAATATAAGTTTCAAGTGTACAATCCTACAATACCTTATCTATATATTTCACTGTCTAGTCTCCACATATATTTGACCCCCTTTACTCTCTCCATCTTCTCCCACCCTCTTCCTCTCTGGTAAACTTCATACTGTTGTCTGTGTCTATGACTTTGTTTGTCCATTATTGCTTTCTGTTTCATACACCACATGTCAGTTCTTGTCCTTTTCCATATGACTTATTTCACATAGCACGATACTCTCAGGACATATCCATGTTGTCACAAATGGCAGTACTTCATCAATAACTGAGTAGTATTCCATTGTATATGTATCACAGCTTCTCCATCCTGTTGTCTATTGAAGGACACTTAGGTTGCTTCCATGTCTTGGAATAATGCTGTAAATAATGCTGCAGTGAACATAGGGGTACATATATCTTTATGAATAAATGTTTACAACATTTTTGTGGGTTGATACCCAGAAGAGAGATTGATGGATCATGTGGTATTCTATTAAAATTTTTAGAACCTTCACACTCTCTTCCATAGTGGTTATACCAATTTATATTCCAAGCAGAAGTGAATAAACATTCTCTTTCCTCCACATTTTCTCCAACACTTTTTATTTCTTGTTAATTATTAAGCTATTTTATTGTTTTTCTTTTTTATTTAATTATTGTTCAAGTACAGTTTTCTGTCTTTTATTCCCATCCCAACCCCCCCCCCCCCGCCAGTGATCCCCACCTCCCTCCCATTTCCACCCTTGTTAGTTTTCGTCCATGTGTCCTTTATACTTGTTCCTGTGAATCCTTCCCCTTTTCCCCTGAAATTCTTTCCCTCTCCCCTCTGGTCCCTGTCTGACTGTTCTCTATTTCAGTGTCTTTGGTTATATTTTGTTTGCTTGTTTGTTTTGTTGTTTAGCTTCCTGTTAAAGGTGAGATCATGTGGTATTTGTCTTTCACCACCTGGCTTATTTCACTCAGCATAATGCTTTCCAATTCCACCCATGCTGTTGCAAAGGGTAGAAGCTCTTTCTTTCTTTTTGCTGCACAGAATTCCATTGTGTAAATGTACTGTAGTTTTTGGATCCATTCATTTACTGATGGGCATCTAGGTTGCTTCCAACTATTGGCTATTGTAAATTGTGCTGCTATGAACATTGAGGTGCATAGGTTCTTTTGGATTGGTGTTTCAGGATTCTTAGGATATAATCCCAGCAGTGGCATTTCTGGGTCAAAAGGCATATTCATTTTTAGTTTTCGTAGAAAAATTCCATACTGTTTTCCATAGTGGTTGTACCAGTCTGCAATCCCACCAACAGTGAACTAGGGACCCCTTTTCCTCACAACCTCTCCAGCACTTGTTGTTTGTTGCTTTGTTTATGATAGCCATTCTGGCTGGTGTAAAGTGGTATCTCTTTGTGGTTTTAAGCTATTTTAATTAAACTAGAAGATATCCCTAATATTTGTTTTTCTTCCTAGAATGGTTGGTACTTAGAATTCTGTCAGTCTCAACAGAATGTCTTTTGAGAAGCAGTGGGTGAGAGAGTTAGAAGAAGACTGACCGCAGAGGCCACATCGTAGATGACCTCACAATAAATAAGAAAATGGATGCACGTGTACAGTGCATTTTCTAACTTCCTTCGTGGATGTGTGTAGTCATGTAACTGAGTTGTGAACAAGAGATGTGAGAAAATGTGACTCTCCAACATGTTATTTGTGTTTCTTTCCTCATCCCTTGACCAAAGAGAAGAGAGTCCAAGTGTGTAGCAGGGACAGGCACGTGATGAAAGAAACCTTTGTCCTGTTTCATGCTTACGGGAGAGCTGAGTAGGAACAGCTATGCTGTACCATTGCATGAGATGTAATAAATTCAACTAGATTATATCACTGAATATGGGGATTTGTTATAGCAGTTCGTCTCTCTTGACTAACACAGTTGTTCTCTGTTTCTATTCAGTCTCACCTCAATACTCCAAATTCTAATATTTCTTGAATTTGTCATATACTTCAAATTCAACATGAGCAAAATTTAATTCTTCACACTTTCAAATCATTCTTCCAATTGCCTATTTCTTGTTTGATAAAGTACCCTCTTTCCACCCTTTCGTTCAGTATGAAGGCTGAAATCATTCTACATTCTTCAATTCTCCTCATGTTCTTTGTCCAATAATCCATCATGATAAATAAACCATACATAATTTCTCAATGCAATTTATTCTATCAGTGTTCCTTGTCACTATCTTAATCCGTGCCTCCATAATCGTTTGCAGACGATTTCAGCAGTCTATTACTTTGAATCTCATCCTCCAGTTAACCACTTTTCCAAAGTCTTGTCAAAACTCCCTTTCTTGAAAAGGCACTGGATATGTCAGGCTTTCTGGTAGCAGGTAAGAGTAGGCCCATGAGTGGGAGGGTGGCAGCAGCTGGGTTGAGCACGCAGCTCAGTTGTAGTTCTCGTGTGTTCAGGTTGGCAAGGAATCATGCTACCGATAGGATGCAACCAGTACCTCCAATGCAGAGCGGTCATACAGGATGGCTTATAAAGCTGCTGTGTGCCACTGTTTTCTTTAAAGTTGCTGATTGTCTTTGTCTTTCCTTTCAGAAAAATCTGAATTCATTGTAAGGACAAAGGTCATTTATGTGATACGATCTTTGAGACATTTTTCTAAAGATATTTTTTTCTACTTCTCAATAGCCACTGTGTATGGTTGTGTTAGTTTCTCCTAAATGCTTGCATTTCTCTGCTCCTGTAGCTTTGAAAATACTCACTTTATGAACTAGAATAGCTGCCTCTCCGTGAAATAGCCTTGGCTAAATAAGTGTTGGCTGTCTAATGCTCAGTTGGGGTATCACTTTTTCTGCAAAGACTCTTGCACATGCCTGCCCTAACCCTACAGAATCAAACTCCACCCCATGGAGTAGGGGTGATGCCTTCATATTCACTGACCATCCATACCACGTTAAACAAAAACTTAGGGGAGCGTAGCATAGATATTTGTATACCTGTCTTTTTACTTACCAGTCGACAGTAGAACACTTGCCATTAGGCTATGCTTTAAATGAATGTTCTTCACTCAATGTAGATATTCAATAAATGTGTTGAAGTGAATGGACAATGAATTATCCAGTACTTTCAAATCTCAGTAATCTAATTTTCTATGTCAATAAAACAACTTTGAAATATGCAACTGCATAAACAGTTTTATACTGATATACACACAACCACTTCTGAATCCGGTCCCTAGATAACAACCTCATTATCTTGCACCAATTACTACGTTAGCCATGCACTTAAAATAGAAAAACCAGAGTTGAGGCTGATTTATATATTGTGGGTACTGCTGTGCTAAACTAATCATTTGGTGGATGGCTCAAAATTGCTGAAAATTTAAGCAAATAGGCACATTAATGTTCTTTCTGCTATTTTTTGTTTAGTTCATTAGTCATTGAAAGTGCACGTCTCTAGTAAGTCATTCATTTACAATTTTCAGTGGGAAATAATGTAAGTAGCTTCTATCATGCACACACAAATTGGATGAATTAAGCATTCACTAAGTAGGTATTGATATATATATCAATACACACACACACACACACACACACACACACACATATATATATATAATAAAGGCAGGAAAGGTTCTCGTTTCTGGATTTTATTGCTGCTGAATGACTTTTAAAACAAGATTAAAAATCAAAAGGGTATTTAAAGGATCAAAGGCAATGTCACATGAGTGACAGATTTATGATAGTGGGCTTTTCATTTTACACGTCAAGTAGGTACAACTTTTTTTAGCGGTTCAGCTGTTTTAATAGCTTCATTCATAACAACACAAAAGTTTGAATAAGATCACCTGAAGGATATGACTTATATCTAGAAAGCCAACACAGCCTTTTTGGCTTTGTTTGTGAGACAAATTCAACAAAAAATAATCATACATATATTTCAGCAACTGATATGAGAGAAAGAAAACAAATGCATGGAAGCACAGATACACACACTACAAATTAAGTCACTGAAATTACACACACAAAAACAAGCCTATTGGGAGAAGATAAGAGCCTAAATTGATAATACTTGATATAAAGTTTGAAGTACTTTAGATCTCAGAGTTTAGTTCCTCTTATAAAGGATGGTTGTTTGGTGGTAGATACAAAATGCTTTTAAACACTTTGGAAATTAAATATTAATATGTTAAAATATCTTAAAAGTGAAGATGTTGAGTAGGTTGTTTTAAAACTATATCACATCACTGATATAAGAAAAAAATCAATCACAGTCAAGGAAATGCAATATCAATATTTAGCCATGCAAAGACTATTAAGGATAAAGCAAATTTAATGAGGAAACTGCTTGCATTTTCCTGTGACCAGAAGGACAAGTTAATCCCTGTGTGGATTAGGATAAAAATGAAACATCTCTTCCAAGATTTGAGGTTCCCCTTAAAAGCATCTTTTGCTTTCCCTGTCTACCTATCTCAGAGAAAGGTTAAGTGTTCAATTAATACTGTCAAGAATGACGTATTATTTTATAAGAGATTTGCTTTACAAAACAGGAGACCTCCCTCGCGGATTCTTTGACATGAGATACACAGTACCCATCTATCACTCATGATATCTGCTGTTGATACTACATGACTTTAATCTCCCAGTGCGCACAGTGAACAGGGTAGTAGTCAGTGTTCTTGAGACGCATCAGGATTGTGCACATTCTCTCCACCCAGGATATTAATCATTTACTCTGGAGGACAACGTAATAAAGTGAAATAAAAAATGGGCAACTAAATATAAACTCAATGTGACACAGATGAACTCCAAGGTTCTATGGGGGAAATAAAGGAGACTTGTGAACTCTAATAGGAAAACTTTGAAGGACAGAAGAAAATAAGAGCACGTGTATCTTCATACAAAGAAAAGCTGGGAGAAGCGATCACAGAGAGAGAGATGAAGGAGCCAGTCTGGACTTCAGGGGACAGCGCGAATGAAGTGGGTATGCAGTGGGCTTGTCTTTTTTCTGACTTTATTGATATATCATTGACATAGAGTATGTATGTTTAAGACATATAACTGGTTGATTTGGCCAGTTATACAATATATAATATACACTTAAATATTGTTTTTATTCCACACATAAATAATATCATGCAGTATCTGTCTTTATCTTATTTCAGTTAGCATAATCTCTTCAAAGTCTAGCCACTTTTTTAATAGCAGATTTTTCTTATTTTTCATGGCTGAATGAAAAATAGCCCTTATCCATTCATCCTTTGATGGAAGCTTTAGGCGTTTCTGTATCTTGGCTATTGCGAATAGTGTTGCAGTGAACCCGGGTGTATAGATATTTTTGAAACCTTCTTTTTCCTTTGAATATATATAACTGAGAGTAGGATTGCTGAGCCATATGGTAATTTTATTTTTAACCTTTTTGAGGAAACTCCATACTGTTTTCTGTGGTGGATGCATCAGTTTACATTCCCACCAACAGTGTAAAAGAGTTCACTTTACTCCACGTCCTTGCCAACACCCATGTCTTCTTTTTTTGATGACAACCATTCTAACAGGTGTGAGGTGATATCGCATTGAGGCTTTTATGTGCATTTTCCTGGTGCTTAGTGATGTGAAGCACCTTTCCATGTATACAGTGGTCTAAAGATATATAAGGGGCTGTAACATCCAGCTGAGCAGCCTCCTTGATGCAACTTGATATGAAACTTATTAGACTGAAGGACTGACTGTATCATATGGTGGATAACTGAAGGCATAGGATTCTGGTAAAAGACTGTACAATTTAAGTAATAAAGAGACTCGGAGATAAGACTTATTAATAACTAGAGGATATTTGAAATCAAGGAATACTTGCATTTACTGGGTCCTTACTATATGCCAGGCAGCAGGTTAGGCCCTGATTCTAAGCAGCATTAGAAGGAAAAAGCTGGCAGAATTGGAAGCTGTGAAGAAAAGAATATGCAAGTGGTTATTCTGGAACTGACATCATGACACCTAACAGATCCTTGTGTTGTGGTTGCGTAGGCTTGGGAAGGATTGGGACCAAGTAGGTAGAGACTAAAAATGTAATGGTTGAAACCTCCACATGGCCATACTATCACAGACACAGCAAGAGTTAGAAGAAAGATAATATCGGGGTTCTGTAAAATTGTTTTGGATCTATTTATATCAAATTTGATAAGATATTCATCTCTCTTAGTTTGAAATCCAGGATATATACTAAAAACAAACTTCAGTGTTCTAAAAAAGGCCCCCAGTAAGTTCTGCTGTAACGCAAAAATATATATGAAATGGCATGGGAAAATGATGAGGAAATTATAGAAACAAAATGAATCATAAGTAAATAGTGTTTCTTCTTTTTAAAATATGGTTCTAGCCTTTCCTGTCAATCAGTGGAATCACTTACTACAGTAGACACAATTATTCACGCAAAGAAATGGTTATTTGTTTTAATATGATGACACATTTTCTTAAAAATGAAATATTTGACAAAGACCTTAAGACTATTTATTTTTGAAAATTGTTTCTACAGTGAAATAGAACATTTGATAGAACTATCAAATAAAAATATCTACTCATCTCCAAGATATCAAGACAAAGTAAACAGTGTAGTTTTAACTTAAAATATTAAAGAAAGCATACTAGCTTAAAATATTAAATAAAGTATACTCATGGAAGGAAACAAACATATAAACAGTACACAGATATATAAAAATAGTATCAGAATTTTCACATACGCTACATTTTTTATTAATTTTATTTTATTTTTCTTAGATTTTATTTATTTATCTTTAGAGAGGAAGGGAAGGGGAGAGGGAGAGAAACATCATGTGCCCCTTGCTGGGAACTGGCCTTCAACCCAGGCATGTGCCCTGACTGAGAATTTAACCATGGTCCTCTGGTTCTCAGACCCACACTCAATCCACTGAGCTACACCAGCCAGGGCACATATGCTACATTTTTGCCAAATATATAATTAAATATTTCTTCATGGAGTTCAATGTCTTAGTTTTCTAAATTTAATCATATCATCTTTCAATTTGGGAGTGATTCGTTTTAAATAAAGAACACTAAATGCATTTACTCCATATTTTAAATTTCTATCCTGTAAAACTGCAGTTACTTTTATGTTAATAATGGTATGATGTTAAGTTCATTTTAAAACCAACAGGTTATAAATGTAAATAATACCACAATTTACAATTTATATTGCCAATTCTTGGGCACAAATAACAGCTTGTTAATTTTGTATGTTAACTTTTAAAATATTTTAAGTTGTTAATTTATTTTAGAATTTTACTATAAATAGAAATTATCTTACAATTAGAAATAAATGTATTATAAATCTTTATTGTATACCATTTCTTTTAATGTATTTTTATTGTTTATTTTTATTTTAAGCCATAAATTTTATTAATAAGAAACTATTATAAAAATAAATGTTTTTAATTATCTTCCTAAGGATTAACTTTAAAAAAAGCTAAAAATGAGTCTTGGCCTAAATCATAAAATGATTCTATTAAAATTTTATGATGTATAGATTCCATATGTCATATTTGAAATATTAAATTATGTCAACATCTGGTAGTATGTTTTTTAATTGATACCTTTTACTTTGCAGTTTTCTACAAATTGTACTAAATGTGGATACTAGCATATTTATCAAACTCAAGATACATTGTGCTTTCAGAAGATGAAAATATATATAATTTAATACCAGCCATTATAATTTCAAATATAACTTTTTTCCATTTCTCACTAGTGTCTCCTTATAAAAATTACATTAAATGTAGGTTGGATTATACAATGTTTGCTCACTTTCATATTTTCTGTTTTTTTATCTGACCAATCTTTAATCTAAATAATGACCTCAGATTTATCTTCTCATTTACTAATTTTCTTTTCAGCAAGTTAATTACGGTTAAAAATCTGTTGGTTTTTAATTTTTAATAACATTATTTTAATATTTGACCTTTTAATGAATTCTTTCTCAAATGTAACTGATGATATATGATTTCATTTTGTTTGTCTATATCTTAAATATTTATTTTATAGTCTAAAACATCATTATTTATAATGTGAGGCTTCTTTATTTTCGATATTATTTCTGCTGATTTTATTTCATGCTGAAATACTTTCTCATATGATTTTATTACATTTAGCTTATCACTAGAAGGGCTTAATTTATATGAATACATTTGATGCTATTGAGAACATTTCTCTCCACCTTGGGCTTTTTTTTCTGTTACTCAAGAACAAATTTTCATTTTATGTTTTCATGATGGTGGGTAGGCTGGACCTTTGTTGTCGCTGTTGAGGTATATGGATCTTTTTCTGGTTCAAATTTGAGGTCCAGTTCTACGTGGTGTGCAGACCTTTGGTTACATATATTCTATGAAGCTGGAATTTCTTGTGTCCCTCCCATAACTGAGTGCAAAACACAGACACAACAAAGCCTTCTCTTGTGTTTCTCTTTACTAGGAAGCATTTTATTTTCCAAGTCCATTTTTTTCTCTGAAAGTATAGTTTGCCAAGAATGCCAAATCAAAGTTGGTAACACATTTCCAGCTTCACTTAAATTAAGGAACTCCAGGACCAATCTTTGGAATGCCATGGCTGGCATTTCTTTCCTTTGCCAGCTGACTTCTTGTTAGGCTCAGCCAAGAGCAGGAATTCCAGCAGGAGGAAAACCGAAGGCTAGAGAAGAACGTGTCTGCTCTCTCTTACTGTTCTTGATTTTCCATCTTTTTAAAACCTTTTTTCTAGAAACAAAGCCTTCTCTGCACTGTCAGAAGAAGCTTGTTTCAGCAGCATCAGTTTATTGGAGTCTGCAGTGTGTTCAGTCCTGCCATAACACCTTAGCAAGTCCTGCTCAAGGAAGAACGCTTTCTCCTCCCAGAGACTTGAGTCCCTGTGTCTAGGCCCTTCCTCTGATCTAGGTGACAAGAGCACCAGCTTTTTCAGAGCTCAGCATCCTAAGCTCTCTACCTGAGCCTCCTACCAGCCTTCTGAGTCACAATCATCCCAACCTCTTGTCTTTGTTCTACCACCACTAGGGATGAGAGTTGTTTTCTGCAGTTTCTACCTTCATGGTAGCAATGTTCTCTTTTTATTTTTTCCATTATTTCATACGTAGTTAACATTTTTAAATATTAATATTTTTTGTTCAGATAACTGTCTTGATTGGACTTCAGTGGCTAAGCTCTCTAAAGAGAAGGATCCATCAACATAGATGGGTCAAGGAGGACACTTTTTTGGACCCAATGTCATGTGCATTTTATTTCCATTTTCATTTCATGTCTTTGAAACCTCTGATGCTATTCCTTTCCTGCTAAGAGCTTTAACAGTAAGATAAGATGGGCAATTCCACATGGGAAAATTGTTTTTTTCTCTAGAAACATTAAGGTTGAATTGAAGGTCAAACTACTGAAGACTTAAAGAAAACTCCAGAACCTCTCCCACTCCACCTTGCCTTTCTTTTTCTAAAACCTTTGGTCATAATCAGAGGACTAAAATACAGAGAGACAAACTGCAATGTCGGCTTCTGGGAAAAGGAAGCTAAAGTGTTCTTTGGCCCATGTTGTAACAGACAATTTAGGCCTTCCTACAGCCGAAGCAAAGGCTTAGTGAGATTAGCTAGGTTCATCTCACTGTGGTACTATTTGATCACATTTGGACAAAGCCTCCTAGTAAGAGAGAATGCCTAATCCCCCTTCTTTAGGGATCCTAAAAGGTGGTAACTCCAGCAAGGAAGGTTTCAGGATTCTGTGCCCTGTGTCTTTATCAGTCTCTTTTCACTGAAAACTCAGTCCATATTTTGTTACTTCTTGAATGCCCTAATGTTTTAGGATGAATACAGGCCCTCAAAGATGTGCATATAACTATTTCTCAGAACCTGTGAATATGTTATGTTATATGGTAAAAAGATTTAACAGGTATGATCAAGTTGAGCAGATAAGACCTTGAGATGGGGGAATTACCCTGCATCTTCCAGGTGGGCTCAGTGTATGTACAGAGGACCCTCAAGAGAGAAAGGTGGCTGGGGAACAAGGTGATGCGACATGGGGCCCTGGTTCAGGGAGAAAGGGTAGCCTCTTGAATCCGCACAAGGCAGGCAGGGAAGACTCTCTCCTGGAGCCTCCAGAAGGAACTCGTGCTGCTGACACCTTGGTTTCAACCCCTTACGGCAAATTTCAGACGTCTGACCTCCAGAGCAGTAAGCCAACAAATTTTTGTTGTTTGAAGCTACGAAGTTTGTGGTTATGTGTTACAGCAGCAATAGGAGAATAATACATTAAAAAGCTTTTGAAAACTGTGGCATAAGGTATCTAAAGTAGACCCTAATGGGGGTCTATTATAGCTTACATGTGCAGAAGGCGCAATCAACAGGTGAGCAAAACCCCTCACCAAAGTGTCTTCGTAATGCTTGTTTCTGTCTACCACATATTAAATTTCACAGACATTATTCTACTTGATCTTCATTACAAGCATGCAAAGCAGCTAGAGAAGATATTTTTATAGCTGTAGAAGTTGAGCTACAAGAATACTTCATTCACATAGTTAAATTCAGATCATGAACCAATTTAAAACTCCAATGCTTGGGCTCCACCCCAGATCTACTGAATCAGAATCTCTATAGAAAATTTCTGCGCACAGTGAAGTTTGAAAAGCACTAGTCAAGAGCAGTGGTTGACAAATTAGAGTGTGCTGGTTGACTTTGTAAATGAAATATTGGAGCACAGCCATGCCCCCTTTTTCATGTATTGTCTATGAGCACTTTTGTTAGAATGGCAATTGAATAGATGCAAAAGAGGCTTTATTCTGAAAAACCTAAAATATTTATTTTCTGATCCTGTGCAGCAACAATTTGCTAGCCTCTGGCTAAAATGCAACACAGTCTAAAATTAGGTACTAAATAGGTAATTCATTTTTTTCAGGATGTTATGACAAGTGGGCATGAAAATTGTTATAAAATAACACATTAGTCAACTAGTTGTTTCTCATATATCCCTCTTTGCTGAATTTCCAAATGTACTAGGGCACATGCCGTGAAAGCCATTGGAATTCAGAATTGTAACTTGATAATGACCAAATGAGTCCATTTAGTTTTCTAAAATGTGTTAGAATAAAATCTCATTTTTGTTACTATGATTAGTGCACCAAAATACATCTAAAATGCAATGCTAGAATGAGATAAACCCTTTTTAATGGAAAAATACAGCTTTTATAGCTTTAAACTGATGTGAGCCACAAACGCCCGATAAAAATGACCCTGCACATTATTTTGTCCAATTTATGAATACATTGTAAATTACATTTTCTCAAGCATCATCAAGAAATGTAATAGTTTAATATTGAAATCGATATTCACATACTATTTACACAACCCACACACTGCTTTCATAACACGATTCTTATTAAGGCCATGTACCAGGCATGGAAATGACTTTATTGTGAATAGGAAATTTGATGGGATCATTACTGAAAAAGACTTTTATCAATGTATCTCATACATAAAGGAAATTGCCATCCATGTAAGAATCCAAAAGTATGGAGTAACGCTAAACCATTGTCTGTTTTCATTTCATAAGTAGGGTCTGTTCATAAGATGAGAAAAAAATCATTCCTTATTGGAAACTTACAGTCAAGGAAAACGGCCCGCCTCCACCACCCCTCTCCCCTCTCAAGCTCCTTTTATCTTAGTTTTTATTTCCTTCCCAGACTGCCTCCAGTAATCTAAGACTTCATGTTTATGACTATTATGAAGACTAATTTCCATATTTTCCAAGTTTTGATACCAATGTCTGGAGCCTTGGGGAAAAACATTTTATCAGGCTTTATCTTTTTAGATTTATATTATAAAAATATGAAATATATACAGATGTATTGGCATAGTCAAATGAACCTCCATACCCATCACCCAAATTCCACTATTATCAACATTATCCATTCAAGTTATTATCCATACTTCCATCCCCAATTACTGCTGTAATTATTATTTTTACTATTCTTTTTTTGTAAAGTAACCTACATTTTTAATGTATAAAACTTAGCGGTACAGTTCTGACAAATGGATACACTCAGATAAACAATATCCCTATCATAGCATAAACAGTTCCTTGTCACCAGAATATTTCTGTGTTTCCATTCCAGTAACTTGCACCATTACCCATCCCACTGCAACCCTCCAGAGGAAAACATTCTTCTGATTAAAATTATTTTCTGGGTGAGTTTTGCCCATGTTAGAACTTTTTTTATCAATGAAAGCATACAATATGGTTTTTTACACTAACTTCCTGTGCCCTGCCATAGTGAGATTCATCCATGTAATGTATCTAATTAATGCATTTAATTTGTGCCTTTTTAGTGCCAAGTAGTATTTTAGTGCATGTAGATGCTGCCATTTGTTTTTCCATTCCCTGTAGACAGAGAGTTGAGTCAATTCATAATATAATTTTTTAAAAATATTTTATTTATTTATTTTTAGAGAGGGGAAGGGAGGAGAAAGTGGGAGAGAAACATCAATGTGTGGTTGCCTCTTATGTATCCTCTACTGGGGATCTGGCCTGCAACCCAGGCATGTGCCCTGACTAGGAATTGAACCAGCAACCCTTTGCTTCACAGGCCCATGCTCAATCCACTGAGCTACACCAGCCAGGGCCATAATATAATTTTTTTATAATATTATATTCAGAAATTAATCTGGGAAGTTGACAATATAAACAATGATGATGATAATAAAATAAATATATGGCAGTCTGAAATAAAGTATGTTATGAAATTAACTTGTATGTGCTAAGGTTCCTCACCTTGCTAGACTCTCTAGTAAAAGAAGAGTAATAGTTCTACTTCATGATGTGCTATTGCATTGGCTCATAATTTGTTAATTTAATTTTCTGTAATTCTTCAGCTGGGAGAAAAAGCATGGCTGAAAAGTGGGGATTGCAGGTCAGACACCTGTGTACATATGAACAGGAGGTTAGGGAACAGTTTGTAATGATTTTGTTACATTGCCTTTTGCTGTGATGTTTCATTATACTGCTTTTTGCTCTGTGAAGTTCACTTTAAAATTAAAAATATTATTATTCTATTTATAATAATGGTTTAATGGAATCATATTAACAGACACAATTTCTCTAGGATGAATAAATTACCTAAGAAGTTATATTCACACACATATATGATACCTTAAGTTAAAATATTATACAGAGAACAATCCTCTTGGAAAATAATCAAATTCATTTAATCTATTTAAAATAATTTGATACTTGAGGTAAAAGACACTAAAGCACTACTTTAAAATTATGTTAGGGTTTACTTATCCCTGTTTAAGCCAAGTTTTAGGGGAAAAAACACATATAGTTAATTTATTAGTAAGAACTAAAACTTGAAATATAACAATTTCATTGTATTTTCTAGATATTTTTATTTTTACTTCATTTAGTGTTAAAAATATAACATACTTTGCAGTTAAAAATAATAAAGTAGTGTTTTGAAATCACATTGTCACTAGGTAACAGCTACAAACTAAAGTGTGTTTACGTGTTGATCTCGGCTTAGCTTTTACCTTTTTGCCCACCCTTACCACTCATAAGCTTTCCAGAGATAAGGAGAAAAAAAGTAATACAACTGTGAGGAAAAAACTGAAGCAAGCAGCCTGAAAAATAAGGCCCTTCTAAGCAGAAAAGAGAAATGATCTCACACCCTCCTTCCTCTACCCTAGACTGGACCTACTGCAAACACCTCCTCGCGAGGTGCTCTGCCAAATGTGCAAGGGGCGGAGCTTAGAAAAATCTCTAATTTGTATCCTCAGGGGAATCAATTAAACACCATTTCTGAGAAAGGAATCAATCTGAGATCAGCAAAGACATGGTTTATATCAGTGTCCCCCAGAAACACAGTGTGCGCCACATATGTAAAGCCTTCAAGTTGTCACACAAAAATGGTAAAAACTAACAAGTGAAATTAATTTTAATGTTATATATATCCCAATATGTACTCAGTATTATCATTACAAAATGTAATGAATGTTGAAAAATCACTATTTTACCATATTTTTGTATGGTCTTCAAAATCCAATGTGCATTTTACAGTTGCAACACAACTAGATTTGAACCTCCCAGGTGTTAGGAGCTCAATTTTTACATGTGGCCCGGGGCTGCCTTATTGGACAAGGCAGTTTTCAATTTAAAATCTATTGATTTAATAGTAAAAACAATAGAACATTATTTGTCATTTCTGTGTTTACTGCCATGCTCAAAAATGTCTTCCCTAGCTTAAGAACATTCCAGTAATATTTCCTGAGTAATATTGTTTATTCTTTTATAACATTTTCATTTTATACTATTTATATACCATTTAGTGTACATATATTGTTTATTGGTTTATATTATCTTTTAAATTATTTTATAGTTCTGTTTTATGTGGTATTTTAGATATGTTTACTGTTTACATACTTGTTTACTGTCATATTTAATCCTTATTATACCTGTAGTATCTTTGAAGTAAGGTATCAGACATAGAGGAAGATTTATTGGGTGTCCAACCACTTGCCCCTAGACCATTTTATTAATTAAATTAATCATTTATATGCTAATTGGAAATTACTGAAACAGTAAAAATATGTATCAGTCAGCGTTCTAGCCATTGTGTTCTATTTCACTGGCATTTTTTTCTAGTTCTGTGCCAAAATTAAACAATTTTATTTTTCACTGCTTCGTAAGTTAGTATCTCTGTGAGAATGCTCTCATCACTTGAGACCTATACTCTACTTGCACGTTGGTGGCAGGAGAGAATGGTGATGATGCTACGTGTCATGTTCCAGATTTGCAGTTTGTATTACATGTGTCTTCGTGTTGATTTGTTATAATAATAAAGTCACAACACAAGCTTTTCACACATGGGCTGCAGTTTTGCCGTGTCCTTTAGTTGTTTGACTTAAAAAATTATTGCAGGACAATATATTCTTTGATACTAAATTATCTTGTAGATGATTATTTGAGACTTTGAAAATCTAATACTGATGTGTATCCAATGCGTTAGCTGTTTGTCTAAACTTTGTCTCAGCAAAAGTTTCAGTGAGTCAGTGAATGTACTTTGACACGATAAACAAAATGATGAGACAACCGGGAACCGAGCACACAAGACCCAAGTTGGCCACCTCTACAGCATGACAGTTTGTCGTTTCTATTGCCTCCATGTAGATATCAGCACATTAAAAAAGGTCCTTTCAGTTCTTTGCAATAAATTAATGCCTACTGTCATATAATTCATATATTTTATTCAATAATATCTGAAACAGTTAAAGACCTAGAGGTTTAGCGGAAATCCTGAACATTTTTGTCATTGCTTTGATCTAATTATTTAAGAAAATCTTCCACAAAAAAGAAAATGAAATTAATTGGACACTGACATTCTTTATTAGACATTCTTATTCCTCGCTATCATTTCTTATTTGTCGTCAGACGTTTTTAATAGCATATCTTAAAATTTTCTAAGATATTTATTTCAAGCTTACTGTTCTTTGGTCCATTAGTCTTTTCTATCATCTAAAAAGGTCACATAAATTCTATGTTATCTCCATTACTATTCAAAGATTAATATTAATTTTTCTGTTTTCACATTTCATAAAATATTTTAGAGTCCTGGAAAGGAGATAATACAAACCTGGAAACTTGTTCCTTTTTATAGAATCATTAGTTTCTTACTATTTGCTCATCCAACCAGTACTTAGGACTCTTGACTCATATTTGCACTAATAGTTTGACTTTTAAGAAAATGGAAGATTAAAGGTGAATTTTGTTTGCTCTGTATAACCTATCAATTTTGTACTCTCTCCATTAAGTTCTTCTCAAAGTATCTGAAGTACAAATAAATCCTCAAAATACTTTTGATTGCTTTTGTCGTTTTTCGGGAATATCAGTTCTGTGCTTTCTTGATGCCATTTAAAAGGTTTTCCTCAGAATGTTTACTTCTCCTTTTTAGATACTCATATATTAACAGCCATAAGCAGGAAATTCCACTTAGAAAGAGAACTATCATTTCTGGGCGGGGGATACTCTCTAACAAGGGATGGGTATTGAGTGGGAGACAGCAATGATCCTGAGCTTGGGCAGAAGTTTTCTATGTAACATAAGATGATAACCTGAGTTAATCCCCTCAAAAAGAAAAACTAAGAGATAGTAGAAATAAAAGTTACGCCCCCCCCCAAATAGTCGGCAATATAACCTCACCATGTCAAGCACATAAATCTGCAAAACATCAGTAAAATTATTAAATTAAACAAGCTGGTGGGGGTGTTTTGCGCGGGGGAGTAACTGGTGAGAATAAGCCACATTGATAAAGAGAAGCTTGTTCTTAGTAAGCTGGAAATCACAGAAATGTTGAGACAGTCCCTCAATGCTAATGTGCTGTAACATTGTGTGGTCCAAACAAGGTTTATCCAAATCTCCATCAGGCAAGTCCCATCTAACATCTAAGTTCCATATTAGTTATATATTAAAAAGAATCATATATTTAAACATTAGAGCAGCTATGTTCATTATTTATTTAAACTTCCTAGAGAATTAGCTAACCATTAATTATTTATCTGTTTTTTAAAAAAATCAATGTTACTAATCCTAGTTAAATTATCCATCTCTGGGGTTATGAAGTATACAAGGTCTGTCCAGAAAAAGTCCAGTCATTATTAATAAATGAGAACAGTTTGCATGACATCCATGTACGGTAGCAGGCAAGGAAGGGGACTGGAATACACTCGCATGAACAATGTCGACTTCACTGTGTTAGTCAGTGGGGGAAATAGATGCCATTGAGAGAGCATGTATAGTGTGTGGCCATCATATTTCAAATGACTGAGGAAATAGAGGAACGAATCTGCATCAGACTTTGCATTAAGCTTGAATGTTTCTCTACAGAAGCTATTTGGATAATTCAGAAGGCTTCAGCTATGGGCAACTGGTGAGTGGCAGCTTCATCACGACAATGTGCCTGCTCACGTAGTGCATCTTGTGCAGAGATTTTTGGCAAAAGGTCAAATCACCCAGGTGACTAGGCTCCACTATAGCCCAGATTTGGTGTCCTGTGACTTCTGGCTTTTCCCAAAACTAATATCACCTATGAAAGGGAAGAGATTTCAGAATGTCAATGAGATTGAGAAAAATACAGTGGGGCAGCTGATGGTGATTGGGAGAACTGTGTGAAGTCCCAAGGTGCCTACTTTGAAGGGGGCTGAGGTATCATTATCCTATGTACAGTGTTTCTTCTATCTTCTTCAGAAAATGTCTCTATTTTTTGTACTAAATGGCTGGACACCTTCTGGATAGTCCTCATAACTTGTTCTGACATGCGATACCTCAAAACCCTAGGCTCTTGGTGGTTACAACATCTGTGACTCAATAATTAGACTGAGTAGTGGTCACTTCATAGTTTAAACAAATAAAAATAAAAAGCCCCTCAACAAAGAAAATACAATCATGTAGCTTAAATATCAACACACAGTTATTTGTTTATCATAAAGAGCTTTGTGCTAGAGCACTTCAAAAAGAGAAGGCCCTGCCCTGGCTGGTGTAGCTCAGTGGATTAAGCGTGGGCCTGCAAACCAAAGGATCGAGGTTCAATTCCCAGTCAGGGCACATGCCTGGGTTGTACGCCAGTTCCCAGCAGGGGATGTATGAGAAACAACCATACATTGATGTTTCTCTCCCTCTCTCATTCCCTTCCTCTCTAAAGATAAATAAATAAAATCTTAAAAAACAAAAAAAGAAAAGGCCCTAAAGGCGTCCTGCCAGTGTTGGCCAACTCCTTGGCTGAAGCAAGCTTTAAATGTCAGTCCCTCTCATGAAGAGTTAAAGCATAAATACAGGGTTCGGCACAAATAATGCCCCTTTTTCTTATAAAATTTCTATTACAAAATTATAAGAATACAATTCTGTAACATAACAATCTTACACTCAAGCACACCGTAGGATATTAGGTGAAATTTGCAAATTAAAACTATATATTATTACATGCATACTATTTCCCTTCCAACCACACCCAAGCAGGCGTTTCTCCTGCCGGACCTGGTATATAGACCATTACATCTTTGCAAGAGGTTTCATACTGCAAACTGTTGCAGCTTCCCTTGTGTAAATATCTCTTCAATTTAAGTTGTCTTATCTGATTCAGAGCAGCTGGGGAAAATGTCAACTGTTTAATGAAAAAAAAATAACACATACTTCTGAATTCAGTTTCTCAGGTCTCTTAACATTTCAGATAGTCATTGTACTGCCTGTATAAAAGAGGTCAAAATGAAATGTCACATGTTGGAGAACTGTATTTCTCTAGTACTCTATATTCTTCCTGATACTACATTTGTCTATACTTCACAAGTTGTCACATGGTCATTCTCTCATGTATGATTTTCACTGAGTGTGTATGCATTGTGCTGCTGAGTAACCCTAAGTAACTAAGATAAATGCCACCCACAGATGGATTTACCAAGACAAAAATGACCTTTAGGATGATTGCAAACCATGCAGTTTAAGAGAAGAAGTTACCTAAGAGTAAATGTCACACAAGAAGCAGAAATAAGTTCCAGAAAAATTTTAGGTAACATATTCAATAAAATTAAATAAAATCTTACATATATAATGCTTCAGCATAAATTCATTAAGTGAAGAAAATGAGACCAGAATGTAAGACAGATTAAAAAAATGCTTGCTGAATCTAAAATCATGCCTTGATGCACTGCATAGCAGATCCATCCAACACTCAAATGAAACAAAAGGGCCTTACAAAAGGTGAAGACCTTTAACAAATCACTCATATGTATTCTAGGTAAACCATGAATTATAACAAAAAATTCAAGAATGTATGTAAGTAGGAGTCAAAGATAGACAGTGAGAAGAAACTCTAAATTAGAAAGTTACCCACCCCAAATGATCTTATTATAGTTAAAAAAATGCCATGTCAAAATAATAACTATTAAAATAAAATTTCAAAACCTATAGTGAAACTTTTGTAAAATAAATTTGAATAATTTATAGTGGGAATTACAGCAAGAAAGGGAAATTCTATATTCTTCACTATGAAACAAAAATAACAAAAAATTTTAATTAAATTCATACTTTTTTGTACTTTCATGTTTAGCAAAATTTCAAAATGAATTAAAACTAAAAACAATCCATCATAAATTTAAAAACCAGTGTATTTTGATAAATAAATAAAGATACAAACCTGACTTGATGGTGAGGTTTTTAACATGAAAATAGAGGCTGCTTGCATCATCTCTACCTTCGACAAAGGTAAATTGTTAAGATCAAGTTGAGTAGCCTGCTTTGGTTTAGTGCCGAAAAGTGAAGGAAAGTTCTTATATGTACATTTCTAGGAAGATAAAAATGTGACACAAAAAAATTTATTTTACTCCAGAATTGTCCAAAGTAGTTCTCCTCGGGGATTTTTTTGGTCACTGAATCCAAACTCCCTTGAGTGAGCATCTCTGTGATGAGGCTGACTCCCTATGAGGAGAGAGCAGGCTCTTCCAGCTTCCAAATGGGATTTCCAACCACAGTGGAGGAATCCTGGGAAGTGTCAGGCCTAGAAAATAATTTAATTAGTAGTCCCATTTCCTTTTCTCTTGGGTGGTTTTGCTCCAGAAGGTTATTAGCTGCGTCATAATGAACAGCGGCCCTATGTTCCTTCTTCAGGAGTTACAGATGTCAGAACATTCAGAGATTCAAATGAACCAGCACAATTTGCAAACTTTTATGGAAGACAATCATTTCTGTAGGTCTGCAGGAATCAGAACATGCATCATCCCTTTTTATCAAGCATGGAATTTAGGGTAGAAGCACTTGGTGATCTGTATTCCATTCTTCGCAATCCAAGGTTAAATTCGAACCACTGTTTTATTAAAAATTGGCAGCTCTGGTGTGGTTGGATTGCTCCTATAGCTCTCTAGGAAGGTTTTGGCAGAAAATATTTGCTGACTCATGTAGCACATCCAGAAACAGAGGCATTCTTTCCTTACCAACTAACTAAATATTGTGAAAGTACTGCCATCACTTTCTCTAGATGATTTTTTCATAGTTCATCCCATTTTCTTTCATGAATTTTGCCACATTAATTACAATGACAGGTTTCTTAATGACCTCCAATAATTTTCCAAGTATTTTTCATTTCCTTGATTCAATATGATCAACTGTTGTGGACAATTGATTTCTTCAGTAGAGTATTCAAGAGAGAGAAAGGAAATTTTAACATTCTTAATCTTAGCTTACTCCATTCCAACACTGAATGCATCACATAACATAGCTTAAAAAAACCTTTGTATTATTAAAACTTTTGCATGCCAAAAGTAATGAAAAAAGGGAAAACAAGAGAAACCTCCTGGAAGGCCTATATTTCAAGACTAGCCATGGAAAAGAAGGAACATTCTGTTTCATGATTGCAAAGGAGCATCTAACCAATTCATGGTCAAACTTCAACTATAAATGTGTCTTTTTTCTCCATATTTAACTGATACTTTCAGAATTATTTAATGAAAGTAAAAGCTTTTATTTATCACACTAAAATAGTTGTGAGTTTCACTTTTTGTTTGACTCTTCTCTTGAGGTCATACCAAAATATGCATGCTTGGTCTCACCCAGCGAAGCTAGAGCACTGACTTCAACAGCCTGGAGGGCTCGGGCTTTTGCGCGGACCTCAGCCGCCTTAAGCCAGTGCAACCAGGCAGTAGGTCCAGTCTCTTAATTCCCAGACATCTGATTCACTTCAAGTTTCGCTATCATTTGAAGTGTTTTTGTTCAGAGCTACCAAGTCTTCACTAGTGAGAGGCCTTGCTGCGAAATTGACGTGTGTCTCTTAAGTGGTTTGTCTGTGAGATCACAAAAATTTTGAGCAACATAGGTCCCCACTGGTTCACAACTAGATCACTGGACTGCTGTTTGGAAGGTGTTAGCCACACCTCAGCCAAATGGTTTACAAGTAGCCTTGTCTCACATGCTATGCTAGGACATCTTGATTCATTTGTCAAAGACATCTTCGTATTGTCTTCTTTGTGTCTTTCTTATGCAATTCTGGGACTACCAATTCTAGGGCCATTCCCTGGACTCTCCACAAAATATTGTTATTACATATATATTCATTTTGATCACAATACTTATGGCATTTTGCCAAGTGAAATGCTTTCATTAATAATGACCCAAATTTTTGTATCCTAAGAACCCTAAAACACCAATCCCAAAGAACCGGTGCACCCCAATGTTCATAGCAGCACAATTTACAATAGCCAAGAGTTGGAAGCAACCTAGGTGCCCGTCAGTAAATGAATGGATCAAAAAACTATGGTACATATACACAATGGAATTTTATGCTGCAGAAAGGAAGAAGGAGCTCCTACCTTTTGCAACATCATGGATGGAACTGGAAAGCATTATGCTGAGTGAAATAAGCCAGGTGTTGAAGGACAAATACCATATGATCTCACCTTTAACAGGAAGCTAAACAACAAAACAAACAAGCAAGCAAAATATAACCAAAGACCCTGAAATAGAGAACAGGCTGACAGGGACCAGAGGGGAGAGGGGAGGGAATTTCAGGGGAAATAGGGGAAGGATTTAGAGGAACATATATAAAGGATACATGGACAACAACTGAGAAGGGTGGAAAGGGGAGGGAGGGGGGAACACGGGGGATGGGATGGGATGGGAGTAATAGATAGAAAACTGTACTTGAAAAATAATTAAATTAAAAAATTGGAAAAAAAATAATGACCCAAATTTATGTTGGCCTGAGATGTGCCATCTTTAGAGGCCTCTCTTTGTTTTTAGCAGGAGGGTTCAACAATATAGTTTAATTGTAACATTCCAAGACTTCATGGTATTTTACTTTATTTCTGTTAATATTTAACACTGATATAAAATGAATTTTCTAGAGGTTCAGCATTCATCCAGTACATAGATAATTTGCTATTATCTATTCTATAGACATTATCTGTAGATATTCTTTGCTATCATCTATATATATTTGCTATTCACTGAATTTTGTTGGTTTTCAAGAGAATTCTATAGCTCTCTTGCTATGTTAGTTCTAATGAAAAGTTGTGGAGGTATTGGAGGTATTCCTGGGGATAATTTTCCATCTGTACTTGCCTGGCCTTTTGGTTTTTAATATTCTGAGCCTGTTTATGTAATTTTTTACCATGGACTTCCCACATATTAAGGTTGTATAAATTTTCAGGCTCAGGTTACGCATTTTGATTTTTCACACAGAATTTTTTCTATTTATTAGCTAAGTCTGTCAAGCCACTTCTGTGATTAATATCTGTCAATATTTATAGAATATAGGCAGAATTTCAAACCAGATAAGGTTGGGAATCATAGACACAAAATTCAGATAACAATAAAGGGCAGAGCCAGATAGCAAGAATGATGATTAAAATTCTACCTATTTGAGATTGTTTGAATAGTCCATATACTAGGAAACAAGGCCATGGGCCCCTGCCTGAATTGATTTGTTTTTGTAAGGCACATATGAGGAATGCATCTTTCTGGACAATTTTGCTGTTTGCTATTCCTTGCTACCTTTTGACTAAATCCTTACCTAACGTACTACTTTGTTTGCTAGCCTCCTGTTTAATACAACTTTTTTCCCTTCTGGATTTCTAGCTCCTCAACTTCTGACTTATCCCTTCATCTCTCACAAGCAGTTTTTGTCCTACAATTTAGCTGAACAGATCTTGAATTGGCTACCAGCTATTTTTACCTTTGCAGTTTGTTAGGGTCTCATACTATGGTCTGGATGAATGAATATTCTCAAGAACTTTCTCTACCAATGGCTCTGGTTGAAATTCAAAAATCTTGTTCCAGTTCCTTGGTCTGGCCCCAAAGTATCTGCTTCTGGATCAATGGGGTAGGGAGGCTAAGGCAACCTGGCTAAGAATATCAGCAGGTCTCCCTTCTGGAATGGAACCTCTAGACCGGCTCAGTGTAACTCTGGACACTGCTGCTCTCTGGAAAGGAGGATCCTTGTCCCCTTGCACAGATATTGAAGAGATGTCGCTAACCCCACAGGCTGCAGAGCGGCTCTATGTTTATATGAATTCTACTGGTTATCAAGGTGCACACAGAACTATGCATAGTTCCCTAGCTGGCTGCAGGACAAGGTAGAGTTGTCTATATAAATAATTTGTGTATATTCCAAATAACTGAAATAGGACTTCGTCAAGGCTAAGATAGCTGGAAAAAAGGCAACAAGTAAATGTAACTATAAAACACTCAAATATATATATACTTCCATTATGATCATATTCATCAACAGGCTTATGATTTATGAATGCCTTTAGACTTGCATAGTTACTTGTAATAACCCATCTCCTTTAACATATGCACAGGTAATTAAATCAATGTGTAGAATAACAGGATATATAATTTTCTGCCTCAGCAAGTAAGAGCAATAGCTTCATCCTGAGGAGTGCAATTTCGGGTTAAAACCTATGTGTGATAAAGGGTAAAGGGTATCAAATATATGATGATTCAAGAGGATCTGACCTCAGACAGTGGGCACACAATGTAATATATAGGTGATGTATCATAGAAACTCATAATTTTATTAACCAATATCATCCCAACAAATTTAATTTAAAAAAATCTATGTGCGATTTCCCAAGCCTGACCATAAAGCAAAGCCTTTAGCTGGCAGGCCTCCCCTGGAAAGCTGTTCTCCCACCAAGACATGGTACAGTTATACTGTGCATGGTGGGTAGTTTCTAAGAGGAACTGCAGCCAAAGACTCGGGGACCCCAGGCCAGTCATGTTCTCATGTGCATGTATATTCCTAGCCCAGGTGACTTCATTCCTGGGTCTCTTTATCTGAGGCCTTGGACAGAGGTTTGTAAGTGTTCCTACTGAGGCTTCCTTATGGAGGAGAGGTGAGGGGAGTCTTGAAGGCGTTTTCCCCATTCTGACTCAAGGCTCAGTACCTTCCTGCTCCTACCCTTGCTCCCTCTCCCTTCTTCTGGCCCTCAGGTCCACAAAACCACTGGGACCTTTTTTCCAGGGGTTTCTTCACAATGAGATGACCCCCATGTCTATGCAACCCTCAACCAAAAGCCCATTCAATGGAGAAAGAATTGAACAAAGAAGAATAGGAGGTTTCTCAGGCGTAGAGCCTCTTGAATATTCTGTGACAGTAAGTGATTAGTCTTCACTGTTCCATTCATTTTGGCTCTGCTTTGCTAATTAATTATTCCCAACCCCAGCAGCTTGGTTCCATCTCCAGTTCAGCCCCGACTCCAACTCAGGATCCTGATGCTTAATCTCAGCAAAACACCCGACACTACCCTTACTTACCCTGAAACGTGATAACCAGATATTCTTCAGAATTAAGTGGACAATCAGAGCAACTTCATTCAAGGGTTACTGCTTTTGGCTTAGAGAGCAGTGATCACTTCTTGTATTTGAACAATTTTCCTGTATAAAGTCATATTAAATGGATTTCTCATGTCTGGACTATATTATTTTACAATTGATATGGCTGTTATATGAAGATGAAATAAAAGAGTTAATGAGCTTCTTTCTGTAGCTCTGAGAAGCTGCTAGTGAAAACCTGTTCCAGCTAACTCTTTTTTAAAATATAAATATTAGAATTAATTCAATAAATATGTATTTATTGGAATACATATTCCCTAAGACCATCTAGAAACTATTCCATAATTATTTTGAAAAGCATTGCCTACAGACAAAATTGTCACAAAGAAGATATTTCATTACTAGTTTCCAGAGTCATGACTTTTTTTCAATGTATGAAAAACAAATTTGTTTCTTTTAATTAAATGACAAGAAATGTATAGTTTGTAATGCTTCCTCTTTACCATAACTTCTAGGAAACTCAGAGACAAAGATTTCTTCAATGGCATCTGTTTTATTTAACTTGATTTTTCTTTTTAACCACAGTTTTGACTTTTGTATTTTTTCAACTCATTTTAAAATAATTTTTAAATTAAGCAGGATATAAAAAGTGAACAATGAATTAAGTTTCTAATATTTAATCATCAGTCATATAAACACTTATTGATTTGATTTAAAATACAGATAATATTCAAAGAACAATAGCAAATTAAAATAAATTCTTTTCTAAATAATACCAACATGATTATAAAGAAAAGGAAAATTAATGGTTTTATTAAGTGGCAGATTTTTAAAAAGATTTTATTTATTTATCTTTAGAGGGGAAGGGAAGGAGAGAAGGAGAGAAACATCAATGTATGGTTGCCTCTCATGAGTCCCCTGCTGGGAACTGGCCTGCAACCCAGGCATGTGCCCTGACTGGGAATCAAACCATGATCCTTTGGTTCACAGGCCCATGCTCAATCCACTGAGCTACACCAGCCAGGGCTAATTGGTAGATCTTAATGGATTAGATCCAAATGTCATATCCATTGCTGACCTTAGAGAAATAAAATATAAGTGATTTTGGAGAAATGCAGAAGATGATATCAGTGGGCATTTATTTTTGTACTTCCTTATAAGTCTCTTTTTCTAAATAGTTGGCAATATCCAAATATCCTGGATGGAAATTTGGATACTGGAACAGGAATGCAAAGAAAGGACAGGTGAGTTTTAGTTTTAGACTTCCTAATAAATGTTTGGTAATCAAAAAGTAGGCCCTATGAGAAGCTGACTTTATAGTGTACTTTATAGTTGTGAGTTGGAAAGTGCATGAGGAGAGATTGAATTATTCAGGCAGGATTTCTGGAGTCTCCATGAAAGTAACCTGAGTTAAAGTTGTAAGGAAGGAAAATGAGGCATTTTCTGTGGTAGAAGAGGAAGAGGGTGAAGAAGAGGGGATTTGATTTGGAAGTACCACACTGAGGAAGTGATAAAAACAGGGGAGATTGCAGCACATCACTCCAGGAAGGTAGGCCAGGAAATGAAATCTATTCCTTTCTTTTTAAATAAGACTTTTAGGAACATGTATAAAGGACACACGGACACAACCAAAGTGGGGTAGGATCAAAGGTAGGAATTGGGGATGGCTGGGGTGGGGAGAAAAATGGAGACAACTTTACTTGAACAACAATAAAAACAAAGGGAGACTATCAATTTGCTTTTACTGAGATGCTGGCTTAGATCTTTTCAACAGCTGGGTGCATATCTCCCATGGATTGACCAATTTAGGAACACTCACTTGTGCACTGAGATTTTTTTTTTAATTTTAATTTTTATTTAACTCTTGTTTGAGTACAGTTTTATGTCTTATATTCCCAGCCCTGCTCCCCCTCCCACCTCCCTCCCATTTCCACCCCCCACCCTTAGTTATTGTCCATGTGTCCTTTATACTTGTTCATGTGAGTCCATCCCCTTTTCCCCTGTGATTCTCTGCCCTCTCCCCTCTGGACCCTGTCAGCCTGTTCCATATTTCAGTGTCATTGGTCATATTTTGCTAGCTTGTTTGTTTTGTTGTTTAGATTCCTGTTAATGGTGATATCATATGGTATTTGTCTTTCACCGCCTGGCTTATTTCGCTCAGCATAATGCTTTCCAGTTCCATCCATGATGTTGCAAAGGGTAGAAGTTCCTCCTTCCTTTCTGCAGCATAGAATTCCACTGTGTAAATGTACCATAGTTTTTTGATCCAGTCATTTACTGATGGGCATCTAGGTTGCTTCCAACTCTCGGCTATCGTAAATTGTGCTGCTATGAACATCGGGGTGCATAGGAGTTTTTAACGAGTTCTATCACACTGCCCAGACCTTCCGCCCCACCTGCCCATTCAATCTACTCTCTTTATGCACATAAACTAGAACTGTGTCTCTGACTTACTAAGAGGGAGCCATATGGAAGGGAAAGCCCAGGTCTTTATTTGGGATGACTTGGAAACGCTAAAACTCCTTTCTCTTACATGTGAAGTTTACCTTCGCAACCTGTTTTGTTATTTATAAAATGGAGTTCTAATGCCAACCTGAAAGATTATTGAGGGGCTTTCAATTCTGTAAATCACATTATGCCATGCCTGGAATGCAGCAGACATTCAGTTAACTATAGCTAATAATTACTCTTGTTTAATAAAATACAGCCTTGTATATGGCTTTATTATTTCATTTTGGTGTAATCGTTATGTTTTAATTAAAAAATAATTCATTATTTAAAAAATAGTTACCAAAACTACTATACATTTGTATGTTCTTTATCTTGTATCTTTAATTTTCTTTTTACCATTATCTTTCTGCCTATTTCTTTCATATTGGAAAATATTAAATTCACAGATTGAGGGGCTCTTTTTCTAAAAATGAGAGACAAATGAATTTATGCTCTCATTAAAATTTAAACTACACAATTTAAAATTGCTTTAATTAAAAATCTGAAAGCCCACTAGGAAATATCTAATTATATCAAGCTGAATATATGCAGGTAACTTACTTCCATTATGATAATAAACTTCATATATTTAAAAAATAGATATTGTAGATTATTTTTGCCAACATTCCCCAAATAAGTGAGAATATGAAAAGCATTACTGTGCTATATAAAGCATTAAAGTTTGAAAATATTAATAAGAAATTAAAAACAATATAAGTCCAAAATAGTTATTTTTCTAGAAAAAATTTAGCTTACTCATACAAAAAATCCTATACTAAAGAATAATGTTTTTTAATTTTTAAATTTAATTATTGTTCAAGTACAGTTTTCTATGACTCCCATCCCATCCCACCCCCCGTGCTCCCCCCCTCCCATTTCCACCCTTCTCAGTTGTTGTCCATGTGTCCTTTATATATGTTCCTGTAAATCCCTCCCCTATTTCCCCTGAAATTCCCTCCCCTCTCCCCTCTGGTAACTGTCTGCCTGTCCTCTATTTCAGTGTCTTTGGTTATATTTTGCTTGCTTGTTTGTTTTGTTACTAGCTTCCTGTTAAAGGTGAGATCATATGGTAATTTTTGAAAAAAGTTGTGTTAAACAAAGCAACATAAGAACATATTTATAGTAATGTCATTGTAGCAAATATATAAAATTAATTGTCTATATTCCAAATAGTGGCTACAAAGTACTGAGACAACATAAGGATAAGAAGTGGGTCCTGCAGCCATACTATGAGAATTTCTGTCCCTACTACACCATTTGCCAGTTTTGTCCACGTGAAAAGTTACTTCTCAGTTTCTTTATCTGCGAGTATCAATAATAGTGCTAACTCAGGTATTTCATGACAGAGTTTCTTGGCACACAGTAAATTAATGAATTTTTACTATGGTTTTCCATTTGTTTATTCATTCACTCAGTCCACTATCATTTACTGAGCACCTACCTACTACGTGACAGGAGCAGAGTTAGTGAGGAATAAAAGAGAGAGATCCCTGATATCTGGAGCTTACATTCAAGTGCGAACTTATGTTCAATAATTAGATTAAGCACCAGCCATGTATACATCAGGCATTGACCACATTAAACCCTTGTATATGATATTGTATTAGATTAACATAAATGTTTGTTATAAAATAAAAAAAAACATAATCATGCCAGTAATAAACTTATTCATCCACATAGTTGCATGGTGAAGAGTCAGGTTAGCAAACATACTGCTAGTTTCTAGTATAAACTCTTTAAAAAATACTTAATATGTAATAAAGAATAATAAAACTTGGTGAGGACTCAGAGGTCAAGTGAGATAATGTAGTGCATCTTTTAGATGGCTGTAATGCTCTTGAATGGGGAAGAGTGAAGGCCAGAATGGCTTATAATACGACCTGTATCTTCCAGCAGTGCTCGTGGTATGCGTGCCTATGTGATCCTCTGTGATGGTCACTGGGCTATATTTTGAGGATGGGATCAACGGCGTAGAGAGAAGCCAGGAAATGACCATGGGTTCATATAAGGACCAAACCTGTGGAATACTTGAGCATCGTGTTCTAATCAACTTAGCAAATAATCATAAATAGGATAAAGACCTCAATTACCAGGTATGTTCAGCATGCAATGGGCATTCATTTTCCTCTCATATACCGTATTTTTTCAGACCATAACATGCCCCTAGGTTTTAGAGAAGGAAAATAGGAAAAACAATTTAAAGCAAAAATGTGGTAAAATATTTAATAACATAATATTTCACCAATATAAATGTAAACAGAGCTCAAGAGCAGCATTAACAATCATTATTCCTCCCAGATTTGGGGGGGCAAAAAATAGTCTGAAAAATACTGTATTATGTTGGGTTACCATCAACTAGATAAGAGCAGGGCTAGATGAAAATCAGGAGAAAATTGAATCAGGGGTGAAGAATACCAAAGATCCTTTTACTTTAGGACTTTTACTCTTGTTTTCTTTCTCTGAAATGAAAGAGTCACATTGTTTCTTTCTTCAATTATTTCTGGTCTTTGTTTGAACACCAAATGACTTCTCTAACCATACCAAACAACCTCCACCCAACATGTTGCTTAGAACAGCGCTGATGGTATGAAAGGAAGTGGCAACATGGTTACCTCTGTGGGGTATCATTGGATAGTAAGTCATGACTGATCACTTATTTTGATCTTAATCTCAACTGTGTTCGTGCATATTAGAGCATGACTAAATGCATTTCATAATTAAAATAATTATAACTATTTTATATTTACGTTTAGAGCCTAAATATTTAAAGCTATTCAACAAAGGTGGTTTGCATGAAAATAAATTTGAATGTAAATGATTGTTGAAAAAAATGGATTATAAATGAAATGATTATAGAAAAGTTAGCCTTATTGAATGTACTAGAAAACTAATGTTTAAGACCAGGTGTTTCTCTTAATATGTCTAATGTGAATCTATTGCAAAATAGATCTTCGGATAATTATATTACTCACTAAAAATAACATAGTGTTAATTTCCCCCAGTTTAATTATAGCTGACATGTATACCTAATCAGAAACTTTAATAAATTATTTTCTCTACTATATGACCTTACTAAATCCCTCGAGACAATTTATTCAAGAAGCGATGCCAGCAGAGAGAATATTAATGCTTTCCTCCATGAGAACCGATGTAAACAAAGGGAAGCGCTCTGTGGCCGCGTGTGTACTAACCAGCAGAGGTGACTGAGTTTGGGGACACAGGCTGCCCTTTGCAGAGGATGCACCAAGTTCATCGAAAAGCATTTGTGAAAGGCTCAGAGGGCAAAATGCTAATCTAGATACTCGAGTGAGAGGTCGGTCAGTCAGCCTGGAGGAGCCATAAAGCGAGAAGTGTGACAAAGCATAAAATGAAGAAATTATAAAGCTGAAAGTGTCTTTAGAAGACACATTAGAGCAGGGTTTTTTTTTTTGAAGGAAATGAATTTAATCCACAAAGACAATTTTTTTTTGTTCCAAACATCAATATTATCAATACATTAAAATATATTTAGTTTTAGAAATATACATAGAGATTTTAAAATAATTTCATGGAAATAAAAGTAGTTTTAAATTAAAAATATTATTAAAACATTTCTCTATTAAACTAGTAGTTATTTCACTCCTAATGTATGACTCCTAGTGTCCCTTTCACTTTCCCAGTATCCATTATGTATGTAGATATATATTTCTATATCTGTATATATATATATATATATATATTACTTTATTGAGATGTACTTGTATGAAAATGCTGTGTATAATGTACACAACTATACAACTCTGAATTTTGAGATAAGTATGTATCCATGAAACCACTACCATTAAGGTAATAGACACATATACTACCTCCCAAAGTTTTTTATCACCTCTTTTACTATTATTATTACTATTATTATTATTTATTAATGTGTTAAGAACACAACATAAGATCTACCCTCTTAACAAACCTTAAGTATGGGACACAGTGTTGTTAGCTGTAGGCATCAGGCTGTATAGTAAATCTCTAGGGCTCATTTATCTACAAGTAAGTATGTGTATGTATAACTACAACTTTGCGCCCTTTGACCATTACTTCCCATTTCTCCCTCCATTCAATGCCTGGTGACCACCATTCTATTCTGTACTACTATGAGTTTGACTATTTTAGATTACACTTGTAAGTGAAATGATACAGTATTTGTATTTCTGTGTCTGGCTTATTTCACTTGTCATAATGTCTTCTAGATCCATCCATGCTGTTGCGATATATCTTCAATTTTGACTTCAGTTCTTTCCATGATACATTTTTAAATCACATAATAAAATTCTTTGATTCTTACATTGATTCTTTTTTTTATTTAACTCTTGTTCAAGTACAGTTTTCTTTCTTGTATTCCCAGCCCTGCCCTCCCCCCCGCAGTGCTCCCCACCTCCCTCCCATTTCCGCCCCCCACCTTAGTTATTGTCCATGTGTCCTTTATACTTGTTCATGGGAGTCCTTCCCCTTGTCCCCTGTGATTCTCTCCCTTCTCCCCTCTGGACCCTGTCAGCACATTCTGTATTTCAGTGTCTTTGGTTACATTTTGCTTGCTTGTTTGTTTTGTTGTTCAGATTCCTGTTAACAGTGATATCATATGGTATTTGTCTTTCATCGCCTGGCTTATTTCACTCAGCATAATGCTTTCCAATTCCATCCATGATGTTGCAAAGGGTAGAAGTTCCTTCTTCCTTTCTGCAGTATACAATTCCATTATGTAAATGTACCATAGCTTTTTGATCCAGTCATTTACTGATGGGCATCTAGGTTGCTTCCAACTCTTGGCTATGGTAAATTGTGCTGCTATGAACATCAGGGTGCATAGATTCTTTTGGATTGGTGCTTCAGGGTTCTTAGGATATACTCCTAGCAGTGGAATTGCTGGGTCAAAAGGCACGTCCATTTTTAGTTTTCTTAGAAAATTCCATACTGTTTTCCATAGTGGTTGTACCAGTGTGCAATCCCACCAACAGTGAACTAGCGTCCCCTTTTCCCCACAACCTCTCCAGCACTTGTTGTTTGTTTCTTTGTTTATGGTAGCCATTCTGACTGGTGTAAAGTGGTATCTCATTGTGGTTTTAATTTGCATCTCTCTGATAGCTAGTGATATCGAGCACCTTTTCATGTGTCTCTGGATCCTCTGTATGTCCTCCTTGGAGAAGTGGTTGCTCATCTTCTTTGAGTGGAGTCGAGTGAGTTCTTTGTATATTTTGGAGATTAAACCTTTGTCTGAGGTATCATTGGCAGATATGTTTTCCCAAGCTGTTGCTTCTCTTTTTATCTTGATACTGTTTTCCTTAGCCATGAAGAAGCTTTTAATTTTGACGAGATCCCATTTGTTTATTCTTTCCTTTATGTCCCTTGCTGTAGGGGACGTATCAGTAAAAATATTGCTGTGTGGAATATCTGAGATTTCCCTGCCAATGCTCTCCTCTAGGGCTTTAATGGTTTCCTAGCTTATATTTAAGTCTTTTATCCACCTTGAATTTATTTTGGTGTATGGTGTAAGTTGGTGCTTGAGTTTCATTTTTTTGCATCTGGTTGTCCAGTTCTCCCAACACCATTTGTTGAAGAGGCTATCTTTACTCCATTTTATGTTACTACCCCCTTTGTTGAATATTAATTGACTGTAGAGAGTTGGGTTTATTTCTGGGCTCTCTGTTGTATTCCATTGGTCTATGTGCCTGTTTTTATGCCAGTACCAGGCTGTTTTGATTACAGTGGACTTGTAATACAGTTTGATATCAGGTATTGTAATCCCTCCTACTTTGTTCTTCTTTCTCAAAATTGCAGCTGCTATTCGCGGTCTTTTGTGGTTCCATATAAATTTTTGAAGTGTTCATTCTATGTCTGTGAAATATGCCATTGGCACTTTAATAGGCATTGCATTGAATCTGTAAATTGCTTTGGGTAGTATGGACATTTTGATGATGTTAATTCTTCCAATCCATGAACACGGTATATGTTTCCATTTGTTTGTGTCTTCCTTGATTTCTGTCTTCAGTGTTGTATAGTTTTCTGCATACAGGTCTTTAACCTCCTTGGTTAGGTTTATTCCCAGATATTTTATTTTTGTTTTTGCTATATGGAATGGGATTTTTTTCTTGATTTCTGCCTCTGCTGTTTCATTGTTAGTATACAAAAATGCCTTGATTTCTGGATATTGACTTTGTAACCCGCTCTTTTGATTCTTACATTGATTCTTGACCATTTATATTGCACCAAATTGTTTTGGGGTTACCATGCTGCCTCGTTTTCTTTTCCTTTCCTTTAAAAATCTGCTAATTTATAACTTTCTTGAATGTGGTACTCAAATACTCTCTCCTTCAGGAGTTTCAACAACTTCTGTGTATTTTCAATAACTGACTGCACCCAAATTAAGTATTCCCACAATTTATACTGAATCACACTTTGCATTCACTGACTACTATATACTTAGATTTTTTTCCAGTTTGAGTTATGTACATGTATTCTTTATTTGCTTAGAATCTCTTTCATTGAATCTCTCTACAAACAAATAATACTCTAATCTTTTATGGTGATGCCACTTCATATGTTTCATGGCTTTTTAAAAAAGTCAGTTCTCCCTGATGTCCTGTTGAGATTTAAATGACAGACTCTCACGTTGCTGGTTGGATTTTCAAGAAGGATCCTGGTAAACTATTTTACATGAGGATGAGTGTGATATCCTTTAATGGCAAGACTCCTGGCTATGGTTATTCTATTGCTTATCTTCATATTGTAGTAAATGTAGATTTTACCTAAAAATCAATGTCTGTATATGGTTCATTGCACTGGTGAAATAACATTGAGTTACTGATAAAATATGCAACACATGGTATGGCAAATTGACTGATGCACTATCTACAAATTCAGAGGTCAGTTTAACAAGTCAAATTTCTAGACACATATTGGGTTAAACTGTGTACATTTGGCCACTTAAAAAGAAAACAGCCTGGCTGGTGTAGCTCAGTGGATTGAGCGCGGGCCTGCGAACCACACGATCGCAGTTCGATTCCCAGTCAGGGCATGTGCCTGGGTTGCAGGCCAGTTCCCAGCAGGGGACACACGAGAGGCAACCATACATTGATATTTCTCTCCTTCTCTCCTTCCCTCCCCCTCTAAAGGTAAATAAATAAAATATTAAAAAAAAAGAAAACAAAAACACAACACTGTCATCGTTAACTTTGTCTCAAGATTAGAAAGATGTGTAAAGGGGAAATGATATGGATTTTGGAACAATCACATCATAAACGTGCATGTACATTTACAGACTATGTACTAGATTATACAAAAGAGAAAATATTAATTGTTTATAAAATGAGAAAAACCCAGGAGAGGGTGCTGGCTGAGGTTCAAAAGTGGTAGCCTAGTCCTCAGTACTAGGAGTTGATTTACGGTATTGGAAGCGCTGGCCATGAAGGTCTGTGTTGGCAGGACCTTTTGGAACGAGCCAGGAGTAACACTGCAATGCTGCTCATTGAGCTCTTGGACCCAGTGCTTACAAGATGCTGCTACTTGACTCTTTGAAAAATAACTATTACTCTTTATCTGTTTCTGGATGCAAACTGAACCATATCTACTATTTAAGGAAATCAAATAATTGTATCTCAGAGGTTCCAATTTCCTTACTATTCTCAGAAAAGCATAAACATTATAAAGAGGCAGCACAGCAACAACAAAAGACTCTACAAATATGTAAAGGCAAAGGCAAGTATGCCCATTAGGTTAAATAATATATAGAGTTCATGAATACATAAACTCTCCTCGTACATACAGTTCTTTTTAAACTGCAGAGCGATGTCTTACTGCACATTTTATTTGACATCCTTATTCTCATTTTGATGGACATTTACAACATTTTATTTCCTTTTTTGCTATTACTAATAATTCTGCAATGGTTATAGTATGTTTCATAATTTTTGTAGGACAAGTATTCCTACTATTTTCACAGCACTGGCCACATAAAAATGTTAATAAGTGCACTGTTCAATGTTGTACCATATGAATCTGCTCTTGACTGAAGGGGACTGGTCTGAGCCAGAAGAGGTGCCTTTTGCATGGCAATCCATTTGCACAATAGCAGCTGTACCCATAGATCTGTTTTATGACACAACAAGAAGCCGAGTATAACATGGCCATTTTTTCTTCTCTCAGTTATATTACGTAGCTCCTATCTCAGAGCAGAAACAAGTGGTAAATTTACAATTTTTTCTCTTACCACGAATTCCCTACGTATTAGCACTCAGTCTTTCTTTCATTCATTTCTCCATCTTCTCATGTATCATTTTTTCTCAGCCATTGTAATCTAGGCCCCCCGCTTATATTTCACCAACTATAAATAGTTCTTTTCAATGTTTTCAATAATTTATTAGACAAATTCCTAGATAATTATTCAGTTCTCATTTATTTTAATGGTTTACAAACTTTGGCTTAAATAAATACTCTGTGAACTTCAAACTTCCTCTTGTTTTCTATGACATCAGTCTCTGCAATATTCTTTATAACTTGTGGTCCCTCATTGACCCTTTTTAATTGGATCCTGTTCTTCAGCCACTGCTTAAGTGATAGGCTCCCATGGGGTCCACACTTAGTCTCGTACTTTTGCTCTGCATCTCTTAATAAATATTATGTGAGCACCTGCAGTGTATGAAGTGTTGTCCTACTCACTGCAGACGAACAGTAACAAATCAGTCAATAACTCCTTCCCTACTGTGGCCTATGCTATGATAGAGAGAGGTATTTGGTAAAAAATCAAGTGAGTAAATATATATGTCACTCACATGACAGGTGCCATGGAAGAAAAAAAGAGAAAAAACAAATGTTATTGGATTAGGAAGAAAGGGAAATGTTCTTATTTTGAGAAGTGTTACCTCACGAGGTCTTACTGATAAGAGAACTTGAGCAAACACTGCAAAAAGGTAAGGGAGTGAGCCATGCAAATATCTAGCAGAAATCTGTTTCCAAAAGAAAATACAGCACGTGCAAAGTCCCTGAGCCGAGAACATTCTTGGAGTGATGTTGTGTGTTTGAGGAACAACAACAAAAACAGTGACTTTGGCACCTGTAAGCCTTAGAATGTCATTGTAAAGACTGGCTTTTACCTTGAGCTAGGATTCCAGTAGAGGGGTTAATGCATTCTGTTACAGGCTCTAACCTACACATTAACAGGATCCATCTGGCTGTGCTGTTGAGAACAGAGTTGGGATGGGGCAAGAGCAGAGCAGCAAATAACTTAAGGAAATTTTGCAATATTTAGATAAATTATGGGAAATTACAGAGAGTTTTCCATGGGAGTGATGAAAACATTCACATCCTGAACACATTTTGATAGACACAGTCAACAGGATTTACTCACAAATTCTTTGTGAGGCATAAGAAAAGAGATGAACGAAAGATACCACTAAGATATTTGCCCTTTCAAATTTTGTATTTGTATTTGTATTATTCCAAATTGTTTAAGATGTAATGAAAAAACTCCAGACGGAGAAATCTTTTGTGAAATATTTGATTTTAAACATTAAACTCCCAAAGAGCACATATAGAAAAAAATATCAAGAGTCATGAGAGGTATTCAGCAAATGTCTCATTCATGGTAATAAATAAATAAATAAATAAATAAATAAATAAATAAATAAAGTCCTGTCATCTCTCCTAGTGGTCTCCTTTTTCTCATCTTGCTGTTACATCACCAACCCAAGCTGGCCCAGGTTCACCCCGACTCAGCGGGTGTGTTAGTTGCTGAAATCACATGTGACTTCCATTATAACACTCATGGTCTGAGATATTTTCTTCATTTTTTTCTTACTTAACTTCTTTTCAAAAGAATTATTTTACTGTTGCCCAAGTCCAGTTGTCTGCATTTACTCCATCCTGCCCCTCACACGCAGCCATTACCACCTTTCTCCCCTGCTTCTACTCGCCTTGGTTTTGTCCCTGTGTCCTTTTTCCCCATTATCCCCTCCCACCTCCCCCTGGTTTCTGCCAGATTTTCCTTAATTTCACGTCTGTGCTTCCTTAACTTCTTATTGGAACTCAAAAATGATGACCACTGGTTCTCATAACATTCTTTTACTAGGTTTTGTCGACACAATCTTCTTTCGGTTTTCCTGCTCTTTATTTGGGATGCTCCTTCTCTTTCAACTATTAAACCCCAAGCCTTTGGCCCCTTTCAGTCTCAGCCTTTCTCACTCCCTCCGTGTTTTCGCACACAAACACAAATTCAAAGCAACCTCACAGGTTCCATCTTTCTCCCAGGCAAGTCTTCTGTGCTTCAATCGCCTATTTGATTTCTCCTGTTGGACATCTGAAAGGCACTACTAATCCAATCTGTTTCAACCACGTGACTTTCCCTCTGCAGAACCTGGCATCTGCTGTTCAGTTATAGAAGTTATAGGAAAGAGCTTTCTTTAGAAATATATCCAGGGTAATTCCCTTTTATTCTCTATCCATTTGTAATTTCTCACTTATACGATGACTTTGCTTCGGAACTACCCCTTGAGTCGCTGTACTACTTTCCATCTGGCTCCATCTAGTCTGACCTCCCACCTGTCCTGCCAGGGCTCCCATGTGAGCCTCCTGGCTATTGTTTCTGCATCAGCACCACCTCCTCTCACCACTTCCTGAAACCCCACCTCCCCTCTGCAAGCATTTTACCAACATTCTTTTAACAGCCAACATTTTACATGCATTTGTGTTATTATTTGATTAATGTATGTTTCTCCCACTAAATTTTATAATCCATAATCCTGTACAGTGCTAAGAACTATTTAAAATGCATATACAAAAATGTTTTTATATGTTCATATATTCTGAGTGTCAACTTTCTAAGTCAAATATTAACATATTTCCTATTTTACAGAGCTGTGTTGTCAATGGGGTAATTATGTTCAAAAACTTAATTTTCTTTGTTTATTAACCTATGTTTTTCTTGACACTTTGATTTTTAGAATTTATAATAATGAATGCTATACATTTAACCTTACATATTTGGGCATTTTGCTCGAAACTTTAAAATGTAGGTTTTAAATTTTTAGAATATTTAAGTGAGGTAAGATTTACATTTGTTTATGACAGATAAGGAGACTCAAACAGATGCTATTCTCTAAGCATAGAGAATATCTATGCTTTGTCTAAGCATGACAAAGGCCATGCTTCTTCTGTATGGTAAAGTCATGGGACTAAGTCAGGTTTTCCTGATTTCAAAGCCGATGTTTGTTCCATTACACAGGGCTTTTTTTTTTTTCATCTTGAAAAGCCATGTAGACTTTAATGAATAACAGAAGCATGGACATTTGCTAAGCTGAATATAATCTGTGGGTAAATTCAGTAACCTCTTCTCCATAGAGAAAATAAAGAGAGAGCACGCGTGGCAGATCCTACATCAGTCACAACCTGGGGTACATCCAGTTGTTCCAACAAACTCACTTGACTGTCTTTGCTGGTTGACTGTTCTGGCAAAACAATGGCTATGAAACAGGAGACAAATACCATGAAAAGCACACATGTCAAATACATAACACTAAAAGTTTACCATACATACTGCCATATGAATTTGGGGGCTCATAATATAGAAATATTAAATGCAATTGAAAATAATAAAGAGCTATCAACATTTTACTTATTAAAGACAGAAAATTTTCATCATAATATAATCTGTATTATAGAAAAGCGGTAGGGATAAAAGTAGGACATCATCGCTGGAGTCAACAGTAATATGTATAAATATTTTAAACCTTCATACTCTATAATTGATCAATAAATCAATATTAGGTGGAGAGATCTAAGGAAATAATAAACCAAGTAATCAAAGATGCACATAAAGGTATTGTTTATAATAGTGAATTTTCTAAAATAATCTATACAATCAATGATACCACATTGTTTAAATAGCATGAAATGCTAGGTGATACTGTGTAGTTGACAAAATAATGATCTAGATGTATCTATTCATAATATATTTTACATGCAGACAGAGACATTAGATTTTGTGAATCTAATGACTAAAAAAATACCTATGACATACTGTTCTGTAAAAAAGTCAGGCTTTTAGCAGAATCTCATTTCTGATAGACGTATCATTTGATACAGGTGCTAGTGTAGTGATATGAATATGGATTTGTATATAAAGACATAGTTATGAATACAGATTTAAATATACCTGTTTAATTACATATTTGCTTGCACATGTGTGTACACATACATTTATAGGTAACTTTCAAACTGATAATAATGCTATTGAAACAGCAATATGAGTATGCTTGTCTAGTGACGAATGAGTTTGTTGTAACAATCTTTCCAATGAACATATAATTAAATAAAACCTTTGGTTTTATTTATTTATTTTTAGAGAGGGGAAGGGAGGAAGAAAAGATGAAGAAAAGATGGAGAGAAACATCAATGTGTAGTTGCCTCTCAAGTGCCCCCTACTGGGGACCTGGCCCACAACCCAGGCATGTGCTCTGGGAACCAAACTGGTGAACCTTTGATTCTCAGAATAGCACTCAATCCACTAAGCTACACCAGCCAGGGTGAAAATCTCTATTTTTTAAGTTTTTTTTTTATTCAGATGTTTTCTATCATAAATTCTAAGGTGCAATGTAAACTACACACAAAATTAGAAAAGCTTGTCAGTTCCCTATAAAAATATATAAATAACCATTTTTCCACCAAAGACAGCAAAAAGACCATGAATTCACAAGGACTCTACTAGCATATTATACCCAGATTGCATTGAATCCAAAATACTAGTTCTACATACATATGGCTCCTCACCTTTACTGGGAGCGAGGTGAAGCGGCCTATTTATTTTCGTTTCCTGTTGAATACTTAAGATATTTCCATGTGCATCATTAATATTTAATTAAGGCTGGTTAAATGTAGTTAACTAGTTACCAATGGACATAGCATATCAGTAAATTAATTGCTAGTCTTCCATTTAAATTTTTGCATAATCCCTTGATATTATAATAGAATTTGTAAAATGATATTATCATAGATTATGAGATACCACATGAAAGCATTTTAGGAATAAACCTTAAAAACTTTTTATGAGCTTTAGTTAAATTGAACGTAAAGGAATAATAGGAAAATATGAATATTAAAGGCATAGCAAAACTTTGAGTAGTTGGCGGGCTTGTTTATAAGAAGTGTGCTTTTTGTCTCATTTGTTTTGCAATGATTCTTGATGATGATACAGATATGGTGATTTTCTGTAGCACTAAATTTTACCTAAATATTACTGGACATCTAAATTAAAGGTAATGTTTGCTTTTCTTAATGAATTCATATCTTTGTTTTGTTTGTACTTTGGACAAGACAATTCAGTACACACATTAACATTATTGAATTGAAAGAATGTTAAGACATTAGAGTTATCAAGACTGGCATATGAAATGAAAGCAGAAGTACAACACTTTTACCCTCCTGAAGGGCTGGATACAGAAGTCATGCTATTTTCTAATTATGTAGATTGTGTTCTGTGAAAAGAGAAGCTGAATAGGCCAGCAGCAATAAAGTGGCATTAGCTATCAATGTTTAATATGCAACAGAGGCTAATTTAGCAAATAAAAGCCACCAGAGAAAGAAATTCTCAATAATGAAGACTTTCTTGGGCATCTAGGTCAATCCCCGACCTGGAATGCTAGTAGAGTAAAAACACACAACCTGGTGCATGTTGCTTACGATGGTTCTTTCTCATCTGAAGGAATTTTTCCCTCCACCCAACATGCCCCTCTGCAAAGAGCCTAAACAATTAAGGCAAAGTCAACCATCTGTATAAACAGAGTAAATAGCTTTATACAACAGACTATAATTCAAATATCTTAGAAATTGAAGAATATACAATGTATTTTTAAATTATACATTAGTCATCAAAATAAAAAAAATTCAGGAATATTTAATCTGCTTAGTTGTGTGACATCTGTATTGTTCTGCACAATTGCCCAATTTTTTAGCACAGTGAGCACAACTCTGTCTCTGTTTCTCCCTCTGTCTCTCTGTGTCTTTCATTCTACTCCCCTTTCACACACACATATACGTGCACACACTTCTGTCAATGTATTGGAGCAAAACTGGGATGTGAGGGTTATTTTGACTGGTGTAAAAGCTACAGGCAAATTTGACCACATGATTTGTTTCTTAAGTCATATACAAGTTCAACTTTAAAAAATCTTTATAAAGAAAGGAAATATAAATAACTTCAGTTGACAAGGTATACTCCATGGCATTCCACTGAAGAGGAAAAATCAGAGTTTAGATGGATAGGCAACAATTAAATCATATAATATGCTTACTTAACGATCATAGTAAGATAAGTAAAAAGAAAAATATAAGATTTTCTAAATATAAAGGTGACAGAAGTAAAATACCGTGTTTTAAAAATAACAATGCTATCACACAGCAGTCCTAAAATGCAAAAACTAATTATAATACTTATTACAAGTGATAATAAAAAGTGATATTGTAAACATTCAGGGTTGTCTATAATATAGATATCCTTATTCCATTATATGAAGAGAATGCTTTAAGAGTAGTGCATGAATATGCAATAACCAATATGTAATAACCACTACAAAATGAAAAGTTCTCAAAAATGACATAAAATATTTGGGGAGTTAACATTCATGCAAAGTAACCCCCCTCCCCACCACGTCCTCCCAGCTGAGGAACATGCCCCCAGTACACCTGACCGTCAGAGGGAGCTCATCCTTAGGTGCCCTTGCCACAGTCACAACTGCGCTCTTTGCAACTGGAAAATGTCAGGTGCCTAATGTAAGCCTTGTGTTCGCTGCTGCATTGTACGCCTTACCAGATGTGTGGTTTAAAAACATTACCACCTTACATTTAGTCATAATAAACTATGAGTCAGACATGACTGCCTCAGTTCCACAGGTGAGGAAGTAGAAGCTAGGAGAAGCAGAAACCTTGTTCAGGTAAGAAGTGAAAACGCAAGACTCTGAGTCTGATCTTTTGATGTGACAATCAATGCTCTTTTAATTATACCAAAATGTCATCCTTAACATGAGGCCTGATTCCATTCGCAGCTGCTCCAATTTACACAGTGTCATCTGCCCCCAGTTGTTACCATCCAATCAAAGAGCTCACCCCTCAGCTACATTTCAGGACTCATTCAAAGCCCTCTGTGGTTCAGAGCTCTGTGCCCGCCCCTCCCCAATCCCAATCCCTGCTCTCCCTCAGGCAATAGATGATCTGTACTTAAGTTTTAGTTCCTTAATTAATTACTGCTGCTTCAGAACAGCCAATCAATGGCAGAATCAATCAAAATCCCTTGACCTTTGTTTATTTCCCCAGGTGAAACTCCAGAGGGAACGAAGTATCTACAGTTACCTCCTTTTCTCTGATGATCCATGAATGTTTTATAGGCAATCAACATCACAGCGCCAGCTGTTATATCCAGAAGGCACTCTGGCCTTCCACATTCCAAAGAAAACTTGGTATTGCTTCTCTTTCACCATCTTAATAGTTAGCACTATTCCAGCTCTAGTTGCTTCTAAAAATTCAGCGGATATTTATTTGGTATCTGCTACGAGAGCCTGGTGTCTCTTCTCAGGACTGTGGCTATGTTAACGAGTCTGAAGAATGAATTCACTGTCTCAAGGAGTTTACATCTACTGGAGAAACCGTTTCAAGGGCTTGCATGTGTTATGATGAAGATGTAATAGGATGAAGTGGTAGAGAATCTAGGAATCTCTTACAGCTGGGAAAGTCCTTCTTGAAAAGATGATATCTGAACGTAGATCTCAAGGTGAAAAGCAGTTTTGTGATGGCCTGGGGGGCCATCAAGGAGAATAACAGCAAATACCACTGTGTCCAGAGAGGAATCAGCACTTCTCTCGGAGAATTGTGTTTACTGCAAACAGGAGAGAGGAGGGCTTGGGGTATGCAAGAGATGGGCAGGAATAAGGGCTTGTAGGGTCACAGGCCATAAGGATAACCAGATTTTTCCATGTGCCATGGGAGTAGAAAAGTTACGATATTTTACATTTTGAAGAAGAAAGTAAAATCTTTGAAGCTGTGTAAAAGATGGACCAGACAGGGAGCAGAATGAGAGGGTGGTGGCAGTCAAGAAGCTGTGGCGGTTTAGACTACCATTTTAGTGACAGAAATGTTGAGATTTGTTTGGATGTGAAATACATTTTAGACACAGAGATCACAGTACTCACTGAGAGACTGAATATGCAATGCAAATGAAGAATAAGGGCTCCTACGTATTGGCCTGAGCGACTGAGTAAATAGAAGTATCACTTAGTGGGATGTTGCTATGGACTGAACTGTGTCCCTCCCTACCCCAAACTCATTGTGTCGAAGCCCATACCCCTAATGTGATGGTATTTGGACATGAAGCCAACTGCCCATATGAGTCTGAAGCCCCAATGGGGCTTCGATGGAGCCTTTAGGAGGTAATTAGGTTTATGTGAAGTCATGAGGTTGGGGTCCTCACGATGTAATTGGTGCCCTAATACGAAGAGGAAGAGAGAGAAATTAGTCTGCCCACTCACTCAGGAAAAACCATGTGAGCACACAGCAGGAAGAAGGCAGTCTGTGAGCCAGGAAGAGAGCTCTCACCAAAAGTCAAGCGCTGTGGCACGCTGATCTCTAGAACTGGGAGAAGATAAAGTTCTGTTGTTCAAACCCCCAGTCCACGGTATTTTGTTCTGGTCGCCCAAGCTGACGAAGATGGATGTACAAGGGTTAGGGCTGGTCCCTGCATCACGATAAGCATCTTAATAGCTCTATGGTATCCTTAGAAGTTTGAGATGCTTTCTAGATATCAAAGTGGAGATATCAAGTATCAGGTTTATTTTATACATATGTAGTTCAAGGGGAAGTGTTCTTTAAAGATGTGGTCCTTAGAGTCATCCATGTATAGAATGCATGTGAAATTGTGAAATGAGACAAACTGCTAGGGAAAGAATTTAGAGAAAGGTGCGATGAAGGGAAGTGGAGGAGAGAAGAGAAGGGGGGAAAGGGGAGAAGGGAAGGGGATGGAGGGAAGGGAGGGGAGAGGAGAGCAAGCGAGGGGAGGGGTAAGGAGAGAAAAAGCAGGAAAGGAGAGGAGAGGCGAGGAAAAGAGAAGAAAAAACATCTCAGGACAAATTGTTAGTCACTAAAAATTTAGAGATTCAGCAAAAAGATGAACCAAAAAAGAGAACCGAGAAACAGCAACCACTTGGATAGTTATGAAACAAGCCAAGTGTGGTGCCATCAAGTCCAGGAGAAAAAAGAGCTTTTTAAGGGTGAGAGAGTGGTGGGAGTTTTCATCTGCCACAACGGTGATTCAAATTCCCCGAGCAAACCATCTGTGGCAGCAACCAAAACGGCTTAATTAAAAGGGAAAAGAAGGAACAAATGGGCTAACAAACAGACAAGAAACTGAGTATACAAGTGGATAATGACCAGGCCATAACTAAAAATAGAACTCTGCCCCCAAAGGTTCAGCCACCTGCCCAGGAATCCCTTTTCCACCAGAACCGGCTCAGGAAGCCAACCAGCCTTCTAAGTCAGATGCGTAGAGACTGCCATCTCTAGTGACAATCCAGGAAGCCGACCTCGAGCTTCTGTAACAATCCGTCCCAAATGCCCAGGACTTGATTAGAAGCAAGCAGCTTCCCTAATTTTTGCCCCTGCATCCAATTTAGGACCAACCAGAGAAAGCTAAACACAGGAAGCTCTCATTATCATTGATAGGCTCTGCGACTTTAAGCGTAACAGCATGTAAAGAGACCAATTCTACCACAGGCTAATTGATACACACCGGAGTTAAATTCCTGCAGCACACCATCAACACTGTAATGAAACAAATGGAATGAAATGATTTTATTTGAAGACCTGCTTGTGGACCTCGAGCCATAGGATGGATGCCCAGCTTCTCGTCGGTTGGCCTGTCTCCGGCTTTCTCATGCCAATGATGCCCAGCCAGGGCACACCTCAAGCCTTCCTTTTCTGCATGATAAAACTCTCCCGCTTCTCTGCCTGTCTTTGAATCTTTGCCAAAATGCAAGGGACGGTGGCTTACCCCCTTGCAAGCGCTGAATAAACAGCTTTTGCGTATTCACATTTGGCAGGTGTACGTTTGCTTTCATACAGACACTATCTTAAATGCATCGATAGGCTGACCCGAAATAAGCGGAAAGAACAAACCAAGGTACCAAACCAAGTGAGGTAAGTAGAACACCAAGTGGGCTATTTACCTAGGGGAAATTGCCAGAATTAATGACCTTGAGATTTCGTTTTTATTTTTTTTCGCATCATGGGGTAGAGGAGAAAGGAGCCAAGCTAAGTTTCAGGTGGCATGAACATCTCGATAGGATGTTTAAATAAAGATTGTATTCTTTATCATTATCATGTAATTGAACTACAATTGTACTTACATTCTAGCACCCAGCAAAGAAAAATGCCTGTCTTCGATGATCCCGGATTGAAAGGTCTGAGAACTACAGCAAGCCTCCAAAGACTCGTGTTGAAGCTGACAGAGGGGATCATTCTCCACCCCTGACCCACCCGTGACCCCCACATTATCCTTGACACCTGGCTGGCTTCACGTTACCACGTCCACCTGTGTGTCATTATCTCTGAGCTCCCACACTTTGGAGCCTCCAGCCTCTGCAGCCCCCACCCTCACTTGACAACAGTCTTTATTTCATCACAACAGATCTGACCTGTTTCGAATGCAATTATTTTAACAAGGGTACCACATGAAGAAAAAAATCTGTGATTCAGTAAGTTTCCACAATCCTGGCATCAACACAGCAGAGTATGTTCTACACAGGTTTCATATACTTGGATATACTATGAAATAACAATATGTTATAGTTTCTAAGACAGAGCATATATCAAACTTATTTTCCCATCAAATATATTGAAGGGACATTACCACAGGACTGACGTTTAGTGTAATAAACTTTTTAAGGCACATTTTGTATTGTACACTCTTGAAGACAGTAAATTAATAGTGATCTTATTTACTATCGAAGCATATTCCACCATTTACTTCTGCTCTTTATTGAATTCTATTTCATTCCTTTATCATCTTGTTGTTAACCTCTTCCTCAATTTGCCAAGAAGTATCTCACCCATTTCCAAATCTAACATGTTAGTAAGCCACTAGGGCTAATAGTGCAATCTAAAACCAAAATAGCTCTAGCACGTATTCTTTCCAGCCACACAGCTTTCTGTTTTCATAATACACTGCTCCTAGAACAAGAGTGTGTACCTGCAATTTCCCATCCAGGAACGCTCCTCTGTGGATGACCCCAAGCCCTGCACCTTTAGATCTTTGTTCCCATGCCACCTCATCTAAGAGACAGGAGCAGCAACCCACTGAGAATAGAATTCTCTCCTCACCCAGCTGATTTTGCTTCACTAGGCTTACGACTGTAATGAACATATGTATACCTGGATATTTTCTTATTGTCTTTCCCCCCACAAATAAGAATGCATGCTCAAGGAGGCAGGTGTGTTTTCTGGCCTGTTTACGACATATTCAAGTACACAGAAGTGGGCCTAGACTGAGCAGTTTTTCACCTATTAGTTGTGGGATGACTAAATCAGACAAGGCAAATATTGAGTTCACTATATGGGCTTTTGTGGATAAGATGTCCTACATACGGCACCGTTTATAGCTTACTTGTTCCTGCTGAAGGTACACATTCATTGGCAGGTACTATATATGGGGAAACTTAAGAGCAATATATATGTATACACTGTGTGGATTTGTGACTAATTTGTTAATTCTGAAGAATCTCTTTTATGCTGAATAGTGGCTGAATAATTTTAGCACCACTATTAACTGTGATTTGAAGAACTATTCTTGAATGCTGATGGGATGTAGCTGACATTAATCATCTCTACTAACCCGGCTTATAAACTATACAGAAAAATCTGCATATTCAGGGTATAAGTCCAACCATATAGTTATAATATTGGGGGCGATTTCTCCTTATATTTGAGTATCTTTTTCAGTCTCCAGCTGGAAAGCAAAATTTCTGCATCTCTTTAGGAGGCCCATTAGCCCATCTGTGTATGCTGGCATAAATAAAAATCTGTGGATGGCAACCAGACCAAACCTGACATTTGTGCATGAAGAGGCTAGGGAGCCCCTGTCTCTGGTTTGTTCTGCCAAGTGGGATGAATGAACAAAGTCAGAATGAGAATGCAGATGCCAAAATGCTTATGCAGCTCCCTAGAAGGTACTCCTTATAAAATACTCATGATAGAGAGTCAGTTAGGAAAACTTAAATGAGGCCTGCATAGTCCAGAGTAAAGCAATTTCATTAATCACAAAAGGGTCTTTACTAACTCCTGTGATACATGCTGAGCAAGTTTGACAAGCTGCTACTCCAATGGAGATGATATTGTAAAGGGAAGGGAAATTATAAAACATAGTAACTGAAAAAGAATAAAACACAGGGATGGGATAAAGAATGGCTGGTAGAGAATAATTATTTAGATTTATTTGGGGAAAGTCTTTTCCCAAAAGGTAAAGGACTTCATAGTACTAAAAAGACACACATACAAAAAATACTCTAATCTAGAGAGAGAGAGAGAACTACTTCAGAGTCCAACGTGCAGGGGCAAGTTTATTATGTGCTAATGAAAAAGACTCTGTAACTGTTTAGTATGTTCTCTAGAAGGTGATTAGAACGTAGAACTTGAGAGGGAGGTTAGGAGATAAGGGAGAGCAGGCAGGCAGGGCAGATCATTAAGCAAAATACGGCATTTAAATTTCATTCAAGAGTGAAAGGATGAGCCCTGGCTGATATAGCTCAGTGGATTGAGCGTGAGCCTGTGAACCAGATGATCACGGTTCGATTCCCAGTCAGGGCACATGCCTGGGTTGCAGGCCAGTTCCCAGCAGGGGATGCACGAAAAGCAACCATACATTGATGTTTCTCTCCTGTCCTTCCCTTCCCCTCTGGGGAAGATAAATAATTTTTTTTTAAAAAAAGAGTGAAAGGATGAGCTTGGAGTATATGAAGCCCCGTGCTTAGCTATTATCATCAGTTAAGAAACTATTAGAGAAAACTGAGCAATAGAGGTAGATTGAGCTAGGATGGTGATAAAAGAGAAAGCAACCAGTAGACACATTCTGAATGTCTCTGCAATGGTGTTGATGAGCTTTCCAGTGTCATATTTAGGTAAGAGATAAATGCAAAATAAAAGTTGAAAATAATTCCTATATTTTAGGTCTGAGCGACTTTGGTAAGGACAAGAGCGGGGAGGGGCACATGTCAGGACATCTGCTTTACATGATCACTTATAAATCTCAGATTTCCAAATGCAGAGGTTAAGTAGACTGGCTAGGCTTAGAGAGAGTTTTGCTGAGAAATCTGAGCTACAAATGCAAATGTGAGTCATTTGGTATAGATGGAATTTGAGAAACATAGCTCAGATAGAGTGTACAGAGAGAAGGAACAGAAAAAAGTGAAGGAAAGAGAAGAGTAATGGAGAGAAGTAGTCTATGAGGAGAACCTTGGGCACATCAACATTCTGAAGTCTGACAAATAAGGATGGACCAACAAAAGAGACTAAAAGACAGTATTTGGGTACACTAACATTAATTACTTGTTTTATTCTACCCTCTAAAGTAGACGGTACTAGAAAAGGGAATGGTCTCAGATTTAGGCTCTAGAAGATGAAGTGAAAAGAAAGAAGATCATTGCAAGGCCGAATCCTTAAGAATATGTCATGAGGGAGAGACTAACCATTGATAAATTCTGAAACACTCCATCCTTTGTAAAGAGAAGGAAGGCAGGAGTATAAGCACCTGCAAATCCACATGGATAGATTTCCTAGGGAGAAGGCCAAGGGGTTTTCATTCAATCGCTTCTCCTTTGTTTGGAAAGTATGAGGCAGGTCAGGCGCTGAGAATGTAAGTAGAGGTTAGGGCTAAGGAAATGCTTTGCATTTGTGAGAGTGTGGATGGAAGAAAGCTAAAGTGGTGAAAAGGAGATTGGGAAAGAAACCACGGAGCACTGTATAGTAGGATTATCAGGCAGTGGGAAAGGCCCAAATGTTATGATCTGTCAGAACAATCAGTGTGGTCTTTAGAGACAATGGGATGACACCAACAATAGGAGATTCCAGAGAACAGAGGCCCTGCTACTCTGTAAGAGGGAATATGGGGGATCAGTTCATTTATCACTAAAACTCAGTACCATCCTTGGGCTGAGCTAAAGCTCCTCTACAGTCAGATAAATTCACAGAAACATATAATCGTCAAATACAAAACCAGGAGGAAACAGAATATCAACAAACAGATTACTAGACAGAAAGTTATATGGGTAATCAAAAACTTCCAATACACAAAAGTCTGGGACCAGACATCTTCATAGGCAAATTCTACCAAACATTAAAAGAAGAACTAATGCCTGTCCTTCTCAAACTCTTCCAAAAACTTGAAGAGAGGGGATGCTTCAAACTCATTTTATGAGGCCAACATTACCCTGATACTAAAGAGACAAAGACATTACAAAAAACAAATAAGAAAATTCGAGGTCAGTATCCTTGATGAGGATAGATTTAATATATTAAGTGAGACATTTATCTCAACAAGAGGAATTTTTCCCATGGTCAAGGTCAAAAGGTCAGCTATGGATGTTGATGGGACCACCTGGAGGTGAGGTACATACCGTCTGGTGTTGTCCTGGCTTGTTAAATTACCCACTGTGGCAAGAAGTTATTCATTTAAATCTCATTTTGTTTCCAACCCAAAGTTAGAGAGGGAAGCAGTATTACTCCCACTCAGGTTACACAGCAGTGAGCAAATAGCTACATAGCCACATGCCATGATTTCCCACTTGAGTTTAAATCGTTACAACTTTATTTTATCTACCCCTCACTCACCTCTGGACATCTTACCCATCCTAGGTCATAAAAGCACTCTCGGAATTCAAAAACATATTCAGAAGCATTACTAACCACGCCCACCCATACACCAACAGTATAAAATAGGCAAATTTGTTCCCACTATCAAATTTGTTCCCACTGCCAATGACCTAGAATACACTTTAGAAAACCAATTTGTTTCAAAGTTCTAAAGGTGACTGACCTCGAGTTTACATAATCAGTCATTAACTATAATGGTTCAGGTCAAAGTTCATTTGGATATGAAGGTTAAAGGCATCAGGAGCCAAATAATCATAATTGTGACTTGGTTGTCACTGTTTTTAAACAAGTAAGGAAAAAAAATCTGATGGAGGCCAATGCAATTAGCATAAAATGTCCTTCAATGATTTGGCTGCCATAGCTACAAAATTTAATACAGCTAATATTTGTATCCAGAGTTAGTGTTCAGCATTTGAGTTACCAAGTGTCCTGGAACGGATCTGAATCCAGAGTATGTTCCAGAGAGGAATGAGTTCATTTAGCAAGAACAGACCCTGAAACAATGGAGAAAGTGAAATGACTCCACAGGAAAAGACTTTGGAGAGTGAGCCACTCATTCAACACCAATGCGGGATGTCATACTTCAGGCAAAGGGCGTACTGGGGTGTATAATAGAAGTATTACATAAAAAAGGAGACTATTTTTTTCAGAAAAGCATTACTGTGTGATTCTCAGTGCCATATTTTAAAAATATTTCAGTACATTGGAGGAAGTATAAATAAGGAACATAAAAAAGATATTAAGTTCAGAAAAGCCAAAATACAAGCAAAGCTAAGGAACGTGCCCTTGAGCCTCCCAGGAGGAGGAGTAACACTGGGCAGCCCTAGGAAGCGCCTGCCTTTCTCTCTGAGACGCATCACGTGGGGAGGGCTGCGGTGGGGAACCGCTTTGAGTCAGTGAGCAATTGCGTGGAAGGACGGCAGGGGGCCTGTCCTGTTTAAGGGGAATACGGGGTTTGCAAATTGCTTTATTCAGAGTCGTATATGTTTAGGTAAAAACAAAAACAAAAACAAAAATGTATGGTTATAAGAAAATGATGAAAATAACTCTATAAGGGAAACGTCTGTGATATTTCCTAAACATTTTAAATATAGACATCTTTAACTTAGAAAGAAAAGAGAAGTCACCCCTAACTTGGCTAATGATGGTTGCCTTTTATTTCATAAGTGTGATGAAACCTACTGTATTGAAACGGTGAATAGAAGATCACACCGAGACCCCATGATCCCTGGGACTTTGGGGGAGTGGACTCAGGAGCGCGAAGGGAGTGCTGTGTTTGCCCGCACCCCCACAGATACTTAGCTCCATTGCCCTTCCCCTGTGGAGCGCCCCAGGGGGCGAAGGGGCGAAGATGCATAAAAGGACTTCACAGCAGCGTGAAGCAAAATGAAGTTTTGGCTGCTGAAGAACTTCTTAAACATATTCGGGTGCCAACAACCATTAGGCAGGAGTTCGGTATTACACAGCTCCTAGTAATCAAAAGCACTTTACAAGGCACCCTGCCAGGATTCGTACAGACAGGGGGAGAAATAACTTTTATTCAACTTATTAAATTTCCCATTGCTTCTCCCCAGTAGCAGAGGAAGCAGAAAGGACAGAGAGTGATGAATTATGATCTCAGGCAGGGAGGGGTTGCCCGTGGTCTTTGTGATAGAGGGGCTTGGCAGGGGAGGCAGAAGCCCAGAACAGGCTTCTATTTTTTCCACTCTCTGTACACATCTCCACTGCCTCGTGGAGTGCAGGGCAAAGGGCCAAGTGATTTCACTCGTGTGAAAAATGTGGCTATCTCCTAGAAATGCATTTTCAAAATGTGTGGTGTGCTTTGTTAAAATGTATTTTGGAATGCTGACTTTGGATGTGGCCACAATAGGTTATTTGTTGCTTTGAAAATTTATTGATAGCGTTTAATTCATAGCCAACCGTCTTTTATGATATTTTTTACTTTGCAGAGATAGGAATTTCTACCGAGGGAGAAAATGAATGTGTGTTGAGGCATGATGGGGTGCAGGCAAAGCAGTGAGAAACAGTAGTCATATAAAAATATAAATGTGACCATAATTTAACCTATTTTGTAACAAGAGAATCTTGGTTAGTGAGTCAGACTTTTTTAGAGGATAAGCTCTATAGAGAGGCAGACAAGAATTTGAGTCATGTTCTAGATTTTTTTATAGGTATATGACATTAAGCAAATTGTGGAATTTCTCACACAGAGTTGTTTCCTGTAAGATGGTGATTCCAATACCAATTTCAGATGTTGAGAATGAGTAGGAAACAACAGTGAAAGGCACTTAGAGTGAAATCCTTGGCACATGGTAAATTCTCAAAAATGTTAACGGTAATCTGTTGTCATTATTATTATTATTATTATTATTAATATTTACAATTAAGGCTGTTCAAGCTATATGTCTCTGGAATCAGGAAATTTGTGAATTCCAGGGCTTTTTTAATGGTCTGAAATAAATCATGTTATTTTCTAAAGACATCTAACAAACCCATAGAGTAGATTTGTTAAAGAAGTTAACTTTAAGTAAGAGAAAAATCTCAAAGGTTATGCTAAGGAAGTAGAATATTAAGTTTCAGTATGTTAAATATTGAATAACTCACAAAAATAGAGTTTTGGACTTTCTGTGAAATTTCCAATTTCTTATATCAAGATTCCAGGCTGCCGAGCAGACTTTCCAGACCCCGTAATCAAAAAGAGTCATTTGCCTTGACAGATGAAGGATGTTGACCCGAAGGGCAGAACTGAGCAGCACCAGCAGAGTCAGAGGGGCTGCTCAGCAGGTCCCGCTCAATGCACCACTCCAGACTGGGACTTTCTCAGTGGAGCCCAAGCTCCTCCATGAGCCAACTGTCTTGTCTGCCCCAGAAGGAGAAAAGGACGACTTTGTTTTTAACTAGAATGTTTAAATTATTATTTACTTATATTGAAAGGTGGGTAAGGACAGAGAAGCAAACACACACACACACACAGAGAGAGAGAGAGAGAGAGAGGGAGGGAGAGAGAAGGAAACGATCTGATAACTATTTTTAAAAGATTTTATTTATTTATTTTTAGAGAGAGGGGAATGGAGGGAGAAAGAGAGGGAGAGAAATATCACTGTGTAGTAGGCTCTCACGCACCCCAGGCATGTGCCCTGACTGGGGACCTGGCCCACAGCCCAGGCAAGTACCCTGACTGGGAATCGAACCGGTGACCCTTTGGTTTGCAGGCCGGTGCTCAATATACTGAGCCACATCAGCCAGGGTTGATAACTTTTTAAAGTACTAAACATAGCCCTTCAAAAAATAAACTTTTTCTAGTTGCACAGGTTTGTGAAAATATCGGTGTCAAATAGTTCTCAGTGACTCATGGGTCTCCAGCATACTTATATGCATGTTCATTTCTCTCAGGGCTAAATTGAAACATTCTTCCCTCTCCACAGCCACATTTGTACCAAAATGCTTCTAATGGAGGCTATGCCTAGCAATTTGCATTTGTCCTTTTCCTTAGAGCCCAAGTGATGTGGTATTAATTTTATTTACATAATAGAATAAGTTATGCAAAATTAACCCAAAGACCTTGAAAATCTTTGCAAAATAAGTCTATTCCCTTGTATACATCAGCAACTGATCCAAAAGCTCTGCAGAAAAATATTGTCTCTACAAAGTCAAACAGAATGGGATCCACAGCGTGTGAATTCCTGATGTCTGTCTGGAATACTGGCCTGGCAGGGCAGAGAGTGCATCTGGAGGACCTCACACACGTAGAAAACCACCCCAACTCTGCAATTAAATGTTTCTATATGACTTTCTCCAGAAGACAATGAGACATACACATTCTGATTCCAAAATACTGTATAACTTTTGTGTTTTTTAATACACTTCTTTTGTCTTCCTAGAAAATGTAATTTTCAACTCTTTATGCAGGTTCAGATAATATAAGGTATTGCTAATAAATCAGGGGCCAAACACGTTAGAACTTATTCAGGAAATGTGGGACCTCTCTCTGAGGCATGTACTGGGAAGTGTGTCGGCTCCCAGAAGCCAGCTGGAAGAGGAGGGCTCCGGCCAGTACTAAAAGGGCTCCCTCTTGTTCTAGGAGTCAGGGGGAATGGCCAGATTCTCACAATAGGGAAATCAGTGAATGAGCAGGAGCAAGCCTACTCCTTTTTCCAAAGGATGCCTTCTCCGAGGACAGCTGACCTCTCTGGGAGGCAACTCAATTGTCTACAGACATCTCCTTACAAGCTCCCAGGTTCTTGATCCTCTCTCAGTTGCAAGCCAAGAAGCACACACATCCACATCCTATCTTTGAAGTGTCAGATGTGGTAGAAGTCTGTCCACATTTCAACAGAAGATTGGAGCTATTTTGGTGTTAGGGACGCAAAAACAGTGCATTAGAAGAGAGAAAGCTCCAATATAAATGCTTAAGATATCATCTCCTAAATGTTTTCTTTTCTGGTCTTAGGAAATATGTTCAAAGCCTGCAGGGTGGATAAAGTGGCCCTAAGGAACCTGTGGAGAGGGAGGGATGTCAGACTGCTATTTGATCATTAAATCATAAAAAGCAACTACTCGATAGGAGAAAAGGTGTCTTTAAATAAACAGAATGAAAATGGGGCAGTGGTAATTATAAAAGGAACAAGGCTACTGCTACTGGAAAATTACACAAAACAACTTGAGAGAATAAAGTAGAAAAAGGGGCTTGAGTAAATAAAACTGAATAAAACATATGTACACACACAAGTGAATCCATATATCCACACACATGAATACACAAAACATACCCAATGTGCAAGAAAAAAATAACTTGAAAATAAAATATAACCAAGGTAACTGCAAAACTTTACTAAAATAAATGAAAGTAAAATAGAATTAAAGGAGACAAGTATTCTGTTGTTGGATGAGAAGCATGTCTAAGTATGTTAAATGTGAGAGTTAGAAAGAAATCTTTACTGGACTCTAGAAGTCAACTTTTACTTTGTTGAAATTTTATTTTCTTCAGTTTTTAAACGATTCTTAGATTGTTATTTGTTTTTTAAGTATACCTATGCGCTTTATTTTTGAAACTCGTTCTTTATGGTTATGTTAATTTTTACTTGGCCCATGGATACATTTTATTTATTATAGTAAGTTTTAGAGAATTTCAAAGGTGAACTTAAATGTCTTGCCTCTGTTGCCAGGATACGTACCTCCATGGAAAATGGCCCAAGCTCATGCCTGAGGATGAATACACACACACACAGCCCATTAGTTCTACTCTGATGGAATTATAATGGACCCTTTCATTAGCAGCTATAGAATTTTCCCTCAATAGTTAAGAGATTATTCTGATATTAATATTGTACTTAAGGTGTAATGGGGTAAGTGTGAAGGTACTTCAGAATCCTTTGTTTGTCACCCCAGAACACATGTTCCTGTCTTTTCCAGCAGTCCACTCAGAAAAAAATTAGTTCCAAGCAGCTCTGAGCTATTCATGCCAATGCCACAGGCAGTAACGGAAGCAGCTCTCAAGAGAATGGCTGTCTCTAGCCTCATCTTAATGATTTTCCTTTTGACTCAGTGTTCCTGGGTTTGGGATGTCTGTGTGTCGAGTATTGGTTAAGCAGACTAATGACTGGAGAAAGCACCTGCTTGGTCTGTTGCTCACCTGTACTAATGTGCAAAAATACACCATCTCCGATTTCAAAAAGATCTTCAAAAAGCTTTTGACATAAAATACTTCTTAGAAATTGCCTGATTCACATCACTAAGATTTGGTCTTTAGATTCTCATTCTAGGTATACCTTTATTTAGGTTGCTCATGACATGGTAATTAAACTTGAGTTGATATATTTTAAAAATTCAGCTTAGTTTTATTTATTATTTTTATTTTGTTTGTTTCATTTGCATGTCCCTGCATTGGGAATCATGAGTCTTGAATATTATTTAGTAAACTGAGTGAAGTTTCTTTGGGTGTGCGCTCTGGTTTCCATTTCCCTTTTCCTAATATTCAAACAGCAACATCAGACTGATGTAAGCACTGTTTTAAGTGGGAAAGGTAGGTATAATTAGACTTAATGAAAAAGAAGCAAATGATATTGAGTGTGGAAGTGCATGTGTGTGTGAGCATGCTTGTGCATTAGCAGAGACAATTAGGTGAGTAAGCTTTGAGAAAAAACTTTTTCTGAATACTAAAAGTTTGACTTTAAATATTAAGAGTTAAAACCTGCAGGACGCTAGGTTGAATATATTCTAAGTATAAGGAGACAGAAGAGCTAACCCTGCCTGCTCTCTGTGGCAATGAACACAAAGTGATGGTGGTGGGAGTGTGTCGCTTCGACTCTTCAAAGTCCTCACCAAGCGCGCATGAGATGAACTGCCCTACGTTGTCTCAACCATCACTGCTGCCATGTACTTTTTGTGGGGTATCTGGTAAAGCCAGTTCACATGCTGTATATTCTTTTTTTAATATTTTATTTATTTATTTTTAGAGAGAGGGGGAAGGAGAAAGAGTGGGAGAGAAACATCAATGTGTGGTTGTCTTTCATGTGTCCCCTACTGGGGACCTGGCCTGCAACCCAGGCATGTGCCCTGACTGGGAATCGAACCGGCAACCCTTTGCTTCACAGGCTTGTGCTCAATCCACTAAGCTACACCAGCCAGGGCACATGCTGTATATTCTTTTGCCCTGACACTTGACCCCTCAGGCTGGCCAGCATGAGCTATCTTTCTCTATCTGTCTATCTCAGCTTCTTTGCCCTCTGATTGAGGTGGACAGCACATCTAAAGTTTAAGGTTACTAATGAGGATGTTGAGGTGTGCATTGATTGGTCTTTAATGATGTGCCCAAGCCCATCTGTAAAAGAGTTTCCAGTATCTTTGAGCTCCTCTCCGAAAGAGGCACATACCTTGTATCACCTCTGCTTTGAAGACCTAAACACTCTTAAATTTGAATGCTCACCTTCCAGAACTGGGACCTACAGTCATAGCTTGTAGTGCCTCTCAAAACATAAATAGTGACTTAGTTTTTAATATTTTAGTTTGTTTTTAATGTCTGAGCAATCACAGATGGGTACATATGTAAAATAAAAATGAGTTATGAGCATTATAAAATTAATGGACACTTTGCATCTCATGAATATCTACAGAAGTCAGGATCAGCATAGTAACTTATCTACAATGGTGATAAGGAAGAGGCTGGACGTGTGTGCCCATAGCTCCTGAAGTCTTGGCAGGGTTTGAGTGGTTGACTTCCTTCTGCATCCCCTCTGCCTGAGGCCTTTCCCTGACCTGACAGTCCCCCTGTCAGAAAGCCAACATTCTCTTCACCCCCGTCGCTGGTGGTCTTAATCAAAAGTAGATGATCGTTCGTGCATCATAAATACCCCCTCCCTTATGTTTCAGGAAGGAACAATACATGCGCATGGTTACAAATTCCCAGAATTCCCAAGCAGGAATAAATCCCTTACGTGTATTGTGACCTGCTTGATAACCATACTTGATTGGCCATCGTTTCCTCTCTGCTGTACCTCCTCACTGCCCTCCCACTAGGCCCTGTCTTCCTTTTCCAAATACACATTTGTGCTTGACTGTTCACCCAAGGGACTGATTCGGAGGAAACAAAACCGAAGATATCAATACTAATGGTAAACCCTCCCATCCAGAAGTCTGAGACAAAGTAAGAATGGGGACCTACATTTGACTAAGAATTTACTCAACAGAGCAAGCATTTTTAATTGGAAATACCTATGTCATCTTAACTCAAAAGAGTATATGTTTCACTATTGAAAGAAAAGATGATCTTGAGAGTGTAAGTAAAATGACACCGAATCTTTGCACTCATTAGATATGAAGCTTGCATATACTTCTCTGTGACTGTATGGATTGTAACTGAGAAAGTGAACATTATATTTAATCATTTAAATAAGAATATCCAAGGGAGACGAATAAAAAAGGAAAATGTAAAGGCACTGACAATTATTGTTTTGTGTAAGGTAAAAGGAAAATCTAATAACATGTGAGCAGGAGAGTTTAATGAATATAAGAAATGGGCAAAATGTCTCTTTTGCCTCTTTTCTCATCAATCCCCCTGCAGTCGAGTACATACAGGTAAAAACACCATCAACAAGCTAACTGAAGTTAAATTCTTATTAGCTCTTTGTTCATAAACATAAAATTATGTTTTATGAAGTCTCAGCATTTTAAAAACCAAATTAGGCCTACAAAGAAATAAATTATGATTATATATGAAATAACCTAAAAGTGATCCACCATTGGCATAAAGGTAGAAAAGATGAGTTCTCCAAAATAATCACTGCAGAACCCACTACTTTCTTGTCCATGAGGAATAATTCCATTTCTCTTTAGACACAATTATGCTATTGCTAGAGCTGCTATGGTATCAGTGGAAACAACTCTATCAGTCTTCCTATAATAAACTATAATTCTAGGCTTTATAGCTTGACTCTTTCAAAGTAAAGTGTCCTGGGCAGAGACTAAGCATACAAATTGCCAGCCAAAATACATTAAATCTGGTCGAGCTGTCCTTTTTTGGAGAATGCAAATTGGAACATTCTGCTCTGCCTGCAGTTAATGCTTGGCATGGGCCTACAAGAATGCCTTCTGGTATTGTGACCAAAAAAAAGTTTAAGTGGCAAGTTTTGAAACAGATTGGTTATCATTTCAAAATGCACAAATTTTGAGTAGTTATGGTTAGGCAGGACTTCAGTTCATAAAAATATTGTAACACCATGTAACATAATACACATAACCGTTTAGTCCAAGCTTACGGATTGATGTCTGCCTGATGGTGTCCTTGTCAGGAAAGCACTAGAAGTAACACCGGCTCTGGCTGTGCCTGGGACCACTGTCTTCTGTGGCAAGTGCGGGCAAAGGCTTAGATTTGCAGACAGCTCATATCTAAAAGGCCTGCTTAGGATTTTTGCTTCAGAGATACAGGAATAGAATAAGCATCTCAACGTGAAAGAGTTATGGGTATATCAGCATGTTTAAGTCTTGTCTTTGGTTATCTACAACTTAGGGAAGCAAGAGTTTATCATACAGACTCAATGCTAATATACACTTCTAATAAAATATTATACAATTTTGATTTAAGACATGGAATTAAATGTTTTTATTATACTGTTAAATCTATGATAATTGCTGCTTATAATTAAAGGCATACCTATGGGCATACATTACCCTGTATTATCTTCCCCTTTAAAAGAGGTTATGGAGGTGGATGGGTTCCTTNGATACAGGAATAGAATAAGCATCTCAACGTGAAAGAGTTATGGGTATATCAGCATGTTTAAGTCTTGTCTTTGGTTATCTACAACTTAGGGAAGCAAGAGTTTATCATACAGACTCAATGCTAATATACACTTCTAATAAAATATTATACAATTTTGATTTAAGACATGGAATTAAATGTTTTTATTATACTGTTAAATCTATGAGGATTGCTGCTTATAATTAAAGGCATACCTATGGGCATACATTACCCTGTATTATCTTCCCCTTTAAAAGAGGTTATGGAGGTGGACGGGTTCCTTACCTGCTGTGGCACAGTAATGGGTTACTACTGTAACAGGTATTAGTCTGGGGTAGGAGTCAGTTGACCCAAGAGTACTGGTCAGTTGATGATGCTCAGTCTTCCCCAAATTACACTAGAACTTGTCAATCCTTCATTCATTCAAGAATATTTATGGATTTATTTTGTATGCTGGACACTTTGGAAACAGACAGAGATGAACAAGGTTCCTATCTTTGTGGAGCTGATTTAAAGTTTTAGTTTTATTAGTAATACTTCTGTTGGGTTGTCGGATAGCTTAACAGACCTGAAGAACAACTTTAGAAAACATAAATTGGTAAAAATCAAGTGGAAAAATGTTTTATTCATTCTTCCCTCACTTTAAAATTTTATTTTAATTCTCTATTTATAGTATAAATTTTAAAAATGAACATTTCACCCTATTTCATAAAAATCTATATCTTTTAATAACTGTGGAAACTTTTTTCATTTTATTTTTCAACTATAGTTTACATTCAATATTATTTTTGTATTAGTTTCAGGTGTACAGCACATTGGTTAGACAATCATATATTTTACAAAGTGGTCCACCTAATATTTCCAGTACCCATCTGGTACCATCCATACTTACTACAATATTATTCACTTATTCCCTATGTTGTACTTTACATCCCCACGACTATTTTGTAACTACCAATCTGTACTTCTCAATCCCCTTACCTTTTCACCCAGTACCACCAACCTCCCACCCCTCCAGCGACTATCAGTTTGTTCTTTGTATCTATGAGTCTGTCTCTATTCTGTTTGTTTGTTTTGCTCTTTAGATTCCTCATTAAGGGAAATAATTTGGTATTTGTCCCTCTCTGTCTGAGTCACCTCGCTTAGAATAATAGCCTCTTGTCCCATCCATACTGCTGCAAATGGCAAGATTTCATTCTTTTCACAGCTGAGTAATATTCCATTATATACACAGTGTGATAAAAGTACGTTTACAGTTTTTTGGTATGGAATATAATGTAATAAAATGAAAGTAATAATATAAGAATAAACTCTGTGTTTTGTGTACTCATCCTGTATGTACCAATACCTTTTTTAAAAATATATTTTATTGATTATGCTATTACAGTTGTCCCATTCCCTCCCCTTCATTCCCCTCCCCCTGCACACCCTCTCCCACCCACATTCTCCCATTTAGTTCATGTCAATGTGTCATAAGTTCTTTAGCTTCTATATTTCCCATACTATTCTTGCCCTTCCCCTATCTATTTTCTACCTACCATCTACGCTACTTATTCTCTGTAACTTTTCCCCCTCTCTCCTCCTCCCAGTCCCCTGTTGCTAACCCTCCATGTGATCTCCATTTCTGTGGTTCTGTTTCTGTTCTAGTTGTTTGCTTAGTTTGCTTTTGCTTTTGTTTTAGGTGTGGTTGTTAATAACTGTGAGTTTGCTGTTATTTTACTGTTCATATTTTTTATCTTCTTTTTCTTAGATAAGTCCCTTTAACATTTCATATAATAAGGGCTTGGTCATGATGAACTCCTTTAACTTGTCCTTATCTGAGAAGCACTTTATCTGTCCTTCCATTCTAAATGAAAGCTTTGCTGGATAAAGCAATCTTGGGTGTAGGTCCTTGCCTTTCATGATGTGGAATACTTCTTTCCAGCCCCTTCTTGCCTGGAAGGTCTCTTTTGAGAAATCAGCTGACAGTTTGATGGGAACTCCTTTGTAGGTGACTGTCTCCTTCTCTCCTGCTTCTAGGATTCTCTCCTTTATTTTAATCTTGGGCAATGTAATTATGATGTGCCTTGGTGTGTTCCTCCTTGGGTCCACCTTCTTTGGAACTCTCTGAGCTTCCTGGATTTCCTGGAAGTCTATGTTCTTTGCCAGACTGGGGAAGTTCTCCTTTATTATTTGTTCAAATAAGTTTTCCACTCGTGGCTGTTCGTCTTCCCCTTCTGGTACCCCTATAATCCGGATGTTGGAATGTTTAAAGATGCCCTGGAGGTTCCTAAGCCTCTCCTCATTTTTTTGAATTCTTGTTTCTTCATTCTTTTTTGTTTGGTTGTTTCTTTCTTCCTCCTGGTCCACTCCATTGATTTGAGTCCCAGTTTTCTTCCCATCACGATTGGTTCCCTGTGCATTTTGCTTCCTTTTCCTTAGTGTAACCTTCATTTTTCTCATTTAATTTGTGACCAAATTCTACCAATTCTGTCAGCATCCTGATCACCAGTGCTTTGAACTGTGCATGTGATAGGTTGGCTAGCTTTTCATTGCTTAGTTGTATTTTCTATGGAACTTTGATCTGTTGTTCTGTTTGGGCCATTTTTTTGGTCTTGTAGGGCCTGTTACATTGTGAGGGCCTGAGCCTTAGGCATTCACCAGCGTGGGGCAACTCAGTTGCTGGGTTGTGATGCTCTATGTGGGGAAGGAGTCCAAGAGGCAACAATGGCACTTGCTCCACTCTCTGTCGGGTTTCAGTCCCTTCCTCCACTTGCCCAAGCACACTGGGCATTTCTGGTGCTGATTGCCTTGTGGGTGGGCTTGTGTACATTCTAGGACCCTGTGGGTCTCTCCAATGAATTCTCCTATGAGGCTGGGAGTTTCTCCCATCACCTTAACCCCCTCAGGTGTTTTCATTGGGTGTTTTGAGGCTTTATTTCCCATTGCTGGGGCTCTGGGTTGTGTGGTCTGTCTTGCTGCCCTTTTTTTTGCCTGGTTTATCTGCACGAATGTGTGACTGGTCAGTCAGCTGCTTTGCAAACCTCGCTGGGTCTGTGCCCTACCACCCTGTCTGTGCCCAGGGTCTGCCAGCTGCCACCTGAGTGCCTGGGGTCTGTCAGCTGCTGCCTAGTGTGCTCAGGTCCGCAAGCCAACCCTTTTTTTTTTTTTTTTTTTTTTGCTGTGACCCCTCTCCACCACCCTTTCTGCTGGTCAGGATGAATGTGTCTATTTTAACTCCTTGGTTGTTGTACTTTCGTACAGTTCAGTTTTCTCTCAGTTCTGGTTGTTTTTATTGCTTTGAACTTTTATTGTCTTTATTTTGGTTGTACAAGGAGGCACAGTACATGTACCTATGCCTCCTCCTATGCTGGAAGTCGGAAAACTTTTTTTTAAGTTGACTGTGAGTTCTTTGTTCTTCGATATTTGTTGATGAGTATAATATTTCCTCAGATATAAAATTACCCTAACTTTGCCTATCCTTTTATATCAAATTTGGGAACTTCATAATACGTTTTTCTTTACCAGTTAATAATAATGTTGGCCTCTAGAAATCAATAAACATGAAACGTAATGACCTCTAACAATTTATTTTTATTTGATCTGCAGAGTTTTGATATCTTTTTCCCTGGAACTCAGTCTCCAACTTCGTTTTATTTTATTTTTTAAAATCACTGTCTTGGTTTTTTTTTTTCATTTTCAGGTGGAAAAGGAAGAGGAAAGTGAGGCAAAATTCAAGTAATGCATCATTTTGACACATCTGTTGACCCATTGTTTGGTCAGTGGTGTGCAGGCTGCCGTTTCTGAAACAATACATGTTTACGGTGCTTCTAGTTTAATGAATGCCGTCGGCTCCAGGACTTGTCTGCGTACTTCCTTGGCACATATCTTCAGCGGGAAAGAGATGGTGCTGTCTTTTTAAACTAATAGAAAGTTAGGCTGAATGGAAGAATTAGATTCTGGAGCAGCTGCCTCAATGCTGTGTCCCAGAGAATCAGTAGGAACCTCGGGGAGCCGTCAGAGCTGCGGTGGCAGCTTGGGGGTCAGTCCGTTAGAGCCGAGGAAGTGAGCAGAAGGTTTGAGGGAAAGCAGGTTTCCCTTGACTTAGTGAGGGTCGTTTTTCCAATAACCGAGAATTTTCCCCTTTGATTTGCAAGAACTACATAGAAATTGTCTCAAAGTATAGCAACATAGCACCTCATTCTCTGCCTACCAGAGGGGACATGTTTCAGAAAAATGACAAGATTAATAAAGGCATGTGTGGCAAAATAAATGTATAACACAAAATAGAGGGCATATTTTTTAAACATTAATTTAAAAAGGACTAAACAATCTAGAAGGTGTGTGTGTCTACGGCAGATCCACTGCTGTAAATCGAAGGTAAACTTTCTCCCCCGAAACCCTGTCTTCACTTGCTCTGTAAGCTGTGGGAGGGTGTGATCTGCTGAGGCAGGTTCCATGCAAAGTTTTCCTCTTTTAAACATTTTTAATGTCTGTAAGTAAAATGAGGTTTCAAAATAAGCGTTTTCTGTCACCACACTAAGTGAACATGGAAACGGGATCTGAGTGCAAACCTCAGTGACTTCTGGGCCTTCAAAGCTAAACACAGGCCATGTCAGCAGAATCTCCCCAAATCCAGGGCTCACTCCTCTTAAAAAGCCTTAAAGATGCATCCATGTACACGTCTGTGTGAAGGAACACTTTCTCCAGTTTAAAGTATATCTTAAACCTAAATCAAAGCTCCCGATTAAAATGGAAAGTCATTCTTCTGTCACAGAATAAGAATGGCTCATTATTGCTAGTGTTACAAGTCATTCAGAGAGAGGTCGGTGAAATTCAAACACTGCCCAGCTACCACCTTGTTGCAGCATTCTTGCTGAAGTTCCTAGGATTCCTACCAGCTGGTCATTTAAAGTTCCTACTCCACTTCCCAGTCATTCATTATTATCATTATTAATCCTGCTAAGGTGCAGTCTTACCTGTGCCTTTGTCTCTTTCCTACATAGACACTCTTACGGAAAGATCTTATCCAGCCTCAAGCTTTTAGTACCATATCTATGTTAACAGCTCTCAAACTACTCACTCTAATCTTCGCTTCTCCTTGAGTTCCATGCTTTTTCAAATGTAAATTATCATCTTTACTTAGCCATCTAAAGGGAAACCAAATTGATATATATTAACATATAAAATTTTTCTTGATCTCATCACCTTACCAAACAAAGCAAAAGGAGCAAAAACAAACACAGAGGAACACAACTCCCAAGCAAACCAACTCTAATTTGCTCATTTTTTTCAGCTGAGGTAAAACACACCTCTTTCTACCTGAAACAGGACTAGTTTTACTCTGTTCTAGCTAATTACCACTTTCCCACATCTAACATCTAATTCATTAACAATTATGCCTCCACAATCTATCTTAACTCTATCTATTTTCATATTCCATTAATATAACCCAAATTAAAACTACTTAAATCTCTCATTTGGATTATAAAATAGCCATTTGAATGGCCTTCCTGTTTGTATTCTTGCTTCTTACAATCCATTTTCTTCCCAGTGGACAGAATCATTATTATATTTATATAACATAATATACATAAGATCCTCTCACGCTTTCTTTTTTCTCTGATTTACCTATTGCATTAGAATAAAGTCTAAACTCCTCCACTAAATTCTATAAAGCTACGCATGATCAGGGTAGACTTGTCTGCTGAGCCAAGCCCAGAATTACTCAGTTCTTGTTCTGCTGGCCTTCATTCTATTTCCAAAATATTCCAAGCCATTTTAGGGCCTCTGTATGAGGCTGAATCTTTCTTTAGATCTGAACTTAAATATTTTTAAAGAGAGAATATAAAGTAAATCAAGGTATATGCAAGTAATGAAAGAAATATAACGTGGCTATAAACACTTTAAATACGTTCAATGTTAATGAAATGTATAATAAATAATAAAATAAAGAGACTATTTGTATAATCATCATTATATAATATTAGGCAGAAGTCAGAAATTAGGAGGAAGAGGATGGATGAGAGGGGGTCCATTGTTCTTAACAGAAAAAAAGCTCAAAATAATTTTGGCTAACTGCTTCTGATCACATAGCTGTTTCAAAACAGATGATCAGATGCTGCCTGGAGAGAAAGATAAGGAACTTGGAAACAGACCCCTACCCACATCTACGCTTAGGTGGTCATGTCCTCTGTGGGACAACATGAATGGTCAGCAACACCATTACCTGCCAACCCATGTGAATCTCTCATCTCCTAACATCATACCGGCCTTCAGCCCACCCCACAAATCATGTATAAGTCCTCAGGACAGGGGACCTGATGCCTGGGACTGTGCCTTTCTTGCTACCCAAGCAAGGCCCATTCTCTTCCTTAATGAATTCTGCTTGCATACTAATCGATTTGCTCATCCATAAATCCTTACTGTGTTGGCAAGAAGAACTAAGTTTTCAACAACATTAGTACTATAAATATACCGGATTTTATTAATAAATATGTATAAAATATCCAGGAGAATATGCCAAAACTTTCAGTGTTTAGGTTTTTTAAGATGTGGGGGAAATAACAAGGAACATTAATTTCCTTTGTATGTTTTATAATATTTCAAATTCTCTTCCATTTTTATGCATATTGAAAATGATGTTTTGCTTAAAGTACATTTCTAAAATTATGTCATATTAAAAATTTAATGTGATTTTCCCAAGAACTCACATTTTATTTATTAACTGCCTATAAATATGGAGGCATTTGCTTGTTGAGAAAAATGTCAAATATTAATGCACTTGCCTCAATGTACATAAGTTTTATATCTTATTTAATATCTGTTTTTATGTACATACTGAGGTCTGAGGTGTTTGGAAAACACTTAATACTATGTTGTAACAGAAAATTATTTTTAACCATGTGCTCTGAAATGACCTCAATAATGCCAGAACCAGACTTATAATTTTCATAGTGTTTCCAAATTAAATTAGGAAAAACCCAAAAGACTTTAATCATGGGGAGAGTATATATTGGTTTTTAATCTATAAATTCTCAAACATGCAACTATCAGGTAAACTTCTCCACATGAAATGTGGATAGAGGTTTTGGATTACTGATTGCATTGGAATGAACTGCAAACCCATTTGTTCTACCCTACAAAGTATTTGCATGACTTTGGAAACAACATGTTGTTGCTTTCTCCTAGTAATAGATTACAAAGGTCTGTGAATTACACAAGCTGAGACTCAAAATGAAAGGTCTTTCATATTCTGCTTGAAGCTTCTAATTTTAGACATGTCCTCTTCAAATATTCTCATTGACTGAATGTATCAGAGTAGTGTGCAGAGCTTTTCCTCAATGTAATTGATAGCTGGTTGCCCACTGAATGCTAAAAAACTCAGCAGTAAGATGACTTTGCCTTTGGCAAAGAGCAAACTCCATATAGAGAATAACACCATTCTAAGTGAACCAGTGCCTCTGCTCTTGTGATTGACAGTCTTCTAATTCATGGGGATGAATAAACCAAATCAGAAGTGTTCTCATCTCATGCAATCACCAACATTATGTGAAATGATGAAATGGCTTTGATTAGCAATCAGAAATATAAAACAATCAAATATTGGGCTTTAATTCTCTTTTGCTCCTCAGAACTTTTAAGAATAACATTTTATATTGTTTAACTTCTTTATAAATGATTTTACAAAAAATAAATATTAATGTTGAATCAGTATGTAATAGCACTCAGTCAATTAAGAAAAATAGCAGACATTGAATTAACACTGATTCTTACAGAATAATAACATATAGTTGCAAGTCATCAATAGACATACAACTTACTAAAAGAGAATAATAGTTTAGTTATTCTGATGTATTTAATAATAACGCTCATGGTGGGGAAGTACTGCAGGTTAAAAAAGTGTGGTGGGCATTACAGTTGGGATTTTGGCTCTTTCAGTTTCTCACCCTGGAATCTGGCCAAGCAAGTCACACAGTCTCTCTGGGTCTCCGAGCTGTCAGTTGTATATTAAACATACTGTTGCTCATATGAAGGAGTATAAGTTTAAGAATGTGAAAGAAAGAGCAAGGGTATAAGATGGTTAAAATATTTATTTAGGAAAATAAAATATGAGAATATTCGAGAAAAAATTTTCCAGAGAAATGCCTTTGATATCAATGTAAAATTATTTTCCAGATATTTAAATTATTCATTACTAATGTCATGTAAAGTATGTCTTTTATGTGCAAGATTATGTAAAGGTAATGATTCTTAGTGCCTTATGCTTTCCTCTGCACTCATTCCCACTCCCAATGTACCTTTTCTATAGAAAAGGAAATATCCCAGGGATCTTGAGAGATCTTGTCTGTATATTTCCTTTACTTTGCATTTCACAACAGCCAAATTGCTACTCTTAGAGATGTGTTATCCAAAACACTAATATTTTTGTTGGCCATTTTAATCAAATTTATAGTTTGCAAATATTTGTATCATTTAAAATCCAAACTAGGATTTCTTTTGTAGCCCTGAAGGTGTCTTTCGCACAGCAAGAACTGACTTCATCTCAATTAAATTACTCTGGAAGAAAACATGTTAACATTAGAGACAACCTAGTCCTTTTTTATAGCACAATTTGTCTTAAGCTTCCTCCTCCCATGGGAAATGCCGATTACATGTTTATTTACCTTAATAAAAGCAGACCTTCCCCTCCCCACTCCCTATCTTGTGCATCTTTGAGGGTTTCTAGGGGATATTCTCCCTTCATTTATTTCTCTTTCATAAATATCTTCTCAGCTGCACTGTTGTGTACTGTCTGCTGTAGGCTCTTGCCTCGACTGTACACACACCTGCATGACGGTCACTGCTGGGGAAGCTGCCTGGTGAAGGGAGCCACCTCACTGCGACAGTTGCTGATGTGCCCAAAGGTTTGGGAAAAATACACAAACATGGAACAGTTGGCTACCTCACCATCTGTCTCCTGGACACCAAAAGGTGCTATTTGTCCCACTTCTGAAACGTCCTCATTAAAAAGCTTCCCAGCTTCTCCCATTGTCTTTCTCTTCCCAGGCCATCTAAACCAACATTAGGAGATTTTAAAATGTGAAATAGGTAATATTGCATCCTCCGTATTGAAAATGTGTTAGAGTTGGGTAAGAATACACTATATGTCTGGGAAACTGGATTCTGGAGGCCTGCCAGACAGTTCATATAGATGTACAACTAATTTCAAATCTTCTTTGGAACTGCAGTAGATTTGCTGTCATCTAGCCATAAAAACAATTTTCTTCCAAAAGTATCAATCTCTAAAGCTAGAAAGTCATTTACCCTTTTAATTAAAAAATAATAATTACTATAATGCTACATATTTTTTGCTTCTTACAAATTGAGTCAAATATAATCAACCCTACAGTGAGCCTATATAAATGCTACTTTTGGAAAAGAGCACTTATTAGCAGTTAAAATTAATATTGATGTTTTCTACATTAAATTATGAAAAAATTTGTTTTTAAAACAAATACACAAGTATTTATTTATTTATTTATTTATTTATTTATAAAGAGAGAGAAAGGAGGGAGAAAGAGAGGAAGAGAAACATCAATGTGTGGTTACCTCTCACATGCCCCGCACTGGGGACCTGGCCTGCAACCCAGGCATGTGCCCAGATTGGGAATCAAACCAGTGAACATTTGGTTCATAGGCCAGTGCTCAAACCACTGAGCCACATCAGCCAGGGCTGTATTTTCTAATTCAATATTGTTGCAAAATACTAAACTACAAGGTGATTATCACCTTAGTGGTTTATTGTCTAAGTTAAATGAGAAAAAGATTGAATACCTATAAAAATCAACTCTCTACTTATTTTACACATAATCTTACAGAAAAGTTATTACTCTAAGTAATTATATGCTTGCAGTTTATTTGTACAAAATGAAGTTTAGCAGTAATTTTTGTGAAAGTATTTATAAAGCTAGAAGATAATAAAGGTGAAGATAATACAGGGTAATGTATTTATACCCATAGGTATGCCTTTAATTATAAGTAGCAATCATCATAGATTTAACAGTATAATAAAAACATTTAATTTCATGTCTTAAATCAAAATCGTATAATATTTTATTAGAAGTGTATATTAGCATTGAGTCTGTATGATAAACTCTTGCTTCCCTAAGTTGGATTGGTAATGAACTTATGTGATATTCAACAAATATTTATTAAGAATCTTCTATGTGCCAGATAATTGTGTCCAGCTGAGTATTAGAAATAAAATATGCTATGAAATTTCTCATAAGGGGTACTTTAATAAGACTTGGGATATTTGAGAAATCCTTCTACAAAAATATCAGCTATAAAAGAAGATCTATAAGATAATTAGCAAATAAGCCAAGCTATTGACTCCTTGAAAAAAAGGAGTTCTGGGTAGAGAAAATAATGTATAACAGTGTTTGGGGGCAAGAAGTGAATGAAGTAACTGAGTGAGAGTGAATGACATAGTATGAGAAGAGGAATGGTTAGACATGAATGAAACTTGACATTTAAAAATAAAAAGAGCAAGAGAGGTTTCTGGTTTTGGTAATGACACATGGGCTACTGTTGACAAAACAACAACAACAAAAAAAAAAACCCCATAAAATCTGTGTAAAATGCAACAACACAAAAAAACAAACGACAGAAACTGTTAAGTACTGGAGAGTGACCAAAGGGAACAGCACTGAGTGAGTTTTCTTTCATGAAAACTTCTAGCCTTGGGGCGGATTCTAGTCTGCACCAGGTGGGGAGCTACAGCATTGACAAAGAGCCTCGGTCACTCTGGCCAGAAGAACCAGAGAGCAGAGGAGCCACAGGGTCGCTCTGGACAGTCGCAGCCCCTGGAAGTTGGGGGGCATTGCCAGAAGAAGAAAGTTAAAGAGCAGAAATTAAAGATTCTCTGTACAAACTCTGCCGTTAAAGGGTCTGAGGTTCAAGCCCAACCAGATTAATTGTTACTAGGAAAGACAGAAGAAAAATTCAACACTCAGAGGATATAACAGCATTTCCAACAACACATTCACAATATCCAGGATAAAGTTTAAAAAACTAGATGACCCAGGAAGAACAATAGAAATATGACCCATATTCAGTAGAAAGGGGAATTCGTGACCCTTGACCATGAGATGTCCCAGATGTTCACATGAAAAGAAAATAATTATGACGTAACCTTTCCAACCAAGCTCAGTGACATCAGGACTACAGTCCTGTAGTAAATGAAAAGACAAATCATCCCAGCAGAGAACTCTCTTGTGCCACACAGACGGCAACAGGCCCTGGGCAGCTCGTCTTTCTGTAACTCCATTTTATGTTCCATTTAAATTTCATGTCAGCATTTAACACTTTCTGTTTCCCTACTACTGTTTTATATTCCTCAACCAATTCTCTTTTGATCATCTGTTTTTATTCTTTTTTAAAATATCACCTGGCCCTGGCTGGTGTAGCTCAGTGGATTGAACGCGGGCCTGCGAACCACACAATCGTGGTTCGATTCCCAGTCAGGGCACATGCCTGGGTTGCAGGCCGGTTCCCAGCAGGAGACTCATGAGAGGCAACCATACATTGATGTTTCTCTCCCTCTCTCCTTCCCTTCCCCGCTAAAGACAAATAAATAAAATCTTAAACAAACAAACAACAAAAAAATATTACCTGGATTTTTCACTGGGAGACAAGAAAGCAACATAACTGCAGCCTTTGGTGACTGCTTGTGAACTGAATAACGAATGCGCAGTGAGCACCCACCAGCGAACTGTGAAAGAGGTGATGCAATTGCTCACCAGACATGATGCGTATCTATTATTTACATAGTGACTTGTGGACTAATGAGCTAGGAGGAAGTTTGTACTTCTTGTAATTGCTCACAGTTAGTGTATAGGGGTAACTGAAATTTGAATGGTGTTGTTTGGGATTTGGTATTACTTAACTAAACTAGGGTAGCCAAAATCCATGTATGCAAGAACCATGTAAAGAAAGGATTGCTTGAGTATATTGATTGGATGATAAAAAAGATACAAAACTTGCTTTAGAAAATTTTACCTTAGTTTAGAGAAAAGATGCAATATCTAACTGCAAAAAAGTACTTAAAATAAAATCTTGATGAATACCAATATTAAAGATTATACTAAAAGGTAAATCTAAAGGAGACTAAAAATAGAAGACCAAAACATTATACGTGTATTCCAAAAAATAAAAAAAACAAGGCAAAGTTTTATGGGTCATCCACAGTTAGAATTTACAAATAAAGCTAAAAGGATGGGAAAAGAAGGATGTGATTACACAGAGAATTTTTTTTAAAAAATGAAGCCATCAGTGCCTTTTATGATTATGTTTAAAAAGTAAGTTAATTTTGAGAACAGAATGGAAGAGAATAATATGAATTAAGCAATGTATCTCAGGATTTCTAGATGATGATAAGTTTGTTTATTTCTGCATGGTCTACTTCATCCTTAGTGATACAGGATCTGAAAATCTGGAAGAGAAAAAGATAACTACAAGTGTTACGATGTTGAGGCGGTGTAATGCAGTAGCACTCAGAGCACAGGCAGAGTTATTAAGCTCTTACAGGGTAAGAGTGGGTAAAAGGAAAGAAGAGAAATGTGGACAATGCTTTACATTTTCATGTGAGCATGGTAAAGGAGTTACAGCCTCTTTGTTTCTAGTTTTTCTGTGAAGTAATAGGCATGGGCAACTCTTGAAAGTGATGGGAAGAATGAGAATTATTTATTATTTTTTAAAAAGAATGTCCAAATAGATGCTATGGAGAATAAGAAGAAGAATTAAGACTCAGTGGAATTTGTTAGTTACAGTCTGACTTTAGGTTATTTTCTAACCATCCAAAATGATCCATGTATAAACACAGATAAGATAAACTGTTAAACTGGTCCATGTTCAGTCAAGCACATATACTCAAAGAAAAGTCAGGTGCTCTGGGGCCCATTTCCTCAGCAAACTCTTAACTATTGACCATTTAGGCTTTGCTATTTTTTAACATATATATTTAATAGTCAAATGCTGGCTATTAGGAAATTCACAATTCTGGAAATGAATGTATGATATGAATTCAAAACATCATTCCACCTGCTGCCTTTATTTCTTCAATTGCCTTTTTGAGTGCATATAACTTAGACAAGGAGAAAAGAATAAATAAAAAAAGAAAAGGAGAAAAAATTGAGAATTCATATTATCCTAAGGAAAACTTTCAATGCTGAAAGGATAAAAATCACAAAAAGAGATATTATTTCAAGACGAAGTTCAAGGCAGTAAAAGTATCAGTTAGTAAGAATGACCCTTGTGCGAAGAAAGAACAAAAACAACTCTCAGATGAGAATGTACCAGGGTTCCTCATTACAGTTTAAATTCTGACAGTTGAGGGATTTGTGGGAGCCCCAGCTATGGGGCAAAGACTGCCTGTCTCCTCATCACGGTTCTGCCACTTCCTAAAAGTAATATATACTGCAGTTACTCGATCTGTTCCATCTACAAAAAGGTTAACATAGTGCCTGAATAAATTAATTCAGCTAATATATTATATTTTATACACAATATTGTGTGTTATATACATAGATATGCACACTGTGCCTGACATGTAACAAATATTCAATAACTGTTACAAATTATTATCAATCCAATGGTGATTATTCTATCGGTTCTCCCAACTCATAAGAGTTATGGAGAATACAATGAGATAACACAGATAATAAATTCGTGAAACACTTTTGTTTGTTTATAATTTATGCAATGTATTATTACCTGACATTAGTGAAACTTTTATAGATTTTTAATGATAGCAATGAACTCTATCATGGGTAAATTTTAATTTCAATTTTATTTCTAGTGTGTGAAATGCTGATAAGAGGCACAAGCACTAGAATCTGCACTCTTGGGCTAAAGAGAAATGTATTTTTTTTTCCCTTAAAATGAGTTACTTAAAGTGTTTTTGAATTACACACAAAACTATAAATTTTCCACACAGATGTGTGATTTATGCTGTGATGACTTGTGCTCGAGAGAACTTTGACGATACTGGGTTTGAGGATACTTCCTTTTCAAATAACTCAATTATTATATGTCTGGAGTTAACCAAATTTTCTGAAATGCTAAGTATGTATCCAAATAAGATTTGAAAATGACTTACTGTTATATAAAGGTTTTATATCTATATAATTTACATAAAAGAGAGCTATGCAAAGAGTTCCTTTAAAGTAGAATGCACGTGTGAATGACTCCATGATTTTATGTGTACGCCGAAAATCATAAGTCAGATTCTTTCCTGGTGAAGCCATTTCTCTAGTTGACAACTGTCAAAGCCATCTCAAAAACCCATGAATATTAAAGTACTGTTCACTGGCACATTTGGCATTTTGAAGCCAGGCGAATAGAACTCATGAAATATGAAAGGAGTGCTCCACGTCGCTTTGTAGAAAATGCTGCCATTAAGATGATGTATGAGGAAATTCACACCATCATCTCCTGGGCGTGCTCAACTGTATTTTCAATCAACTGCCTTACTTTGCTTTACAGTGTTACCATTGGATAATATTCTTCTGGTTTTAGGGGCTCCTGAAGCTAAGATTAAGTGGGAAATTTAAAATTGTTTGCATGTATAATATACGTTTTCAACACAAGTGCATTGTTTTGTTAGTTGCATTCACATGCTTAATATAGTCTAAAGTCTTTCTGTTTTAGCTACTAGTATGAGGTCAGGAATGTTCCTGGGCACAACAGCCACTGCCAATTTTTATTCTTATATTACTGTTTTGTGGGAGTCAAGTTTAATAGAAAGTGTGATGTGTTCCTTTCATATTCTAGCCTCAGAAATCTTGCCCTGTCTACATTTTCACATGCTCGGTGATATTATAGACTTACCTATTAACTCTAAACCTGTGACTCTTCTTGACATAAGCATTTTTATTTTGTAATTATTTAAGACAAAATAATCATTTTCTTTTACCTGGTCTACACTATTTTGAAACCTAAAAATAGACAATATTCATGTCCATTCTAAAGCAAAAACAGATATAGATTTACCACGGACAAAAAGTCTTAAAAATTATTTATTGTTAAAGTGGGAAATTAATGTATTTTAATAGATAAGATATAATATATATATCAGTATAAAATATATATAACTAATTAGTACAGAAGTTTAGGAATTGTACATATTGCAATGATGTATAAAGATACTTTGCATCAAATTTTCAATAGAGATTAACTCTGCAACTCTTTACATTTAGCAACATAAAGCCTTAAAATGACTTTTCCTAGAACATGTTCACGACCTTGCATAACAAGAGGTGCCAAGGTGTCATACACATCAGAATTATAGTGAAGTTAACCTACAAGATTCAGGTGGCTACTTTGTAGAAGGTCCAGGAGTTACCATCCAGTTGGTAGTAGGTAGTCATGTGGGGTTGTTCACAATTTCGACATACTATAATTTTAAAGCTTTTTTCTAAGTCTTTGGTTTCTGCAATCAAATTCTTTTTTAATTAGAGGAAACTCAAGCCCTGAGTAATATGTTGGTCATTAAATGGTGATTAAACCCCACTGTAAAATATTTTTTAAAAAGCACAAAACAAACCTTTTCTGCCAGAAGTAGACATTTGTTTTGTCCTCAACTGACACCATGTGTATCATAATTTAATCTATTTCTGTATTTCAAATATGATACACCCAAAAGTTGTGATTCAAAGACAAAATAGTAATGCTAAGTCAAGTCTGTAACACACCATAAACATTAAAAGGTAGTTTGCTGTTTACACCACAGAACACCTAGGGCAGGTGTTAGGAGTGTAAGTTCAGAGAATTTTGTTTGTTAGATAGGGTTATGTAGGGAAATTTTTTGTGCAACAACATTGATAAGAATTAAATATTCACTTAGTACTCAACTTCACCCCGGTTATATTACAATTAATGATAACATTTTCAGCAGAACTTGCATATTAATTTAAGACTGGTCCAGTATTATGCAATGAAATACGATAGTTCCCCTTTATCTTCCCTGCAATAATAAAACCTGACAAAATTTTATGATTCTTAATTTATTATGACTGACTCATATCATAGATATTCTGATGCATTGATAATCATCACACTTACTTTGTCTCTTTAAAATTATAAATAAAAAGTTTGTGATTAATTTTTATACAAATCTCAGTCACCAAGTTGAGTTTTATACAGGCTATTTCTTTTTAGGGTAATATAATATATAAAACTGTATGAACCAAAATACTTTCTTCTGTACTTATTTTATTTTCACTCAGTCTTGTCTGCTGGTTAAGTGTTTTGCTTTCTTTTTTGCTTACATTACAGTAAAATCATCTGTGTGGGTGATTCCATTTGAGGAGGGAGCAATGTTGACTTAGGTACACCTTTGGGAAAAGATCGGGGGGGGGGGTGCTTCTACGGAACTGAGAGATGGAGTATACGGTGACCTTCAATGATTCATCTCTGTGTTTTAATATCAAAAAGCTCTAATTCCATTTTCAGATAAGTTTTCAAGTTATTACATCCAATGTAAATATTCATCTGTGGTACTTTATATATAAATTATTTCTCTAAAAAGAAATGAAATTAAAATTTTACGTTGCTTCAACAGAATCTCATTTCCTGGAAATATGGTAGGAACAGTATTTCAAGGAACTAAGATTGATTTTCACACTGAGGCAGAGGACTCGGAAAACAGATAGCTTGCTGCCCAGTGAATGGTGGAGATAGCTTGATATACACAAAATATTCAAGGAAAGCAGACTTTCTAATGAAAATAATGTTTTTTAATACTTCCCTGCTACTCAATAAGGATAACCTTAACTGACTCCATGTATTGATTTTATCTTTCTAGCCACAAAACAAAGACAAAGACCTTCGTAAAGCAGGTACTGCTTAAAATTTTACCGTATGGTATACTTTTCATTGCCACTATCAATGATAACCTTTTTTGGAACACGCTTCTCATGTCTAAACCGAAACTGTCCCAGTGCTATTGCATCTGGTGTTTGTTTTTAATTCCTCCCTATGAGCATTTCCAAAGGTGCCGGAAGTTTGTTCAGAGACCATATCGGTCTTTAGAGCCAAGAAAGCATAATCATATTTCATGTCATTTTTGTTTGGCATTTCTCAGGTGCTTTAGGCACAGAGAATTACATGTGGAGCCTCTCCCATCAGATGAAAGTCCTCAACTTGTCATGTTGATACATGGCTGGGGCCATAGATGAACCAGAGTCACAGATATTTCCCTGATGATCTTGGACATGATTACAGTCCTCGCCTTCATCAGACTTAGCAACAGAATGGGCAACATAAATCTGAGACAGCTCAAACAGGTACTCTCACAAACCCTGTTTTAGCAAAAGGTCCTCTGTTTGCTGTCAATAGGGAACTCTCAGACTGCCAGAGTTTACGTAAACTTTATTTCTAGGTTGTATAATAAGAAAACACATTAAAATACATGTGTATGTATTTTAATGTGTGTACACACACACACACACACACACTCATCTTTTCCTTCTCTTTGTTTTTAAGTTTTTTACAATATTCCTTTAATCCCAGTACAGGAAGCTACTAGATACCCTTACGCGGCTGCTGGTTGCTTGACAAGAGTCGTGATTCTTTGCCAAAGGTAACAGTTAAAGAAAATGGAGAACAATTTGTTGATTGCAGAGGGGTGGGTGGAGGTGGAAGAGGCTAGAATGCATAAATTGTAATGGAGAAAAATACAATAAGTTAAAAATGATTCTATTCAATAAGTAAGCAATTGACCTGACTCATGTATGCTTCACTGAAACACATGTACTGGAAAAAGCATTCTGTAATTTCTTGTACTTTTTAATATTTGCTTTTATTGAAGATTAAAAAATTGAGTTCCCTATTCTCTCTTAAATGCCTTGTAAGCTCAAATCCCACAATATTCTGGACCACTAATGTTTGGCCCTGAAACTTTTGTTCCTGGCCTGGATGATAGTACCAAGTCAGTATTCTGTTCTAAAAGATAGGATTTAATTAAGAAGAGGCTAATATGTGTTTCTTTGTCTCACTGATTTTCTCCTGAGAATTTTAAATGTGTTCCTAAAACTTTTATGAATAGTCCACCCACACGTGAAAAAGCCGGGCCATTTGTTTAGGATAATTCTGTTGTGATTCTGCATAAATCAAGGTTTCATAGCCTAGTAAAAAGGCAACACACTGAACCAATATTTAGCAGTCCAATTATGAAATTCTTATTGCTTAACTAGAATATTAATTTCAAGGTGACAGAAAATAAAAACACAAAATTTTAAATTTCATGTTAAAAATAAGTTTTAACTAAACCCTCATGTGCTGGTTGGGTCTCAATCACTTGCATGTGTTTTTATGATAAAATTTTCTTTAATAAATATTTTCACATTCCTTTATTCTTTAAGATTTCCCATCTGCCATGATTAATGACAGTGGCAGTGACCTTTGTGTCATAATGTTGTGCTGTTACTAGAAGTTTCCAAGGTCACTATTTCCTTCTGAAAAGTTCAAAGTAAGTTAAATATTCATAAAACATGACCCGATTTTATGAGAGGTGCCATATTGGTTGTTTTATGGCAGTCAATTTTAATGAAAATAAATGCAAAGTAATTTCCCTTCTAAATATTTGACTATTCAACTGGGAATGTTATTGAAAAGCTTTTTATGACTGAGGAAAATAAAAACATATTCTTTATGAGCTCCTTATTACAAAAACTTTATTTCCTTTACTAACATAATCTGCAAAAGTCAGAGGTCTCATAACCTATTTAAATGATGGTCTGTTGGTATCAGGTCTAATAAAAATCAAGCTGTGAAGCATTGAGGGTCACCGCTAATTGAATCACATTTATTGGAAAGATTTGTCTTGAATGAAGAATATTTTTGTTCTCAGACTATAGTTACTTAGCAGAAATCTGATGAATACCAAGGAGTGGAGTGGGAGGAACTTTACCAAAGCTACAGTTTGTTGATTTAGACAGGGAGAAAGGAAGGAAGCACGGAACAGAGGAAGGAAGGGGAGGAAAGAACACAGCTAGCATCTCTCTATGATTTTTATCATTTCTATGTGGATGTGCTTCTTCTATTTATTTGGTGTTATAGCCTACTTCTGAAGTACTTCCAAATATTTCTACCTTTATAATTATTATTCCAAATAACAAAGACTTACTGCACAAGTTTGTGATAAAATGCCAGCCATTCCAAATGATATAATAGAAAAGCAATTGGCACTAATCACCCAAGTTTTTATTAAAACCCATTAAATACAAATGATATTTTATTTAAAAGTTATGTAAGCCAAGTAGGTTTTTTTGTCTTATACTGAAATTGGAAATATGTTTTATCTCCATATAGAATTCTTCCTTAATTGACTATATCTCTGGAAAAACCTGCCAATTTCTTCATCATGTAATCTTCCTCTACCTTGAAAAACTGCTACTAGTCCATAAAGGATCACTTAAATTGAAAAATTTGCTAATTAAGTTAGACTAGAGACAAAACCTTTAAAATAGTAATAATTATTTCAATCCAATAGAAATATATGTGTGTATTGAACTATATAAGCATAAGAAAGATGAATAAAGTATGGCCCTTGCTTTCAGGGAAAGTATGCTAATATGTTGGTATATATGTACCATGATGAGACAAGAAACTACCCTCTCATATAATAATAAATTAGAACAAAGTTTAATGGAAGCATAGAGGAAAAATCTCTAACAAAATAAAGAATTCATTCATACATTGGCATTTACTATTAACACAAAAATCTAAGCAGAATGGAATTCGGTACTTAGAATATAAAAATAATAATAATAATGGGCCTATTATGGGCTGACTTTATCCTCATAGTTAAATTATAATTTTTATGAATATTTGTTCTAGTAAAGGGCCAAATGATCTTCTTAGAAAACAAATGCCTTGAGATTTTCACCAATTTCCTAAGGGATTTGATCTTTACAATTTTGACTAACTGGAAATCACCAAGGGCTGTAAGCACATTTGCATTAAACATTGCATCCATGAAAATTCCATGGATTTATGTATTTTATCAAAGCAGATAAGGTAGGATATAGAACTTCCCAAAATGCAAAGAATGGCCTAAGCTATCTCTAAAATACTATCTGTCACACATCAAACTCAACACAATTTATATCAAGCACATGTATGAGTATGATTTTAAGTGCTAAAAATATAATAATTGCTATGGATGAATTTTAAGAACTTATAAGCACCCCGGCTCGTGTAGCTCAGTGGATTGAGCGCGGGCCTGCAAACCAAAAGATCGCTGTTCGATTCCCAGTCAGGGCACATGCCTGGGTTGCAGGCCATTTCCCAGCAGGGGATGCATGAGAGGCAACCATACATTGATATTTCTTTCTCTCTTTCCTTCCCTTACCCTCTAAAGATAAATAAATAAAATCTTAAACAACACACTTGTATTAAAAAAACTTATAAGCTAGGTTGTAGTAAAGAAAAATGTACTAAATGGGTGAATGAGACATCTAAATAAAAAGACAAGAGTTGAAATAGGAAAGGTATTACTAATAATTTATTTTATATTTATAAGTTATAATAAGAAATGTAAACATTAAAAGTTAGAAAAGTTGGGTTTTTTAGTTATTTTTGTTTGGCTCACAAAAATATTTTCAATGTGCTAAAACTGCTTACTTTTTTCCCTTGATAATTGCAAAGTAATTATGGAGGAATTAAATATGGGTATGGGTAAAAAGAGTTTTGAGTTATTTATCATAAAAGCATATCTATGTTAGCCTAATAACATTCAATATTTACCAACCAAAACATATAAATACCTATTCAATAAAATGAATTAGAAGACATGAACAATGGTAAAGGCATTTTTTAATTTTTTCCATATTTATTACCTCCAGTTTACAGTTAGATGAAATGTAAGCTATTTATTGAGTGCTATTATATGTCAGTCGCACTTCATATATATATATATATATATATATATTTGCTCATAGCAAATCTATGAGATGTATTTAAAAATCTATTTTTAATCATATTATTTTTTGTGCTTTTTATTAATTGATTTTGGTAGAGCAATAAGAAACTAGCTGTGGTCCTTATTTTGTGAAGTTTACATTCTAGTAAGAAAAATAGACATTATATAAGTAATGGACTATACTGTAAATCTGTTATGGAGCAGAGAGTCCTAATCTAGAACAGGGTCCATGAATCATGAAGGAAGAAATATTAGAGCTGAGACACAAAAGATGAGTGGGAACATGTTTGGCAAAGGGGCATAAAAAGGAAAGTAGGAAAGGAGGATTTGGCTAGAGAGGCAAATAGACTGAAAAACAGCACATCTCAAAACCTGCACAAGATAAAGAAACAAGTCCATGGTACCTGGAGTGTAGCATTCAAGATAAAAGATGGGTGAGAATGAGCCTAAAAAGGTTGCGTGGGGAGAAATCATGGGGATGTCACCTCTGCCATATGAAAGGTTATGGACATTGACAAGATTGTAGGCATCGTTTCTAAAAGGTTGACTCTAGGTATAGTGCAGAAATCAAGTGGATAATAGGAGAAAAATTCAGAGGCTATAAAATAATCTGTAAAAAAAAAGAGAGCAACAAGACTGTCATAGGGTGTTGGTAGTAGAATTAGAGTACATTGAATGAATGTGTCTCTTAAGTAAATTTAATTATTTTTTTCTTGATTAGATGTAGGTAATTAAAAAGGGGTAAAACATGATATTCAAGTCATGGGCTTAGAAAATGTTGCATATTGATACAGATGTGAGAGACTGAGACAGAACTCAATTTTGGACTCTGGTTAGAGGATGGGAGATGATGGGTTTCTTTTGTACATATTGAGTTAGTTGTGACAGTGAACATTTATCAGCGAGTTTGCACAAGCCAATTATGTACAAGAGAGAGACTGAGGCAAAAAATAAAAATTTGTATTTATCATAATGTAGATGGTTATTGGAGCCAATACAGCAGGTGAAATTTGAAAACTGAAATACCCATTATAATTAGAAACCTGAAGGACAATGGAAAGAACAGCATTCTTAGAACTTTGGAAGCAGGAAAAAATCGAATAGTTTTAAGAGCCAGTGATAGGTAAAAAAGTGTGGAGTAGATTTGCCAATAGAAAAAAAAAAGAAATATACCAAGTCTAGGAAAGTTTTTTGTTTGTTTTCTGACTGGTTAGCAAGCTGCTTATTTGGTTGGTTTTTGAGATGGAGAAGAATTTACCAAGTTTAATTGTTCTTCAGGACTTTATTGTTGTCAGCAATCCAGAGAAATTATCTTTAAATAAGATAAGAGACACCTCTTCAATTGCACCAGAAGAGAAGGGGAATAGAAACAAAAAAAATTTGAGTGCAGGTTGTTGCATTTGGTAGTAGGAGGCTGAATGACTACTATATTCTCTGTAAGATAAAAAGTTATTTAAAATCAGTGAGTGAACATAGAGGGAGTCAATATTTTGACAAGTTTACAGTAGAGTTAGAGTAGAATTATGGAAAATGGGAGAATGTAGCTCATTACGTTGTTGCTGTGCTAAAAACCTAACTGATGTTTCTGGTTATAAATTATTGGGTGTCAGGTTTTCTGATTTCTCCAGCAGCACACTGTGAGTAAGCATGGGGCCAGGATGGGGCAGACTCCTGGATTCATCAAGGACTGAAGTTTTCATTTTTGTTTCCTAAGTGGGACTTCAGAAAGACTATTAGACAAGGCACTATAGGATATTGGCAAGACATCAGATAACGTGATTAACTGTGAAATCTAAGGTGAATAGAGAAAATGTAGATTGTGTGATTTTCAGCAGTCAAAGATCACGAAAAACTGAGGGAGTGGTGTTACTGAAACAGATACATGGATGGTTGGAGTCAGAAAGTGGACTGGCCACATTGGTTATTTCTAGTGGCATACGGTAGTTTTGGAAGAAGATAGCATATGGTTCTCCAAGTGCTTGGCTGATGTGCTAGGGAGTAACATTCAGTGGAAATTGGGAAGTGGAAGATTCTGATGCAATGCAAAATGTTCAAAAGGCCAGTGTAGAGAAAATAATTAGTCCATTAGCTAAAAGTGTCAACTACTGTGAGGAACATATTTGAAATGCCATCAGAGATGGCAGTAGAGAAGGCAGATAAATGGCATCACATTCAAATGCTAAGACCCTCCTCCTTAAAAAAAAAAAGGCAGAGGAGGCCCTGGCTGGTGTAGCTCAGTGGATTGAGCGTGGGCCTGCAAACCACATGATCACAGTTCGGTTCCCAGTCAGGGCACATGCCTGGGTTGCAGGCCAGTTCCCAGCAGGGCACTCATGAGAGGCAAGCATACATTGATATTTCTCTCCTTCCCTTCCTCTCTAAAGAAAAATAAATAAAATCTTTTTTTAAAAAAGGCAGAGGAGACTATAGGACAGCAGAGAAGCGCTGATGGAGTCACAGCGATGGGGAGTGAGGAAGAGAGTGATATGCACCCACCCACACCAAAGGCTCAGTGTTGCCAGCTCAGCAGTGGCCGCACAGTATGGGCACACCTCAGGAGAGAACTAGTTTTCTGTCGCCTCTCCAGTGCATTGCGAAATTTCGATGAAGAAATCAGAAGCCGAAAAGTGATCCTTTATCACATAATAGGAATTCCTAAGGGTACATGTGGATGGCATTAAGACAGAAAAGATTAAGATGTAAGTTGCAAAGAAAGTAGAGAAAACCCAAGAAGGAGGGTTTCATCCTGGAAAAATAGTGGTATGGGGTATGGACAGCAGCCCCTGGAACACGGGGTTCAGTTAAGCCACTCCTGATCAGCTACAGTGAATAGGAGCTCTCAGGGGTGACAGGTGGTCGGATGTTATTTTCCCCTTATGGTGATGTTGTGTGGGTCGCAGCAAGTATGCTTTCATTCCGTCTTGTAACTACAGCAGGAGACAATTGAGCAAGTCCCTCTGGTGGCTGGGGTGGGTGTCAGAGAGCAGCAACCTTTATGGTTCTAAATGGTTGGCAGTTTCCCAGTTTAGGGATCCTGGAATTACTGAGTTTATACAACTTGATGAAAGTACCATAGCAATCGATAGATGATGCCTTTTCTAATCCTTGTTACCCAGCTTCCATGGTGTGTCAGTAAACACATGCTGAAGATACAAAGCCTTTTCATTACTTTTTAAAATGTACTTAGTAAGGCCTCACTTCCCAATTAAATAAGCATGAATCATCCATCTCTCCTGCTCTGCTGCCCTGTGAAAAATTCATTAATTCTTGAAAGTCCAATATAAATCCATCTATCTTCTTGATTTTCTCTTTGTTCCCAAAGTAAGATTTAATGTTTCTCATGTATTTTTAGAATGATTTTTTACTTTCCTATTGTAGAATAGATTTTATTCCTTGTAATGACCTAAATGCTAGTAAAGACATCATTTATTATAAGATATAACATTGTTTCTTTTGCCAATAGTGGTTTTAGAAAAAAAATACATAGGGAAATATTTCCCAGACTTCAAGAATAATATTATTTATATAGTAAAAGTTCCTTATCATCTTCGTTCATCCCAAGATAGTAAGCCTGATTTTACTCATCGGCACAAATAAATCCTCACTTCAGTGCAATGCCTACTCTCAAGGAGTAGTAAAATAAGAAGCAAGTTAGCCTTCCTAAATAATACCTGCCTCTGAAGGAAATAGACAACTTTGAAATTAATTTTATTAAAAGTTACAGACTTTCAGAATACATCTACACTCACATACATGCCCCCTGTCTTCCTGTTATATATTACTAAACCTCAATTCTTTCAAGTTAGCATAAAGATCTCCAAAACCTGGTCTTAAACAGCTTGCTTCCTCCACAAATTTCAGTTTCCAGACAAATTCTTGGGTTTTCCTTTCCAGGCAGAACATTATTTTGTATAGCAGTTTGTAGTCAGAAACTTGTGGCTCTTGAATACTCAGTTATTTGCTGGTGGGCCCTTGTCCAGTTCACAGAGACTACCTCTGTCTCTGCCGTTTTTATCTCTACACTGGAGATGATAAGATTAAGTAACCTGTGTATTTACTGTGTTGGTTAAAATACCTTATTGTGGTATTTATTCACCAAATATTTGAGTCCTGACCAAGAATTAGGCTCTGAATTGCAAATTCTCTATTAGTCAAGGCTTCCATAAATTTGTCCACAATATGGGAAATTTTTGTCCCTATCTTATAAGAACCATCTCAAGTGCTACTTCTTCTCTGAAAAACGACCCTTATAACCCTGTCAGATTGTTTCTGAACTCTGGGAAGGCCCAATGTTTTCCAGAGTTATTCGTCTAACGTTACTAAGTGTCAGCACCCACGCGTGGGTTTCATCTCTCGCACATTGACCAGTAAAGGCACTGACAGTGAATTTCTGCCTTGCAGACCATGCTCTTACCACTGCCTTGTTGAACAGTACAGTAATGACTTGATTTTGAAGATCCTGAAAGAGTGCCCTTTTTTATATTTCAGAAGTTTCATTGTAAGATAATCTGTTTTTATGGACAAGAAATTCATATATAATCTTCCATTTAGTAAATGCATTTCTACCAGGCTCTTTTTAAAAATCTTATATATTAGTTGGAAATAGAAGAGAATTTGGAAAAATGAAATAGGAATGTGTGTAATTTGGGAAGGGTACAAAGGCACTCTCCCCTTCCATTTTCCAAGATTATTTTCCTCTATTCTATTCACTTCCAAGTTGAGGTATTCAGAGGTACTACTTAAATGTAGCTTTCCTAAGGAAGCTTGTCTGTAGCTATTTATAGTCCCAGTAGTGTTTAGGGTTAGGAAAAAAAAACTATGCTTTAATGAACACGTTTCTTTAAAAAATACAACAAATGTACTCATAGTACTCATTGCTTGTCTTTAGCTGTCTCAAAAGGCAGCTGGCGCTTTTATGACTGTATAAAATATCTGACTGCTCTTGTAATAAAGAAGCTAAAGATCCCACTGCTCTCTTCCTAGGCAAAGGGAGCAATAAAAGTGCCACTTAGTGAACTCTATCCTTTCTAGTTAATAAAATACACCATGTAGGCAGTGAAGGAATCAGAGTTGGTTTGATCCTCAGAGTCTCCTAAAAAAAAACCCAGAAAAACTGTATTGTCTCCCTAATTGTTTGATAGGTCTGTATGTGTTCCAGAATAGAAAATGATTCATCCCTAGCTCTCATCTTTAGCACTGCAAGGTGCATGTGGCCCTTTTGCTATGAGTGAGAGTAATATCCACACTGGCTTGTGAAGTTGCTCGGGCTGCTTGAATTGTGAAACACCTGAGTTAATGGTGTGGTTATTTAACTCCCTGTTGGAATTTTGAAGAATATATGTACCAAAGACTTGCCAGGGTGAGAAAATAAACCACACATTTACCTGCCCAGGGTCTGCAAAAGTCATAATAAAAATAAAAGGAATCAGAAGTAATCTTAAGGNGGTCTGTATGTGTTCCAGAATAGAAAATGATTCATCCCTAGCTCTCATCTTTAGCACTGCAAGGTGCATGTGGCCCTTTTGCTATGAGTGAGAGTAATATCCACACTGGCTTGTGAAGTTGCTCGGGATGCTTGAATTGTGAAACACCTGAGTTAATGGTGTGGTTATTTAACTCCCTGTTGGAATTTTGAATTTTAAGTAATCTTAAGGAAAGCAGGAGTGTTAAACAATATAATATAACACAAAATCACATTTGTACAGTCATCATATATTTGGAATTCATGATAACTTATATAGGCTTAAAGTAATGTTTCTCTGTCCTCCATATGAGAAAAGGGTTTTCTTTTTAAGATTTTATTTATTTATTTTTACAGAGAAGAGAAGGGAGGGAGAAGGAGAGGGAGAGAAGGATCAGTGTGTGGTTGCCTATTGTGCATCCTCTTATGGGAATCTGGTCTGCAACTCAGGCATGTGCCCTGACTGGGAATGTAACCCACAGCCCTTTGGTTCGAAGACCTGCACTCATTCCACTGAGCTACACCAGCCAGGGCAAGAAAAGGGTCTTCTAAGTAAGTAAGAAGCATAACCACGGATTCAAATTTGCTGAAACGACATAAAGTAAGACTTTGCCTGTGTCAAAGTGTCGATTTCCATAAAACAAATGCTAATTGCCAGAGACACACACCATTTAAAAATCTCCGTTATCTAAGTTGCATGCAGGATTTTGAAACATCTGCTTATGCCAGGCTGAAACCTTTCACAAGCCAATTGAGCTACAGCAAAGTATTCATGAGAACATGCCCTCTGGAATCAGACTACCTGGGTATAAATCATAATTCCATCCTCACCAGCCAGGCAAAGATGAGCAATTCCCTTATTATTCCATCTGTAAAATGGGAATAAGAATAGATCCTATCTTACACATGTGAATGGTGATTGATGAAAACAAGGGATCAGTATATGTAACTCAGTTTTACAAGTGCTTGGTATTTAAGAGAGATATATATCATATACTGTACATGTATATGATATTGAGTTATTACTGTATTTCAGATATCCCTGTACAGGTTCTAATAGAAATACATGTAGACACACACATGCAATTTTGTGTATGTTATTTAAGTATGTATATAAATCTATATGTGTATATATATATTTTTTCCATCAAGATCTTTAAATAAATGGCTGAAATGTAGCGACAATTCAATGTTTTTATATTTATATGTCTATCTTTCCTTTACAGAAAAATAGTAATGATATTTTACTATATTTGCCTATCTTTTAAAGCTTCCTCTTATATGTGATGCCTAGTATAACTTAGATTTGAAAGGAAACTAAGAAGTGGACTAGTAGGTACAGCCTTGTGCTTCCTAACACAAATAAACTGATGAAAATCAATGGAAAATAATAGGATTTACTAGATATATAAAGAAAATATCAAAAACTGTGGATTCATAAATACTTTAAATGACACATATAAAATCAAATCAATACATCAAATGTATCTGAGAATTTGTGGCATGTAATATTTCTAATGACGATAGACATGCCAGAAATATATTCAGTTCTCCTCCCCCTCTCCCTTCCTTCCTTCCCTTCTTTCCATCCTTTTTTCTTTTTTGGTAGATAGCTTAAGTATATTATTAATCTTCATGTAACTTTTTGTTTATCTTTTTAAATTCACTACTTTCCCACCTCTACTACCATTCAAAAACACAGCAACCACTGCTTTCTAAGGGATGGATGTAAATTTGCAAGGTTAGAGGTTGAAGCTGGGACTAAACTGAATTGTTCTGCATAAGAATAGAGAAAGCATCCCAAGGCTGCTGGAGGGATGGATCCAAAATCTAGGCGCCTTGAGACTGAGAAGTAAGACAGCAAGAAGAGATAGGGCGGGAAAAGGTCCTTGTCTGTGCCTTACGGGTGGAAAAGAAAATAAATACTTTGAGCGTGGTTCTTAGTTTGCTCTTGGTGGTTTGATGTGAAATCTTCACCCACTAATATAAAGTCTGAATCTGCAGAGCTCATTGATATTCTTGGTGTGAGTGGCTAATTTTCTGAAAATGAAAAGAGGTGCTGAGTTAAGGTAAGATAAAAACAAGCCCTTAAATGAAAACATGCAAAAAATGGATGAAAAAGAAAGAGTGGATACAGAAACAAATGAAACCAGTCACTGGAGATCTACTGTGAGAGACCTGGGGACCACGTACTACATTAGTTTTCTCTTTATAAATAGTGATATTTTAGAGCCCTTAAATGCAAAGATATGGTAGAAAGATATGGTTGTCTAATCAGTCATTGGAGCTATTACCCACTCATGTACAAACACCTACAGATAATTTAAAACCATGAAGCCGATTCATATTTAGAAAATGTGATTATGTTTCAGTTTACATTTTAAATAGTTTGGATTACATTAGAAAATTTAAACCTTTTTGTTTGTAATTTGCATGTGTTTGGACATGTACTTGTGTGAAAGCCATGAAAATGCATTCACCAACTTAAAATACAACTCAATTCTTTTTAGTACAAACAGCTGCAAATTCGTCACGCAATGTAATTATTCTCTTTTACAAAGCCTAATTTTACGACTACATTGAAAATAATAATTTATAAAGGTCTAGACACAGCAGGCGAAAAAAAAAGAAATCTCAGCCCAGGTGTAAGGAAATGGCAGGAGTCCAAAGCTCTCACATTTTGAAAAAAAGCTAATACAAAGATCACAGAGTTACAACTTGACCTTATTTTACTAAAAAGCTGCTATCTTTTTTGATCCTCCTGGAAAGGGGGTTGGTATTTAATTTAAGTACAGACCAGAAGAGATATCCTAAAATGATAAAAGGAATACCAATGCTTTTGCTAGATGGGCTGTGTTTCCATTAATAATATGTAATAATCTACATTTAAATGCCAAGAATGAGGTTTTATGAGGTTAATGTTTCATCGAAATTTTAATTAAATAATTAGCCTAAATTCTAAACTAGGCACTGAAATGATGATCTTGTTCAAACAAAATAACTAAGGGCATTGGATAATTTTAATTAGATTGTTAATTGATTTTACTCTTTAATTTTTATGAATGATTGATTATACTACATTTAATTGCAATGGATGTTAATTGTTCCTGCTATGACTTGGTTCCATATACTAAAGCTCATTTTCTTCCTACTCTATTGTCCTATTTACTTTCATCATTGTTGATAGTTTTTGTAATACTAATTAGTCAGTTTTGTTGGTCTAGATTAACAGTTGCTTCACCTAAACTAAATCTGTTTCTCCATGTGTCAGCTATACTTTATGATCTTTTTGAATCCCACATAGTTTTCAATAAATATTATAATGAATTTCACAAACACATGAAATATTTTGGATTATCCTTGTTATTGAAGAAAAACATAGCCTTCATGAATATTATGGAACTGGTATAATGCAAATCATAATAGCTGGTATCAATGAGCTAATTACATGTTCTCAGGGTTTCTCTATGGGGTGCTCTTATCTTCAGCCGAACAGACGCAAAACATGATTGTGCTTAAGGAACTGAAAATAACCACAGTGGCAATTTATTTATCTTTCATCACTGGAAAATGAAAGGTTTTCCTTAATAAAGTTTTGCACATAGATGGCTCCTCCAGAAAACTGAATTTTATGCCTTTAAATACTAACTTTAAAGTTCTTAACTGGTTTTGTGGATGTATGAATAATATTTCATCTATTTCCTTGCCCTTTAACAAGGGGATACTGAACAAATTTAAACTTTTCTTGATGACTGAAGGTCAAAAACTGAATAAAAATTATTTTAACCTCCTGCAATTCAATGACCTCAGAGGCTGGAAAATTTAGATTGTTTAGGCTGTGATGAACTGGGCTGTATAGCTAAGGAACTTATGTGAGGCTACACTGTACTTAACTTGATAGTCAGATCCCCCCCCCGCCCTGCCCCATAGGCTTTAGTTTTTAAATTCAATTGGTGTAGCAATTGAATCATTTTTTAAATCATTTAAATCATTTTTTAAATCATTTTTTATTGTTACTCTATTACAGTTGTCTCAATTTTTCCCTCTTTGCCCTCCTCTGCCCATCCCATCCCCCACTCCCACAGTCAATTCCTACACTATTGTCCATGTTCATGAGTTATTCATACATGTTCTTCGTCTATTCTCTTCCCCTTCTTTCCACCATTTATCCCTCTCTCCCCTCCCCCCTGGTCTTTTTCAGTCTGTTCCATGTTTCTATACCTGTGGCTCTATTTTGTTCATTAGTCTATTTTGTTCATTAGGTTCCTCTTATAGGTGAGATCATATGGTATTTGTCTTTCACCAACTGGCGTATTTCACTTGGTACAATATCCTCCAGTTCCATACAGGAATAATAAGTGGATCAAAAAACTGTGGTACATTTACATAATGGACTACTATGCAGAAATTGTTGCAGCAAGTTTTTTTTAAGATTTTATTTATTTATCTTTAGAGGGGAAAGGAAGGAGAGAAGGAGAAAATATCAATGTATGGCTGCCTCTCATGAGTCCCCTGCGGGGAACTGGCCTGCAACCCAGGCATGTGCCCTGACTGGGAATCGAACCCTGATCATGTGGTTCGCAGGCCTGCGCTCAATCCACTGAGCTACACCAGCCAGGTGTTGCAGCAAGTTTTGATAGGGAATGTCATTCAATCCTAATGCACATTAGAGGAGTGGGCATCTGCATGTAGGGAAACATTTCTTATCCTTCCTGAAGTAGTAGAGGCTTACTAAGTCCACGCTAGAGCATCGGTTGTAAGTAGCCCTCAGTGAAGTTTTGCATTTCGGCAGAGCATCATTTATACAAGCTCTAAAACTTCATGGATAAAAGAAATAGGAAGACATGTAGCATGACTCATAAACAAACAGATGTTAAATTCAGATTGCCAAAGAAAGCTTCTGGGTCTTTAAACAGTTGCAGCAAGAGGAGCTAAATTCTCTCTGCAATTAAAATACAAGGTCTGATCATCGAAAGTTAATAGGATTTGTGAAAGCAAATCAGTATATCACAGAGATGTGGGCCCCGTGGCAGACGGAGCCACGATAATGAAAGAAAGATATACCAGATCATTGCTGGCCCTCCAGCAGTCATTTAAGTGTAGGCTCTCGCTAGTTCCCTAGTGAAGGTAAATGTGAATAAAACATTAGGGATATAATGTATGGTTTCTGTTTCTTATTATTCACCTACCTCTTTTTTTTAATTTCACTATGTTGTGGTATTTCAGGTTAGAACATTTTCCCTGTTTCAGAATTTTAAACATACTATCAGACATGTATGTGCATGTGTGTATTTCATAGTATACATGAGGTGTAATGGGGTGTATTGTTAGTGGGGATGTGCTTGTGCTATGTAGTTAGTAAATGCTATCTTATTCATTCTGCAGTGTGGGCCTTGGTTGATCTTAACTTAATAATTTTCTCCCAAGACTTTCCAAGATGGTGACAGCGTAGGATGGAGCAGATTCCATTTCCCCTTACACGTGAGAGAAAATCCTGGCCGATCTACGGAGGAACAGTGCAAACAGCCAACAGTTCCCCAGCATATATGAAAATAAGGGAACAGAAATCGTAACAGACACGGAAAAGCCAGACGGTAAGGAGACGGCTGCAGTACAGTAGAGTCTAAGGGACAGGAGCAAAGACAGGAGCAGCAGGGGACTCAGGCCGGCACAGGGCACAGAGCCCGGCTCCCAGTGCATCTGCCTTGGACTCTTTGGGAGCCCTGGGCCTGCTGGAGGGTCCCTGGGAGAGAGCTGGTTTATCAGCTCCCTCCTTCCCAGGCCAAACAAGGTTGGGCACCAGGAGAGACTTGTTTGCAAGAGTTTACAGAGAGGGTACTAAGGACAAAGGGCCGAGATCAACCGCAGACTCTGTGGTCTCCAGCCCCGGAGAACTGAGAGGCGAAGTGTCGGGCTCAGACTCTGATAGTCACTGGTCTGGCTGGGGGATTAAGCTGCACTGAGAGGCAGGCTTTCTAAAGGATAAAGTTTTTGGAAAGTAAACTGAGAGATTCTTCTACGACAGCCGCTTGGCCTGCTCCCCACCAAGCTTGGCAGTGAACCTGAGGTTGAGCGGAGGTCCTGGAGTTCCCCCACAGAACTGGGAGGGGTCTGCGGTGTCTGGCTGGCATGCACGAACATGCATGTCCCGAAACCCAGCTGACAGTGATAACCCCCAGGGAAAGAGTACTGTGAGGAAGACCTGGGTCCCCTTCGTGGGGCACTGGGGAGAGGTGCCAGGTTGGGTCTTGGGAGAGTGCTCCCAGAAAGACCACACCCATCGCCCCTCAACCTGCTGCAGCCAGAAAAATTGGTTTGGCCCGTTTGAAACCAACAAGAGATTTTTTTGTTTGTTTGTTTAAGTTATCTTTTTAATTTTATTATTGTTTTATCTTTCAATACTTTTTCCTCTCTTCTCCTTCCTTCCTTCCTCCCTCCCTCCCTCCCTCCCTCCCTCCCTTCCTTCCTTCCTTTCTTTTTCTTTCTTTCTTTTCAAACGTCACTTTTTCCTCCCTTCTCCTGCCTTTTTTTTCTTTTACCCACAAGTGACACAAACAATTTGGAATTTCAAAAAGACCAGAGTTGGACCCAAGAAGGGGGCATCCCAACAGTAGAGACAGAGAGACAAATTTCACTTTGCTATAGCAGGGAAGTCGCAAGTTGCTGCATATTTGTATTATTATTTTTTTTTTATTATTCTCACTTCTCTTACATTGTAATAATATCTTTGTATTCCTCCTCTTTTTGTATAGGCTTCTTTGTCTTGGCTGGTTATATTGTATCATTTGACAGGTTTCCCCTGTTCTCTCCTCCACAGTGTATTGCAAATTTTCTATACTTCACACGACTTCTTTTTGTTTCGCACACTACCCAAAGTTCTATATCCCCATTCATGTTATCCAGATCACATAGAGTCTTTCACATGATTGTTGCTCTAATACTATTGTAAATAATAGCTGTTCTATACAACTGTAAATACTTCACAACACATCTCCCGGATCTTAGTCTACTTCACAGTTTCCTGAATTCTATTACTGGAGAGATTAACTCTATTTGCTCAAACACTACACCTATTTACTATCCTTTACTCTCACCTAACCTCAGAATCTGACTGCCCGCAACCTCACTGCTTTCTAGATCCAACTCACAAGCCTTCCCTCTCCAATAAGAGATGTATTTTTTGTCCATCCTCTCTTAAAAGTGGCAAGTTGGGTTGAAGATTACGGTTAACACTATATATAGCCTAAAGATTTTCTGTTTCTTCTCTACCAGCTGTGACTGTAAATATCATAAAATACTCTCCCACTGTCATAAACCATTTTGCCTCCCCCTCCAACGGATCCCCGATAAAGAAAAAAGGAGTAGGTGGAAGCGGAGAACACCAGGATAACCAAAGGAGACTGCACCACTGAATTTCACAGGCATTCTACAACATAAGTTCACACCATAAACACAGGAAGTCAGAACAGATCAATTTAAGAAGCTGAGGCTAACAAGAAGAGTTCTCACAAACAATGGGAAGACCAAGAAACAATCCCCAAATGAAAGGAAAGGAGGAAGCCTCAGAAAGAATGCTGGATGAAAAACAGGCAAGTCAACTATCAGATATTGAATTGAAAGCACTGGTTATCAGGAAGTTCAAAGAGCTCACAATGAGCTACCAGAAACTAGAGGGGAGCTACAATGAACTCACTGAAAACTGTATCAACATGAAAAAGGAAACAGAAACTATCAGCAAGGACCAAGAGGAAATGAAGAATACAATTTCTGAACTGAAGAATACAGTAGAAGGAATCAAAAGCAGAATCGATGAGGCAGAGATCGGATCAGTGAGTTGGAGGACAAAGTAGAAAAAAACTCCCAGAAAGGGCAAGAAAAGGAAAAGAGGCTCAGAAAGAATGAAGAGGGATTAAGAGAAATGCAAGAAAATATGAAACGTAATAATATCCAAAAAATAGGGATACCAGAGGAGAAGAAGAACAAGGGATAGAAAACCTATCTGAAAAAGTAATGATGGAAAACTTCCCTAATTTGATGAGAGAAAAAGTTACACGAATCCAGGAATCACAGAGAGTCCCAATCAAGAGGAACCCAAAGAGGCCCACTTCAAGACACATCATCATTAAAATGGCAAAATTCCAAGACAAAGAGAGAATCTTAAAGGCAGCAAGGGAGAAAAAGGAAGTAACATACAAGGGAGCCCCAATAAGGTTAGTTACTGACTTCTCAATGGAAACACTCTAAGCAAGAAGAGAATGGCAAGAAATACTCCAAGTAATGAGAACCAGAGGCCTGCAACCACGGCTACTTTACCCAGCAAGGTTCTCAATCAAGATAGAAGGCCAGATAAAGAGTTTCCAAGACAAAATAAGTCTAAAAGAATACGCCAATACCAAACCAGCTCTGCAAGAAATGCTAAAAGGACTGCTTTAAGGAAAAGAAGGAAAAGAGAGAGACAAAGAGGAACACAGGTATAAAAATGGCAATGAATAAGTACCTATCAATAATAACATTAAAGGTAAATGGATTAAATGCTCCAATCAAAAGATATAGAATAGCTGAATGGATAAGAAAGCATGACCCACACATATGCTGCCTACAGGAGACCCACCTGAGGACAACAGACCTGCGTCTACCTCAGGATACAGACCAAAAGTGAAGGACTGGAAACAAATTTCCCAAGCAAATGGACAAGAAAAAAAAAAGCCGGGGTAGCAATTATAATATCAGACAAAATAAACTTCAAAAAAAGAGCCATAAAGAGAGACCCAGAAGGTCACTTCATAGTACTCAAGGGAAGAATGCACCAAGAAGACAACATCGTAAATATATATGCACCCAACATAGGAGCACCCAAATATATAAAGAAAATCTCAGAGGACTTCATGAAAGATATTGACAGCCACACAATTATAGTAGGGGATTTTAACACCCCACTGTCAAAAATGGACAAATCTTCCAAACAAAATATCAACAAAGATATTGTGGCATTGAACAACGCCCTACATGAAATGGACTTAACTGATACATATAGAGCCCTTCATCCCAAAGAAGCTAAATATACATGGAACATTTTCAAAATTGTACCATATGGTAGGACACAAAAGGAGCCTCAACAAATTCAAGAAAATTGAAATTATACCAAGCATTTTCTCTGACCACAAGAGACTGAAATTGGAAACCAACCCCAAAGGAAAAAAAACAAAACACCCAAAAGCATGGAGACTGAATGGTATGCTATTAAACAACGAATGGGTCAAGATTGAAATTAGGAAAGAAATCAAGAAGTTTCTGGAAATAAATGAAAAGGAACTCACAGCAACCCAAAACTTATGGGACACAGCGAAGGCAATCCTTAGAGGGAAGTTCATAGCAATACAGGCTTATGTAAAGAAGATAGTAACATTTCAAAAAAACAACCTAACCCCATCCTGCAAGAACTAGAGGAACAACAACAAAGACAGCCCACAGCAAGTAGAAGGAAGGAAATAACCAAGATCAGAGCACAGGTAAATGACATAGAGACTAAAAGCACAATTCTAAGGATCAGTGAATCCAGGAGTTGGTTTTTTTAAAAGATAAACAAAATCTACAAGCCTTTAGGTAGGCTCATCAAGAAAAGAAGAGAGAGGACCCAAATAAGCACAATCAGAAATGAAAGAGGAGAGATTACAACTGACACCACAGAAATAGAAGGGATTGTATGAAATTACTATGAAGAACTGTATGCCAAGAAGTTTGAAAATCTAGGTGAAATGGACAAATTTCTAGAAAAATATAATCTTCCAAAACTCAATGAAAAAGAAGCAGAAAACCTAAACAGGCCAATAACAGCAGATGGAATTGAAGCAGTAATCAAAAAACTCCCATCACACAAAAGCCCTGGACCGGATGGTTTCACAGGAGAATTCTACAAAGCTTTTAAGAAAGAGCTAACCCCTATTCTTCACAGACCATTCCAAAAAATCCAAAATTATTGAAGACTCCCAAACTCTTTTTATGAAGCTAGCATCATCCTAATTCCAAAAACAGACAGAGACACAACAAACAAAGAAAACATCAGGCCAATATCACTGATGAACATGGACACTAAAATCCTCAACAAAATATTGGTGAGTAGAATCCAACAATGCATTAAAAAGATCATACACCAACACCAATAGGGATTCATCCCAGGGTTGCAAGGATGGTTCAATATTCACAAATCAGTAGACGTAATCCATCACATAAACATAAGCAAAGACAAAAATCACATGATCATATCAATAGATGTAGAAAAAGCTTTTGATAACGTACAACACCCATTTACGATAAAAACACTCAGCAAAGTGGGAATAGAGGGAGCATTCCTCAATATAATAAGAGCCATATATGAGAGACCTATAGCCAACATCATACTCAATGGGCAAAAACTAAAAGCTTTTCCACTAAGATCAGGAACAAGACAAGGTTGTCTACTTTCAATATAGACAACCACGTCCATTCAATATAGTATTGTAATTTTTAGCCACAGTGATCACACAAGGAAAGGAAATAAAAGGTGTCCAAATCACAAAGGAAGAAACAAAACTGTTATTGTTTGCAGATGACATGATAGTGTACATGGAAAATCCTATAGACTCTACAGCAAAACTGCTCCACCTAATAAATGAATTTGGTAAAACAGTGGGATACAAAGTCAATATCCAGAAATCAAAGGCATTTTTATATACTAACAATGAAACAGCAGAAGCAGAAATCAAGAAAAAAATCCCATTTGATATAGCAAAAACAAAAATAAAATATCTGGGAATAAGCCTAACTAAGGAGGTAAAAGACCTGTATCCAGAAAACTACACAATACTGAAGAAAGAAATCAAGGAAGACACAAACAAATGGAAGCATATACCGTGTTCATGGATTGGAAGAATTAACATCATCAAAATGTCCATACTATCCAAAACAATTTACAGATTCAATGCAATACCTATTAAAGTACCAATGGCATATTTCACAGACATAGAACAAAAACTTCTAATTTATATGGAATGATAAATGACCCCGAATAGCAGCTGCAATGTTGAGAAAGAAGAATAAAGTAGGAGGGATCACAATACCTGATATCAAACTGTATTACAAGACCACTGTAATCAAAACAACTTGGTATTGGCATAAAAACAGGCACATAGATCAATGGACCATAACAGAGAGCCCAGAAATAAACCCAAGTCTCTACAGGCAATTAATATTCAACAAAGGGGGCAGTAACATAAAATGGAGTAAAGATAGCCTCTTCAACAAATGGTGTTGGGAGAACTGGACAGCTACATGCAAAAAAATGAAACTCGAGCACCAGCTTACACCATACACCAAAATAAATTCAAGGTGGATAAAAGACTTAAATATAAGCGTGACACCATTAAAGCCCTAGAGGAGAACATTGGCAGGAAAATCTTAGATATTTCATGCAGCAACATTTTTACAGATATGTTCCTTAGAGCAAGGGATATAAAGGAAAGAATAAACAAAAGGGATCTCATCAAAATAAAAAGCTTCTGTGCGGCTAAAGAAAACAGCATTAAAATGAAAAGACAACCAACTGTATGGGAAAACATATTTGCCAATGATACCTCAGACAAAGGTTTAATCTCCAAAATATACAAAGAACTCACACGACTTCACTCTAAGAAGACAACTAACCCAATTAAAAAATGGGGAAAGGACTTGAACAGACACTTCTCCAAGGAGGACATACAGAGGATCCAGAGACACAGGAAAAGATGCTCAATATCACTTGCTATCAGAGAGATGCAAATTAAAACCACAATACTACTTTACACTGGTCAGAGTGGCCATCATAAACTAAGCAATAAACAACAAATGTTGGAGAGGTTGTGGGGAAAAGAGAACCCTAATTCACTGTTGGTGGGATTGCAGACTGGTACAACCACTATGGAAAAAAGTATGGAATTTTCTAAGAAAACTAAAAATGGATCTGCCTTTTGACCCAGCAATTCCACTGCTAGGATTAGATCCTAAGAACCCTGAAACACCAATCCAAAAGAACCTATGCACCCGAATGTTTATAGCAGCACAATTTATAATAGCCAAGAGTTGGAAGCAACTTAGGTGCCCATCAGCAAATGAATGGATCCCAAAACTATGGTACATTTACACAATGGAACTCTATGCAGCAGAAAGAAAGAAGGAGCTCCTATCCTTTGCAAGAGTATGGATGGACCTGGAAAGCATTATGCTGAGTGAAATAAGCCAGGCAGTGAAAGACAAATACCATATGATGTCACCTTTAACAGTAAGCTAAACAAGAAAACAAAGAAGCAAGCAAAATATAACCAAAGGCACTGAAATACAGAACTGGCTGACGGGGACCAGAGGGGAGAAGGGAGGGAATTTCAGGGGAAAAGGGGAAGGATTCACAGGGAGTATAAAGGACACATGGACAAAAACTAACAGGGGTGGAAATGAGAGGGAGGTGGGGAGCGCTGGGGGGTGTGCTGGGATGGAAGTAAAAGACAGAAAACTGTACTTGAACAATAATTAAATAAAAAAGTAATAATTTTCTCCCTTTAATATTTTTACTGAAAAGTTTCCCTCAAGTAGTTTTTAATACAAACTATTACTCATTCTTAGAAAAAACTCCATCTTATATAGTAAATTAAAAGTACAATTTGTGTTTGACATAATTACTTTATAACACATAGATTAATTTTCAGTTAAAAGTTTCGCATGTGAAGACATTTCTTCTTCACTAACTTTCTTTGTTAAACCATTTTTTAGATTTTGTCCTTCTGAAATCAGCCTTTAGAAATCTCTCTGCTTCATCAAATCCCAATCCTTCTAAATCCCGTTATAATTATTTCTCCTCTCTCCTGGGAATCTGCATTTCTGTCTGCTTTTGTAATTTCCTGGCCAAAGGTCTGATATGATTTATTTGACCTTTAAAATACTCTTCTGACCACAATCTATACCAAAAGCAGATGCATTATGTAAGTGGGCTCATTGTTTCATGAAAAAATTAATACTCACCCAAGGATATGTTTATTGGTTTTAGAGAGAGGGAGAGAAGGAGGGAAGGAGAGGGAGGGGGAGAGAGAGGGAGAACGAATCAATGTGAGAGAAAAGCATTGACTGATTGCCTCCATAATGCACCCCAAGCAGGAATTGAACTGGCAAACTAGATGTGTACCCTGACCGGGAATCGAACCTACAACTTTTTAGCATATGGGATGACACTTCAACCAACCAAACCATGTGTCCAGGGCCTTCTTGTGAAAAATGTATATGAACTTATGCAAAAAATATATCTGATTCCAAATATAAATTAGCTATCCAGAAAAGAGTTAAATAGATCTATATGCTCTACCATTTCATTATTTTTATTTTGTCCAATAAAATATAAAGTAAATTTGATAAAGAGGTTTATGTTAAAAAATATTTGGAGAAGAGGATGATTTCTGAAGAAGACAAAGTCTGCTTTTTAACAATGTTTTAGTCATCTTCTATTGGACATAAGAACTTCTTTTTCATATCTCCACAAATAATCTGTAATATTTTTAATGCCTAAGTTTTAACCAAATATTTTTACTCTAATCTCCCTTTAGGATATAAAATTAGAGCATACTTTAGAGATTAATCTGGATGCATCAGCTCGTCTGCTATACTTCCATTCCCTCTCATGCTATGATGTGTGCTGAATTTCCTTAAAAATACTTCCAACATTTTCGGCTTCAATAAAATAAGAACAATTAGTACAATTGAGCAGACCAAGTAATTAAATAGGAAGTGCTTTATCCAATGGATCAAATGTGGGTGATGTAGGTGGCAGAATTTGAGAGGATCCAGAACAGTAGAAACAGAACAGTTTAAAACTTCCTTAAGAAATTGCCATGGCAACAGATAATAGATTTCTAGGATTCCCATCATTTTAATGATATTTTGTAACACTTATCATTTTATCTTATTAGCTCTATTAAGAGTTCCACAAGATATAACAATTAATTAAAGCTTGGTTCATATTTTTTGATTACTAATAGTAATTATATGCCAAGGCCAGAAATTGACTGAAGATGGTCTTATAAATTCAGTGCTGGAGTCATTACCTCTAGAAGTGCTACTTTACATTGATTTGGTTGTATTTTTCTTTCAGTTACAAGTACCTATGGCACTGCAATTACTTAGACTGCTTAGACCTGCTTAGAAGGGCTGCTTAGACCTTCTCTTGGTTAGAAACATACAGCCTTAACAATACAATGGATATTGCACAACCCCCCTAAGCTCAGAAATAGGAAGAGGGCTGAAGGCTCCATGACTGAAGACATTCACTGAGGACACATGTAATCATTTTAGAACAGAATGAATCTTTCTTAGGGGGGGATAAAATAAAAGCAATCAACTGTAAAGTCTTAAAAAATTATCTGACATAGAAAATTGGATTAAAGATTGAGTGAGTATTATTTTGGTGACACTGATAGCTTTTGAATATATGAAGGCTTAAGAAATAAAACTGCCCTTGACTAAAACTGAGAGAAGATTGAAAATGTATGACTACTATCAGAAGATAATATAATTAAGAGGGAGATGTTAGGGATGGCATTATGACTTACAGCAAACATAAGGTGGAAAAATTATACCTTAAAATTTATGAAAGAATAAAAATGATCATTCTATTATAACTGTACTTTGAAGTTTATTTAAAATAATTATGCGATGTTCTTTTTTTTCCTTTTTAGAAGATAGTAGAAATCTAGACTCAGAATGTCTTTAAGAAATAAATCCTTGATGTATCTGTCTAAATGATTCAATTATGCTAATAATTTCAAATATTAATCAGTCAAGAGAGTTTTCAAGCAGCTAAAAAAGTGCAAAATTATGTGTATTCTTTATTCAAACAATGACATATTAATCCAAATAACAAGGTGGAAGCTGCTGGAAGTCACCAGAGAACCAAAAGCTGTAGATGAAACAAGCAACAAGGGAACCTTTGATGATACAGGGGAGAAATAGGCCTGTTAACCACCTTGCCTTGTTCTTGCCTCATTTTGTTCCTTTTGGTCCACAGGCCGACAGTCTACTGAGCCACACTAGTCAGTGTTATGTTCCTTTTATGGCCCACAAAAACAACAATTGATGGACTAGCCAAAGTAATACAGATTTTAAAACATCTTTAACTCTCTTACCTCTCGTCTAACAAGACCCTCAATTGCCTCCCTCATGGTCTAGTTTATGCTACAATTTGTGAGAGGAAATCTATTATTTTTGCCTCCAGATTTCCCATGGAAGAACCTCTTACATCATGTGCTCTGTAGGGGTGCTATGTTTCGGCTTAGATGGAGGTCAATCCAAGCACGGCATTTTCTTGGGACTATTTTAGAGATGGTTACACGATTCAATCTGTATCAGTGAGACTTTTGCTGAGGCACTGGGAAAATAACTCTTCTTCTAGCTGGATTTGAACCAAAGAAACATAGTTCTGACTGAGACTCTAGAGAAAAACAGATTAGTGAAATGTAGCATGAGGCAAAAGCAAGTGTACAATTGTGTGTCCAAAACACAGTTTATCCTAATATTATTTATTAATTGTGTGTTATTTATTTCCATGTAAACAACAATAAACCTACTTTTAGCCCACTCTATACAATACCTAGTAGAACCTGGATATAATAAGCACTTCAAATCCTTCACTAACTCCAATTTCTTATTCTGCTGGTAATATAAAAAGATTTATTTGTGAAATTTTGCAGAATGATTTATGATGAGATTTTTCTTGTATAATGCTGTGAGCAGAACACTGTTCCACAGAAAAAGTGAAAAGTGTCCACTTGAAAAAGTGGAAGAAAGAAGCTTATATGTCCAGAAAGCAGACATTGTTTCAAAACAGACTCCGTCAAGCAGAGACTGAAATTCATGTCCTCTCTCATATCTTTATTTAGAATGATCCTCCTGTGATTCTATCATGGAAAATAAACTGTCTGATTATCTGAGAAGGAGGCCACATAGTAAGAGGTGGTAAACATTAGGTGGTAATGACTATTTGTATTCCTGTATCAGCTATCCTGGTATCTAATCTACTCACAATTTTTCAGTGCCTAGAGCAGTGATTCAACTATTTTGAGATACAACCAACAAACAGCAAGTATTGGTGAGGATATGGAGAAAAGGGAACCCTCATGCATTGTTGGTGAGATCACGAAATGGCACAGCCACTGTAGAAAACAATATAGGGTTACTCAAAAAATTAAAAATAGAACGACCTTATGACCTACCAGTTCCACACTGGGTATTGATCTGAAGAAATCCAAAGCACTAATTCCAAAAGATATAGGTACTCCTATGTTCACTGCAGCATTACTTCCAACAGCCAAGATACGAAGGCAACCTAAGTGCTAATCAATAGACAATTGGACAAAGAAGTGGTACGTGCATACCATGGAATATTACTTGGCCATATAAAAGTATAAAATATCACCATTTGACACAATAGGAATGAGCCTGAAGATATTATACGAAGTGAAATAAGTCAGGCAGAGAAAAGCAAATGCCATATAATGGCACTTCCATACAGAATCTACAAAAACCCCAAACAAAACAAACAAAAACAGGATCACACTCATAGGTACAGAGAACAAACTCATGGTTGCCAGATAAGAGGGAGGTTGGGGGGCTGGGTAAAAAAGGTGACGGGCCTGAAAAGTACAAATTGGCAGTTACAAAATTGTCATGAGGATGGGAAGTACAGCATAGGGTCTTATGGTCAACAGCATATGCAAAGGTTTGAATAATACTTATATATGGTGATAGTTGGGTACTGGACTTATCAGGAGGATCACTTTGTAAATTATATAAATGTCTAACCACTATGCCTTACACCTGAAACTGATTAAATACTACTGAATGTCAACTGTAATTAAAATATTTAAAAATATTTAAAAATTTATTTTGAGATAGGATTTTTTCTATTTTACATTCAAAGAATCCTAATTGGATATTATTTGGGTTGTAACTTTTTTCTCCTTAATGTAAACACTCGTATTTATAAAGTTCACATTTCGGAGGAAAGATCCCAGATGTCTCAATTTCATTTCTGTGCAGATTTTCTATAATACCACATATTACAATGACTACAACTACGACTATGTACTATTACAACTACAATTACTATTAGAAAGACGAATAGTACTTGTAGTAATGATCAAAATGATGAAACATAAAAGATAGTATTAATGTTCACCAGGTATCCCATTTTCCCCCAACCATCCCCAGCCTTCTGGAGGCAAAGCAGGGATATGTAACTGATCTGGGCTGTACATAGCTGTGGTGTGCTGTGCCACTTTCAGGTTGAGGTAGTGACATTGGCCGCCCAATTTCCCAGCTTCTCTGCTAAGCTGTGCAATAGAAAAAACCAAGAGATCTCAGAAGTGAAACTCTCAGGTGTTGGTTCCTCCATTAGGCTGCACCTCTTATTGACTATGCAAAGCAGAGCTAACGTCTTTCCAACCTATTTTAGACACATTTAGAAATAAGCCACTAGATCTTTGTGATTTTTTTTCTTACCACAACACATTACAGCTTACAACAGCAGAACCTGCCAATGCTCTATTCACACCCTCTCACATTACCCTGCAGTTCGTCTGCAGATGTTTCCCTTATACACAAGGGTCTTCCCGCTTTTCTCTGTTTCTCCACATTCTGAGGCTGCAGGGATTTGGAGGTGGTGATTCTTGGCCCATGCCCTAAGTCAGAGGAACTGATGATACACAGGCAACTCTTCACTTACGAGGAACAAAAATTGATGGATAAATGTCCCAGATCCTCACTTTTTGGTGAGATGATGTGAAATACATTCTACAGTTCTCAGAGGGTCCCAGAGGATTGACCTGAGTTACCTGTAGTGGTGGCTCACACACCAATACATGTGTTACCGGCTTCCTTTCTCTCCTGTCTTCATTCCTCACTCCTTCACAATGCTTTCTGGAAATAATATACTAAAGAAAGTACTTGTAACATATCATCACATGACCATGTTCTCCCTTAAGAGAACCCAAACTAAAAACCATAAATAACAGAGCTGTGCAACCGCTAGAGACACAGCTGGCATTCCCCAAATCAGGCCTGTTTCACTCAGTTCCTGATTAAGATCCCAATCTCCATCAATATGAAGATTCCAACCTTCCTTCAGAAAGAAACATCGGGTTCCTTTTTACGAATTGGTTAATACAGTGCATCTATTAATATCATGACCCACTTTTCATAGTGAGAATTTAACATATTAATTTTCATTGGTAGTTTAAATATACTCTACAACCATATTGACATAATGCATGAAGATCTCTGTGAGGGGTTGTCTGACCTGAAACCCTGGGCAAATAGATAGCCCAGATTTACTCAAAGGTATATGTCTTATTCACATAAACTGAAGAACAGTAAGTACCCCAGAGAGTCAAAAAGAGTCTAATATTCTATGGGCTAATAACATTTAAACCCCATGGGAAGGTCAAAGGAGATAGTGGTGCCGGAATCCTGAAGTACTGATCAGGAGATGAGATAGGGAAACACATTCTTATTTATGGGATCACATAAAGAGTAGTGCTCGTGTATCTCAGGGTAGCAGAAAGAGAGGCGAGGAAAAATGAACACGTTACTCTTAAAAGAAGGCCTTGGAGATTGACTTTCAGGGATTTGCCAAAATTGGTGAGACTAAAAATGTATGGGGGTGTTTAGTGAAGAGGTTGAGACTATAATAGTATTTGTTTTTGTATTTGGAACATGGGTTTCAGAAGAAGAAATAGAAAGATTAAGATGGGAGAAGAGAGGTGGGTGGTCTGGAATCACAGAAGAATATGAAGACTGGAGAGGTCTGGATGTCAGGAGTTGGCCCAGACAACACAAAAGCATAAGACTTATAGTACTGACTTCCTTAAGAATGGTACAAACTTATGAATACAAAAACCAAAATTAAAATCATGCCACCTTTATACCTCTCCTTGTTTCTTGTAGGTCAGTGGGGATAGGAGGAGGTGGCAAAACAGTTGAAGGTATATTCGACCGGAATTCTCTGCTGTGGAGGGCAGTTGAGGGGACAGGACAAGGAGACTCTGAATGGGAGCCACAAGTCACAGTAATTGGCTTGGTAGAAGCACAGCACTTTTTTTTTTTTACCAGACCTAGTGCAAGGCTGATGCTGAGTCTGTCGTTCCTTTGTATAATCAACGGGCACTAAGGATTCTAAGAACAACTCATTTTCCACACTTCCAGACCTAATTAGTCATAATTTTAAAAAGAGGTCTCTTTTTTATGCATAGTTAAGAGTACAACAAAATGATTTTCCCATTCTATGGCTCTGCAAGGAATATATTAAACTCTAAAGGTTCAGGCTAAGTCACTGAACAGGAATTTCTTCCTGGTTGCTGCTTTCTGTTCTTTCCCCTGAAGGTCGTAAACATTTATTGCCCTAAACATTCACACTCTTTAGATACTCATGCTTCCATAGGTGCAGGACCTCACAAAGTAAATAATCCCCCCCCCAAAGAAGGCTTTTCCTTACTCATCATATTCTATAAGCAAATAAGCAGGTTGTTCATAGTATGATGAACATACAAATCTATTACATATTTAGAGTGTCATTGTTCAGGTATGTTACTAATTGGAGACCTTTTGGAGGATATATTCAAGTACAAAATTAAGAGCTATAACTTTTGCTTCAAACTACAGAAAACATTTGCCAACATAATAAACAGTTCATAGCACAACTGAATAAGACCTAAGTAGGGCTTATAATTTTCAGTTTTCTGAGAATCTGTCATGTTTTTATCAGACATGTAAGAACCTGTAAAGTAAAAAATAAAAAAAATATATATGTTGTCAGACATGGGAGTCAGTGCTTCCTGACTTACAATGGTAGCAGAGGGATGAATGTTTTTGAAATTTTTAGGCACTGGAAATGCAATTAAACTCCCTCTGCTCTCAGTGACCACGCAACACTATGCTCAGAAAACAAACACTCCATGTCGACGGAGCTGATTTTATCTAACATGTTTTCTTGTGGTTTAAAGACACTGTAGTCACCGGACCACAACTTCATACGGACAGCAGAACAAATGTTAGCCTTTCCATATCTGGCTTTTTAACTTCTCCAGAAAAAGCACACATTTGAGAGAACTGCTCTTCTCTCTGTGCAAAATAGTCTTTACTTACATATTCTCATGCTCAAGTGTAGACTGAGTTACATTTCCTTTTCACAGGCCGTTACAGGGGTCACTATGGTGTTATCCCCCAGATCTATCTCACCTCTCCAGCACTATGTTTTTTGCAAATCTAGGGGATGGACCATGCTGTATTCAACAAATTGTGGAAGTTTGATTCCATGAGACGGTAAAGCAGGGAAGCATGGAACTAGGGAAGCTGCCTATTCTCAGTGCCGCCTGAAACAGGTCACCAAGTATGGTTCCCTCTGCAGGGCTGTAGGTTCTCTGAGAGTCACTTGCACACATGATCAAATATGTTTTCCAAAGCACACACTTAAATGAACAAGAAGAGGTCCATTCAGTCTCCCTATTTCTTGAGACAATCAAGGGTAATCTGCCGATAGATGGACCCCTGTTTCCATTGCCCTTCCCCATCCTGGCCCTTGGCTAGCCACAGAACTGGAGTTCCTAATATTTAGAGCCAGCAAGGAATGATGCTTTCTATGCTTCTGTCTAGCCGAGCACATGTTTCTAAATCAAGTTGTAGTTGTATAAATCAGACTAGTAATCATGCCAGAGAAATATATCCTGATGCTTATTAAACTCAAACTATTATATTGAAGAATAAAATAATAATAACACATTGTAATAATACTAACACTAGCAATATCTCTTTAATATTCTTTTCTTGCACACACACTTTAAGTGTTGCTTTTAATGATAATTTTAGCACATCTACTAGGAAGCAAAAATGTATTGCACATATTAATAAAACTGAGCAGTCGTTGAGTGAAGGCAGTAACACAACTTAGGTCCAAAACAGGTTAGGAATCTGGCTTGCAGAACCATGGCCCATGGAATATCACATTGATACAAAGCAAAGTAGATCGAGGGCAAACAGAATTGTTATTACTCAGGTTCAAAACTCAGAGAAGGGATCTACTATTTTGAAATGCATATTAGATAATAATGGATGTATTTAGAAATTGCTTCCACTTTACAGAATTTTCCATATGCCAAATAGAGCATAACATTAAATGATAAATATCTTTATAGTTCCTAATAAAGATGCATATGACTACTGCAGGGAAGCACCCATGTAATGTTAAAAGTACTGATTTGAGTGTATGGGCTGTTAATCTTCTGTTTATGTAAGCAAGCTGGGAGGGTGAGTGCAGGAATGAGTTTGTGGGAGGCTATTTAAAGGGCCCATCTGAAATGAATCTTAATAGAAAATGAAAATGTCATGCACCAATTGCAGGTAATATGTCTTTATTGGTTGTGTTGTGTTTTTTTTCTTTCTGTAAGAAAAACTTATGATCATAAGTGCTATGTTCTCAATCTCTTCAACATTATTAAAGACACTTGAGAAAATAGAATGCATAGTACATGATACATCACTTTTCTAAACTGTTATGTTACTACTTTAAATGAGTTCATCAGCTTCCACTTTTCTATCTCCTCTCTTTTTCTCACTGTAACAGTGACAGTGTTATTTCATATTAAAGCATTTAAAGTAAATAGTCACTTGAATCCCCTGTGTGATTGCACCTGACAAAGGAAACCACTCTAAAGTTTGTATGTTCCTGTATTTCTCCACTCACATGCCAATAGGTTTTCTCCTGCACATACTCTTTCCCCACTGACTTTTGCCACATGTGTGCCTATATTATTTTTCTGTGTCAGCACATTTAAACATATATCACATGTCATCACAGTGGAGGGCTATAGCTATAGTTTATGTGACTAATTAATTCTCTACAGAATTAATTAGTATATTAAAGTATAAATGGACATTAGTATATTAGTATACTAATATACTAATATACTAGTATATTAGTATATAAAATGTATATTATCATTCTCTAAAATTTTACTAATTTAGAAAATTTTTTTCAGAGGTTTTTTTTAAGATTTTACTTATTCATCTTTAGAGGGGAAGGGAAGGAGAGAAGGAGAGAAATATCAATGTATGGTTGCTTCTCGTGAGTCCCCTGCTGGGAACTGGCCTGCAACCCAGGCATGTGCCCTGACTGGGAATCAAACCATGATCGTGTGGTTCGCAGGCCTGCGCTCAATCCACTGAGCTACACCAGCCAGGGCCAGAGTTTTTAAAATTTTTTTAATCTCTGGATTTTCTGGAGAATGACATTATTTTCATGTCCTTTGGCCAGTTGTAATTTTTAATTAACTGATTGTTTAGATTGTCAACTTTTTATATGAGGTAGGTTGTTACTTTGAAAATATTTCTCCCAGTATATTTTCAGTTTCATCTCTGGTGCTGTTTTTCTCCATTGCAATTTTGTTCACTCTAATTCGGTCTAATTCTGACACTAATTTATTAGTTTCCACCTATATATTTTGCCTCTCCTTCCACTCCTGAATTCTTTGGTGGTCAATTAATCATTTCCATTACTGATTTAGATATTCTCTCTCCTTTTGCTCCTTTTTTTTTGAAATAGCAACAAAGTAAAACAGAAATCTTTTAAAATATGCTTGTGAACTCCCCAGTATATTAACATGCAGCCCTAATCTAGTCATGAATGGATAGGACACCCTAACTACTCAGATAAACAGCCACTTAAATATTTACCTGGCCAATGAATTTTTGAATGGATTTGACATGATCTGTGTAAATTCCAGGCTGGCTCATGTAATTGCCAATTAAGATCATTTAGAGCTCTCTGTTCTGGTACCTAGCAATATTTGAGTGGCCACTCCATTAGTCTGGGTATAGTTTAAAATCTCTGTAGTGTTGCAGTTGTTTGTAATAGTAGGGTGCCCTAGCCTATTCTAATTAATACAAGTGATTCCAATCATCAGACATTTTTAAATCCATTGCAAAGAATAAAGGGGCAATACACTTTTCATTTGCTGTTCATTCCATGGGACAGCCAATGAAATAGCAGTGTACAGAAACAAAGAAACTGTTTTTCTTTCTTCTTAATCTAGTCACCTCACTAGCATCTCCCAACCTTAGTACCAAAATTTCATGAGGCTTAAATTATATAATTTTCACATCCATTTTAACTATGTTTTTGTTTATTCAATGCTATGGTTTTTAGAGCTCCTTTCCCCTATAGCTTTACATATAATTATAAATTATATTAGATAATGTATAGAATTTACACTATAATAATTAAATACATAATCATACAATTTAACATAATATAATTATATACAATAATTATATATATATTTCCCCAAGTTTCCATCCTCTCATCACTCCCCTTTTTGCCTCCTTACATTTTGTACGAGTCTATTTTTCTCTATTTGTATCACCTCTATGTTGATAATATATATACACTTCTAGAGAAAGTAATCTTTCTTATTTTCCAAACCTTTACCTAAAATTCATTCTTCTATCAACATTGAATGGATTCTCAATTAACCATCTAGCTAGAGAAGGCAAAAACTGCATGACTAGAAATTAATCAGTTATTGTCAATTTTCCTGTGCTTCTTGGCTATTCATTAATGATAGGTTACATTTCACAGTACTCAGTGATTCCTTAGCATCACGTGGTTCTGTGTACTTAATCTGTTCACTGTGTTGCAAGACAGTTCTGTTAACAACAATTAAATAAATTATTTTTAAAAAGAGATATCCTATTCCATCTCCTGAACCACAGAATGGATAAATCATTTTATTACATAATAAATCTTTAGACATTAGGATAGCTCAGCTTTCCATGTTCTGACACTACACATATAAGGGGAATAGCTTCATATATATACACACACATGATCATATATATGCATGCATGTGTACATATAAATATGACTCATGCACACACTACACACAACATATACATACCATATGCATGCACATATGCATGTGTGTGCATCTATTTACACACACAAATACACACATGCATGTGCCACATAGCAAATACACATCTCATACATGTGTGTGTGCTTGTATACATATAGCATATATAGCATGTATATATCTCCCCTATTGTGACTCTGATGATGTGTTTATCCATTCAAGGTGTGAATCTTGCAATATAAAGTTAACTATGCCTCCTCAAGTGACAAATATTCTGTGGGTTGGGTGCTTGTAGGCAAAACAACACTATTATTCTTTTCCGAGGAATTTAGAGGGGATGAAGAATACAAACAAACTATATATGGGTCAGCACAATACAAAAGAGTGACTGTAAATAATTTAGCACAGGCTTGAAAGGACAATGGCATGTCAGAAAGTAGCTGAAAATAAAAAGAAATGAGTGTCTGAAGCCACTATATAGGACAGCTAGTCCCCATCATTATTTTAAGACACTCCTGAAAACACAGATATTCACCAACATAATCTATTAGAAAACTTCATTTACATTTACATAAATGCATTTCAAGTAGTTCTTTATGAAACTATAGACTACCTGATATACTTTTTAGTTTACTTTAAGGTGAGTTTTTCTAAAAAAATATGATGTAAACTCCCTTAAGAAACTGTTACTTTCAGCAAGGTTTTGTTTGAAAAAAAATAGCCATCCTTTCAAAAATCATTATAGTAGCTTACAAGAAGCACAAAATCTGCATTACAAACTAAAATCCTACTTCTCCCTTTATCAAATATCAATATGCCAGCTCTCAGACAGAATAAGAGGTTCTTCTAAAAGGGGCAATGCGATCACAAGCATATGTATTCAAATATACTTACTATTATCTATTCTGCACTGATCCCCTAAGAAGTTTATTGAGTTGGAACTTTAAAGAAAAGCAACTTTTGTTTATATAAGGGTATATGCCATTGTTAACATGAATGTAATTAACTGAATAACCTCTGTAATTTGGGGTTGAACAAATCTTAATCTATGCCTAGTCAAAAAACCTACTCCCCATTGGGGAACACAATTTAGAATGAATAATAATTTTAAAAAGCCAACGTTATGGATCCGGTTCTTTTGTTAGCAGGTTGAATTGAAGCCTTTTACGATTATTTCAGGAACATGCATGCAGTTTGAAATAGCATCAACTTAATTGGCAGCCAATTGAGTGCTTTCCATTAGATAGATAGCCAAGTCACAAATTGTAATGTGAATTACATTTGCTTTCAGAGCCAGTAATATCTGATGTAAAAAGCTATAATGCATAGAGTATAATAGCACCTGCAAAAGAAAAATAGTCACAATTGTTGACTTTTCACACTTCGTTGGCTACTGGAGAGGTGGCCTTGACTAGTTGCTAATAAATGCTTTTTTCCCTCTTATTATTTAGTCAATAGCATTTTGACATATTTTTCAGACCATAAAATGCACCTAGGTTTTAGAGAAAAGTAGAAAAAAATTTTGAAGCAAAAAATGTGATAAAATATTTAATAGCATAAATAACATAATATTTCACAAATGTAAATGTAAACAGAACTCGACAGCAGCATTAACAATCATTACACCTCCCAAATTTGGGTGTGTGTGTGTCTGATAGTCTGAAAATATGGTATTTAAAAAATCTTAATTGTTTTTTAAATTCAATTTATTGGGGTGACCTAGGTTAATAAACTTATATAAGTTTCAAGTGTACATATGTAGATGATGTGTCATAAAATTGTATATCTGAATGTTTATTTATATAGATAGGTTTTTCTCTTTGCCAACTACACAGTTATTTATTGATATAATATTGTACTAGCATTTTCTTTTCTTTTAATTCTTTTTTCAAGATTTTATTTATTTATTTTTAGAGAGAGCAGAAGAGAAGGAGAAAGAGAGGGAGAGAGGCATCATTGTGTTGTTGCCTCTTGCTTGCCCCCTACTGGGGACCTGGCTCACAACCCAGGCATGTGCCCTGACTAGGAGTGGAACTGGCAACCCTTTGGTAAGCAGGCTGGCACTCAATCCACTGAGACGCAAAAGCCAGGGCACCTTTCAATTCTTTATACCATCAAATATTCACTAAAATATAAATTACAGTAGAAAGATGTGCTAACATGTGTATATCAATTAAAAAAAGATCAAATCCAACTTTTGGCTCAGAAGTAAATTACAAATAGCTAAATTACTAGGCCTTGATCCCCAGTACTGTCACATACTAATTCCTCATCTATTCTTTGCTCTCCACTTGAGCTTTTAAATGATAACCCGCTGATGAAATGACTTCTTTGGACACGATTGCTGTACTCTCAATTAGACTAACTTTGTAAGGAATCATTTTTTTTAATTAATTTATTTATTTTTAGAGGGGAACGGAAGGAGAGAGGGAGAGAAATATCAGTGTATGGTTGCCTCTGCTAGGGACACACAATGTATCATGTGTCCCCTGCCAGGAACTGGCCTGCAACCCAGGCATGTACCCTGACTGGGAATCGAACTGCGATCCTCTGGTTCCAAGGCCCGCGCTCAATCCACTGAGCTACACCAGCCAGGGCTGTAAGGAATCATTTTTTAGGTTGAGTCACATTTTCTGTTTCTCAGATTTCTCTCGACTACTTTATGTACTTACTCTTTATGTATGACATTTAAAATTAAACTGAAAAATATGGCAAAATATCCTGATAAGAATTTGATTGCAGCTGTATTGCACAGTGGGATTTGGAGATATTTTGAGAAATAATTTAAGGAACAAATTTTGGAAAACTGACATCACTTTTCGGGGGGGGCGTATTCTTTTTTTATTGTTGTTCAAGTATAATTGTCTCCATTTCCCACAATAACTCTCCCCTGCCCCACCCACCCCTACCTCCTATCCCCCTTTGCCTTTGTCAACAGGTCCTTTCTTTATTCATGTTCCTTGTTGGGGATATTCTTTTAAAATTTCCAGTAAGCCACATAGTTCTTTCGCATCTTTTCTTAAAACGTCTATGAGTATCTCCTGTTTTTGCTACTTTTTCATGAGATAAATCTATCTTTCTACTACCCATCTCACTTCTTTTGTGTTGCTGTTTAGGACATTTAGTCATTTTTGCATACAGCTCACACATAGCAGCACTGATGAAGTCTTCTGTCTTTATGAACGCAAACGAGAAACGTAGGGTCTTCCAAACAGGTAACCAGAGGGCTGGCAAGTGAGAGCAGCACTGCCTCCTTCCCAATCCTCACATCTCTGGCTCCTTTTTCTTTGTGTATTGCATAGGATAAGGCACCCAGTGTACGTGGAACAGGAGCTGTATAATTGATGCCTTTTTTGATATTTACTGTAATATTTACCTTAAAATTTCCAGCACAGATTGTTTTTCAAGTTTAGTGAATTCTCTTCAAAATTTCTGAAGTTGTTGTAATGTTGGATGTTTTAAATATATATAGATAGATAGATAGATAGATAGATAGATAGATATAGAGATAGATATAGATATATAGTTTTCTCATTTTAACTTTTACCCCTATGAACTACTCCTTGACTTTTTTCTGTATATGATAACTTCATCCATAATTTTACCTAGACTTTTTGTACCCATGTTAATAATTGAAATAAGTTCTTAATTCTCTTTACTTTTAACTATACTCATATGCTCTAGGATTCTAGGTTGAATTGAACACATAAGACAATTAAAGTAGCTTCCCTTTCCTACGTGCTCTGATAAACCATTAGAATGATTACTAAGAAGGGAAATGGTAGATTAAGAGTACAGCTCTAAAATTCACTATTCAAGTTTAAATACTGGTTCTGCTTCTTATTATCTGTGTCATTGGGCAGATTACTTAATTTCCCTGGAGTTCTGTTTCTTCATCTGTAAAGTCATAAAAGTGATAATAAAAGTTTTCACCCTAAAGGGTACTGTAGTGATTTAATGAGTTAATATATGTACTTAGAAGAGTGTCCAGCACAAAGTATGTACTCAGTTACTCTTCAGCTATTTTTTAAATAAATGTTGAAAGTTATAAACATGAAAGTTACAAACAAAGGACAAATAAGTATACAGTCAGGGTAAAAAGTTTATATTCTATGTAGATATATTGTGAAAAATAGAAAAGTTATATTAGATCAAAATAAAAAGTGAGTGATAAAAGTACCCTCTGGTAAGGAAACAGAGCTATTTCTGGTGACCTTATTAAGAGGAGGCAAATGCCAGGAACAACTCATTAATGGAGTTTGGTTACATGAAAGGGGGACACATTTATAAATTATCCATATCTTAGAGAAATGGACATTCAGTGAAAGTGTGCATTTTATTGAATTTGAAGCTGGGAGAGGGTTGATCATAAATGATGCAGGTAGAGAACTTTTAGACTGAAAGATGGAACATGGAGGATGGAGCTCGGGTGAGGCAAGGACTCTGGAGGGTGGCTGGGTGTCTGATCCAGAGAAAAAGAATAGGCATTCATAAAAAACAAAAAAGGGAAAACAATTGAGACAGATTAGAGAGGTCTGCAGATTTCATGGCTGACTTTTATTTCCATCCTACTGATGGCTCCTTCTTTCAAGTTGTGAAGTATCAGATAGGAGCAACTACCAAGAGTGAGGGAAGATAGGGCCCCAGAAGTCTGATAAAAATGAAGATGCATGGAATATGTATTTTTAAAGTACCAACTTAATTCTTATATTCTTTTTTTTCAAATATTATCTAATTTCACACGGCCCCACTGAAAGTTTGGGACTTGAACGACTGCCTATTAAGCATGTTTTGAAAACAGAAGTTCAGGGTCACTAGTGACAGAAGACATGCACTGGAGACAGATAAGATGCCACAATAAAATGACAAATTGTTTGTTGCTTTCAGTTTTATATCCCACATGTGAGTGAAATCACGTGGTTCTTAAATTTGTCTGTTTGGTTTAAATGAACAAACAAGAAAGACAAACAAACAAAACCTCAAGGACACAGACAACATTATGGTGGTTACCAGGGAGAAGGGGTGGGGGTAGGAGGGGATAAAGGGCATCAAATATGTGGTGACAGAAGATGATTGGACTTTGGATGGTGGGCACACAATGCTATTTACAGATCATGTATTGTAGAAATATATACTTGAAACCTATACGATCTTATTAACCAATATTATCCCAATAAACTTAATTTTAAAAGAGCAAAAACAAAGAAAGCTAACCCATTAGAAAACTTCCCTTGTTTGTAAATAAATACATATAGAAAAATTGTAAATCAATTGTGTCTGTTTTAAAGATTCAACTTTAGCATGCTCATTAAAGCTTAGCATACGGCTTCAAATTCTTCATTTCCTCTAAGACCCCTTTTTTCATACATCCACTGATCTATATGATAAGTGGCTCATTAATTAGATTGATCAGTTAAAGTTTAGCCAGAAAAACGGAACCCATGTAAGGTACTTTAGACAGGGAATTTAATAAGCAATTGCCAGCAGATAGGATGGTAAAGGCAACTCAGAGATTAGCAGGAAGTCACCACTAGTTCCTTACACGTAGAAACCAAGGCAGGCGCGCGGTAGTCACAAAACACAGCCACTGGGACTACCAAGTAGAAACTGGAAACAAAAAGAGCAGGGATAGTACAATTAGAGAGAAGACACAGCTGCTGATTAAGATGCTGCCAGACATACAGAGAGACAAGAAGAAACACTCTAGACTTGAACTCCTTCTTTCCAAACTCTCATTACAGAATCACTAGTTTCTCAGAGTTTGGAAATGATGGACTCACTAATTTGGGGGGATATGGAACCCATCAGAAGAAGGGCCAGAAATGATCTGTCACCAAATAGACAAATGACCAGCACAACAGGAAGGTTCACATCTGCTATTAAAAGAAAAATAAAGCTCAGTGGATTGAGCATGGGCCTGTAAACCAGAGGATCATGGTTCGATTCCTAGTCAGGGCACATGCCTGGGTTGCAGGCCAGTTCCCAGTGGGGGACACACCAGAGGCAACCAAACATTGATATTTCTCTCTCTCTTTCCTTCCCTTCCTCTCTAAAGATAAGTAAATAAAATCTTTAAAGAAAAAAAAATAAAATGGATTTTTATTATTAGGTAGGTATTTATGTAACTTCCTAAGTAAGATAATGTTGTATGTCAGAAAGGGTGTAATCCTTTTAAAAAACATTTTTTGCTCACTGCTGGGCAACTCATAAAAATATCAAGAGTGCTAACATATTATTAGCTAAAGTCACTAAAAATTCATTTTTGTCACTATGTTTTGCTATCTATCAATTTAGTTGATTTCTATAAAACTTGACTGTTAAAAGAGTAAAATAAAGCAATGAACCAAAACGACAAATACAGATTTCTTCATTAAAAGATATTTAGTAGAAAATCTTTGATGGATTTGATATATTTAGCAAATAACATATAGGTAGATCATTATTTTTTCTTTTTTTTATATTCTTGTTCAAGAACAGTTGTTTCCACTTCCCCCTCACCACTGCCCCCACCCCAGCCATCGCCACCTCCTAAAGCACTCATGAACATTTCTAAAAAACAAAACCTTTAGGGGATTTATGAAATTATAATATTTATTTCTTACTTAATCTTTATTATATTTTCCATTACCATTTAGTTCCCCTTATACCACCCCCCCTCAGCAATCACCACACTGCTGTCTATGTCCATGAAATTATATTTAAAAGGAGAAAAATTATCTCTTCTATTTTATAATACTAATATGCTAAGTATAAATCAGTAAGATGGTATATGAAATACTTTGTCGTTTAAAATATAAGCTGGGATGGGTACTCAATTCTCTTTCTATTGTATTTATATTCTCTTCCTATTGTAAATGAAAAAGAGAAATTAAATATGGTCATATTTTTCCTTCATTGCAAAAGTTGTTTTGAGGCACAACATTTTGGGAATTATATCTACCTTCCATAACACTATTTCTACAATACTTACTTTAAATCTCCCATGACGTTATATCACAGACACCTTGAATGAACAATTTCTGAGTCATTTACAACTGAAGCACTTTTAGTTTAGAAAATTAATCTTTCTGATGTTACTTTGACTGAGTACAGATTAACCTATGATTAAGTTATCTAAGTGAATCAAAGATTGTATGCATGTCATTGTAAATGTCTGCAAAAAAAATGTGGTTCTCTTATCCTTGATGTTAAGCAATAATTAGAGCTATTGTGTTTGCTACAACAATTTGATTGCCAGAGAGAAATATTTTCAACTTTAATTATTTTATCCAGTTTTAGAAAATACATATACTAATTTAAATATATTCATCATTTTAAACATTTTGATTAGAATGAACAAACCAAGTAATCACCTGCTTGCCTCACAGGTTTGGGGATTGCGTTTTGCAGACTCTTTCTGAGAAAGCATTTCCTGTCCTTGTCCCTCTCTCCTCCTCTTCCCTTTCCCTTGTTCCTCTGTCTAATGCTTGCTATCCAGATGTTCTATAGCTTCTTCCAACTAACTGTTTCTTTTCCTCATGTGTAAAATTGGTATTTATACTGGCAGATTGAGAATTCTATCCAATAGTGATTGCAGGAACATAGTTTATCTACCAACCCGCCAGAGAGAGGCTTGTCCCAGAACCCGGACCTCAAGACCCTGTTTGTCCCCGTGTTGGGCTGTACTCTCCCCTGCTCCTGACCTGTGCTGCAGCCGCCTCCTCCTCCTAGTGTGAGCTACCAACCGAGTCCGCATCTGGGACAACTACAGTCTCCCACTCCAGAGGCATCATGCACCCTGGCAAGACCATGACCTTTCAACCTTCTTTAGGGTAGGGGAAACTCTGCCTCTGGCTTTGTTTTCTATCGGTAAACCTGACTCGGGTCCCCAAATAAATAGGGACTACTTCTAGATCCTGTTATTCTTTTTTTTTTTAAGATTTTATTTATTTGTCTTTAGAGAGGAAGGGAAGGAGAGAAGGAGAGAAATATCAATGTATGGTTGCTTCTTGTGAGTCCCCTGCTGGGAACTGGCCTGCAACCCAGGCATGTGGCCTGACTGGGAATCGAACTGCGATCGTGTGGTTCGCAGGCCCGCTCTCAATCCACTGAGCTATACCAGCCAGGCCTAGATCCTGTTATTCTTGAATACTGGTTCCTAGGTACCTGAAACTGTGTTTCCCCAGAGCATACAGGCCCACAGCTTCAGCTCCAGTTGCTGAATTGTGTTTTTATTCAGTTTCTGGACCTGGAAGATGTCTGTTTTATTTTTGGTCTGGGCTATTTCAATATCATATGTTTTTATATTTTGTATGCTATCATGATTGGGAGCAAAGTAATAACCCTCACACTATAGTACTTTGATACTTTCTATACACTAAAGACTTGAAGATTACTAAGTGGGAGAATAAAGATAAATTATTTGCTATAATGTTAAAAATGCTAATAATGATTTTAAGAAAACACCACCATTTATGTGGGTAGCCATGATACAGCACCCACTGACCTGGGCAGAATTCAGACATTGTGACATTTGAATCACATGTAAACTTTGTGATGTTCTTACAGCTATCTCCATTTTATAGTTGAGGAAAACTAGGCAAATAAGCTTAAGTGACTTGCTTGATGTCCAAAACCTGAGCAGAGACACAGCAGAAATTGAAGAAATTGAAGATTTACTTGATTCTAAAACTGACACAGTTTCTAATATATCAAACCACCTCCCTAAGTGTTAATTAAAAAGTAAAAGATGTATACTATAACTATATTTCAATGAAAATATTCCTTTTTTATTGTATGTTTGTTCCAGATGTTATTTTTCTGAGCCCCCAAACTGCCCACTATTTTGCAATATGAAGAAGCCGGGAAATACTTTTGTGTGAGTGTGAATTAAATAATGCTATCTATACCACAAAAGTCTCTGTTATGACATCAAGTGACAGTTGAAATTACCCTTCATTGTCAGAATGACTGTGTAACTTTAAAAAGTTGCTTTTTTCTTTTTCAAGTTTGTTTTGTTTTGGTTTCCTGACTTGGACTAATTTAGAAAACATTGTCATGAACAGTTGTTAAGAGTTCAGCTAAAACTCAACCATGACTCCATCCGGGGCAGAGGTCAAATAAATGCTCATGCAACGTGCTCCCTTCCATGTACAACTGAACTACCACGATCAGCCCCTAATGTGGCGGTGTGATCCTGTCTGCACTTCAAATGTGAGTGAGTAGACGGGATACTACTGAGGCAGTTTAGAACTGAAGTGGCTTCCCTGTGCTCTCTTCTTGCTCCCTGGCTGTTGGATTGTATCTGGGCCGCAGAATGAGTGGAGCCTGAGTCGTGGAGCCTGAGTCGCTGAGCCAATTCTTGGAGCAGAGCTAGCTACAAGAGACTCAGTCACCTAAAACACCACTGAATTCACTTTGATGAAAGTAAAGTTTTTTAACCTTGAGATTTTTAGGAATGTTGTTACAGCAACTATTAATTAGCACACATGACTGACCACATATTCCTCAAATGTTTAACATGGTAAATATGTAATTATTTTTCAATGTTTTATATTAATCATCTAATTTTAAATGTACACTTTACTAAAAAAATAATACATTTCCTGTAGGTTTTCTGATTTCATGGCCCAGATTTGCATAACATAGATTGCAAATGGTGTGTTCAAAGCATGAAACAATATATTAATATTTGTCTTGCTAATATAGATTTTTAAAAGTTCACTATAGTCCAGGAATATATCATAAGAGCTATATTCAATCACTATGCTGAGTTTATTCCAGAACATCAAAAGTAGTTTAATATTGGAAAATTTCCCAATAAGCAACAGATGCACTGACAATGACTCATGAGAAAACTCCAACTTTTTACCTGTTACAGGTTGTGTGTGCCCTCTCAGAATGCAACTGCTTTTGGAGACAGGGTCTTTAAAGGGGCAATTTAGTTAAAATGAGATCATTAATGTGGGTCCCAATGCAGTAGGACTGGTGTTGGTAAGAAAAGATCAGGACACACACACATAAGACCATGTGATGGCACGGGAGGAAGACAGCCATCTACACACTATACAGAGTTTTCATAGGAAAACAACCCTGCTGACACCTTTATCTGGGACTTTTAATCTCCAAAATTATAAGAAAAGAAATTTCTGTTATTTAAGTCATCCAGTCTGTAGCATTTTGTTATGACAGCCTGGCCAAACTAACACACTCTCCTCCCATCTTTAATATTTATACATTCAGGGTAATAATTCCATAAAAAATCGGGCACATAATTAACTTTTCTGTTCTTTCTTGAGTAATAAATTGTTGTGCAATTACTTTAAGTCTCAACACAAAGTCTGGATTAAATAATGAATCCAACATGTTCATCAACTTACTGCTTCTGCCGTTTGAAGGAAAACTTCCACTCCCTCTTCTGAATGCCCAGAGTCATCATTGTCAGCCGTCTTAATTAGGGAAAAGAAATTCAGCCGGCTTCTGCTCTCTCTCCACGTCACCTATTTCCTTAGTTTCTAGCTGTGCTTTTGAACATTATGGGAAGAGTGGTCAGATGATACAGTACTTCTGACTGGGTTGGGCAGATTTCATGCTCTTTGGGCCTGGGACATAGGAAAAAGTGATTTTTCTCTCATAAGTATATTTCTTGTTCTTTAAGATTTTTTGTTCCTGGGAACACTTCACCTATACCTTTCATGTTATAGATGAAACACTCCATTTCCTAAGCCCTTGATTCATGTATGGTCCACATCACACAGCCTCATGCTGTTGAAGTCTTTCCTAAATAACCCACACCTACTTCATAGAAAATACTTACACATTTAATGCCCCTCCCACCAAAACCCTTAGCGTGCAAACTTATCCTGACACAGTCACTGTATCCTGCTAACAAAACCATGTGCAGTACGGTAAGCTTGAGAAATGCTGCATGTTAAATACTTGTCTCGTGAACATCACATCACCCATTTTTGTTAGCATAGTAAGAGGGTTAGTAGACCCATCAGACAGAAATGTATTTAATTTTCAAACACCTAGATGAAATGTTTTTTGCTTTGGAGTGTTATATGTTTATCCTTTATTAATGTCCTGTAGAAGTAGCATTCCATGATGTAGTACAGATACCTGAATATTTGTGCGCTCCTCAATTTATAAGCCCACTTATAATCAGGAAGGGCCAGTGTAGTCACTTGTTAGGTTACCAGTTTTGGTGAAATGGCTATGAACGGGTATGATGTAGGTCCCCTCTAGGCCAAGTGATCAATCCTGAATGCACAAACCTTCCTTTCTTCCTCTTAGAAACAGTGGAACAATGAGCAGAAATGGTGGAGTCACAAGAAAAACACCCTAGATTTTGTGTCATTGCTTGGAAGTGATTTTGTGTGAATGTGAAATTAATGTATACATAATTGCAAACACTGGAATTTTGATGCCAGCCAAATTTGACCCCGTCTGATCAATACATAATTTAGGGAACTATATTAGCTTGTAAAATGTGACTTCACTGCTAATGCGCTGGTCTTTGTTTCCACATCTTCTATAGGTAGCCCATACGTCAGAATTATGTAACAATGTTAATTCTCTATTAAGTCCATTTTATAGCTGTTTGTTAAATTTTTGCTTTTTGCCTACAATTCAAATAGATTTTTTACTTTGTAAACTGACAACCCATTAAACTCCTTCAGTTTCTAAAGAGCTCAAAATTTTGAAACTTTGAATTGTTTTCCCAAAATACCTGAAATATCATAACTATATAGTTACTTATACTTGTTTTCTGTTATTGGATTTTCCATATTCCAAAACTGAACAGTGACAAATACACTACCTAAAATAGAGTAAAAACTGTTTAAAGGGTATCTCTTTCAATCATGGAAAGTTTCACTTTCCTCATTCTTTTCAGGTCAGGCCCCTGACTCTGTCCTCCCAGAGTGCTTCTCTTTTTTGTTTCTCTAACATGTCTTTCAAGTTCCAATTCAAGAAAAACCCTGCCTCAGTTCAGCCCACTCTCTCTAATATATTTTCAGGATAGAAATTCTGCACATTTTTCTCCAGATATTGCTTAATAATTAATTTTAAGAGTTTCATTTATGTATGTCTTCTCTTCCCTAAAGGAAAGAATACCACCTTTTATTTTTCCTTTTATAGGCTATTCAGTAATAAGCTTAGAGATGAGTATACAGTAGCCCCATAATAATCTTCCATTATTATGAAAAGTATAGTATAATTCTTAAGAGGTCATATTCTGGAGTCAGATGCCCTGAGATCCTAGCCCTATTACCTAACAATGGTGTGACTCCTAGAAAATTATGTGCTGAGCCCCGTAGTCCTCAAAAGGATGCTAATCATACCTACGACAAAGGCTTACTGACAAGCATACGTGGAATAATGTATGCACAATACTTAGTGCAGTGCTTAATACCGAGGGTTGAATTGGTGATTAGGACTGGCATTTCCTGCTTTGTCATTCATTTTCATAGAATATAAGCAATCTAATGGTCACTAAGAAATGTCAGTGGCAATAATGGACTCCCGGGATATAAAGCCTACAAAAAGCTACAGGCAGCAACCTTGGAATAAGAGACTATTAGTGCAATTCTTAAAATATCATTAAGGAAGCATTATGGAGAAAGTCAGTATTAAAACCATGACATTTTATAGAATTGTGTTGGTACTAAAATGCATAAATAAAAAACTATTATAAATGTTATATAATTGTCTTTGTTTTAAATATTAAAAATTTGAAGAGTATTTGTCTCTAAGACAGTGGATAAAATATTTTATTAATTAGATTAGTTAAATGTACATATAAATCATTATTTCCTATAATTGGATATTGATGCATACTTTTAGTTTTATGAGTAAAATGTGAACACTTGTTTATAATTCAGTGTCTTAAAGATTTTTGTCAAAAGGTAAAAATTAAATTCAGACATAACCAGTATGTATCCAATATGTGGGAAATTATTCTTTTTAATGTATCTAATTCACAAATAACTTTATCACTACTTGGGAATGTATTTTTCACTTTTGTGTTTATGCTCCAGTAAACTGGGGGAAATATGACTCGGGGCCAGTTGTGGTAATGTGGTAATTAAGGCTTGAACAAATGTCATCATTAATAAGTGACTCAAATGAGGTGTGCGTAATAAATAGAAGTCTTCAGCTGCTATGGCAGGCCTGGTTTCCGTGGTAATTGTACCTGGAACTGGTTCAATTCCTAATAATGAACCAACAGAAAAGTTTAAATAGACTGAGACATTTGTAAACTACTATTGTGTTCTGCAAGTCAAAACTTCATAGGCATTGAAGACTTTAAGGATGCATGGTGTACTTAAAACAAAAAAGAATACAATTACAAAGACAAAACGCCTAATTTTAAGAATGCCATTTTAAAATCTAAAACAGAATTTGCTTATCAAGATATCATTACTTCAGGATGAGACTCATGCTTCTCATTTCAGTTCAATAACTTAATTAATATTTGTAATGCATTTAAAGTAGGATCTGGTACATCACAGGCACTATACATATGTTTTCTATAACAACAATAATAGTATTTTCTATTCACATTATGTAATTCATACCATAAATTAAATATATTATTTTTAGTACTTAGAATAACTAATTAAAGCAAAAGCACTAATTAAAACTGTTAGAACTGTTCCCCCTGAGGCCTGTTACAAGTTGAATTGTCCCCCCGACACGTAAAAGACAGGCTGAGATTCCTAGGCTTTGAGTGCCCCGGCATTCATTTCAGAGGCACCACTCCCAAGACCGTCTCCAGTCAACATACTGCCAGCAGAGAGGCTGTATAAAAGAGCGAGGCCATCTCCTTGCACCGAGGTGCCTTTGTTTCAGAAATCTCGGTTGATTTAAAAGACTGACCATTTGGGCTACTTGTTTGTTTTCTGTCCCCACTCTTGTTTCAAATTCACCAGTAAAGAGCGAGCCTGCAACCCTGGGACTTACTACTTAGACCCAGTAAAAGTAGGACCGTAGGCACATGCTCACCACCTTCTCTCTCTTTTTACATGACAGCTTGCTTGGGGGCGCCAGGTATGCTATGTCAGTCCCAGGTCTTCTACGTATCAAGCCTTTATCTTTTCAGTTTCCTGATGATTATTGCTGAAGGGCACCTTGCAAACATGAGAACCACAAGGGCTGGCTTCAGCCACAATGCTGGTTATTGATAGGCTGAGACCAGTCGAAATAAACGGCGTTCTCATTTCCCCCAATTACAGTACGTGTTAGAGATCTTTGCACGTGTTCAATGCACAGTTTAAACTCCTAATATGCCAGAAGACTAATTACCTAATTCTTCTGCTACTAAAAAGTAAAAGCCTGAGATAGCCCATGCCTCTCATGCAGGAGCTTATTTCTATTCATGGGCCTCAGTGTAGTCCTTCTCAAAAGTCTTCTCAAATAAATGAGAAATGGAGGTACAAAATTCAGTTTCACTTTTTTCTAATTTTATTTTAACCAGTTGAATTTACTCTTAAATTCAAACATTAAAGGTTAACTTCAACAAATGACTGATTGATCATTAGTTGACGGACTTTATGGGAATTCCCATTTTATGGGAATAGGAAATATGTTGGGTTAAACATATTTAATATGCTGAGTTAAAACCCTCCCCTCAATTTATATCCAAATCCAAGTAGAATTAGTAATTTTCACTTGTTCTTTAAAGGTGACTTGAGGTTGTTATCACATGTTTATATAGATCATATCTGTCTCCATTTAATTTTATAAGTTTGAAGCTTATGCCAGGCAATAATTTTTTGGTAATCATAGAAGTGTTTATTTTTTAATTGAAATATACTTCACATATATTATTGTGTAAATTTAAGGTATTCAACATGGTAATTTGATAAATTTATATATTGTAATATAATTGCCATTGTAGTGATAGTTAACACCTCTATCTATTCACATACTTTTCTGCGGTGGGAATAATTAAGATATAACCTCTTATCAAGTTTGATCATTTTAATATTGTCTGTATTCCCTACACTGTGCATTAGATCCCCAAAACTTATTTACCTGGTAGTTCTCAAGTTCTTACCCTTAAACAACATCTCTCCTATTTCCCCAGCCCCCAAACCCTGATAACCACCATTTTAGTCTGTTTTTACAAGTTTGGCTTTTTGTGGTTCCACATAGAGGTGATATCATATAGTATTTGTCTTTCTCCAACTTCTCTCCCTTAGCATAATGTCCTTAAGTTCCTTTTCTGTTGTTGCAGATGTCATGATTTCCTTCTTTCTCATGGCTGATACTTCATTGTACCTTTATACCACATTTTTTTATCCATCAATTCTTTGATGGCAGGTTGTTTTTATACGTTGACTGTTGTGGATACTGTTGCAATAAACATGGAAGTGCATATATCTCTTTCATGCCCAGAAGAGAAATTGCTGAATCCTATGGTAGGTCTATTTTTAATTGAGGATCTTCCATCTTGTTTTTCCTAGCTGCTGAACCAATTTACATTCCTGCTAAGAGTGCACAAGAGTTCCCTTCCTTCCACATTCTCAAAAACCCTTGTTATTTTTGCTCTTCTTCATAATAGACCGTCTAATACTGCCTAATAGACAGATTACCTCTGAGGTAATATCTGATTGTGGTTTTGATTTGAATTCCCCTAATGATTAGTGGTATTGAGCACCTTTTCATGTACCTGATGAGCATTTATATACCTTTGGGAAAATGTTTATTCAAGTTGTTTGGTCATTTCTTTGTTTGTCGTCTCTACTTTATTTTTTTAATTGTTTATTCTATTACAGTTGTCCCAACATTTTTCCCTTTCCCCACCATTAACACAGCCCATGCCTCTCGCCCACAGTCAGTCCCCTCTCTGTTGTCCACATCCATGAGTCGTTCATACATGTTCTTTGACTAATCCCATCCTTCTCCTGCCACCATTCTCCACCCTTCCTCCCTTCCTACAGCTATCAGTATGTTCCATGTGTCCATGTCTCTGGGTCTATTTTCTAATTGGTTTATTTTGTTCATTAGATTTCAGTTATAAGTGAGGTTATCTGGTATTTGTCTTTCACCAACTGGCTTCTTTCACTTAGCATAATGCTCTCCAGTTCCACCCATGCTAGTGCAAAGGTTTGGGCCTTATTCATTCTTTCTGCTGTGTAGTATTCCATTGTATAAATGTATCACTTTGGCTGTTTCCAACACTTGGCTATTGTAATATCATGGTTATGTCAAGCATTATTAAGATTCATAAGGCAATGATAAATCTAGTCTAGAATAGTCATAATTTTTAATGAAATTCTTGAAAATATTGTGCTATTTTTGTGATAAATTATTTCAAAAAACATGCCAAGTTAAGCCCTGGCTGGTGTGGCCCAGTGGATTGAGTGCCAGCCTGTGAACCAGAATTATCGGTTCCATTCCCAGTCAGGGCACGTGCCTGGGTTGTGCGCCCGGTCCCCAGGTGGAGGTGTGCAGGAGGCAGCCACACATTGATGTTTCTTTCCCTCTCTTTCTCCCTCCCTTCCCCTCTCTCTAAGAATAAATAAATAAAATTAAAAAAAATAAAAATAAAAAGCATACCAAGAAGTAAAGACACGAAGAAGTATTTCAATGTAGAATTACTATAGCAACTGCTCTTGAATAATCATGCACCAATAAATCGGTAAAGCACTCCCCATGGCATCATGATGTAGCTTTAACTAGTTTCTTAATTAGCAGAGTATGCGTAATGGTCTATAGGTACATGGTGCTATAATCCTGGCCATGATCTTTGTGGAATTGAATCTAGTTCATGTGTTATTACATCCCATCATTTGACATAGTGCCCAGCAGTCACCGGCTACTGACATGTACTCTGGAAGTACCATAGAAGGACAGCTGTGCTAAACAGAGTCTTACAGAATAATCAAGAAAGTGATTTTTAACCAGAGACTGGAAAATTGTGTAGAAAACTATCAGGGCAAAGGAGGGGGAGGAGTACAGTGTGAGACTATTTCAGGCACAAAGTGATAGCACCTGTGACGGTGGAACAGGGTAACTAAAAGAAGTCTGACCCAGACCCCAGGTTTCAGTGACCGAGAGAGGAGGCCGACAAGAATACGAGGAAAAAACTGAGCAGTTCCTCATCATAGGAGGCCTTCTAAACCGTAATGAGCACTGCAGACTTCAGCCGAAGACCAGTGGGTGCTGCAGTGAGTTAAATAGGGTCCCTCCAAATTCATGTGCTCCTGGAACCATGCAATATAACCTTATTTGGAAATAGGGTCTTTGGAGATATAATTAAAGTAAACAATGAGATGGGAGCATATTGCATTAGGGGTGACCCTGAATCTAGTGAAAGTGTCCTTATAAGAGACAGAAAAAACAAAGGAACCCAGAGAAGATGTTGTGAAGACAGAAGCAGAGACTGAAGTGATGTTACCTACAAGCCAAGAAAGGCCTAGGATTCTCAGCTGTCTTCCAAAACTTGGGAAAAGGCAGAGGCTGCTTTCTTCCTTAGAGCCCCCAGGTGGAACTGGGGGCCCCCAGGCCCTGCCAAGTCCTCAGTTTGGTTTGTTGGCATCCAGACCTATGAAAGAGCTAATTACTGTTGTTTTAAGCCACTCAGGCTGAAATAATCTGGTACAGCAGCCCTAGAAAATTAATACAGATATCACAGAACTATTTTTAGCAGGGGAGTTCTGTCACTTGTAAGATTAATAAGGTTAGAATGGTGAGAGTCCAAAGTGGATGAGAACAGAGTAAGTAGAAGAAATTGCTATATTAACTCTTGCTATAACTAGTAATGAAGATTGGAATCAGAGGCAAAGTAAGAAAATGGAGCAGTGCTCTCCCCCCATGAGGTAACTGGAAATGTGTGGAGAAAATTTTGGTTGTCATAGTGACGAGGAGGAGCTCGGGCCCTGACTGCCTGGGTCTCAGGATGCTACCGTCCAATCATTTGTTGAGATATTGTGTACGACTAAGAGCTGGTTCGTCTATAATCCCGGAAGTGCCTGCAATGAGGAACAGTGAAAAAATCAGCAAAAAATCAAATATTATATACTTGTTTTGTGTAAAGTCTCACTTAGCTGTTGCTATCAAGCTTTTAGATTATGCTTTCCTTACTCTTAATAGGAGAAAAAAAGCAAATCCAAATTTTTCCCAAGAAATATGTATCATATTGGAAAAGAAGAAGAATTTTCATATTAAAGGCTATTTTTGTTTTTGTATTTGAAAAAATGCCAATGAAAAGGCAGCCATACAAGTATTGCTTAATCATAATAAATTAGCCTCAAACAAAAATAATTTAGACAAGAAATGAACAGAATAATAATTAGACAATAGCCATGTCAAATAACTGACTTCTTTCAACTTATTTTTCCCAGGCATGACGTTTCAAGTAGAAGAAATGTATCAGGAAAAAAAACACTGAAGGGAAAAAAACTACAATCAGATTCACAAAGCTTTTATTCTGAATGTGAAGAGCCAACAAATTGAAGACTCGGCTGGGAAAATATAATATATAAGCTGAAAGATTAAGGATTCTTTTAATGGAAGGCTATAATTTGTAATTTACTGCAAAGCCCAAACAAGACACAAGTATACCTGTTGACATTTAATAAGCACCCAATATACCCAAAAGCACACGCCTATTTATAATCTAGTAGCATTTTACCAAGCTGAAAATACATTTTACAAATATGATACCAGTTACCTAAAGCTTTCTAGTGCTTGAAAGAGTAATCAGAAAATATAAGTGGGCTGGTGGAGGTTATTGTTGAAATGAGCTTGGAGCTTCTGATACAAATGGTTGTTTTCAACTCCCACTAGCAAATTGTTGCTATAACATCTATTTTCCTAGAACTATTTGGGGTATCTTAGACTTTCTATTGTTTTGAAGTTTCTTTAAAATTTCAAGAGTGATTTTTCAACATTGTTTTTTGAGTGGAAGCCTACAGTCATTCTGACCAAAAGGACAAATTGATACTATTCTTATGTGGCTTTATACATATCAAGTCTACCAATTCATTTTGCTGTTTAAACCACTGGTATCATTCATGAAAGTAAAATTTATGTAAATTAAATTTTTCCTCCTTTTCTCTGATTTTTTCCTTCAATATCCTCCCTTAATTTATTTTAGATAAGTACAAATGAATTTCTTTTTAGATGGGAAATATAAGATTTATTAGATAACCAGACAGCATTTTCTAGATCTGATTCAAATGGTGCTATCACTTTGACCCTTGGAGTAGCAAGGTCTTTTGAATTGATTCTGGATTTTTAATACATTCATTCCTTCTTATTCACTACTTCCTCAGGATGGTGCTAGCTAGTACCATATTCTATATTTTTTCAGTGCTGATGATAAAAATGCAAGATTAACTTCTCCACTCCACTCAGTTCAATTATAATTAACAAATACTAATTGAGCAGCTATTACTAGAGGTACCTGACACGGGTACAACACAGATGAGGAAAAGCAGGTCCTTTCTCTGCTTTTCTCTGCTCTGTAATCAAGATTACACTCTACATGGAATAATAACTGTTGCAGGTCAGGCTTCCCCAGGAAGAAGACTCTGACACAGAGATTTGTGTGCAGGAAGTTTATGAATAACAACAAAAAATACCTGGATTGTGTTGCAGTCACAAGAACATGTCACCCAAACAAGCTTTTGGAGTCACCCCAATTTGAGCTGAACTTTAGCGTTCCATCGCTGGGCAGTCGCTGGACATGGGCTACCTCTGGGAAGGAGGCCTGACCTTGGGCAAGGAAGCTCAGCGTGCCCAAGAGAACTGCCTGAACAGAGATAAACTGAGGGCCCTCTGCTGAAACCACCTCCCTCGTGGGCTCTGAGAATGTCACTCCCTCTAGAAAGGGGACCGGGACGGTGCCCTAGGACCACTGCCACAATTGTTAAACTTTATGTGAGTTAGAGTGCCCTTGAAAGACCATGACGGAAATGAGAGAAAAGACACATGAAAGGCCATGGTATTGGGAAAATGAGGTATGTTCGGGGGGCAAGAAAGGAGACAGAAAAGGTGGATTGGTGCTGCGTAATGAAATGCTTTTTAATTTCTTGGTGAGAGTCTACATTTAATTGGAACCATATAAAGAAAGGCTACAAATGAATTCCTTTTAAGAATCTGTACTTAACTGAAAACAACTGAAGAGTTTTGATAGATGCATGATAAAATGGGAGATGTGCTTTTTATAAATATGAATCTGATAGATGTATACAGAATGAACTGTAGGGAAAGGAAAGGTGATACTTTTAAGAATTGTTAAGGCCTGAGATTTTACTCTATCAGCAAATTTACAAGACTCTCAGACACTGGCAGGAGACGGGAAGCACCTGGCTCAGAGAAAATAAAACTTCATTGTTCACAGCAATAACAACAGCCAGCACTATTATTTATGTCTGTTTCCTGATCCCGAATTCTCCCTGGGTGACAAGAAAGTGACATCAGAACGTGTAGTGAGTGACATTAGGAGAAGGAAAACCCAAGTTTAGGAAACCTGACAAATCTAATAGGCTATCCTGCCTACTTTTGTCTCAGATGGACACATTTTCTTTATTAGCGGAACCAGGTACTCGACGTATCTCTACTTCCTTGGCTATTTGCTATGAAACATCTTTGTAAAGATAGTCCAGAACCAGGGCATTCAGTGCCTCTGCTTTGAAAAGTTGCAGAAATACAAGAAATCTGTGGAGAGTTTCCCCCGTCAGAGAAATGCTGTTGAATTTCCTCCCTATATAGTAATAGGTGGAAGGAAGACTTTTACATCCTTCTGTCAAAATGGATTATTGAGTACAATTGGGGCTGAAATTGCCTTAAGATGGAAGTAGATCCTGTTCAAGTAAGAAATGATTTACAGCAGCTTGTGTTTAGGCTGGTACTATTCCTTAGGGTCAACTGAGGTCATAGCTACAAGTTTTACTCTGTATATGCAAGTAAATAACTAGCTGAAAAATGACTACACTACAAATTTAACTTTGTGTATATAAACAATTTATAGCATTCACCTCTCTTTTTTATTTCTAACCTATTTTCCTTTTAGGATTAAGTAAATCATACTATTTAAATCACCATATAAGCTATTCTTTATATTCTGAAAGTGTAAATGAGAAAAATTAAGACCTTTTTCAAAAATCTCAGGGTAAAAATATAGACTGTAAATTATCACTGTATTAAAAACAAAAGACAAAAAGTCCTAATACCTGGATCTACTTACCCCTAGCCATATCACTTACTATGTTTTTGAACATACTGGACACTTATATCACAGCAGTATGAGAGTTCCAGTCTCTTTGATATCTATTATGTTTCCCAAATTTAATATACAGAAGGTAATACACATCCTCAATTGTAGCTTGCAATTTTCTTTCTCTTAGTAACTTCTCTGGAAAATGGAAGAGACAGAAGGCACTACTAGATCAATGCTGACAGTACAGTGTCTCTGTCTCCCAGGCGCTCTCAAGGCTCACAATTCCTCAACACCATGCGCCCCATGTTCCAGAGATGATGTATTCCTTACCTCCTGAGTGAGGTTCTAAAAGCCCTGCAGTTATATACAGTTTTGCCTTTCTCCATTTTTGAATATGAAAAAGCAGTCATTCCCTCATTTAAAAAATCTAGTATATGTTTTATTTGCTGTCAAAGAGAAGCAGTTCTCTTAAATGTTCTCACTGAAAAGCAATTTTCCTCCCCAGTGTTGTAATGAGTAACCCAGTCCGAGAACAGAGGATACAGATGAGAAGGCTGTGACAACTGAATGAAGACACTCACAGAAACCTGGTACGGGGGGGGGGCTCCCTTATCTCCAAAATAATTACCCCCCCTGTTAGTTAGTTTTTCAGCCTACTATAAAAAGGGTAAGAAAAGATAAGAGGACAGGGAAGAGAAAGCCAAACTACTTCATTTGCTTTCCGATCTCCTGAAATTGCAATGAAGAACAAGAGGAAAGGGTATGGTGATCACCAGAGGAAAAGGGGATGGGGAGGTAGAAGGGGGGAAGGTGGAGAAAAGGTGACGGGAGACTTGGGTGGTGAACACACAATGTGACATACAGATGATATTTTATAGAATGGTACACCAGAAACCTACATAATTGTATTAAGTGATGTCACCCCAATAGATTCAATATTTTTTAAAGATGAAATAAGAAGGTTTTAAAAAATGAACTTTGTTTTTCCTTTTATGTTTTTTACATTTCATTGTGTTTTTTTGTTGTTTTGTTTTGCGGCAGGGGTGACTGTTTTTATGTTACATCAGGAAACCAGGTGCCTCATTTCCATTTCTCTGTTTGGTGTCATCACTGGGGCACCTGCTTGTTTTGGGAAGCTATTTTGACCTCACTTTGCCAATTGTTCTGTAGAATGAAATAATTACCATGAACAAATATTTAAAGAAAATTTTCTAAAAGGAGACAACTTCAGTTCTCATAAAAATATTAATTATGAGAAGTTATACCCAGTACAATGGGTATAACTGTAATTGAAAGTATAACAGCAAATTTTAGAATTACTTTATAGAACTCTTATTTTAAAATATCAGCTCTTGATCTACAGTGGTGAACACACAACACCGTGTGCAGATGGTGTGTTGTGGAATTGTGTGCCAGAAACCTGTATAATTTTGTTAACCAGTGTCACTCCAATATATTTGATGAGAAGGAAAAAAATAAAATAGCAGCTCTAATTAACCTCTCAGATGATGAGATTTTTTTACTATTTTTTAATTTTTCAATTACAGTTTACCTAAATATTTTATTGGTCTCACATGTATACCCCAGTGGTTAGACATTATATAACTTACTAAGTAATCATCCTGGTAAATATAATTCCCCTCTGATACCATACATTGTTATTAGAATATTATTGACTATATTCTGTATGCTGCACTTTACATCCCCATGACTATTCTATAAAAACCAGTTTGATGATGAGATCTTTTAAATTCCTTGGCTCAGCCCTGGCTGGTGTGGCTCAGTGGATTGAGTGTTGGCCTGTGAACCCAAAGGTTGCTGGTTCGATTCCCAGTCAGGGCACATGCCTGGGTTGCAGGCCAGGTCCCCAATGGGGGGCATGTGAGAGGAAACAGCACACTGATGTTTCTCTCCCTCTCTTTCTCTCTACCTTCCCCTCTATAAAATAAATAAATACAATCTTAAAAAACCAACAAAATAAATCCCATGGCTCAGACTTAGTATCTTACCTTTGGGAATATTGCCTCATTATTAATTCATTAAAATGTTTGTATTCACCTAAGGTAACAATTTCCCAACTTTATTATAATTTTGTCAAATGTTAGACCCTGTGTAATTGGTTAAATGTAATATGCCATTAATTATAAAGTTTGATCTTGAAATTATTCTTTAATCCAAATACAATATTTTCTATTTATTCAGTAAAAATAATCTCACATATATCCTGATTATTGTATATTTCCTAGGCTAAGGCATATTTTATAATACTGCTTTCAAAATTACTTTAGACACTGTAGATGAGAGAAGAAATTACAAGTTTTTGTAATGAAAGAACATAAACTTTAGTAAAAATTTTGTTAGTATTTCTTTTAATTAGCTTATTTTAGTTATTAAGATGTTGAAGATAAACATTTTCTTTCAAAAACTGAATATAAAAACCACAATATATCTTTGAATTAAAGGAATATAGGTTATACTGTGAAAAACTGAAATTTATCAATATATCATATTTTTACCCTTGTTCCTAGAATTTATATTTGTACCTAATGGTAGTAGATTTACTGTACTACATGGTGGTAGTTGAAATGGGAGTAATGCAAGGCACAACACTAGAGCACACCCGAATGTTTCTATTTAGCCATTGGCAGTGAACTATGACCTTTGACACTATACAAAATTGATAGATCCAATAATAATCTAGGACTGACATTATTTTCAATGTTCTGTTGTCTGCTATATGTAGCTATTGCCCATTTATTTCCTATTTTAAAATATATTTTGGATACATCTTACAAAAGCCAAAAAACATTTCTCATGTATACAAATTTATTCTCAACATACGTGCTGCCCAGTCTAGAAACTTTAGCTTGGTTTTCAGATGATATATTCCATGACTTTAATACAAATAAAGCCTCCCCATGTTTGTGTAACAGCTTGTATCTTTCATTGGGGAATTAACATGATCTCATTTTACTCTTACAATCAACCTTTTGATGTATGTGAGTACTGCATGAAAGATTGTATTGTCAAATCAGACTCAAGTGAACCACAGATCTTTAGATTGTCACCAGTTTCAGGCTTTATTAATAATTTTAAGGATCCCAGTAATCACTAGGACAGGCGAAGCAGAGAGAGATCCCATCTCCAACATTATCTCCACATTTTCATTCTTGCAAACTAGGACAGGCTCAGGCCCGAAGTAACATGAGGGGTCTTTTAGAAATGCATGAGCCTTATCACTGATACAGAAAGTGCTCTCTAGGTCGGAAAACAGCAACATTGGATACTCAGTTTCACTGTTTATCTTCTGTTTTTTGTCAATAGACTCCTGTTTTGTTTACCAAACACTATCTAGTACAACTAAATTCATCCAGCTAAAAGCAGGCCATAGGTGAGCATCCCCACTAGAAAATCCATTGTTTTTTGCTAAATAAGTTAGTGCGCTTACAAGAGTGTTTGAATAGGACGATGCTTTCTTTTCCAAGGACTGCAGAACTGCTGTTTAACTACTGACTTCCGTGGGTCAGAAAGGCCACTTCATCCCCAGCTGATGAAAGAAGAGACTAAGGCAGATGAAAGTTAAAATGAACTTGCATGATTTCACTCCTATCCTAACCTCCAGTAATAAAACTCACCGAAGTAGAGAGCACAGAGATGGTCACCAGGGGCTGGGCGGGGAGGGCAATAGGGAGACAGATGCTGGTCAGTAGATTCTGAATCACTTCTGGAGATCTAACAAACAACAGTGTGACAGTCGTTAACAATTTTGTGTGTATACTTGAAATTTTCTAACAGAGATCTTAAGTGTCCTCACCACACAAAGAGAAAAGAAAAAAAAAAAGATGAGGAATGGTAATGGTGTGAGGTGATTATTTGTCAATTAGCTTGCTTGTGGTGAATATATCACGGTGCACATGTACGAGGTGAGGCCAAAGTAGGTTTACAGCTATGTATCAGATCATCAAGTTCCACACCTTAAATATAAATAATTTTGAATTGTTAACTCTACCTCAATAAAGCTGGAGGAAAAGATACATTTATGGGTTAAAATTTGTAATTAATTTTAATACTGTTGAAATGCAGAGTTATCTTGATAATCAGACAATAGTTTTCTGGTTAGACTTGTGAAAATTAGAAAAGTAAACACACATTTAATCAAGATCACTCTCTCTGCTCATATTTCTACTATTTTTTTTAACAATTGTCACTAGAGAGACTGGCTGTCAATAAGTTTTAGTTACTAAAAGACAGGGCACAGTTTTTACCACGGTGAGTAAAGTTTCCTTGGCTTTTAAAACTTTCCAGACTGAATACAGAAATTTTATAGACCTAAACTACAAGCAAATACATAGGTAGGTAGGTAGGTAGATCCATAGATAGATGATAGATTTTTTGGCTAAAATTGCTTGTAGAAAAAACTACATTGTAAAACCAATAGTGCATTTCACTATTCATTCATTTATTAACTCAACTAATATGTATTAATTAGCTATATATTCATCACTGCACTAGGACCTCAGGTTACAAGGTTAAAGGGCAGATGTCACCCAGTTGGTAACATCCTTATATGCTTTGAGAAGTCTCTCCTGAGAAAACTTGGGCAGGGACCTGAGGATGAGCGGCAGTTACGTACATTACCAAAGTGGGAGGTAGAGCATTGCAGGTAGTGAGAACATCATGTGCAGAGACCTTGAGTCAAGATGCAGGAAGATGCCTGTAAAGAAAAGCCACGCTGATCAAAGTAGAGAGGATGCTGAAGAGAGAGGGAAGGGGTGGACCCTGGCAGTAGGTTAAATTTCACATCTTAGAGGTCTTACAGCTATGAGGACAGTTTTAGACTTTATCCCAATGTCAACGTGAAAGTATTAGATGGTGTTCAGCGCGAGATGTGAACAGAAATAACTGATGCTGTTGTATGTAAATGGATTGCAAGAAGGGTTACTTCAACAGCCAACAGCGTATGCAAAAAATTCTACCTGCTTTACAGAGATGGGAAAAATTCAACATGTATTTGGAAGCTATAACTTAAATAGGATCAAATGATCGACTGGTTATGAAGAATAGGAGAGAAGATGTCCGCAATGATACATAAGATAGTTTTCAGTTTCAAGCAATACAGCCTAATGTAGCTAATTTAAGCAGAAAATTTGAAGTAAAATTATGATGGGACGCTAACAGTATCAGCGAGAGAGCTGAGAAACACGGCTCAGGCATTATCAGTTGGAAACAGCATCCCCAACCAGAACTGTTTTTGTGAAGAAAGATAAGCAGTGGGCTCTGGATGTAGTCACAGCAACACAACCGCAGCTGCTCTTGACAATGTTTGTTGTTCCAACATCTATCATTGTCATCTGCTACTGCCTATGTTTCTTTGCCTGATTCCTTATTAAAAACTCAACGTGGCTTTCAAGCCCGAGTTAATATGCATAAAATTCAGCTGCAAGGGAGACTAGGGGAGGGGATACCTAGTTTTGTTAAATTCACAGGAAATTAGAGCTTATTTTCCAGCAGAGAGAAACACTTTCCAAACATTAGAAAGAGTTCAAATACTAAAAAACACCCTCTGCCACAAACACGCACAAGGAATAAGGACAGTAAGTAGAAAAAGTCTCCTAAAATTGCTATGGTAAGGATCAAAATATAGATGTATGTTGCATATTAATGCTAAACAATGGTCTAGTTAATTATTATGGAAATTTTCTGAATTTGGAGACAAAGGGAAAATTTTTAAGCTGCAGCAATAGACTGATAGTTGATGTGTCATATGCATGATGGCTGTCAGAAGGCAATGGCATGGCATTTAATGGTGAAAGAAAACTGCCTACTAAGCTTCTACAACCACATAAAGAACCTTCAATTTCTGGGAGATATTACGATGTTATAAATGCCAATAATTTTAACGGAGATTAAAGAGACAACCTAGTTAAAAAGGTATTACGCTAAATGAAGTGAGACGGAGAAAGGCAAATACTGTATGATTTCACTTATATGTAGGATCTAAAGAACAAAATAAACAAACGAAATAGAAACAGACTCATAGATACAGAGAACAGACTGTCAGTTGCCAGAGAGGAGGTGGCTGGGGGCCGGGTGAAAAAGGTGGAGGGATTAAGTAGTACAAAAATTGGTAGTGACAGAATAGCCACATAAATGTGGATTATAGCACACGGAACATATTCGATAGTATTGTAATTGGGCCAGATGGGTACTTGAAACAACAGTGGGGGTAAATTTCATTACTTACGGTAATGTTTTTGTCTTCTTGTCAAATATTAATATTTTAGTATCTTTTTCTTTCTTCTTTCAAGATTTATATTTTCTGTTTTGGGGAACACCTGTTATATATTTCAGTCTGACATATCAATTTGTCCCTTAAAAATAGAGTTTATTCTTAATGCATTTAAGAGGTTGAGTGATGCTTTTGGATATGTTGCGATAATTTTACTTTATACTTTCCATTTGCCCTGCCTTTTCTATTTCCTCTCTTTTTCCTTGATGTCTTAGATTTTTCTTCCCTTTTCCCATTACTCCTTTAAGTTTGAAATTATGTATACTCTTTTTTTTTCTGTCTTTTTTTATTTTTTTATTTAATTATTTTTCAGGTACAGTTTTCTGAAATTATGTATAGTCTTAAAATCATGTGACTTAGAAATATTAACATACACTAATTGACCTCGGCAATTTTAAAATTATTAATATACTGTCTTCTGCTTTGAACAATTTAACTTTTATCACCCATCCCTTTGTGTTCAGAACTTCAGTTCTTCACTAACCCCACAATGTACATATAATTATTGATGTACACAGTTGCTATTTTCTTTTTTACCACAGTCACCAATTTTTCTGTTCAATATTCCTCCTCATGATTCAGATCTTTGTTTTCCTATTTCCATAAATACATTCTTTTTAAATTGTAACACTGAAGTTCTTGTATTTCTCTAAGAATTTTTCAAAATGACTGTTGAATTTGTACTTCAATAATATTTTGATAAGTATACAATCCTAACTTCACAGCTATTAATAAAGTTATGATGAAGATAACATTAAAAACGTATGGCTTTTTATCTTTGATAATCTGAAATCAGCCCTCAATATAGTTGTTGCTTCTTTGCAAACAGTATTTCCTCTCTGGCTGTTCTTCAGATCTTCGTTATTCTGCTCTGTCATTCTGATGGTTCTAGACCTTTTCTAAGGTCTAGAAAACCTTATTTTATTTTCCCAACTTGCAATTATTCTGAAGCTATAGATTCTTGTCTTTCATCACTTATGTCTTTATAGTGTCTCTTCCCAACCCTCCCTTCTGTATTTCCCCTTCTTACATCTTGTTTCCTCTCCCTACCTCTTGGCTTCTCTTTCATACAGAGGTAATTCACCTCTTTATCTCCCCACACTTCTTCCCGGTCATTTCTTCAGATTCTATTTCATTTTATTCAATCACTTTTCAGCTGTTTATATCATCTGCTTAACCTGCTCATTACACTAACCATTCATTATTGTATGGGCTTTGGTCATTTTCATAGAGTATTTTTACTTACTCTTGCTTTTCACACCATCTTTTATTCCATAGGTGTGTTGTCCTACTTACTTTACAATTTGTATCTGAAAATTCCAACATTTGAGATTTCTTTCTATCCATCCTCACCCTCCTGTCCTGCACTGTGCTTTTCATTCTCACACCTGATGGCTTTTTCCATTGCTAATTATACTCAAAGAATCTTTTCTGCTGGGGGTCTCTGAGGCCTGCATTTTAGTCGCTTTGCTTCACAGATAATTTGCCTTTATTCTTTCCCTGGCCTGGAAACTAAGAATATAAACTTCTAAATGGAGTGTTTTTGGACCATGCAAGCAAGAGCCAAGGTAAGAACAGGTATTATTCCTTGTTATCTCTACGTAAGATTTGTTTCTTTCTTGATCTATCTTCAAAGTAAATTGATAATGTAGCCCCTTGGCAGTAGGGCTCTTCTACCAGGTAGACAGACCCTGGCCACTGTGGGTGGTCTCCACCTTTCCCCAAAGCCATCAGAGTGAAAGGTCAAGTTCACTAGGATTCACACAGGACCCCACTTCTGTGGGTGCTCACTGGGTTGATCTGGAGACTTGCTCTCACTTTGATTTCAGGCTACGGAGATTTTTTTATACTGTCTCACCAGCTAAGATATATACTCCTAACATATAATTTAGCATTTTTATGTATTTCAAAATATATGGTTTTCTAGTCTGCCTTACTATTGGAAAAACTGCTTTTCATATTGTTGCAAAATTGAATTCCTTTTCATATATGGCATATGTGAAATGCAAAGAATCATTTTCTGGAGATCATTTGCTAAAGTAAATTGTAGTGAGATACTACATATATTTTAGAAAATGTGTTAACATTTTATATCACTAGTTCAAAAGTAACCAAAGGGAAACAATCACTCATGAAACAGAAAATACTTAGAATTTTGAAGGCAAGAGAACAAATATTATTAGCTTAATATCACATTAGCTTAAATAACATAAATTGATAAGAGCAAGTCATTATCAGTTAATATCTTTGATACTTTATAGATATGTGTGGTGGGTATACATATATTTGTGTATTTATTTAGAGTGTTATTAATTAACAAGGGCAGAGTACTTTCACAGAGTATTAACACACACACACACACAGCTCAACAACTCATATTCCAAAACCTCAAATCATTTAACAAAAGCCCAAGACTCTATAAAACTTCCCTGCTGGCAAATTCACCTTAGCTTTATTTATTTACATAGTATGAATTTAGATTCAGGGCTATAGCCACTGGCATATCTAAATTACTTTATATACTACTGATTGCTGTTTAGAATTGAGTTTTCTCATATTGTCAAGGCTAATGAAACCTCAACTTCAAGTCCTTTCACTCCTTCCCCATGATCTATAGGCTCACACCCCAAAGGGCTTTTCTTCTCCTGACTCTGACAGCTTTGAGAGAAATAAACAGACTGTACCATTCACTGTCATTCCCCGCTCCCAGAAATTACATTTGCTTTCCAAGATATTCTCTTTCGAAATCACTCACAAGTGAAACAGGGAACAAAGTGCTCTGCCTTTGCAGTTGTTGTATATTACATTATGTGATATTACTTTATTCCCCCTGTGTTTCATTATTATACAAAAGAAGCCTAGAGCTTTGCTGAAATGGGTAGAAAATAGTGTGTGGAAATACGTTACATTAAATACAAATTTCCCAAAAGTCAGTTATTAGAATCTTCTTTTTTTAAGTTATGATAATTTTATTTATTTATTTATTTATTTATTTAAATTTAATTCTTGTTCAAGTACAGTTTTCTGTCTTATATTCCCAGCCCTGCCTGCCCGCCCAGTACTCCCACCTCCTTCCCATTCCCCCCCCACCTTAGTTATTGTCCATGTGTCCTTTATACTTGTTCATGTGAGTCCATCCCCTTTTCCCCTATGATTCTCTCCCCTCTCCCCTCTGGACCCTGTCAGCCTGTTCTGTATTTGAGTGTCATTAGTCATATTTTGCTTGCTTGTTTGTTTTGTTGTTTAGATTCCTGTTAACAGTGATATCATATGGTATTTGTCTTTCACTGCCTGGCTTATTTCGCTCAGCATAATGCTTTCCAGTTCCATTCCTGATGTTGCAAAGGGTAGGAGCTCCTTCTTCCTTTCTGCAGCGCAGAATTCCTTTGTGTAAATGTACCATAGCTTTTTGATCCAGTCATTTACCGATGGGCATCTAGAATCTTCTAATGCAGTGGCAAACTTGCAGAGTTGAATGCGTACAATCAGAATTAATCAGCTCAACTGAAATTGATTACCAGCGGCATTTTAAAGAATGTCTCTATTCTTATGTCCTTCGGTAGTGTAAAGTGTCTACATGCCGAATGGAGCTAGCCTATGACACATATTAAGGCTCCTGGTGAAGGTGAGTTGATTGAGTGGTACATCTGTTTGCTCCACCCCTTCTCCTCGGATTGTGACTGAACTGAACTGGATCAGAGGAGGCTCAGTTGTTAGAAGGTGACTTAAGCAGTCACCCATCTTCCTACATTCATTTCCTTCTTTGTGTGTTGTTGTTTAGATAATCTACAGCTCTCAGCACTCCACTGTGAATACAGGTGGTGAAAACACTCAAGTCCTTCATGCAGTGTATCTAAAAGAGAGGTGAGTCCCTCTGATTGAGGGAGCAGCCATTGCCCTGCCACCTATGTATATTACTGGGGTGACCCTGACCACACTTAGTGCACACATTTCTTTACCTACAACCTACACTTCATACATTTGGCTCCAGCGGAAGTGCCTGAATTCTGTCAGGTGCAAGCAGGTAGATGGTATATGAGGTTTTTTTTTTTTTTTCCAAAAAGTGTATTAGCATCATCATGCTAAAAAATAATTGAGAAATGGTAGGCAGCGGATGACACAAGTGGTAATAGAGAAATGAGCATTTTTTGTTGCACGTGGACATAGTGAAAATGGATAAGGATTTAAAGAGGAGGTTGGCTACATGTATATGTGTCATAAAATATTCAGTACGGACAACAGTCCTGAAGAGCAGGGGATGGAACAGTAGACAGTTACTCTCTGTAATCTACTTTTACATCTCCCAACAACTGCTCCCTTTTCCACATCATGGCCATAGCAATTTATGAAATATAAATAAGACTGCTCACTCTCTTGCTTAGGAGGAGCTTTCATTTGTTCCCCCTTTACTTAGTGAAACATCCTGATTCCTTCCCAGGGTTGCCCTGTCCCAGCCCCAAATCCATGGTCATCCTGTACCAACTCTCCACAGCCTCTGTTGTGTCTCTCAAACATGCTCAGTCCCCTGGCTATGCTAAATCTTAACCCTGCTATGAAAGTTTTTCTCACAATTCTTGCATAGCTGCCCCATCCAACTCCTGACATTGAAGAGGTCTTCTGACCATCCTATCCAGGTAAATTATCGGCCTGGCCCGTTTATTTCCCCCATAACCTGAATCACAATCCGCAAAGTTATTTTCCTCTCATTCTTCTGCCAAGTTTTTGAATATCCCACAAGAATACAAGCTCTGTGAGGACTCCTAAATGTCTACTGTATAATACTATTCTTAGAGTTGGGGATAGAAACATGAATAAGATACACCAAAATATTTGTGTCTCATGATGTGTATCTGCTGGGAAGGATGAGTTAAATAGCTCTCACCATAAAGGGCTTAAGAAAAAAATAGCAGATTATATAAAAGTGATAGCTAGACAAAGCACCCAACCATTTTTGTTTACACTTCTTGTTTTAGTTACAGTCTGAGTTATTTAACTTTCATTTATTACATTTTTAAGAAAGGTAATAATGTGACATTTTGATTTTAGAAATATACACTGTCTGGGTATAATGAGAGTTCTGAACTCTAAAGCTTAAAGCAAATAGTAGATATTAGGTCAGTTTTGACATACTATGAAATTCTATTTGAAGTACACTATTTTGCATTGACATTTCCTTACTCGCTAATTCTATTTTCTTCAATTGTCTGGATATATCATAATATCCTTCTATTATTATGTTAATACAAAAAAGACATCAGCAAATTTGTTTTTTCTGTCAGTTCTTTATAAAAATGATATAACATTTATTGATATGCCATTCTTACCATCACAATGTCCAATCACCTGTGATTCCCTCAAGATTTATCCAAAGTATTTTAGATATTGACTCCAATGAAAAGCAAAAGTTTTACATATACATGCCCCTCAAAGCAAAATAATGTCTTTAAATCCAAAAGCAAACTTTGAACCAAAAATGACGAGTTACGAAAACAATTAAATGTGGATTATTTTAGTTTTTATTGTGTTCTTCATTCTGTTTATAATAATATATTTACATATTATGAGCTCTTCCTAAAAATCTAGGAAAAAATATCATTTTATATATGTCATGCTATTACTTTAAGTTCTTTAAGAACATAGAGAGCCTCAAGAGAGAAGGAAATGTTATTTCTGTTATATATATATCAATAAAATACTAACATCAGTGTCTATGTACTTTATAGAGACTGCATGGAAATGAATACATGGGTCAGTAGACACTGATTTTCAACTTTGATTTTATTTGCAACTCGGGAGTCGTATCAAGTACGTATATCTCACAGTGCTCTTCAGTGCACTGCTGTGCTTCTTTTCAGGTTTGCCTAGCAACTATTAATCTTCTCTTATATTTTAAAACCTTACAAAAAGAAATAAGAATTCTAAACAGATCAGAATATGCCCACAAGTAGCTTCTCTATGGACATATGAATGCTTAAGTGCACACTCAAGAGTCTTTTTTAATGCAGATTCTTAGCCAATATTATGAGCATCTGTTTCCATGATGCTTTTCGATACACTAAAATTTAGAACCTAAATGTCAACACAAAGAGTGTCTGGAGTTGTAAAGGGACAGTTTTATGTTCTTCAAACATTTTGTTCAAAGAAACACTTTGAGTTCAGCTACTTACTGAAATTTAACAGTCTGAATAAGAGAGCTCATTCTTGCCATCTTCTCAAGAGGTATATATCCAGGTATTACTTTTGATTTAGCAAACATTGTCCTACCACTAATATTTATGAACCCTTCTCATATTTCTGATTCAAAGAGGACTCTGAACAGGCAGTGGTGGAAAAACAAACAAACATAAGACTCTTTAAACTGCCAGGAACTTAACTGACATACCTGTTTATTAATTAAGTTCAACAAAAGACAAATTATTAGGCACACATGGGATTATCATTTCCTGAATATTCTTGTGTGATAAAAGACTAAATTCCATTTGAGGGTTAAACCGATTACAGCTTAGACCTCAGTGAAGAGGTGGATAAAGGATATTTTAGAAACCTGCACATGACATGCTGCCTTCTCACACCCACAAGAAAACTTAAAGGTAAGTCTCCTACCAGTCTAAGAAAGATTAAAACATTATTTTATGATTTGCATTAAATCAATAAATACATTTAATAGCATCTCAAAGTCATAAGCTTTGGACCAAGATTCAGGATTAAAGAATAATAATTTTTTCTCTGAATTACCATTAGAAATCAACCTGTTCAGCACTCTCATTTTACTGCGAAGGATACAGAGGCCTATACCTGTAAGTATTGCTGAAGATCAACTAAGAAAACCTAAAATTAATGTCGTTCGACAATTTAGATTTTAAGGTCCCGACATACATCTCTTTCTCTTCATATTTTAGCAAACCATCCTGAGTATAGCAGACACCTAATAGTTTTTGAAATGAATGTCTTCTATCTGCACCATAATTTTTCATCTGAATGTTTTCCCTAAAAATTTAGAAATCTAATATTAACAATGGGGTGAAGTTATAATCGTAAACATCTGTGGATACCTTCCATATTATAAATTAAAAATGAGTCACATGTGAATCCCATGGACTGAGCATCAGATCTATCACCTATTTTGTCCTAAGAATCCCGAAGTAAGTCAAGTCTGGAGCATTCTTCCTAAACATCCACCAGCATGGACACTTGTGGCCACTGACCCATTCATAATCAAATGTAAGTCTCTATATCCTGTCTGGGGTATAGGTCCTGGGATGGCTGCATGCAAAAAACTTCCTCAATATCTCAAATAGCTTGAACATTGGTTTTTAGATGCAACTTGCATTGCCTGTATATACCCTTCAGGTAAAAACAAACAAAAAATTCTACTTTCATTCTACTAACTAACTTAGAGCCATTAGGTAGATGGTGGATGAGCAGACTCAGGAGTGAAATACTTCAGAGGATGCAGCGTGTTTTTCGAGCAAGGGATTCTGACTAACAAATTCTGTTTGTTACCATTATCACAACAGAATAAAGCACAGCAATAGTAATTTAAAAACTATCATGCAACTTTTTTTTTAAAGACCAAGGTAGAGTAGATATTACTGAGTGACAAACATGAACAAACACACAATAAAACTACATGGCACAGCGCAGGCCATTCAAGTGTCTGACGGCAGGCTTCCTGTCATACATACATTGGATACCCTGCTCATTTTCTCTCTTTACAGTTCTACACATTATGTACAGCTTTTGCTTGACTGTTACGTATGTGTTAAAATTGTTATAGCATAAGTCAAGAAATAAAGTGACATTAAAGGCTTCAAATATTCCCTGAATGGCTTTGAGGATTAAAGTTAATAACTATGAACAATTAGAATACAGCCCTTATAATTGGGTAATGTGTATATTTTACTATATGTTAATTTTTTTTAACTCTATTCAATAGATATCTCCTTCCCATATTCTCCTTCTTTTTTCCCCGATTAACTGCCTCTTTCTATCTAAACGTTTGCTAAATATACTCTATGTAAAAGTTACAGGAGTTTCACACAATTTTCTCAAGAACTCATAAGTAAAACTGTATACAACTCTTTGTAGATTTTTGCTTAGAATGGTCTATAGTGAAAAAAGATCTGCCTGCTTGAAGTAAGAAAGTGAATTACTTTGAGACAGTGGAGAGATCTCAAAGTAGGTAGGGATGCTGCTTGCACTGGCCTGCAGTGCCCGTGGCGTTATGGATGGAAAATCAAGACAAATTCACATGGACTACCAAGTCCTGTGGAGGAAAAGGGACAGCATGGCTACTCCCTCAAGGGGGGGTGCCCTGACCCTGCCTAGACAGGCTTTTATTGGTGTTTTTGAGCAAGAGTTCAGGTACAAGTTACTCATCATTGTCAGGCAGTAAACAGTAGATAGCATACAAAGAACTATTAGGGCTTCATCTAAGTTCGGGTCTATCAGCTAAAAGGCTACAAAACTTTGGGAAAACAAACTCATTTTCTTCTCCGGCATTTATCATTTAACTAAGAGCATTCTTAGCAAAGCAAGCTTCACAGGATTTTACATATCTTTTCTCAGGCCTAATCATCCGGGAACCCCACCCTTTCCAGCAGAGGGCTGTACTGCCCTCTGCCATTGTTTCAGGCTTAAGTCAGACGGGGGAGGCAGATAGCCAAGGAATTCTCTGAGATTTCTCTCAGACAGACTGAGGACTCAGGCTTCCTCAAAGCGGGTGGCGTGGGGAGGGCGGCAAGGGTCCATCACCCTCTTTCTCACCCTCTTCCTCTTTTCCCCAGGTCCTTCCTTGGGGCCTCCATGTGATCATGCCTGTCTTAAGTCGTGCCCTGACCCCTGGGGAATCTTACCCATCATTGGCTAACTGATCAAGCATTGTCTCCTTTGTGGCTTATGGTCTGAAGTTTGCTCACTCAGCCTTAGCCGTGAGGGGTTACAGCTCATGAAACCAGGCAGGGCGGTTCCCAACATAGGGAGGCTATTGAATCAAGTTCTTTTTTCAGAGGTAGAAAAACCTGCCAATTTACAGTACAAGTAAATCCGGCTATCCGCAGGATCCATGGAATAAAGAACTTCCTCCCAGCTGTCATGGAGACTCAAACCATGGTGACTGTATAGTTTGTATTTACCCCCCAAATAAAAATATAAACACTGCTTGGCTTTAAAATACTCCCCTATTGTGAAAGATGCAAAAGGGTATTTTTCCCACACATATCTGGCACCTTATAAAAAATTAAAACTCAGTGGGCATAAAAGGGAGAACCATGTCATATTTCAAGGGAAGAACATCTGGAGAGAACTGGCTTTATTGCAAGGTTAACTGTTTCCTAAGTACCACGTATGCTAGATTTTAAAAGACAGAGTAAAGAGTAAACAGCACTTTGGGGGAGACAAAGTGCCACATCTGTTTGACCAAGAGCTCCACAATGAACTCTTTCAACAAAGAGCCACATTTTATTCTCAATAACAATGGGCTACTGTGCATGCCAGTTCTACTTAACCATCCCTGGCAATTCTGGCCAAATCCGTATTGGTTTCCTGGTTTATATACAGATGCACCTATTATTAATTCTATTATTATAGTGAAGTCAATATGGGTTGTGATTTACCCTGCGTAGCTGTAGATTGTTAAGACTGCTGATACTGAGTCCTGATTCTTGAAGCTTTTCCTTTTTAATTTTCTTCTATCATCAACAACTAACAATTTCCTTGAGTTTTTAAAAGCCTTTTATAAAGATAATAGTACAATTGGTTATACATTTCTTTATGATGCATAGTATAAATTCTTCGGATTTGTGCCGCTGTGTTATGGTTATTTGACTGTTTTTCTCTCTTCTGTGATGCCTTCTGCCTAATCCTGTTAGGTGATGCCTTTCCTTTTACCTGTAGAGATGTCCTGGGGCTCGTTACTACCAATAGTGCTTTAATCTGGGAACTAAGTTTATGCAGTCAACCTAATTTCCTATTTTCCTGATTCATTTGTTGGCATGTCATTCATTCAACAACCACGATATCTACTGTGAGGTACTGTGAGGCTCCTAACATGACTCAGATACAGATGCGGTTCCTAATGCCACAGTCTTATTTCCATCCCCTCCCCACATCTACCTTCACTCTCACTGTCAGTAATTTTAGAAATTGCATTCATGTTCTTCTTCTTTTGCCTTTTTCAAGGATACCATTTGAGGTTTTCTTTAGATTCATTCTGGTTAATAATGAGATATTTACCAAACACACTGTATGTGTGTTTGTGAGTAGTAATTGTGCTTTTCATAAAATTTCTTAATCTATTCTCATAACAAACAATATAAGTGAAATCTTCCCTATTTTATGCATAGAGTAAGAATGATTTAGACATGTAAAGAGACTTTTCCGAGGCCACAAAGAATAAACGAGCAAATCCAGGACACATACATGTGACTGTACAACTCTGAAATTCACAGCTTTCTTACTGGTTGTCTACTTAGAACTTTATTATATTCCTCCATATTTACCTTGTTACTAGTAAATACGTCAATCACTTATCTCTATTGTCGCATGTATTTAATGTACATTTCAGTTAGATTTACAGATTTTTAGTACTTATCTGTACCCTGCACAACCTAGCTTAGATCTTGACAATGTTTCCTGTTAAACATTCATTTTTAATTAAGCACTTTTCTTTTTAAAAAGTAATACTTCTAAATACATACAGTACATAGACCATTTTCTTCTTTTATCTCAGTAATTTGGTAGCGCAAGAATTAAACACAGTTTTGTGACATTGGGCCTCACAAATAGGAAATCTGTGTCTAACAAATTGTTGAGATTGAAAACAGACTCTGCTGCTGCTTCACAGGATGCATTTACTAGAGTGCGACAATTTTCTGAATATAATGAGGTTTAGACGAACAATTAAAATAACGAACTCACACCTTTTATTAGTGTACACAGCGATGAGGGATAAAAGTGGCCGCCGTGCTCTACTACACCAGAACAGCCGCGGTTTCCTGACGGGGCGATTTCTTTGTTACAGAAAAGGAGGTTATCGATGGCTCATCTTAAAAAATCAATACATTAATTAGCACTTGGCAAAATAAGCAGTGCAAGAGTCAATAGTTAATGTCAATATAACCCCAAGTTAACATTTATTATATACATTTGATTATGAGTGAGTTTTATAGGATCAAGCAAGCAGAATAGCCACTACACACCTTCTTTTGTTCAACTAGAATTATGAGGTTGCACTGTATTCTTATTAATCCTCTCAGTTCTAAATTATCTGGTTCCCTTGGTGAGGAAAACCAGTTTTTCGTTTGTGGTTGAATTAACAGATTATTGAATTTGTCTAGAATCCACTGATGTGGTATATTTTGTTAATTATATGGTGATTGAAGTCAAGTTAAAGTACCCTTCCCCATACTATTGTGAAATAGCAGTCTTCTATGGGAATAATTTATTTACCTGGATCAATCAGTCAACTGTCTTTAGGAACATAAAGGTGTAAACCCTTGATTGAAAATGTTACCAGTCCCCATTTTGGGAGTGAATCTGTAGCCTGCACATCCATAATAAGCCATGGATGTTCGAAGGCATTAAGATTTTCATTTCTTCTTCCACTTTCATTACAAAGGATGACAGCCCCAGCTTTCCCACGTAGGAAACTCCACCGGTCCTTTCACTGTGATCCACAACAGTAATATTTGTGCTATTTGTTTTATTGTCATTTTCCAGTTCTCGAATCTAAGAGCTAGTCTTAAGTCTGAATATAAGTGCCTTATATTCAGCTTAGTCACCAATTCAGTTCTCACTTTTGAAATTAAGTTATTAATTTACAACCAGTGTGGAATAAATGTGGAATAAATACAAATAAATGTGGAATAAATAACCAATGTGGAATAAATACAACCAGTGTGCAGGTTGTATTTATTCCACATTGCTTCTAATTCACACCTACACTGAGGGTTTCTTCTGCGAATTCCACAGCCATATCCTTAGGGTAGCATACTGGGTAAAAATCGGAACTGGTGCTTCCAGACTTCTCGTGCTAACGAAAACATACCACGATCTTGTGGGGGCAGGGCACTGCCTAGTAACACGCAGCAAGGAAATGCCAGGCGGGGGCCATGGGTGACGCTGAAGTGCAGTAGAAAAGCTAGATGAAGTGTTAGCCCTCCAAAGTCATGAGGCAGAGACTGTTAAAGAGAGTTTGAACTCAGTGGCTGGTGCCAGAGGTGTGGCCTGAGAGGAACCTGACGAATTTCACCCTCACCTTGCCTTGGACTGGTGACTCCAAAATAACTAAGCTGGCTTCAGAAAATTGCTAAAGTGGTGACCTTCACTGGATATTAAAAGAAAATACACAGGCTTCAAAAACTTACACAAATGAGCAAAATAAAACAGCAAAACTCCAACAACCTCTTTTCAATGTCTTTGTTGCATTTTGAATTTTCCACATTGAACAAGTGTCATTTGTTTTGGAAATAATGAGTAGGTTTGTAGAAACATGAAACATAGCAGAACAGTGAGGAAAATACGAGTATCTGAAAAGGAACCTGTCAGAGTTATTTGTGAAAATGTATCTATTTTATTTTATTTTTTTAAAGATTTTATTTATTTATCTTTAGAGGGGAAGGGAAGGAGAGAAGGAGAGAACTATCAGTGTATGGTTGCCTCTTGTGAGTCCCCTGCCTGGACGGCCTGCAACCCAGGAATGTGCCCTGACTGGGAATCGAACCTCGATCATGTGGTTCACAGGCCATCAAACCGCGATCGTGTGGTTCGCAGGCCCGCCCGCGCTCAATCCACTGAGCTACACCAGCCAGGCCAAAAATGTATCTATTTTAAAGACTCACAAACATACTGTTGTTTAATAATCAATGAGTGCTTTTATCATTAAAGAAGCAGGGGGAGGGGTGGAAGGAAGTTCAATGGTAATGAAAAAATACAATTTAAAAAAAGGGAAAAAGAAAAGAAAAGAAGCAGATTCAATATTTCCCTCTATTTAGTCATGAGAAAATAACTACAAGAAAACATTACAATTGGGATCCTTCCTATTTTTCATGGGAGAGAAGCGAACTCTATTCATTCCCCTCCTTTTCCTATGCCTATGCATCCATTCTTTATTTAGGCATATTTTCCTGGAAAAACTTTTGGTCAAAACTTATGACACTGCTTGGCCTAAGAGCTAATTCTCTAGCTCTATTTTACTGACTCGATGGTAGCTGACAAAAGTGATGGAGAAGACTGGGTAAGAAAGCCATGATTTTAATTGTCTAGAGAACTCCAATTTGCACAATTAGGGCCTAGGTACATAAGAGGAGTAATTCTGGTGTGAACACATGCCAACCAGCCTTCTGCAACTCCATACTCTTTTGAAGCCAAAGCTGTGTGACTTTCTAGAAATCAATAATTCATGGAGTCCACAGGTCTTTATTGATATATTTTATTGATTTTTAAAGAAATCAGAAGCTCTGTCATATAAATAACCAAAAAGAAAAAAAGGTAAGCAAGAAAGTTTTGAAATTTAACTCTAAAATGCTATGAAAAATAGGAATAGTGATTCTTATAAAAAATTCAATGCCATTTTCCTCTGCGCATTTTTAAACAGTGAACTGTTTTGCCTAAAATCAAATTCTTATTTCAGAAATTAAGTTAAATTTTAATAATTCAGTAAATGCTTTTTGAGGTAAGTTTTCCCCAGTGCTCTCATTTGGTGTGACTCAAATAGAATGGAAGAGAGAACATTCTTCCTAATCCAGTGTTATCTGAAGTAGTAGAATTTTCCCTCCAAAGCTAAATGGTGCATCTAGAAGGTGCTGTTGATCTTTGAAAGTCTTGTCAGATACCTATATTTTAAAGTGTGACATTGCAGGGTCAAGTGCAAGGTTTCACCTGGCATTGCTAGAGATGTGGTGTTACACCTGGAGCAATAGGTACTTTGGATGTTACCCACCTCAGTAGCTGTTATTATTTTCCTCAACAGTCTTAGAAAATTAGAAGCTCAGTGTTTATTTATTTTTAATTTATCATTGGGATACTCTTTTTTTTCTCAAGTGCAAGAGTGAAGAAACTCAAATTTACTGAAAACTGCCTCTGTAGATGAATTAATTAAATGCATGCTCTGCTTCAATATATTTTGGCTTTACATAGCTATAAGTTTTAAATATTTCTTGTTATTTTTATATAATCACTCTGGGTTTCAACAAGTTTAGGTCATAATAGCTCTTTTATGAAAAGGATGGTATTGTTAACTCACAGGCATAAATGAATGTTTCACATAGTGATTTATTACTGTACTCAGAAATAATTTTTTAGGACTAATTGATTTGTCTTAACGCTTTAGACATTTTTGTTTTGGAAATAAAAGGAAGTGATCCACATCTTAAAAAATGCTCTTTGCTTCACAAAAGTCAAGTTTGTACAAATTTTCCACTTTTTAAATTATAGCAACCTAAGAAGAAAAACAAATCAACTGTTGAAGCAGAAAAAAAATATCCAAAATTTAACATCTAGGGCACCTACAATTAAGTCAGTGAACCAAAGCTTTCCATTTTGAACAGATGTTCCACACCTTTTCCAAGTACTGAACAGGTTTTTATACACACTTGGTCTATTTATATTGTACTTGGCTTGTCTTCAAGTTTCTATTAAATGACAGCTTTTGAATGAAAAGGGACATTTGATTATGTCAACATCAGGAGACACATTACTACACACGTCACTTCGTTCATGAAAGCAAGCTCCTTACTGATCAAGGAAACTGGTATTTGGACCTGGAGATCATGAGTAATTTTTTCTGACTTTTCTATGTAATTATGCTAGATTATCTACAGACAGAACAATTCCCGAGGTTTAGGTGTGGTAACTCCTTTTTTATTTTAACATTATCTTTTCATTTACTGTGTGAGATGAAGCCCGCCTTTGGCGTAAATGGTATCATTTTTCACTCCTGACTAGGTGTTGGTAAAAAAAAAAATCCTCACTTTCAGTTACCAAAACAATAAAGCAGCCACACACTGTTAGTCCGAAATTTATCTACACACCTGCTCAGGAATTTTTAAACTAGTAGACTGCAAAACTCATGGAGGCACGCTTATTCAGGAGTCTATTTATGTTTCTTCCCGAAGTAGTGATGCATAAAATAAAATGTCATCAAAAATAAAGAATCATTGTACATTATCATTCAATCTTGTAAGTGTGGTTTTACTATTTCATTGGAATTAATACTGAAGGTCTATGTATCAGCCACAAATAGTCTGCTTGCACTAGCCTTACTCCTCCTCTTTATCCTTACCTGCATACGACTGGGCTGTGCCTCTGCACAGGGCCAACTCTAGACTCCTACTCACACGATGCGATGTGATAGTACAACACGTACACCTATTCTTTTTTTTTGGGGGGGGAGGGCCTCACTAGGACCTTGAGAAGAGAAGTCAGAGCTACAAATATAACCTGGAACCTCTCCTTCAGCACTTTCCATAACACTGCTCAAACAGCATATCGTATTTACTATTGACATCTTACAGCTGAAGATAAAAAAAAGGACACCTAGCTTCCGTTGCATAGGATGAAGAACATGGCAGCAATCTCTCTTGAATTTTGGGAGGCTAGATGATGCTGGGGCGCGCAAGAGGGTTGGTCAGGATTTGGAAGCATCGTGGTGTTGTGAATGTGTTTATGGAAGAAGTGTTAGGTGGAGAAAACAAGAAAAAATAAGTCAAATTTCAACATGACAGTTTGCACAGTTTCTACCAGGCAGATTGCAAGGGTAACGGGTTATCATTAATAGGCAAAAGAAAGAAAGACAATGGTTGCTATAAATAGGCAAAAGAAAGAAAAACATTAGCAGAAACTGGTCTCAAAGTCTTTTCTCCTTAGGGATTATAAATGAAGTCTTTTGTTGGTGAAAATCTAAAAGAAAGGTCTTTTTTACTCATAATTCCTTCCTAGTTTCGACAAAAAGGTTATGTATCATTAGTCTCAACTGTTCTGTCAAAGTGCCTTCCCTGTTCCAGTGTTTTTAAAAATTCCTTTCTAGGTATCTTCTAAATTTTAACATAATTTTTTAGGCATTTTAACGATGTCACAGATCAGAGCAACGCAGTAATCACATTTCCATCCACCTTGTCTCACCCACTGGCACTCGGAACCCTGCAGTCCTGTGACTGTCTCACTCTGTTTACCCCAACGGGTCTCCATCTTCAGACAGACAAAAACTGAAGAGGCTGTTAAAATATAGGTTCTTCTGAACCAATGAAGATGTAGCATATCTTAATCTGAGCTGTAGCAAAGAACTGCTTATTTTTAAAAGCTCCCACACTCTGGTTTCTCTTCAGATCGCTTAAATTTTTCCTCTTTTAAAAGCTCCCTAGTGACTAAAAAATTTGAAAACTCCCTACTTAGATAAAATGTATATCATGTAAATAATCTTTAAGTTGCTCCAAAACTGCATGACTAAAACAAGCATAACAGAATGTTTCTAATGTAATTGGTTATCTAATCTTGAGTAACTGTTAATAAGAACTGCCTCTAAAATCACAAATTCTATGTCCAGGAACATGATGAAGAGACAAGACAGTAAATCTGATGTTTATACCTTGTGTGGCTGCTATTGGGTAACCCCGAGTCAATATTTATGACTAGAAAAGATTATCTGTAAAATACTCAAGGCAATGTTCACATTTTATTTTCAATTAAAATCACTTGTTAACTACCATAGTTGAGTAAGCTAACATACAATGCAAATTATCTCAGTTCGTAAGATCTTATACAAAATAAAACAGTCTAAATTAACCCCTCCTCAACTCAGTATCTAGCATAGTGACTAACATGTAACATACATTCCATTATTATACATTGACTCAGTTAACAATAAATTTCATTTTATTTTTTTAAATTTAATTATTTTTCAAGTAGAGTTTTCTGTCTGTTACTCCCATCCCATCCCACCCCCCACCGTGCTCCCCCCTCCCTCCCATTTCCACCCTTCTCAGTTGTTGTCCATGTATCCTTTATATATGTTCCTCTAACTCCCTCTCCTATTTCCCCTGAAAATTTCATTATAACTATTTCCCATTTGTCGACACTTGACTAATTTTAATGTCTTTAATAAAAATAAAATAAACATTTATGTTTTACGAACTTTAATAATCAAAATATTTCATTAAAATCAGTGTATTTGAAGAATCAGAAACTAAAAGTTGTAACAGTACCCAGACATTTCTATAAAGTTCAAATTATACTTATTGGAAAACAGGAATGTTCTTATTTTTCAAACTTTTTAATTACCATAAGAGAGGGGAATATTTTAAAATCAAACAAGTGGGTATTTTTAATGGGGTAAACATTAAAATGAATGAATGATTCATTCATTCATTCATTTAATGGGGTAAACATTAAAATGAATGAATGATTGAAGAACTTTTTTCATTATATATGCCATACAATCTTCCATCTTTGTCACTCACACTATCACTCATAAGCATATTCTTCTTAATGAGTTAACACAGTATACATGTCACACATGGGGAATCTTGGTGAAATGCAGGTTCTAGTTCCTGGGTCTATATAGGAGTCTGAGTCAACATCTCTAGCACACTAACAGGTGATGACTGGTGATCTAACTGTATGATCTGATGCAATTTATTCACTCACTCTGGATATCTGTGTTCTTAGCTGTAAAGCAAGGGGTTTGTTGTATATCAGCAAGGTGTCTTGCAGTTCTAAACTTAGATGTGTGTAGCATTCTATTACATGCTATTACTTACTTGTCTTATTTCCCTTTACTCATTTAAAAAATAATACACAAAAGGAAATGTGCCTGTGAAATCATGCCAAGAACTCTGGAAGGACTTTCCGTCTGTAAAGTCCTTTGCCCATTTCTTGAAGAGCTATGCAGTGACCCCTGCTGACTAGACAAGACACCTCAGCCACCAGCTGCTTACAACCTGGCTTCAAATGGCTTTAGTCTCAGATAGGTGCTCAGCAGGCACATGGCTTTAGCTCCTCTCTGCAGCTGTTCACAGTTGATAATGAACAGAGTCAATAATCTTTCTCTTTCTCGCTCACCCCCCACCTTCCCAGCCCTCTTGGCAACACTGGGTTTTTACCAAGCACAATTGAGTCACCTTTTGGCTGTTGAATGTGGAAACGAGGTACGTGCCATGTTATATATTGCAACTTCATCTGCAAAGTTCTCAAACAGTTACTGTAGAAACTGTCATAAGGAGTAGTAACTTGCAAGAACATAAATGCCATAACAGTTACTATATTGTTATTTATATGATAGAAAAGTTAAGTGTAGTTTTCACATACACAGCCACATTTTTCCTAAATATCATTTAAAGTTACCAGACATAAGTATCTTTAATTGTATTGAAGTATAAACATCCTCCAAGAGCTAGTTCTATGCTGTGTTCTCCTGCAACAAGCTTACTAAGTGAAAAGCTGAATAAGGCTCTATCATCCATTATTCCGAGCAAACAATTTATGAAAGTAATTCTTACAAGATTCAGTAAAATATTCTGTAACAAATGCATTCAAATAAATTTCTGTCAGGTATCATTTTCCATTCAGTAATAAAGCTGATAAATTTTAGAATAACAATATAAATAGACTTTACTAAATAGAGCTTTTTCTACAACACTTTCATTAGCTAACAACAACAACTGTGAAAAGTTTGGTTTTATTCACTATGCATTTTTTAAATGTATTCACTAAGCGCATACTTATTTCTATAATGCACTGAACAGATGCAGCTACACAGTAGCTGCACACAGTATGCTGTACACAGTAGGGAAGTTATTCAGGAGTGGATAGGCACAATTCTTCTCATCCTCCCCCTTTCCATCATTTTACTATGTCCAACTGAGATTCAAGTTTGACTAACTTCAAACAAAATGATAAAATATCTGACTTTTTCATATGCAACATAGATGAATACAATCCTTAATCCTAAAACTCATCTATGCATTGGAATTTCAGCCAGCAAAAGTTGGATACTTTGAAGTATTTTTAAAATCAGCATTATACCAATTAAATAGGACTGTGAATACCACCTGAGATATCTATCACTTCATCTATAAATCCAATTATTGGTAAATCCAGAGTAGGACTGTAAACAAGAATGTTCTGGAATACCTCCCTATGAGAGTGAAATCAAGGATATTGAATGGCACTCTGCCGGGCAGACCCACACTCAGAACGAAAGCTGGCAGGATATGCAGTCACTGATAAACAGCAAGATGTGGTTGAATAACCACCTACAGACAGGGCTGAAGAACTTCTTTGTGAGCATAATCTATGAGCAATGCAGAGAAAGTGGCATTGCTAAGGGATCCCAGGAAGACACAAGAGCTCGAAAACTACTCTGATGTGCCCTTCTCAAGGGACTTTTCCACTAATGACATAAGCAAAATCATCACCACAAGAAATGTTGACAAGCATTGAGGAAAAAGGCTTCTCTTGACCAAATTGAAGGTTGGCACCTGGCACAGTGTCCCATTTAATTGTATATTCACTGCATATCTCTCTTTTTGGTGTGAAAAGAATCTAATCTATATACACCATTATATCAAAGATATGCATACAATTACTTATAAACACATTTTTTAAAAAGACACAAAATGGAGAAACTATATATAAACCCTATCACCAACAAAGGGTTAGTGGCCAGAAAATAAAAATTACACTTCTAAGTCAGGAAGAAAAATCATACATTTCAATGGAAATATAAGCAAATGCAGACATGAAGTTCACAAAGTAAAAAATCAAAAGGGTCAAGATATACATCAAAAGATGTTTTGTCTTATAAGTTGTAATGTAAAAATAAATTATAACAATAATGAAATGCTATTTCACATTTATAACATAGTAAAACATTTATAAGCTGATGATAACAGGCATTTGTGAACATGTGGGAGACAGGAACTGATGTATAGTCATGGAGATTAGGTAAAATGTTACAAATTTCCAGTAAATTTGAAAATGTACATACTCCACAATGTAGAAATTCCGTAACTAGAAGTGTAACTCCGAAAATTCTAACACATGTACAGAGAAGACACGTACAAAGACACAGCATAAAAAGCTAAGTTTTCTGTAGCTAATGAATAAGTAAATGGAAAATAAACACATGATGCCATTCTGAATCAGAATCTACACTGAACAACTAAATTTTGATATATGTGACTCATAATGTTAAAAGTTACATAAAAAATAATGAGTGCTTCATCATACTATTTATAATTTTAAAATAGAAAATTCAAGCTTTATGGTGATGAAATAAATGGACAATTAATAGAAGCATATAGGAATAATTAGGTGTGATATGCAGGAATTTTATCACAAACATTAACTCTGGGGAACAAGCAATGAATGAGGAAGGAGGGTTGAGATAAGTGTAAGTATTTCAGTAAAGAAATGATGTGAAGTAAATGAAGAATAATGTCAACATCTGCTTAATCTTACTCATGGGCACACGTGCACCAGTGGTGCTACAGTGTGTAAACTTTCAGATGCTTCTTAATTAAAAATTTAAAAGGTGTATGTTGAAGGACACATCTTTGGATACATAAATGCTGGAAGTGTGTTACAGGAGAGCTGTATCAAAAATACTTTTATGCTGCTATTCATTTAGCTAATCAAGATCACGTCTCTACAAAAACAATTATTTATTTTAAGTGAAAGCAGCCACGCATCTTTCCTTTTAGATGCCTATATATCAATGCAAAGAAAAACAAAATGCTTCTCTCACATTGATTTTTAAGACGTATGCCTTCTGTGTTGATAAGAAAAGCTCCAAATTAAGCAGATTGCTTTGTTACAGAGGGGATTTTTCCCAACCGTGATCACAGAAGGCAGTCCTAAAACACAGCAGTAGTAACAAAAATTGGCATAAAGAGAAGACAGTAAAATAAAAATAAGAAGCATCCCTGTTCTACAGCTCTGTCCATCCACCCTGGATAAAAGCCAGAAACCTGGAGGGTAGACTTAGACGCCTTGTTTTCCCTAAATTCTGATGGAAGTTTAATCCCCACACTTTGACTTGTTACAGTTCCAATAAAGGTTATTCTACTCTCTTCCTCTTGCACTACTTCCCCTGCCCTTGTCCTATTTCAGGCCATTATCTCTGACAGCATCACTGAAATATCCTCCTAATTGGTCTTATTGACCCTGATTGTTACAGATATATCACTTTTCATATTTTAGTCAGTCTTCTATTTAAAAAGCGGATCTCAGGGAAAGCCTTGTCTGTCCCACAGTAACATCTTCCCTTGCTTTCCAGGGATTCAGAACCCCATCCTTAGTTCTTCCTTCCTCAATCCCTAGCTTCCTCCTGAGCCACTTCTCACCACTCACTTGCAGCTGCGTGACTTCACCCTGTTTGCGCATCAGCACTTTTACGCCAGCTCTTGTTTCCTTCACCCATGTGTCCTTCGTTTCTTCTGGGAAACTTTCTTTTAATCTGGGCCCAGTGCCCAGAGAGCTTTACAAATCCTGAGATACAGCATGTACACGTGGCCTCATGACTGCCGCCTCCTGGTGTGCACGCCTTTGGGTAAACCTCTACCCCTGAGTGCAGTACAACCTGCGACTTGCTTCTAGCCAATAAAATGTGACAAGGGGAATGCAATGTCACTCCTGGAACGATGCTTTCTGGTACAAAATGTTGTCTTGCTGGCATCTTCCTTTATCTCCAGTGCTAGCTTTGAGGGGGTAAGCCACCATAAAATAAGTGGGCATACTGAAGTAGACCACTTAGCAAGAAACTCCGGGTGTGCTCTAGATGCTGGCTCTCTCCAGCAAGAAATGGAAACTCGCAGTCCGGTGACCACAAAGAAACAAATTCTGCCACAACCAGAGGACTGACACCTGAAGTGGATCTTCTCCGGTTGAGCCTCTGATCAGAGCAGCCAATGCCTGAAGTATAGCCTGTGACAGACTCTGAACCAGAAAACACAGAGGATCTGTTGTTGCCTGATTTCCGACCTAGAAATCGGTAAAATAACAGTCGTCCACACACATGCACTAGTAGACATCTTTTAAGCTACTCAATATGTGCTGGTTTGTTACTATTAAAAGATACACTGAGACATATTAACATGTATGAGTCCATTTGAACAAAAATATACTCCATTTTGACAGTGCGCAACCAGACGCAGTTAGACATGCTCCCCTGACCAGAGCCAGGGGCCAGATGTGCAGCCAGAAGCAAAAGCAGGCTAACAGTTGTACGAGAAACAGAGTTTGCCCTTGCGCTATTTATTACTTAATGTACTCGAACAACTGTAAACCTACTCTTGTCCCACCTCGCATTAAAGAGAAGCTGCAAAAGCAAAGACAAAAAATGGATTAGCTGTAGCTTAAAGCCTCATTGGCTTGTTTGTAAATGCTTGCCCTTAGATTTTGATTCCATACTTTTGAGGCATTTCTAGGCTTAGATTTTAGGTTGTTTTTGCAGTTTCCATGGCATTAGAGTGATCTCAGTCTAATGACCTTCTTGTTCAAATAATTTAACACTACACAGCCCTAGATAACTGATATACTATGTTATGTGGAAGTTATAATTAAATCAGTCTTCCTGGCTACCTAACCCCATAAATTATTTGAGATGTACTCTTAGCACAGTTCCTGAAACACACTAGTTTTGCAATTAATGCTCATTGACTTAAAAAAGTAGATTTTATGTAAAAGTTGAAATCCTAGACATTACAGCAACATTTCAAACTCCGAAACCCTTGTGATTTATTTAGGAGACTGAAGAGGAGGAGACATTGTCTCAGGTCTTCCTGAGACATGATATGTGAGCCACTAGACTCTAGTGAAAACGCTTCTGGAAGCTTCTCCTCTATTTTTTCACAGTGCTTTACGCGTGTCTCTTACTAAGGTGCATGTATACATCGTTGATACGTTCTCCTAGTGCTCAATACACTTTGATGGTGGCCACCAGATTTTTAGTCTCACTACTCCCAGTTCTTAATGTACTACATAGCACAGCTACTGAACTGAATGATGCCAGGAAAATAAATTACTGAGTAGATCGCTGACTCTCCAACTGCCCCAAAGGTTACTTATTGACAAGTTTTTCAGTGACGCAAGACTGATATATTCCCATGATTCCTGGATTATTTCAGAATCCTCAGTCAGGGTGGAGTACATCAGTGTACTCACCAAAGGATATTCTCTTCAAGTTCACTAAAAGTTGTGTTTCGAAACATCTGGGACCATCACGATTTCAGCCCCATATAGTCTCAGTTAATAACAAATATTTGCACAAATATTCAGCATTCATGCTACTTAATCCTTTTTCTACTTGGTAAAATTTATTTGAATTGGTATAAAGTCTAAAGATAAAGATAAATAAAGTATTAAATAATAACATTTTGTGTGAGGAAGGACCATATGTTTATTTTTTTCTTTTTACAGAAAATATTCTTAAATATATAATATGGCACATTATATCAATTTGGATTTTTATATAATAATATTGCATATTGTATCTATTCATTTCAATAACAATAATTCATAAGATATCATAATGAATTGCTACTGAGACAACTCAGCAAAAATATTTTATATTTCAAAAATTTTTCTTAATACAGTTCTATGTTACAACCATAATTTCAAGGTCATCCCTTTCATTTGATAATTACAGTAAGATTTTCTACACATGAGTAAGCAAATTTGGGAACAGAAGATGATCAGAATTTGTTGATGGTCTGAGGTCAGCATGAGTTATTTTGACCTTACTTGATTTTTAACTTCAAATTGATTAAGGCATGCTAAAAAATTCATAACACCTCAGTCAATTTGTTAAAAACTTAAAAGCACTGTATTGGCATTCTTACACTGAAAAGAAGTAGATTAGAAATGTTTTGGAATTGATGGTAATGCTCTAAAGGCCATATTCTATTTTGTCCAAAATTATTTATAATTAAAAGAACTAATTCACTGATGGAAAAAGCTCCATTCTTAAAGAATGTCTTCATTTTGAACAAAAAGCTCATTTTACAGAGATTTCACATGTAACAAACTCAGTACCATTAATTGGGGAGTGTGGTGAGGCAACTGTCATTAACAAAGCAGCTCGATTTTTGAAGATTATCGAAATTAATGAAGATAACACTGAAATGGAAACAAAGCGGCGTTATGGAAAGTCATTCAACTATAATGAAAGCAAACGGCATTGCAACTTAATAGTAACAAGCACTAAAATGTTATATCCCCAAACCTGAACTGACCAACCAAAATCAGAACTTGATGGGTAGCCGCAGACCCCTCCCCAACACTCACACCCCCATGGGAACGATTTAATTTAACAACAATGACCAATCACAGATGAAAAAGGACGGCTGCAATTTTTTTACGGAGAGCATTTCATCTCAGAATATTCTTGTCCCAAGCTACACCACTGAGAATTATACAAACTTCTCTCTCCCATAGCCTTGAGGGGCATCACAGGGACGCAGCACGATGGTTTTAGATGAGCACATACTGAGCAAGAACAGATTAACAGACCACAAAAAATGCACTTGATGAACTTGGATACAATCAACACAAAAATCTTTTCTAAACTAAACTTTAACGTGTCAGAGATACTAAGAGCTTTGTTCAAGGCACACAGCAGTGAAACTGCTTGGAGCAGCAAGGCCAGTGTGAAGCAACGTGGATAAAGAAGCAGCTGTGCCAGTNGCCTTGAGGGGCATCACAGGGATGCAGCACAATGGTTTTAGATGAGCACATACTGAGCAAGAACAGATTAACAGACCACAAAAAATGCACTTGATGAACTTGGATACAATCAACACAAAAATCTTTTCTAAACTAAACTTTAACGTGTCAGAGATACTAAGAGCTTTGTTCAAGGCACACAGCAGTGAAACTGCTTGGAGCAGCAAGGCCAGCGTGAAGCAACATGGATAAAGAAGCAGCTGTGCCGGTCAGATGGGCAGAGCCTGGATGGTGTGCAATGCAGCGGAATGCCCCGCACTGTTCGACCTTTGAGTGTAGCCCACCCTATATTCCTGACCATTATTAGCTAAGTTTAACCCTCCACTGATCCCAGCAAGTCAGGATTGATATTACACCCGCTGTCTTGGGACCAGAGTCTGCTATATCTAAATGACCGAGGTAATATTCTGTTCTACCTTAAGAACTTTGTTCTATTTCTTGGCACACAGCTAAACTATATTATGTCTTTCCCAAAGCTATGTATATGATTAGATAAAATGTAAGCGAAATGATATACACTATTTCTAGATCAGATGCCCTAAATATTTCGAGCAACCTTCCCTACTCTGCCTTACTTCCCATTTACAGCCTGGATACGGAAGACCATGGTGATCCTGGGTATCACGTTTTGAAGGTGGCAGAGCATCTCTCAGCCTGAGTCCTAAATAAGTGTATGGAGCAGGGAACAACCACCTTCAGTCACACATATTGGAGTTGCTTAGGAAACAAAATTCATGTTGGATTTCGGTGCTGAGGTTTGAAAGCACGTGCTATAGCAACGAAGACAAGCTGTGCCTTTCTACTTGCTTCTAACCTTTCACACCTTTTAGTTTGCATAGGTTGTGTGACAAGACTTCTCCATTAACTTCCCGCACATAAACCATGACTCATCTGAGAATCAAGGCCGTGTTTACCCCACTCAGGTTGAGCAGGTCTGTGTCTTCCCAGGCCAAACTCCACAAGAGAAATTCTTTCAAAATAGATTCCCCCCTTTCACACAGAAACCCCTACCCGAAGACTTCTATTATTGTGCTCATAGTGGGTTAAATGATGACCTTAAAAAGTACAGCCATGTCTCAATCTGGGATTTGTGAATATTACCTCACCAGGCAAAAGGGTGAAAGTCACCATGTTTGGCAAAAGATGATATTAAGTTAAGGATCTTGAGGGGGAGGAGCTTATCCTGAATCCCTCAGATGAGCTCTCCATGCATCCTTATAAGAGGCAGACAGAGGGACTGTTGGGACACGGTGACACANAAACTCCACAAGAGAAATTCTTTCAAAATAGATTCCCCCCTTTCACACAGAAACCCCTACCCGAAGACTTCTATTATTGTGCTCATAGTGGGTTAAATGATGACCTTAAAAAGTACAGCCATGTCTCAATCTGGGATTTGTGAATATTACCTCACCAGGCAAAAGGGTGAAAGTCACCACGTTTGGCAAAAGATGATATTAAGTTAAGGATCTTGAGGGGGAGGAGCTTATCCTGAATCCCTCAGATGGGCTCTCCATGCGTCCTTATAAGAGGCAGAGGGACTGTTGGGGCACAGTGACACACTGAGCAGAGTCGCACAGGGAAGAAGAGGTAATGTGACCTTGGAGACAGAAATGGGAGTGATGTGACCCCCCCGCCCCCCCCGCCAAGGGACACCTGGAGGCACCAGACGTTGGAAGAAGTGAGGAGTAGAGCCAGCAGCAGAGCCTTCAGAGGGAGTGCAGCCCTGGGAACCCCTTGATTACGGGTTTCTGGGTTCCAGAAGTGGAAGAGAATAAGTGTTGCTCGTTTCAGGCCATCTACTTTACGGTGATTTGTTACAGCAGCCATGGCAATCTGACACAGAGAGCCCACCCAACACAGCAGAGTCCTTGGAGACGAGCATCACTCCAGGTTCCTGTTCCACAAAGTATGGCAATTTGGAGTTTTCAAGATCCAAGTCTCACTCGAGGTCAAGAGAATACTTCTCATATAACAGACTCTGGACCACACTCTGCTGGTACCAACATGAATATGACTCAACTATGCTTTTCTAGAACTCAGGAGTGAAAAGGGGAGAGGGCATATACATAAGTGATTATAATATAACGTGATATGGGACCAGAACTTCTGTACAGGATCCCTAGAGTGTCTGTGTAAATACTCGAAATAGTTACTCCATTCAGGGCTCCTTGCAGCTCCCCAAATAGGCCCAGCAGGCTCCCTCCTCAGATATTCACATTTTTCACACGGCTGTCCCCTTGTCTCCTGAAGCTTTAGCCCAAACATCCCCTCCAAGCTAATCTTTCATGGATCGCCCTATGTGAGTCTGCACTGGTCTCTCCCTGGCCCGTTGAAAAGGTTCCCCCCTCCTCCCTGATCTATTTTTCATAGCAATCATCATTGCCTCACAAACTTTTATATACATATACAAGTATATGATTTTAACCCACTTATGTGTTTATTTCCTGTATCTTCCAGAGGCAAGTAAAGGCATCATTTTACCTGTTTTGTCCACTGTTACATCCTTAGTACCCACAAGTATTTCTGGTACAAAGGTATTCAAAAATAAGAGTTATTTTCAACTAACACTTTGGTTGTATTTAATAAAAAGCAATCCTAATTAAATGAACTCCTTCAAGCATGAGTAGATTCACATCACCTAACTGTAATATCCTGTTTCTGAGGCAGGGTAAAGTAGAGAAGGAATGCTTAAAATGAATTTGAGTAAGCTAATTCTTAAATTGTCATTGTTTGTGAAACTTCAATATAAGCAAAAATAATTAAAGAAAATAACAGAAGACACAGTATTACTCTGGTAGTTTAAGGCAGAAAAGTTGCACATGGCAAATGAGCTATAACGTCTATCAGCCTTATAAAAATGTCAGGTCAAGAGAAGCACAGCTCAGTGGTTATATTAAGATGAAACTTAGCCCTTTCTTATGGTCTGCAGCACTGTAACAAGAATGTTTTACTGACACGGTGCCATAGTACATTCTCCAGAACTGCAAGTTCACTCTCCCTCCAGCCAGTAGCCAAGACAAACAATTACTACAAAGCACTTGGCTCATGAACAGGGTGGAGGAAACCTGCTTCGAAGACTGTTTTCATCACCGACATTTTCCACTTGGTGCTTCTCCACACCCACACATTAATGAACCTGTGGTCCCTGTACTTTTCTTCTTATCTTCTGTGCAAGCACATTTTATATTTGTATCATTTCTTTATGCTTTAAATGCTACTAGGTCTGAAAGACTTTTAAGCAATAAATATAATTTCAATGCTAAAATAATTAATTTGAAGTTTTGGGGTAAGTAAATAAACATGACTATGTACTCCAAGAAGAAAAAATATATAAGTTAAATATGATTCTCATAAGTCTTCACTAGTATCATTTCTCACATTAATTATAATAAAAGATATAATAATACTTAATATTAGCATTAAAAGAGAGGTCTGTATTAATATCATCAGCAGCTAATGAAAGTAAATTTTAAGTGGGAAAAACATATCATAAAATCACACCAGCAATGGCCATGACCCAAGGACTCTGTGTAATCTGCTCACAGGGCTCTGGTCTGTGCACAGCACGGGAGATGTAGCTAGTCCTTCCGTGCCCCCACCTGCCGCCCTCAATTATTCTGGAGAATTTGGAGACACAATTACAGTTAACAATGGAACATGTAACTCAACTAATGCATTATTCTAAAGTAAGCAATGTGGAAAAATAGACCCCAGAAAGAATATGTCTTTATTCCATGAATCCTTTAGCCAAGACATTTAGTAATAAACATTGTATCAGCCCTAATTTCTACAACCAGAATTTGTAAAAGGTGAAGCAGATTGCTCTCAAATACTACTAGCAATGATTCTGGAGTTTACTACACAAGACAAATTCTTTCGCCAAACATACAAAAAAGAATTATTGAGAACTAAGAGCAATAGACTGTTTCGATGATGGAGTATTGTAAAAAAAAAATAACTTATCAAAAGTTATCTGTAAATAAATTCAAAGTGCATACTATGGCTTTGATTAGGCATAGTAGCATTCGGGAAAGGGCAGCAGACAACTCAATTGCTTTTATTCATATGTATTTGCATTATGTCTTCCCACAAGGCCTCCTGCTGATGCCAATGCCTGCTAAAAGTCTGAGGCCCCTAGGCCAGAGTGACTGTTTTGAAAATGGTCACGCATCACAAGGGGGTCATTGAGGGTCAGCCCTGAAACTTCTGATGGAACAGGTCGAAAAAGTCACTCTGTTCTCATGTGGCTGAGATACGAAAGCGGGAAGTATTCCAGTCCGGGGCTGCTGAGTGACCATCTTGTCCTCATTTAAGAAGTGCTTGGTGGAAGCCAGACACAGGGAATCAGAGTTGAAGGGGCCAGGTCACACTTTTTAAGCACCTGGTTTCACTAACTGAAAACTTACGTAATTCTTTTACCTCATTAAAGCCTTTTTCTTTCTTAAGTCAATTTGGGTCGGATTTCTATCAGTCACAGCAAAACACATCATAGAAATACAAGGTTGTATTCAAAGAAAGAACTACAGTTAGAAAAACAAGACTGTTGCATCTGAGAATTTTATACGACATCAGCGCACAAAGCAAATACAGGCAAACTCTTCTTGAAGGACTGTTAGATCCAGGCCCTGAGGACTTCACTGTGGCTTGAGAGAAGGAGGGTCCAGCACAAATAATGCCCCCTTTTTTATTACAAACTCTTTCACTATAAATCATGAGCATGTAATTCTGTGAAATAACAATATGACACTCAAACACCTAATATGGCATTTTAGGTGAAATGTTCACATTAAAACTATAGACTTACAAATAATTATTACACCCATATTATTACCCTACCGACCCCCCTCACGCAGGACCTCTATAGGAAGAAACAATGCATCATCAACAACAATGGTGAAAACAGGTTTGGATGCCGATGGCAGCATAAGAAAATGTGCCACAGAAGCAAATGTTAACAGGACTTAGGAAGCACTTTCTGGGAAGAGGAACTTTGGTATAGGGCTTCAATGGTGCTGACAGGTGGCAGGAATGTCTCTATTGTGAGTATGGGTGTAGCTGACTGAGTACAATGTCATTAATATATTAAAAGCATGTAATAAATCCAACTTGCTTTGACTGTTTCTGTACATAATTATGTAAAAGCCTTCGATTTATAACTTGCCTGCCCAAGAGTTGAATTAATAAACATACTGGTTAACACAGAAATATGAAAGAAAAAGTTTCAGGATTCCCAGACTCTGCTAATATTAAAATGTACAAACATGAGTCTGCTCCTAGTAGAAGACTAATTAGTGAAAAGAACAATTAGTAACATTTTAGAAAAGTAAAAGAAATAAGTAATAGCTTTCCAATAATCTCTAAACCTAACTTTTTCATATTTACATTATTAGATCCAAATGAAATATTAGCATTCCCCAAGCTGATAAATGTCCCCCAGCAAAGAAATAATTCATCTAATTCACATGGTTTCTCTGATATAAGTGTTCTATTAAAAGACCTTAATTATATCTGAATTAAGGCCTTATTATGGAGCCTTAATTATATGTGAAAGTTCCATTATAACACTTGGCAAATGAGCAGACTATTTAAATCAGTCTAGAGCTACCTGCGAAGTCTGTCTTCTTTCATTGTTTTTGCTTAGCTCCTAGAACTATAGAAGTAGGTGAGTGGGAGAGGGTTTTAGACATGTCAAGAATAAGGAACTATATATGCCCGTAATCATTCTATGTAAGATTTGGCAGCTTTGTTATTCATATAATCTCTTTTAGGAATTTGCTTCTGAGGAAGGAACTGTGTAAACCCAGTCTCCATGATTTGGTTTAGACACGAAAATCACAAAAATGGAAAACCCCTGTGGCTCTGTTGAGATTTTTCTGGATAAAAAGGCCATTCACCTAATTTTTCTCCTCTCCTCCATTAGTCTTCCATCTTCTTCATCAAAGCTGGTTCTGATATCCCCACCTGCTCCCTGGGTGGGCGCTATAGAAAGAAGATGTCCTTCCATTCTTCCACCCAGGCTTTGTCCAAAGGTTCTTTTGGAGATTTGGGGTGCAGAGAGAACACTGAGGGTCTCTGGGTCAGTAAAGAGGTGTCTCTACAGCACAGACATGAGGAACTGAATTGTTCATCCAGAAAAGATTGAAAAGAAAATTAAAACTATTTCCCCTAAAGTAATTTTCAAGTAAAGAGTTTAGAAATAAAAATACCTTCAAAATATACATGTACAAGTGAATGGATTCACTTTCTTACAACACTGACTTGGGAATTAAGTTCTGGGTCTAAAATATGAAAGGGAGCCAGTAGTATAAAACATAGCAAAGGTAGCAAACTTATCTTTGTAATAAGATACAAAGTCAAGTTACATGTCAAGTTCATGTTTTGAAACTCTTACATTCTTAATACTTTCATCATTCAAGGAGAATGATTCATTTCAATGCATATCCAACAGTTTAGATGAAAGAACATATAAGTCTTTGAAGTTATTATTCGGCATAAATAGCATTTCCAGAGATGAAGCTCAGAGAGTTTCTCCCATGTCATTAGAAGTACAATTATTATAATAGTAAAACATGTCAGCTTCTATATGGAGAAAATAAAAAATGCAAATATCTGAAAATAGAGTTTTATTTTAATATTTTCACTGATAATTTTGCCCTAATTTTTAGACCCCTAAACTAATTAGTTTGCTTATCCATAATCGGTGAATAACACTTTTTCAAAAAATGAAATGATTTCAAATATAAAATTCAGATGAAAAATTCTTAGGAGATTGTGTGTCAATACACATTTATATGTTTTTGGTCCAGTTTTTTTTTAAGTTTATAATCTATTCTAAAGAGAAGGAAATATCCATTTCCTTCACATATCTATTTTCTCCTCTAATTCACTACTTTATTCACCAGTTGTGATAGATGGATCTGGTTTCAAGGGATCACAAAGTTTACAAATATCAAAATTACATGAAAACTGAAAAGTGCGACCACCTTGGGAATTCTCAGCACCTATTTTCAAAAATCTGTTGTGAAGGATCCTTTCTCATCTGTGGAATGTCAATGATGAATCAGGTTAACTTGTTCCTTTCTGTGACACTCAAGTAAGGAAAGATGAAATACTTTATGTAAATGCCTGCTGTTTGGCAATCTCTTCAGTCACTTTAACACAGTCTTTTAGCACAGGTGCAGAAACAGTCAAATAACAGTACATTCAGAGAAAGAAAGTACAGTGAAAAATGTCCTTTGCTATCAACTGTTGGTAGCCCTTGGGTATTAGACAAATGATCTGGCTTTCACTGAAGTGTGTATTTACAAATTGAGGTGAAAGATAAAAGATAAAGAGCATTTTGTTTAGACTCACTCTTCCTGTTACCAGAGAGTCAGAAAAAAGCCAGAACATTCTGAGACCCCACTCTACCTCTCTGCACAGGTAGATTCAAGTTCACTCATCTAAAGAAGGCATACATTGGATAAGAGTCACTTAAAGAGGTGAACTACAAACAATTATGTATACACATATGCATTTGTTTCATTGATAAGGCATGGCTAACTGTAAATTCTCACTTATCCCAGACAGGAGCAAAGCTAGGGTCTCTTGTCTTCCAGTGCTCAAATATCACATAAAATGATGTTGTGCCATTAAATCATTACATTAGTGAATAAGGAGATATAGGAACATGAATTTTAGTGAAAAATTCATCTCGATGTTACAGTGAAATGAGGGGTCAGAGGGGAAATAAAGGTGGGTCCCTCACTGCTGCAATCTAACAAAGAACTGAATACCGGAGGCTGAAAGCAAAAGCTCACCTGTTGCCCAGTAACCCTGAGCCTGGTCCGGTAAGACTGCCAGGCATTCTGAACAAGCGAAACTATGACAGTGCAGGAGAGGGGGGAAGCCTTCAAGTCCACGTGTAGCATCTCCACGAGGTGGGAAAAGGAAGACCTTGAGACTGTGTATTCACCCCAAGGCCTGGAAGGTAACAAGGGAAGGAACAACTACAGTGCCCAAAGAGAAGCCCCTAAGACAACTCTGGTTAACTGCTCGCGTCCCATCACGTGTGCAAAATGAACAAATAGAGTTTGGAGTAAGATAAGGATTCAGGCTAACAGATCCTCCACATACCCACGTTTGGGTATCCTGTCTTGCTGGGGAAAGCTGACACCACCTTTACCCATCATTCAAAATGTAGCTTCGTCACCTCCACCCCACCAACTATGTAAGTCCTCAGAACAAAGGAATCTCTTTCTTCTCTTGGCCCCTGAGCCACACGGGAACCCTGTCCAGCTGGCCTCTTGCCACCCTTGCTTTTTGTCTCCCATTAGAACTTAGCATTAATGATAATAAACTTTGCTTCCACACTAGTAGGGTTACTGACCTGTGATTCTTCACTGTGTCAGTAAGGAGAACCGAGTTTCTGGGAGTTTATCCTCTAACATCAAAACGATTAAATTATAAAGTACATTCAACTATAAAGTTTTACAAATTTTTTATCTTTTAAAATTTGTATTGAAATCTTATCAATGTTATTTTTGTAGCAAATAACTTATTTATATGTCCAGATAAATAGATCAATAAATACAAATATATACATAGATATTTGTGGCACAAAATTATTTAATATAGTAAAATAATCTGTGAGGATGCCTAGCCTTCATATTACAAGTTTAAAATAAAAGACCCTATTAGGTCATGTAAAAATTCTCTAAAGTCTTAGGTACAAAATTTGGGGTCAATTTCTGAAAGCACAATTGTAGCTTTTATTATAAATGTCACTATTCTAGCGCTGAGTACATTATGCATTACTTTGTTCATGAATGTGAAAGTTTCCTTTCCTATTATCATATAATTTTTTCTTTCCTATTATCATATAATTTTTTAGTGTCTTCAATTTACATCATAAATGCTATTAAATAGGTTTCCTTTTTTCACTGTTGACACTGGCTGTTCTACTCAACAGGTGGAACGCAGCTCTTGGCTTTTTTCCTCCAACAAGTAGATGTTTCACATGAAGTGATCAAGAAATCTCAATGGGAGACTATTTTGTACAACCATTATCCCTGCCTAAACACAGTGAAGTGGCTTTTTAAAAAACAACGTTCTATTTACCTATGTCACACGTATGCTACCCTGAAAGGCTTTTGGTCTATGGTGTTTGGATGATTATGCTAGTGTGTGGTTTCCTTTGTTATTTTTTATTGTTCTTTGATTTTCATTTTATATGCCTTTAAATCCATTACAAGAATTGTACCAAAGAAAATAAACCTGAATTCAGTTCTTTTAATCACTCGAAGAGCCACTCTAAGAGCTTTAATTAATACGAATTTTTACACTTCAATTCTGAATGGTTAAAAAGAAAAGCTGAGACATTTAATCAGCAATGTAATTCCTGAGCATTGTGTTGAGAAGAAATTGCTGATGAAGAGGACATGCCACATCATTAGCTTGTTCACTGTGCTCAATTCACACTTTTTCAAATATAATATGCACTATTTAATTAGCTAAATCATATAAACTAGAAATGTAGAATCTTCATGCTACTTAAAGTTTGAAAAAGTGTTGCTTCAGTGAAAGTTACATGTTTGTGGAAAGTAAGGTTCATCTCTCTTTTAATGTTGGTTAAATTTTTCTCCTATTCTTTTTATACTGTTAAGTTTTTACTCTTCCTTTTCATTTCTTAACGCCAACATAGACTTTATATGACAAATAGTTTGCTTTGAACATTTCTAAAAAGATCAGTCATGAGAATCAAAATTGTTCAGTGTGGACTCTTATTAATTATAGAACTATGAATTAGTGAGAAGTGTTTACATTTGTAAAACAGGTGGAACCTGACTGTGAGATATAATCTTTTTGACAGATTTTTGCATTATAGACCATTCTCATAGCTACAGGACACTTTTCACTGACTGAATGATGAAAATAACTATAATACATGTTTATAAAACTGTTTTCTTTCTGTGTGAGCTGTACAGTCAGGTCCTGCAATTAGTGCCTCTTCCCAGCATAGTGGGCTGGATGCTCTAGATAGCTCCACTTTCCTTTCTCTATCCTGCGCATCCTGGTACAGTTTCAGTTTCCACTTAAGAAAATACATCCGGCTCCTCAACAGTTACTTTAATCTACTTTGGAACTTTCTCCGTGTCTGTTAATGGCTTCTGATCATAAGAACAGGGAAATGTGCAAGAGGCACGAACCCAAGTCAACTGTCACCTCTTACCTTACTAAATATTTTACAACCTCTCAAGTTTAAAAAAAATGGGGCCAAGTCAAATTCCTACTGCAGGAAAAATGACAAAAATGAATTTGACAAATGCTGTTTTACTTTTAGTTCCAGAAGAAACATATTCAAAACAAGTCTAGGACCTTAATCTATTAACACAGAACATCTATTTTAGCAACTTAGAAAAACCAGTTATTGATTCTCTTATTAATAAATATTATACATTGGGTTTTGTCATAGTTCTATGAAAAATGCATAGGTCTAATAATATTTTTAAGATTAAGCTCAATGATTCAAAGTAGAATTAATAATCTCATCAACAAATTGATTTATCAAAAAATCTATTTTTCAATGACTGATAAGAACTGATTAAATTAAAATGGCACATTTATTTTCTCAAATACCAATAATTTCAAATGTCAAAGAATAAAACATTTTGAAATATATGGATTTCTGCATCAATCATCAAGGAGATCACTAAAAAAAACAAACCAGTAAAATAGCCAAAGTAAAATGTTTCAAAAATCAAGTTTTGTAATATAAAAATAACTCACACTCTCTATAAAATGAGATTGTTCAGTTACTCATCATTCTATACCAGGAAATGTCATATGCATAGATCTTAATACTGAGAATAGGAAAGGCTATTTCAGACTCCTCACAACTTTTTCCTTACTCCCTTCCCCCTGTGATATCTCTAGATGTGAAAATAATATTCAGGACTGGAATCAGCACATACATAGCAAACTAACTCTATGCACTAAACTTACTTCTTTTGTCCATTCCTCATTTCAATTTGCCTTCTGGGGTCTCATTATTTCAGGATGAGGATTGTGGGGAATCTTACTTCCCAATGCCCAGTAAGACTGGAGACGACTGGATATGTTGTTTACTTCCTCCCACAACCAGTGGTGTTTTATAAAAATGGCATTTCTTACTAATTGATAGATTTAAAGTAATTACGATGATTTTGTGGAAGCATAGGGACTCAAATTGCACCTTTACTCTCTGAGCATGACAGTCCTGCGTTATGAATGACTTGTTAAGGAACATGCATGACTCAAGAACTCGAAGAAAGGTGAAGTGAAAATTCTGAATGACTGAAATTGTTTATAGTGCTGGCATAAAAGATAATCACTGAATAATTTTAGCACAAAATAGTACTAAAATAGTACCTTTTAAAAAATTAATATGGCATATAAATATGAAGATTGGATGCCAACCTAGTGATTAAAGAAAAACAATTCAATAATTCTTAAAAAAGAGGATATTATCTAAATGTCGCTTGAAACGGATATAATTAATTAAGGGATAAACTAGAAATTTGGGTTGCTGTTATAATTATGTATAAATATAATCTCAATGTTTAAATAATTTTTCACTGTTTGTAAGCTTCGGCCTTATTAGTTCACTCAAAATATATAAAATGGTGAATATATTCATATATATATATATATATTTACACACACACACATACACAAAGAGACACAAACACACATATACATGTGGGATTTTTTGGTTTTGTTTTGCTTTCGAATGTAAATTTCTGTCAGCTTGGATTTTACCATTTAATTTTTCAAGGTGTTTCATGCTAATCAGGTGTTCAAGTGATCACTGAATACTTTTTGATGATGAAAAGGAGAACATTTCCTGGTAAATATAATTTCAAATTTTAAAACCCATAAATTCACATTGGGACACCAGATAAATTGTGTATGTCTTCTATGGCTCTGTGTTTTTGTGTCTATTTTTCATGCCATCGTGTGTTTTTCTCTCAAGTTCTTTGTCTGCATTTTACTTTACAACTTACGAAAGATTTCCACCTGTAAGTACAAAACCATTTTGTAAACCACTACAAAAAATCTATGCAGATGTATTAGCAGTGAGCACAACTCAGAACACGGGAAAAAGAAATAAATATGGTAATGGGAAAGGAGTACAGAAGACAAATCACTTAGCAAAAAATGGTATCTATTTGTGATAAATGACTGTGAAGTTCCAGGCATGTTCATTATTTCTAAGAAAGGTTGTTTTAAAAGAGGAAGAACTATTGATTTGTAATAAACTTTTCAGAAGACATTTATTCATGCATTGCTATTTCTTGATTTTCTATTGATATGTTAAGAATTCATCATATATATTTTCAATATTTTTCCCAACTTTTTATTTAATAATTTTTCAAGTACAGTTCTCTGTCTATTACTCCCATCCCACCCCACCTGCGTGCCCCCCTAACTCCCATTTCCACCCTTCTCAGTTGTTGTCCATGTATCCTTTATATATGTTCCTCTAAATCCCTCCCCTATTTCCCCTGAAATTCCCTCCCCTTTCCCCCCTGGTCACTGTCAGCCTGTGCTCTATTTCAGTGTCTTTGGTTATATTTTGCTTGCTTGTTTGTTTTGTTGTTTAGCTTCCTGTTAAAGGTGAGATCATATGGTATTTGTCCTTCGACACCTGGCTTATTTCACTCAGCATAATGCTAATCAAAGTCAGTGCCATTTCAAAATCATATAGACAAAACAAATTCTTTGGATATTTTAACGACTCCTTTTTTAAACTTCAATTTTGTTATTTACATTATTACAGATGTCCCCACCCCCCACCCCATTTTGCCCATCTCCACTCAGCCCTCACCTACCCTTCCGTCAGGCCATCACCACACTGTGGTCTGTGTCTACAGGTTAAGCATGTGTATTTTTTTAATCTGTGCCAAACATTAGTCTACTTCAATACTGAATATTTGCAAGGTAATGTTGTAGTTTATAATGCAATCAACACCCATTAAAGATTCAACAAATAGAAAATATTTTAATATAATATATAGTGTAATTAATCCATACATGTTAAAACCCTTCTTAAGAAATCTGTTCCTAATTATTTACTTGCCTACACTTTTTCTTTTCAAAACACAATTCAAAACTTAAAGATAAATGTTTGTAAAATAACATTGACAAGCTTTCTATGCCTAGATTTTCCTTCTGACTTCAGTTACATTAGGCCTTCAGGGATGCAAAAATGCTTTAAGAATAATTTACTATGTCTTATAAAGTTATGTGCAAGAGCTTAGCAAGTAAACTCATTGTGTTTACTTTTTATATTGGATAAAATCTTGAAAATAGAAGTAAGGTGATTTTTCACAGGTCATGTTTCAAGTTGAAAGATAGCATAACATTGTAGAATATTTTATCACAAGACTTGATCGCTGAGTTTCTATCTTTTTAAAGAACTGAATGATCTATCATTTAAACAAGAGACAGTAGTTTCAAGTATAATTTCTACCCTTTATAAACTTCAAAATATGATCATAGTCATTATAAATGCATAAAACAATACTGAATATATGGCAAAATTCTGTTCCTTAGTTAACAATTTCCACTTCACTTTGAACAATAAGTGCTTCCAATGGATTGTTTTAGAATCTCTGCTCATTTTTTATTGCATGGGCAGCTATAATGATTGTAATGGAGAATGACACAACACAGCAACCCTTTCTGAATTCTCTCTTCTGTACTCTGGGAAAAGGTACAATTCAAAGCAAACAAACAAACAAACTATATCATACATGCACACATAGGTATATAATATATATCCTATTCTAAATGTTCTTTCCTCTTTGTGTTCTTCTAAAAGTATCTAGCTCACATCCACATCTCGATGGCTTTCCTGCTGAAGTACTACCGAATAAGAGTCCTATAATGGAGTATGTGCTGAAACTAAAAGCTTGTAGCCTGTCTACCAATTGGCCTTTCAATGACCAACCTGCCTACTTCTACACCCTGTAACTTCTTAACTCACTTGCTGTAATAGTGACTGGCAGCTTGTCTGTTTCATTTCGCTCTCGCCACACATCCTCTGTCCCGATTCTTGAGTCCCTTCAAAACACTTTTGTAGATTATCCTTGCTTTTAGACTCAGCCTCCTTGATGAAATTACTGCATGTCCTCACCAGCCATCAAATCATCAGTGTTGCTTCTAGTCTCCTTCATGGAATGAATCTGCTCTTCACGGTGATGAAATCCAGCATCCATCATGCTCCTTGACTTTGACTGCACTTCCAAATTTATAGACACCTGAATTCCTAATACTCTCCACTTATTCTCTGTGATAATGTGCCTGCGCACGTTTCTCTTATTTTTTTTATCTCCAGAATAAGAAAGGGCTCTGTTAGAACTTCCCTTGGCATTCCCTGCATTTGTTACCTCACACAACTCATTCCTCCCAAGGCTTCAACTAACTTCTTAGAACCTGGAAACCAGATCTCCAGCCCAGACCTCTCTGTCCTGAGTTGGGCATTTCTTGCTGCCCATGTAACACTGCCCCTGAAGTTCAATCCACATGTTCACACTTAAATCAAACTTGACTGGTCACATTCTGTTTTACCTCTGTCAGTTTGTGTAGCAAGGCCATCTTACAGATCTATAAGATGATAAGGTTGTCAGCATGTTTTAGTTTTACTGTTTTAAATTCAAAGTCCAAATTTTGATTTGGATTCTTTTCCCCCCAACACAATCTGTTCCTTGAAGAGTAGGAAACTTTGTGTTGGACAATTTTAAGTTTCTTTTTCCCAAACATAATTTCCATATTGTTTTGTCCAATCTCTCCTTTGCTAGTTAGTTAGCAGCTACCTTGAATAATATCTCCGATGAATTCCAGTTTAGAGTTGCAAAATAAATTCTGATTTAAGGAGAGCCCTTTCCACTATCATTAGTCAGGTTTGGAGCTCCAGGAATAACTTCCCTGATTATATCGGAAGGGGTAGCAAGAAAGAATAAAGAAAAATATTTCTTTCACTAACTTCAGTTTACATTATTTCTCTGTTGGTTTCATGGCCTCCCTGACCAGCTTCTGAAGGTGCAGAAGGTCTTTAGAGGAAGAAATTCACTGTTGGCTCTAGTGAGGTACGCATGCATTCTTCACAAGGCCCTAGTGGTGGGGGGCCAACAGTGCGCACTCCATGATATAGAGGGTAGTCCAGTCATTTTCCTTAGCTCCTGTTCACTGTTCCTGCACCCTGTAGTTTCTTGTCCACAGGATTCAATTGCCTATCTCTTCTTCCCAGCTTTCCTACACATAGTCTGCAGGGTGTGGGACTGGCTGGTTTAAGCAGGATGAACATTACCCCTTTTTTAATAATTACTAATTCTCCAAATCTTTGTTGTTCTCTGGGCCCAAATTCAAGCCATAATTGCCAATCTACTGTTCCAGCACTCTGTAACAATTGTGTTTCAGAATTCTTCTATGTTTTCTTTGCTTCACTTTTATCTTTCTGGTCTATTTCAGACATTTTGTACTCTGAAATCCTGTTTTATTATTTCACTTTCATTTTTATTATTCAATTCTGTTCCATTGTCTCTTTAATCAAGTTGATAGTTTTTAAACAAATTCAAATCTTTTAATCATTAGTCCTTTTTAAATCATATAATTCATGAAATTCATATGGGATAATCTATCTATGGAATATTATTCCTATATTTTGAAATTCCTGCCCTGGCTGGTATGGCTCAGTAGATTGAGCACAAGCCTGCAAAACAAAGGGTCACTGGTTCGATTCCCAGTCAGGGCACACGCTTGGGTTGCAGGCCAGTACCCTGGTAGAGGGAACACGAGGGTCAACCACACATTGATGTTTCTCTCCTTTTCTTTCTCCCTCCTTTTCCCCTCTCTAAAAATAAATAAGTAAAGTCTTTAAAAAAGGAAATTTCTACACTTTTTGTAATTTCTAAACTAATTTCAGTATCAAATGATTATTTCCTTGTATTACTCAAGGGTTTATTTACCTTTAACAATGACCTAATTATCTTCACTTACAGGTTTTATAACTTTAACAAGCTTATGAAATTCTCAAACAAAAGGGAATATGTCTTCTGTTTTAAAATTGTACCAACCACGAGACATGAGAATAATTTTCCACAATTGGAAGTTTTAGCAGGTATTACACATTATGAAGAAGTTGGTGACCATGGACAATGTTCTTCAAATTAAACTTATATGATAAATTGCCATTCTTTTTTACTATAGATTTTTTATGTACTGAATATGACATGAGTATTTGGAGGATGAAAATATTCATTTCAGTCAATAATTACTATTATGGTGATAATATATTCCATAGTCATTATTTAGCCTGATAATTTTATAGAATATCTGATACATTCAGAATACTAGTCCAAGAATTAGTTGGTTCTTCTGGTTTTCTTATGCATCCACAGTACAAGGGCAGGTGTTGCTTAATCAATGAAAATATTAGAAGGTAGTAGGATGTGGAAGAAAATAGGTTTTGTAATGAGAAATAATGAGAGAAACTCTTGAAGCAGTTCTACGGAAAATGAATTCATTTAAAATAACTATCTTAATGAAGATGATGCAATAAATAGAACAAAGTACGCATAAATGATCCATATTTTCATAATAGGTTCTTTTTGATTTCTGAATATAAACATATCTAAATAATAACAAATGTCATTTAAACAAGAGTTCTCAAATGTAAATATCTCACATTTAGTTTTCCCTCTTCATTCTGTGTGTATGCCATATATAAATATGTAGGTTAACTACATGAGTGAAGACTGATGTGCTAATTTTGAACTGGTAAACTTCAGGAAAAAAATGTGACTGAGCTATATTTTCTCAAAATGGAATCTGTAATACAAATTTTAGCACCCATTTTCAAATCCACAGTGCTAGACTCTGATACATCAAACGAAGATCTTTCCTGCTGCTGGAAAAGTGGCAAGAGCCCTGACATCTCCACTTTTATTAGTTTTCTAATTTTATTTCCAGACCCATACCTTATTTGATAGGAAGTAGATTTCTGGTTCACTGATACAGGAAAAACTCTGTAAATACACAGAGCCATATGGTAACCAAAAGATTTAAAAAGTTTGACACTTTTAAGAATTACTTCTCATCCTCAAGGAGTAACTAACTTTGGAAGCTTTCACCTAATGCTATGGGGTGATATGCAGGGTAACTCTTCACTACTAATTATATTGGAATGCAGTTTTAGAGCATATGTAATCTGCTGGAAAGTATTTCATTTCCTAAATGATTTAAAAATTGTGTTCATCATGAAATGGAAATATACTTATTACAAATACTTAAATACCAGTAACAGGAAAAAGTATACTTTCCCTTTGTGAAAAATACCAGAAATTAAAAATGATATAAATTCCTTAAATATATCCCCCATATTTATACTGTTTGACTACAAAAAAACAAAGGTATATTGAGACTCAATTGCTTGCTTTATTATTCTAAGCAAGCAATTGAGGTTCCTGAACATAGGAATATATGTTCTTATGTCCTAGAACATATGTTCTAGGTTCTTGAACATAAGACATTCAGGAACAATTTATTAATATTACTGATGTCAGTTGTTCATGTAAAGTCCATCATAGTAGTATTTGATTGTTGTGCAAAATTGATTCTAAAAGAATATATTTATTTCATGGCTAAACATATGATGTGAATTGGTTAATTGTAGTATTTTAAATTCAAACATATCTTTATTTGAAAACCTTTAAGATTATTAGATGGAATGTAGAAATACATCAACAAAATGAGATCATACTGAAAAAAAAAACCAGAAAGAAACCTGCATGACTGGACCACACATGGCGAGGAATAACATGGGTGCCATTCCTTCCTTTTCGGACTTTTGCCTCTGCCATGCATCGTTCCTGCTGCTCCAATAAATTACTTTGACCAGTGAAGAAAAAAATCCTGCATCCATTTAATCACTTTCTCTCCTAAGAGCCTTATTTACTTTCTAATTTTCTTTTCTTTCTTTATTTTTCTTCATTAATATATTGTAATATAATTCATATACAATAATATTTACTCTTAAGTGAATAGTTTTGGTAACTGTCATTATCATATAACTGCCACCATAATTAAGATATTGAACCTTTCTAGAACTACCCCCTCTAAATTTCTTTGTGAATTTTGCACTCAATTCTCTCTCCCGACTCCCAGCCGCAGACAACCACTGATTTTATTTCTGTATTACTAATTTTGCCTTTTCTAAAAAAGTCATGTAAGTAGACATGAACAACAGGATGGTGATTGCTGGGGGGAGAAGGGTATAAGGGGACTAAATGGTAATGGAAAGACTATATTAAAGATTATAGCCCTGGCTGGTGTAGCTCAGTGGATTGAGCATGGGCCTGCGAACCACACGATCGCGGTTCGATTCCCAGTCAGGGCACATGCCTGGGTTGCAGGCCAGTTCCCAGCAGGGGCCAGTTCCCAGCAGGGGCCGCATGAGAAGCAACCATACATTGATGTTTCTCTCCCTCTCTCCTTCCCTTCCCCTCTAAAGATAAATAAATAAAATTAAAAAAGAAAAAAAAAGAATATATTAAAGATTATATATAGTTTAAAAAATCATATAAGTGTAATCACAGAGTAATCTTTCTTTGTGTTTGTTTACATGGGTTAATCTTTCAGATATCTGATGTTGTCTACATATCACACTTTGTTTTTTTATTGATGATTAGTATTCAATACCATAAATAAAATAAAACTTCTTATCATTCAATAAATGATGGATATTTTTGTCTCCAGTTGTTAGTTATTATGAATAGTGGTCCTAGGGACATTCACATACATCTTCCCACAGATATATATTTTCATTTATCTTCAATGAGTACCTGGTGGGATTTTTGGATCATAGGTCAAGTGTGTGTTTAACTGCTAAACAAGACTTTGGTGTGGCTGTATCACTTTGTATCCTCACCAACAATATATGAGAGTTCCATTTTCTCTTCATTCTCACCAGCACTTAGTCTAGTCTTTGTATCTGAGCAATTCTGGTATATGTCACTATAATTTAAAATTAATTTATCTGATAAATTGTGATAGTGAGCAGCTTTTCAGATGTTTATTTGCCTTTCTATATCTTTTTGGTAAAGGGTCTGTTCCAAATATTTTCCCCATTTCTTAATTGGGTTGTCCTCTTACTGTTTAGCTGTTATAATTGATTACATGTTTGAAAAGAAGCCTTTTGGAAGGTATACTTTTCAAAACATTTTTTCTAGTTTGTGACTTGCTTTTTAATTTTTAAGCTTAATTATCAAAGAACAATATATTTAACGTTTATAACATACTTTTAATCATGGCCTTTATGTTGTGTATCTATGTTCTATTCAAAGAAATCCTGCCTAATCCAATGTCATGAAGAGTTTTCACTGTTGTCTTCTTGAAATTGTATAGTTATAGAATAACTACAGTTATAGTTATAGTTTTTGATTCTACACTCTATTTCAAGTTATTTTTTGCATATGAATAAGATAAAGCTAAGGTTCCTTATTTTCCATATGAGTATCAGTTTTCTAACCACCATTTGTTGGTAAAATTATCCACACCATACTGAATGAACTTGGCAACTTTGATAAAAGTTAATTAAACCTATAAATATTTCATATATTTTTATATTGCTCTCTGTTCTCAATTTCTTTTTCCTTATTCATCTTACTTTTTTTCTCTTTATCTAGTCACATGATCTCTCTGGAATAGCTATCTACTCCCATTAATTTATGCACCCTCCTTTATTCTTAAAAGTCTTTTACAGATTCACCCTAAATAAGCACACATCCCTGGAAACCCTGTCACCTCATGGTTTGACAATGTGTTCGTTTGCATTCACTTGCATAAGATTTTATTTAACTATCTGATTCAATGTATTCACTCCAATTTATTTCGGGGTAACCCAGTAGCAACTTTGCCCCTTGAATCAATGAGCTTGGGTTTATTCATATTAAAAGGGGGAATTTGGGTGCAGGAATCTCTACAGGTATTTCTTCATTTACATTAGAAAATCTTCCATAAATGTGAGTAAACAATTTTCTCTGCCTATCAAAATGACCCCTGTATGATTATTAAAAGGGAAGCCCTTCCATTGCTCTACATTTTAAAAAAATTATTATTTTAGAAATGTGCACCAGCTACTTCTCACGTCCTCACATGTGGGGAAAGAACACCTTGACTAAGACCCCTGCCTAGCTCCACACAGCTGTTTGTTTATCAGTGTCTCTTGAGTGACACGAAATCAAGAGGCAGCACATGGGAATGTAAATCACAGTCTAATTTAGTTGTCACTGTGTTGTGACACTTGGTTAAAAATGCTTTTTAATTGTGACTATAAATTATACATGAACAATTCTTAGTGACAGTCTTAATATACATCAGATTGTTTCACCCAAGGGGGAATAGCATCATCAACACGAAGCAAGCGCATGTCTGAAACTTTTATAAGAGCGATTTGGGGAAAGATCATCATGATAATGTGTTCTGGTTTAGTTTCAACCCAAAACTCGTTGAGTAGAAAGAGAGGGAAAGGAAAAGGGAGAGAGGAGAGGAAACTGAAGGGGGAGAAGGAGAGAGAGGGAGAGATAGAGAGAGTAGATAGTGCCCTGCAGCAGAAATTCCAATCCTTAATGGAGGTAGATACATTCTTGAAGCAGTGGGCATGTTCCCGTACTTTAGGTAGTCTGCAGATGCCTTAAGGTCTTCCAAATAACCCATAAGCAAAAGAACTCTAACCAGAGGCTGCACACACTGCATTCCCAGATAAGGCTCTGAAATTCAGAAACAAAGTATGACGGATGAAAAAACAAGTGTTCCATCATGTTTAGTAATAACATTAAAGCAAGTAAAGGATTAATCACTGGCTAGTTTAAAAATGAGGAGACACAGTATGGCCTGTAATATCTGAGCTAATGAGAAAAAACTGGGATGGCCTAGATGACTAAGAAAGGTAAGAAATTGCCATCTCGGCTGCATATTCTAGAAAGGAATAGTGTGACTGAGATGACACTGGTAGAGAGAATGAGGGGCACAGACTAACAACAGACACACACTGATTGGCTGGTCAACATTTATCACTACATTTATTGAGTATCTTCTGTGTCAGTAAATCACTTTTGGCTGACAGTTGACAACAAAGGATAAGATAAATAGGCTTCAGGTAAGAAAAAGGTTTCAGAAACAGGAGTAGCTGGCTAGAAGGAGCTGGAGAACTAGAAGCAAAGAGTGGGTTTTATAGTAATGATGACAAATGAAGTTACTTAGCAGCAAAAAGAACTTAAGAGGAAGGGGTGGGGCCAGTAGCAAAAAAAAAAAAGGTTTCTATTGAATCACCTATAATAAATTACATTAATATTATTAAACTAAAACCAGAGGCCCCAAATGGAGCCACTTATGTTAAGTCCCACATCACCAAACCAAGACCATTAGAGTGTTCACTCTCCCAGCAATAAAATGTCAAAACAGTTCATCAGAAATTATCTGATCAGCGCTAGTTAAGTCATCTGCCTGACAGACGGTGATAACCAACCTTTTTTTTCTACCCACTTTTGTGCCAAGTGTAACTTTCTTGCTCCTGCCCCATTTTGCCTATAAAAGTCTTTTCGTGTTACAGAGTCCCTGGAGTTCCTTTCTGTCTGCTTGAGAGGATGCTTGCTGATTTACATTGGTTTTTACTGAAATAAACTCTTAAAAATACTTCAATTTTTATTATACCTCAGTTTGTCTTTCAGTGGTAGTGATTTGGCCTCATTCATGACCTTAACTCTTAATCTTTGTCTAGAATCTGGCATTACTTAGGCTAACAGAGAATTTGACAGTATGTTAGTTTCATTCAATGTTAAGTTTTTATGACAAAAGATATTACATTCACTAGTAATAATAAAAATTAATCTTAAAAGTACAAATTAGAGGTAACTATTAAAGCCAAAGAACAGTTATAATGCTTATTATCATAAAATAACTGGAAGGTCTTCTTTAACATTTATTTTAATATTGGCATCAGGTTATCATATGGCAATTTTTCCCATGGTTATTTTCATTCATCAGCCAATATCTTATATCTTCCTAGAAGAGAGTTAACATGCAACTTTACTTCCATTAAAACAGACAGGAAAATGGAAATATAGAGCATACATGCCATTTGCCTTGTATAAAAATCAGTGTTAATGTTGATAATGTGAAAAATACGACAAATATTATTTTTAGGATTAAATAAAACAAAGTTTTAATTTTCTATTAGAGCTGGGATAATTAGAAGGGAGAGAGCTAAACCAATGAAATACATGGTTTTTGTGAGCAGCAGATGACATTGCTGGCCTGGAAAATTATGGTATGTATATAGAGATGAAGGCTTGAAAATTTCACCCAGGATACTAATTGTGACTACCTCTAAACAAAGTCATGGGGTTGGAGCTAAACAAGGGGAAGATGAACACAGAAGCATTAACTTTTGCTTTAGAATAGTCCTACCTTTCCATAATTCAAAAATAGCAATTACATATTACTTTTAAAATTTATTTTAAATGAATCAAAGTGTTCCTCCTGGACTTTCCATTGGCTTTAACAGCTGGGTGCTCTGTGCTAGCTGTCAAAATATTGGGAAGCACTTAGTACATTTATTCTTCTACTTTGCCAAGAGTGGTATAATATTTGCAAAACACAGCATATTTGAGCAACAGAAAATGACTTGACTTTTATATCACACCTGTTCACTGCAATGGCTCTGCTCCACTTTCCTGATGATAACTTATTCAAAATCATTACTGGCAACCACTTCATTAATATATTGACAGAGCAATGATACCAGAACCAAATGTCATTTTTTTCTTCATTGTGACTCATTTTTTTCTCACCACTTTGGACACCCAAATGTAGTGATAGCAAAACCAAAATCATTATAATAAGGCAATATCAGGGTAATGTGATTCTTCAGTGTGATGAGAATCCAGACATAGTAATTTAGTAATCTGATCTCCCAGAAAACAAATTTTATTCAATGGGATGATTGTCTTTCAGACTCAGTCTGGATTGCTTTGATATATACCATTATCTGCATGAAAGTCTCTAACCTTCCAGGCTCTTTGCTAATCTTTTGAATTTGCATAGTTACTACAAATACACAACTTCCTGGAAAATAATATAAATCCAAAGATAGAAAATTGATTATTCTACAGCTTGGTCAACAAGAGACTGGAGCAATGCTTACCACAACTTCTCTTTCATGCCTGATACCTTTTATTTACTTCATGATCTCAAACTGTTTTGTTGAACAGAGAAATTGTCATTACTTTCTTAGCTATAAAAAATTCATACCCCTATGATGTAGATCAAAGTCCATGTTTATTTTTTTCACCATCTTTGTTAGGTTGCTTTCTAATTGAGTAGTCTACTGACATCTATTAAAATTTAACACCTACCAAATTCTAAAGACCCAATTAAGTTTGGACCAATTTTTTTTTTGATCAAATGAAGTACCAAAGCTTTGAAGTATGGATCAAGGAGAAACTTCTTTGTTTCATGCTTCAGACTGTACAACTTATTTCTTGGCAAATAACTGAATAATAAGTCACAGAAACTGGTCTAAAGAATAAGAAAAGTATTGGCATATTTTGGCTTAAATGAACTCCTGTCCAAAGGAGTGAAATATACCTGTGGTCATTTTCACAGACATGCATGCACTTCTTTGGTAGATATTCGGTTTGTATCAAGAATTTTTTTATTATTTTATTTATTTATTTTTAAAGAGAGGGGAAGGGAGAGAGAGAGAGAAAGAGAAATGTTGATGTGAGAGGGAAAGGTCAATTGGTTGCCTCTTGCATCTGCCCTGACTGGAGATGGAACCCGCATTTGAGGCATGTGCCCTGACAGGCATTGAACCAGCCACCTGTTCCTTGAGTGCAGAACACTCAATCAATGGAGCCACTCAGGTCAGAGTTTTATTTCTTTCTGTGACTAACTGGTATCCATGTTTTCCTTTTACAAAGAAGGGCTGGATTTTTTAGGATACTGCATATATCCTCTTTACTCAGCTTTATCTACACTTAGATGAGGCTTCACCGGTGTTGCTGGGGCAGGACTGGATCATGACAATGAGCACTCCCCATCCACCTGCCTCACCTTAGTCCTCCTTGACGATTCCAGAAGGGGGCAATCAACTCAAACCACTTTTTGAAAGCTGAGATGTTTTCCAGTCTTCCAAGAAAGAGCTGAGCTGAGGAGTCTCCTTCTTCCTCTGGATTATCTTGTGTATGAATATAACTATTAAAACTCCCTTATGACAATAAAGGATTGTTGTGCAACTATGCATTGAGATGAAGAGATACCCATTTCCCAAGATATAAATCAGTGAATGAAAACTCACCTAAAGCTATCACTGTCATTAAACTTTATAGTTATATAAGTCCATACTTCCAAGTAACAGTATTTTTTCTTATACTTTTTTTTACTTTGAAATACAAGCAAAGATTATGAAGGATGCATCTTACTATAATAATAGAAGCAGATAGTGAAAACACTGATAAATTCTCACACAAGTTGAGGTTTAGATACAAAGGCTATAATCCTAAGAAAGTCATGGCAACACAGCCACTAAATGTTATTCTGACAAAAACAATCTGCCATAGATATTAATTTGACAGACAAATCTCTATTAATTTAGAAAGTAAGCTAGCTAATAAAAATAATCTCAACTTTCAGTTCTGTAGAGAATCTTTATCAGTAGATCTATAAGATCTATATCCCCAGAAATGCATGTCATTCACCAATCTACCACCCATGGGCGTCGCCACGACCTTATTTGTGATTGAGTAGTAGTGAAAAAGTAGTAGTGAGTAATTATATCTTCCTTGTTTGAAAAGGAGTAAAATCTTAAGTGAGGGGAAAACAAGCTATCTTGGATAAAAACAGTATATGTTATTTCCCTTTCAAGTGACCTCTGTTACATAATAAGAAGAACCTATTCAAAGTTCAGGATACACCAGCTCCATAAAAGACAGTCTGTAGGCTAATGGTATTTGAAATAATTTTGCCAAAATCAGAACAATATTATCGTAATACACTAGTAATTTGAGCATCTTAAATTTGGGAAATAGTTACATCTATAGCATAGGGTGATATGGGCACTGTAGGGCTAGGCTACTTGGCAGATTGTCTGTAAGTATTTCAGTGGGGTCCAAAAGGACTAGAGCAGAAGTTGTTTTGGTGAAGAGACCCAAGTTGTCCATAAATATGGTGATCTAAATGAGCCAATCAAGAGGATTGCTCGAAAATACCACTGGCAAAAAAAAAAAGAGGCTGTAGTAACAAAATTTTCTGAAATATTCTATGACAAATCTAGAAGAATTCAGATACCATGATCCTTCCTTGTGATTTCCCTCAGAGGATATACAGGTTGTGTTAAGGCAAAAAGTAGGAAAAACAGCCATTTAGCATCTACTGTATTCTAGGCACATCAGTGAGCTGAGAAAAGGCATGTTCCCTCAAAGGCACTAAAATGTATTTTTAAAGTTTTTTTTAAAGTACATGACAGTTTAAACACATCTAAGGTTGAATTCAAGTGGTTGAACTGACAAGCAGCATTCTAGGACTGACCCCAAAACTAACACTTTTGCAAAATGGCACGAGGCATTACCAATTTACTCTTAGCATTGATGCTATAGCCCCACTTCTTGAAGCTTCTTCTACAACCAACAGACAACTGGAACAATTTTATTTTCTATCTGCATATTGGTCCTAGTTTAACCATTAGTTTTAGTTTTATTAAAAGTGAGTGAGATCAGACAAAGTATATTATAAATAATAATCAAAGTTGGAGGACACATGGATTTGGTGAAGAGAGAAACTGTGGTCAAAATTCCATATTCATAGAATTTAAATATATAAAAATAACATTAAATTCAGTTATTGAAGCTTAGCAAAAGCACCCAAGGAAATAGATGTCTAACATATTTACAATAAAAGAGACAAAGTCAAAGGAGAAAAAAACAACAGGTGGTATCAAGAGTGTAAGAGGGTAAAACAAAAGAGATTAGGAAAAGTAATTCTCAAAAGTCAGATTTATATTGTTAGGGATTTGTTTTCCAGGGAAAGAAAGCAATTACAGAAAGCATTTGCATTTATTAGTTTTGGTTCCACATGTGGACCAAGTGAATGTGATTATTTATATGTATTAAATAAACATATTTACCCTTCTTTCGGGCTCCTTTGTAACCAGTCACCTCTAGGACAGAACCATGAAGCTTCCTGCCACACAAAAGTAGAAATGGATCAAAAGAGACCACAGATAAGTCAGGCAACATTAAGCTACCTCTTGACCTCTTTAGAAAGAGAGAAACCTGGAAATAGAGGCATTGTCCATAGAGAAAAAGCATTTTCTAAATTCTTTAAGCATCCATTTAATATAGGTACAGCTCAACCTACTAGCTCACAGAGCATTATCCACAGGGTTTGGACCTTCCTCCCAGATACACAGATAGCTTCCATTTAATGGGAGTTCAAGGGGAAGAAGAAGGATGTGAAGGAGACAGAGACAGAATCTAACTTCCTACCAAAGAACTGGGGTTGGGGAGAAGGAGTAAGAGAGAGTGGAGGAGTCACAAGTATAGATTTCTCTCAAAGTCCCTCTACAATGTGTGTGTGCATATGTGTATGTGTGTGTTTAACCTCATTGGACTTTTAATCTACATTTAGTAGTAATTCCTATATTTCATTTTTATGGTTAATGCCTTCACCATAGTTTGAAGACTTGTCACACTCTGGTATAACCAAACCTCATGCTGCTGTTCCACCCTCCCATAACAAAAATCTGTTCACTTTTGTATCTTTGATTGCATTCATCTGTCCAGACTATTCTTTCTTCTTATTGCCACCTACCACAATTAAAGTCTGTAGTGCACAACTTTCAGTTTAGTATTTTAAGTAGTTTTGGTCTATCAATACAATCCTCATTGATCTCCCTTTTTTTCTGAATTAATAGGGTTTTGTGTATAAACAGCAAAAATTACCAGGAACCAACTGCCTTGTGTTATTGGTAATTGCTGTTTGTTAAGTACTTCCCTAAATCAATTGTAAACTATTCAAATACACAAGTTACAGCTTAAACCTTTGTGTTATTAACCTGACTCACCCCAGAATAAGTATTCGATCAGTGAAATGCTATGGGTATAACTTATTACACTCCTTTAAGTAATAAATTTACATCAATAAGAAATGAGGAATACATATCCTTCATCATTATACAACACTGTATTCTTTTCTAAAACTTTTTTTAGAATATTCAAAACATAAAATTTTTCATTTTAACTTGGATAAAAACTCCAGAATTAGAAACAATATCTCTTCTATTTATAATTATTGTCTAGGTCAACTGTTTAGAGATGGAGATAATGAGATTGATGTACTGAATTCAGTCTTATGAAATAATTCCTTTTCAGAGAACTGTACCACGTCAAACACTGTTTGCCTGCAAGGCTGAAGTCATCGGTCAGGAGGGCGACTGGTTAAGAATGCAGATTGTTTACAACTTCGAACAACGATAAAGATATTTAGCCTTGGTTGGTGTGGCTCAGTGGACTGAGTGCCGGCCTGTGAACCAAAGGGCCACTGGTTTCATTCCCTGTCAGGGCACACGCACGGGTCCTCAGTAGGGGGTGTGCAAGAGGCAACCACACACTGATGTTTTTCTCCCTCTCTTTCTTCCTCCCTTCCCCTCTCTCTGAAGATAACTAAATAAAATCTGTAAAAAAAAGGTATTTAAAAGTTCTTAGAAGATCGGTTTATACACATGCAGAACTATTTTGGCCTGTTCATATCGTTTACTTGAGATAGAAGAAAATTAAGAACAAAAGCCTTAATTGTCAGCTTAGCACAGGGCACTTCTGACAATCTAGTCTATATGAACTTAAAAGTATGAAGTTGGATCTAAGAAGAAATATACCAAGACACATCATAATTAAGTTACCCAAGATTAAAGATCAGGAGAGAATCTTAAAGGCAGCAAAAGAAAAAAGGAGAGAGTTCCCTACAAAGGAGTTCCCATCAGACTGTCAGTTAATTTCTCAAAACAAACCTTACAGGCAAGAAGGGGCTGGAAAGAAGTATTCAGACATGAAAGGCAAGGACCTACATCCAAGATTACTCCATCTAGCAAAGCTATCATTCAGAATGAAAGGGCAGATAAAGTGCTTCTCAGATAAAATCAAGTTAAAGGAGTTCATCATCACCGATCCCTCATATAAAACATTAAAGGGACTTATGTAAGAAGAAGAGAGGATCAAAAACTATGAACATTAAATGATAACACACAATTATCACAATAAACACACAATTATCAACAACTGAAACTAAAAAACCAAAGTAAAAACTAAGCAAACAACTAGAACAGGAACAGAATAACAGAAATGGACATCACATGGAGGGTTATCAGTGGGGAGGGGAAGGGGGGAGAATGGGGGAAAAGGTGCACAGAATAAGCAGAATAATTTTTTTAAAGATTTTATTTATTTATTTTTTTTTTAGAGGGGAAGGAGAGAGGGAGAGAAACATCAATGTAATGTATGGTTGCCTTTTGTGCGTCCCCTGCTGGTAGTTAGCCTGCAAGGAACCGGCCTGCAACCCAGGCATGTGCCCTGACTAGGAATCGAACCACGATTGTCTGGTTCGCAGGCCCGCGCTCAATCCACTGAGCTACGCCAGCCAGGGCTGCAGGATAATTGATAGGTACAAAATAGACAGGGGGAGGTTAAGGTCAGTATAGGAGATGGAGGAGCCAAAGAACTTGTGTGTACAACACATGGACCTGAACTAAGTGGGGCTGGGGGAATGATGGAGGGAAGGGATGCAGAGCAGAGGGAGATAAAGGGGAGAAAAAAAATAGGACAAAAGCATAATCAATAAAATATACTTAAAAAGTATGTTGTGAAAATGCTGTTAAATTTGACAAAAGCACTTTGGTGTTTTTCATTTTTAGGTAACAAATAACTATTATTTTATCCTTGGCAGGTAGAGAAGCTCTCTCTACTTTTTACTAGTTATTTGTTATGCTAACTCTGCATTTCTCTTCACCTAAATAACCTGTTCTCTAGGGACTGACCTTTCACTTCCGCTCTGCCCTTTCCAATTCCTCTTTCATCTGAAGCTCTTCCCACTCTAGAATTTGTCATCCCCCTTGTTACTGTGTGCCTGCTTCAGCATGAAACTGAAGTTTTTAGACACGATATTCTCACTGTTCTAATTAATCTGCTCACCTACCCTTTACATGACCGTTTCTCAGGTCCCGTGTATTAATTAACAGCCCTTGCTCCAAATTGTTTCTTGCTGTGTAACGGCACCTTATGAACAGCATAAGGAGTGATGAACATCTGACTCATAAGGTGGAAAGACAGGTATATGATCATCCTTTTCAGGCTTCAGCCACCTCAAGCATGACAGTCTCCGGAACCAACAAGAAACAGAACTCTGTGATCTGAATCCCATTCCTGGTGAACTTGGAGATCTGCTTAGTGAAGGCAGCTGGTTATTTGTACAAAGTACAAACCTTGTTTTAGCACAGTAATAAATAGGGTATAATTAAGAGAGGAAAGAGCAGGCTGAATAATAGAGGTCCACACTCAGAAATCCAAAATCCAATGATCCGAGGTAAGCAAGGGAATGTTTGTGAGAAGAACAACTCAGATCTCATAAACAAAGCAGCTAAGCCTTTCTATTTTATAACTTTTTTCTCTTGGATGTATGGCATCCACAATTTGAGGGTGGCTTTGGAAGGTGTTGCTGATTCTTTATTACAACAGTGAGTTCCTAACAAATGAACTGCTGCATGGATAGAGCTCAATAGCCTTTGTTAATTATTACTATGAGATGAATAAGGAATAATGATANACTCAGAAATCCCAAATCCAATGATCCGAGGTAAGCAAGGGAATGTTTGTGAGAAGAACAACTCAGATCTCATAAACAAAGCAGCTAAGCCTTTCTATTTTATAACTTTTTTCTCTTGGATGTATGACATCCACAATTTGAGGGTGGCTTTGGAAGGTGTTGCTGATTCTTTATTACAACAGCGAGTTCCTAACAAATGAACTGCTGCATGGATAGAGCTCAATAGCCTTTGTTAATTATTACTATGAGATGAATAAGGAATAATGATACACTAGTATTTCTTCAGGACGAAATGATGCTTGACGTAAAGAAAATAACTGACAAATATTTGTCTGAAAATAATACTAATCTCTTCCATGCTGAGTTGAGATTTGAAGTAGAATTTTTTTTATTATCTCCCTAGCTACCAAAGCTTGCATACTTAGGTTTTATTATGCATTTGGTATTAACTGAAATAGATGATATTGTTTTTAAAATTCCTGAGAAATCTTGAGACTGAAGCCTATAGTTGAGAAAGATAACTTGCCCATATTGTCTCACCAGCTTGTGGATTCTATAACAGTGTATTAAAGTGTGGATATTAAGCTATCATTACGTAATTGTTGAAAAAATAAACAATATTTTATCTGATGATTTTTTAAAAATTATGTTCTACTGTACTATAATAAGTAGTTCCATCTCTAAATTATAGCTTAATGGACATATTTATAACACAATTATGTTCAAAGCTATTTTCAATATAATTAGAGTTCTCATGCTATCACTAATTTTATTTTATTTAGAGGTAGCTATATAGAACATACAGACAACTTACACAAAGATATTGTAGAAAATGCATTTATGAGGAACACAACCTGGCTTTATATACCAGTGCTAGTTCTGAAAAACTCTGTGATCCTGGACAACTTTTTTGTGTAATTCAGGTTTTCATAATAAAATTAAGATGATACATACCTATTTCAAAGCATCACTTAGAGAACTAAATTAGATAAATACATACAAGTTCCTGGCTTAGTGAATGCACATAATTCTCAATATGTATTGGATTTGTTAATCACTTCTTATCCTCCAATTCTCTTCATGAACCATCAACTCTTTCTTTATGTATTTGAACCAACACTTCAGTGGAATCAACAATTAAAAAGCAAGCAGAGACATGAACTACAAAACATTTTGTTTCTATATTAATAAAGGTATTCTGCAAAATAAAAATTTATTATAATATATCGTAATATAGTAATATTACTATATTACGATATATATTGGGGTGAGTGATTTTATGTTATTGGCATTAAAAAAGGAGGGCTAAGAAAAAGGATTTTATGCTCAAAGAACTCCAAATTCTGAAATTTGACAACAGAAGCAATGGAAAAGACAGGGTAAAAACGGCACACTGCCTTTGAAGCTCCATAATTGTTATGCAAAGCTCCATCTTTGCATAAATTTTTTAAAAAATAACAAAACTATTAAAACAGGTAGCTCAATACAATAAAGCCTCATTATACAATACTTTAAGGTGACCATCTATCCCAGTTTATCAAGAAGCAGGTTCATATCTGTTGCCCCACCTAATAAGTACTACCCTCCTTCACTCTCAAAAGTGCCCTGGTTTAAGTGATGAATTGTATGTTTACTTAAGCATGTATGATATTCCTTGAAGTCACAGTGTAGTAGCAAAGACACCTGTGACTGATATCATACAAGCATGTCCAGCCTGTATGACAATTGTTAGTCCTATTACAAACGGTAGTCAAGAACTATTAATAGTTCTCCTCTATGCCATTGCTTTGCATATAAACTTGTTTAATGTTATGAGTATTATAAGAATGCCAAGAGATGGTGGCAATTATTGTGAACATTTCATTTTGGAACTAAGATGTCTCATTCCACTTGTTTATCTTGTCTGACAATGTAATTTGCAGTGGTTTAATTAGCGCATTTCCAACATCAGAAGTTGTATGCAAAATTAGCTGGGTATTTTATTATTTTGTTCTCATTTAACATTAGTTACTCCTGATTCATTATCCTTTGCTTTTTTTTAAAGAAGGAAAGAGGTCACATAGTTCGTTTGTAGTAAAGCATCACCACTAATAACATAGCACTTAAAAGGCAGCCAAACTTAGTTAAGATTTAGTGGGTTTATCCTGATTATTTCACTTGAGTGAGACATTATATAATTTCAAGGGCTTCTGCTTCTACTCTATGAAAGGTAAAAAAGCAAAGCAAAGCAAAATACGTTTTAACTCTGCCACAATTCTGTAGAGAGTGTAGCAGTGACGGGTCTGGTGGCTACAGATGTTCACTTTCTCTGGACGTCTGCCACCAACTGATCCATGTTTGACATACTCTGAACTTCACTTAACATCATGTGGTAGCTGATATATGAAATATGTTCTGCTGTCCCAAGTCAATATTCTGCAGCAGGCCATTTCTTCCAACGGCATTTGTGACAGGGCAGCTTCTGATGAGAAGGGAAACTGAAAAGACCAATCTTATTTTTTATTTTGATTATCAAGGAAAGGTGGAATTTGGAGTTAGTTACCCTCCAGTGAGCTCTCTGAGAATCCTGTGTGTGCAAGGAATCCAAGGATCGCTGGGGGAAATTGTGGAGGAAACCGGAATGAAAGAAAAGTAAAATCCCCTCTGTGAACACTGGCATGGGAGTTTTGAAGGTGGAGAAGCAGAGGCTGCTCCGTTTTGAGTTGGCACCTGAACTGTAAGCAAACAAAGACTCTCAGCCCGATGAGGGCAATGGGGGTTCAGTGGGATTCGGGGGACTAGGGGGAGCAGAGCAGGCAGAAAACTTAACCAAGCGGGACACAAGATTAGAGAACTGAGGAGATAAATGCAAAACTAAAGAGCCTGCGAGCTATTTTGGAAGATCCTTCCAATTCCGTTAAAACTTGGAATCCAATCAAACTGTAGTCTCATGAAAGCTCCTCCTTGCCGGTAAAGGCCTTGGGGCCTGAGGAGATATGTGATTCATAAAAGTAATCCCCTGCTTGCGGAACAAAAATTTATTTATCGATGCCAGATGTTAACAAGGACAGTTCTTATTCACTGCTCAGAAAACGTATGCTGTTTTGCATTAAATTAAACCATTTTAACTAAAAAACTACCTGAGTGGAATCAGTGAAGCTGATTCTCTTTTCAGTAGTGAATAGCTCTGCTCATGTTTTCAAATTAAACTTTGCGGAACATGTGACTCTTTCAGAGTTTGATGGAATGTTTCTATATTTTACTAAGTTTATTTGTTGATACATTACTTCAACTACTAAGGTTATTTAAACATATGATTGATATAAATAAATCTATAATGACAAAATAAATTATTAAAATAATTATCTAGTTAATTCAATCTAATGGGGATGAGACCAACTTTTTTCAATTATAGCATTTGATTTTAATAGGTTTAAATATTTCTGTATTTTATTTTGCCTTGATGTAGTTTCAGTACAGCCCTAGAAATAATCCATATTTTCTTAGCATTCACTAAGAATTTTTATGAAATTGGTTTTGAGACCTTTTTCTGTGACATAATACTAAGTTGATTCAAATATCAAAACCAGCATTCTTTAACAAATCTCAATGCCATGTCTACTTTTAAAGTGACTAAAAGAGAATCATAGCCTTTTCTAAGAAGTCCTTTATTAATCCCAAAATCAAACATATTTCTGAAATTTATTTTTCCCATCTCTGTATCTATGTCATGTATATATCATCTATATCCTCCTATAATAAAATTACAATCATTCTCTTTTCTTATTAAAAATGCTGAATATAACTTTAAACTGTTTTTCTACTTTTGTCTCAATGCCTAAGCTCTTTTGGATAACTCATTGTTGCCATGGTTTCTGACCTCCAAGTTTCTGTCCATCACTTTATCATCTCTATCAAAGACATGGTACCCACTCTTAAAGACTCAAATGAAAAACTACCTTCTCCATAAAATCTCTCTTTTTTCTATAACAGATATGAATCTCCTTCCTTTGAATCCACCTAATATTTTACTTGTATGTCTTCTGATAACTCACATATTTGGTCTGTGAATTAGATCCAAGTCTGGATTCAAATCTAGTCTGACACTCGAAAGCTGTATGAAACCATTCAGTTCATTTAAACTTCCTTGTTAGTTCAGTTACTTGAAACATAGTTTTTTTGTTGTTGTTTTTTGTTTTAAACACCTTTCAGCAGGGCTATTTTAAGAATCTGAGAAGACATGTCCTTGGAATGCTATAGACATTTGGTAACTATGTTTGGTTTTCTCTCTCACTGAAATTTCACAAAAGATGGCATGGCTTTGATGTTAGAAGCTTTGATACTTAGTATTCTGTTTCCTAAGGTATAATTCAAGGACTTACATAATGAGAAGTTTTAAAAAGTTGAGTATTTTTGTTTGTTTTTGTGAGAGTCGCCTTTTATTTTGGTTCTCAATTCCTTTTCTTCCTACGAAGGAAGAGCGCAATAACTTTTGTTGCAAACCCCTGTTCTACCAACTTCCCGTGGATGCAGCAGGGTCATCAGGTCTTTACCTGACCCCACCTCTCTGCACAGGTGATGGACCAGGAGTAAGTTCCTAGCCCAATCCCACTCAGTCAAAAAACGTTCCCTAGGAAATTTGTAAAGGAGAAATTTCATTTGTAAAAATGAAAATGAAAGTCTGTCCTTGATTTCTGTTTGATGAAAACTGTGGAAGGTTAGTATCAAAGCCTGGAGTGAAGCACGTTTATGTCCCATGAGGGAAACGAGATGTGATGCAAAAGAATGACACTAATGTACAGACAAAAGCAAACAGTACAGTCACAAAAACGAAGAGAGGGCCCTGGGTGGCATTGGCGCCTGGGTCAGGTATTTCCAAGCCTGGCTGAAGGCCCACCTTCCTCATCATTTGTTAATTCAAGTTATTTTATTTTTCCTCAAATTGGAAGACCCTTGACTTTTCCATAACTGATAACAATGTCACATTCCTACTTCAACCCCATACCCCATGAATTACCAAGGAGAAGGGGAAATTCACACACACACACACACACACACACACACACACACATCCTTTGCTAACTGGCACTGGTAAGGTTATAAGATAGTCTGACATGGTGACATATTTACTAATTTGTAGAATTAGCATACCACTGGATATAAGTTACATATGGGTAGAACCCATCTTTTCTTTGTGGAAAACTGAATGATGAATTATAAAAGGAGCAGGCAGATTGTTAAATCACTACTACAAGGTTTTTATACACTTTAAAAATCAGCTCAAAAGAAATATGGCTTTTCGGGATTGTAGCAATGGAAGGAGATCATCAAATTACACCCTGCACTCAAAGCAGGATTCTGGGAGAGGCGGATACACAGCTATACTCTCTGCGGCTGTTGCCCCTAAATTTTGTCCAAATTTAAAGCAAACTATGCTTGATTCAAATCTGGAAGTATAACTTTATCTATATGGTGTGTTTATGTATGCATTGGACTGGGCCACAGGGTGCCCAGATACTTGGTTAAACGTTATCTCTAGCTATGGCTGCAACTGTGTTTCCAGATGAGATAAACATTTGGTAAACTGAGCAAAGCAGATTTCCCTCCACTCTATGGGTGGGCACCGTTCAAACCACTGCAGGCCTGGAGAGGACAAAGGGATGGAGAAAGGGAGTGTTCGTTATCTCTGCCTGAGTGATTGAGCTGGGCCAGCTATCTTCCTCAGACCAAAATTTACACTAGCTGTCCTGGCTCTCAGGCTTTGAAAACTTAAAACATCAGCTCTACCATGCCACCAGCTTACAGAGGGCAGCTCGAAAAGCTTACCAGACTCCATAATCTTGTAACCCAGTTCCTCATCACAGTTATATCTGTGTATCTATCTATCCATCTATCTATCTATTCATACTATGGTTTCTATTTCTCTGGAAGACATGAATTAATACACCAAATCTCTACTTTATTCACAAAATTCTATAAATTCCACGAATAGTGTGAATAAATACAAAAGAGCTTATAGTAGATTCAAATGTGGGTTATATATCATATGCTGAATAAGTATAACTGTATAAAACAATGAATGCAATTCAGTTGAATATCCTATGATGAATTCGTTTTGCCAAGATCCAATACGGCATTTTTCTGGTGTTCAAGTTGGAAAACGTGATCATGCTCTTAAAATTTAGAAGAAATGAAAATAAGCAAAACTGAGTGCTACCCCTAAATTTTTCCACTGTTTTCTGTACCCAATGTTCAATATTCACCCTGAACACACACACACACACACACACACACACACATTTCTACCTGTTCTACCTGTTTCTACCTATGATAGTAATAATCATCTCAGGATTCATGATTTCAGGGTGAACTTCAATTATCGTCCCACTTTTACTTTTTAAAACACCTATTAACAACTGTTTATTGAATATCAGCTATGTGCCTATTACGGTGGCTGATATGAAGAAGGCTATGGGTTGAATTACATCCTCCCAGAATAACATGCTTGTGTTCTCACCTCCAGGACCTCAGGATGTGAACTTCCGTAGAAACAGGATCTTTACAGAGGAAATCAAGTTCCATGAGTTACTAAAGGGACTCCTAATTCAGTGTGTCTGGTGTCCTCACAAAAAGGGGAAAATTTGCACAGAGACTGATATTCGTCAGAGAACAACAGGTGAAGACAAGGAGCTATCCTGAACCTGGGAGGGCGGCGTGAAAGAGATTTCCCCCAGTACCTCAGAGGGCGGATGGCCCTGCCATCACAGTTTCCAGCCTCTAGAGCTACGGGACAATAAATTTCTGTTGTTTAAGTCACTTCGTTTGTGTTACTTTATGATGGCAGTCTTATGATCCTAATACAGGAAACAAAAAGATAAAAAAGGAAAGTCCTTTCTATTATTAAATTAGGGATTCATTGAAATTAGAACCTTACACATCTTAGCTCAAATATTATTTTTCTTAGAAATGCTTGATATACTCATATACATATAAATATGTGGTAAACTCAGCCTTATAGCTTTACTACTAAATTAAGACAATATATTTGAACAATAGATAAATCCACTAGGTTTCAACCACAGTTCATATATGGCTTCAATCATTATTCAAGGAAAAATTGGTCAGATGTAGAATGAATTGTCACACTTGGCAAGAAATGCAAATATTTCTGCTATATGACATCAAGTCACAATTATAATTGCTCTGTGCATAAAAACAAATATGCACTTAAATATATTTAGCAATGTGTATTCAATAAAATTGCAACAAAATGTATATAAACATACTTAAGATGACTCCTGGCTTGGAACTATATCTGTTTTGACAGTCCAGTAATTTCAAAGTTCACATTCAGGGTTCAAGTGCATCACTGGGAAGGACACAATATTAGATTATTCACAACACAGCTAACCTTCATGAGTACACTCATGTCTCTCCCCTATATTTCTAGACCATAAGACAATAGGAACTCTGTACATCTTGTTTGCTGGCTCAGGGTGGTTATGTTGTTCTTACATTTTAATGCCAACATGATTATTACAAGATGTGACAAAACTAATAATGATTAGAACATATTTTAGTAATCTTAGCTAGAGCTCCAGAATCCTGGTAGTATTTTTTTCTGGATCTAGATACAATTTACTTATGCATCATTATTCTATTGGTAAACTGCACACGGCTACTGCTTTCTTAAATTTCCTATGAAGTGTTGTCTAACTTATTATTATTCAGTCCATCTACGTAGGGTGCTGGCCAGACAAATCATGGCATGCTTAGGGACGATGAAGGGTAAAGGGAATGAAGGGAAATCTTCTTTTTCCAACCGTTTGAGGTATTTCTATATTCTTAATGTACGCATTTACTGCCATTATATTTCCTCTTAATTTCTCAAAGGAGACCTTACAGACAAGAAGGGGCTGGAAAGCAGTATTCTAACTCATGAAATCCAAAGACCTACATCCAAGATTGCTCTATCTAGCAAAGCTTTCATTTAGAATGGACGGGCAGATAACGTGCTTTTCAGATAAGATCAAGTTGAAGGAGTTCATCATCACCAAGCCCTTATTATAGGAAATGTTAAAGGGACTTATCTAAGAAAAAGAAGATAAAAAATATGAACAGGGAAAGGACAGCAAACTCACAGTTATTAACAACCACACCTAAAACAAAAGCAAACTAAGAGGACGGCTAGGTCAGGAGCAGAACCATAGAAATGGAGATCACATGGAGGGTTAGCAACAGGGGAGTGGGAGGAGGAAAAGGGGGGAGAAGGTACAGAGAATAAGTAGCATAGATGGTAGGTAGAAAATAGATAGCAGGGAGGTTAAGAATAGTATGGGAAATATAGAGTCTAAAGAACTTGTGACATGTGGACATAAACTAAAGGGGGAGAATGGTGGGGGAGGGGTGTGCAGGGTGGTGGGGAACGAAGGGCGGGAATAGAACAACTATAATGGCATAATCAATAAAATGTATTTTAAAAAAACTGATGTACACATCCCATAGATTTCTATATGTTGTGTTTCCATTTTTATTTCTTTCAAGACACTTTTATTTATCTTTTGATTTCTCCATTTACATAGTGGTTGTTGAGGGGTATAATGTTTAATTTCTCACATATTTGTAAAATTTCCAGCTTCCTTCTTGTTATTCAATAACAGTTTCATATCACTATGGTCAGATATGATAGTTGGTATGATTTAATTTTTTTAAATTGCTACAACATATTCTGTAACCTATCATATTATCTTTCCTGGGAACTATTCCATGTGAGCCTGAGAAGAATGTGTGTTCTGCTGCTGTTAGATGAAAAGGTCCGTAAATCTGTTAGTCCATTTGGTCTGAAGTACAATTTAAGTTCAAGGTTTCCTTGTTGATTTTCTGCCTGATTCACTCATTGTTGAAGTGAGTCTCCTGGAGGCAGAATATAGTTGTTTTGTTTTAAATCCACCCAGCCACTCTATGTCTTTTGATTAGAGAATTAGATCTATTAAATTTAGAATAATTATTATTAATAGGTAAGGACCTACTTAACTACATCTTCTGAATTGTTCTCTTGTTTTATAGCTCTCTCTCTCTTTTCTTCCTCTCTTGCTGCTTTTTCCCCTGTGAACTGATGATTTTCTATGGTGGTTATACTTTGTTTCTCTTCCTTAATATTTTGGAAATCCACTGTAGTTTTTGCCATGTGGTTACCATAAGGCTTACGTAAAACATCTTATAGGCATAATAGTCTATTTTATACTATGACCATTTAACTTTGACCACATAAAAACTCTACCTTTTAACTCCCTCTGATTTTATGTCTTTGGCTGTTACAACAGCAATGTATTAACAATGCATGGTGGCTATATTTTTAAAACTTTTGTTCTTTAACCTTTATAATACAGTTAAGGGCTGACACACCACCATATTACAGCATTAGAGCCTTCTGAATTTGTGTACTCACTTTTAGCAGTGTATTACATATTTTCATGTCATTACTCAGTATTCTTTCACTTCAGCCTGAATAACCCCTCTCAGTATTTGTTGTAAGGCAGGTCTAATTGGGATAAGCTTTTGGTTTTTTCCTGAGGTTTGTATCTCACCTCTCATGAAGGACAATTTTTCTGGGCAAAAGATTCCTAATTGGTGGTTTCTTTCAGCACTTTAAAGAAACAGCTTTCTGCTGAGAAAGCTGTTGATAGCCACATGAGGGTTCCCTTGAATGAAATAATTTTTATTTTCTCCTGCTGTTCAAAAAAAATCTCCCTTTGTCTTTGATGTTAGACAGCTGTATCACAATGTGTCTTGTAGAAGATCATTTTGGATTGAAATTTGGGGGCGATCTGTTTGTTAAGTTTGTAACTTTGGATACCAGATCTCTCCAGATTTTAGAAGTTCTCAGCCATTATTTCTTTAGATAAGCTTCCTATCCCCTTTCCCTCTCTTCTCTTTCTTGAATTTCAACACTGTTTTACCTAATGACATCCCCTAAAGTCCTGTAGGCTTTAATCACAACTTTTCATTTTATTTTTTTTTCTCTTTGATGGAATTATTTTAAACCATCTGTCTTCGATCTCACTGATTCTTCTGATTGTCCACTCTCTGAGCATCTTTGGAAAATGTATTTTGATTTTTTCTCAGGAAATTCCTGTATCACCATATCTTTGGAGCTAGTTCCTGGAGATAAACTATATTCATTTGGTGAGTAAATTCTGAGATTTTAGACACAACCTTAGGATCCCTGCATAGACAGAGATTAAGTTTCTTTGCTCCCAGAATAAGTGCTGAAAACAGATTACTTCATATTGAAAATACAAAGTTACTTTTTTCTTCCATATCTGACATTCCCAGTTGGAATTTTTGTATGCTTGGCAGCCTATTAAAGTAACAAGTAAGGTACCAAATCTTATTTTCTGGTAATCTTGGAAGTTCAGAGAACACACAGAAGGAAGAGTAATCCAAATATGTGGAATCAAAAGTAAGCTCTTTGAAATAGGACTGTTCTGGGATTAAACCTAATATTTAAACAAAGGTTTTTAAAAAGGTGCAGACATAGTAAAAGTGAAGACCCTCAAATGAGAGTCTCTGAGGAAATGCAGGAACTCACTATGAACAGGCGAAATTCTCAGACTAGTAATGGGATGCCAGAAAGACAAGCAGAGCCAAGATCATACATGACTTTGCAATCCGCTAATGTCAACATATAGCCAACTTTAAGGCGTGTTATTTATTGGGCACTCTATCCATAGATTTGTGTTGGGTCCACATAGGAGTTTAAACAGAGAAGAGACATGAAGGGAACTGATTTTTAGAAGCCTCACTCTACCTACTCTGCAGAGAAACAGATCAGTGCAAGGACACTGACGGCCCGCTGCGCATCGGTGTCAGTGAAAGGTCCCAGGGGACCGATGTACAGTGAAGGGAGAGAAGAGGGAAACGGGCGAAAATCTGGAGTCGCTGTGTAAGCAGAATGGAAAAGTGACCAGAAAGGCGTGAGGCAGGAGGGAGAGAGAAAAACACTGGTGATCCCTGGGTTTCTGATTGGCATCTGGGAGAATAGTGGTCCTGTTCACTGGGATTGGAAAGACTGCCCTAATTTTAGTCTGACAGAATTGTTCTCGTACATTTTAATACATTTACTATGCAAGGTAAACTTTAGGACCTTTTGTCAGCTAAATTGGGGCACATCTAATGTATAGATTTTAGATTTAGGAAGCTATACTTCCATGAAGAGAACAAACATTTGACTTTACAGAATTTTCTCATCCACAAAAATACTTTATCTCTAAATACTGTGTTTTTTATTTCACATTTACTATTTTTCCACTTTTCTATATAGTTTTATAGTTTTCATCATTAGGCCCTATACATTTTTCTAAAATTATATCTTATATATCATAATAGCATTTGACTAAGATAAAATAAACTATTTTCTTAAATGTTCTAACTGGTAATCATTGGTTTATAAAAAAGGCAAATAAAAATAATTTCATTTAAAATAATTTTAGTTAAATATCATTTTTCTAGACAGTCATGACCATCTAAAAAAGAGAAAAAAACTTTGCTCAGATATTTGTACCTTTCAGTTTTGTCTTAGTAATTGTATCATTTATCTCTTCTCCTTCCAAATGTTAAATAATAGTGGTTATAACTAGCTTTTAAATATCTTTTTCTCATTTTAATCATCATATTTCAGTAAAATATTGACTCATGGATTGTGAAAAAATATCATCTTTAAGAAGTAGTTCTCCATTCCAAAATAAGAAAAAAAGTCATTTATTTTGTTAACTGATGTTGAATTTTATCAATCATTTTGTAGAATCTATTTTACATGTCACATGATAAAGTATAGTATCCAATTTCATGATTTTAAAACACCACAGTATTACCTGGTATTCTTTTTACTTTAGTGCTGCATTTTGTTAGCTAATATTTAGTTTGTGATTCTTGTTTTCCTGTATACAAAAAATACTGGTCCATTTTTAGTGAGAGTTAAGTTTGGTGAGAGGACAGCCTGTATTGCCAGAATTGTGCAGCTCCTATGATAATTTGGGAAACTTTCCATCTTTCTCTAGATATTAAAATTATTCTATCATTTAGTGTTTTGCTTCTTACATGAAAGTTTGTTTCATAGATTAAGGTTAAAGCATAGTCATGGAAACATCTGATTTGAGCAAGGGAGTTAGTGCTGAGATCAACTTTGCAATTTAATTCTGCATATTGAACTTTGGCCTCTCAAAAACCTGGGCATATTGTTCCTACTTTCTTTGTTCATTAATTAATAGAGACAGATTTAGAAACAACTCAGATTTGTGTTTTAAGACTTGAATGTTTCCATTTCTGCTTTGATGCCTATAAAATCACTTTGCCCTTAAAAAACAGTACGTTCTCTAAAACGTCTAGATGTCTATCTATATAGTTGACAAAATCATAAAATGTAAGGCTGTCTTCAGCTTTAAAAATATATTACAAACCTACTTTAATATTGTTCTTGTTACAGTAATTCTGGTTTGCTAAGAAAAGCAATTATAGGTGTTTATAATCAATATTTTATAAGCTTGAAATCTATCATTTTATCCTGATCAATTTTTTCTGTTATTTTCTTTATAACCTAGGAGATTCTCTTAAGTTGTCTCACATATTCCTTCCTGCTTTTTCTGTGCTTCGTTCCATCTCATCCCATCTCGTTCTGCCGACCTTTCAGCCAGCTCGTGCTTGTGTGTCTGCCCTTTGCCTTCACAATTGACCTTTACCTTCACAATTGACCACAGTTCCTAGTTCATAGAAACGAGGTTCTTAAAGTTACTGAGACAATAAGCCAGCAGACACCTAACATTTATTTAAATTCTGAAGTTAAATCCCTTGCACAGCAATATTATACCTACCTCTTCAGTGTTTCTCATTCTTTATGTTTAATTCTTTCACTACCTCCCATTTTCTTCAGTTATACAATTTCTCTTCTGCTTAATTATTTTTAAGCACTTAGAATTTTGTTTAAATTTGGTATACATAACCAAGGCAAAGGTAGTAGATTTTTGAATCTCATCTGTCTCCAGTTGGATTTTTACAGAGCAGAAGGGAGCAACTTCAGTGCCTTCGATACCCTGTAGGTGAGATAAACTATGAGTGGGCCTCTCAGGAAATGTTATTAAATATCCTATTTTTAAGATAAAGCTGAAACCTAGCTTTATTATATAAATATAAACCAAATATATTATAACCTATGTATCCTAAGTAAATTAGGTTTTATGTACTTTGAAGTTTTGAATGTGCTACTATACAGAAAGAGTTGGTGGGAAATACGGAGCTGTCAGTGTTATGCTATTACATTATGGTCATATCTTTGTGTTGAACACATGTGGAATGAAAAATGAAATTTGTGTCTACATAACATATTCTGATATCTAACTTCTTTCAATTCCTGGAAAATTTAGTCACTATACTTCTTATTTGAACATATTTATCATATACTGAAATAGTGTTGCATTTTCTCAACTTTTCCCCCCAAATAATCATGAACATACAGATTAACCACACGAGTTATCGCAGGTTGATCACATCCAAAACCTAAATCAGTGATATCAACTTAGAAGTTACTCAGTAGACAATTATTTCCTTTAGAGACGCGGTCTCTACGATCATAAATTTGATCATAGAAGTAACACTCATAAAGAATATTTATAAAATTTTATATTTTCATCAGTAATCAATAAAACAACATATGGTAGATATAGGTACTTTATCCTAGAAATAAAATATTACTTTCTATTATTTAAATACATGCCCTTTGCCTTACCAGGAACTTTGGGAGACTTAGTCTGATGTGTAAATTAAAAAATTCATTTAAACTAATGATGAATATCATGTTCTGTGTTACATTTAATAATCTATTAAAGATTCCACAAAAACTTTAGAACAACTACCATAATAAATGACCTTGGCACACAATTACAGAAAGATGAAACACTACCAAGAAGGTGAAAAGAACAGATCAAAAAGTAAATCAAAAAGTTTGAAGGCAGAAATAGAGGTAAAATATCAGTTACCTTAAAGAAGACAGGAAGGCAAACACCAAGAATGCATGAACTCAAGTTATCTCCTTTCAAAAAATCTAAAGCCTTTCTGTTATTTACAAAAATACTATTCTTCTCGTCATTATATATAAAAGAATAGAAAACCATATAGTTAACTTACAAGCTGAACACATAGGTCTGCAATAAATTCCAAACAGGCAACTGACACTGATCCTAAAAATCCATACTTATCAATCAGTTATTTTGCAGTCTAAGTAAAAATGAATTCTCCATGTTTATCCCCACTTTTCATTCTAGTGCCTTATAACCCTTCGGGAATAGTATTTCATTCAATTTTCAAATTGAACTGGTGTTCCATTGAACTTCCAGTCTTCCCTGAACTAAATCTATAATCCAGAGGTAGGTAGTTTGGAGAAAAACTACATACTTAGCTTTTCTCACTACAAAATTCTTTGAAATGACAGTTTTTAAAGTAAAACATCTTTTCTGTCAGCTGACAAATTACACCATATTTCTGGCATTTAAAATATGTAGTTTTTGACAATATCACTCACTCTAAAGTGATCACTTAGAATCTACAGATTTTAATTCAAAATCCACTTGTACTGGTCCTGAGAAAAGCTCAAATAATGCCTGGGTTAAACAGAACCAAATGGCTTGCAAACAGTGAAGACCTTTTATGTCATCACATTTGGTTAACTGACTTAAGTCAAATCACTGACAAATATAATTTAATGAAATATTTAAGAAGGAAAAAAATCAGTATTACTAACCATAATCAAGGTATTTGAAATTTCATTATTTCATTGAGTGTGACACTCTTTATAAAATGCTATTACCCTCTTCATAAACCTTGATTTCAATATAAGTCATTTACATTCAGAAACCTTGGTCTAGTTTATTAATCTGTTTCTTCTTAAGTAAAATGTTAATTTCTACATACTTATATTCTCAAATATGATAATTACAAATATTTTTTCAAATTCTAAAAAATGTATTTTATACATTCTTAATTTAAATAAATTAAAATGCATTTGGAATATTTCAGACTGAGTACATTTTACTAATAAGTGATTAATCTAATTTTCACTTCACACTGAATTTTGTTTTTCTTCATACCTGTAAAGTCCCATCCCAAATCAACTGTGTGATAGTACTTTTCCCTTAAGAGTAAAAAATTAAGCCCAAAGAAAAATCACCTTCATTCAAAATCTCTTTTTCAATAATTCCACATATGGATATGCTAATAAGAAAATATGACATTTCAAAAATTACCTTTTAAATAAAATTCTAACTTGTCTCTGCAGACCTCTGACTGTTACATACATCACCACACTATATAGATAGCATCGGCGCATTGGACAAATCTAGGTTGAAACAGTGGTTCGGCCACTTAATCGTTGAGTGATTGCCAACAGGTTTCTTTACTCAGTGTTTACTTGTATGTCTCAACTCTACAACAGACAGTGTGTACAACCTACCAGATGAGGTCATTGGAAAGAATGCTTGAAATAATTCAAGCAAAGTACTTAACAAAGCTGATCATACTAAGCACTCATGGTAGTTAATGGCCACTATTAATAGTGCTAATAGTTCAATAGTAGCATCAGACAAGATATATCCTATTTTGTATATTACACTGACAAAAAATGATAAAATATAGTAAATGCTACTAAACAGAAACAAAGGAAATCTTTCCCCTTAAAGATCTGATCATTATTTTGGAAGGCGGATTTACACAGAAATACTTGTAAAACTTGTGAAGTTCCATGGACAACATAGATAAATGATGCAGGATTTTAGTGAGAGAGCTTGGAAACAGCTTGAAAACTAAATGAGATTATACTTATAGATGAGAGGTGAAAAAATACCAAATGAACAAAATGGCCTTATCATCAACTCCAAAATAACAGCCTCACCAAAATTGACCTGTCTACTTCTCTACCCCTTACAAAAGAAAAAATTTTACCCCCGCAATCACATCACTAATCATTTAATTTTTCTCTCATGTTGATATCTGCAATTCCAGGACTCACCAGTGGATTAATCCAACACTAGTTTTCCATAGGTTAAATCTTTACATCACAAAAATGGTTCTCTGCCTATTATTGGAGATTACCAGCCACTCCTTTCGGTTTTCCTGGGATTAAGGCCCCAAATTCCCCCTGTTAATTCGACCCTCACCATTTGTTCTTACATTGCATTCTTACAGACAACCTTCCTACTATTTTGCTGTACAAAAATCTTTTCTAATCATTCATTCTACAGTAAATATTTTTGTAGGTTATATCCCACACTGGAATTGTCTCAATACCTTCTTTGTAAATAAATACTGAGAAGTCCAGGAAACACTAGAATTGCAAAAAAGATCATTGTTAGTGTCCATTATAAAATTGTGTTTGGTAATAAATCCTTTGCTTGTTACAGTCAAGATGCTTAGTTTGTCCACTGTCTTATATACATGGCTACATACACAGGTGTGTGTTATTATATGCTAACGTTCAACCAGGAGCTTTATCATATGCGTTATTTGTCCACTTATTTACTTTCACATATGCCCTCCTCAATTAAACACCAATAGTCTATGTGGGTTTGCACATTCAGGATACCTGCTAGAAGTTAATCAAAACAGTGTGCATGAAGAAAAGGAAAGGCAAGTCCATCAATAGAACAGAACAGAAATTCCCCAGATACACCTGCACATATGTAGTCAACTGATCTCTGACAAAGGAGCAAAGGCAATCCAGTGGAGAAAGGATAAGGGTACTCTGTAAAACAAGTGATGCTCAAACAAATGAACGGCCTCATTGAAAAAAAAATGGATCTAAGCACACTCTTTATACATTTCACAAGTATTAACTTCAAATGGACTATAGACCTCAATATAAAATGCAAAACAATAGAGCTCCTACATGGAGAGAATCTAGGTGACCCTGGATTTTGTGGTGATTTTTTAGCTAAAACATCAAAAGCATGATTATTCATGAAAGAAAAAATTCATAAGTTGAAAATCATTAAAATTAAAAACTTCTGCTCTGTGAATGACACTAAGGGAATTTTTTTTAAAAAAGAGAAGCCATAGACTGAGAGAAAATATTTGCAAAATACCTATCTGAGAAGGGGCTAGTATCCAAAATATTTAAAGAATGTTGAAAATTTTCAAAAACCAAACAACTCAATTAAAAAAAGGACAAAAGGTCTGAGCATACACCTCACCAAAAACATTAACAGATGGCAAGTTACATGAAAAGATGTTCAATGTCACATGTCATCAGAGAATTGCTAATCAAAATAAGATACCATTTATATAATATTGTAATAATTATGTATGGTGCTAGTTAGGTACTTGAATTATCGAATGAATCACTTTATAAATTATATAATTCTCCAACTACTATGCTGTATACATCCAACTAATATAAAATAATATTGAATGTTGATTGCAACTGAAAAATAAAATTAAAAAAATAAAACTGCCCTGGCTGGGTAGCTCATTTGGTTGTAGCACCATCTTCATATGTCAAAATTGTGGGTTTGATCCCCACAACTCAAGAATCACATTTGAGAATCAACCAAGGAATGTACAGATAAATGGAACAATAAATCAACGTTTCTCCCTCTCTCTTTCTCTTTCTCTCTCTTTCCCTTCCTACCTCTCTCTTTCTAAAATTGATAAGCAAAATTTTTTAAACAAAATAAAAATAATTAGATATACCAAATGCCCATTAGAATGGCTAAAATTCAGTCCACTGATGATAATAAGTGTTAGCAAAGAAGCAGAGCCACAGGAATTGTCATTCATTGCTGACGGGAATGCAAAACTGTGCACTTTGGAAAAGAGTTTAGAAGTTTCCCACAAAGCTAAACAAACTGTTATGATATGATTCAGCAATTGTACTCCTTGGTATGTACTCAAATGAGCTAAAAATCTACACATACAAAAAAACCTGCACAGAGAATATTTATAGCATCTTTATTTATAATTGCTGAAATGTGGAAGCAACCAAGATATCTTTCAGTATATGAATGAATAAAAAATGGCAGTACATCCATACAATGGAATATGATTCAGCAACAAAAAGAAGTGATTTATCAAGTCACAGTAAGACTTGGACCAACCTTAAACTCAGGTTGCTAAGTGAAAGAGCCACTCTGAAAAGATTACATGTATAGCATATGATTCCAATGACTAACATTATGGAAAAGGTGAACAATGAACAGAAAAAATATCAGTGGTTGCCTGGGATCAGAAGGGAGGAGGAAGGAATGAATAGGTGGAATGTAGGGCATTGACAGGCAGTGAAACTGTTCTGTATGTAGTACTAGTCAAAACCAATAGGACACACAGCAGGAGAGTGAACACTAATGTAAAGTATGGACTTAATAATAATGTATTGGCACTGTCTCACTGATAGTAAAAAATGTATAACACAAATGCAGGATGCTAATAATAGGAAAGCCTTCGGAAGGAAGAGAGGGGTAGAGATACAGGAACTCACTGTACTTTCCACTCAATTTTTCTGTAACTTAAAACTGATAAAACTTTTAATCTTATTAATTATTTTTAAAAGAGAAAAGGTATTGTAGACTTACTGAAATAGCTTTATTGGCTCAGTTATTTTTTAATACAAATGAGAAAAAAAGGAAAATAGATCTGACAGGAAAACTGATACCCAGTTTGAAGAGCTTTCCGAGGCTTTCTCTAACCCATCTTATTTTATATAAGGTCTCATTTATTTTGTGGAACTATACTATAAAACAGTGATTTTTCAACCTTTTGTATGTTACAGAACACATAAACTAATTACTAAAACTCTGTAGCACACTAAAAATATATATATTTTTGTCAATCTGACAAAAATAGGTATAATTTTGATTCACTCACACAGGACAGCTATTGTGTTGACTGTCGTCATTTTTTTATTTGACAACCTAAGGGGGAAAGGTCAGTACCACTGACTAAATAGTCAAGTATCCCATGTTTTAAAAATCCTTGCAACACACCAGTATGCCATGTCATACTGGTTGAAAATCACAAGTATAAAGAATTGACTTTGTTAGTATTTTTATACAATGTCTCTTGCTAAAAGTACATACAGTATATAAATGGAGGAAGTTGACATTCAAATTAAACCTATAATAAGTGCTATTAGAATGATTGAAGAATACTATGTAGGGGAGTTTAAAACAAGACATGTGCCCCAAATGGAGTTGCTTATGCTAAGTCCCACATGATGACCCGAGACTTAATTATGGTTCAGACTCTTCTGGAAAAGGAATCTTAAAACAGTCAATCGGGAATTGCCAATCAGCTCTAGCAAATGAGGTAATCTATGTGATGGACTCCAGTCATTCTCTAAAGAAAAGTAACCTTGCAATAACCAACCTATTTTTTTTGCCTACTATAATTTTTTTATTCCTATTCTTTTCTGCCTATAAAAGACTTCCATTTCTCACAGCTCCTTGGAGCTCCTTTCTATCTGCAAGCTTGGAAGCTGCCTGATTTGAATTGCTTTTTGCTCAGGTGAACACTTACAATTGTTAATATGCCTCAGTTTATCTTTTAAGAGGTGATACAAATGCTATTTAACATTCACAAAGCACACGCTCTCGGTTCACAAGGGTCAGAGAACGGCACCACCAGGCAGAAGGCAGGAAGCTTTCATAGGGTAAACAATAAAAAGAAAGAAAAGATAAATAGAAAATGAATAAGAAATAAGGAAATAAGTGTAGATCCAGAGTTGGCTTGGCATTTGGGGATTGGCTGCTTGGTCAGCAGGAGCATTTGGAGGTACTGGAGAGCTACCCATTTTGGTTTGCTGACCCGCCATCCCAGGGAGGAATGGCTCCATCTAGGTCCTAGAAATTTATGTCATCAACGCCTTGAATAACAAATAAGCATAATATTTTATACCTTGGTGTGCATCCTGCAGTTTTCCTATTTCCTACATCTGAATATTTAGTTTTCAACTTTCTTTACACTATACACACCTGACTGCCATGACCCCCACTCCTCCCAGCCAAGCCCCCATTTTCTCCCCAGGACATACACTCTAGACTAGCTGCCACTTAGATGCAAAAGAGGGGTACCAGTTGCTTTGAATGAGAGACAAGAACCCGTTAATAGGAAGCAGATCATGGTGATGAGATCAGGGAAAGTGGTGCAGAGAGTAGACAACTGAAAGGGAAGCAGGTATTTGTCATTCACAAAAACCAATTTGTAACTTGAACTTGGATTCTGTATGCATCTAATTCCAATAATCTTAATACCCTTTAGATATTTTCTAATCTATTACTATTTGATATTTTGAAATGTTCTTTACTTTGTGCATCTGGCCACTGGAAGTAATATCATACTCTGCTTTGTTAGCACACATTTGCTTTGTAAAGCAAAACAAAAGCTGTTGAGTGAAATCCTCTGCTTATCTTTTTCCCCACAATACACTTTCAAAGGAATGCAAAGGATGTACAATCAAGAGTGAATTCTCTAAGTGCTTACCTCTGAAGGGGATGTTTGATATTTTAAGCTCTTTAGAAATATGTATTTATACAGAGAGTAAAACAGTTGACTTGATCAATTTTATTTTTAAAAAGGCAAGTTTTTCTCCTACTTGAAAATATGAATAAAATATAGTCAGCCTTGCTTTATTAAGACATATTATTAATTAAAAGAGCAAGTGCACCCATAGTCCCAAAACATACAGTAATTATTTCTCTGTGTTAGTTCTGAAGAAATTTGTCCTCAGTGAAGAATAGGACAGCAGCTTCTAATACAAAGAAATAACTCAGCCCACTTACACAGAACTTAAGAGCTCTCTGAAACTGTTATTATTTTCTTCATTCTGTAATCTAACTGCAAAGAGATTGGTTGGCTCTAAAAATAAACATAATATATACCTATCTCTCAGGCATTGTCAAAAGCAATATGGAGAGACTGATGAGAGTTCTTCTACAGATTTTTTAATGAACTTCCTTTTTTTCTTGACTCAGTTCTAGTATCATTCATTTTTAAAGCAATCAGTCACATCTCTCTGCTGGGATGAGGGTCTGCTGACTAATTCTGCCAAAATATAGAATAAAGAATGACAACAAGTCCAAACTAGACACCAGTGATGAGCTAAGTTTGTTGTAGTAAGTCAAAAACATGAGATAAAAAAGTGGAGTATGGACTTAGTTCTATAATTTAAAATCCTTATGACCTTGAGGATCAAAAAGAAAGAGTAAATGAATAAAAATGCTCTTACTTTTACATTCAAGTTTATTCCCATCTATTACTTTAATTATCAGGCAAGCCTTGTGAACCATACATGACCAGAAATGTCCTAAGCCTGTATTGAAAGGCTAATCCGGTTCACAAACATAGAAATGTGAAATTAAAGTTCTGTGATGTAAGCATTCACCTGCATGGCACTGTTTGACAAAAACATTGCCTAGTCATCAAGGTTAGTTCTAAGAAATTTAGAACTAACCCTTGGGGTAGCTCCTGGAATGGTTTCTGGCACTCAATAGTACTAATTAAGTCTATATATGTAAAATTATGTTTTGGTGACATTTCGTGGTATTTACAAATTTCTCAAGAATATCACCCCAATAAATTCATTTTTTAAAGCACAGTGCTCCATGAGAGTCATCCTGAATGAAAATGAGGAGAGTGGTGATCAATGTGAGAAGGTGTGCAGGACCTAACAGGCACCCATCCCCCATTAGTATGGAATGGTGGTTATTTAAGAATAAAATAAAAGTATTGTTTTCCTTTCGAAGACAAAGAGCTGCTTGCATGGCTTTCTTTGCTTTTATTTTAAATGTGCATGGCTTAAAGCAGATTTAAGATGAAACTGGAATGCCATGCAAATGGGAGACACTCACTGGCTCCATGAGAGGAAAAGGGATCATTCTCGGGTATTGGTGTTCTCAGACTCTGTGAATGACCCAACAGTTCCCATCATTACCTGTTTCTTTTTTTCTCATGGACACTTAGCTGTAGCAAACGTTCCCACTTCTTCTGGTGTTAGTCCATTTTTGAAGTGCAAAGATGGCTTTAGTCTGTCCTGTATGGATACATCTAATTTTTGAAAACAAATGATAGATTTGTTCTGAGTCATCCACACTTAGTCTTTTTCTAAAAAGAGAGATTCTTTTTCTTTAAAGATTTATTTATTTGTTTATTTTTAGAGAGGAAGGGAAGGGAGAAAAAAAGAGAGGGAGAGAAAGATCAAGGTGTGATTGCATCTCATACACACTCAGCTGGGGACCTGACTGGCAACCCAGGCATGCGCCCTGACTGGGAATCCTTTTGTTCACAGGCCAGCACTCAATCCACTAAGCCACACCAGCCAGGGCCACACTTAGTCTTTTAAACCAATGTATATGACTGTCCACATTTAGTTTTTCAGACCAAGACATATGGCCACAGCTATTAAACTGCCTTATTACGTTTATGTCTATGAATATCTAGCTAACTGCAAACTACCTACTGCTGATTGAAAAAAAGCAATATGCTGTAAAGCAACTCCCATCAACCTCTTCACCAAAAATATTTGAAATTATATCTTAACATCTTTATTTTATTGTTGACACTACTACAGATGACCTCACCCCCCATCCCTATGCCCACCTCCAGGTGCCCCTGACCCCCGCTTCCTTTCCTCTGGCCATCGCCACACTGTTGTATCTGTTGATGGGTTATACATATACGTACTTTGCTTAAGCCCTTCACCTTCTTTCATCCAGTCCTTCCCCCCCCTCCCCTCTGACAGCTGTCAGTCTACCTCATGTATACATTATTAGCTCAATGTAAGATTAATACTTATTAGAAGTATTAATTAATTATTGTTTCAATACAGGAACAGTTATATTAATCCAAAGAATAAGTCAACACAGATACTAACAGAAACGAAGAAGCACAAGATACACTATCCTCACTGTGTGAGGGAATTGCGTTCTATAAAGTCATGAATGCCGAATTAGCAACACTGATCCACTGCTCCTCCGGGGGCAGAAGGGTTAAGTGGCTTGACTGAGGCCATTCCACTAACAGGCACAAGTTTGGGGTTCAAACCCAAACAACTGTCCGCAGAGAAGGGGCTCTGTGCCCTCCACTGTATTTCCTCTGAGTGCTCCTACCCCCTGGTCATCCTGGTTTCATAGCTGAATAAGAAAACACAGCATCGCCTTGTTCCACTCAACCTGGAAACATGTAAATCAGGTAACAATGTTTTCTCCACTTTGCACATGTCTGAAAATTACCAAGAAAGTCCTGCAAGTATTGATTTGGGGATGAAAAATACATTTTAGTGAGTAGGTAAAATCTCAAATATGGAATACACAAATATTGAGAATAACTGTAATGGCAAAAGTCAAGGGAGATGGAAAAAATAAAAAAAATCTAAGGATGTTACCACAGAATAAGTAACAAGTAATTTTAAAATTTCAGACTATCATGTTAATCAAAAACAAAAGGGAGAAGTACTATGAAAGGTACCAAAGAGTGCTCTAGAAAGTATAGAAACTGAAAACTTACCTACAGACAACGACAATGTCTGGTCCTACAGAAGTATTAGGCAGTGAATATTACTACTACTGGGCGGCCATGATACTACGTGTGCCCACGATTTATGGGGGAAGAACTGCACAGTGGAATGCTCTGCCTGCATTCATGAGGTTACTCGGAGCTAATGTCACATATAAAGCTCGAATGCTAGCTCTTCGATGGATCCAAGTGTCTTTTTTCTCATTAACATAAAAGCTCAAGGCAGGTGTCCTGCTTGATAATCTCCTTCCTACAGCGATTCAGGGACTTGGGCCCTTCCATCTCGTGGCACTGCCCTTAGGACCTTCTGGTCCTTTGTATCCCTCTGGATGAAGAGAAACAGCGGTTTTGTTTATTAATTTTTTAAACCTTATACTTTATTTTAAAGTATTTCTTTAAATATTTTATTTATTTATTATGAGACAAAGGAGAAGAGAAGGAGAAAAAGAGGGAAAGATCAATGTGCAGTTGCCTCTTGAGCTCCCCATACTGGGGACCTGGCCTGCAACCCAGGCAGGTGCTCTGACTGGGAATTGAACCAGCGACCCTTTGGTTAGAAGCCCACACTCAGTCCACTGAGCTACACCAGTCGGGGCAGAAATAGAGTTTTTGGAGAGCACATCTACTTCTTAAAATCTTTGGCTGGGAATTATGTATGTGACTTATGCTCCCAATCAGCTCATGACCATAAATACAAGGGGGTTGGAAAATAAGTCTGCCAATCAGGATGACTGCTTCCCAGTACCAGCATGATAATATAGAAGAGAAAGTATCTATTTTGATTTAACATTGACATTAAACCAGACATAAAGGTAATATTTATGATATCTATAGTCTAATATTCTTAACAACATTTTAATGTTCTTTTTTTTCTGGTTCAGAATTCCAGTCCAGGATTATATATAGCTATCATTTTCCTTTCCTTTCCTTTATTCTAGAAGGGGTTAGTTTGTCTCTGCCAGACTTTCTCTCAAACAGAGAGATGAGCAAGCTTTGTCTTCCAGATGCAAATAACCCAACCAAACAGGCTACTTTTGGATGGAAAAATGAAAACAATTAAGACACATCAGTTTCCTGCAGAATTGAAAGTTTGTCAAAGTACCTTTATTTTGTTAATGAGTTATTATTAGGCAAAAAGATTCATTAATCCATGAACCAGTTAGTGGCTGAAAAAGTATGTTGGTAAGTAACTCTAACATTTGGATACTGAAGGTCACCAAGTATTATTCATAGACTAGAGAAGAGAAGATTAATGTTTACAGTTTGAGACAAGAAAACTTGCAGATATGCAGGTTACGCTTTTTCATACTGATTGTAATGGAGCAAAAGAAAGGCAGTAGACTGCAGAGATCTCAATCAGCTGCAAACAAGCTGGTCCAAAGAAAACCCTTGTCACAGCAACCATTTCCGACTAAATCGCTTGTTATCGTTGCAAAGCAACCCTCCTGGTGTCATTTATTTATATGTTTCTTTTATCCTGAGTACAATTCTCAATGTTCTATCACTTCTTGGGGAATCATTTTTCCAAAACAGTAATCACTACGTCCTCCAAACTTGTGCTGTCATGGCTGCACAGCCAGCACTCAAGTGCAAAGTGCTCTGGATGGTGTCCGCTGCTCCACTTCTACAACCCGTCCTATCAATGAACTGCCTCAAGTCATAGCCTGTTTAATTTAAGTTCCTGCAAACTTCATATCTAAAGACAAAACCTGCAATAGGAACTAATAATTTAAAAAATAAAATGTATAAAGGACACACGGATAAAGCCAAAGAGGAGTAGGATCGAGGGTGGGAGGTGGGGATGGGTAGGGTGGGGAGGAGTTGTGGCGGGGAAATGGAGACAGCTGTGCTTGAACACTGATAAAAAAATAAATAAACAGGAAGATGCAATTCAAAAGAGTTCACTTCAAAGAGTTCTATAGTCTATTCAGAAACTTGGCAGATGTCAAAACATGCAAGGTTTCCCAAGAAGAGAATATTTGTGCTCATGTTAGTAAACACAAAAGTGGCAATGAAGGAAATTTAGTTAATCTAGGAAAAACATAAACCTCGGATACAAATGACAAAAAATAGCAAAGCTAAGCAAAAGATAAAGATGAGGGTAAAGTGAATATTTATTTTTAAACAACAGTAACCCCGATCTTCATCTTCCAAAGTGAGGACTGACTCCACATGTTGCAACAGCCAAATGACTTAGCAGCACCCCAGACCTTGAGAGGTAACATTAACAAACATTAATGAACGTAAAGGTAACCCATCCTTTGGGCACCTGAAACTGCATTGTCTCATTGCACAGTAGCCTGCATACTCGTGTAAGAGCATCTGTACACACACAGAGCTTGTTTTTAATGATACCTACTTTGAAGTTGGCATTTTTTCAATATTAAATTCTAGAAGTTTAAAGAAAGGTGTTTCCCACTCCGTGAGATGGATGATTTTTACATCAGTATTGACTGACTAACAATCCTACTGTTGATTTTCAAAGGATGAAAAAGGATTCTGATAAATGTAAGGCATATTTCTTTGCAATATTTTATGTGAATTTCAAAAATATCTAGATTTCTGTTCACTTGTTTTACGCAATACATTTTCATACACAATATAGTGATCCTCTTCCAGCAAAACACACTGCACTCAAACCCACACACACATCATGAGCAGGAACTAGCCTTGCTGGATGGTGCAAAATCACAATAAATATCAAGTTTGCTCGTGTGGGATTACACACACAAACCTCCAAAGTATGCGCAAACTATGAAAACACTCTACAAGCCTCTGCTATGGTGTATCAGCTGGTCTTATCATTATAACTTGCATAAAATATACCTTTTCTCAATGAGCCATAGATTTTATGTATTAGTATTCTAACCACTATGCATTATACATGATAAACTACTGTTTTTTCAGAAAATATTACAAACTATTTTAATGCACGCCTAAATTTACTATGTCTTATGTCATAATTTGTATTATTTTTAAAGCAGTATCTATTTTGACACTGTATTTCTTAATTTCTTCTATCAAATCTCTCTTCAATCAAGGCTACATTTTGATGTGCAGTGACCAGAAATTAGTCTAAAAATTAATACACCAAATAATAATTGGTGTATTATTTGTCTGTGAATCACATCAGTCCTGTTTATATTTTCATTTTCTTGTTCTGACCACTTACATTTTATTGGGATATCACTTTTGCAGTGCATTTTACATTAGGTTGCTTACCATTTAGAAGTATTATTTTAAAAACTTTTTAACCATAATCATTTTTAGCCAATCTTGGATTGGTTTGAGATTTTCTGTAAATTTTTGCTAGCATTATTCTGATAATGAGCCATGAATCTGTTAAATAGCTTAGGCTAGTAGACATACAAAATTAGTTTAGTGTTTGTCCCCCCAAATCATCACTCATTCTTTATAGGTTATAATTATTATTTCTAATATGTGTGTGAGAGTGTAAGATCAAGTTTAAAATGTATTTTATCAAGATGTTCCATGTTACGGCATATCAAAAATTGTTGTACGGCAGATTTGACATGTTTAAAATAATAGCATTGCTGTGGACACAAGTGATGTATCTCAGTAATAAATTCAAACTGTGCCTCACAATTGGCACAAAGAATCTATATGTGTGGGGCTAAAAATATGGATTGCACACACTTTTGTTTATCAACATATTGGCTCCATTTTCACAAAAACATCTCTAATAATCTTTTGAAACAATGCAAAGAATCAAAAGTTGGTTTTTGAGTGATTCTCTTAATCCAATGCTCTATTTGTTATAAAACAACACAAACACTCATTAATTTCAACTTGTATTCTGCGATATTTCACCACTGACTCTATTAAACATTAATTGTTCTACCTAACTCTTGTCACTGACACACACTGAGCTGAATGCTATTCACTTTGATAACTTGGTTTATGTTCCCTTTTCTCATTTTACCAATGACTATATAGCAATCCCATGGTTAGTTCCTTGTCCTGTATCATTGTTTTTTTTAACTCATATATTAATTGAAAGTACAAAATCTGGAGGAGGAAAAACTTGCTTGTAATTGATATATGGTAGGAAAGCCAGCCAGCAAAGAAACTGCTTTCGAAGATTCAACAGAAGAAATCTTAGAGTGGTCCAAGCCACTCTGAGGCCCAGCAGCAGATCTTAAAAGGGAACCTGCAAAGCTCCCAGCATTACGGCAGGGAAGCTTTCACTAAAATATGATATGATTGCTGGAGTCATAAACAAAAAGGCCCTTGAACTTTCTTAAGAAAAGTTCTGAAAGTTACTTCTCAGACACTGTTTTCAATGAAGATCACACAGACTTTTTCAACTAGACTGAAGGGGGTCACGGGAAAACGTTATGATAAAAGAAGGATTCAAGATAGTTCAGAAGGATATAATTTATTGTTTGTTTGCTTGCTTGAAGACATGCACTGCAATATGATGAGAACTGAGAGAACAAATGTTTGGCTCAACATCCCTAGAAAATTATATTTTGTCACACAAGAAACAATATTGCATTTGTGAGCAGATTCATTCATGAGAAAGAACATTCCAAAAATATTTGAGGAGTTAGTTTTTTCCCTCACCTGAGAGATCTTCCATTCAAAAGTTTTCTCCACATTGCTTAGCAGTGTCTAGTGCAAAACTGAGCAGCACAAACCGCAGGATGTCTCTGCCTTCTGAGAATGGCCTTTTGTTGAAGAGCGGTAAGGCGGGAAATGTGGAGAAGCTTTTCGGCGGGGCTTGAAGGGTGAATGTCACAAGACTGGCTGTGCACTGCTACATGCTGAATTCCAAGTGATAAAAGTGCCCCTGATTTCTTGAGTACACTTCTTTTTCCGTGTGTGATTGTAAGATACACAGCCCTTGACTATGAAGCCAAGGTCTGAGGATTTCCTGGTTACACAACTTTTCAAAACTATACCATTCACAGTTAAGATAAAGTTACTTAATCATAGTAAAAAATAAAATTGCATGTTGCCTAAAATAAGGTCAAGATTCTAAAGTTATTTTCCTCTTAAAAATTGTTTATAACTCACATAGAATATATTTTATACCAGCCAGCCAGTTCCATTGTGTGCCACGTGGTTAACCAGGAGAGTAAAAGCTCGGTGCCATCAAATATATATCCCTGCTGGCACTACTTCAGTAATTTACCTAGCCTAAGGTCATTCTAAAGCAGTTTAAATGCATCATTAATCCACAATCCTCTAAAATACTAAAATACTTAAATAAATTACAATGGAGTAGGATGAGCCTGAAGAGAGGAAAAAACTGTCAAGATATGATACATTTAAATGATGCCAAAAAAGTCTCTAAGACTCATGAATAAATTATTGCTAAAATGAAAGGCATAATAAAGAGCCTAAAGGACATGATATATCCAGCTTTACACGGTCCAGGGAGATTAAGAAAATTAATCTTGAATTTCATTTTTTGCTTGTGCATTTTCATTCATTTAATATTAAACTTAGTGATTCAAAATTTACGTGTTCATTTTTATTACCTCCTTTTTCTTATTCCAATCCTTTTATCCTTCTGATTGCTGTCCTTTTATTACTAGCAATATGTAGTAAACATAAATCATCCCCCTGTGTGCATGTATTTGTATGCCTTGGAAGTGGGGGGGGGCATAAGTCGGGTTACCATGATCAGAACTGACATGTACGTGGAATTAAAGAAAGAGAAAATAAATTGGAGGCATAAATTCAAGAAATATAATGTAGATCACCCAGGACTTCATTTTTCCTTAAGTAAACAGATTCCCACAAAATAAGATCTTATGACGTCTTGCCTACCAGTAAAGCTTCCTGACCAATCAGGAAGGTGCTTCAAATAATCAGAAATTGTAGAATCATATGCAAATCAATGACCAAGCTAAGGCATGAATCCGGAGGAGGCAGATTCTAACAGGACTAGAAACATGCAGTAGTGAAAGCTCTTCTCCTCGCTCATTCCTATGTGAGAATGCCATGACTGGCAGCCTTGTTCCACTGTTACATGGGCTCCCCCGCAGCCCCTAATTGTAAGCCTTCCTATTAACTACGTTGTCTGAACTACTCTGTGCAAGAATTCTATACTTTTATTTCTACGTTCAAGGTCCATCAGTTATATTGGTAGGTCATAGCCAGGTCTTCTGTAGGCCTAAAAGCTCAATATAGAGTAGGGACACCCAAGTCGAAGGGAAAAAGAGTGACTTTAGGTAGCACGGGGTGGATCCCAGAGTCCTGATGCAGCTCCACACAGCACAGCAGTGCAGAAAGCTGAATGGGAGGTGCCAGGGGTTAGTGGAAGAGTACATGGAGAGTTATTATTCAATGGGGATCAAATTTCAGTTTTGCAAGATGATGTGCTATACAGTGATATTGTACCTGCAGTTAACAAAGTTCCATTGAGCACTTAAAAGTTTGAAAGGATAGATCTCATAATAATAAGTAGTAATAGTAATAGTAATAGTAATAATAGCAGTTAATAGTAATAGCAATAGTAGTAATAAAAATAAAGTAACTTTGCCTATGCTTTCCTTACTCCTATTACTACTACCATATTCCTTACCACTCTCTGGGATTCTCTATAAAGAATTAGGGATCAGCCCTGGCTGGTGTAGCTCAGTGGATTGAGCACAGGCCTGTGAAGCAAAGGGTCGCTGGTTCAATTCCCAGTCAAGGCACACGCCTGGGTTGCAGGCAAGGTCCCCAGCAGGGGACACATGAGAGGCAACCACATATTGATGTTTCTCTCCCACTCTTTCTCCTTCCCTTCCCCTCTCTGTGAAAATAAAATAAATAAATAATACTTCAAAAAAAGAACTAGGGATCAAAGACATGTGTCAATTTATGCACATTTTATGTTTATACTTTTTATTAACTACTTTCTTGCCCTGGCTAGTGTAGCTCAGTGGATTGAGTGTCGGCATGCAAACCAAAGGGTTGCTGGTTCCATTCCCAGTCAGGGCACATGCCTGGGTTCCAGGCCGGGTCCCCGGTAGGGGGCACATGAGAGGCAATCACACATTGATATTTCTCTCCTTCCCTTTTTTTCTCCCTTCCGCTCTCTAAAAATAAATAAAATCTTTTTAAAAAAATTCTTGCCTAAGCTAACTTCTTTATATCTTATAAAGTTGAAAAAATACACACAAAAGAAATTCACACCTATAACTAGTGTTAAAACTCATGTTTTTATGAATAATGCACTATTTATAACTGCATATATTCATGTGAGTTTGCCATAAGGTAAAAAATTAGGATATATTTAACTCCATAGCCATTTGTTTATATATATATATATATATATATATATATATATATATATATATATATATATAATGATGTGCATGGCACTGGGAAGGAAGAGCAGAAAAGAAAGACAATATTATATTTATGTTAAATGCCTTTGTAACTTCTTAGTAAATATATATAGATATACATATATATATGTATTGAAATAAAGATAAGAATGATAAATTTTAAACTCCTTAACCTATAATAAAAACAAATAAATGCTAAAAAACTATACAAAAACTCTTGATAAGAAAGTTATATCAAATTAGCCCAGCATTTACCTTGGAACTTCAAAGGAAAAAAATGTTTTCTAGCCTCTGAGAGCAATTTCTCAGATATGATTTATGGGAGAGTTGTGTAAACATTCCTAAATGGGGAATGCAGTACAGAATTAATAATATGCTCACGGACCTTTCTTGTTCTTTATATTATTTTGAAACAACCTTAAACTTTGGAATATTTGCAAGTACTTTACAATTTTTTCCCTTCCAAACCATTTGATAAGTTTCAATCTTGATGTCCCATGACCCTGCATATTGACATGCTTCTACATAATCATAAAATCATCAAAATCAGGATACTAATACTGATTCATTATCATCATTTAAACCACAGGTCCTATCAAATTGCATCAATTGTCACCCAAAATATTCTTTGTAGATAATCTAGTCTCAAAACCACGCATTACATTTAGTTGCTACCTTTCTTCATCTCCTGTGATCTGAATTATGTCTAGACGTCTTGATTTTTATGATGCTGAGTCTTCTTAAGATTGTAGGCCAGTTATTTCACATTATTTTTGATTTCTCTACTGGTTTATATGCTTCCTTTCAGGTTATTCATCTTTGGCAGAAATACCACAGAAGTGACACTGTGTTCTCACAGCACCTTATCAGCTGGCCCACAATTTGAATTTGCTTCATTACTGGGGGCCATTTTCATCACTTACTAACTGTGGTGTCTGCCAATTTTCTTCACAGTCACATTGCTCATTTTCCCCTTTGTAATTATGAAGGTTTTACATGCACACAATCACATCTAAGTTCAACATCTAAGTTCAATTACAATATTTTGTAATCTTTGTATTATAAAACACAAGTTCACATTGATAGCTTCAGTTCCAACCAAACGTCTCAGGATTCATTCTAGCTGTTCTCCCTTTCCACATAAACTTCTTTAACTTAGCTCCCCCTTTCCTTAATAAACTTAGTTGTTTCATTCCCTTTTATTTAAACAATCTTCCATCACAGCCTCTACCTAATATTACTGTGCAAATGCCTCTGTCACCTCACCAAGGTCCAGACAAGTCAAGCCAGGTGATCCCATGTGGGATGTCCCAGTCATTTGCTTGGCCTCTGACATCCTGTTCCAGGCAAAACTAGGCAGACACCCATGCCACCCTGCTTGGACGACAGGAGCCTGCACTAGGCCATATTCACACCTGGGAGAAGACCCCCTTGATGCTGCTGGGATATAACCCCTGTGCCTAGTTTCAATGTCCCTGGTTATAGTCTACTTGTTTGTTTGTTTGGTTGATTAGGTTCTACTTATAGGTGACACCATATGGTATTTGTCTTTCACCGCCTGGCTTATTTCACTTAACATAAGGCTCTCCAGTTCCATCCATGCTGTTGCAAAGGGAAATTAAGAACAAACTGACAGTAACCAGAGGGGAGGTGGGATGGGATAATGGGGAAAAAAGGGGAAAGGGTTTTCAACAGCATGTATAAATGACACATGGACAAAACCAAAGGCAGGTAGGATCAAGGTTGGGAAGCAGGGATGACTGAAGTGGGGGTGTAAAATGGAGACAACTGTACCTGAACAACAATTAAATTTAAAATTTTTAAATAACCCCCATGCCTAGCTCTATGTCCTCTTATAGGCGTGGGCAACCCTCCTACCCTGGTGGACCTCTAGCATTCCACTGCGCCCCTGGCTGCGCCTCCACCTCTGTGTGATGCCTCCGCACCAGGCCCTGGCACTGCCTCTAGGCCTAAATTGTTCGAGAATGGAAAGAGGAAAGGAAGGAGGGGAGTTCTTGTTAGGATTTTAAAGAAATAAAGATGTTCTATTTTTGTTCTTTTTTTCTATGATTTAACCTCAGTAAATTTTAAAGGGATTATACTATACAGTAAATAATCAGAGTTCCAGAGTGGTGTGGTCTAGGTGTGCCCTCTCCTGGTTGTGCAATAAAGAATCTAACTGGCTTTAGTTGTTGGTGGTGGGTTTTTTTTCCCCTGGCATGCAGCCTCTAAAGTCTTTGACTTTCCCAGGTGATCGGAGGGTCTTTGTTACTCATGGTGAGCCCTGATAGATTGCTAACTAGGTGACTCATGGGGCCCCTACATAGTTTAAACTGGGGAGATGACTCAGGATGGCTACTGTCACACCAGAGGAAGCCACCATGTGCTTAAAGGTTTTGAGACACATGATAGTGGCCTGACATTTAGGGAAGGAAGGGGGCTTGTGGGGCTAGAGATTGAGTTCAACCTCATGATCATGTTCTGGTGGCCAATGATTCACTCAATCATTCCTATGCAATTAAAACTCAATGAAATCTCTGGTATAAAGAACACATGGACAACAACTAAGGGGGGTGGAAATGGGAGGGAGGTAGGGAGCACAGGGGAGTGGGCTGGGATGGGAGTAATAGACAGAAAACTGTACTTGAAAAATAATTAAATTAAAAAATTTAAAAAATAGAAAGGCAAGGATTCAAACCAAAAAAAAAAAAGAAAAAAAGAAATCTCTGGACACCAAGCTTGGGTGAATTTCCTTACTGGGTCCTGAAATCCACGGCAAAGCACTAAATACACCTATCTTTTGTGCAAATTTCTTAATATTGCATTGTTTTATATAGTAATTTGCTATACAGATTTAAAAATATGGTGCAAATCTCTGATTTCTTACTAACTTCATTAAAAGCCATATGGGAATTAATAAGATTTGCAAGCATCTTTTGGGAACAAAGCCCAGTACATGTTGAGGGATTGCACATATTGGTACATGACATACAGAGTTGTCTTACAGATTTAGGTCAGTACCTCTCAACCCTGAATACAACTTAGAATGACCTTGGGAGTTAAGCAATAAAATGTCATGGACAGCATCCTGCACCTAGATACTCTAAATTGGTTGACCAATTTAGTGAGGCCCTGGATGTGGCTGTTATTTAAAAGGTTACCTAGGTGATTGTGATCCACTTATATGATTAAGAGGCATCGCTCTACAGAATAATACTTCCTGTAACTTCTATTATATAAATATTACTATAGCAAAATTATCATCCTTTAAGATTCACATATGCTTACAGCCTATCTCATGATTAGTGACTGAATTTTAAATTCATTATTTTGTAGGTACTAGATTCAGTCTTCAATTATATAAGTAATCCAGAGGACCTACAAAGGAAGCAGAAAAGTGATAAGAAATGGACAGTCAGACCTGTGAAAAGATATAAGTCCACAAATATATAGATCTAATAAGAGATGATAGTATAAAATGAAAGGATAAAGAGTTAATGATCTGAAAACTATACAAAATGTCTCTTGAAAATTCCATCAAAATTAGAAAGCTTTTATAATGTAATCAAGTGATTATGACATAATTATCCCAGGTTTTTATTCCAATTAAACCTCTTTCCAGAATATACAAATTTTATATGGAATTTTTACTTAAGGGAAATCCTGGCCTAGTTACTTTTATGATAGGATAACAAAGTCCTGGCTATGTTCTAGCAGATGCATTACATCAACACTATCATTTATGTTGAGGTAAAATTTACACGAACCTCAAATTTTACTCAATGGATAAAAGTATAATTTATAAGTGAGATTCTTTGTTAATATATAATTACATATGTATACACATATGCATAAGTATTTCATAGCACTATGATTAAAGATTAACTGAATTATGAGAGGTATTTGGAAGTTCACACTCTATAATATTAAAATATTTTGTATGAAAATATGTAGTATAATTTTTGAAGTCTCCATTATATTCTTGCAGTAACACAAATAGAAAACCCTGGAAAAATAAATGGAAAATGTGTTTGTGACCTCATACATTCTTTCTAATGTATCCCTAATCTCTAAGTAATGTGTTTGTCAATTTTTGTCCAATATCTAATCACAGAATGGAGATGCTAAGAGGAACATGCAGAATGTTCTTTGCAAACTAGGTGGTATCAATAAGGGATAAAATTAAACATTGCCGTTAGTTCTGATCATTCATTTTCTTTGTTAAACTATGATGCAGACATTGTAGCTTGAAGTCCTTGTCCTCTCTACAAGGTTCTCCAGTTGAAGTAACTCTACTGCCACATTCTGCAGAAAAGTCGAAACAAACAACAACACATTCCCTCTCTCAGACTCATCGATTTCCTCTACAGACACTAGCCCGAATTTTTTACCTAAACACATCCATCTCATGCCTCTTGTCCTTATCCCTTCTTGCCTGTGCCAATAAAAGAAGATACTTCTCACCATTTCCCAGGGAGACACATTTAAAGAGTACATCTGCACTTCCCCAGCACTAGTATTTCCTCCCTCTTCCTAAAATCTACTAACCATCACAGATTATAAATGTGTGTAAGTCTAAAATATATTACAAGTAGATGTAAAAGAAAACCCCACACATCTTCACTACATTTGTTTCTCTACAAAGGAAGGATTAGGGAGAGTTTACTAGGGTTGGGATCCTAAATTTCCCAAGAGAGCTCAGGCTCCAGTGTAACATTTCCAAATGACAGAAGAACCAGTGACGTTTTATAACTAGTTATGACAATACTAGTTGTTACAAGGAAAACTTCATTACATCAGGAAAATTAAGATGAATTAAGCTCATAACTCACTGTATGGCTTGGCCAAATAACTGTTTAATTTCCTCATCTGATTTATGAAGCAGTCAGACAAGATTATTTTGTCCATCTTGAAGTGAAAATCAACCACATTGGACAGGTAAGAAAGTAATATTTGGTTTAATATACTTATACTCAGAATTCCCTGGTATATGAGCATTATTTTTTTTTGCACTATAGAACCTGCAGATGGAGGTTTGCACTTCGCTGTTGATGGCTGCTGACTGATCAGGGTGCTGGCTGCTGAATACTGGGGTGGCTGGGGCAATTTCTTATAAAAGGACAACAGTGAAGTTTGCCACATCGATTGATTTTTTCTTTTCATGAATGATCTCTCTGCAGCATGCAATGCTGTTTGATAGCACTTTATCCAGAGAACTTCTTTCAAACTATGAGTTAACCCTCTCAATCCATGCCAATGTTTTATCAACTAAACTTTTGTATATTCTAAATCCCTTGTTGTCCTTTCAACAATATTTGGAGCATCTCCACTAGGAGTGGATTCTGTCTCAAGAAACCACTTTCTTCACTCATGCATAAGAAGCAATCCCTCATCCACAAAAGTCTGATCATGACATCACAGAATTTCAGTCACCTCTTCAGGCTCCATTTCTAATTCTTGCTCTCTTGTTATTTCTACCACATCTGCCATTACTCCCTCCCCTGGATTCATAAATCTCCCACAGTCACCCAGGAGGGTTGGAATCACCCTCTTCCAGAATCCTGTTAATGTTTATATTTTTACCTCTTTTCCATGTAATGCAAATATTTTTAATGGCATGTAAAATGGTGAATCCTTTCCAGGAAGTCTTCAATTAACTTGGCCTAGATCCACTAGAGGATCACTATCTAGGGCAGCTATAGCCTTAAAAATATATTTCTCAAATGATTTGAAAGCCAAACTGCTCCCTTGATCCATGGGCTGCAGGACGAATGCTGTGTTAGCAGGCACAAACCATGAGTATTGTTGAGTGCCTAGGTGCAATGTCAGTGAGTACTAATATTTTAAAAGACATATATATATATATATATATATATATATATGCACATATATGCATATATAGATGTATATATGTATGTGTACATAGTCTGTCCAGAAAGTATCCCACTATGTTATACTCACACAGTTCTCCCAATCACCATCAGCTACCCCATTGTATTTTCCTCAATCTCATCAACAGTCTGAAATCTCTTCCTTTTCAAAGGTGATTTTAGTTTTGGAAAAAGCCAGAAGTCACAGGGCACCCAATCCGGACTGTACGGGGGCTGAGTCACCTGGATGATTTGATGCTTCACAAAAAAACTCTGCACGAGATGTGATGCATGAGTGAGCATGTTGTTGTGATGAAGTTGCCAGTCACCAGTTGCCTATAACTGTGGCCTTCTGAATCATCTCAGTAGTTTCCACAGAGGAATGTTCAAGTTTAATATAAAATTTTATACAGATCTGTTGCTCTACTCACCCAGTCATTTTGAATGCAATGGCCACACAGTACACATGCTCCCTCAATGGTGCCTACCACCCCCACTGACAGTACAGTGAAGGCATGATTGTTCACACTTACACATTCCAGTCCACTCTCCTTGGCCGCCAGGTTACATGGATGTCATGCAAACCATTCTCATTATATTAACAATGGCTGGATTTTTCCAAACAAACAGACTACACACACACACACACACACACACAAACACATACACATTTATACATATAAATACACAGTTATATCTAGACATAGCTACAGATATCTCTCTATCTCTATCTCTATATAGATATAGATATCTATAGATATCAATAGATATAGAGATAGATATTGATATATATAGAGAGAGAGACAGAGTGGCGGGTCTTTAGAGCTAACAAAAGTAAATTGTATTGTAAACAGACGTGCTGCATCCATGCTTGGTTGTTCCATTCACGGGGCACAGGCAGAGTAAACTTATCATAATTCTTTAGAGACCTAGGATTTTTGAAATGGTACGTGAACACCAGCTTCAACTAAAAGGCACCAGCTGTATTTGACCCTAACAAGACAGTGTGCATGCCCTTTGAAAGTCCTCTCCAACTATGGAAGTCCTAGACGGTGTCTTCTTCCAATATAAGTCTATTTCCCTAACATTGAAAATCTGTTCTTTAGTGTAGCAACTTCATTAATTATCTTTGCTACATCTGGATAACTTGATGCAGCTTCTAACATGGGTATGGCTTGCGGCACCCCACCCCCAAACAATTATAGTATCATCAAAGATCAGAGATTACCATAACAAATATGATAATGAAAAAGTTTGAAATATTATGTCAATTACCAAAATGTGACACAGAGATACAAAGTAAACAAATGCTGTTAAAAAATAGTACCCGTGTACTATTTTTTTAATATAAAAGCAGGGTTGCCACACATCATCAACCTGTAAAAAATACAGAATCTGCCAAGCACAATAAAGTGAAGTGTAACAAATCAAGGTATGCCGGTATTAGTAGTTAATGGCAGAAAAGAATTTTTTTCTTCTAATTTTATTTTGTTCTTAGTAACAGCAATTTCAACAAATCCTGGCTAAATGTAATGCATATTTAACAAACTGATCAAATTTGCAATAAGATACTTGAAAAGTCTAAGAATCCACTCACAGATGACATTCATTATTAAGCACTAAATATTTTAATGAATGGCACATAAATTTATGAAAAATATGTTACCAGTCAACTGCAATTCAATGTGTCTCCACTATACACTGTGATAAAAAATTTATAACATACTTCCAATCATACAAAAGGAAAGCTATTTTTAATATTACATTTTAGATTTAAAATCCTATTTTTATGCACTTACCCAACCCTAATACTGCTCAGCATACTACTATTCAGGCTATATGGAATAGAATTTAGGAAAGAATCATCAAGATAAGATTTGGACATCCTGTGGTATTTTATATTGATTAAAGTGAACATTTAGGGTAACCTCAAATTTTGAAAAAATAATCCCCAAACCTGTACTTTCATCGATGTGACAAGTAAACTTAAACATTTTGCTTTGGTGATGGTAGGATTTAGCAGCTTATTTCTGTTTATGTTTTTCTAGAAATACACATATATCAGCCTCAATTACTCACCACAAGCTAGTAGAGAGACCTACTTACCTTTTATGCTTTATTTTATGACTCTTTTCCCTGGGACCATGGTGAAATGAATAAAATTATTCTTATTCACTATCCCTAAGTGATGTTTTTGATAGTCATGGCTCAGTATTTTATAGTTACTCAAACTTAATAAACCAGAGAACAAAATGACGTTTCCTAAAATGAGAAATGAAGTATTATTCAGTACTTCCTCTCAATGTACTCACTTGTCTATCAATCCTGACAAGGGCAAAATTCATATATATATATATATTTATATGAAAATACATATATATGTATGTATATGCATACATATTCAATGTCACATTTGGTGGAAGAAAATCACAATCTAAAACTAGCCTTAAAAATTAAAATATATGTAGAAAATAAAAGAAATACATTGTTTTTATAAGTGTAACAGGATTATCCTGCCTAAATAAAAAACTGCATTGCAAAACTAATAAAAAAATGAGAAGAATCTAACAAACATATACAAACTATTATTTTACATTAAAAGGGGCAAATATATTAAACTTAGATTGAAATATATTAAAAATTTATTTTTAATGATTTCATCAGAATCAATATATTGAATCAGCAAAATCAAAATCAAAATATTTTCTAAGTGAAAATATCACAGAAATTAGTAAACATATATATATATATGTGTGTGTGTGTGTGTGTGTGTGTGTGAAAGACAACTGGTAAATTATTCGTAGTAAATATATTATCATAAAAAGATGAAATTGATGAAATATGTCTTAAAGTATTAGAAATATGGAATTAAAATACTCAAAGAAACAATGTAAAAATTATATTAAGTGTGATAAATAAAATAATAATAATTTTAGTGTTCAAATCAGACAAGTTGCTTAAAGCGTATGTCCATAGTTGCCCACCCACAGACACGTATTTGTTAGGTGACAGCACCTAGGAATTTAAATTTTAACTTTCTAAATACCATGAAACAAATGACTGTGTAATAGCATGTATTATTTTTGTCCATTTATAAGAACATTTTAAAATGGTATTTCAACTAATTTGATGCCATTGTGTGAATAATATTAAGGGAGATGACCCCATTTAAACAGCTTCTTCTAATATTTCTTCACATCTTTTAAAGGTTGAATGTAGCCAATAAACCTTCTTTTATCAAAAATCATGTTAATACACTGCTGAGATGAACACAATAGCAACGGAAATGAAAGAAGGTCAAAATTAGGTGAGCAGTCATAGAAATGTCAGAAAGAAAAGTTCAAAACTCCAAAGCCAACCATAATATTGGTACAAACAAGATGAAGGTAATTAATGTGTTTGGAGTAACTTAGTATTATGAAGAATGTAAAACCACCTCATCAAACACAATGCTATTTAATTATCAGAACAGTTAGACCTTTTCCCCCAAGACACAGAACTGAGTACGCCTCTACCAAATAAAGCTTGTCATATCTTTCTTAGCTCTTATAATTTTTCCCTTATCTCTTTCATCAGTTACAGCCCTGAATTTTTTCCCTTTCTCTCCTTTCTTCAAAATCCTTGTTACATGACCACTAATTAAAGTGAACATAGGTAAACCAAGGGAGATGTTTCCAAAAGGGGAGGAGCTGTTCAGAGGAGTACCTGTGCTACGACATCAAACCAATGGAAGTTCAAGGTCTGCAGAATTCAAATGAAAACCAGCACCCTGGAATATACCAACCTATACTTCCAAAATGACTTATATCATGAATTGTGCATTTAGTGCTCCCCTGTAGGTTGTATTAACTCAACCACAAGCTCTTTTTTAATAAGTTAGTCAAGTTTTAAAAATAAGTCTCTTCTAAATTATTGTAATAGCTACCTGAATGTGGATACATGTTGGGTCTAGACATTAAATGGATGGAAGTTATACTGCAGGTAGTGTTATCATTACAGTGGATTCAACGATTATATTTTGTTCTCTATCTTACAGGCTTTTTTTAACATGGCTACCTTCTTTTCATTTAAGTTAACTGGAGCTTTACAGGTTTTCTATAGCACACCCAGGTGGCTACATGTTGGAAGAAATCTCACAGTGATCTCAGTATCAGAATCAGTCAAGTCTTTCATAGTAACATATTCACTCTGGGAGAGACTGACAGAAAAACATGCCTATTAACAGAACCTTAATTCATGAGTATGACAGTAGTTTACCTTTTTATAGTCATAGCTTTTTGACAATACCTACATGATATCTACACATGAGTTAAGCATAGTTATTTTTTGTATAGATATAGTGAAGCTCAAATGAGTCAAATATAGAAAACAACTTATCTCACTACTCATTCATTCAAGAAATATTTATTGAGTACTTACATTGTGGTTGGGTAATGCTGGGCACTGGAAATAAAAAATGTAAAGATAGGCAATTCTTAACTGTATTGGCTTCCTGAGGCTGTCATAACAAATTACCACAAATTAGGTGGCTTAATACAACAGAAATGTATTCCCTCACAGTTCTGGAGGCTATGAAACCAAAATCAAGGTGTTGGCAGGGCTGCACTGCTTCTGGAGGCTCTTGGAAAGAATCCTTTCTTGCCTCTTCCAGGTTCTGGTGGCTGCTGGCATTCCCTCATTCCCTCTGGTTTGAGACCACGTTACTTGAATCTCTGCCTCCATCTTCACACTGCATCTCCCTCTTTTGTTTGTGTCCCCTTCTCTTCCGCCTATCAAATATCTCCTGTGTGTCTCTTATTGGATTTAGGGCCCAGTAGGGTAATCCAGAATGGTTGCTGCATTTCAAGACCCTTAATATAATTACATCTGCCAAAACCTTTTTCCAAATAAGATCATTTACAAGGTCAAGGTATTAGTACACGAACATATTTTTGGGAGAGGGGCATCAACTCAATTTACTAATGAGTTTAAAACACTTACTGATAATGGGAAATAAATTACCTAAACAGATAGTTAATATACAGACAGATTAATTCCATCATAAGGAGAGGTGGGGAGGAGGTTTTTCTCAGGAAACGCTTAGGGAAGTTACCAAAAACAAGCTTGGAAGTTCAGGTAATGTTTCCCAGTAAGAACTTGAAGGAAAGCAAAAATTATCCAGGCAAGAATAAAAATAAAATATATGCAAAATCCTAGAGGTGTAAGAACATGATATTCTCAGGAACCTAAAAGAAGTTCAAAGCAGTTGGAGCTTAGGTAGTCTTGGCAGTGAAGTAATAAGGAGTTGGACTCAAGAACTGAAAAATCCACAAGGACAGGATGTCTAAATAATATGGTACTAAACATGAATGAGTTAATAATGAGATCAAAGGGAAAAATCAAGAGATACCTGCAACAAGTGAAAATGAATATAAAATCTATGAAAAAGTTAATGTAGTCCAAAGAGGGAAATTCATAGCATGACAGGCTTACCTCAAGAAACACAAAAATAAAAACAAACAACTTAACTTTATTCTTAATGGAATAGAGAAGGAACAACTAACAAAGCCCAAGTGAGTAGAAGGAAATGATGACAATAACAGCAAAATAAACAAAATAGAGTCTAAAAAATATAAAAGATCAGTGAAACCAAAAGCTGGTTCTTTGAAAAAATAAACAAGATTGACAGACCTTTATCCAGACTCATCAAGAAAAAAGAGAAAGAGGATCCAAATAAATTAAATATGAAATGAAAGAAGAGAAGTAACAACTGATTCTACAGAAATACAAAGGATTGTAAAAATTATTATGAACAAATATATGCCAACAAATTGGACAATCTAGATGAAATACACAAATTCCTGGAAACATCCAATCTTCTAAAACTTAATCAGAAAAAAATCAGAAAATCTGAATACACAGATTGCAACTAATGAAACTGAAGCAGTAATCAAAAAACTTCCAACAAACAAGAGTCCTAGACTAGATAGCATCGCTGGTGAATTTTACCAAGGATTCTGAGAACTAACACCTACCATTCTCAAACTATTCCAAAAATTTCAATAGCAGGGAAAACTCCTAAATTCATTTTATGAGGCTAACATTATCTTAATTCCAAAACCAGATAAAGACACTACAATGAAAGAAAATTATAGGACAATATCCCTGAACATAGATTTTAAAATCCTCAACAAAATATTAGCAAACTAGATCCAGCAATACATTAAAAAGATTGTAGACCATGATCAAATAGGATTTATTCTGGGAATGCACAATATTCACAAATCAATAAATGTGATACACCACATAAACAAAATGATGAATAAAAATCACATGATTATATCAATAGATGTGAAAAGGCATTTGATAATATCCAACACCCACTGATGCTAAAAAACTCTCAGTAAAGTGGGAAAAAAGGGAACATACCTCAACATGATAAAAGCCATCAATGACAAACCCAGAGCCAACATCATACTCAATGGACAAAAACTACAAGCATTTTCCTAATGTTTCTAATTTTTCATGAACAGAACAGGGATGCCCACTTTCATCTTTCTTATTCAGAATCATAATAGAAGTCCTAGCCACAGCAATCAGATAAAAGGCCTCCAAATTGGATAGGAGGAAGTAATACTATCATTATTTGCAAATTACATAATACTGTATATAGAAAACTCTAAGGATTCCACCAAAAATCTACTAGAACTGATAAATAGATTCAGTAAAGTAGCAGGATACAGCATAAATTATACAGAAATTTGGTTGCATTTTTATATAGCAACAATGAACTATCAAAAGGAGAAACTAAGAAAACAATACCAGTTACTACTGCATCAAAAAAAATTAAATTAAATAAAACACCTAGGAATCAATTTAACTAAAGATGTGAAAGACCTGTACTTGGAAAATTATAAGACACTGAAGAAAGAAACTAAAGAAGTTACAAATAAGTGGAAGCACATACTGTCTTCTTAGATGGTAAAAATTAACATTAAAATGTCCATATTACCCAAAGCAATCTATAGATTAAAAACAATTTCTTCAATTAAGACACCAATGGTGTATTTCACAGACTAGAGTAAATATTCCAAAAATTTACATGGAACTCCAAAAAGCCCAAAATAGCCACAGAAATTTTGAGGAAAAAGAACAAAACTTGGAGAAATCTTGCTATCTTATATCAAACTAAAATATAAGGCCACAGTGATAAAAACAGCATCATATATAGATATCAGTGGAACAGAATAGAAAGCCCCAGAACAAATCCATACTTTTATGGTCAATTAATATTTGACAAAGTAGGCAAGACATATAATGAGATTTAAGACACTCTATTTAATAAATGATGTTAGGAAAATTGGACAGGCATGTGTGAAAAATAAAATTAAACTACCTACTTACACAATGCACAAAAATAAACTCAAAAGGGATGAAAGACTTACATATATAAGACTCAAAACCATAAAAATCCTAGGAGAAAACATAGGCAGTAAAATCTCAAACATTTTTCACAGCAATATTTTTTCTCATATATCTCCTCAGGCAAGGGAAACAAAGGAAAAAATAAACAAATGAGACTATATGAAACTAAAAAGTTTCCGCACAGTGAAGGAAACCATCAACAAAATGAAAGGACAATCCACTGCAAGGGAAAACATATTTGCCAAGAGGTTAATATCCAAAATGTATAAAGAAATTCTACAACTCAACACCAACAAAAAAAAATCCAATTAAAAAATGGGCAAAGGACCTAAATAGGCATTTCTCCAGAAAGGACATACAGATGGCTGATACACACAAAAAGAGCTTGACATCAATTAGCTTGATGTCACTAATCATCAGAGAAAAGAAAATTAAAGACACAATGAAATATCTCCTCACACATGACCAAATGGCCACCATCAATTAATCAGCAAACAACAAGTGTTAGTGAGGATGTAGAAAAAAGGGGACCCTCCTGCACTGTTGGTAGAAATGCAGATTGGCACAGACACTGGGGAAAACAGAATGGAGTTTCCACAACAAATTAAATATGGAACTGCCTTATGACCCAGTATTTCCACTTCTGGGAATATATCCTAAGAATCTGAAATACTGATTTGAAAGAACATATGTGTCCCTATATTCAGCATTATTTATAATACCCAAGATTTGGAAGCAGCCCAAATGTCCATCAACAACTGAGCGTATAAAAAGATCTGTGGTACATTTATACACTGGAATACTACTCAGCTGTAAAGAAAAAAAAAAGAAGAAAATCTCATCTTTTTTGACAGCATGGATGGATCTGGAGAGTATTATGCTAAGTGAAATAAGCCAGTCAGAGAAACTCAAATATCATATGATGTTACTTACATCTGGAATCTAATGAACAAAATAAGCTAATAAACAACATGGAAAAGATCCATAGAAAGAGGGAACAGACTGACAGATGTTAGAGGGGATGGGGCAGGGAGGTTGGGTAAAAAAAAGGTGAAGGGATTAAGCAAAAAAAGAGAGAAAGAAGGAAAGAAAGGAAGGGAAGGAGGGAGAGAGGAAGGAAGTCCTAGGCAGGGACAACAATATAGTGATTACCACAGGGAAGGAAAGTAGAAACTAGGAGAGAATAAAGGGGAGATAAATGTTGATTTGTTGATTGAAGGAGCCTTGCTTGGGGTGGTAAACACACAATACAATATATAAATGATGGATTACAGAACTGTACATCTGAAACCTATATAATTTTACTAACTGATGTCATCCAAATAAATTTAATAACTTTTCTTTTAAATCTAAAACAAAGAAGAGCTTAATACAGTAAGCCATATTAAAGAATTTGAACTTCAATCCCAATGTGTGGGAGGCCAATGAATTGATTTAGGAAGGGCAGTGGGTTGTTTCAACGAAGCACTATGAATATCAAGCCTGGCTACTGAGGGTGGAGTGAAGGACAAGGCAGGAGGCAGGAGCGTTAAGATGAGGGTGTTGTACATTGTTTATGCTGGTACAAGTAGGTGAGAGGCAAGGGGGATTAAGGAGAAGTGGATGATCCCAAGAGAGCTATTTTAGGAAGCATTACTACTGCTTAGCAATCAACTGAATTTTAGTGTAAAGACAATGAAGATCCAAATATAATGAACACCTGATAGATGATGATATAGTTCATTAAGATAAGAAACACAAAAGAAGGACAGGTGTAGAGAGTGGAAGAAAAAGATGAACTTCACTTTAGACATTTAAAGTTTAAACTACCTGTTTCTAGCTTTCAGACTGGTATGCGGATCGTAGGCTCAGAGGGAAATTTGGATTAGACAGGCTGATTTGGGCACCACTGATTTACATATGATAGCTGAAATTATGAGGGGCTGGGTGAGATGCCCCTGTGGAGACCACAGAACAAGAAGTGATTGTGCAGACCTCTGGAGAATACCCCATTTTAAGGAAGAGGACAGAAGTAGGAGTCTACAAAGGACTCTCTAAATGTGTTTACGTATGGGTGGCAGGAAGGATGATGGGCAGGGGGAACAGGAGAATTAAAATCGGAGTTCGCACAGTCTGAATCACTCCAAGTTCGCCTGTTCAGCCTTCTGTCCTGCTCTCCACAGGCACTTTTTCAAATTTCTGAAGTCTCCCACCCCTTCCCCTCTTAGCCTCAAATGAAGAAGATTGTTTCAAGTAAGAGAGAGAGCTTAGTGAAATTCCATCAAGTACTCTGACTGATGAGAAGGCCTCTGGGGAGTGAACTGCCAACAGGTTTCTGGTGACTGGTGAAAGCAGTGAACACGGAGGAGAGGAGTTGGATCCGGCCAGAGGTGGGCAGAGTGGAAAGTAAGGAATCAGGGGCACCAGGTTTGGTGATTAGGAGCCAGGGACGTGTCACAAGGGCAGAGTGGCACTTAGGGCATTTTATTTTGGCTTTGCTCTCTTGCTCCCCACACTTCTGCAACAGGGGGAGAAACTTGAGCAAGTTTAAATACTGTTTTGAAGGACCGATCAGAAAGCAAAAGGTTGGCAATAAATAAGTGAGAAGAGAAAAGTCAATATGCAAAACCCTTTTTTAAAAAGTTGTGATCACAGTCTGGATAGAAGTACCGTATTTGTCCCAAACACAAGGGACATTTTTCCATCGTATCAGGAGGCAAATAGAGGACTGGTAAATAAATGCAGTTTCTTTCTTTTTTTTTTTTTATGGCATGACGTCTTGGCTCTCCCGATATGAAAATTCTACATTCACCGAGGAATGAGGCCAAGCTATCTGCTGAGCTTGATCGGAGAGGTGGTGACAAGAGAGATTCGAGAAGAGAAGGTTGGAACAAAGCAGCTTTGGAAAACACAGATGAAAAGCTAAACAGAAAAGCACAGGATGGTTCTTTACTGGTAGTTTTGGCTTTGCTGTGTCAGATTTTACTTTTAACTTGAAAAAGATTTTTTTTTCCCTCCAGAAGACAATACTAAGCAGACAATGCTTAGATGACAATGCTCCCAGCATTACAAACAAAACACTAGCAACAAAGACCAACAGCAGAAGCCTTGAGCTAAAACATATTTCTCATACACACATTCCAATAACTGGGAGTATGTTTAGGTTCCACAAAACCTGTTTTATAATGCAAGAAACTCAAGTGTTTAAAATGTTTCAAGTCTTTTATCTATTCAGAGGGTTACTAATTGATCAAATCAATCCCTATGTGAAAGGTATCTTCAATAAAAATTTCAAAGGAAAAGAGTGGGGAGGGAAGAGTCTGAGCAGGAAAAAGCCGGGAAGAGGGGTTCAGGTGATACACTCACTGGCTTACATTTCTAGCCTTTTGTGAATATTATCCCCTTGGCCTCCTTGATGCTTATTGTTCCTTCTACATTTCACCTAGTGTTAGAACTCAACATGTTTGCCTCAAAATGCTGAGGATCTTGCAGAAAATGTAATCCCTCCAGCTCATGAAAGAGGAGTTGAAAGCTTCTACAGAAGTTAAAACAGGAGACAATCCCATTCTGTAGTTACCAATCTGACACCCCTCTGTCAGGCTATCTAAAAATAATAAAATTCAATCAGCCTGGGGAGTTTTCCAAGCACTTTATGCACCTTAGCTAATTTAACCACTACATCAACTCAGTGAAGTAGGCACTAATTTTATGCTTATTTAGAAATGTTTAACCTGAGGCACAGAGTTGATAAGTGACCTACCCAGGATCTCTCAGCAAGTAATAGAACTGAAACTAAAAATAGACATCCTGGAGGAGTGCCCACACTCTTCGCCACTGTGCACATTTCCTTTTAGAATTAGTGTTTCATTGCTTATGTTGCTGTGGTCTAGGATACTTCCTATGTAGTTTATTATATGGTAAATGATATACAGTCCAACACTAATATTGGTAGAATCATCACTATATGATCTTGAAAACTTTTGAAAAAAACTCATTGCTTTTGCAATAGAGGATAGTAATATTGTATCTATCATGATTTCCTGTGATTACTAAAGAACATCTTGACATGGTGTCTGGCACATGGAAAAAATAAATAAATATTACCTTAACTTTGTTAGTATATTCTTTTATTACTCTTATTCTTATTGTCTTATCATAATGATTTTATTACTTTTATTATTCATATATTATCTTAAATTATTGGCAACTTAATACTGCCTTCTCCTTATTCTTGTAGTAACACTGCCCACTACCTATACTTAATCAAACTGCTATTCCTTTGCTCTGTGTATCTATTTGGTCATTTTCTAAATTTATTTTGACAGGTATATTGTTAGCTTATTGAGTAGGTCGCCACATGGTTTCTTAACATTTACCTTCAGCATTACAGTCTTTAATCCTTATTGTAGGATTATACATACTATGAAAAACATCTAATTACCTATGTATCATCTACATACATATTAGAGCCACACTATACCTATATTGTTTCGTACTCTACAGAACATTTCACAAATGTTTAATTACCTCTCCAAATTAGTAAGGTAATTGCAGAGGGAAAATCTCGGACCTGGAGGTGCTCAAACCATTAAATCTCCGTTTTCATAACAACCTTCGCCACTTCTCCCACTCTCTCCCCTTCCTTGTCTGTCTGCACTCCCACAGGACTGGCGCCTCGTTCTCTCCTGGCTTCTTTGGTCTCTGACCAACCAAGGCCACACATCCAGCTGTTTATGTCCATACTGACCCCACCAATACTTCTTAACTGTCTTAACATACACAATATTTTAGTTGTACATTTAGTCTTACCAGTTAATTTTTGACAATTTTGTTTACCCCCTCCACAAGTGTAACTACAGTCAAGAGCATACCTGAGATGAATTAGCAAGCCCCTTAACCTTTTGAAAGTCCCCACTTGCCTGAACTGTGGCTGTTAACATTGCTCATCATTTCCTCTTTTTATGAATCCACAGTGCATTGACTCAAGTTTCGCCTTTGTGCCTTACTTAACTGCGGAGGATTAAGTCAGTCCACGTGTAAGAAACACTTAGGGCAATGTAAATATTATATCGTGTGATAACTGATGTTTTCTCTACCTCTTCCAAACTCCAAACACTTAGAGCATGTATTTCTTACAAAATGATAAAATCGATCCCTGTATTATAAGTGTGTACATGTCTTTTCTTAATGAACAAATTATAAAATAATTGAAAACAGATTTATCTCTTCATCACTTGTTTGCATCAGGGTCCAGCACAGTGTCATGCACACATTCACTAAATGCCTATTTTATCAACAATAGACAAGTTGATAGAGGCATGTTTTCCTATTATATTTTTATTAAGGTTACACAATACTAAGCTTACTTATTACCTTCAAGGGATGTTCTAAATACTAAGAAAAAGGTAGCACTGTTCTTTGTTAAGCTTCTCTTAACTGAATATGTACTATATAACAGTCAATTTACATATATTAATCCAATTGCTTCTCTCTGCTACTGTTTTATGAGGTAATATCTGTGGTAACAGATGAAGAATGGAGGTTTAAAGATATTAAGATGCCCCAGACAATGTATTTCAGGAAGTGGTAACACCAACACATGAACTTGAAGTATCTGCCCTTCCCTTGGCCCAATTCCAACCCTGTCTCATTTTGATAACAGGATGGGGCTCAATATTCACCTCCCGTAGTAATGAAGCTCTAATGAATCCAGAAACCTCATTATTCTCCCCCTTTTCTAAATGCCAGTGATACACATAGAAGACTCTACTATGAACTGCTTGTTTCTTTGTTCATGAATATCACTTTTATCTCTCCAACTCACTACTGAGAAAATTAAGAGAGGGCATCATGCGATACACTTTTTCTGTAGCTCTTAACTTTAACTAAACGGAACAGTAATTACATAAAGTAGCTACATGATTTCTGATAGTTTCTACTTTGCTTTTCAACTTTTTTCCCCAGAATAATCCAATTCCTCTTACGAGCAAGATTTGAACAACAACAGAAATAGTTTTCAAGTGCTTGCTTGTAATCACACAGAGAGAAAAAATGCCCACTTGTGATAGTGATCGGGTGCTTAGTTTTTGTTATAGGAAAGGGGGATAGTTATTACAAAGAAACAGTGTTGGAATTCTACAAATTATATTAAAACTTCAATTTTTGAATAACTTTAAATCCAATGTACCTAAAATTTATTTTGGCAACAAGTGATTATATAAAAATCAAAATTGATGGCCTGTTAAGGATTGGACCAAAAGTTACACAGAAAGCTCTTTTATTTTCTAGACCCCATTTATTTGTTTATTCAACAGCCTTCCCTCCCAGATTTAACACATCGATGGCAATTCTGTACAATATGCATCGTTCTGCGGTGCTGCCTGGACATTGCCTGGCAAAAGAGCCATCTGTAAGTATTTATTAAACAAGTACTAATTGCCTTGCTAAAGGCAGTTATACATGCATAGACTATATATAACAATAATCTATGTCCATTAACCCTATGTCATTAAAGATACTAAGCATTCAGTCCTCGCTGCAGCACTACAGGAAAGTACCATCATTTCCATTTTACTAAAGAGAAGACTGATCTGGGGAAGAGCAGTGACTTGCTAAACAGGTGACACAAAGTGCTAAGTGCTGGAACCGGAATTTGAGTACTGATCATTTGACGCCAGAGCCCACACTGAAAGAGAACAAGACAGGATAGCCACTCCGATATTTCAAATCAAGTTCAGCTGAGTTCTCCTGCTGGAGAGGCATGCCAAAAATACAAAGAAAGAAAACCCCAAACTTACTGAACCTTGGTGGCACCCCTGAGCATTTGGTAGTTTTTAATATGATAAAAGTTTTGAAGTCATTTTTAATAAAATGCACTGTTTCTAGCTTCCTAGACTTTATGTTGTGAACTAATGCTGCTTAAGCATTTCAATACTTGAAACACATTCAAAATTAGCCTTCTCTGCCCTCGCTGAGACACTACCTCTCCTTGCAACAAAGAACTGAGAGGCACCTGCTGGGAGTCTATGACAACCACAACTTTATTGATTATATACCAGATAACAGCAGCCTCCTCTGTGTATAATCGCTGCAACTCTAACAAGCTAGGTCCTTAACATGATTCTCACATTTGCTAAATAGATGTGAATACTTCCAGAGACTGATGCATTTCTCTTTATCCCTCTCTGTACTTTCCTAGAGTTATATTAATAAGATTTAAATGATGTTTCCAACTCAATTGACTAACAGGTTTTTGTGCATTCAAAGCAACAGAAAAAGCAAGAAGTTACAAAAGTAAGAAAAAGTGTAGAGAATGAAACATTTGGGTGGCTTAATTTTCCTTTATAAGTGAGACCACATTGTGGGGACATATGTATGTGTGTATTGCTAAATGAATATGTGAAATGAGTACATTTCATTGGAGGGTATTGTTAATCCAGTCCACCTTTTTCTTCTCACCACACTGAAAGTAGAAATGCTGGAGAAAACACTGTTGTGATGAGCCTTTACTCTAAATATAACTTTATTTTTTACCATTTTCTGGCCACCTAGTTGAAGGTTGGTAGTAACACATACCAGCGTTTGAGTGAGGAATAGTGGTAGTAAGCATGTCTTACATGTTTATGTACGTCTGAGGTCTTCTCCTTGAACATTGAATAAACTCAGTATATCTATGTGTGTATATGTGTGTGTGTATATATATATATATATATGTATATATATATCTATATATATATAGATAGATAGATATATATATATAGAGAGAGAGAGAGGCTGGTAGTGCAGATGTGTGTGTGTGTATAATCTCATTTGTGTGTGTGTGTGTGTGTGTGTGTGTGTGTATACACTGGGCCTGTCAAAATACATATTCTCAGTGGCACAAATATTTTGTTGTTGTTGTTCACTCAAGCATTACAGATGCATTTTCAGATAACTTAGAAACTATAAGTTTTATGGTATCACAGACAGAGGTCATAAGGACAGCAAGTATTTAATCTAGCTTATGAGTGCCTTTATCTTCACTGTCATCTTCAGAACCTTCCGTTTCTTTGTGTGTTTGAACCTTTGATTCTATAAAGATAGTTTTATAAATATATATGTAAATATGAAAGATAGAGAAGAACAGTGTGAATACGCCCAACGGTTTTAAGAATCTAAGTACCCAGGACTCACCTCTTCGTCGTAAGCAAGCCAAGCAAAGGAGAATGGAGAGTGACTGCTGGACAGAACAGGACCAAACCTGATACTTTACACTACACACATCGCATAATGAATTTTCCTTATTTTAATTATTATTCCCTCCTTTAAAGCAACTCTTGGTGTATCTTACCTGACTTTCATCTGTATAAAAGTGTTACAAGAGAAGACACAGTTGCACAATTCCATAAAGATTGTCATTGTTTCTCTATAAAACTTACAAACAAAACTCCATTCTCTTCTCTACACCATTTAAATTGTTCAACCTTTCTCAAGCCTTTACCTGTATATTCTGCCCTTGATCTCCTTTCTTTTATACAAAGCACACACATGTGGGAGGTTAATTGATTCAGCACAGCTTGTCCAACCCAGCAATGAGCAGGGGGAAAAAAAACTCTTATTTTTTTACCAGATCATGAATGAAAGACTATGTTTCACACTGTCTCCCATGGGGGCAAGGTGATGAACTAATCATGTTTTGATTTACTAGGTCACAGCAAATAATTAAGACACATGTTATAGGCATCATGTGGTGTGATCCTATAACAAGTCAGAATGAATTTTCTATAAATTCAAGAAAAGGTCTTTAAAGCCCTAATTTAAAATCTATACCTTAGCTAATTAAGAACAGTACAGCTCAAATTAATGCATCCTTTTATATCTAAGGTGTTGATAATGTACAATCCTAAGTATAGGAGGAGAGAAAATCTTAATTTTTTCTCTTGTACTTAGTTCTTCCAATATCTAAGGTGTTTGCTAAAAAAGACACAGACACACTCTACAGGTTTGGGGATCACCATGACAAAGGAAAGCATGTTTGCTTATACTGGGTACCGGTCATCTGACATCTCCCCATCAAAAAACAAGTTTCAAGTACCACAAAAAAAGTTCTTAACCAGAAGGAAGAAAAGTTCTTAGCCAAAGTGGAGCTAACACTAGAAGAGCTGGACAAAGATGCTGAGAAAATTCCATCAGGAATTATAAATATATGGCTTACACGTGGCTCTACCTACAAACAATATATTATCTTACAATATTTTCAATATCTAAAGTGTGATCTCGGGAATTTATGTACTTTCTCATGAGGCAGGCATGATTAGCCCTATTTAGTAAACAGAAATTCTGATGTACAAACAAACGAGAAGGTTCTACAATGCGATTTTTGAAATCCACACTGGAGGACATTTTTTTCCCACTGCTTTTGGAGAAAGGAGAAGAGGGAGGAAGGGAAAGAAAGAAATATCCATTGCTTGCCTCTCATATGAACCCAGACCAGATATCAGAAGCACATGGACTGGGGATCAAATCCTCAACATAGGTATGTGCCTGGACTTAAGAATCAAACCACAGCCCGTTGGTTATAGGATGGCACTCCAACCAACCGAGCCACACCAGCTGGAAGGTTCTACAGTTTAAAAGTGACTTGAGTATCTATTTTTTGTTTCTTTGTTTTTTAATGTGGCAAAAAAAAAATCTAAGCCAAAAATGTTTCTAAAATCATTCTGTACAATTCTGAAAATGTCTGATTTCAAATTCTCAGATTTTCATCCTAGTTTTTATTTCAAATACTGTAAAAACCTCTTCATACAATGAATATTCTTGAATTATTTCTACAGCTCATATTCTTTGCAACTTAGTTGCTAAACTATTTTACAGCTACATTTTCATCAATCCTTTCAATGTGTTCAAGAAAAGAGTTTTGGAGTAGTTTTAATTTACTTATATTTGCATAAATGATTAGGAAAAGATATATAATAATAGGGGATGAAGTAGGTTTGCTCTAAAGTATCACTTTTTTCTAATTATTCTAATGCACAGCTTAATGAAAATCTAAATACATAATGCTAATTCAGTTGCAGCTTAAACCAATGAATAGTTGTTCAAAAATTTTAAATGAAATTAAGAATTATTATATAATAATCACACAGTAATCATCCTAAGCTAAACATCATATTCATTATCAATAAATTATTTTCAAACATATGTATATATTTCTAAACTACATAAAAGAGATAATTATATCATGTCAGTCTTAAAAATGTAGCAAAATTAATTCAACTAAAAATAACATGACAATTATGATTGATGATTTAATAACATCTAAACAAGAACTACAAAATATTTTTATATTTTTATAAAACCATACAAATTTCAAAAGATCAATATTTATCTCAGTAACCTAATTCCAATTTTGCAGAAGCCAAGTAACAAACACTTTTAATTATTGCATGATTAAAACTATTTTTTCAATCCTTTTTGGTTGTATGAAAAAAAAAATTTGAAATAAATAATTAAGGAATTTTATTTCATAATTTTCTTTTTTGTATAATAGATGAGACAAATGTTTAAACATTATGAGACTTATAAATATACTTTTAATGTAAAAGAATAATAACTACAAGTAATTAATTTGTAATCATATAAAAGACTTGAGAAGTTTGTAAAATACTAAACAACCTGAAAAGTAATACTCAGTTTTAATTGGTATTTTCTATTTATCTCCCTTTAATTTACTTCGGATAAATTATTATGTAAATTACTGTTAACATAATAAACACTATACTTAAGTGTTTATTATGTTAACAGTAATTAACAGCAGATAGACAAACTGTTAGTAATGTGCTCTGATACAGCAGATAGACAAACTGTTAGTAATGTGCTCTGATAAAATACAAATTAAAGTATTTTAAAAGTGTTAGCCATTCTCTGATTTTGAATTTTTATGTTAAAGTATTTCCCTAAAACCCAGGGTGATAATTAAAGTCCATAAAACAGTGGAAGTTTTCACCTCCTGTGACCATCGCCACACCACACTTAAAGCCATAGCTGCTATTTTACACAAAACTGCTGTAAAAATAGCCTTCTTATTTGGACATGTGACTTGCTTTGAACAACTTCAGTACTTATTGCTTTCAATGCCCCAATCAGCACATAATCCTTAACCTCAGCATTTTACAACTTGGTGATAAACACAGTAAAAAATGGCTTTTGTAGAAAATTTACCGATGAACCAAGAAAATGTATTTTTAACATAAATGTGCTAAACTTAATTAACACATTACCCAGTAGTCAAATCATATGCCTCAATTGAAAACATTTGTATTTAGCTGACTTGCTAATATTGAAATAAAGATTCATTAGCAAACTATTACATCACAGTGTTAAGCATGTTTAATTCATCATCGCAAGCCACTTTTTACCTGGTCACTTGCGTGTGTGTAAAACTTAACTGTTACTTCTCTGATGGTTGTATCATGTCAACATACCCTAATTTTCATTCAAATTATATTTAGTAATATAATGAAAACAATAAAAGTTTGCCTTTCCCTGTTTTATGGTGAATTCTGTCTCTCAGTAAGTGTTTAATTGCTAATTTTTTAAAACTTTACTTTGTATCTATAAGAAAGTACTAATTTTAAAACCCTTATTTAGGCTAAAATACTAAACTACTTGATCGACATTCATTTTATGACATTTTACTTCTATCTGTCTTTATTCTTGGTTTCAAAACTGTTGCATAGGATTAGGAAACTGCAATAGCACAAGATATTCATCTTCTTACTCTACAGCATATGAAACTTTGAGATGTAGCTCATTCTCTCGCCACTCTATGCCTTTTATACTCATTAACTTATTATCTGATATTAAGTATCATTTTCTGGGAACAAGGAAACCATTTCTGAAGATTATAACAAGTCAGAGTTGATTTGCTCTATTTTGTATTTATATGGCATTGGACATACAAATTTCTCATTAAGGGTCAAAATGAATAGAACCATGTAAAGATTGCATTAATGAGATTAACTAGCATTTGATGTTAGCTATGATAGCAAATATTTCAGCTGGTTATTAATTGAATGAGCAAAATTCAAGAAAAAAAATCATTTTCTGATTGTTATTTTACCAATATTGGATGGAAATTTTACATAATAGTGTATTAACTACTGATGTTAATAACTTTAATGTTCATATCAAGGGATGGAGAAATAAGTGATCTAAATAGAGAAAAAAGTTTAATCTCCAAAGTGCCCATGTCGTTTTTTCTCCCATTGGAATGAAAGAACAGAATATACTTTAACTCCGAGTTACTTCCCTATCAGAGAAGAGATCAACAACTAAATACAAATATGTCAGCATTTTCCCTCAAAATGCCAATCCACCAAAAATCCATAAGCAACTAGTTATCTTTAAAGTTTAGCAACTGGTACTGATTACTTGTCATGATAATAAAGCAGATTACTGCCACATACTTCACAATTAACCACTCCCAGCGTAAAAAGAAAGTAAACTTTAAATAGAAGAGCAAATATTTAGTTGCCATTACTCTGTATCATTGTTGTCCACAAATGGACAACCTAGGCACTTTTTATGTGAAAGGTACATAGTGTACAGGTGATGATGTTTGCAATTAAGAATAGTAATATTCCAAGGTGAGGCACAGGAATAGCTGAGAAAGTGTTAAATCAACATCAAGAAGAAGGCTGTATTCTATTGTTAAAAGTTTAATTACAGAAACTGTTTTATTTATCAATAAACAAGGAATGCAACAGTATTCGATTTCATCAGTGTTTTGTGAAGGATGTTTTTCATTCTTGCTCACTAAGGAAGAGAGTTACTTTGGCCCATGTTAAGTCCTGAGCGGTGCACATACTAACGGACTGTACACTAAGCAAACAGAAAACATACCACACTGCACGGTGTTTCTGAGTCAACACCAGGAAAGCTCTCAACAGCAGACTGTTATCCCCAGACTGTGACACTGAATGGCCATGCTTGACTCTGCATGTATACCCCGCCACACCACCTTAGAACAGGGGTGAACAAACTGAGACTTTAAGTTTCCACAGGGTAAAAAGCTGTTGCTAAGCAAAAATAACAATCCAAAATTTAGAAAACTGTAGCTTATTGTTTTTGATAACTAGTTCAACTGTTTCACAAGTTTAATGATTCAATTTGTCCAATTTAATATTTATACACAAAGCAGATAAAAGGCAAAAACAAATATCTGTGATAAACTTGTACCAAACCTACGCCCACTTTGCACAAAGAAGCAGTTACCTTTTACCCAGCTCCAGACAAAAATCAACCTAAAGACCAATTGTGGAAGATTATCTTTTCTTCTTGACCTCTTACCCTCCTTTTCTAGTTTATTTTGCATTTCATGATGTCATGGACTGCGATCTTCAAACAACTACTTGCTCAAACCCCCAAATCTCTAGACTCCTGTAGTGTCAGCTCTGTAAAGGCTTGGGAGCAAAACCAAGCCTATCCCCCCCACCCCCACCTGCTTCCTGTGTCCCCAGGAGGGTCCAGTGCCTTACCAGTTTTCCTGTGACCTTTCCCTGGGTAGTACTTACCTGCTGCTCCCCAGGCTCCGTGGATTTCACAAGATGCTTGTCCTTGTACAGAGACCAGAGGCCAATGTTGGGCAGGAATATTAAAGCCACCATGAATAACAAAGTCATCTGCAGAAATCTCTTCTGTTTCCTCTTCATTGCAAATTATAACAGGTATGAAAAGTTGAAGGAGATGGTCCCCTGACTGCTCCTTGCGTTTAATGCCCAAGTCCTTTCCTCTCCCCACCGAAGCACCAGAGACTGAGGAGAAGCTAAAAACTTTTGTTGCGTGCTCAGCACCAATCTGCAGGATTCAGAGGGAGTTGAGCATCTGCAGAACAAACACACAGTTACTTTCCCCCCAGAAAACTATGACGAAGGCGGTATCTATTGGCTTATAAGTAAATGACTTGACTGAGGTAATCATTAAGCCTATTGACCTCTATTAATACAAGGCAGATGGAGTAAGTATCATTGTTTTATAGAGTAATCATAAGTTATAAAAAGTCAATGGCGCGCTAGATACTTAGGGAAACGAGAGTTTTGGTGTTCCCCCCACCCCCACCCCCAGTGCGGAGGGCTGGGTTGGGGAGGAGCAGGTAAGTAGCTAGAACTGCGTGGGAGGAGACCGCTCAGCCTTGGCAAGTGTAAGGCAGGAAAGTGCCTGCTTTTGACATTGGAGCATCACCTTCCTTGTCTAGCTAAACATCTCCTGCTACGTTCCTCTTGGGATAACCCACCTGAACTCAAGTTCAACTCCCTCCGAAGCCAGCGTTCAGGTGGGCTCAATGGGGATTCGGGGACACGGGATCCCGGGAGAACTCCCCTTTGGGTGGAGGTGCACAAACTCCTGGCTGCTCACGCGCTGTAGCTGTCCGCACTCATCCGCAGGCAGAGACTGGGCGACCTGGGAGAACGGAGGCTACAGATGTCAGCAGAGTCCGGCCAGGAGGTGGGAGGGCCGACGCTTTCCCTGCGCAGCTCCAGGAAAGTGATCCTCCTTGAAGTAACCACTCTGCCCATCAATCTCTTCCCTTCCTCTGGGGACGCTCTCACGCTCCGCTGTTCATGTTACCATTATTTTCCGGCAACTGAATGAACCCAGAGAAACGTCAGGAACACCGAAAGGGCACTGTCTTCAATCTCCCCTCCGGGAAAGGAGTCGGAGGTGGCGAAACCGAGTCTCAGTGAGTGAGGGTGTTGGGGAGGGCGAGCAGACAGTAAAGACGCGCCAGGCTCGCCCCCAGCAGCTGCTCCTTGCTCGCTGGTGGTCTCCTGACTTCCGAGGAGACGGGGAGACTGTGCTGGTGTGGACCACGTGTGGGGAGCCCGAACCCGGGAAGGGAGGGCAGCTGCCTGGAGGGCGGGCAGTTCCTCCCAGCTTCCAGATCCTATACAAACAAACCCAGGAGGAGGGAAAAGAAGAGGCAAAGACACAGCTGGAGAAGGACTCGGAGCTTTCAGCCTACGCGGATATTCTCTTTTTCTACCAGGCCTTTTCGGAGCAACTTCGGACTGACGGAGATACCAGCTTCCCCGCTCATCTCATCCACAAGGCGCCGGGCCAGATTCCGGAGGAAAAGTCACCAGCTGCTCGTGGGTTTGCTCTGGATTCCTCCTTGGTGCCCGAGGGAGCGCAGGGAGCTGGGGCGCGGCGGTGGGAGGCGGAGGTTAACCGAGGCTGGGCTGGTCCCACGGAGAGGGGTTCCTGTGCCCCGCTGCTCAGGCCAGGTACGTGGTGAGAAAGGAGCAGAAAGAACCCCGAACAGAGGCAAGGCTGAGGCTCAGGGTTCTCAGGCAGCAGCTTCTGAAGCGGCACCGTGGAGACCCAGGGCGGCTGTACCGGGGTCTGCAAACACCCAGGGCCCCAGTTACGATTTGGCAGTGCCACCCCACCTCCCCCGCTCTGCTCATCTGCACCTCCCACTCCTTGTGAAAGGGCTACCTGTCCCCCTGACCTCACACACACCTCCTATGATTCCCGGCAAATGTGGGGATCAAGGTAAGTCTAGCAGAAGGGACCCATCCTTCTCCCCAGCGTAAAGATACACCAACACCCCTGACCGCACACCCACGAACCTGTGGCAGTCTCTCCAAGAGACTTGCGCGCCTAGCACGGTGCGCTGGGTCCTCTTGGGATCGGGAGCTCATAACTCCTGAAGGAATGGGGACTTTGATGAGGCGACAGCTATGCATGCAGTGCCCGCTGTGTCAGCCTGTCTAGAACTAAAAAGAAACAACATGGTCATCTCTTTGTCACGACCCAGATGTGATGCTCACGAGCTTGTGATAGATAAGGCTGCGAGATCCAGAATGAACAGTATTTTCTCTCTTCGTTCCTTCCTCTCTTTTTCTTCATGTGTCTCCCTCCCTCCACATCCGCTCCCCGCCCCCCGCCTCCCACTTCGACTCTCTCCCTGTCTCACTTGAGAAAGACAGAGATTTGCGTGCCTTATGCTTTCACCTCCTCACGCTGTAATTTTACATGTACCATATTTGAACAATATATATTGACAGTGTGACTGCATGAATAAAGCTTTGTACAGAAACATTTGTTATTGTGAATCACTTGCATTTCAAAAGAGTACATAAACATATTTACTAAATGTTTTTGAATGTGTCCTTCAGGTAAAGACCAATTGCATTTGAATTCTACAAGTGCAAACTTCAGAACCTAGAGAGCACACCGCCACAACACACACACATGCAAACACACACAGCTTTTTTTTTTCTGTACTCTGCATTATTTTCCCATCTCCTTTTTCTCTCTTAGCAAGTGCAGTTCTGAGACAGGAATATGAATCCTGGGAAGCAACATAACTGGGAGAGGTCTGCTGTGAAGATTGTCTGGTTCTCAATCAAAATCAATTTGGGGGAATTGTTTAAATATATGGGACATGTTCTCTCTTACAGATAATGATTAACAATCAAAAAGCAAACAAACTCAAAAGTGGTCTTGGAATTAAAAAGTTAAAAATCCCTCACATTTTAAATAATATCAGTTTCTTTAAATCTTAAAAAAGTATTGGTTTAAAAAAAGAGACATAGTATGATTCTTGCTAAATCCAGATTCCAACCTGAATTGTGCTTCATTACTGTTACAGAAGTAAATGGTCTTACATCCAATTCGCAATCCCAGAACATTACATTACAGGGAAAGGATATAATGACTATCATTTCTCACATCGAGTACATGCAGAATACATGGTCAAAACTGGGAAGAGGAAAGTATTATGTCCACCTCTGCTTTTAGAGTGTAGACAATCACTTTTGTGTGTGTTAAATTTATGTTTGTTTCTTTGAGATCGTAAATTTCCTTCAATCTGGTCTTCTTCTACAATTCCACATGTAAACCTCCAACAGATGACAATACTTCTAACTAAAACTGATATTTTAGGTTAAATTCACACACAACAACAAAAAAACCCCTTAATGACCATTAATTCCATTGTTTGGAAATTCCAGATTGAATGCACACATGCACACACACTCTCTCTTTCTTTAAAGTGGTTTGATCAAAATCCTGTTTTTAAAATTCATCTTATATCCAGAGATGCCCATTTAACCCCAATTGCTCCTCCATTTTGTTATGATTCAAAGGGAAACCTCAGGTAATGAATCCCCCGTGCCTAGCAATGTGTTAAGATCTCTACAGGGACACATGGAAAGAAAAAAAATGGTGTCTGTGACCTTGAATAACTTACAGCCCAGTTGAAAATCCAACATGAAGGCAATTGGAATGAAGTGCACAAGCTTAGCTGTTTGTAGGAACCTTTGATTGAGCCATGATTAAGGCCTACCTTGAAAGAAGAAGAAAAATATCACTTTCGTTATGGCTCTACTACAAAATTTCATGACTTTAAATGACTATTTGACTCTATGTCATGATTCTGTGCATTTGAATAGGATCTGCGGTGAGGGGGGGCGGGTCCTGCTTCATGTGATGTAGGTTGGGGGCCTGTGAGTTGAACTGTCTGGGCCAAGATGACTCCCTCCTGGACAGTAGTTGATACTTAGTATCAGCCATTAAGTTCATCAGAGGCAGCTGGTTGCAGCCTCTCAGGTCTCTTTGACAACGTGGCGTGGCCATGGCCCCTTCCATAGCCTCAGTTTCTCACCACATGGTGGTTAAAGCTCAAAAGGGAACTTCCCAAGAACCTGTGTTCCAGGAGGGAGAAAACAAAAACTGCCCTGTTCCTTTAAAGGCCTGTTACTGGTACAGCCTCACTTCTACGATTGACCCAGGACTAGCCCTGATTCAAGGCCAGAGGTCAGGGATAAAACTGACATCTCAGTGAGAGACTTGAGAAAGAATGTGTGGCCATTTTTAATTCACCATGGATATTTAAAGGCACATAGGTAGGAATTCACAATGAAAGCTTAACCAGATTAGCCAGTGGATGATGAGGAGAACATGGGGAGAAGTTTTCACAGATTATTCAATTACTACAAAGATAGTAAACTGAATTTGTTTTAGTTTAAAAATAGGATTATTACCTCATTTTCAACTTATAAGGTAAATTACTAGGGATGCAATGTACAGTATGATAACTATAGCTAACCCTATATACAGGAAAAGTCATTAAGAGCATGCATCCTAAGAGTTCTCATCATGAGGATAATTTCTTCTTCTCTTTTTATTGTATATATATGGGATGATGGGTATTAACTAAACCTGCTATAATCATTTTACAATACACGTAAATTAAACTGCTGTGCTGTATACATGTACGTGTGTCCAGAAATGAAGATACATTTAATTCGTCTTTTATTCAATAATAATGTCTAGAACATAAAAGTTTCCACTGAATAAACTACTAGACTTTTAATGTCTGTCTCTATAAAATAGGGAAAAAAGAGTCAACTTAAATACTAAAATGTAATATTATCCAGTCTCTATCATTGTTGAAATACTTCACCAATAACCCCTGAGTGTGAGTGTGAGTATGTGTGTGTGTGTGTGTGTGTGTGTGTGCAAATGCTGTTGGCCAGAGAAAGCAAAGACAAAGAATTCCTACAGAATTGTCAACACCATAAGGAGTTAAAAGGTGTGCACAATTAAATGTGCTGTGAATATAAAAAGTGAAGAAGGTTATTTCTTCTTGAACTAAATACTTTCTAACTAGACAAGATCTTTACTTTATGGCGTTTAAACTCTTAGTAATTAAATTTACCCCTACATGTTTTTATTTCTCTACTAATAGAACACACCATGACTCTAATGCATCTTCTTTCCCTGTATATTTAGTTGTAAAACATTTATTTAGTACTTACTATATGCCAGGCATGTTTATGAGTATCTCTTTTTTTAAGTATTGTCATTTAAGTCTAAAAATAATCCTATTGCATAGGTTCTATTATTATAAAGCAAGAAGATGGTAAGGATCTTGTCCAAATAAGTGCTAAGGTAGACATTCAAACCAGACATTTTGCTCCTTCGAATTGCAAGATCTAAGCCACTACATCATATTTTCCTGAACAGAAGTTCTTCTACCTTTTCTTCTGGACAAAGATGTTAATTTTCCCTTTTTCTATCTTTTTCTCTCATATTTTACTTTTACCTTGTGAGAAGTAAAGGAGCTAAATTTTAAAAAAACCTTAGTTTTTGGAGGCAATAGTCACATTTCATAAACACAAAGCTTCTCTGTCCTATTTTATTTGTCTGTTTTGATGTGTAAAAAAGAAGGCTGCACTAAAGGTAAAGTTATATAATCAACTCTTTTTATGCATTACATAAATGCAACTATATTTTTAGTTTGTATGACTATAATTTTATATAGATCACTCATCGGATTTTGAGCTTAGAGTTGACATTTATCATCTCATATACAATATTTGCACCTTGCACCCTTTAAAAGGGAGTTTTAAGCTATATTATGCCTTTGAAACATTTGCTTTAAACAAATAAACTATAGCCATTTATTTCAGTGAAAATTCTGCATTATATTTGAATTGATGAAATCAACAGGCAATAAAGTTATTAAATTAGAAGAAAAGATTTTTCTTAACAACTCAATACTAAATACAATAAATGATAAACTTTTAAAGATGCAATTAATAGGATAAGTGAAGTCGCTGAAACATTACTAAGAAGCCATTGAATGATACATGGCATGTTACACTTTCTACTTTTGGAAAAAGAAAAAAGAGTGTCATACACACATTTTGTATTGAATATCAAAATTTTTCTGAAACAAATCTATGGGCATAAAATAAATACATTAATTTATGTTAAGTTATTCTATTTTACGATATAATGATATCAGTTGCAGACATTTAAAAGTAGTTTATATGGCCCAGGGATTGGGGACACCATAGTGAACTATGCTTTCATTCAATTGACAACAGAAAAAGTCAAGTATAGAGCCTGGTGACTAAACATTAAGACATAAAGGAAAAATGAAGCAGGGAAGAGGGATAAGGAAAAGCAAAAGGGGGAGTTTTTAACAAGCTCGTCCTGGCTACTGTGTTGAACATAGATTGTTGGGTAGGGAGAAAGCAACTAGCTGAAGTAATCTACATAAGACTGTATTTCCTCTCAGGGTGATCGCAGTGAATATAACAAGAAGTGGTTGGACTCAGATCATCTTACATTCTATAAAACTGCACTGAATAGTTGTTGGAATAAATGTGGTGTGTAAGAGAAAGAGTCCAAGACGGTCCAAGTTTTTTTTTTTTTTTGTCCAAATTCTTACAAGACTAGCTTTGTCTTTTACTGAGATAGAAAGACCTTGAGGGAAACAGGCTTGAGGGAGAAGACTGAGAGTGTTTGGTTAGACTCAGGAAATCAACAGGGCTAATGGTGTAGATATTGAGTTAAATGTTTGAATACAAGACTTTGGAATTTGACAGGGATGGAGGGGCATGAAATGTATGTTGGAGGTATAAATCTAGAATTTCTTAGAATGTGTAAAGCCATAAAATGTAATGAGATTACCCAGGAAGTGAGCACAGACAGATGATAGAACAAGCAAAACTCCCCCAACAGGAAGAGCCCAGGGATAAGGACAGAAATCAGCAAAGGCGTTGAGAGACAGTGGACAGTGTGGTTTGAGGACACCAGGACAGTCAAATGAAGGAACTGTCTCAATAAACGGTAGTGACCGCCTCCATTAAATAAGGTCAAAAAGATAGAGTTGGAAAGTGACTGGTGGACTTGGCAATTGTAAAGCTTCCTTACCCCACTGGGAAGGAGAGGTAGCAGCGTCAAGCCCAGTCAGAGTAGCAGTTCGGACTCTAGAAGGAGGATCATTATAGAAAATTGGATAAGAAAAGATGATCTCTACAGAAAATTGGATAATAAAGTTTTAATTAACATAATTACGCTAAGCAGTTAATGACCAAAGCAGGGAATGCATTTAATTTTGTGCTATACAAGCCTATTTATCTTTGAAAGCAATTATCAAAAGAAAATGAAAAGATTCTGAATATTACTAGTTATGAGAATTTCAATTATTTTCTTCCTTATTGAGAAATGAAGACAAAATGGATTTTACCTTCACTGCATACAATCCTTGCAAACTCCTAGTCAGAACATTAAAGCAAGGCCAAAAAGTCAATGACTTAGCTATTCTTGCCTTCTGAACCTCTGATTAACTTGAGGATTGATAGTTAGCTACTCATTAATGTGCTCAACCAATCTTATTGCAAAATTACTCTTTACAAAACCTGTGCCGGACTATTTTCCTACCATCTAAACAAACCCAGACCTTGGAAGAATTCAGGATTCATATATTTCTCCCCCCTTATCTTCTGGAACTCTTTGAGGATCTAATTTAATCCTATATACACATGCACAATTTCTATCAGCATATTATGCAGCAAGAATTTTAACTAATAAACCCTAATACTACTAAAATACCATTTTATTAAATAAAAGAGCTATTATTGCATTGGATAGATATATTGAAGCACTGTTGGGGGTGCAGGGAAAGAGAAGTGGGGAGAGAGACTAACCAAGGAAAAATGAACATTGACATGCACTGTATCCCTCAAATCCTTTACATATTTTGTAAATTCATCACCATGTATCACTATCAAATTCTGTTCAGTAGCTGCTCTTTACTTTTTCCCTTTCATTATGTGATGCTGTCTGAACATTTAAGTTCTGATTTTATTTATCTATCGGCCTATTTTACAAAAGAACCCTTAAGTAAAAGAGGGCTCAGGTCAATTGGATCTGACATGCTTACGAATCATTAACAGTTCTGGTGTCCTGAATGACTGGAACCCTATCAGCTGGGATCTGTGATATCATCTCCAGATAAGCAACTATCTCTTTTTAGATCTCCCTTTGAGAAGCTCCAAAAGATATCTGGATGGTAGTGAGAAGAGCAAAGAGAACAGGGGAGTCTTGTGTTTAAAGCTCAGTTTCGTTACTTACCATCTGAGTGAACTGGAAAGACATTTACTATCCTAAGTCTCATTTCATCAAAAGTGTGAAATGGGAAAAGCAAAAACCTATTTCAAGGATTGTTGTGATGATCAAAACAGATAACATGCAGATAAAAGTATTTCCTAAAATATTAAAGTTTTTTCTAATGTAGTTTCATCTATAAAAGCAGAATAGAATAAAAATAAGCACATAAATAACAGGATCTCATTGAATAGTTAATTCCTTATCATTACATTGCTTTTTCCTTAGTAAATCACAGTGAAAACTGCTTTTTATTAAAAAGTCAGTCTACCTCTAAAAACAGAGGAGAGGAATCTTTTCTGATTTTGCTAAACCTCATGTTCCTGATTAAGACAAGGAATCTTTTAGGACACTACTAAGTAGTTAATGATTAAAGTTTTAACAATATATTGTTATCATAATTAATGCAATTTTGTCACTAGTTACGCTATCAATAATTCTGTTTGGTAAGTAATTTTTATGTGTCAGACTTATTGTTCAGCATATCTTACATTTATTATTTAATTCAATAGTTAGAAAAATCTCTGTTTCATTGCTACTATTAGTAAGAATACCCTCATTTTAAAGACAGGTTACCAAAGCTCAGGAAGATAAAAGAACTTTTAAGAAGTCATTCAGCTAATATATGACAGAGCCAGGAACTGAGTGTGTATCTGTGACTCTAACATCTCAATTCATTAGAGTAAATCAAATGCCTAAGATTTTTGCTAAAATTCATTAATTGACTTTTAACTATTTGTAAAATGATACAATCCTCATTAAATGTAAAATTCTAGCTTATATTCCTTTAAAATAATATTTGATTTGATGGGGTAAACTTTCAAAACAAATTTTCCCATGCCCTAATGAAAACTTCAAAATTAGTTTCAGGGGAGAAATATTTAAACTGTATTGAGCAGGGTTCAGAGATGCACCAAATATTTTTTTTGCTGATGGAGTCTCAGTTATTTGTCTGGGATTTCATTAGAAATTGGTTATGAGAATTCGAAGACTGTGTTTGTCTGTTTCAACCCATGAAAGATGCTAAAAATTGGCATTCTGCCATAAAACTGCTAAAGATGGGACTGTACACAGATATACAAAATTATACTCACTGTGTACCAAGACACGCCCCCTTTTGAATCCAATCATTAAAACCCACCAAATTCAAATAGGAACATTTTTAATTAACTTGTTTTTCACTAGTACCTCACCTTTAAAAAAGTTTTATTTATGACCACTTTTCACTTTATGTCAAGTAATTTAAATATATATTTTACAATAGTAAAGGCTTACTACACATGCCCAAATACAAACATGTCTGCATAGCAACACTGAAGGTACAAAGTCACTCCAGTGCTTGAAAGTATGATGCATTTCCCACAGACTGGATCATCCAAGGGAAAAAAACCAAGAAACTGTATTCCTAACATACTGTGAAGGCTCAACATAGTTTTTGAATAAATGAACACATGAATGAATGAATATATGAACATTATTACTGTATATAGCAAGTCCATTACATTTCTATAATCTCGGTATTGGAAGTATCCTTGAAAATTACACAAATATTATTCTGCAGCCTGCACCATGACTATGTGCTCAAAAAGTTGTTAAACTCTTGTTAAAAGACTTGTAATATCAGGCTATAATCTACCTCCCAACTGCCTGTTCCATGCTTGTACAACTCAGCTATGGAATGTTTCCATGTACTGAAATCTCTTTGGACACTGGTCTTGGTCCTTCGTCACTCTCCACTCAGTATCAGTACAATCCTTTTCCACATGACAGCATCTCAATATTTGATGATGTTCTCTTTAGTAAAGTAATTTTATTTGATAACATGTTCAGTCTCTTTTAATTTTGTTTGAGATTAAATTATTTACTTGTTTTTATTAATATAACAAAATAATTGTTCTAAACTCAAACAAATATATCTCAGGTATATAATATGTGACCATTAACCTGGTAATACATTTTCCTGTCCTCATTGGGAATAAAAGAAGTACAAGTTCACATTCATATGAGAAGCAGAATAGTATACATTTACATTTTTGCTTCAGGGCTATGTTAATTCTTCCATGCCCTGTGACAACATAGCCCAAAGGAAACTGCCCCAAAAGGAGACAACTGTACTGGAACCACAATAAAAAATGTAGGGAAAAAAGGAAGCACAATGGCTGGTAGGCTTCCTGGATTCTGGAGACAGTGTGTCTCACTTGGGGGTATTGGCCCATGTACGGACTGACAAGGAAGGACACCAGCTTTCAGCAGGGCCCAGAGAGGGAATAGGCTCTTCAAAAGGCTTGGGCCCCTGAGCAAGCACCCTGTCACTGAGGCCACATACTGTGTTGGACACTATAGTTAAAAGTACCCCTGATGGGAAAACTGATGTCTGGTTTCCATGACAAGTTCTGTTGGGAGAATCACAACATAGCACCTATGCTCTGGAGCAGAGATATGCATTCTGAGGCAGAAAAGAATATTCCTCTGGACAAAAACTCCTGGTGGCTAGTAGGTCCTGGTAGAGGCAGCACTTTGAGCATGACCAACAAATGACTATGCTGCCAGAGCTTCCCCACAAAACCTGGATTTTGTCAGGTTTTGTCACCCCTTCACAGGATTAGGTGACTTTGGCAGAAATCCTTCAAAGCATGAACATGCTACATCTGGGATTGGGCACAAGCAAGTCCAAGACCAAGAACACAAGTGAACTGCACAAACATGTGGCCAAGACATTCACCTGCCCCCCATTGTGGCACCAATACCTCTACACCTATGGCCTCACCTATCTGACGGAGGAGGAAAAGTCCACCTTTGGTTTTTGAAGGGACCAGTTTGGGACATGGATGATAGCCAAAATCAACTGCTGTTGTACAACCCTAGTCAATCTCAAACTAAAATTCAACAGTGTGGACAACTATTCTCCATCAGTATAACTCCAGGCAATGCAGATGGTCATCCACTTTTTTTAGAAAAAGAATAGACTGAGGTAAACTGTATCTATATCTATACCTATATATGTGTGTGCATATATGTATATCTATTATATATATATATATATATATATATATATATATATAATATTTATATGCAGACAGACATGCCATCAGTAGAAAATGGCTTGACTGTTAGGGACCCCGATACAGAGATACTGAAAGACAAGAAATGGGGTACTCCAGAGATGAGACACATGGATGGACTAATAACAGTGAAGACAAATTCTGATCATATTTACGTTATGGGGCATAGCAATTCCCATGAGAAAGCATCCACTATGGGATCTGCCTGCAGCACTTCATCCTGCAAGCAGATTCAAAGACCTGACTAGCCGATGTAGCCAGAGGCTGTCTTTGGTCACACCAGGACAGGAGTAATGAGCTAATTTAATGGTGTAGCTGTGTTTGTACAGAGTCTATGCAGGAGCATCCTATTAGGAGTTCTGAACTAGTTACTGTCAGTGCCAAATGTCCAACCTACCAGCAACAAGGATTTAGATATAAGTTATTACACTGGACTCCTTCCACCCTAGAAGGAGCAGCAGTTAATTTTGACTAGAATCAAATAAAACTATGGGTTTTCCTTTCTTTCTTTTAACATCTCAGCTGGAACCACTATCTGAAGACTTGCTGAGTAATCCTCAGTAAGTAGTCAATCAACACATTATCCCATATAACATCCCTTTGGTCCTAAAGACCTACTTTAAACAGAAAGATCGTGTCAATGGCCACATGGCTGTGGCATCCATCTAGCCTGATACCTTCTTCCACACTGTATAGAAGCTACTGGTTTAGCAGAGAAATGGAACCACCTTTTATAGACAAGTTTGAGAGGTACCACCTTAGAGATGACACACTATGAAGGGTGGGTACAATTATTAAAATAATTTGGTTTCATGGTTCTGGAAAACAAGTGGGGGAAGGAGGAGGGGCTCACTTGAGGAATTTGTAATCCACACCCCTGTACCTCTTGTTCCTGTAAGCCTGGAAGTCCTGGATCTCAGCGGGAAGCACTTCCAACAGAGCATGTGTGCAAGGCCTATTAAACTTTAAGCTATTGTTGCTGCCCAGTCACTTTGTACTTCTTGAGCCAAGAATCTAACAGTTGAAAAAGAATGAACTATTCTTCCAGTAATTGACCCCAATTATCAGAAGCAAGAAGAATATTTTTGGCACCCTGATAATTCACAGAGCATTTCTTCATACACTTCTGTCCAATTATGACAATGAATAAACAAGAGCACCAGTCATAGCCTAAGAAGTATAGCATGACCAGGACTCAGACCCCTTAAGGATGAGGTCTAGATAACTCCACCAAGTGAGTCACTTAGACTAGAAGGAGTGGTAGCCATGGATAAGGAAAGTCCAGAATAGATAGTAGAGGAGGGAGGTAACAAATGCTAAGTTATGTCCTCAAGACCCTTGGCATCATCAGGGGTTTCAGTTTGTCTCACTGAATTTCCTTTTCTATGTTTTCTCTGGACTCAGGACCAACCTGAACAATGGGCTAGTGATTTTCAAATGTGTGAGCCCACTATTTGAAGCAATAGGTCCACGGTGGTAAGCTGTGGTGTGCCTGCCAGATCTCACTTGAGACTGAGCTTCATCTCTCCACCTGTAAGGAGTATTGGCTACTGGTGGCTCAGTCCCTCTTTGGGAATTGCCCTTCGCCAAAGGAAGCTATCTCCGGTAAGGTTATGCACACCGTAACCTTACAGGAGATATCCTCAGTTCAGAATGTGTGGAATTATTTGTTCTGTACTCATCTGTTACATTCTACATTGACTATGGCATTTTCTTCAGATTACAAGCATACATTAAGTAGTATTATAAAACCCCTTGGAAGACATTTTCTAAAAATGACTTAAGGACTTTTTATGGTCCCTGTTTAATTAACATTGATAACATACTTTACAGAAAGGATTACCTGGGGAGGAATAAAAACAATTTGTTCAATAGCTATAATGACCGCATTTAATGCCAAAACATGGAAATAAAATCCCCTTAATATTATGTCTATAGGATTAAAACCCCATATATTACCATTAAATCAGCAGTTGAATGACTGACCCTTTCCCCAATATTCATTTGGATAATCCGGCAAAAGGTGAGCCAGGGAAGGACAGTCTTAACAATTAAAAGTATGGAGTTTAGATTCACAGCATATAAGTAACAGAAAATGAAAACACCATATTCTTTCTCTCTTATTTTAGGTTTCCTTTTAACTTGACTTTTTGCTAGGTAAGATCTACCTTGTCAAGATAATGGCCCACTGTCTGTCACTCACCAAATCATGTTAGAAGGTGGACTTAGGAAAACTGACAGTTTCTATGAATAACAATCACGCATCCAAAGGTGCCTTGAGAGAAGGGCGTTTTATTGATGCAAAAGAGACCAGAGCTTTTTCCCTCTTCCCCTTGCCTTGCTCTCATGCAAGACACAATATAGACGAGATTATCTTCACCTTCAACTATCTTCCTCACTGTTCAGAGGGCATCATTTTAGATCAGAGATCCATGAGAGATGGTCTGAATTATTTTCTGGGACAATTTTGGATTTTACTATTCTGCAAAAAATGACAAATATTCACTGAATAACCAAAAAGAGGTACTTCAGTATAGCAATGATTTATTATTATAATTATTATTTATCGACTATATCTTCAGCCTCAGATTTCTTAAAATAGCTGTACAGTAATCTCAGAATACTCTATATAAATGAAAGGCCTATTTATAAAGTCCTACCCCATTCCTCAAGTCTCTAAATGTCAATCAATCAAGATCCCTACATATGATGTGAGATATTAATGTCATTAATGACATTATTTTATTCAAATAACTAAAGATGTCTACTTATTTTAAGTAAAATAATCATAATCATTCTTTCCTTCTTTGCATATAATTCTTAAGCTTCTTCAACATGTAAGCCAATTTTTATGTGGATAAAAATTGGATACCGCTGTAAACAAAACATTGTTCTCTGTTGAGATAGATCTTACATTCTAGTGTGGGGTGCAAGAAAATAAATTAAAACAATACTGTATGTAGGAAGCTATATAACATAATAGAAAATGACTAGTACAGTAGAGAAAAAATGCAGCAGGGTGTCGGAGTGCTGAGGCATTGCATTCAGGAACAGCATGGCTAGGCAAGGCCTCATGGAAGACAACGAGGGCGTCTTAGAAGGAGCACACCGAATAACCAGGGACTCAGGTAGGAAAAAGCATTTCAAATGACAGGAATAGTAGATTCAAATGCCTTGATGCGGGATGATGCCTGATACGTTATCTAGGAACAATATTATAATTACTCTTACTTTAGATGAGTTATTTCTTCCTTCCCCCACAAACAAATACTTTGATACAGGTAATCATTTTCAGTTAAATATTAACTGCATCAGGAAGTAGAATAATTAACAACTGTTTTCTCTGGTGGCAAAAGCAATTTCTATACAAATATATTCATATATTTATATGTGCATAGACACATATATGTATATTATTTACTTTATAAATTCACATATAAATTGAAATACACACATATATTTATAGCTATGTATGTAAATACCTTCTCTTTTACACATTGTAGTGGGAAATATTATATAAAATATATTGTTCTTGAATTTCTTTTTTAAATTTTTTTCTAGATTTTATTTACTTATCTTTAGAGGGGAAAGGAAGGAGAGAGAGAGAGAAATATCAGTGTATGGTTGCCTCTGGTGTGTCCCCCGCTGGGAACTGGCCTGCAACCCAGGCATGTGCCCTGACTGGGCATCGAACCAAGATCGTGTGGTTCGCAGGCCCGTGCTCAATCCACTGAGCTACACCAGCCAGGGTTGAATTTCTTCTTAATATGGAGGATATCAGAGACTTCTATAGATATGGCAAAAATAGGAGAATGATGAAACAGCATACATTTTTAAAAGAGCCTGTTGTGTGTTAGGCACTCCTCTAAATAATTTACATGTATTTACACAATTAATTTTTATAACTACCTTATTATTCTCATTTTGACAATGAGAAAACTGAGCCATAAGAATGTTAATTAGCCTGCACTACATACTGTAAGAAGTAACACACATCCACTAATTCACACGGCTGGAGAATAATGAGTGTTACATACTGTCCATATCCCAAGTAGTGCACATCATTTCTTCAGATTATAAACTACTTTGTCTAAGTAGATACATCCATACATGTTCCATTTGACAATATTGAGGAGACAGTTTCTCCTCTATTGGAACTGTTCTTAAACCCACTCTATGTTTAGAAAGTCCCCATTTCTACCCCTGTTGCAGACATCACTAATCAATTATACCTGCTAGGTAATTCTGAAAATTTTCACAATTAATTTCCACATAATAATCCAAGTAAGCCAGACAGTAGACTGCAAATGGCAGCAATTACGGAACCTACATGCCATTCTGCACGTAGGCAATACGAAGTCATCTAAAAGCATCAAAGACGGAGCCCTGGCTGGTATGACTCACTGGATTGAGTGCTGGCCTGTGAACCGAGGGGTTGCTAGTTCAATTCCCAGTCAGAGCACATGCCTGGGTTGCGGGCCAGGTCCCTAGAGGGAGTGTGAAAGGCAACAGCTTGTTAATGTTTCCTCTCTTTCCCCTCTCTAAAAATGAATGAAATCTTTACAAAAAAATAAAAAGCATAAAAAATGGAATTGACACATACAGTGGTATATCTTGGAGAACTCCAAGACTGGCTTATCGAGAACAACTTGCCTTGTGAAAACCAAAAATAAGGACACCAAGCAAGAGGCTATGGAAGAGGTAAGTCATGAGATGGTAAGATTCTGTGGTAAGATGTTAGTAGGAGGAGGAAAAAGAGGGGCCAGAGAAAGGACAGGTTATAAAGGGGAAGTTGAGATCTGGTAAAGACTGAGTCTTCTGGAAGAACAGGAATGGATAAAAACTGTCCTTACAGAATAAGTCTTTGAAGATTAGATCATGTTTTCTACAACACCAGTGCTCTAAACCCTGAGCTCTGAAGCCTAAATAATGCTTTTTTAAAAAACAGAAGTAAGTTCATATTAGTGTGTTTTCCAAACAGCTTCTAAAAAATCCAATTTAAAAATAAAGTAGCAGCTCTTTAGAACTCTACCAATCCATCCCTCTTTTTCTCCTATGTTTACTTTCGAAATAAGAGTATAAAGACTGACTTCTACATAGCATGCCTTTTTGAAGAGATACATGCCTGTGTTTACCATTTGTTATAAATAATGCACTACCTAAGTAGTAGGGAAAGAAAAACTATAAACTAGGCTGTTCTTTCTGATTCAGTTCACATTATGTAAGCCATCAATTCTAAAGCTTGCAGTTACTTGTCTCAGCTCCATGGTGGAGCCAAAAGCATGATCTTCACATTTTCCCTTGAACTGAAAGCAGCATCTATATAAATCTTGAGAACTCACACTTAATTATAATACTTAATATCTCATACAATGTGTTTACAAATAATGCATTTCTCCTGTAAATCTATTATTAATGGAGTGACAATTTAAAGAGACAATTTGAGTCACCATTTGGTTACTTAATTAATGCCATCAGTGATATTGCAATGACACTGCAAAGTGCACACACTGGGAAATAGAGCAAATAAAAGAAAAATATACTGATGGGAAAATTTTCATAAATTTTTAGGTGGCATTCTTTGTAAAAAAAAGCGAGGGAGGAAAGCATAGTTTCTTCAAACACTTTAAAGAGGGATGACTAGCTTCATTTGGGGGGAATGTAAAAAATTATTTTTCTAAAATCCACATGGCAATATACACTAGGAAGTCTATGATCTCTGGTGCACCTCACCCTTCCCCAAGTACTCCTCTGGGCACACCTAGGTTTTGAGGGCAGCTGGCTGTGGTCAAACCCCAACGGAGAAGCCCTGGCCCAGAGGAGGTGAGTGCACCCCATGTGGAAAACATGTACAAAAGAGATTTCTAAAGAAAAAAAGAATTTATAATTTAGTATTTTGTTTAAAGAGTTGCTAGGTGTTTCCAAGTATAAGAAAATTGCCGAACCTGGTATTCGCTGATTAATAATACTTTGCATTTAAATGGGACCTTTCACATCGAAAGTGCCTCTCAAGTCTAAACTAATGAAGTCTCAAAATACTGCGAGGAGGCCAATCAAGCCTCTTTTCAGGGATGGAGGAAAAGAGGCTGGATGCTTGAGTAGCACTTTTTTCCTTTTTCACTAGTAGGGATTTTACATCAAAATGGAAGAGATTATTGAGAACAACTTGATATTTTTAAAAAAATCAAACCTCAGCTTACTGTTTCAAAATCAGAAAAACAAGTAATTGTGCTACAACTGTTCATACTTTGGGACTCGGTTCTCCTTACAATATTGGATGCTATAACAAGGAGTGATAATTCTGAGTTCACTTTAATGTCTGTCACCATGATTTGCTCAACAGCTTAACTATGTGGATTTATACCTGAGTTCTAGGGATAACGCATGATGCAAATAAAATTGGTGAGACAGTTTTCTGCATAAAACGTTCATGACATAGTAGAAAATCAAAGAGTATACCTTTATTATCAAAGAAACAATGTTTGACAAAAATACTAAAAAGCATGTAATTGCTGCAATCTAACTTTGGGTGAAAACACGTAGAGCAGGAAAAGTACTGCAGTGTCGTAGAATTCTGATGTGATTGACCTCTTGACCATATAATAAGGCTAGACCATTGTAAAGAAGGTGTGAGTTTTTCCGTGAAGAAGGCAGAAGTTTTCAGTTTTGGCATATGTCATACTGAGCATCAGTGATCCTAAGAGAAGGTACATTTTCAGAAAGAAAGTGAGAGTTGGGGAAAAAAAGAAAGATCCTGCTTCTCTAAGCATCCATTTCTTGCAAGTAGACACCAGAGACAAGGCTGAGCCTGGGCACTAACAGTGACAACGCACAGAAGATGGAGAGAGGGCAAGAGGTGGTGCGGACTGAGGACTCTGATTTCCAAAGAGAAAATCACATTATTTGAATCAGATTTCCTAGTTTTATGTTTCCCTCTGTATTTTTACTAATTCATTCCGTTACCCCTTTTTCTTTAGTTTTTGTTGAAATGATCCAGTATTACCCATCAATAACACGGAGAATTAACAACAGGACCATATTTTCACCTCTGAATATTAAAGAAAGAGCATCCCTTTTCTTGACCATTGTCAAGTTGTTGTGGTTACAATGCAACCACATTGTAGTGGTTACAACACAAATTTGTAAAAGTCCAGAGGATCCTCCTTCTTCCACATGGTGATTCTTCATTAGCATCCATTATTATTTTTAGAGAACCACCCTCGATTGTTACCATGGCGAAGAGTAAATTTTTCTGCCAGAGCAATTTGAAAGGCTGAATGATTTGAAGAGCTTGATTTAAAAGTACAATGAGTGCAATGATGCACAGGACAATAATGTGCCGTATGCTGTAACTGGGTGCATTAGGGTTTTGAATGGATGTTTGATGTGAATGTGCTGTCCTGTCCATACAAACACAGAATGTGTGCACTTTGAGAGGCTTGATCTGAAAGAATTCAGAGTAGGTGTACAGAGGACAGACTGAGCTGTCCAAGATTTAAACATGCAGCTACTTCTTTTTTTTAAACACTCACACAATACTTATTGACTTATTTGACTTTATTGACATACTTACTGACTTTAGAGAAAGGGGAAGGGAGGGAGAGAAATATCAATGTCAGAGAGGAACATTAATTGGATGCCACTCATATGTGTCCCAATTGAGGACCAAACTGGCAACCTAAGCATGTGTCCTGACTGGGAATTGAACTCACAACTCTTCTGTTTAAGTGACAATGCTCTAATCCACTAAGCCACACTAGCCAACGTAAAATTCAGTTAATTCTTGAATAAGGTAGCTGGATACAGATTAATTGAATCTCCAAGAAATCAGACAATGGGAATACTGAATTCTTAAAAATCTAAGTCCATGTAGAAAAAGCTAATAAGAGGAAGAGCTCAGATATCCCAGATGTAATTCAAAATAAATACTTACTTAAATGTCAGATACACTACACAGAATGATTTCAGGGATTTTGTTTTCTTCTTTCTCCTCCCGCCCCGTGCCATGTTTTTATTTCCACGAGGCCCTCCCACCAATCATTCCACTCTCCTCTCAACTTGACCCACATTTGAAAGACCGCCCTTGAGAGTACTGGGGGTTCTCGCAGCCCTGTGAGTGTGGGTGGTGCCTGTTGGTGCAGTTTAAATCACCAAGGCTTCATATGCTCTGGGTGTGTGACCGTGGCAAGTGGCTGCTCATTGTGTCATTTTTATGACAGTATGGGATGGCTGCCATCATTTGATGCAGTTCTTGAGGCATCACAGAAATTCATTAGGCTTGTTGCACAAGCCATAAACACAGGACAATACTGTGATTGCTTAATTCAGACAGAAGGTTTAATAATACACTACATTATGTCTGAAGAAATAAAACTGTCTTCATTCAAGTTATATGTGTGGGAATTTAAGAAAAAAAACAGTAAGACGACTTAATCAGCCAATACTATCTCGTGCTGAAATAACCATTACTGTGTGCACAGAGATACGCTTTCTGACACCCACTCCGCTGTGCTATGTATTGGGCATGAGCAGGAACTTGAGTAGCACAGGCATGTGGAGCTTAAAGATTTCCCAGCTTTACAGATATTTACTCCTGTCAAAATTGCTTATGACACAACCTAATTTTCAGACCAAAGACTAAATGACATATGCAGCCATATATGAGATTCATATTTAGTGATCTGACTAAAGTTATTCATAATTATTATTCAATTTTCTATATGTGAATTGACATCAGAGTATAGAGCATATAAGCTTCTCTCAGTGTACGTTAAGGTCAGTCAAAGCAAAGAGAAGTTGATTATTATGTTTATATAGTTTCTATTCTCCTATGTCTATAATCACTATAGGAAAAGATGTACAAAATTGTTTCTATATATATAGAAATAAAAAATTAAAAAGAGGGTTTCAGTTGAAAAAAACTTTCAATTATCATGCTATTTGCCATGAATATATCCAATAATTTATGAAAAATTTCTATTAATTTAACTGCTTTTTAATTTCATTACTCATTATGAAATTAATATCACTTTCATGTATTCTAGTGATGAACTTAATTATGTTAGATGTGATAATATATGAAAACCACATTAAAATACTAACTAAATAAATGAAAAATGAAATAATGTTTGTAACAATGGTTTAAGCTAATACTTAATGTGTATAGATACTGAAACAAAGACACCAAAAATAGAAACTCAAACAGAAGCAAAAAAAAACCACACACACACACACACACAAAAGCACTTTAACCAATCTTTTTCAACATACTACAGGTTTTCTAATCTCTTTAGAAATTAATAACTTTAGCTTTCAGCTACATACATTAACAGGATATAAACTCACCCCCCCAAAAAAAAACCCAGAAAAAATCAAGTCCTAATTCTGTTATATGACTGAGAACCAGTTTGATAGAATTTTGGAGGCACAGAGTACATTATCGGAACATTTCATGGAAACATACCAAGTAGTATGCATGTGATAGGTATGATTCTTGACTAAATAAAATGGTATTAGAATAATCTGACTACAAAGTTTTACAGTCAAACTTAAGGACAGACATTAACTTTGTGGCATATTTGGTCATTCATATTTGGTCTCTGCATTTTGCTTTATAAATTCTATTAACTCACTGAAACATGACTTTATTATTGTTTTTGACAACACTGAAGTATTTGACAGAGTTAAAACCTCTATAACATAATTTGATGGGGATTAGTACATGTAGTAAACATAGAATTATCCACACACGTACTCAACATTATACTGACATTTATGATGCTATTACATTAGATACTTAGATATCAGAATTATAGTGATATCTAAGGCTAAAAAAGTCACAGGAAAGAACCACTTTCAAATAAAAGCTGATTGCTATAAATATCAGCAATTTCCTAACATATTCATTGCTGTTTCTTGGAATAACATTTTAGGAGGTACCATAGGTCAGTCACTGTGCTAAAAGTCAGTAGTTTCTCTGATCTTGAACTTTAAAGCATGATGCTAACTCAGAGGTACAAACAAGTGTTTTGGATGCTCAAAGGAAAAACTAATAGAGGGAAGCTGGAATTTGGAGGATACTTCATCAAGATAGTTGAATGAGAGACAAGCTTGGAAAGTAGGTCAGAACTTATACCACAGGCTTGAAAATTATTGATGTTAGTCCACCAAAAAGAAAGCATTTACTTCTTACTACAATGACTTCTGACTATCACCCAGAGTTAAGCCAGTCCCTATAGATGAAAAGCACAGTTCCCCATGAAACTGCCCTCATTTTAGACACCAGCTGCAAGTTCAGAGGTCACCAGTTCACTTTCACTTATTCCAGGCTTCTCATTCCCTTCTCACTTTCAGTAATGTTCTGGAACGACTTACAGAACTCAGGAGAGTACTATATACTTAAAATGATAGTTTTATTATAATAAAACAATACCAATTAGAACTATCCAAAGAGAGAGACATAGGGCAATGTCTGGGATGGTCCCCAAGGCAAAGTTTCTATTGTCCTCTCCAGTGGAGTCAGGGTGCATTACCTACTGGTACACTAATGTATGACAATATACAGAGTACTACCAACCCAGGAAGCTCCCCCGAGCTTTGGTGCTCATAATTGTTACTGGCATGTATTTATGTAGGCATCACTGTTTGGACTCCTGGAATGTGACTTAGTCTCCATCCCTCCTTCCATCCCTGGAGTTCAGGCTAACACTACCATCACATGGCTCAAATCCCTAACCCTTTAATCATAAAGTTGGTCTTTCTGGCTTGACCAGCCCTCATCCTGAGTCATCTCCTTAGCATAAACTATCTAGGGTCACAGCAGGAGTCACTTTTTTTTTTTACACTGTTTTTATTTTTATTTTATTTTTTATTTTATAATTTTTTATTTAATATAAACTATCAGGTGTGGTCGTAGTGGAGGGTTGCCACGAATAACAAAGACATGCCTCAGAACATTTCAAGGTTTTAGGAGCTGCCCCCCAGTATCTGAGGATACACATCAATCAAGGTGGTTTTTGTTTGTTTGGTTTTGCTTTTAATTCATTCACTCTCTGTTAGCCTTTACAATTCAGTTAAAGACAGACTATTATTTGTTCCTTTCTTTTGCTGTTTGGAGCAAGGCTTCAGTTTTTCTGATCAACAGGGTGACTAACAAAATAACAGTGGTAGGAATCAGTTCTAACAATTTCCTTGTATGGAATGATGGGGGGCACCATGGAGCTGGGAAAGGAGTGAGGCGAGGGATGCTTTGGCTTCAGCTGTAACACTTTAGAGGGTGCCAAAAACTCAGTCATCAAGATAAATCACATTCAATGTGATATTTTAAAGTCAAAATTAATGCAAATAAATCTATAGTGAATAAAATATGAAAAATTGAAATAAAAGCAATATTGGCATTACTGTTTATTTTCTTTTGCCTCTGACACCAATATGGCCTGGCACAGCCCTGGGTCTCTGGTTAGTTAGGAGACACGCAGGTATCCAAAGGAGTCAGTTCAGACTTCCTAGATCACCCAGGACAGTAAAGACTGCCAGACTCCTCGAAATGAAGCCCGGAGTCCTGACACATCTGTTACCTTGGCCATGATGAGCCTGAGGCCTGGGCAGGTGAGTCCGTGGGCTCTGGCCCTTGTGTCTTCAGGGAGTAAAATCAAGGGAGGTAGGCTTTTTCAGAGAAGAGTGCTGTGTTCTCTTAGAAGATAGGCTTTAGAGAGAGGATCATACCTGAACTACTCAAATAACTTTCTCCCCCTAGGTTCTGAGAAGAGCTGTTGGTGAGGGTAAGTCCTTCTGTACCAGGCCCACCCAGTTCCTTCCCTGTCCAGAACTTGTCCTTAATTCTGCTATGTTCACTATTAACTCTTCTGTCTTTTCTTCTTTATCTCTTCCTTCATTAGCCTTTAACTATTCCTCACTCTTGGCCCCTGGTCCAGTTTGTCCCCTGCTGCTTTATTTACCATCAATATTATCATAATTCTTCTAGTGCAGTATTTATTTTATCACTTCGATTCTGTCTCCCTTCTAGCTCCCTTCTCTTTGACTGTTTCCCACCCCCCCCCACATCTCCCTTGATTTCTGTTCCCTTCTCCTTTTCAGTTACATGTTTTCTCTTTGATAAAAATTTATGAATGAAAACAAGCACATATATTGAAATGTTTGCTATGTCTTTCCTGCTCTAAATTAAAAAGCACGAAGAAAACCTCTTTCAGTTCATTCATTTCTTCTTGAAAGGGAAAACATGACAAAGGTATATATATCTTATAGTATTGGAAAAACAATTTTAAACAGGGGACTAAATTCTTCAAATCAGATATCACTGGAATTACTTTTATAAATGAAACAAACTTTGATCTTTTCTCATGGTACCACTTTCAATCAGTATCAATCTTTCCTGATATAATGGTCTATTTTAATCATCAAATAAAACCCAATATTCAATATGTTAAAATATTACCTTGGTCACCTCGTTCCACCAGTTTGTTTCTCGTACCTATTTCTTTTTGTCTAAAATTTCTTTTTTTTTAATATAATTTTTATTTAATTCTTGTTCACGTACAGGTTTCTGTCTTATATTCCCAACCCTGCCCGACCCCCACCCCATGCTCCCCACCTCCCTCCCCTTTCCACCCCCCACCCTTAGTTATTGTCCATGTGTCCTTTATACTTGTTCATGTGAGTCCATTCCCTTTTCCCCTATAATTCTCTCCCCTCTCCCCTCTGGACCCTGCAGCCTGTTCCATATATGAGTGTCATTGGTCGTATTTTGCTTGCATGTTTGGTTTGTTTAGAATCCTGTTAACGGTGAGATCATATGATATTTGTCTTTCACCGCCTGGCTTATTTCGCTCAGCATAATGCTTTCCAGTTCCATCCATGATGTTGCAAAGGGTAGTAGTTCCTTCTTCCTTTCTGCAGCATAGAATTCCATTGTGTAAATGTACCATAGTTTTGTGATCCAGTCATTAACCGATGGGCATCTAGGTTGCTTCCAACTCTTGGCTATCGTGAATTGTGTTGCTATGAACATTGAGGACAAACAGAGGATCCAGAGACACATAAAAAGATGCTTGATATTGCTAGCTATCAGAGAGATGCAAATTAAAACCACAATGAGATACCACTTAACACCAGTCAGAATGGCTATCATAAACAAAGCAACAAACAACAAGTGCTGGAGAGGTTGTGGGGAAACAGGGACTCTAGTTCACTGTTGGTGGGATTGCAGACTGGTACAACCACTATGGAAAACAGTATGGAATTTTCTAAGAAAACTAAAAATGGATGTGCCTTTTGACCCAGCAATTCCACTCTTAGGAGTATATCCTAAGAATCCTGAAACACCAATCCAAAAGAACCTATGCACCCCAATTGTCTAAAATTTCTTGAATATAAAAAAGAAAGGGTGCCTTCTACTAAAAAATAAAGAAGGAAGTTTTCAAGAACATAAGCACCTGAAGTAGTCAACACAAAAACAAGAGAGATATCATTGTTAGTAAAATGAGCAAGATCAGATGAAAATAAGCATATGCTAAGAATTAAAGTATTTGAGGTAACTTAGTGGTTAAAAAGCAATTAAAAACAGCATCATTAAGAACACCATACTTGGTGTTGTGCTTGCTAGGGGTGGGGGTATAAGGGGACTAAATGGTAATGGGGAAAAAATACAATAAAAATTAAATTAACAAATTTTAATCAACATTATATGTTCATAAAAAGAATGCCATATCTGAGCTGTTACAAGTGACAATTTTCAAAATAAAGTCTTACCAAAATATTTTTAGCCTATGAAATATTGTCGAAAATAAATCTCAAATGTTTCCTCCCCTGTGCATGAACTTATTAAAATATTTGATTATTCTGAAAGTATTTGTTTGGAGGTAGATTCTATAGGAGCTGATACTGCAAATTGCAAATAATAAAAGAAGAATATATCAAGACAGAGGTTCCTGTAAGTTTATTTTGCTTAGATAATACACTGACATTCTCAAGAGGACCATTTTAATTAGTTAAAATAATTACTTCCTTAGTTTAGTGAAAGATACAGGCAGCCTTTGTCCTACACTGTAGTATACTGACTGAAACTCTTGTACCTTAAAATTGTGTTTTCTTTGGCCCTGGCTCGTGTAGCTCAGTGGATTGAGCTCAGGCTGTGAACCAAAGAATCACCAGTTCGACTCCCAGTCAGGGCACATGCCTGGGCCCTGGTGGGCTAGGTCCCTAGTGCGAGCCATATGAGAGGCAACCACAGATTGATGTTTCTCTGCCTCTCTTTCTCCCTCCCTTCCCCTCTCTCTAAATACATTTTAAAAATCTCAGGGGAAAAAAGAATTGTTTCCTCTTTGTACTGTTATGATACACATGCCTTTCTGTTAACATGGTATCATGCAAAGTGAGGTATGACTTTACTCTGAATCTAGTGTTCTAGAAAAAATAGAGGTTCTTAACCATGAGTTTGAACAAAAACTCTTCACGTATTTACTTTCCCCCCAAAGACCACACAGTTTTGTAAGTTTAATTTACTAAAATGCTATAACTCTAACATCCAGTAAATGAATAAAGAGCTATATATGAATTATTGAAAAGCCTGACTTCCTTCAGCAGACATTATTTCATTACTTTTTAGTGTAAACTTGGTCAAAGTGTTTTCTAGTAGGCTTTCTGCTTTAAGAAAAAAGAATATTTTGCCATGGAATAATAAAGCTCCAAAGTAAATAAATCAGGCCATCACTTACATTGGAAGTATATTTTTAATAACGAATATCCAAGATAATTTGAAATTTTACTTTTCAAAAGTACAGTACCCTGTATTTTGGAAATAAATCCAAATGTCAATAAATGAAGTATCTATATCTATTTACACTAAATATCTTTTTTCTTTACAAGGAAACTCAGATATCTAACCTCTCATTAAATGAATGTTGACTAATTCCAAGAAAATAAATCTAAGAGTTTTAGAGTTAGAAAATATCCCTGACTTTTTAGTGGTACAATTATAAATAAAACATTTTTATTATAAGTTGGACCAGATTTCAAACACTCTAAATCCACTTATAGCTCATTGTAGCTACTCCTTGCCAGATTTGAAAATAAATTCAGATTCATTTAAATAATTAAAAGTTATTAAATCTGTGATCATACAAAAAGGAAATCAATAACAACAATAAGTATTTGCTCCAATAAGGAAAACTTATAAATAATTTATCTATATTTCCAATTTAACAAAACCATTTTCTAATGTGTAAGTACTTAAAAATTAAATACAATTAGTGTTTGTATTTTGTGTAATAGAATGCAATTTTAGGGAACTTCACTTTAGATTAATAACAAGTACATTTTACAGTGTCTATTAAATTGCCATTAACAACTTGGGTAGTCCTAGTAGGTGCACTCATAGGTAACGCCAATGTAGATGGAGCGTTTAGTGTAAGTGAGAAACAAAAGAAGAACATACAGAAAGGCAGGCATCCCGTGATTTTTTACCCCCTTCTGAAGAGTGTTTATGTTATGTTTTTGATAATAATATATACTTGCAAAAGAAGAATAAACAAAAGAAGAATAGACAAAAGAAGTCAACAAAATTAGAAAAAAAGAAGCAAATACAAAAAAAGTAAAATGGGCATTCTCAATATTTATATATGTTCCATTGATCAGTAAAGACCTTGTGACAAGTGCTCAAGTGTGTAGTTCAAGGACTGGCCTTGGGTGTGAGTGAACAGAGCATGAAGGAGATCCCAACCGCAAAGGAGGTTTCTGTCAACACCGCCAACACCTGAGACTCCCCGCGTGGCGGCCAGGTCTCAGTGGGGCACATCAGTCTTTTGCTTCCTGCGGAGCTCATGTAGCTCTCAGTTACTATTTGAAAAGCATGTAGCAATCCTTCATTAAAATGCTCAATTTCAGCAATCTAACATCATATCTGCTTAAAACCTGTTTTAACAAATAAAGCATGTTGCTCTTGGTTTGATGATCCACACAAGTGGTCTACTCGCCTCTCTCTTCTGGAAGCAGATACATGATTCTAGAGTGTTCTGTTTAGAGTGTTCTAACAGTGTGTTTCATATTACACTAAAATTAAATTTTATATATTAAACTTTTACCCCTGTCACGAATATTCTGATTTGTTTGCAAATAAAATCAGCAGATAAATTACAGATTTGATATCAGTAGCAAATATCACTAGTATTAGAAAGCATTGAAAAATGGCAAGTTTTTCAGAAAAAATAAGAATGATTAAGTAATCTATAATGACATAAAGAAATACATAAAATTAAAGCAGAAAATGGATATTCTATTAGGGTGAGAATTAAACAGGAAAGTAATGTGAAGACCACAGTATTTCTGCTATTTTGCTACATCAATCTTACTAACATTGAGCGGGTAAGATAACACATAGCATCTCCAAAATTTCTGTAACAGTGGTCCTCAAACTGCTATACTAATGTCACAGATGGCACAGAATGATATTTGGAGGAAGGACAGGAACAATTTTAAGAGGATGAATTTATAGATTCTCACCTTCCATCTGTACTACAGCCTACAACAGATTTCCATAAATTTGTCATTGACTTTTCCAGTTTACAAAGAAAGCCTCTTCCCTTACAGATCACAAATGGTACTCAGATGCATTGCCCTGCGCTGTGAACATGTCCGGGCACAAAGAAAGGGGAGTCTTCCTTCGCGGTCAGTCAACACACCATAAACCCACAGGTGCCCTAGGTTTCCCTTGCTCATGCATATTTCTGTGAAGGATAATGTATCCTCTTAGAATGTATTGCTTTGACTCACAGTGGAAACGCTGAATTCATAGATATAAGAACAGTATCGGTTGAGTCCTGGAGTACTTTTTAACCACTTCTCATTGGAGCAATGACAAAGAATGTATAAGAAAAACTGTAGCTCATTTGTGTTACTATTTCAATTCATTTTCTGATTACTTCAGAAAGTTATTAAGATATTTGCCCAGTTTATAAATGTTCATAAAAGTTCTTTATAACATTTTTATTTCTAGGCAGTAGAGTTTTAACATCATATAAAAACAGAGATTAAAAGTTAGTTGACTGCTCAGTGAAGTTACAATTTTAATAATGTGGTGCCCAGAGCTAATAGAGATGTCTACTTGTAATGAATGAGTATGTTTATGGATCACGTCAGAAATTTTACCAGGGGCATAGTAAAGTAGAACAGCACTAATGTTTTACCATGTAATGGGTAATACTTTATTCAGCTTTCAAATACTATTTCATACATGCTATGACATCCAAGGGATACATTTATTTCTCCTGATGGTGTGTGTGTGTGTGTCTGTGTATTCAGTTTAACTAGATTCAATTAGATACATTCAATTAATTAAAATATATTCAATTTAACCACAGATATAGCAATTTTAAAATAAAATGCTTTAAGAAAGGAAATAGCACCTATACCATTTAAATTGAATAATTATATAACATTTAAATGAATGGCATTTTAATTCAAACTGCATTCTTTGCCCTATATTTTTGCCCTTCAGAATGTCTTACCACATTTTCTTGACTATTGGACATGATGTACTGAGTAATAGGAATCCATGTAAATGTGCCTTTAGAAATGGGATGGTGAGGTGTGGGTTACAATACACATTCTGCTCAGAAATCTATGCTTCATTCCACCTATTTTAAACTGATGAAGTGAATTTTGTCCACTCGGACCAGCTCATATATATTATTGCATAAAAGTCAGTTGTTCAAAAGTTAATACAGAGCAATGGCATTTAATCTAAAATATGATGCTTGTATTTTTTTAAGATTTTTATTTTATTTATCTTTAGAGGGGAAGGGAAGGAGAGAGGGAGAGAAATATCAATGTATGGTTGCCTCTCATGGGTGCCCTGCTGGGAACTGGCCTGCAACCCAGGCATGTGCCCTGACTGGGAATTGAACTGTGATCCTTTGGTTTGCAGGCCCACATTCAATCCACTGAGCTATACCAGCCAGGGCAAAATATGATGTTTCTATTAATAGTTAGTAGAATTATATATAGTGATATAATCACATAATAATCAGTGAAAAGTGAGTGTCTTTTGACTGGAGGATCCCCAAGATATTATCTGAGACCTTCTAGAGATTTTTGATGCATATTTGTTACTAGGATGCAGAAACATATCTGTTGAAAAGTAAAGCATAGATTTCCGAACAGAATGAATATTGCAACCCACACCTCACCATCACATTCCTAAAGGCACATTTACATGGGTTCCTTTTACCCAGTGCATCATGTCCAACAACCAAGAAAATGTGGCAAGACATACTACAAGGCAAAAACACAGTGCAAATAACACAGTTTTGATTAAAATAGCATTCATTTAAATGTTATATCTGAGTAAAAGTACAAATGAATGGCATAACGAGTTTACTAAAATTGATTCTTTTTTGACAACTCAGAAATACAACATAATACAAGCAACACCAACTTCAGAATCATTTGTCTTACCTTCTGATGCTTTTATATCCTGTGTGAATCTCATTCTACTAGAGATTTTTGAGATGTGTTTTTAGAGTTCAACATACATCCATCATGCATTTTTCAAGTGATAAAACAGCCCATTACCTTCAATCAAAAGTATCATAGTGATGCAAAGACTTGTTTTTTTCTCAACACTTATGAATTCATGATCCTTTTGGCTGCTTCTCAAAGCATGGAATAAGCCAAAAATAGACAGTAAACAAATAGAGATATACCTTTGAAAATACCTGAAATTGCCCTGGCTGGTGTAGCTCAGTGGATTAAGTGCAGGCCTGCGAACCAAAGCATCACAGTTCAATTCCCAGTCAGGGCACATTCCTGGGTTGCAGGCCAGTTCCCAGCAGGGGACACATGAGAGGCAACCATACATTGATATTTCTCTCCCTCTCTCTCCTTCCCTTCCCCTCCTAAGATAAATAAATGAAAATCTTAAAAAAATAAAATAAAGAAAATACCTGAAATTAACTTAAATGTTTGTTTTGGTGCAAACTTAAAGGAGAGAGTTACAATTTTTTCCCCATTCATTCAGAGCTGTACCAGTTCTGGCCATCCCTCCTTCCCTCTTGAATTCTTCTTCATAGCCCTCTTTTTTTCTCCTTTTATACCCAGAGATTATCGTTGGCATTGTTCAATCTGTACAGCAAATGGGAAGGAGGAAAATAGAAAAAGCAAGCCCGAATCTTCTTTAGCTTGTGGAGGGAGTATAAACACTAGAAACACTCATTTATTACTTCTTTTTAAGATGTAGAAAATTGAATAGCAGAATGCACATATTAAGCTGCTAGAAATAGAGACAAAACAATCTATAGGAATTATTTTGCAGTTTTATGATCACTTTTCTTAGATGAGAATATGCTTTGCATATTTTAATTATGAGTACTCAGTTAATAATATTGTCTATTTTCAGCAAATATAATAGACATTTTTATGACCCTCTCCAAGTAAGAATTGCTCTTGCATCCTTATTTTCTTAAAAAATTACATGCCTACAATGTGGCAAATATTAATCAATCATTGTGAAATGAAATTTCACTTTAATTTGAAACTGGGAAGCCACTAGAAGACTTCACATAATAGATAAAGTAATCTGTCTCATTTTAAATAAAAAGAAAGTAAAAGCATATCTGTCCCATTTTATTGATGCCTCGGGAATATTTTAAAGCTAAACTACAAGCTTTTCTCCATTTTAAATCTTTATTTACCACTCTTGAATGGAGCTATGTTTGTATTAGGCACCCTTAAAAGTGTGCACTATTTTTAAAAAATTGATATTTTCTTTACCAGAAGCACACAATTCAGAAGGTAATAATCTGATTAAATTATGTAAAAAATGTATTTTGGGTCATCATTTTATCTTTTATCATCTAGTATTGTTCTTTAGAAAATAATTTCTAATTATGTTTCTTATTAATCATAATTCAAAAACAAATACAATTCTTGGCCAGTTAAGTCATAATGCCATATATTTTTAGATGTTATTGAGGTCATGCATCCTATTAGCAAGAAATTTCTCAAAGAGAAATGGCCATCAGAGTTATAAATAATAGGAGTGTAAATTTTAGACCAGTGACAGGCATTTCAGCTACATAATATTTCATTACTTTATTTGTATGTGAATGATTTATTTTGATCTTTTTATGATAACTATTTGAAAGCAGATATTTGCCAAAGACTGCTTCTTACACTGTGCCCTCACAGGATACATTTTGAGGACAATAGAAGAGTTTTGGTTCCCTTTATCCCAAAAGCAATGGTCCCATGGTTTCCACTATAATATCTTTGCACTTCCTATGCTTCCAACTATTTTATCATAGTCTCATGTCTATTTTGTGAAGACTCAGTATCTTTCAATAAATATATTTTTCTTAATTAGATTCAGCTTTTGTTGCTGGTAATCAAAGAGCCCTAATTAACGCAGGATAATTAGGACACCAAATATTTTGCAAAGAAAAGAAACCCTGAGAAACAAAACAGATTGATTTAGACTGATAGAGGTAACCAAAGCACACTTAGAAAAGACTATTATAGAAAGTATATGAATCCTAGGAAATGCCAAACACCAAGGCAATAGATTAAAAAAAGCTGTAAGAATCTGTAATGACAACCATCTGGGTATTGTTTGAAAACCCCCATTTGTAGGATGTAATACAACACAACCATTGATTGATGAAGATGTATGTAAGGTACAAAAAAAAATGCCTCACACAGGCACACAAAGATACATAAATACATCAGATAAGGTCAAGAAGGAGACAAAAAACTGGTGGTTTTATTCTTTACTTGATTGCAAGCATGGAAAACAGTGCATGGCATATAAAATATTCTCAGTAAATATTGTCAAATGCTATTAAAATGAATATAAACAAAATTATTTAATTTTGATTATAATGTGTATTAAATATCCAGTGCTATGTGTTGATCTAACAGGCGAACTTAATACAACCCAAGTGTCAGAGTAGGCTTCTCTGAACAGTGACATGTGATGAGAGAATTCTGCAGGTAGTCAATGAAGAGAGAATGTATGGGGCAGACAGTAGGAGCCAAGGTCTGTAGGTGTGAGAAATGGACAGACAAGGAATACTGAGAGGGGATTTCACTGAGGTTGGAGTGGTGGTATGCTGGTAAGAATTTATAACTGGCTATATCCAAAAAAGTTCTAATCCACAGCTAATTTCTGAGGCATAAATTCTTCCACCAGTACTTCATGCTACCGATATGATATCAATGAACACAGTTGGGTAAGTGTGTGCAGTAGGACCTTATTATATAATATCTTCAGTGTACAGCTACAGCAGGGAAGAAACTTAGTACTTCCATATTCTGTAATGACTCTGTGACTCAGTTAAATGGCAAAGCCATCTGAAATACTTGCAATCACTTTATCTCTGTCACCTACATCTGAGATCTGCACAGAATCACTAAGACCTACCACTGCCTACACAGTACCACAAGTTTCTCAAAGGTGGTCAGTCAACACTACCTAAGTGCATTTAAGCCTGCATTTGCCATTTTCTTACTACATAATTTCATGAAAATCACTGTCTTAGAGGAAAACATTTTAAGAAATCAAAGAATCGATTCATCTAGCTCAGAGTCAGACAACTAAAAGAGAATAGGCAAGAAAAAAAAAACAAAAGACTCCTCAAAATGCACTGTCACTAGTAATAAACACAGTATTCCTAAAAGAATGTCTAAACTACATTCATTTTAGCCAAAAATAGTATATTAAGGATGCCACTCAAGAACAAAAGAAAAAGAGGAACACATTAACACTGTAAAATATCCAACAATACAAAATATGAATCTAAATCCCTCATGTCAATCTCTCACTGGCTTCATTTTCCACCTCCGTGCTTGAAATAAACAAGTTCTCGTAGGATTTCACAGGAATTCAAAGGGCTGTGATCCATAGTCACATCACATCTTCTTCTAGTAAGAAGACCTCACAGGTTACCCCCTGAAGAACTGTTCTAGCTAGAGCTTACCTAGCTCGACTCCTCTTCTTAAATACCAAAAAAACTATCAATAAGTAAAAGTGCCAGTGCACTAGGGCACAGCAAACCCTTGTCTCCTGAAACACATGCCCACCATTAGAAGTCATGGGGAAAATAAGCGTGTGCTGTGTTTTTGATCACATCAAGCATCCAACCACAACCTTTTCCTTTGGAGTTTTAGAAAATCATCCTGTGTAGAAATATTTATTTAGCAGGTAGAGGCTTGGGGCTGGCTGTTGCACCTCAAGCGTGTAATGACCTCACTTGTTATGGACCATAATGCATGCCTACTCTCTCTATGAAGAAATACAGGCACTGTGTCTGTCTGTCCAGAGTTACCGAATATAAAAATTTCAAATGGGAAATATGCACACATATAGAGATTTTTGTCTCCCCAGGTGTTGGTAATGTATTTTCAGAATTTCAGAGTAAATTTGTGAGTATGTTTTCCATTTTGAGAACCCATAAAAGAATGAGAATCCTTTGGAAACTCCCTTTTCACTTTCCATACACTTCAAGGCGTCCAGTGATAATTTCCCTAAGCTGAAAAGCAATAACTTAGCCCAGATGTTTCAACCTTCCTACCCAAAACTTGCATCTCCTACCCATCTATTAGCACACTGATTTGGCAAACCACATTCAGATTTACCTTCAGGTTTATCTATCCCATCATGTATAGATATATTTTAATATATAATTTTTCATAAAATATATATTCCTGTAATAGTCCTATCACTTAATATTATGCTATGGATAAAACATTTTAAATCAATCAAACTGTGATCAGCACAAAACTCCAGACTAAAAAATGAAAAGTCTTTGAAATATAGTCAATACATTGACTTTCCAAATTACTGTCCTTAACTGATCAACACTTATATCATCCATGCCTAAAATGTGAAATGAGAGAAAATATCTCAGATATAGTTACTTCTGTTACTTAAAAGTCTCTTTTCAAGATTATTCACAATTATGAATGGTTTTATGACATTTTACTTTTTTTGGCCACTTGATATTGGCATAATATATAAAGTAAAAAACAGGTTTACCACATGCTGCTAAAAGGGTTTGACCTCCAACTTAAATTAGATGATATATTTTTTAACTTTTAAAAATGATATTTTTATTATAATTTGTGTGTAGGGGAAAAGTCATGGCAATGATAAAAAAATAAGTTGCTAAAAGGAAGCACATCACCACATATAGAGAAGACTACTTTCAACATCTTCTCTGACTCTGAGAATCTCCCTGTCCTGACTACTTCTCTCTCCTCCTATCCATGCACACACACACATACATGCATGCACACACACATGTGCATGCACATGAATTAGTTTTTCTCAATTTTCAAATCTCCCCATACCTACTTTTTTCACTCAAGTAAGATTTGGACACTTTTTATGAACAAATATGTGCATGAATTATAAGTAAATGCATTATGTGTGTGTATATTGTATATCTCCTGGGGTTAAATAATCATTAAACTATATGTCTTGTATGACTTACTATTTTAGGCAGATGTTTAAAATAGAATCAGAAAAACACATATAGCTAAAAACATGTACTTTCCATATCAGAAGAATAAAATAAAATTCATTCTTTCCCATTTTGTTGTTATAACTTAATTTTTAACTCACATTGTTTTCATTGTCTATAATTGAAAAAAATCCTTTCCTAGTTCATGAAGAAATATTTCATAAAATTAAAGACCTTAAATTCAATCTTCAGTTGAAGTATACTATTTTTTTCTCATCACAAATGACTGTATTCTAGCTTTGATTAGCTGCTTCAAATTATCTTGGTCATAAGGGAAATTGAATGAAAAACTGCATCAATCAATGCAAATGCTTTAGCGTAAAAAATTAAGAACATTGTGTAATGTTATCAGATGATTCAAACGATTCTGAAAACATGAATTCTAATTTTAAAGAGCTGTGCAAAGAAAACTAGATAGCTACATAAAACTCCATATGTGCATATAAGTACATAACCTACATCACTGCGAAGAAATGCTCTATGCCTCTATTTTATTTCTAGAATGAGAGAACACAATAATAGTTCCCCTATCCACTGAAGATACCTCCAAAACCCCAGCGAATGCCTGAGGCCATGAGGCTACAGAACCTTATACAGTCTAGGTTTTTTCCTATACATATATACTGGTGATAAACTTTAATTTGTGTATCAGGCACTGTAAGAATGTATCACCAATAACTAATAATAAAAGAGAATGATACCAATGATATGCCATACTAAAAGTTAAGTGAATGTGGTCTCTCTCGCTCTCTCAAAATATCTTTTTGTGCTTTACTCTCCCTTCTTGCACGGGTGCAGTTCTTGCACTGGTGGAACCAACTCATAAACAAGATGGCTGTCAGCCACACTTTCTGACTATGTTGCCAGAATTAACGGCAGGTACATATTTTTTGTCTTTGTTTTTGAAGGCGTCTGAGTTCTTCGCTCTGTACACTGGGCCTGGCTTTTTCATATGCCCTGCAGTGTTGCACATAGAACCAGAATTAATCCGTCCTTCCATGCCCAGGTATCTCCTTTGCACTTATAGGAATGTAAGTTTTGTTGGGCATCTTCTTTCAGGGGCGCCTGGTTTCCTCACAACTGGAAGCTTGCTTTGAATGGTATAACCTTCCTCCTTAATCAACTTCAAATCTGCGGGAAATGTGGCAGCAGCTTTTTCACTGGCCAGTACTGCTTTTCCATTATTTAATGTTTTCCAGTCCAGAACTACTCCTGAACATGCGTGACAGTCCCTTCCTTGCAGAAAATAGCTTCGTGTCACACATTTCAGGGTATTCCTTGCAGAAGTCAACTTACAGGCTCAATACTTCTGGCACCACAGGTTGCCTTCAACCACAGCACATTTTCTGTTCCTGTCTTCCCCCCACAAATTTAATGCAGTTTCCATCTTAACCATGCACTTGCACGGTGGCCATAACTTTTCAGTTTCAGGTGTGATTTTCTCTTTCCTCCTTCACACTTTCAAGAATATAACATTTATTCTTAATGAAGATCTCAGCACCCTCAGCATAGATTTTTTTTCTTCACTCGTTCAGGGAACAACTTTCACCTAAAGGAAGCACTTTGGGGCTTCTCCTTGTACCCGAATTGCCAGCATCACTACTCTTGCGCTTTGGAGCTACTGCCGAGTAAAAAAAGGATAACCGAACTTTTAAACACTGCAATACCTGTAGCGGATCTGGTAACGGAAATGACGACTGGCTGGTGGTGGAAGCAGCTCTGGGAGAAAGCGCCTGCAGCGCCGAGACATGGGACGGAGGGATGATGCACATGGGGGGGGGGGGGGAGGGCGGGGCCTGAGCAGGACTCTGGAGATTTCAACGGGCTACTCCAAGGCGGAGGGAAAGTGAGACCAGTGAATAGTGAATAAAGGGAAAATACTGTACAATTAGATGATCCAAGGGCCTTTATGTTTCTGTACATAAAAAAGCAACTTAAAGCGAACTTTTTTCTCAAACCTTAAAATAATATAATTCCATATTCAGAAATCATGTTTGGAATTGCCTTTCCATTCTTATTTTTAAAATAGTTTTAAACTAAACAAAGTCCTTTTTTGGGAGTACAACAAAAGGGTCACTTTTGTTTAAAAGAAACATTAAAAATGAGTGTGAAATTAAATCCCATGATTCAATACACATAAAAGAACACACATACTTTACACTGAAACTCACATACAAATTAGGTGACCACATGCCAGTAAAAGAACTGGCAAAATGGAGAATTTGCTGTTGCAGATTTTAAATGTTGTAACCTGAAATCAAAACTATAAAAGTAGTGCTAACAACATTGAGCCCATAACCTATTCCAGTTAACAAATGTAAAAAAAAACCAGAAAACTCAAAACCTACATGTCTTTCATTCTCAAAAAGTTAGTGTGCAGTTCTTCTTACGTTGGGGAGAGGAAAAGGTGGTGAGAGAGGGCGGTGGAAAGGGTGGGGCGGGGCATCCCACTCCACCTCACTGAGATGTCAAACTTTTCCCTTCATTTCCTCTAAATTAAGTGACACTTTCTTCGACGACGAATATTTAAAGCAACACATTACTGCGTTCCCTGCATACAGTGAGAAAACTCATTTTTACTGGGAGTTTCACTAGAAAACCCCTGGCATTTCTCTCGATTTCAATAACTTCAACAGAAATACTGCCAGTGAACCACAGGGTTCCAGCAGGCACAGAAGGGACCACGACACAGGACTCATGAAGGAAATACCCACCTGTGCTTCTGTGGGGACATTGGTCTCAGGGCCATACACGTCTGTGTTTTCCTCAGCAAGGCCTCCCGTTTCTAGAATTAAAGGAAGATGAATCATTGAGGCACCGCAGATGCTCCAGTGGCTCTGAGCAGCCCCAGCCCGACTGCTAGCCAGGTACCAGCAGCTCACCTGCGATGCTAGCATTAATGGTTCGCTGCTTCCTCACACCTGCAGTTGGGACTCTGTGCTGACGGAGGGCCTGGGTTGAGAAAGGATGGAGAAATTTGTGTTTGGCAAGATTCCAGTATTTTCACTGAGTCTATAGTGGTGGAATGAACAGATGTGTAAATGTTAGTTCTTACATTATAACCAGATTTAAATAGAATAATAATGCTAACAGATTGCCTTAGGAAAGGAGAAAGGGATTTTCTCCCATTTGAAACTGAAGAAAAGAGACACAGCTGCTTTAGAGAGCACAGGCAAACATAGTCTTCCTAATGAAAATTGCCAGCTTATTCATTTTGAATTCCTTTTTTAAAAAAAGACTATTTTATTGTTTTTTATCTGTCTTTTCATTAGCACTCAGCTAACTGAAGATGTATTAATTAATACAGTCATACCATAAATTATTACTATAATAGCAGAAATTAAAATACCATTTATAAAGATGCTCATTATGATATTCATAGTAATTGTTATCATAATGACAGTCTTCAAGACAGTTACTTTGTGTAAAATTTTTTCAGAGAAGGAAAAAGGAGGTACTATATAAAGGGTGGGGCAAAAGTAGGTTTACAGTTGTGAGTATGCAAAACAGTTTATTCTTGGATTGTTATTTATTAATTATTGTATTATTTTTATACAAACAACTGTAAACCTACTTTTGCTCACAAAAAGGATTAACATTTAGAAAGTTGTGGTCTCTAGAAAAATAAAACAGTTATGTGGAAAACTAATTTGCCTTGACTAGCTCATTCAGTGGTGTCACCGGATTAATGAAGGATTTTTGCCATTCCTAACTATGAAAGTCAGGCACACTGATGGAGAATCTCAACTCCATGTTCTCTTTCGCACAACTCCTTTGTATTCTTCGGTGGACCGAGTCCCCAATATGGGTTAAAGATAAGAGAAAGACATGCAAAGTTTCCATTTATAGAATTCCTACATATAAAACTATGCAGAAGTTTATATCCATGTTCACTTCCTATTTGTCTTTCCAACTAGTTTTAGATTCATGTATGAAATTTCTAATTTATTTCACCTAAAGAGACATTTTTAGCTAGTTTGAAAAACAAATTACTATGGAGCTTACAAAAATTAATAATATTGTATTTTACACTGAAACTTAAGAAATTTTTAGTGCTTAGTTCCTTACATTTACTTTTCTACTAACAAAATTTTGTTATTATACTAAATGTTTCAGAATCCAATTTTGGTACACAGTCATCTCAAAAAACTTTTAGAGGTTTTTTTCAGTGACATTATATAATGAAACTAAATATAAATATAAGCATAATCTATTAAGACATTTAACATATTTTAAATAAATTATTTTGTTAATAATACATAAGAATTAACATGCAAATGAAAACCACTTTCTGTGCCTATCATATCAATATAAATAATTTGTAAAAAATTAGCCTTGTTTTTCTAGGAATTTAATGGAAGTAATATCTGAAGGTGTGGATGATATAGGGTTTCATTCTTTAAGAAAAAACTAAAAGCTTCTGTAACTTCCAAATAATTTTAATTTCCAGAGAGAAAATGTTTCATTTGTAAAATGTCCAGTTGCAAATGAGACAGCAGTGCTGAATAAAAAGGAATGATGCGAGCTAAGTATTTGGATTACATACTGTTTATTTTCAGAGTAACCACATTTCCACTTACTATTTAATCTTTTTGCAGTTTCTCCCCGTGCTCGCGCCGTGGGCTTGGTGAACAAAGGCTGCTGTGCCCGAGGATGGACATCAGGTTATTCTCGGTGGATTTGTAGGTGAACAAGAGATTAAGAACAGGCTTCTAAAGGAAGGAGGCACCCAACCTCCCCGGACACTGGGGCTTCCCCTTTCCTAAACTGGCTCTGCCCCACGAGGGCGGTGACTGTGGTGACTGGCAAGCTCCGGGCCAAGTTGAACAATGCCTCCAGTTGATTGAACCTGAGGACCCTACGCAGCACTATTTTCCTGAAATAGCTAACAGCTTGCCTTATGAACCTTGCCTCTATCAAAACGCTTGCAAAGCCGTGAGTAAATTTCCTGCTGACTATTGGGCATGCTAGACATCATTTCAACTTTATGGGAGCAAGCCAAACTAGGTATTCAGAACCACATAGCCACAATGAGGCACTTTCTCACAGCACCTCAAGCCTGACCTGACCAAATGCCAAGGTCAAGGGCCTCTCGCTGCTGTGCTCATGGCTCAGTATTCTAGATCACAACTTTGCTTTCCACCTAATGCATCAAGAACAGGCCTGGCCCCTTTATTATGCCGACAGCCAGCACCTCCTCCATACCTGAGAATGCCACTCCCACTTCTCTCCACTTCTTACCCATAAGCCCCTCACAACATGACCACGTGGACCAGATTCGATATGGCAGACATATTCATACGAACCTCTGAGGTTCAGTCTGGGTAAGTAAAATGATGCTGGATCTGTCACCACTGAGAGAGATCTACAGCCCCATGTCCCTGTCTATCCCATAGCTAGCCCTGGTGGTCAGCCCCTTGTGCTAATTCAAGTCAAAAGTCCACAAGCCTCATGTAGGCTGGACCAAACTCCTGATCTCAACCCTAAATAGAGTGCACTATGGGTAAGCATCAAAAATTAAAATGGCTACACCCCACCTTCCCCATGGTGCTACTTCCTGAAGGCTACCAACCATACTTGCACACAAGGGCTGGATCTCCCTCTGTGCATCACTGCCCCTTAATGATGAGTGCAGCCTTGTTCAAATTCTATGGAGGACTTGAATCAAGGGGCAGAGTGAATCCATTTGACCCTGCTCAGGCCACAATATTCAAGGAGAGAACCCCCATCGCTGCAACATTGTTACATTTAATGTTTCAGCCACCCCTGTCCCTCCCAGCACCTCTCTGCTACGGGTGTCTTGACCTACTACCAAATGAGCCACTTCTCCCTGTCTGGGACTGGCCATCGCCACTGAACTGGCAGGCACAGGAACAAGTGCTGACACTCTAGCCCAACAAGATCAAATATTAAAAGCCACCCAGAAATTATCAGAGGCACTACACACAGACATGATAGCATATTCGGAGTCTAGTACAATGGCATGTCTCTCTGGGACGATGCTGATGAACAATCAGGTATAATTCCATTTTCTATGGGCTGAGTGGGATGAAACCTGTTTGGTACAGGGCACCTCTTGCTGAATTTTTATAACTCTGGACAGGTACAGACCACCCCCACAATATCTCTCAATATATACAGGTTACGCATAATACAACTGAAATATTTGAACAACTTCCCTTACTCCCCAAGGATTCATGTCTTGCCATCCTCCTGGAGACAGTGGCTAAGGGCTGGATTCCAAACAATGGAGAGTCTGTCACCATAGGTTTCATCATCGTTGGTTTGGCTAAAGTGCTTTACAATGGCTTAAGAAAACAATACCTATGTCCTGTAACATATCCGTAACGCAAGTAATTGCTATTCCTGATGTCAAGTCATAAGGATAACTTGTTGAGAGTTCAGCTAAGCCAAGCTACTCCATGATACTGCTGCCTTGGTATCCATTTTGTTTCATTAAGTGACCTGCAGGGACTTTAAACTGACCTGAGCCCCCACATGTAAGCGCAGCAGAGTCACAAGCAGATGTAAATTCCTAATAGGACTTCTCCAACAGCCCCTCTCATCAACAGCCCCCCACCTCCAGTGCTTTCCCCTTACACCAGCCTCCTGTGGGGCTCCCCCAAACCCCACTCTTTTGTTTGAATTGGCTAGTCTGACCTTCACCCAGGAACCTCAAACCGCTCTACCCACAGACCCTAATAAAGCCCCCAATTATCTTGCCTCTCTCTTTCTGCACTCAACCTGGACTTCCCCTTGAGGCCCCTCCAGGATCTGTGAATAATAAATTCTATTTTAACTCCTTTTATAATCTGTTGTTGAACCATGGCACACCATTTGGCATTGAGCATTTCACCTAGTAAGCATTAATTTAACAATCTCATACCAGCAGGCTTGCACTTACGTCTTCTGTCTCTATGTCCAGTACCATTTTTTCATCTCCACAGTATTTGTTTCTTGCAACTAGTTTTAAATTTCATAGACAGGGTTTCATAACTTATATTATAATGGTACCCATTTCTGATTTTTTTTTATTTAGTCTATCACTGTCTCTCATAAATGCAGGGTATTTAAGAGAAAGAAAGATTATTGTTGTTTGTAAAATTTAGAGGCAGAGTTGATCCAGAGGAAAAATATCAAAGCCTTCATATTTGTCAAAGATATTTTTAAAGTTCTCTCTGTCAAGAGATTTGTGATAGCTCATCTGTTTCTTTCAGACATCTTGAAGATCAATACTTATTTCAGGTTCTGGTGATCATGTGGTTATCAGCATCAATCACTAAGATGGTCGCAAGGAACAAGTAAAACACACGGGAGCTATTTCATTTTATCTGTGATTTAGAGCAAATTTAGATACATATCATTCATGGTGTCCATGCCAAGAGCTAACATTAGAAGCACAAGTCATATTTTAATAATATGAAATGTACTTTTAAATCTTCACCATCAAATATATAGATTAACCTTGGTTATTAACCCAGTGGTAACCATGATAGTAGCTAAAATAAAATAATTTGCCTGAAGTCAGAAAGAAGCCAAATAGACAAAAATTAAAAATCATGTTATATTTACTATAAAAAACCCTAAGAATCTTACATGCTATATATAAAAATCCTGCTTTCTAGCACAAGCACGCACAGGAGGTGGGGGGAGAAAGAGAGAACAGAGAGAGGGAGAGACTGCCTGGTGGCAAGTCACAAGCATTTACACATTCCCTGGACAACTTTTATTTGGGGTGCTAACCTTAGCCCTTCACGAAGGCATTCTGAACTCAGATTCATGTAAGGTATATTTTCATGGGTAGCTTATGTAAAATTCTCGAGCTTTCATAATATCAGCATGAAAGTGCAAGAGAAGGCAATATTTTTCTAAGTAAAGTTAGTATGTAATTTATTGTGACAAAAATCGTTATAATTTTGCCAGTGAGATGCCACTTGATAAATTTGAGAAATGTAATTCTGTAGTTTAAATAATCTGAATATAATACTCATGTCAGAGTTTCAATTTTTACTCTCATACTCCCCACGCATATTCTTTAGATGTATGTTGGAGTAGGGAAAATACAGGTCAGCAAGGCATTAGCATGGACTAGATTGGCAATCAAAGTAGGTACAACACTAGAGTGGAAAAGGCATTGGAATGTTGAAAATTATTCCATATTTGAAACAGAAAGGGCAGGCAGCATCAACGCAGACTACAACTCCGCGACAAGTATGGCCCCAGGAGATCACTTCAGTGTTATTACAAGGTATTGTGGAGAAGATGCTGCAGGTGTTGTACTGGAAGAAGCCGAAGGCAGCCCATTTGAATATGAGAAAGCAACCGAAACAACTGTGAGAACAAACACACTGTTAATTTCGAGGGATATCAGACTATTCAATGCCTTTTCAGCTGCACTATATTTATAACATGTTTTCTATTTAGCTTTTTGCAGTGTGAAAACGCAGATGACAACACTGTAAGGTTTACTCCTTTTCCATCGCTGTTATTTGTTCTTACTTTTAACACATTTTCTTTTGCTTGACTCATTTATACAAAATTTGGAAAGTCACCCCCCATAAAAAAGTTACCCCTATTTTCCTTGTCTCCTGATGATGCAGACTTGTGACTCATATCTGCAAACATAATAACCAAAAATAAGGGAGAAGTGTTCAAAGAACGTAGGTTTCGGTTTTTCTATTTCTCACAAACAAGTTGCTGAGAATCTGTCATGTGTTTTCCCACATTCCAAAATGCTATTTTTTTCAGTTAAAAACAGCAAGGATATCACACCATATGTTTAAACTTGTTAATAAACTCCTCTTGTTACCAAAGAAATGCTATTTGAAGTTCTGGAGACAACAATAACATCAAATTATAATGTAGGGTTTTTATTTAACATGACCTAGATAGAAAAAAAGTTAAAGCTTTTGGCTTTAGACATATAATCAGAAGGAAAATAAATGAATCCCCTAGTGTCTTTAAAATAATATTCTTATCTCAAGTTAATAATCTCATTTTTCTGGCTCAATCAAGAACAGCAAGGACCGGTGGTGCTCTGCCCCCTATGGGCCACCAGAGGTATCTAAGGCCCACCTACCGGAGCAGAATATGACTGGCACTGCGTAGGTGACAATTCTCTCTTCAGAGGGAGGCAGAGGGAGGAGAGAGAAAACGTTAAATCTGTTTTCTTCTTGTCTTCAACTCAGTGCAGCATACAGGACACACACACATACACAGCAATCACAAAAGATGACACACCTATTGAATGAAGGCATGAATGAAGAAACAAGACTTACGTTCTCTTGTTCATTATCTGCCATGTACGGTTGACCCCTGAACAATAAGAGGAATAGGGGCAAAGTCCAAAACTCACATATAACTTTTGACTCACCCCCAAATGAATTACAGTCAGCCCTTCTCATCCAGGGTTCCAACCAACTGCTCACTGGGAGAAGGTAAAGTCTAAAATGCTTGGGATGCAGGGGAGAACTTAAACAATTCTATACACACTTTACGTACGCCACTCTCTCAATCCTCAGTCTCATGCTCTTCCCCCATTTTCCATGGTATGTGTTCACCAATACAAAGATATCAGAAAATTGTGGGGACATCTGGTTAATTTCTAATTGGCACCATAAATTTCTATTTCTTCCACTCTACTAAGTAAGCTAAAACTCCTCCTTGAATTTATATCTTTGACCTAGCTTCTAGGGAAATGTAAATCACAACTATAGTGAAATACCACATCATACCTGTTAAAATGGCTACTATCAACAGGACAAGTAATGAAAAGTGTTGGAGAGATTGTGGAGAAACAGAAACCCTCATATACTTCTAGTGGGAATGTAAACTGATACAACCACTATGGAAGAGTATGGAAGTTCCTCAAAAATGTAAGAATAGAGTTATCTCAGCAATCTTTCTTCTTGGTATCTATCAAAGAAAATTGAAAGCATGCATTCCTAAAGATATATGTATCCTTATGTTCATTGTAGCATTATTCACAGTGGCCAAGACATGAAGATGACCAGAGAGTCTTTTGATATGTAATTGGATAAAAAAGATGTGGTACATATACACAAAGGAATACTACTACTCAGCCATTAGAAAGATCAAACACTGTCATTTGCAACAATATGGACGGATCTTGAGAATATCATGCTAAGTGAAGTAAGATGGAAAAAGTCCACAACCATATGATTTTGCTCATAAGTGGGATATAACTGTGAAGGAAAAAAAACAAAAATAAGAAAGACAAACAACAATTCACAGACAACTGCAGTGCGGTGGTCACCAGGGGGAAGGGCAGTGGGGAAGGATAGACAAGGTATGAGGGTCAGGTATATTGCGATGGAAGGGGACTCGACTTTGGAAGGAGATGCACACGCAATATGCACGTGATGAACAGGAACACCTGAAATCTATATAACTTTATTAGCCACTGTCAACTTAATAAATTTAATAAAATTTTAAAAACCCAAAGATTATAGACTACTAATTTTCCAGATGAAGTGTTCCTCCACTTATAGGCTTAGAAGTATCCCTTTTGAATATAAACAACTAGAATTGTCTGATATTTTTTGTTTACTTAGACAAAAGGTTATTCCAAAAGAAATGAGACACTGGCCACCGTGGCAAAGTCCTTGAATGACACTAATAAGGGTCTGAAGTGGGCATAACACTGGAGAACAAATAAAACTGTATAGTGAATCAGCAGAAGCAGAAATCAAGAAAAAAAATCCCATTCGATATAGCAAAAAGAAAAATAAAATATCTGGGAATAAATCTAACCAAGGAGGTTAAAGACCTGTATGCAGAAAATTACACAACACTGAAGACAGAAATCAAGGAAGACACAAACAAATGGAGACGTATACCGTGTTCATGGATTGGAAGAATTAACATCATCAAAATGTCCATACTACCCAAAGCAATTTACAGATTCAATGCAATACCTATTAAAGTACCAATGGCATATTTCACAGACATAGAACAAACACTTCAAAAATTTATATGGAACCATAAAAGACCCCGAATAGCAGCTGCAATGTTAAGAAAGAAGAACAAAGTAGGAGGGATCACAATACCTGATATCAAACTGTATTACAAGGCCACTGTAATCAAAACAGCCTGGTACTGGCATAAAAACAGGCACATAGACCAATGGAACAGAATAGAGAACCCAGAAATAAACCCAAATCTCTACAGTCAATTAATATTCGACAAAGGGGGCAGTATCATAAAATGGGGTAAAGATAGCCTCTTCAACAAATGGTGTTGGGAGAACTGGACAGCTACATGCAAAAAAATGAAACTCGAGCACCAACTTACATCATACACCAAAATAAATTCAAGGTGGATAAAAGACTTAAATATAAGCCATGACACCATTAAAGTCCTAGAGGAGAACATTGGCAGGAAAATCTCAGATATTTCACGCAGCAACATTTTTACTGATATGTCCCCTAGAGCAAGGACTATAAAGGAAAGAATAAACAAATGGGATCTCATCAAAATAAAAAGCTTCTGCGCAGCTAAAGAAAACAGCATTAAAATAAAAAGACAACCAACTGTATGGGAAAACATATTTGCCAATGATACCTCAGACAAAGGTTTAATCTCCAAAATATACAAAGAACTCACACGACTTCACTCTAAGAAGACAACTAACCCAATTAAAAAATGGGGAAAGGACTTGAACAGACACTTCTGCAAGGAGGACATACAGAGGATCCAGAGACACATGAAAAGATGCTCAATATCACTAGCTATCAGAGAGATGCAAATTAAAACTACAATGAGATACCACTTTACACCGGTGAGAATGGCTATCATAAACAAAGCAATAAACAACAAATGTTGGAGAGGGTGTGGGGAAAAGGGGACTCTGGTCCACTGTTGGTGGGATTGCAGACTGGTACAACCATTATGGAAAACAGTATGGAATTTTCTCAGAAAACTAAAATTGGACTTGCCTTTTGACCCAGCAATTCCACTGCTGGGATTGTATCCTAAGAACCCTAAAACACCAATCCCAAAGAACCTATGCACCCCAATGTTCATAGCAGCACAATTTACAATAGCCAAGAGTTGGAAGCAACCTAGGTGCCCGTCAGTAAATGAATGGATCAAAAAACTATGGTACATATACACAATGGAATTTTATGCTGCAGAAAGAAAGAAGGAGCTCCTACCTTTTGCAACATCATGGATGGAACTGGAAAGCATTATGCTGAGTGAAATAAGCCAAGTGTTGAAGGACAAATACCATATGATCTCACCTCTAACAGGAAGCTAAACAACAAAGCAAACAAGCAAGCAAAATATAACCAAATACACTGAAATAGAGAACAGGCTGACAGTGACCAGAGGGGAGAGGGGAGGGAATTTCAGGGGAAATAAGGGAGGGATTTACAGGAACCTATATAAAGGATACATGGACAACAACTGAGAAGGGTGGAAATGGGAGGGAGGGAGGAGGATGGGGGGTGGGATGGGATGGGAGTAATAGCCAGAAAACTGTACTTGAAAAATAATTAAATAAAAAAATTGAAAAAAAAAAACTGTATAGTAAGCCAATTTGTCTTTGATGCCCCATTACTTAAACATTTCTCCCCATTTCAATGCCGTTCTAATTCAGGATGTGCTTTTAGTTCTTTCTGGATTGCAGGGCAAGGGTTACCATACATAATAGTACATTGTACAGTGTAAGCAGCGATTCAGGACTCGGGATTCTGCCTTCCTGTTTCATATGCCCATATGTCCCAAATGGAAAAGTCAAATAAAACAAATAAAAATAGAAGAAAAAAATGACACACACTCTTTCATAATATATCTCCACTAATTAACAAGAGGTGGATTAATTTGATAAGTGAGTTCCTTCTTATAATGTTAGTTAATAAATTATGTTTTTCAAGAAAACTAACAAATACAATTAACTTGGAGAAAATGTCTGCACATATTATAACAGTAAGTCCGTTAAAGACAACAATTTATTGAAGAAGTAAATATTTAAATATGTCAGCAAATGAACACAAATTTTAACAAATGATTTTTTAGTATGACTACTAATGAAACTTTTATAGTAAGTTTTGCACTATCAGTAAATAGCTGTAACAAAATCATTTTTGTTTGTACAAGATTGTAGGAAAAGAACTGGTAATTTAAATTCATAACTTTTAAAATCATGCATACATTTTGACTCATCTCTTTCTCTTCTAAGGCTATTCTCTAAAGCAATGATCAGAAATGAAGCAAAATATAAATATTTAATATTCTCTGAAGCATTATTTATAATTAGAACAACCTAAACATATAGAGAGATAGGGCGAGATTAAATATGGTAAGTTTATAAAATTAAATATTATATAGCAATCAATTATGTCCATGAAAGACAGGAAGTGGGAATAAGCATAAAATATCTGTTGTTGATCACAGCAAATTGATTAACATAAATAGGTGATTTTGATTTTTTCTTTAAATTTTATGTGATATATTTATTCCATGAATCTTAATGTTTTCCCAAAAAATAACTTTTTAAAAGGGAGAGAAGAGTAGTAGTAAAAAAATGGTTACTTCTAGGGGGTTGCTGAGTTAACAAATCATATTTAATATGTTTACATACTATACATTTACTGATTTACTTATTTGGTTGTTCATTTATTTATTACTGTGGTTAGAACTCAACATGACATTTACCCTCTTAACTAAATTTTAAATGCACAATACAGTAATGGTAACTACTGGCAGAAAGTTGTACTTATTTATCTTGTGTAACTGAGACTTTGTACCTGCTGAACATATTCCCCTTTCCCCTCCAAGTCCCTGGAAACAACCATTTTACTCTGACTCTTAGATACCTCGTATAACCGGAATCACAAGTATTTGTCCTTCTGTGGCTGGTGTATTCCACTTAGCATAATATCCTCTGGGTTGATACCTTGTCACATATGAAAGGATACCCCTCTTTTCAAAGACTTTAAGATTCCATTGTATGTGTACACCACATTTTCTCTATCTGTTCATCTGTTAACAGACATTTAGGTTGTCTCTAAATATTGGCTATTGTTCAATGCTGCAATGAACACAGGAGTGCATATATCTGTCTTGAGATCCCTGTTTCAATTCACATATATGTATATATATGTAATTTTTGAAAAATTTTCGTGGAATCACCATCCTGCTTTTCAAAGTGGTGGGACCATTTTTACATTTCCACCAAGGTACAAGAGTTCCAACTTTCTAAATCCTTGCTAACCCCTTCATTAAAAAAATAATAATAGCCATCCTAACAGGTATGAGATACAATTGCATTACAGTATTGAATTGAATTTCACATGTAATTCGAAATATTAAAAATACCTGCCCTGGCTGGTGTAGTTCAGTGGATTGAACGTGGGCCTGCAAACCAGAAGATCACGGTTCGATTCCCAGTCAAGGCACATTCCTGGGTTGCAGGCCAGTTCCCAGCAGGGGCCATTTCCCAGCAGGGGTTGCACGAGAAGCAACCATACATTGATGTTTCTCTTCCTCTCCTTCCCTTTCCCTCTAAAGATAAATAAATAAATATTTTTTAAAAAATAACTGTAGGTCATTTGTATGTTCTTAGGAGAAATGTCTATACAAGTCCTTTGCCCATTTTTAATTAGGTTATTTATTTGTTATTGAGTATAGGAATTCTTCATATGTTTTGGATGGACATTAATCCCTTTAAGACATACAGTTTATAAATACTCACTTCCATTCCGTAGGTTGCCTGTAAGTCAGTCAGTTCTTTCCTTCGCTGTGCAGAAACTTTTTAGTCTGACGTAGTTCCACTCGTCCGGTTTTGCTTTCCTTGCCTGTGCTTTTGCTGTGGCATCCAAGAAATCATTGCCAAGCACAATGTTATAAAGCTTTCCAGTCTTGTTTTTCAGGGCATTTTACAGTTCCAAATTATGAATTAATTTTGAGTTGATTTATGTGTAAAGTATAAGGTAAGAGACCAATTTGATTCTCTTGACTGTGGAAATTGTTCCCCAGGACCGTTTTCTGAAGAGACTGTTTGTCCACCACAGTACATTCTCAGCGCCCTTCTTGAGGATCATCTGACCACATATGCACGGGTTCACTTTTGGGTTCTCCTTTCTGTTCCACCATGTCCATATGTCTGTGTTGATGCCAATGCCATACTGTTTTAATTCCTACGGCTTTGTAGCTTTTGAAATCAGGAAAGGTGATACCTCTAGGTTGTTTCTTTCTTTCTCAAGGGTTAACTGTTTGGGGTCTATGTGGTTCCATCCAAATTTCACAATTTTTCTTCTATTTTGTAAAAAAATGCTATTGGGATGTGAACTTCAATCTGCCCCTTCTGCATCAAGGCCAGCTTGCAGGAAGGGCTGATGAAGTCGTATTTAAATCGTTTTCTTTACCTGGTACAGTGCCACTGATCTCAATTTTCTTATTGCCTGGGGTATTACAGACTAACTGGATTCTAGACCCCGCATATAGTTGTTTTGTTATTGAACCATTACTAGATCTATGGGGGGAATAAGAGCTAGAATTTTTCATTCTGCCATCTTGCTGCCATCATTCTCTTTACTGATATTTTCATAATGAGAGTGCATTTATGTATTGCTTGTATTATTAACTTTAAATAGAAATATATCATAGATTTTACAAAGATAATATAAAATTTCCTCTTCACTTATCTGATTGAATGATATTTCTATGTGAGTATTTTTTTCATTTAAGTCACACATTTGGTACAACTTTATATTTTGAGGCTAGATTAAATACAATCATCCTATCCATGAAAGATAATTTATTTCTACTTTCAAAGAAAACTTCATGTGAATACTGAATATTTTATTAATTCTCTGAGGCCTGATGATTTATCTCTGTTATTCCACAGAGATAAAAGAAGAATACATTAATCTGATGTTTGGAAAGATCCAAAAGACAAACCATAAATATAAAATGTTCAATCTCCAGGCATCTCAAACTACTCTTAATAGAGTAGAGCAATGCATGGATAGATGATTTTAAAAGATTTCTAAAAATCATACACTTAAAAGTATTTTATGAAAACACTAGCATATCTGATGAATTAATTCACCAAATTTCAGAACTGCTAAAGCCTCAAGTATGTGAGGAATTGAGCTTCACTTGCCTTGTGCCAACGCCTCCAGAAGCTCAGTCCTATTTCAAGCTGGAATTACTTCAATCCGTTATATCCATTAATAAAATTAATCTCCAATGCATTTGTCTCATGTTCAATCTCAAGCTCCCATCCTTATATTTTGAATCACTAGCTTAAGAACATCTCACTGACTTCTTTATTTGTCCTTATCCCTCTGTATTCTGCTATATACATTTCAGTTTCTAATCATGCCAGAATCAATGGGCCACAACATCAAGTTATCTTTTGCCTAAGCCTTAAAAACTCAACTTGAACCAGCCCTGGACAATCTTCTTAATGTTTGTGTATTAGTTACTGAGAGAAGTGAAGAAAATGACACAAAACAGCAGAGTGATTAACCCTTAATTCTTAGTCACTAATGTCCACCGGTTTTAATCCGCGGCCTTGAAATTTTGTTTTTTAAAATAGTTTATTTATTTATTTTTAGAAAGAGGGGAAGAGATGGAGGAAGAGAAACACTGATGTGCAAGAGATACCCATTGCCTCTCACATGCCCCCAACCAGGGACCTGGCCCACAACCCAGGCATGTGCACTGACCAGGAATCTAACCAGCACGTTTCGGTTTGCAGCCCAGCACTCAATCCACTGAGCCACACCAGCCAGGAGTACTGTTTCTTAATTCAGTGCACCAGGATCCACATTCTGAAGCGATTACTTAAAATATTCTTGACTGACCTCATGACTGAGCCTCATACTCCATGCCTCTCATTCTGTCTCCTAAGATCCGGAGACAATGAATGCCATCAAGCCAGACTAATTTGTTTTTTTCTTTAATCAGCGAAATTTTCTTCATTTGCACTCACCATTTTCTCTGCCCCTTCTTTTTAGACAGAAGACTCTTTCCTCTCAATGACCAGCCCTGTTACCTGTGCTCCTCGTGCTCTGGATACCACTCTCCCTCACATTCTCAAGAAACTTACTTCCAAATCTTGAAACATGTATTATTTTCTTCTTTTATTTATTAATTTCAGAGAGAGAGAAAGGGAGAGAGAGACAGATAAACAGACAGACAGACATCAGTTAGTTGTTCCACATACTTATGCACTCATTTGTTGATTCTTACATGTGCCGTGTGGACCAGAGATCAAACCTGCTACCTCAGCAAATCAGGACAATGATGTTCTAACCAATGGAGCTACCCCAGGGTTACTTTACTGATATTTTCCTTTTAAAAAATTCATTTATTTACTTTTAGAGAGAGGGGAGAGGAGAGGGAGAGAAACATGATGAGTGAGAGAAACAGCAATTGGTTGCCTCTCTCATGCCCCTAATTGGAGACCTGGCCCCAAACCCAGGTATGTGCTCTGACTGAGAATCGAACCAGCAAGCACAGCTTTAAGACATAAAATACAATGAAAAATAAGAAAAAGAATGTCATTATTGTATGCATTATCATAATAATAAAACATATTTTGGTATCTTTCTGTGATTATTAATTACAGAACTCAGAATATATCAAAGTTAATCACCAATTTGGATTTGAATCCATTTATATAAAGTTCTAGAACATGCACTATAAAAAGCATTAAATACGAAGTTCAAAATGATAGACTAAAACCACAGGATCAATCATTACATTAATGACCAATGGCTTAAACCTTATAATTATAATAAAAACTTATAAAACTGGATAAAAAAAGCAAGACTGACTAAAACTATTTATTGGAGACACACTCTAAATAAAGGATCATAAAAAGGATTAAAGTCTGGGCTAAAGGGTATCATGACAAAAGTAACAAAGAAAATCTGATATGACTTTAATAATACAAGAAAAGTAGGCTTTAGTCTGAAAGTAAAATTAGACACAAAGATGAATAGTTTGCAATGATAATGAATAAAGTTAACAATACTTTCAGGCTAAACATTTATACAAGAAACTACCTAGAAAGAGGAAAAACACCAAAGTCAGTCCTTCTCTATGGTCGTTCCAGTAGACATTCACATGTATCTCATTAATCATATTTGTGGTAAGTCCTTGCCCAAACCAATTTTCAGCAAGGGTGTAAGACCAACATGATTTGTTTAGATCATCTCCGATCTTCCTTCCAAGGATACACATGAGGTCAGCTTCTTCTCCAAAGCATATGGACATGAAGGGAAAGACTAGGGATTACATACGGTTAGCATTTGATGGATGAGGAAGAAAAAAAGGCATGGGTTGGGTGTCAACATTTGCTTGATTTATACTATTTGTTAAAAATTGGTTCTTCGCAAGTAAAAACAGAAGTTTCTTTTCATTCTTATGGTCTTGTAGCACGGAAACTGACTTCTGATAATGCGTGGAGATTTTATCCCCTTGAGCAGGAATTCCAGCCATGATTTAGATTAGTTGTGAAATATAAGTAGGTTTACAAGTTTACTTTACATATAAAGAGTGAATTCAAAGTAGTCTAAATAAAAATATGGGGAGGAGATGGAAACAACTGTACCTGAACAACAATAAAAAACAGAAAAAATACTGTAACTCCTTTTTTCTATTGTGAAAGCACAGTTAGTATATCATTAGATTGTATCCATTACTCACAACCGATCTTACCTACAATGAACATCTGTTTTGTCAATTGGCATAAATTAACATAATTGCAGAATTCATGAAGGGTTAGTGAGATCATTTGTTTTCATCCCATCATCCATTTTAATCAAAAATATGGTTGCTCTTATGAAAAGGTACCCTAAAATTTGGAAAGATTCTATCTTGTATTACAACATCAAAGAACTGAAGAGACAGCAACTACTGCCATTGTGATGGCTGGAACGCAGCCCAGCTTCTCCTTGCAACTTTTCAGTTTCCCCATTGCTCTTTTAATTTTAATTCACATTTTACTGAGTCTAGGAAATTTTAAAAACTTCTGGAAAAACACTGTGTCAACTTAAATCTGAGTTGCCATAAAACTGTAATGGTTCTGACTCTTTTATTTCACCTCTGAGAAAATAAAGCAAAACAAAAAATAATACAATGAAATGACACTTTACTTAGAATACATTTTTATCTCATTTAATTTTATGGCACTTTTTTTAAGCCTTCTAAAGTTTAAAGAGCAATTAAACTATGTTCTCAGTCAGGAAAAAAACACCCTCCCCATACACCCTCACAAACAGACACATAAAAAGGCAATAAACTAAGTAGTAATTTCCAGATACAAGGCTCATTTTTACTACAACTTATTCAAGTTGAATGACTATTTGTTATGTAAAGTAAGTAGTTCCTTCTGCAAAAAAAAATTTAGTTTTGTTTTTCATCATGTTATTATTTTTATAATAGAAAATCACAGTGAAACCTTATCAGATCAATCCATATATTAAATAAATCATAAATTTAATTGGTATTTTCTATTGTTCCTCATTTGAACTGATGCTGCTTTTCTAGTAGAGAACAATGAATTAATTCAATAAAATATACTGATATTAACATGATCTTTTAATGATAATGTAACATTACCTAAGAAACATAATCAAATATTGAGTCTGTTGAAATTGACTTTGTTTTGGGATATACTTGAGAAAATCTTCAAAGATTATTAAATGGATAAAAATATTTAAAACTTGTTCCAATCTATCAGGTAAACATAAAAGTATAGGCTTAATAAATACAACCATAGACATTAAATGAAACATACAGTAACATTTTCAGTGACTTTTTATTTAACAAACTCAGCAAAATTGCATAAACTGGAAATTTAAAAATATGCGTTTGTTTATAGAAATAGATAAGCCAAGGTTAAAATTATGACCTACATAAAGATTCAAATCTCTTTGAAAATCAATGACAGTTATATCATTATGATTATTCTTTGGAAACACATTTTCAATACATGTGTGTCTGAGGCTGGTGGAAAGGAAACCTGATACTAGCAGCCTCATTCTCAGAGCTATCTAAACTTGAATATGTCCATTTATATTCCTATGGATGGTTAACTCCATAATTTTAAGTACATACTTATACATGTGTTCTTTGACATACCAATAGACATATTTGTTTTCTTCTGTATAAAAGAATTAGCTCAATATCTTCACCTTCCTTTGCCCCCTTCTAATAACTGCTGTTTATAGTCTTCTATTAATCTCCTTTTCAACTTTAATTTCCAGATATGAATCTATTTCTATTACATAAAATTCTCCTAACTTCATTTCTCCTAAGTTCTTTACATTAAGAACTTCATATTTGCCTTTTCTCTCCATCTACAAATTGTTGGTGGCAACTTGCAAATTTTTCACATTGTCAATGTCTATAGTATTTGCAATCCTATTATTTTTATCCTTTGTCTAGTTGGTGATTAAGGGGTCTTAAGAGTAGAAATTTATAGTTGGATTGTTCCAATTATAAATTTAAAATTTATAATTGACTCTAGGTAAATATCTCTTGCAGAATCAGTTAGCGTAGTTATACAAAGGAAATTTAATAATAGGTTTTATTGCTCCAATTCAAAATGGACTCAAGAAGGGGAAGGCTAAATAGTTCAAGAAATAATGGTAAGAACCTGTAAAGCTATGGAAAGAAATTCCATGATTACCATGGTGCAGTATTCCTATCTTGACTAAGTTGTGCCTTTTAATCATGGCCCTATTTCTTCTATCAACATGGAATAGATTTAGAAAAATAATCACTTTTAAGGAAACCAAGAATTTGTATTTTAAAGTCATTGTCCAAAGAGAACAAAGTCTATTCCACCATTTAAAAAACACTTTGAAGACTTTAAGTAATTTACAATATATAGGATGAAATCGCCTTTTCCTAAATAGTGATGACATTCTAAGGAAAAGATTATTCGCTTTTTCAAAGGCTCTTCCAGACTTATCAGCAATATGGTTCTCTGCAAACCAGATTTCTGCATCATAAACCCAGTGTGTTATAGCACATTCCTCTAGGCTTATACTCATGTTTCTCCCATACAGTCACTGAATTTGTTTATAAAGTGAAAAGGAGAGATTTTCCTTACTGTTAAAAATATTAAGGTGTTTTCTGAACATTTTATAAATAATTTTAAATATGGTATTTGCAACTAACTATTTTTAAAGATTTTATTCATTTATTTTTAGAGGGGACAGGAAGGAAAGAGGGAGAGAAATATCAATGTATGGTTGCCTTTCATGTGTCCCCCGCTGGGAACTGGCCTGCAACCCACGCATGTGCCCTGACTTGGAATTGAACCATGATCGTCTGCTTCTCAGACCCGTGCTCAATCCACTGAGCTACACCAGCCAGGGCTTTTTATAAATAATTTTAAATATTTTATATAAAGTATCATGCAACGGATTACCTTAAACTTCAATATTTACCTCAAACAAATTTAAACCAATGGTAGCTTCAAATTTCATTTGAAATGGCTCATTCTGTTTCAATAAATTATCATTCCTTATAAATATATAACTTTTTCTATTTTAAATAATATTTGCTCTATTGGCTAAATCAGAGTTTCATTTGAGAATAAAGAGACATGTTACAATCAATACCTTGTTTTCTCAGATAGAGGTCATTATGCTAGTATGGTAGGATTGTCTGGTGGTTCTCAAATCACAAGTATTGAGTGTCCTTATATGCAATATACCAACATAGGTACCAGTAACACTAGGGTAGAATGTGGGTAACATAACCCAGGTTTCTAATGTACTGGAACCAGGTAGAAAAGAAAAATATAGATAGAAATGCACACTAATAAAAGCTACAATTCTTTACATTTAACACCCAGCTTTGGAGTAGAATGGCTTATTTTGAATAACCAAAGAAATTATGTTAACAAAAATACACACAACTTATTTAATTACTCTTAATTTATTCAGTTAACTTTGCCTATTAAGAGAAAAAACCATGGTATTCAGTTCAAATTAGATCTTTGATTTATTGAATTTTGAAGATTTCAATGAGTACCCAGAGACTGTTCAAATTTAATTGTGTCTTGAATTAATTGTATGTATAGTATAAATGTTTAGCTAAAAGTTACTCACAACCTGACCCAAAATGATTAGGAAATATATTTGTATTTATGTATTTATACATCTATATATCTATACATTTATGACCCCACATATATACTTATAAAATTTATCTATATATCTATTTCTCTAAATCTATGTATTTTTCTAGGTTTATAATTTATCTCCATTACCATGGTAATGTGTCCACAATCTCTATCTCTACTTCTAGCTCTTTATAGTTGCTTATTTTTCCTAAGACATAATTACTTAGAGACACATATTACTCAGGAATATAAACTTAAGGTCATAATAATGATAATAAATCAAATTTGTATTTCTCTGGTTCTAACTGTACCGAATCCACAAGAGAACCACCTTCCTCTAATTTCTTTCAATTAGTTCAGAGATCCCTTGTAGAGAGTATTATATTTACACAAGAATACACCCTTGACGGTAGTGGCATTTGTCATTTTGTTTTTCCAGAGGTATAGAGAAATATCTCTTATTGCTGGTGGCACTTCAAAGCTGCCAACAAAACCATTTAAAACTGAATGTCCTGGGCACCCATATTTTCCCATTCTGCATTTAGTATATTTAAACCATTGTGAGGTCATTTTGTCTTTTGTAGTTGTCCTGTAGGAAACCTAAATAGGAAACAAATGTTCTATAGCCCATTTAAAGAATGCTAACTAATATCTAAAGCATTCAGTTTGGTGTTCTTTTTGCCATGCCTTAAAAATATTTTATAAATCAACTTTATAGAGGTCTAACTTCCATTCAGGAAGATGCAGCTGTATAAACCCATGTGTATTAGTCTGCTAGGGCTGCAATAACAAAATGCCACAGACTGGGTGGCTTAAACAATAGACATTTATTTCTCTAAGTTCTGTAGGCTAGAAGTCCAAGATCAGGTGTCAACAGGCCTGATTTCTCCAGAGGTCTCCCTTCTTGGTCTGCAGATGGCCATCTTCTCTCTGTATCCTCCCCATCTGGCCAGCCTTGTCTCTTCATTCCTTATAAGGACACCATCCCTATTTGATTAGGGCCCCATCCTTATGAATGACCTCACTTAACCTTAATTATTGCCTTAAAATCCCTATCTCCAAATACAGACACCTTGGAATTTATGGCTTCAATATGCAAATTTTGGAAGAACATAATTCAGTCCATAATACCATATAACAACCATCACAATCAAAAGAAGAGTTCCATAAACCTTGTAAGTTTTCTTACTCAGTTTTATACTTATTTTTACCAAGCCACCACCCAACCCTTGACTCAGAAAATCACTGCCATTTCTAGAATTTCATATGAAAGAACTGCTGAGTGTATATTCTTGTGGTCTATAAATATATAGCTACAAATCTTTGTGTAGATATAAGTTTTCATGCCTCTTGCAAAAATACCTAGAATTCATGGATCATATGGTTGTCATATGTCTAATGTATATTGAGTATATAATCTATTCTTTAAATATCTATCTATCTATTTACTTATCTATGTGTGTGTGTGTGTGTGTGAAGTCTGTCTGAAAAAGTCCAGCCACTGTTAATATAAGGAGGATGGCTTGCACAACATCAATGTAATCTGCCAGCTAAGGAAAGTGGATTGGAATGCCCATGTGTGAACAATGAGGACTTCACTGTACTACTCAGTGGGGGTGGTAGATGCTATTGAGTGAGCATGTGTACTACATGGCCCTCATGTTCAAAATGACTGAGTGAGTAAAGCAATGCATCTGCATCCAATTTTGCATTAAAATCTCTCATTTTCATAAAATGCATTATTTAATATCCTCTGTTTTGGTTCTAACATCACATGATTAAGGCACACTTTTAATAATCCAACATTGGATTTAATTTTGGTGAATAATGGATAGTGACACAATTGGTTGTATGGCTGCTCAGTATGAGATTTACAGATTGAATACAAAGAGGGCTGAGAACAATGGGTTACTATTCAACTGTAAAAATGAAGAAAATCCTTCCACTTGCAACAATACAGATGAACCCAGATGATCATGTTAAGTGAAATAAGCCAAACAAAGAATGATAAATATTGGATCATTTTTCCTATCTGTGAGATCTAAAAAAGGCCAAAACATAGTAACAGAGAGAAGAATGATTAGCAGAGGCAGTGGGTAGGGGGGAAACAGGAGATGTTAAATAAAGCATACAAATTTTCCGTTACAAAATGAGTAACTTCTGGAGGCCAAATGTACAGCATGGTGACCATAGGTAATAATAATATGTCATTTCCCTGAAAGTCACTGAGACAATAGCCTCACCCTGGCCACACAGCCCAGGTGGTTAGAGCATCAGCTGGACACACCAGGGCTGTGGGTTCAGTCTCTGGTCCGGGCATGTACAGGAACCAACCATCCAATGTGTGCAGGGGTAGAATAATGGGTCAATGTCTCTTTGTCTCTAAAATCAGTAACTTAAAAATTTAAAAACCATCAAAAAAGGAATAGTCTCAAGTGTTCTTACCACACATACAAATTCACACCCACACACAGAGAGAGATAACTATGTGAGGTGATGTATAAGTTAATTAACTAAATTGTGGCCATTCATCATTTTGCTATGTATGTGTATATCAAAACATCACACCTTAAGTGTATACCATTTTTATTTGTCAATCATAATCTCAATAAAGCTGGAAAAATGCTAGTGGTTTCTTTTGTACATTTTTTTTAAATAAAAAAGAAGGGATGAGATAAATTATGTTGAATGGTAAGGAATAGGAAGAGGAAATACATGTGCAACTTCAAGTGTGTTTATATCAAGATACATAAAAAGAACCTCATATTGAAAGTAATTTAAAATGTCTAGGTTGATTTTTTAAGATAAAGATACGGCACATATGTCCATGTGTTTCAAATGAAATTTATCTGCATTTGTAGAATTTGAATATTTTGAGGAAAAATTCCAAGTGCATTTTCATCAAGATTAGAAAGTGCCAATTTTGATCACTTTCCCCACAGTTCATGACTGAACTCTGCAGGTTTTTTGAATCCAATCCAATTTTGTTTGTGGACCCAGTTGGCAGACCATTTGCTCTCTGGATTTATAGCGCTAATGCAATTGAACAAAAAATTAGCCCCTGTTCAATGCAGAAGCCTAGTCACTCGTTTTTGAGTGCGAGATAAGAAAGCCACATGAAATCTCTGTAGAGAGAGAACAACGATGTGTTTCTGCCCCATGTGCTGTCATGGCAACCTGTCACCCAAGGTGTACTTACTATTTTAAGAAGCAGGGATTTCCCACAAGACCTGTGAAAGGAGGTCTTTCATTTCAATCCGTGTGCTTTATAATGGCTGTATTAAAGTATTTTGTGTATCAGGTAAAAATTTTTTTACCTGATACAATAAAGTTTTTATTGTATCAGGTAAAAATTAGCATAATTCAAAAAATGCTGATTCCCATGTGCTACTATCAGAACTTCCATCATTTTTATTTCTCAAACCACTGGACTCTGAATTTTTCCAGATATTAAAGGAAATTCTCCCAACATACCAACAGAATATCTAATATATAATTTTTATAGGATTAAAACTGCCTTTGCATTTATAAGACTTTTTTCCATCAAGATAAGTTGGCATGGGTATGAATCTGACAGATGATGCTACTTTGGCCCAAACAAAGCATCTCAATGTTAAAGTTGCTCACATTGAAAGTGACATCTTGGCAGCTTTGTCAGACTGCCCACTAAAATACCTATGTAGATGTCAAATGTTAAAATTAATAATGATATGGAAAACTCAGATTTAGAGGAAAAAAAACATAGAACCAGAACTATGAGGAACTTTCATCAATTTCAAGTTGATAAAATAGAACGAAAGAGAACAATCTGGAAACCACCATGCCGTGGCCACTCCTGGAAACTGATGAACACAGCTGTGTGAGAGTGCGTAGGAAGGTGCAGTTGAAGCCGGGCAAAGCAAAATGCTACTCTCCACCTACTTACCCTATCCAATCCCTGTCAGTGGTTTTTAAAAATGCTTCTCTACCCATTTTGAGAATTAAACTCTTATTCATCATTTGACAAAATTGCCTTCTAAGTGCCAGGCATTGTGAGAATAAATGTTCGGGAGAAAAGGCCCTTGGGCAATGCATTCGGGAGCATAGAGCAAATACCAGAAAACTGACAGCTTGGGGCAGTATTGAAATAGTACAATACAAGTTCGGCTTGCAGTGCATTATTTGGACTAGAGATTTTCACATTCACCTATGTTATGATTTCAGGAAATAACAGTGGTTAAAATGATCTTATGTCAGGATTGTAGAATAATCTGGATGAAAGGTATAAATAAATCTGAAACTCATGTGGGGAAAGTAGTCATGGGTATAATCAGTTGAGAACTATAAGGATATAAATAATAGGTAAAACTATGAATCTGGATATGATTACTTCAGAGAAAGATTATGGAAGGGTAAGAAGAATAGATTGAAAACCTCGGGAATGACTGTTGTTAGAGGCAAGAGGAAGTATTTAGTTTTCTAGATACTAGATACTTTTGGATGTCTCCTTCCCCATGGAGGGAGTTTATCTAGCCTAATTCTTCTGTCTCTTTCTTTCTTCTAAACCCTTCCTCCATCAAACTGGTGCCTTTGGACAGAAAAGTGAGCATGTGTATTCTGTATACCTTGATCACTTTTCCCCTTCCTTTTGAGAACTAGCCTATCTGCAAAGAGCAGATGTTTTGCCCTGTTCTGTGCCTAGGATGACAGAGCCCGGACTCTACAGGGATGTGTGCCACTCAAAGCTACATCCTCCATTATCAACTTTAACAGGACTAACTAAATAAATAAAATTAATAAATACAGTGGAATTTTTAATTCTTATACCTGCCTGAAGCTTTATATATATTTTTTGCAAAAGAACCGTAACTTACAGAACTTAGAGAAATAGTATTCATTGGGCTCCTGCAAACCTCCTATGAACACCGACTTAACAAAAGCAGGTAGAAGGTGCAGGGACCTTAAAGCAGATCAGAAAATTGTTGTTAAAAGGGGAGAGCTGTAGGGTCTTCTGTTGTAGCAGCACAGTCTCTGGGAATTGGGGACATAGAACAGTGTCTGTCTCCTAATCTCTAACTCATTTTCTCCAAGAAAGGTTGTGCCCTAAATAAAAGTCCACCTTTCCAGAAATTATGTTATAGCAATGGGCACATTTTCTTAAAACACACAGGTAATGGTTTCCTGGTTAACAAATACAGAATCCTGTTTAGCTTGTGCAAACTGCTCAAGCAGGAACATGTTAAATTTGCACCGCTGTGCTTGGGCAAATATGTCTTCATTGATTGATTGAATAAAAGCTGGTGCAGTCTAGCCAGTGGTGTTCTAGGTGTTAGACAAACACAGTAGATCCTCCTTCATTCCAGTTTCTTAAGATACACAAAATGGCAAGTAGCTATTTATTGTACTTACCTCTACTCTTTCTATTAGATCAATAAAGACTGTTACAAGCTGTACTCCCAGGTGAAAAAAGAATGAGCTAGCAATTGACATCTTATATTGGATAGTCACTTACAAGCTTAAGACAGCTATTATTTTTCCTTCTGAAGCTATTATACTTCTAATATAGAAAAAGGTCAGGGTCCCATAATGCGTCTAAAATTATAGTTCATTTTATCTTAATATAATAATAAAATCTAAATGCCACTGTGCATAACCCAAGGTCAGTTTTAACGCCTTTACCCTTGAGGTAAAGACATGGAGCTCTAACTTATTTTTCCCCTGAAAGCAAGGGCAATGCATTTTGATAAAGGAAGTCCTATTGCAGAGCATGTTTATTTCAATAAAAGCGCACTCCATGCACCGGGAGAGACATAAAGCACGCACACAAACCCTAAACCTTCAAAGCTCTGAAGTGTCTAGAATATCTCTTTTCAAGATGCATTAGTAACATAATACTGAGGAAAACAATATGCCAAGGTTACACTGAGCTCATGCTTTAAACTTACATAATTTCATTAACCAATGCCACCCCAATAAACTTAAATAAAAAAATAAAAAGCATATTGACTGTCACATGCCTACATTATCACCTCTCTCTTCAAGATTCCAGAACTTTATCACCTTTGAAACTATATGCAGGGTTTTTCTTCTCTTAGAAAAGATATACAGGGTTATGGTGAAAGTAGGTTTACAGCTGTGAGTAAGCAAAACAGTTTATTCTTGTATTATAGTTTACTAATTATGATATTATTTCCCATACAAACAATTATACACCTCTTTTTGCCCCATTCTATATTTGTCTCTTTATAGATAGAGAGATGAAAGAATGGAATGTTCAAGACTGTCCAATATTTCAGACAGTCAAGTAAGATGGACTTTAACAAAATGGTTTTCAATGACAAGCTTGTTCTGGTGCATTGGTGGGGACAAAATCTCGTTTTGAATATTTGAATGAACAAGGAAAAGAAAACAATTCGAAACATCAAGTGTATAAAATTAAGTGGGTAAGCTGAGGGAAATATTGGGTCCAGATATTTTTGAAAAAGTAATTAGCTATTTATTACATCATATTTGTATTATGTAAGAAATTGATAAGATAAAGGAGAATGTGTAACTATTGAGCCAGCATAACTGAGGACATGAAAATAGATGGAAGCTAGCTCACCAGGGATGAGGGAGGCCACTTCTGACTATGAAGATGCAGACAGTTCATCCACAATAATAAAGAGAAAGACAGAGGAGATGGGCACAGATGGAAGGAGGTTGGACTATGTGCTTGCTGCTCAGAGTATCTGGAAATTCTCTCTCTTTGTCTCAATAAAACAAGAAAATAGGCCATCAGCTGAGAGTGAGAAAGGGCAATGGGGTGTTAGTTATTCCAGTAGAGACACACCGTGAAAAGTAATCTAGGAAAGTGGGACAGTTAGAGAACTAGGGAAATGAAGATTGCCAGGCAGAAGCAAGGGGATTGGTTTTGTGCGCAAAGGAGTGGTAAAATGGATTGGGGGGAAATAAACTGGGGGGTGGGAGAAAACGAGGTATGCATGGCATAAGAGACAAAATAAAAACAGTTGGTAGGATCAATCTTTACCATAGGTTCTAAGAAGGTGAAGGAATGTGGGAGTTCATGTCAAAAGATACAAAGTAGAAGACAGAGAGCAGGGTACTTGACATTGAGTCAGATGCTGTCTTGGGTAATGACATGATTTTAAGATGATTATGAAAGTGGGTTAAACATTAGTGAGTGGTGAGTTAGGAAAAAATGTATTAACATAAAGGAAGTCAAGGAGCTCAAACACTAAGATCTTGGAAGGATTATCACAATTTCATTGTAGGTCTGACAAAATGGTCTGGGGTCATTTGCATTATTAGCAGATTAAAAACTTATCAAAATTTATTGCTATTATTCATATATCTATTATACAAAAGAAAAATACCTATTCTCAGAACTGGCCAAACTTTTTCCAGGACAAAGGCCTTTAAAGCACCTCTCCCCGCCCCCCCCTGCTTTGTCATCATAGTTTATTTCCTCACAGCCAGTCTCTTCAGAGCAGCGCTGAATGAATGGGCTGCACTTTCCCTGAGGCTTATGCTGTCGGATTTAGCTACCAAGCTGGCCACTTAATTCTGAAATGTGTTACCATCTCAACTGTTCCGCTCCGTGGTTGTTATTATTACCATCACCTGAATGCTTCTAGTGGTGGAGTTATTCAAGGAGAACTGCGTGTTCCATGAGAGTATCAAATCAGACCCCTTTGCCCGCCCCCAGGGAAAACTCTGAAGGAACATCTCAGCCTCAGCCTCCCAAGTCCTTGTCAGAGTTCATCTTTGTCTACTTGTGTTTCCTCCCTTCCCTTCAGCAAGATCTTTAAAGTTCTTTAGTAAAACTCTTGCACTGCAATCTCCACCTCAGAGTCATTTTTCTGGGGAACACAGCCTGAGAAAGTATTATCTGTCTTTTGTTTGCATCTTGGTTTTAAATCGTGTGGTTTCTTACCTCAGTGATTCAATTTTTAGTCCACAAGGATGATTATTTCAAATCATGATAGAAAGATCTGGCTTGCTTTTTCCATAACAATTTCTGAACAGGGACCTAACATTACACAGTTATAATATACATATTTCAAACTCTTGTTATCTTTTCAGTCACAATTTTCTTCTCAAATCATATCTACTTTTAGTCACTATAATCTGTAAAGGTAATGAAACATTTTTCTGCATCTTAAAAAGTTGTATTTCATTGTCTTCATAGATACTGAAGCCTAAAGAAAACTGTGCCAAAAATAAAACTAAAGACCAATTTCACTCATGAACACCTATGTAATAATCTGAAATAAGATATTAAAAACAGCCTCCAAGAGAAGATTTAAACATAATGCATCATACTGGGTGCAATTTATTTTAAAAAATATAAGGATGCTTCAATACTAAAATTATTTTAATATAATTTATTATTTTAATCATTCTAATTTAATGAAATTGACTATTAAAACCACATATCAAAAAGACACTTGGTATTATTTAATATGCATACTTAGCAAAATCACTCAAGCAAATGGATAATAGATACTTCTATCATAGGATGAATTTGTGTGTTTATCAGCATAAGAGCTAAAACTGTATTTAATGAGGCACCCCCACTGAATTTAGTAAAGCAAAATATTTCTGTTAGAACCTATATTTAAGACTGTATTGGAGGTAAGAGTTATCAAGTCTGAGATTTGATTTTACACCACTTACAAGCTAATGAATTAGTCCAATATTTCACGTACTCCTCAACATTTTCACACCCTGACAATCTCGTGGAGTATAATGCCAAAGTTGATACACCCCTCCATCCAGTGTCTTCTTACAACGTGTGCCAGACCAGCAGTCAGCAGATAAGAACTCCTTTGCTTCTCAGGTTCTGACTCCATGCCAGGTGGCCCTTACATTCAGATTTCCTTTCTGTCTTGCCTGGACTCTGATAACCCATGCGGGGGCCACCATAACGGAACCAAACCATGTGCGAATGCTAAACCATGCTGTGTCCCATTACACAGTTTTGGGACCTAAATCTTCAGGAAGGAAGGAGAAATAAACAGGGAGGAGTCTGCGGCAGAAGAAGGGCGAGAGGAAGAAAACCTTCAATACAAACAAGTAGGAGGGGATAGAACCTGCATGATGCTGTCTTTTACTCACACAGATACTGATTTTAAAAATTAAAATAGTCAAACCATCCCGCCCTATGCTGTTTCAGAATTCTGGTTGATGATGGCTTCAAAAAGAGTTTATAATACATGTGTTATTACAGTTACCCTAATGTAGTGATACTTCATGGAATATTATTACTGTCAAAATAGTCATGCTAACAATTCATAGAGAAAGGTTCGTACAGTTTCCTTCATCTTCTGTTCTTTCACCTTCTCTTTTTTCAAACTTTTGGGAACTGTTTAAACTGTTCTGATTTTGCCACCTCACACACCAAAAATTGTTCTTAGGTTTAAATTACCTTTAAAAGTGATCTAACGTGTAAACTTGGTGTTAACTCTTCTATTGAATTATCAATGTATTAATGCAACAGTCTCAAGGCCAAGAATAAACTAGTCTAAGGGATTCCAAAACCTCCAAGTAGGTGTATCCATTATACTGAGCATGAAGTAAGACTCTGCTAATTCTATAGGTACAGCTGTTTGAGAGAAATTTAAGAAAATCGATCTTGAGAAAAACAAGTAAATCACTTCACTTTCTTAGAAGTGTTCAAATAGTGATGCAGAGTTCTTCAAGACCCAGTAATGGGGTATGGAGGGAGTGAGCTGCTTGTTTGCTAATGTGGATGTGGTGTTCTTTCAGCGACACAGCTCTCCTGGGTGATGCGGTGGCACTGCTCATAGTAAGTCAACAAACTTGCCCATGGCTTATTCAGGTGAGAAAGTCTAAGTTGTATTGCATATAACTGAACCCTGCGTATAGCCACCCCGGAACTTTGAAGAATTATTTGGAGAATGTTATTTAAAAAGTAAATAGTAAACTGAACATTTAAAAAATGATAACTAAGGTCCTCATTAAATGGGGCCAGAGGTTAACTTAACCATTTTGCTTTTTTATGATCGTGTTTTTATATTTGACTGATATTGTTTTAATGTCCCATTTTTGTCATTTTTATTCTTTATTTTAAAGAATTTGAAGTAATCCTTTTTAGAAATAGAAACATTCATTAAACACAAATACAGATGTCCCTTAAAAACTTGTTTGAGAGCTGAATTAAGTTAAGTAAAATTTAAACTACTCCTCCATGGTTTTTAAAGCAATCATCTTGCTAGAGCAATACCTACCCTACCTGATGGCATCCCATAATCTTTCCACAAAAGACTATCTCCAAGTGTGCAAACTCATATCCACAAAAATCAGCCTGTGAAAGCTACGTAGCTACCAAAGGGTGCACATTCACTGTCCTCTTAAAGTTTCACAGAGAACGGAAATCCTGACTGTGGAGGGTAACGGTAGCTGTGAAAGGCAGTGTTTCCAAAAATCATTACCAACAAGGTACTCTTTTGACAATGCAGGGAATCCTTGGTGTTGCACCCTATGGAATTAAATAATTGTTTTAAAACATGTCTGTTGTATATTTCCTACTCTTTTTTTTTACCTGGTTTTGGAGATAGGCTCTTTATTAATAATAATTTATTAATAATCTCATTCCTTTAAGTAAAGAAAAATGAAGTTATATGAGAGGGTCCTCATCCATCTAACTATTGTTTCCATAAAAAAGTGATTAGGATACAGGTGCATACAAAGAAAAGACCATGTGATGACTACGGGAGAAGACTGCCACCTGTGAGCTAGGGAGAGAGGTCACCAGAAAAAACTAACCCTGATGACACCAGAATCATGGACTTCTAGCCTCTAAAACTGTGAGGAAATACATTTCTGTTGTTTAAGCCACCATCTGTGGCACTTTGATATGACAACACTAGAGCATCAGTATATTTGCTTTTTAAGAAAACACCACCCGTTATTCCTTGTCACTTCATTGTTCTTCACGTCGCATGGAACATGAGACAAAACAATGCCTCACAGGATGGCAGCATGACACTGGGAGGCTGAGTCTTTGGTGACACTGGAGAGGTCGAACCCTAGAACTCAGTCGTTGTTAGTGGGCATCATTCGAGAGTGCCTGAGTGTGAATGCGTCCCCTTTTGCTTACTAGATGTGATCTAAGTCAGTTTACTCACTTCTTTTTATAGCTCTGTTTCCTCTTATATAAAATAGAAACAATAATATATACCTCATAATGCTGAAATTGGGATCCAATAAGATACTATGGGGAGAACTTTTAGTATAATGCATCACATAGAGTAAGTCTATAAAGGTATTGGCTCTTATATACTTGGTATTTTTACTTTTTCCCTTGTAACTCACTCTTTATTTATGTTGTCTTATGCAATCCCCGAATACTAAGTACATAAAACACAATAAAAATCTGATTAGGAGCAAAGATAATACAATGGGGAAAAGATAATTTACATGCAAACAAAACTGAATCTGACCACAGATTTTATACACTTTAAATACATTAAATCAAAATAAAGAACAGGCATAAGTATAAAATTCAGAAATAAAGCTTCTAGAAATAACCCAGGAGAAAACCTAGATGACCTTGGGTAAACTTCACTTCACTGAGGTAAAATCTTAACTATCTGCTCTGTACAGACAATCTCAAGAGAAAAAAAAAAAGAAGACAAGCCACACACTGGGAAAAATGTTTACAAAAGACATCTGATAAAGGAATGTTATCCAAAACATATAAACAATTCCTAAAACTCAACAATAAGGAAAACAAACAACCTGATTAAGGGCCATAGGCCATAACAAACACCACAGCCAGGAAGATACACAAATGACAAGTAACCATAGGAAAAGATATTCCGCAACCTACATCATCAGAAAAAGAAAAACAAAAATAATAATGAGATACCACTACATAGCTGTTAAAATGGCCCAAATCTGGACCATGGACAAAAATCAAAGGAAACGAACAATGTGGAGCTATAAAAACTCTCACTCATTGCTGGTGGGAATGTAAAATGGTACAGCCACTTTGGAAGACAGTTGGGTGATTTCCATTTTCTTCTTTTCCTTCCTTCCTTCCTTCCTTCATGTCTAAAGGTGATTTCTTATAAAACTAAATATACTTTCATCATACAATCTAGCAATCATGCTCCTTGGTATTTATATGAAGGAGTTGAAAATATGTCTACACAACAACTGCACAAACATATTTATAGCAGCTTTATTCATAATTGCCAAAATACAGAATCAATCAAGATCACCTTCAGTAGTCAATATATAAATAAAAAGTGGTATATCCAGACAGTAGACTATTATTCAGACCTGAAAAGAATGACCTATCTAGTCATTAAAAGACATGGGGAAAAATTAAATGCATGGAGGAAAAACTAAGTGCAAGAAACTAATCTGAAAAGGAGACATGTTGTATAATTCCAAATGTATGATATTTTTGAAAAGGCCAGACTGTGGAGGCAGTATAAAGATCAGTGGTTGCCAAGAATCTTGGGAAGGAAAGATGAATAGGTAGACCTTGAAGGACTTTTAGAGTTGTGCAAACACTCTGCATGATAATGATGGATACACATCATGATACATTTGTCCCAACCCATAGAATGGACAACACCAAGAGTGAATTCTAATGTAAACTACAGAATTTGGGTGATAATCTTACGATGTGGTTCACCAATTGTAACAAGTGCACCTCTCTGGTGGGGATGTTTGATGGGAGTGGCTATTACCTGTGTGGAAACAGGGGGTGTATGAAAAAAATCTCTGTACCTCTCCCTAAGTTTTCCTATGGGCTTACAACTGCTCCAGAAATGTAGATTATTTTTCAAAACAATGAAAAAAGAAAAGAAACACAACACTCAGAGGTAACCAATGTTTCAATCTAGGATCAGAGAGGAGTATGACTAATTGACATCATATCTCAATAGCATTTTTAATAAGATTTCATGATTCAACTGTATTGGGAACAGTAGCATTTGTATTTGTTTTTATTTTTTCAGTCAAAGGACGATTGGCATTCAGGAGAAAGAAGCAAAAACTCCTTTAGTGTTGTTCTGTTTATCTTTCCAGTTTTGGTCTTGGGCCTTCTTCCCCTTTCTTCTGCCTTGAGAGAATAATTTCTATCGCCTCAATGTTGGACTCTTTTTTTTCTAATTTATTTATTTTAATTGTTGTTCAAGTACAGTTTTCTGTCTTTTACTCCCACTTGTTTCCTACTTTCTTTTGGGATTTGACAATGGGCTGCACCAATAGAAAATAAGAAAGCAGGAGGATAAAGCTTTCAGAGTATTTTCTCCCTTTATCACTTTGAACGGCCATGACTTCTTTATTATGGTCACAGGAATGGCTAGGTGTTATCTCTTTACCTCTCCAAGTCTCATCACATCCTAGAATGCTATTTCCCCCTCACCTCTTTACACCTAAGAGTGATAACAACTTCCATCTCTTGCTCATCCCTGAGCACTTCATCATTCTTCACTATTTCCCTCCCTCATGGTCCATACCACTCTCAATCATCATTCATAGAAACATCTTCATTTGCCCCTGAAAATATGGTATCTGTTCACTGTCAAGACCCTGACCGATGCAAGCAGTATGAAGCCACTGAGTTTCTGAGTGTGGAAAAGCCCAACAAGTGGTCGGTGTACAGTATGAAGAAAAAAAGGGAAAGCAAACAAGTGCGGAATTTAATCCTTGCCCATTCTAGATTTTGCCTCTTCAACATTTTCTAGTGAATACATGAGTGCCATATTTTGCTGTGTATAATGTGCACTTACTTACCCAAATTTTTGAGGGAAAAATAAGGACACACATTATACATAGGCAGTACCTGAAATACCTTGTATCTGTTCTTGTATTTTGTAATTATTTGTTACATAAAATTTTGGGTACCATAATATGTTAAAAATAATTAATAAAATCCCTTTATAATACAAAAAACAAGTATCTAAATATAAATCAATGACTTATTTTAAAAATACAAGTAAAAATTTTTTTCCTGAAAGTTTGGTCCAAAAATGTGGTTGTGCGGTACACATGGCAAAATACAGTAATTCTCAAATCACAAAATTTTACATTGCATTTGAGATTTTTCTATAAATAATACAAGATGGAAACAAAGTTTTAAAAACAAACATGTTAAACATTCCAACATGTTACATTTTCCTAAAACCACCTCTTTTTCTTTCAAAGTGGAGATTTTTATATTGTATGTTACAGCTCAAAGTCATTTTGAAGCAAAAGAGTTAGAAAGTCTTCGACATCAAATTATTTTTGAGCTTCAGTTGCCATAACAACTTCCTTTACCTCTCAACTAATGTTAAATTATATATGAAATAGTGTATGCTTCATATAGGGGGTAAAATCATAAGCACTGACATTCAAAATAAAATATTTTTAAAAAATCCCTAACAGAGAAACATGGTTTGATGGACAAATTTTAACTTACTATTAACCAAAAGTGTAATAATTCACATGTTTTCCTTTGTAAATCATGCTTTCTCTTCAACAACAACAACAAAAAACCCTTTTGTTTTCTTGACCCATTCTTGAATACATTTTAGAAAGTAGAGCAAGTACTGGTTTCTTTATATACTATGTAGAAACTATTTTTCTGCTGTATAGGTACATGGGTTATGTGCGCCTAAAAGAAAGTGTGTAAATTATGCACCTAAAAGAAAGTAGCATAATTTACACATCAACTTAAACAGAAACGAGTACAACATTTAGGTATATCTCACTTTTCAGGTATAGATTTGTTGAAAGTAGAAATAATATATTATAAATTTGGCAAATTATAATGTGAATTTAAATTGTCTTTCTAATATAAGCCTTTATATTATGAGAGAAAGCACACATCTATAAATTCTACTCAATCCGATCCTCATAGTTTAAGATTCTTCCTGATTTAACACTCATACATGTTTCCCACAAATGTACTTTGTGGGAATATAGCGATATGCCTTTGATACAAAAACTATCTCCTCCCAGAACAAGTTTTTTACTTCTCGAGATGAGCAGCACTTCTATCTAACTTTTATCATGGGCTTGGAGAGAAAGAGAGAGGGCGATGGCACATCCCGGCAGTATCCCTGTGGGTGGCACCCGTTCCCAGAGAAGGCACTGGGAGTTCTCGGACAAGAGAAAAGAACATTGATGGGAGCTGCAGCTACTACCATCAACAAAGCTTCTGACGTTTAGAAACGTTCAGATTTCACTCTGAGCAATGAGCACGTGAAGCAGTGTGCAGATGGAATTTCATTGGAGGGCACACTGGAAACCTATACAGTTTTATGAATCAATGTCATCCCAATAAACTCAATAAAAAATTGATCCTCCCACCCCCTGCAAATGTGCATTGTTCATTTTCAAGAGTATGTATCTTAGTTAGCATAAGGCCTCCGGGGGTGGTACATTCAATTGATGCTGTAAATGTAAAACCCTTAAAACAGGCATTGGACTAAATCAAAGAAGAAAGTTCATTTCTTTAACGCCACAATTGAGGATTGTTCATCCTCCATCTGTCTGTGTTTGGATCTTTATTTGTGGATTTTTTTTTTAAAGTTATATCTAGGGCACTGGCATCAGCTGGCCTAGCACACAGTCATTATAATTGCCAAGTTCCACAGGTCACTTGCTATCCTGACACTTTGACCTCAACCTGCCCTTTCACCCATGCCACCACTGGGCAATTGTAAAGCTACTAAATGCTGAAAATTACCCTTAGCTCATTTCTCCCTGATTAGGATGTCATGCAACATATACGTGAACAACCCAATAACAAACCATCTGTTTTGAGGGTGTGTTTTCTGAGAATACTTCTGGTATCAGTTACTATATCTTTCAGAATTTCAGCTTGAAACAGGACATTTTAAGGAGTAAAAGGTTTTTTTTAGTTTTTTTAAATTTATTTAATTATTTTTCAAGTACAGTTTTCTGTCTATTAAAAGTTTGGTTTTTTTTTTTTTAAGTTTAGCTCCATACATGCTGTTGTAAAGGGTAGGAGCTCCTTTCTTTCTGCAGCATAGAATTTCATTGTGTATATGTACCACAATTATTTGATCCATTCATTTACTGATGGGCACCTAGGTTGCTTCCAACTCTTGGCTATTGTAAATTGTGCTGCTATGAACATTGGGGTGCATAGGTTCTTTTGGATTAGTGTTTTAGGGTTCTTAGGATACAATCCCAGCAGTGGAATTGCTGGGTCAAAAGGCAAGTTCAATTTTAGTTTTCTGAGAAAATTCCATACTGTTTTCCACAGTGGTTGTACCAGTCTGCAATCCCACCAACAGTGCACTAGGGTCCCCTTTTCTCCACAACCTCTCCAGCACTTGTTTGTTGCTTTCTTTATGATGGCCATTCTGACCAGTGTAAAGTGGTATCTCATTGTGGCATTATGCTGAGTGAAATAAGCCAGGCGGTGAAAGACAGATACCATATGATCTCACCTTTAACAGGAACCTAAACAACCAAACAATCAAGCAAGCAAAATATAACCAAAGGCACTGAAATAGACAACAGGCTGACAGGGACCAGAGGGGAGAGGGGAGGGAATTTCAAGGGAAAAGGGGAAGGATTTACAGGAACAAGTATGGACACATGGACAAAAACCAAGGGGGTGGAAATGGGAGGGAGGTGGGGAGCACTGGGGGGGGTGGGCTGGAGCGGGAGTAAAAGACAGAAAACTGTACTTGAACAATAATTAAATTTAAAAAATGTAATCTAAAAAAATTTTAAAAGTTTAATGAAAGTACTCTTTCTAGAGGTGTGAACACAGTTAAGGGAAACCTCTAATGATGCTGAAAATATCTATGGTTTGGCAAAAGTTATATCATTACAGACTATTAATAGAATCTAGTAATAGAAATGAACCTAATCAACAAAACAAACAATGAGCAAGATAGAACCAGAGACTTGGAAATAAAGAACAAATTGACAGGGACCAGAGGGGAGGAGGGAGAGGATAGCAGGAGGGAGAAGGGGAAGGGGCAAGCAAAGGAACTCCAGTACAAGACTCAAGGGCATGGGGGGGGGCGGGGGGGGGTAAGGGATTGACTATGAGAGCTGGGGACAGGGTAGGCGTTAGCAATGGGGAGGAAGGTGGGGCAACTGTAACTGAACAACAATTAAGAAAAAGAAAAGAAATGAAACCTCTTATCTTTAACTAGAGCTCACTGGCCTTCAGATATCAGCCTCCTGGAAACAGGACAGGCAGAGCAGAGCAAAGCAGAGACTGGATCTGGAGAAGCAAAAAGAATTGTCTTCTTTTTCTAAAGAACCACAGCTCCCTACCCTTCACTACCAGCCCCGAAAAAAGGGACCCATATACTCAGAGCCACACTCAGAGCAGGGTGCTGCCTCCCAGCTGACCCCCGACCCTCACGGTGAACTGCCTCAGGCGAGGGAAATGATGGAACGCACTGGATCTTCAGGGAGGAGTAAAACCCACAGGTCTCAAAAGGCAATCTATTCCAAAAGAATAACAAAGCACAGGGATAAGTAATGACTCTGAAATTGATCAAGTTGCATAAAGTAATTTGTTTCACTTTTCATTCTTCTTCTGCTTTACAATATTAGAATGATGTTTATAGAACAAAAAAATTAAGAAAGTCTACTAAAAATCTGTATGTAGGTGGTGATGAGGGGGTTGAGGAATCAGAAGACATGTTGTCTTGAGTCATCAATATTCTCCATTTGGAAGTTTTAAAAAGTAAAGATGGCTATTTTGAAACAAAAATGGTTATGGTAAGAATATAAAATGACTGAGTTGTGTAAGAAACAGTTTGAATCAAGCAAAGTTGTAGAGTGCCAGCTTGCAGTCAAGAAAAGCACCTGAATAGATTCTGAGATAGTAACGGACTGTGTGCATTATACCAAAGAATTTATATTAAGATTTTGTAATTAAAAATTATATCTATAATATCTTACTGTTTTACACAATGGCAGTACGAGGAACCAAAACATGTGCTTTATAATCTTCAGAGGGAGCCTATTTGCGTGTTTTTGAAAGGCGGGCCACGGTTCTGCCAGTCCAGCCAGTCTCCCCACTGTGGGGAAATATTTGGTGACAATGTCCAGCTGTCATCCAGATCCTTCACGGGCGAGGCTGTGTTAGGGTACCATTAGTGAAAACAAGTCATATAAGCACCTATTCATACCAATGCCGATGCCGATTTGTACTGGTGTTTGTAAACTGCAACAGAAACTGAGAAGCCAGAATAGTTTTGCTTGTAAATATTTGCAATCTGTCACTTAGATAATTGCTACATCCACATTTGGGTATATTTTAGGCTTCTAACAACATACACGAAGCTTGCTTGCCACTAGCTATACTAAAGTGAAAAGAGCTTACTTAGAGCCAACATCCAATGTAACAAAATATTTTGTGTCTTTGAACATGATTGATATTGGTTTGGTGGTTTTATCTCTTACCATGTATTTTGGGGGTTTCTGGAAAATCCTGTTCTTAAAAATGAGATGGGAAATGCCTACCCTTCTTTAGTTTCTGGAAGAATTTGTGTCAAATTGAAATTCTAGTCCTTAAATATTTCTTAGAATTTAACAGTGAAGACATCTAGGCCTGTTATTTTCTTTATCATTGTGGAGAGCAGGACCAATAAAATGGCACTGGTCCAATTACCATAGCACAAAGTATATAAAGTGGCATCACTTATGTCAAGTAAAATGGCTGTCAGTTGGCCATGACACTTTGGTTCAAGAGAAAAATTACCTAAGTCAGAGTAAACACATCTGGCAATGGGACATATCTGCCCCTGTGGTCAGAGCAGATGTCTGGCAGGGAGACACACTTAAGGTGTCTGCACATGTGGTCAGAGTAGCTGTGTCTGCAGAGCAGGGCCACCCATCGATAGGCTCCTGGGCAAATTCTACACCTAACCAATAAGGGTGTTGAGCAGAACAGCCATGTACCACTCACAGGGTCCTGGGAACATTGCATACTTGGCATCAAGAGTGTCAGGACAATTACTGAAAAGACCCAGAAGGGTGGAGTGCAGCACTCTCAAGGTACAACTGAGGGAGTCCCAGACCACTGCTGAGACAGCTGAGTTCCACACACCAGAGCGCTGCTCCACACCACGCTGATCTCCCTTGGGATCGGCCACCAGAGGCTCTGCCCCGCTGGACTGAGGACTTCGTCCGCCCTGCTGCCCACGTGCTCTGGAGATCCTTTCCTGCAAGACGCTGATGACTCCCTTGTCCACCATGCTGTCTCCTGGACCTGCAGACTGAGACTCTGGGACTCTGGTTCATTATCCCCCAATTGATTGTTCTGTGTGTGAGTTATATTCCTCTCATATTGGTAGAGTGTGAGTAGGATATTAATGTATGCTGATGGTCTTCTTTGAGTGACCCTGCATTCAGTAAAAGCTGAGTGAACAGCATAGTTACTGTGCGTGACTCTTGTCTACATCCCTTGGTGCTGGGCTGCTCAGCAGGCACCTAGTCCAGCAGCTACCTGGCTGACTTAGAGGAAAGACTATCCCACAAACAGATGCTCGTGACAACTGCTGGATTTGTAACTACATATATTTTTAAATAAAGAGGTATATTTTTATGTCTTTTTGTCAGCTTCACAGTTTGTTACTTAAGGATTTCTTTCTATTTCATGTAAGTTAGTCAAGTTATAGGCATATAATTATTTATAACATTTTTATTATCTTTTAAAAAATATTTAGTATTATCCTCTTTCATTTCTAATATTGGTAAATTTGGTCTTCCTCCATATCTGTATCTACATCTATAACCATAGTCATATCTATATCTAATCTATCTATCTAGGCAAATTCAACCACTTAATTTTCCAGGTTAAAGAGCTCATTGATTGTCTCTGAGAAACATGTAAAAGTTTAACTAACAACAATTTTTGGAATTTTCTTCCTTAAATTTCTGACACCTTTGAATTTACAACAACATTCAGTAAGCATTGTAAAATTATCTTACTATATCTAAAATATGTCAAGAACTAGCCTTCATAAGCTGATTTTTGCAGTTGCAATAGAATACTTAAGTCATATTGACTGAGTTACCAGAGATGACTTATGGCATCAGGAAGTTACTTGTCAGATATAATAATGAATATGCACAACTACTGCATTGAAACCCAGTGTTCCAAAGGAATGTTGGCAATGTACATTGCCATCACATAATATAACGCAACTACTTTAAATGTGTTAAGTAGAGGACAGAGGTCAAGGTGCAACCAAGGAGAAGATCCTGGTTCAACTGGAAAGACCTGAAAGACGTGTCATCACAATACAGATTTAGTCACTTCTACAAATTATACCTTAGTAGTTCCTGGGGTTCAATCAGCACAATTTATAAATTGGAAAGTGACAATAAAGGTAACTTTCTCCCTCCATCAAAAATCTTTGTTTTAGTTTAACTCTTTACCTTCTATTTGTTGTATTATTGAGAAATTTTTACTCTCACTGAAGTTTAGTACGGGTACATGGTGTCCAAAGATGTTAAAAAATTGCAACCTCTTTGTAAAATAATCTATTTCAAATCATGATGTAGATGGCTTGAGTTGCTTAGTGATTTTCTAATCTCCTCTAAAGAAACAGATGGAATTTTTAGTCGACTAAGGCTCCAAGACATTCATGATGCATAGGGCATTCCCTGGAGAATTTTTTGAATTATTTTACTTTTATTTCATCTTGAAAGATCATTCTTTCAGGAGGCTGTTTGGGGGCCCTATAATCCTGATTTTGCCTGTCATAAATCAATTTTCAGTAGTGCTATTGGGAAATCTTTGAGCACATGATGTTCCCTAATGTGTAGAATACCTTTGTAGAAAAGACAATTAATCGAGAAATATCCTACACGCTGTCACAGTTGCTCTGCTGAACAAGATGAGCCCCTCTCTCTGGAGAACCAGCAGCTTTCTGACATTCCCTCGTTTTAGATTACCCAAGTTAAATCTATTTCTAAGTTAAATCTAAATGAAGCATAGCAATTTCATCAGGAAAATTACCTCTCACATAAAGAAATCTATTGCATTACATGTCCTTTTGGCTCTGTGCTACTTGATTTATAAACAATTCGAGCATAATATATACCACATTTGCGCTTAAGCAATGTTACTTGATCTTTATAAGAAATCAAGTTACATGCAGCTTAGAGGTTCTTGGGAAATATGAGTTTTCTATGAAACAAATTTTTACTGTCCAAATTACAAATTGAGTGATTCATTTTTCTATTAAATTAAATTTCCCAACAGAGGGTATGAACTGTGGGTGTACTTGACAATCAGCTGTGTATAAATGTGAAACATGTTTTATTAGAGTCATGGCAGCATTTTTCTTTGACCAGAAAAAAAGGGTCTGTTCTTCCTTGTCAGATGTAAAAGATAAGTGTAAATTGTCAGGAAACTTAGGTTTAGTCTATTATCTACTTATTTTTTTTCTAGTCTGACTTAAAGTATTATAATCACAGTCATTGATTCAAAATCACTTCTCAGGTCTTCCCTCCTCTTTCTAACTTTCTTTATTCCCCCTTTCCTCCAGTTCTTAAAGGCAATTGCACTAGCCCACTGTTTTTTTTGTTGTTGTTTTTTTCAGATAGTATAATAAGTAAGGGTGAGTGTATGATGATTGCTTGAGTGAGACTCTGCTGGTGGAGATGGTTACAAACCATTTCCTCTGTACTAGACAAGAGCTAGGCAGTTGCCGACATTCATGGTGGGTAAACCTTGACTAAGCTTTCCCCCTAGGACATCTAGGATCCTGGTGCTCAGCTGGACTCCCCAGCAGCCTCCTGGTACCAGCTGCCACCCAGACACATGAGCACTCTAACTCCAGAGAAGGAAATATGCACAAGTATATTAGAATCCCTAGAGTCCCTTCTGAAAATGTGGCAAGTTGGCCCTTGCTCAGCTGCTATTTGTAAACCACGCTGTAACTATGACAGTCCTAGGAACCCTATCCCAACAACTTAATCTCAAGAGATACTTGGTGAATCTCTGGACACCTAGAATTTTCTATACCACCTTACTATATCTCTAACATTGTTGTGTATGTATGTGTGTGTATGGAAATACATCGAATATTTCAAGATATTATGGAAGTCTAAAGGTTGAAAACCATGGAGACATAGTAAAGTACAGAGTACTAATGTTTGATGTTAATCTTTGTCTGTATTCAAAACATATCTTAGTTATGTCTTACTTGTAAGTACACAGGACTTTTTTCAGCAGAATGAAATACTAAGCACAACTTCATATATAAAAAACACTTTAATGTATTATTATGCTTGGAAAAAAAAGGATCAAACTACCCACCCTATCTCCCTCAAAAAACAGTAGATGGAAATATGCACATGGAGATAAAGGCTGAGCCAAGTCAGCAAACTTGGCAATCGCAGTGTTCTGACAGCAGAAGCCCTTGTGAGTCTTTACCTTGTTTGGGGACCTTGGGCCAGAAGGCCAGTGGAGAAACTGAGTCTTCCCACTGTAATCCAAGAATGCTTGACAGATGCTAAGGAGTCTCAGGACGGTCGACCCTCCGACTTCCCAATGGAACACCCAAATTCTCTCTGGTTGGCAATTAGCCTCACAGGTTCCCCACTTAACAGCAAGTAAAAGTAGCCCATTATAAAAAATTACCAAATACACAAGAAAGCATGTCATTATGACCAAGAATCACAGAAAAAATATATATTTAGATCCCTAGGAGCATTAGATTCTAGATTACATAAACTATATTTAAATTAAATACACACAAATTTCTATGGAGCAAAAAGATGGGCATCACTAAATGATCAAGCAATAAGAGACTATTGAGATATTTAAGCCAATGTTAAAAAAATAAGGTGTTTTCTTGCTGAAAGGATAAGAGAAGGAGCTCTTTCATGGGGACCTACCATTGGGACACAATTCTGATTTTCTTCAGTCTTTTTATCTATTATGTCCATTAAACAACAATTTTCACAGAGACAATTGGAATTGAGTTAGTATCCCTGCATCAACATCACAGGGTACCATGAGATAAAGCTATCATATTCAGAGATATAAGAGAAGCACTATCTGTGGAGAGCTTAGAATCAATAATAAAACAGAACAGAGGCTCATCTGTTCTTCTGATTACTCTGAGTCAGCTCTTAACCACATCAACGATAAAATGTGTGTCCCTGCCAAAGCAGGCCACTCTCTCTGACCCCGTCCTCCATCGGACAGTGCACTGTGCACTGAGGAAAGCCAGGACACTACAATGCAGTGTGGACACTGCACTCATCTTGTCCTTTTAGTTTTATGTCACAAAAATGCAGCAGATTAAAATGTGTAATAAGACACAAGTAAAATAGGAATAAAATGATAATGTAATTATTTATGCTATAAATAAATAAAAGCATACTTGAAAAAAATTTTAGTCCTAAAAAATGTGCAGTTAATGCCTTCCTGAATAAAACAGTCTACCAGTGATGATGGCTTCTTACATTAGGTGTGCTGTAAAGTAGCTAAATATTCAGATAACTCAAAATCTGTATTATTCATTTTCTGTTCTATATTTATATATTTGCAGTGAAGACTTCATTTCAAAAATGCAAATATATGCATTGCCATTTTACCATTCTGCAAATGGCTGTTTATATTTTTTAGCTACTTGGAATATTTTCAAGAACCTTTATTATCTTAGACTTTCAGAATATTTTGAAAGCCAAAATAAACCACTAAAAGCCTAGGGCATCTAGGCCCTGTCTGCAAAGGGATTTCAAGATGAAGAATTTGAATAGATATTTTAAATTAATTACCATATAAAATGTAATTAAAAAGCACCACTTATCATTTGAATAGCAGTTGGCAGAAAATGTGCATGTAGCCTTTCTGCAGCTACTCTCTGCTAGAAAAGGGAATTCCAGAGGCTGATGTTAGAAATTATCAGCAGTTCTGAATTGGCTACTTCTAAATACCTGGCAGATCTTAGGTGATTAGCTTCTTAACAGAAACAGACTTTATAACTTACCATAATCTGTCCTTGGTTTATAATAGCATGTGTCTTACTAACTTTACGTATTCAACTATACCTAGACAAAGATTGATATGGGCTAATAGTGCCTTCCATCCGAAACACAGAAAACTCTTCTTTATTTTAAGGTCACTGCAAGGACTTCTGTGACGTCAAGATATTTTGGTAGAAAAGCAGAATTCAAAAAGACAGCTATTTATTTTTTTATTTATCACATGACTACTCAAATTTGTAATTCTATATATTACTTTGACCTTCAAATTCTCCCTATCTTTTAAAATAACCTTTTAGTTATTTTAAAAAATATTTATTCCTTTGCATTTTATTTTGCTTTCTTGTGTTTTATTCTTGGAATAACCTCCTTATCTCTTTTCCTGAGATGTTGGTAGATGAGAAAATAGACCAGGATAAAGGGATATTAGGCAAGTTAAACTACATTTATTTCACAGAATGTTCTATAATTGGTTAAATAACATGAAAAGATGCTCAATACCTCTATAAGTCAGAAGAATATTTTGGTTTTCGGAAAATGGCTGCGGAGTAGGATGGAGCTACTCCAGTTCCCGTACCCCTGGGAGAAAATCCTGGCAGATTTACTGAAGAACATCGCAATCAATCCCCCAACCAACAATTCCCCAGCATTTATGAAAATAAGAGACCAGAGACAGTGACGAACCAGACAGCTACAGGTCGTTGGGGTCTCAGGGACTCGAGTAAGGACGGAGGTGGCCAGGCCAGCGGCAGCCATTGGCCGGCGGGTGCTGCCCCCGGTGACAGGGGCGTCTGCCACAGAGGACTCATTGGGAGCCCAGCACCTGTGAGTAAAGACAAAAGCAGCAGCGGCAGGGCCGGCTGCCCTCGGCCAGCCCAAAACGCCTCGGAGCTGCCGCTGCCCCTGCCTTAGGGGTGTAGAGGCTTCCCTCTGTGGCCAGTGCCACGGAGGACTCACAGGGAGCCCAGCACCCAGTGGAGCATTGGGCCGGCTGAAGGGTCCTTGGAAGAGCTGGTTCCCTCCCTCATCATCTAGGCGGGGTTGGGTGGCAGAGACCTGTCTGCCTAGGTGTGCAGGGAGGGTGGCAAGGACAGGGGGCCATGTTCAGTTGCCATCTCTGTGATCGCCAGCCCACCAGCCTGCCAGCCCAGGAAATTTGAGAGGAGCATTGTCCTAACCAGTCAGGTTGGGGATTGGGCTGGGCTGAGAGGCACGCTTTCTGGAGAAGTTTTACTGGAAAGTGGACTGAGGTGTTCTCCTGTGAAGGCAGCTTGACTTGCTTCTCACCCAGCCACAGGACTGGGAAGGACGAGTACCAGATCCCATGGCACCCAGGCAGCCTGTCAGGTGGGCAGGCGCCCGCACCCAGTCTGGTAGCCTGGCTGGCAGGCAGGTGTGCACCTGGGCCTACAACCCAGCCCACAGAGGGGTCCTGCTAAAACCAGAAAAACCAGATTGGACAATTTGAAACCAACAAGGAAAGAGATTTTTTGTTTGGGGTTTTTTTTTTAAACTTTTTTTACTTTTTTTTTCAGTAATCGTATATATTTTTAAATTTTAGTGTTGCTGTAGCTTTCAGTACTCTGTTCCTCTCCTTTCTTTTTTCCTGTTTTAGTCCTTCTTCCTCTCACCCCAAACTTATTGCTTTTCCCTCACTTCTCTTGCCCTTTTTTGTGCATTTGTTTGTTTGTTTGTTGCTTTCTGTACCACTGTAAATACTTCACAACACATCTCTCGGGTCTTAGCCCATTTTACAGGTTCCTGAATTCTATTACTGTAGTGATTAACTCTACTTGCTCACACACTACATCTATTTACTATTCTTTACTCTCACCTTACCTCAAAATCTGACCACCCGCAACCTCACTGCTTTCTAGATACAACTCACAAGCCTTCCCTCCCCAACAAGAGACTTATCTTTGGTCTACCTTTTCTTGAAAGTGGCAAATTGGATTGAAGATTACAGTTAACACTATATAGAGCCTAGAGATCTTCTATCTCTTCTCTACTGGCTGTGACTGTAAATAATCATAAAGTACCCTCCTGCTGTCATAAACCATTTTGCCTCCCCCTCCAGCTGATCACACAACACAAAGAAAGGAGTAGGTGGAAGTGGAGAACATCAAGATACCTGCAGGAGACTGCACCACTAAATTTCACAGGTATTCTACCACAGAAGTTCACACCATGAACCTAGGGAGTCAGAACAGATGAATTCAAGAAGCTGAAGCTAACAAGAAGAGTCTCATAAGCAATGGAAAAACAAAGAAACAATGCCCAAATGAAAGAAAAGGTGGAAGTCTTAGAAATAATGTCAGATGAAAGAGAGGCAAGTCAGCTATCAGACATAGAATTCAAAGCACTAGTTATCAGGAAATTCAAAGAGCTCACAATGAGCTACCGGAAACTAGAGGGGAGCTACAATGAGTTCTCCACAAACTATATCAACATGAAAAATGAAATAGAAACTATTAGCAAAGGACAAGAGGAAATGAAGAATACAATTTCGGAACTGAAGAACACAGTAGAACGAATGAAAAGCAGGATTAATGAGGCAGAAGATCAGATCAGCGAGTTGGAGGACACAGTAGAAAGAATCTCCCAGAAAGAGCAAGAAAGGGAAAAGAGGCTCAAAAAGAATGAAGAGGGACTAAGAGAAATGCAAGATAATATGAAACGTAGTAATATACGAATAATAGGAATACCAGAAGGAGAAGAAGAAGAACAAGGGATAGAAAACCTATTTGAAAGGGTAATGATGGAAAATTTTCCTAATTTGATGAGAGAAAAAGTTACACGAATCCAGGAATCACAGAGAGTCCCATTCAAGGGGAACCCAAAGAGGCTTACTTCAAGACACATCATCATTAAAATGGCAAAATTCCAAGACAAAGAGAGAATCCTAAAGGCAGCAAGGGAGAAAAAGGAAGTAACATACATGGGAGCCCCAATAAGGTTAGCTACTGACTTCTCAATGGAAACACTCCAAGCAAGAAGAAAATGGCAAGAAATATTTCAAGTAATGAGAACCAGAGGCTTACAACCAAGGCTACTTTACCAAGCAAGGCTCTCAATCAAGATAGAAGGCCAAGTAAAGAGCTTCCAAGACAAAAGAAGTCTCAAACAATATGCCTACACCAAACCAGCTCTACAAGAAATACTAAAAGGACTGCTTTAAGGAAAGGAAGGAAAAGAGACAGACAGAGAGGAACTGTGGAACAAAAATGGCAATGAAATAAGTACATATCAATAATAACCTTAAATGTAAATGGATTAAATGCTCCGATCAAAAGACATAGAATAGCTGAATGGATAAGAAAGCATGACCCGCACATATGCTGCCTACAGGAGACCCACCTGAGGACAAAAGACCATCACAGACTAAAAGTGAAAGGCTGGAAACAAATTTTCCAAGCAAATGGTCAAGAAAAAAAAGCCGGGTAGCAATTCTAATATCAGACAAAATAGACTTCAAAAAAGGGGCCATAAAGAGAGACCCAGAAGGTCACTTCATAATACTCAAGGGAAGAATCCACCAAGAAAACATTAATATCATAAATATATATGCACCCAACATAGGAGCACCCAACTATATAAGAAAAATCCTAGAAGACTTCAAGAAAGATATTGACAGCAACACAATTATAGTAGGGGATTTTAACACCCCACTGTCAAAAATGGACAGATCTTCCAAACAAAATATCAACAAAGATATAGCTGCACTAAACAACACCCTAGATGAAATGGACTTGACTGATATATATAGAGCGCTTCATCCCAAAGAAGCTAAATACACATTCTTTTCAAATGCACATGGAACATTTTCAAAGATAGACCACATGATAGGACACAAAATGAGCCTCAACAAATTCAAGAAAATTGAAATCATACCAAGCATTTTCTCTGACCACAAGGGACTGAAATTAGAAACCAACCCCAAAGGAAAAAACCCAAAACACCCAAAATCATGGAGACTGAATGGTATGCTATTAAACAACGAATGGGTCAAGATTGAAATTAGGGAAGAAATCAAAAAGTTTCTGGAAACAAATGAAAATGAACTCACAACAACCCAAAACTTATGGGACACGGCCAAGGCAGTCCTGAGAGGGAAGTTCATAGCAATACAGGCTTACCTAAAGAAAATAGAAACATTTCAAACAAACAACCTAACCCGACGCCTGCAAGAACTCGAAGAACAACAACAAAGACAGCCCAGAGCAAGTACAAGGAAGGAAATAACCAAGATCAGAGCAGAATTAAATGACATAGAGACCAAAAGCACAATTATAAGGATCAATGAATCCAAGAGTTGGTTTTTTGAAAAGATAAACAAAATAGACAAGCCTTTAAGTAGGCTCATTAAGAAAAGAAGAGAGAGGACACAAATAAACACAATCAGAAATGAAAGAGGAGAGATTACAACTGATACCACAGAAATAGAAGGGATTGTAAGGAATTACTATGAAGAACTGTATGCCAAGAAATTTGAAAACCTAGGTGAAATGGACAAATTTCTAGAAAAATATAATCTTCCAAAACTCAATGAAGAAGAAGTAGAAAGCCTGAACAGACCAATAACAGCAAATGAAATTGAAGCAGTAATCAAAAAACTCCCATCACACAAAAGCCCCGGACCAGATGGTTTCACAGGAGAATTCTACAAAGCGTTTAAGGAAGAGCTAACCCCTATTCTTCACAGACTATTCCAAAAAATCCAAAATGATGGGAAACTCCCAAACTCTTTTTATGAAGCGAGCATTATCCTAATTCCAAAACCAGATAGAGACACAACAAAGAAAGAAAACTTTAGGCCAATATCACTGATGAACATAGATGCTAAAATCCTCAACAAAATATTGGCAAATCGCATCCAACAATACATCAAAAAGATCATACACCATGACCAAGTGGGATTCATCCCAGGGATGCAAGGATGGTTCAATATCCGCAAATCAGTAAATGTAATACACCACATAAACAAAAGCAAGGACAAAAACCACATGGTCATATCAATAGACGCGGAAAAAGCTTTTGATAAGGTACAACACCCATTTATGATAAAGGTACTCAGCAAAGTGGGAATAGAGGGAGCATTCCTCAATATAATAAAGGCCATATATGAAAGACCTACAGCCAACATCATACTGAATGGGCAAAAACTGAAAGCTTTTCCACTAAGATCAGGAACAAGACAAGGTTGTCCACTTTCACCACTTCTATTTAATATAGTATTGGAAGTTCTAGCCACAGCAATCAGACAAGAAAAGGAAATAAAAGGCATCCAAATCGGAAAGGAGGAAACAAAACTGTCACTGTTTGCAGATGACATGATAGTGTACATGGAAAATCCTATAGACTCTACCAAAAAACTGCTGGAACTAATAAATGAATTTGGCAAAACAGCGGGATACAAAGTCAATATCCAGAAATCAAAGGCATTTCTGTATACTAACAATGAATCAGCAGAAGCAGAAATCAAGAAAAAAATCCCATTCGATATAGCAAAAAGAAAAATAAAATATCTGGGAATAAATCTAACCAAGGAGGTTAAAGACCTGTATGCAGAAAATTACACAACACTGAAGACAGAAATCAAGGAAGACACAAACAAATGGAGACGTATACCGTGTTCATGGATTGGAAGAATTAACATCATCAAAATGTCCATACTACCCAAAGCAATTTACAGATTCAATGCAATACCTATTAAAGTACCAATGGCATATTTCACAGACATAGAACAAACACTTCAAAAATTTATATGGAACCATAAAAGACCCCGAATAGCAGCTGCAATGTTAAGAAAGAAGAACAAAGTAGGAGGGATCACAATACCTGATATCAAACTGTATTACAAGGCCACTGTAATCAAAACAGCCTGGTACTGGCATAAAAACAGGCACATAGACCAATGGAACAGAATAGAGAACCCAGAAATAAACCCAAATCTCTACAGTCAATTAATATTCGACAAAGGGGGCAGTATCATAAAATGGGGTAAAGATAGCCTCTTCAACAAATGGTGTTGGGAGAACTGGACAGCTACATGCAAAAAAATGAAACTCGAGCACCAACTTACATCATACACCAAAATAAATTCAAGGTGGATAAAAGACTTAAATATAAGCCATGACACCATTAAAGTCCTAGAGGAGAACATTGGCAGGAAAATCTCAGATATTTCACGCAGCAACATTTTTACTGATATGTCCCCTAGAGCAAGGACTATAAAGGAAAGAATAAACAAATGGGATCTCATCAAAATAAAAAGCTTCTGCGCAGCTAAAGAAAACAGCATTAAAATAAAAAGACAACCAACTGTATGGGAAAACATATTTGCCAATGATACCTCAGACAAAGGTTTAATCTCCAAAATATACAAAGAACTCACACGACTTCACTCTAAGAAGACAACTAACCCAATTAAAAAATGGGGAAAGGACTTGAACAGACACTTCTGCAAGGAGGACATACAGAGGATCCAGAGACACATGAAAAGATGCTCAATATCACTAGCTATCAGAGAGATGCAAATTAAAACTACAATGAGATACCACTTTACACCGGTGAGAATGGCTATCATAAACAAAGCAATAAACAACAAATGTTGGAGAGGGTGTGGGGAAAAGGGGACTCTGGTCCACTGTTGGTGGGATTGCAGACTGGTACAACCATTATGGAAAACAGTATGGAATTTTCTCAGAAAACTAAAATTGGACTTGCCTTTTGACCCAGCAATTCCACTGCTGGGATTGTATCCTAAGAACCCTAAAACACCAATCCCAAAGAACCTATGCACCCCAATGGTCATAGCAGCACAATTTACAAGAGCCAAGAGTTGGAAGCAACCTAGGTGCCCATCAGTAAATGAATGGATCAAAAAACTGTGGTACATATAAACAATGGAATTTTATGCTGCAGAAAGAAAGAAGGAGCTCCTACCTTTTGCAACATCATGGATGGAACTGGAAAGCATTATGCTGAGTGAAATAAGCCAAGTGTTGAAGGACAAATACCATATGATCTCACCTTTAACAGGAAGCTAAACAACAAAACAAACAAGCAAGCAAAATATAACCAAATACACTGAAATAGAGAACAGGCTGACAGTGACCAGAGGGGAGAGGGGAGGGGATTGCAGGGGAAATAGGGGAGGGATTTAGAGGAACATACATAAAGGATACATGGAGAACAACTGAGAAGGGTGGAAATGGGAGGGAAGAGGGGAGCACGGGGGTGGGATGGGATGGGAGTAATAGAAAACTGTACTTGAAAAATAATTAAATAAAAAAATTGGGAAAAAAAGAAGAATATTTTATTTTTAATATTTGTAAAAGGTTGAAGTACTTTAGATTTAGATAATCATATTTTTAAATTAGACATAACTTACTATTTCAGAATTACAATAGTCAGACATCTTTAAAACCTACAACTTTGTTTTAAAGTCTTAATAAATACAAATGCACAGGGTGGGGCAAAAATTGTTTTACAATTGTGAATATGCAAAACTGAGCTAATAAAGCTATTACAGTAATCATAAGCTGCTGATCTTTTTCCATAGGAACAACTATAAACCTACTTTTGCTTCACCCTGTATGTTTCCCTAGTCAGAGCTGGAGAAATAGTCATTGTTTGTTAGAGCTTTACAATGTACTAAATCCTATACTAGGTGTCCTTTTGCACTATATAACTCAATTTAAAAACAACTTTTGTCAAGGGACAAGTACTGTCTCGTAAGTGATGGTGATGAAGTAAGCATTAAGAAATCTCATTCCTCCCTTACTATTTGCTAAATTAGTACTGCATGTGAAAGTCAAATGCACGTTATCACCAGGCTCTATTGTCACGCTGATGATTATTGACATATTTGGTTGCCTGTGAGATAATGCAAATATTTTTATAATTTACCTAATTTCAAAGGTTTATAATGGAGCAAATGCTCTAGTACAGGGGAAATGGGCTTGTTATCTTTTTAGAGGTTGTGAAGTTTTTTGCATAAAAAAGTGTCTTACACATATTTTAGATGATCTGGATAATTATAATTTTTTATCATACTTTAGTATGTTTGTCTCTTTTAAAATTACATCAAAATAACAGTAGGGTACTTATAAACTTACAATAAAAATAAAGAATCACATGAGGAATTTTAATTTAATTGAACTGTGGTAATTGGAGAGAGTAATGAACAATGCACCAGGCAGTGGATAGTCTATAAAGTCCCTAAAGCAAGATATAGCTCAGAAAAGAAGCTGATTTTCCCTGCCCAAGACTAGAATCTAAACACCCAAGGATGCTAAGTGTGACTGAGCAGAGGACTAAAACATGGAACTAAATGCAAAGGGATGAACTGAAATTTTTCATGGGAAGAATTTGCTTCCCTATTTCTAAAATTCATAGACTGTGTGGTATCCTAGGATTAACCCACAAGCAGGGTAATTTAGAGTTCACTCACAGAGAAAGTGAAGGTTCAAGGAGAACTGATAGGAGTGAAGGCATTTGTCCTGCCTTCTTCCACCCTTGCTTTTAGATCTACCCACTAAATCCAACATGAACAAGAAACAGGCATGTGTGCATGCTTAGGGCTACTGACCAGCTTTTTATAACTTCATTGTCACACACAAAAGGAGAACAAGATGTCTCTTAACATTTGATTTGTTATCACCATAAAAATTTCCCCAGGACACAGATAAAGTGACAAAAAAAGAATGAAAAACAAAAACAAATAAAGGCATTCTAATTTGTATGCTCTGACATTGCATCCACAAAAATGATAAAGGACCAGCCCGGGCTGCTGTGGCTCAATGGACTGAGTGCTGGCCTGCAAACCAAATGGTCACCAGTTGGATTCCCAGTCAGGGCACAAGTCTGAGTTTTGGGCCAGGTCCCCAGTAGGGGTACGCAAGAGGCAACCACACTTGGATGTTTCTCTCCCTTTCTTTCTCCTTCCCTTCCCCTCTCTCTAAAAATAAAGAAATAAAATCTCTTAAAAATAATAAAGGACCAATCTCAGAATAAATCAAATATTATGAATAAATTTCCAAAATAAAATTAAAAACTGTCCAAGGAGTCTGGAAAATGTAACTAAGAAAGCTCTCCAAAAGCTAAGTACAAGTCAAAGGCACTAGAAGCCATGAAAGATAGGATATATGTAGGACCTTTATATTATGCTACACACCTGAACAAAATGGCTTCTAGAGAGACAAAAAGCCAGGAAATTATCCGCCAGAAAACAATACATTTCTCAAGAGCTGCAGTTCACAAGGGTCCTGGTAAATGCATGAAAAATAAAGCCGCCAAAGTACCTGAGTGCAAAACTTGAAAATGTTGGTGCTAAAGGAAAGATATGTAAACTTTCAGAGAAGAAAAACTATTTAGAAAGTTAACAGTGGAATAAAGAAGCCCACTTATGTCTAAAATCTACACCTAACATAATTAATTGTTTGGAAATTAGCCAAACATGTTTACCCCACCCCTGAGGGGAAAAAAAGGAAGAGGAAAACATGTGATTTGGAAGAGTTTAACCTAGTAATGTCTAAAACAACACAGCTGTTTGAGACTCAGAGGTGGTCTTTGAACCGTGGCAGCTCGCTCCTGAGCCTTCAAGCTACAGGGCCTTTTACGGAAATGACCAGGAGTTATGGAGTGCTCATTATGTGAAGACATCTATCTTACATGTTCATATATATATAATCAACTCATTTATCCTCACAATAAGACAAGAGGTAGGTATGATCATCACCTAATTTACAGTTGGGCACCTTGAGGCACCCAGAGCTTAGGAGCCTTCCAAAGGTCACACAGGTAATAAATGGATTTAAACCCAGGCTGGGTAGCTCCTGAGCCTGGCCCCTTGATTTCTACCTCTTCTGTGTTTCTGAGTTTGGCAAAATTGGGACTGAGACAAGCCTTTACTGTGGTTCAGACCATTTTGAAGGGAGCGGTTTCATTGTGTTGTTTGTTTTCCTTCTCTCAGACCTCGAAGCATATGGTAAGGGTGTTGTTGCATTGTGTAGGACATACAGGAGGACGACGATATTCTTCTCCAGTCAGCTCAAGATGACTGATACTTATTCAGGTGAAATAGACGATTGGCCTAGTAATTTCTTCATAAGCATGCAAGGAAGTGAAGAGAAGAGAAGACAATCATGTAAGTGGAGAGAGAAAGTCTGTGAAATACGGGAAGATAGATTATGAACAGTATTACAAGTGTGACCAGTCTAGAGATATTTAGAAAAGAGCATAACCAAATACTGATGGGACACCTTTAGGACAGTACCATTAGTTATTTCCTTTTTAGCCACATTGGTGTAGATACCTCCTGCCTTACTATATTTTTCAAAGTTTCAAGTACCCAGTGCTATACGGGCCATTTTATGCATAGAGTTGAGTTAGTGAATGTAACCACAATAAATACTAAAATCAGTCAACAAGGAGAATTTTGATGATGGTGGACTAGGTCACTCTGCTCTCATTCTTTCTGAGGAAATCTACAAAGCTAGATAAAATATATTATTTTTAAATGGACAAGGAAGTATCAAAGACCTGTAAGTGATGAATTATCGAACGACATCCAGAATATGTGCCTTGTAGTCCTAAACAATGAAGTAAAATATTAATAGGTAGCTGAAAAATTTAGATGGGGTCATAAACTACTAGTTTATCTTCTGTTAAGCTCAACAATATTCACTTGTGACCCTTTTGGGGTTTTCATTTTTCCCATTTCATTTAGCAAGTCTGTAAGTTACTGATTTTCAGTCACTCTATGATTTTAAAAGCCTTTTCTTAAACTGGGAGCTCAATTGATTAGAAAACTATTTAGGCACATTCAAGAGGTTTTTGTTTTCTTTCTTTACATATATAATTCTCCCTCCCTAGATTTTCACATTAGACAAATTTGAATCATAGGAATACTAACTCCTATACCAAAGGAAGGAACAAGATGTGACCTCCGTGTTATTGTCGTATAGTCAGCCTCACTATCATTTTGGGAAATACATCCTCCCATCTGTCCTCAACCCCATGTGCCGGGCCCCTGGATAGTTAATTGGTTCATGTGGGGACATGAATCAATCACAATCTTTCCCAGTTTTCATTCTCCCAAGATTCCAACTTAGCATGTTTGCTATTTTTAAGGAACTCAATGCAAATGTGCTCTCTTGACTGTTTTGTTTTTATTTGTGCCTTGGAAACAAATCTGGCTGCATGAAAGAAGAATGAGGCAAACGCTCAGGAAGAAGAAGAGAAAATTGAGAAAATTTTGACAGTTATTAAACCCTTTGTTTCAGTTTTTCCAGAAGCCTAACCATCCTCTTGGAATACGATTATTTGAGATATTTTGATAAATTATCAATATCCTTGGTTTCTTCTTCAGCTAAATTTAATTCCCTTATATATGTTCAGTCATAAAATAAATATAGGTATTTTAAATTTTTAGACAATACAGAATATCCCACTGTAACTTGCTCTTAACCATAGGCAGCACTTAATGTTACATGTGTTTTATACAATGGAAACTCTTCAGGAATGGACAGAGTATGTTCCCTAAGCCTCAGAAGTACAATACGGCATAGTAAGCTTAATTACCTTAAAAGAGAAATTAATAGGCCTCTATAATTGTTATTACTGGTATTTTTCCTTTAGTATCTTTATATAGCAAATATCTCTATGTTGACTTGTATTCTGTTTCTTTAGTCATGGTTTGCCTTATTATGCTTAAAGAAATGAGCAAAATAGATATATTCTAGAAAATAATTAAAATTAGTCATGTGATTTCAGTCCCTGGTGGCTTCAGATGTCCCAAAATTGATGTAACCAAAACTGAGATGAAATGAATGTCAAAAGGACATGACCAGTTATCAATGACATTTCATTTGTAGTTTAGGTTATAGATTGTTCACAATGAAGTCCCCAAAAAGATGCTTAAATGTCAAATACTAGATTTCTGGGTCCTATATTAATTGCTACTTTTCTGATTCTTGCTTTTTCACATTTGTTATCTTTCTACCATTTACCATCATCTAAGTATATTGGACCCTACACTTTTAGTTCGGGTTTGGATATAGAGCAAAGAATAGTGCCTGTAATGGTAACTGACTAAAAAGAGTCAAGATGAATACATTATTTGATGATAACATTGACCATCATTTAATTCATTCAAGCTCATTGTTAAAGAAAATACAAAGTAATTAAGTATATAATGTATACAGTATATAATGAAAAATTGTAAATTTCTACTGTTAGTCACATTTGAATTGGAATCCGACTTTTATTGTACCTGCAGTTTTAAGTATTCCTCATGGAAGTCTGACATTTTACATGGTAACAAATAAAATTTGGTAAAATGAGTTGCTTTTCACATTAAATAGCTCTGACAGTTGTCATCTAGTGTGTATCTCAAAAAAAATGACACGCTCTGCCAATTTTGGACAATCCAAAATTATTCTTTGTTGTTGACCACTCTGCCTGGTTTCAGGAATTGTAACTACCCCCTGTGGCTAAGGATGAGTGAGTGACCTCCAGAATTCGAGCCACAGGAGACAAAGCTTGTCTCTGGTAGTAAATCCTGCCTCAGTTTCCTCCCTGTCCCCAAAGCATGGTCAGAAGTCCACAATGGGTAAGACTCCTCACAGTGAGGAGCAACCTAAGCCAGACTCGACCACTTGGGAGGTCATCATGGAAGGACTTGGGGGGCTGCAACAAAGAGTGAGCAATAGACCTGTGCCCCCTGGCTATGTGACATAGCCCGAGTCCCAATGTTCTCTGGGAGAAGCACTTCCTGGCTCTAATCCCCTTCAGCCTGAATACCTGATGGGGAGGGGTGCAGCTCCTTGCCAGACCAGATCCCAGGGGCTGGGCAAGGGGTGGGGGGCAGCGGGAATCTGGCATCACAGAGAATTCCTGAAGAACCTATGAAATCTGCTCTGCTAAGAGTGCTTTCTGTCATATGCTAAGGGTTTGAGCAGGAAACCCTAAAAGTTTCTTACTGTAGTATATGTGACAGACACTGACTCAGACTAAACCCTCAGATTTTTTTGAAATGTTATCTACTGTTTGATCCTTGCTGCCCTGTATTCCTGTGTATTACAACCCAATAAAAGCCCCTGGAGGAGAGGGCTCAAGGCCTTTTTTCCTCATAGAAACTGGCCTCCCTGGGCCTTTTCCCTCTGAGAAACTGGCCACTGCTCACACCCTCCCCTTTTGAGGGATCAGCCTCTTCTCCTCCCCAAGCAGATCATGTCTTGTCCTGTTTACTTTCATCTGTGGCAGATGGGGGGGACTTGCAGGAAAAGTCACCCCCACAATTCTATAAAAAGCATTGCTGTTGAGAATTTACCATGTTAAAGAATAGAGAGGTTTATAATGCTCAAGAATTTAAAATCTACATTTTATGTTTTGATGCCTTGTAAAGCTTCTTTCAATATTTAATTGAAAATAAATCAGAATTGTATTTTGGAGAATATTAAATAAAATGATTTATAAGTTTATATGGGAGAATAAAGATATGGGAATATACATTAAAAGGACATTTCAATTCAGTGGTTAAGATTGTTCTTTAAGTTAATAATGTTTGCATAATAGGCTTTTCACTTGAAAAACAAATAAAGCTTATTTCATCACCTGTACAGATTGATTTCCAAATGAATCATGTTCTTATGTGAAAAGAAAAATAGGAAAATAGACAACAATTCTCAGAATTGAGGAGTTACTTTTAAGCAATATAGGAAAAACAGAAGTTTTAAAGGGAAAGAATGACAAACTAGACTGAATAAATACTAGAAACTTTGGCACCTTAAAGTTCACCCTAAGTAACGTCAAAAGGCAAATGACTGACTTCAGGAGAGTAGTTGCTTCATAGGCTATAGGTGGAGAAAGTATAAAATCACCAGAACACGAAGAAATCTTTCAAATTAAGAAAACATGTCCAACAAGAAAAGATAAATAAAAACCTAAAAAAATTTCTATCACCATGGCACAGAATCTCTAAACTTCAGTTTCAAAATAAAAATCTAAAACATGCAATATTTTCAAAATGCAGATGTAAAGTAGATATGGGTGCATATATTTCTTAGCATATTTTGTAATTTTCTTAAAGGTCTCAGATTTCACTCTTACCAGTTTCTTCTTTTTCGTCTCTACATCTTTTTTTTCCTGATCGTGCTCATCTCTCTATTGCACTATTCAAAATTCCTTTGTTTAAGCGGCAGAGCACGTATTATTATTAACTGATGTATGTTGATTCTCTTATAATTTCTCATTCTTATAAAGGACAAATTATGCTTGTTATTTCATTAAATCATATAATCACCAGGAACTGACATGATTTAGTTTCAATACCATCATGAGTCTGAATTATAATAGTTCACACAACAGTAATTTTTTAAAAATTATCAAATTATTGGAACTAAATGATCTGCCAGAGATTTGAATTTATGGATAATGGACTTTATTTCTATCATTGCCCTCTTGGATACTCTGATGTATGTGGCCAAATCAGGAACCCTTTCTGCTAGCAAGACCTTGGTCAAATGTACAGAAACTTTTAACTTTCCCTTTTCCCTATTTCCTTAATTTCTTCTTCCCGGTCTATGGGGTCAATAAGCTTGTTTCAGCTTGACTAACACTCATACATGCACACACACACATTTTCCTTAGAATGAGTTCATGCTTTCTTGCTAATTTGTTCTAAATTCTAATTTATGGACATGTTATTGAATACATTTGCACAACTTTAAATAAGCAGTGATGGCAAATATTTTTACCTTGAATATTTTAGGAGCTTTTAGTAAGGGCTACAGGAATTTTTGAATCATGTAGCAAGTTTCTCTAAATTAAGAATTTACAGATGGCTTTATAGAATTCCTGGAGAATTTGAACAATACATGTAATAACTTTGAAAAATATATTTATGGCTTCTTACTGTAGTATATGTGCATAAGATGCATTGTCAATTCTTATGACTTTTTCAAAAGTTTTTAGAAATGCTATAATCAGTTCTACTTTGGGGAGATATATTTTTAAAATAATATTCCAGAGGTATCATCAATCACATTAGCAACTTTAAATATAAACCTTCAGTTTGGCCTAAGAATCTTTACCTTTGACCTTTTATACCTGCAAGTGTATCTTTTACCTGTGGCTACAGTCTTCTTTTTATACTTAAAAAGAGTTCAGGTATTTGAGGCACTTGTAAAATATTAGATCGGATCCCCATACTAATACTGTAAGAGATAAGAAAGGAAAAAGAAAAAGAAACATTTGCGGGGGAAGATATAAGGCCCATATTGAATTATTTTGTTTTAGAAGGACTTCAGTGTTGGTTCTTGATCCAATCAAACTGGCATACACTTCTGGGTAGTAAAGCCATAGCCATCCCCTTTACCCTCCACACACATGTACTTTGTTTTTGCCATCATATTCTTAAGCAGCGGTGCAGATTTATGTGTAATCTTAAAAATCTGTGTCCAAATTTCATGATATGCTCTGGGAAAGCTGCAAGACATAGTTTCAGATATATTTGTCTCTGTCACTTTCTTATTCAGAAAATAAAACTGTTCATGACTTGTCTCCAGTGAAAAGGAAAACGTTTGGGTGGGGTGAGGTAGGTGTCCCTAAAACACTGGCTGAGCTTCAGAGACCACAAAACCGGGGCAGGGTCAGCATAAAGGGTTTGAATAGCCCGGTGTATTGTAAAGGGGTGAGATACACAGGCAAGATTCAGGCTAAAGAAAGTTTGAAATTATAAAAGTCAAGCAGTTTCAGGAAATAAAGTATTTCTGGATATGGCCATGCTCTGCATCTTAGAATGTAAATGAGGGATGATATTGCAGAATGAGACCAAGCTCACAGACCAAAGGACTAGAACACTCATTTTAAATCTTCACAGCTCCAGCAAGTTCAAGGAAAAATAGCGAGTTTTTTCATCAGTCTAGTCTCTGATATTAATTCCTTGAGGAAGAAGTATTTCTGACCATAATGTGGCCATATCCTGAAAGGATTACTCATTAAGATCTAATCAGCTACTAACATCTTAGTGTGGTTGCATTGTTTCAGATGTAAATTACTAAAGATCTTTAGGGACAGACTAAGCATTATTAGTCTGTGTCATTACGTGAGTGGGTCTGGAACAATTTGAATACATTTCTAAGATTCTTTGAGCCTGATCTGCACAGGTCAATTTTACACCCACTTTCCTTTATAAAAGAGGTAAAATTAGGCAGCTGTAACTTTCTGGTCCAGAAGAAGACAAATGGGCCTTTTTATTTTAAACTGATTTCCCAGCACATCTTTTTAATGTAGCAAGATCAAACGAACAAGCGTTGAAATTTCAAATGCTTCCATGCACATCAACCACCCAGTGGTCACTGGGGTCTTCTCCACCATTAGTCTGAATGCATTAATCTGTTCCAGTTCTTGCCTGGTGCTGTCGAAATCCCACTCTGACTCCAGTGTACCCTTACAGGTTAAGCAGCAGGACTGAGTGCACGCAAAGGCATCGAGCTGTCCTATTCAATTCACAGCTAAATGTGATTCCCACTCATTTAAATGTTTGGAGGTTTTAAGATGATAACACTTTCTAAAAAACAGTAGTTTGATTTGGAAACATATTGAGCAGGCACCAAGAGAAGAAATTAATTTATTTTTCTGTATCTAAATTTATAGCTCAGACAGGAATTCACACCCTGTAAATGGAGAATTTTTCGTTTAAAGTACGTAAGAAGTAATTTATATGTGTTCATGTAAAGTTCATAGGAACATATTTCTCTTTTACAAATAAGAGAAATATAGTGTGAAAAATTAATAGAGTAGATTCAGATTAATTTTAACATTCTTAATTTCATTTAGTTCTTTATTTTAAGCCCTCAATCTGTGTACTAATTTGAGCTAACAAATTTGACTCCTGCAGACCTTATAGCTTTTATATTTGAAAGATTATGGGGTTACTTAAATTAACTTTGAGCCATGTTTTAATATATTGTCAATCATATTTACCTTTAATTTAATATCTCAGAGTAATATAACATTGAGAAGAAAATAGATAGTATAGGAGAGTTGATGAATTTTAATTATTTCTATCTTGAGCAACTGCTAACCCAAATTGAAGCACAAAATACATTGGGAAGGTATCATTCCTTTTCTTCACCTACCTCTGCCAGTTTACTTCAAAACTCCAAATCTATGCTGTGTGATAGTCATTTTCCACACCTTAATTATGTTAGCGAGCTTTGGCAGGTAGAGCAAGCAGTGCTATATCAGAAAGCAATTGCTTTGGTGTGAAAAAAAAAGACATAAAAAGAAAACTAGACTGCACTGAAGCATCAACAAGAACCAATAACTATAAAACATGAGACATTGTACAGGGCACTATTCAATGTGATTGTCATGTTCCCCTGAAGGCTTTTCTAAATAGAGTAAGGTTTCTGAGGCAGGAGGAGGAAATGAGTCCTGTAGTGAGCTAGGTGCCTTGTATTAATATTTTAAAACTAATTTTAGTATAAAATACAAAATTCGTATACATTCAAAAAGCTGTACAAATAAATGTTAGTTTAATTAATAACTAAAACACAACCACCACTTTAGTGACCTCTTTCTGCCCCAGGCACCCACATTAAGAAGTAAAACTTTGAGATCAATTCCAGAAACTCTTCCATGTGACCATCGTCCTCATAAAATTCTCCTTCTCACAGAAGTAACCACCACCTTCATTTATAACAGCAGTCACTTCTCTGTTTATTTATACTTTTACCAAAGATACATTTGCAGACAAAATAGTTTAATATATTTTTAAATATTTTATTTATGTATTTTTAGAGAGAGGAAAAGGGAGGGAGAAAGAGAGGGAGAGAAACATCTATGTGAGAGAGAAACATCCATTGTTTGCCTCTCACATGCCCCCAACCTGGGCCTGGTCTGCAAACCCAGGCACAGGTCCTGACCCAAACTGAACTTTCAGTCTGGGGGACAATGCCCCCGCCCACACAGCCACACCAGTCAGAACTGGACACAGTAGTTTAAACTTGACCTTTTATAAAATTTCTTATATTGTTTAAGTTGCTACAAATTATTTCCCTCACATATTAAGTAAGATAGACATACCAATTTAGATAGGTTTAGTCAGGTTACTAGACACCCCCAAATCCCAAAATAATGATGGCTTATAAGATATGTTTGTCATAAAAGGAATGGGGGATAAATACCATAGACTCCTTTGATCTCACTGCTTCCTGTTCCTAGATATATCACACTGTGGTCCAATGTAGGTACCCAATTTCTCACTATTACATCTGCAATCTAGGTGGCACACCCCCCCAATATAAAGATCCCCCACACTTCCCTTTAGTTGATTGAACTCAGTTATGTTTCCACATTCAAGTGCAAAATGATCTGGGCAATTTAATTTTTATTCAGGGAGACTATGTGAGCTTATCAAAATTGGGAATTCTGTTACAAAGGGCTCTAGGATTCTCTCAGGAAGTTGCACCCTTGGCTTTATGCACAACTTTTCCACCATACAGTAATAATTCCTCTCTGTAGAGAACCAACCAAAATCTTTACTAAGTAACTCCATCCAGCTGAAATTGAATATGTGTATCTAATTATAGTTCTGTCCATCAGGTCTAGGGAAGTTGTCTGCATGATGTACAAGTAAGGACAAGAAATCAGTGAAACAAAATATTTTCCATTTAAAGAAAGAATGGGAAACAGACAGCCTCTGCTTGTCAGGAGCTAATACGAACTATGCAAAGAAAGGGAGAGTGAAGGGTACCTTCCCTGTGATTCTGTACCTGTTTTGTTCCAAAAGCAGGAGCCTGTATCTGCTATCTGGCTGAAGAGGTCTTTTCTGCTTTGGCTGCTAGATTTGCATTTTTGGATTTTCTTCCTTGTTCCAAATTCTCCATGACCAACTAATAGGTGGAAACATTTTCTCCTTGTGCATTTACAGGGCCCCAAATATTGCTTAAATACATCGAGAGACTAAACAACATTGTTGTTCTAAGGTATTTCCCTCTCAAGCTTAGTCAGCTTCCAATCTATTTCCTTCTGTTGAGTTTCATACAAAGACATGATATGTAAATTTTAAGCTTGGTAGCTCTTGTGTTTTACTTACTAGGCTGTTTTCAGTTCATTTTTCTTTCTCAACTTAGTGGCTATTGCTTTGTGGTCATCATAATGGATTTTAGATGAGTTTCTCAATCCAATTTCAGGCATTAATAATATTATATAGAGACTTCTGGGATTAAATCTGGGGATAAGCAGTGGGAATGGAGTAACACTTTGAAGACCTTATGCATTGATTGCCGGATATGAATGGTGGTTGCTCATTTTCCTAATTGGATTTAAGCAATCAACAGATATGAGATTGGTTATAACTATCGAGCCTGCCTGCTATTATAAATGGGTATAATTCCAATGGAGATGCTGAATTTATGTTTCTTATTATCTCCCGTGTATGTATTTTTGGTAATAGCTTAGGAAGCAAACTAGAAAAAAATTGTTTTTTATCAATGACAAAATAGAGTGAAAGAAATATTCTTTTCCTAATGTTCAAGAAGTCACGGGTCACATCTAGTTTTTTGACAGCACCTTAGAAACTAAAAAAAGGAAGTTAGTAACTTATTAAACAAAATGCAGTTTATCACTGAAAAATATTAAAAGTAAAATATAATACAAATTTCCTGCTGATTCTGAAAACTTAAACACCATATGAGTTAATTTGAAGACATATTTTCTCACAGCACAAGATTCAAAATTAGAAGTTATAGAATGTAGATCTATAGGGTAAATGGAATCAGACAGGCTTCCCCACCCAGATGCCTGGGCAACTAAGATAATTAGCCTCCCCATAGTCCTGAGATTGGGCCCGATTAAGTATTCCCTTTGCCTGGAGAATGGGCTTGCTTGTGCAGAATCATGCTTTGCTAGACAATAGCTCGGCGCCCTGCCGCCTTTGCATGCACTTAGTACAGAAGGGAGTAGGGACTCCCTGCTGCTGTGGTATGTGCGGGCCAACTGTCTGAATGAAGGCGAAACAGACATCCTGCCAGCTCGGCTCCGGGACTTTTCTTCCCTCTGCCTAAATCCCGAGTGAACCTGTCTGGCCTTGAACAGTCGCAACACAAGATCTCGGCTGATTCACCAATGCATTTTTCCCCAGAATTATAATAATAATCCCTGGAAAATTATGTCAAATTTTATAGGGTTTATATAGACTTTATGTTTCTCTCAAGCTGGCACCTGATAATTCTGTCACATAACTAAATGTCTTTCGTATAATAAAGTAATGGAGAACAGACTTTATTAACCATAACTATTTAAATTATCTTTCTGTAGGTACACAATGCGATGCAATATTATAACTTAATGTAATACCTTAGATCCATTTCCTTTAAAAGAATTTAAAAGCTTTTTAAAGTTTTATACATTCCTCTCTCATAATTTTAGATGTATGGTACTTATTCACACTTCTTCTGAACTTTATTACAGTTTTATTTGAAAGAAAATTCATGTTTTGATCTCTTAGCTACTATTTTACCAAAAATAAAACCACCTTTGATTTAGTTTAGGAGAAGTAAAGATCAATGGGGAAAATGTTATCTAATTTTAAATAAGTAGAAAAAATCGCACCCACACGCACTCCACCCACAAATGACAAGTTCTTTCATGTAGCCTTGTAGGGCCCTGGAATGACCAGGGTGACTAAATGATGAGAGTGAGCGTGAAGACAAAAGAGAGGTACACTGCGTTTAATACACTAAAGGACTCAAAGAGCAAGCAAATAAAATATTGTGTTTTTCACCTACAAAGATAAAGTACCAAAACAATGTATAAATCCTATAACATAGTTTTATACTATATTACAATGCAATCTGGATATACATTTCCCAGTGCTTATCTAAGAGCCACATTTTTCTGCAGGTGTACACTAACACTATACATTCAGTGGTGTGTACTCTCATGATTCCTTTCACATCCTACCATTTAGGATGTTATTCATTTTAGTAACTACCACTTTAATGTCTACTACAATAATGTGGATTGGTAGCTCATACTTTTCAATAATTCCCCTACAGTTATTATAACTTAGGGTATATGTAAAGCTGCTCAATGAAGAAATCTGTCCTGAGGTAACTAAAGTAAGACAGAAAAAAAACATTATCTCATGTAACAGTTTAGAAAGTGTGTAGCAGTTACCAGACAGGTAGGGCACTCTGCTGGACATGGCCATTTTGGACCCACGTTCTTCGTATCTTGTTGCTCAGCCAGCCCCTAGGGATTTGTACTTACCGGCATGATTCGAGCTGGCTCCATTCCATCCATAAAGAAATGGGGGTGGAGGAAATACAAGTGGAGGGAATAACATTTCCATCTAAATAAGTAACCCTACTGATTTGTTGACATTCTATTTTTAAAATATTAGTAAATAGCTACATTTACTTGTCATGGAAAAAAACAAAGATATAACATGAAGGAATAAGCAAATTTTGAGGACATCAATTCATTCTCTTCTGTATTCTGTGTCTCCAACATCAAATCATCTATACACACTCTTCTCTCCCATAAAATACACGCACATCCTCCCCATTGGTGGTAACCCATTGTTCCACTTATTAATTTCCTAGAGCTCAAACCTCTGTATATGTAGTTGATGAATTTGCTCTCCATCAAGTCCAGATTGATTCACAATAACCTGGATGACCATTAACAAAACGGCAAGATACATGCTTATTATACACACATGATAGGTAAATGGTGGGTAGGAAAGTGAAAACTGTAATAATTAGTTCCACATATGAAAAGGAAGGCTAGGAGATACACAGTAGTGAGGGCCAATGAAATCCCTGACCAAATAATGAAGTGAGTTCCTTGATTATGCCTTTTCAAAATCTCTGGTTCTTCTCTTTAGATATGCTTTCTTGCTCATTTTGTCTATGGCCCAAATTTGTCCACTTACTGATTTTTTACTGTTCAATTTCTCTCATAGCCTTGTCTGAAATAGATGACTTTGACAATTAAACTTCTGGGCTTACAAACTTTGCAAACAATTTTTGGTAGTGTGGGTTTGAGGTCCAGGTATCTATAGTCATTTGGGATTTTTGATAACATTTTTCTTTTAACACTTACTTTTCCATAGGACCTTAAATTCACCATGATCTTTTCTACTCATTTTCTCAATTTTCCGATTCTGCTTTATTTCACAACTTCTGTCTTCACTTATCTTGATCTCCCAACTGAGAAAATAACACCCAAATGCGATCTTTTCAGGTTCATAAGATCAGCCACACAGGTTTGTCAAAGTCATCATAGTGCCTCATTCCCAGGAAGGTGAAAAGAGAAAAAACAATAATAAATTTCTTTCTAGGTAAGTAATGTGGAATAGGTGAACCATGTATCTGCTTATATTCTGTTAAAGAGAATTTACTCATGCAGAAAATCTCATTTGAAATGAAGGCTGGAAAATTTAGTCTGTATTTAGTTGGTCATGTATCCAGAAAAAAAACCTGTAATATATGGGAAGAACAGATATAGGAAGAATAACAGGTAGCTGTAGGAATCAGTTTCTAAATCCCACCTCTAACATCTAATACATGTGTGATTGGAAGTCACTTAAACTATGCATAGTTAACATTTATGAAAATATTATATCAGAACACCACCTATATTCAGCCATAAATATATATTAAGGATATATCATATTCCAGACATTGTTTTAGACACTCAGCAAACAACTATGAGCTCAAGAGACAATCTGCTTTCATGGTAACTTTGATGGCTTATTAGAAGGTGTTAGGTGTTATGAGATCAAAACAATGATAAGGGAGTAGGGGGTACAAGGAATTTGGATGCTGTACGCAATTTTAAATCTAAGAGATGGAGCAAGTATCCATGGGAAGGTGTACTTTAAGTTGAGGGAGAGACAAGAACAGATGTGATGGCCCTAACCTGCCTGACATGTTTGAGAAAGGGCAATAAAAGAATCAAGTTGCAAGAGAAAGTAATAGGGAAGAAAGTCAGGTGGAAGTAGAAATAGAAGCTGGACTGTGAGAAAAGACTTTGGCTTTAATTCTGATTTGGGGGTGAGGGGTAGCATGGCATTTTAAAGAGTTTTGAGCAGAGGACTCATATAATCTGACATGTTTTTAAAGGGTCACTCTGGCTGCTTGAGATAAGTTGGTAAACCAACAACTGTGTTAGCAGAGAGAAAATTCAAGAGACATTAACTCAACTGAGGAGTAATTGTGATTTACCCTGGGTTGGTAGGCGCTGTTTCTCTTAGCCCAGCATGTGACAGATATGGAGGCTGCCGTGTTTTTAAAACTCACCTCACCCCTGCCAACCTACACACAGGTAAGAGACCCAGGGGCTAGCCATCCAATTCAGGTCAGAGAATTTGGGAGCTCTATTTATTGTTAAAGTTGTACAAGAAAAGATGTTGATACTTCTCTAGTGAAGACAGCTGCAGAATCCTGGCCTATGAAATTTCTAAGTTGTTAGTTGCATGAGCTTCACCATAGCAGATAAGAAGTAGGTGATAATGAAGTCTGAATCTTCTTTTCTCGTGTAAATGCTCTTTTCTAGCTCAATGTTAAGCCTATTTCTTTGACAAGGGACCTTCAGGTTGTTCTATGCTTATATCAAGGAGTTTGAAATCTGAAAATCGGGGCAAAATAACTGATCTAGTCCTCTCTTCCTTAGTCACCCATATTCTAGGACAACAGGGGTCTTCTCATCTGAGGACTTTTGCATTTGCAGAGACAGGGTCTGTTAATCTAGGCTTGTTGCTTATTCATAGCCCGAGTCATAAATTTGGCTCAGGAAGTATTGACTAGATGACTTAATGCCAAGCCATAATCTGTACAATCCCTTAATGTATTTTGTCGTAGTCACATAATTTAATGTACCAACATAGATGTTTCCTAGTCTTGTTTTATGGTACTTCAATGAGTAATGGGGTCTCTACTTATTCTACCTCTGTACCAGATGTTCCCAAGGAAGGGCTTTATAATATTCAAGAATATTCTTCAGTAAGAGCTGGAGAAATTTCAGTGATGGCAGGGATTAAAAAAATTCTAGCTCACCGTTTGGCAGGGGCATTAATGTAAAGATTAATACATGAGATGAGTGGTTGAAATTTTGTCATATTTTTCAAGATTCTGTCAAGCTGAAATCAATGTTTTTGCTTATAAGCTGCTTAGAAATATTTTGCACTCAATACATGTAGTGTGTACATTCATTACTTAGGTAAATAATGTAGAAAACATGACCATTCTTGATGTTTATTGAGACTCTAATGGGATCTGCTATATATTTATTTTAACAGGTACATATAAGCTTAACAATGGCCCTTACAGCAAATTAACATCAGCAAATGATGTTAATGGGCACTTGGCTTTTTTCAAAGAATCTTCTTTTTCACTGAATGGGCTCTAGCCAATCTGCAATCAGTGGCCAGAAACTTTGTACATAGCACCATGTTTGTACAGGTGCTATGTACAAACATAATAAGCATATGTAACACACACACACACACACACACACACACACACACAATGTATTCAGTTAAATATTTTTGGAATAGCAATTTAGAAGTTTCTCTAACAGATTAATTTAATAACAGAAAATATTTTAACTCATGATTCTGATAATTTTCTGGTGAAAATTGCTGAATGTATTAAGTGTCACAAATACTTTGGTAGAAATATGCATTTTAACAAGGAAGAAGTGCACTATTTTAAGTGCATAAAACCAACACTTTTCAGAAAGAGATTTGAGATATTTAATAATATGAAATATGTCCGCTCCTTAAAAGATTTCATATTATTATAGATTACATGTAATTCTCAAGCATTTAATAGCTAATAAAATTATTAGAAAGCTGTGGTAATATTTTGAAAAGTTCTATACTAGTACAAAAAAGAATTTGAAATAATTTTAAGGCTTGATATTATTCAAATAATAAAAATGAAATTAGTCATTATAAAGATTATTTTAAATCATAGTAATTAAAATTATAAAATATTAATGGTGTGCAATTATAATAATGGCAGTAAGACAATTTTCTTCAACCAGGTCACTGTTTAAAATTCAGTTACAAGGATACAGTCATTTCTTTTAGGCAATTAGCTTGCAAAATTTTTTATTAACTGCCTAAGTATTTTTACATTGTTTTTTGTGATTCTTGTAAGTACACGCACCTAAAAGAGACAAAGGCATACCATTCAGTTTTAAAATTGGTAATGGTTCTTTTCAGAATGCGTGAATATGTATATGTGTGTTTTGACTTTAAATAAAGATCTATTTGATTTTTTTAATGTAAAGAATTAACCAACGCCTAACTCAGAGAGTTGTGCTTTTCTTATAATATCTGGTTTTACAAAAATGATACAAATTATATCTTGACTTTAAACTTTTAAACCAAGTCAAATTATCCATATATATTATATCTATATAAGATATATGTATATCTTCTATATGTATTTTAAATAATACCTTGATACAATTATCTTCCTTTTTTAGATGCTCGATATCGCTAGCTATCAGAGAGATGCAAATTAAAACCACAATGAGATACCACTTAACACCAGTCAGAATGGCTATCATAAACAAAGAAACAAACAACAAGTGCTGGAGAGGTTGTGGGGAAAAGGGGACCCTAGTTCACTGTTGGTGGGATTGCAGACTGGTACAACCACTATGGAAAACAGTATGGAATTTTCTAAGAAAACTAAAAATGAACGTGCCTTTTGACCCAGCAATTCCACTGTTAGGAGTATATCCTAAGAACCCTGAAGCACCAATCCAAAAGAACCTATGCACCCCAATGTTCATAGCAGCATAATTCATGATAGCCAAGAGTTGGAAGCAACCTAGATGCCCATCAGTAAATGACTGGATCAAAAAGCTATGGTACATTTACACAATGGAATTCTATGATGCAGAAAGGAAGAAGGAACTACTACCCTTTGCAACATCATGAATGGAACTGGAAAGCATTATGCTAAGTGAAATAAGCCAGGCAGTGAAAGACAAATACCATATGATCTCACTGTTAACAGGAATCTATACAACAAAACAAACAAGCAAGCAAAATATGACCAAAGACACTCAAATATGGAACAGGCTGACAGGGTCCAGAGGGGAGAGGGGAGAGAATCACAGGGGAAAAGGGGATGGACTCACATGAACAAGTATAAAGGACACATGGACAATAACTAAGGGTGGGGGGTGGAAATGGGAGGGAGGTGGGGAGCATGGGGTGGGGGGCGGGCAGGGCTGGGAATATAAGACAGAAAGCTGTACTTGAACAGGAATTAAATAAAAAATTATTTAAAAAAACAACAATTATCTTCCTTTTTATTTTTTAATAGTTTTTAAAGTGAAAAATATTGCGATAATCAGATAGGTACTTCAAAAATTCATTTACATAACTTTTCTACTCCTGTAAGTTTACATTTTTATTTAATAAGCCTGTTTATATTCATATCTATACAGATTAGTTGCATTGGCAATATACCAACCATCTGACTATATTGTCATCACACATTTTGACCAAGACATTAACTATTTTAATTTTCACTTTATTTTCAGTCTCATAAATGACTCTCAAAGGGGGAGGACAGTTGTCAAGACACTATATCAACAAATTTAAAATAATTGAAATCATACCAATATATTTTCTAGCCATTAGGGACTCAAATGAAGTGTAAATAACAAAGATAATGGAAGAATCTTCAAACTATTAAATAGTAAACAACACACAAAAATATTCATAAGTCAGAAAATAAAGTCTCAAGTCCTAATATATATATGTATGTATGCATGTATACATATGTGTATGTAGATATGTATGCATATGTGTATAAATGGATATATGTATTATATCTATGATATATGTATGTATATATGCATATACACACATATTTTTGTATGTATATACAGACATATACATTAAGCTGAATGCCAATGAAAATACACAAATCAGTATCAGTGGAACTAAGGGAAAAACAAGGATCAGAGCCATGTGTGCAATGCTAAATAATTATATTAGAAAAGAGGAGAATTTTAAAGAAGCAAGTCTTAACTTAGTAACATAAGTTTTTACCTCAATTAACTAAAAAAGGAAAAAATAAATCAATCTAAAGCAAGCAGCAGAAAAGAAATGCTAGGAACAGAGATCAAAGAAATAAAAACAAACATAAATCAAGGAGATAAAAAACAATGGAGAAAATCAATCAAACTGACAGCTGCTTCTTTGAGTAAAGTAATTAAATAATACTGATAAAGAAAAAAGAAAAATAAATGAATTACCAATATCAAATGCAAAGTAGGCTATCATTCTATAATGCAAACATTGAAATGATTATAATAAGGGAATGCTACAAATGACTAGAGGCAAAAAATTGACTACATAGCTAAAATCAAACAACTTTTTGAAAACCAGGAAGCATAGCTCATCCAAAATAAATAGACAAGTTGAATTATCTTAAATTTATTAAAATACTTGACTTAGTAATTATACCTTCTATAAAAGAAATCTCCAGTATCAGATGGTATCACCTGTGAATTTTATCAAATATTTACAACAGCAATTCTAAAAATTCCTTCCAGGAAATAACAAAAGAGAGGACACTACTCACCCTGTTTCATGAAGCCAGCATTACCCTAGTACAAAACCAAACAAACACAATACCAAAAAAACAAGAAAAAGAAATAAAGAAAACTACTGACCTATGTTCTTCATGATCATAGCTTCAAGAATCTTCAGAAAAACTCAGCTGGCCCTTGAACAACACAGATTTGAACTGCACTGGTCCAGATATTCAAACAAACCCAAAGGAATACAGTTAATTTCACATTCCCGACCCAGGATTCTCAATGTGTGATGGCGAAGACGGTTTTCTGTCTGCAGTTGGCTGAATCTGCAGATTCAAAGGGCCCACTGTAGACTCAAAAGTTATGGACTGATTTCCACCTCTCAGGGGATTTGCACCCCCAACCCTGTGTTCTTCAAGAGTCAGAAGCATTAGTTAATCAATTCCAGCAAGATGGAAAAATAAGATGGCAAAATATATCAAAGCTTGCTCAACATCCAAAAATAAATCAATAAAGGGGTGAGTAAAATTTGGTTTACAGTTGTGAGTACATGAAACACAGTTTATTAATATATTATTTTTCATACAAATAACTGTAAATGTACTTTTGCTCACCCCTGTATAATCTATATACCAACAATCTAAAGAAGAAAAGTCAATAATCATAAAAATTAATATATAAAAAGCATTTGGCAAAATATGACATCTGTTCATGATAGAAAAACTCTCAGCAAACTGATTACAGAATCAAAAAATGCATGCAATTAAGTATAGCATTTTCAACAAATTGTGTTGGAATAATTGCAATTAAGAGGAAAAACAGAAAAACAAAACCACACAAACAAACAAAACAGCCTTGAATAAAACCTTAAACCTTATGTAAAATGTAAGTAAAAAAAGAACATAGCTTTAAACCATAAAATTAATTAATTAGTTAACTTATTTATTTATTTATTTATTTTACTTCTTTATTTATTTATAGAGAGAGGGAATGGGAGGTAGAAAGGGAGGAAGAGAAACATCAGTGTGTGGTTGCCTCTCATGTGGCCTGGCCAACAACCCAGGCATGTGCCCCAACGGGGAATCAAACTGGTGACCCTTTGGTTCACGGCCCACATTCATTCCACTGAGCTACAGCAGCCAGGGCTAAACCATAAAAGTTAAAGTAACATAGAAAATGTTCGTGATTTACCAATTTTTAGAATAACCATTAGTATTTATATAATAGAAAAAATATTTTCCCTTTTCCCAATATTATTAAAGAGACATTTTCTCTCTGAAGTTTTCTTAACATTACAATATACCACTTATATTCACTCCGCCAAATTACTGGTTCTATACATGAATGGTATTTGGGTTTTGTGTCCACAGAGACTCCATATTTATTATGGCATCATCTCTGTTTTAGTCAATTAGTTCTCTGTACCATGAAGGGACTATTGTGCTGGGCATGTGTGTGTGTCGCAGGCCCAAGTGTAAATTTTGTGTGGTGATGCTGAACAGAAGGAATGGTAACTGGAAGACTGAGGGTGAATAACCCCAAGGAGAGATTTGTGTGTTATTTTTTCACTTCCACAAATATTTACTTATGGAAAAGAATTATATTACTGTATTTTTATTATTTAAAATATTGTTTTACTCATTTTTTAAGGCATAATCTTCCTGACAAGAAAGAAAGTCTCTTCCAAACTTGAAGACATTTATAGTGCAATACTTTGTAAAAACTAGACAGTTGTACCACAAGGGCATAAGACATTTTGAGGTAAGGAGCTCACCATCCGGAGAAGCTCAATAATTGTTGAACTACACTCCTGGAATAATAAATGTCCCTGGCATTCTCATTCAAATTTAAATTCAAACTACAAGGTGTCTTTGATAATATCACCAAATAACACTGTAAAGTTATGCTTGTTGAAGATATAACTTTTCTTTCCATTGTGTTGGAATAGGGAAATACATGCCCCTGAGAGTTCTCATGTATTAATTACAGTTCTATGGCTTGTATCTGCTTCATTCTTTAACTGGGAATAGAGATAGATAGATAGATAGATAGATAGATAGATAGATGGATGATAGATAGAAATATAAAACAAACTATATATATAGTATGTATAGTGTATATATATATAGTTTGTTAGTATTACATTTAAGTATATTATATAAATATAGGGAGTGAGAGAAGAAGGGAGGGAGAGAGGAGGTCTTTTATTGCTACTACTAAGCTTTCAGCAGAATGCAGCTTCATAATCACAACAACAGAGCAGAAACTAGTCTAAATGATTCTTAGATAGTTATTATACAGAATGACCCCCATGTCAGGTCAGTGCAAATAAGGAAAAGCTTGGCTAGTCTTAACCTAGAAAGTGATAAAATATGTCGAATGGATGCCTCTCAAGTGTGCGATAAAAATGCATCTTCACTGCCGCTAGCAATATTGTCCCTGACCTCAGAGCATTATTGAAGAGAGACTCATTGAATGCTTTAATTTCCACATAAACTGCTGATCATGATGGTTCAGACATGCCAGATGGCAGCAAGAGTGATAAACGATGTTGATGCCTCCGGAGAAATGAGCTACTAAAATTATATTATACTCAGCTGGGATTTTAAAACATGCAATATAATTAAAATTGTTATTCCATAGCAAAATGTTACACTTCTTTATTTAATAGAGTGTTAGATGAGGAAACTACCGTGTGCATTTGTTTTGCAGGAGGTGTTCTTTTCTACTCCAAAGGACCCTGCCAGCTGAAGTATTCAGCACAAAGGGAGGATTTTCTCTGCAAAAACCCTCAAGCAAGCCTGTCACAGAGGCTGGCATTGGGAGCAGAGAAGGAAAAACAAAGGAAATATGGGTTTGCTCTCAGTCTCATCCAAGTATAATAGAAAAACAAACTGTAAGAAAATGACTTGATAGAGTAAGACCCATTCTTTGAGAAATGCTGAGATAATTTCTCCCTGATAGTAGTGTGAGATCATTATGTTGATGCTAAAGATCTGGTTGCTATGATGAAAAATTTTATCTAACAAGCAGACACGCATTTATAAATGGATGAAATGACATTTTATCTGTTTACTTTTGTTTAGATGGAGACATCTATTAGAAAGCTCACAGTAGTTGGAACTGCCATTTTTTTTGATGCCTCATTCAATAAGTCAGTACAGAATTGCTGTCTTTACTTCTTTCTTTAATCCCCCTCTGAACCCACTTATTTGTAACCCCCATTACAAGTAAAAGTGAATATAGATATTATTTGAATATACAGCTTTGCTTTCTTTTAGTTTAGCAACTCCATAGCTGGAAGTTTGGGAAAATACCTTTTTAGATTTATAAAAACTATGGACCAAATGCTGGCTACATGATTTTCATGACCCAGTGCAAGAGGAAAATTCAGGCCACTTGTTCACAAAGCAGAGCAAAATAACATGCCATTAAAGGAAATACAACTTTCTTCTTGTGTTGTATGGTCTCTTTCTATCTCTTTCCTATTAGATAGGCATGTGCTATCTAATACTGTCTTCCTTAGGCATTGGAGCACTCACAGGGTAAGCACAGACCCTAAGAGATATAACGGACAGTGGGTTCAGGCGTGGCTCAACAGCTGCCAACTCCCCCTCCCACCAGCCCTCCAGACCCAGACTGTCCTGTCTGGAGGGCAGAGAGGTCACTGCAGTCTGCTCCTCCCTTCCTCCGGTCTCCTGCTTCACTATGGCCAGGCCAGCCCAGCCCCAAGGATTGTAGGCTCCCGCTGGGAATTACAGGGGACCTGGTGGAAATTACAGGGTACCTGGCTGAGAGCCTCAGTCACCCTTGCTGAGTTGCCCACTGAATGCTCCTTGGTGCTGCTAGCCTCGGGGCAGAAACAACCACTGCCTTGTACAAGCCAGAGCCACTGGGGGGCACCTGAATCCATGCCAGCGCTTCCCAACATTCTCAGATTCCCCTCTAAAAACGGGACAAAACCAAGGGGGGGGGGAGGTGGTAGCAAGGGAAGGAGGTGGATTTGGCTGGGGAGAAAATGCAGAAAACTGTAATAAAACAACAATAAAAAATAATAAAAGAATCCCCCCTCCCTCAAAAAAGAAACCGCAGCAGTTTTGCCCTGGGCCAGGGGAAGGGGCCAACTGGGACCACTAGGTAGAGGGCGAATGGGCATCTGAAGACACAAGAGAGAGGCAGAGAGGCAGCCTGAGACAGAGCTCCAATCCCCAGCTTTGGTGTTCTATTGCCCCACCCAAATTCATCCCCCTCAAAATATTATTTATATATAATATATGTACATATATATTTATTAAATTTCCCAAGGTGGTGATCACTGAGCATTATATTCCAGGCAAGGGGCCCTGCTAGCTTCAGATGCCGTGTGACTGACTGCCTTAGTGGGTTGCCATATAACCCTGTGAGGACTTTCTTAATTAGACCATTGTAACGGCTCATGTGAATTTGCAAGATCAAAACATTATACTATAAAATATAATTTTTGTACATGTGCCCAAATAGAGCACTCCTTTTCTTTCCTGCTTTGTGTTCCGGGAGACAGCTCTATTGACTGCATCCTCAGTTTACTTTGATCGACAACGTTCTGCTAAATTCATCCATTGGGAAGAACTAGAAAATCTAAGAACGAGAGAGGAGAGAAACGGGGGTATTTTTTGCATCCAAGTCCTCTATCCCTTCTCCCTCTTTGACAAAGCCTGTCTGACGTTTTTTTCCTCTTCCTCATTTCTTCACCCACCTCTAGTGACTGCTTTCACTGGCTCTTCGGTCCCAGCAGTTTCCATTATTGCTTGACCTAGGTACTTAATCATTATTGGTTTGTTTTTGTAACCCTGCCTAGGCCTCTGAATATATTTCATTTATAAAAGTCTTCAATTAAACTTTTCAAGTGAGCCATATGTGTCCTGTTAAGCTTAACTAATTGGATGAGAGTAGCCCAGGGAAATAGTCCCTCAAATTGAGATTCCAGCAATTGAATTTCTAGTATCAGTGATGAACTCAAAGATTATATTTCCCAATTTTTTCCAAGTGATTATTGATTTCTTTAGCTTATTACACATAAGGCTAGGAAAAGTTAAGAATCTTTTCTCCACTCCTCTCTCTGGTGAATGACATGGTTTGACCTTTTTTCACTGCATTAAGATAGAAATTGTAGATAAAAATAGCAGGGAAGGATTTGGCAAATGGATTTATTATCCAGTGGCATATCCTGAACTGGTCCCACCTCCTCCTTGAAGTGGTATCTTTTTCAGTCTGAATGGCTCAGGGGCACAGAGTGGGCTCAGCTGGGTTAGAAGTTGCGGATGGGTGATCACCTGGGTGATCACCTGCAACTTCCATACGGACATCAGTGACCATGAACAGACGTCTGCGTCAAAGGTATTCAGCTTACTTCACTTCAGATAGAAAGGCAATATCCACAGCCTTTTAGACCTACCACGCTAAAGTGAAATCATGAAATGTGGTATAATGGAGCCAGGTACTCTCATTAAACACCACACAAAGTGACTGCATGTCTCTCCAGACAAGTCAGTGCAGTAGGAGCAAAGTAGCAGAGTAGTCTGGTTTTGTCACTTTTCTGCAGTAAACATATTCATGTAGTCGTGCAGAAAAGTTTAATGAGTGTTACTTTAAATACCATATGGTACATTGTTGAAAATAGAGGCTCCACTAATGAGATAGTATTTCAGGTTAATCTTGAAAAGTAAATAAGTTTTGGATATGAAAAGTGGAAAGAAGGGCATTATATCCAAACAGAAAAGCTGGAGAAAATACATAGGAACAAGGAAGCAGAGCACACTAAGATGACTTTAAATACATCTCTGGGATCAGTAATTATGCTTGATCGAAGGAATGAAACAAAGAACAAGGCACAGCTGTGATGTCATGTGGTTCACTAAAATTTTTGCCTATTTGAAAAGAAGATGAAGAGAGTATGAACATGTATGCCTAGGCCCTGGACACCGAGAACAGTGAAGGCAACTAGGTGGAGGTGGGCCAAGGGGGGGAAAATGGGCTATCTGTAATAGTGTCAACAATAAGGATAAAGAAAATAATTGAATTAATACTTTATGGTAACTTGAATTAACTCCTTATAAATTAGGTCACTAGAAAGCTGCCTGAAATTTAAAAAACTTGTTTATGTCCCTATATTTACCATAAAACAACAAAACAATAACCAAACAATGACTGATTCTTGCACTTTGGTGAGCCTGAGCTGTTTTTTGGTGTTCTGTTGACTGCTTGACTTAGTTATGAAAGGGTTCTTTGCCAAGTTCACTGTGACAATGATATTCTATTGCCTTGAAATAGTTGAATCAATAATCTGGCTTTTATTCTGGCTTTTAAAACATCAAACATTCCTCAATTTTTAATATCTGGACATCATCTTAGAAACAATAAGTAACGATTTAATCTCACTCTCACTGTGTTGCGTTTAAACTCTTTAAGCTCCCTTAGGCAGAGATACCTCAGAAAAATGGAACCAAGTCTTCCACCTAAATCCACTGACAATCAATATAACTATATCGAACCCACTAGTAGTGAAAGTGTACCAATTAAAAGACTACTTTATAATGCAAATAAAATAAGGCAATCGTGGAGAACAGAATAAGCTAAAAAATAAACTGTACTACCATTTTTGTCATTTCTCATTATAGTTAATCAGTTTCTTATAAAGATGCCTGCTTTCAGCTGGTTGCTATGGAAATACACACTTTATAAATCATGTACAAAGGCTGTCTTCATTTCCAGCATGTCCCGCAATAATAAAGAAGATTATTAAAGTGGAGTCACAAGAGTCTGTGAGAGTGAAACAAGGAAGGCGATAAACATTAAAAGCAAAATTTCAAAAGATCCCATGAAGGTCTCATTAAGTATTTGCCATAACCTTGGGGTCATTCCATGATATTTTGGACAGCTTTCAGAGTCTTCCTGAGAGATAAAGTGTTGATGATTGATGATGAATTGTTCACTGATATTTGACAGCACTGACAGCTTACCTGTGTGATTTGGGATTATTTTCTTTCACAAGAGATGAGTGAGTTAGAATCTCTGTGTTAGAATTTCAAACACAGTGTACCCCCTAAGGGATTGAGCACGTCTCTCATTTTCTCTCAACTTTTACCACTTTAGAACCATACACAGTCCATGTCTATTTCTTTAAAAATAAAAGGAAATGATTTCTAGTCTGCTTTTCAGTTGATATTCTGACTGACCTCATCTGAGGAGGAGCCACTCAGAGACATTACAAAATATGTCATCACTTCAAAAGTCATTATACCTTGTATGCACACTTGCCTCCAGAGGACGCTTTTGTTTTTCACCTTGATCTTTGGGAAAGCAGGGTGTCAGATTGCAGCTGTTAGATCCTTCCTGCTAGAAGGGGCAGAGGAGCCTTCGGGAGGGGATCCTGGAACGTGAATAGTGGAATTGTCCTCTACCCCCAAGTTTTCAGCAGAGCCCCAGTACAGTTAGAAGAGCTTCAACTAGGACAGGAGCGCTCTTTCGATATGCGTTTTTTATTTATTTATTTTAATTTTTGTAAATTTTTTAATTTAATTCTTGTTCAAGTGCAGTTTTCTGTCTTATGTTCCCAGCCCTGTCCACCCCTCCCCAAGTACTCCCCACCTCCCTCCCATCCCCCACCTTAGTTATTGTCCATGTGTTCTTTATACTTGTTCATGTGAATCCTTCCCCTTTTCCCCTGTGATTCTCTCCACTCTCCCCTCTGGTCCCTGTCAGCCTGTTCCGTATTTGAGTGTCTTTGGTCATATTTTGCTTCCTTGTTTGTTTTGTTGTTTATATTCCTGATAAAGGTGAGATCATATGGTATTTGTCTTTTACTGCCTGGCTTATTTCACTCAGCATAATGCTTTCCAGTTCCATCCATGATGTTGCAAAGGGTAGGAGCTCCTTCTTTGTTTCTACTGCACAGAATTCCATTGTGTAAATGTACCATAGTTTTTGGATCCATTCATTTACCCATTCAATAGGCATCTAGGTTGCTTCCAACTCGTGGCTATTGTAAATTGTGTGCTATGAACATTGGGGTGCATAGGTTCTTTGGGATTAGTGTTTCAGGGTTCTTAGGCTATACTCCTAACAGTGGAATTGCTGGGTCAAAAGGCAGGTCCAATTTTAGTTTTCTGAGAAAACTCAATACTGTTTTCCATAGTGGTTGTACTAGTCTGCAATTCCACCAACAGTGAACTAGGGTCCCCCTTTCCCCACAACCTCTCCAGCACTTGTTGTTTGTTGCTTTGTTTATGATAGCCATTCTGACTGGTGTAAAGTGGTATCTTACTGTGGTTTTAATTTGCATCTATCTGATAGCTAGCAATATCGAGCATCTTTTCATGTGTCTCTGGATTCTCTGTATGTCCTCCTTGGAGAAGTGTCTGTTCAATTCCTTGGCCCATTTTTAATTGGGTTGCTTGTATTCTTAGAGTGGAGTCGTGTAAGTTCTTTATATATTTTGGAGACTAAACCTTTGTCTGAGGTATCATTGGCAAATATGTTTTCCCAAACAGTTGCTTCTCTTTCTATCTTGATACTGTTTTCCTTAGCCATGCAGAAGCTTTTAATTTTGATGAGATCCCGATGTGCATTTTAATTGGACAGCCCTACTATGGCTCTACTTTCTATCATCTGTCTGTCTGTGCTATGGAATAAGGGCGACCAATAAGTGCAGAAACCAGGAGGGTTCGCCAAAAACATAAATTAGGATCTCATAAGCTGTTTAGAGATAAAGGGGTTTTAGAAAACCTGAAACTGCTGTTTAAATTGAGGGCATTTGACATCTCTAATTCAGTGATGATATAATCTGTACACGAAAAAATTTATTGGGAGGAAATGGTAGGTATTTAGTTTCTTAATTTTTAACACATATATTAAAAAATTTATATTCTCTATCATCATGTTGGAATTTGATTTGATTTTTCTGCAGATGTTGGGCAAACACTTTATATATGTGTGTTTTGGGTAAAATATAGATAAGTAAATTAGTATGGCTATTTAATACTTTCCTAGCACTTGAGGAAAAGTGAGCTGAAGTCAGAGAACTAACTGTATCTGAGAAAGTTTGTCTTTTTTTGAATTGTGTGATTTGATGCTAAGTGGGTTTATTGTTAAGGGTTGTACTAATGTCAGATATGATTATCTATTTCTTGAGATAAAAATACGTGGAAATGTGTGAAAATGCTTTCTGTACATGTTTTCTTATGGATATTAAACATGGATAGGCAACTGAGATTCTTTTTTATAATGCATTAAAATTGACTCAAAATTTTCCCTGACTGGTATAGCTCAGTTCATTGGATGTCAGCCTGCAAAATGAAAGGTCACCAGTTCGATTCCCAATCAGGACATGTGCCTAGGTTGCAGGTGGGTTCAGTATCCAGTTAGGGCTAATGTGAGAGGCAAGTGATCAATATTTCCCTCTCACATCAATGTTTCTCTTCTTCTCTTCCTCTTTTCTTTCCCCTCTCTCAAAAATCAATACATAAATTGACTTCAAACTTTCCTGGGGAAGTTCTCAGATAACTGATATCAAGTACAAACCATAAGAGAATGCCCATTTATAGGCTATTACACCACTATGTTGTATTGTCTGATGCACTAAGTCTGTTTTTCCTTTTATTCTCTTATTCATATTCAATAAAGATGTTTTTAGTGAACTACAAGCAATTCATTATACCAGTAGAATGAGTTACTTATATTTAGTATTGCATTAAGACAAACTACTTTATTTCATAATAACTGATTTCTGGAGGTAAAATCATACCCCTTCTTTTAATCAGAATTATAAACTCCTACCTAGCCTTCTGAGTTCATTAAATAAAATGTTTTAAAATGTTTTTAATTGTAAACAATTTTACATATATAAGGTATTCACATGTTCCATTATTAAGGAGAAGTACATTCTTTAAGTTGAAAATTATATGGTAACTAATTGTCCTGTTACTATTTATATTATCCTAGATGAACTCTTAGGTTACTAGATGAAGTTTGATGTATAAATTCAGTCTTTTTTCAATGTTATTCACCAACACAATTTTTAGATGATGAGAAATTATTATATGCTATCCTCTATGTTCCTGACCACATTTGGGTCTATTATATTACAATTTCCTCCTTTGGTGACTGGTCAGAAATGTATATCACACAAAAGTTTTAGAGGCTTGGTTTTTCTCTTAGGTACATGGGACACTTTAGAAGAGGCCAGGGACAATGTTTGCTAGCAATCCAACCTGTTCTCACTTGACCACCGTTTTCCTTTAATACAAGGTGTATTATCAGGATTATCTCCACTCCATAATGCTGAAATATTAAATCACATTGAACTAAGTGAATGATAAGACCATTCCAAAGTTTGTAGGATTCAGAACTAATTTTTCTTATGTTATCTATTTTTCTCTTTTGGTTGTACTTAGTGCTTTCCCTTGAACTTAATTAATTTGCAGGTATGTGCTCTTAACATTAATTTACATTTTACTATTAAGAAAAAATCTTACTCTTTATGTTCTGTATGGAGAGCTGTGAGTCTTGGGTCCTATCTCCAGCCTCACTCTAACTTGATGAATGTGTTTGAGAGGCTTATCTTACCTCTGTGAAATTCCCTTTTTCTTTCTCTAAAACCATACCGACAGCATATTTTAATCCCAGAGCTCTTACAAATTCATTATTTATGACTTGCTTTGAGGTATCCAGGAGAAAGATTTAGTATTTGTAGTGCTGCTGAAAACAATATGTACTGTATTATTTAGCCCATATTGAGCTATCTGCTTTTTATGTATTATATAACACATATCAAAGTATGCATTACCTTGGGCAGATTGGCATGGTTTTAGGAAGTGCTAGATTAGCAGGCAAGGGAATAGTAGTAATTCGGGAAAGTTTGCTCCACTTTAGATATGGCTGACCATTTCTTTTTCCTTTAAGGAGTTTATATATCAAGATGACACAATTCAATGGTAACTCATAATTCCTAACTGAAAATTTTTAAGTACTAGATGTATGATAAAAACAGAACTAAATTGATTTCTCACTCTACCAACTAAAGGTTACATACAGTTTTTGCCCATTCAGTATGATGTTGGCTGTAGGTCTTTCATATAAGGTTTAATCTCCAAAATATACAAAGAACTCACACGACTTCACTCTAAGAAGACAACTAACCCAATTAAAAAAATGGGGAAAGGACTTCAACAGACACTTCTGCAAGGAGGACATACAGAGGATCCAGAGACACATGAAAAGATGCTCAATATCACTAGCTATCAGAGAGATGCAAATTAAAACTGCAATGAGATACCACTTTACACCGGTGAGAATGGCTATCATAAATAAAGCAATAAACAACAAATGTTGGAGAGGGTGTGGGGAAAAGGGGACTCTGGTCCACTGTTGGTGGGATTGCAGACTGGTACAACCATTATGGAAAACAGTATGGAATTTTCTCAGAAAACTAAAATTGGACTTGCCTTTTGACCCAGCAATTCCACTGCTGGGATTGTATCCTAAGAACCCTAAAACACCAATCCCAAAGAACCTATGCACCCCAATGTTCATAGCAGCACAATTTACAATAGCCAAGAGTTGGAAGCAACCTAGGTGCCCGTCAGTAAATGAATGGATCAAAAAACTATGGTACATATACACAATGGAATTTTATGCTGCAGAAAGAAAGAAGGAGCTCCTACCTTTTGCAACAACATGGATGGAACTGGAAAGCATTATGCTGAGTGAAATAAGCCAGGTGTTGAAGGACAAATACCATATGATCTCACCTCTAACAGGAAGCTAAACAACAAAACAAACAAGCAAGCAAAATATAACCAAAGACACTGAAATAGAGAACAGGCTGACAGTGACCAGAGGGGAGAGGGGAGGGAATTTCAGGGGAAATAAGGGAGGGATTTACAGGAACCTATATAAAGGATACATGGACAACAACTGAGAAGGGTGGAAATGGGAGGGAGGGGGGAGAAGGGGGGGTGGGATGGGAGTAATAGAGAGAAAACTGTACTTGAAAAATAATTAAATAAAAAATTGAAAAAAAAGAATTAAGAAAAGAAATAATAAAAAAATAAATAAAGGTTACATACAAACTCTTCTCATAGACTTATCAAATTTTCAAATTGATATTAAACTTGATATCTGTGTGATAACATCTTTGCACTCAAATCATCAATTGCATTTTCCATTTAGTTTATGGATAGTATACATTCTATCAACATCTATAGTGGACCTCAGTGTTGTTGCTGTAAGAAAGTAGGTTGATAATCTATTTTTTTTCTTGTGAGTCCATTTCTGTCTTTCTAGGTGCTCCCAAAACATATATATGATTTTGAGAACTGACTTTTACCGGTGTGGGACATCTGCTTCAGGCCCTCTTATTGCAAGCCCCACTACTGACTTCCTGTTGGAGAGGCCAAACTTCCATGACTACCTGTATTATTTTTTTTTTACTGTTGGTTTATATTTTTTGGCTAGATATTTTCCCTAAATGACTTTCATGGAGATGGTTCATAGATATCATGGTGTCTAAAGTTGCATGTTCTCCTATGTCTATCTATTGTTTTCAATATAAATACTGATTGTGCTCATGTTTGGTTATTAGATCATAGCCCTTTTGTTCCCAAACCATACATTTTATTTTATTCCCCTATCAAACATGATCCTGTAATCAGATTGAAAAAAGAAGACACTCACCTAATTATGCTTCCTTATGAAATAACCTATTTTTGCCATCATAAAACTTGTGTGATATCTTTGTATGAAAACAGCTAAATTTTTTTAAAGCTATGTTTAGCTCTCACAATTTTTACCAATAATTTTGCCTAATCTTTATTTGTCCTTTGGTATTCAGTTTTCCATGAAAATAAAGTTTTAGTTAATCTCACAAATTTTTTAAATTTGATTTTTCTGATTTATTTTTCCTTTCCTCTTGCACACTTATTATTCAAATAGATAATCTGGGCTAGTGTTACATGTATTTTATCTTTTCACATGTAATAGGTGTATTTGCATATATGTTTTGTTTTCATAAAGTAATGTGATCACATAATTAATCCGTGGTATCCAAAGTGCAAAATATGCATCCCAGAAGTTGTGCAGGACAATCCTTGGGCTGGGGGAAGAAAGCATCCTGAATTTCAGGCAGTCATCGATCACATGTGGTGGTTCTGCAGTGTCGCGGGTTGAACGGTGGCACCCGCAATGTATTGCTCACTTCAGGAACTGCACCCTATTTTAGGTTATATTTGTACAATCTCAGTTCCTCTGTTTCCTTTAATTTCTGATCGGACTGATGTCAGTTTTCACCATAAAGATCTGACCATAGTAAACATTGTTGTTTTAGCTCTCTGTGACTGAATTACGGTTTAAAATAAATAAGTAGTTAATGGTGAAACTGTCCCAGGAAGATAAGAAGAAAATAGCAACATGTCCTGTCGGAAATGATAAAAGCAGGATTTCTGACACCTGCTTGAAAGTAGCACCATGACTATTAATCATTACACAGCCTCTATATTAGCCCAAAATGTATAGATCAAATTTGTAAAATTCACAAACGGAGAACATAAAATAAACATGATTGCTTCAAAGGCAGATTCAGTTTATACTTAACTCCTCATATGCTCATTATATTAACTAAGATTTTAATACTAGAGTAAAAAACACAAAATTTAAAAAGAGAAGAAAAACTTAATAAAATAGAATTTAAAGTAAAAACATCAATAACATTATTGTCTTTGAAGGGTTTCCTTAAACATAACCTAACAAATTATCCTCTAAGCCACTGGCACTGTCCCAGTGTCTGCTGCCGGCAATCAGCTCACATGAAAATGTTCAGCCCGTGGTGCGCTGCACCGTCCCTCTTTAAGTAGAAACAAGCTTCCTTGAGAAATAGCCCGTGTCTTGTATATATGAAAGAAATGTACATTGGGTTTGGAACATCTAATTTTTTCTAAGATTCATTGAGTTTTAGGAATTCTTAGGATATGAATGACTTATACATGAGAGTTTATACCAACAGGGTTGATGAATTGAAGATGAAAAGCAAGATTCAAAGGCAAAAAGTTAAGTATATATAACCGCCTTGAATGATAAGCCAAGGGAGAAAGTAATGCAAGATATGCAAAAAGTAGATTACATGTATTCATGCCATTTAATACAATGTATAAACTTTGGGGAATTGATGTTTTATTAAAATAAATTCATTAGATTTTTGGTCAATATCTAAGAACTAAAACACAATGTTCTTATCATTATTCTTTCCCAAATATTTAGATTGAGGATACTTGTAAAAAAAGAAGAAGAAGAAGAAAAAGAACTGACACAACATCACCATGATGTTTGCTTGAGATAGCTGTTCTACTTAGTACAACCAGCCATTTCCCTACTTTACTGAGAGACTGTTTTCACCCACCCCAAATTAACCCATGACTTTTTGCCAGAGGATAAAAATGTCCAGGAATTTCCACCCAAGAGAGATCATGCCTCCAAAGCAACTCATCATAGTCCCTTGCTGTCCCCAAAAGAGAAACTCACCACCACCAAGCCCACCTTGGCTGATAGAACCAGCAATCCGTTATGCACCTCATAAATGAATTTATTCATCCTAAGCATTCAAGTCAAGTCCTTGTAAATATATCCTTATTCTGTAGACATAAAATGAAAGTTACCTATGGTTATAAAAACTACAAAGGGCCAAGAATTTGGGGGAAAGGGAGGAGTTTAATCCCAGTGTTCTGGACTTCACAGAAAAGGTGGGTGGAAGAAAACACACTGAAGAGTGCACTGAACAGATGCTGCTTAAGATGCCATTTCCAGCATAGGAAGGAGAGTCTTCCGAAGACAGTTCAAAAATGACAGTGCATTTTGAAATATACGGAGTGGGACCGAAAGACAAAGCTATCTGTCAGGATGGTCACTGATGGCGTTTCAGGTCTGTGTGGGAGACAAGGTTGGCCTAGTAATGTAGACAGATCAAAGCCGGCAGGTAATGCAAAGTTAGAACCTTAGGCTGTAACCTTGTAAGATATATTTCAACTAAGGGGGAGATTTCAAAATGAGTTGACATGATTACAGTCCTGGAACAGTAAAAAGATTTTAGTGGTAGAGATTGCAAAGTGTTAAAAGAAGGACCAGAGACATTTCACTGAGCCAAACAATGATATTCTGAAAGAGAATAAAATGAAGTCATAATTCACTTTGGAATCTCACTGCAAAAAGCGCTAGAAAAGACTTGAGAGTGCTGTGCAGGAAAAAAAGGAGACTTAAATCATTTTCATGACTGGAAAAACTTTTTAATACAGGATAGAAAAAGTACAATAAAATGTAGACGGTAAATGGGAAGTTTTCAGAAGACAGTTTAGAACTGATTCTATGTAAAAAATTCAAAGTATTTCTTAAAGTATGCAAAAATAATCCATAATTAAAATAAAAATGAATGTTTGTTGAATGCTCAGAATATATAGGGTAAAGAAAAAGGAGGTTTACACTTCTGAATATACACACAAAACTGAGTTTATTCTTACGTTGCTACTTAATAATTGTTTTATTATTTTCCATATAATGTAAACCTACTTTTGCCATGTACGTACTATAGTATGTACCTTAACTATATTAATTCATTTGTATCCTATTGCAACCTATTAGTTATTGTTATTTCCATTTTAAATGAAAGGAACAAAGAGAAATGCAAATTAATTCCTCCTAAAGTAATGTTATAACAGCTAACATTAGCAAAGCTGAGCTTTCAATCCTGGAAGACTAACTTGAATCCAAACATTTACCCTTGTAACATAACTGACTCTATTCTCACAACATAGATCCTTAGCATAGTACTGTTTTTCATAAATAAGTACAACTTCAAAAGGTTATGATGTGACAGCTTTGCTAGACACAAATACATCATCTCACTGAATTTTACATTTATCCAATGAATCAAGTATTATTCACTTCTAATGTCAGAAAGTTACACATGCACCAGATTTGGAGAGAAGAAAACCAGGTCACTGGCTCCCTAAGGACAAGGAAGCTTAGGGGGGCATGGGGCTGTTATGATATAAATAAACTCCCAATGCCTATGTAAAACAAAGTGTGATAAGTGCTATCAAGGAGGAGTAAATACCATATGATCTCACCTCTAACAGGAAGCTAAACAACAAAACAAACAAGCAAGCAAAATATAACCAAAGACACTGAAATAGAGAACAGGCTGACAGTGACCAGAGGGGAGAGGGGAGGGAATTTCAGGGGAAATAAGGGAGGGATTTACAGGAACCTATATAAAGGATACATGGACAACAACTGAGAAGGGTGGAAATGGGAGGGAGGGGGGAGGATGGGGGGTGGGATGGGATGGGAGTAATAGCCAGAAAACTGTACTTGAAAAATAATTAAATAAAAAAATTTAAAAAAAAAGGAGGAGTAAATATATCCATGTTAAAAGTAGCAGAAAATCTAATTAGGATTACAGATTCAGGAACATTTTCTCTGGGGAAATCACAGTTTTGTTGAGGCTTGAATGATCAGTAAGACAGCTAACAGGCAAAGAAAGCAGAGAAGAGCTTGTTGATTTGAGGAAGTAAAAGAAGGAAATGTGAGAGTGTCACATCCAAGTAAAGAAAGATGAATATTTGGGTGAGTAATCATTAGGACTTGGATTGACATTAAGAAAGTTGAATTTTATTATAAGCATAGCTGTAAGCAAAGTGTTAAAATCTGATTTGTAATATGTTAAATTGCATATTTTTAACAGAGGTGAATACTTGACATAGTCCTTGAATATCAAAGAAGGGTTTTCTAGGTCAACAAAGTTGAGGAAGAGAGAAATGAGCACATTTGTAGGCATGGTGTTTATTGGATTGCTTGCAGGTTGTTATAAAGAATTAGATATCAAGAATGAGTCTCATGGTCTGGTTCATACAATCACACTGAGTTTCAATCTTGGACATACATTGCACATGTAAACCTGAAGTTCACAGAGGAAATAGGATTCAGCTTTAAAATTTGGGGATTTTTGAGGCATAGGAATTAAAACCCTAGGAAAGTTGTTTGTATAGAGCAGGTAGAATGAGAAATGAATAAAAAGACCTGGATTGTGCCCTGACATATGCTAAAAATTAGGTGTCAGTTGCCAAGAAAGAAGGAGTAAACAAAACTGGAAAGGAAAAGAAAATCAAAGATGTAGAAAGAATATAAGGAGAATGTGGTATCACAGAAGTAAGAGAAGTATGATTTTGTAGTGGAGACAAAAGTTTACATCTATAACGATGCAGGGAGTTCTAAGGGGGGAATGCCATAAATGAGATTTACAAGTACTGCACTTTCGAAGCAATATCTCAGTGGTGGTCATAGGGAGAAAAAAACAATTTAGGGAAAAGGACAGGAACAAAAGCCATATTGTAGGGGGTTAAAATAAATTTCAAGTGCAATTTTCTGACTACACACGTAGACAATTGTTCTGAAAAATCTAACTATAATAGCCGCAAAGACATAGGTTCCTGAAAGTAAAAACACTAGAACCTTTTAAATTAGTTTGATTCTTTTGATTGTGTAGGGGATGAAAGCCAAACATCTGACTTGTGACTGATTCCTCTGTAGAATGGAAAGATGGGTAAAGCTGTGTGCTGATCAAGATGAAGCTGGGGAGGAGGAAAGAGACAATTAGCAATCTTCGCTTGAGGAATTCAGGCTTCCCCAGAAAAGGAAGCTTCTTCTGTGTCTGTGTCTTCCCTGTATGCTTTAAACCTTAGTGCCTCAGTAAGGACCTAGGGTAACAGCAAGGATTCCTTGACCATTAGGCTCTGCGTGTTAACACACAGAGGTAATGATGGCTCAGAGAAACTAATAATTATGTTTAAGAGAGAGCAGGTCATAGTGTGATTGAAATAGTATTTACATCTACAATTTTCTATCCCAAAGCCTGGGAAATTAACACTCTGTAGTCTTTTCTAATAGCCCCAACTAAATTATAAGTAAATTTGTTTATTTACTTTATAAATAGCAAGGCCTAATAATAACATACTCCTTATGCTCTTAGAATATAAAGACAGACATTCCCAAAAGAATTTGTGAAGAGCTACATTTTAAATATATGTAAAATATGATAGAACATATGACAAAATTATGAATGAGATCAGAATGAGATAAAATTATATATATATATATATATATATATATATATATATATCTTACATGGTATTTTAGTCTTGATTTAAAATACTATAACAAAAACTGAGTGTTACTTATTGCAAACACCCAATTCAACACAAATTACCAAAGAATAATTACTTCATAAATGTATATCCTAAATTTGACTAATTTTAAGATAAATCCTTATTTCAAAAAAGAGAAGGAGTGAGATCTAAACAATATTCAGATCAAGGTTAATTGCCTTTCTCATGGTGCTTTACAGAACCTTGTACATTACACTCCTAGTATTTGCTTGTCAAATGGAAGAGTCCAAGTGTAAAACAGAAATAGGTGAGAGGTGAATTGAAGTTTGGTGGTAATCATGTAAACCTCCTTAATTAACTGAAGAAATTAAAACATTTATTGAACAAACATAATCATAATTTTTATCTTCTGTTGTTAGCATGTCTTAAAGTCTGTCTGATGGAATAATGAGAAAAATCTGGCAACAATTATAGAGAAATAATGTTGAATTTCATGTAAAGACAGGTAATTAATGTATTGTACTTAATAATGACAATCATTTGTTGAAAATAGGTAGAGCAAATGTAAATTAACTGTGACTCACTGACTTTTTAAGTAATGTGCTGTCATTACATAACCTAGACAGGCGTAAACAGACTCTAAAATTCAAATACAGAGCTATTCCCAGATTAAACTGAAAGACAATTTTCACTACAAATTTCTTATTGCTCTAAAGTGAACCAAATATATTAATGGTGATGAATTTAAAATATGATGCTAATTTGTTAAGTTTTAGAGTTTAAAATAATATTATGTTGAATTACATTTAAACACATGTAAGTTAGAATAACAGAAAAATGAAACATGGTTAGCTAAATGTTTGAAAAATATAAAAAATTATTTGCCTCATTAAAATGATTAAGTATATATTTACAAGGGATGGTGAAATTTCTGGGAAAAGGTTTAAAAATAAAGAAAAGTAAAGATAAGCCCTGGCTGGCATAGCTCAGTGGATTGAGCGCGGGCCTGTGAACCAGACGATCGCGTTCGATTCCCAGTCAGGGTACATGGATGGGTTGCAGGCTGGTTCCTTGCAGGCTAACTACCAGCAGGGGATGCACAAAAGGCAACCATACATTGATGTTTCTCTCCCTCTCTCCTTCCTCTCTAAAGATAAATAAATAAATAAAATCTTTCAAAAAAAAACAAAAGTAAAGATAATGAAATCTTAGAGTAAATTCCTCAATGTGAGATACTTGATGAAATTATCTTCTTCCTAAACAGCACCAACTAACTGCTAATTAAAACTGTAACAATGAAATCCATGTGGTAAAGGTGAGTTATTCTTCTTGAAAAAAGAAAACAATTACATCATCAGGTCTCCCATGATGCCCTTCCCCATAATGTGTGTGTGTGTGTGTGTGTGTGTGTGTAGTTTTTGTATGGTTGCCTCAATTATTTTTATTTTCCAGCTACTTTATTAATACCACATAAACATGAGTTTAGAATTAGATTAAAAACAACTAGAATATTCTATTAAAATTGTAATAAGTAAAATTCATCATATTATTATGATCATTTGTGCTACTTTATTAATGCCTTTTGATTTTTTGTATTACTCGTTCTTTGTACTATATATTTGAAAAAATATACCTTTTTTTTTTCAATTTTAATTTTTTATTTACAAGTTGTCTTTTTATTTTCTTTTGCTCACTCTTAAAATTTGACAGCCAGTTTATGAAAGGTTTCACTGAGGAAGAATTGACTTGATTTGTGTATAATCATTCTATGTCAATAAGACGCATGTTTACTGTAGTGGCTCTGACTTTGATCATTTACTATAAATAACCATCTTAGAAAAATATCAGAATGAAAACCTAACTTTCAACCTGATTTTAATTTATGAGGTATAGGAGGAATAAATGATTATTCCTTTCCTTCATATTTGTTTTTATATTATGTAAAACATTATTGGAAACATTTAATTTTCACTCAGTTTTTGGTTGAGGCATTGCATCCAAACCCAAAGCATGAAAAACTATCACTGCAAATTAGCTTTTCTATAAAAAGACACATGGTGAGAGTCAACAGAACAGATCATCAGGGTTTCAAAGTAAACACTTTCCAAAAGGCTGAATGAGAGAGAGCAGAGCAGAAGATGGGGTTAAGAAATGTTTCAAGAGCATAGAGCCCCCTTTGGGGGCAATGAGATGTAGTCACAGGCAAACAATTAGCCTCCGATTCTCTTCAAAGAGAAGCAAGGTGTTATCGTGAAGAAACCGAGCTGCAGATAATGGGATCCCCACAGGAACGGCTGAGGCAAAACACCACAGTCCTGTAACAGCACTTTCGAACACAAACACATTTCTTTCAGAAAATGACACCATGAGTCTACACTTCTCAGCTAACAGCCTCAAAAGTCATAAAAAATGTACATTTTTAAAGCCAAGACTAAAACTATCCTATTATGTATGATTTACACCTTGTCACTGAGGAATCATAGTAATTATTCTCATAATTGCCTAAGCTCCACATTCTTGTATTATGTTTGTAATGCATTAAAAGTAAACCATACTTATAGACTTTAAAATGTCTGTACACAATCCATTAAAATGTCTGTTTTTGAGGCCATAATTTTGCTTAAAAACTGTATTTTTACCTCATCTATAAGTGGAAACTAATCAACAAAACAAGCAAGCAAAATGTAACCAAAGACACTGAAATAAAAAACAAACTGACACTACAGAAGGGACGGGGAGGGGGAGGGATAATGGGAGAATATGGGGAAGGGTCATCAAGGAAGATGTATAAAGGAACCATGGTCACAGCCAAAGGGGGGAAGGATTGACAGTGGGAGGTGGCAGGTGGGTCGGGTGAAGGAAAGTGGCAGTGAGAAAATGTAGACAACTGTACTTGAAGAACAATAAAAAAAGTGAAAAAATGTGTATTCTCTGGCTATGTATAATATTTTGTAGTGAAAATACAGGTAAAATAATTATCTTTAAAAAAACAATTGACCACCCTCTTACCTCCAAGGAGGGAGGGGCTGGAGGTTGAAACAGTCACCAATGGCCAATGAATTAATCAATCATGAAATGTTTCAATCTGTCTCATTTCTGAGCCAACACTTTTTAGAGTAACATACCATTTGGGGACTTCCAGCCAAGATGGAGCCGTAGGTGGAAACACTGTGCCCACTCCCACAACTAAATTTAAAGACAGCAAAATTTTAGAAACAAAACGCAGCCAAAACAGTGAAAATTAAACTATACAGAAGTCTGACAACGATGAACCATTTAGCCAGACTGCATCACAACCTAGCGACTGGGTCACCCAGCCCTGGTGAACACCTAAGGCTCCGCCCCTGATACATAACAGGTACGAACAAACCAAACATTATGCCTCAAGAACAGCTCAAAGCCCCAGAGCCTATAATTCTAAGTGACTAAGAAATAGCCAACCCTTCAGATGCACAGTTTAAAAGACTGGTGATCAGGATGCTCGCAGAATTGGTTGATTTTAGCCACAAATTAGAGGAACATATGAAGGCTAAACTGATTGAAATGAAGGGAAATGCACAGGAAACCAATAGTGATGGAAAGAAAACTGGTACTCAAATCAAGGGAGTGGACCAGGAGGAAGAAAGAAACAACCAAGCAGAAAAGAAGGAAGAAACAAGAATTCAAAAAAATGAGGAGAGGCTTAGGAACTTCTAGGACATCTTTAAACATTCCAACATCCGGATTATAGGGGCACCAGAAAGGGGAAAGAAACAGCCACGAGTGGAAAACTTATTTGAACAAATAATAAAGGAGAACTTCCCCAGTCTGGCAAAGGAAATAGACTTCCGGGAAATCCAGGAAGCTCAGAGAGTCCCAAAGAAGGTGGACCCAAGGAGGAACACACCAAGGCACACCATAATTACATTAGCCAAGATTAAAATGAAGGAGAGAATCCTAGAAGCAGCAAGAGATAAGGGGACAGTCACCTACAAAGGAGTTCCCATCAGACTGTCAGCGGATTTCTCAAAAGAGACCTTACAGGCAAGAAGGGGCTGGAAAGAAGTATTCCAAGTCATGAAATCCAAAGACCTACAGCCAAGATTGTTCTATCCAGCAAAGCTTTCATTTAGAATGGAAGGGCAGATAAAGTGCTTCTCAGATAAGGTCACGTTAAAGGAGTTCATCATCACCAAGCCCTTAACTCTATGAAATATTAAAGGGACTTATCTAAGAAAAAGAAGATTAAAAATATGAACAGTGAAAGGACAGCAAACTCACAGTTATTAACAACCACACCTAAAACAAAAACAAACTAAGAGGACAGCTAGATCGGAGCGGAACCATAGAAATGGAGATCCCATGGAGGGTTAGCAACAGGGGAGTGGGAGAAGGAGAAGGGGCGAGAAGGTACAGAGAATAAGTAGCATAGACAATAGGTAGAAAATAGACAGGGGGAGGGCAGGAATACTATAGGAAATACAGAATCTAAAGAACTTGTGACATATGGACATGAACGAAAGGGGAGGAATGGTGGGGGAGAGGTGTACAGGGTGGAGGGGAGTGAAGGGGGGAATGAGACAACTGTAATGGCATAATCAATAAAATATATTTAAAAAAAGAAATCAATTGACCAACACAATATCATAACATTAAGATCACAGTGCAAATCCCGGATTAGTACGGCCCAAATAAGAGATGGCAGAAACAAATTCCCGAAAGAGCCCGTCACACAGAGCCTAATGTTTCCTCAAACTCCTTTGGACAACACATATCTGCTAACTCAGTTTAATTATTTTTATCATTCAAACTAACCTCAATAGCCTTTTGTGTAGTGATGGTCAGTCAAAATTCAGTTTTCAAGATGTATTTTTATTCAACCTAAAACTTGAATTCTATTATCTGATCCCAAGTATTTCTAAACATTTGATCATACCTTTCCTAAAACTCAAGAAGGAATTGTGATTATACCACAAAAACATACTGACCACTATAAAAACTTTGTAGTATATATGAAATAAAAACCAAATAAAGTTTTGAAATATTTATTTATTTTAATAGATTAAATTACATAGAGGATTGCAATCTCTACTTCCCATTACACATATATGCTTGTGTAGAAGCAAATAAAAACAGTTTCAATGACTATAACTCTATAGTTATTTATACATACTTCTAAAAATAGTGTTTCTCAAAAGCAATATTGAAACATAATTTTTAATCCTCAGCTTAACCATACCTGGTATATGTCCAAGTTAATGATTACAACACGGTACATGTGTGTTCTCTCGACTCAGCTTTCAGGACACTCACACTCTTGCTTTTACTCCTATTGAACTTCTCACTCCTTCCCTGTTTTCTTTACTTGTTCTTTATTTTCTTTTTGCCCTCTTATTTTTAAGACTTACGAATAGGAGTTGATGGAGTTTTGTGGGTTTTTTCCCAGATAGCATTCAGTCTCTGTTAATAGTTAGAAAAGCGAGCACCAAAACTGTGTTAAGCTTTGCTCTTTGTATGTGGAAGGGAATGGGCTCCACAGGAAATATTGATGCAACATTTTTCTATGAAAGCAAACTTTTGTACAGAACAGACGAGTTGAACTCATATAGATCAGAAGGAGCCTAAAACATCAATAGCTCCTCTTAGTAATTCAGTGAAAGCTATTCTCCATCTTTCAAAATCTACCAGTGATAGCTAGAGACTGGGAAATGCTGATTTTAAATTGAGTGATTCTGATTCTCAACTTATAGAGCTTAACTATTTTAGGAATGGATAGTGTGAGTATAAAAGGCAGGAAAAATGCCCTGAAAATGTTCATATCATAAGAAATGAACATGCAGAATGACGGTGCCACACTGAATGATACAGTAGCTTAATTAGTGTGTGAAAAATAGAAACCATGGCAACTAATATTAATGGGTGCTCACCACATACCGATTCTCTTTCAGTAATTTTTGTGTATCATGAATTTCATTATTACATTAACTCTAAGAAGTAAATATTATCATAATCTTCATTTATAGATGAGGAAACTGGGCAGTGAAAGAATAAATAACTCGTAAAATATTTACTAGCTAGCAAGTTAGTGAAACAGATAGTAAGTGGCTTGGTCAGGCTTTTAATCTAGGCTGACTGGCTCTTGTTAGTACTATCAGGAAAATTTGAACACTATTTAAATACTATTAAATAAAAATTATCCCTGAGAGAATATGCATCTTTGGCTAATTCAGGTCCTGGTCCCTGGCAGTATTATTCAATTTAAAGCAAATATGTGGCCAAATGTTTCACTCAAAAACTCTATTTTCCATATTATTGTTCTTTATAAAAAGATTAATGTTATTTTTTTCCAGGATATTTTCTACTCATAAATATGACCACAAGAAGCATAATCCACACCATTTCTCCCTAAATTTGTCTCATAGCTCACATCAAGATTTTTTGTTTGAATTTTCATGTTTGTTCAGTCCCAGCTGATGTCATGCTAAGAAGCAAGATCTGAAAAGCTCCTATATAGACTTTTAGTAATTCTTTAAATACTTAGTTGAACAATATTGATTGATTTGAGAGAGAATGAGAGAGAGAAACACTGATTTCTTGTTCCATGCACTCATGCATTCATAGGTTGCTTCTTGTGATCAGTTGATTAATCATATGTTCTCTGTGGGTAAGTTTCTCATTTAGAGTTTTCTCTTTTTCTGAAAGAAATAAGATTTAATCCTATGTAAGTCTATATATCATACATGGTTTTATTATGTCTATAAGTTTCCTCTCTTCATATTTAAAATACAATTAAAGGTCATCAAGCTCCCAAAGTTAAACCAAATGGGCATTACAAGGAACGTATCCCAATTATCTCTGGGAACACAAAAGGAAAGCCATACCAGAACAGCAAATGCCAACATTCATATCACCTCCCAAACAACTGGGCTCAGCGTATCCTTCTCCAGAGAGCTTTACAGGTAAGGAGGACATGTAATGTCCTTGTAATGAAGAAATAATAAATAAATAAACTTCTTAGGAGCAGAAAGCAAACTTTCTTTTCTCTTGCTTTCAGATCCATGAAGTCTACCAGGTGTGATAGGGAAAATGCTTTGCAGTTATTGTAACTGCACTCCTGTATGAGATCAATTGAGAAATAATAAAGAAGAAAATGTCTATACCATAAAATCAAAGCATAGATTAGCGAGCGCAAAGAGGACAAGTTCAGAGTGAGGCCATGATATTGTTAAAATGCATGAACTGGAGAATTGAGTTAAACTGAACAAAATGACATTTTAAAAAGATAAAAGTAAACTGTATATACTGAAATGCAAAGCTCCAATGTACAAATACATGTAGGGAGAAAATTGGCTAAGAAGCAGAACACTTAAAAAATAAAATCTTAAGGATTTAGTCTGTAGTAAGCTTGACATGAGGTCAATTAAATATAGTTGCCAAAGTTTGTGTGAGAGTTGGCATTATTTAGAAGCATGCTCAAAAGTGAAGCCTTCTCTCAAAGCTCCTGGTTTTCTTTCTTTCATTTTGTTTTATTTGCATTTTCACCTTGACTAATGAAATAAGTACATTTGGCCCTTGAACAACATATGCTTGAACTGTGTGGGTCCACTTGTGATTCTTTATCAGTAAATACATATGGCCCTATAATGTATTTTCTCTTTCTTATGATTTTCTTAATATTTTTAAATGAATTCAATTGTATTCTTTTGAAAAATATTAACATGTGACTCAGTTTTATCAAAATGTTTCTTTTTCAAAAATTATTGTTCAAGTACAGTTTTCTGTCTTTTACTCCCATCCCAGCCCACCCCCCCAGGGCTCCCCACCTCCCTCCCATTTCCACCCCTGTTAGTTTTTGTCCATGCGTCCTCCATACTCATTCCTGTGAATCCCTCCCCTTTCCCCTGAAATCCCCTCCTCTCTCCCCTCTGGTCCCTGTCGGCCTGTTTTCTATTTCAGAGTCTCGTTATATTTTGCTTGCTTGTTTGTTTTGTTGTTTAGGTTCCTGTTAAAGGTGAGATCATATGGTATATTTCTTTCACCTCCTGGCTTATTTCACTCAGCATAATGCTTTCCAGTTCCATCCATGCTGTTAACAACATTTTCTTCTCTCTAAACTTACATTATTTTAAGAATACAGTATACAGTATATGTGTATAATAACATACAATATATGTGTTAATTGACTGTTAATATTATCAGTAAGGCTTCCAGTCAACAGGAGCTAATTAGTAGTTTAGTTTGGAAGAATCAAAAGTTATATGAGGTCTGTCCGCAAAAAGTCCAACCATTACTAATATAATGAGAACCATTTGTGACATTGATGTAACCTGGCAGACAAGGAGAGTGGATTGCAATGAGCCTGCATGAACAATCGCGACTTCACTATACTAGTCAGATGCCATTGAGTGAGCATGTGTACTATGCTGCCATCACATTCAAAATGACTGAGTGAGTAAAGCAAGGAACCTGCTTCAAATTTTGTGTTAATCTTGAACATTCCTCTGCAAAAACTATCTGGATGATTCTGAAGGCTGCACCTATGAGCAACTGGTGATTGGCAGCTTTATCACAGCAATGTGCCTGCTCATTCACTGCACCTCCTACGGAGGTCTGGTGAAACCTCAAATCATCCAGGTGACTCAGCCTCTCTATAGCCCAGATCTGATGCCCTGCAAACTTCTGGCTTTTCCGAAAACTAAAATCACCTTTGAAAGGGAAAAGATTTCGAACCATTGATGAGAGAGTCAGAAAAATATGATGCGGTAGCTGATGGCTACCTCACACAGTTAGGAGAACTGTGTGAGGCCCCAAGGTGCCAACTTTGAAGGGCACTGAGGCATCACTGTCCTATGTACAGTGTTTCTGTATCTTGTATCTTCTTCAATAAATGTCTCTATTTGTCATATTACATGGCTGGATACCTTCTGGACAGACCTCGTACATGTATTTTTCAACTCCATGGTGGGATAACGTCCCTAACTCCTGCATTTTCCAAGTATCAGCTGTATTTACCTTCTTATACAGTAAAGAAATCCAAGATAATCTCACTGACATAAATCTCTTTGATTCTAATAATTGTAATAATACTTATTAATTCTGGCTATACTTCTAAATCACCTCTGGATCTTCCTAAAAATGCAAACATTAAACCTGGATCACTGAGGTTTTGTTAGTTTTGACAATTCTATTATTTTGCAGTAAATCATATTTCTATTCCTTAAAAAATACAAAATTATAAACACAAAGCTGTATGAAAGTGAATATTTATTTAAAGTGAGAAAAGAAACCACAGCCAGTAAAAAATATTTAAAAACTGACAGATTCAAAAATATCAAAAACCAGAAAAGAACATAATTTTAATTTCCCTAATTATTCTTGGTTATATATTATCTTACATATAATAGTGGTTTTGTACAATGTTTTTTCCAAAGGAAATGGTAATATAACTCAGTATTTCCCTAACATGATAATCTTTAATGTTAATTTTAGTTTAAGAAAAAAATCTTGCTTCCCATACATAATTTGTAATGTTATATACATGTTCAGTATGGTTTTCCAATTTAAGAAAAAAACATATCAAGTTTATTTTACATACAGTAAAATGTCAGGACATATTCAATGTTCTTACATTATAACTGAATTTAAAAGTCTTCGAGTTAGTACTTGCTAACCAACTTTTCTCTACAGTGATGTTAAGTGCCATATTGAGTTTTATATTATAGTTCTTAATCCTTACCAATATTTCATGAAATAGCGCAAGAAATGCTAAAGTTTTCCAATGTTCCTGTGATTTATTACACTTTTTCAACTGTATTATCAAACAGCTAAGAATCTGTTACTTCTCTTAAACTTTAACGAGGAACAGTCTGAAAGTGGAATAATCTGAAACTTTGTCATAAGTTATTTCTCAATGTGATAATAAAATTTTGGGTTCCATATAGAAATATATACAATAAATTAGGTTCGTGGATATTTTCATAATGTGTATGCTGCCTTATCGAATACGTTCCTAAGAGGCGAGCACCTCCTTTTGATCAGACATCAGTGGAAATATAATTCTCTGCTTGCAATTTACATCTCTGATAATTGGAATAATTTTTCCACAGATTCACTTCTGGCTCCATACATTTCAAACTTTGTGTCTGCTCTAATGCCTGCAGCCAAATATACATAATGAAACATCTTCTACCACTGCAGGTCTGTGTCATGATGCAAATGAGTTGCTGTGGCGAAAGGTAAAAAAGTTCCTGAAAATTAACCCCACAGTAGGACAGCTGGTATAAACTAACTAGATGCAGAAATGACTGGGATTACCTCAGTATTTCTTTTTTAAAAGAGTTTATTTATTTATTTTTAGAGAGGGGAAGGAAGGGAGAAAGGGAGGGAGAGAAACATCAATGTGTGGGTGCCTTTCATGCACCCTACACTGAGGACCTGGCTCACAACCCAGGCATGTGTCCTGACTGGGCATTGAACCAGCAACCTTTTGGTTCACATGCTGGCAATTAATCCACTGAGCCACACCAGCCAGAGTCACATAGATATTTCTTAATAAACCCAAACTCAATGAAAATTTCCCTTGGTCCAATTCATTGGTAAAACTAGACAAAACAAAAGCAGTAAAAGAGATTTTTGTGGCTATTTTCTAACAGAAGAAATGGATATTCAAATGGAAAATTATACTTTTCATGTAATTTCTTACAGGATCTGATGTTGATTATTGTCTGTTTTAACAAATTTCATTAATCACGGGCTTTTATTTAAAATAGATAGGAGCTGCAATGTACTTATAAAGAATATATTTGCTACACCAATCAAATAATAATAATTTTAGTAAAAATGAGTAACAATCAGTAGAATGATTATCAGGCACTGTTCTAAGTCTGTGTCATGTACGAACTCATTTGCACCTCAAAAGAAACATATCTATTTTTATTATCTGTATGATAGCAGGATGCATGAAGGCTAAAAACCTTGTCTGAAGTAACACGGCCAAGGAGTGACAGAGCCTATATTTGGTCCCAGACAACTTTTTATCACAGCCTTTTATGCCTCAGTCTCAAATGCATCCCACAATCGTACACAGCAAGACAGACTTTGCGTTATCAATATTGAAGATCTGGCCTACTACCTTGTTGCTTATTTCGCCTTGTCTTCTTTTAAGATGCAAGCTACTTTTAATGACAATAGCTAGATACCTTTCATTTTGACTTTTACTAAATCCATACTTTCATCCTCAGAAAACATTTTTTCAATTCAAAAATTAAGAACTAAGAATTTTAATTCCTTTCAAAAAGTGATTGTTACTAGGCAGTTGCAGCATTATCATATGCAGATTCACAAACATTTAAGTATGTTATCAACCTGCTAACTTACCCAAGTATATATAAATACATATTTACATGTGTGTAAATTAATGTACACACAGATGTGCATGTGTGTTTGTGCATGTCTATGTACATATACATAGATATATTCATACAGAGTGCATGTTATACATGGCAAAATGTGTGGTACATATGTTGTATGTTCATTGTGTATTTATAAAGATAAAAAGCTATAAAGTTCATGAAGTTTACAAAGTTGCAGATCTAATAAATGACAGGCCATTCCAGTGGGCTTCAGCATGTTCCACGGTCACATAGCCACATTAAGAAAAATTCCAAATTTTAAAACTAGGTTTTCAGCTTTTATATTATTCTTAATTCATTATATGGACATGCTGTGTGTGAAGTAGGTAACATTCAGAAATATTTTATGGTTTTTTTTTTAAGATTTTATTTATTTATTTATCTTTAGAGGGGAAGGAGAGAGGGAGAGAAACATCAATGTATGGTTGCCTTTTGTGCATCCCCTGCTGGTAGTTAGCCTGCAAGGAACCAGCCTGCAACCCAGGCATGTGCCCTGACTGGGAATCGAACCGTGATCGTCTGGTTCACAGGCCCGTGCTCAATCCACTGAGCTACACCAGCCAGGGCCAGAAATATTTTATGTTTTATTTGAAGAATCATTTTTTAAATGGGTGAATAAAAACACATGTATATTTTAAGCATTTTATTTCTTCTGTTGGAAATATGTATTCGATGTTTTGCTTATAAAATTACGACTAAAAACCATAGTGGAGGGGCAGCATCAGGCAAATATATACATCATAAATATCATATATAATATACAGTATATATATTACTACATAGTATATAATATATACTAGTAGCATATAATATATTTGTATGGTATGTAACTATAATATACTATACTATACTGTTGTAGATCGCTCTGCCTGGTTCTAGAAATTGTATCTCGACCCCTTGTGGCTAAGGGCAAGGAACGACCTTTGGAATGTGAGCCACAGGAGACAAAGCTTGTCTCTGGTAGCAAATGCTGCCTCAGTTTCCTCCCCCTGCCCCCAAAGCCTGGTTGGAAGTCAATGATGGGTAAGACCCCTCACAGCAGGGGGCAACCTAAGCCAGACTTGATCATTTGGGAGGCCTTCATGGAAGGACTGGGCGCGGGGGGGCTCTGCAACAAAGAGCAATGGACTCTCACCCCCCCAGGCTTTGACATAGCCCGAGTCCCCATGTTCTCTGGGAGAAGTGCTTCCTAGTTCTAATCCCCTTAAGCCTGAATACCTGATGGGGAGAGGTGCAGCTCCTTGCCTTGCTAGAGTGTGTCCTGGGGAAAAATCTGGCACCACAAAGACTTCCTGATAAACCTGTGAAATCTGCTCTGCTAAGAGTGTTTCATTCATATGCTAAGACTTCGAACAGGAAACCCTAAAACTCTGTTCCTGACAGACTCTGACTCATACTGAGCCCTCAGATTTCTTTGAAATGTTATCTACTGTTTGATCTTTACTGCCTGTATTCTTGTGTATTAGAACACAATAAAAGGCCCTGGAGTAGGGTGCTCCCAGCCTTTTTCTCCTGGGAGAAACTGGCCACTGCTGGCCTTTCCCCCCCCCCCCCCCCCCCCCGCCGAGAAACTGGCCACAGCCCACAGCCTTTTTCCTCCGGGAAAATGGCCACTTCTTCTCCCTAAGCAGATCACATCATGTCTCTGTCATGATTATTCTCCATCCATGGCCCACAGGGGGGGACTTGTGAAGAAAGTCGCTCCCACACTATACATTACATTATATACAGTATATTATATAATGTACAGTGTATTATTAGTAGTATATTATTATTATATATAATATAAATAGTATATCATATGTAATGTACAGTGTGCCTAGATAACACACAAAATTTCCTTATCACCATCAAAACTCTTACATATAAACAAAAATTGATTTTGAATTTTGAAACCCTTGTATTACAGAGATACACAGAGCTATCAGCAAAGAAGTTAATAATCAAATGGCCACAAAAAACTGTGCATACCTATGACATATTTTTGTTGTTTGGTAATAAGAAACTGCATATTTGAGGATGAAACATAAGAGAGAAGCAAAAAAATTTAAAAATAGCCATCTCAGTTATATTCCTGAATTACACTTTCAAGATACATTAAAATACTAACCTCTAAAAATGAATAAATTAATATTTCCACTTACTTTAACAACATATGTATACTACTTCTGAGGCAAAATTTGTCATGAGTGATTTGTTATGGGATTCAATGTGCTCCCTCAAACTAAAATCGTGGTTCATTATTGTTCAGTAGGGAAATGTAAAGTGAGAAGTTACTTGAGTATATCTATACCACGACACTTTGTATTAGAATTGTGAAGTGGTGTACGGATGGCCTGGTAGACTGCCAGTGTGTCAATGCCATTGCCATTTATGCCAATTTCTGTAATAAAAATGAAGGGAAAAACCATTTAAGAATTAAAGGTAGGTTTAATGTATTGCTTTTATGGAATGCTGATTGATCTGTAATTGATGAAAACCTCTAATCTATTTCATCTTTGTCCCTGTTAAATTTAAAAACATATGACAAATAATTGCAACCAAGTTGTCCTTTAGTAGGAGAGTGAATAAACACATTGTACAATAGGACAAAAACACAACAAAACAGTACTCAGGAATACATGGAAAATACGTTCTCGATCCATGCAACAATATGGGTAAATCGTAAATGCATTGTGTTAAGTAAAAGAAGGAAGACCCAAAAGGCTGCATATTGTATAATTCCACTTATATGACAAAATGAAATGGCAAAATTATGGTGATAGAAGACATATCAGTAATTGCCCAAGGGTTTGGGAAAGAGGGGAAATGAGTGAGTCCAAGGGGTACACAGTGGAATTTTAGGGTGATGGAAGTGGTCTAAAACAATAACAGAAGTGGTGAGTGCATGATTCTATGCATTTGTTAAAATCAACACAACTCTGCATCACAAATGTTTCAATGCACAAACACAAAAAAAGCGGCCAGGATTTCAGGGATCTAAGGATTCAGTGCAGACGGGAGAAATATTTGTAAATGTAGGGTATAAGTGCACTGAAAAAGCAAATAAAGGAGCTAGCTTGAAAGCAACATTGGAAAGTGGTATTTTGACTGGAAATTGAAAGGGTAAAGACAAGACTACCAGCACATAAAGTGATATGCTATCTAGTTGGCAGTTTTTTTCATAGGGTTCAGGTTAACAATTTTGACTCTGCTTTACATTTACTGGCATTGAACAAGTATATGGACAGTGATGAGACATCAGTTTTCTCCCTGAGGGAGAACAAAGCTACAGGTAAGCCAGATGGAACCCTGAGGTACTAGACAAGATTCAAAGACCTCAATGTGAACTCATTTAAGTTATATATATAACTACACAACATAGTCGTGATAGCAACAGAAAATTATGGATATGTGGGTATATGAGGTCTATGTAGAAAAAGTCCAGCCATAGTTAATATAACAAGAACATTGTGTGCCGCATTCACATAACCTGGCAACCAAGGAGAGTGGACTGGAAACCGTAACCCTAACATAACTGTGCCCTGTGGAAACTACTTGACCACTTGATCTGAGGGTGACGTGCTAACACACTGCAGTGACCCGGGATGCTAAAAACGCGTGGAATGCTTGCAGTGGGAGAAATCACAGGATCGACTGCCAACACCTGACAGAACCGGCCCCAGAGAGAAATGAACTCATGTGAAAATATTAGACATTCAGAGAATGCCAACATAAAATAACCAACAGAAATAAATTTATTTTTATGTTAGACAGAGTCATCCTGTCTAGTTTAGAGAGACATTTTTATTTCTACGTGGGAGTAAGTTACCCAGTTGTTCCTAGAACCCTCTGTTGTTTATTGTGCAATATGTATTTTGAATAAAGATGCGATAGGAACAGTGTTTGAATGTCTGTATTAGAAAAAGTGCCATGTCATTAAAATAAAAATCTGTAAAACATACATTCCTGCAGGAACTCTGCGTTTAGCTGCGAAGATCAAGCGTTGCCCCTTTCTCCCTTGCTGTGGGACCTGGCAGCCTCCACTTGCTTCCAGTGCTAAATAGCATCTCTGCTCTCCGTGTCCTAACCACAAACAGCTTATTTTCACTAAATGGTATCAATTCTTTTTAAAAAGTTGTGTCTCCTTTTTCAAGCCAACACGGCAAAGGACAATTAGAAAATCAAATGGTAAAATGAAGGGATAATTAAGAAAAGGACGTATAAGCTCTCAATTTCTTAACTGAGACATTCAGGCTCAGATTTCAGAATTCTGCATTTTTGGAAGTTTGTGATGACAACTCATGACTGATACTGTCTGCTGCATGATATCTTGCCTGGGCAGAAAATAATATTCATGTACATTATTGTTTTACAGCAAAATTTATGAACATTCTCAGTGAGTGAAGGTAGACATCTTAGTGGAGAGGAAATTATCTTTAAGGAAGCTGAATGGGCCCTTAGAAGAGTAGGCTAGAGGTCTGATAGTTTGTGACAAGTTTGTCTGAGTGTGGCGTAAATTTTTAGTCTCCTCCAGTGTGATAAGTCAATCTGCCCTGGATGACGAAGCTCCCAGGGAGATCTATGGCGATGGAATTCCTCTTGGAGATTTTGTCTCTAAGCAGATAAGGGGAAATCAGAGAAAGCTTCTCCTCCACCAGCTGTTTTCTAGTGTCTACAGCTCAAAACAATCACATGCTAAATGAGCATATTTTTGGTTGGCATGTCTTAAAACTTCTACAGTCACATTTTAAGCAGCACATTTGCTCCCTTTCGCTTGCAAGATAATAAAATAATACAGTACCTCCCACCCCCTTAGCCACGGTCTCACTTTCCATGGTTCTAGTTACTGTTACTCTCTTATTGTGCCTATTTATAAATTAAGCTTCATCATAGGTATGCATGTATAACAAAGCATAGTATATATATGGTTTGGTACTACTTATGCTTTCAGGAATCCACTGGGCATTTCAAAACATATCTTCTGTGAAACAGAGAACTTATATTCTATTGCAGGATTCTAGAATGTTAGAGGTTATTCTATTCCAAAGTATTTTTTTACCAAATTAGATTTGAAGCAACAAATTACACAATTTCTCATTGTTCTATATTTCATCCCAAACTGGGTATTGTTACACATCTTATTTGTGTTCAAACTGAAGAGTGTAAAATTCTATACAACTGTGATCTCACTTATCACTACACTAATTATAAATGAGGTTAAGAACATATTTTATGTGCTCATTCAACATTTGTTCTATTTTAAAAGACTGATCCTTTCTTAAGCCTATTTCTACTTTGTTTTTCCTTTTCTTATTGATTCATGGGAATTCTTTACCTATATGGGATACTCAGTGCTTGTTGGCACTAGGTGTAAGAAATATCTTCTTTAAGCTGATGGCTGTTAAGAACTGGGAAGAGTCTGAGACTGCACCCTATTTGCAAGCTAATCTGTCCCTTAATTTCCATGAGAGTAAAGACATGGGTCAGGGCTGACAAAGATTCTCTCCTTGACCAGAATCTTTTTAGCCTTGTTCTCAACTAGATCTCAGGTTTTGCCTACAAAGTCTTGAACGAAACACTGACATGCTTTCCAACAGTGCAAGGCCACACTCCTAGGATAATTCTGGCCCTTCTTAAAGTGCCTGCCTGAAAAATCCAGGCTACGAAGAGAATTCACTGTTCCCGCCAGCACCTGAAGGTAAAGCTTCTGTCCCCCAGGCTCTGTGGGAGGGGAGGGGCCCAATTTTCATAAACAGCAGTTAGCACACCCAGGTGGTTGTCACAAGGATCAATATCCCTTTTTATTTTTGCGAGCCCTGGCTCACCCTGATTCTTATTCCCTCATTCTTTCTTTAAGACACAGTCACCTCTGAACAAACCGAAATTGAGTTCAGTTCACACTGAACTCTTTTCCTTATAGCAACAGTATATTACGATTAAACTCTGTCCTTCCTGCTTTATCTAGCACAGGGCATCATTTATCTTTGACAAGGTACATACTACTTGCAAGGTAGATAGGATTCACAGCTGAGGTACTGGAGACTAAGGGCCCAGCACATGCTGACTGAAGAGCCAACATTGTACCAAACTGCAAACATGCCAGTTCTATTACCATCCTCCCTCAGCCCTCCCCACACCCCCAGGGTAGCAAGCAGTTGCCTGTGTGATCAGCTATGGAAACCACTCAGTATCAAGAGAGCTTTCAGGCTGACACACTCAGCAAGAATGTACAAGTGTGCTCAAGACCAGTGGCAAGCGGCTTCTCCAACTGACTGACTTTTTCCCACCTTTTAAAGAAGTTTTCGTAAATGAATTTGCTCATTTTATGGATCAGATCTAAACATTGTTATATGGTTAATACATTTACTAATAATTTCTATTATTAAGTCAGACATACCTTACTGTATTACTTGTGTTCTCATTTTCAAAACATTATCATGTTTTCACATCTTTTTATGTAATAACTTTATTGGACTTTTTCTGTTACCATTTAGTCCCCTTATTCCATCCCACAATCACCACACTGTTGTCCATGTCTATTGAGTCCTTTTTCCTCTTTGCTTAATCCCTCCCCCTGCCCCCGTCCTTCCCCTCTCTGAGCTGTTATCTTGCTATGAGTCTGTCTCTATTTTGCTTGTTAGTTCAGTTTGTCCATTAGATTCCACATGTTTTGACACCTTAAAAAAAAACCTTTCTGGTGGGAGAGAGACTATCTAGGGCTGGCCAATTCCTTCAGGTAGCAAAAGGCTTGGCTGAAGGGCATACTTTTAATGTCAAAAAATCAATTGGAAACATAACTCCTCCTCTGTGGCTGCTGCACTCCAAGAGGCAATAGCCCTGAACCTTCATCACCAAGGGCCAGGTACCAGTCGACTGCAGTCCACTCTGTTTCCAAGGCCCAACAAAAGTAGTCAGACTAGCCAATCCCAAACTGTTCATTTTGCCTGCCTTTTCTATCCTGCAGAAACCTCAGCGAGGGCAATGATCTAGACTATTCCCTCCCTAATGTTTCCTGCTCTCCCAGGTGGCCTTGCATGGCTTGCTGTGTCTCCTGTCTCTAGAAACAGTGAGTATAAAAAACTACGTTTTCCCGAGCCTCTTCTCTGTCTCCTCTTGTGGCATCGCCCAACTGACAATCACATTTAAAAAAAGGCAAAACAGGCTGCATATTTACTTTAGTTTTACCTTACTGGTGAAAACTAGAAATCTAACTTCAATATTCCTCTAAAATAACAAATTATTCTAGCATCATTTTATTAATGCTATGCACAGGCAAATAAGCAATATTCAAGTTCTCACATAAGTGCATTGGTTCCTGAGATTTTTTTCCAGTTCTTTTATTTCATTTGATTATTCCTTCCATACACCTCACATTCTCCATTGTCCTAGCTCTAAAATCAATTTTGATATCTGGTTGGACAATTTCCCTATTTTATCCTCCTCACGTATAAATATTAGAAATAGCTTGTCTGGTGTTACCAAAATTTTGCTAAGGTTTTGCCCTGGCTGGTGTAGCTCAGTGGATTGAGCATGGGCCTGTGAATCAAAGGGTCACCAGTTCGATTCCCAGTCAGGGCACATGCCTGGGTTGCAAGCCAGGTCCCCAGTAGGGGATACGTGAGAGGCAACCATACATTGATGTTTCTCTCCCACTTTCTCCTTCACTTCCCCTCTCTCTAAAAATAAATAAATAAAATACTTAAAAATTTTGCTAGGGTTTTAATATGAACAGTATGGTACCTAAATAATAATTAGAAAAAATTAGCAAACGATATATTTTGTGTTATAACTATTAGTTATAGTAGTCTTATTTAATAAAATAAATGTTATATTTTCTATATGCTTCCTGTTAGTGTATAAAATAAAGTTGATCTTGTACATTAATCTTCAAGCAGACATTTTCAAAATTTATCTATTATTTTTAATTACATGTCTGCATACCATTTTGAATTCTCACTGCAGACAACTATATCTTCCACAATATTTAAATATTTGTTTTTCTTTATCATCCTCATGATATTTATTACCTTTTTTACTCACAGTGGTAGCTGGGGCCAGAAAGCAAGGAACACGCATATTTTTATTTTGTTCTTTATTTGGAGTCTTTGTAAAATTTTGCTCCTGAGAATTATAATTTCTGAAAGCTATAAGAAGATATGTATATTTTCAGGTCAAGTACATCTACTGAGTTAATTTCAAGAATGAATAGTGACATTTGCCAGTGCTTCCCTGACAGTTACTGAGATGCTGGTACCACCAGGTTTCTGTATTTTCCTCCTTCCATGTCTCATTTTACTGATAGTAGCTACGTTATACAATTTTTCTATTATTAGCTTAAAATTTATGAATACTTAATTTATCAAAGCCAATAAACAATGTATCAGTCCTTCTTCTGATATGTTCTCCTGATAGAGAATACAACTGTATCATTTTCATCAACCTCCGTACAACTTTGTCCTTTTACTGAACTCTCTTTTTCACTTCACAAACTAGACATAATAAATTATAAAATACTAATTTTACAAAAATGTTTGATTCAAATAACTAAGTTAATAGGAATTCTTGCTTACCAATCTTTTAAACATATTTAGAAACATTTTAGACAGCTTTATTGAGTGTTAATCTACAAACAAGTGAATGCACTCTTTTGAACCATACCACACAAAGGCCACTGACAGATCTATGCGCACACAGTTGGATGACCTTCATCGGGGAGCCTTGGTCAGTACATCCATACACCCCACCCACATGGAGGTGACTTGCTTTTTGGCAGTACAGTATGAGTTTCCTTGAATTTTGTATAAACGGAATTGTGTGTATCCTGATTTTTTTCCAAAAAACAAAGTGCTTTTGAGTTTCTCCCATGTTATTTTGTGTATCAGTAGTTTTCTTAGTCTTTAATCTATATGATCTCTAATGATTATCTATATGATAATCTATAGATCTCTAATTCTTTATCTAGTCAAAAGTTGTTGAACAATTTGAGTTGTTTAAATTTGGGGGTGAATATGAATGGAATGCTATAAAATTTTGATTATGAGTATTTGAGTGGATATATGTTTTAATTACTATTGGGTAACTGTCAAAAAGAGAAATTGCTGGGCCATGTCATGTGTGTTTAACTAAAGAATGCACTGTCTAGTTGTGGCTTAAATTGGCTAAACAATCTTTAAATTCACAGACCAGTGACAGATGAGAATATGGATTGCCTGCCACAGTCGTGGTTTTTTTCCATTTAAGCCACTCAAATGAATATATAGTGCATTTAATTATCATTTTAATTTGTATTTAATTTATAGTTTAATTTAACTTATATTTAATGATTGATGCTGTTAAACGTGTGTCCATATGTTTACTAGCCACTCATTTATGTACTTCAGTGAAGTATTTGTTGAGATAATTTAATATTGAATCATTTGCCCCCTTATTGTTCTCAGAGTTGAACTGGGTTCACAGGCAGTATACACATTGTATACTCTGGATATAAGTCATTTCTCAGATTCCAAACCCACTCAGATTTATACGTCTTTTTATATCATGACTAAAGTCAGACTAAAACACCAGTGGCTTCTTTTCAGTTAACTTTATATTGGAAATTAACAGTTTTATAATCAATTGATCTGGGTATTTTTTTAATTTTGTTCCAATTCTGGTCTCAACAGATATCTTAACATTATTTAACAAATGTTTTTTGAAAGACAAATGCTCATCACATTTGTGATATGAGCAAAAAGAGACTTATCACATATGATAAAGTTTATACCAATATGCTTCAAGAACGTCAAAGAGAATGATTGCACAGATAAGCAACAGCTGATTAGAAAATCACAGAATAACATCAGTATCAGTGGTGAGGGTAAGAGTGAAAGGACTGGAAAACCCCTGATAAATAAAAATCAGTCAGCCTGGAAAGTGACCCAACATTGAATATTAATACATTTAGCAGAGAATTATTCCCAGATTTTGCTTTGGACAAATTAAGTAGATGATAATGACACTAATGTGAACAACTGTTAAAGTAGAAAGAGATACTCACATATTAATTTTATGATAAAATGCTATAGTAAAAAACTCAGAACATTTTGTAAAATATTTCACATTATGTAAAATAGTTCATCAAATTTTAATGTAACTTTACATCTTTTGACTTTATTTGCATGCAACTATCTCTTTTTATTTTTAATTCTTCTAAATTATAATGTAGTTATTCTAGTGGTCATTTCAATGGTAATCCAAGGTCTTTTTTTTTTTTTTTTAGATTTTGTTCATTTATCTTTAGAGGGGAAGGGAAGGAGAGAGGGAGAGAAATATCAATGTATGGTTGCCTCTCATGAGTCCCCTGCTGGGAACTGGCCTGCCACCCAGGCATGTGCCCTGACTGGGAATCAAACCACGATCCTTTGGTTTGCAGGCCCATGCTCAAACCACTGAGCTACACCAGCCAGGGCCAAGGTCATTTTTATTTAAGTCATAAAATGCTATATCACTTGCAGTATTTTTAAACTAGTATTAATTTGCTTTGATTTTTTGTATGGCCACAATATCTATCCCTTAAACAATACACAGAGATGGTTTAGAAAGAATGATTTCCTAAGTGTCAATAAGTGTCATAACTAGTGAATGCTTTTGTATTATGAGGAAACAATCTCTTAAGCTATCTTGATGTGGCAGGAGCTCAAAGCACAGGCAAACGATTAATGGTTTATGTTTGAAAGACAGGCCAATGGGGCTCCGTAACAATGAATCCCAGCTTTGGGAAAATGGTGCTACATCATCTTTATGCCAAAAAAACCCTTCTATCATCTTTCTACTGAAGGGGGCCTAGAATGAGAGGTATAAGTAAATCTCATCCATAAATAGGATACCTTAAAAGACACATTAAAAAGAGATCTAAAAGGAGTAAATTCATCTTGTTCCTAGTGAAAACTACTTTTCATAATATTAATAATAAGCAATTTCTACCAAAATATCAATAGCGAATGGAGTAAGGGTAAGGTATACAGAACATAAGCAACCCAAATACAACAATCACAGAATACAGACTTTTGGGAAGCTTATAAAAAACATAAAGACTCATAAGTATTCCAGAGGAGTTTCTCCACATGGTGCCAAAACTTGAACAGTGATCAGTAGTAAATTAACAATGCTTAAAAGTAATCTGCTCCTCGTGGAGAACATGAACCTACAAATCCGAGCTTTGTAATAAATCAGAAAACGCACCTGCATGTGTTCAAACGGAAGGCCCAACAGTAGCATGTAGGCATAGAGTTAACTTTCTTAAGAGAATAGACTACACTCTAAATGCACTAGATAAAAATGTCTCAGTAGATTCATCAAATCACAACCCTGGGTGCTTTTGAAGACAAAAAATTTAGAGACTATCAGTCAATCAGAACTTCAAATAAATGTGTGGCAATGCAGCTCCATTTTAGCATACCTCCAAAGAAAGAGTGTACTTTTAATAGCTTTGCCCCAAATATCGGTCCATTCCATTTGGCCTCAGCATCTGACCAAATTTCAACATTTGTTTTTGTTAACTGAAAGTTAACTTACACTGAAGAGTCAGAACCACCAAAGCTGTGCCTTCAGTGAAAGTCAGGGTTACGGGGAAATTGCATTTTAGCCTAATGTGAGCATGTTCAGGAAAAGGCTTCCTCTTTGTATCCTCTTACTGATACAGAACATCCAGGGCCCTAATCCTTTGTTTAGTTTGTGGTTAGTGGCTCATGAAAGAGCTGGTGGTTCATTCTGACTTGAAGTCTTAGTGAAAAGTGCTTTGTGCTTCATTTCCCAGGAGACCTGTCACCTCCTCTCACTGCCACAGTCCCTTCCTGAGGTCCCATCCTCTCCCTGACTCAGCTTTGAGAGTCAAGAGTTGCTTCCTCTGCAAAATAATTATTCCTTTATTTCTTACCTCCATATTCTACCTCCAGCTCCTTCCTCACCTTTCATTGTGTAAATGTGCACTTTTTGATATGCAAATGACAATTTCATCTTGGGGTTAAGCAACCTGCATCATTGAGCCCTTGCTGTTACTTATGAGTAAACTGGGGAAATGGCAAAAGAGCAGAGAGATAGGAAGATACACACTCATAGTATACCGAATATAAATTAAATGTATAAACATAAATATAGAATTGCAGGAGCCCGTGGTAAAGAGTAGAAACAAATCTTTACTGTGTGTCCCGATGAAGATCTTCAAATCAGGATCCCCAGCTCTCTTTGTACTTAGGATACACCCTGAGAAATCGCAAAAGGCTTATAACCGCTTATTCCAAATTCCTTCCAGTACCCTCTTACATTCCTTCATGCTGCTAACTATGACCAAATCTGCCTTATCTTTTATTTTGTCCTTGGTTCTTACCAAAGTCAAGTCCCCTTTTATTAAAATGAAGGGAAATAATGCAACAGGAATAAGTATTATTTTGAATCTCAAAATAGAAACAAAGTATGTAACAAAGGCTGAAGCCACCCAGAGCTGGAGGCGTAGGTGTGGGGCTCGGCACTGGCAGCCCCTTAGTCCCACAGCCCTTCATGTTTTCTCTCTTCAAAGTTGGTGTCTGGGGTCTAGTGAGGGGAGCAGGTGCTGTCAGAGCTGAACTAGCTGACAAACTGTTTCTATCAGCACTGCCATCCACCACATCGCAAATCCACTCTGGGCTTCTGCGTCCGGGGACAAATGTCCACAAGCTTCTACAAAGCCATAAAATTCACTACACAATGAAACTGTTTTCTCTTAAACTGCAACTTTCATTTTCATTGACTAAAACTTATTAAGCACCAGGAAGAGCGTCAGAATTATTGTTCTCATTTCAGGAATATTTAGAGAAAAATAATCAACAAACCTTTGTGCAAAAGAAAAGTAAATTACCAATGCCTGTTTTGAATCAAAGGGTATATAGCAGTATAACATGAAAAGAATACAAAAATGAATATATTGTGCCTGAAACAAAGGTAAAAAGCTGAGAATCATGCTACTCAACTCCCTACACTATCACCCCCTACCACCAGCATGGCCCGTCAGAGATCACTAGGAGCTAGTGCAATTTAAATCTCACAGAAAGGGGGCGCATGTAGCTCCCAACGGTAAAATAGCAGCAGAACATCGCCCCCCTCCCCCGCTGATAATCCTGCATCTGAAACCCAGTGTCCTTGAGTTCTAGCTCAGTATCTTTCAACAAACTATGAAACAGTTTGGATATTAATTTGCTCAATCAATGAAAAAATTAAAAAGTAAATTATTTAAAAGGAAAAAAGACACTTGGGTAGAAGTAATTGTCTCTGTATTTTTTTTTTCTGTTTTGTTGTTCATCACTACTTCGAAGTGAATCACAAAGTTAAAGGTTATTATTAATCATTAGGTTCACAGTGTGTCTCTTTGTGGATAATTTTCCATTGCAAACAGTTTGAAATTGTTGCCTTACTTTTACTAGAGCAGCTTCTGACAGGAAGTTGATCTTGAGAATATCACTAAAATTGATTAGAGCTGGGAAATGAGATGCTCAGCATTTTCCTAATGGCAGCTGAGAACTGATGTTTGCTATGGGATTTACTCAATGATTCCTATTGCCTTGGTATGAAAACATACTGATAAATGCTACATTTATTTTCCCAAACTTTGAAACTGTGTATATACAAGCTTTTGAATTAGTTATAAACAATTCTCGATTCATTCTCTGGTTCCATGAGTATCCCTTCAGTGATTCATTACTGTGTTAGAATGTGGAGATTCTTTCTTAAATTAATTCAAAAGCTAAAGAAAAGCTCTGTTCTCCCCAAAGGTCAAACATCGTGATGCAGCAGAGTTAGTATAAGACTTTAAAATGATGTCTGGTAAGGTATAGGAGCAATTCAGACTTCAGCACATCAAATTTTAATAGCAAATACAGTTTGCTATTAAATAATAAATAACAAAAATAATATTATTATTATTTAATAATAATAATAATATGCTATCAAATAATAAGTTTTGTTAAAAGAGACACAAAACTCTATAGAAAAAATTACCAGAAATAAAAGAATGATGGAATATATATAAACATTAACATTAAAAATTTCAATAAAGCTGTTAAAAATAACTTCATTTGTTATCCCTTAATTATTTTATAAGCTGTCAATATACTTTGAGAGACACTCAATATACTTTTAAAGACACTCAAAAAACATCAGACATCTGCATCTGGGAACATGATGCTGGTATACACGCTGTGGGTTTTTATGACTTGTTCAATCAAGGTCACACCTATATCCTTCTATTCACTGTTTATCCTACAGATAGGTTCTTGATACTTATGTGATATAAATAGGCAATTTGCAGCATTTTTATCCCACACTTTCATTTTCATAAAAAATGTAAAGAAATAGTGGCAACAGAAAAAAAAATACTCCCAACTTTGGGCATTTTGTAAATTCCTGTTGGTATATGTATTTTCACAGCTATAGTAGGTGTGGGATGGAATGGTGTCAGGGGAGTAAGATCTAACAGGCAGTTAGCTGGCTCGAGTCCTGCGATGTGAAGTAGTGGAAAACATCCTGTATTGTGCCAAAGATGTTTTGAGGGAAAACTTCTTTTATTTACTTAATTACATCAGACTGCAATCTACCTGTATTTCACATAAATTAAATCCCTTAGAACCAATATCGCCTACTGATTAAGAGCCAGGACTTCAGAGCTGTGTTAGCAGGGTTTACTCTGGATCTGTTACTAGCTGTGTGACCCCGGTGAGTTACTGATCCTCCTGTACTTCGGTTTCTCATATCAGTAAAACTGTGGTGATACTACCAGAGGGATTTGTGACATGAAAAGGTAAAGAACCTATAACAGTGCTTGACAGATAAGAAACACTCTGTAAGTCTTAGCTGTGTGAAATATTTTCAAATAAAAAAGTAATAATAGGTAAATTGGGGGCAGTATATTTTTTCTTCAAACTTTATTAAACATTTTACTATATCAAAAAAATCCATAACCTCTCATGATAAAATACTGGCTTTTAGTATATACATAACCAACAATACATAACTAAATCTTTTTTTTTAAATTTGGGCACCTAGGATCACCTGCTGGATATAGGGAACATCTCCCCCACCCACAATTTACGAACCTCAGGTCTAATGATACACAAGTATGTGTATCATTTATTTCACATTCCCCTGAATGTAAAATAAAATGTATCACTTACATAACATAGTAAACAGGAAGTGGATTCCCCCAAGGAGAAGGGCTGAGGTTATGTCTGCAGAGAAACAAGAACAAAGGAGGTGGGTGGCTTAGAGCTGTTATGAATATGGGATAGTGCTCTACCATGCTTTGAATTTCCACATGAGATCGGAGACAGAGGATGCAGGGGTGCAGGAGAGTGAATGGAGGAGTTTCTGATCAGATTAGTCAGATGTCAAGGAAGGGGAAAATTGGCAACTTGAAAGCTGTCATTTTTCTATTAAAATATCTTTCTGTGGTACATTTACACAATAGACCACTATGCAGAAGAAAGATAGAAGGAGCTCCTACCCTTTGTGACAGCATGGATGAAACTGGAGAGTATTATACTAAGTGAAATAAGTCAGGTGGTGAAAGACAAATACCATGTTATCTCACCTATAAGTAGAACCTAAACAGTTTCATTGTTTCATTGTTTGCTTGCTTAAAGCAAGCAAAATAGAACCAGAGACTTGGAAATAAAGAACAAACTGACAGTGACCAGAGGGAAGCTGGAGGGAGATAAAGGGGCAAAGAAGAAGGGTCAAGTCAAGGAAACATGTATAAAGGACTGATGGACAAAGACAATGTCAGGGGGGGTGCATTCAATGTGGGAGGTTGGGGTGGGTAGGGCAGGGGGAGTAATAGAGGAAGAATGGAGACAACAGTAACTGAACAAATGATAAAAATAAAAGAAAATATCTTTCTGTATTTGCCTCATTTGTAGTGATTTTATGTTGAATCGTAAGCATCTCACTAGTTCAATATAACTTATAATGTAATTATGCCCAAGTTAAACTGAATACTATTATTTATTATTTTTTTAATGTCCCCCTTATATTTATGGCATCGAGCTGGTTTGTTTTCCACATATAGATAAGCTATAGAATTATAAATTTCATTATAGTACAGGAACCATTGTTAAACATATTTTTTTTATTAAAAGGTGTGATTGGGTCTTAAAGGTTTGAGAATTTCTGAATTAAAATGTGGAATTTTCTGAGACTTAGAAAAATGGATAGGGAGGGGTAGGAAAATGTTAAAGGGACATTCATAAAATGCCATTTTTACCCCCAAGGATAACCTGTAATATTATTCCCCAAATGAAATTTATTGTCCCAACTTTTTATACATATCTATACTTATCTACATTTAGATGGGTTTTAAAAGCCAGACTCTATGTCCTGAATCTTTCAAGGAAAGACCTTGATTGAACAATCTAAGCTGCAAATTTTAAAAAGAAAAAAAGAAAAATCAGTATATGCCAGATGGCTTCCATAAACCCAGCTGGTGATCCATGAGTTTGGAGGCCTTAGGCTGGATTAACTGCCTTAAAATTTTAAATTAATTGCTTTAAGGAATTGATTTATAACCACTGAGAACTGCTGTGTAGCAACCAAGAAGTTATTTCACAAATAACTACAGAAAATACTCACTTGGAATCAACAAACTGTAAAACACAGGTAAGAAAAAGCATCGATAAAGATATTTTACTTACTCGGGAATTTAAAGTGATAGAATTCAATGGTCTCCATTAAATGGTCTCCTTTTAATCATGAAATTAAAAATCTGCATAATTGAGTTTTTTAAAAAAAGTTTTGATGCCCTGCAGTCATCCTAAATCTGTATGTAAACTTCATTTCAGTTGGGTGGTGGGCAAAGAGGATGACAATTTTTGCAGCTTGTAATATTTTGCTTATTAAGGATGGATTCTAATAAAGTGGATTATATGCAATACATCCTTAAGTCATATTTTAACATATCACTGTAAATCTTTCCAATATAAATGCTAAAGAGAGACAGGGTGGTTTTTCATTGACCCCATCATTCCATTTCTGTTCTATTTCATCTCTCCAGGAAAGAAAGATTATTTAGCAACAAATCTGATTGAGCCCTAGGGTGTCCTTCATTTGCTGGGGTAGGTAAAGGGTGCAGTCTCTGTAGGTTGGCACTCAGTTATTTGTTATTTTGTTTAAATCATGTAATCCTTCACAAAAATAGATGGGTGTTTTATGGCAGGTCACTATTTTAAATAAATACGGTAATTATTTTTTGAAAATAAACTATCCCCACTGTTAATTTCTATCCTGTGTAAGGATGGGGTGATTCGACAGAGAAGCTTCCATATGGTGATGTAAAATAAAACTATACAGAATACAGACACATAAATGTAACTAAAAACTTTTAACCTCTGGCCTGTTTTTTTTCTAAGATCCAACTCCTACAGTCTCTCAGCTTTCTAATTACTCCATAATTTATTCACTTACCTCCAAATAGCTCTTAACTACCAGTATCTTTTGAAAGTTTTACAAAGCATATGGAGAAAGGAGGGTGTATGGTTTAGGTTTAAAATAGCACCTTATATGTAATAAGTCCCTGATGAAGCTTTTCCAAAACTACTTATAAATTACCCTGGAGTAGGATGATACAGCATATTAAAAAGGCATAAAGAAAAGAAAAAACAAATCACAAACAGTAGAAAATGTGAAGTCTAATATTCTAATTTCAGCTACAATTTATAGAGAATTTCTGAGACATAATGAGAGTCTATTGTGAAAGAGAAAAGCAGACTTGGTCTCTGGCTAATGTTGTTATTAGTGGTGCTGGCATGCAGGGTAAGCCTTGGCAATTTGATTTCATTTCTGATTTTTTGTAACAAGAGTGCCCACGGCCCAGGCTCCCATCTCGCAGAGGCGTGGAGTGAAAGAACGTTGTCACCACGAACACCCCACCAGCCACTTCACTAGATCAACAGCGAGGCCAGCTGAGGCACCTTTGTTCTAAAGATCTTGCTTTATTTCAAAGACTGACCATTTGACTATTTGTTTTCTTCTTCATACACTTTAAATTCCTGTTTCCACTCTCATGTTTTAAATTCACCAATAAACAGTAGCCCACATATTCTAGGCCCTCAGCCTTGACCCTGATAGAAGCAGAACTCCAGGCTGGTTCTCTTCCTCTCCTTCTCCTTCTTCTCCCTAACCCACTTCCTCTTCCTCCCTCTCCTTCTCCTTCCTCCCTGTGGGTATATCAGATATGTTGTATGATTTACAGGTCTTATAAGCAATAAACCTGTATATTTTCAGTTTTCTGGTGGTTATCGCCAGAGGTGCTTACAATCATAGTAAGAACCACAATGGCTGATCTAGTCACAGCATTGATCACTGGTAGGTTGAAACCTGTACAAAACAGGTAATAATTCTACATTAGAAATACACAAAACAAACAAAACCCCCAAACTAGAGACCTGGAAGGGGAGGTCAATATATATTTGATCTATCTTAGGCTATCCTTTCTTATCTCAGGAATACATTCTTTGCCACAGAAAACTGGGTAATAGCAAGCCAATTAGTGGATATTTGGTTCTGTCCTGAATGCCCACAAACACATTTTATGCATGCCAAATGGTCCTTGATGTTTGGTTCTGCCAAAATGTCCAAACAGGAAATATCCCTGCTTTCAAACAGCCTATAACAATTATTTATACTTTTGTTTTATAGGACTAATGTATTTAATAAAATACTACCATGTTTTCTTGATCCAATAACTGTCTTTTGGCTGTTGCCAATGCTAACCCTTCTTGACTAGCATATGGAGTTAAATAGATGGGTCAGTGTGGACTCAATGTCACTATGGATGTTTTAAAACAGGCACATGTACTAAGGACCTCTTGGCATGGACCAAATGTTTACAAGGATGCTTTGGGCAGGACCACATGTCCTGCACAGAGCCAGGTCTACATTGCATAGCAAGTGCTTTTAGGGGAAGACTTCTTCCCAAAATAATTTACTCTGAAGAAAGTGAGAAAGAGCTGTAGTCAACAGAACCTGGCCTGGCATCAGCAGCCAGACCTTGGCATTGCTGATTTGGCTATCACAGTTAGGATACCATATTCTACTCTTGAACATCAATAATTTTACTTAACACCAAGAGCAACAGAAAAGGCCACTCTGTGACTGTGATGGGCCAAGTCAGAAATAGCAAAAAATCTATACTCATTTCAAAACCCACACAATTAGCAAACAACAAAAATGACCATTTTTCCCCTTTTCTGGCTAATAGGATTAACACATCTTCACCAATTATAGATGTAGCGCTAGTTTTTTCTTTCTTCCTTCTAGATGTAATTAAGTCACCTAATATTATTAGAATTACCCGCCACTGCTTCATTAATTCAAGACTTCTACCTCTTTGAACCCTCTCTCAATCACCTGCGCTATGTGCAAATTCTATATTGTTTTCTTTCATATAGTTCCTATGAAAATAAGCAAGGGCCAATCAAATGAGAACAAACAAAGGCTGTTTATCAGAGCCTGCTAGGGCAAAGGAGCCAGTCACCATCATTTCCAATGTTGCAAGGGCAGAAGAGCTGAAAAATTGTGTAGTTAAAAAAGGTAAGGCTTCAAATACACCCTGATGGAGGCTGTGGACTTGGGGGACCTGTAGGCTGGCTAACTAAAAGCCAGACATCCTTCGTGATTGGACAGAGGTACAGACGTGGCTTTCTCTAGTTGGTCCTAAATTGGAAGCAGGGACAGAAATCGGGAAAGCTGTCAGTTTTTAGCAAGTTTTGGACATTTGAGATTCCATTTTTGCTAGTGTCTTGACTTCCTACATATCTAATTTCGAGTAGGCTGGCTTCCTGAACTTGTTATTTTAAATAATGTGTTGGTGTCCTAGACTGGTTAATATAATTTTCGGTCAGAATTCTATTCTTGTTTATGGTCTGGCAATTGTCTGTCTATTGTTTCTTTCTGGTAGTATTTTACTGAGATATATAAGAGTCCCCTATAGTGTATAAACTATTTAGACCCACATTTGTTAGAAATGCTAGAAATGTTGTTAACAATCTAGTAATCTGTCTGCTAATCCTCCAAATGTCCTAGAATAGAGACATTTAAAACAGGTTGAGATGACTACCACCTGGATATGGCAATGCTGGCTCTCACATCTTTGGGTTCACATCATTTACTCAAATTCACACTTATTTGTATTAATTATCATAGGGAAATTAGGATAATACTTGTATTAACCTCACATGGGTCCTTGATGCCTATGTGATAGAAATGTGCAATTTGCAATATTTTTATTCTATATGTTCATTCTCACATAAAATGTTAAGTAACAATTCAAAGGAAGAACTACTTTCTCCTTGGGACATTTTGCATATTCTTGGTGGTGTTTTTGGCTTTTCAGTGATGGAAGGGGCGGGAGAGGGCTAGTGAATGGAGCTACAGTTCCATATGTTGTACATTTTCCTTGGTTGCAGTGAGCCAATACACCCAAATTTGCTTGGTTACAGGTATATTCCTGGTGGCCTTGGTCTGGTGGTCATTGACAGAAACAGGGTTCACTGAGATTCATCCAAGACCACGGCTATCTGGACTGTGATCCTCAGGTCAGTAAGAGTGAGCACAGCTGGGACACACTGGCTCTCCACCTATGCAATGGACCAACCTGCTAAGGCTGGGAGGATAGGTCATGAAGAACTGTGCACTGGTATTTCTTTGAGGCCTTTGAGTTTGGGGTTAATTTTTTTTTTGGTTTCCTAGGTGACAACTGGTCTTTGGCTAAGCAGTAGAGATGGGGGCTTGAATATCTTTACAGACCTTTGTGGATCATGAGTTCTCTCAAGATAAAAAGGTGCCTCCCTCCAGGCTTAATCACCCACTGCCTTTAAGATTTCTCACCAGCACAAAAACTTTTATGTATATTTTTCCAACTGGCAAAATATCTAGATAGTAGCAATTTAGAACTATAGTTTAATACTTTGGAAAAAATTATATGAAAAGCAATTTCCATTTGAAGGATGTTTCCGAACAAAAAAGGTAAGGCACCCTCCACAGAAGAATGTCTTGCTTGTCGAAAGGAAAGAGATCACTGGTTTAATGAAGAAAATATCCCCTGTGTTTATTTAAAACCTCTGTAATGCTTCTCACTCGTGGGTAGATGCACACCAAATCCATTTTCTTGACTCTTAAGTTTCTTACCTCAACTTTCAGAGAGAAAATAAGCTGTCTTTTACAAGAAATAATTTCATTTGCTTGAAGGTGACCCTCTCTCACTTACATTTGATTTTTTTATTCCTCCGTTTCTCTTTTTCCTTTCCAATAAATGCTAAAGATTAATTAATAAGAAAAACAATTTATATCATATGAGCTCTCCAGAAATATTTAGCCCAGATAAGCATTTATAATGTTGAAATTAAAAATATATAAATATATATATTCAAGTGTTTGTGTTTTTACCTTGGATGTGAAAACTGCATTTACATAGTAGCCTGTGTTACTATAGTTACAAGATGAAGAGGAAAAGCTTTAGTAACAGCAACAACAAGAAAAACCCCAAGATAACAAAGCAAAAATAAAGTATAACCTTCTTCTTAATTTCCGGCATGATTTAGGGTATTTAAAATTTATATGTGAACACAATTAAAATTTAAAAAGAAAGAAAAATAATAAATAAAATTTAGCTACTTGCAAAAATCATAACATCACAAGATTATGCTTTGTGCAAGACCATTATAAATTGTAAATTCTTATAATGCTACTAAAATAGCATTAATGTTGTTAAATAGTAATGTTAGCAAAAATTGTAATTTCCAGATTTCTAACTAATTTTAAGAACTCAGTCAAAAGATTTAGTTAATCACTAAATAATTTCTAAATATGTGGATGAACTCTAAATAAGAAATTGATATAAAACACTAGTTGGTAAATATAACTTTAATTTACTAATTTACTCCTATTCTTATAATAGATTAAAGCATGCAAATAACTTTGCATATTGTATATGTACTTATAATTTACATATTATATTTCTCATTTGATATTTCTTAAAATAATATGAAATAAATAGCATAGTGTTAAAAGGACTAAACTGCTTTCCATTTTTCTATGTCTGGAAAAAATAACAGGGTTATTTGGTTAAAGATAATAATGAATATAAATGATTGATTACAGTAGGTATAATACTTAAGAAAAATGCAAATACGTGTGTGTGTGTATATATATACAATGTGGCTACATATAAAAATGAGAAAAGCCATATGAAATTGTGAACTTATTCATGGAGGAAGGAGTTATTACCTGCAGAAATATCCTCCTGTGAGCGCTCAGCCAGCAGCCCCAGCTTTGGCAGTCAGACAACACGCGCAGTGTGGAGCCAGCTCCGAAGCTAAGGGGAAGAAAAATTCCTAGGAATACTTTATGAGCAGACACTCTTTTATCACTGCTTCAGATATCAGATCCTTAGACAGTAGGAAATACTCATATATAAATAATTTATTTTGTTCCATGCTAGTGTCCAGAAATATTATAAAATTACAGACACTGGTGTGAGAAGGAACTCGTAAGGGCCAGCTCATCATTTGATACTGTTTTTAGGAAGTGGTCACACTGATCATGTAGCAAACCTGTCATATTACTGGGGAAAAAAAAACAGATTCTGAGAGCTTAACTGACTTCCCAAGGACAGCTTCAAGGGTAAATCCAGGACCCACGAATCCTTACCATGGCTATGCTTTTCGTACTAAATAAAGCTGGGTCTATTACCATGATTTCAGAAAAATATACTCTCAAACTAGAAAAACCGATCACTTACGTTCATTTTTAGGCAATCACGGAAAAACGCTATCTGTAGGTTACACTCTAAAGATTTAAATCTTAAAAATAGTGGTTTGTATGAATGAATCTCCCATAGCACATTTTTAAAACAATATATAATCATTTGCTTATTGTCATGAAAATAATTTCTAAGCTTCCTTCTTTCTACAGTTTCAAGTATTTCTTTAAATAAATTTCTATCTCTTTCCCTTTTACTTTATCTCAGCAGCCTAAGTACAAAATGCTTTCTCTAAGTTCAGTGCCCTGGACTTCACCTGCTTCTACTATTCCAGGATTTGGGTCGTTCCTTCTTCAAGTTTTGAAATTATGACTCTCCACAGGCTAACCGCATTTCCATCTATTGATACGCTCAGTCTTTCCAATATATCTGTCTCCATCTAAATGTCTGTATATATCTACAGCTATCTATTTACATTTTTCTACATCCATCACCAACCTGAGTTGCTAATACATAACTCAACTTCCATTCACTATTTAGAAGTCTCAAAAGGGAATTTTGGCTTCATTATCCAATACTTTACTAAGCTGTAATTCATCCCTACATACAGAGAAATGCAGAGTTCATCCTGTTGTTCACAGAGTTCAAAAATTTATCAGGAAAAATAACACAGAAATAACCTAACAAGTGCAATGGGGAGTGTTACATGGAACAAAAATGTTTATAACCAATCCCATTAATCAAGGATCTTAAATAACTGCATCCGCTCCTAAACGAGACAGCTATCCCAGGTAATGGGCTGCCGTATCACAGCCTGAAACTTCTGCAGTCTCTGAAATTCTTCACACATAGCTCCTGTCATCATTACTTCTCGCAATTCTCTAATCACAGCTTCTGCTTGATTTTTAAATAGCATGTGACACTCCTTCTGAAATGTGGATAAATCATTCTCATTTTGGGTTATAATCTACCCACATCTCAGTGATGGTAATATCCACACATAGACTAATTTAGGTAATTTTCTTCCTGCGTTAATTAACATTTGTTTCTTTCCTGTTGCCCCCCTCTACCTTCCCCACGTGAAAAGTGTGCCTCTTCTGCAGTGTGGCTCCCTTCGATGTTGAACCTATAGTACTATGGCGTGTATATCAAAATGCGGGTTTCATAATTCACCCAGGGAGCCAATGAAAAGACATGGAATAAACCCCCCAAATAACTAATAATTGATAAAGTTTATTCATAAAAAGATTGAATGATATAGTTTAACATACACAGGCATCTCAAAAAGAAGAACAACATAGGTATCATAAAATTTGTTAATTTATAAATCTATAAATATAGTATTGTGATACAAAGAGTGGAAAAGGTCATATTCCTCCTTTCCACGCTACTCTTCTAGGTACATATTTCCCACTTCGGAGATTATCATGTACCCTCTCTAAGGCATGTGAGACATATATAGTCTATGGACTACCCCTGTGCCATCTCAGCACCCATTTCGTGCAGCCATGCAGCCTGCAGAGACCTCAGACTGACTCTAGCCTGTCCTGTGAATGCATGCCCTAGATCACAGCCCACAGAGTCCCAAGCAAATGGAAGGTCCTAATACAACATTGTAAGCTGCCCACATGAGCAACAGTTTCCCCTGCTTCCCAGTGTCTTCCTCAGTGTGCCCCTTAAAAAAGACCCCAGGGCTTACCAAAACTCCACTCTTTCTGATTTGGATTCATCAACATGGCCTTAGCCCAGGAACCCCAAAACACTCCAGCTGCAGATGTAATGAAAACATAAGATAGAGCCCTACCTCTTTCTGCCCATGTACTGCCTGGGAGTCTCCACATGGCCCCTTCGGAGTATGACGTGCCCTTCTTCCAGGACCTATGAGCAATAAATTCACTATGTCACTGCCCTTGCCATCTTTGGCTGAACAGCAGCTCACCATCTGACGTGCTGAGGCTCGACCTAACAAGTGTAATTTAAAAAAATATCCACACACACATGCACTGTATACCTACATATATATTTTATATATACACATACATACATACACATATGTGTATATATGTGTATACACACATATACATAGATATGTACCTATACAGACACACATGTTTCCATCCATACGCACATGTCCATTTTTATACTGTTCATGAATTCAGAGTAACTTATCTGCATTTTTTTAATCTTTTAAAAAATATTTTATTTGCTTATTCTTAGAGAGAGGGGAAGGGAAGGAGAAAGAGTGGGAGAGAAACATCAATGTATGGTTGCCTCTCATTTGTCCCATACTGGGGATCTAGCCTACACCCCAGGCATGTGCCCTAACTTGGAATCGAACCGGTGACCCTTTGCTTCACAGGCCCGTGCTCAATCCACTGAGCTACACCAGCCAGGGCTTGCATTTTTTTACTCAAGAATACACCATTCTTCCATATCAGTGTTTTTAATACAATATATTTTTAAGTAGTCATCTGGTTACCCTCTCTCTCCTTCTGCCACTCCCTCTTCCCCTCTTTCTTTAATATTGGGATTAAAACCAATGATGCAAAAAAATGCAAACCACACATATGTAATTCACATATGATCAAGCATGCCCATTAATTAAATTCCTAAAGTGTGGAATTTCTGAATACAATTTTTATATGTTAACTTTTGCAGACATTGCAAAATTGACCTCAATAGAGATTTGTACTTCACTACCAGTGTATGAGGATACCATTTTTCCCATACTCCCATTAAAATATGGTTGTCAAATATTTTAGTAATTTTCAAAATGCTATAAAGAATGACATCTCAAATTAATTTTGTTTTGCATTTCTCTTACAAGGACTGCAATTGAGCATTTTAAAATATATATTTAGGAACAATTTGACTTTGCTTTCTCAATTCATATTACCCTCTCCTTAGTACTGCATATTTTTAAAAATTTAATTTTTAGGAACTCTTTAGAAATTAAGGAAATCAATCTTGTGTCTGAGATGTGAGTTTCATTTTCTTATATCAGCTGTCTTTTTTCATTTGTCTTTTGACACTGTTATTTTTTAATGTGTGACTTCTGTGTCATTGTACAAATTCAGTGTTTCTTCTCTAAACTTTAACAGTTTTATTCATACTTTCAGCACTTGATATGCCTGAAATAAGTTTACTGTTAGATGAAATAAAAAGATCCAACTGCATTTTTTTCCAGTGGCTACTCAGTATTTGTAGGTACATTTATGAAATACTATATATTTCTGATACTAATATGAAAAGACAACATTACCATTCACTGATTTTTCATATGCAATTGGGATTATTGATATTCTTTTTGTTCTCCCACTGAAATTACATAGTTTCAATTATTGGCTTTAAAAATATTAAAAGACATTTCACCAATACTTAAAAGGAATAACATTATTATGACTAAATTAGTTTCATATCCAAAATATCAAGTTGGTTTAATATAAAAAATTAATCAATGTAATTCACAATGTAAAAAGAAAAAGGAGAAAAGTCATATGATTATATGGATAAATGAAGAAAATACATTTGATAAATTATACATCTTTATTAAAAAAGAAAACCAAAAATGTCTCACCAAATGAGAAGTAGAAACTTTCACAACCTGATATAGGTATGAAGAATATCTAGTTCATAATTAAAAATATCACTATTTTAATAATATACTTGACCAAAATTAATATATAGATGCAATATAATCTCTACCAAAATTTCAGTTAGCTTCTTTATTTGTAGAAATTAGCAAATGTAATGGAAAATACATGTGGAAATGCAAACTACATACAATATCTAAACTAATATTTAGAAGAAAAGTAACTTTGAGTACTTCAGTTCCCAACTGCAGGATTTACTATAAATCCATGACACCTGAGACAATATGGTATTAATTTAATGGTAAGTATTAAAATAGTGAAGAGAAAGAGATAGACCAGAAATTCAATCAAACATATATGGTTAACTAAGTTTCAACACAGATGTCAAGTTAATTCCCTGGGGAAAAGAATAGTCTTTCAACAACCGGTCCTGAGTTAACTGGACGTCCATGTGGAGAATAACTCACCATGATACTCATCCCATGCTATACATAAATATTCACCCCACCTGCAACCTAAATTTAATAGCAAATTTTATAACTATAAAACTTATAGGAGAATAGGAAAAAGTCTTTGCTATCTTGAGATAAGCAAGGATTTCTTAAAGGACAAAAATCATGAACCATAAAAGAAAAAGTAATGATAAATTGAATGCAACATACTAGAAATTACTAATCTTTGAAAGACACCACTAAGAAAGTGAATAGCCAAGAAACAAACTGAAGGAAAATGTTTGCAATGGATATACTTGGCATTGTATTTATATCCAGAATAAGTAAGAATTCATATCAGGAAAAAGTACATCCAACAAAAATTGGCAACAGCTCTGAACAGATACATTTCAAAGAAAATATATGAACTTGAACATATGAATATATTTTTCTCACATAATTAGTCATCAGTAACATTTAGATTAAAGCCATGAGATTCTATTAATACCTCCATTAGACTGGTTAATATTAAAAGACTCACAATTCTTGATATTGAGAAACAAACTCTCATACATTACTGCTGGGAAAATAGAATGGAAAAACCATGTAGGAATAGAGTTGGGCTACTTGTATTGAACTTAAATATGTACGTCCCTCTGACCAGGCAATTTCACTCCTAGGTTTTTACCTTAATGCCATGAAAACACATGAATATTCACAACAGTTTCCCTTAGCCCCAAGTTGTAAACAATACAAATGTCCATCAATAGCTGAGTGGGAACATATCTGGTGCGCAGCCACACAACAGAATGCTAATCAGATATAAAGGTAGGATCTCCCAGGGCACGCAATAATGTAGGTGAATCTCAAAATCATAGCCTGGATGATAAAACAGGTGTCAAAGGGTATCTACCGTACGTCCATTTTTATTAAATTCTACAAATGGGATAAATTCCTAGATATTGAAAACTGAAGAGACTGCCTGGTTCCAGGATGGAGAGAATTGACTGAACAGAGCATTGAAGGAAATTTTTGTAATCAGGAGAATGTTCAAATCTTCATTGGGTTAGCAATTATACCACAGCACATATTTGTCAAATTTCATCAAACATTACACTAACAATGTGTGTGTTTAATTTTATGTAAATTGGTTTAAATTAAGTTCTAAATTTTTGTTTGATATCTATGAAATTATTTCAGACTTTTGTTTGTCAGGGGACACAGATATTATAAATACTTTGATATGGCTTATGATTATTCTAAAATAGAGCACAGAATTAAAATGTGTACTAAAGCATTTAGTCTCATTACACCTGCCTTAGGTGTCCACTAAATTCCAGTTGTGTTCCATTTGAGGGACATGTTAAATAGTTATATAAAGCAGTAAATTTTCTGAAAATCAATTCAGAAAACTTGATATTGAGTCCATATTTTTCTGAAGTAGGTTTAAAGAGTTTACATTATTGTTCTCACTTTATGTATCTCATGACAAAAGACTTCCAAGTACATGGTCACATTTAAATAAAAGTGTACTTCAAATGATTAGAATTTATATTAATCCCAATAACAATATAAGAAAGAGTAAAAATCATGGATTTTTAAAAAATTCTTAATGAGTTTTTAAAATTTCATCCAGGAAAAACTCATTTTAAGTTTATTTTTCAGTCAGTATAGAAGAATCTGTTCATAGTGATAAGACAGAAACAGAATTTGCTGTTTGAACTGAGAGCAGGAGAAAGCAGAAGTCACAGGTTGAAGTATAATCAAAATTATCTTCCACTTTTTTTTACTTGAAAGCAGCTTCAATCAATAGTCTTGAAGCTCCAGATTATCTATCAAACAGACAAAAACTCTCTTAGGTAGCTGAATCCTCTAATCGAATATTGGCAGATGAGATCCTCTGGGTGATAAAAAAGATTTAAAACCCAGAATGACAATATTTGATGAGCATTGAAGCATACTCATTCAAGTCAAGGTGAAAAATATATAGTGTATACTTAGCTCTAAAGTTATTACTATTCTTTAATAACATAACTATATGTAATTATTACTGCTCTCATTAATATATACTTGAAAGCTAAGGTCAAACCTTTTCTCATTGCATAACTAAAATATTAAATTGATATCTATAATACAAACTACATTAAATACAAAATAATTCCATAAGAAAATGTTTGGGTTGTGAAAGTAATATTAAATTGGAATTTTAATATATTTAAATAATTACTAAAATATTTATAAATCTTATTCCTGTTCTTGTGAAGTCACTCCCTGGAGTCTAAATTACTTCAAAAATTAGGTAGTATAAAATTAGCAGTTAAATGTACACTACCTAATAGTAAGGATTTTAGAGGAACAGAGAACTTTGTTCATTTTAGATATATTTAGCATGCTAATATGCTCTTAATAGTGTTGCATGACAATTTAGGAGAATTTTAATATGTTCTTATGTCTTGTGAGTTAGTAACAGATATTACAGGATGGAGTAACCACTATGGGTAGAGATTAGCATAGAAAAGTTATTTTTATGCCTAAGGGTACCTGTCTATGTAGGATTGATGTGCAGTAATTTTCCTCTAAAATATCACACATGGCCTCTTATGGGAAGAGCAGAATCATGTTGTACTCCTTGATTAATAATGAAACAATAATAAATTATTTAAATGTGTAAAACATTGCATGATGGGATGCAATAAATTATCGGTCTATTAATTATGCTTGCTGATAAGTCGGAATCCTTGGAAGATGAAAACTTGGAGCCAGGCCTAGTTTTAAATCAAAGCTTTATAATATGTCAAAGACCCAAATCATATTCTGATCTGCCATTTTATTATTGGAACTGTCAGCCAACATCAGCAACTTTTACTACTATGAAGCTCTCAGCACTTCAATAATTCCTCCAGTTAGTCCTCATTTCCATCACCTAATCTTGTGAGAAAAGTCTAAAGAAAGTCTGTTCTGAGGCTGCAACAGGGGTTCAATGAGCAAGCCCACAGCAGCAGGTCTTCATTAGTGCTGCCCTAAAGCACTACGTTTCATGACTCCAGAAATTCAAAGGAAATGAATATAATAAAATAAGTTTCAAGGGTTTGTTCATAACTAACAATGGCCTCCGATATCCCTATTAATACAGAGAATAGAGGGCTATCCTTGAAATGAATTTGAGGGCAGAGGTACATGATTTTATTTCAGTGATTATAGAGTCCAGAACAACATTCACACTCCCTTTTCTTCGTGGTACTGAAAATTGCTCAAGAGGGAGCTGGGTATTCTGACTAGATTGTTTTAAATAGTTTTAATTTAAAAATTATCAATTTTCTTGGGAGATAAGACCATACAAGGCACTATGTCACAATTTATGCATAACTCGCTACATGCTATGAGATCTAAGCTTTAATTTTTTTAAAGTCTGTTTCTAAAAGCATTCAACCTAGCTACAAGTTAACTTTTGGAAATAAAATTAGCGAACACTGGGCCCTCTCAGAGAAACACTTGGACTACATATCAGCTTGTTGAATTGATCATAACTCAAATGAGGAAGGAGATGCTCTATACAAGCCCAGAGAAAACCCCAGAAAAATCCATGAGCCTGTACAACCAGGATAACTAAGGAAAAAAAAAAAGAAGACACAGATTCCTAATATCAGAGATGAAAAAGGAACTATCACTTCAGAACTCATGAACATTAAAAGAATAATAAAAGAATACTATAGACAACTTTTTTGCCCACAGATTTGACAATTTGGATATCATGGATAAATTCCTTCAGTTATAAAATCTGCCAAATTCACACAAGAAATAGACCATCTGAATAGGTGGGTATCTAATAATCCAACAGTGGTTAAAAATAATTATACAACACAACCAGATGTGATTTATCACAGGTATTTCAGCTGTTGAGACATTCAAAAACCAATTAATATAATTCATCATATCAACAGGCTAAAAAATCACATGATCATATACAAATAGATTTTAAAATTACAATACTCAATATCTATTCATGATAAAAAAACCTCATCAAAATAGGAAGAGAGAAACTTTTTATATTTAAAAAGAATATCTATAGAAACCCTACAGCTAACATCATACTTAAAGATAAAAAAATAAAAACTTTCCTGCTAATATCAAAGAAAAATGCAAGGAATAGTATCAGAGAAGAAAGGCAAGAAGCAATATCAGGAACAACCTGATCACTGTTTGTCATCATCATACTGGAAGTCTTAGGTAATGAAATAAGATAAGAAAGAGTAAATAATATGTATCCAGGCTTGAAAGAAATACAATTCTTTTTGTTCACAGATGACATCATGAGAACAGTCAACTCAGAAGTAACGGAGAGGTGAGTTGGAGGACTGACACTACTCATCTTCAAGACTCACTATGAGGCTAGAGGAACCAGTAAAGAGTGCTATTGGCAGAAGAATAGACAAAAAAGTCAGTGGAATAAAATAGCACAGAAATATATCCACCTAATATAGTCAACTGATCTTTGACAAAGAAGCAAAGGTAATAAATGGAGCAAAAATGTATCTATAGCAAACAATGCTGGGATAACTGGCATCCACCACAAATAAATTAATTCAGACACAGATATAATACCCTTCACAAAAATTAGCTCAAAATACATCACAGACCTCAATGTGGAATGCAAGCTATACAACTCCTAGAAAATGTTATAGTAGAAAACCCAGATGACCTATGTATGGCAATGGCTTTTTAAATACAACACCAAATACACAGTACATGAAAATGAATATTGATAAGCAAGATTTCATTAAATTTAAAAGTTTCTGCTCTGCAAAAGTGGTGTTGAATGAAAAAAAAAGCCACAGACCGAGAGAATGAATATATTTGCAAAAGACATAGTTGATATAGGAGTCCTATCTAAATACGCAAAGTATACTTGAAACCTACCAATAAGAAACAACCAAGTTAAAAAATGGGTTAAAGGCATGAACCAATACTTTGCCAAACAGTATTGGTTGATACACAGATGGTAGAAAGCATATGAAAGCATGTTCAACATCATATGTCATCAGGGAAGTGCCAACTAAAACCATGAAACATTTCTTCATTATCTATTACAATGTCCAAATTCCAGAACACTGAAAACACCAAATGCTAGTGAGAAGGTGGAATAACGCGAACTGCCACTCATTGCTAGGGAATCCAAAAATGGTACAGGTTCTTTAGAAGACAGTTTGGTGGTTTCTAAAAAACTATATTTACTTATCATAACACCCAGCAATCATACTCCCACGGGAGGTGGAAACCTACATCCACACAAAACACCTTCAGACAGATGTTTACAGCAACTTTATTCATAATTGTTAACATTTGGAAGCAATCATTAAGTTGTTCTTCAGTAGATGAGTGCATAAACTGGTATAGCCACAAAATGAATTTATTTACCATCTGAAAGAATGAGCCATCAAACCAAGAAAAGACTTGAAGGAAACTCAAATGCATACTACTGAGTGAAAGAAGCCAACCTGAAAAGGCTCCATCCTGTATGATTCCAACCATATTACATTCTATAACAGTCAAAACTATGGAGACTTAGGGAAAAATAAAGAGTAAAAAAAGAGTAAAAACAAACAAAAAAAAACAGTGGTTGCCAAGGGCTTGAGGGAGGGAGAGATGAATAAGCAGAATACAGAAAATCTTTATTGCAGTGAAATTGTTCTGTATGATATTACAATGGTGAAGATATGTCAATATAAATTTGTCAAAACCATAGAATGTACACTGAACCCTAACAAACTATGAACATTGTGCAGTAATGATCTGTCAACATAAGTCTATGAGTTACAAATATGTATCACTCCAGTGTGGGATGTTCATATTCCCAGAGATTGGGGGTAGAGATTTGGGATGAGAACAGAGCTCACACATTAACTCTGCTTTGCACTGAAATTTTCTGTGGATTTAATCTGCTCTAAAAAATTAAGTTTATTAGTTTTACAGAAAAATAAATATAACAGTAGGCTAATATTATTATTCAATGTACATGTTATTTTGACCATTAAATGAAGTAATGATGTGCTCAGTCCAAAGTCATAATAATTTCTCAATAATGTGAGCTACTTATTTATGATGAATGTACTCCCCACCCCTTTACATGCAATATCTGGGGATGTTTAGGACCAAGCATACTATTAAACAAAACCTACAATATTAAAAAAAAGACAAATTCCATATGATCTCACCTATAGGTGTAACCTAATCAACAAAACAAATAAGCAAGCAAAATACAACCAGAGACTTTGAAATTAACTACAATCTGACAATAACCAGAGGGGAGGTGGGAAGGGATAATGGGAGATAAAAGGGGGAAGAGTTGTAAAAAATGAATGAATGAAAAAATAAATAAATACCTTTAGGTGATTATTTTAATCAAAATATTGAATGTATGCTAATTGGTTAAATCTATCTAGAAAATGTTCACCCAATGAATAGTCCCAAACTCATTATTTCATAGTCGCAAAGCACTATTCCTTGGCTTGATATTACTGTCTTTAATTTTTTAGTTTTCTCTTTAACCCACTAAACTTTTTTTTTTCTAAATCCAATCCCCAGACACTTTCCACCATCCTTTTAGAGTTATTTGGAATATATCTAGGACATTAATGAAGGTTAGTTTTGAAGATAAGGGCATGGGACAGGCAACAAGGCCAGGTAGTGGCTGGACTTAATAGGTTATCCCCTAGAAAGGGAAAGTGTAACAGAACAATTTATGTTCATTTTCTTTTTCATCTGCTGAAAAGGGCTATAGCTTTGTTATAGGAGTGCAAATAGCTTAATGAGTCAAATATAAATCTCAAAACATCAAATAAGTCAATGTCTAGCATTTTAGCTCTTATACACTAGTTTACTTTTAGCAGGAGTTTTATACTCAAGAAAGAAATTCAACTTTAAGCTCTTGGAAAAAAGTTCATGTATAATATATATGTATAGACACTACATACAATAAATAAATAACTAGGCAGAAATGTTTTAAAATAGAAATGGACACATTTGAATTAATGTCAGAGATCTTTGTCTCAAAGTAACTGAATAGGTTGTCAGACTTATCCTCTTCACAGTAGAAACAAAAACCACTGTCAATTCAATTGACAGGTGAGAATGATAAAAAAAATTGCAGTACGCTTCTAATTTGAGAATTGATTCTTGAAGTTAGCAAATTTAATTTAATCTTTGCTGTTGTCCAACTGGACTTCAATATTCTTACATATTTAAATAAAAATGTTATGTTACAGATATTTACCATATTTTTTTAAATTTCATGGTTCTATGGTATGTTAACCAATACTGCATTTTCAGTGAACAAACTTTAGTGAGATAATCTTGTAATAAAAATAATATCTATCTTAGCACTTAATTTATGCTAAGGATTATAGGTAAGAACTTCATTAGGACAAATTCTATTTTAATCTTGAGAGTAACCCTAGGAGAAAAATTTGTCAGCATTTCCAAGTGGGAACGGAGAGTACCATAATTTTTCTAAGAATAGAGAACTGGTAAAGGGTAGAAGGAGAGGTTCAACTTCTCATCCCTGTCACTTTAGAGCTTCTGGTTTTAATCACTACACTATACATTTTATAATCACGCATGCTCATCTCTCCTATCAAGTGACAGTAATAGTTCTTGGATACCCACCGCCCAGTGCTAGGCACTAGAAGTCACCCAATATTTTCCTTTCATTGGGTACAGGACAGCACTGTGTATGTTTTATTCAAAAACATTTGAGCAACTAAAATATACGTATGTTGAAAAGAGAGGAGAACCCATCAAATCCAAATTGCATTCCGGTCTCAGTAAATATGAACTGGTAGTGGATTTGCTTAAATAAATTCCAAGGCACTCTGAAATTTTCAAAATAAATATGGAGGAAATCAGAGTAAATAAAAGTGATTCTGCTCTGCTGACAACATTTTTTAAAGCATTTAAAAATAAATTGCTTATGGTAATCCAAAGCTGAGAAGAACTTGAGATACTGTATAAATTTCGGGGGGTTGAAACCAAGTTCATATTTTAATAGGCATTGCCTCATATCAAAACTAAAAGCAATTTTGTGCTGCTTCTATCTTACATAGAGTTTTTAAAATAATTAAAACCCACTGGAATAATAAGCACAGGTCAAAACTGAGGGAAACAATATGAATAACTCATTCATATTATTTTTGTTTGTTATATTATTCTTTGTCCTTAGAAAACATTACAGCATAACATTGTCTATCACACAGAATCATTTAAGTTTTGAGTATTCTTTATATAGTCCTTGAATATGAATAACTCATTCTCTTGTTTTTGTTTGTTATATTATTCTTTGTCCTTAGAAAACATTATAGCATAACATTGCCTATCACACAGAATCATTTGACTAAGTTTTGAGTATTCTTTAAATAGTCCTTGTAAAAGTATTAGTGTTTCATGCATTCTCCTTGATGTCTACATAAATCTTAGTGGTACATTTAATATTCTTCTTGAGGACTCTATTCAGCTTAAGTATTTAAGTCTTATCTCTGTCAAATACAAGTGGTGCTTTGATAAAGAAAAAGAAAACAACTTAGAATTTTTCTGGTTAAATTGGTCATAAAGTAAAATGTTTGCTAACTTGAAGTATTACAGAACCCATAAGTTGAGTTGCCCATATCTTTGGAAGGAAACATATCCTATTTACATACTAAAATGATTTTTTTAGTTTATATTCATTTGCACTATTATAATCATCCCCTATAAACCATGCTTTTTGCTCTTCCATAAAGTTTTATAGTGCAAATTTCAATAAATATCTAAAAACATTTAACAGTGACTGTCACTTTTTTTTTTTTTTGGTGAAACACTCCCTAATTGCAAATCAGGTGTTCAGTGCTGTGAAGGAGTCCACGTGCCTCTAACACCTCTGTGACCATCTGGGAATGATGGTCAGCACTGGGCTGGTTAGAGAGCACACTGACCCTCCTCTGCCAGTACAGAAACTTCACATCCATGGTTTTTTTCTTTAACATTTATTTCATCTCCTTCATTTCATTCTTTTTTTAAAACTGACTAGATTCAGTTCAGGAATATCAGCTTACAATTTAGTTCAGAAAACTCTCTTTTAACACTAGCATTTCATATCCCTATGTGATTTTGACCAAAGCCTTTTGGAAATCTTTGTTGAATGACAATTTCAACAAATGTATTTTATTCCATATCATCAATGGTCTCTCTTAATGGTAAATACAAATTAAAACATTTATGGCGATACTGCAAAGGTCAGAGTTATGATCATTTTATTTTTATCTTACCAAGATGCCCAATCATTTTATTCTGATCCCCTAACGGTAAGTATGTCCCCTCAGGTTTTATGAAGGAGTTGATGAAGTTCTCATACATCAGCAGAGGCTGGTAGGTTCTAACTCCAGGTCCTTCGGTGCTCGCTGCTCACATCATCCAGCTTAATTGCTACTAGTCACAACGATCCTCCCCTGTTGTGTCTAATTGACTCATGCGTATACTGTTAACCAACTCAGTCAAATGTTCTGTATGGGAAAAATTATTCCACTCTGTATGAGGGAGTTTCTTTAGTGAGGTTCTATAAAACATTTTTTTCTACCACAGTTCACAGAAATTCAAAAGCAGGACTGGCTTTGGAGAAATGAATACAGGATCATGCTCTCATTAGAGTCCATGTTCTCTCCACTACACAGGCTCTGTGACTCAGCGTGATGCAGTTTCGCAGTGTCTCCCACGCTTTTATTTTAATTTAGATTTTGAGTCCAGATGATAACTGTGTGTTTCTGAAGCAGCAATGTGGCCTGGGTAAAATTCTTGCCCCCAGTATTTCATCAGAAATAGTGTGTCCTGTGTTAATTAAGCAATATGGGGTATAGGTCTTTTCAGAGCTCCTGACCATTCTATTCATGAAAATTATAAGAACTGCCTGTAGGGTTGAAAAAAGCCTTTAACTCACCATGAATCATCTATTTCAAATTACACAGTGTTATAAAAGTAATTACATTATTTTCACGAGAGCTGCAGCCTATCTTTTCTTGGCTACCTTGAAATACTCTAGCCAAAGAAATGCTAATTCTTTACATATTTCTGTATAAAACTATATATGCCAGAATTCCTTTTCATCACCACATCTTGAAGTTTAAATTATAATCAATCTATACTTATTTATACTAAAATAGTTAAAAAGTTCACCATATCCTAAAATATGTACAGATAAACAATAAATGTCACAAAGAATAAATAGAAAAATGAGTTGTGGATTTATTGTTTTCAGAAACAATAATAGGCTATTTATTTCAGACCATTTCTCATCCTAAAAACTGGCTATTTAGTGTATAGTAGCAAACTCTTCTTAAAACAATTAAAAGAATCCCAATACAGAAATGTGCAGGCTGAAACCATAACAAAAAAGTAAAAAGCCCAGAATAGACTTTTTAAATTGTTTGTCTGTTGCTATTTATTTTTATATTGTTGTTTAAGTACAGTTGTCTCCATCCCCCGCCGCTCTCCCCTGCACCACCTACTCTCACCTCCCACCCTCAATCCTACCCCACCTGGGCTTGGTTAATGGGTTTTATATATGTTCCTTGATGACACTTTTTTTCTCCTGTTATCCCCCTCCCCTCTGGTTACTGTCATTTTATTCATTATTTCAGTTATCTCTAGTTATATTTTGCTTGCTTGTTTTTTTTGATGAGATTCCATTTAGAGATGAGATCATACAGTATTTGTCTTTCATTAACTGACTTATTTCATTTAGCATAAACTTGCACATTGTACTACAGGAAGACAAACACACCAATTAAAAAATGGGCAAAGGACCTGAACAGACACTTCTCCAAGGAGGACATACGGAGAGCCCAGAGACATATGAAAGGATGCTAAGCATCATTAGCCATCGCATAGATGCAAATTAAAACCACAATGAGATACCACTTCACACCAATCAGAATGGCCATCATAAACAAATCAACAAACAACAAGTGTTGGCGAGACTGTGGAGAAAAGGGAACCTTTAGTACATTGTTGATGGGAATGCAGACTAATACAGCCACTGTGGAAAACAGTGTAGAATTTTCTCAAAAAACTAAAAATGGAACTCCCTTTTTAGGGATCCAGTGGATCCAGTGATTCCATTTCTGTGATTATACCTTAAGAACCCTGAAACACTAATTCAAAAGAACCTATGCACCCCAATGTTCATAGCAGCACAATTTACTATAGCCAGGCACTGGAAACAGCCTAAGTGCCCATCAGTAAATGAGTGGATCAAACAACTATGGTACATTTACACAATGGAATTCTATACAGCAAAAAGAAAGAAGGAGCTCCCACTTTTTGTGACAAAATGGCAAGAATACACTTTTTACCCCAAGCGTGTTGTTTGTAAGCAGAAAGAAATTTAAAGTCTGCATTTAGTGATCTCAAACTCACGATGAAGAAAGATTTGAAAAGCAGACTCTTCTCTACAACAGGGACATAGAAGGAGGGCTACAGCCTTAAACTGAAAGTCAAGGAACTGAAATGTACCAACCCATGACCATAAAGAAAACTAATACTCTTCTTAGTACCGTAGTCATTCAGGGAACCTTAAACCTTGAAGCAGTTTTGTCACGTTCCAGAAGAGAACTGTGTTCTGGAAACTACCCACATTAGGCAGGTACTCAAAACTCTCTGAAATAATATGCCATAATTAACACCTGTAATTTTTATTAGAAATCATATTTTATACAATCAACACATAGTAAAGAACAGCTATACAAGTTATCACTTATCTATAAGCAAGACTACCAAAAATAATAGGTCTCTCACATAGTTCTTCAGTTGTTCATTATTAAACACAAACTCTAAAATAAATGTTTATGATGTCATAAGCAAGATAAGGAGGAAGTAAATTTCAAAAAGAGTTAATTTAAAAAGAATGATTAAATAATTTGTAAATAAAATTCAATAAACCAACATTAAAATTCAATGGGTGGGTTTAACAGCAGGTAAGAACCAGCTAAAAATAAAACTGATGAACCAAAACAGAGATGATACAAGAACAAACAGGGATGTTAAATGCTAAAATGAATTTGAGACACATGTTTGAAATGTTAGAAGAAACATGAATAGGATTAAAGAAAAAATTAAATTTATAGAAAACACCATAATAGTTCCTCTGGAGTTAAAAATACTCTATTGGATAAACTAAAAGTTAGATCACAAAAAATGAATGAACCAAAAACTTGGCCATAGAAACTATCTAAAATGTAGCAGGAAGAAATAAAGACTGAAAAATAAACATATGAGGCCATATAAACTGGTCTAACATATATGTAATTTGAGGCCCAGAACAGAGCATGGTATGGTAGGGTAAAGAAAAATAGTAGAAAAAATCCATGTTCAAGGAAAACTGTAAACACACTGATCAAAGAACCAAAACAAATACAAGCAGAACATTTTAAAGAAAATTATACCAAAGCACATACTGATCAGGTCACAAAACCAGTAAGCAAAGAAAATCCTACAAACAGCCAGAGAACTGAGGCCCAGTAAGCATTATACAGCAATCTGCTCATTAAAAACAGTGCAAGCCAGAGGCAAATGGAGAGATACACAGCTGATGGCTTTGTAAAATATGAAGAATGTGACACTTTCTTAGAAAGTTCCACATATATACACTATTTGACCAGCAGTCCATTCTGGGTGTTTACTAAAGAGAAAAAAAAAATTGGAACCCTAACTAGTATAAGAAAAAAATTAGGGTGGCAAAGACCAATTAAAATGTAGCTTTGCTTGAAGAATCAAGTAAAATATAACTGTTTGGAATCAAGAGATGCAAAGTTCACATCACAAGGGAGATGCATTAAAAATTAATATACAATTTAGACATACAATAAACAAAAGTAGGAAAAGTATAAGTGATAATCATAAAAGTATGAATGAAGTCTGTATCTATAAAGGAGGGCCAAGGTTTCTTAATAAGAAGGGACTCAGTAGACCTGAGTAGTGGGTAGCTAGCATTTACAATTATTCACTATGCTGCACATTCATATTTAATGCAATTTTTATTTTGTCAATTATATTTCCCAATCAAAACATAAGTAAAATAGTTACAAAAGATCTTTAGTTAAAAATCAATGCATATATTATTCATCATTGCTTTAAAGGCATTTGAACTACCATCATTCTATATCCCAAGGAAATATACAATTATATTTATAATTAAATTATTCATATATAGGATATAAATTATATAAATTTAAATGTCATAAATATTTACAGAGGTTTAAATGTAGAACTTTACACACCATAGCAATGGACAAAGATTATTTTAGGAATTATTCAGAACCCAACCCATGCAGTTAACATAGGAGATCTCATTAATTCATCACAATGGCCCAAAAGTTTAGAAAAAGAAGCATAATATTTTCCATATAATATAGTGAAGAAGACTTAGAATCAGAACTTCAATAACAATCTTACTCTCATCAGTAAGTAGCAGCTAAGTCTCTGAAACTGTCTTTTTCTTCCAAAGATCAGATTCCTTATGCTCCATGAACTACATCACTTACATGTCAGTTTTGCTAAATTACTTAAGAAGTTATACTCATGAATCATTTTTTTTAAATAGCATAGATGACTAAAAATCTTAAAGATAATTTCTAAAAGTAAATTGTCTTTGAATTTCCTGATTATAGTCTGTATAATTTCCTAAATCAATTAATTTGTATGACTCAAAACCCAACAATAATAAATAAATCCATTATTTATTATTATGGTAAATAATGGAATTGAATTATGTACAGTAAAGTCTAATTTTTCCACCTACCCTTCTGCCCCCAGGAAACATTCTGTACTATTTTTGTAAATATATCTACATGAAATTTAGGAGCAGTATAAACAAAAGTGATTCTAAATATACACAAGCAAAAATGATTTGTAAATGGCATGAGAAAAGGTACTTCTTATGCCTTGCAGTTTCAAATATGCCTCTCACAAAATAATGTGCAATGTTGTTTAGATTATATTTTTGTTAGAAGAATGTAGTAAAACATGTCTCATCTCTGCCTTTTTATATTTTTATTCTTTGCGTGTTGCTTATAAATAATTAACTGTATATGAAGTAAAGAAGAGCTGAAGCAGACTGAGAAATGCAAATGTATATAAATACACTTAGCATACAAATAATTTCAGAAAATATTATGACTATGCTGAATTTGCCTCATGCCCTTCCAGTGTAATGAATCTTGTATAGAAATATACATGAGCCATAAAAATTTATTAGTAAAATAGTAGACAGCTGCTCCTCAAATAGAAAATGTTTTCTTAAAAATAAAATATAAAAGGCAAGTTGTATAATTTGTGATTTTCAAAAAAAGTCCATATTTTAATAAAGAACAGTAGCATTTGTTTTTTTCTTTCTTCCAAATTACAAAAAAGTGTTTTTACCTGAAAAAACTATTATAGTCTTATTATTTGAAAATGTACATATCCAAACACCATCTGAGAAGCTGAACAGCCACTTTTTATTGGTACCAAAATCCAGGGAAATGTTTTTTAAAAATGCAATTATTCTACCTTTCTTATAACTACACTGTCTATACTACTTAAATCCAAAAATGAGAGATGTGTTTCTAAAGAAAGGTAGATCAGCAAAAGAGATAAAAATCTCTCCTTGTTTTTATTGTCTAAGGCTAAGAAACACAAATCAATTTGATCCATGAAATGATAAGGTTAATGTTCAAACCTATGTACCTAATACCATGAGCTTATATGAGAAGCCCTCACTTTATGTTTGGGATTGCCATTTTTAATGAGTGTTGGAGAATGTATTTATAATATGCCAAGGTTTTGCACATATTTCAGGGACTAGAAATCTGTTTTAATTCAAGAACCAAAAAGTTTCATTAAAATTCTATACTTGCCAACTGATTTTGATTGACACTTGACATCAATTTTGAGTTGTGAACCACTTTAGTAGTGGTTACACAGGACTTAATATCTTGGAACATACAATTAAGTGTATTACCTAAGAAGGCATGAAGACCTTGCAGCAGGAAGTCATATTTTGATATATTAAATTGATTTAGTGCCTTGAAAGCAGTATCATAAGGGTGTACTAATAAAAAAAGATAGGAGGGGCAAATAAGATGCACGTGCTCTCTTACTACATTATTTAATTACTTTTGAGTTGCTCGACTCACTAGATAACAATCAAATTCATCAACCTAATTGGAGCTGATTAATGTGATTCGTAGTTTAGCAATAGAACTCAAAATTAGGAAATGCATTCTCATCTCTACTGCTACAAAAATGCATCAGCTATTAAAGATTCTAGATGCATTTTCTACTTGTAGCCATATTTCTAAATAAACAGAATCATATTCAATAACAATTCACTGAGCTGATGTTCATTTTTATTTGCAAAGATTATTGAATGACCTCATAAAAATAACTTTGGTCAAAAATAACTGTAAGTTTAATAAAATTCATCTGAATTGCTTCAGGTAATGAAACACTTAAGTTTCTATTCATTCAGTGTACATCAGAATTAATGTGATTTATCACCTTCTGTCAAAAGTTTTAAATTCTCTGAGGCATCAGAGATGTTGAATATTGGGATAGCAGCGAGATAACTGCTCTGGAAATAATGAAAGATAGAAAAATAAAACAAAACAATTCATTAGAAACAGAAACTTTTTTTGTATTTAATTTACTATTTTTCTAAAGACTTATGTGTTTCTATGGCAAAATACTAAAATAATATAAAAATTATACTGTCAAACATGTGTTTTTATTGTATTTTTCCCATTACATGTATCCCCCTTATACTCCCCTCCTCTCCACAATCACCACACTGTTGTCCACATCCATGAGTCCTTTTTACTTTTGGCTCACTGAATCCCTCCACCCCCTGACTCCCCCAATAGCTGTCATCCTGTTCTCTATCTATGAGTCTAAGTCCTATAACTCTGTGTTTACATCCTGCCTCTGAAGGTAAACATTCTTTGTAGATGCTTTTATATCTATCTTTCTAGAGACTTTTTATTATTTCAAGGCAAATATCTGTATTTTCAAGCCCAGATGTTAACAAAATTTGGTCATACACATCGCTTTTACTTAATAATATAACTTTTGAATTCTTCAATATTCAGACTTAATAGTATCCTCATTTATCTCTTGAACATACGGTGCTGGGAAGACTGGACCTCCATATGCAAAAGAATGCATTTAATCCTTATCTCACACCATGTACAAAAATCAATTGAAAATCAATTAAAGGCATAGACATAATGCCCAACACCATAAAAATCCTTGAATAACATATAGGAGGGATATTTCATAACACTGGATTGGACAATGACTTCTTGGATGTGACACTGAAGTACAAGCATCAGAAGCAAAAACAGATAAAGGCACTATATCAAATTTAAAATTTTTTGTGCAATTCTGGTGAAGAGGGAGACAAAAGTCTGAGAAGGCAATGAGGAACAAGGAGAGCACCATTCTCCCGTCCAAGTCTTGTGGTACCCAAGGCATGATTGAGAAGACTAATCGCCAGGGTAAAGCAAGGTTTTGGTTAGAGCAAGAAAATTGTGATAATGACAGAAGAGTTATCTAAAGATAGGATGCACTTATGACAGAGGGTGGAATTCGAACATCATGGATGAAGGTGAGAGCCAAAGGGAGAGGTGAACAATTGAAACTTCCTAAGATAGTAGAGAGCCGTATGGTCCAGAAGTCTCATTGATGAGCAACGCTCTGTGAAGCTTAATTTCTAACAGCAATGGACATACACAAGATGTGGTACTTGAAGGAATTAGTCCTGATGTTGTCTGAGAGGCAGGTAAATAATGAGGTCTATTTGGAGCTTTCTTATTGGTTCTAATTGGGAATTTTAGTGGCAAGATAGGCTGTCTTTCTGGAAAAAAGTAAGGAGGGCTATTTCATTTAAAAAGTATGAATATGGGGCTGCTGTTATTACCTATGCCTTTAATGTATGTGTTATGTCTCACACCCTTGACTTCAAGGCCTTCAAATGTGAAGTTGATAGTACTTAGTAAATAAAGGGAAAAAATTGCTGATATATACTGCCTCTCTTTTTGCCTTTGTTTCTTATTCTACATGCCCAGTCTTCATATCTGTTTCCAACTATATCTATACAGAAGAGGGAAAACGTAGGTTTATATTTCCATGTTGATATTCTTTTGAGTTAAATAAGCTATGACAACAATCACAAGCTGAATGTCTTTTTCCATACTAACAACAGTCAACCTGGTTTGCCAACCCCCGTATGTAAACAGTAGGCCATTTAGGAACCACATTAAGTCAGGTGAGTTTTGGAATTTGACACTTGGGTAACAGGTAAATACCTCTCCTTGGACATTCACTCAATTGGCCGATTTTTTCAGTATTTTAATGAATGCCCATCTTATTGTAACCTGGATACTACTTAGTTATACAGACATATCTCTTAGAGTATCCCAGAGAAATCTTAAGCTCAAAATGTTCAAAACTACCATGTATTTTCTGAAATTCTTTAATAAATGGGACTATCACATGACCATTTTTCCAAGTCTGGTACCTGAACTTATCATCAACCTTTCCTGTCTTTCACTTCAAGACACAGAATCATGATAGAAACTCAGTCATTATACATGTAGTGAGGCTGAAGTGACAAGATCAATGAAACGACAAGTAACTAGAACATAAAAAGCTGTGTTTCAGGACAGGTGCTGGGGCTTTCCCATGATGCTCCTGGTGTATAAATCTATATGCTCTGCCTATTCTTCTCAAACAGTGACACCAGGAAACTGATGACTAAGTGGATGTTGTACAAAAGCTCATCATCTGTCATCTTCACATCTGTCATGTGGCTACTAGATATTTCCAGATAACCTATTCCTCTGGGCCAGGATCAGGGGCTTTACTTCATGGACTTTGGCCAACATATTTTCATAGTGATTCATCAAAAAGGGAATTGACCAGCCTTATGTAGGCCTGCCCCAGGATTTGTGAAATCTGCTTGGTCAGAGACTCTAATAAAAAAATGCACCATCTTTCTTGGCCAGCTTCTGGACTGGTTTTATCCCTGTTGAGCTTTGTTTGGTTTTGCTTTGGGGACCTTAATGTCCTTGTGGAGAATATCCACAAGACTTCATATGTTATATGATGTGTTCATGAGGGAGAAAAGAAATGGGTGAAAATAAATGGACGGGCACAGAAAGTCAGGAGAAAGTCAGGGGACTGCAGTGTCAAAGGAAGAAAAAAAGAAAATTGAACAAAGGCTGTATGGCATCAAGTGCTTCCTGAACAAAAACGATGAAGTCCATCAAGTGAATGTAGATTGTTGCTTTGGATTTGGGAATGAATTTATACGGGCAATTAATATCTGGCAAAGGAGGGAAGAATATGCAATGGGATAGTTCAGCCTGTGCAATGAATGGTGCTGGGAAAATTCAGTAGAGTACATGCAAAAACAGGAAACTAAACTGCCTTGTTACACCACACACAAGAATAAACTCAACATGGATTAAAGACTTAAATGTAAGATGCAAAACCATAAAAATCCTAGAAGAAAACACAGGCAGTAAAATCTCAGACATTTTTCTTAGTAGTATTTTTTTCTGATCAATCTCTTCAGGCAAGGGAAACCAAAGAAAAAATCAACAAATGGGACTACATCAAACAAAAAGAGTTTCTGCACAGCAAAGGAAACCATCAACAAAATGGTTTTTGGCTAATCCTTTCACCTTCTTTCATTCAGACACCTCTTCCACCTCCCCTCTGACAGCTGTCAGTCTGTGCCATGTATTCATGCCTTTGTTTGTCAGTTTATTTGTTAATTAGATTCTACATGTAAGTAGAGGTCATATGGCATTTGTCTTTCTGTGACTGGCTTATTTCACTTAGCATAAAAATTTCCAAATTCATCCATGCTGTCACAAAAGGTAACATTTGTTTTCATGGGCATGCAGTATTCTGTTGTGTAAACGTACCACAGCTTTTTCATCCACTCATCTACTGTGGGGCACTTCAGCTGTTCCCAAATCTTGGCTATTGTAACTAATGCTACAATGAACATCAGGGGGCATGTATTCTTTTGACTCAGAGCAGGAGTGTCAAATTCATTTTCATGGGGAGCCACATTGACCTTGCAGTTGCCTTCAAAGGGCGAATGTAGAGCTCTTTGCCCCTAGTTAAGTAGTTACATTTACACAGCTCTAAAATTACATTCAGCCCTTTAAAGGCAACCACGAGGCTAGTGGCCCCTGATGAAAATGAGGCCCTGACTTAGTGTTTCAGGATTCTTAGGATGTATTCCCAGAAGTGGGATTGCTGGCTAAAAAGGCAGTCATTTTTATTTTTTAATTTTCTGTTAGGAAAATCCATACCGTTTCCCACAGCGGCTGCACCAGTCTGCATTCCCACCAACAGTGCACGGGGTTCCCTTCTCTCTGCAGCCTCACCAGCACCTGTCTAATTCCTGAGAGCAGTCACTGATATGGAGGTGATGCCTCCCTGGGGCTTCACCACATTTCTCTGATGGTTAATAATGGTGAGCATCTTCTCACATATCTATTGGGCATCTTTATGTCTCTTTTGGAGAAGTGTCTCTTCGTGTCCTTTGCCCATCTTTTAATTAGATTTCTTGTTTACCTGGTGTTGAGGTAAAGAACATTTACCATATGCTCTTTATATATTTTGGAAATTAACCCCCTATCAGATGTATCATTGCCAAATATGTCCTCTCATATGGTGGGTTCCCTTTCCATTTTGTTGACAGTGTGTTTTTTTTTTCTGCTGTGTGAAAGCTTTCAGCCAAAGGTAAGGTTCTATATTTCCAGAGAGTCTCTTAATGGTTTATAAAGAGAGGTATTGTAGTACATTCATAATTCAGATGTGGGAGAAGATGGAAATCTACCCTTTTTAAGTGAGTGGAATTTCTGTCCATATAGTACAAACAGAAGGTTGGCTTACTAAGCATTATTATTATTTTTATTTTTAATATTCTATTTCAAATATGTCAGCGGAAATGTTTCATCTTGAAACAAGTAAATAACTACCTTCTTTTCAGCCAAGTAACATTTCCCACTGCCGCTGAGCCGCAGATAGCTTAAAATTATGCAGTCTCTGATTGGCCAGGGGACGTAATGCTGCAATTAGCAACGTGCTTGCACTCTTGGCTGTTGCCAGGTAGCGCTCTGCTGGCAGCCCATTCCGCGGGCCGGAAACACTGGCATTAATAGAGCGGCCACACACGCTGCAGGGAAGAGCTGTACTGCTCGGTTTACTAGTTGGTTTTTCCTCACTACCATTGATTTATTTATTTGCTGCTTGTCAAAAATATTATAAGAAGAGAATGTCAAACCATAAAAATAAGTCATGATTGATATTATCTGTGATACGATCCCTTAAAAAAAGAGACCAGGGAACAAAACCAGTTTCATGATAATGTTCCACTGGGGTGGGAAACAATATTCGTAGGGAAATGAGAGAAAAAATCTACTGAAGAAAGGAAAGTATGAGATGCATTATCAACCGTATCACCGCTACATAATAATGTTTGCCATTGCTCAGTCACACTGGTACGTCCTCTGACAGCACCTTTGGAACCATGGCATCTCAGACTGTGCAGTTAGGACAGATGTAGAAGATTCTGGAACTATTTATCTTTGCTTCCCTCTTCTTTTATTTTCCACAGGACTGACTTCACACTACAGGAAACAAACTTGCCCACACTCTGGGGTTATGTCACCTAGCACCTCATGTCACATTCTGGAGAAGCCAACGTTTCTGGGGGTCAAGTTCACCTGGTGAACATGCATGCCCGTCTCTCCTTGATAAGTGTAGGCACATGTGGAGACTTCAGAGGCAACTTTGGTGACAGGTGCAGTAGCATGGGCTTTACAACCACAGAAATAATTCAAACTGTCACTAGGACCAGCAGGACAAGTTGTCAAGTCCTGGAGGGGATGTAGGCAAGACTGTGACCATCTGGGATGGCACATGAGCAGAATCCATTACAGTCCTTCTTTCATTTATATTCACTCAACCCTCTCATAATATCTTGATCTCAGTTATGTGCTTTCATTGCTTCCTGAACGGGGAAAAGGGTGGAAAGTTGCAAAGTCTTAAAAGACTTGATGCTTTTAATAAAATAGAAAACAAAGACTTGATACAACAGCGGTTTCAAGGATTACAACTGGTTCTCATCATCTACTCCCTTTACCAACGTTTTACATCTTTCTTCACCCTCGTGTGGCAGTTCAGCTTGTCTATTGATTGGCTAGAAGGGCGATCTAGACCAAATGGCCTGGACTAAGGAGAGGCAAGCAAGATTCCTACACAGCAAAGTTTAAGAAGATACTCATTATTAGGATCCCACAAAAGCAGATCCCGGAGAGTGAATACATCCTTATATTTATGCCCCATGTGCCTTGCTTGGTGAACCTACGTCTTGGCCCTGCAGCATCCTCAAGATGTAGAGGCCCATAGTTTTCTTCTACTTGTAGAGCTGTGGTTGTTACAGTTTCTCTTTTAAAGTTATGGCTAGACATAAAAGAAACATAAGACAAAAGGAAGTCCCTGGGGTTCCTGCATATTTCTCTCTGCAACCCTCGATGTTCATGCTAAACCTGTACAATTGCCATCTAGTACAACATCGTTTTTCTTTGCCTGCTAGTTCATCAGCATAAGGCCAAAGTCGCAATGTGGAAATCAAACCTTCTCCATCAAGGGAATCCTCACTGTGTCACCTCTTAAAAGAGCCTGCCCCATGAGAACCACATTTTAACCAGCAGAAAAGAAGAGTGTGGAAATAAGGTCAAGAATTCCACTAGTCATCACAGAGAGTTATGTTAAATCTTCCTTCGAACTCTGTTCTTTGTCCCACCTAGTTATTGGCTACACTGTACCACATACTATCAATTGAAAGAGTGTGCCCAATCCCACGTAGGATTGTAGCTAAACTTTCAAGGCCATGTCAACCCTAACCAGTGTGGCTCAGTTAGGCATCCCACCAAGTGAAGGGCTGCTGGTTTTGTTTCTGGTCAGGACACGTGCCTGGGTTGCATGTTCAGTCCCAAGTCAGGGTGCATACATAAGACAACTGATTGATCTGTCTCACATCAATGTTTCTCTTCCCCTCTCTCTCCCTCCCTTCCCTTCTGCCCAAAAATAAATAAAATCCTTTTTACAAAGGCCATTTCACCACTAAATAAGTCTGAATGTCTCTGGTAATGCAGTTGGTGATACAACAAAGGAATCCCTCAGTCATGAGCCATGTTACTTTTCCTTTTTTCTAAATTAGATCCCTTAGACCAAGGAAGTATTTGATATTTTATAATGTATAATTTAATATTTTGTAATGTATCATTGCTGGTAAGTAGTACCACTGCAGGTCTTAGATTTCCAAAGATCTAAGTTTTCGATTCTGTTCAGTCCAGGTTAATAAACTGGCCACATTACATGCTTTTCAGCAGGAACAGACTCAAAACCCTAGCACCTTTCCTTCATGATAACAAAAAGTACTGTGGCTTTTGCTCCTTCACTACAGAAAGTAAAATGTGTCTACTCATTAACAATCATTTCTTTACTGTTGTCTTTCAGGGCTGCCCCATGGGAAACTATAATTTGGCAGCAGTTCTTAGTAACTAATATTTTGCCTTGATCTGACCATCGACCAATCCAAGTCCTCTCCCTGCTTTGCCAGGGAAAGGGGGCTGCTTTTACCAGGCAGGTGATTGCGTGGCATTTAGAATCTCAACATTCCTTGGCTCGTTTTTCCAGGTGAATCCACCCCAGCTTTGAGTGCCATTCCTAACATATCAGGGTTCTGATTAGTTTCTTTTGCAGAAGTGATATTTTTCTGATTCTGATTATCTACTTTACTTTCAGCTTCTTGAGGTTCTCCTTTAAAGACATATGAGGCTTTTCTTTAAAGGTCATAGAAAAAGCCTCATGTGTTTCACAATGTGCTTTAAGTGGGCCATTAGCTGCACTAAACCTATCACTTCCTTTCTGCGAGACTTCAAATGGCATCTGCAAAAGTCACAGTACCTTTTGTGATCATGCCAGCAAGTGCAGTAGGGCTCTGCTATCCCAGTGTGGCTCTCACAGTTTCATCTCACCCATATTAAACACAATGAAAGTTTTACTAAAGGTGGTTACTACTGTCTAGTAGTGGTTTTCAACACCCTAATTATCAGTCACGATGGGATAAATGTTGTCCTCACATTGATATAAAACTCGACCCCAAATCCCATACTGGGGTCTGTTTGTAATCCATGGTACTGACACTTCTAGTCCATAAACTTTAGAAAACAGAGTCTAAGACCAAAACTTTAATCCTAATATTTTCTGGATGTGATTCCAGAGAAGCAGCAGTAAGAGACAATGAAAGGAACAGGAGAAGGAAGAGCAAATGAGAAAAGGTGTTCAGTGAGCTGATACTAAATTCACATACAGACACACAAACTGCTGATTTCTCTCTGTGCTGAACTGAATGATTGGTTTCAGTTCTTTACTCCATGCCTATATGCATTCCCTTTGCCTTATAGCTCTGCAATTCTTATCATTAGAGGCAAAGAACGGTGCTCTACTCCCGTGAATTTCTGTTGGAACTTGTGCTTTCCTTTGGCCATTGGAAATTAACTGACATGATGCAAAGAGAGATTTAAATGTGCCTGTAGGCTGAGTCCCATAGGAATGAAACAAACACGGAGCAGGGCTGATCTCCATCCGTACACAGAGTCACGTCCTCCTAAAGTCAGCTTGAGTCTGAGTAAAAATTCAATAGTGGTTGTAAAACACTGAGTTTTCGATGGCTTGTTGTGGCCGCAGCTGAGCAGTATATGAGGCCTTTGGGGGCACTTCCAGCAAACCAATATGAAATTATCAAAACTGAACTTCATATACCTAACTGAAACATAGTATACCTAATATTTACCCTATCTAATTACAACTCATGATTTATTAGTATATTTATAGTTAGTAAATAAGCAACATAAACAATATACAAAATCTTAGGTATGAGTCTGATGGTTCAACTCTGTGAGAATAGCACGGGAAATTATTAATAAGTGTTCAAAATACAAAGATACAATAAACATCACCATCCCGTACCCCACACACATATAACCTACACACACATAGGAATTTGGAGGGACAACGATATAATCATAGAACTTAAGTAGAATTTGAAATCAGACATGCATAGACCAAAGACACTAATATTCTGCTTTCTAGCTATGGAGCAATAAACAAGGAAATTACCTTGTCTAAGTCTCTGGTTATGATGATATAATGGGGATAACACTGTAATTCTTATAAAAATGTTGTGACACGGTCTTCTCATGAACACATTCCATTATGTAATGAAGAAAAGAAGACGAGGAAACCCTGAGGGATCTCATAATTTAGTGGGAGGGCTAGAAAATAAGTACACGTTTACAATAGATAATATCAAAAGGCTTTCATATCTGACAATTCAGCATGTTTCGAGATAAAAAAGGAAAACAAAAGCCTTGTGGATAGGAGATAAAGAAAAAATTCTCAGTAAATTAATGTATGCAGGTAAAGCATCAGGTAATAAAAATGATAGCATAGTAATACTGAAACAGTTTTAATTCTACCAGACTAGAGAGATGTTTCTTAGCATATTATACTGTACATACATATTTCTTAAAATTGTGAAGAACACTTAAACACACCAGACATGCAGACCCTAACAAACACAATTCTGGTCCCTTTCCAGGGTGTCATTGTGAGAAATGTTACCAAAGAAGTACAGTGATGCTTTCAGATTGGCCTAGCTAATGCATGACACTGCAAGAAACATTAGTATTTAACTTGTGGTATTTCAAGCCTAGAAAAGTAACTTATGATTGCATGTCAAGCTCCTATTCTTTCCTTCATCCGCAGTTCTACAGTTTGACTGCTAAAAGCTATATTTAACTCAATCCAGCCATTGTGTGAGACTGGGAGAAGAGGAATTAAGCTAATTGTTTTAATCTTTGCCATAGTGTTTATTAAGTGATGCTAAACTACGCTTACTCCACCAAATGACTATATACCAATCAGCTGTATGCAGTACATACAATTGTATTAGTGCTGTCCTGGAGAACAATTTGTGCTAATTAATTAATGTTATACCTCAGCTTGCCACTCAATGATTTAACATCTTTATTTTTTTTAAGTAATAAAAAAGAAAGATCATTGGGGAAAAACTTGAGTGAGAATCACCAAAGTCAGATACATTTATAATATATCTCTTATTTACTGAAACAACAAATTCAAACGGAACAGGCACGAACAGCCCAAAAGATGGCGCAAGAAGAACTCAAAGTCCCAGAGCCAATAACTCTAAGACCGAGAAATTGCCAGCCTCTCAGAAGCACAATTCAAGACACTATTTATCAGGATGCTCACAGAACTGGTTGATTATAGTCACAAATTAGAGGAACATATGAAGGCTAAACTAATTGAAATGAAGGGAGATGTCCAGGAAACCAATAGCGATGGAAAGGAAACTGGGACTCAAATCAATGGAATGGACCAGAAGGAAGAACGAAACATCCCACCAGAAAGGAATGAAGAAATGAGAATTCAAAAAAATGAGGAGAGGCTTAGGAACCTCCAGGACATCTTTAAACGTTCCAACATCCGGATTATAGGGGTACCAGAAGGGGGAAAGAAACAGCCACGAGTGGAAAACTTATTTGAACAAATAATAAAGGAGAACTTCCCCAGTCTGGCAAAGGAAATAGACTTCCAGGAAATCCAGGAAGCTCAGAGAGTCCCAAAGAAGTTGGACCCAAGAAGGAACACACCAAGGCACATCATAATTACATTAGCCAAGACCAAAATGAAGGAGAGAATCCTAGAAGCAGCAAGGGATAAGGGGACAGTCACCTACAAAGGAGTACCCATCAGACTGTCAGCGGATTTCTCAAAAGAGACCTTACAGGCAAGAAGGGGCTGGAAAGAAGTATTCCAAGTCATGAAATCCAAAGACCTACAGCCAAGATTGCTTTATCCAGCAAAACTTTCATTTAGAATGGAAGGACAGATAAAGTGCTTCTCAGATAAGGTCAAGTTCAAGGAGTTCATCATCACCAAGCCCTTATTATATGAAATGCTAAAGGGACTTATATAAGAAAAAGAAGATGAAAAATATGAACAGTGAAAGGACAGCAAACACACAGTTATTAACAACCACACCTAAAACAAAAGCAAACCAAGAGGACAGCTAGATCAGGAGTGGAACCATAGAAATGAAGAACACATGGAGGGTTAGAAACAGGGGGGTGGGAGGAGGAGAAGGGGGGAGAAGGCACAGAAAATAGCATAGATGGTAGGTAGAAAATAGATAGGGGGAGGGCAAGAATAGTGGGGGAAATATAGAATCTAAAGAACTTGAGACACGTGGTTATAAACTAAGGGGGGGAGAATGGTGGGGGAGGGAGTGTGCGGGTGGAGGGGAATGAAGGGGGGAATAGAACAACTGTAATGGTATAATCAATAAAATATATTTAAAATTAAAAAAATAAAAATAAAAATAAATGTTTGAGACAACTTTGTTTGATTGTTTCCCTTTTGCGATTACTTTCACAGACAGATAATGAAAACTTCAGTGTTCCTGGGCAAACTAACTATTTTATTGAGAGTTTTCCCTTTGATATTCAGCTAATTTCATTTTGGAAATGAAAGCATTTATGTTTTTATGTGTGTGTGTGTTTGAAAGGGTTATTTTTTGGATTCATGATTATTTTTTTATTTTGGAGTTTATTTATCATTTAACTTTTAAAACACTACTATGCTTGGGTATTAAAACAAAAACAATAACAATTAGCAAGCATATTATGATTATAGTCCTTCACTCATTCACCATCGTATATAAAATGTGAGTAGTGAGTGTTATTCACTGGTCCCATTACGAGGTCTGACACGGAGCACACCCTAGGATGGTGTTCATCATCCTCATATACTTCTCCATTACAGTGGCACCATATTTCTTGGCTTGGACCAAAGTCCTTCAGTTCTACCTGGTCCATTTCACCAGTTTCTTCTGCTTCCTTCCTCTCAGGTAGGAGTTTTTCCAGCAAAGAGAGTTTATCAAGAGAGAGAAAGCCTTTCTCAGGAAAATTTACCTTAAATTTGATGATTAGACACCCTCTTCTTATGGTCCAGAATACACTGGCGTGCCCTGATTATGCACTCACTTGACATTTCCATGTTTGACAATCTGACCCAGAATCATGATTATTAACATATTGTACCTGCTTATTTTGGTAGGGGGTTTCCTCAATAGAAGTGCTGTAATTAGAAGCTGGCCTTCAAGTTGGGTAACACTGAGTAAGTTATTTAGTATATCTGGGACTCAGTTCCCCTGTAACACAATTGAAATATTCTGTGTTTTATAAAACAGTTTTGAGGCTTATGGAGATAAGGAAACAGAAATATTGTCACAGAGTAAAAGTTAACTTTTTATAGCTTTTTATTTTTTTAGGACATTCTACTGCAATAGCCACTCATCTATTTCTTTTTCTTTTTTAAAAAATTCTTATTCAAGTACAGTTTTCTGTTTTATATTCCCTGCCCTGCCCTGCCCCAGTGCTCCCCACCTCCCTCCCATTTCCACCCCCCACCTTAGTTATTGTCCATGTGTCCTTTATACTTGTTCATGTGGGGAGAGAGTCATAAGGGAAAAGGGGATGGTCACTCATCTATTTCTGTTCAAGATTATTTTATTAAAATGTCCAGCCTTGTTTCATAAGAAGAATTCAAATAATAAATGTAAACACCAATATAGTGTTTTTGGAATGCCTATTATTCATAACTATGTTGAACTTTTTCTATGACCACTAATGGTGATGCTGCAAACAAACATATACTTAAAGCTGAATGAAATTACAATGTCAATATGTCCTTTTCCTTTGACATGGTGACAGTGATAGTTACAAAAACAATGTAATTTTTAGGCTGTATTGTTGACATAGCTTGTGATGTAGAAAAACTACTGGACAAGTGTCCTCTTGCTGTCAGTCTATGGCTGGAATCCCAAGTAAAAATGAACAGAGCAAAGAATTTTCAGGCAGCTAATTACAGAATACAAATTGCCAGGCCATGTGGTGGGCAATTTTTCCTTGTAATGGCCCAATGACTTAGTGGAAAAGCCATTGCAAACCTGACCAGAGAATCAATATTGAGTTATTTCTGAAAATTTTTCAAAGTCGTTATTATACTTAATTGGGAAGAATGATGTGTAATGATTTTGTGGGCTTTTCTATAATTCCATATTTAGCAATCTTTTAGTAATAAGCCATGCCATTTTTAGAAATAATTGCATGCTTTGGCTTTATATAATTTAGAATATGTTTATTATTTTAATTAATTATTGAGAAATATAAGGTATTTTATGTGTTTATTCATTTAATTAAAAATTAGTTTCATAATCTAAGGTAAATAGAGCTTTTCTAAGCTAAGTGCTCTTGAGATAAAAGTTTTGATTTTGTCTTCTTTGCAGAGATTTTTATGTACTAGATATTAAAGTTTTAGTTAAACCTCCCATAAGATATTCTTGACAAACAAAGCTGTTAATCTAATACTGCAAATTAATGTATAGAGGAAAAAATATATTTTTAAAAAATCATTAAACATGACTAAAATTTTTACATATCACATTTTGAAAAAATAGAAATATAAACATAACTGAATTATCACAAAAAGGTTCTTCATATTTTATGATGGGAGGTTAAAATCAATAAAGCTAATTTATAGAAAAGATTATTTACTGCTTATTATTTTAGAGAAAAGTCAAAATATTAAACTTGCATACATTTCACAATTTGTATACTAGGGACTTCTTATTCATAAAAGGGAGGAGATTAATTTTGATTTTTTAAAGGTAGATTTATCTAAAACAAATATCTGTTTTGAAAAAAAATTGAGGACCAAGGATTTCCTTTGTAATTTTAAATCATTTTGAAATGAGCATTATATTCCTACAAAATATGTGGTATTCAAATTAAACAATACATTAATTACATCATTCAAATTAAAAATGTTATAGCTTCTCTGAATCTGTAAATTGCAAATACTATAGAGAGTTATACAAGTTAAATTGCCATTTAAACTTTTAGAAAACAATTCAGCAATATGGTTTGATTTTAGTAACAGATTTGATGATAATAGGCTTACATTAGAGAAAGTTCTTAAAAGTAAAAATTTTTCCTGAATTCCTAATTTTTTATTAGATATTCCATTGCGTTACCTGTGCCTGTCTCTTTCCTGTAATTGCAGAGTTCCCTAGCTCTCCATGATTCAATGCTGGTCACACAAGGAAGTATATGATGACATATGAGTAAGAGAGGGGATGAACAGAAATACAGACAGATAAAAGCAGATGAGAATAGAAAGCTAGGAAAGGTAGACATAAAAGTAAAATAAAGAAATCCTACCAAAAGAGGTGACATAAATATCTACATTAATTTAGGTGCATCTTAAGCTGTTTCTCTAAATAAGTCCATTAAATTAATAAGTATTGTTGCACATATAGAATGGCTAGCATTTCATACTGTGATATAAACTTCTAAATGAAAGTGATCCCTGGAAATAGTTTAAAACTTTATCTAACCCTTTTATACTACAGAGATCCTCTTATAAGCTGCTTTTGGAAGCGTGAGAAAATACATATATGTATTCCCTCTAGTCTACCTGCTAAGGTCATGTGTGAGACAATAATACAATTATACATATTTTTTAGTATGGCTCAGTGGATTGAGTCCTGGCCTGCAAACCAAAGGGTCACTGGTTCGATTCTCAGTCAGGGCACAAGTCTGGGTTGCGGCCCAGGTCCCCAGTAGTGGGTGTGTGAGAGGCAACCACACACTGATGTTTCTCTTCCTCTCTTTCTCCCTGCCTTTCCCTCTCTAAAAATAAATAGATAATATCTTTAAAAAACACAATTATACATATTTTACAAAAATGTTCATTAAATATGTAAATTGTGTTTACACAAAGACTTGGTTAACAAAGCAAAAATACCCAAATAACTAGTTATCCAAACAGAGATCTGGATATTTCAGTCAGAGGAAGTGGATAAACTGTAAATATTTCAAATTTTCAGCACAGCCTGTGAAATGTGATTTATCAGATTTGACAATTATAAACTGTAATTTTTAATTAATTTAAGAACTTCACCATGTCAGCTGGTAGTCAGTTTCTCTGCTAAACTTGAATCACATCTGCTAACAAACGGATGCCCAGTTATGTGATGTTTTTTACAGCCATTTGAAAAGTCACAGAATGTAAAGGGGAAATTCTGATCTGGCATTGGCGTCCTAGAGGATGGCCATGGGACTAGGTCCTGTGGATGCTCCACCACCTACCATTTATAATACGTTTGAGCATTCTGTGTGGATATTTAAAGAATGACTTTTTCGGGGTGGACTTTGAGTGCTTCCTGCCATTGTAACTTCACACTGTCTAGACGTGCCTCCGACCCGGCAACGGCTCTTTAGAGTGTCAAGCAGTGTTTGTAGGAAATAAGTAAGGAAGTCCAAAAGTACAGTGCCCAAGGGAAGAATAACTGCATGTATCTACTTTGTGTCTAATTTTAAATGCCTTGTAAAACTTTTAAAATATCTGGTTATAAGAGTAGTGGCTAGAGAAGGAGAGCTCTGGATGATCAGGACCCCAATGGCATTAGAAATCCTCTGATTTTAGCCAAACCCTTTTCTCAGGATCTGTTGAAACCTTGATCTGGAACACAGAGACCTTAGGCCAAGTCCCCAAGGTGACAGTAACAATAATTGAACTGCCAACATATAACCAGTATTGTCTCTGTATGTATGCATACACTCATGCATGTATGCATATATGTATGTATGCATGCACACATGTATGTAGCTACATGCCCTTAATGTTCTTAAAATAAGTCACAGATGAAAAAAGTAGTTCCGTTGTAGCTGTTGAGTGAGCTGTCTGCTACAATCCTCATCAGCTTCCCAGTTTGCTTTAATAATGTTACTTCTACTATACACATTGGTAATAATGATGTTGACATTTAAATCATTTATGCTTATAAAAATCATGTTTTGAAAGCTTCAATAGTTCTTATGATCTACAACAGCAATTTTCAACTGGTGTGCCACAAAAGATGTAGAACATGCACTATCTGACTATTTAATCGGGGGCGCCCACCTCTTTCCCTTAGACTGTCGATAAAAAAAATTACAACAGCCAACACAGCAATAGTTATCTGGTGTGATGAATCAAAATTATACCTATTTCTTGTCAGATTGGCAAAAAATATATTTTTGGTGTGCCATAGATTTTTAGTATTTAGGTTATGAGATGAAAAAGGTTGAAAATCACTGACAAATAACATAAAATCATCATTCTCAGCAAATGCAAATTGAAAAAAGGTGGTATAATCTGGTTTTAATTTTATGCCAGACTACAGATAAAGTTTCTTAGCTTACTTTATATAGAATTCTGGAGACACCACTACAGACTAAGCTGAAATTACTTTCAAGGAGATCAATACAATAATACAATATCAGGGCTTGTACAAGTTATTTTATTTATAGATTATATACTAATATTTATGGTACTTATGATATAGTTGTATATATATTATTAAAATTATTCTAGTCACTTGTACATTAACTATTGAATGTTATTTAGGCAGTATTCACTGCTTATAAAATCTGCCCCTTATTGTATCTTTTATTGTGGAGAATGGAAAGAAAACAATCAACAAATATTTGATTGACTGTAAGTGCATAAATTTGGTGATGGGAATAACCTTAACAATGGCTGCTGAATGGTCCACAGTCAGGAAAAAACAGGATTATCTTTGATTATCCAAATATTAACATCAACTCCCTACTTAGGAGAATCAGTGTTATCATAATCAATATGTAATTATAAAAATATTACATCACTAAGATGATTTAGAAAGAATTAATTAGAGCTTTTTTGCCAATGAATATAAACCTCTATTGAGTACATGTCAGAAAATTGCTAATCCTAGCTGTGCTCCTAACTTTTTCCATGACTTTTATTATTTTTTTGAATTTTTTTTTAAAGATTTTTATTTATTTATCTTCAGAGGAGAAGGGAAGGAAAGAAGGAGAGAAACATCAATGTATGGTTGCCTCTCGTGAGTTCCCTGCTGGGAACCAGCCTGCAACCCAGGCGTGTGCCCTGACTGGGAATTGAACTGTGATCGTGTGGTTCACAGGCCCGCGCTCAATCCACTGAGCTACACCAGCCAGGGCTCCATGACTTTTATTAAAGTCCCTTGTACTGTCTTGATTTTAATTTCTTCAGACAGTTTGGAGTACGTGACCTAATATTCTAAGTTTCTGTAACATTTGAATTGCTCATCTTTGTCACTAAACACAAAAAACTATATTTAACAGTTAAAGAGAATATAAATAGATAAAAACAGAGACTGAGCTTCTGGTTATCATTTTAAGGTTAACTTGTGATCTCCAAGATAAATTTATACAGACAATGTAAGGTTACTTTTTTCTTTTTCACTCTTTTATACTTATGAGTTTATTAAATCAACATAATCTGGTGAAAAATCATTTGGGTGTAAAGTTTTGTTTTTAATCTTAACTTATTCTGCCCTCCATAATAAAAATAATGACAAAAATTCCCCATGACTTACGAATGGAAAAAATATATGTAACTCATCTGTTACATAATTTTTAGTTAATAATGAAAGCAATACTGTAGTTTACTATATCACTTAAAGCAATTTCTTTATCTAGTAAGGATATTTTATGGTATGTATTTTTCTTGAGCAGGGCAGACTTTGAAACAGATTGGCCCTTCAGTTTGGCTTAACATTATATTTAGAATTAAAGATTCCAGAAATTTTTACCTCTCACACAGAATGCTAAATATTAAACCTAATGTTTGAACCTGTGAAAATAATAATTTATTCATACAGAATTAAACATAACCATAACTGGATTATTAAAAGTAAAATAAAATATCAAAAATAATAGAATTGATATTTTAATGAGTATTATTTAATTCTATTTTTTATTTAACAATATTCTGTATTTTTCCTTTGAAAATATTAGTCAATTGACAGCAGCGTGTCATTTTATTAAGTATTTTTGTGTTACACAAAGCAATCAGGTAATTTTAAGCATATAAAATTTATAACATATAAAACTTATTTTTCAGTTCATTAGCAAGAAATAAAATGCAGATATCATACTAATTATAATTCTTAATCACAAAATTTATGCATTCCTCAACCCTATAAATATAAAAGGTTTTATGTTATATGAATTCTTGTCTTTCACTTAAACTCTTTAATCTTCCCATTTGAGAAGATACAATGCTTCAAATCTTTTAAGCCAGATTCATCCATTCTGAAAGCTATTCCTTTTTTTGGAAATCACCCTTGATCTTTTTGACCAACTGGAGAACCCCTTGGGGAAGGGACTCAACTGAAGGCTCGCTTGTCAAAACCATGTTGGCATTCCATAAGGTGCCATTCCATTCGGCCCCCTGAACATTGGTTACTTTTTAGCCACTTAGTCGTGCTGGGCTCTGGAGGACCAAACATTTTTTGATGACTTCTATTCTGGCTTCCAATTCTGATAGGTACAAGAATTTACTTTCAATATTGAGAGAGACAGATAGAGACCTTCTTTGTAAGCCATTGTGACAGAATTGGGATAAATGAAGTGAAGAGTTCAGAAAAGAAGCAGTCAAGTACAAGCCTGATTTAAACAAGCAAAGGCAGAAAACCTCATTGTCTAGGATCTTTTTTGTATGCTTCAGAAGTTAAGCATGACTTTATTTGAAGAAATGCATTAACGGCAATACCCAAGGTTTTTGACTCACTGGTACATCCCAGCTGTCTGTTTCACCCTAAGTGCCGTAGCCTATCAGTCAATCTCATACACGCACAAAGCAAAACCATGAGTTTTTATTCCAGTTTTGCTCCTGTTTCTTTCTTAGAATATAGTCTCATTCTTAAAATATATTAAATTAATCATAGTCAATAAAGAAATAGAAAAACATGAAATCACCATTTTTGAAATAAAAATAGGAAAAATAAATTTAAAATGTTAAAAATATGCACTTTCTATCAGTTTGGAAGGAATCATATGTACTAATAAGTATAATTAATTGCTTCATACTTTTTATTCATAATATAGCACCTTAAAACCTTTATGTTGATACAAAATTCCAATATTTCAATCATTTTTGTGATGGCTTTTATTTCTTCCTTACTTTCATCATTTGACCTTTTACTTATAAAGTCTAGAGAAGACCTTAGTCTGCCAAATATGTGTGAGGGATATGCTCATTAGAAGCATTAACCCTTCATCCTGAGGGCCAGAGGAACGGTGTTCTGGCGTTGGCTGTACCTCATGAGTGTGGAATGTCAGCTGTAGTTTTTCCTTAAAAAAACATGCAGGTACGTCAGCTTCATAAACAACACAAGATGGCTATGAACACTGTAGGAAATAATATGTCAAAGACATTCCTTAAAAATTAGCTTGTGAGTTATGTAGTCTGGGAGCCAATGCCTTAATATTGTCATTCTATGAATTTCATCATCATGATTTTTAAATGGGCAACTCAAACAAATAGGCTGATGTCAAATTTGTGTATTAATCCTCTTACTCCTTTGCTTTTTTTTTTTCTTCCTTTCAACTACTGATTTTAATGCAGTTTATAATTTTCTGCTCAGGTATAATATCTGGCTCATGGTCTTATTAATTTTAATTGTTATGCTTCTGAATATAACATTAAGGTCACTTGAAATTGAAATAAATATTGGCTGTGACTCAGTCTGAATTCAATGTCATTAGCAAACTTTCTAAGTACATTCCAAGGATGTTGAAACAAAGATGATTAAATAAAGCTTTTTTATGCCTCCTCTGACTGACAATGATATACTGATAAGAACTTTCTAGTTTCCTTATCTAATAGCTACAAAGATTAAAACAAATATTCTTATATGTTTATATAAGTTTTTATACATCTGTCAGAATAATTGTTAAGAAATGGCAAAATACAGGTCTGTCCAGAAAAAGTCCAGCCATTGTTAATATAACAAGAATGGTTTGTGTGACACTGATGTAACCTGGCAGCCAAGGAGAATGGACTGGAATGCACATGCATGAACAGTGACAACTTCACTGTACTAGTCAGTGGGAGCAGTCGATGCCCTTGAGTGAGCATGTGTACTCTGTGGCCATCTCATTCAAAATGACTGAGTAAGTAGAGCAACAAACCTGCATGTAATTTTTCATTAAGCTTGAGCATTGCTCCACGGAAGCTATTAAGATGATTCAGAAATCTTTTGGGGATGATGAAATTAGTATAGCACAAATAAAACTGTAACACAAACACTTCAAAGACTGTAAATCTATTGAAAGTGACCCACATTCTGCAAAGCCTGCAACAAGCAGACCACCTGAGAATATAGAACAGGTATGGGCTGCAATCACCAAAGATCGGTGACTGATAGTGTGAGAAGTAGAAGCTGATCTGGGGATTCTAAAACCTACTGTGCCCAAGATTCTGATGCAGGATCTAGGCATGAAATGTGTTGTTGGGGACTGCCCTGCCTGGTTTCAGGAGCTGAGACCCCCCCCCCCCCATGGCTAAGGCTGAGTGAGCAACCTTCAGACCGACCATAAGCCACTAAGGAGACAAAGCTTATCTCCCTGGTAGAAGCACCACTTCTGCTCCTTTTTCCACAACTGGCCTCTAATGCTTGATCACTTAGCCAATGATGGGAAAGACTCCCCAAGGTGGGGGGGGGGATCACCTAAGACAGGCATAATCACAGGGAGGCCCCAGGGGAGGACTTGGAGGGCTATGGAGAAAGGGGGTGATGGACCCTCACCCCCCGGCTCTGATGAAGCCTGAGTCCTCAGTCTGTCTGTGAGAAGTCTCTGAGAATTCCTCGGTTATCTGCCTCCTCTACATGACTTTAGCCTGAAAACAGTGACAGAGGGTAGTGCAGCCTTGTGCTGGGAATGGTGAGTTCCCCGGGGGTGATCAGGCATGAGAAAGGATATATAAAGTCCTGTGATGCCTGCTTTGCTTAGAATGCTTTTAGTTAAATGATAAAGGTCCAAGCAGAAAGTGAGTTTATGTTCCCAAAGTTCTGTAGCCTTTTAGCTGACATACCCTGACTTAGGAGAAGCCCTAATGGTTCTTTGTATACTATCTACTGTTTATTGCCTGATAATGATTAATAAGTTGTCCCTGAACTCCTGTGCAAAAAAAAACCCCACAATAAAAGCTGTCTAGGCAAGGGTCAGCATGCTCTCTCTCTCCCTTTGAGAGTTGCCAGGCCACTCCAAGCCACTCTCTCCTTGAGAGGATGGCCAGGCCATTCAGAGGCTTTCCCTCCTTGAGGGAGTAGCTGTGCTGGCCCTTTTCCTCCACAGGACTGTGTAGTCCGTGTGGATTTGTCTCATGTCGCATCCACGATGCCGCAGGCACTGCTGGTCAGTGCACGCATCAACATGCCATGGCAAAATTTGTTTCATGGCTTCTCCTACCACAGCATGAGGAATATTGTGCTGCAGGTGCTAATGACTTGATTCAAACCACTACCAATGAACCAATTTTCCTCAAGAAGGTCATAACTAGAGATGAACCATGGGTCTATGGCTATGATTCAGAAATGAAGACCCACCTAGTCTGCATGCCCAAAGAAGGTGCAGTGAAGTTGCAGCAAGATCAAGGCCATGTTTACTGTGTTTTTTGATTGGAAAGATGTTGCCCATCATGAGTACACCCCTCCAGGCCAAACAACTAATAAGGAGCACTACTGCAATGTTCTTCATGGGTTCAGAGGTGTGATACATGTAAACAGCCACAGCTATGGGCAAATGGTGCTTGGCAGCTTCATCACAACAATGCACCCACTCACACAATATAGCTCGTGCAGTTTTTTTGCAAAACATCAAATCAGCCAGATGACTCAGTATCCCTACAGTGCAGATTTGGCACCCTGTAACTTTTGGCTTTTCCCTAAACTAAAATCACTTTTCAAAGGAAAGAGAGTTCAGACCATTGACGGGATTTAGGAAAATATGATGGGGAAGCTGATGGCAATTCCAACAAAGGATTTTGCAGAATATTTTGAATGGTGAAAGGGACTCTGAGAGTTGTGTGAGGTCCCGAGGTGCCTACTTTCAATGAGACTAAGGCATCACTGCCCTATGTATAACATCTTTTGGATGTTATATCTTCTTCAATAAATATCTGTTTTTCATAGTGTATGGCTGGGTACTTTCTGAACAGATAGTAAGGTATTTGATCAACTAGGAATTTCGCCCTGTGTGATAGGTGTTGCCACATATATATGTGTCCCTAGCATATTTGATTCCAACAGTGGGTCATTTTTTAAATAACACTGTTCCTATTACAGCATATTATTTTTAGGAATGATCATGTCAAATAAGTAATATTTTTCTACATTTATTTTTAGTCACACTATAAACAATTAAAAATACATTTCACCTTCAAAACATGAATTTTCAATGAAATAGTTGAGATATAAACAAAAACATCCACTTAATAAATATTACATCTTTCTCTTCACACTTTATTTCACTGCTTTAATATCAAGCAGAAATTATCCAGGTGGTTACACAGAATGATAGAATTAAAGCAAATCAAGTGTCTTTCTTTTCCTTTATGATTAGTCCTACATCAATTGTTTTCATATCTACTGTTTAAACACACAGCCATGCACAGTCACAGGACTGAGGACAGGAGCTTGGGTTCGCCCACAGTGAGTGCTAGCCGCAGGGCCAGCGTGAGTTTTGGTTGAGGGTAAGACTGGTACAGCTGGCACTGCTTCGAGTTAAATTCTATGTAAAAATATAACGTTTATTCTTTAAAAGTTTTTTAAAAGTGCAGATTGGAGGCTTACGTATATGTAATTACATGCATGTGTATATAAAATTAAAACTCAACAGTAAATCAGCAAATGTTTAAAAGTTAGGGTAAAAATTTTACATAGGGGAGTTTTTGCTTCTGTCAGTCTTTAGAATTGCCATCACATGGTGTTAATAAAGAGAAGACAAATTCCAGTCATTTGTGTTATTCATTTTACATTCTCTGCAGGTATCGCATGCCCTAGTTGCCTGTACTGTGGTGAACCATTCCAACTACCTCACTCTTGTAAGCCATTACTAATTTAGAAAGAGGAACATTATTCAAATAAATCCAAGTAAATGAGACTCTTTGCAGGATAAATTACAAATATGGTTTCTAAATAGTGAAATGTGTTTTTCTTCAGTGGTAACCCAAGATTCATGTGAACATTAAGATGTCTTCTATTTGAAAAATCATTTGGCAGTCACTTTCACAGGGATTTCCTTTGTATTTTTCACTTTTCTGATTTCTTGATCAATTAAGTCATAGGGCTTTAGCCCTATTCACTTGAGAACACATTGTAATTGCAAAGTTTAAGTGATTTTTCTTAATAAAATAGAACCAGAAAACTACACAGAAATGTTTAGCAACCACTTACTGCTGTATTTAAATTTGCTGAATCTGTTATAATCACCCAGAATTCCACCAAATAGCCTTTAACATACAAAATGGCAAAAATAATATGCTTAAATCAGAAAAGATCAATTAAAGTAATGTTACTACATACAAATATACTAATTACTATGTTATCAATAATATAAAACAAATATAAAGTATAGCTTAAATTCTATTATCTCAAAGTTATTACATTATATTATGAGGTAAAACAAATTTTTCAATTTTAAGTGTTACCTTTAATAAAAAGAGAATATTTACAATTGCTTTGATTTTAAATAAATTAATATATTTAATCAAGTATTCAAGTATCTTAGAAAAACAGAAACCCAAATATAGAAGCCAGGATTTCATATAAGTTCAAATCATTGTACATATCTAGATATTCATGATTGGTTTTCTCAGAGATACATTTTTCATTTGGAAAAATTATAAACAGAGGATGAGGTAATATCATATTGAGCTGGCAATTATTTTAAGGCTATTTTTTATTTATTTTTATTTTTTATTGTTTCTGATTATACAGAACACACAGTTCTAGATATAATAGTTATGGAAAACTATGGTACACAATTTATTGCATATAAATGAATATATTTCAGGAGTGTCACATTCTTGTCAGGTACAATAATGTAAAATAACTTACCACCCTTCCTAATAACTTCCTGGTTTTATGAAAAAATAGTGTGTTCAAGACCTTGCAATAACAATCAAGGACAATATGCTGAAAGGAAAGTATATAAATTAAGTTGTAGAACCAATGCCCATAAATCATTTACACAAGTTAGTGCTTGGTCAAGATAGCTATATTTATTCTAAAAAATAACATTCACATTTCACTTTTAATAAGGTTCAAAGGTATTCTTCAAAGTTTTCAAAAAATGAAAGAGCAAAAACTTTAAAGAATTTAATTAGAAATTCTCTACAACATGTACATATACTTGACATAATAAAATTGATTTCCTTGTGCTTTCAAAGCTACCTACATCCTTTTTTCTGAATACTCTGACTTTGTACTTTATAATCTGACAGTTTAAAGGTTTTGAACTAGGTCTTGATGTCTGTATAAATTTTCAGAGCCTATGAAATTATTTTTCAGAAATTAATTTAAGTTCTTTTGGTTTGAACACTTATTTTTTGTATTCTAAAAACTATTTGGCTCATGGTTATAAATTTTTCAGCAAAGATGTTGAATTTAGCCAACTCAATGTGGATTTCTTCAGTCTTGTCCATCACTGAGAGCAATCATTTTTACAATCATAAGCTATAAATTACACTGTGATTCAGGATTCCTTCAACATAATGTACACTGAACCAGTCTCTTAGAATCTCCTACAACAACAGGCATCTGAAAATACAAGAGGCTTCTGGATTTCCTTGTTAACCAGTAGTTTTCCAATCCAGGAGAAAAGTGCCCAATCTATACCCAACAAAAAGGTATTAGAATCAATTTAAAGCCAAACAAATACATATATGGTAACATTGACAGTCTTTTAATTTTCTTATATTAATTTATCTAATTTGTTAATTTTTATTTCATTAATCTTTGATATTGTCTTTTATTATTATGAATACTCTAAGTTGTAAAAATCTCTAGTAGTCAAGAAGGATAGGGACAGGAACTCTCTTTATCATGTCAAAGATGAAGGCTAAATGTTTTTCTTTTATTTTCTTCCAGAATGTTATATATACATATAAGTGCATATGCCTAAACATTTTTCCAAATAAATGGTAGCACATTTTTACCTTGCTTTTCTCATTCCATAATGTATCTTAGAGAGTTTTTCTTATTATTAGAAAACTCAGAAATCATCATCCTTTATATCTCTATGCTGAATTCCATTAATAGATGTAAAATATCTTTTCAGCCAGATATCTCAGTTGGCTGTGTTTTTACAGTAATCAATTCTGCAATAAATACTCTGCTACATGTATCTTTGAATTCGAGCGTGACAATGTCTCCAGAGTAAAATGGGAGCCATTACTGAGTAAGAGAGTATTGAGTTCTAAAATTTGAGAGCTGCTGCCAAGTGTCCCTCCAATATTTACCAATGTATACCCCAAGTTGTGGTATATGTGAGTGTCCATTATCTACAAAGCCCCGATTTTTAGGGTCTTCTTTATCCTTTGGAACTTATCTCTCCACGTCTTCCTCTCCATTCACGTGTACTCAGTCCTCTTCCTGTTCTTTCACACACTAGACACTTCCAACCCTAGGCCTTGTATGTGCTATGTCCTTTGTTGTTCCTAAAATTCGGTCACTGTTTCATTTGACTATTCTTATAACCACTAAATCCTTCATTTGTGTCACTGCTCTCAAGGCTAAAGTTGATACGTAGAACTTCTGCATTTACTTTGTTCTCAGCCAGAATCTCAACTGAGGTGTCCTTATTAAAGAAGTGACCCAGATTTGGTTTTTGGAGAGACTGAGATCTCTATGGACCTGACCTCTTGTAATGGTTGCTATGGAAATCTATTCATTTTACTGTTGGGCAGGGAAGTACAAAGAAGTGCCTCAGGTAATACCTGACCTCAATATCTAGTAATAACTCAAGTTCCCCATGGTAATCAGAATCATTCATTTCATCCAGCACAGTAACAAATTTCTTCCCCATTTTGTTTTGTGGTATGAGGAGCTCCAATGGTTAGGAGGCAATCCCAACTTATAATTAAAAAAGATTCCTTCTTGGTGGAAATATTCTCCCTTAAAGGCTCTAAACCAGCAGGAGTCAAAGTTGTGGAAGCCAAAATTCTCCACTGGATTATCATCTTAATAGTAAAAGAATTTATTTCCAATCTCACATCTTTTTCCCTAATATTTGTGTATTCTGGCTATAGAAGCGATATCATCTATTACATCATTCCTTGAACCTACTGGTTTAACTGCTTCTCATTGATAACACAAAGGTAAGAAAACCCCATATATGTGGAGCCCGTGGCTGCAGACTTTTTGCTCTGAAATGAGTTATATGATTAAAAGCACTAGTAGGATGAATAAGCCTATTTAAAAAACATAGTCATTATTTAAGTCCAGAAGTATTCATCTCTGATCCCACTCAAAACTGGCAACTTTACAAGTTATTTAATAAATGGGTCTAAATAGCACATTTAATATATACTATGTTGCCTCAGAAATCCAAGATGGCTCACCAAGCACTGATTCTTTGGTACTGGTAAGGGACACAAAATGTAGCGACCTAGCCTTCATTGAAGAGTGGATAGTATCATGTTACACTAATCACTGGATTCCCAGAAATACTACTGGAACTGTAGGCCCCTGAAAGTCATTGTGTTCATCTCCCAATCTATGACATGGATGTCATATTATGACCCCTAAAGTACTTGTCATTTTCTAATCAGCATATGTCATCAATAAAAGGACCCAGTGTAGTGGAATATCACATTATGGAGAATTTGAAGATCACTGAGTTTTCTCCAGATTACAGCATGACAGGGACAGGAGAGTTGATGGACCTCCAAGGGCTGACTGTGAGGGCACACTGTTAAATCTGCCAGGTAAAGGGAAACAGCTATGGCTTACAGTGGTTCCTGCAAAATGTTATGCAGAAAACAGCACTCAGCAGGTAAATAGCTGAATATCAGGTGCCATGGACCTACATCTGGAAGAGCAGATGAAGCTGGAGTCTATGATTAAGTTTATAACAATTTATAGTCATTCTGCAAAACCCATTAACTTCTCTACAGACCAACAGCAGCCAAATTGTGATGCAGTCAGGAATACCACTATTTCATCTTTCAGGTCTTTGATGGTGGCACTAATCTCTACATTTCTCCCAGGATGGAGCATTGATTTCACACTAATAATGTAGTAAGAAAAAGATGTCCTAGGACCTTTAATTTACAACTTCATACACAAATGCCCTTACTCTCAGGTCAGATAATCAATATAGCCATTCTATCTATTCACACATATGTATATTCCACTTTTACCTTTGGCACTGAGGACACACCAAGAAGATAGGCCATTTCCAACTGAGCTATGATGATTCAAACTTTGGCAAAATGTTGGCATTTAAACACTATCTGCCTCCACGTTCATTCCTGGACCGCAATTGTACTTAGGGTCCTTAAAAATCAGTACCACTACAAAAGGCAGCCCGGTACACATGGGCATTTCCTTCACCCAGTACACAAGCACTTCAGGAAATGACCACAGTTCACTGCAGTATATTCTTGCACAAGTAAAGGGGATGTGGTTTTCCCCTCAGTCAAGAAGTCTTGGTCTGTGAACATATGTAAGGTCTGGAAGCATGGTAAGAAGTTGAGAGTAAGCAATTGGGAAACGTCAGTTAGGTTTCTGTTCATTGGTCCTAGCGCTGTTGCATTTATATATATGGTGACATTTCAGTTGACTGTTAATCTATTTTGTTCCAACAGACGTAGAGATCAATTAGCCACAAATGTGATCCCTGTTCATCAAGCATTCTAATCATTGGTTTATCTTGGCTGCCCACTACTGCAATTGTCCCTCTGTCTTACTAAGTTAAGAGATGTGATTGACCTCTGCTACTGTAGGATCTTATTATCTCCATTGAAATCAGGGAGCCCTTATGAATGGCAGCACTTCCCACTGTCATACTCCTGACCCACAGAGCCGAGCAACCTCAGAGCTTGTCACAGAGGCTGGTACTGATCTCATTAAGGAGTCCAATGCCTTATAAAGAATATGCCCTCTGGGCCCCCTTGTGAGATGTAGTGTGTGAAGTATGTGTGTAGGTCACACATAATAATAAATCTACTCCAACATTCCTATTCCCTTAAACCTTCGGATTCCATCCTCCATGTTATGTTATGAAATGTTCTGGCACATCACTTTCATGAAGCATAGGCCACTGTTGAGTGCAAATTTCAGTCAACCAAACAAGTATGCTGTTAGGGCCATTTGCAGCCGAATGAGCAAACATATTAAATTCAGAATGCTTAATAAACACATTCATATCAATAAATTCAACCAAATTTGCTATTATATTCAATCCTACCTAGTATAATACCTTTGGTATCCATTCCCACATATGTTCCTCAGGATTCTATCGCTATAAATCAGCAACATATTTAATTGTTCTGGTATGTAAGCCAACGCCTGTTGTATCAGATTTTACTTGCTCTGCTGAAAAATACCAGGATATAATAACCCTAGTTATAAGTCTAGTGGGAAAAGACATACTCGAGGTAGATTATGAGGAGAATGGGTATTTCTCTGAAAGGAAAATCCCTAGGAGTTATTATTATATTCCTTTTTCATTATTATTTATTGATTTTTGAGAGAGACAGAGGCAGAGGCACCAATTTGTTGTCCCACTTACTGATGCACTCACTGCTTGCCTCTTGTATGTGCCCTGACCAGGAGTCAGAGCCTGCAACCTTGGCATAGGGGGATGATCATCTAACCAACTGAGCTACCTAGCCAAGGCCTATTATTGTGTTCCTGAGGAAAGGAAACAGGGATACGGACCTACATGAGAAGGAAAGCTGCTTCCAAATAAATGTCCTCATTCAAAATTGTAGGGTCATTGTGGTGCTATTTTTTCTTATTAAAAGTAGCACTAAACTTTAGTTGAGATTTGATGAGAAACTGGGCTAAAATTATGCTTTAGTTCTGCAATGGGTAAAACTACACTTAAAGAATGTTTAGGTCCAGTGGCTAAAAGAAATAAAGGGACCTTTCAGAAATACCACAGATGCACACACCCTGGACATGTCCTTTCTGCAGTGCTTCAGTGCACTAAAAAGCCTACATCCCACATGTTTGTCACTGTCATGATGCAGTGACTACCTGTTGCCAAGCTGGTTTCAGAAGAGCCTCCATCACGACCAGCATTAGGTAAAAGTTTGATTAATCATAACACCAACCACTGTAATTTAGGAATGTCTAGCTTCCTATTTCCAATTTGTAAAAAGATCAGCACTGTATTCAAGCACAAGGACAAACCTAAACCAAATTCAACACCTGATATTTTAGAGTCTGTTTCTTGGAATGACTCCAGGTACTGACTTCTGATAATGTCAAGGTCCTCTCAGCAGACAAAAACTGTGAATAGTTTGAACAGAAAAAATATTAATAGAAGGAATTGTTGTCCAGGTATAAAACTGTTAACCATATAATTTAGGAGAAAGGAACAAAAATGACCTAAATTATCACTGAGAAAACAATTCTAGAAAGGCAGCTGCCAACCCTATGGTTGGTGGAACAAAGGAAAAAACATAGTACCCTTCAAATGTAGATGTTTGGCAAAGATACCCACCAGCTAGAACCCAAAGACCCCCGAGGAAGAGGTGCTGCTATGTGTCTCTGACCTTGGGGGAGGGATCTCAGGAGCAAGTTGGTGTCTCTGAGGGGGCTCTGTGGTTCAAAAGTGATATGAGAAAATGCATGGGAATGAACTGATGCTGTTAGAATGCAAATGGGCTGATGACAATGACAGGAAAAAAATGAGGCAGGCAGCATAGAGCAATCACACAGGAAACAAAAATAGGAAAGCGTAAGTCCATTCTTTCTACCGTCTTGGACGCCCGTTCCATCACACCCTAATGGCACAACTCAACAGAGATTCAGATGACAAAAATGAATGTCAACAGAGTTTCACAACAAAGCAAACATAGACAAGTTGATTTGGCAAAACGGGATAATTTCTTAACTGACACATTAAGCAGACAACATTTCCATCAATTCCACAAGCCTTCCAAATCATCGAAAGCTTTACTGAGTGAAGCTTTTTTATGACTTCCTTTGATGAAGAGAAATCGTAACTTTTCAGATGTCCATAAATTGAAGACCAAGAGGTGTGTCATGACATCTCAAATTAAACTTCTGTTTATTTTTTAAAATATATAGATATTTTTAATGTTTTAGCTAATCTCATCAGAGACTCTGCCCCAATAATCTCAGATTAGGCAAGAAAGAAAAGAAAAAGAATGGCTATAAAAGCAGGAAACCGTCAAAAATGGGGCTATAGAGTGAAACTGACGCCTACCAAAGGTCACACAAAACATAAATGACATAAATACTCCCACTGACGTAGGAGTATAAGGCTAGACAAACAAAGTAAATCCAACCATATGCTACTAAAGAGAAGCAAAGCTAAAAACACAGCCAAATAAAAAAATTAAAATAACATGGTGAACAAAAATAAATCATGCAGATACTAACAAAGTAGAAGATAGTGTAGCAATATTAATATTAAACAAATAGACGATATATTGTTCCATTCACCAATATAAATTCATTATATACAACAGCCAAAGTTAACATATTCCAATGTGAAATGATAAATCCACAATGATGTGTAAGTTTTCAATATATCATTTCTAGTTATTAATAGAATAGATAATAAAACAAATCACTAAGGCTATAGAAAAAGTGGTAATATAATTGTAAGCTTTACCTAACAGACATATACAAATGCTACCAGCAAGAACTGCAAAAGATGAATTATTTTCACTTTTGAAAATGAATTACCAAAATTGTAAAAACACTGGACCATAAAATTCATTTCACCAAATTTTAAGAATTAAAATTACATGGAATATGTTATCTGAAATGAGGTTAAAGTCAACATACTTATTAAATATGTGTTTATTTTTTAAGGTCTACACTACAAATTAACACATGAAAAATCTATAATGGAAATTAAGTACTGTAACTGGTTATTAAAAATATATATGTATATAATGTACATATATCATATATATATTCCTACATATAATATAAATGAATATTTAGAGTACCTGCACTTCATTTCAGGAATGAATGTTCTTGGCTAAGTTGGCTAAGTTGGTATGAGCGATCCCCCCACTGTCCTATCTGTTAATAAGGGTCTCCCACAATATCCACCTCTAATTTCTACACTCCCTCAGTTTTCAGCAAATTTTCCCATGAGTACCTTTGACTGTTGGTTCTCTATTTAATGTGCCCACAGGGCCTAAAACCAAATCTATTCTATTTATTTCATACAACATTTGATGATGGCTACCACCAACAGGATTCAGCTGTAGAATGAGAACATACTGCAATACTGGCCTCAGCCACGTCCTTGTAACCCAGACAGATGAGGCAGAGGGGCCCAGGTGAATGCTCCGCAGACAGTAGGTTTGTGTCATAGCCAAAGAACCTCAAACTCAAAGCTGTAATTACTAAAAACTGTAGTGTGACAAATTATCTGAACACTCAGCAGCTTAGAATAGTCACATTTATTTTATCACGGTATTGTAGGTCAGGAACTAGGGTATGCAATAGTTAGGTCCCCTGTCTCAGGACCTAACAAAGGGTTTAAACAAGAGGTCCACTGAACTGCCATCATCTCAAGGCTCAATCTGGGAAAGGTCAGCTTCCAGGCTAAATTCATTGATTGATAATTGGCAGGATTCAGTTGCCCACAGGTGGTTGGAACTCAGTTCCCCCTTCCTTGATGGCCAGACACTTCCCTGAGATACTTGCTACCTGGGATCCCCACAGTACAGTTCACAACAGGGCATCCTCCTGGTTAGAGAGAGGAAGGAGCAACTGCACCATAAAACCGTCAAGGAAAGAGCCATAATCATGCTACCCAGATCCTGTTTCTCATGAGTTAAGGTTCATTCCACAGGGGGCTAACTTGATCAAGACTACAGGGGAATCAGTTGGCATTGGCACATCAGTAAGTAACCTCTCGGGGTTAAATTTGAGGGCTTCATCCAAATCTGAAAGTGGGGAGCAACCCGCACAAAAGGCATGTGAAGCAAGGAGAAGAAAAGGAAGGAAGCACAGACAGAAGCCGAAGAAGCCCATAAACTTGGTCTCTGAACAAATGCTTAAATGCAGTATCGTACTGAATGTTTTATAATCCTCACACTTTCCAAATAAGTTATTAGTGAGTGCAGAATAAACTACGTGCTTCTATTCATAACTCACAGAGTAAAGTCAAAGACATATATCATGATTCCATTTGGTTTACTTTGTCATTTTAGGCTCTGACAGAGACAGGCGTTCATTGCCACAAAACCCACAAAGGAATATGGGACTGGCCTTCAAAATGGAATCATAATAGCCTCCTAAATTACATTATGGCAATGTAAACAAACATTATGCACAACAGCTGCTGCCCTTGCACAACAGCTGCTTTATATAATTAACTAAATCAGCTGCTTCAGTGAACAGACTAAGGCAGGAACGTAGCAACAACAAAAACATTCGGTGTTAAGGACACTAGGGTGCATCGACATAGTCAGTTTTGACAATGTAAGTAATAGTTAATAATGCCAAAGAATATATCAATATTCTAATCCTGTGTGATTGTAACCTAAATTCAAGTTAAATGTAAAATAAAAAATTAAAAAATAAAAGTGTTCAAAATAGAGACTGAAAAATTAGATGAACAACAGCACGTGATTTTATTGGGATAAAATAACACCCACTTTCTGCTGCTCATGAGAGACATTAGGATGTTATCTCAAGTATGTATGGGCATCAGTAACTGATGGAATGGGAAAAAATGCTTAAACACAGGACGGTGCTGAATTCTCCCATGTATTTCCTATTTGAATGTCTACATTTTACTCAATACATTGATAATTATCATCTTCATTCTGAAGAGATTCTCAGTGAACAAAGGAGATTTGCCACTGGAGTGAATTAAGATCAGGGCTTGGTGTGTGTTCTGCAACAATGCAGTATACAAATTCACATACCAAGCAACTGTGTTGCTTCATTTGGGGCACACAATGTCTTTATAGTTAAAATTTGCTGTGGCATCACTTCAAACAGGTATACAGGTGGAGTAATTTAAACCTCATCTAGAAGCCATGTAAAGATTAGGAAAATTGTCAATAAACGTACTGGAGGGAACAGAGATTATAAAGCATATTGAAGATCTGGAGATTTGTCTAGCAACTAAGTGCAATTCCAATGAGCACCATATAGTTTAAACGATACAGGTAGGTGAATGAGGAGGTTCATGCTGATAGTTTTTCTATTAGGGTTTTGACTAAAAGAAGCTATCAATCTGTGTCTGTATCTGTATCTATCCATCTATCTACCTACATACCTACCTATCCACATGTTATCGAAAGAGAAGATTGGGTGTGGATAACTATAGAATCTTGATATCATAAAGATTATTTCTATTTCTTCATTTCTATTCTATTTTCTGTTTTGCTTAGCTTAATCAATGGAATAATTTTTTCAAGGGAAATTACTTTTTACTGAAATATAATTGATATAAAAATGTGTAAATTGAAGGTGTACAATGCATTGATTTGGTACATTTACACAGGATAGGGCAAAGTAGGTTTATAATTATGAGTATGTGAAATGCGGAGTTTATTCCTGTATTATTATTTATTAATTGTTCTACTATTTTCCATATAAAAAACTATAAACCGACTTTTCCCCACCCTGCATATTACAGTATGATCACCACCGCAGCATTAGCTGACATCTCCATCATGTCATATACATCTCATTCCTTTTAATGAGAACATTTAAGATTTACTTTCTTAGCAACTTGTGAACAGCAGCATTCACAACAATCACTGTGTTGAACATTAAATATCCAGAACTTACTCATCTTCTAGATGAAGGTTTGTGCCTTTTAACATCGGCCCAACTCAACCACTGCCCTGCCCCCACTCACCCCGTAACCACCACCCTACTCTGTTCCTGTGTTTGACATTTTCAGATTCCATATATAAGTGATATCCAGGTCATTTATCTTTCTCTGATTTATTTCACTTAGAAAAACACTGTAAAGATCCATTCATATTGTTGCAAATGACAGAATTTCCTTCTTTTCCCATCTGAAAGAAATGTTCTGTTGCATATATATGTCACATTTTCTTTATCCATATATCTCTTGACACTTAGGTGATTTCCATGTCTTGTCTATTATGAATAATGCTGCAATAAACATGGGAGTACGGGTATCATTTTGATATCTGGTTTTCATTTCCTTTGGATATACCTAGAAGTGAGACTGCTGGATCACATTAATTTTTTACAGTTGCTAAACTTATTTCTCATCCCACCAACAGTATACAAGGGTTCCCTTTTCTCTTCATCCTTGCCAACACTTATTATCTCCTAGCAGAAAACATAGAGAAGAAGCTCCTTGACATTGGTCTTGACAAAGAATTTTGGATCTAACATGAAAAGTACAAGCAACAAAAGCAAAAATAAACAAATGGGACCGTATCAAAGTAAAAAATCTTTGCAAGCAATCAAAATGATTAAAAAATGAAAAGGCATCCTGAGAAAGGGAGAAAATATTTGCAAACTATATGTTGAATAAGGGGTTAATATCCAAAATATATAAAGAACTCCATCAACTCAATAACAACAAAGAACACACTGATTGGAAAAATAGGCAGAGAAATTTAATAGACACTTTTCCAAAGAAGACATCCAAATGTCTGAAAGTTTTATCTGGATGTAATTCAAAACCACAACTAGACATCACCTCAAATTTTTTGTAATGGCTATCACCAAGAGAAATGTTTATTTTTTAATGTGGACATACTTTTAAAAGAAATTGTTTAATAAAGTCTAGGAATTTTAAAATATACTTTGGAAAGTTTTCAGCATATTGTTAATATATAAAGGTTTCCTAATTTAAATACCCTTTTTGACTTAAAAGAAATGAATTTGCAGGAGTGTGTCTGCCTCTGGACTTTCACCTGTGTATGTAAAAATACAGATTTTATCAAAGTGGAGTTGGTTTAAAATAGTAACAGGGGCATTTTATAAATTTTGAATTGTTTATACAATTCAAAAACAGTCATTCAAAACAGTCATTTTCCTTAGCCGCATAAATCTTTGTGAGTATTAAATATGAAACTGCATTTACAGTCTAAAATGTAGCATAGACTCTAAACTTCCAAAAGTATCTAATATCTTCAACCAAACACAAAACGATTCTAAGATAATGGGGTTTTCGAATATTAAAATGTGTTTTTAGTTCATTTTTATTTAATTTTAATTGTTCAAGTACAGTTTTCTGCCTTTTACTCCCATCCCAGCCCACCCCCAAGCCCTCCCCACCTCCCTCCCATTTCTAACCCCCTTATTTTTATGCAGTTATATTTTTTTTAACCCAAAGAATATACATTCCCTAAAAATCTGCATAAAATGCCGGGTGTTTTAAGAACTCTGAGTACACTAAAAAGCTCAAGTTTAACAATCCAAGTTTGCAGAATTTAATATTCTCAGCTCAAATGAACAAGCTCAATAAAATGGAATAAGACAGATTCCCTTGATTCTACCTCAATCCACTTTTATCAAAATAATGATACTACTATTATTTGCTAATACTAATGATAAAATGATGTGACAGCAGGCATTTATTCATATGTTCTATGTGAGCTCAGCTCTGCCAAGTGCTTTAGAAGTTTTTTTAAATTCCTCTCCAAAACATTTCTATGGGGTACGTAATCTTACTTTCCCTCGTTTACAAAAAAGAAATCTGAAGCTTACTTATTAAACCAAATACTGCTAGAAAATAGTGAATGCTGAATTGATTGACTGATTGATTGATTGATTCTCCTAGTTATTTTGATCTTCTAATGCTTTAGTAAGTGATTTGTTCAAATAAGCAATTACATGAAATAATAAAACCATTTTTTTTTACCTAATGTTCAGACACTTGATGGGTAAAGCCTATTTCAAATTAGGAAGTAGCAGCGGTAGTAAAGTAGAAGGAAAAAGAGAGCACAAGTTAACAAAAACAATTTTTAAAAAAGATACCAGTAGTCATAAACGGCAGCAATTGTATGTCAAACAAGGAGGACATGCTCACAGTCTGGGAAGCATTTATAAAGGTAGCTTGTGTTGAAGAACAACACTTTGGGTGATTAAAGTTTTGTCCTCTTTGGGTGAAACTTACATATGGCTTCAAAGATGACCAACATCCCCCCTTGTAGGTGTCACTTTTAGTAACTTCTGCAGGCTTTTAACGATCCTGCACTAAGAAATCACAACTGAGTCCAAAGTCAAAGTCTATGGTGTGAAGGGCGGAGTTTATTCAAACTTGACCTTTATTTTGTATTATTTGGATCACTCCAATAACGTCTAGGAATCAGATCAAATGTCTAGCCAATGTGAAAGGTGTCAGAACTTTTGAAGGTCAAAATTTGGCCCAATTTATCTTGGCAGTTCACGTGCAGAAGTCTGGCACTGTCTTTGGTGAAGTTTAGTGTTGCCATATTTCTGAGGGAGCTCTTGGGCCTGTTGCTGCATTTCCTGGGTCACGCAGTCGGGACACTGGGACCTGATATGAAGCAGGACAAGGCAGTGCTCGCTATAGCACAGACAGCTCGGAAGGGCCAGGTCTTAACACTCACAGGAAAGGGCTCTTCTCTCATTCACCTCTGTAAGGCCTTTGGTTAAATCAGGCAGAGAAGCTGGTCCACTTTTCTCTTCTTTACGCTTGCACTGAGAACTAGAGAGGGACTGTTCTGCTTCCTGTTCAGGGTCGTTTTCTTCATTTACTATTGTTTTTTCTTGTTGTTTAAATACAACTGTCTCAATTTCCTCCTCACTATTACCTCCCACCCCAGCCACCTCCACCACCCACCCTCAATCCTACCCCCCTTGGCTTTGTCCTCATGTCCCTTACACATGTTCCTTGACAACACTTCCCTCTAATCTCCCCAATATCCCCTTTCACCTCATCTTGGGTCTCTATCACTCTGTTCTTATTTTCAATGTTTAGGGTCATTTTTATAGAGACTATATGGATTTCCAGAGTTAGGTCTTCTGGTAATGGTGGGCCATCTCTGCTCAGGTCTCCTGAGCTTCAGCCATGATTCTCTGTGAGATTGCTGAAATTGCGTTTCTGAAAAGAGCTCGTCACAAGCATTCTGCACCTGCTCTCTTTCCTCAGTGAGGCTTATGTCTACTTCTGGAGGCCTGTTTGGCTGGGGCTGAGAAGCTCGGGGGTTAGTTTCTTCAGGGCTGGTATCATCCGACTGCTGGCTTTCTTCAACAGCGGCTGTCCCGTGAGCAGCCCAGGACACAGCCAGATGCTAGAGCCCTGCGTTGAATCACTGCCCTGCAGTGGCCACAGACAGTGTGTGTGCTATGTGTGTGGTACAGAGAGAGGCACTGCTGTATTCATTTTTTTCAGAGTTGCTAATAAAGGCAGTTAAGAAGAGCTTCCTAATTATAACTGAAAGACCTTGCTTTCAGGCTGCTGTCTCTATGCTTCTTGCTGAAAGACAAATATTTGCCATTCTCAAAAACTTTTTTAATCTTATTTGTACCTAAAGTGTGTCATCAGTATCCTGAGAATTAAAATGGTTAAGTGTCATTCATATTGGGACAATTTGAGGATAATTAATAAAAGGATTATTTACAAAGTTGTGTAAAAGAAAGCCATGTGGCACAGAGTGTCACCCTAAGGTTTATGAAAGTGGGAGCAGTTAGCTCACTCAGGCCTAAAGAGGGGAATCTGGGGAACATTTAGTTGAAATTGGAGAAAGAGCTATGTAGATGGAGGTGCCTAATGTGCTCTGTAGCCTCATGTCAGGGTTGAAATCATCCAATGAGACCCTGCAGGGATATAAATACCCAGACCTCATTCTTACCCTTTCCTCTTATCTTCTGATCAGTGGCTGCCTTTGGATAACGGGTCCAGTTAATGTAGTCCATCTATGATAGTATACAGCATGGGGGTGGGGGTCAGTGGTAGAAATAGGGGTTATCTGGTGGAGCTGAAATAACCTAGCTGGCCCAAAGGGCTGTTACTGAGAGTACACTTCCCTTCTAGTTTATAATTAACTAGAAATTTTAAAGTTATTTCAGTACCACAAGAAATGCAGTGTATGGATAAATCCAGCTTTCTGTTATGGTCACAAATGAGTAGAGTCAAATTTTTCCCATTAAGAGAGTATGAACCCATATTTATAGGTTTTATTTTTCATTTTAAGTAGCATTGTGAATAAGAGAATAGTAATTAAAAACTATTTAAGTGGAACTTTAAAGCTATTATAGTATCACAGTAAACAATTAGAGGAATAAGAAGCCAACATTTTGTATTGAAGTGAAATAAATTCAGGATTTCTTTATAATTCTAATGAAGTAGAATTAAATTTACCATTAACACAGTAAGAGTCTAATGTGCTGCTGTTTTCTTAACTTTAAATATTATCATGTGTATAAATGAAAGTAATTAAAAACACCATGAGAAACCCTCCACATTAATATAGTTAGTGTTTATTTAAAAATATAATTGTAGCTTGTTAATAGTAATGGGTAACTTCTATTGAGTGGATAGAATGGGCATTGCTCTTAGTTGCTTAATAAATATTATCTCATTGAATTCTCACAACAATCCTATGAAATAGATTACTTCTAATGACCATCGGGAACTATAAAGAAGACACAGGAACTTATAGAAGCCCCGTCTGCTGGTTCATTTCTTTCCTGAGTTGATTGAGAACTCAGGGAAGAAGCAGTGGCCCTATGGGACCGTGACCCCATCACCAGAGATCCAGATCCTCCCAAACAGTGACTAACGGAGGAAACGAGATTATATAAAACCATGTGCCTGACCTCACGAAGCTGGATCACAGGGGAGATGTAAAAAATTAAAAGTAAGGTCAGGTACACTCAAAACAGTATATTAGACTGGCTTATTTCACTTAGCATAATACTGTCCAGGCAATACCTTATGATCTCACGCACATGTGGAATCTAATGAACAAAATAAACTAACAAAATAGAAACAGATTCATCACTGTAAGAGGGGAGGGGGCAGGGGAGCTGGGTGAAAAAGGTGAGGGGATTAAGCAAAAAAAAAAAGAAGGAATAAATGGTAATGGAAAGAGACATGACTTGGGTTAGTAAACACAATACGATATACAGATGCTATGTTATAGAACTGTACACCTTAAAGCTTTATAATTTTATTAACCTATATAACCCCCATTCATTTGTTTAAAAGCAAGAAAAAAATAATGTCAAGCATACTCAAAACCCTGAAAACGATCATAAGCATGAAATTAGTTACTTCAAAAAAGTAACAAAGACAAATATAAAAACCCCTTCGTGTATATGGTTTTTAAATCTCATTTCCAAAAAAGCAAAATGTATTTACATTTCAAAACTCAGCTTATAGTATCTCATCACTTACAGCTTCAAGATTTTCCTTTCTAGGGCCTCTTGTTATGGACACAGCATATGTCCGCATGTTGCTTCCATCAAATTTACCATTCTTGGTGAAGGATACATGGGTATCCTTGACTTGACATTGAAATTGCTGATTCCCATACTGTGTGCACTGGGGCAGTGCCTGGCATACGGAATGCAACTGTCCTTCTAAAACAGCAAGAATGCTAAAAATAGCACTGACTAATATAAAGCCAAGTACTTCCTAAAGTACTTCATATTTGTTTGTGCCAGGGACCTGGTGACAAGCTACATCAACCTTCTAGAGCTTGGGTTGGAAGATTTAACAACCCCCTGGGCCAGATATACCTACGATCTGTCTCTGTAAGTGCCGTTGCTCTGGCAAACATTCATGTATTTCTTTTCTTTGGCTGTTTCGTACCACAACAGAGTTAAGCAGTTGCAACACAGACTAGATAGGCCATGATACAAATATATTTCCTTACTGATTTCTTACTGAAAAAGTTTGCTGACCCCTATTCTAGAGTAAAATAAAAGAGGAAATGATTCATTTATGTTATTCTCTTCTTACACTGGTAGATTTTTTTTATCACAAGGCAGATTATATAAAACCACAATCCATTTGCCTAAAATGCAACCCTAAATCCAAATCTTTAGGATTTCCATCANTTCGTACCACAACAGAGTTAAGCAGTTGCAACACAGACTAGATAGGCCATGATACAAATATATTTCCTTACTGATTTCTTACTGAAAAAGTTTGCTGACCCCTATTCTAGAGTAAAATAAAAGAGGAAATGATTCATTTATGTTATTCTCTTCTTACACTGGTAAAAAAAATCACAAGGCAGATTATATAAAACCACAATCCATTTGCCTAAAATGCAACCCTAAATCCAAATCTTTAGGATTTCCGTCAACTCGTCTATATTAGTTAGATGATGATAATAATCTTCAAAAACTTAAAATGTAATTATATCAACAGTTCAATGCCATTCCACTTGACACATTTGAAGAGCTGAATATCAGCAGTTATTTATTCTTTCAGACATTATGACTTACAAAATACATGCCAATATTTCATATTTACTCTAAAATGCCAAGTCCATGGGAATATTAAAAACAAAGTAAAATCAATGTTTTTGAGAACTCTTAAAATCAAAGCACATTCTGCATGATCTCTAAATTTAACAATAGTAACAACAAATACTTGAATGTTTTTAATATTTAAAAAACAGTGTAGCTACATTAATAAGAAAATTAGTCTTAACTAGTGAAAATATTGACTGTGTTAAAGTAATTCTTATAAACTGCTCTATTTTCATTACATGTTCAAGTGTATATTCATAATTTTTACAGAATGCACCCATACATCTGTGATTGTAATAAACACAAATACCCACTTACACATTTGCAAATAAGTTTACATGACTGCAAATTAAACTAAGTATAGTTATATGAGCTGCTAACCAACTATTAGGCATATGTAATTATATGAATATTCATTATAAAATGTATGCATGTAGAAATAATGCAGGATTGCTTAGAAGACTCTAGCATTTTTCCAAGATATACTTCGAAGACAAGAAAGCACTAAAGAGCAGAGAAGTGATATTTGAATTGATCATTTTATTTTATGAATTATAGTTAAAAAACTGAGATGTAGTCACAAAACAGGGTACATTAAAACTGTAAACTATGCATTTATGATACCACACTCAATCTCTTGACAAATGATACTTTTAAAAAATATTAGTTGCAATATAGAATCTAAAACTGTATCATTGAACTTCTTTTACTTGGTTATATTAAAATCTATTTGTCTTTCTTCTGTTGAAAGGCTCTTTCACTGTGTATGATTTTATAACAGATTGCATTGGGTCATTTGGAAAATATCGGTTTGTGTGTTATTCATATCCTCCAAATGTTGACAGATTTCATTATACAACACCAGAAAAAATCACATTTTTAAATATCACCACACTTCTCATCAGAAAAGTGTTAGGTACAAGTAAGCTGTCAAATTCACAGTGGCAGATGCAATTTTTCAAAAATCTGATTTTCTTTGAAAGCTCAAATCCTATCGCACGGCAACAATTACTGCCAGTTGTTTACCCTGACGTGGCAGACTCGTGTCATTTATTTTCAAGGAAGTGCCTGCCACACACACAAGTCAAAAAACTCATGGTTTTTCATTCTTTTAAGTTAAATTGTGCTCTGTGAAAAACAGCAACTGGTTTTGCTCACAAATCAAAAATCGCACCAGCGCTTTTCCTTAAGACAAGCATTGCATTTCATTATGCAGAGAAAAGTGCTATGTGCATCCTTCCTACTTTATCATGCAGAATATTCACAAGACACGTACTACAAGCCAAGAATGAAGAAGACGACAATTTCAATTGCTTCATCATGGACATGCTTCTGTGAAACAGGCATTGTTTTAACTGTGAGTCCAGGGTGGTCAAGAACACGATGACTAGTACAGTTGATGCCTCTGCTCTGATTCATGCCAAAGAGCTGCCATCTACGCACTTTCGTACAAACGTTAATAAGATAAAAATGAAAATGACGCCTTAGTTTTATACAAAATATTCTCGTGGTAAAACATCTGTGTTTTATCATGAAAATAATGTTGACCTCATAGATTTGTTTTGTCTAAGGATGCCCACTGCTGCACAGCCTCATTTGAAGACAATTGTTTGAGTACTTGAAGCTCTAAAAATATTCTATGCAGATTAAGAAATACTAGCTGCATGTAAATATTTACTATTTTATGCTTAAAAAATAAAATGCAGATACATTTGGAAGCAAAACTTGGCTGTAAAGCAGCTATCTGCATTACATATATATTTTTTAAAGATTTTATTTATTTTTTTTTAGAGAGAGAGGAAGGGAGGGAGAAAGAGCGGAAGAAAAACATCAATGTATGGTTGCCTCTCCCGTGGCCCTCACTGGGGACCTGGCCTGCAACCCAGGCATGTGCCCTGACTGGGAATAGAACCAGCGACCCTTTGCTTCCTAGGCCCATGCTCAATCCACTGAGCTACACCAGCCAGGGCTGTATCTACATCATATTTTAATGAATAAAGAGAAAAATGAAAAATACAGTCATGCAGTTGACCATGGCATTCATTTCAATGCCATATATTGTTCATCTTATTCAAAAAATCCATAACTAATGAATCTGCTGTTTACAACGATACTTTCAACCACTTCTCACAATGGAGATCATGTGACAAAAGCATCGCCACCACTCAGGTTAGAAACCAGAAGTGGCAGCCCCTACCCTAGGGCCACCAAGCTGACTACGCATCTTACCCAGTCACTCAGGTTACTGGCATGCATGTTCAATACTGAGAAGCCATGTGGTAAGCTAGTTTGTGACAGAAAGAGGGGAAAATAAATGAATCCTCTCCAATTTGTCAATCCATCCATTAATTCACTAACCCATCTACACGATGAACAACTATTCAGTGACTCTGTCTTGTGGCAGGCATTCTGATTGACAGTACATATGCCACAATTGACACAATTTAGCCCTTATTCTTAAATGGAGATGATACGAAAACAAGCATTTTTAATAAGTAATATAGTATAGAAAAGTGCTTTCTTTTACAATATGAGGAGGCAGAGAATTTCTCCCCACAACCTCTCCATAGAAAGAGGTATACTTTATTTATTGCTTATGATAATCTCCATTCTCATTCTTTGTAGGGTAGGACATTCAATACATGGGTAGAGTGCCACTGGTCCTAAGTGCAAATAAAACAATAATACTCAGCTAAGTACCACTGTGTAGCTGTGTTCATAACAGTCTTCTCCCCCATGTGCTGCTCAGAAGAATTGAGCAGTGCGTTACTGGAATCACAACTCAGTTTTATAGAAGTTAAGACATAAGGCTTTTATTTGAAGGCTTTTGTAGAAATACAATCCTTTTCTCTGTAGCTTTTACTCAGAAATATCCTTCAAGTTTTAAAACTCGACCAGGGACCAAGTAGGAAATAATGGGGCCAGACAATAAATACTAACTACATGAACATTTCTTATTGTGACAATGGTTGTCACTTGAAGAAAACAACCTCTTTATTAGAGAAAATTGGCAGTCTGCTATGTCGTTGCTGAGATTTCCAAAGCATTTGATGTCATAGCATCCTGAGTCACTCTTCCGAACCACAGGGAATACTGAAAAACTTGCCACTTACAACCCAAAGTACCTAACATACAAGGATAAATAATATTATTAAGTAGCAACTGCTGGAAAGCTAACGAACCACCTGTATCTCCACATTGCTATAAAGAATTTTTTCTACAGAATAAGTTGTCTAGGTGAAAGATATTACTGCTAAAAATTTCAAAAATTTTCTTCTCTCTTTTTCTCTCTCTCTCTCTCTCCCTCTCCCTCCCTCCTTCCCTCTTCTTTTCACAGGTAAACCCAAACCAATAACATTCTAAGTGCATACTCAACCCATCCCCCCCAAAAAACCCAAAGTAGCCTTCTTTAAGGTTTTCTGGTAGTGACTTACCTGGTGAGCCCTGGCCGGATTATGACCACCTCTAACTCCCCGAGGCTGCCCCTGAGACAGAATAAACAGCTACACACTGGACCTGAGAAAGGCATGATCTCTGGAGGGGTCTTGCCATTAATTGAGTTCTCTATTGACTAAAACAAATAGATCCAATATGCCTTATTTTAAGAAAATTGGTGTATGGAAAGATAAGGAGCCTGTCAAATCCAGAACAGAGACAAAAGTATAGTCAGTAGAGAGAAAAAGCAAATCTAGAGAGTGAAACAATGCATGAGTCTCTAGAGCAGAAACAGATGTCTTCCCTTGCTCTTCAGTAGCTTCTAATTGTAGGAAAACTTAAAGAAAATGGAACCCCTCAAGCTGCTGTCAGGTTACTAGATTTTTCTGGTACCGATAAAATGTTTTATTGAGAAAGATAAGGGGTACTGTTCTAATTTCACCAGGTTGGCTGTGAGGCTAAAGAGTTCTCTATATGTCTTCTTCCCTATATGTTTTTGTCTTTCTTTTTAAAAAGTCCAACAATTGCAGTTCTCTGTTCCTTTTCATGTAAAGTAAAAATAACCAAGAGGAAACAACTACACAAAATCAATGGAAACCATGTTTCCAAATAGAACTAGCATAGCCTTCCACGCATCCCTTTATTCTGCCATAAACACCGTGATGCGTGAGGAGGAGACACCAGGCCTGGCAGTGATTTCCTCTGACAGTGAAACCTCAAGTGTAGGAGACAATTTCTTCTAAACTGGACCTGTGCATTCAAAATGATATTGAGCAATGATTTAAACAAATTGCGCTGAAGCCTTTTCTTAAAGTGACTGCCTGCCCTGTGTTCTGCAAATAGTGATCCTCAAACCTGGTGGCTCCCTTAGAGACACCTGGGCTCCCAACTATTGGCTTGTAGATACTCTGAAGATGTTTGATTCTTCGAGTCAAGGATGGGCCCATGGATCTCCAACCTCGTAAGCCTGAAGGGTGGTATCATAAGTAATCAAGACGATATTTTGTTGAAACAGCATATGGAGTTATTTCAGGTTCATCTCCATCAAATAAAAAAAGAGAAGCCAAGGCTTGAGGTATACTGTGCGGAAAATGTGTAACCTTGAAAGTATGATTTGCAATGTGCTGGCTGGTAACAGAAAAGATAATTATAGCTTTGCAGTCCTCTAAATAATTTCCTACTTTTTAACATATGGAGTCAATATGCCATTAAACAAGCTGCTAGCTTGAGGCAATCCAATATGTTTAGAAGCAACATCCTCGGCACTGCACGCTTTAGTGGTCCGTCACTGCAATAGGCAGCAACGGTGCCTTCGGGATCTGCCACGCTGCTGAGAGCAGGCGGCCAGCACCTGTGCTGCTCCTTAGTGATGCAGATGCTCCTCTTTTATCCTGACGTCGTTTAGGTCTTTGAAAATATGCCTAAGAGTGTGAAGATCTTCTTTCTCTGTGGGAACTCTATGGGCGTGGGTGAAATATCCAGCAGAAGCAGTTCAGATCTAGTGCTCCTTGTAATTCAGATTGCAGTGCTACAATGATCTCATTGTTCCTCCTTAATGGCAATATTAATTGAAACATTTTTTCTCAAATAGTTTTCCTCCTTATTTTATAAAAAAGGCAGGCACTTTCAATTCTCCTAAGAAGCCTAGCTTGCTAAGGTCTCCCCCAACCTTGTTTAAAACATGAACTTTATTTCTGCGGATATCCAAATTGTAAAAAAAGTTGCGATGGCACATAAGTGACCACAGATCCATAAGTGACCAAAGATCCATAAGTGACCAACAAGTCTGCAGATGACACCATGTACAAAATGTCCTGAAGCATTTGGGGAGTGGGGTGGTAGTTAAGAATAATTTCCCAACCATGATTTTAAATTATTAAAGTTATAGATAGTATTTGAAAGTGGTTACTAAGTTTACACACTCTCCATCAGAACTCAACTAATTTTGATTGGAGAGAAATGCAGACATATTGGTTATTAAGTTTTTCAGGTTGCTAATCAGAAGAGAAAGTAAATCACCCAGTATTGGTTATCACTGCTGAGGAGGAGGAACACTGCTCTGGATGGATCAGATCAAGGTGTTTGTTTTTGTTTTTTGGTCTAACTAGTGAAGGACTCAAAATGCCTAGCAACAGGGTCCCATGGGTGTTCCATTTCTCAAGAACATCGAGAACCTACTCAAGGCAAGCCCCGAGGTGAACTCCATTAGAGAGAAGTCTCCCTCCTCCATCCCTACCTGGTCATTAGGACAAAGATTCTTTCTGTGTTTCTTTTTCCTATGACTGTGAGGGCTACAGTGTTTCTTCACCTTGTTTATACATAAAATGTCTTTTAGGCTAACCAGTAGGTCAGAAAGATACACAGCAGGCTGCCAAAGCCTTGTTTTTATGTTATTGTGACTGATTTAAACAATGTAATTCTGCACTGGGTCAAGCCTAACTCACTTGTGTTATTCACTGGAGTCTATTATTATGGCTGTAGGTCATCAAGCATTTTATGTCCCTTATTTCCCTTCCTCTTTGCTTATAAAACCTTCATAGATTTTGAAGGGATGAGTTACTTAGTGATAGAGCTCATTTTTATCCTTTTCACCTTAGCCTATATCCATTTCACAACTCATTTTATTGCTAGAGAAATTGCCTGAAAATAATTTTTTGGAAAATAATTCTATTCCTCTTCCCAGGATAGAAGCAATGGCAGGATGAAATTTTGGTTATGCAGAGGCAAAATAACTTTTGGTTATCTCATCACTCATATTGAGATACTGTAATAAAATAATTAAAAAAACCAGTAATCACAGTAAGATAGTGACATGCCCTGCCATCAAAGACTTCAGTCAAGAAAAGAAGAGACGGAAGTGTATGAAAAGAGCATATTCTCTGTCCTCGTGGGCATGTGTCCATGCCCATGTGGGAGTTCCTATTCAACTGGCTTTTCTCTTGTTTCTTAATCTCGTGAAATGACAGGTTTTATCATGTCCGAAGTCATGTTTCTTCAGTACACAATGAGAAGAATTTGAAACCAGGGATTACATGCTCTGCTGAAAGGTTTGCAAAAACCACACTGGTTGCACATTAAGGAATGAGAGTGAACAAACAACTCTCTACAGGTTTCACACAAGGAAAAGCAGATTGAAACTTATAAGTAAACTGCTCTGCACATATTTTCCTTATAGATTTCAGAAACTTTTAGATTACCAATCTTGGAATTCCCTATACATGCATTGTTAAGTTAGAACACATTTCTTCCTTTGAAAGAATACATTTCTGAATAAAGTATGCAAATAGGTTGCTCTGTTTCAAAGATATCATGATAAATAAAACTCCATTTACATTAGTAAAATCCTAACTCTTAGTTTCTTTTTTTATTGTTGTTCAATTGCAAGAGAGTATTATGCTAAGTGAAATAAGCCGGGCAGCAAAAGGCAAGTACCACGTGATCTCACCTATAAATGGAACTTAATGAACAAAGCAAATGAACAAAATAGAACCATAGACATGCTTTTTCCTTTTATTCCCTCTGTAGGGCTTCGAAGTGTAATGGGACTTTTATTAAAGTAACTACCAATTATATATTTTTATAACAGGATAAATGAGAAATAAGTCAGAGGAATGCTAAATATATAGTGTGAGACTGCTGTTGTATTATCTAGAGTATCATCAACAAAGTGAGGTTTAATCTGTCCCACTATCCCAGATTTCTGAGCCAAATTTCAAAGGAGAGCTAAAAGCTTAAACATTCAGACTGGATATTTACATGTTCTGATGGGAGTAAGAGGCAGAAAACTGTACTTGAACAAAAATTAAAATTCAAAAAATTTTTTAAAAAGAAAATTACTATTAGCTTGAATCTTAGAGTCAGCAGAGATAATTATACATTTATACTCATTATTTGTTTAGCAGACATATTATAAAATGCTATTGAAATGTATTCTGACACTATTGTATTTCCCCACAGAACTACATTTTCCCCACATACATTTTAAGATACAATTTAATAGGTCGTTTTTCTTTTTTAGAGGGACCATTTAGATTTCTAATAATGATGCTTACATGTCTTTGTTTTTCCCTGTTATACAAAATTTATCTCACAAATAAACCTTATGAAAAATGTCTAAATTACACTTTTTACTATTGGAAAAACCCTGTGTGAGAGAAAATAAAATGTATCATTAATATGTATTGTAGATTCAATCTCTCTAACAACTTAACTCTCCATTATTCTAGTGAACCATCAAAGCTCCTGTTGGAAGTAGGCTAACTCCATAACTGAAATTCAGTTCTAGATGCTTACATGGAAAAACATAAGGCTTGTAACTTTCAATCATAGAAATATACCTCTCCTTGGGTTTCTTCATGATACAATGTATGACTGATGTGCAGTAGTCATTAAGATGACATTAATTTATTTAAGACTTGCACATTAGATTTGGAGACAACACAAAATAGAGTAAAATGAATGCTTAGGCTACAAAACTATGAAAAGTCTTTTAGTGTTGGTATGTACTAATGTGTTCAAGTATGAAGGTTCAAGTATCACATGTTAATGTGTTAGATTTTATCAACAGTCTATAAATCATGAATTCATGTGACACAGACTGATTTGTTTCATGTGGTTTCATGAGTAGTGCACCTGATTTCGGCCGCCCCACCTTATACACACTTCCACACTGCGCAGGAATGCATAAAAACCTCAACTGCTGTTAAGTCCATGCTATCTACTTCACCTACTGTGGTAGGTAAATTCAGAGCTGCCATTTGTGAATTTTAGTTCCATGACAATCACCACCACTGGACATGTAGTGGGACTCTGAACTTCAGTACTTTTCCCTTCAGTACTTTTAATTTGGATGCGAAGTCTACTGGAGACAAATGAATCCTCTGTTATTTTCTTACTGTACTCAAGGCATCTTTTTATTATTCCTATTCCATCCCCTGTATAAGTTTTAATAAAGTGAAGTGATAACAGCCACCAGTGTAACACAATACAGCTCAGTTAGGGCTGGTTCTTTCTGGCATTTTACCAATAGCAATACTAGGTCGTTTCCTATCATTATCTTTCTAATAAAACTACATTTTAGTTGAGAAGTAGGTCAGAGGAAACCTAATAAAAGAGCAGGAGAAAGAAGACATGAAAAATCATGAAAAAGTATGGGAATATACTGAACACTACTGGATTGCACATTTGAAGTGGGGGAGCTGTCTAGTACGTGAACTATGTGTTAACCAAGATGGTGAAGGAAAACAAGCCAGGGGCAGGCGAGTATGCGGTGCACAGCAGACACCTGCGGAGCCACATCAAGGTGAGTGAGTGCTTAGTGTGAGCATCTCTGGCTTGTTTAAGGTGCTTCCATCAAAGTTTTTAGCTACATGGATTACAATCAACATAATTACCTTTAAAAATATATTTCAGCTGGGTAGCTCAGTTGGTTAGAGCATTGTCCCAATATGCCAAGGTTGCAGGTTCAATCTCCCATCAGAGCACATACGATCAACCAATGAATGCAGAAATAAGTGGAACCACAAATCAATGTTTCTCTATTTCTTCCCCTTTCTCTCTCTCTTCCCCTTTCTCTCTCTTCTCATTTCTCTCTCTTCATATTTATTTCTCTTCTCATTTCTCTCTCTCCCTCTCTCAAAATCAACAAAAATATGTATGTATATTTTAAACATCATATAAACCAAAAGTTGTTTAATTAGAAACAAAAACTGAAATTGACTCTTAAAAGACTGATCAAGAAAAAAGATTAATAAGTAAATAAATAACTAAATAAATTAAAGTAGGGATATTATTAAAAGCTTATCAGATATTAAAATAAGATCACAGTTTAATATCAATGTAACAAAAATGTAAAAATTTAGTTGAAACTTCCAACTAATGAGAAATATTTGGAAACTTGTTATTCTGAAATTCACATATATAATGACAATCTTTCATTCTAGGAATGAAAGTTTAAAAAGGCTGGTTTTAAATATAAAGCAAAGACTAGCCCTGGCTGGTGTAGCTCAGTGGATTGAGCACAGGCCTTCGAACCAGAGGATCGAAGTTCGATTCCCAGTCAGGGAACATGCCTGGGTTGCAGGCCAGTACCTTGCAGGCCAACTCCCAGCAGGGGACACACAAAAGGCAACCATACATTGATGTTTCTCTCCTTCTCCCCTTCCCCTCTAAAGGTGAATAAATAAATAAAATTAAATAAATAGAAAGCAAAGACTAAAGTGAAAACCTGGATAAAATAAATTAGTTTAAAATAAATTAGTTTAGTGCACTAGTACAAGGGATCAGGGTAAAGATACAACAAAAAAAAGGAAGCATTCAAATGCTGGAATAAAAAGGGCACATGAAGAAACAACAAAACAGCTGGAGCCGAGAGTTCAATGTGATAGAAATGAGGTTGGGTAGTAGGCAGTTTTCAGAACTCCCAAACTTCAAGAAGATTAAGAAGTTTGCAATTTGTATGATGCTCAGTGGAGAAACTGAAGCTTTTTATTTTATTTTTTAACAATTTTATTTATTTATCTTTAGAGGGAAGGAGAGAAGGACAGAAGTATCAATATATGGGTGCCACTCGTGAGTCCCCTCCTGGGAACTGGCCTGCAACCCAGGCATGTGCCCTGACTGGGAATCGAATGATGATTGTGTGGTTCGAAGGCCCGTGCTCAATCCACTGAGCTGCACCAGCCAGGGCAAGAAACTGAAGCTTTAGTAGCAGCAGGAGGGCACTGGAAAATTTGAGGGATAATATGGGAAGACTCTGTACATCCCTCTCAATTTTCATCAAACTAATATTGCTCTGAAAAATAAAGTCTTTAAAAATCAAACAAAAACAGGCTTCTTATTGGTTATTTGAGCATATCATAGTAGAAACAAAATTACTATTTTTTATTCAGGTATTCACATATTCACTTAATTCTTACCTATATTTGTCTCTAATATGCCACAACTGTAATTTCCTTACTACTGTATCTTTCCCAGTCCTTATAGTGCATTTTTGCACTTAATGTACAAAAATTCCATTCTAATGCAGAATAACATATATCTAATTAAAAAGAGCTCCACAAAAGTTCCATTAAAAGGATTCTCCCTTAAACTGTAGATAATCCAAAAATTGACTTTAGAGATTCAAAATTAAAGCATAGCACTATATGATTTCTGATTTAATTTTTTTGGCTTCTCCATTAATTTTAGAAGATAGCTTTAAATGATTGTATTTCAAGCATGATTTTCAATAATTACAATACACTAAACTTCAAAAGTGAAACATGCTTTGTGTTCCATATGTAGAATAATTTGATTAAATAGTTTCAACTGACCTTGTACAAAATATAGCAAAACTTGAGTACCCATGTACAAAAAATAGTTTTAATATTTTTGGGGGGTGACTATGTTTGATATAAAAGTAGTCTTTTAAATGATTTAACCTTTGTTAAATTAGTTGATGATGGTCAGCAAGGAGAAAGCCACCATTCTGAAACACTTAAGTAAAATTTCTATTCAATATCAGCTTTACCACAAATTAAGGAAGTATAATTATTCTGGTTATTGTTGCATCCACCAACCGCGAGAACAAATGTCGGAGACTTTCAGGGTTCCAAAGATGTTACTTTATTGGCCAAGTTTAACCTGCACAGGGGCGAACTCTCAGTGTCCAGAGACACGGTGCCCGCAGGGGTTGCAAACAAGAGTCGCAGCCAGCGCTTACAGCTAAGTCCTTATATAGAGGCAGGCAAGCAAACGTTGCACAGAAGCAGATGTGGCGGTTAGCTATTGGCTTACAGAGCCCGCGCTGCGTGTGGGGACAGGGTGGGGTCTAGCTCAACTGAGAGGAAAATTTTGAAACTAAACAGATTGCAATCAACTTACAGGATGTTTGCTAGGGACGCAGGCTCCTTGGGGCTGAGACTATTTTTCTTGTTCCCAACAGTTATGTGTATCCATAAATTTTAAAAACTATGTGGAAGGTTGGGGTGGGCAAGGTGGGGGGAGAGTAACAGCAGAGGAAATGAGGACAACTGAAACTGCACAACAATAAAAAAGTAAAATATGATAAAACAAGAAAAACCTATCTTTTTCTATTGTAAGATTTAGCAACCAATTTGCATACAATTACAAATTCCAAGGGTCAAGGACAGATGCTTGACTTTGTAGGAATATCAATTTTCTACAGCAATGGTGCTCAACAAAAATTTGTATTTATAAATAAACATCAAAGCCAATTATTTTATCTCAATATTGAACTTTAAATCTATACTTCAAGAACAGTCACAATAACAAATAATTGAAAATCAATAGTGCTAGATAAAATCAATAAAAACATCTGAAATTAACTTACTGATTTTCAATTTGAACCATATGATCAGACCTATTAAATCTAACATATTTGCAATGTTTGCAAAGTTCAAATGTTAATGGAGGCAATGTATTAATAGCGAATTTTGTAATTTCAATCTCAGCATAAGAAAACTGAAATTTTAAATGAGTAAAATTAATTTGAAGAAGTTATTTGATGAAAATAAAGATTCATATTCCATAGAGTAATGAGCAAATTCTTTCTATACCTACAGGTATTAAAGTCATTATGTCCAGCATGGTCTTTTTGAAATATTTACTAAATTTTGAAGTGGATACTGATGCTTTGCCACCAGATTTGTGCTGTCTGATTTCATCTAATCAGGAATACAGCATAATCCTCAGGGTAGATTATAAATGTCAAGGTTTGGACCCATTCCACATTTGTTATCAACTTTCTTTAAAAACTTAAACCCAGTACATAATATATTTTTTTTGGAAATACACAAAATTTTAAACCATAAGACCTACAAATTAATATTCCAAAAATAAAACTTAAAATCAGCATATTCTCCCTAGCAGGGCTGCTCAGTGTCTATTTCACAAACACTTATCCAAAGATTTGCTACTTGTACATCTGAGCCAAGTGGCTGGTTGCCTGCAGTGTGCTATATCTCACAGGCCATAGCATCAGCCACTAGATCACTGGCTAAAGAGGCATCCTGACTCAACACTTCTCTCTCCAACCCTATAGACCAGAAGAAATGAACTGCCCCTCCCCCTGGCCTCTGGTGTCTAAGCATGATTTACCTATTCAAAGAGTGGCTGTGGCTAATATTCTGTCTAGAAAGTTACAGAAAAGAGATTTTTTTACTATTCATCTTTGACCTTAAAGTGTTACTCATGTCTTAAAACAAGAGCACCCTCTGCATGTATTTTACATACACTACTAGATGAGATCAAGGCAGAAGTTGTAGGAACCAGTGGTGATCTACTAAGAATATTTATGGGTTCATTTAAGGTATTTTAAATAACACTTCAATTTAAAGCAGTCCATGATTCAGAACAATACTAATCCATACAGAACAACATGTCAACAGGATTAAACCAAGACTGGTGTAGGCAAAAAATGAGATGCCTGGTCACCCTAGCTTAAAGTGTTTTCATTTCCAGAAAAATATTCAGCTAAAAATCCAAGCAGTAGGTTGACATTACAGGTACTATATCAAGAACTGCAGTGAATACAAGCTAATTTACCCATAAATAGTCTAAGTTATTGACTTGTTATATTTTAAAAACTTTTAATGCAAAGAGTATCTTTCATAACATATTTAAATAATATGTAATTCTAAAAAAACTATAGAAGTAATTGATAAATTGCATCTTCACAGAGCCATTTCCTTCCTGTTGATCACATAGGGAGCCCACATTCACTTGGCACTAACAAGTATTAACACTCTCACAGGTCAGGTGACCTTTGATGAAGGCACAGTCAATTGTGGTCTTGTTTAAGTGGTGACAAGGCCAGGAGTTGGAGTGAGACTGTTCTCCAGGACTCTTTTCTCCCCATCAATTCAATAGGCATACCAATGGAAATAAAAACAGAAATCATAACAGAAGGTACCGTTTATTCAGCTCTTATTATCTCTCAGGTATTTTCCTAAAAGATATACATGATTTCTTTACTCCTTGCAGAACCCTGTCTACATTATAATTCCGAGCAGCACGCAGAGCTCTTTCGGGAGATTACTAGCTAGTGTGTCTTTCCAGAAGCATCAAAAAACAGAAATGCTTCAGGCAGTTGATGAGACCATTAGAAGCTGGTCTAAACTACTGGGGCACCCACTGGCCACTTTCACTTTCTATAGATCCAGTATCATCAAGTGTCAATATGAAATGTGAAATAAATGGAGACCATTGGTAGCATCCCTAGAAATACATTTACTCTGTCAACAGATAATATTTTTTCCGACAATATTCTACAGAGATTCTAAAAAGTACACATCAGAGTATGAGTAGATATATCCATTTTGGGGATCATCAATATAAAATATGAAGTGTCACTGCACAGAGCGAGATTCTCCATAATACACAAATCATTCTCAACTATCAGGTTTTCACAGGGGGGAGGGCACTTTAAATTTATATGTTTTCTTATCAGAATATTCTCTCTTTTGGAAGATAAAAATGCCTATACCATTAATCATTCAGTGTTTTGTCCTCTTTTCCTTGACAGTAGCATTTCATGGAAACATAATCTAGTTGGCAACACAAGAGAAATTATCAGGGAAAACCTCTTATTCCTCATCATTTGGAAAGGTTTGCAAAAATCCCTTTTTAAATAAGTCATTCTTATGCTTTAGACTTCGCCAATCTCAGTTATGTCATTTGTAATCAGTATTTTATCACTTTTCCTATGGCAACCATTTTCATTTTGATGTAAAAAAGCATGTTTATTTATTTTGTAGTTGAAAAGGATTCATAGTTAAAATTCACAGTTGTTTCTGCAGTCCATTCCTAAGATTTAAGAGACTACCGTTTATATATTCTTTTAAATAGATGATCATAAATTAAAAGTCAGTGAATAATTAATAATTGAACCTAAACTAAAATACAGTGATATTATACATTACATAAAAATATATCTCTTCTCTAATAGGAGCTCACCATTAATTTATACATGAAATGTTGTAAATATCAGGAGGCATTTGTCATACATTATCCTGATGACATAAGGTAATTTTAATATACACTAACATTTTACATGTGCCAACCATATGATACATATTGTTACATACCTAAGTAACACAGCTTAGGAACCATAATACTACTGAACGTGGTTTGTAAATTTAAGTCAGATAAGTGGGACAGGCATCTCAAGTTTCTTATCGTGTATGACAAGTTCAAGGTGAGTAGTGCCAAATGCTGTGCTTCCAAAGGGCCTAAAATTTAGTGAAGGAAGCAGTGACATAACATATATGCAAAATAATTAACATGTAAGCAAGACTTTTGGGGTACATCAAAAAAGAAAAATACCGTGTTATGATCCATGAAGGCTTAATCAAATACATAACATTTGAGCAAGTGGATAGATAGGTAAAGAACTAGGAGGGTATTTCAAGTCATGAACTAATGCATAGAGACAAGAGAATGCTAGATCTATTTTAAAATATTAAATACTCTTTTGCTTGGCTTGTTTATAAATACATGCAGCAAAGAAAGGAAAATGCATTAAAGATGGTTGAAAATGCTGCAAACTGTATTCAGCATACATTGCTTAGTTCTTGCTGTGCTCACTCTCTGTCTCTATCTCTCTCTGGGCATGGAAGGACCATGATCATGACCATGTTTTTAAAGAAAAATGGTATAAAAATACTTAGAGGCAGAATTTGCAGATGGCAATCAAGTAAAATAATTTCTTACATCCTTGGGTAAAGCCATAACTGCTCAAGAAAATGTACATATATATTTTACATTTTAATAAACCCATTAAAAAGACAAAAGCAAAGAAGATTTGCAAAATGGCAAATAATCATTTACATTGCTAAGGCTATAAAAATACTCAGCACAGTACAGTGGAGTACTTATTGATTTTAAAGGTAATGAGTCTTATAAATTGTGCACACAGATGTTCGCGAGAGCAGGAAAGGAACCAATGGTTCCATCATGGCAAAGCCCCATGTGGTTACCAACATAGAGAAAGGAGCTAAAGAAATTCTACAAGCATATGATATTTGTCTTTCACCGCCTGGCTTATTTCACTCAGCATAATGATCTCACCGTTAACAGGAATCTAAACAAACCAAACAAGCAAGCAAAATACGACCAATGACACTCAAATATGGAACAGGCTGACAGGGTCCAGAGGGGAGAGGGGAGAGAATCATAGGGGAAAAGGGGATGGACTCACATGAACAAGTATAAAGGACACATGGACAATAACTAAGGTGGGGGGGGGAGGGGATGGGAAGGAGGTGGGAGTACTGGGCGGGCAGGCAGGGCTGGGAATATAAGACAGAAACCTGTACTTGAACAAGAATTAAATAAAATTATATTTAAAAAAATAAAAATAAAAAATAAAATCCACTACATAAATAAAAAAAAAGAAATTCTACAAGCAAATTATATTCCCACGAAAAAGACTTAAGAATGGGGCCTATTTCTAGGGATAAACAGGGCTAAAGGAGGTACGAAAATAAATTCTCAAATCTCAAAGGAGCGACTGAGATAATCTAAGGCGATTTAAGTTTTTATAATAATCACATCCTCTTCCTGCTTTTAACCTATCTACAAAGATAGACATTATTTTCACCTATTTATTTGTAATTTTACTCCCACATCTGTCTTCATATAAGTCGACATTATTGTTATTTTATTTGGAAAGTAAAACTGAATGCATGAATAAAAAGTAATTACCTCGAAGGATTGACAGGCTAAGATCTTTTAATCACTAAGACATTTACAGCCAGTGATTTCCTTTATGTTCTTAGTTAAAACAAGAATTTTGCCCTTTTAGACTCAAAGGTATTTAGCAGTAAAGCTCTGAAAGATTGCACAAGTGCTAATTAAACTAATTATAACTTGATTCACTTGTCTTGGTACACAAGCACTTCATAGAATTCATTACGTGAAACTCTGAAACTCCGCAGTCACCTATACATATTGTCAGTCTATTTCATGTCATCCGTTGGCATCTAGCACCATGGTTCTCAATGCCAGATTTATATTATAATGACCAGGGGGCTTTAAAAAATAAAAATATCAGTTTTCCCAAATTAATTGTTTTAGAAATTTGGGGGATAAGACCAGAGCCCTGATGTGTTTTCAGAGTACTCCCAGGTGATAACAGTGTGCAGTGAATGATCAGAACAGCAGAGACAGAGGCAGCAGGTGTATTATTTCAGAGCATGGGAAGCTTTAGAATTAGCCCGCATGGATTCAAATCCGAATGCTGGCACCAGTTAATCTCTAATTTTCGGCAGGTTGCTTATATTCTCTAAGCTTCAGATCTGTTCACTCCTTGTTATTGCTTTGTTTTGTTTTCAAATGGGATAGAGAGTAGTTGTACAGATTAAACAAATTAGTACACACAACACTTTAAAATGTTCCTAGTACATGGCAAGTACTCAGTAAACTGAACAATTATAGTTACCTATCAACAAACAGTTCATATGAATAAAAAAGATATTGCAGAAATAAAATTGATAAGCATTTCTCCCCATTAAAACCATTGTTCTCAAACAAAATTATTTTTGTGAAAATATGGCCCTATTTAATTTAAGAACATCAAAAGGTACTGATTGGTAAGATGATATACCACAAACCAATTGTCGTATATACCTATATTTTATATAGTTGTGGTATATTAATGATTTATTTCTTTTGATACCATTAAATTTACAATATATATTTACTTACCCATCATAGGTAGCATTTTTACAGGACTTCTTTTATTTGGAGAGATTTGTTCACTCTGAGGATCGCTATCTCTACAGCTTCATGCTCTGAGAAGATGTGTTGATAAAGAGGCTTGCTTATTCAGCAAGCAATGTACCAGTGGAGTGTGATACTGGTTGTCTGCTTTATCTGCAGACGTGAATGGACTTTGGAGATATCTAGCGTTGCAGTTTTCCATGGTACAAGGAAGTCATCAATTCTGATCAGGTCAGAAGAAGGAGAATACTGCAAAAGGCAGCAGCTCAGGGTACAACAGAATGTGTGATGTTGCACCCACCAACCGCGAGAACAAATGTCGGAGACTTTCAGGGTTCCAAAGATGTTACTTTATTGGCCAAATTTAATCTGCGCAGGGGCGAACTCTCAAAGTGTCCAGAGACACAGTGCCCGCAAGGGCTGCAAATAAGAGTCGCAGCCAGCGCTTACAGCTAAGTCCTTATATAGGGGCAAGCAAGCAAGTGTTGCACAGAAGCAGATGTGGTGGTTAGCTATGGCTTACAGAGCCCGCACACGGGAACAGGATGAGGTCTAACTCAACTGAGAGGAAAATTTTGAAACTAAACAGATTGCAATCAATTTACAGGATTTTGCTAGGGACGCAGGCTCCTTGGGGCTGAGACTATTTTTCTTGTTCCCAACATGTGACGGAGCCCTGATACCAGAGACACTTGAAAGCCTGCACCTGAAATAGGACTGGCTGAAGGACAAAAAGCTAGAATTCAGAGGAAAACGTTTTTGTTACCTGTTACCTGGTAACTCTGAGGTGTGCCTATAGACCTATAGACAAATCCTGATTTGCTACAGCTTGATGGGCAGATCGAATGACCCAACACATAATGAGGCCCATGCGCAAACTTTGCTGGAGCAAAGATAAGAGACGGACTGGAAGATGGGCAGGCCACCGAAGACACAATGATTGCATATATTTATCATTTTCCACATCTCATAAGGCACACCTGCCTGTGTTTTCACTAGTTTATACACAAGTTCTCAGAGACCAGCGAGACTCCTCTGGCGTTCTGAGGTTTTCAGAATATCTGGGGTGGCCATATGCTACTACTCATATTTATGACTTCTCTCCTTTGGATTACAACAAAATATTGAGCCAATAAGTTAACATAGACCAGCTTATATAATAATTGAAATAAATAATCCTCTTAATGCTATGCTTTCTTTTCCCCAAATGCATTTTCCCACTTTCAGATCCTGACCGACGTCTACATTTTGCCAACGGAGGCACTTCCATCACACTTGGTCTGTAACTTATCTCCATTCCTTCTCCACTGAAACAAAGATCCTGGGAGATGCTCTTTATTTATGTGTCTTGTCCACTGTTAAAAATCTTTTCAAAATTAGCAGATATAAAGGTGCACAGGGAAAAAGATTGAGGATAATCTAAGTGGTATTCACTAACTCTATACTTGTTCTTCCTTGTTACATCATGAATTATACCACTACTTGAATATTCATGGATTGATGATACATAAAAATAAAACAGAAAAATTTATGACACCGGGATAAAGTATGACAACTGCCAGTTTGCTTGAATAAAAGAATCTAGAATCAGTAATATATTGTTGGGAACTGCCCTGCCTGGTTTCAGGAATTGTAAACCATCTCCCATGTCTAAGGCCGTGAGCTACATCCAGAATGTGAGCCACTGAGGAGACAAAGCTTATCTCTTGCAGTCCCCATCTCCCTGCCCCCGAAGTATGGTCAGATGGTCAGAGCCAGGTGAGACCCCTCAGAGGAGGGGCAACCTAGGCCAGACACGATCACTTGGGAGGCCATCATGGAAGGACTTGGGGGCCTTCAATAAAGAGGGAGTGATGGACTCTCTCCCCACCCTGGGCTTTGACTAAGCCTGAGTCCCCATGTCCTCAGGGAGAAGTGCTTCCTGGCTCTAATCCACTTAAGCCTAAAAAACTATGATGGGGGAAGCAGTGCAAGTCTTGTGCTGGGAATGGTGGGCTCCCTGGGTAATTAGGCCTGAGAAGGAGTATGTGAAACCCTGTGAAGCCTGCTTTGTTTAAGAATGCTTTTAGTTAGATGGTAAGGGCCTGAGCAGAAGAAGAGTTTATATTCCCAAAGTTCTGCAGCTCTTTTAGCTGACAGGCCCTGACTTAGAAGAAGCCCTAATGATTCTCTGTATGCTGTCTATTGTTTACTGCTTGACTATGATTAATAAACTGCACCTGAACTCCTGTGCAAAAGTCCCAATAAAATCCTGACTAGGCAAGGGTGGGGGCACTCTCTCCTCCCTGGGAGAGAGTTGCCCGGCCACTCCAAGCCGCTCTCGCCTTGAGAGGGTGGAGAGTCCATTCTGAGGCTCTCTCCCCCTGAGGGAGTAGCCCGGCTGTCCCTTTTCCTCCACAGCACTTGGTAGTCTGTGTGAATTTGTCGCATGTCTCATCCATGATGCTGCGGGCACTGCTTATTGGTGCACGCGTCAATATATAAATAAAAACCAAGAATAAGTTCTGGTGGTAGGCAGAATTATGGTCCCCAAAGGTGTCCACATGCTAACCCTTGGAATCTGTAAATATGTTATTGGCAAAGAGGAATTAAGATAGAAAATAGAATGAAACTTTCTAGTCAGCTAGCCGTAAAGTAAGACTGACCTGTATGTAGGAAGGCACAATGTAATCCCAAGTGTACTGAAGGGAAAGAACGGGGCTCATAGGGAGTCAGAGTCAGAGACGTGTGACTACGGAAGTAAAGCACAGAGAGAGGCAGCATTGCTGGCTTTGAAATTGGAAGTGACCACAAGCCATGGAATGTGGATGCTATAAACGGGGAAAGACAAGCTTTACTCCTAGAGCCTGCAGAAAGGAACACACTTTCTTAATACCTTGATTTAACTAAGACTGGTGTTGGACCTCTAACTTATAGAACTGTAAAATAATAAACTTCGGTTGATTGAAGTGCTAAATTTGTACTAATTTGATTTACCAGTAATAGAGAACTAATATAGTAGTCAACGTTCAATTAATATTGAATAAAATCATAGACTTTCATAAATGATATTATCCTCTAAATTCACATTAGTTTAATTTTACCCAGGGATGTTTACTTCGAGGAAAGCTATATTTTGAATTTTATTCTTACATATCTCTAGTCTCAATTACATTTCTTTGACGGTAAAACCAATGTTACCAATTTCTGTATCTTTTGTTTGCTCGTGTTAAAAGAACTATTTTAGGTAAGTTAAAAATGTATTTTTTAACATCTAGCTTGGGTTCAAGTTGCTTATCTATGAATTTATATAACATAAAAACAACTTTTATCTTTCACCAAACTTGCAAAACAAAAATGCAGCATCCAACTGTACATGTGTGAAAATGTAAAACACATTTTTAAAGCTCAAAGTTGAAATTTCATTTAGGTCAGTCACTAACAATTAGGTAAGAGAACTTATGTAAGAAATTTAAATTCTAGCACTTGCACTGCATTTTCAAAGTTGCTAAAAGCACTCAGGTGAAAAAAACTTGCAAGTGTAACTGCTTTTCTCACTTATTAGATAAGAGAAAGACCAAGGGGAACGGAAACCTACATTTTCCATTACTTAATGTCCTTGCAGAACTAAGATCTTTCATTAGTTCTAAGATATTGTTGAAAAGCAATTAATATTTTATTAAATTTGCTGAGATGTATATTAATTGCGCACTTTCATTTTCATAAAGCTTCAGTCTAAAAATGCATAACAAAAGGATAAAGGATAATAAGAGTATATTGACTACTTGCAATTATGTGATATTCTTTTTTAACTTAAATGAATTTATAATTTGATATGAACAGTGTAAAATAGGGCACATTTATTACATATTTTGTAATCAGAGAGCATATTGATTGGGTTTCAAACTCTGGAGTCACTTTGCCTTCTACTAAAGCCCGTTCTCCACTTTATGAGTGACTAATATTTGTCATGAAAACCTCCAACCCTTGGTTCTCTTCTGCAAAGACTTCAGAATGGTGTGGAACATGTGAGATGATGCTTATTAATCATTTAAAAGGTGCCTGGCATGTGGCAAGCACAAGTAAATTTTAAATTATTGCATTTTACATTTTAGATTTTAACATCATTGTTTTACATTGGTATATATGTAAGTACATATACATGCACATATCTAGAAAAATACAAGGGTGGGGAATTTAATTGTACAAATAAAAGATGACTAACATGCCTAGTAGTAGCTTGGGTTATTAATAAGCAGACTGCTTTGATCATATCTCCAAATTGCTGTAAGACATTTTGAGTATTTTGCAGGCATACAGTTTTCCATCGGCCTGATAGTCTCCTGTTGGAACTCCTCAAAGAACCAAAGCAGTAGATCAACATAATGTGATTTTTCCACTTCTTGTTGAGCTATTAAGTGCATTCATAATTCACTTCCATTTTCCATGCTTACTGTTACAATAAGACACCACTAATTACATTTATCCCATCTTTCAGTTTATCTGTCTCATCAGTACAAATGCTTCAGGTATAAATAATATGCCTCTTTTTTGCAGAGGCATAAAAGTTACTCATTTTAGTTCTACTGTATCTTATTGGCTACACAGTCAGCCCTGTGCAGGGGCTGGGAGGAACAATAAGAGCAGTTGAATACCAGGAGTTCAGGGTCACTGGACGCCATCTTGGGGGCTGGTTACAATAAGGAGAAAATACTCTCTGGGTCATGGGAACCATACACCTCTTTCATTTTCGGTGTTAGTCAATCTCTCCTCACACATCACCTTCAGTGTAAATAGACTGTTAGTTCACATCATTCTCACTTCTCACTGAAGTACTCTATTTTGCTCCCATTTCAGTAATCATTCTCCCTATAATTTCAGTGCATGGAAACCAGGAGGTTACTTTATTCTACCCCAATTGTTAGTGATTACAGTCCCCTAATAATTAAATGGGAATAATAAGAATCAGATACATAAAACCTATCATCTTTAGAAATAATACTACACCAAGACTATCTATGTGTAAAAACTTTCAAAACCAATAAAAATCCAGTCAAAGTAAACTATATTTGGATACTTGTTATTTATCCAAGAAAAAAAGCTTATCCTAATTCTTCCTTTATCTACCAAATTTGGTAATAAAATAGAGGATTCTAAAAGCACTTGAACGTGGGGAAGTAAGTACTTGTTCTATATAGTGACCAAAGAGGGGAAAAGCAGCAGAAGCTCACTATTTACTCTTTCTTAGGTATCAGAACTAGACAGTGTGAGCTTCCTCTTGGGAGTTGGACAGGTGTAATGTTAGTGACTTTCCTTTGTTCATCATTTGACTATCTGGGAACCTCATGACTGTTCTCACCAGAAGTCCTGTTGAGCCTCAGGGAGTCATACAAATAGCCAACTGTCGTAAGCTGCAGTGGCCTTGTGAACAGGGTATTTCAAACCTCCAACAGTGGTCCTTCTGCTCATCTCCCATCACTGGAAGCTCTTAAAGGATGAAGACTACTATTGGAAGGGACCATCCAATAACATGTTTTAATTTACCTTTGGAACAAACAAACATCAGTATCTTTACAAAGATCCAAATGTGCAGTCAGGGTTTAAAGCTACTATTTTTAGAATTTTACCACTTCAAATGTCATACTTTTGTAGAAAAGCAGAATCTCAGGTCTTTCCACAGGTTGGATGAGTCTGAAGCTGCATTGCTAATAAGGATCTCAGGTAACTTATAAGCCTAATAATGTTTGACAAACCTGGCTCTAGGACTCTAGGGTAGATGTCAGCCCACTTTTTGAAGAGCCAGATAGTGAATGTTTTAGGCTTTGTGAGTCTTGCAGTCTCTTGTCAGGACCTCTCAACTCTGCCATGTAGAGAAAGCAGCCATAGACAAAACAGGGTTGGGCAAAAGTAGGTTTACAGTTGTTCATATGGAACATAATGCAATACTTAATAAGTAATGATACAAGAATAAACTCTGCTTTGTGTACTCACAGCTGTAAACCTATCTTTGCCCTACCCTGTGTGTAAATGACCAAATATGGCTGTGTTCATAAAACTGTATTCACGGACACTGACATTTGAATTTTATACAAGTTTCATGTGTCATAAAATATTACTCTTATATTTATTTTTGTCAATCATTTAAAAATGTGAGAAAAATAACTTGCCTAGCCTGTCTGTACATTAGCAAGCAGCAGCCCACAGTTGCTGTACAGGCATTAATTTCCAAACCTTGCCCTACAAGTTACATTAGGTTATCATACTGACAGACTTAAAGAATGCCAAACTCATTTCCCTTGTTTATCCTCAAAAGACTTTACATAATAATTTCCCATGCTAAGTGGAAACTATAGGTTGGATAGTAGTTTTCTTTGAAGGAAATAGTTCTTCAGAATGTTATATCATGTTTTGGGGATTCTTGTGACTACAGGTCAGTAACTACGAGCTAGACTGCCCTGGAGAGACTGAAAAAAAATCAAATTTCTCATCCTATGAGCATGATGATTTAATCCTGTAATATGAGACCCACCTCACATACTATCTCCTTGTAAGGCCCTAGGTCAGTCAATTGACGTCCACTGGGGTACTGTTTTTAAATACATGCACTCTTATGGCTACAGAATGCCAGGAACTGGGTCAGCCTTCCCCCAAAGATACTCGTGTCTATGGCAACAATAATACTGCCTTAAAATATACTATAATTTTAATGTATTCACAGAAAATATCTCTACACCTAAAATTTAGTTCTTCTCTTCTTAACTATAAAATACAGAAAAATATTGATCTTTAAAACAACATAAAATGCAAGTGAAAATGTTTTTTGCATTTCTTTTATAAAATTTATAGTAACTAACATGTTTAAGACTATTCCCAATAGAACAAAAAAGGGGGGAGGAGTTTTATGCAGATGAGATTTAAGATTTGTAATAAATGAATACATAAAATTCTGAAAAGTCCAAAAATTAAATATATTTAATTTGAAATAATTTCTTGATTGAAAGCAATAAAAATATGAATATTTATAACATATGAACCAAAGAGTCATGAAAAGCCAACTCCTCAGAAAGGGTAACTTGATTAAATAGAATATACTTTTACAAGAGATTAGACTAATAGCTACATAGTAATTTTATTCATTAAATACTCATTTAATTCTTAGGAAGTGTCAGGCATCATGCCAAATTTAGAGGATACAATGTCCCTAAGTTTTTGAGCTAACAGTTTAGTAGGGAATGCAGATTAGAAAAACTATTGGTTGGAAGGGCCCATAGGAATAGCAAATAACACAAAAGGCAATGTAACATGTATTATGTTATTAGTTGTTTTTCCTTGAATATTAAAAGTTTACTACTCAAATTAATTACCCCAAAATATAAAAAATATTATTTTTTAAAGAACTAAGAAATATCTTCAGTATTTAATATAATGTCACAACTTCTTTCTCTGACAACATTGGCCTAAAATAGACAAATGTTTGTACATTTTCATAGACTTTATATCCTTGTGGCAAAAATTCTAGTTGATTAAATTAAAAATAATGTTTCCAGAACACTTGTCAATAAAATTTATTTCTTTGCTATGAATGTAACTGATAGTCAGGAAGTCCTAAATTCCATTTTTAGTTCACCATTAATTCACTTTCTATCTTTGGTAAGCGCATATATTATGAACCTATTCCATGTCAAACTATGTGATCTATCTTTAAACTTTACTTTTACACTCATGCAAATGTTTTATTTTCCAGTATTAAGGAGTTTGGTTTTATAATGGCACAACCAATAGAGCTTAGGAAACTATAGCCATGACTTTAAATTTATGGGGCAAAGCAAAGGATGATTTACAGCTACAGAGGTAATAAAAATAGGGTTTGCTTTACGTCTAATATGTTGGGAGTTTAAGCTATTGGGTTGCTAAGACAACCAGCTCCAAAATAAAGGGTTCATCAAATTTTTAATAAAAAAATATGTTAAAATTTAAAACCTTTCAAAAGAAGATAAATCCAATTAAAGTACAATTTTATTTATTTAATTAATATTTTTATATGTGTTGCCATACTCAGTCATCTTAATCCAGAATATTGACACCATTAAACTCTAAATTCTCATTCAAAGCCCAGTTTCAAATTATTCTCTTCATTAAGAGTCATCACAAATAACACCCCATACGGAAACTGCTGTATGGATTCCAGTTGCCCATCAACAAGGTAAAGAATCCCTTCATTTTGTTCTCTTGACCCCAACCCAGTCTTCAGCATCCAAACTTTCCTAAACTATTCAATGGGATTTGGGTTATTTGTTTAGATTTGTAAAGGGGGTCCAGATAGGATCATAATGCCAATTGTGTGTGTTTTCAATGCAAATTGGGATTTCTACTCACTTAGTAGTGAATATACATTGTGATTATAAGAGCCTGACAGCTGGAAAGGGGGAGGGGATGAAAGATGGTTAAGGGACTAAGCAAAGAACATTTATGCACAACCCATGGACACTGACAACAATATGGGGAAAAAGCAGGAACAACTGTAACAACATAAACAATGAAAATAAAATTAGAAAAAAAGGAAGAGCCTGTGGTTGGTTTGCATGAAGAAGACGGTGTGGGGTTCAGGCATTCTGTTTGGTTTTCCTCGAGTTGCGGAATGTCTCTGTCCTCCTACAAGGGGCCACTTGTAGCTGCAGTACTTTCCCCCTTTTCATGTCCCAGCTCCAGCTGTGAAAGTTTTCCATGGCGCGATGTCACTTCAGAGAACTGCACTCCTGGGTTTGGTCTTAAATAAAAATGTCACGGCCCCATGAAGCAGAAGCTCCATATTAAATATCATATTAAACATCATCTATAGATGTTTAATAGTGGAAGAGCCACACCAAGTGGAAGAAACTTGAAGGCGGTGGGGGAGGAGACTCACCCCATTTCTTCAGCTGTCACACAGAGTTCAGGTGAGCCCTCACAGAATCTCACGCTGAAGACAGGGTTGTGTAATTTTTCTAATGATAAAAAACGTATTAAATCTTTAGAACTCCCCAAAATTACAAGTGAAAGAGCCATGGATTTTTTAATCTGGCATTTCATTAGATAAATAGGAAAGAATTCAACATGGGTTCTAAAACTTCTTATGAAGAAAGTTTAGATTTGGCATTAAAAAAAACACACTATATGGAAACGCAAGATCAGGACTGACAACACTAACATGTCAAAATGGTGAGAAATAAGTGGTATAATTTCCTTATAAATCCCCTGTTCTAGGGATGGATTGTTTACCAGCCAGTGTGAATAATGTAAATTAAGTAGAAAGAATAAAATTCTCACTTTTTTGCAACTACAAATATTTTAATAATAAAATGCATGAGATAACATTTCTCTTTTAAACAATAAATGTCCATTTCTGTCTTATTTTAAGCTTCTATGTGGGCATGAGTTAGGGGGAACCGTCAGCCCAATTTAAACACTACTAAGTTTGGTCTGACACTGCTGCTTGAATTAATTAGAGTTTTGAGGTACAATAAAAATATAAATGAATTCTCCCTTCCTTAATATTAACCAAATTAAATTAAAATATTGCTTGGTTAAATTGTACTAAACCATTATTTACTTCTTCTATGTTCAATTCATGTCTATCATTATGAAATTGAATGAGGGCTAATTCGGCTAATTGCAATTCTTTTCTTAAAAAGATTTTTCTAGATAGATAATCCAAGACTCTATTAAAAGAAACATACTTTCAGTAGCCAAGGAATTCATATTGATTTCCGAGGGAGCAAGAGTCATTAGCGTGTTCTTACCAGAACATTCTAACTAAGACTTAACCAGGACCTTAGATTTCCATAGCAAATTGTTCCCTAATGTAGGCTGCTTAGGAGTGAAGTAAAATGCTCTTGCAAATCCAAGATGGATTGTAACTATTAAATCCTCATGAAACTTCGCAAAATTTCTGTAAAGTTAGGAAAATGAAGCCAAAGCAGCATGCAATTCTAGATGACACATGGATTTTTATTTAACCAACCTTTGCAGTAGTGCTTAGATGGTTAGGATAGCAGCAGGCTGCAAGGGGACAATTTGAGTTGTGGAGACTTCACAAACTAGGAGCCAAGCCCTCATAACACCCATTCCATATGGTCATAAATGAGAAAGGAGAAGTGTGTTTATAATGAGAAAAGAGAAGCATGTTTATAATGTTACCTTGAAATTCTAGTACAATTCATTATATTTTCAGAGTGCAACTCTCTCTAAACCATACAACACCCCTGTGTGATAGGTAAGATTATCATCTTTTTGCAGAGGAAAATGATGTTCCACAGATGTTAAGTGACTTGCCAGGAGCCAGAGCACATTACTGTGCCAAGCTGGGATCAGCCTGCAAAAGCCTTTGGTTCCCAGAATGCGCTCAGAACCTATTGGCGGTAGAATCAAGAGAGTAGTTGTGCAACTCTATCATCCTGTTTGTGTTTACATTTAAAGGCAGTCTTTTAGAAAATCTCTATTAGGCAATAATACTGAGAAGTAATAGAATATAGAAAGGGTGAGGCATATCTCAAAGAAAAAATTTCCCTGCAGCATGTGAATTACCTCGGGAACATTTGGAGGGCGCACCTTAATAGTAAATTATAAAATTACTCCTTTCTAGTCATCTAATGCTGCATAACAAATCATGCCAGAACTTTCTGGTTTAAAATAATGGCTGTTTCTGTGTGTTAGTAGTTTCCATGTGTTAACAGCTTTGGTCTAGGAGGGTTTCGGATGCAGCTGCATTCCTGCAGTGGCTGGAGCTGGAGTAGCTGAGGACCCTCCAGGCATTCATCTCTCTCCATGTGGTCACAGGACCTCTGCACAGAGCCCTCCATGTGGACTCTGGGATGGTGCCCTCAGGGTAGTCAGAACACCTCCCTGGTAGCTCAGAACTCCAAAGACTGTTCCAGCAAGTAAGACAGACATTGCATCGCCTTTTCTAACCTACCCTCAGAAGCCATACAGTGTTGCTTCCTCTGCTTTCTATGGGTTACAGTGAGTCACAACCCACTCCCAAGGTGCTCAGCCTCATATATATATACATATATATGTGGGCTGATGGGATTAATGTCAAGGTCCTACTGTAGAGAGTTTACAGAATGAGAGACATGTGGCAAGCATATTTGTGAAACAAAGCCTACTGCAACATCTTACAGTAAAGCAAAGAGTCGTTTGTAAATGATGACAGAAAGAACTAGACAAGGGGTTTCATGGATGCATCACATTTACGCCCCACCGACAATGGCATATATATAATTGGATGATTTTTCTCTTAAGAAAGCCTATAAGGACATGAAGTTTATACGGCTTCCCCAAGATGAATGGGATACAAGATTTCTTTTTAAAGATGATGGTTCAAAGGGGATTATAGTGCGGGGGAGAGGGCAGGAGCTGAAAGCTACAAAAAACAGCATGTTGGTTCAGGCTTGTCACTGATGATAATAACTTGGCACTAAACTCTATGTTAGAGAGGGTAGAAGAAGGGCAAAATGAGCCATTCCTCCCCATCCTATGGAAGTGGCAGGATATGTACTGTATTTATAGTGTATTCCACTGGGAGTGAAATTCTAAATAACATCTTAGATTTTCCTTGGTCTCTACCACTTTGCTGTAAATCGGAAAACTCAACTGACTAGTGCTCCCATTCCTAAAAATTACTGGTTACCTAAAAGGTACCTAAAGTTTTATAATGGTATGTAGTGATTAGGAAGCACAAAGTAAATGCTAGCTATTTTTATTTCTGTATCATCATTGTAACTACTTTCACTTCTCAGAAACTTCCGCTGATCCCTTAGTTGCAAGGCAGGCCTTCCCACCACGTGCTCCAGTTGTCACCCACCTGTTGGCACTTTCTGGATTGGTCGCTCTTCTCTTCTGCTACACTACAATCTTTACAAAACAAGGCCATAATCCACCTCGGTCTTCATTTCATTCCTAATGGATATATGACACTTTTCAAACATCACAGTTCAAACACCTATCTTTTTCTATTCCTCCAAGCATCACAAATTATGCTTTAAAATCATATTAAAAGTTGATAGTAAATGAATGTTTGCTAAACCTTAAGAAGTTTTGCATTCTTAATAAGATAAAAACCAGTGTACATACATATATCTGTTTGAGTTCAGATTTTATGTAAATTGCAAAGGCTGACTCTGGAGAAATGATCTGTGATAAATGTGCTTTATGAAGCATCTCACCTGATGGTGTTAAAATATGAATGTTCAATGTTTTAACCACCTGCACTCTACAAAGGATTTTATGTGACTACTAAAATGGCTTAAATAACCTTTTGGGTTTTTAGGTCATAAAAACGCATTTTGTCCCTGCGAGTATAAATTGTGCAAATTTACTGTGATTTTGTAGGACAACAATCTTCTCAGGTCACTCCACTCATAATTACAACTAATTAAAATGTGCCAAAGAAAGGATAGAAATTTATCACTGCTCATTAAACCTGTAAAGACTGTGTTAATTAGATGTCAGGCTCAGTAACTCACATAAAGGTTTGCCACCAGTCTAATTTTAGGGGAAAAGAAACATGAACTATAGAATATTATAGCTAGAAGTCAAAATTTTTTAAAAATCAGTATTTTCAGAGAGAAAAGTTTATGGCATTTTCATGGATATCATCGTCACCAGCCATTGGCCAAACAAATGTAACAAATAAGTGTGATAGCTGCAGACTTTTAACTGATTTAAGTTTACAGTAGCCCAGAGGCAGGGCAAAGAACCATGGCTCATTTGCAAAAGCAAAGAACTTTAAAAGTCTATGTATATTAAGCATACTATCCTTCTTTAAATGAAGTATTTGGAAAAGTGTTTAATGGAAGAAAAAGTGTTTTTTATGCAACACAGAGAACACATTTTATACATAACCCAATGCCAAATTTTTCTACAAAGAGCACACTTTGTACGAACATCAAAGATTTACGTAAGAAAAGTAGAGTAAGTGCTGGAGAAGCAGGACTTGGCTGTGGACAATAAGGCTACGATACAACCATGCAAAATACAAACCTGGCTCCTTTCTGTTTCCTAAAAAAGGAGACACGAGTAGTGTACTACTGTGGGCAGATCATGGAGAATTCTAGAACTGTGGATGTTTCAGGTCTGAGCCAGAAAGAATGGCAAATCTTTAGGCTGCTGATTGAGCAATGTCTCTGACCATTTAGATCCAAATACCCCACCTACTCTATCAGATTTCCTGTTGTTTTGTCCTATGCCTTGTCCCCTATGTCTTAAACAAGTAAAGAAGTCTTTTGCTATTACTTTAATAGAAATCTTAATGACAAGCTCTTTGTTAGCACTTTATTGAATTTCTATTTGGTGCATGAGCAGGAGATTTAGTGGCATCTTGGTACTTTTACCAATAAATAGTACAAATGCCATCTGAAAATATTTTGTCATGAAGACTGGTTCAGGAACTGCGGGACTATCATACCCTTGAACTTGACATAAGTGAATGAGTACCAGACTTTTTAGATTTTAAACAAATATGAGACCAGTGACCACAATTTTGTATTGAAGTAGCAGAATATGCCAACCCAAAATACATTGATTTGGCAAATGGACTATTTTGAGCTAAAAGCACTTGGAAACTGCAGATGCAAAAGGAACACTTCAAAATCCCCACTTCTTCCTGAAAATAGGAGATGAAACTCACGTGTGAAAAAATTCCCTTTCCTATTCCAGGAGGAAAGAAGCAGTTTTAGCAACAGAGATAGAGAGGTGAGGGCCAGAGAACTCTGTATGGACAGAGCTTGCTGTCATAGTCTTAATTTCCTCTAGTCCCCACCTACATGTCAGTGACTTTCTTACAATTACTACTCTTTGTTTGACCTAGTATATAAATTTAGGCCTGGCCACTTTTGGGGTGTATTTTACTGTGAGGGCTATAAACACATACACTGTTCCCCTGTTGTTCGTTTTACTTCAGCTTTACTCTCAGACTGAGCCATACATCCTGAGAAGGCTGAAGCCAGAGTTTTCTTCCCTTATGGTGTCTGCCAGTGAGGGTGGGATATCATCGCTGAGACCCCCACTGGCCCAGGAATGTAGCTGTAGCTGAGATTGAGGACAATTGACAAAAAGTCAGCAAAAGATAAAATTCTCACAATCTCAGCCTCCTGGATGTCTACCTGTCCTATTCTGTCCAGATAGGGAGGTTAACAATTCTCCTTTTCCTCATCTTTACCAGTGAAAGATTTAGCAAAAGAAAAATATTCTAATTGTAGTTCTTTGGATTGTGATTCCTATTAATTTGGTTTTGGGTATGAGTGGTTATTGAGACTCCTAGGGATGAACAGTCACTGTTTCCATTTGCCCACTCTTGCGTCATTTATCATGAGGAAGAAAAGGAAGAGGTCAGGGTGTCCCTCTTCTATCTGTTGTTTTTCAAAGGCCTTTAGCTCAAAACAGTCAATATGACCACTGCATAAGCATATTTGGGGGTGGCATTTACTATACCATCCATACAGTCATTCTTCCACAAACACAAGGAACCCCACAAGGCATGAGGTCATCTGAGTATGTAAGTGTGAGCTTACAGGCCTACAGAACCCGCTGTAACTCATCAGGAACAGAGCGAGCAGGGTGTTTCTCCATTTCAGTACGGTTCTCGCAGCTGAACTCCGCAACCAAACACGCTTTCATCAATATGGATGATACAGATTGTAGGCAAAGGCGGTATAATGTGGGAAAAGGGCAATCAACCATTCGTTTGTTGTTTTATCTTGATTTGTTTTTTATGTGTTTATCTATTTAAAAATGATTAACTTTCAAAATGATGGCTTTAGTTCAATTGATTTTCTCACACACTAATTATCTTTCTAAATATATGTCTCAAGTGTGTACTGCAATCTAAGAATCAATTAATTCTCCTTTGTTTTAAAACCTACCACTCTCTACAATAAGTTTTTCTTAAAGATAAATAAATGACATAAAAGGTGTTAAATGACAGTCATGGGACTTCTTTTCTATGTCAGTAACTTCCAGCATCAGTAAATTATTAATCATCTACATCTTCCCTTATTCCAGAAGCAAAGCATGCTGTTAGTTTTCTGATCTGATTCTGGTTTTCCACCATCACTGCTAAACCATCCTTGTAGAGGTCACAGTGACCTTCCTGATGACCCTTAAATCATCACAATGTTTATCTTACTTTACCCATCAGCATTATTTAAAGCTGGTAATACTTCTTCCTTCTTAAAACATTCTCCTTCCTTAGGTGAACCATACCCTCCTCTCTGCGTGCACTTCCTTGACCATTTTCTTCCAGCCTCAAGTGTAGATTTAGAAATCTCAAGACTTTCGAGACTTGATACTGGGCATTTCTCTCTGAACGTCTCTCTCTACCTTAGGTGATCTCATCATTGCCCAACAGTTTGATCCTATATCCTCCTGGGGAAATTCCAGCCAGATTAACTTGAGCATCTTGATAAAACACATTCCAAATGAAACCCAAGTTCCCACACCCCTTTGTCCTACCTATTTCTATAAGTGCTACAATTCACTCATTTCACCCACCCACAGTTCTCTCTGGGAGGGTGGGAAAATCTCAGGAGATGGGTATTATATTCAAGGCAATTTTAGTATAATGAAAATGAAGGATTATTAATTAAATAACTTACCTATCACAATCTGATAATAACATTGGGAATAATCACGAATTTATGACTCTGTTTTGATAACTATGACATCATGCTTCACATGTGTGTTGCTAATTGTGAGGGGTATTTAATAAAAATTTTATTGGTCTCAGTAGCTCCTTATTATTATTTTTAATTGCTAAACATATTAATGATATAATTACAAAGGAATGGAATAGCTTACTACATGAAACACATTGGAGAAAATTCTTACCATACTAGGAGTCCCTGGATTTGCTTTCGAAACCATGTTAGAGAAATTCCTGAAATGCACCTTGCCATACAAACAGCTTTATCTTACCTTTAACTTGAGAAAATGTAACTAATGTATTGCGTATTCGTTTTTTTCTCTGAATGATGCTGCACATAGGAGAATGTAGATGGTTAAATGTTTTGAGGATTTAAATTACATATTGAGCTTTTGGCTCTCTTGCCTTTAGAGCACAAACACATTTATATATTTACTTAGTCCATACTTATTATCCTCTGTAGTCATTTAACTGTTCGCTGGTACATGGGTCATAGAAAATTATGTCGCAAGTTGAGAGAAACAAAAAATTACAAAAAGAAACAGACATTAACTGTATAGAATAAAAATAATTCCATTCACCAGTAAAGAATGGAGTGAAAAAGCTCCTTCCAGATCGAGTCTAATGTTATACCCATGGATCTTAGATTCTCTTAGACATGCATATCTACTTTTTAGTCTTTGTGTTGTATGTGCTTTTGCGTTACTGCTCGTGTGTGGAGTGGGGAGGGTGCGTTTCTTTCCAAACACTGTGTACTGCATACTAACCATATCAGTTATCTACTACTGTCTAACAAACCTCTCCAGAACTCAGTGGCTTCAAACATCTATGGTTTATTATGCCTCACATCACTATCAGGTTTTTTTCTTTCTGTTCCTCCATTGATTTTACCTAGGCTCACATATGTGGCTAAAATGAGCTGGAGATTTAGCTAGGTTGGAAGGCCAAGAGGCACAATGTCTGGCTGTAGGCACTGGCTACTGGCTAGAGTGACTCATTTATTCCCCACATGGCGTCCTACCCTCAAGTAGAGTTGAATGCTCCTTTACACAGTAGTAGCAAAACAGCAAATACAGATGCTGCAAGGTCCTTTGAAGCTTAGACCTGGATGAAGTAAAATGTTACTTCTTCCACAAAATGCTAGTTAATATAAGTTAGAAGAACACCTCAGATTCAATAGGCATTGGAGATAAAGATAGGGAGAGCTAAAAAGAATTTGTGGCTTTGTTTAATCTTCCATAGTCCACCCTCTAACCTTAATTTCATCCCAAAAGCTCCTGATAAAAAACAGAATGTATAGTCACTCCTCCAAATGCACTCAATCTCATTTATGACATCAAGGTTAAACTCCAGTATTTTGGAATCTGCACAAGGTGCATACGTGGAAGAAGCCTCCTGGGTACAGCAACACTGATCCAGAGAGCTGTGAGCATAAAGGAGACCCTCTGCCCTAACACAGAGACACGTACAGATAGAGGGCATGCAGTTGTGAGACTGTGACAGGACAGGAATAACAGGCAATCCTATTGTAACACGGTAAGGAGAAGCAGTCATTAGCCAATGAGAATTTCACCATATAGCCAAGCACATGTTTCTAGTCCCGCCTCCTGCAGGGGCAAGGAATGTGTCCTGAGTAGGGCTCTTTTCTGTCCCTGGATATGGTTCCCTGGTCTATAATTCTGCTCAGCTCTGGATTCTACCTTCAGAGCTCTCGGCAGGCCCCTGAAGTCGCATTTCCTTTTCAGGAAGAGTAAGCGACCCATGGTGAATGTCCAAGATTTAGAGCTGTAAAATTTTTTATCCTGTTTTCTGCTTACAAAAAGCTGGGCACCCCTTCAACTTTGAGCTTTTAAAAATCCAATATGGTAGTGTTTTATTGATGTAATTCACCCTAAAGGAAGATGCCTAACATTTTTTTGAGACACCAAGGGAAGTTTTAGAAAGCAAGGATCCTGGGTGCCTGTTAATTCTTTGAGACCGTTTTTACTTGCTGAAAAGTTTTAATAGGTACCATCTTAAACCTCTCAGAGAGTTAAACATAAGACACTAAAGCTGTACTCTTGACTTAAACTTAGCCAAGGTTTGACTTCACAATGAGAACATTTTCCTCATCAGAGACTAGAGATGAGTAATATTTTTACTTTTAATCACCTAAATCCTCTGAGTTTTGCATGTAACCACACAGCTCCTTCTCTAGTCCACACCCCTTCCTGTGTTTTAACACATGTAACCATAATAATGTGACATGACACTCATTATTCTGTGTGCAAATCTCCTAAACCAGACCTACAGGAGCATCAAAGTGCACTTTCTATCTTCCTAGTTGCTCGTGGTAAGTAAGGTTTTGCCAAGAGTTTTTCAGTTACATAATGCCAGTCACTCTTTCTCCAGTTCCCAAGCTTCTTTCATAGTCTCCTCATCATCCTTGCGGCGCTGCCCGTCGTACTGGCTCACAGCCAAGGATGCCTGTTAGGTTATTGTTCTGAAACACTGCCCCGTGCCGATTCTTGTAACAGTTATTTATTGCAGAGGGACCCCAAAACTCAGTGCTTCAAGATGACGGGAAATCATGATTTCTCATAATTATCAGGGCAGTTTCTATTAGCTAGGCAGTTTCTAACTGGTTTTTGGGGGGCTCACTCATGGAGCTGCCTTCATCTGGAAAATCAGCTGGTCTGGACATTCCAAGACAACCAAGAGTCAGCTCGGATTCCAGAATCTTAGACTTTTATGTCTACTACAAAGTAGAGAGCAAAACCACAACTATAAAATTGTAAATACTAGCTACCATAAGTGTAACAATTAAATGTGTGTCCTGAAAATGAAGAAAAGGAGGTAGAGAAGTCAGGTTTTACCCAAATTTGCTAAATGAGATATCCGTAAAAGCATAGTATGACATGGGAAAACTGACTGGGGTAAAAAGCACAGTGGCGTGAAGTTGCAAACATCAAAAACAAAGCACGATGAAGTTCGTACGAGAGGATATTATAACAATATCCAAAGGGAAATTACTCACAGCCTCATACATACTGAACTTTAACAATGGAGAAGAAAATACCCCAAAACAGACATATGAATAAGTTACAATAACAGTCATCTGTATTCTAAGTTGTCTAATAAAACTGCCGAGAGGTTGATTATGTATAATCCCCAAGAAACACGTGATATCGGTTCATTTAAACCTCACATGTGGCTTCATAGCTTCCCAGTCACAGGAAGCACGGATTCCTGATGACATTTATAACAGTACTTGTCAGGTTATGGACCTGATGGTTTCTTTTCCCAAAATGGTGATGTAAAGTAATATTTGCCCATTAAATGCATTAATGATGCATTCAGGTGATATGTTATATATATATATATATATATATATTACCTCTGATTTCTTCTCTAGATTTCTTTAGGTAAATGTCGATACTATTTTCCTAAATTTTTAAAATCAAAAGCCGAAAGTCAGTTTAACTTCCTTCCTCACACCTGACACCTGAACCACAACTTCTTTTAATTATTTTCCAATTCCTGTAACAGTAAAGACCAAAGTACCTCACACATGCCTCTCCTTCCATTTTGATGTCATTACCTTAATTCAGTTTCAATGCACCCTAGAAAACAGGCTTCCTTTATTCTTAATTCCTCAGTCTATTTTACCAACACTATCAATTAAACTTGCTAACCATCATATCTGATATTATTACTTTCTTATTTAAAGTCGTTGATGTCTCTTTTTTACCTAGTTATTGACTAATTAATATATACTCTCCTCCTTTCCAAAGAGCAGGTTTTTAAAATGTGTTTTCTTTCCTCCCTCCTTTGTGAACTGTTCATCCGCACCTGTCCCACACTATGTATTATAGGAAACAAATCTGACACAAGGTACTCAGTCTGGTTCCACCATCTCACGGTAAAGCAGAGAAGCCAGACTGAAACTAAGGCTTACAGCAAAGTGTGAAAAGTGCTGAGACAGTGAAAACACAGGCGTCAAAGCAGTGTTTTGTCTAATTAAATAGAAAGTTAAGACAGACCTCCCTGAGAAACTGATTTAGACTCAGAGTTGAAGAATGATTAATCTTTAGTCATAATGAGGAAAGGAAATGAAGAAGAGGATTCCAGGGGAAAAGTCTATGGATCACAACTGATAGGTCATAAAGAAAAGACAGATAAAATGTCTTGTTAATCTAGAAGTATTTGTGTGACTAGTTCCTGACAGGATGGGCAGGAATCACAAGGGATAAGGCTTACGTGGCATGCAGATAACAGAAGACATATTAAGCTAGGTCTGGGTGTTTTTTCTTTTATGTAAAAGGGAGAATCAGTGAACTATATTTAAAATAAATGAATCACAATTACATGTGTATCTTTGAAAGAATGCAATGGCGAATGTCGGTCATACCCAAGGTGGAAAATCCAGCTAGCCATCGATTAGACACCGAAAAGCTACCAGTGACCTAGATTTACGCAGAAGTCATAAGGATCTGACGAAGCCTATATACGTGGATGATATTTTAAAGGTACGATGGATAGGACTTGCTAATGATTTGGTTGCCTGAAAGGGGAACAGGAAAGAGCAATTAATAGGGCTGTTTTCAGAGCAGCAGCAAGTCTCTGGCATCACTCACTCAGAAGGTTATCGTTGGAGGAAAATGACACGAGGACAATGATGGTTCAGTTTGAGGCCCTTTGATGTCGAGGTGTTTATTAGACTTTCTAATATTTGCTTATAAATGCCTGTGTTTCAAAAAAAAACCTTGACTGAAAATATAAATTAAGAAAAAATGCACATACATAATCATTTGGGAGAATATATGGAGAGGATAACTGGGCCCATGACAGACTCTAGAGATTATAAATATTTTTGAAGTAATCTTTATTGAGAAATCAGCAGAAGAGCCAGATATGCACACATGTTTTTGACTTTATTTGTTTGTCATTGAAGATTTACTACCGCGATGACTTCAGATGTCAGAGCCTTTCAGAAATGCCTGGTTTGTGCAAGCTCCAGCCCAGAGTCTCTCTCTGCTCCTGGCCTCTCAGCGTGTGTTCCCCACTGAAGTCCTGCCAACTCCCGGATTATTCATGGAATCACAGCTTGGGCCTTTAAGGCAGCAGAATCCCATGATCTTTTCCTTGTAAGAGCTCTGCTCTTACCCTTCCTCCTCCTTTTTCAAGATAACTGTGAAAAACACATCAATAACCCTACACTTTAACAACACTGAAGAGAAGGCATGACACAGAATGTAACAGACTCATGGCCTGAACTATCTAACAGTGGACTAGCAGATTCAATCCGAATGTGTATTCTATTGAAGACGAAGTTCTCTAATATGAGAACTCAAAATTTTAAATCACTTCTTCTCGTTTTGTTGATGGAAATCATAGCTGTGCTCCTTGTTTTGTCTTTCTCTTTTTTTCTACAGAAAACAATAATGACTTGAGAGACTAATGCTCTAGAACCTGAATGCAACTCCTGGCCTGCAGCCAGCAAGAAAATGGACATACTGGTACAGCGGGGTATGGCGCAACCACAGACCCTTTTCATTATAAAGTCATAACCATGTGAGTCTTTAATATAACAATATCGCATTCAAGCACGCCATATGACATTTCAGGTGATATGTTCAAATTAAAACTATGAAATATCACACCCGTATTATTACCCTACCAAGCACAGTCAAGCAGGCATTACTTCTGCTGGACCCTGTATATTGCAAGGAACTGACCTGCACCAATAACCTGGATGACCTGAGAAGACCTTGAGCCTCAAGCCAGGTAGCATAGCCAGCTGCCACGTGAATTTCAGCATGGCGGCCTCTGAGTACAGAATCTGGTTAAATCACGCTTAGAATCTTGACCTTTAGAAACACTTAGATAATATTTTTCGTCATGGTCAGAGCCGAAGTCTATGTGGTCATTTGTTACATAGCAACAGAAAATGAACAGAGATACTAAGGAAAGTTGTTCCCAATCAAGTAATAGCAATGAATGTCAAAGTTTAATGTACTGTGTAATTTCTTTGGAGAATCTGAATGAATTAATAACAAAAAAAGATGATAGCTTTGTCAAATATGTGAAGAACATATCAGCACCAATTAGGCTTAACTTTGTTAAAAAAAAAACCAAAACTTTTTCTTTTTCTCCCTGGGAGCGAATCCTGCTGACAAGACTCCCCTGAGCAGTGCTTAGGGTCAGAGTGGTCCATCTGAGATCACCGACGCCAATGTAACGGTGGCATCGGGGCTCCCAACAGGTGCACACGCGCCTGTTGCACAGGTGGGCGAGCTCTCCGCTCTAAATCCAATTTGTGTTTTCAATAAGAAAATGGAAATTTTTTCATTACTTTCAAGATTATTCTGAAGATTCAGGGCTCATCACGCCAAACAGATGACTAAGCAGCCTCATTTATCCTAATTAAAGCTCATCTTAATCAAGGTACTGTCTGTCAGAATATTCCTTGAAAGACAGTTCTTAGTCTCATCATCACAACATCAGTCCCAAGAGAAGTGCCTCCAGGGGCACACATTTGAATATACAGCTGAAACCTGCTAAAATGAATAGTAAGCTCTAAAATCTTCTATAATGAGCCCTCACTTCTTGAATAAAACATGATAGTCCTTTAATTCAAATATTCGTAACTTGGCGTCTCATCCCTTTTGTTCAGAGTCTGCACAAGTGATCACATAGGAAAACATCATATTCACTTAATATCTCTGGAAACTTTAATACAGACAGGGTGGAGCCAAAGTAGGTTTATAGTTATGAGTTTGGGAAACGCAGACTTAGTTCTTGTGTTATTATTTATTCATTGTTACATTATTTTCCATATGAACAACTGTAAACCTACTTTCCCCCATCTGGTGTAGTATGGCAGCATTGTCCTATTTCTTAAACAAAACGAAGCATGCTTTAGGGAGACCAGCATGTAAATAACATGCTTGTGACCATGGAAACTAGTAAAATATACTAATGTACATCTTGAGCCATAGCCTGCATGCTAACACAACACTTTACTCTTTCCATAGCAACAGGAGTAAACACCATATCCTTCAGTAACTTTTCAGTACGCCCCCACCTGGACTTGTAACTTGCTTTGTAAAATGGTTGTGTTCCATCTGTGATGGACGCAGGATTCAGGAAAGGCCTGAACATCCGGGCTTGCTCTCCTATGCCTCTACAGTGATGACGGAAAGTACATGCTCAGCCAACCCGTGATTCACAGGAGAAGGATGACTGACACTGGGAGCAGAGTTCAGCCTAGACCTATTAACTTCCAGTTCACTCAGAGTTAAGATCAGCACAGACATTCATATAGACTCGGCCTGTATTAGCAAACTGCTAGGCAGCCTTCAAATCTGTGAACAGATAAATGCCTATTATATGCCACTGAGATTTTTGTGGTTGCCTACCATATAGCACTTTTACTGATATACTTTCCAAAGTTCACTTAATATATAACACACAAGAAGAAGAAAATATTAAGAACCATTATCAAATCTAAGTAACAGAAGTTTTTTAAGGTGTTTAAGGATTTTGAAGCTATTAATAATAGCAGTTTAAGTAGGGTTTTAGTATCAGCAATCAAAACTTGGTAGGTATCTGTGTAATGTGGTTCAAAGTTACACAAACTAAAATGCACATGCCTCTAAATAAATGGTAGTGCAGACCGATGACAGTATAATTGGTAAATTCACCTTTGAAAGCCATTATTATTTCCCAACTGAACATATACATATTATAGATCTCACTGAATCTATTCCTTGGTACACATCCAAAGAGACCTGTACAGATTTGCAACAATATACATGTTAAAGTATGTTTCTAACAGATTTTAATATTAAACAAAAATTATAAACAATCTATCTCAATTCAGTAGGAGTGACCATAAGAATATTAGCAATTACAACAATCAGACTATAGCTATAAAGAATAAAATGAGAATATGCATGCAACAACCAGAATAAATCACCAGAGAATTATATTGAGTAAAAAAAAAAATGCCAATGCCAAGAGCTTATATTGGAAGAGTCAATTTATTCAACTTGAAATGACAACATTCTAGAAACTGGGGACAGGTGAGTGGTTGCTCGAGTTAAGGATGGGAGAGGGGTGATGTGAGGTGGGTGTGGTTATAAAAGGGCCACCTGAGATCTATGTGCTGAGAGAGCAGGTCCTTATTTTGCCTATGGTGGATACAAGAATCTCTGCAATGAAATTGTGTAGTTATATTCAACACACACATACACACACACACGCACACACACAGAGAAATGAGTACAAGTAAACCTGGCAAATCAGTATATTGTATCAATGGCATACTCAATTGCTTTCTGAGACTTGGGTCAGTTTTTTGTTTATTTTTGCCATTTATGTTCTCCATTTTAGGTAGTTTATATCACTATGTCTTCTCCTTCATAAATATTTCTGCGGTATCTAATTTATCATCTCCAACACTGCCTATTTTATCCAGGCAAGTGCCATTAGGATCTTTTGTATATCTTCTAAGTTTTTTTTAATACGCTCATGCTTCCCTCTACCTTCCTGAGCACGTTAAATGTAGTTATAACAATTTTAACATTCTTGTCTGTTATTCTATCATTTGTGTAATTTTGGGATACTTTACCTATTATTGGGCTTTCATCTCATCAAGGATATCATAGCAAATCTGAAACTAGAGCAGCCTTGAGTCTAGAATTATTATGAGCAATCACTGAAACATTCTTCTGGTTTTCTGATGCATGACAAAGGTTTTATACTTATGTGTTTGCTTTTATTTTTCTCCATTCTGACTGGCAAGGAACTAATTATCCCCAGTCTATGCGGGATCCAGAGGCTGTTCTGCTTCCTCATTTCCAGGGGTTCTTTCCCAGCTTTGGGGGTTTCCTTCCCACATGTATTCTGATTACTGTTCAGCTAAGGAACAGTGGGGCAACGTCAGATGCTCTCTTTCTGCTCATCTGTTCTTTCCTGTCCTTCAATTACCTGCTTTGTCCACTCTGAATATTCAATGCTTTCTCCTCAACTAAGATGCCTTCGTGGCTCTGTTTGGGGTCATCCTTTCTGTGCTGTGTCCTATAAACTCACTCTAGGCAAAAAAAAACGGGGGGTGGGTAGCTATAAGACTCAGTTTACTTTTTTAAGAATTCATTGGCATGTGCTGTTTATTTCTCAATGTCTAAAAGCTTATTGTTTCATATGTTTTATCCTTTGTTATAATTATTTAAAGCTTCAGGACACAGTAACTCCATTATGACTGTAATCATAAGACTTATCTCCTGAATCCAGTGAGTTTTTATGCATTGTACTCATTGTAGCAATTATTTCTGAGGGAACTAGGAATAATAGCACATTTTTATTGAATTTAAGATTCCATTGACTGTTAAATACACTATTATTTAATGTACCACTAAGAGAGAATAAAACTCTCATTTTCACATGCCATCACTATATCCAGATTTCAGACACACTAAATGTGAAAAAATGAGCACTATCCAGTTAATGAAACATGGTCATATTGACAATATATGGTAAATAAGCATATAATAGGATTAAAATTGATGTTATAATATTTAACTAGTCTCACCTTTCCTAGTTTATTAAATGGGACATACGTAGATATTCAATCTCTGTTTATAATTATTCTAGTGAGCACAGTCTTACCCATAGGTGGGAGATGACCTTTAAAAAACTGAAATTATACAGAATGAGAGTCTTTGCCATTCATTGTATCCTAAAGTCTTTAAATATATTTTTCTGCAACCATGATAAATTGACTAAAGAAGCTCTATAAACTTATACAGTTAAGGTCTTTAAATGGCACTGTGGTGTTTCCTTAATCAAATTGTACTGAAAGAAGGTATCAAGAAGAATAAAGATTATAGTGAAACATCACCTTTAAAACCTCTGAAGTGTATGTTTATCACATCACTACTCTGAAACTGATCATTCACATTACTACATTTTCATTCAATAAGTGTCACTGTAAGTGACAGATTCCATTTCAAAATACAATTCAAGTTTGAAATTTAGTGGCAGGCCCACAGAATTTTTAATATAGTAACTCCATTAACTCTCACAATTCTTTGAAACCTTGTTGGCTAAAAACATGTAGCAAGTCTGAAACAAATAATTATCTGGTATGACATAAGTATAACAAAAAATGAGTGTCTAAAGCTAGATATAAAGACTTTTGTAAAGTGGACAAGATATCATAAAATATAACCTGCCTAGTTCACTATCACTATTAATAACAACTCTTTAAGATCAGTCAGTACAAATGAAAGATCAGAGTTACCACTTCACAATTCCAACAGGTCTGTGAATTCATAAAGCAAAGGAAATACATTTTTCTTCTTATGGTTTCGGCTTCTGTTATATTTGAAACATTATAGATAATGAAACTAATTCTATAAGTGAATCTGAAATGCAATACAGAAAAGTAAACCTCTGATAGCACATAGCCAAATTTAATGTTCACTAATAAGTGGAGATAGAGGGATCCAGATTTCATTTATCTAGGATCTCTGACCTTAACAAAAATGCTGAAGTGAACAAATGAGCCATAATTATAGAGAAAACTTTTGAAATGATGAGATATTTTATATCATTTGAGGCTTCATTACTAAGCATTCTTGTTAATGAGGCAGCTTATAGCAGTTTTAAGTATTGATTGGATGAAGGTCAATATGCACATATTTGTATGTATCATGAAATAAGAATTACAAAGTAATTAATTTTATGGTTCCATAACTGTGCAATTAAAAATGTGAACTCATCAAATTATCTAAGACTTCAAAGCCTGCATCCCTGGTGACTATTTACATTAGCTATATTCATGTATATTTCTTCTGCTTGACTGAATGATGATTTGGGGTTGGACTTAAAGTGCATTGCCAAAAATATATAGCTTCCTCTCTTGACTGGGTATTTCAAGGTCTCTTTTTTAAGAAGAATGAAGACTTTGTCCTGGCTGGTGTGGCTCAGTGGATTGAGTGCCAGCCTGGGAACCAAAGAGTCACCAGTTCAATTCCCAGTCAGGGTACATGCCTGGGTTGCAGCCCAGGTCCCCAGTAGGAGGCGCACAAGAGGTAACCACACATCGATGTTTCTCTCTCTCTCTCTCTCTGTCTCCCTCCCTCTCCTCTGTCTAAAAATAAATAAACAAAATCTTTAAAAAACAGTAAAAACATGGATGGAAATTTAATAGGTTCAGAAAGCAGATTATCCAGTATCAATGAGACCTGAAGAGGTAACAATACAGAATCTAATTGATGTTATAACAATCAAATATTTAATCTATTAAACAGAAGAGACACATATTCTTTCCACTCCTGTAAGTAGCTTAAAATCTGAAAAATCAGTTTCTCAGTCAAATAACATTTAATAAGTATCTTTTAAGAATTCACCATAATTTTTGTCATTAGTGGTTGTATAAGAAGTTACATAGTCCCTTGCTTTCAAGTATAACAGACTATGTCACCACTCCCAATTGTTACTAAAAGAAACCAAATTCTATCCTTTTTGATAATATGATATGTTTCAATGAGAATGAAACACATATCTAAATATATATCCACAGGATGGGGCAGAAGTAGGTTTACAGCTGTGAGTACACAAAACACAGTTTATTCTTGTATCATTATCAATTATTGTATTCTTTTCCATATAAACAACTGTAAACCTACTTTTGCTTCATCTTGTGTATGTATATGTGTGTATATATGTATATATAAATTATATTGATATATATACTACCATCATAACATATATTTGTAAAAAAATGAATTATACCAGAAAAACAAAACCAAAGTGTTGGAGAGATTCTGGGCACATACACACATATGAAGTCAGGTTTATTAAAATATTACATACATTTACCAAAATTCCCTTTTTTAATTGTTTATTTTTTATTGTTCAATCACAGTTGTGAATTTTTCTTCTAATAGTGAGAGAAATTAGAAGAAAAATGCACTCTTTCTAACGTGTTGTTCTGTGCATACAAACATATGCACACAGTAGTATCACCACCAGCATAATGAAAATACTAAACGCTCCAACACCCACCAAAGTGCCCACACACCCGTTTGTAGACATCTTTTCCCAAAATGAAGGTTTTCAAGTAATTGACGATGGCTTTTAAGTGACAAGATTCATTAAGACTTGACTAACTGTGAAGCTCATGGTGGTAGACACAATTTTTTTAAAACTTCTAATTTTCATTTATAAACTTGACTTCTATAATTGCCACCAAGTACTGACCATTGTTTTTCCTGAGTAATAGGCTCAATTTATATATTTCTGAGAAATGTCTGGCAAATTACCAAAACATGGATGGCCATCTTTTGTTTCTTAGCAGTCCTTGAAAGCAATAATAATGTTCATGAAATGTGGTATGTTTACCTCATTGCTCAGTCATACAACATGCTTTCATTGAGACACTACTCTACTGTGTGTACAGCAAAACTGCTTTATATGTGCTTCCATTCTCTTCATATAAAATATTAAAGCAATATATAATCCATGTTCAAGATTTTAAAACATGAATAACTTTTTACTGCTTCATCAATGTGTTGGTTCAGGTAATCAGTAAAGAAAACATCAAAATGAGATTGGACTTGCAAAAAGTGTATTAAAGGAAGTAGGTATAAAAATATGAAGTGAGTCACAATGCAGTCTAACCCTAAGGTTACAGCAAAGGTAAATAAATAAATAAATAAATGCATGAATACAATTTGTAATATATATATATATATATTTCTCCAACTGTATCTCTCTGAAGTTTTAGCATCTATAAGCACTGTGAAGGAGTCTTACAGAAATAAAATATATCTCCTTTCATGATTGTACCTATAGCTAAGATTAATGTTTCAGAGCACTGTCTCAGATAGGAATGTGAATGCAATCTGAAGATATCACACTCTCTTATATGTGTTCTTTGAACTTAAACACAAACAACTGGAAACAGACATAATGTCATGTAGACAGATGGGCCTGAGTCTCTATCAGGCAGTTGGGTATGTGTATGTGTACATCAAATAGACAAGCATCCCTGCTCTTGAAAATACAGTTTATGTAACTTTAGACTTGTCCACATATTTTCAGTGTATGGATCGCTGATGTAGTTTTGAAAAATAAAGAAAATAATATTGTAGAGCCAGCTAATGGCTAGCTTCTCTGGAAAAAAAAAAACCTTTTCTATGGTTTCAGTCACTGAATCAACACTTTCTATTTAAAAGAAGTCTATAGAAATAATGCATTTTATATTTTGTGATTTATAAGCATTCTTTGTCAATATGATCTTAATATAGTTTGTGATGAATAACAAAAACAATTCTATGAGAAAATGCATTGTACCATGAAAAGTTGTATGAATAACAACATTGAAATCAATTCACACAATAACCCAAAAATAAAGAAAAATAGTTTACACAATACAGAGAAATATACAGAATATGAGCTATAGAATGAGTTCTCCTATAGTAAATAAAAGCTTTACTGGTTACATAGAGCTTTCCCCAAAATTATCTCATTTAAGCCTAATGATAAACCATAGAAATAAGTAAGAAAGGTTTTATTTTCCCAAGTCTAGAAGATGATGTGTTACACAGAATGAGCTATGGCCCCAATGAAGATACCCAAGTCCTAATTCCTAGACCTAGAGCCTGTTACTTTGTATAACAAAGGGACTTTGAAGATCTGATTAAGTTACAAATACTGAATGGGCCCCATGTAGTGTCACAATGTCCTCATGGGAGGGAGGCAGGAGGGTCAGAGTCCCAGGAGATGTCCCAAGAAAAGCACAGAATGAGGGAAAACCAGCCCCTCTAGAAGCTGAAAGAGGTGAGGAAACTGATTATCCCCTAGAACTTCCAGAAGAAATGCAGGCTGGCTGACACCTAGATTTTATGACTTCAGGGTTTGTGGTAATTTCTTTTTTTTTCAATCGATTAAATAGCTTTATTGAGATATAATTGCCAAATAAGATTGTATTTATTATTTATTTATTTTTATTTATTTTTAAATATATTTTATTTATTATACCATTACAGTTGTTCTATTCCCCCCTTATTCCCCTCCACCCGCACCCTCCCTCCCCCACCATTCTCCCCCCTCTTAGTTTATAACCATGTGTCTCAAGTTCTTTAGATTCTATATTTCCCCCACTATTCTTGCCCTCCCCCCTATCTATTTTCTACCTACCATCTATGCTATTTTCTGTGCCTTCTCCCCCCTTCTCCCCCTCCCACCCCCCTGTTTCTAACCCTCCATGTGTTCTTCATTTCTATGGTTCCACTCCTGATCTAGCTGTCTTCTTGGTTTGCTTTTGTTTTAGGTGTGGTTGTTAATAACTGTGTGTTTGCTGTCCTTTCACTGTTAATATTTTTCATCTTCTTTTTCTTATATAAGTCCCTTTAGCATTTCATATAAGGGCTTGGTGATGATGAACTCCTTGAACTTGACCTTATCTGAGAAGCACTTTATCTGCCCTTCCATTCTAAATGAAAGTTTTGCTGGATAAAGCAATCTTGGCTGTAGGTCTTTGGATTTCATGACTTGGAATACTTGTTGCCAGCCCCTTCTTGCCTGTAAGGTCTCTTTTGAGAAATCCGCTGACAGTCTGATGGGTACTCCTTTGTAGGTGACTTGTCCCCTTATCCCTTGCTGCTTCTAGGATTCTCTCCTTCATTTTGGTCTTGGCTAATGTAATTATGATGTGCCTTGGTGTGTTCCTTCTTGGGTTTGTGGTAATTTCTTAAAGCAGCAATAGAAAGCCAATACATATGAAAAAACTAAGATCAGAAATTGTAAGTAAGTTTACCCAAAATTTCAAAGTGAATATATATATTGCTGAGCCTAAATCTAACCCAAAATATATGACTTTTTTAGGGGTCATCCCACCATATAGAACAGTTCATATAAAACTGTTATAGCCCTGGCTGGTGTAGCTCAGTGGATTGAATGCGGGCTTGTGAAGCAAAGAGTCACCAGTTTGATTCCTAGTCAGGGCACATGCCCGGGTAGCAGGCCAGTTCCCAGTAGGGGACACGTGAGAGGCAACCACACACTGACATTTCTCTCCCACTCTGTCTTCTTCCCTTCCCCTCTCTCTAAAAATAAATAAATAAAATATTTTTTAAAAAGCTGTTATAATACAATCCAATGTAAAAAAAAAAACAAGCCTTAAGGGATATAAATAGAAATATATTAAAAACTTGAGTTAGGAGAAGTCAAAGTCACATAAATAAGAGAGAGCTAACTATTAAAAGAACCCCTGCAGTATCAATTGGGATGTGATTATTGACATGCATACTGGTAGGGTCAAAGGCATAAAAAGGTTTTTAGAAACAATAGAGTCAAAATTACTTTTAAAATTTTCTTCAAGAGAAAAGACGCTCAGGAAAACAAAATGTATTACGCTCACAGGTCCTAGGAACAGGAAGTACGGCACACCAAACAGGGCCACCAGAAAGACACCAGGGTGGTCAGGAGGCAGAAGGCAGGAGATAGGGGAAGCATTAGACCCGAGCCTTTATTTTCTCTTTTGGAGGAAAAGCAAGATTGGCAAACTTTGGATAACTTCAATTTGGCAAGCTTTGCACTACAGGGATGGTCCCTAGTTGTCTGGCACTAGGCCCTGGGGTGACTGCACAGAGAAATGCTGCCTCCTGGGATGCAGGGGCCAGAGAGCCCAGGCATATGTGACTCTGGATGGCTTAGTGTGCAAGACAAAGGCATTCTCCCGGCTGGACCCTTTCCTACCTCTCAGAATTGGCTCCTCCTGAAACAGATAGTCTCTTTTACCAGAAAGGCTTTTAAAGATGTTGAACATCATAATATACAGGAAAGTAAAACTAGGTACAATAAATCTAGGTACCTAGTACCTAGGTACAAGGTATATAGACTTTTACTTTGAAATACATATATTTATAATTAGCAACCATTTTTATATTATTAGAGATAGTTGAGAACTCACAAGAGGAGAACTGGGAATTGAATGACATAACTCACACTCAATTCAGAACAAATGCTGAAGGTGTTGCCTGTGAGGCAGATGGCCTACGAGTTTACAATCAACTTCTTGCTCTCATTCTCTCTGCCTATATATAGCGGTGAATTAAATTAGTTTGACTGTATCCTGGATGGGACCTCTCCATGGATAAATGGAACTGAGTAGGAAATGCAGAAAAATGTTTGTCTAGTCTTTGCTGAGTGGAAGACACCTTCCTCAGTCCCTTAGGGCTTTGAGTAGAACTGAAAATATGAATATAATGGTTTAAGTGAACACAATCTTTAAAAAAGTCACTTTTTGCTCATAATTTAACTCTACTAAAAGGTATTTTTCTACTAGAATGTCCTTAAATCGCATTCTGGTACAAAGTAAATCTCCTTTGAGTAGCCATCTTTTAATGATCTAACTTCTTATATATAGCTTAAATGTTCAAGTTCCAGATTTTTTAGTTAGAAACCAACATCAGAATTATTGAAATTAATTCAATCTTGACCCATCTAATCTAATACTCATTATCTATAAGCAGTTATATCTCACTGACAGAAATGTCTGGTCACTCATTCCTCCTGAGTCACCTCCAGTGACAGCACCTCCCGTCCCACTTGTGCTCAGTCAGCTGCCAGAAATGATAAGGGGCTTTTTTTTCTATAGAACTTGTACATGTTTACCTAAGGTATCCAGACTATGTACCTTAGCACTCTAAGTCCTACCAAGTCTATTTCCTTTATACCTCATATAATGTATACTTGCACAGTATATAATGTGGGTGTTAGACTCTAAAATGACCTAGTTGAAATGACCTTCCCACACATCTGCTTGGTGAATCCTTTTTCATCCTTCAAATGTCAGGTCTAGATTCTTTTACCATCTTTGTCTGAATTCCAAGATCAATAATAGAGCTTCTTGCTTTGTGCCGTCCATATAGATTATTAGTGCTCCTACTAATAACAACAATTAACTGTCTTTACTTATCTCTCTAAGATTACGGGTCCTTTAGGTCCAGGGACCAGTTCTTGATACAATTTCACCCTTCTGCACCTACTATGGTACAAGGATTGACTGTCACATCAGAGATACTCACTCAAAGGGTATTTATTTGCTAGAGGGATTAGTTATTTTTGGATTTTTCCCTAAACTAAATAAGACTGCTTTAACCTCACACTCAGAGAAGTTGTATCAAGTATAAATTGATCAAAGTAACTAAACTCAGCCTGTTCATTAATTAATAAAAATATTTCAAAGTCCATATGCTCAAACAGTCTAATTTCATTATTACCCCATATTCTTTTCAGGGTACATGTATTTTGGAAGCCAACTACCTTGTTCATGAACTCATTCGTATTTCTGGAAGAAATTGGTTTGTTTGCCTAGCAACAACTCCTTTCACTTTAGTTGAAATTGGCAAAATTGCCGCAGGGAAGAATTGACATTTTCCATCAATTTCTGGAAAGTGCAGTAGTACCAAATGTCATCAAACTTGAGTTATATCGGGAATTATTTTGAACTGCTCATGTACATGCTTGCAAAGTTTAATGTCAATCAGAGAGGCATAACAAGAAGGGCAATGTAGTGTCTGGAACAGCAGGCTGGCTGTAAGGTTACTGAGTACTGCGCTTGGTTTAATCCATCAAAATACTTCTGGACACTTAACATAGTGCTAATGTTAGGCTAAAACTCTGGGAGTCAAAACAAGGTGGAAGATACGGCATTTATTCACAAAATCATTCAGTCTAGACTAGAGGACAAAATCAACATCTAAAAATACTGAATAAGACAGGAAAGGTAATTCTACTGTATAGCTAGGAAAAATATACTTTTTATTCAAAGCCCTATATCGCAAATAGTGAGATCCTGAATTGAACGCAAACTTTGAAGAACAGATACATTTTATAAATTGCTTGCTAAGTGAGAGAGTAAGAGCAAAGGATAGGGAAAGTTTGAGATCCAAGTAGCTTGGAATGATATGAGAGGTTTTACCTCAGATCAGAGGCCGTAGCACACAGACAGGATGAACATCGTATGAAGAGGCTGAGATGGGGAGGGGAATGCCAACAGCACAAACAAAGGCACAAAAACAGACTTCAAGATGAAGTAGAAGACAGCATGAAGTCTGATGAAGAGGAAGGTCCAGTTTTCTTCTCCCACTAACTACCATCAGTATGAAACTAAGTCAGAAAATGACGTAGAAATCACCAGTAAATGGACAGCCAAAGTTACGGATTACACTTACAGAACACTGTCTTAGTCAATTTGCTCTATTTTTATCAGTTACCAAGTTCTTCTATCTCCAACTTTTAAATCTGCAAAATGGAAATATTAGATCCCAGAAATGCGTGGTGTTCCAGGAACTTACAAGGTGATTTGGAGGATAAAATGAAAGCATACATGTAAAAATACTGAGCATGCCCCTGGCATACCTTCTATGGCCATCAGCTTCCTTTCCTGCCACGGAAGAAGAAACAAACAACACACAATGTCAACAACATAAAAAACAACAGCCAAAATGGGAAGGCCACCATTAAATTGACCAGGAATTTCTATGGGAGCAGAAACATGTTTTCCAAACTCTGTCATGAGCACAGAAGATGAGATAAGAGTATCTGGACAAAAGGAGGACCTAAATACCATATTTTGCTGTGTAAAAGGCACACTCATGTGTTTGTGTGCATTATACATGTGGTTATTATTTCCACTATTATACCTGTGGTATATAATCATATGCCCATGTATAAATAGTGATCCTTAGTTTTCCCTCAAAAATTTGGGTAAAAAAGTACACATTATACAAGGCAAAATAGGGGGTATATGTAGAGATCCACATGCAAAACATAGACTCTGATTCATAGTTAAATGAATCCAAAGTATGCAAATTTCTTGCCTAGAACTGGCATTCAATCTCTTAGATACAACAAATTTATAAAGAAAAAATCAGGCATTCACAGAAAACTTCACTTTTCCAGTTTTGAGATGATATCAAATTAGTTTTTGTTTAATCAGTCATAAGTGTCTTTCCTAAGAACAATACTTTCCATTTGAAATCTGAGTCCCACACATCAGGACAAGCACCTTACAGTAAGTGCCCTCCTTACCTGTAATTGGGGCACTACACAGGAATCAGGCACCTAATTTGCTTGGCAGCAGCACGGCAGCAGGTTACCACTTAGTATTCTCTGGACAAAAGAAAGGATGATGAAGCACAGCTGTTTTTAAAGGCAGCCCAAACTGGAAGCTGAATAGGATAAAGCTACTGCATGCCAAGCAAAACTCAGCAAACACCCTGTGAAACTGTGTCAAGCATAAAAGGTTAGCAGAACTCACAAAATGTGACATAAACTCACAGAAAACATCTTTTGAAGATTTTTATTTAAAAGGGTTATGTAAGAAAGGTTTTAGATTGCTTAGAACTTGCTTCTCACTAAGGAACACATTTGGGTTGTTTTTACAGGGGAACGACACTTTGCAAAGCTCCCTAATACCTTGGCATGGGGAAAGGTTACTAACTTTAGGCTTTACAAGTGTGGTAAATCAGTTTAATATTATCAAGGAGCACTTTTCAAATACTGTACATGTATTGGCTTGGTTTGGGAAGACGGTAGTGCTGGGTAAAGGAGGGGAAGTGCAGGAAAGCGGGAACCACTGTAAGAGCTTAAGCAATAATGAAAATATTACATCCTCATTAGATCATAGCAGTTCTACAAATGATACAAATGATTTGCATCTTAATTTCTAATGACAGCTGATTAGCACAACTGCCTGGAGAACTGTGTGGAAGATTTTAGACCTACATCAAGTTCCCTGAGAGAGGCACAATTTACTATACAGGGTGTGAGGCAAAAGTAGGTTTACAGTTGTTTGAATTGCAAATAATACAATAATTAATAAATAATGAGATTGAACTCTGTGTTTCACATACTCACAACTGTAAACCTACTTTGGCTCCACCCTCTTCTAGAACTGAGTTCACATGAGTCGCTCCACACATCCTATACATTTGGAAACACTGAATTTGACTGCAATATATGACAATTACCCCACTCCAATAAAAATTTATTAAAGGTGGATTTCATTTATTTAATATAATTTTAATGAACCCTGCATTATAGATGATCCCAAGAATAAAAAAGCAAGGCATGCGCCATTCTATTTTAGAAAACTATGACAAAAATAAAATGATCCATTAACAAATGTACTATGTCTCTGTAGACCCACCATAATTGTTTGTTTGTGCTAGAACCTACTATACTTACTTTCTTCTCACTTAATACTGAGTTCTTTGAGGTTATAATTATATCATTTATTTTGCTCCCAAGCCAACACACTGTCTATGATATAATTGGTCTTCACTTAAACTGTGTTGAAAGAACCATCAAAAGGAAGGTGGAAAATTCAGTAGAAAATAAAATAAGTTTATTATAGAGACTGGAAATGGGGCTGGAGTTTTTCCTGGGATTTTGAAACTATAGTTAATATACATTTTCAAACAGACATAAATATAATATAGCTGAAGAGGCAACTAAGTGATAGTGTTAATTTTGTTTACAAGTCTATTTTTGCTATTATACTTGTTGTGGAAAGTACAACCTGTCAACTACTCCTTTAAAAACTATTATCTTATTGGATCTAAGTTTGAAATCAGTGTAGGTCTTGGAAGGAAAATCAGTATTCAAAGTTGCACTATAATATGCCAATTGTAGGCCTTTTGCAGTGATTTGCATTCAAGATAAGCCACATGTTTGCTTTAATCTAGAACCTAGAGGTCGTTACTTAAAATGTGAGATGTCAGAATCAGAAACCAAAGTTCCCGATAGTATGGTAAGTACCCCAATCAAGAATCAATGCAATTAGAGGTAATAATCTATCATTTCCATTTTGTTAATAACATTGGTATCAAAGTTTGTTCATTAGCAGAAAGGATATTCGCAATAAGGTTTTTTATGGTGAAATGAGTGCTCAAAATTTTAATTGGGAGGAAATATCACACAGGTATCTCAAGGCATGCATGAGAAAGATGGAGAATCTGGCCAGACCAATGCTACCTGAGCACTACGCCATCAGGAGTCCTATTCGACCCTGCATCCCTCCTTTCCACATCTGCTGCTTCCCTCAGTGTCAAGGGCGACTGGTTCTTCTGCCTGCATAACTTTTCATCGGCCTCCAAGTCAAACCTCGTGCAAAATGCTGATTAAAGTGCCTTCATTAGTAAATCCCCAGAAGTACTGAATAGGTTTGGAACTCTAAATTTATTAATTTAAAATTAGTTTAAATATTAATTTTCACAATATTTGTATGCTTGGAGAAATACGACCTTAGGCTTACTTTCATTATGGCATTCCACCTGATTATTTGGCCCCTAAAAACATCCACCCAGCATTAGCTAACAATGTTCATCAAAGACACTTGACCGTACTGAACAGACAAAGTGGCCTGGGTCATTCGGCAACAATAATGCCTTTAGTGCCAATATACTATAATTATTGCTATCAATCTCTCTCTCTCTCTCTTGCCAAATAGTCTAAACACGCTTTGAAAAGCAGGATTTTTTCTATTTAGATCCTAATATAAACATACACCTAATAAAAATTGGGATAACTAAGTGAGTAATTATCCTGAACTATTAAAAGAGGAACATACACATTCAGAAGTAAAAGTCATCCCTGTTGATAAGCAGACTGTGATGTCCTAACAGGAGACAAAAGGATGTTTGCAAAGGGCCACTGACAAGGGCATATAAGCAATGCTTCTCCATTGGCCACACCAAGGCTATAAAATGGATAACAAGGTCCTTGTTATTTCACACCATAGAAAAAAAGTGAACTAGAAATGGATTAAAGAGCTAAACTTAAGACCTGGAACCATAAAACTCCTGGAAGAAAACAGGAAAAGGCTCCTTTAAATTGGTCTGGGCAATGTTTTTTAGGAACGACACCAAAAATACAAGCAACAAAAACAAAAACACATATGTATGATTTCATCAAATTAAAATTTTTCTGCAAGGTAAAACATACAATTAACAAAGTAAAAGTCAACCAGTGGGAAAAAAGAAAGTATTTGCAAACTATGTAACTGATGAGGAGTTATTATCCCAACTATATAAGGAACTCATATGAGTCAAAAACAAGAAAACAAATAACCCAATTTAAAAATGGGCAAGAAAAAAAATTAATACAAATAAATAAATAGCTAGCCCTGGCTGGGTGGCTCAGTTGCTTGGAGCATCATCCTGCACACTGTACCCCAAAATATTGTGGGTTCAATCTACTGTCAGGGTACGAACAAGAGGCAACTGATACATGTTTCTCTCTCTCTCTTTCTCTCTCCCTTCCCCCCTCCCTCTCTAAAATCAATAAACTTATCCCTGGTCAGAATTTTAACAAATGGACAAAGGACCCAAATAGATATTTTTCAAAAGAAGACATAAAAATGGCCAACAGGTGTATGAAAACGTGGTCAGTGTAACTAATCATAATGGAATATAAATCAAAATTGCAATGAGATATCACCTAGCACCTGTTAGAATGACACTTATTTAAAAAAGAAAAAGTGATATTAAGTGCTGGAGAGAGTGTGGAGTACAGGGAATTCTCGTGTCTGATTGGTGGGGATGTAAAATGGTACAGTGACTATGGACAACACTATGGAGTTTCCTTGAAATAGAACTACCATATAATCCAGAAACCTCACTTCTGGGTATATCCAATAGAAACAAAATCAGTATCCCTAGGATCAGATGTCTGCACTGTCATGTTCTTATAACATTCTTCACAGTAGCCACATAATGGAAACAACCTGATGTACATTGGCAGATGGCTGGATAAAGAAAATGTCGTATACACACAAAATGGAGCATTATTCATCCTTACAAAAGGAGCAAATCCTGCCATTTGTGACAAGTTTGATCCTAGAGGACACTATGCTAAGTGAAATAGGCCAGACACAAAATACTCCATGACCTCACTTTTATGTAGAATTTGGAAAAGTTGAACTTACATAAGCTGAGAGAAGAATAGTACTTGCCGTTGGTTAGAAGACGTGGGGAGGTGCTGGTCACAGGGTGTAAGGTTTCAGTGATGCAGGATGAATACACCCTGAAAACCTAATGCACAGCATGGTAACCATAGTTAATTACTCTGTATTCTGTGCTTGAAATTTGCTGAGAGTAGATCTTAATGTTGTCACCACACCCAAAATAAAACCAAAACTGTGTGGCGACGGACATGTAAACTAGCCTGACTGTGGTGATAATGTCACAATTATACATACACCAAAAGAAGAGGTTTTATACCTTAAAAAAGTACAATATTTTACCTGACATATTTTTTTTAAAAAAGGACCTTAAAAACATTCTCTATTTCAATAGATACTACTAAAGCTGCATTGCCTCCGTATGCAGGAAGGAGCATTAATTAGCAAAAATCTATTTAAATTATTTTTGCTAGGCAAATAATGTTGACAGATACGTTGAATGCTTAGAAATATACTCAGTCTTTATCTCACAGAATAAAATATGAAAATAATAATACAATATGTCTCATAGAAGAAAATATGTGAACCAGAATGTAATTCAATCACCACCTGGCCCAGTATTACAAAAAGAATTTTGAAGCAGAAAAGAGTAAGTGGCTCATCTCAGTGCCATGAAAAGTAGAACCGGGAGTAGAGCAGAGTCCTTGGTTGCAAATATATATTTTTGAAGTTAATCAGACTTGTGTTTTTCTTCCATTTTGACCACACTGAAGGTGTGTGACATTGGGCCTACTTACTTAAATTTACTGTGCTTCAGTTTTCTTGTCTGCACACACACACACACACACACACACACACAATAATAATGTTAATCTACCTGGGATGTTGAAATAAGTAAATAAATAAAAAGCATGTAAGATTATGCTATTTTTTAAGTATTCAGACAACCAAAGAGATTGAATTAAAAACAACTTAGTTTACTGGTTTATTTTCATCAAACAGCAAATACAATGCATCAATTTAGGTAAAACCAATTTTGGTTAAAAGAAATCTCAAACAGGGCTCTAAAATGTGTGCTCACTTCATGTTTTTATTTTTTATTTTAATTAAATAATATGTACTTTCATTAGGAAGAGATGGAATTACTTGTCCCAGCCTTACTGCTAATAACTGGAGATTGGTCTGTGATCCTATTTTATCCGCTCTCAAGTGTAACACAATAGACAACACAGCCCCTACACTGGCATGAAGTCAGGTAGGAGGCATCATGGCACTATAGGTAGCTGGCTGTCATTTAAACAAAGAGGGAGCCAACAAAATCCTATGATGTTTAGAGCTAACATATTTCACCTGCTGCTTTTGATGGACTGTGGACATCCATATCCTGCTATCCCAAACAATAGTGACACAAGATAAAAAGAAAATTCAATTATTCCATAATAAATAATTCTTATTATACAGTGCCCAAGGAGATTCAAGTTTTTTCTATATAAATAATAAAAGTGTCACAGAATTGTATAGGATCATAAAGGCCACCAGTTTTGCAGTATAAATACTTTCATCCTGAACATAAAAGCAAATACCATTGAATCATTACTTTGAAAGAAATTTTAAAAGCACATTGAATCTATCTTTTGCCTCAAGAAAGAACGTCACCAAACTATTTCTGTGAAATGTTAAACACCTCTGAGAAATATTTCTTAAACTTTCCAAACATTTAAGAATTTTATCTATCCTGATAAGAGGCTCCACAACATGTATTGTATATGAATCTTGGTCTACCAACTAATTGTACAAGTGTGGTAACATAATTTTTATGTCCAGCCCACCTTTCTACTGCCCTCTTATTTGGTTTTACTTCCTACTCCTTCTTTAGGCATAGTCTTGAAAATAAAAATAGTTTTCTAAACCAAAGGACTTACTCAAAGTAAATTTATACATTTAGTAAATACAAAGCCCCTTGTGGGAGATTTCTCTCAGTTATGGTGTAAAGTTGGGTTAAGACCTTCCTAAGAAACTTTAATATATTCAGATTCTTTAATTTTTTTTTAGATTTTATTTATTTATGTTTAGAGGAGAAGGGAAAGAGAGAGGGAGAGAAGCATCAATGTGTGGTTGCCTCTTGTGTGTCCCCTGTTGGAAACTGGCCTGCAACCCAGGCATGGGCCCTGACTGGGAATGGAACCATGATCCTCTGGTTCGCAGGCCCATACTCAATCCACTGAGCTACATCAGCCAGGGCAAAAATATTCAGATTCTTTTACTAACCTCTTCTATTAAATCTTTTGTGACCACTGCTAATCTTCCCTGAGATATAAAACACTCACCTCATTTCACATTGAGTCCTTATCGTGGGGTTTGACTTATGAGAATTCAATCTTTCTCCTATGAGAGAGCCATTCCTTAGACTCCTTAGTTTAATTTCTGTAATTTTGAAAGGTACATTCACTTCTAGGAAAGCAGCTCCACATTCACTGGACGTTTTCAATAGTCCCCATAAGTGCAAAGTCCCACCATTGCTCAATGCCAACACCTCCCTCAAAAACCAAGGCATTCCAGGCACAGGCTCCAGGTGACAATGTGCACTTTGGGATTGTGATGTTTTGGTTTAAGTTTGCCTTCAGATTTGTCTAAAAAGAAGCTACAGTTCCTATCAAATAAATGTACCAACCTTTTGGTCAGTTAATATATTATGCTATAAAACAGAACTTCATCCTTTCTTTTTGGTTGTGCTAGCTTTTATTTTGTTCTTTTGTTCATTAACTACATTTTCTTGGGGCAACATTCCTTAAATTTTGCTTCAGAGAAATCTATGTTCTCCCATTCTCAGTCCAGATGTTTTGGTCTAGCCCTTGACTTAGACCAAGGCGGTAGGTGACATGGCGCTCTCTTGTTACACTCATAAATTCTGGAAAAGAGGCATGACTTGTCTTTGTTTATCATTTTGAGAATTGGTTTGATTTATTAAATAATCTAAAGTTTTCTTCTTCAGGAATAAGAAATATGATTTGAGCATCAATGTAACAGTGGTTATCACATTCGACTTCATCGTGGAAATACAGAGCCATGAATAAAGCTGAAATTTGACTTAACCTTGTGCTATATCGACATTTTAGTGAATAAATTTATGTTATGTTTCTTCTTTTTATTAGGCAACATTGAATTGTTAATTAGCTTCTTTTAGTATACTAATAGTTTCGCTAAAAAGAGCTTGGTAAGTTTTGTTTTGTGTTTTGTTTTAATTTAGATTCCTCTAAATATTGATCAAAAGCAATGACATATATTCATATTAATATGTATTCACATTTTCAAAAACTAAAATATAGAAATGACTTCATTTTTCTAGTCATATTTTTAGTAAAGAGCAGATCCCTGTTTTCCTGTCTTAAGATCAAATATTTATTTTATCACAAGACACTATCCAATACCATTATTTTTTTCCATTTTTTATTTATTTTTATTGAATTATTGTTCAAATACAGTTTTCTGTCTTTTACTCCTACCCTAGCCCACCCCCCCAGTGCTCCCCACCTCCTTCCCATTTCCACCCCCCCTTAGTTGTTGTCCCTGTGTCCTTTATACTAGTTCCTGTAAATCCTTCCCCCCTTTCCCCTGAAACTCCCTCCCCTCTTCCCTCTCCTCTCTGGTTACTGTCCCCCTGTTCTCTATTTCAGTGTCTTTGTTTTTATTTTGCCTGCTTGTTTGTTTTGTTGTTTAGCTTCCTGTTAAAGGTGAGATCATATGGTATTTGTCTTTCAACACCTGGCTTATTTCACTCAGCATAATGCCCTCCAGTTCCATCCATGCTGTTGCAAAGGGTAGGAACTCCTTCTTTCTTTCTACAGCATAGAATTCCATTGTGTACATGTACCATAGTTTTTTGATCCATTCATTTACTGACGGGCACCTAGGTTGCTTCCAGCTCTTGGCTACTGTAAATTGTGCTGCTACCATTATCTTTAAAATAGAAATATTTTCACTCCCTGAATGGGATTATAACTTCCTGTGTCTATCCCTAATTTTTATGTTTCAATCAATCAATGAAACAATCATTCCTTCTCTCTGTCTCCCCACCCTCTCTCTCCAGCACACTCACATACATATTCACAACCAAAGAGAATTGCTCAATTATTTAAAATAAAGTAACTGTCTTCCAATTGTGAATTATTTTTAATTCGAATAATGTCTGTTTGTTCAATACTGTTCAAACTGTATGTTAGTTTAGATATGAGCAAAATGTAGGTAAAATAAAATTAAATTCCCTAATTTACATTGGGGAACAGACTCTATAGTAAAGTGTCATGTTTTCAAACTAATTTCTTTATAATTGATGTCAAATGTAATAATAGATCCAAAAAAGCAAAATAAAATAAAATCAAGCAATTCTTCTCAATATGATTTAATTTTTTTTTTGCTTTAAAAAAGAAGAGTAAATATTATTCAACAACACTTTAGTAATTATCCTGGGATATACAAAAAAGGAAGTAAATCTTACTCATCATTGGGACCTAGCAAAATTTGACAACTGTATGTTTTGTATCAAATTCATCAATTGCTTTGTTTGCTAACCTCTTCTTTAAAGTAACCATGTGCCAAGTGACTAAATCGTTTATTTATTTATTTTTTGTGATTTTATTTATTTATTATTATTTTTTTTATTTTAAATGTTGTTCTAGTACAGTTTTCTGCCTTTTACTCCCATCCCAGTCCACCCCCAGCCCTCCCCACCTCCCTCCCATTTCCACCCCACCCTTGTTTTTGTCCATGTCCAAGTGACTAAATCTTAAAGGTGAAAATGAATCATTCCAATGGAAAATTCATAATGTTATAAGAAGAGTGTGTAATTGCCTGCAAATAATCTCAAAATTATTTACAAATAAATAAAAAGAAATGTAAGTACTTATTTACAAATATTATTATTATATTTGTGTTTCTAACTTTTGGAAATCTTTCTTTTTTTACTTAATTTATTGTTCAAGTACAGTTTTCTGTCTTTACTCCCATCCCAGCCCAACCCCCAGTGCTCCCCACCTCCCTCCCATTTCCACCCTCCCCCCTAGTTGTTGTCCATGAGTCCTTTAAACTAGTTCTTGTAAATCCTTCCCCTTTTTTCCCTGAAATTCCCTCCCCTCTCCCCTCTGGTCACTGTCTCCCTGTTTCTATTTTCTTTTTTAAAATATTTTATTTACTTATTTTTAGAGAAAGGGAAGGGTGGAAGAAAAAGAGAGAAACATTGATGTATGAAAGACACATCAATCAGCTTCTTCTCAGGGGATGTGGCCTGCAACCCAGTCGTGTGCCCTAACCAGGAATTGAACCAGTGACCTTTGTATTTGCAGGCCAGCGCTCAATCCACTGAGCCACACCAGCCAGGGCTGGAAACTTTTTCAAAACAAATAAAGAGTAGACCAAGATTGCTGCTAAGGATATTATAGCTTTATAATATCCTTAGCAGCACTGTATAATGATATTTTATATTAACAATATACCCTATTAGAGCTCAGTAAGATAAATTAAAGCTCATCCAAATAATAAAATATGGTTTATGATCATTTACCGGCCTAAAAAGTTTTATTTTCTTATTATATGTACAATGTTCAAACAGTTAAGTTATATTTGCCAAATTTGCCATAAATAATATGCATCTGAGTATGTAAGTATTCCTTATTTCTTTCCATAATCCATGTGTTTGAAGTATAATAAATGTTAAAATAGAGTCAAAACTAGGTTAATTTTAGTCTTCCTACTGAACACCATAAGCAGCCCCTCATGGTCTTATTTTGAAAGCATAATGACCTTTTGCCAAAATAAAATGTGCTTTACCTAGTTGGTTGTTGATGCTTAAAGTCATATCATTGACTTTTCACTCTTCTGAGCATTTGGAACCCCACATTTAACCTCAGGACAGCAATGTTACTAATAAAGTGGATACAAAGTGGGGATATAGGCATTAGGGTCTCAGGAAATGGGCAAGAGGTATAAATGAGATAGAAGAAGAAAAAGACAAACCTCATTTTCTCCCCATTCTGCTTAAAGCCTTGCAATGATGAAATCACTGTTAAAATTTACATAGGGTCTATTTTTCAGAAAGATCACAAAATAGGCATGACATCCATGCAGATGGCTTTCAACTCAATTTAAGATTGAATAATTCATATTTCAAAGCCAAACTGAGGAGTTCTTTTCAGTTGGAAGTTTCAATTTAAGTACTACTCTCAAAGACTTCAAGGATGAATAAGACACTTCACTGGGCAAATATCAAAGCAATCAAGTTTTCCTTTGTTGAAGACACAGTAACACTGAAAGTGAGGACAATTTCCTATGGTACCTTAAGTAAATATCCTCATCACAGAAGGTTTTTAAGGCAGATTGATTTTCAAAACATCAAATCTCATACCTATCAAAAATACATATAAAAATTCCATTAAGACCAACTTACACTATATAGAAGCGCATTCACTATTATAGCCATTTCCTGTGCACAGATAATTACATTCATTGTTACACTGAACTATTTATCATGAAGTTTGAGAAGCAGTGACTGAATTTAAGCTTTAAGAAAGGTGTAAGGTAAGAGTTGTACAAGAAAATAATCTCTATTTTCCAAAACTTTGGCATATTTTATTTGTAACTAATTAAACAGAGACAATTCTCTGTAACACTCAAGCCATCTTTAACACAAGAGAGAAGCAGTTGGTGAGCAAATTAGCTGTTCTGTCTCACTGTGGTCTGAGCAACCATGTAAACAAAAACCTGCTAATCAAAAGCATTTCTCAAGAAACAAAGACAGCTGCTAATTGAGAGCATCTGAGGCTGTAAAATAAGATTAATGTCAAAATGAAAACCCTTGCAGCTTCTTTCAGTAAAGCTGTCGGGAGTCTATGAAAGCTTACAGCAGTTTAGAAGTGGAAATGTTAGTAGAAACTCTCTCAATTTAGCAAAGTATTTTTACAAACCGCATAATTAACTTTCCTTTTTGGTAAAAGTGCTTGCTAACAGATAAGAAAATTATAAAAATGCATCGCTCAGGGTCGAGAAAAGCAGAGCACTTTGCAGGCAAATCCACAGTAGAGTTAGCTTCCCATGGCCTCGATCAGCTGCTGTTTGTGCCTGAAGAGCAGAGGCAAAGCGTGTTCCTGGGCTCTAAACAATAACAGTATCAGACTGTTGGGTGGGAAGAGGTACCTGGTGAAACACAGGCCTACATGTGTGGGAAAGGGGGAGGGATGAGGGGAGGATGAGTGGCAGAAAGCACACAGGTGTACGTTGTATTGAATAAAGGTTACACATTATAGTGTTCCTCAGGGCCAGACTTCACTAGGTAAAAAGTAGAAAAATGGTTCTAAGATGTAATTTCATCAAAAGGAGAAATAGAAGTCAGCTCCACTTTGACTGCATAGCACAGAAAAGTAGAAAAAAATTTTCAAAGTGATGGAAATAGACACCTATTAAAATAGGACAAAGCTAAGTCATACAGATAGTCTCACAGCTTTTTCTTTTATCTATTGTCAGAAATAATATACTACATCTACTTATATACACATATATACACACAAAAATATACATTTATAATGTAATAGGAACATATATAATAAAATGTATTAATATGTACATTGATGTATATGTGATTACAAATGGACAAAAGACAATGTATAGAAACATCATAAATAATATATACTCCTCATCATTAATATTAATTAATATATATATTTAATACATTTTTTCCTAAAGTGTCCAGCTCTTGCAGATAAAAATAACAAATTTTAAATTACATTCTTTCTATTATGGTTAAACTATCAATTAAAAGCAATTCAGTCAGCCCTGGCTGGTGTAGCTCAGTGGGCCCTGGCTGGTGTAGCTCAGTGGATTGAGCGCGGGCCTGTGAAACAGATGATCATGGTTCAACTCCCAGTCAGGGAACATGGCTGGGTTGCAGGCCAGTTCCCAGCAGGGGCCAGTTCCCAGCAGGGGATGCACGAGAAGCAACCATACATTGATGTTTCTCTTCCTTTCTCCTTCCCTTCCCCTCTAAAGATAAATAAATAAAGCAATTCAGTCAGACAGAAAAATTTAAAGACCATATGATTGCACTTGGATGTGGGATATAAAACTAAAAAAGCTAGTTGGATGTGGGAAAGCTAAAAAAGAACAAACATGAAAAACAAACAAAAAATCATAGACACAGACAACAGCATGGAGGTTACTAGAGGGAAGTGGGTGGGGGCAGTAAAAGGTCAAGGGGGTCAAATATATGCTGACGGAAGGTGATTTGACTTGGCGTGGTGGGGGCACAATGCAAAATACAGACCATGTATCATAGAAATGTACACTTGAAACCTATATAAACCTATATCATCTTATTAACCAACATCACTCTAATAAATTTCATTGAAAAATAAATAAAATATAAAAGAAACGGTACTTTGAAACCTAAATCAAGTCATACCTTCCTTCCTGTTCGCACATGCTTTCTCTCGGTGGCTACTGTAGGCTGAATGGGTGGAAGGCAACAGCACACAGAACGAGGCAGAGCCAAAAGGTCTCATTTTAATTAACTCAAATTATTGTAGTCTACAGCTAAAAATAATGAGAGATTTGCATCAGATAATAATTCCAGAAGACTCACATTAAAGAAATTTGAGAAGAAAATAAGAAAGTGAGCATACAGAATTAATTAACTAATTAACTAATTAAGGTAGACTTAAGGAGTCTGTAGGTGGAATATATGATGAAGGATGGAGACCTCACTCGGGGTGCTGAATGTACAATACGGTGTACAGATGAGGCATTGCAAAATTGTGCTCCTGAAAGCTGTATAATTTTGTCAACCACTGTCACCCCAATAAGCTCAATAAAAAGAAAAAAAGAAATTATTCTAAATTTAAAAATACAAATGATGAGAAGCAATTTTAAAAGAATTATTCTACTGATAATCCTCATGAACCAATTCAATTTGGAGGTTTGCAATCATGATATGTTGCTACCTTTCTATCCACAAAGTGCTGCCCAGCCACAGACGGTACAGTCTGCACGTATACCCTGTGCCTCAGCTGCCTTTACCTAGACAAACCTGACGTCAGCTTCGGCACTAATATAACCTGAGGAATCCTCCGTGGGTCATACTGACATACTGTTATCACAGCACTCTGCATTTAACCGTCACAGCACCACTCACAACCGCACTGATTCTGTAATCTCTCCTTAATGTCTGCGCCTCTTGTTAGAAAACACACTCCCTGGTGGAAGGAGCAGGGTTTCTGTGGAGAGCAGAGAAGTAACGCAGAGCCTTGCAAGGAGTAATCTTTTTGTCATTGTTCTTTTATGTGAATGAGTTTATGAATAAATGAATGTTTAAACATTCCAACTCCCCCCCAAAAGTTATACTATTCTATTATATATTCTGGTTTCTTTTTGTAACTTCTCTTGGAGACATACTCTTGCCTCACAAAAATAAATAAATAAATGCAATGACCAGACTTGGCTTTTACTAACACTATCTTCATAGGCCAATGAAGGGATCGGTCAGAACTACTAGGTTGCCAATAACACCCTGTAGCAAATTTTATTTAAACTTGAATAAGCTTTTCAGGTCAGCTATATAGTATAGATATTAACCATGAACATCACTAAGTCTTCCCTAATTGAAAGTCACAGTTTTAGGGATTTCACTTATGTTTCATTTTTCTTACACATAAAAACGCAACTGATTACTAGAACCTTAAATGCTGACTTGATAAACTTAATCTTGGGCACTACTAGGTGATGTCATTGTCGAAATACAAGTATCCTTTATTAATTGATATTTTAAACTCTACTCCATGCGTCATTTATACCTAATGTGTTAATGAGTTTGATCCATTATTCACAAAGAAAGACCTGAGAAGAAGTCTCACTTACTTCATATATCAATAGTATTTTCAGTTACCTTTGTTTGAATTTTGAATGGTTCTCTAAGAACCAGTTTTCAATTGGACAAACAGAGAGACCAGGAAGGCAGGGGCAACTGGAAAGTGAAGGAGCTTCCTCCAGGGGGGTGGTTCAGCGGAATGAGCATAGCAGAAAGGGGAGGGCTAAAAGCATAAAACTTTAGTTGTAAATTTGCACTCCAATTCTGCTCATAAGCTTCCCTTCAAGACCCAATCAGAAAGCAATTAGAAGGGTTCACATGCTCAATCCAAGTCTTTTACTAAAACATAACACCACATATAGTAATTTTAGGGGACATGAGGTAAAGAAAGACTCTGTTCCCCAAGGAGTAAAAAAATAATACAGGAAGCTCTCTGGGATGGAATTGCCTAAGCAGCCCACAGATACATTCTGTGAACCAAAAGGAAAAGCCATTCAACTCAGATGTCTTTTTTAAAAAGAGAAAATGAATTCCAAGTGCTTAAAACCATCTAGGAAAAAGTGGTAAAAATAATTGGAACAACTAATATCAAACCATCCCCTTACCAGAAATCGATTAACAATCATATTACTGGAAAGAGAAGCTTTTTCGGTATCTTATATAATTTTAATAATACAGCTTGACTTTTACAGTGAGAAATTGTTTTCCTACATGACCATCTCTTAGTATTATACTTCATTATATGTTAAAACGTCTTAGAATACAAAGAAAATCCTCTCACCTCAATCCATTACTGTAATCAATAAGAAATTCATTACTTTTAAAATGACTATAATTATTTCAATATTTCATGCTGCAGGTATTTTTGTGGTTTCTGCAAACTACTGAGGCAATATTTTTCAAACTTCAGTTGGTGTGCAATAAGTTACTTTTGTTCCAAATACCATTTCATGCATTTTCCATCTGAGTAAGATAGGCTAACATATGAACCATGAATTTTTAAAAACCATAGTCAATTTCCTCTTAGCTCACCAGTGGCCCACAAGAAATACAGAGGGGATAAACTAGGAGGAGCAGAAGCATAAATGAGAATGTAAAATAATCTCAATTTGTATTAAAAAGAGGTTTTGTTTGCATGACTTTATGCTGAATTAAAATAATAATTTTTATCATTCATTCTAATGGGTACTATTATTTACTATTTCTCTACAAGAAGGATTATGCTAAATACATATTTGCAGAATAAAGTTTTGCCTAAACAACAGAAAAGAAGCGGCTCCAGAGGCAGACATACACAAAGGCAAATGTTAGAATGACCTGTTCAATCTTCAACTAAATTAGAAACCTTCAAAATTTGCCATTTCCTGCACATCCCCACCCTGAATCTATTATAATGTGAGGCTCATAGGAGGTGAGACAATGATTATTTATTTTAGAAAAGGTGCTATAGTCAGATTTCATACCCACAGAAACCCAGTATTGATATAGAAATTTCCCCAACTCTAATTTAATATCACTTTTCACTAGATATAAGAAAGTTTGACTCTGAGATTAAAAATGGGGAATAAAAGCATAGTTACAAGAAATTTTAGTATCTCAAAAAAGTCATTACAAAAACATATAATATACATTTTTTCTTAGTTGAATCTAGTAATTTTTCTCTCTGTTTCTACTAATTCTTCCCTAGCCTACCATAAAAAGTTAACAAAAGATTTTATACATAGGTAAGCATGTACAGGGATCCCAATGTGCAATAGGCCTTTCATGATTGCCGGTGGAAGGGAAATCAAAAACCCTGAAGCTCATGATTCTAAGAATGTCTTTGAGAATTTTTCTGTCTGGGAAGCACACAGCAGGGAACCATCCTCTTTCCTGCATTCTTAGTCTCTTCTTCTCTTGCAAATAATACTTCCATTCCTTCTCTAAGAGCTTCAAGTTAGCCAAATTGATAGATTAGCTCTTTCTTGAATGATATTCTTGGTTCTCTCAGTTTCCCAAATTTAGATCTTCCAGTACAGGCCTAATACAGTGTTTGGATCTCTCTCTCTCTCGCGCGCGCTCGCGCGCGCGCGCACACACACACACACACACACACACACACACACAGGCACACACGCACGCAAGCACACATAGACTCTTGGATTTGACCAAGGAATCATCTGTCCTCAACTCTGCTCATTCATCTATAACCCAGAGCTTCCCGAGTCATCATTGTTTGTTCTGTTAGAGCTTTTATTCAAATTACATCTAGCTCCCTAGTCTGGTATGTACTATTCAGCAAGCGCTGTTCAATGATCCCCATTGTTTCTATTTCCTCTTCTTTGGGGAAGTGGAAAAGCATCCTTTTGGGGAAAAGAAAGCTTAATAATGATACTGTATTCTATTCTGACCAAGTTAATTGTGCTCTTTACTCCAAAGGTAGGCAGAGCAATGGGGCGGCAAGGGGCCACCAAAGGATTCTGAAATTTGATGGTCACCATTGCCCAAACATGATACAGGGAATTATGAGGACTGGGAAGGCAGATGTTTTGGTTTTGTATTTTTTAATTATGAACCGAGTGGGTCAACCAGGAGTAATATGCTTAAGAAAAAAGAACAAAAAGAAAGAAAGAACACCCTGAAGCACCATTTCCGATAATGTAGCCCTGCTGGGAAATCGGAACCTGAACTGTACAGTCCTGCGTGCTGCAGTCTGAGATAAAGTGGGTGTTTTTGATCTGTGGTTACAGCTGACTGTGAGAAAGAAGAAGCAATGTTTCAAAGACTGTCAGTTTCTACCAACACGGGCAGCAGTTTCAAATTTATGAAAAATCTTCAGCAATAAATATGATAATTATGTCAATAGTTTTCTTGCACAGAGGAGGCTATTATGTTCAAAGGTGGAACCTTAATGCAACATACAAATGACGCATCATGCAATTGTACATTGGAGGCCCGTGTAATTTTATTAACCAATGTCACCCCAATAAACAAAATTTTTTGGATTTTTATTGTATTTGTATTCATTGACCTAGAAAACATTATGCTATGTGAAATAAGCCAGCTAAAGAAAGACAAATACCATATGATTTCACTAATATGTGTAATCTAATGAACAAACTGAACCAACAAGCAAAATAGAGACAGACTCATAGCGAGCAGGCTGACAGCTAAGCTGAGGGAAGGTTAGGTGATGGAGGAATTGAGCAAAAGCATCTAATGGAAATAAATATACATTTAATTTAAAAAATAAAAAAGTTGATCTTAAAAAAACATCAGCATACATTTCCCAATTTTATTTACTTTCTCACTGTTTCAAAGAAAATTAAATCTACTATTTCTGGAAAATTATTCATCAAATAAGCTATGATTTGATGAACATGACTGTATATGATAGTTACAGAGAAGATCTATACATACATATGAAAGAAGATACATTTTTTAAAGGTTGATAGGAATAAAAAACCCTTTGGGGAGTTAATATTTGATGTACCTAGTAATAATAGACTGATAAAGAGTTTAAAATGACCAGTATCTATCTCTTCATTGATTTAACTTTATCTAGTTTTGTTGATTTGTTCTTCAAGGTTTTCTTCCTCAACTGCAATTGATTCTGAAAAATAAATCCACAACATGCCACACAAAACCCTAGGTTTAAAACATAGAGTATAATATGGGGCCTTTCAGTAGAAAAATCCTTTATTAAAAATTCTTTGTGACAATCATCTCTCATTTAAGATTTCCCCAAATGACATGCAAATTCTCAAGGACGCACACAGAGCAGTGCACCACCAAGCCCTGTGACAGGGTATAATTAGGGCATTAGGCGCAATTGCTTTGCCTAGATGAAAGAGAATGCTATTTTGCTTCCTTTGAATTTTGAACACTCTGAATTTTGAATTTCTTCTGAGTTAACCTGAATCTCATACAATTTTAGGAAATGCACATTATAAAACAAAGGAGTCAAATATAGCAATCCCACCCACTCCTTTCACTAATTCTCAGACATGTTAACAAGCCAGTGTGACGAACAGTTAACATAATGGCTTTTAAAGTTAGAGAAGTTACAACTAACCAGTCCACAAAAATACATTTTAGTGAAAGTCACAGGTAATGTAATAGAATCAGGTTTTCACTGATTTTATTTTGAGACAGAATATGAAACAGGCTTATTCATACCCAAGTTCTGAACCTCATAACTAATATTTTTCAAAGAGAATTTTAAGATAGCCGGGTTCTAATAAAATCATGAAAAACTCACCATCAGTGAATCTTTTCTAAAACATTTTAATTGAAGTATACCATTCACACATAAAAAATGCTCAGTAGAGTTTCATGACATAAGCCTATTCATCTAACCAGCAACCAGATCTAATGAAAAATATTTCCACATTTACATGGAGACCTTCTCCCAATAACACCAACACTTTTCTTCTCAGGTAACTAGATAACCGCTACTCTGACTTACAATCCATGTATCAGTATGACCTTCTTCTCTTTACATTTATGTAAATGGAACTACGCAGTCAGAACTGGCTACATAATTTGACAGATTCATTGCCAAATGAAAACGTTGGGGTGCTGGTGCAAAACTCACCCAAAATTTCAAGGTGGTGATCGTAGAACATTACACCAAATGTGGCCTTGTGCAGCTGCACAGGTTTCTCATCAATGAAAAATGTAAAATATAAATGTTTACATATAAACTTTCTCATTTTATTAATAATCATTATTTTTTAAATGGTATGCACAGTTTGTGCCATCACATGAAAACACTATAATTTATTCATCTATCTTCTCTTTTGGGAAACTTGTGTTGGTTCCAATAGGGATGATCATGAATAACGCTATTAAATTACATTAATTTAATTAAACAAGGAAGCCATTACACTGAGGTGGTTCTAATGCCTTAGCAGCCTATAACAGCAAACCAAAACCTAAGCCTGTAAATACATATCTCATGGTTAAGAAACGGAAGCCTAAGACCATCATAAATAGCCAACCAGTCTTTCCCAAATAAGGCAATCACTTAAGCTATAGCCCATGAAAATGAGTTGTAGCTTTGGTTCTACATTTCTATAAATGACTTTCTTGTATCCTCTGTCAGTGGAATGCTCCAAACCACTTTCATAAGAGGACATACAGATGCCCAATAGACATGTGAAAAGATGCTCAATGCTGCTAATCATCAGAGAAATGAAAGTTAAAACCACAATGAGATATCACCTTGTACCTGTCATTATGGCTATCATTAATAAATCAGTAAACAAGTGTTGGTGAGGATGTGGGGAAGGGAACCCTCATGCACTATGGTGGGAACGCAGATTGACGTAGCTACTGGAAAACAGTATGGAGTATTGTCAAAAAAAGAAAAGTGGAAATGCTTTGTGACCTAGTGATTTCACTTCTGGGGATGTATCTGAAGAAACCCCAAAACTAAAGAACATATGCATCCCTATGTTCATTACAAGATTTGGAAGCAGCCTGTCAGTAGATGAGTGAATAAAAAAGCTGTGGTATATTTACACAATTGAATAATACCTGGTCATAAAAAAGAAGGAAATCTTACCTTTTGCTACAGCATGGATGGACCTGGGGAATATTATGCTAAGTGAAATAAACCAGACAGAGAATGATAAATATCATATTATTTTACTTATATGTGGGATCGAATGAACAATATAAAATAACAAAACAGAAACAGACACATAACAAAACAGAGAACAGAATGACAACTGTCAGATAAAAGGGGGGTTAGGAGACTGGCTGAAAAATGGGAAAGGATTACACAAAAAATAAATAAAACAGACATAACAGCATGGTGATCGCCAGAGGAAAAGAGGGGTGTGGGCAGATAGAAGAGGTAGGTATAAGGGGGATAAATGGTGATGGAAGGAGCCTTGAGTTTGGGTGGTAAACACACAATACAATGTAGAGATGATGTAGCAAAAAACTGTTCACTTGAAACCTGTATAATTTTATGAACCAGCATCACACCAATAAATTCAGTAAAAAAGATGAGTAATGATCTTAAAGAATTTTGTAATAATTCTATTTTATTTTGTTTTGTTAAAATTAATGAGTAAAGGTTTCTGGTTCTAGAATATTTTATTTTGAGAAACTCTTTGCTATAAATTCAATTTATTTAATAAATATTGGATTACTTTATTTTTTATTTCTATTTTAGTCATAGTGAGGTATGTTTTCCTAGATGTTTGATATTTATATTCCAGATTTTGTTTTCTCTCTCTCTCTTTCTCTTATCTTTCTTTCTTTTCCAAATACTTTGGTTAAGAGGTTTATAGCTTTTATTAGCTATTTCAGATAACTCCCTTTCTTCTTGGTTGAGCCTATCTAAAATAAATTTATTTTAAATTTCGTGAATTTGTGCTCATATTGGTGGTATGTATTTCCTTTTACTTTATGAGATTAATTACTTCTGCCTATATGTTTTTAGACATAAATTCCTATATAGTTCCTATATGTCTTCAGACATAAATTAAGGTCATTGCATGTTATGCCTTTTTAATATATGCATTTAAACACAGGTCTATATATAGCCCATAAGGTTTTATTTCCATTTATAATCATTCAATTAAGAATATTTAGTAATTTCTGAAAGTCGTCTTTGGTTTTGGATTCAAATCTTGATTAATTTTCAAAGAACTAATGATTTTTCTTGAATTTTAAATATTATTTTAAGGTTTATTTTTGTATCATCAAAGAACAAACTCTGAACGTTCCTTGAAATTTTTAAGCTTTATTTATGGTGATATATATGATTAATTCCATAAAATATTCAATATTAATTAAATATATTAATAATGTATTTGAACACAATACATATACTTTTAATGTTGGTTAAAATGTCTGCTTTTTGTCTATTATGTCAGGTTTTCTAATTATAAGTTCTAGGTTAAATATATGTTAAATCCAAGTATTTAAAACAACTGGAGAAGAACCAAGATAAAGGAGAAACCAGGGAGGGTTCAACGTTTCAATAACAGAAAATTGACTGGATTCAATAAGCTTTCTATCACCTGTCCCCCTGTTTGTAAAGTACACAGCACTTAGAAATATAAAAGGAAGATGAGCTAATTGGTTTGATACGTCAGATAACAAAGTTGGCAGATCTCAAAGCAGTTATAAACGGAGAAAGTCCTGAAATGTGAGCAACCTCACAGGATTATGCCTGATATGTAAATATAAAACCCACATAACCTTGAATGCCCAATGAATTGGGCTTGTTTAGCAGAGACTCCCAGTATCCCAACAGCAAGCAAGTGGCAAAAAGTTTAAAGAGCTGAGGTAAGATTTCTGCTGTCTCCTAAAGCAGGAGGAAAAGAGTTTAGAGCCTGATTCTCACAAGTTAGAAAAACAAGGTACACACTTTGAGCTTTCATTTAAAATTCCAAAAGCCTCATGCCTAGGAGAAAGGCTGCATCCCAGAATTAAGGCGCTCATCAGTAACTAAGTGCAAAACTGACGCAGGCTTATCTGAACCTATCTCCGCACACGCACACACAAAACATGTTCATAATTCGGCAGCCTTTTTGAACAAAAGTAGACACTTTTAAAAGACAGATAAGAAAATGAGTGTCTTTATGATCACCAAGCAGACAAATAAAATCAAAGTCTGTAAATACATGAAGACACGGAGAACTGAGGACCACTGATCACCATCAAGAGCCATCGATAGAAAACACACCCAGAGATGACTTTGATATCAGAACTAACAGACAAGACCATTGTATTAGCTACTGTAAGTACAATTAATGACATTATATAAAACTATGGTCCAAATAATAGAATACATTTGAAATCTTAGCATTGATCTGGTAATTACAAAAATAATGATGTTGAATTTCTAGAAAGGAATATTACAGTGCCTCAAATGAAAAATTCATTTGGCAGGCTTAATAGTAACATGTGGGAGGAAAACAAAATGATCAGTGAAATTAGTTGCAGGCAGATAAATAGAAACTGTCCAAGTTGAAAAAACAGAGGAAAAGAACTTTTTTTAAATAAGCAGAATCACAGTTCTGTTTTGACATATGAGACAGCATCAAGTAGCCCCACGCGCACAAAATAGAGTCTAAGAAGTAACTCTTTGTAAAAAGGCTGATCATTTTTACTACAGAAATACAATGGAAAGTTCTTGCTTTAAAACTGCATTTTAAGGGGAAAGTCTGGTGTTTCTTCATTTAGTATTGAAAAGTAAAACTAGAAACAAGGCAAAAAATAAATCAAAACCCAAAACCATTTGGCTCATATATTAACGGGAATTTGTAAAACATGGGAAGTAATCGCTTAGGGCTCTTCTTTCTGGGCAATTAACAGTATAATACTGAGGAACTTAAAATGGAAATAGCTTCCTTGGAGAACAATATTTCTTTACACACTGGGACAACACATCTGTTACTATGATCCCAGCTTTAAAGTCAGTGAGAGGCATAGTTCAACCTACTTCAAAAAGAAATGCGATGTCTCTGCTTTGTTCTTTCTGGCATTTTTTCAATTATTACTGATGATAAAGTTTGGTGATAGGTAAGATCTATGGTTCATAGAAATGTGCTTTGAGACTTCGATCTTTGTGACTTACCCTGAACAGGAGCAATTACGAAAATCCAATATAACTCAAATGGTGATTAGTGTCTGTCAGGAGAGGAAAACAGGAGAGAAATTAGAGGTTGAAGAGGTCAAAGATAAATTTTACAATTTCATATTTATGACCGGTTTTAGTCGGCAAGGTCAGCAACATAATATACAGTAGTTCATCCAGGTTAAGCTTTAAGAGTGCATTTTCCAAGATAACATAAAAAATAATTTGGCTTTTGCAACACACACCTCAAAGATCTTTCCCCAGTCATACCCAAATTATCTTACTGACATTACACAAACAATCTAGCTGTCAAAATTTCCAAGGTAAATAATTTTGATTCCCAAAAATGCATATTATTTACATGTATTACTCCTAAGGATATCAAAATATCTTATGAACATAATGTTCATAACATCCTTGAGGAGCCAACAAACCTAGTTAACTAACTATCATAATAAGAATTTGAATTCAAAGATATGCATGGCAGCTCTGTATAAAGAAAGCAATCTGAGAGCCATCCCAGAGGAATGTGGTAGTTACACATGGGAGAAAATTTATTGTACAATGCATTTCTCATTATTAGAGCTTTACAATCACTTGTTAGGTAACTGGTTTTTGGTATAGACATACCAAAAATTGCTCCCATGATGGCAGTTTTTAATAATCAATGGTTATACTGACTGTAGCTCCAACACACATGTCATCCAATGTGTAGTGACAGATACACACACATACACACAAAGGGAAACCCCACAAAATGAAATTACAGTCTGGAGGGCATGCCCTTCCTAGGGCAGGCTTCCCCCTCTAGGTGAGTGTCCTAGGAACCCATCTGTGTTACATCAGCTGGCATTGTTGTAAGGGACTGTGTTCGGCTCCAGTGAATTTTTTTGAAGACAATGTGTTTGCCCATTGCATGACGGGTGATTTGCAAGTGCGCCTGCCTACATCATACTAACTACTTGGCAGTTTTTAACCGAAAGCAGCATGACCCCCAGGCCTCATCCTCTCTATTCACCCGATCTCACCCCAGCAACTTTATTTATTTTTGTTTCCCTGAATGAAAAAAGTCTTCAAAGGGAAATGTTTTGCCCATGTGGAAGATGTGAAACAAAATATGGCAGAAGCACTAAGTTTTTTATAAACAAATTGTTTTTTATTTTATACATATATATGTATATGTGTATATATATATATAAATACACACATATATATCTTTTAATCTTTAATGTATCTCAAAAGTAGTCTTCATTGGAAACTTCAGATGAACATTTTATCTTCAGTCATACAATTTTACATGTATATTGAAAGACTCAGAAAGTAAATGTGAGTAGAAAATTTAATATCTGCATTTGAAGAGTTGTTAAAGGTTTTTTTTCTTACTTGACTTCAACAGTGTTGTCAGCCTTTCCCATTCTATAAGTTAGCATGAAGGCTAAGAAATCTAATAATTAAGTCAAGCACATCTTTCAGAATCTAAGGCAGGAGAATTTCTAGAGTCAAAGTAGGTGCTGTTAACATACATTTCAGGATAACACACAAAACCAGGACTACTCCAGTCAAATCGGGATATACAACCATCCTACTACAGTACCCACACTATAACATTTGTGTTCTCAGAAAATGTTTTTAAAAATGTCACACTCAAAATCTGTAACCACAAACTTAAAAATTTTAAACATTCAAGTCTTCTTCAAAGTTGACCCCAAGAAAACAGAAAATCTGAATAGCCTTATATTTCTAAAATAATTGAATTAATATTTAAAATTCCTTTCACATAGAAAAATTCTATCAGTTTCATGGGTGAGTTCTATGTAATATTTATAAAATATGTAATACCAGTACTATATAAGCCCTTTCAGAATAAAAGGAACACTTTCAGTACTAAGTGGGGCTCATATGAGAAAAGAAAATGATATACAAATATATTTATGAACATAACTGTAAACATTCTGAACAAATTATTAGCAAATGAAATATATCCCCATAAAAAAGAACAGCACATGGTAGGTTTTATGGAAAGAAATGAATGCTGTGTTTCAAGATAAAAAATCAAACAATAAAAGATCCTCAATCTTCCCAATCTTNTTCTCCTCCTCCCACTCCCCTGTTGCTAACCCTCCATGTGTTCTTCATTTCTATGGTTGCGCTCCTGATCTAGCTGTCCTCTTGGTTTGCTTTTGTTTTAGGTGTGGTTGTTAATAACTGTGTGTTTGCTGTCCTTTCAGAACATCTTTAAATGTTCCAACATCCAGATTATAGGGGTACCAGAAGGGGGAAAGAAACAGCCACGAGTGGAAAACGTATTTGAACAAATAATAAAGGAGAACTTCCCCAGTCTGGCAAAGGAAACAGACTTCCAGGAAATCCAGGAAGCTCAGAGAGTCCCAAAGAAGTTGGACCCAAGAAGGAACACACCAAGGCACATCATAATTACATTAGCCAAGACCAAAATGAAGGAGAGAATCCTGAACTTAATACTTTTGAAGAGTATTGATCAGCTATGTTATTTCATGTATCCTAATACTTTTCAATGGTCAGTGGGCTTTTATTTAAGTGTTTTTAATGTTCCTTTCTTGGCTTTTCAGATGGGGATTTTCAGATGCTAAGAAAGGAAAAAGAAAGAATTCAGAATAAAATTACTTTAATGTAGAAAGAATTTTAATTAAAGAAACAATTTTATAAAAAATTTTTAAATACTTTTTCTTACATTATATAATATCATTTCATTGTTTTAATATTTCTTAGAGCTGTTAATATTTTATAAATACTTATAATATTATTATATGTATTCAACTCCTCATTACTTCTATTAATATAAGGACACATTTAAACTCTAACTCAATGATATGTATCAAGTGAACGAAGTTATCCAGAGAACAAATTTGTCCATTCTTCCCAAAATTATTCTGTAAGAACTTGTTTCTGTCAGAGAAAAGAAAAAAGGAAAGTCCCCAAATTCTACTGAGCATCTGGCACCACCGCCCTGGCAACATCTCTGTGGTGCGACAGAGTCCCTCCTGTCCTTCCAACACTCAACGGTTCATCGGAGACTAGTGATATCTTTTGACTGTACATTTTCCTAACATGAATAGTCTATCAGATTTCACTCTTTAAATTACCCCTTTAAAATTTTAATTTTAAAATGCTCATGCTTCTCAAAGAACTTCTCTGCAATCTAAAAAGGAGCAAGTTGGTAAAGAACAAAAAACACCCCCAAATGATAATCCCTGAACTACAGGATGTACTTAGTAAATATGGGACTACTGAGTAAGTTACCTTTCAAATTATACAGACACAGGAGAGGACACTCTGAAATGACATCTAAGAAAATGAAACTATGACCAGGGAGGTTTGACTGTTGGTATAACTAAAAATCATTAATAAATTATAAATATGTCCCTGGCTGGTGTAGTGTAGTGGATTGAGCGTGGGCCTGCAAACCAAGGGATTGTGGTTCGATGCCCAGTCAGGGCACATGCCTGGGCTGCGGGCCAGTTCCCAGCAGGGGATGCATGAGAGGCAACCATACACTGATGTTTCTCTCCCTCTCTCCTTTCCTTCCCTTCCCCCCCTCTAAAGATGAATAAATAAAAAAAATCTATAAAAATAAATAAATTATAAATATGTTACTTATATTACCATAATATTTCCTATGAAAAACTCAAGAATGTGGGAATCTCCAAAATTTGCTGAAGAAGCTGATGCTATTCTCAGGAGAACTTCTCTTAAATATTATTAAAACTAATCTGTATTTACCCAGGTTACTTAGTTTTATGACTATAACCACATAAAATGAATGTAGTTTCAGAAACACAGGGGTGCTAACTAAATTTAAAGGTAGAATAAAGGGTAACATTTTGACTTTATTTATGTCTTTTTTTAGAAAAAAATTAAACATTTGAATCCTCTGAAAATGAAATTTTTTTTCTTTCAGCCCAAACCTGGCAGAATAAACATCTCAATTTAAATAGCTCTGATATATTAACCTCTTTCCACTGCATCACATTTATAAAATACTATACTTCCAACAAGCTGTAAGCCTGAGAACAAACCATATTTAAAAACCATTACTGCCAGTGGTGGCTAAAATTGAATATTTGTAAAATTACTGTAATTTGCGTTTACCACAGTATTGTATGTTTTTTTTCTACTTCCAGCATTAGGAAGTGGTTTTATGTAACCTGTATTCCGAAGATTACAAGAAATTAATGAGGGAGTTGACTCCAGTTTTATTTTACTCTGAGACATGCATGATTTACCACTAAATTCGTGTGGCTTCTCTAGTTCTTCCTTTCCATACACCTTAGAATCCCCTTTTTTAAGGAAGTGCTTAAAAAATATGTACATTGTAGGTTAAATTAAAAGAAGTAAAATTTAAGTTAAACTATTAAGATTTTTAAAACTACGTAAGAAAAAAAGTATTATAGTATAGTATAGACCCAAACTGTGCAATGCCCCAAGACCACTAAGAGTTCTCCTAGTCACTTGGACACGGTTGAACTGAGATCCTTGGTAATTAAAAGCTTTAGTGTCCACTAGGTGTTGAGATATTTATAGTGATCAGAGCACTGCTGGCTGGATGAAAAGGAATACATGTTTCTGTCTATTACCAAAAGTACCACACGGTTGCCAACTACTTTAATTTAAGTGACAAAACTAAATGAAAATTTTTCTTTATTTGCTCCTCCTGTCTTTTCAAAGAATTCCCCTTTCTTTCTTCATGGCCATTCCCTTCATTTGCTGAAGAGCTGAATTTCTTCTCTTTGGCTAGCAGGAAAGAAAGGGAAACCAAGTAAAAATCAAACAAAAACTTGAATTCTATTTTTACATCATGGACATTACCATAATAGACCCTGCAGTGAGCACTGTCCTTAACTTCGTGTGTGTGTTTTCCTACTCTATTGCCCTGAGACTTTCCAAACACTGAACTTCCCCTCCCCATTATTAAAACTTAATCTCCAAAAAGAGAACGGTAGACATTGAAGAGTCTCTTCAATGCCAAGTGAATACAGGCCACAGTTACTTCTACATAGGATAACAAATCAGATATGACGTATTATGAATGGACATAAAATTGATTTGGAAAATATCCACTTGCTATTTCATTTTGTGTGTCTAAATTATTAAGCATTGTCTATTTTTTAAAAAAACAACTAGATAATCCAGAAAATCTCAAAATGATTATTAGCAGCACAGTTTTTATTTGAAAATGTACGGAAAAATACATATGAAATATTAGGATTAAGTTCTGATATCTTCCGCTAGACAAAAGTCTATTTGCAGCATTTCCCTGGCTAACAGATAATAGAAATTAGAGAGAGAGAGAAAGAGAGAGAGCGAGCGTGCAGACAGGCTTCAAGGAGGGTGCTGGCTATTGAATCAGACTGGCCTTAATAAGAGACCCGTAGAGCAGTCCACCTACTGGTAATGAAAATAAAATCTGTACTTAGCAAGGCTGGCAGTTGTCCTCTCACTCTGAGCTTTAACAAGCCTGCTGACATGCATGTGACCCACATTAGGAACAACGGAATCTGACTTCAGCGAGGGACAGGCTGCCTAGACATCCGCCAGAGCAGCAGCCAAGCAGCCACCATACGTACTGGGGACCAGGGACTCAGACTGAGCCCACTGAAGTCATGCATGTGTGCGACGGCAGCTCACATTTCAAATCATCTGTGAGGGAGCGTGTTCGCTGCTCTGGATGAACTTTCACCTAGTTTTCATTTCTGAAATGCATGAGAGCAGGGGCCGCAGTGTAAAGTTCTTCAAAAGAGGAAACAATTAAAAGTTGAGATATAAGGGAAATCATTCATATGAAGTCACCTCTTCCGTGTGACTACCTTTTTATAAAACATTTCTGGAGGCAGTTAAGAAAGGACCGTTGCTTGAACATGAACTTAATCTGATCCCAGCACAGGAAAACTGCTTTTTAATTTATTTTTCAAGCTCAAACACCCTTTCTTCCAAGGGAAATCAATGTGGGCAAGATTTTCCTTTCTCCTAGTTCTTACTATCCCCCTAGTAATCATGAAAAACACTTCTATTTTTGAAGCAATCTAAAGGTCATTTTAAACAAAATGCCATAATTCAAATGGACTTGAAGCAAAGAAAATTACCACACATCCACCCACATGCGTAGCTTACCTCTGCATCTTTTCGGCAGGTGTGAAACCAGCACAGAGAGGAGGCCCAGATTGGGCCCAAATGTCTACAGCCACAGATTTCAGTTTCAGGACTCGTAACAACAGGGACAAATCAGTTTTCTGAAAATATCTGTCCTTAAATTTTGAAGAAATAAGTCTGAAAAGATGCATTTTCCCCTCCATCTACTGGAATAGTTCATTTCAATACTAAATTAGTGATGCTTGGGAAAAGAATAAAAGAGAGCCAAATTTTAAAATTGTATCTATATTATATTACATTACATTACATTACCTATCTATCTACCTACTATCATTTGTACACATACACACATACCCCTGTGCATTGCTATGGATTGAAATGTGTCCCCCTAAAGTTCATTAAATCATAGCTCCAATTCCCAATGTGATGATATCTATAGATGGAGCCTTTGGAAGAGAATTAGGCTGAGAAAAATCCTCATAATGGGAGTAGTATCCTTTAAAGGGACCAGAGGGCTTGCTTTTTCTCTCTGCCATGTGATGACAGAGTGGACAGTCATCTACAAACCAGGAAGAGAACTTATCCCAAAACTCAGCCATACTGGCAGCCTGATCCTAGACTCCCCAGTCTCCAAAACTCTAAGAAATTTATTTTTGTTGTTTAAACTACTCAGTCTACAGAATTTTTTATGACAGCCTGAGTAAACTAATATGCGTGTGTGGATGTAAAACTGTCCATTTTGCAATGGCATGAATGTTTGTGTTCGTCCCCAAATCCATATGTTAATCCCTAATCCCCCACCTGTGTCTGTGAGGCCTTTGGGAGGTGATTAGGCCATGAAGGTGAAGCCTTCAGGAATGGGATTAGTGTCTTTATATCAGAAGACCCCAAGGGCTTCCTCACCCTTCCAATACAGAAAAACACAGCAAAAAGGCAGTTTTCCATGAAGTAGGACGCACACTTTCATCAGACACTAAATCTGCTGGCAACTTGGTTTTACACTTTCCACCTTCCAGAACTGTGAAATACTTTGCTGCTGTTTCTAAATCACCCAGTGTATGGTATTTTGATACAGCAGCTTGAACAGTCCAAGATAGTTTCCTACTTATATCTCAAAATAGTGCCCTGTAATTTGAGACAGAGAGATCTGCTATAATAAAGAACATATACTTCCAGGCTATGTAGAGCCATAAATCAGAATACCAAGGCTAATATGAAAGCTAACAACTGAATCCATTTGAAGTGCCAACTTCTGTTTGGTGATTGTCATAGTCAAGCAGACAATCCTTTCTGTACAGCTTTAAAATCTCTGTAGTTTCAGGCTTGTAGTTAATCTTTGGCAAAAAGTATTGACAGAGTCCTACAACTGATCTCCATATACACTTATAATAATTTTATCATCAGAAATATCAAAATCTAAACATGTGCATGGAATGATTAATTCTAAATATCAAATATAATATCACCAAAATGAATTTAGAACCATTCTTACTAAAAAGTATTCAGAACACTACAGTATAATTTGTCATTTGAAAACTGCATTTGATGACTAACTAGGCTCATAAAACAGAACCACTCAGCAATATAATTCCCTTTCACGTTTTTGATAAGTTATGTTTGTAACAGATATAATTGTGGATGAACTGTGGGACAAGGGACATGATTTATATTTGTTAATCAACCTCTATCTGTATTGTACAGAGGATATTAAAGTAGATCATGTTTCTTCTCTCAGAGCTTCCATTTTATTTCCATGTTTATTGACTAAAGAAAAACACAAATGCATACACACACAACACTTAAAGTTGAAATAAGGATTTTATATTTCATAGATAACTCATATTGATATTATTAAAAATAAGTGCCCTAATTTATACCATATCATCAATTAGCTATTTCTTGTGACTTAGAATTTTTCAATTCAATTACTGTCACCCTTCCAAATTCTCAGTCATTTTCTAACTGCTTTTATTAAAGCATTGGTCTAACTATGAAATTTATATTTATGACTTTTATTATTGTTGAAATATTCATGTTAATCCTCAAGCTGAATGAATCCAGAAAATGAAAAAAGAAATATATTTAAAACACTGTCCTTGTCAATTAAACCTTTAGAAGGTTTTTTTAAGTAGATCCCTAATTAAAGAACTCAGTCAAAAATACTGTCATAAAAAAAACTCTACTCTTAGACACCAAGGAAATACACTATGAAATTATTGTTCATTTAAATATTATCTGTAAACATCAAAAATCTACATTAAATTTATATTTTTTAAAAAATGAATTTACTAAAATTATAAGATGTAATTCTCTAACACCGATGTTAATAAAGAAGACTTTAAAATGAAACACTCGGAAACTAAATGACCTGAGGCAGAATTGTGGTGTAAAAATGAAAAACTATATTTGTAAAATCCATTTTCTAAGTACTACTTTGAATTATGCTTTTCTGCTTCTGAGGGCAGCTCATGACTGATATTGTATACTATAAAGGATTCATATTTTATTCAAAATGTAATTGAACTCTTTTAAATAAGTGTGTAGTATAATTAGGCATACTTCTTTCAAACTCACTCTAACTACAGGATAAAAAATCATATATTCGCATGGGAAATAATAAAAATATGAAAACCAGATTTATGAGGCTGTTGTAATAAACTAGGTAAGAAACATAAAAAGCAAGAAGTAGATTCATGGTGATGATAACGAAGGGGCCCAATGGATTTAGAAGATGTTTAGAGTGGCAAAAAGAAAAGAAGGTTTAGGTTTGTAAAAAAAGAAAAAAGAAAGGCAAAATATAGCACTATTGGGTATCTGTAAAGAGACCTGTATGACTGGTGATTTACCTGAAGAGAGTGAAGCGGCAGGTGTGTGACTAGCCTTCTGACTTGAGCAAAGCGGAATCATGAAGTGGTCAGAGTGAATTCTGGAACCAGACTGCCTGGGGGTGATCAAGGTCTCCCTACCCACCAGATGTGTGACTTTGATCAAGTGTTGTCTGTACCTCAAGTCCTTCATTTGGAAAATGAGGACAATAAGTATGTCTATCTCAAAGATTAAGTGAAAGGATTAAAGATATTAGCATGTTTATAAGGACACGGTATCTGGTAAATACACAATCAATACATTTTAACCATTGTGATAGGCAGAGCAGATGTGAATAGGATTTGTCCATACTGAGTTTGCTTTTGAACTATGCCCTGGGGATGCCTCTGGGATATCCTAGTGGATATGTCCTAAAGGTGGTCACATGTGCTGCTCGGTATCGCCGAGGTGGGGGCTTAATTAGAGATTGAGACACAAGATAATAACTGTAGTCACAGAAGTATAAGAACTCCCCTATAAAATATGATAAAGGCAAGTGGGAAAAGGGGAGACGTCGGGTGAGAACACTACAAGAAACAAAAATATCGGTGACAGAATGAGGACAGTGATCACACAAGTAAAAGGATGCAAGTTGAAGACTGGGTAGTGGAAGGTGAGAACTCTCTGGCACACAGTGGGAATCATAATTTAAAATGTCATCAGAACTCAGCAGGAGGTAAGGACTGAGAAACAGGTATTAAACTTACTTGAAATTTTAAAAAACTTAAAACTTTGGCAACTTTGGAAAGAGCCGTTTCCATTGGGTGTGGGTGAGGAATAGGAGGCAGAGGGTCTTGGGTGGAGAAATGTACAGGAATGAGGAAGTCTGGACTCTAAGTCTAGGTAACTCTTTTCGAGTGATTTTGTTAAGCAGCATTAATTAAGGTGATACCAAGAATGAGAATAGTGGGGAAAACATTTTTTCTATGCTTAATACCTTTTAAAGATTGAAGGGGTTTGTATAATTTTTAAAATGGGGATGATAGATAGCTTGGAAAGAGATGGCAGCTGAATATACAGAAAAAAAGAAGGAAGGGTGGGGAAAAATCTTTGAGGACTGAAGAGTGTTTTGCAAAGCCACAGATGTACCGATCAGCCTTAGCCAGAAAGCAGACTCTGTATCCATTATAACTGGAGAGAAGAAAAGGATCAGTGTGAATCAGTACGGAACGGATTCAAATCTGAGGCCTTCTGTCTTCCCTCTGAGGAAGAAGGGAAGCTATGGCATTTACTTAGAATGTCTACGTGCCCTTGAAGTTTTGAAGTTCAAACAATCACTGTAACACGGGGAAGACAAAACATGTTTATATCAAGAAAAACAGCCTGTTCCAGTAGTGGGACTTTAGATGGAGCTTGACCATGTTGCTTATAAATGATCTGGGACATTTGATCACAGATACAAACATCTTAGCACACACATCAATAATGGTTACTTTTCTTAATAGATAGATCACTGAAGACCTCCCTGAACAAAGCTAATACCAGAAGGAGCTACTCCCTCCACGGACAGATGGATGCACCGGGATTTAGGGATTGGCTGGCTGTGCCTCCGATGAATGTCAGGGATTTTAGCGCTTCAGACTCCCATTTGCCCCACTAGCTGGCTACTTATGTGCACTGATCAAAGTGCTCATTGTTATATGAAAATCCACATAAGACTCCACACTTTAATCTCCTCAACTGGCTGAACATTCTCAGTTTCTCCAACCAGGCTTCAGCCTAGGTGACAATTCCCTTTCTTGACCAATTCTTTTTTTTCATCCAGACAGTTTTCTGTCAAAATCAATCTATTTTGCCGGTCATCTGGTCATAACTTCAATCTATTCTATGTGATAAATAACTCTTGGAATGGAGAGGAAGATTTTATGTTAACATAAGATTTTTCACTACTGACAGGAAACCAGTGTTAAAGATTTTCGATATGTCATCTCCCGTGTAATACAGCTAATAAAACAGTGCTCAACCTAATATATTTAATCATAGTATAGTGACTGACAGTTTTTCATAGCAAATTTAGATTCTTATTTCTCAGGAATATTCTCCCAATATTTCTTAATATTAGCTTTCATTTTTTAAAGGAATGATGAAAAGTTAGGTCTTAGAGTGTAAGATTTGGATCAACTATCATTTCACATCTTTGACTTTAGTTTTACATTGTCTTAAATGAATATACCATAATGAAAATAATGAACTGTAGTCCAATTTCCTTTACTGGTATTCATTAAATGTTAATGTATTCTTTTCTTATTTTTCTTCTTTAGTAATTCTTATATTTAAGTGGACTTATTTTGATTTTGATTTTGGCAGTAAAGTATGGAAGAGAAGAAAAATTAGCTTTAAATATAATCTTAAAAAACTGAAAACAACTTTGAAAGCATTTACTTTTTAAAGAATGTTAGTATTTTTTGCCAATATTGGAAAATGCCACAAAGGAGAAATGAAAAAGTATATTTATAAGCAACTAGAAAGTTTTAAGAGTATAATTGAGGAGCAGATGAAGTTTGGAGATGATTTTAGGCATATTCAAGGTAAGAGATATTCAGGGAGAGACACAGAGTATTTAGAGCAATTAGAGATTTTGAGAGAGATGCAAGATATTGGCTAATGATGAGATAACCAAGGGATGCACTGGAATACAGACAATGCTGAGCAGATTAGGGCAGGAGAGGTCAGAACAGGGCATTTCCCTGAACAGGGTTCTCGTATATCTTAATACGGCCTACCTATTTCATAAAGTGAAGGGGACAGCCTTTATCTTATTAATGAAAGAATGAAAACTGTCTTTAAGTTTCCTCCGAACTCAGAGGTTCTATGTTCAGAATATAGGTATATCGAGTTCAAAAGTTGAACAGATTTAAGAAGGCATGATGAGGCCTACCAAGCAGCAAAGATGTTAGATAATAAATCAAGAAAAATATCAGATATCTAATCATTATTTTCTTCAATGTTTTACATTGTAGATTGTTTGTTGTTTTTACAGTGGGGGAAGCACATGGGATCTCTGGATGGAATGTGGCTAAATACTTGGGAGCAGGGCTGCTCGCGGATGAGACAGGCGCTAAATGGTTCCTTTTTCTCACAAAGATTGAGAACACAGGCAACTAAAGACATTTTTGGAATTTTCATTAAAAATAAATATAGCCCCACTTACCCAATTGTGTAAGTAATCTATGCAATTGAACACTTCCTTGTATAATTTTTAAATGGTCTGTTTTCTATTATAGTTTAAGCAGTATATTTCAATTACATGTTTTCTGAAGGTTTTACTATTTATTTTCCACATTACAATGTTTATTTTCAGTATCTATAGGTACAAATGAGTAAGATGCGTAATAGTCACTTATCTGTGGATGTCATTTGGAAAGATGAAAAAACAATGTAACCGACTTCAAATGAGAAACCCAGAGGTGGATCTTTGAAAATCTGTAAAAATCTTTGAAAATCTAAATACAGTACATAATATATGCATGTACTGTATTTAGATCAATATTCAGAATAAATATTCAAAAAAATTTTATTTGTGCACACTAACAAAAAATTCCAAAATGAAATTAAGAAATCAATTCCATTTATAATATCATCAAAAATAATTAAATAATAGGAACAAATTTAATAGTGCAAGATTTGTACACTAAAACTATAAAATATTACTGAAAGAAATTAAAGAAAACATAAGATACAAATAAATGGAAGAACTTCCCACATGCATTGATCAGATGACTTAATACTGTTAAGGTGGCAATACTCCTTAATTCTTCAAATTCAATAAAATGCCTATAAAAATCATAGCTTTTCCCCCAAATATGACAAGTTTACCTGAAAGTTCATGCAGAATTGCAAAGGATCCACAATAGCAGAAGCAATATTAAGAAAAAAAGGAACAAAGTTGTAGGATTCATGTTTCCCAATTTCAGAACTTACCACTGAGTAAGAGACATCCAGACAGCGTGATACAGGCATGTAGACTAACATAAAAATTAAGGAGTGAGACTCTGAATGTAGAAATAAACCCATACATTTTGGTCCGCTAATTTTTGACACGGATGTCAGGAAAATTTAATAAAGAACAGCCTTTCTAACAAATGTTTCGGGAATGATTGTGTGCCGATATCCCAGAGAGTAAAGGGGATTCCTTTCCTTTAATCATACACAATGAAGCTGACTCAAAATAATCCATGGATTGTATGTAAGAGTTAAAGGTGAAACTCTCAAAAGAAAATATAGGAGTAAATCTTTGTGTTCTTGGGTTATGTAAAGCCTTCTTAAACACAACAAGAAAAGCATACAAATGACCCAAGTAAAATAGATGAAATGGGCTATATCAAAATTCTAAAATGTTGTGCTGCAAACAACACTGTTAATAAAGTAAGAACTCAAGCCACATAACCAGAAAAGAGTATTTCAAGCCATGTATTTTATTAGTGATTTTTATCCAGAATATATAAAACAATATTCCTACCACTTGAAATAAAAAGACAAAAAAATCTAATTTAAAACGGGAAAGATACTAATAGACATTTCTCAAAAAATATACAAAAGGTAATATCCAGGTGAAAATGTGCTCAATTTGTCATCAGGAAAATCCAAGGAAATCAAGAAAAATATACCACTTCCCACCCTATAGGATGGCTATTAACAAAAGACAATAACAAGTGTTGGTGAGGATGTAGAGAAATTAAAACCCTCATATACTGTTGGTGGGGATGTATAATTGGTCAGTCTTATGGATTTGATTTGCATTTTCCTAATGATTAGTGAGATAGAGAGCCATTTTATATTCCTGTTGGCCATTTCTATGACTTTTTTCAACTTTTTTATTCAGTTCATCTGCCCATTCTTTAATCAGATTCTTTTTATATTACTGAGTTGTACAAATTCTTTATATATTTTAGATATTAATCCCTTATCAGATATATATAGTTTATAAATATTTTCTTCCAATCAGCAAGTTGCCCTTTCATTCTGTTAATGATTTCCTTGGCTATACAGAAGCATTTTAGCTTGAGGTGGTCCCATTTGTTCATTTTTGCTTTTGTTGCCTTTGTTTTTGATATCAAATTAAAAAAATAATTTTCAAGACAATGTAAAAGACCTAATCAACTACGTTTTCTTCTAGGAGTTTTATAGTTTCAGGTTTTACATTCAAGCCTTTAATCCATTTTGACTTGATTTTTGTGTATGATGCAAGACACAGAGAGTTTTTCCAACATAATTTATTGAAGAGATTACCCTTCCCCCATTGTACATTCTTAGCTCCTTTGCTATAAAATAATTGATCACATATTTATGGGTTTATTTTAGATTCTCTATTCTGTTCCATTGATTATGTGTGTTTGTTTTTATAATAATAGCATACTGTTTGATTACTATAGCTTTGCAACATGCTTTGAAGTCCTAAGTGTGATACCTTCAGCTTTGTTCTTCCTCTGGTTGCTTTAGCTATTGTGGAAACTTTTGTGGTCCCATACAAATTTTACAATTGCTTGTTCTACTTTTTTGAAGAAAATGCCTTCATAATTTTAATAGAAATTGCATTGAATCTGTACTTTGCTTTAGATAGTACGGCCATTTTAAAACTATTTTTTCAATTCAGGAGCACAAAATATCTTTATATTTATATATGTCTTCAATTTCCTTCATCAATGTCATAGTTTTTAATGTACACATCATTCACCTCATTGATTAAATTTATTCCTAAGTATTTTATTTTTATTGATGTTATTATAAATGGAATTAATATTTTAATTTCTCTTTTTGACAGAGGGTTGTTAGTGTACAAAAATGCAATTATTTTAATATTGATTTTGTATCCTGAAACTGTACTGAATTTATTTATTAGCTCTTACATTTTTTTGTCAAATCTTTAGGGTTTTCCATATTACTATAACCATATTATCATGCCATCTGCAAGCAGAGACAATTTTATTTTCCTGTTCCAATTTGGATGTCTTTCACCTCTCTTTCTTGCCTAATTGCCCTGGCTAGAGCTTCCAGTAGCACATTAAATAAAAGTGGTGAGAGTGGGCATCCTTGTTTTATTCCTGATCTTCGAGTAAAAGCTTCCAGATTTTCACCATTGAGTATGATGTTAATTAACTATGGGCTTGACGTGTACGGCCTCTGTTATGTTGAGGTACATTGCTTCTTTACCCAGTTTGTCAAGAGTTTTCATTATGAAGGTTTGCAGATAACTAAATATTGGATAATAAAAATGTTAATTAGAGGTGGGAAGAGGAAGTTTAATCAGAGTAAGTCACATTTTTTATTTAAGAGACTGGCTAGTGGCACTATTACTAACATGGGTGTCAACTATAACTGGTAGTTTAGGAAATCAAGTTCAATTTTAGCCATGTTAATTTTAAGGTGTCTTTTATACACCAAATAACAAGTATACAGTGTGATAAATTCATCTGAAATTCTTCTGGAATTTTTAATAGACATGAGGACAGGGGCTACAGATTAAAAATAATCTCTTCTCTAAAATTGGTATGAAATTCTCCTTTCATGTGATGAATATATTTCAAATGCACTCTAAAGTATTATCCTAAATGTATTTGAAAAAGCTTAGTTGGAAAAAATTTTAAACTGTATTTTCGTCACTTTAACGGCTTTCTGTGTGATATAGCTTAACATAGAAAAAAAATCCTGTGTTTCCCACAAATATACTTGTTACATATTAAAACAGATAATTACTAACATTGATAGGTAAACCTTAATATTTTCAAACCAATTAAATCCATATATTTTTATTACTTTATTAGATTTTTGTTCTACTTGAATAAAAGAATTTTGACTCTAAAATTGGCATAGAATTTATTACTATAAATTCTATAAAAAGTAATAATTCTTATTATAAAATATAACCATGTTCCTTTAAGTAGAACTAGAAATCTAATAACTAAATTGTATGAAGGTCTCTTTACTGCTTCTCAATATTAGATCTCTTTTCTGCTATAAATTTTAAATGTGGCTTCCAAAAGCATGATGAAATATGCATAGTATGAAAATAATGTGGCTGCAATGATTGCCTTGCCTGCTAACTATGGACCATTTATGGTCTGTCTTACAATTCAATGCATTTTCCATGGAATTCACTGTGCTATATCTCATCATTAAGTGCTCAGATTTTTATCAAGTATCACCATAAAATCATCCAAATGAAAATCATTTTTCATAGTCTGGACCACTATTATTTTCTTCAACAATGGAAAAATGTGTGAAAATACCAATTTTCCATTTTTCCTCTAATCCCCAAATACACATAGAGAGAAAAAGCAAATAAATATAACCCAATAATGTAAAAACTTGCTGAGCAGTTTTAATATTTACACTCTGAATTTTACCATACTATTTTTACTTATTTATTTACTTTTAATGGCAGAGTCTTATCAAAAAGGCCAGATATGTGGAAGTATAAACCTGGGTACTTTTTGATACTGCCCTTCCTGAAAAGTTCCAAAAGAATTTCTACATATGGGAAAATGGCCTATGAAGTTGCTGTCAGCGATTCGGTGCAGGGAAAAAGGCACTGCCCAGGTCACCTTTTTGACAACAAATTACTTTTTCCAGTTCGACTAGTCTGGTAAAAATCTTGACATTTATATAACCCAAAGGCATAAGATCAATTAAATAGTGTACATATAGAATCACTATGCTTATCAGGGAAAACTACTGATGCTATAAAATTAAGAATAGGGGGAAACTGAAAGCATAATCATTCTTAGTCCCATGGTGCCTTCATATTAGCCCACCTGAGCAGTCTGCCCTGGCTACCGAAACACTAGCAACTGCAGACACTGTTAACTTACATTGCTTATAAAAATCCCCCTTTTCCAATATTTTCTGTAGCCTTTGCAGTATTTTACACATAAATGAGTCCAACATAAATGATACTTTTTATATCTGTTGTATCTTGGAGATTCATATGAAAGCAGAGCCTGATACTGAATGAAGAGAGAAAATAAGATGAAGAAAAGCTACCCTAACAGTAATTATTAAAGTCAATGCAGGAGTTGATCGGCGTTCACTCCTGTTGGGGAGCTTCTGGGGAGAATAAAATGCTTCTCAGAATTATTAGCCTAAAAATTAACCTTGAAAAATATTTATCCACCAGATCTTCCTCCTTCTGGTTGAGATATGCCCCCAGTGGTGTTAACAGAGACATACCTGTACAGAAAGGATGTGCAGGGAAGATGGGAGTCACAGTCTCAATAGAAGAATTACTAATTAGAAAGCCAGTGAAATAATCTGGCTGCACCTGGTACTAAGGCTGTCTTTAATATTCATTATCTCCCTCTTCTACCAGTCATTCTAGACCACTCTCACTCCCAAGTCACGGATGTCTGATGAGAGGACCCCTGCAAGTTTCTGTACCATATAAGAAACCTTGGTATTTGTCACCACCTGGCTTATTTCACTTAGCATAATGCTTTCCAGTTCCACATGATCTCACCTTTAACAGGAACCAAAATAACAAAACAATCAAACAAGCAAAATACAACCAAAGACACTGAAATAGAGAACAGGCTGACAGTGTCCAGAGAGGAGAGGGGAGGGAATTTCAGGGGAAAGGGGGAAGGGTTTACAAGAACAAGTATAAAAAACACATGGACAAAAACTAGGGGTGGGGTAGAAATGGGAGGGAGGGGGGAGGGGTGGGTGGGTGGGCTGGGATGGGAATAAAAGACAGAAAACTGTACTTGAACAACAATTGAAGTCAAAAAAAAAGAAATCTTGGTAGAGGAGGTGAAGTTACAGGTGGCACAGACTTGAAGTAAGATGCTTAAAAATGTATTCTGCAGCCATAGTTGAAATTAGAGATGAGGCAAAAATGGAGCAAGTAATGGCATCAGATGCACCCAGTTAACTACCAACGGCCTTTAGTAGTTGCATATATAATTTTTCAAGGCTTTCAGGCTGCTTGGTTAATAAAGTGGTATCATTTCTTAGTCAGTGCTTTATCCTTAGTGTACTTGATACTTCGTAGACATTCAGTTGAGAGCTCTTGAAAGAACACACAAATTGACCTTCCCAGATACACAAACCTTTCCTCTTGCACCCTGTGTCCTTCTATCCCTCTCCTAGTTAAGAAATTCTTGCCCAGCCAATCCTCTTCCCTTTATCACCTTGTAGTGCATTCCTTGCCATGTTTAGATTTGCCATCAAATTTAAACACCAGGTTTCAGAAAATAAATAGAAAATAAAATCATATATTAAAAAACTGGATTATGTTCCCCCTGTGTAAAATAGTCTGTAAGCTCCATATTATCTACAGTATAAAATTCCAAATACTCTTCATGGTAAATGAGACCATTCACAACCCACGAATGATCTATAATATCCTCTTAAGTCATAGTCCAGTACCAGATGTTCCAACACCACAAAACTAGCAAATCCTTTTCAAAGGTATCATAGATTTTCACATTTCTCTTCCTTCACTGCCTAAGATGTATTTCTTTCCCTCCTTAGTGTAAAAGACACTGTAAAGAATATAGGTTAAAAGTTAATTTCTTTGTGAAGTAGTCTCATTTCTTTAGAAACAGCCACCCATACCACGAGTGATTCCCATTTAATAGACATCTCCTCTTTTCTGCAGTAATCACACGCTGTTTTTCCACAAGTCTGAGAGCTCCCTGAGGCCAGAACTCATTTATCCTGACATCCTTATATCATACTCACTCATAGGAAAAATGTATGTCTTGATTGAAAAAAGGAAAGGAATACAGTGAGTGAGCTAGGGAGGCAGAGAGGAAGGGAGGCAGACAAGGAAGATGGGAGGACAGAGAAAATGAAAAATGCCATAAACTTCCTCATAAACACCAATGGTCACAGACATAATCTACCTGTCTGTCTATCTGTCATCATCTGTCTGGCTACTCCACGTAAAGGTATTTGTAGATCTTTCAATCTTTTCATTCAAGAGGATAACAAAAAATTCTTCTGGACTCCAACATTAAAAAAATAAAAAAGGTTGCCCTCTGCATTTTCCAAATTTTCCACACACTGGAAACACAGACAAATGGTCGGTAAAAGAAGCATTTGCCTGCATCTCACGACAGAGATGAATGGCACTACAGACGACTGTAGTCCCAAGGGTGGTTGTGCAGGAAGGGGAGCCATGGCTGTCACTCCTTTAACCTCCTGAGCATGCTCTAGGTCATCACCACTGCAGCCACTGCTAGAAGAATGACAAGAGCACTGCAGGGGCCTTAGCCTTTGGTCTGATCTCTAGTCATAGCACATGCACACCCATGCACACACACACACTACACCCATTAAACTCCTGCTCACATGTCAGCTCTCCTTCAGTCTGTCTAGAAAGAACGCTTGTGAACGGCTGTGTTATACCTAGTAGTGGTCCTGTGGCACCTGGATGCCACCATGCTCTTTCTTAATTCCCTCTTCACTCTCGTCTCTAAATGGTTCCTTATTCTTAGGTTGAGTGTTGAAGTACTTCTCTTACTGTGGAGCAAGACTTCACTATTTATTACACTCAGCTCAGCTGGATCTATTAGGACTAATTTCAGACTGAGGACTGATACCATATATTCTTCTGGCTGATTTCCCTGGTTGTCACTGATACCTATTTATCTTGGCTTGCCTACCCAGACTATACCAGTTTCCTCTTTGAATCAATCTGAGATTTCAGATACTGACTTCTAGATTTCACTATGACCACTACCACCATCCTAACTGGCCCAACCTCAAAACTCTGAAAATTTGATCTTTCTCCTATAAACCTCATTTACAAAGGATGACAGAGTCTTGTTAATTCTACCTTCTAAATAGTCAGCATCCTTGCCCCAGCCTGTATGGCTCACTTGGTTGGGGATTGGTACTATAAACCAAGAGGTCACCAATTCAATTCTTGGTCAGGGTGCATGCCTGGGTTGCAGGTTTGATCCCAAGTCAGGGCATAGAGAAGGCAATGATGGGGACCGTTGTTTCTCTCTCACATCGATGTTTCTCTCCCTGTCTTTCCCCCTCCCTTCCTCTCTCTCTAAAAAAAATCTAAATTAAATTAAATTAAATTAAATCAAAGAAAAAATAGTAACCTTGTGATCCTTGTAAATGCCTTTATGAACAGCAGTTACATATATGTGTGACCATGTGTGTGTGTGTGTGTGTGTGTGTATCACTTTGTGCATGACACCTTGTAAGCAATCAATAACTGTTGGACAAAAGAATTAATAATATTAAACCTGAGTAATTTATCTTTATGGCTTCATTTTTACCTCCTTCACATCCACACACCACCCTTTGCCAGAGTGTTAGTTGCATAAGAAAAGGAGAAACAATAAAGTATTCATGATCTCATTTTCAGTAAATTAAAACCCAAACTCCTTGGCATGGCAGATAGGGTCACATGTCATCTGCATACTGCTTATACTTCTCGCTTTTTCTTTGGAAGCCCCTGTAGTGCAGCAAGTGTTCTCTCTTCTTCCAGGGATTCTTATAAGCCAGTAAAATCCTATTTTATTCTTTAAAGGTAGTGATTTCCACATATAGAACTTTTTTTTTAAAGATTTTATTTATTTATTTATCTTTAGAGGGGAAGGAGAGAGGGAGAGAAACATCAATGTATAGTTGCCTTTCGTGCGTCCCCTGCTGGTAGTTAGCCTGCAGGGAACCGGCCTGCAACCCAGGCATGTACCCCAACTGGGAATCGAACCGCAACCGTCTGGTTTGCAGGCCTGCGCTCAATCCACTGAGCTACGCCAGCCAGGGCCACATATAGAACTTTTAACAATATTTTCTATAGAATCACTTACTGTAATACATTCTCCCTATTCCGCTCTCCCCTCACTAGACATGAGCTCACTGAAATGAGGACTGCCTATTCTGTCTAATAATCAGCGTAGTACCTGGCACAAAGCAAGTATCCAAGATCTTAAAATAAGTTGCATTCATACTTTTCATCTTTTTGCTATTCTCTTTATTTGCCTTCTCAGACAACTGTACCCTAAACTCACAGATGTGCCATATTCTCCACCATGTCCCTTAGCTTGCTTACTTCCTTACTTGCTACCAACCTGGTGTATCACACTGCATGGTTACAACACTCCAGCCATCAAAGGCCCCTGGGTTTGAGATTTCCCATTTTCACAAGCCGCCTCCTTCATGCTTGCTCTCTAGTTCTTTTGCACTGGCATGAGTCCGGATTTGGGAAGAGAGATTTGGTTCCTTTTGCAGAACTTCAAAAGCATGACAGTGAATCACCTTTCAGTGCGACATGCCCTTATATGTATATAATATGAGGTAAAGAGAAATGAATATATGTCTGCTTGTTTATTCATAATTAAGACAGTCTTTATTTTATAAACAGAATCATACCTTTATTTTTAAACAATTTAAGACAGCACTTTAAAATCACTTTTTTACTCCTTCATAGAAAAAATGTAATTTCAAAAGTTTGTTGGCCTAGGCCACATAGGAATAATCCACTTTTTAAAAAGAAATAAAAATTAAATAAACTAGCCAGTCTGCTTTTCATAGAAGACAATTCTAGAGGGAAAGAAAGACATACTTCTTATGGAAGCTCTAACCTTTGCCAAATGCCACATTTATACATCACAGGTATGATCAATCAGTTAAAGGGAAAAACCATTTGTTGAATTACCTAGTAGGTGTGAGGTCTTATGTTAGGTGCAGAAAAAAAAAAAACACAAAACAAAATAAATGGGCCTACACACCAGCCCTCCAGGGAGAACTCAGTCTTCGCAATATTCCTTTGGGACAGGTAATATTATATCCCCACAGAAAATAAATGACATCCCTGAGGCCACATTTAATAAATGGAAAGGCCATGATGGGAATCCAACTCTGTGTCAAAAAACCTGTGCTTCGCCAGTCATTTTCCTGCACCCTAGAAAAACATTCAAGCAGATGAATCTGCTCTCATTTATCCAATAGAAATATTCCGGAAGAAAACAGGCCAAATTCTAACTTAATAATATGTAACAGAAAGTAATGAAATTTTTGTCCCTTATATGCAAAGTGTGGGAATATGAAAATAGCTAATAGAGCAATCCACACTGAAGTTGCTGAAGAAAATAAATGAGATTTATCCTGATTTACAAGTATAGCCATTTTCTGAGAGTAATGTTGGAGAGAGTCGGTTTTATTTTCAAATAAGGAAATCACCAGATACGAAAAGGTAGACTCTTTTAGTACATCTGGAGAAAAATAGGGCAAAAAAATCTCCTCAAGGAAGGTTGATGATGAAAAGGATATGCAAACATTCGACCTTTTTGTGTTTCACAAAATGAAGAACTTGTACAAGGGTCTCCAACCTTTTGGTGTCTCTGCGCCACACTGGAAGAAAAATTGTCTTGGGCCACACATTAAATATATTGTGACACATAATCAGAAAAAAAACTCAATGTTTTAAGTAAGTCTATGATTTTGTTTTGGGCTGTATTCACAGCCATCTTGGGCTGCACGCAGCCTACGGGATGCAGGTTGGACTCCCCTGTTAGAGGAAAACTGAAAAGCTGATCCTCGTGAGAAAGTCTTTTGTTATAACCAAAATATGAAGCCATTTCAGGAACACCAAAGATCCAAGAAGGGAAAAATACAGCATAAACTTTTCTTTGGATAAGTTCTGTTTTCCCCTGCAACCTGTTATCTTTCTCCTAGAAAATGCAGGCATTATCCATGCCTCTTAGTTCTCCAAATTTCTACTCAGTCATTTCAATGAGAACCTTCTCCCCCAGAGTTGAAACAATCTCTTTGAGTTAATTTTCTCTGTCATTGTCACTCTATACACTGTACTCAGATTTGTCTCCCTAAATGTGTTACACACATCAAAAGATGCTCCTGTTGCTTATAAAACTATTTTCACCTCAACCAGTAACTTTCTTCTGCTAGACACAGACCTGGCAAGATAATCTACAAACATAAGTGGGAGGGGCGAAAAGAACTGAGGCGGCAGATTTTTCTTTACTGTTATTAAACAATAGTTGAAGGAAGCAAAGAAAACTATCATTAAAAGGATGCATAAGTATATTCTAGTCTAAAGCTGCTTTCCAGAGGACTTATTCAATTAAGTAACTAGATTGTTTCTCTCTTAATATTTTTAACACCATTGTCTCCTTTCCCTCTGCCTCCAAATATGCTCAGATTTTCAAATCCTTTTAAAATTAAATAACTTGTATCATTTAAAGCTATTTTCCTCCATTTCTGATCCTTTGCTAATTTTTTCAGAATATTAGTTATCACTTATCCCTATAAGTCATTTATTTTTTAATTTGTTTACTTCTCATTTTTGTCATTATAATGCATAGTTCAAAAAGCCAAACAGTTCTACATGACCTAAAATTTTTAAATTATCAATACCTTACCCCACCCTTTACACCTGCAAAATTCACTATCCATAGTCACAACCATCTGCATTCTCTAGATGTTTCTCCTGTTATTTAATTCTTACTGCTATGTAACAAATACTACTTGGTTTTCTAATATGAGGCAGTATTTAACATCTTCCAAATACAAAAGAAGAAAATTTAGTTCTTTTATATAATTTCCTTTTTCCCAAAACATAGGATCCTTCTCTTCTAAAATTCATCATTAAATCCATAGTCATTATTTGCATAATTTTACTAGTAAACATTGTTAAGTGCTAACCTGTACTGTACAGTATGATTAAAATTTCCCTCCTGTACATTCTCTATATTCTGAAGTTACTAGTCACCTCATTTTTAAAGTAGTTTCTTTCTTAAATTTCCATCAAAAATTGACAATAATATGGAAATATTGCTACAGAACTCTCCTAATATGGTCAGGCACAGGAGGCAATTGATCCATTTCTTTTTTCCTCTTTAGGGCAATCTCTTGAGGAGCCCTTACCTTCTCACTGTAATTGTATAAGTCACCCTTCTGTTTGGACATTCTCTGCTTTACCAAGAAGAATCTGTTTCTTTCTTTTATTGCACACCCCTCTTCCTAGATCCTAAGTCTTTCTTCTCCTTTCCCTTTTCTCCTTTGCCTTCATCCCTCCCTCCATCCATTCCTCCAACCATTCTTCCCTCTCATCCTCCTCTTTCCTTCCCTTCCTCCCTCCGACCTTCCTGTTTAATCCCTCATTTTTTGGGATCACATCCTATGGTAGCTTCCTAATATATGAAGAGTAATTTTTGAGATATTTCACTCTTGAAAAACATGTTCCACCTAACATACAACTGGAACTTTACCTTGCTATATAATAGGAGATTGAAAAGAATTTTCTCTTAGAATTCGCGTATTTCTATTGAGGAACGTAATACCATTCTAACTCCTGATCACTTTCTTTAAGAACTGAGTAATCAAAACTGACTTTGTCCTTCTCTCATTTATTTCAGCCCGTTCAGCCAGTGATTTTGCTAAAGTACAATTTTAATCACGTCACCCTTTAGTTGTCAGAGTCAATTTAGAAAAAAACGCACACGCCTTGGCATTTTTGACACCATTATTTATACTCTGCCTCACCAGCCTCACATCCTCCCACTCAAGTCTAACACGTTACGTCCCGAAATAATATGTATGTTAGTTCAGCCAGCTGAGTGGATATTGTTCTCTTTCACATAGTGCATATAATCACTCATTCTTTGGCCCATCTTAGCTTTAACTTCTAAGCATTCTTCTGGTTCGAATAAGTGTTTGGCCCCTCAACGTCATGCTAGCTTACTACATACTTCTCTAAATCAGAAACTAACACACTGCATTTTTCTGTTCATAGCTTTTTCTCCCAGTAGGTTGACAATTGTCTTAGATAAATACTGCACTGTCTTATATAGCATTTTTCTTAAAGTCCTAGAAAAGTGCTCAGATGTGGTAAATATTTTGTTTTAATGAAATCAATTGGTACAAATCGTATCTCTTTTTCAGTCCCCATTTGGCATGCTATAACTTCCTTGAATGGTGGTCTTTTATCATTTTCCTATTAAATGCCCACACTCATTGAACTTCATGTACATATATCACTTTGCCTTGTACTACACTTATTTTTGAAACTTACTTTTGTTACACGTAAGTAACAAACAGGAATTTTGTCTGCTTAGCATGGTATCGTGCACCTAGCAGTTACATAGTGAGTTGATTTTAAAGAAGTAACAGGAAGGGATAAGTAAAGTGTGTTTGTTTTCTTTTTTTAGGCCACACTATTTCACCATCCATTTGGAGAATCGATGTAGAATGTCACAGATCACAGAGTCACTAGCAGTGGCGCTGGACCACTGTCTGCACATACACAGGCTTTAAAAGGTCAAGTGCATGGAACTCAAAGAAAGCCAGTAATAGCAATTAAGTGTCTCAAATACATTTCACTTAAAATTTTCTTTCTCTGAATAATCTCTTACCAACTATGAAGATAATCACAAGAAGCTTACTACCCATCCCTAAAAAGCATGTCTTGAAAAGCAAGAATAGGGAAATAAGAGGTTTTTGTTAAATAAGACATTTAGCAAAGAATATTCCATCTGTGATCCAATTGTCAGGAGATTATGAAATATAAGACATCTAGAGCACTCTGGCCAAGTATGTCTTGATCACTGAAGAAAATTTTAAAAAGAACTAACAAATTAACAAGCACTAGTTACTTCTTAACTGTTAATTTAAGAAAGAAATGAAAAATCAATAAATTGAAACTTGATTCAGCTTTCATGTTCTAAACCTGCAACTCTCCAGTTGAAAAATGTTAGGCTCTCTTTGAAGCTTTTAATATTTATTTTAAAACTCTATCACCATGCAGAAATTATATATCTGTGAATTCCCCAAGGCCTCTGAAGCCTAAAATAATCATTAAAAACTTAGGAACTTTTAATGTAAATCCATTATGCTCTAAAATAGAGTAGAACGTAAGATGAAAATAACAAACTTCCTGGAAAAATAGATTTACTTTCACTAACAGAGGACCGAAAACATGAGAAGACCCTTAGGAAGCTCCATATCCCACTAACAAAGGCACCACAGAGGTTACAGGAGTAGACACTGGACCCCACTGGGAGGGTCCCAGATTCACAGACATCAGGCCCTCCCTGCCTCATATTGTCCACATCCTGTAACACGAGGATGTAGCATTACCTCACTACCTCATCGGGCTTTCAGCAGGGAGAGATGGGGAGTAGGCACAGTCCCCAGGGTCGCAATGACCCTTTTAGTACATGGCTATGCTTATGAATAAAGACCTCCATGTGGACTGCTGACTTCCACAGGATGGTTTAGGCACAATATTTTGGCTTTTTATCTACACCTGGAAAGTCATTTTGGAGAAGATCATGGTCAAGATGCATCCCACTGTATTTTTAGGTTTGCCTTTTGTTCAGCTTTAAACCAAAATGACACATTTTTATACAACCTACGTACATGTCTCTAAGAAATGCATAATGGACATATAAATGTATCATTTCAGGTTAAGAACCACTTAACCTGAAAAAACCTTGAAACCATCAGGACAACAGCAAAGATATTTTTATTTTCTTAATACTATTGAGTCTGTCACAAGGAAGTTTGCTTCTGGCACGCTCTTTACTAGGTTAAGAAAGGAAACCCTAATCTTTTCTCCCTAAAAACACATTATAGTGCTCAGGTTTCCAAATGAGTATATAAAAGCATATTTAACCCATAAAAACTAAAACATCATATATCAGCAACAGTATTATATGGATCCATTTTTATAGCTTTTTTTTTCAAGTAAGATATAAAAATAGCTTTTATATGCATATATTTTATATATAATATTTGCACATATTATATATTTTATATACAATATTTAGATATATGTGTATATATTATGTGCATATGTATACCATATATACATATATCTTATATGCAATATTAACTGACAAAAATATTTAACATTTTATATGAAAATGTGCCAAAGTACAAATAAAGTAAAATTTAATTATTATTAGTTTAATCAATAAAATGTATCTAGTCTAATTTCATTTTACTTGCTTGTTTATGTTTTTCTCTTAAAAGGAATTTTAATAAGCACACAAAGATACATAGACTCAGCAAGAGACATTAATTAGGAGACAGAGTATTTACTTAAAATATCCGTTGGTGTTGATGTACTTTTTCCTCATCCTGGTGAACTCTTTCCAACTCTTACCTTTAATTTCCATTTACTCTTTAAGGTCTAGTTCAGGTTTGGGACCACACCCTGTTACCAGGCACCGCATGCATTTCCAAACCAGAAACTAACACGCCCGCAGGAGGCTCTACCACGTTCTCAGTAAAATCATGAAGAAAATAGGAAGAGACATACCTCACCACATAATGAAAAACTAAACTTCTAAATAAAGATCCTTTCAGAAAGTGGAAGGAGTTTCTGGTGACTATAACAATTACAAACACAGTGGGACTGAGCTGGAAATTGAGAAAGGTGTTGATACCCTCCTCACGGCCCGTACAGCTTCTAAGTCAGACAACAGAGACGCCAGCTTGTCTGCATCGAGTGGAAAAGTGAGACCCACTTCTCTTTCAGGATAATGCCACTGTTAAAGGTGGAGGCATTGCTGCTTTCAACCCTCCTGTGCATCATAGGATGCAAAGGACAGTCCCATTCTGTCCAGGTATCAGCACAGGAGTCCCCTTATCTGCGATTTCACTTTCTGCAGTTGCAGTTACCATGGTCAAATGCAGTGTGAAAATATGAAATGGAAAATTCCAGAAATAAACAATTCATAAGTCTTCAGTTGGACACCTTTCTGAGTATCGTGATGAAATCTCAACATTCTGCTCCATTCTGCCTACTCTGTGATCATCCCTTTGCCCAGCATACCCCACTGTGCGTGCTCCTCTTGGTCAGTTAGTAACCGTCTCAGTTATCAGCTGCCACGACACCACAATGCTTGTATTCAAGTCACCCTTATTTTACTTAATAATGTTAAAGCACAAGAGTAGTGATGCCGGCTATTGGCTACACCAAAGAGAAACCATAGGAGTTTTCTTTAAGAGAAAAGGTGAACACAGTCACTCTAAGATATTTTGAGAGAGACAGACCCCATTCACATAACTTTTACTGCAATATAGGGGTGGGCAAAAGTAGGTTTACAATTGTGAATATGTAAAACACAGTTAATCCTTGCATTACTATTTATTAATTATGGCATTAATTTGTACTGTGCTCTGTGCCATTGTGACATTCTCCTGAGTTAATAAGCTATTGTAATAATCATAACCTGAATGTCTTTTCAATATGAACCACCATAAACCTACTTTTGCCTACCCGTTATATTATGATTGTTGTTTTATTATTGCCATTAATTTTTTATTGTGTCTCACTTATAACTCACACTTTATCATGTGTATATGAAAACACATATATTTAGGGTGCACCACTATCTGCAGTGGCAGGCATCCACTGGGCGTCTGGGAACACATCCCCCGTGAGTTACGGAAGGGCTGCAACAGGGCCAACGCTGAGAAACCATAACTAGATTCCTGCAAGGGTGATGAAATTATTCCTAATGTAGGGGTAATTAAATCAAGGCTTTCAGAAATTAATGTACGATCTACACTCCCACAACTACCAAGTAAAACCATTAGATTCGTCCTTCTGTTCACCACATGGATTGCTTCTAAACCTGCTATTAAGTGAGGCTGTTGACACCACATGCTAAGTGAGAAGATTTCTGAAATGCCAGGCTTCGCATTGCGTTTGAAGTGCACAGCAGGTGAGATGACTTGTGCTGCAACATTTGAAAAGCACACGTGGTCTAATCCATAAAGCATGCTTTCTTGCCGCTGATACAGATTAATTTTCATTCTCAGACCTATTTTTCTGGTAGACGGTGTGAAAATATCTGTATAAGTAAATAATGTGTTTTTAGCACAACTTTATATTTGGAAACTAAATATTATACCACACCCATGTGTGTGGGGGCCCGCCAGGCCGCAGGGGATCACGGACAGAGCCCCCACTGTGAAAACGGTGGCGGGACTTGGTTTCTGGTCCCTGGAGCCAGCGGGTATCTTGACATCTTCCGGACCTTCTCCTTCTCAGCCTTGAAGGCAGGAACAAGGTCTTGGCATGTGCGTCATGTTCCAAGGAAGTGATAGTAATGAGGACACTGTTATCTGTGGGCTAATGTTCTCAGGACGTGAGAACATCTTGCCCTCTTGATAGCCTTCGGTAATGTACAAACTTTTGTAAAACAGCATTGTTCTCGGGCCACTGTAGTTCTGCATATAAGCCAGCAGTTTCTTGAATAAACTCGCCATTTGCCAGCCAGGAGCACTTGGACCTCTCCATTATTTTAATTAAGTTAAGTCCATCGCCTCACCTCGAGAACACCTTGCTGCCGCGGGCGGCGGCACATGTGTCCTACGAAGAAATGTTAATTACTTTGTAATAATCCTTCTAAATAGTAACAGATCTACACATATTTTCTAGATACCCCCCATGTCTCCTTGTTATGGGATGAAGCATGTCTCCCCAATTTTCTATTTTGGAGTCCTAAAACCCCAGTACCTCAGAATGTGACTGTATTTGGAGAAAGGGCCTTTAAAGAGGTGATTAATTATAATGAGGTCATTACAGTGGGCACTAGTCCATTAGGACTAATGTCATTGCAAGAGATTAGGACACAAAGGCACAGGGAGAACATATGAACACAAGGAGAAGACGGCCATCTAGAGAAGTGGAGTGACCCCAGTAGAAACCAACCCAGCGAACACCTGACCTAGGACGTCCGGCTTCCAGCACCATGAAAAATAAATTGTTGGTGCTTAAGCCATCCGACCTGTGACGCTTCTTATGGCAACCCCAGCAAACTAATTTACTCCCAGCAACCTATTACAGATCCATGTATGCCTGAGATGCAGTACATGCCTACTACACATTTCCAGATATTCCTACACTATTTTCCTTACATTTACTGTCATATAACCATTGCCTCCCCTTCATACCCACCCAGCATGTGGTGTTTTGCCATCAAGTATTTGTCAGAAGTGAGTAGAAAATGACAAAGTCATTATCTGTCATTTGGCTTGATACAGATTTCCAGCAATGTTATTGTGGTAGTTCATTCTTAGGTTAAAGACAGACATTTAAGTGCAAGTGAAGAGAATAATTTTTTCCTAAAAACTAGCAGTAAACACTATGAAAACTCAAAGAAAACTGACTGTATAACTCAGGATATGCTTTCAAATTAATACTCTACCCTCTAGTGGAAAATGATTGCTGACATTTATTATCTTATTGAAAATATCTCTTTTTTATCAGTATCTTTGTCTTTTAAGACTTATTACAATAAAAGAGTAGAAAGGGCTTTTGTCTGTTGTAGACAAAAGTATCTTCCAGGCTCTTAGGGAAAAGGGGTATCTTCTTGGTTTATAGAAGTATTTGAAGGACAATTTCCTGAAATTTAAATTTGTAAGATATTTTGTTCTTAATGTATTTATTATATCTAGTATTTTTCAAAATAAAAAATTAAAACGGAAGGATATAATACAAAGTAACTTCTAGTAATATCAAGCATTAACACATTACCTCTGATTATGGCAACTTGCAATTTTAGAATGACTTAAATATTGGTGATATACATTTTCCAATATATTTTAGATTATAGATAACGTGCTTTTAAATAAAAGCAAATAAAACATCTTCCTGACTCTGAGTAATATACCAGCTCATGACTGTTAAATGAGGCAAATTGTTGCTAAACCAAAATTAGAAAGTTATCAAATGTATGTTAGAATAACATGACAAATCATCACCTAGCCTAGGATACATTAAAATGTTAGAATAAAAAGAAATTAATACTACACATATTTGATAGTATACCTAAAACTTGTTTAATTTTGTTCAGATTATTCATGTCCAAAACAGTCTTTCAGCTAGCCCCCCCCCATGAATTGTCTAAGTTTTCTACAAGTTCTTGTTAAAATAAACTAATTCAATATATATGCAGTAGTTACCAATAATTTCTCATTACTGTAAAAGGTAATTGCTATATTTTCCACTTCTGTAACTTCTCTCTCCATCACTTCATATTTATTCTCATTTTTTTAATTGATGCCACAAGACTTTTAAAGGCAAATGTTCTCTCATATGTCAAACACAATCTAACACCGAATTTGATATGCTGGTAGTATCGGAAATAATTTTGAGCTCAAAATATTCATGGCATTAAGAGAATAAAAATGGCATAAGCTCTCCATTACAAATATTAACTGAAAACTATAAAAAACATAACTATTACAAATGCCAACTTCCATAATTATAAGTATTTGCATAAATATTTGAGAATTTCACTAATCTGATTATACCACATTTGATAACTAAAATGTTTTCAATAAAAACACAAGATTTTTGGTTTCAGTTCATTGGTACAAAATAAAAACGAATGAACATTGCTTTCAGCTTTCCAACGAAAAATCTAGATATATAGGAATCCCCAGAAAAGGAAGCCCAAGCTGTAGGAGTTTCTTGCCTCAAAATCCTACATGCTGGCCAGTAAACTGCAGCCTCCACCTGCAACCAAGAACCACAGGCCAGCCTTCTGCCTGGCTTTGCCCGGCACCATTTATGAGGCCGTCACTAAGAACATCTAAGAGACCTTCACGAGGCAGACAGGCTGGAATGGCGTCATCATGAAGTAGCCCTTCAGGAAGAACCTAAAGAGGTCCAACGAGCTGTCCACCCACATCTTCTCCCTATTCTGCCAGGATTAGATCTACCGCGTCCGCCACAACCTGTGCAAGAAAGTGGCCCAGAACCCCATGGTGCCGAGCTCTACCAACAGGATCTCTGACCATACCTGGAAGCAGGACAATGTCGTCAGTGTCATCCTTACCTTCGAGGAGCCCTTTAGCGCCGAGCTGCGGAGGCTACTTCCATGATCTGGGGATCATCCTACACATGATGCAGAACCACCTCCTGTAGATGCTGTGTCTGGTAGCCATGGAGAAGCCTCCCTCCACTGACTTAACACTCAAAGTAAGAAGGTCAAGGTGTTAAAATGTATCTGAACGGTGCAGGAGAACAACGCTGTCCTGGGCCTGGGTTTGGGAAATCCCAACAGAGAGGACGTTGCTACGGAAGAGAGGTACCTGGACGTCTCCACTCGGCATTGAGGGTCCACCGCTGCCACCTCCATCCCTTCGTAACGAGTGGCCTTTCATTCTGCACTGCGACAAAACCCTGGACGATCGCAAGGCTGAGCTGCGCCTGCAGGCCAAGGACATAGCTGGCGCAGGCGCAATGAGCTGGTGATCCACGTGCAGCACAGCAAGGCGTGTGGACCAAGATGAGGGGCCAAGAAGCCCAGCGGTGTCCTCGACCAAGGAGTCAGAGCTGAACCTGACGTAGGGCAACCGTAGCGAGAACGTGAATCTCCCTCACGCGTTTCAGTGGCTCATTCTGGACTTCTGTGCGAGAAAAGACAGCTCGCGCAGTGATGGCCCCTAGTCAGGCCTCTACACCGCCGGCGCCCACTTTCCGGCAGCGGAGGCCCTGCGGAGGCGCAGACGCGGAGGACACGATTGTGCTTCCTGTAGCGCAACACGTACGAGTAGACAAACTACCAAAAACTCAGAGCCCTGGTACTCTCAGCCCCCCACTCTTCCTCGCTCCTGACGGCTCTGTCTTCCCACCTCATTACCGGACCTTCGGAGGACTTCAGCACCATTCCCAGTCTGCGCAAGCGCCAACCAGCCCCACCTGCTCCTTGCTGCACTGCCCCAGCCCAGCTGGGTTCCTGGCCTGCAGAGGCCCGGTTTCTGTAGCCCCTGAGTGAGCCTGATTCTGTCCGTGGGTCTGAGACCCCATGGAAGAAAAGAGAAAGGTGGCCCTTCCATCTGTCCCAGGCACCTGGACCTAGGACAGGAGTTAGTAATGACAGGAAGGTCAGTGGATGGGCCTCAGGGGAAAGGGGCCAACCCACACCCCTGTTGGCTATCAGCAAGATGCTCAGAAGTCAGGGAAGTGGGGAAGTGTTTCCACGTGGCTGCTTCCTGCTCAGGGTTGGTAGAGGACGCCCACACCCACTCCAGCCATTCCACGTGTGTTAAAAACCACGCATTCCTGGCCACCATCTGGAAAGGACCTCTTTGGTGCCCAGCAGTTTTTCATGCCTTGCCTTCCCCGAATATCCCTCTACCCCACCAGCTCCCTCCCACCACCCAACTCTGCACTCCATAGCCATCCCACCCCATTTGATATGCAGGAGGCCCCCTGGCCTCTAGAAAAGCTGAAGCAGCAGCTGGGATGTCCCGCCTAAAGCCCCTGCCATTAAATCTACAATAAAAAGACAGCCTTCCTGAAACACACATGATAGTTTTGATCCAAAACAAGTTTTCAAATTTGGAGATTCCAGTGCAAAAACACTATGTCATGTGTGAAAGAAATGCTTATCTGGTGGAAGCTCTCTTCTGGCCATTTAAACGTCAGGAGGATCAGGCATAAGTGACCGATGTGCCTTTAAGAAAGGAATCTGCATTCACTGAAATTAACAATCTAACAATAGCTGGGGGGAGGGGACAGTGGGGAGAAGATTAACATCCAAAAGATAGACAAAGAAAAGAGATTAATTCTACAGAAGAACAAAGATAATTATAATAAAGTTCTCACCAGAAACTATGCAATGGAGTGACATACTTATTTTTTTTTAAGATTTTATTTATTTATCTTCAGAGTTGAAGGAAAGGAAAGAGGGAGAGAAATATCAATGTATGGTTGCCTCTCATGCATTCCCTGCTGGAGACTGGCCTGCAATCCAGGCATGTGCCCTGACTGGGAATCGAACCTTGATGGTGTGGTTCACAGGCCCGCGCTCAGTCCACTCACTGAGCTACACCAGCCAGGGCAGGAGCGACATATTTAGACTACCAGGAAAAAAAAAAAAAAAAAAACCTGTGCATGCCAGAATTCTATATCCTTCAAGATGAAGAGAGGAAAAATGCAAAAGACTTCACTCTCAGCACCCTGGCTCTAAAATAAAGATTAAAGAAATTTCTTTAGGTAGAGAGAATGATAAAGATATGTATCCATAACACTTAAAGAACTCAATTAAAAAAAATAAAATTCCAAAAATAGTGGTCAAAAATCTGAACAGAATTTTTTTTAAATTATTTACAAATAACCATATGAAGATATCCAACATCATTAACCATTAGGGAACTGAAAATTGAAAGCGCAAATTAAATAACTACAGCACATCTACCAGAATGTCTAAAATAAAAACAAATATATAAAACCAATGCAAACAGAGGGGAAAATGTCAAGGAGTATTCAAACTATCACAGAAAATGCAGGACAACTGGTATTCCTATTCACTGGTGGTTAGGATGCTATGGTCATGTTGAAAAAAAGTTTTGCAGTCCCATACAAAGTCAAAAAGCCATGTACTGTTTGCGTCAATTATCTCACTTCTGGATATCTACCCAAGCAAACTGAATGATTATGCTCAACCCAAAGCCTGTATGTTGAAGTTTATATGTTTATTCAAAATTGCCAGAAGCTGCCTTTTAATGTGTATCCTTACAACATAATATTATGCAGGAACAGAAAGAAGTAAATTTTGGTTTCAGACATCAATCTCATTGAGTATTGAAAGCATATTCTAAGATCCAAAAGGCTGCGTGTTGTATGATCCATTTATAAGTGATTATGGAAAACATAAAATGTGTTGGTTGCCAAGGGTTGGGTGAAGGAAGAGTGTGCGAGTGAAGAGTTGCACAAAGGAATATTTAGGGCAATGTAGCTGTTCTTTTTAGGTGTAGAGGTGGTACAAATAGCATGTGTGTTTGCCAAAACTCATAGAACTATAGGCCTCAAAGAGTGAACTTTAAACAAACGAATAGCAGCAACAATAAAACCATCAACCAGGGTATTACGAAAACCCAGGGTGAAATTCAGTTCTTGACAAATTAACTGTTATGATTACTATTCTACAGGGTGGGCAAGAGTAGGTTGACTGTTCGTATGGAAAATAACATAATAATTAATAAATAGTAATACAAGAATAAACCATTTCACATGCAACTGTTCATCTGCCTTTGCCCACCTGTGTATACTTAAAGGCATGAAAGGAAAATAAACAAAACTAAGTAACTAGAAAACAGTGTTTTGATTAGCTATTGTAAAGTTCAAAGCAAAGGAACAATTGTATAGAGATTGTTATCTAGCTGCTAAATGTGTTTCATTTGAAAGCATATTTAGCAATTCTAAAAATTCTTTAAACACACAGTAGGGAAGAAGTAAATAAATTAGCAGTAATAGGAGCCAGTTTTCTCACTACCAGAGACAGAAGTTACCAGTAAGCATGAGAGGAAGAGGAAGAGATATCAGTCCAAACTTCTGTTTATTTTTTTCAAGAATAGAAATATAGAGTTAGTATAAATATCTACATTGCTATGAATATTCCGAGAATAGTGCATTCTGGTTGCAGTGAGCATATATACCACTCAGATTTGCTTTTTAAATGCCATTCTTCAGTGAAAGGAACCCTGGATCCTTGAAGAAATGGTTAGTTCTATGCTTGGGGAAGCAAAAATACAAAGTAGGACTGGAACATCTTGTAGGTGAAGAAATAAGGAAATACTAAAAAATAGAAGGAGGACTCTACCTGATAGATCTCACAATAATGAATACTGGAAAAATCGGAGCAACAGAATAAATTACAGTTGTATTATAACCAAAAGAATGATTAAAAAATTGGTGAGTCCATTCTGATATTAAAATGATAGAATGAATAAAGGAAAGAAAAGATAAATCTAGTTTACCAAAGAATCCCAATTAATAAATACAAAAGTAATGAGGAAAAAATTACAATTAGGGCACTATAGTAATAATTGCAGTAGATGGAATTCACTGACGTCTAAGTAGACAAAACTTTAAGAATAAATATAATATTTGCATAAACTCAAGGATTCTTCCCCAAAACATTTATTAATTACTCTGGTGCATTTAACATATGTTCAGAAATTCTTTGATATTTCTTCCACCAAGATATAGAACTTAACTCCCTTTTCCTTCAATGTGGGCTGAATTTGGTGACTCATTTCTAGACAAAAGAACATGGAAATGGAAACATAATAATTGAGAAGTAAATTACCAGACACCACCTTAACCCAGTGATCAAGTTAACAGAAGTCGGCATTAAAATATGTTGATGTCATGTGTCCCTGATACAATGCAATAAGAAGGGCATTTAACCTCTGTGATGCTCTCTTTTCAATTTCATACCCCAACTTTGTCCATAAGCAAATATCATACGAAAACAATTGTGGCACATTTTACAAAATCCCTGTTCATTATTTCCAAAGAAGTCAAGATCATGAAAGTTAGGGAAAGGCCAAAAAAGTGTCACAGGTTGGAGAAGACTGAGGAGACGTGATGACCCAATGCGATGTGGTAGCATGGACTGGACTCTGATCAGAAAAAAGACAGGAAGCTGGTGACATCAAATTCTGGGTTCACTCTAAAACGCCAATGTTATTTTCTTGGTTTCGATTACTGTACCAAGGTTACATTGATCCAAACCGGAAAAATAACCAGAGACATTGAAATTAAGAACAAACTGACAGTAATCAGAGGGGAGGTGAAAGGGGACAATGGTGGGGGGAATGGGGAAGGGTTTTCAGGAACAACTACAAAGGAGACATGGACAAAACTAAGGGCCGGTGGGATCAGAGGTGGGAGGGAGGGGTGGGGGGTAAATGGAGACATCTGTACTTGAACAGCAATAAAAAAACTGGAAAAATAAGATGTTCACCTTACAGAAATGAACAAAGTTTATACAGAAACACTTGGCATTATTTTTCCATTTCCCTGTAAATACTATAAATAAATTATTTTGAAATACGAAGTTTTAAAAAGGGCACTGGTGTTATATCCAGACAGTGGAATATTATTCAGCACTAAAAGGAAATAGACTTTTAAGTCATAAAAAGATGTGGAGGAACCTTAAATGCATGTTACTAAGAGAAGAAAGCCAATCTGAAAAGGCTACATACTGTACGATTCCCACTATATGCCATTCTGGGAAAGCAAAAATGATGGAGGCAGAAAAAAATGAGTGGTTAACAAGGGTTAAGGAGAGGGGAAGGATGAATAGATGGACGACAGATGATTTGGGGGGGGGCAGTGAAAATACTCTCTCATACTAAAATGATGGATTGTAGGAGACCGTTCTGCATGGTGCGGACCCAGCTCCCACTCAGAGATGCACAGGACCCACACCCGTGAATAAGTTCTCCCATGGGGAATCAGGCCTGCAATGTGCCTAGGCCACTGTGAATCTTGCTTTTGCTAAAAACTGCCTCACCCGGATTTGTGGCAAATATTTATGGCAAAATAACTTCCTAAAATCTCTGCTAAACCTTCCAAGGAAGAGTGTAACCAGTTCAACCACTTTTGCCCTTTTCATTTGCAAATATCCCTCTTCTGTGACGTGATTAGCAGCATTGGCTGCTTTGTATTCTGTAAAAGGCAACCACCTAAGCAACCTGTGCATAGTGAATGAGGACCATGTAATGTGCTGAGAAACCCAATAAAGACTGGTTACAGCAAGGGCCAAGGCTTTTGGTCCCCTTGAGAGAAAAGCCAGGCTCACCCTTTTCCTCCGCAGGACTTGGTAGTCCGTGTGAATGTCTCTCGCCCATCCACAATGTCACAGACCCCATGAGCTGGTGTCCATGTCAATGGATACCTCACACATGTGTCTAAACCCATAGATTGCACAACGCCAAGAGTGAACCGGAAGGCAATCCACAGACTTGGCGTGAAGGTGTGTCAGTGCAGGTTCATTAATTAGAATAACTGTGCCCACTCTGGTGGGTTCTGCACGTGTGTGGCAGGGGCTGTAAAGGAAATCTCTATAACTCCCCGCCCCCCTTTTTGCTGTGAACCTAAAACTGCTCCAAAAATGAAGATATCATAAATATCATGAATGCTTTCAATATTTCTAAATAGTAGAAGTACGAATTATTTTAAAGTGTCAGTGAGTGTTTCAGAAGCTTTTCTTAGAATCGGCTGACTATATTTCTTTGTGTATCCTGAGAATAATTATGAGAGACTAAATTAGTAACACAGCATCACCCTTGTATGTGATCTTTTTATTCTTGTCTTCAACACTGTGAGATCCTGATTTTTCACACCCTGTCACTGACACTCTCTCCCCAGGAAGTTTTAGACTCTTGTTCATGAGAAGTATGTGGAAGTACACAGTATTTCCCCCAATGCACCTTGTTGCCGTCACTGACCATAATCTCTCATCTTCCCAAGAGACACACTTATGTGATGTACAGCACACAAAAGACCCAGCAACTAGAGCTTTGCAGCTATATCTAATTTAGATACAGCATTGAAGATATATGAATAAATATGTATTTACATATTAAACTATTCATGTACAGTTTAGTTATTTACCTCATCATTATATCAGATTAGGTAAATTAGATAGGTAAACAGATTTTTGCTGCTGGTTCTCAAACTTTAAGGGTCAACAGAATCACATAGAAAGATTATTACAACAATTTCCTAGGCTCCATACCCTGAGATTCTAATTCAGTCTTTTGGATATAGCCCATAAACTTGCAATTTAAAAAGTTAATGAGTGATGTCATATATCACTAGTCCAAATTTGATAACTACTAATCCAGTGAATTCCAAGTGTCTTTCTTCAATTAAACTCATATATACTCTGACATAAGAGATTTTTTAAAATCTTATTTCTTACTCTTAAGTCACCTATACCTGCGTAGGCTGTATAGGTCTACTTCTAGGCACATTGGCTAAATTTTGTTTACATTAGAATATAAAAATGATTATCAATCCTAAAATTAATGGTAAAATTTTTAAAACCTTCTCTCTATATAAGCAGTATAAATAAAGTACCTACATAGTACCCAATTATACCTACAAAGTCTCATTTTCATTAATATATTATTGCCATGTCGAGGCAAAGCCTCAGTGAAGAGCATTTATTACTTCAGAAGGGAAAAGGTAAATTCAAAAACAATATAATTGAAAAGCAGAAGTAAAGGTGGTATTCAAATTGAAAATCCAGTGACATATAAAAAGTGAAATCTGAAGTATTTATATTAACTTCTATTTATAGTTAGTCTATAGGATACAAATTACTGTGTATTACACTACTATCAACAACATTGCCATGTTTCTACATATATTTGAGAAATTCCATGGAAACAGACACCCTGCTGCTACTACAGCACTTATTAAAATGACTTGTAATCTAGGTTGTGAAAAATAATTTCTTTCAGATACGTGTGATAAAAAGGAGGTTTTCCTTTCTTGGTCACAAAAGTATTAGAGTCACTTGTGCAAGTGTTTGAAACAGTCTGACCAACCATATAGATGACTGATGTGGCCCGTTTTTGTGCTGGACTATACTTTACTGATTCCAAGCTGGTGCTCTCTTCAGGAATCTCAGGCTGTATTCACATGCAAAGGGCAAGCTAATTGTTTAGGAGCGACAGGCTTACTGCATCACATGCCATTATTGTGTGTATAAATTGCTCAACTCTGCCTTAGAATACCCACCAGAGATTATTTTGTGTTCAGCAGTGCACAAAAACTGAATTACCCACAGGTGTACTTTCTCTCTTTCAAATACTAGTCCAAAGTGAGAAAGTGTGTGTTTTTTTTAATATAGAATACATAAAATATGTGTGGCAAAAAATGCTAAGAAGAAAATGAGCAACATGTAATTTAAACTGTATCAATAATATTTACTTTGGAATAAACATTTTATCCTAAGTACTAATATAAATTCATACAAACTGGTGATTTTATTATATAAATTTAGAAATTATGTACTTCAAAAATTAAACCCACTCATTTTTTAAAAATATTTTTATTTTTATTTTTTTATTGTTGTTCAAGTACAGTTGTCTCCATTTTCACCCCACCATGGTTCCCCACTGCACCCACCTCTGCTTCCCACTCTTGAACCTACCCACTTTGGCTTTGTCCATGGGTCCTTTATACATGTTCCTTTATGGCCCTTCCCCTATTTTCCCTCATTATCCCTCTACCCCCGCCCCTCTGGTTACTGTCAGTTTGTTCTTTACTTCAATGTCTCTGGTTATATCTTGTTTGCTTGTTTTTTCCATTGATTAGGTTCCACTTAAAGGTGAGATCATATGGCATTTGTTCCTCACTGCCTGGCTTATTTCACTTAGCATAATGCTTTCTAGTTCTATTCATGTTGTCACAAAGGGTAGGAGCTCCTTCATTCTTTCTGCTGTATAGAATTCCATTGTGTAAACGTACCATAGTTTTTTGACCCATTCATTTACTGATGGAGACTTAGGTTGCTTCCAGCACTTGGCCATTGTTAATTGTGCTGCTATGAACATTGGGGTACATGGGTTCTTTTGAATTGGTGTTTCAGGATTCTTAGGGTATAATCCCAGCAGTGGAATTGCTGGGTCAAAAGGCAGTTCCATCTTTAGTTTTCTGAGGAAATTCCATACTGTTCCACAGTGGCTGCACCAGTCTACATTCCCTCCAACAGTGCACTAGCATTCCCTTTTCTCCACAACCTCCCCAACACTCATTGTTTGTTGATTTGTTTGTGATGGCCTTTCTGACTGGTGTGAAGTGGGGTCTCACTGTGGGTTTAATATGCATCTATCTGTTGGCTAGTGATGCTGGGAATCCTTCCATATGTCCATGAGCCCTCTGTATGTCCTCCTTGGAGAAGTATCTCTTCAAATCCTTTGCCCATTTTTTAATTGGGTTGTTTGTCTTCCTGGAGTGGAGTCATGTGAGTTCTTTACATATTTTGGAGATCAAACCTTTGCCCCAGCAAATATATTTTGTCATCAGCAAATATATTTTCCCACATGGTTGGTTCCATTTTACTGCTATTTTCTTTACCCATGCAGAAGCTTTTTATTTTGATGAGGTCCCATTTGTTTATTCTTTCCTTTATGTCCCTTCCTCTAGAGGATATATCAGTGAAAATATTGCTGCATGGAATATTTGAGATTTTCCTGCCTATGTTCTCCTCTAGGACTTTTATGGCATTACGACTTATATTTAAGTCTTTTATCTACCTTGAATTAATTTTTGTGTATGGTGTAGGTTGGTGATCAAGTTTCATTTTGGGGCATGTAACTGTCCAGATCTCCCAACACCATTTGTTGAAGAGGCTATTTTTACTTCATGTTATGCTTCTGCCGCCTCTGCCGAGTATCAGTTGACCATGAAGACTTGGATTTATTTCTGGGCTCTCTATTCTGTTTCACTGGTCTATGTGTCTATTCTTATGCCAGTACTATACTGTTTTGATTACGCAAACCCACTCATTTTTTTAATCTAGTGTGCAATAAATAACCATCTGCTCTTTCTAAAGCACTGTTGTTGGAATAGCGTAGAAGTTAAAGTGAATTGGTAGTTATTCCAAAATGATAAGGATCATATTGTAGCTTTACAAAGGATATAAAAAGTCACTGTACAAAAATTAAAAATAAATATATTTAAAATACTGAACTTCATTTGAATATTTTATACTTGAATACATAGGAAGTATAACTTACGGTTCTGGTGGTGGGCAAGTGGTCATAGTTTTCAAATGAAATAGCGATTCTTGCCCTAGAACTTCAAGAACAAGAATGAGTGAGTTAATGGTAGAAATTATGGGGCCAGAAGTGTACAATATGAAAGTTTAAAGTAGCCACAACAAAGTACATATAAAGGAATTATGTCATGTACATTTTTATATGTTTGAGGTATAGAATAAAGAAAGGGGATGATTAGCATTTCTGATGAGAACTGAATTGAGCATCAGAACATGAAAAATAAAGATTAATAATTTCAAGTAAGAAACTATAACTCTGGTTTAATTCCATGCCCCATCACTTACAAGATTAGTGAGCTTAGAAAAATAATTTATCCTCAGCACTTCAGTTTTTCCATCTGATAAATGTGATAATAAAAATACCCACTTAATAAGGTTAGTATGCAATTGGCACATCAAAATAAATGATGACAATAAAAAATAACCCATTACATAAAATAGGAAACCCAAATCACACACACACACACACACACACACACACACACACACANAATAAAAATACCCACTTAATAAGGTTAGTATGCAATTGGCACATCAAAATAAATGATGACAATAAAAAATAACCCATTACATAAAATAGGAAACCCAAATCACATATATATATATACATATATATATATATATAAATAGTTGAATAAATTAAAATTTTAATGAAGGATAGGAATTACATAATTGTGTTATATGTCCCAGAAAAAAAATGCTTATTAATTGTGATGGGGAGGTGTAACTTTATAGTGGAAAAATCTGGTAGACAGTAAGTACTTTAATGAAGTGAGCAAGGTGAACTTTGTCAGTAACAAGGCAAATTAAAATATTGAGCCAATGCATAGGACGCAATGAGGGTACAGCAACACATGGAATGACATTCATTTCTCTGACATTCCTGCCTAAGGGTCACAATTTTAATTTAATCATGATGAAAAGCAGGCAAACATGACTTGAGGGACATTTTGCAAAATAACTAGCTTGTAATCTTCAAAATATCAAGGCCATAAAAATTAAGAAATGCCTGAGGAACTAACCCAGATGGAATAATACTAGAGAAAAAGGCAACAGTGCGCATGGCAATGCTCAGCTGGGAACCTTTGCCCTAAAAGGCATTTCTGAGACATGAGTTCAGCCTCGGACCAGATGGTTTTATAAGAATTAAATTATTTTGACCGTGTATTTTAGTTATAGGAAAATGTCCTTGTTTGGAAGAAATATATGCTGAAGTGAAGAGGAGAGATGAGACATCATATCAGCAAATTACTCTCAAGTGGTTCAGAATAGACTTTTACTCTGAAAGCTTGAGGTTGTAAGCTTAAAATGAGAAAAATTGAAAGAATATGGACAACAGAGATGTTTCCCTCCATTCTTTGGTAAAACTATTACTGTTGATTTTGTGGAAATGCAAATGGAAACATAAATACAAAAGTACAAGTCATTTATTACACATATATTTTCAATCTCTTTCTATCCTGGTAAGTCATGTCATAAAATAGTCATATATTTGGTAATTTGATGTTGTCTTTCTTTCTTCTGTTTTTGCTAAACTCACTTCATATTCAAGTCACTTTTAAAAATTTTACATTATTTCACTTATCACTTTTGGAAAAATAAGTATCTTTCCATATTTAATTTTTCAGAGGTAATGGCATTCTGAGTACTTATATAAATAAGCACCCAAAGATTACATATATGTATATGTATATGTATGCATGTACATCTCACACACATGTCCACATACACAAATATGTGTATACTATGAAAATATAAACATATATTTATATGTATATATTTATACATATGTGTGATACATACATATATATTGGTATATATTTTCCCAAAAAGAATTGTATTGGATATATTTTTCTAAAACTTGCTATTTTTACATTCTGGATAATTACATTCATGTTTCCCACAGCATTTTGTTCAGATGTTTAATACTTTGTTAGACATATGTAACCAGTATACTTGAGTTCACTATTGGGTTTGTTATAAATTTTGATGTAACCAATATGCTGCAATCAATATCTTAGTATATAAATACTTAGTATATGCTAACATACATATATACATATTATTACAAACTTGTGGATACACCTTGTAGAATAAATTCTATGATGTTAAATTTCTGGGTCAAGAATTTATAGAAAGAGTTATTGCCAAACTGATAGTCAAGAATCTGTACTGATTCGCATTCATACCAACAGTGAAAAAGACCAGTTTTCTCACATCCTTACCAAATATTGACTCTGGCTAGGATCAATATTCTAAATTTTTGCCACATTAATAGTTGAGGAATATTACACATTATAGTAGTTTTCATTTATTTAATTATGATAAGGCTGGACCTGAGAAGCTTTCATTTTTTGTATAGTTTTGGGATCATTTAGGGATCATTTTAACTATTGGTTCTAAAAGTTTGGAAAAAATGTCTATTTAGCTATTTACCATTAGCCTAGCATACTTTTTAATGACACATTTCCTTGTAAACTTTCTCAGCTTTCTTGACCATTGGGGGGATATTATTATCAATGAAATTAAAATATTAATGAAAGAAGATCAGAGTATTAACTCCTTATTTAAAAAAGAACACCCTTGATATATGCATGGAACTCTTTCTTTCGGTCAGTCACACGTGTCTACTTAGTTTAGTCTAGGTCAGCTATGAGACTGGACACTGAGAATGTACTAGTTACCAAAACAAGGCAAAAGTCTGGCACTCTAAAAATTATATTTTACTGAAGAAAATGTAAATTTCATGTCTCAAAATTAAGCAATAAGGTATTATGAAGTCTATAAATACAATCTTCATAAAAGGTAAACATTTATTCCGTATTCTGAATCTGAAAGTCTGTAGGCATCAGAATTCTCTCTGTTGGAAGGTGCTTAGGTGAACAATTAAGGTCCTTTCAATGTGATTCAAACTATTTGTATGGAGACATATTTTCTTTAAATGTGATATTTTGTATAACCTAGAAATGCCCCATTAGAACCCATTATTTCATTTCATAGTGTCATTTCATAAACTTCTAACCAGATTTTGTGTTGATTTTGATTTTACTATTTCTAAGAAAAAATCATAAAGAAGTTTTTTCCATATGTCAGGTTTGTAAATATATTAAATAATTACTATATTATAATAAATAGTAATGTGAATTAATACTGAATGTACTTTTTCTAATTTTTTAGAAGTAATTTTTTTCTGATGCCGATTATATAATTTTCCTACAGAACAATTTTTTTCAATACAGCATAATTTTATTTTATCACATCCAGTTATTCTCTGTAAATTGGTTTTTCTAGGATGGCATAAATTCAATAAAGAAAATGCCACTGAATTTGATAATTTTCATTCCTTGCTGATGACTATAACTGTCAGAATTAAACACTGTATTTCCACAATTATAATGGTTTATAACTAATGTTTATTGCCCAAATGTAATATTATAGTAGAGTACATTCAATAACATTTGTTCACACCAATATCTTTCCTCCCAAGAGACAAAATACAAAGGATTGAACAAGTTTTTCACTTAGAAAATGTCTTGAAGTTTGGAGATATTTTCAACTTCAGAAACTTTTGTTGTTCATGATAACTATAATAATCACAACAATGATGTTTGAGGATTTGAAGTTTGACATTTACTTAATTACATAGGACAGTTGCCCATACATAAAGTCAAAATTTATTTATATTAAATATCTGTTCAAAATTCATAGTTCATTTTATGATTTTCAAAAAAATCACTAGAATTAGATTCAATAACTATGAGTAAATATCAAAGGATGGTGGAGATAGGTACTTCACTATTCTTCTAAAGATGTTTTTGTATTGTTCAAAATGTTTTCTGTTAGCAAAAGCTAATAGTAAATATTTCTTGAATGCTTATCCTAGACACTTTTCTATGCATTTTAGAGACACTATATAATTTCAAATTATCTGTAATACTGCTTTTAAGTTGTACAAAATCATGGTTTGATTTAAACATATTGAGAATGATTACCAAAATATGGTTAGTTAACATTTTTCATCTGATATAGATACAATAACAATGACAACAACAACAACAAAGGAAAACAGCCCTGGCTGGTGTGGCTCAGTGGGTTGGGCACTGGCCTGCTAACCAAAAGGTCGCTGGTTCAATTCCGGTCAGGGTGCACACCTGGGTTGTGGACCAGGTCCATGGTTGAAGAAGTAACAGAACTGTGTTTCTCTCTCACAATTATGTTTCTCTCCTTCTTTTCCCTTTTCTCTGAAAAATAAATAAATAAAATCTTTAAAAAAGAGAGAAAAACAATTTTCTTGTGATAAGAATTCTTAGGAACTACTCTCTCAAGAAGTTCCATATGTCACATAGAAGTTTTAACTAGATAGTCCATATTAGTGAAATTATACAGTATTTGTCTTTCTCTGTCTCACTTATTTCACTTAGAGTAATACCCTCAATGTTAATTCATGTTGTCACAAAGAGTGGGATATCCTCATTTTTTTATGGCTCAGTAATATTCCATATATAGTATAACATCTTCATCCATTCATCTGTGGTGATATATGTCAATTGTTTCTCAATAAAACTGAAAACAAATTAAAAATAAAAGTAAAAATAATTATAATATTACTTAAATAATAAATTATATAGTACCCTATACATAACCTATTGCTTAAAAATAACTTGATGAAGTATTATTTCTCTATAAGTAGGGAGTTGTAATGATGTTTGCCCACATAGTTTTTCTTCTGAGTTCATCCAGAGTTTCTCAAGCCAGTGTCGTGGGCATTAGCAACAGCCTGTGTCAATCTAAAAGGCAAAACAAATGTTGCAATAAATAGATTTGCACATAATACATCATAGTGACTTTATTGGTAGTTTGCCTTTTAAGTAGCATGCTATAATAGTAACATCTGCAAGTGTATACAACTTTTAGTTATTTTCCTCTGCTGATTGGTAAGCCTTCAGTGCCTTACCCAGGACAGTGGCTGAGTAAGCTGCAAGAAAAATGAATGAGCAGTTATTCTTATCAACATAGAGAAGCAACATGAAAACCATCACTAGCAGAAAGTAGTGGATATTTAGAAATATATGTGCACTATAATGTTATATAAGACATTAACATTTTATTGTTTAGTCGAATGTTAATAGTTGTTATTGTAGACTCATGAAAAGAATTGACTTTTTTAAAAAATGGAATTTCATAACTCACAAAAGCTTCCACATTTGGATTGGGATGGTTAAAGCAAACTTATGATTAAAAATTGTTTAAAATTCAAAATTAAGCAATGATGAGTAAGAGTCAGTCTGCTAAATAGAGAATGAACTAGATTATCTTACTGAGTCTTTTAGAAGTTTGACAAAGAAGCAGGAAGTTTTGCTGAGAAGAGCAAATTTCTAGATGTTTTAGTTCACCCACTTTACTGACCTTCTAAATTTGGAGCTAAATATTGATAATCATTTTCACTAATAAAATACTGTGTGCAAATATTACAATAGAATGAATAATCTTCTTTAAATATATCTACAACCTCATTCCCGGACTCTGTGAAGATGTTACCTTACACGACAAAAAACAGTATGGGTATGATTAAGTTAAAATCATTTAGATAAGGAGATTATCCTAAACTGGCTTACAGGGAACAGGGTAATCATAAGAACCCTTAAAACTATAAGAAGGAAGTAGAGAATCAGAGAAATGACAGCAAGAGAGGTACTAGCTTGATCTTTGAAGATAAGGGAAGGAGACCATAAGCCAAGGAAAGCAGGTGGCCTTAGAAGACCCAAAGTGCCAGGGAATGAGGTTTTTCCTCAAGTCGTCAGGGATGAATGCAATCTCTTGGTGCCTTGATGTTAGCCAAGAGAAATCAGGACTGCACTTCTGATCTAAACAACTGTAAAATAATACATATTTGCTTTAATAAGTCCCCAAATGCATGCTTATTTGTTTCAGCAATAACAGAAAATTTAGCACGATAAAACCAAATCAGTTCAAGTTATGTATTAGAAGAACTCAAGAAAACTTTTAGTTCCCAGGAAATGTGAGCTCTTATCTATACCCTTGAAAGTTATCATAAGCATGGTGTATGAATACCACTACAGTAATAAGTGACCTCAATACCCCAATAGCTTCCACAGAAAGTTCTATGTGCCTGGTGGAAGCTCTGGGTCTTCTTATTCAGGAAATAAGGGAAGGGGTAGCTCTCTATATGGGGCGTGTCTATACCTATGGCAGAGATGAAGAGCAAGGAACCTAGTAGAATGTTAAGATGCCACTTAGCACTTCTCGTGTTTTGTTGTTATTGCTGTTGTTGTTGTTTTGTGGGAAAACCTAGCATAAACCACTTTTATTGTAATAACAAAACTTGAAACTCATATGTAGTACAGGGGAAGGGGTAGGGGGGCAGCAGTAATTTCACCAAATCACTACATGAGACAGCAAGGGAAAGGGGGAAGGTGTTCATAAATTCAACTCACATTCTGTTGACCAAATTATTTCATGTGTCCTAGCCCAAAATTAATGCGGCAAGTACTTACTTTCTTTTCACTAGAGGGGGAAAGTCATACGACAGTAGTCAGGGAAATACATAATTCTCACTGAGGAAGGGTAAGCAAACTCATTAACAAAAATTTGAAAACCCACCCTTTACAGCTTCTTTGTTATAACTTTAGAAATTAGCCTTATAATAAAAATACCCCATTTAAAATGCAGGTTAGATTGAGTATTTGAATTTCAATTAAAAATAAGAGGAAACAGGCCCTGGCTGGTGTAGCTCAGTGGATTGAGCATGGGCCTGTGAACCAGAGGATCGAGGTTCGATTCCCAGTCAGGGCACATACCTGGGTTGGGGGCCAGTTCCCGGCAGGGGACACACGATACATTGTGTGTCCTCGGCAGAGGCAACCGTACATTGTATTTCTCTCCCTCTCTCCTTCCCTTCCCCTCTAAAGATAAATAAATAAAATATTTAAAAAAAATAAGAGGAAACAGTTATGTGTCATGACTATATGACATGCAAATACATACAAATACATGTGTATGCATATATGTGTATATATTTGTATGTATATATAAATAAATGTTTCTAAAATTATATTTTCTGGCTTAGTGGTGGGTTGACTATAATGCTTTTATACTTTATTTTCTGTAAAATGGCTTTTAGATACAGAGGCTTGATCTGGTATAAGCTCAATCGTTTGCCAAGGACATTTATAAATGGCTGTGTGCATGTGGGGGTACAGAACATCCTGTCGTAATTTTAGAAGCCATGAAGAATTATTACCTATATTTGTTATTTCATTAGGAGCTCACGAAGCCTAATTATTGTTTTATAGGTATTTAGTAGAAAATCAAATTTTATTAGGAGACAATTCATCTCATCAAGTACATTATTCTTATACATAATAAGACTCATAGGTTATATACTTTTTTCACTTTATTTACAAAATTTTAGAGGAGTAAATTTATTCCCTAACATTTTCAAAGGTCACTATTTTAAACTCTCTTTATTATCTGAAGACTTTTTATTTATTTTATGTTTTACCTTCAAAATATTTGTGAAGAGTGTCAAAACTGTGACCTTGTGTTTAACGAGAGCCTCTTCTAATTTGCCTTTTGAATCTGTTTGACATAAGTTCAATAGTTTTTGATAGCTTAGACACATAAAATATACCAGTTCAGCCATTGTTAATATAAGGAGAATGGTTTGTGTGCCATCTGTGTCACCTGGCAGCCAGGGAGAATGGACTGGAATGTGTGCACATGAACAGTGACAACATCTCTGTACTAGTCAGGGGGGCTGAGTGAGCATGTGCACTGTGTGGCCGTTACATTCCAAATGATTGAGCAAGTGGAGCAATGAATCTACATCCAACTTTGCATTAAGCTTGAACATTCCTCTGCAAAAACTATTTAGATGATTCAGAAGGGTGTAGCTATGGGTAACTGGTGATTGGCAGCTTCATCACAACATACCCACTCATGCATCATATCTCATGCAGAGTTTTTTGATGAAACATCGTATCATTCAGGTGACTCAGCCCCACTGCAGCCCAGATTCGGTGCCCTGCAACTTCTGCCTTTTCCCAAAACTAAAATCACCTTTGAAAGGGAAGAGATTTCAGACCATAAGTGAGATTCAGAAAAATATGATGGGGCAGCTAATGGCAATGGGAGAACTGTGTGAGATCCCAAGGTGCCTCCTTTGAAGGAAACTGAGGCGTCATTGTCTTATGTACAATATTTCTCATATCTTGTATCTTCTTAAATACATGTCTCTATATTTCATATTATTTGTCTGGACAACTTCTGGAAAGACATCACGAGCATACTTTTAGAATAACTATACCAGTAAATTATAAAAAAATAGTTACAGTTATAATTGTTTTTCTTTTAGTAACAGTATCATTAGAAGGGGCTCTCTTTCAGAATGGAGAGGCAATACCATTCTAATTGAATGGAGTGATCAGTAACGACTCTATCTGTACTGGTCAGCAATTCTGGGAGTAGCTCCCAGCTTCTACCAGGAAGAACTATTAGATACTCGAATCACAGTGAGATCCGCTGTTGCGAAGTTCTGTGGGTGGGGTCCTAGAAAGCAGACTCAGACATACAGCTATGGGAAAACTTTGGGAGGGTTAAATTGTGAGAGGACATCATTGAAGAGGCGTTCGCTTTTCCCTACTGACCCAAGTGCCACAGATAAGAATGATTTTCCTCTTCCCTTTCTGGTTCATTTGCACCTCTCCAGAAGGTATGCCCTGGTCCCTGTGGTGCAGTAGTTTAGGAATGAAGGAAGAGGAATAAGAGCGTGATATTTGTATGGGATCTAGATGGGCAATGCTATGTAATTCTACGTAGAAGAAAATATCTGTTAAAACTCATGCAATGTTACCTGAAAGATAGTTGTCTACAAACCAGAGAGAATGCAAAACCAAGAGCAAAATTGCCTCTAGTCACCACTCTAGTCATTTCTAACATGGAAAAGGGTTACTTTGCTTAGATAATTATAGAATATGTTACTATAATACTAATATACATATAGTGGGGAAAATATTACTTTAATCATTGTTCATGGCAACCTGATAGTAAATAGTTTCAAGCTATTTTATTTATTTATTTTTAAAGATTTTATTTATTTATCTTTAGAGAGGAAAGGAAGGAGAGAGGGAGAGAAATATCAATGTATGGTTGCCTCTCGTGAGTCCCCCCCTGGGAACTGGCCTGCAACCCAGGCATGTGCCCTGACTGGGAATCGAACCGCAATCCTGTGGTTCACAGGCCCGTGCTCAATCCACTGAGCTACACCAGCCAGGGCTCAAGCTATTTTATTTAAAAACTTTATTTATATATACTGTGATGCCATGATGAAAAACTATTTTGGGAAGCTGAGATGGTTTTGAATTTATACAATACTTATAGAAACTACTTAAAGTGAATTTGACTTTAAGATTATACAATGAAATACCTTTTAAACTTATATAAATGTTCAATAATTGTGAATAAGAGAGAATAAACAATAATTGAACTATATGGGTACACCTATAAAGACCTATAAGTAATAATTGGCATGTCTCATAGAGGAAATTCCTGCTCACCTTGGAAAACAAATTTTGGTAATTATCAGAGTCTTTCAAGTTTTGTGCTATTGTCTTCTGCCATTACAAGAAGAATGTTCTCAGATGGAAAAAAGGAAGGAAAGTAATTCAGCATAATCTCACTGACAATATCAGAAATTATCCCAAGGATTAGTAGACTTAAATTATTTTCTAGGAGGAGGGTCCTTTCTATGGGAGGCTTTTAACATGGAATTTCTGACTAAGAACTGTGGAGAGTATATAAGCCCAGAATTTACAGTTTATTGGGCTTAGCTCCTTGTAAAATATCACATATGTTCCAGGAAAATGGAGCAATTCCTAAAATAGTCATTTTTCACTAGGTGAGATAAAGTTATGTGCATGTACTTGATCAGAAATAGTGTCTATTTGGGGTAAGACATTTTTCTGTGAGGATGAAGACCCTGAAAACTGTTTGGAATACCTCACATCACTTTCTTCTTCATGTGAGCCTGTCTGGTGCTTACATCCAGAAAAAAAGTTGTGAAGTGTCAATAATGGATGAGATCTCAGATCCTATGAATCTGACCTGACAGTCAGTTGGATTAAGTTGTAACCCCCCACCCCCAATTCACATATTGAAGCCCTTACCCCCAGTATGGTGCCCGCAGATTGGGTTCCTGGTGAGGGCCTTCCTCCCAGTTTTCAGACAGCTACCACTGTACTGTGTGTTCATGTGAACTGTGCTTTATGTCTTAGAGGGAGACAGAGAGAGCAAGAGAGAGAGAGAGAGCGCTCTGACACCTCTTCCTCACATTGTAAGAGCACTAATTCCATCATGAGGACCCCATCCTCAGAGCCTAACTTAAACTTAATTATCTCCCACAAGGCCCATCTCCAAATACCACATAGTACCACATGGGGAGTTAAGGCATTTACATAAGGATTTGGGGGGCGGGGCAAGATTCAGTGCATAATATAGAATGTTGCTCCTCACTGTTTCAGTCCAAACCCCAGGTGCTTTCTATTACTTTATAGTTTCTAGAACTTAGTTTTGCACCCGTAGTTCAACCTCTCAATCTCCCAATTGTATCATTTGCTTTATTTAATATTGACTCAAGAGAAAAATTGAGCAAATTTTGGGTTCATGGACACTTCTCTTATGTTTCTTTTTTACTAAAAATTCTCTAAGTATCAGATTCCTTTTGACTCACAAGACGGGTGAGGAGAATGGTAGGGGAGAGTTTCGGTTTTATAGAATATAATCAATTTGATAGAGTATAATCAGGTTACACTATAGCATAACATCTGCAAGGTACTATTTTATTTTGCTTCTCATGTGTCATGTCATTATTTCACTTTTAGCCAAGTTTACCACAATTCTATGAGGTGGGGCAGTTATCCCCATATTGGAAATGGTGAGACTGTGACTTAGAAATTTTAAATAATTTTCCTAAAGTTGCATACGAATTTAGTCAGACTCCCCTACGAGCTTCACATTGAATTAAAACTTAAAGAGCCTTTGAATTATTATGACATAAAATCAATACACTGTGCTGAGCCTTAATTATAAAAGTTTTCCTAATTTCAACAGTAACTTTGAAAGCCACAACCAAAAAAAGAAATATTTAAATTCATATGTTACAAATACACCTCTCAAATTTCAAGCTTAATATTTGTTCTTTATCTTAGCAAGAGCAACAATTAAAATTCTGAATTTACATAATATTACCTTCAGATTTCCTCATCATGTGCTATTTTCAGTACTAATAATGAAAACTGAAGACCTTTAAAAAATCAAAGTCCTGAAATCTTAGTCTTCTTAACACCTAATTATTTTATATCTCCATTTCTTTTGATTCTTCTGAAATTTTTTCTTTCTTGATCTCACTTCTCTTACTTCTTTTTAAATTAACTTTAAAGAATTCTCCTGGCATCAATTAAAATCCTCTTTAATCTCATACTGAGTATGACAGGAAACGAAAGTGTTTTATAAACTAATTAAATGATTAACAAGACATGCCTGAAAGAATGTTTGTTGCTCCAAAGCAAAATACAGCTAGAAGCAAACCTTAGGCATGAATTAATCAGCAATGATATATGATTAGGATAAATAGCCATTTATTTTCTTTGAAGAAATTTTTACTCCACTTAATATGTCTGAAATAATATATTCTACTTGGAAAATTTTTCAAGCTTGTCCAAAGTGTTAAAATATTAAAACTTCTAGCATTGGTAAATAGACTTTTGTAAATTCAAAGAGAAGCAGAAAATTTTGGCTGTGATTTTCAGTGTGCATAGGAATTAAATTTTTCCCTAAGAAAATATAAATCTTTATTTTCTACTTGGTTGTTACCTAATAGAATACAATTTTAGATTAGGTGTCAGTTGCATTAATTGTACTTTCATTCAGTCCTTTTGGGAGAGATTTTCTCACTTATCTTAAGAAATTTAATGATAGCTGTTCTTAAATGCTAAAGAATTGATATTCACTGTTGTTTGTACCATGCGAAGCTTAGGCAAAATGTTATCTCAGAAAGGTGGTGTCAGATGGTGATAATATGACAGTGTCAGGAGTAAATTACTAAAAGAAAAAATGTTAAATGTAAATTAAAATTAAATTAATGGCTAGAAATTATTAAATCATGTTCAATGGCTACAGGTCTAATATAGCTGCGCAGTCTTTGATACCATTCTGTCAAAAAGATAAATGTTTGTCCTCCCTTTCCCAAGAAGTCATTTCCTTTTTATGATCTCATACATTACAGAACTCATCAAATATTTTTTCATTTTTTCTAACAAAAATATGTATTATTCAACTTGAAATTTCCCACAATACTATGTTTTCACTTCTTAAAAAACAAGTACCTTATATTTTCCTGCTATAATAGCTATTTCATGTCCAATCTTTTTAACAAAAAAAAAGAATAGAGAAAAGACTGGTACTTACTTTTTCCTAATGAATAGCTTTTGTAGTAATAAATGCAAATCAAATTTCTGAAGACTTGATTTTTCTAAGCATGTTTAACATTAAAACTTTAGTACATGACAGATGTTAAGTAAAATACACTTTACCAATAATAGAGCTCCGTCTATCATTAATCAATTAATGCTCTCTCAAAAGCACCTAATTTTGAATACTGAGAAACTTTTATTTCTAATACCTTATTAATGTATCATATGAGGAAGCAAAGGAAAGTTGAATCACCTATCTCCACATTCAGTTATGGTGATTATTAAAAATTCTTTACCTTTACTCATGTTTATCATGAATCAAGATAAATTTTGAAAGCCAAGATAAATTTTCAAATTAACAATCATGACTTTTTAAAATTCAAATACAAAGTTAAAATGAAAATAGTCTCTGGATCAACTAGTTAAGATCTAAGAACATGAGAAAACAGATTCACTTCAAACGTATTTCAAGCATTTGTAATCAATTCATTTTATACATTTTAGATAAATACAAATAAATTAAGAATGACTAATGGAGAATGAAACTCTTCAGCTGTGCAATAGGCATGTGATTTAATAGGAATAAAAACAAAATAACATTTTGGTTTTTTGTTTCACATTACGATTTCTCACTATGAATGGAAGATCTACTTAAAGAATAAGGAGCAGTAATGTATAACACTGAAAGATTTTTATTTGCTATAAGCTCACCTAATTCTTGCCCATTCAGCTGAATCAAATATAGTTTATTAATAAAATTATTTCATAAGTTATAATCTGTAAATTAGGTAACCATGTTTTCATTATTAATAACAAAATGAACCTTTAGGATATATGAGCAGGAAACTTCATTTTTTTTCTTTTTTTAAATTTTTTTAATTTAATTCTTGTTCACGTACAGGTTTCTGTCTTATATTCCCAACCCTGCCCGACCCCCACCCCATGCTCCCCACCTCCCTCCCATTTCCACCCCCCACCTTAGTTATTGTGCATGTGTCCTTTATACTTGTTCATGTGAGTCCATCCCCTTTTCCCCTGTGAGAGAATCACAGAGGAAAAGCAGGAAACTTCAAAGAATGATCAAAAGTGATATGAAGTTTATGCTTAATGTATACAAAGATAAGCAATATAGGTTATTTTAAGTAAAAGAGATGAGTTATAAGTGCATGTTAATACATTTTCTGTCTTAAACTCTAGAAAATCAAACTACATAAAAAATGGTGGAATGAACTGTGATGGCCCATGTGCTGTGTTGAATAGGCCCCTACCCCCAAATAATTCACATTCCCCTGGACCCTGTGAATGTGACCTTATTTTGAAATAATCTTTGCAGATGTAATTAGTTAGGATGACGTTACACTTGATTAAGTTGGACTCTAAATCCAATATGACTGGTGTCTTTATAATAGGAGGAGAGAGGACAGACACTTAGACACATGCAAGGAAAATCCCATGTGTAGACAGAGGCAGACACTGATGTGAATTGAAGCATCTATAAGCCAGAGAATACCCAGGACTGCCAGCAGCCACAAGAAGCCAGGATAAAGGAATAAAAAGGATTTGCTCAGTGAGCACCTAAAAGCACTTTCGGCACCGTGATTTCAGATCTCTCTAACCTCCAGAACAACAATATAATAAATTTCAGCTGTTTTAAGCCACCAGTTTATGGTCATTTTCTATGGCATCCCTAAGAAACGAATACAACCCATAGATATGCAATACGCAGATTTTAGTTGGATCAGGCTCAGATGGAACAAGAACCACAGCAATATCTTCTGCCTTCATCCGTGTTGGTTTTATTTTCAAGAAAACGGTGACTACAATTAGCTAACATCAGCCTTACAGCTAATAACCCAAGGAAAATACCTTTCTTAACAGCATCAGATTAAAACATGGTACAAGGAGCATTTGTCGCAGTTCAAATGAGCCTAAAATACAGGGTCTGCCTGCTAGAGTGTGGCTGGTAGGGTAATAATATAGTGTAATAATTTATAGTTTTAATTTGAATATTTCACCTAAAATGGCACATGGTAAGCTTGAGTGTGATATTGTTATGGTACAGAATTATATGCTTATGATTCATAATAAAAGATTTCATAATAAAAGGGGGCATCATTTGGGCCAACCGCTGTAGTTAGGGTGGCCAAAAGATTAAGAATTCTGATTGGAAAGGCCTGAGGCATGCTGCATATTAATTCTGCAGCCTGCGGCTACATTGGAGTTGAAGAGAGGTGACCGCCCTTAGAGGAGTTAGGCAGAATAAAAACCCTCTCATTCACACTGTAAAAACATTGGGCACTCCGATATTGTAATGGAAATTTTATAATGAAATAAAATTTTTGCAGCAGTAATATTTATATTCATTTGGACACTTGAAAAAGCTACAGAGCATTGTTATTTCCTATTAAGCAAACTTTAAATGCCCTTTTGATAAGAGGATTAATTTCAGTTCCTATAGAGAACTACGGAAATATTCAGTTAAAAATAAATCAGGTGAAAAGAATGCTGAAAACTTATTCTACTTTTTTCCATCTGATATTTATTTATAGAGAAATCTTCAGTGTATTGTACAAAATGCTTTTTCTAACTAGCGTATTCAAAAAAGCTTCCACCATTGCTTAAATCGAGGATTACAAATTTAAACAATCACAAAAAAGGGAAGTGAAGTGAATGTAATATATTTAAAATGTACTTTAATTATTACAGATAGGAACACATATATATGCATATATACATATTTGGTACATAAAAAATGTGGTCAGCAGTTCAATTTTTAAAGGAAATGAATGCACAAAGTTTTTACTATAAAATTCTTATTTTCAAATGCTTAGAGATTAGCTCATATATAATTATTTTAGAGATTACAAAACCTTTTCTGCATAATTTTACAAATCCTCATCTGTATGTTTATATATCTTATTTTAATGTGTAACAAAGGGGTACTACTTTTGGTTCCATTCCGAAGAATGTTTAGAACTCTGCTGTGTGCATTAAGAAAGAAAAGAGTGTGAATGCTATGTTAGAATTATGTATGACAAATAGGACATAAGGAAGAAATTAAACTCTAGAAGTAAAACTGTTGTAAAGTGATAAAGCACGTTTTTCACGATCCACACTCCCCAGGCCTGTAGACAGGAGTGCGTTGGAAGCACTGCCGTTTAGATCCCACTGACACATCTTCATACAAACTAGTTTCACGCCTAGGCTCTATAATTGACTTGACAGGTACAATTTATGTTAAATGAACTCAATCATTTCACTAGTCCACCAGCAGTGGTATGTTAATGTCACTTTAAGCCTTGCTGGACTTTTAAACAGAACTAATTTTTCAGCTTAAAATCCTTACAACTGAGTCAAGCTTACTTAGTAAAAAGAAACTTTGAAGCCCTGGCTGGTGTAGCTCAGTGGATTGAGCACAGGCCTGCGAACCAGACAATCACGGTTCGATTCCCAGTCAGGGCACATGCTTCGGTTGCAGGCCAGTTTCCTGCAGGGGCCAGTTCCCTGCAGGGGATGCACAAGAAGCAACCATACATTGATGTTTCTTTCCTCTCTCCTTCCCTTCCCCTCTAAAAAGATAAATAAATACAATATTTAAAAAAAAGAAAAGGGCACAATAGAACTCACAAACAAATTGATAAATTTTAAAAAAAAGAAACTTTGAAAATAACTATTAAGGTTATCAGTATGATACATGGTAAAACTTCTCCTGCGGTTAAATATTAGAATCTCTTATCAAATTATGTTGTTATAATATTTAAAACCCATGGTTAGAAGACCCTTGAACCTAAAATGAGAAATGAATTCAACTCTTCCCCACGGAATTTCTGGTTCCTAAGCTTTCTAACATTTTGCTTACTATCTCTTCCAAATTATGTTATTGAAATACCTGCTAGTTTATTCTCAGTATGAAGTTTTCCTCACTGAGACATTCTGCTAAAATAAAGAAGAAGCACATTCATATGCATGAATAACTAAATAAAGTATTTTATTGCATAAGAGAGGAAAAGTTCTGCCTATGATCATACCTGAGTAATTTCTCCAGCAAAACAGAGAAAGGGCTCAATTTCATAACATAGCAAACTGTGTGATACTAGGGTGGGAAATTATTTATAGAAATAGTCCATGAAAAGTTATTGCTATCAGGAAATATTTTTCTTTCTCTTTAAATTCAATTTCTTCTTGATTCAAATATTTACAAAATGTTAAGAACAAATGTAGGAAATATGAAAAACACATTAAGTATTCTTATTTGTCTAAGGCTTTAAAACCCCTGGGAAAGGACCATGACTAAAAGAAAGATAATAATATATTCATATTTGCTTCTTAAGAGATTTTTTCAACAAATTTTCCTTTCCTGGTAGGCCATAATTGCTCATAATTTTAAGATTGCTCTTCATTTCTTGAACTAAATAAAGACTATGAATAAGCATGACCTTCATAGCTAAGGAAACAGTATCAACATTAAATAGGATAACAATGAATTCAAGATTATAATGGAGAATGTTAAAAGTGTATAAAGAATAGAAAATAATCGATATTTGAAGGGAACAATTGAGACTGTAAAATATTATAATTCTTATATATATTTTATACTTATCAATTGCTTCATATTTATAATTTCAGCAGACAGCATAAGAATGCTGGAAGTTACACTCAGATGACAGGTCACTCTCAGGTATTTGTCATTTTGACTTATTTTTCAATAAGAAAATAACATTTTAAATTTAGTTATATTTCAAATTGATAATGATATGCTCAGTGAATTCTTAACTAAAATTATATTGTTGATATAGTCTCTTCAGTAGATAAAGTATATTTTGAATATATAAAATTCTTTTTCAAGACTTTTATTTTATTTTTAAGTATATTTTATTGATTATGCTATTACAGTTGCCCCAATCCTTTTTCTGTCTTTTATCCCCATTTCCTCCAGCAATCTACCCCCTTAGTTCATGTCATGGGTCATACATATAAGTTCTTCAGCTTCTCCATTTCCTAAACTATTCTTAACCTCCCCCTGTTTATTTTGTACCTACTAACTATGCTTCCTGTACCTTATTCCCTGTACCTTTTCAAGATTTTAAATAAATCAGATAACACAGAAAAATTGTATGAGGCACTATAGCAATATAAGTGACATTTAAACATTGACAATAGGTTAGTACTAACACATACCTTCTGGGTGGTCCCCAATATCAGATCCCTTTTCAAGATCGTTCCTTATGTTTCTTTATATTCTTAAAGAAAACTGAATGTGAATATGAAGTGTTCACAACCCATTCCAATACTAAATCTATAGCCTAAACATATTATTTTGGTTAATTTGGATACTTGTAGATTTATTTGAAGTATTTGGTATCAGCCAACCAATCCCATTAATTCCTTAACCGGGTATTTAAGTTCTAGTAATAAATTAACAGTCCTAATATAATAATTATAATATGGTAATTATGTCTTATTTAGCAGAAAGAATTGCCTAAGTTAAAGAACCTATTTTATTAAGGGAAATGAATGTGATTTAATATTGTAGATATATGAAGTTAATTCTTAGTGTTTATGCAGAAAATCTTGTCATAAGCATGATTTAATGTTTGCCAGTAATATTAGTTCATATCTTAGTATTCAACTTGAAACTGTTCACGTGAAAATATACTAAATCAAAGTCACTTCAATATGAGCTCAGGTAATAGCAACAAAATATTTTTACTGACATCAATAAATGCTCCAGAATGGTTAACAAAAAGTTCCTAAAATATTAATGGCTTATATTTTAATTTTTGTCACTCTGCTTATCCCAGTGATATGCAGTTTTTATGTTGAAGGATGTTCTTGTGAAGCTAGGAGAATAAACTGTCCCTAAAGTATCTTCTGAAGACTTGCAAAGTTGTACTATTTTTGGAAACAAAAAATGCTTTGGAGAAATATTTAAGGAACAAACAAAGCCGTATAAGGACAACTTTATGAAATGATTCCCATAAAGTTGAAAATTAGTGATTAAACAAATACTTGTTGAGTAATACTGTGTTTTTAGGGGCTGTTCTTAGTCCTGGAGATACAGACTTGAAAATTCCATAAAGTCCTGGTATTATCAAACTTTTACCTACAAAGTGGTATCACACAGTAAACAATTAGATGCACAAGTTTAAAAGTATATTCAAAGTAGGGTTGAGTGCTATTATTAAAAGAAAAACACTAGTGATTTAGTTAGTGATGTGAAATAGGCAGTGATTAAAGAACATCTTTACTTCGGTGGTGGCTAAACACTTTTCAGTAGCTTAAACCAACTGACAAGGAGTCGGTCTCAAAAATAAGCAAACAAAAACAAATCAAAGAAAAACAGGGAGAACAGACTTGTGGGCAAAGTAAGGAGCTACTCAGTTGCTGCTAAGCAGGAAATGACCTGGTGGTTTTGAGAAACACAAAGACGTGTCCCTGTGTCAAAGGAAACAAGTAAACACATAAGGTGGATCCCTGGGGCACGCTCCACGTCATATGTGCTGTACAGCTGGGATGCTGAACTTGAATTTTTTCTGTTATTTTTTCTAATTTGAAGAGAGAGCAAGGAGAGGATTATACGCAGGAAAGCAATGTGCTTTCACTCATATAGTTCATAAGTCACTCTTGCAGGTATTTGGAGACTAAGTGAATGAGACACAATAGAAACAAAGAGACATATTTCATTACTGCACCTGTCCAGTGAAAGTAATAATGAAAACAGACAGAAGTGGGTTTGCAGTATGGTTAGATTTGAAACTGGCTGGATATCCTAATGCCTGAAATAAAATTTAATATAAAAACAGGGTTAGAAATGAGTCCTATAGTTTTGAGTTTTGTGGCTAGATAGAAAGTAAGGCTACTTACTAAGGTAAAAATGTTTGGGGGAAATGACAGGTTAAGGGACTATTTAAGAAAAATAAAATCAACTTTACACTAGATAATTTTGAGATATCTCAGATTAAGTGGAGGTTCTAAATAAGCAATTGGATACAGAAGACTCAAGTACAAGAGCAAGGCAAAGACTACAGATAAGTATTTGGAAGTCACAGCATACAGATGAATTTAAAAGCCCCAGGGCTATATGAGATTACCTAACTAGAAGTAGCTTTCAAATATGACTGAGAAGCAGAAAAATAGCAAATTCCCATATACATTTCTTCATATTTAACTGTGTGAGCAGGGTGTTGGGGGTACCTGTTTGATTTAAATAGGAACAAACAAAGATAGAACCAACTTTTTAAGGTTGTCTACTAAATATTTTTATGTATTATTCATAGTCATTTCAATATTTGTTAGTTTCATTACCCAGGTCTTGTTTGGGTTTATTTCTATTGACTCTTTCGTCATCTAGCAAATCACCATCTTTTTTTTGCTTTTCTTGTGTCTTGTAATTTCTGTTTGAATTCTAGAGATTGTACGTGCAAGAAAAATAGAAAATTAGGTAAATAATTTTGTAACTGGATGTGGGTGTGCTTTTTTTCTCTCAGATTCTTAGCCTGGGGAATTGAGTTGTGTGGGGTGTAGGTAATTGTAGTCAGGGTTCCTTCCAGTATTAAAATTTTTGAATCACTCCATACAGAGGAATAGCAGGCTCTAGCTTTAACCCTCACAAAAATCAGTGATTAGACAGCTATCCATGAACCAAAAGAGCTCCAGGAGAGCTCAGGCATCCACTTAAAAAGTTTTAGCAACACATTGGGACAGAAAACCTGAGAATAACCACACAGAAAGATAAGGAAGAACAGCTTCATCTGCCTACATCATCCTTCTCACCCCCAGGCTGGCACTTCCAAGAGGAAAGTCCCCTGCTCAAAAGAGCTTCTCCTGCAAGGCAAGAGGGAGTGTGATGACCAACCAACTTCCCCAACCTTTTGGGGCATTGCATAAAGGACTCTTTGGTTTCACCACATTCAAATGCTGCCAAAGCTGAGACATTTAAGGAAGAACCAGGAAATAGAGCAGAGACGACCAATATCATCAGCATAGCAGGAATGACAGTGATCCCCAAGGCTTGCTCTGCCTAGGACTCCAGCAGCTTTGAGCAATGAACTAGCCAACAAACAACACAGCTGCCGCAGGCCCATTCGGATGTCAGAACTGAACTTTTTGGCCTACAAGTTTTTGCATTCTCAGATGCCAGCCACTTTAGTAAGTGCCTGCTCTACTGCCACCCTTCACCCCCACTGGATCCTGGGATCCACACAAGCAACCGACCCCTGACTCTGTAACTGCACATATGCAAGAGGCCAACCTAGACCCCTGGAGATGACTCCGGTATTTGAGTGCTCAGGTACCCTTCCAGCTGTGTACCTGCATGCCACCAGTCTGACTTTCATCACCAGCTTCCACTGCCATGTGTGAGCCTGTCACAAGATTCTTCACTCACAAAAGTGTACACTAAAAGCCAAGGTCTCCACAACTGCCCATAGGCCTAGGATATGCCCCTGTCTCCAGTGACTGGCCTGTATTTCTGGGCTCACCTACAACTACTCCCTGCAGCTGTGCACCTGTACTCCACCAACTTGACTCCTGTCATAGTCTTTGTTGTTGTGTACACACCTGTTGTGAGAACCTCCAGTCACGGTAATGCCTCCCTGCTGCTAATGTGCCTGCGATTGGTCCTAGCCACTGCTGATGGCTGCTACCCTTGCCACTAGATGTGTGTATAGCCAGCCACCAAATACATGGGCACATGCAGCCAGCCCTTGCAGCTGAGTGCATTTATACCACCAACTCTGGCCACCACCACTGCCTGACTTGGTCTCTAGACATTTGACCTTGAAGTATTTCTGAGGACTCTTATAGTCTCTGCAGCCACCGCAGTCCCCCTGAAGCACTTGTGAAGGATCATGCCATTGTGGATGCTGTGGATCCCAGGAGCCTGAGCAGATGAGACACCACTTATGCCTTGTATGAATCTATAGCTGCCACACACCTTGCGCCCACCTCTGGTTTCCTGAATCACTAGATCCAGGATCACAGCATGCCTCAGTGTGTTCCTACCTATTGGTGAAGGTCTTCACTTGCCAAAGTCAGTCATAAAGTATGGAAGAAGTGATTGCTTCTTCAACTGTGCAAACACTTACCTAAGACTATAGGAATCTTGAAGAACCAAGGAAGAATGACTCTACCAAAGGAACTTAGTACATTTCTAGTAACTACTCCTAAGAAACAGAAATGCATGAATCACCTGATACAGAATTAATAATAATTGTTATAAATATGCTCAAAAACTAGAAGAGAACACAAACTAACAATTTTACAAAATCAGAAATGCAGTAGAACAAAATGAAAAGTTCAATACGAGGTAGAGAACATAAAAAAAAAGACCAAACAGAAATGTCGAAGCTGAAGAATACATTGACTGAGTAGACTAAAGACTTCAAGAGATAATACCAACAACAGACTAGATCAAGCAGAAGAAAGCATCATTGGCTTGAAGACACATCATTTAAACTTCTCCAGTCAGAGGAGCACAAACGAAAAATATTTTTTTAAAAGAAAGCCTACAGAACTTATAGGACATCATTAAGAAAATAAACAATGCATTATTGCAGTTTCAGAAGAATAGTGGGATAAAGGGGTAGAAAACTCATTTAAAGAAAGAATGGCTGAGAACACACCAAAACTGGGGAGATACTTGGATAGTCAGATTTATGAAGCTCATGGGTTCTCAAACAATTCAATTCAAAGAGATCTTCTCCAGGACCACTCCACTCACAAAACCTAACTTGAAATAAGAACTTAAATGCAAGACCTGAAACTATAAAACTCCTCACACCCGTGAGAGTGGCTGTTATCAAAGAGACAAGAGATAGTGCTGGTGACATTGTAGAGAAAAGAGATAGCTTGTAACACTGTTGATGGGAATGGAAAACAGTATGAAGTTTCCTCCAAAAGTTAAAATAGTATATGTTTTGGCAGTCCCTGTCTGGGTACATATCCAAAGGAAATTATATCACTATTTCAAATATATATCTGCACCCCCATGTTCACTGCAATATTCCTCACATTATTCAAAATAACCAAGACATGGAAATAGTCTAACTGTCCATCAACAGATGAATGGATTAAGAAAATATTACTATATTTATATATTATACATGATGAAGAAAATATTTATATATTCATATTTGTCACAAGTAGCTGGATTTCCTTCTTTCTTGTGGTTGAAAAATATTACACTGTGGCTATATTTTGCCCTTTTCTCTCTCTCTTTTTTTCATTGTGGACCACTTCCAAAAGGAATGAACTTGCCTTTCTCCTGTCTTAGTAATTTTTACTAGAAACATACCCCATGGAGCTCTCTTGCCCTTTTCAAACCAGAAGGCCGCATCTTTTGTCCACAGAAGTACACTAAATGTAGTATTCCTCTGTTTTCTTTCTAGCCTATTATTATGGCAGAAGCTAAATGGCTTTTTTAATGAGGGGGCTTCTTTTAGTATTCATTATTAGTTTTTGTCTCAGTAAAACTCATTATGAAAATTAAATAAGTAACTGGACATGGATTTCACAAATTTATTAAAGGCAATAAAGGGGAAAGTTTCTTACAAAGTTAAAAATGTGTCTACCTGACAATCCACAGTTCCAGCTCAGAGTATTTTCCCACAACAAATGAAAATATATTATATACAAAAGGTCTTGGGAGGGAATTATCACTGCAGTTCATTCATAATATCCCCAAAGGAGAAACAGCCCAAAGGTTCAATACAGAAAAATGGATAAGCAACCTTTGGTACAATGGTCCAAATGAATACTATTAAGCAGTAAAAGAAACAAACCACTGATAACAATTAGCATGAATAAATGTCATTGGCTATGGAATACAAATACAAATACATACTTACTATATATAGATGGATAGATGGATAGATAGATAGATAGAGAGATGGATAGATGGATAGATGGATGATAGATAATATACAGATGGTACAAGAAAATGTGAAATCTAATCAACAGTGACAGACGTGAGTATGTTGTTCCTTTGGGTAGAGATGACAAAATGTACACTGGAAAGAGGTGTGAGGAATACTCTCCAGGGTATTGGAAATACTCTACATCTTACTTGGATAATGGCTACATGAGTACGTACAGTTGTCAAAACTCATTGAAATGATTCCTTAAGATCAGTACATTTTTTGGTATATTAACTGGATTTCAGTTAAAAAAGAACTGTTTTTGGTCTTTTAGTTTCTGATATATGAGTATTTGGGGGGGAGGGGAGGATGCCAAATGCTTTTATTAACTATGCCTCTTCCTTCAACACCATTTAAGTGGTTATTTTGTAAAACTTTATTTATTTAACTTTTAGAGCACTATTATTTTTATTAAACTTTTTAACAAACTCCTGCTTTCTCTCCACCATGCTGAATATAAAGGGACCCTCTTACCTATACACATTTCTTTAGAGCAGTGTTATTTCATGCAAAATGCAGACTATGATGATTGTCAATAATATTTTGCAGTCCCCTCAAGTGTACTGGTGGTGAACTTGTATACTGACTATTTCTTGATTCACCCACCTGTGATCAGGCCTATTCTTGGATTTCAAATGTCATAATTCTACTGGAGGCCCCCAAACTTCTGGCTTATCATTAGGTGTATATCTTGCCTCAAAATATTAAGAAATGTCTAGCCCTTAGCCTGAAATAATCATTCTCTTCAGTGTTGCCAAATATCACCCCCACTTCTGCCAGAATAACTCATTGTTCAATTCTTCCCTCCTCTACAAGGAATTAAGAGATAAAATATGCACTTTGAGGAACTGGCTCCTCATTGGGTACATCTCTGCACAGAACAGAATAAATGAGCATGGAGAGAACATTACCCTTTGAATATATCTGGGAGTAATAGATTTTTCTGTAGATAACAAAAAGACTCACACTCTTTAATCTTCTCTTTGAAAGACCTAGGAAGTATATGCTCTCTGGACAGTCTCCATCCCCAGAGAATTTTTATTAAAAAAGTATGGTCACAGTGTGATAGGTGTAGCACAGTAAAAACATCAAAAACCAAAAATTGAGAGAGCAGACATTAAGTGCAGACTTTACTACTTTCTAGTTTAGTGGACTTATCAAGTTATTTAGCTGGAATGGGAATGTGTTTTATTAAAGGCAAGTACAATTTGTTGGGGAAGGGATGCTATCATATTTAAATTAGCCCTAAAGCCCATCTCCTGCCTCTGCTCTTCTGATCTTCTGTCTTCATCACTATGTATGTAGCAATTGATATCCAGGTCCCTGAACCTATTTCTTAGCTATGCTTTTTTTCTGGACATGTATAATCCCTCCATGCTTCCATGTTCTTTTTCTGCTCTAACTTAAAACATCTGTAAGTGACTTTCTTTCTAGCCTCAATTCACGGCACTCATGCCTGACGTACTTGCAGATTTTGGGGTACTCCACAGAATCCACAAATTCTTGGTCCCTTCCTAATCTTTACTCTTGGCCATGGTCCATTCTCAGTTACCCTATTACCTGTACCAATTATGGTTAATATAGAAGTCTATCAGGAGAAACCTAACCTGCAAATTTTAATTATATGCTTGAATTGGAAGATTTTTTCTCCCCTGTATATTTTGTTATACCTCTTTACTGGTGTTGATAATTAATAGCAAGTCTATATATTTGATACATTAAAGATTAATTAAACATATATGTGATCAAAAGAGGCCAGTATAGACCGCAGACAAGAAGCTTTTATGCCCATTAATATTCAGGAGAGTGAAATGAGAAAGAGTCAACTCGAGGCCATGCTGCTGTTGAGACATCACCTTGACTCCCTCACAGAGACAAAGGTGTGTTGGTGTCAGATGAACTGCCTTTCCACTCATTCTCCCAGAGCACTGAGTTGGGAGAAATGAAAGAACCCAAATTCAAGGGCTCTACCAGGGGTGAATTATTCATTGTACATACTGATTAATTTATGGCCATTATAAATCATGGGTTCATGTTCTCATAGTAACATTTGATTGGTGTGATGATCTGCAAGATGGAGCTCCTGTAATTCATGTGTTTAATACCTGACCTTGATTAAGTGAAGATTAATTTTTATGAGGTAAAGGAAGAATTTATGATCAGAAGCAAACTCCCAAAAACACTGAGCAGGTTTTATTTTCAAAGAGAAACATAAAGGTATTTGGAACACTACGATTAAAGTCAACCAGATATGTTTATTTAAACATTATTACTGAATATAAATGAGATTATCTGTATTTGTACAAGTTGCAACAGAAGCTTGTAAAACAGACCCTATGGGTAATTATAATGTTACAAAACATGATACTATGTCCATTGTTTCAATTAAAATTAGGCTTCAATGTAATACTGGGTGAGAGAATCTACATGTAAAGATCTAGGTGGTATGAATGGCTAAAGCAATACATAAGAGTCTGGGTGACCTGCTTAAGCAGCTTCTATTATTTGGTCTTATTCATATCTGATACAAAATATGTCACTTTCACCTTATAATTGACTGTTACTGATTCCATATGACCTCATGATTTGGTTGATCTGACAGGTCTAGCTCATAAAGGGTAATTTGGACTACAAGTTCACTTCATATCCTAGGACCCAGTGCATAACAGGATCCATTTCTCAAAAAGCCTATAAATGTCTAGTGCAGATAACATGACCTTGACCCATCTCACCTTATGGGTGCGTCTTGGGATTTTTCTCCTGGGGCTTGCTGTAAACTCTGCATAGCATCTTTCCCCTCTACAGGGATCTATACACCATTTACTCTGATAGGGCACGTGGCTTATGTGACAGAGCCACTTCTCTCTCAGCCTGACCCTTCTCTAGGGTCCTTTTCTGCTCTAGATTGCAAAGCTAGTAACATTTTGTGTCACGTGGCATACTTTCTTCAGTGTGGACTGTGCATTCTACCAAATCTGAAGAGATCTACTGGATATTGTGCTCCCTTCCTATTGGTGGAAGGAAGCACAACTACACCCCTTATTTTCAGAAGATGTTCTGGAATGCTTCGGACCTTGGAAACTGTGAAAACTACACTGATGTGGCAACATCCTGATCTTGAGCTGTCTCACACTCTCTTGAGTATATGTGTGTTACCAGAGACTCTAATACACTTGTCACTCCTTGTTCATCCATCTTATTAACATGTGATTTTTAGAGCATACAGATGTGCTGTTCTTGCAGATGTCCAGCTGTTCCAGGTCCTATTGGATGGCATCAGAACAGAGAAGCGACAACATAGCCTTGGGGGCAAGACCCTGAGACCTAGTAAGGACAGACTATTATCTCTCTCAAGTAAATGCAAGTATCTCTGATCCTCCTTTTCATGTAGGAATAAAAATGAATACACTTACCAGATCAGTGGTGAAATACATGTGTCTAATGCTGTGTAAATATGTTCAAGCAAAGCTATCACCCCTGGGAAAGCAGCTGTAATAGAGGCCACTGAGGGTTTGTGTTTGAAGTTGCCAATTAGCCTTCAGGATTTATCTGGCCTTTGATGGGCCACATTGGTGGATTTAATATAGTTTATAGGTCATTAAGGTTGGCATGAATCTCTGTTCCTCCTTCAGGATATAGCATAGTTTTTCTTTGTTTTCTTTGTGAATGGGAAGGAGATACTTTCAAAGACTTCCAATTGACCTTCACCTATGATAGCTTTTACTCTAGAGACCATAAAACCAGTGTGAGGTTTTGACCTTTTATTGAATATATTCATCTTTATTGTACATTTAGAAATCAGAAAAATGACCACCAGGAGCTCTTTAGACCTATTGAATGTACTCTGAACCAGACTTGATCACAGACTTAGTTTACTTTATAGTATCCACCCACATTCGACAGAAATCTGTGAAATGCTGTGGACCCTCCAGTAAAAATATTGGTTTTTGCTATTTATTCATTTGTTGTTCAAGTACAGTTGTCTTCATTTTCACCCCACCATGCCCCCCCACCCCACTCATCCCCACTTCCCACCCTCAAACCTACCCCCTTTGGCTTTGTCCATGGGTCCTTTAAACATGTTTCTTGATGTTCCCTCCCTATTTTTCCCCATTATTCCCACCACCCCCCCTTCCTCTCTGGTTAATGTCAGTATGTTCTTTATTTCAGTGTCTCTGGTCCTACTTTGCTTGCTTGTTTTGTTGATTAGGTTCCACTTATAGGTGAGATCATATGGTATTCGTCTTTCACTACTCCAGTATAAACATTAATTTGAGATCTGCCCAGTAGTCCTCAAATGTTTGGGCATTTCTCTTTCCCAAGATATGAATACCAAAGTAAAAGGCCATATATGCCTCTGGAAATAATTCAGAACTAATTATCAAATGTCCTTGCCATGGTCTTCCATGATTTTTGTATCTTGGGACCAGCCCTTTCCTATACTTAATAGGTACCAGGGCTGAAAATTGGCTTAGTTCTAGAAAATGGCAAAAGAAACAAGTTTTTATTTGAATTGACTAGACATGATTTTCTGATTATCCACCTTTGATTCCTTCCTTCCTTCCTTCCTTCCTTTTACTAGTAATTTGTTGTGGGTTAAGAAACCAGCTGACCAAACTTATTAGAAAGGTATAGAAAATAAAATTAAGAGGTTTTGTGCATGGATTTGGTGGTATCTGTTTTAGATACTTGGGTTTTTTTCATTGTTCTTGTTGGTTTTTATTTTAATTATTTTTTAAATTATTTATCCCCTTTACCCATTTTTTCCAACACCTCTTGGCTGCCTCTGGAAAGCACCAATCTGTTCTCTATCTACAAGCTTGGTTGTGTTGTTGTTTGTTTTTATTTTGCTTTGTTAATTTCACATATTTATCTTTCTCTAACTCATTTCACTTGGCATAACATCATCCACATTATCTCATTATTTTTATGGTTGAATGGTATTTCATTTTGTGTATATAACATATCTATGCTCATTCATCTATTGATGGACATTTCCATATCTTGACTCTTGTAAGTAATGTGGCAAACAATGTGGTGGTTAGTGTTTTGAGTTAGTGTTTTTTGTTTTCTTTGGATAAATACCAGGAAGTTAAATTTCTGAATTATATGGTTGTTCTATTTTAATTTTATGAGAAAACTCAATTATATTTTCCCCAGTGGATGCACCAATTTACATTCCCACCAACAATGTATAAATGTTCTTTTTATTTTATATTCTTGCCAACTTGTTATTTTTAGTATTTTTGATAATAGCCATTCTAAAAGTGTGAAAGGATATATCATCATGGTTTTGACTTCCATTTCTCTGACAGTTCATGATGTTGAGCCCATTTTAATGTACCCATCAGCCATTTGTAAGTCTTCTTGGGCATAATGTATAGTTAGGTACTTTACCTATTTTAAAATTGAGTATTTGTGTGGACATAAACTAAAGAGGAGGAATGTTGGGGGAGGGGGTGTGCAGGGTGGAGGGGAATGAAGGGGGGGAAATAGGACAACTGTAATGGCATAATCAATAAAATATATTTTAAAAAGATTAAAATGAATGAGAGAATCCTAGAAGCAGCAAGAGATGAGGGGACAGTCACCTACAAAGGAGTTCCCATCAGACTGTCAGCGGATTTCTCAAAAGAGACCTTAGAGGCAAGAACGGGCTGGAAAGAAATATTCTGAGTCACGAAATCCAAAATTGCTCTATCCAGCAAAGCTTTCATTTACGATATAAGAGCAGATAAAGTGCTTCTCAGATAAGGTCAAGTTCAAGGAGTTCATTGTCACCACATCCTTATTATATGAAATGTTAAAGGGACTTAGCTAAGAAAAAGAAGATAAAAAATATGAACAGTGAAAGGACAGCAAACTCACAGTTATTAACAACCACACCTAAAACAAAAGCAAACTAAGCAAACAACTAGAACAGGAACAGAACTATAGAAATGGAGATCACATGGAGGGTTAGCAACAGGGGAGTGGGAAGAGGAGAGGGGGGAGAAGGTGCAGAGAATAACTAGCACAGACGGTGGGGAGAAAATAGACAGGGGGAGGGCAAGAGTAGTGTGGGAAATGTGGAAGCTAACGAACTTGTGACACATGGACATGAACTAAAGGGGGGGAATGTGGATGGGGGAGGGGTGTGCAGGGTGGAGGGGAATGAAGGGGGGAAATGGGACAACTGTAATAGCATAATCAATAGAATGTATTTAAAAACAAAACAAAACAAACAAAAAACAATTGTTTGTTTTCTCTATTGAGTTGCATAAGTTCTTTATATATATTAAATATCGGTCCCTTTTCAGATACATAATTTGCAAACATTTTCTTTTTCATCAGGTTGCCTTTTAATTTTGTTAATGGTTTCCTCTGGAGTGTATAAGCTTTTCAGTATGATATAGTCCTGCTTATTTGTTTCTACTTTTGTTTCTTTTGGTTTCAGATCCAAAAAATTACCATCAAGATTTCCACCAAGGAGCTTATTGCCTATGTGTTTTTCTAGGAGTTTCACAGTTTCAGGTTTTACATCCAAGGTTTTAATTCATTTTGACTTAACTTTTGTGCATGATATAAGATAGCAGTCAAGTTTTGTTATTTTGCATATAGCTGTCCAGTTTTCCCAACATCATTTATTGAAGAGACTATCATTCCCCATTTTACATTCTTGACTCCTTTGTCATAAATTGACTATATATATATATATATATATATATATATATATATACTTACATGGGTCTATTTCTGGTTTCTATATTATGTTCCATTCATTTATGGTTCTGTTTTAATACCAATACCATACTGTTTTAATTACTGTGATTTTATAATATCATTTAAAATTAGGAAGCATGATGTCTCCAGCTTTGTTCTACTTTATCAAGACTGCTTTGTTTATTCAGAATGTTTTTGTGGTTCCACACTAATTTAAGGGTTATTTGTTTTATTTCTTTAAAAATATTGGCAATTTGAGAGGAATAATATCAAATTTATAGATTGCTTTGGGTATTATGAAAATTTTAGCAATACTGATTTTTAATCCATGAGCACAAAATAACTTTGCAATTATTTTTGTCTTCTTTATTTTCTTTTATTACTGTTTTATAATTTTTGATATATAGTTCTTTAACCTCCTTGATTAAATTTATCCAGTATATTTTGTTCCTTTTGATGCAATTATAAATGGAGTTGTTTTTCTTTACTTATCTTTCTAGTAGTTGTCATTAGGATATAGAAACGCAACAGATTTTGATTCTCTATTTTGTATCTTGAAACTTTACTGAATTTATTTATTGATTCTAACACTTTTTATGGAGTTTTTAGGATATTTTTATATAGTAGAATATCATTTTTAAGTAGTGACAGTTTACTTTTTCTTTTCCAATTTGGATGATTTTTACTTCTTTTCTTGCCTTATTGCTCTGGCAAGGATTTATAAGGCTATATTAAGTACAAGTGGCAGAAATGAGTATCCTTGTTTCATTTCTGATCCTAGAGAAAAGGCTTTTAGATTTTTTCTGTTGAGAAATAAGTTAACTTTGGGCTTATATATGACATTTCTTACGTTGAGGTATATTTCCTCTATATAAAATAGATGTTGAAGTTTTTCAAGTGCTTTTTTGTATTCGTTATGGAGATGATATGATTTTCATTCTTCATTTTGTTAATGTGGGGTATCATATTGACTGAAATGTATATGTTGACTCATTCTTTATTCCCTTAAATAACTCTCACTTGATTAAAAAACAATAAACAAGCAAACAAAACTATGCATGATGAGAGAGACCACTAAATATTGCCTATGCTCCCTGTTAATATAGCTTATTTTCCAGTTTCTGTAATCTCAGAATGCCAATACATGGTCCAGATATAGTATCTACACTTAGCAAAGGATACTCTTACTAGAATAATATTTCTTCGCACATGCATTCATTTATTTGACAAATATATAGATGGAACATATTTTACATGTAAAGCACTCCACTACATAGGAATTAAAACATAAAACAAACATCAACAGCTTGACCAATGTTTCTAATTTTTAGTATTTTCCGTTATTCAGGATATTAGACCGTGAAATAGATAATGGAGAGCATGGTTGATGAATGTCATTCACACATTGGTCAGAGGGTACTAAGGGAATAGAAAAAAACATATAAAACTAAATTCAAGATCTTGTACTTTTTTATGGAAGTCACAATTGCATTGATTCACAGTGATATTAGAAAACTAAATATTAGTTTTTCTGAATGTGCCATGTAATCAAAATCTACCATTATGCAGACACGTACATGTATATTGTATTATGTTGAATATTACTCAAGGAGTAAATATAACTTTTTCATTGTAAAATAAATAAGTAAAAAGTTTAATTTATTTAGTTTTTAGGATAAGGATTATCTAAATCTTTATTTCGAAATCAAAGTTGATTGAGGGTATTTTAGGTTTATAACAGCGCTTTTAAAAAAAGTGACTTGTCCTACAAAAAGAATGAAGACTTAGATTGACTGAAAGAGTCATTATTATTAGAAAAGAAAAAAAAAAAAGACACACACACTAAGAGAAAAATTGAGTGTGAATTTTGGCCAAGAAAATAATAGAACCCTTGAGAAGAAATACAAAAACAAAACAAAAAACTACTGCAGTTTTGATGGCAAAAATTATTCAGTTGTTGGAGCTATACTGGTCATTGAATAATACCCTAAATCAAATACACAGAGTCATTTTTATGTTCATTCATGTACGTGTACAAAGATGCCTGGAAGGAGAAGGGGCTGTTGTAAGCAGTCATGGGTTGAATCAGTTGGATTCAACTGATTCCAATCATATATCACTTTTCAAATGTAATATATAATTCATGTGCATTTCCTTTCTCTATATATGAAAATGGCTCAAATTATTTAGTTTATTCAAACAAGAAAAAGGAAAAACAAAATTTAAGTTTATTAAAATTGTGTTGCCTAGAAAAGGCAAGTTATTGCTAACCTATTCCGTTCCCACCCCCCACCATGGCAACTCACAGGCGATTATAACATAAAACAAAAACAAACAAACAAAAAAACCTACCACCGTGGTTTTTTTTATTTCAAAGGCTTGATGGTATCTTTGTGTTTGTTTTTATTAAATCATAAACTTTTTCAAAATACAGAACATATGCACACAATATGTCAAAGATAATGTTAGAAAATGTCAAGAAAAGCTACCAAATCCTGACCTGGCTGGTGTGGCTCAGTTGATTGGAGCGTCGCCGGGTCATTACCAATAGGTTGCAAGCTTGATCCCTGGTCCAGGTGCGCACAATTCATGGGCTGGTGTGTACTCGAGGCAACCAATCAATGTTTCTCTCTCACATGATGTATCTCTCTCTCCCTTCCTCTCTCTCTAAAAGCAATGAAAAAAATGTTATCGGGCCCTGGCTGGTGTGGCTCAGTGGCTGAGTGCGGCGCGCAAGGGGTAACCACACATTGATGTTTCTCTCCCTTTCTTTCTCCCTCCCTTCCCTTCTCTCTAAAAATAAATTAATTAAATCTTTACAAAAATGTTACTGGGTGAGGATTAAAAATAAAACTAGCAAATCCCTTTTATCATTTCTAGATGAAATACATATATCTTCTAAATGTTATATTTATATTTTTTAGGGCAAAGCAAAAAGCTTCAGGATAATACATAACCTGAAGCAAACAGTTTTGAATTACACTTACACCCTGTAGAGCAGGGTGAATATAAAGAAATACCACAAAAATATTCTTATAGTACATGTATTGTAAGAATTAGTATTTTTCTCATATATATCTTACATATGCATATATTTATATACACATATATATATGAACATTACCTTTATTGGTGAAAGAAAAACATACTGAGCAGTCAACCACAATAATTTTAGTACAAAATAATCGACATGAAATTAATGTGCTTATTAAATAGTACATGAGAATCCAAGTTAAAGGGAAATAACTGAACTGGCCTTTTAAGGTATTTAACTTGAGTGAACAGAAAAATATTACAATTCAAAATAACCATTTTATTGTCCCAGAACAAAAAAAGATCTTCTAGAGTTCAAATTTTTGTCTGAGGTATCATTGGCGGTCATGTTCTCCCATATGCTTCGTTCTGTTTTCATTTTGTTGATGTTTCCTTTAGCCACGCAGAAGCTCTTTATTTTGATGAGGTCCCATTTGTTTAGTCTCTCCTTTATGTCTCTTGCCCCAGGGGATGTATCCACAAAAAGATCGCTGCCTGGGATATCTGACATCTTCCTGCCTGTGTTCTTCTCTAGGACTTTAATGGTGTCACAACTTACATTTGGCTTTTATACATCTTGTGTTTATTTTGGTGTTGGTGTGAATTGGTGGTCTAGTTTCTTTCTTTCTTCCTTTTTTTTTTTTTTGCATGTACTTGTCCATTTATTGGAGAAACTATTTTTACTCCAGTTTATATTCCCACCCACTTTGTCAAATATCTATTGACCATATTGACATGGGTTTATTTCTGGGCTCTCGGTTCTGTTCCATTGGTCTATGTGTCTGTTCGTATACCAGTACCAGGCTGTTTTGATTACAGTGCCCTTGTAATACAGTTCAATATCAGGTATTGTGATCCCTCCTACTTTGTTCTTCTTTCTCAAAATTGCTGAGGCTATTTGGGGTTGTTATTGTTTTTGATCACTTTAACTTCGGTTCTATATAAATTTTTGGAATATTTCTTCTAGATCTGTGAAATATGTCACTGGTACTTTGATAGGGATTGCACTGAATCTGTAGATTGCCTTGGGTACTATGGGTATTTTAATGCTGTTAATTCTTCCACTCCATAAATATGGTATATACTTCTATTTATTTGTGTCTTCCTTAATTTCTTCCTTCAGTATTCTGTAATCTCCTAAATACAGGTCTTTTATCTCCCTTAAGTTTATTCCTAAGGATTTTATTTTTCTTGTTGCTATAGTAAGTGAGATTTTTTTTCTAATTCCTACAAGATATATTTTTATTATTATTTAAAAATAACTCAAATGTTTTTAACATAAAAGTTTTAATTTAATTTTTACTATAAATATTTTAACTATGCATTTGAGAGATTGTGGTATACCTTTATTTACAGGTGGCATTATTAGAGTCCATATTTTTACAACTGATAATACCTTCATTTCTGATATTACATAGCAACATATCTGAAAATGCATTAACAAATTATAGATGATGGTATGGTGATTATCAGAAGGAGAGGGGAGGGTTGGGGGAGAGAGAATAGGTCAAAGAGAGATAAATGGTGATGAAAGAATACCTGACTTGGAATGTTGAAAATACAACACAACATACAGTTGATGTATTGTAGACTTGCACACCAGAAGCCTATATAAATATATTAACCAGTGTCACCCCAATAAATTCAATAAACATTTATAAAAATTATAGTTGAAAGAACTTTATTATTGTACAATTTTAATACTAAGCCCCATTATATATCAATCAGGTAATAAAAATATTGTGTAAAGGCAAATATTATTTAGTATATTAGATGATATAAGTATTTATTCCATCAAAAAAATTTTACTTTATAAAATAATATAATAAAACAATTATACTAGACACATTTAAGATTAATGCAGCCCTGGCTGGGGTAGCTCAGTGGATTGAGTGCAGGCCTGCGAACCAGAGAATCACGGTTCGATTCCCAGTCAGGGCACATGCCTGGGTTGCAGGCTGGTTCCCTGCAGGCCAACTCCCAGCAGGGGACACACAAAAGGCAACCATACATTGATGTCTCTCTCCTTCCCCTCTAAAGATAAATAAATAAATAAAATCTTTAAAAAAAAAAGATTAATGCAGTAGGAGTGCAGACTTCCAAATTTAAAAACAAAGACAGAATTTGATAACATTTTATCTCAGTATTTCTTTTATAGCCTTATCATATTTGATACAGTGAAATTTCTCCACAATCATATGCTATAAAGATTTTCTCTTGGCTTATATTTCTTTTCTTATTGTATTCTAATTAGAGACCTTTAAGCTTTTAAAAAAATGCTTCCAACTAAATATGGAATGAAGTGAAGCTGTTTAGTGCTCCTGGGACTTCTCATAACATCTGTTTCATAATAGTTATTCCAGCCCTTTGGTGCTTCTACATTCCCTCCAGAAAGTATGTTGAGACATCAACATTCATAGTCTTATTTACAATAACCATCTGAGCATATTCTAAATACTCTCTCAGATTTATGTTTTCTTCACATTGTAATCACATTTTAATTTTAAACGAAAATTTAAAAATTCTTGTTTTAAAGTCATTTTCTTTTATTTTATATTTTATATTTTATTATGTACTTTATACAAGGCATATGCATATATCTTAGATGAAATATACACATATTTCATATGTATGTATGTGAAATATATACATCTGAAATATACATGTATTTCATATGTGTACCATATCTACATATATAAAAGTCCTACCAAATTCCATCTCTGTTTACTTAAGACACTTCTGTATACACAGTTAAAATCTACACCCTTTCACACTACGTGGTGAGTTTCTTGCTCCTGTCCTTGGAGTAAACTAAAGAATTACATGAGGGCACATGAGGATATCCTTACATGTTCCAGTAACTAGTATAATATGTATTCCAAAAATAAAATACAGAGCTTACATTTTAAATAAATCATTGGGTTTTTTTGCCTAACATGCTAGAGTTTAAAAAGATATACAAACCCTAAATATAAGGAATTACTTATTTAGTTGTAAAGCTATACTAACACATTTATAAGACAACTCTTATTATTAGAGTATTTTATATTTACTTCCAAAGGGAAGTAAGTATTATGGAAATGAATTAAAGAAAAAGAAACAGAAGCTAGGTCTTTTGCCAGGTCATGGCACTTTTTATTTAAATCCCTCTTCCAATATTGTCTAATAAAATACGTGTAAACTAATAATTGCTTTGAAATTTTTTCCTGATAAATATTTTTATTAGTAGATCTGGCTTGGCAGTTTACAAGAAATAAAAGTTATTATTGCAAATTATATGGCAGCCTTATAATAGGTTAAATTAACCCAAATGTTGATTCATACTGAGAAGTGAAATAATCTGAGGTCTGCAAAATTTCCCCAAGGATATAGCTAGATTAAAAAAAACTGGCAGGAATGAGGATTATGCCAACAAGCGGCTCAATGTATGATGAAATGCAGTAATTTAGCGTTACCTTAATGCCTCAGTGACAAAGGCAAATGCCTAACTGCTGTGAAATTATTAATGCTTTTGTGCGATAAATTTTGATGTTTGAATCATATCTAAGATTAATATGTAGCCTGGTCCACGGCACACAATTTTTTATATGCCAACAACCTCAATTCTCTTGGTATAAGAAGAACAGATATAAAGAAATAATAAAAGAATAAAGAATTAAATTGCCCTGGCTGGTGTAGCTCAGTGGATTGAGTGCGGGCCTGCAAACCACACGATCGCGGTTCGATTCCCAGTCAGGGCACATGCCTGGGTTGCAGGCCAGTTCCTGGCAGGGGACACACCAGAGGCAACCATACATTGATATTTCTCTCTCTCTCCTTCCTTTCCCCTCTAAAAATAAATAAATAAAATCTTTAAAAAAAATTAAATTATACTAGACTTTTTCCTTTTTGAAAGTAAATATTTAATTAATAAACTATTAATGCCTTTCATAGAAGCAAAATTTGCCTAGTACTTATATATTTAGAAATATCAAATTAATAAAAACTTAAAGTCACATTTTTGTCCAATTTTATTCTCTCACTCTATAAATATAAATGACCTCAGGGTAGAAATTTCAGTAGGAGAATGGAATACCTTGGGCTTTCACATGGCATTCCCCTTCTTGCCCTTTTCTAGTCCACACCTACACTGAGATATTTGAACATTTGAAGAACTAGGTCTCCCCATGTCCCACTGTAATGCTTAGATATGTAAAGCAGTGTTCCCATTCACCGTAGTTTTACTTGTGCGCGCTGGGGACATTTCCAGATTGTTTGACCTTTTTCTTCCTTCCTACATTTCAGCCAGTCTTTCATCCTCTTATTCAAAGCCAGGTAGCTCAGCAGTAGAAAGCAGATAATAACTCTTTTTAATTTAAATCACTTTTTTACATTTTCCAATTACATTTGGCATACAAAATTATATTAGTTTCAGGTGTACACCCCTGTGATTAGACATTATATAACTTCCTAAGCCATCATCCTGATAAATCTTCTTCGACTGTTGCCAGATGGGAGGGGGCTGCGGGTGGTTGGTGAAAAAGAGGAGGGGATTAAGAAATCCAACTTTATTGTTACAGGATAGTCATGGGGGTGTAAAGTACAGTATAGGGAATATAGTCAATGATATTCTAAGAACTACGCATGGTGTCAGAGGGTAGCTTTTTAAATGTAGTTGTTATGTTTTAATTTTTGACATGAATGGTCGGTACCAGCTGGGATTATCACCGAGCTGTCCTTGAAAGCTCTTCTGTCTTCTCCACTGTGTCTGAAGTATAGTCCTGTAACCTTCCCTTCAGTTGCCCTTCAGTAATTACTGAGATTTCACCCCCTGTCTTGATGTCTGCAGGGACATCTAATAATTTTACATGCAGACCACCTCCAATTACAGAACTCAATTTTCTTTTGTTAGAGACTCTCCTTGGGTGGCCCTAATCATGAAGCCCTGCTCCTTAAGGCTTTTCATTTTTGTTTTATTTCTCTGTGAGAACATTTTACAAGGGTCATGATGGCAATGGTCTGTAAAATTTCATTGAGATTTTCCTGCTCTGTTGTGCTAATTTGGCACATTCTCCCCTTTTATAAAGGACTACTGTGGCCCTGTTTCTCAATTAGAATTTTCTGATTAATTCTTCATGATTTAGAGCATCTTTATCTCTTTGAGGAATCTGATTCAGTTAACCTAGAGCAACCTCAATTTTGTACACAACATAAGTCATGTTTTCTTTACTTCTACCTTTTAATACAGCCGTGCTTAGATGATCTTTTCCCGGTAACCTTAGGGGAACTTTAAAGGAAGATTTAGGTAAAACATGGTAAGAACAGGAAGGTAATTGGAATCTCAATAAAAAAATAATTGCCACGTCCTACAACAATAAAGAGGTCAAGTGAATCTCCAGTATATTTTGCCTGCAATATATTTGCATTAGAAAAGATCAATGGAAGGGAATACAACTAATTTAGAAAGGTGAAATTGACTTGTTAACCCTTATATTACCATTGTGGCTGGTGATGCTGATGGAACTAACCGGTTTTGCTTTATTGGTGTTATTTCTGCTTTATGCTGAACTGTCTCCTAGAGGTCCCTGTGATTGTGATGGATATGCATTGAGCTATGAAGGCACTTTTCCTAAACCTTTTATGTCATTAGAAGCGTGGAGTTCAAACAGTGGCTGTTGGACATAGCGTGTGTGCTTCTTAATTTTCGACATTCTGTAGATGTTTATGACTTTTTTCAACCAAAGACTCCTGAAACACCTGTCAGACACATTTCCCTCTCTTTTCCCTGTTCATCTCTTTTCGGGCACCAACATTTGGGAGAACCACACTTCGCTTGAAATAATTCAAGTTGGTTGTTTGTTTATTGGCCAGAACCACTCCACAGGAAAAGGAGGAAGCAGATTGCAGACACGCTGCTTAGCACCTGCCTTCATATTCCTTTTCTCAATTTGGTCAACGTCTTCAAGCAACATTTCTTCATTATTAGTTTTCAACATTTTTCTGCCGTGCTTTAGTAAAAAATATACCCAGTAACATCCCAGAGAACACCATCATTTGAAAAATTCAGTAGTGAGTAGGCTTTTTCTCTTCAAAGTTTGTTACTCTTGACCATATCCACTCCCAGATCTTTCGATACCCTTATACTTGGGCAAAACTACTTTTTTTCTCTATCATCCACAACATTTTTAATATTATGTTTGTAATGCTGGAGGCATTTACTTGAGTGTGTATTTTTTCTAAAGCTGAATTGAAACAGTTTTCTGAGAAATCAGTTTCCATAGACACTATATCATTGGAGGATTTAAATCAGTGTCTCCAAATACATTCTCTCCCAAGTGTCATTTACCTCAGGGATTAGCAAACTATTTCTTGTAAAGGACTTGTATATTAGTTTTCTTATTTTTTTCTGCTATAACAAATGAACACAAACTTAGTGGCTTAAAATAACACATTTTTTCTCCTCCAGTTCTGGAAGTCAAAAGTCTGAATGGAGCCCTGCAGGACTAAAGGTGTCATCAGAGTTGGTTCCTTTGGCAGATGCTGATGAGGGAATTCATTTTCTTTTCGGCTTCCAGAAGCCACCTGCACTTCTCGACTCTGAATCCCTACACTCTCTTGCTTTCATCGCACATCCACTACATTATCTTAATCTCCAACTTCCCCCTCATAATGGTGCTTGTGATTATACGGCAGCCACCTGGATTGTCTCAGATCTTTACTCCATTGGAAGATCCTTAACTCAGTCACACGTGTAAAGTCCCTTTGGCCATATAAGGTCATATTCACAGATTTTGGGGGACTAGGACATGGACATTTGTGGAGTTATTATTTAGCCTAGCACAGCCAGATAGTGAATGTTTAAGGCTTTGCAGGCCAGTCTCTATCACATATTCTTTTTTGCTTGCTTGTTTGCTAAGTATGAATTATACTTAGCTTATGGGGCTTACAAAAATACATTACAGGCCAAATCTGGCTTAAAGGCAGTAACTTATTGGCTCCAGGTCTATGTAACTCTGGTTTTTATTTAATCCTCTTGATGAATGTACACCATTTGTCAGTATCATTAGAGTGTCTTTTTTTATTCCTTTCTGAGAGAAGCTGCATATTTCCGCCATCACATATTCTCAGTAACTACAATGGTGCCTAGGATCTATTACTTTGTCAAGTTTGGATTCCATCTGGTCTGAGGATATAACCACACATTTTAAAGTAAGTTTTTACAATTAGCAATGTTCAACTGTCATTGTGTAGTGACACCCATCATCCACCTCTCTTAATATTTCTAAGGGGCTTTTTCCTCTGTCTAATCACAACTAATTATGCCATAGATAAGATGAACTTAATTTCCATCCTGAGGACATTAAAAAGAACACTGTCCAGTGACACATCTCAGGAGCTCCCTTCTGTGTCATTAAGCCACCACAATGTTGCTGTCTCACTGCCATCTGTAGTTGGTCTTCCTCGGCTTGGCTCTCTACAACTCCCAGTCACTGAGGTACTTTCCCTTCCACGGGGACTGGACTATCCTTGCTGAGATTAGAAGTTTTCTCTCAGCATTGTTGCTAGAAGCAATGTTCCATTAGAGGCTTTATCCTATTAATTCATTCAATTAGGTCTTTGTCGCCCCCTTCGATAGCTCAGCTGGTAGAGCGGAGGACTGTAGGCTACGTCTGTGTGGTCTTTGTCGGCCCTCCAGACCAGTTTCCGGGGGTGGCCTGTCTTGTGACACAAGAAAAGACAGCCTCCCTTTTGTGTCATTGTGAGTATTTGCAAGTCATTTTACATCGTGATGAAAAGCCTAAAATAACCCTGCCACCAGCTCCTAACAACCCTGTGTGGGACCAGTGCTAACTAAGTTATCACATTGCACACTAACAAATATACCTTTTGAAAACCTACGTACACCAAAAAAAATAGTGTATGCCCCATGAGACTGTCATTTGGAGACTTTCTAACGTTTATAATACTTTTAACTGGGAGGGTCATAATTCCTCCCATAAATGCTTGTTACATTCCCAGGGAGTGGTGTTATCTGTAACTGAGCCATCAATCACACTCAAACTCATTTCTGTTGTAAATAAATTCTATTTGCTCTCATAGACCAATGATGACACCCTGGTCGAGCAGCTTCTTTCTGCTTCTCACCTTATTGAACCTGCTGCCTTAGCAACATCCCATCTTTACTGATGGCCACCCGGAGTGCAGAATCAATGTCTATTTTGTGTTCTCTAAAGAGAAGAGTTCCAGAAGTTTTCCCCAACATTCACCATTAGTTGGTACTGGATCTGAGCTTGGTAGAAGGTAGTATCATAGTGCTTCATGCACTTACTTGGTGGAATGGAATGATTGCCTCCCCCTGTGAGCATAATAGACTTCTAAAAGCCTGTCTTCCCTATGCTATGATCTGCTACCATTCCCATTTATTATCTCTTTTAAACTCCAACTTTCCAGCTCAGCAGAAAGACTATTTTCCTACAAGGCGATAATAAGGGCAGGCCAGCTAACACTTATCCTCAGCCCTTTTCAAGGCATGTGTCATAAGTTCTGAGAGGAAAGGAATCATGATTTTATTTCCCACTGAGGAAGGAACAGCATTGAGGTCTAGTTAAATTTACCTGCATAGGAAGAAGTTAGAAATACTCCTGAAGAACCCTTACAAATATACTTTTTCAAAGGCAATTGTTTAAATCTTATGTATTGGGCATTTCAATTACATCTCTTTTATACATAAATTGAACAGAGGCCTAGTAAAAAGGACCGGGAAAAATGAAAGAAAATTTTCATGAAGTAAAAAGAAGAAGGCATTAAATCAGCTGGCCTATGATCTATTCACTGAAAATATGCCCTAAGAAGAGTAGAACAGCAATGCATTGAACACCTTGTTCCTAGGGTTTCCAAGTAAAAAGACCTGGTGTATTTCTCAGGGAAAAGTGATCTTATCCACTCAATGCCTTTATCATTAGAAAGCAGTGTACTTATTGCTCAAAAACATCAATTTAGTTTTAAATAAAATAACTAAGTTCATTAAACACAAATAGCATTTTTAAATAGAAATAAGTCAGCAAACAACTACATATATATTTCTGAGCTGAAATGTCGTAAAAAGCAAAGTAAGCAGAAATACTCTTTAGAAAATAAAATATTTCTGTCCTGGCTGGTGTGACTCAGTGGATTTAACAACAGCCTATGAACCAAAGGGTCACCGGTTTGATTCCCAGTCAGGGCACATGCCTGGGTTTCAGACCAGGTCCCCAGTAGGGAACACATGAGAAGCAACCACACATGGATGTTTCTCTCTCTCTCTTTCTTCCTCCCTTCCCCTCTGTCTAAAAATAAATAAATAAAATTATTAAAAAATAAAAGAAAATATTTCTACATGGAAAAGTAATGTTAAAAAACTCATCAAATTAAATTATATCTAGAGTAATCTTTAAGAAACTTGATAAATTACATGTAAAATGACAGTGCCTTTTATTAAGATGCTGTTTTCTGGAGAAAAATATTCATCTTTTCCTCATATGAAAATGTGTGCAGCTTTGGCTGGTGTGGGTCAGTGGATTGAGCACCAGCCTGTGAATCAAAGGGTTGCTAGTTCCATCCTGTTGGGGCACATGCCTGGGTTGCAGGGCAGGCCCCAGTAGGGGACCTGCAAAATGCAACCACACATTGATGTTTATCTCCCTGTTTCTCCCTCCTTCCCCTCTCCACAAATAAATAAATAAAATCTTTTTTTAAAAAAGAAAGAAAATGAGTGGGATTGAGTAGATGATCTCTGGGTTCACTTCCAGTATACAAAAAAAAATTTTAATAATGAAATGCTAAGATATTTAGTGATATATTTTTATGTGTTACACATTTGATTATATATTTGAATATATGAGAGTTTTATCAATAATTAATCAGTTCTCTAGGGCTAAGCAATAGAAAGATCCTGATCACTGTATTAAATGACACATCGAATTTAATACGGGATTTAGAAGTGCAACTGAACACAATGAATTCTTACACACTATATGATTACTAAACAACAGATAATCACTTTGTGTCTACACAGTTCACTTAGTTCTTCCCTGTTACTGGTCAAAAGTATTTTGCTAAGACACCCAAATTTAAGAAACAGTTTGCTTTTGCTATGCTTATATCAGATTTTAGATCAGGAAAATGAAATTCAACAGGTAAGAAAACTAAAAGATACATTGAATAATCTTGTCCAAGTTATTCCTCTAGCACAAAAGCAATATACTTAAATACATGATTTTATTGATTCATTCGTAAAAGCTATATTGGTGATATATTCTATAGCTGGCTCAGAGGATACAACTCAAAAAATATTGTTTCTTCTCTAAAAGATTTTATGACAAAGAGCAGATACAAAAACCAATTGTATTTTATTAAATCAGACATCAAAGTGATTTGCAAAAGTAAAACAGTGTCACACTTCTCACTAATCTTTCATTAAGTTTTGAGAAAATTTTCATTTTCCATAAAACAACTTATGTTAACATTTAATAAGATTATTCATGATTAATAACTTAATGAATAAGTATTTTAAGTTATTATTTTCACTTACAAAAATGGTAAATATCCTTAGATATAGTCCATATAAACAAAATATCTATGGGCCTTCAATACATACTAGGAATTTAAAGTATCCTTCAGACCTAAAAGTTTGAAAATGCCTGTTTTTGATCAATGGTTCCATCTCAAACAATGGGGTTTGAAAGCTATCTAATCAAAAAAATATTTTTTCACCAATTTTTATGCTTTGTTTCTTGTTTTTCAGATCTTATTTTCTACTTATTAGAACCCACATAGTTTATCTTTAACTGCTAATTTTATGTGCAATTTAGACATCACTGAATAACATTTATTTTTCACTGCTGAAGTATTACAAAACAAATGGATTTGCTTTGCCACTTCAATGGTGTTTGAAACAAAAATTGCTCATCCTAAAAAATAATGCTTCTAATTCTCTAAGAAATGAGTAATCTCTTTTTGAGATATTTTTAAAAGTTAAAAAGAGCTTTGAAATTATGGCAAGAGCATAGAGGAAAGGCCAATAATTCTCTAAGTTTCTTTCCAGGAACATTTGCAAAGTGGTAACAGGGTCAAAAGCGGTTCTCAGACCTCTGGGACAAACTGCCTTTCAGCTGGAATTATATCTTAGAGGTGTATCAATCAGTATTTTTTAATTATAAAACTTTATAGCTTTTAATGAGTGAAAACACAAGTATTATTCTTTATCATTAGTGTGTTCTTTTTTTTTATTTTTGGTTCATACATATATACGAGTTTCCTTTTGAAAATTTTTTTTATTTTAATAGTGATTGGAAAAGTGGAGTTTCACTCAATTTAGCCCAATTATTACCTTATCCAATGAATAATTTTGAGCTGGTAGCCTCCTAGTTACATAACTCTTGAACAGGAATGAGGGAATAAAGTATAAATGCATGAGAATATCTAAGCATTTGTAATCAAGCAATATAATTTGTTTATTTGAATCTAAAATCAGGTTACAGATGGTTGTCCTAAAATGAAGGGGGACCTATCTGTATTATATTCCTTTTGCAATTTTCTATTATTATTCTGTTACAGTTGTCCCAATTTTTCTCCCCCTGCCCCCTGCCTGCCTCCACCCAGCGCCCCCCATTCCCACAGTCAATCCCCACACCACTGTCCATGTCCAGGGGTCATTCATACATGTTCTTTAACTAGTGCCTTCCACTTCTCTCCACTATTATCCATTCCCCCTTCCCCTTTGGCAGTCAGTCAGTCAGTCAGCCAGTCAGTCTGTCCCATGTTTCCTATCTGTGTTATGTTCTACAACTGATTTCTATCACTTTATTAATTAAATATGTAACTTGTACTAGAATATCAAGTTACGTGCATTTTACTATGAAGAAATTAACAACTGCTTCTTCGAGTAATCTTAGAATAATGAGTTGCTCAGGACCATTTGAGCTAGATAGAAAATAGTGATGAAGAAAAAGGAAATCAATAGAGAATACCAAAGGGAGGGCAAATTATCAGTAATTAATAAACACAGATCTTTTATTTTTTCCAATTTTTGAAGATTTTTGTCCTATGTCTCTTTATAAACATTCAACAACAGTACACTTTACCTAGGAAATCATTGTTCAGTCTCTAATCTGGGTTTAAGATACTAATATAAGCACACAGCAATACTAACACAATTTAATTATCATTACCTTAGAAAAGACGTTGCTCTGTAGAAGCCTACAAAGTATTTCTGCTGTTGGAGGAATTATATGATAATACTTGTTTTCACACATGACCAAAGTACAAAATACAGATTCAAAATCATCCTCTTCTCCCAATTGTATCTAAAAGCCCCTCCATATGACTATCTAATCCCATGCTAATTTTTGAATCATGTTGTGAATCCTGTTGTAATACTTGTATGTATTGTTCTCAATTTAATGAATGTTAAGCTTGAAAGCCAGTATTGAATATAAACAAGTTGGTTCTGCAAATGAGCATTTTAATTATTGGTTTTACTCTGTATGCACCCACGAAGTTAATCAAGTACTCTACTTGTCATCTAGTCTGTTACGAGCAGCTCAGTGAGAAAAATATTTCACTTTTACAATTAGCTCAAAGCTCACTTCCCTGTGTTCCACAGATAAATTCTAATTTATTATCTGTCAATTAATGTATGTCAGAGATGAGAATAAAAGAAGTAAGCCAGTATTCCAATAAAGAATATGATTTTCCGGATTTATACATCATGGCTTTATTTATGTTTAACTTGTAGCAACCCAAATAATGCAAAGTATTTCTCAGGATCAAGCAAGGAAAATGATCTTCCTTTTCCTTTAGCACTCTGCTGTGGTTATTTTGAATTCTGGACACTTAAGAGGGGAAAAAAGAACATCATCATCAATTGCCCTGTTTATACTTAACAGCTGCCCACTCTACAACCCCAATTACAATGTTGATTTTCTCTCTCTTGGTCAATTTCCCTCATTTCACTGACTGGGATGAAAGAGACACCCCTCCACCATGGCCTCTCTTTTGCAGGGTCCCTCTTTTGTAGATGCTGAAACAATGACAGTCTTACAAGTTTGTTTTATAGTGCTTACAACTCAAGCATTTACAACTTCGGAGACGCTTTCTTCACAGAAAACACACCCCCTACCTATCTCCAGCTGAAGCTGTTGAGTCAAATTTGACTCTGTTGTGAGTATCCCACACAGCAGGAAGTGTGCTAAGTGTAACACGGGGTTTCACACAAGTCCTCTCACATCTGGGGGATAAAATAGTGACTACATAGATAGATAGGGTACCAATCAAAAAGTATACTTTTCAAAATATAAAAAATATGTGTTTGGTTGATGGATTATTTTTTACCTGTAATATATTGGCTTGTACTAAAATTTACTTTATAGTGCATATATACTATATGCACACAACAGATGGTACATAATCTAATTTTGGTAGATTTTTCTCTTATGATCATTTTCTGTTGTCAACATGTCAAAAACTGTTTTCAAACAGTGACCCAGCAATTCCACTTCTGGGAAGCTATCCCAAGAAACCCGAAACATTAATTTGAAAGAATATATACACCCCTGTGTTCATTGCAGCATTATTTACAATAGCTAAGATTTGGAATCAGCCCAAGTGCCCATCAGTAGATGAGTTTATAAAACAACTATGGAACGTTTATACAATGGAATACTCCTGGACCACAAAAAAGAAGGAAATCTTACCTTTTGTGAAAGCATGGATGAAACTGGAGAGCATTATTCTAATAAGCCAGTCAGACAAAGAAAGGTATCATATGATTTCACTTATATGTGGAATCTAATGAACAAAATCAACTAACAAACAAAACAGAAACAGACTCATAGACACAGAAAACAGACTGACAGCTGTCAGATGGCACAGAGTTACAGAACTGGATGAAAAAGGTGAAGGGATTAAGCAAAAAAAAACAACAAAAAAACGAAACTGAACTAAACCTCATAGACACACAACAGTATGGTGATTACCACAGGGAAAGGGGGTGGGGGAAGATAGAGGAGGGTAAAGGGAAAAGAAATGGAGATGAAAGGAGACTTGACTTGGGGTGATAAATACACAGTGCAATACACTGAGAATGTATGATAGAATTTTACTCCTGAAAACTATATAATTTTATTAACTAATGTCACCCCAATAAATTCAATTTTTAAAAAGTTATATACTAGGAAATGTTTTCTTGGGGCTTTCAAGTTCTTGCATTATTCTGCAGGGTAAGTGCTTCTATGTTATGAGAAATTTGGGAAGAAACATCCTACTGTGCTCTCTACTCAGTTCAGTGGTTCTTCTACCTTGAATCATTTACCTGCTTAGTAAGACTGTAAAACTCTGATACCCTTTGGTCACCATTTCTTTTTCTTCTCTTTTTTTAAATTTATTTATTTTTCAAGTATAGTTTTCTGTCTATTACTCCCATCCCAACCCACACCCCCGTGCTCCCCTGGTCCCTCCCATTTCCACCCTTCTCAGTTGTTGTCCTTTATATACGTTCCTCTAAATCCCTCCCCTATTTCCCCTGAAATTCCCTCCCCTCTCCCCTCTGGTCACTGTCAGCCTGTTCTCTATTTCAGTGTCTTTGGTTATATTTTGCTCGCTTGTTTGTTTTGTTGTTTAGCTTCCTGTTAAAGATGAGATCATATGGTATTTGTTCTTCAACACTTGGCTTATTTCACTCAGCATAATGCTTCCCAGTTCCATCCATGATGTTGCAAAAGGAAGGAGCTCCTTCTTTCTTTCTGTTGCATAAAATTCCATTGTGTATATGTACCATAGTTTTTTGATCCATTCATTTACTGACGGGCACCTAGATTGCTTCCAACTCTTGGCTATTGTAAATTGTGCTGCTATGAACATTGGGGTGCATATGTCCTTTGGGATTGGTGTTTTAGGGTTCTTAGGATACAATCCCAGCAGTGGAATTGCTGGGTCAAAAGGCAGGTCCAATTTTAGTTTTCTGAGAAAATTCCATACTGTTTTCCATTATGGTTGTACCAGTCTGCAATCCCACCAACAGTGGACTAGAGTCCCCTTTTCCCCACACCCTCTCCAACATTTGTTGTTTATTGCTTATTTATTGGTTTAATTTAAAGTGTGTAATGATCCCTGCACATAGTAGGACTATCCATTTATCTGTTCTGAACTTTGCACACCACGAAATGTGGTACATGCCGTGAGCAATGTGCAGTTACCTGGATAAATGTCTTCTATTTGGAACACACTATACTAACACTTGCAGATTCTAAGGTCTTGTCTTAGTGTTCATCAGAAAAGAGGAGGAGATAGGACTCCCTCACCTGCAAAAAATACAAAACACCTTTTAATAGGTCAATAGCACTGCTGATGACTTTTTGCAAATTCATACAGTATGAAATCAGTGAACCATGTGCATTCAAATTACAGGTTTATGACAACACCAGCAAAACAGACACACATACACACACACACACACACACAAGCAGTAATTAAGTAAAGAAGAGGTGGAGAAAAATTTTAATTAAATTTACTGAGGTGACATTGGTTAATAAAATTATATAGGTCAAGTGTGCAATTCTGTGCTACATTATCTATATATTGCATTATGTGTTTACTACCCCCAAAAGAAGCCTTCTTCCAGCACCATATGTGACTCCCTTTACCCATTAAAAATAGAATGAGCTCACTTTCATTTCAAATGCAATGGAATTGTTCTGTCATTTTGAAACTAACCATTCACTTCAAAATTTAATAGATTTAAATTTTTGAATACACTGTAGAGGTACCTAATCTAAAAATAGATTTGCAAGCATCAGGATGTTTTGTTTATTTTTATTTTTTTTCTCTTTTTTCCACTTCATTATCCTTTGGAATGCTTTTCCTTAATCTGATTTTTAATCTCTTGTTTGCTATATTCCGATTCTGACTGGCAGGCCATAGCTGGGTCCTGACGAGCCCAGCTTGAATAGTGGGACCAGAGTCAGTGAGTACCTGTCTGGGAGCTCCAGGGTAGTACCAGGTGAGCTGGACAGCACAGGAGTCCTCTGCCCACCTTTGTGTAAGCGATGATTGCACCCTTGAACAGTGATGTGCCATTGTAGAGGAAAGAAGTTACATAGAATGAGACAGAGGAAGCAGTAAAGCTGCCGATCACAGAGATATGGAACCCTTTAAGTATTTTATAAAAATTGTTCATCTTTATCCTTCCATGTTGCTTTTACTAGAAACTTACTATTTTGAACATAAACCTGGGGCTGTTGAGCCCTCTCTTTAATGCCTACTGCCTTCTGCTGAGTCTGATCTCTCTGATACTGACCTGTCCCATGCATTTTCTTCCCCACCACATGTTAGGAAAAATTCCAAATTTCACACAACAATGTCTCTGACTCATTTTCTTAAATATATATAATTATATATTATTGTTATATATTATACATTAATATAAGGTATATTAATATATAATGTAAATATTTAATGCATTATTTGTATATATAATTTGATTTTAAGATCTCATATCATGTTCACATTAATGGGAAGAAAAACATTCCACCCAAAACATGAGGTAATAAAATACAATTATAACAATATGATAAGACAGGTAAATCTTTATATGCCAGACATGAACTAAGTCGTAATTATTCCAAACATTAGAACTATATCAGATTAAATTTTGTTTTTGTCTTTTCCAAGACATAAACATGTTCTGAATGCTAAAATCTGAAATTTGCTTGTTTTATGTTTTAAATATTCACTGTTCAGAGCACAGTTTAATCTCTCTGCAACTTTAATTTCTGGGAAAGATATATTTCAATGAAAGATAGTTATTAAGAAACTGCTCTGAGCAGAAGATGAACCAATTAATACTTCTAGAAGTGTGATGGATATGATGGAATATTCAATTCAATCCTGAACATCTGAGAAAACACTGCTTGACATGTATCAGTCTGTCTACACCCAAGAAGTAAAGGTACAGCTAGATATACTCATGTCATCTGTAATCAAATTAATGGCACCTGGCTTTTCCTTTCACCCTGAAATAGATGCACTGCTTCGTTAGAGTTTACATGCCCAAAGGTGATTCAGTCTGATGAGAGTAGAGAGCAAAGGAATTAATTCAGAAATCTTCACCCAAAGAATTTAAATAGAAATCAGAATTCATCACAGGGAGTTTTGGTAAGCTGGGGTGTGGAAGTCCAGGAAAGGGCTAGGTTTCAACTACAGATGCATTAGGTATCTAGGGGAGTTCTTGGAGAAACAGTAGGGGCATGAAGCTGAGCTCAAAGTGTGGGAGGGCTTGAGTGAGTGGAGTCCCTCTATGTAACATTCGATTAACAAATACTACTCTCAGCACTTGCTATTTGCTCAACAAATCTCGAACACATTATGTGGCAGTCTTCTAGGTACTGGAAATAAAATGATAAACAAAACAAACTCTCAATGAGCCTACTTTTGACTAGGGGAAAGTACACAGTATATACATAATAAAAATGAAAGATGGTGGTAGGTACTATGCAGGCAGTTAAAATAGGGTGATGAAACTGAAACCAACCTGAGACCTACTTCAGATCTGGTAGCTTAAAAGGTGTGCTAGTCAGGATGCTGGCAAGAAATAAATGTCCACTCAAACAGGGCAACTGAGCAAAGTTGAATGGAGGGACCGTGCATAAAGAAAGATGTGGGCAGGGGTAAGAAAAACTACCAGAACTGAGTAAGTCTTGGGGCTAAGAACTAAGGAGCCATTTCCACCACTCAGTCTGAAGGCACATATACAAGGAAAAGTCAGAGGATCCCAGATAAAGCAGCTGTAGGAGAGACCAGTGGCAGAAAGGAACTGAAGGACACTGGGAGAGACACCATCTGGGGATGAGCAGGGAAGGAGACAGGAGATAAACAACCCAAGATCGCCTGTGTTTCATTCTCCCAAGTCTCTCGTTGACCAAAAGTCAAAGAGCAAGGAATCCAATTAAGGCTCCACAAAGGTAAGTCTCTTAGGGACATAGCAAGGCAAAGAACGTATACAGAGACACATCAAAAATGTGCAGCACAGAAGGCCTTTCTGAAGAGGTGACATTTAATCCAAAACTGAATGACTAGCAGAAAATACATTTGTAAAGCTCTGGGATTTGGAAGTTGCTGTGAACTGGTGATCCAAAAACTACTCGCAATACTTCCTGTTCTTACTTCTAATACTGCAAACTTCTAGAGGTGCCAGTGTGACATATTTATGGCCAATGTGATGAAAGACAACACGGGAGAGTGAAACTGTCCTACCAGGATATATGGACAAATGCTTGTAAGGAAAGAGTCTGGGCTCTTCCCCTCATTGTTGCCTGTACACGGATGTGACACCTGAACATAGAGCAGCACCTTTCATAAAGATAAGAGACACAGAACATGCTTAAGCAGAGTTAAAAGGATCCTGAAACTTTTAGGATACGACTGAGCCACCAGATCATTTCTAGACACTCTGCCTTTAAATTTTGTTGTCTGAGGCAAACAAACCCTTTTTCCCTTTGATGGCTCATTGTTGAATACAATTACAACACTTAAAACAGTTATAACTGGTGGATGGAGGAAGCCTCACACTGGGACCCAATAGGCTAGTTTGAGGCATAGAGAGAAGGCAGTGCAGGCAGTGCCCTCGGATCCTAATGTACGAGAGGCTGGTGAGGACCCAGCTATGGCCTGCCAGTCAGAATCGGAGCGTACCGCACATCTAGTGGGAAGTTCAAGAAAAGCGTTAAGCACTAAGCAACACAATTTGATACATTTTACTAAGATTCTGTACTATGATATGGAGTAATGTCCTATAGAAAAAGGAGAATTAGGGGAAACAATAAAGAGATTGATCATGAACATAGCTTTTTAAAGATACAAACTTCCAGTTATAAAATAAATAGGTTATGGAGATGCAATGTGCAGCATGGTGACTGAAGCCAACATTACGGTATTGCATATTTAAAAATTGCTACAAGAATAGATCTTCAAAATTCTCATTACCAGAAAAAAGTGTGTAACTACGTGTGGTGAAAGATGTTTATGAGACTTATTATGGTAATTATTTTGTAATATAAAATACAGTTACAAATACAGAATTAATGTGTTGTTCACATGAAACTAAATAATGTTTTGTCAATTATACCTCAGTGAAAAACAAGAGATTATCACATGTGACAGTGACTGCTGTCTACAAAAATCCACATTTTTTCCTTGTTTCTGGCACTCATGTGGACTACGTTATTCATCCTCTTTTGCAGTTACATCTTGTCATGTCACTGAGTTTTAGGTATGCCCTAAAAATGATAGAAAGTGAGCAGGGTAATGTATGCCCTGTCCATACCTACTCCATAACTTCTATCGACTCTTCCCCAACCATGTCTTACTCCATGCTTATTCCTGTTTTTGACGACCTGGGATGGTAATGCCCCAGGGATCCTTGAAATATAAACATTGAAGTTGACAGCATCACTTTTGGTCTGGGTTAAAGGAAGGAGAGTAGCAGAGCTCTTCCCCATTACCAAGAAACAAGCAAGAAATAGATTTCTATTTTTGTTAAGACATTACATCTCAAGTCCACTAACTCTTGAGTTACCACATAGGATCAGAATGTCAAATCTGACACAAAACCAGAGATCTTACCCAGCATCATGTTTTACTAGATAATTTTTTAAACAAAAGCAATTAATAGAAAGACTTATAAGAAGAAGAGAGGGATCTGGGATATTGGAAAATCCTCTCTTCCTGTGTTAGACATGCCTGTTTGGACTAAAATATTTCATGTTGGAAAACTGGCAGCATCTATTAAAACTCAGCACTGGCACTGTGATCCAGAAATGTCATTCCTTGGAATATACTGAGCAAACTATTTGTGCATATGTCTATATTGCAAAAGGCACACACAAGAATGTTCAGTGCTAATTTAACTGTAAAATCAATTCAACTTCTTGTGAAGAGTAGAGTGGACAGTGATATTTTCAAAAAATAAAATATAGTATAGCAATCAGAATGAAGTATGTCTAATTACATGCCGTAATATAGATGAATCTCATAGACATTGTTGGGTTAAAGAAGCCAGGTACAAGAGAGTGCATGCTGAATTACACCATATACATGATGTTCAAAAACAAGAAATAACAACCTACTCAGGACAGTGATTAACTGTAGGTGTTCCATGAATGGGGAATGAAAACAGAGTCTTCTCAGATATTGGTAATACTTACTTTCTTAATGTGGCTGCTAGTTTACGGATGTATTAACTTTGTGAATATGTTTTGATAGGTACACTTGTAATTTCTTTATACATTACATTACAATAAACTTTAACAAAGAAAAATAAAACTAGGATGCTAAAACATGTAAAAATCCTTCTAAACAACAAGACAATGATAAATGCATGGTTTTTAATTAAAGCCACACTGTAATGAGACAAACTCGGTGAGCTTGTAGATATGCCTTGAATGGGCTGTGAAAGTTTGGAGCAATCACTTTCTCTTGATTTAAACTTTCCTCTTAAATCTGGCTTATTAACATATAAAGTACTACTTAGTTTAAATTCTATATATTGCTATAATGACACCAATCATAACACAGATTTAATGGGCAAAACACTGACATAATATAGGACCAGAAATTATATAGAACACTTGGATTTGATGACTAAGTTTTTAAGTAAAATTTTGAAATAACAGGAAACAAAATGCCACGAGTGTTTTTTACTTTTCTGTATCCATGTATGTATAGTTTAAATCTTTAACTCATTTATTTTTTAGGATTAAAAAATGTATTTGCAGACAGATTGGCAATGTATCTGGCTTAAAGAATTAAAATCACACATGGTATATAATATGTATAAGATTATCCTTCTGTTTTTCCAACAGACATGATTCAAAGACAGGAACAGAAATTATGTTCCCTCTATTATTTTAATTTGCATTATTTTTTAACAGCAATGAGAACATACTCTTTTAATATGTGTTTTTAGTCATTTATTCGAAGCACTGAATAATTAAATTCTTTGGTGTATAAACAACAAAGAGTACATTTATCTTTAAAATATTGCAATCTCAAGAATTTGATACCTCTCTACTGCCCTCAGGATCTGATACTGAAAAATGCATAATGTTGGGGGAAACCACAGCCATGTAGGTGTATTTCTAATGAGTCCAGTGGAGAGTTTACAACCTCATCCTGAATGTGTATAGCTCTTACTCCAGGAATAAGGGAGAGTTTTTTTCAACTCCATTTTTATTTCATTGAATCTTCATATGACCAAGGAAAATATTTTTCATCTCCCTTTCCTTCATTTTTAAAAATATTACTTCTTAGTACTTTTCTTTAATTCAGAAATATAAATAAAATATTCCCCAATTTGACTACAAACACCTCATCCTCTTAACCCTTATACATATTCACACATACATATATATGCATTATGTGTGTATATATATAATGAACATATGCAAGAGTATATATGCATAAATATGTAATGTACAAGTATAGTATACCTATATATACATATAGTAAAAATATGTTACAAACTAACCAAAATAACACCATATTCCCTCAAAGCAACAGATTTAAATTTTTTATAATTACTACAGGAAAGAAATTCACATACTTATTTATATGTATCTAAGTATGAACATATGAATGCATCTTATATATATAATGTGGTATATATAGCATATGTATGAAATGAGAAAATAAAGAACCACCTAAATTCTTAGGTACAATCATTAAGCCCCTTTATCTCTTTTTATTCCCACTGTCCTAAACATTATTGTGGAGCTAATTATTTTCCTCTTTCCACTGGAATCTTATGCAAGCCTCATGAGTAGTCTAGTCACTCTCAGGTAACTAGAATTCTTTTTGTAATTCCCAGTTTCCCAAACAGCTTCATTTCATTAATATTTTATTCCAATTGAAAATTTCTTTTCCCCTTGATTCTGCTTGGCTACAGGTTGGTTGCTGCCAGTGAGAAAGGGGGTAGTCAGCCTCTTTGTTCTCTTATCTTCTCACTTTGTCCTTCTCTCTTTGGCATGTTAAATGAAGTTTCTCAACTCCACAGAGTGAAAATAGTACACAAAGGTGGAATACTTATGGAGGCTGGCAAGAGTCTTCCTTGAGCAACACACTCATAAACTAGCACCTGTGTTCTCTAAGCTTAGCAGATGTTGAAATTGACTATGGTAGCCATATTTTTTGTTATACGGTGGTCTTCACATGACAAGACACTTTTTGCCTGCATTTCTCTTGAATTGCATGCATTGCTCTAGCTGGTTGCTACTTGTCCACGCCCATCTGCCTATAATATTCCAACTCCTTTTCAACTAAGATCCCCTCTTTCCAGATGAAACTCTCAGACCAATTCCAAGACAATACTTTATCAAACTCATTCATGGGGCAAAAGTGATTTGTCTTTGAACCATTGATGTTCAGAGCTTTCTACTCTTCTGCTCTTAGCCTCCGGTTATTTCATCTTTGCTATAAATACTCTGCATAAATGTAAGTAAGCCACCAGTCTATTCATTTCAACATCTGTTACTATGCCATAAAATGATTTCATTGTTTCCTATCTGTTACAGTACCAACAATTAACCTTTTTTTCTCATGACATTTGCTAAATTTTCAGTTTTTAGAAACACTGGTAAATAGTTACTGAGTTTTTATACTCCTGCTAACTGTTCATGAGAAATCTATTTCTCTGCACCGTAACTGGTTTGGCAGACACTATCACCCACCTTCTCAGTTTAAATGTTTCCTCATTTTTTTCTTAGCCTGTAGAACCCTGATATGCCCAAATCAAGGTGATGAATCATGACTAACCTAAACCAGCAATTGCTGTTTCTTTCTCTTTTGCCCATTATTGGATATGTAACAGCCAAAAAGAAGATATCTGCTATAACACTCCAGGGAAAAAAATGTTCTTTTTACCCAACAGGGGTTTCCAACCTGTGACCTGTGGACTGCATGCAGGTCAGGATGGCTATGAATGTGGCCCAGCACAAAATTGTAAACTTATTTAAAACATTATAGGATTTTATTGTGGTATATGTGTCACAATGTATTTAATCTGTGGCCCAAGACAACTCTTCTTCCAGTGTGGCTAAAACACACCAAAAGGTTGGACACCCCTGTGTTTGCCAGGTATGATAATGTCATCATTACATCTAAAACTATCACGTTACTACTGCACATTGAGGAGCCTAAGGGTGAAAACCCAATAAATTGGAGATAGCAGAGCAGAGGCTAGGAACCATGTGGGTTCTGGATAACATTGCTAACAGCCACAACCATCACAGAACAACCTACAACAGACTCCTATTATATAAGCCAATGAAAAAGCTTTATTGCTTAACCCACTTTGGACAGATAATCTGTTCCTTGCAATCAAAACACCTTAATTGATTAAAGGTGGCGTCATCAAACTTTACTTTTTAGAAACTTATTAGACATGGTTTCTAAACTTTTACATTTACACCTTTTATAAGCTATAAGTAGAATGTAAAAAAACAAAGATTTTTTGTTTAATATGAATCTTATTGGTCTTTCTTCTAAATTCATGTGCTATTTCAATTTTATGAACGGAGAGCCAAAAAATATCTGGTCACTTGTTTAGGTCACAGAAAATTAGAAGTATTGTTTGTGTTCGAGCTGACACTAAATCAAGTGTCTAGGTAATCCCGCTAAATTCAAGTCCCCATACTGTGGAAAACTAGAACATTCCTGGATTTACTAGTTTTCCTTAGGGAAATTTATAACACACACTGATAGGGAATGTTTGCTTTCAGTCCACCTAGAAACATTTTACTATTCACATATCATGATCATTAGATCTATATCCAGTTGTGGAATGTATTGCCCTGATGAAAGGATGATAAACCTTCTTTTAGCTTCTAACAGGGCTACACATCCTTAACCTAGTTTTAGTCAAGCCCCCTGGAGCCCTCTTCCTGACTAGGCATTGATTATGCCTGCTGTCCTGCTCTCGGCCTCTCCAATTCTAGCAGCGAATTCTGCAAAATCAGGTTAGCAAGAATCCCCCCACCTTTGATATCCAAACCAGTTCCTCATCCCTCACCCTTGATACCTAAGAGTGCCTTTAGCAAGAATCCCGTCATTCAGCAGAAATGTCCCTACCCTTGATGTGTTCCTATAATCATGGTCTTGTTAGTAACTGTCCTCCCTGACCCGATCCCTCCTGCAGACTGTGAAACACCCGCAGTCGTTTGCTGTAAGTGGAGGTAACCTCCGTTACTTACTGAAGCCGCATTCCTCTACTGCAGTAACTCCAAATGAATGTTTCACCATTTTTAACAAGCGCAATTTTTCACATTGGGTTTGGCTACTGAGGCGTACTTTGAATGTATGCCGAGCCTTGGAAAAGCATTATTTACATTCCAAAAAGTTAGGTGAGAGCGCAGAACCTTTTCACCCTCTGTCGAAAGAGCAGTTTTTCACCTTTCTCTCTTGAGGGAAAGAAAGGATAGTTTCTTTCCTGTGTGCAGGGTAGGTACCCCGAAAAATCCACCCATTGGCTTGTCAGAACCCAACCTGGTCAATCAGGTTGTTCGGTTAATAATTTGACCTGATGCTCAGTGGTCAATTAGTTGTAGGACATGTTCGGGAAAAGAATAAATAACAGATCCAAGAGAGGAGGAGGGAGGGATAGAGAGACAAAGAAAGTAAGATGGAGTCAGACATGTAAAGAAAAGCAGAGAGAGAGAATCCAAGAGACTTTAGAAAGACTGTTGTTAACCTTAATTCTTTCCTTTCCATTTATAATCTTTTAAATGTAACACTTTTTTTGTCCTCACCCCTCTTATTTCTGTAATAGTTGTCTCACTTGCTTTTAGTAATTATCTTTGCTTCCCATCCCATGTAAACTTTAGTCACTTTGATTATATTTCAGTTTTTTACAACAGATAAATCTTGGGTAAAAACAATATTCTATCATATATGCATTTTTTAATGTCAAAGCAAATGATGAAACTTCTTTGGCCATCTTGTTACATTTCCTCATTCTTATATAATAAATTTCTAGTATATCTAGCCCCAGCTCCCAACTAATATCATCAATGAAAATATTTTTGAGATAAAATTCTTAACTTCCCCTGCATGTGAATTAGCTTCTTTACTTGCTTTGATTTTAGAAAACTAATCTTTAAATTAATAAAATAGTATGTAGAAAAGTCACCTTTGGTAAAGAATATGTTTGTTTTAGCAAAGCTTTCATTTTCTCCATGATAAATTCTATTTTTGCCATTTCAGATAATGGGTTCAGAGGAATTTATTGATAAAATTTAATATCGGGTCTATAGTCATAGATCAGTGTTTCATAAATCTTTTCTGAATAATGAAATCACCAGGGCAGCTTTTTAAAATGCATATTTTTGAGCCTCATTTTATTCTGAAAAGTTTCTATTTTATCAGAATGACTCCAAAATATTATAATGATAAATCATGTTCTGGAGCCACTGCTGTACCTCCCAAAATAGGATGCGTAGTAGTGTTACCTGGAAGCATTAAAAACTGCTCACAAGACCTGATGACCAAATCCTACCATGGGTACTTCTAGACTTTCAAAGCTCCCAGGTGATTCTAATGTGCAGCCAGCCTTAGGAAGAGGCTTTACTCAGGTAAGTCGCAGAGGCTCTCATGCTTGGCATGAGCCTGTCTTTGAATCGTTCCTGCAGGATTAAGTAATGTTATCATCAGCACTCTTTCTCTGTTACAGTCCTTGCACCTTTCAGGAACCTGTGACACAGGGAGAGATCTGTCAAAATCCCACAGCATCCAGCTGCAGACTCCCTCAACTTGTTCCCACAAAAGGGAAAAGAACTGGGTGGTGCAAATAGAAACGAACCTTTTTAACAAGCATGAGGATTCAATGTGTGCCTAGCAAATTCCTTTATTTCTTTTTCAATGAGTTCATTCAACTATTTATTGAGCATCTACTGCAAACATCATTAAATATTGGAGATAGTACATATTGAAACCTGGGAGGGAAAAGAGTCATCAAACAATTGTAATGAGTTTCCAGGTGTAGGTGGAACAAACATTTTTGATGGCCAAGAGCCAAGAAAAAGAGAACGTGCGTTTAGAATTGGACTGGTGGGAAATGCAAAATAAATTTTATGTAAAATTTTTCTCAAGAAGCAATACTATGCTCTTGTAATTTCCATAGTTTGTAGTGAACATAGTATGGACATTCTGAAATTGATATTCACCTTTAAAAACCTGGTATTCCTGATATATCAATATTCTGGGCAGACTACAGATTGCTACCTCTGTATTTTGATGACCTTTTGCATTTCTTTCTTCCCTATGTTCTCTGTGGATTCATTATTTATTTCCCTATGCAAAAGTCCATGCGCCCAAGCAAGGTCATATACATGAGAGTGGAAACTGAAAAAGAACTTTAGAATTAACAACTAATGAATAGGTCTACAATATATCATACTTCTCCATTATTCCCACTTTATGGGTCCCCAAATATTTTTGATAGCTCACTCCTTCAGGAATAAAATAACATACAATGCCAACAAGGGTCTTACTGATTAACTCTATACATGTAATATTGCATTATATAACATTTAATTATAAGTACCTCAAAATATAAGTTCAAATAAAATATGACATGTACTTATGTTTTTGCTGTACCCACAAGTGAACCTTCTGTGCAGTTTCTGAAGTGTGCAAACTTCAGTTGAAATCTCATTACACACGTGACTTCTATCTTAGTTTTCTGTTTGGGTAAGTCCTAGGTAGCTAGGTGGGAGGGAGGGAGAGAAGGAAAGGGATAAATGGAATGAGAAAGAGATTGAGAGACAGATTTAGAGATTAATATTCATTGTGGGGTGATTCCCTTAAAGCATTAGATAACTTTTATTTTGTTAGGCAAACGTTTAGCTCTCAAATTCTACAGAGGAGACAATATACTGCCTGGTGAGTTATTATTAGAAAATGCATATGAATGTGTCCAACAGATTCTGATGTTTATATTTATGCATTTCATTATGTTAGGCTTTGAACCTTTGTGTACTGTTTATTCGTTAATTCTATTATGTTTTATTGACATCAAATGCCCTCAGTCAGGACCAGTTTCAGCTTCCTGCAATAGCAGCCATAAAAAAATGCATTAAGAAATAAATGGGTGTGTCTGCATGCACCACCTTCAGGATTAATTACTATGACTGGTTGTTGAAATATAAAGAAACCATTTAATTATATGAGAAGCTAGTAGCCTGGTGTTAGCCCACAGTAAGATAGACCTATAAAAATTTACCAGCTCATCTAATGAATGCCAAGAGTCATCATCTAAAATTCCCAAAAGGACCTAACTGTAGGAAGACCTCCACTCAAGGGAGACTGACCTTTTGGTAACATGTTGCACTCAGAATGTACAGAATTTACAGGACATGTAAACTAGTGATGAAAATATCAACAAGAGAGACAAATGAGAAGCAAAGCACAACAACAAACCATAGGGGCTCAAGAGGACTGGAGTCTGGAAGAACAAAAAAAATGGTTCAGAGCCAGGCCAATTAGCAAAGGACCATGAAAGTAGTCCATAGACAGGGTGAGGTGAAGGTGAATACTAAAAATGTCTCCACAGTACCGTGAGACTAACTCTCTAACTGTCTGTCTATCCCAAAGCCTTTACTGAACAGTGCCCAAAGCACACTAGTAGTGTTGCAGAACAGACCCGGGTGTGGGGCAAATGATAGACTATTACCGAATGGACCCACCTTTGTGCTCCAGAGGTCCTCCCCCCCTCCGTACTAGGTTCACCTTGCCCATCGCCAGGGAAAGATGTCTCTTAATGCCAGAAATTGGTAAAAAGGAAAGGGACTATTTACTTAAAAAGTTATATAGACTTAGAGTAATGACTTAATGTCTTCATTAAAAATACTAAAGTCCTTTAGAATACCCACAAATGCACAGCCCAGTCCAGGGTACCGTATCTCAGGAAGAGAACTAGAAGTCCATGGTTCAGGCAGCCCCTCTGTTCTGGCGCCACCATCTGTGTCGCCACTGTGATCTCCAGCTAATCCAAAACCATGTGGCACCTTCTCATGGCCCACCGGCAAGAATCCTCTCACCCCTTTTCATCCAAGAAAAGTCTATCTTGCTTGCTAAGCCACATGGCCAAAAGAGTGCACCCTAAAGCTTCACGGTCCCAACTTTAGCCAAAGCTACATAGTCCCCAAAAGCCCACATGGCTGCCGCACCTGGGTTTAAATCCCTGCACCAATCTTCTTCTGCATCCCCAGTTCTAACTCCTCCCACAATCAGTTACACCTGCTGGTATTTTCTATCCATCCAGCTTTACTTGGCAGCCATTGTAAGTCTGGGCAGGCGTGGCCCCATAGCATGGAGCCAATCATCTTCAAGCTCTTACACAGGTGCTGTACCCAGAGGATGTTGCCTCCCAGTTACATCCTGGGTTGAAGTCACTTCCATCCCCCTGGCTCAAAGCATAGCCACAGCTGTTTAACATACCTATGAAAACAGTTGAAGATTGTAGCTATGTTAAATGACCATTCTAGAGGTTATGTGCAAAACTGTTGCTATTCAGAACAGCTCTCAATGGCCCTGCTCCATGTGCCCCATCCCCCAGCTCCGACTTATAGGGGTGAAGACACCCTATATATATTTTTTCTAATATTTCCTGGACACCCTGAGTTCTGGACCCCGCTATAAATCCCCATTTGGGGGGCCCCCTTTGGCTGCACTGTGTTACAGTGGTAGAAGGGCAATGCACTTTGCTTTCTGCCAGAGCATCTGAGAGAATAACCTAAACTACTCAATAGTAATGAATATAGTATTTAGTAACCTTAACACTTCCTATCTGTAACATTCTATTCTAATGTATGAATGTGTAATGCAATAATCCCTCTCAATAACTCTAGGAGAGAGGAGCTACTGTGATGACCACCTCAGTGATGAAGAAAGGAATATACAGAGTAATTGAATACCAGACCCATAGGCACTCAGACCACAAAGCAGTGCCGTAACATTGTGAACCTGACAGCTAAATTCCAGAGGACATTGGTCCAAGACATGTTTGGTCATCTCCAATCATGTGCTAGGCACTATCCTATTCATTTTGGATATATGAGTGAACAAAGCAAAAGATTCCTTCCATCATGAAGTTTTCTCAGCTGACTCAGCAGCTGTAGAAGTCGTTGCTAGGTTCTAGAATGACATGCCATGGTTTCATTAGACATTAGCACACAGCAGAAATTTGCAATAGACGATTTTTCTCTAATTCAGTAGTATATTCATACAACATTTTGCAGAGAAAACATTAAAACACTAATGTGAAGAAGATAAAACAGCAAAGTCTTAATGTTGCACAAAAGATTGTTAAGAATAGAAACTTCAAAATTCATTTTTTAATTAATAACATTCACATACAATCAGACTTCAATTAACAGAGAAACCCAATTATCTCAGAAAGGTCATTTTCCTGTGATAGTAAAGAAAATGAGACATAAGGCCCATTGCTAGAGAGAGGTGAGCATTTTTCTTGACTTCACATGTTCACATGAAAGGAAATAAAGCCTTTGGAATTAAAGTCTCCTCTGACACATAGGCCTTAAACTACTGGGCTAAATAGATCTATACTCTAGAACTGAAATTTGAATCTCCCTAGTTGTGGCTTCCTCTGTAAGCTTACTACCTTCATCATTGCTCACTGAAGGGTGGTGTCTCCCTGATTTGAAATGTGTTCTCCACATTTTTCTTAAAACCTTCAGTTAGAGGAAATGTAGGCAACACTGCTTATACTAAGATTTTCTCTCTAAGTGAGCTTCAACTCCTTTGTCTTATGGCATTGAGTTAAATAAAGTTGTAATTTTCCAAGTATAACTTAAATAATTAAATGAAGTTATAATTTTCCATGTATAACCTAAATAATGTATTGATAAATAGGCAGTTGGAGAATTAATCATTAAATTAATGGATATTTTACTTTTATTCTTTCTTTGCAAAAAGTATTTCATAAATATAACTTGGAAAAACATAAACATGAAACAAATTTTGTGACACTGGAGCAATTTTAAAATAGTCAGGAAAAGCAAATGATAGATGAAATGAGCTTTGGGATGTTTATCCAGTCGACAACATTATTATGTGCTAAAAAGCTTATAGTCAACTTCCCTATGAAGTGAAATATCTTGTTTTGTTTCAAAATATATTCATGTATTAATACCAAGAAGAGCACTACCCATTTTATAGTATATAACAAAAAAAGGCAATTCATGTTGATTTTAGGAGCACATTTTTATTATAGCTAAGAAATATATGGGTAGTCCCCTCCCCATCTTCAAGCTCTGCAGCAGAGATTCAGATAATAGTTTTGATAAGGAAACGACAGCAACTGAAAGCAATAAACAGGTGTTGTGATAGAGAAACCCATAATTCCTTTGTATCAAGCAGAGATATCTGATAGCTTTTAATAGCTTTCAAAGAGTTATCAACAACCAACACTTAAATAATTCAGCCAAGCAATAATAGTCAGGGTACGATTCAAGTGTTCTAACTCCAGATCCAACGTTCCTTCCTTGCAGTCACCCGTCGAATCTGACGAGTGATCTGTGGCAGTGAATTCTGTTAGGGGATTCTGAATGTGCAGCTTCTAAACACGTTCTAGAGTTGAGATGGACCCTGTGAAGGCTTCATTAAAAATCAAATAGCATAGCCAAAATCCAACAACTACATTCTAGTCTTTCAACAAATGGGTGACTTCACATTTCAGCTATTAGTACTTTCAGTTAAGTCCAATAATATTGCTGCCCTTATTATCTTGTCCAGGTTTCCCTGCCACTTCAGAAAAGGTTTTGTACCGAGAATAACACGAATAACACGTGTTCTCTTGGTTCTAGTTCCTCTGAAGTCTGCCAGGTATTGAACATTGATTATCCACCTTTTTCTTATGCTTATTTTTAGTGGGTAATTGTATTAGTTTGCTAGGACTCTCATGACAAAGCCAATATTAATAGTGTCCTTATAAACACAGAGAAATTTGGAAATAGAAACATATACATATACATATACATGTCCATGTAATTGCAAAGACCCTATTTCCAAATAAGGTCTCATTCTGAGTTACTAGGGGTTAGAAATTTAATGTATAAATTTTGAAGGGATGAAATTCAACCATAATGGTAATATATTCTTAAGAAATACAATTTAAAACATTAAAACAGTATTCAGTGAAAAGGAAGCCTTCCATCCCCACCAACCTCGCATCAGTTGTTACTTCTCCACAGACGACGACTAACAGTTTTTCATCTTTCCAGAGGTAGTCTGTATAAAATGAGGATAATTATATAAGTATTTTTTTATTTTTCACACATGCTGTCTTGATATAAAGTCACTGTTCTTTCATCTCCTTATTTTCACATATTAACTAAGGCTTTTTGAGGAAGAAATTTTCTCAAAAATGTGCAACATTATGAAAAATGAAAACATTGAAAATCAGCCAATCATCACAACTGATGCTATCCTGTCTTCTTTACATATATTTTTTTATGCATTATATATGAGATTGGCCATGGAGGAATAACAAATCATTACACGTGCAGTTAGACATTTTATTGTTCATTTCTCCACCCACTCTCATCGTCAGCCATTCTGGACGAAGAGTTGCACATGGAAGGCGGGGTTTCTTCAGGGCTGGTTTTCATTCCCCTTGTGGGACCCTCCAGGTTGCTCTTTCTGCCGTGACAACCAGCCACACCTGGAATGACAGCTGCATCGTCAAGTGCTCCTCTAGTCCACATGAGACGGGAGTCTGGGCAAAAAGTTATTTAGCCATTATTGTTTAAACTACTGAAAAAAATATTTTTTCCACACATCAAAACACACAGCCCAGCCCATCTGGTTATTCACATATTTCATGTGAATTCATTTTTTTAATCCTCATCCAAGTCTATGCAGAGAGAGAGAGAGAAACGCCAAAGAGAGGAAAACATCAACCCATTGCCTCCCACAGGCTCCCCAGACTAGGATTGAACACGCAACCTCGGTATGACTGGCATTGGAAGAAGCAACATTTTTATGTATGGCTGACACTCCAACTGACTGAACCACCCAACCAGGGCTATTCATTTATTTTGAAAGGTTCAATTAAATCAATGGCCCTCCTTTTCAGTCTATTCTCTTCTTTCTTTGCAATGCATCTTTTTTTCACTCTTCTATTTTTCACCTATGTTTTTATAGTATTTTATATGATTTTTCTCATAGGCAATATAGGTGAGCCCTGCTCTTTAAATCCAAAGTCACAATCTCTTCTTTTAATTGGGATAATACCATTTACATTTGCATTTATTACAGTTACTGATGTGTTTGAGTTTATTTCTACCATCTTCCTGTTTGTTTTCTATTTTTCTTATATGTTCATTTTCACTCATTCTTTTTCTATCCCCTTTTCTAATTAACCAAGTGTATTCTCTTTTCCCCATGCAATTGATATTTGAGTAGTTACCACTTATATTCTGTGATCCCAGTGTATCTCCTTCACTAGCTTAGTAGTTTCAACACCATTTTATTTCTTCTGTGTTCGTTTTAGGCATGTGGTAGTTGCCTTTTCTGTCTCACTTATTTTACTTAGCATACACTCTCAAGGTCTATCCATGTTGTCCTAAGTGGCAAGATTGCATTTTTTACGGCCGAATAGTATATCAATTTCTCCACTATTCACTCATCAATGAACACGTAAGGTATTCCATGTCTTGGCTATTGTGAAAATGCTGCAGCGAACATGGGGGTGCAGATGCCTTTTCAGGTTTGTGTTCTCATTTTCCTTTTTTATTTATCACTTAGTTTATCAGTAAATCTTTATTTTTTGAATTGCTTCATTTTATTATTTTATTTTATTATTTTTTATTGTTGTTCAATTTGTTGTCCCACACTGTTCCCCATTGCAGGGTAGGGGAGAGCAACAGGAAAATGTTTTTGTTTTTCTCCAGAGTGCAAATCACTCATATTTGAGGTCACTTTTGGCTGTTTCACAGCTCACTTATGTTTTATTTTCACTTTATTTTTTCCTCCTTGTGTTTCAATTTCCATGCCTTCAAGTTTTTACATCTTCACCTCTGCCTGGATGAACATCCTTCTCGACTGTGCCTTCATCTTGGTTTATAAAAACTGAAAACTGTCAGCACAAATTAGTTGTGCGTACCTCCCCTGCACCCTTATACAAACACACTAACAGACAGGAACAATTCCAGCAGTTCCTAACAGCTTAAGGCTACTTTCTTGGGTTTATTCTTCTCCCTGACAATACTCATGGCTGCTAAAAGAATTTATAGTTGGTTCCAGCCGACACCTGAGATGGGGTCCCTGGTGTGCAGTCTCTGTGGTGGGTAGGAACGTGACTCAATAAGCACCACTTAGAAAACCCAGATAGGTTTCAGGTGAGCCAACTCTCCCTTCCATTTTTATGAATTTCCTAGCTTTACTCAAGCCCTCACAATCCCCATTCTCTGCTTCTTTCTTCCTTTAAAAAGCTCACTCCCATCTGTGTAAATCAAAGCTGAGTGTAGTTCATGCTGGACCCTCTTATCCATTTCAACAGTGTGTAACTCATTAAACCTCTCCTTATTAACGTCTGGCTTTGTTTGTCTTCGACGCCGTGTTCAATCTTTCTTCCAGCTCCATGAACACTTGGAATACATTTGAAATAAAAGTTTATTGTCCTCTTGTGTGAATTCCTGTTTTAGTTTTTATTGTGTGGGCCAGGACAGTTTTAGAATAGGGCTAGATTTTTTACCACAACGTAAGTAATGACATCGTTTTCTCCAATCTCAGCCCCTTGAATTGCTTTCATTTCTACTTTAGATGATAGGAACACAAACAATTCCCAGCTGTGTTTTGGCTCAGTGGGCTTTTTCTCAGCTTTTTTTTTTCTAGGAGGTGCTTTTCCAAGTCTTGGGTGGTTTTCTCACAGAGATGCGCTGGCTCCTTATTCACCTGAAGATGTGCGAGAGGGCTTTGTGCAGAACTACAGACCTCTTCCTCTCTTCAGCTTTCTCCTGTCTGGAAGTTGGCCTGGCCCATTCTAGCTGCACTGCTTTCTGTGGAATCCAGTTCTTTCTGCTCGCCTCCGGAAGAACTCCAGGGTCCATCCGCCCGGGGTTCCCGTCCCTGTGACGCTGCAGCTCTAGGAAGTAAGATGGGGAAATTTTAAACTTCTTCTCAATCGTTTTCTCTATTTCAAGGAGCATTGTCCTGCACTCCCTCTTTTTTTTTTTTTTTGTAACCGCTTCTTTCATCAGTTGTGTCCTTTTCTTAATAGGCCAGGTGGTAAATATAGTGCTTGTTTTTTTTATTTTATCTGAAAGGAAAGGCACACCCCTCCCCACTCAATTTCAATTGAAATTGAAGCTTGTTTTCTCCCTTTGTTATCTCAGAAGCTCCTAAGGTAAGAAAGAGTTGACGCAGAACAGGCCCTCTAAAATGCTATTGAACCAGTAAATAAACGAATCAGGGAAAAATTGGCTCATATAAAGATAAGATCATATTGCCTTAAAGTTGTGCAAATATAAATATGCTCTGGAGCTGAAACTTTCAGTGACCAAAGGTGCTCGCATCTGCACACATCTACATGGAATATGTATTTATTTATATGTACCACTCTTCTTCTTTGCTGAGGAAGTTTTTGAAATCATAAGTTACAGTCATTTCTCCATTACTCCAACAATCTACTGCAGACTACACTCTGTCCCTATTATTTGGCTTCCCTTGGCTGCACCCTGTATCAACATGACCTCCTAGTTGCTGAATCAAATGTCTATTTTAGCTCTTTATATTCAGGTTGACATTTCTCGAGGACTTGATACTGCTAATCATCCCCTTCCTGATAAAAACTTCGGTTTCTTTGTCTCTTCTTTTTCACTGCTACCCTTTGTAAGAAGCTGATACACCACTTGGAATTGATTTGGGGTCTTCGCATGCTGAGAAGGCAAAAACATTTAGTTCTCAAGTTTTTTCATTGTATCCTGTTACCAATCTTTGTATTTTGTAGTACTCTGTTATTCACAGCCACTGTTTTCTTCATTTTTCTGTTTATAATTATTCTCCCTACATCATTTTATCTAAGTCTAATAGCTTTTGAAAGTCTATATATGACAGTGACTCTGAAATTTCTATCTGCAGCTTTGACCTGGTCGCTGAGTTACGGAATTTTTTTAACTGATTGCCCACTTAACGTTACCAATTGGCCACCTACTACACATTAAAATACACAGATTTTAAATTCCAAACATTTTCTAACTCAGTAAATTTTAAGAAAAAAAGATGTAGACATTATTTTTATCCTTAATTTATTTTACAGTCTATATTCTATTAATTCATAAGTCTTAAAAATAAATTTCAAATCCATCCACTTCTCAAATTCTCGACTCTGCCACTCTTTCCAAATACATTATGATCATCTCCTACCATTTATCAAATTCCTCCCTAATATGTCTCCTCCTTTGGTTCCTAGTTTCTGCTTTTGTTTTAATCCTCCATGTTGCAAACAGAAATGATCCTTATTTTTAACTTGGAAATGGGATTATATTCTCTTACTCAAAATCATCAAATAGGTCTCCAATGCAGATCCGCTGAATAGAAGATTTTACAGTGATGTGTTGGTTAGCTAGAGCTGTGTTAACAAATTACCGCAAACTTGGTGTCTTAAACAAGAGAGACTTGTTGTCTCATGGTTCTAAATGCTAGAAGTCTGAAATTTTCAGCAAGCTGGTTCCTTCAGAGGCAGGGATATGTTCCAACCTTCTCCTTGGCTTATAGCCATTTTTTCCTGTTTCCATATATCATCTTCCCTCCATATGTGTCTGTCTCTGTGTCCAAGTTTCTTCTTTTCATAAAGACAGGAGTACTTCAATTAGGGTAGACCCTAATCGAAATGACCACATTTTACTCGATTACCTTTGTAGGAACCCTATCTTCAAATAAGGTCTGAAGTGCAGGGAGTTTGGAGGGAGATACAATTCAACCCATCATACCTCGGCTTTTGCCTACCTCAGTGAATTCATGTCCTTCCAGTCTCCCCCTTTCTCCCTCAGTTTTAGATATGATGAACTTTGTCATTGACGCCGCTGCTCTACTTTTGTTTTTCATACATTTCCATCTCGTCGTCTTATACACCAGGGTCACGGTGCCAGAAATACTCAGTCCCCTTCCCCTCCCTTTGTTCATTCCTTCACCGCACTTAGGTCCCTGAGTAACTATCACTGTTCAGATACACCCGTCCACGATTGCTGTACCTAAATAGCTCCGTTTTCTCCTCTTCATCTCCCTCCACTGCTGTCTTCATTGTTATAGTTATTATGTCTGTCTGGTGTATGATGTGTTATTTGTGCTTTTGATCCTATGGAATGTAAACTGCATGATGAAAGGACTGTGTTCATGTGTACATTTTATAAAACAGTCCCTTACACATATATAGCATTCATTTGCTCAGTTACTCACTCATTCATTCTCAGGAAAGTCAAAAACACACATACGCACAAAACCACTGTGTTCTCAACTTCAATAATAAGCAGGCTTTCACATTTGAAATCTTGAAATACAATTTTTATCTATCAAATGAACGATGTTCATGGTAATACCCAATGCTGGCAATAGTTTTGTGAGCTGAGAATTCTAATGGGTTTCAGGAGATAGTATAAATGGCTGCAATAGACATTTTTGGTGGTCCTTATTTAGAAACATTAAAATGTTCAAATACTTGCACTGTTATCTATACTTAACAATATGTCATAAGGAAATAACAAAGTCTGCAGAAGTCTCATTGTTTTTTAACTTGACTATAGATCCAAAGATAAGTTTTCAATAATCCTGCAAGAGACCAAAGCTATTTGCATGTTACTGCTCTTCCAGCTGGAGCTAGTTGGCTATCCATAGTATGTTAGTTGCTACATGATTGCTAAGGGCAACTCTCCTCCAGGGGTTGAAGATTTGCTACAAAAAAGAGAAAAGGCAGGGCAGGGGGGAGGGGGAAGAAGGCAAATACCAACACGTTGTATCTCCATCGGGAAAACAAAAAAGTTTTCTCAGAAACCCTCAGTTTACTTAGTGTTCTGCCATATATCCAAACCTAGAATGCCTGGGAGACAGAGAGGCATTCCAGCCCTGACACATTTGTAGGACATTTGCATATGTGACTGCCAACTCTCAATGTTTACATAGAGGGAAAACGCCATTTTCTTTGGTCAACATGGAGAAACATTCTGAAAGGTGGACTCACGTACAAGAAGCTTAACAGATACTGCCTTCAGGTTCAGTGCCTGCAGTGGTAGGAAGCCAGGAGAGTAGACCTGAGCGTTTTTGAACTGTGGTGCAGTCAGGACAGCGGTATGCGTCCTTTCAATAAGAAGCACTGGAGCTGGCACGGACCCTCAGAGTGGCCCCACCTCAAGGCAAGTGACTGGTGCTTTCCCTTCTACTTTAAACAGTCATTGGATGCTGACTCCCCTCAGGGAAGAATTTCGATGAAGCCCATCTTTTTGGCTAAATGTAGTTTGCAGAGAGGAGCACAGCTGAGAGCAGCACCATTAATGTGGATGGAGATGGGAACGGAGCGGCCTTTCCTGAAACAGCGGGCTGGGCGGTGCCCCACAGGGTCTGCTGCTTTGCCAAATAAACTAGGAGCAGTCGAATAGGAAAATGCAGACATTACACAAATGTTTCTGAAGAATTTTTAAATGGCATAGGAAACAGTATGTGAAAAGTAGAGAAAAATTTATGAAACTATATGGGATATGACGACAGATATACATATTTGTGTTTCTGTGTGCTTGAGAAGGAGATTGAACATTACCCCAGTCTATGCCCTGGATCCCACCATTATGCAGTTTATTCATGTTGATCAGCAGGGATTTGGCACTCTCACATACTAGTACTCCGTTGTCACAAAAAGGAATTCCATTGCCTCTGGCAGAGACTTTTACATAGAATTCGATGTGCTTTATTATCTCACTATTCTTTGGATTCAGTGTCTCTATAATAACAATGTTATATAGTTCCTGGTATAGAAAAAAAACCATTGTCTTTCACAGAGTAGAACAAAGCAAAACAGATATTTAATAGTTCACTATATTTTATTATATATTATATAATCATAAGATTATTTTAATGTATTTATTTCTTAATACATATTTCCCTCCCAGTGAAGAATATTTCTGTGATAGAGTATTTTGTCATCTCAGTTAAGTTTGCACTTAGCCTAAGCTGCCTGGTTTTCTTCTGTGGTTGCTCAACCATGTTGTGCATGGTGGTGAGACCCTTTTTAGTTTCTGTAGGTATTTAGCAAACAAACAAACAGCCCACTGGCGAGCTTCCTGGAGTAACTACATTAATAACTCACTCTCATTGGGACCAATTGTAACTGCATAGCCAGAACATATTTTGAGACCTTCCCAACTCTACTCAATTGTTCTATTATTTAATTTTGTAGTCTCTCATCATATAAATATTCTAAATGTTGGTATAAGTTTGTAAATTTATCATTGCTGCATATCTTTTTCAGAAGGCCTTTGTCCATGGTTTGATTTGCAAAAACATGTATTTTGAATAATGGACTTTGCTTCTGATATAGTGCTATTCTTTCTATTCTTATTTTACTGATCAAAATGTATCCTCTATTTAAGTTATGTCTTTCTAATGTCTTTTTACCAGTGGTGAAAGAGCTTTTGGGTCAAGTGGCTCATTCATTGCTTAATAACCTATATTTGTCCATTAGAAGAATACAGTTGGCTCTAAATTTCTTCTGCTATTCCCACTTAAATTGTAGTGTACTACAAAAACATTCTCTCAATTATTTAATTTTGTCAAATAACTTGTATGATTTAGAATTATGTTTGCATTCAGTGATTAGAAAAATATAGAGTAACCGTGGTTCAAACGAATATAAGTTTAATTCTATTCCCTCTGAAAAAGCTGTAAGGTAGGCAGATAAGGAATGCAATTATCTCACTATTTTTCTAGTTTTGGTAACCCCCTGTGGTTCAATAGGACTGCTCAAGTAACAGCCATCTCTACTTTCTAGGCAGCTGACATGAAGAAGATGGATAAAGAAAACCTCTCTTCTTTTTTGATTATTCTTCTTAATTAATATAGTACAAATACAGAAGGCTGCATGAGTCAATTTACTATTAATAAACCATCACCCAAGTTACGAGTCTCCCTTGTCACACACAGCAATAGCACTCCACTTGCCACCTCACAACACAACCATTTTCCCTTCTACCAGTGATCACACCTTACTTTTATTGTAAGACTTTCTTACCTATCCTTATAGATTATCACTTAAATGAATCGTGCTAAACTCATTAGAAGTTACTTTTTCTTAGTAAGTCCTATTAATGGTTTTCCATCTATGTAATTTCCCCAGCTTTCTCTTATTTTAATATTTTTGCTTGCAATTCATTTGTTGAAGAACCCTGATGATGTTCCAGAGTTACTCATAGTCGAGATTAAGTGACTGCATTTCCCTTATCTATCTTAACAAAATTTGTTAATTTTTGGAGAATATGGGCTTGATATAGAATTTTATGTTAACAAATGTTTATTTTAAAACCTCAGAGAATTAGTTTTACTGACTTTTTGCTCCCACAGTTCTTGATAAGAAATTAGCAAATATTAGGAATTATTGTTTCCCTATTATGTTCTATTTTTGCTTCTAAGATTTTCTTTCTATCTCTGTTTTTCATTAGTTTAAGTAGATGAGCTTGGGCGTGGATTTCCTTTTATCTACTGTTCTTGGAGTTTGTTGACCTTTATAAATATTAAATTTTTTTCACAAAATTGAGATATTAATCTTTGTAATTTATGTCTTCTCTCTTCTCTCTCTAGAACACTGATGTGCAGGTTTGCAGTTTTGATATTTTTTCAATATTTCCCTGAGTTATTTATTTTTCTCTCCTTTAAATAGGATAATTTTTATTGATCTTTCTTCAGATTCATTGTCTGTTCTCTGATATCTCCATCCAATTATGCATATCCAATGATATATGTTGAATCTTAAAAATTAAATTTATATAATTTCCATTGGATCCTTTTTCATAGTTACTATTTCTCTCCTGATGCTCCTTATTTTTTATTAACTGGGAACATATTTTCTTTTACTTCATCAAGCATAACTATCATAGCTCTTTAAAAATCCTTGTCTGCTATTTCTAATTTTGATATATTTGGATGTTGATTTTATTTTCTGTTGACAATGCTTCATATTCTTTAGTCCATGAAATGTTGATTGATTTGAAAATTTTCATCCTTTCTCAGGCTAAAAAGAATAAACAAGTATCTGTCTTTTTTAAAAAAAGATTTTATTTACTCATTTTAAGAGAGAGGGGAAGGGGGAGAGAAAGAGGAGAGAAACTTCAGTGTGTGGTTGCCTCTCACGTGCCCCCTACTGGGGATCTGGCCTGCAAGCCATGCATGTGCCCTAACCAGGAATCGAACCAGTGACGCTTTAGTTTGCAGGCTGGCACCCAATCCACTGAGCAAGTCTTTTGATCAGAATAATTATTATCTGCATAAGTACTACTTTGAAAAAGCTTACACCAGCATACTAGAATTAAAATGTCCTTATATTGTTATTTACTCTACAAAACAATTTTGTATTATTTTTATATCTCTAACTACACAAGGCATTTGTCGTAACTATACTACCATTATAGGCATAATTAACTTTTGTTATTCTTCATTACTTCTTGCATCTTCAACCTCCCTCCTGGGATAATTTTTCTTCAAAATATTATAACATTTTCTTTAATGTAAATTGACTGGTAACAACTTATCTCCCTTGTTGATTTTCTGAACATGGTTTTTAAAAAACTTTAATTATTGTTCATCGGTTTTGTTACCTCTAGATTCTATGTCAGAAGCTGAATTTTTGAGCACATCAAAATAATATTTCATTGTCTTCTGAGCTATATTGTTTCAATTGAGTGAACTACTGTCAGTCTTATTAATGACACTTTAAAATATTTTTTCTCTCTTTTTTAAAAGATTTTATTTATTTATCTTTAGAGAGGAAGGGAAAGAGAGAAGAGGAGAAATATCAATGTATGGTTGCCTCTCATGAGTCCCCTGCTGGGAACTGGCCTGCAACCCAGGCATGTGCTCTGACTGGGAATCGAACCGCGATCGTGTTGTTCACAGGCCCGCACTCAATCTACTAGCCAGGGTTTAAAATATTTTTTCTCTCAAAGTTTTTCTCTTGTACATATATGTTTCAATACAGTGTTTAATTATGATATGCCAAAGTGTGGTTTTCTTTCTTTTTATTTTTCTTCTTGCTGTTTGTAGAGTTTCTTAAATCTGTGCTTTGTTATCTTTTGCAATTTGGAAAGAAAATCTCTTTCAATTATTTGATTCCTATTATTTCTCCTGTCCTCCTCTAAGATTTCCTTTACCCCTAAATTTGACTTTTATATAATACCCTTAGGTAATTTTCCATATTTATGTTTTTTCTGTATTTGTGCACTTCTTAATATTTTCTTCTGACCTGTTTCCCAGCCCTGTAATGCTGTTTTGTCAGGGTAGTTCTAGCCTCCACCCAACCATAGAACTCGTAATTTTTAAATGTTTTAGTTCTAAAGTTTCCATTTGCTTTGTTTTTGTTTCTTTTTCACATTTTTTATTGTTGTTCAAGTACAGTTGTCTCCATTTTCTCCCACCCCCCAACCCCAGCCATCCCTACTTTCCACCTTGATTCTACCCCTCTTTGGTTTTGACCATGTTTTTTATATATTAACTTATTTGCTGGTGTTATCAGACTTGTTTAAAATGTCCATGAATATTTTTTAATACATTTTATTGATTATGCCATTACAGTTGTTCTAATTCCCCCCTTCATTCCCCTCCACCCTGCATACCCCCTCCCCCACTTTTCCTCCCCCCTTTTAGTTTATGACCATGTGTCTCAAGTTCTTTAGATTCTGTATTTCCCCTACTATTCTTGTCCTCCCCCCTATCTATTTTCTACCTACTGTCTATGCTATTTTCTGTGCCTTCTCCCCCTTCTCCTCCTCCTCTCCCCTGTTGCTAACCCTCCATGTGATCTCCATTTCTATGGTTCCACTCCTGATCTAGCTGTCCTCTTAGTTTGCTTTTGTTTTAGGTGTGGTTGTTAATAACTGTGAGTTTTCTGTCCTTTCACTGTTCATATTTTTTATCTTCTTTTTCTTAGATAAGTCCCTTTAATATTTCATATAATAAGGGCTTGGTGATCATGAACTCCTTGAATTTGATCTTATCTGAGAAGCACTTTATCTGCCCTTCCATTCTAAATGAAAACTTTGCTGGATAGAGCAATCTTGGTTCTAGGTCTTTAGATTTCATGACTTGGAATACTTCTTTCCAGCCCCTTCTTGCCTGTAAGGTCTCTTTTGAGAAATCCGCTGACAGTCTGCTGGGAAGTCCTTTGTAGCTGACTGTCCCCTTACCTCTTGCTGCTTCTAAGATTCTCTCCTTCATTTTAATCTTGGCTAATGTAATTACAATGTGCCTTGGTGTGTTCCTTCTTGGGTCCAACTTCTTTGGAACTCTGAACTTCCTGGACTTCTTGGATTGGGGAAGTTCTCCTTTATTATTTGTTCAAATAAGTTTTCCACTCATGGCTGTTCCTCTTCCCCTTCTGGTACCCCTATAATTTGGATGCTGGAATGTTTAAAGATGTCTTGGAGGTTCCTAAGCCTCTCCTCAGTTTTTTCAGTTGTTTCTTTATTATGTTCTGTTTGGTTGTTTCTTTCTTCCTTCTGGACCACTCCATTGATTTGAGTCCCAGTTTCCTTTCCATCACTATTGGTTTCCTGTGCATTTCCCTTCATTTCAATTAGTTTAGCCTTCATTTGGTCCTCTAATTTGTGACTAAAATTGACCAGTTCTGTGAGCATTCTGATCACCAGTATTTTGAACCGTGCATCTGAAAGGTTGGCTATTTCTTGATCACTTAGAGTTATTGGCTCTGGGGCTTTGAGTTCTTCTCAAGCCATAGTTTGGTCTGTTCTCACCTGTTATGTAAGAGGAGAGAATCCCTAGGTGTTCACCAGGGCGGGGCAACTCAGTCCCTGGGTTGTGACGCTGTACGTGGGGGCGGGATCAAAGAGGGGCAATGGCGGTTCTCTCTGCTGCTTCCCACTGCTGGGTCCTGCCTGGTCTGTCTCACTGCTTTGTTTTTTACTGATTTATCTGTGTGGGAATGTGTAACCGCAGTCAGTCAGCTGCCTTGCACCCTTACTGGGTCTGCCTGTTGCTATCCCACACCTGGGATCCACCCACGGCTGCCTTCGTGCTGGGTCGGGGGGGGGGGGGATCTTTCATGCCCGACCCCCTCTGCTGCTGGCTCCACCCCTCTTATTGGTCTGGCTGAATGGTTCGTTGTTGTCAGACTTCTGTATAGTTCAATTTTTTGTGTTTGGCTGTGTTTTTGTTACTGAAACTTTGTTGACTTTAAACTTGGTTGTGAGAGGAGGCACAGTGTTTCCAAGTATGCCTCCATCTTGGCAGAAGTCCTAAAATGTCCATTAATATTTTAAGGTCTGTATTAAATTTCTTGCTTTTTATATACTTGGACTTATTCCAATTTTTTGTCTCTTTTTAAGTCATATTTCTTTATATGGCTGTTTTTATTGTAACCTTAATATTACATGTAAAATGATATAGATATAATTTGAGGCCTAGTATAGTGTTATTAATCGCTTTAAGGGTTTACCTTTGCTGCAGACAGGAAGCTAGAAACACTGACAATTCCAGATTAGCTCAATTCAATCAAGCCTTCAGTCTTTGTTAGGTTCATGTTATTTTCAGTTTATTCTATTTTGTATTTTTAGTTTGCACTCTTTATCTAATTTAATCCTTAGAACACCTTTATAAGGTAGGTGTTTTTAATCCTCACTTTATATGAGGAATTTGAAACTCAGAGAGATTAATAACTCCCGGAGTAACAGATCCATACCCAGGGTCATCTCTCTTCAGAGGTCAAGCCCTTATTTCTGCTATTACAGTGTTTCTTTTTTTTAAATTTAATTTTATTATATTTCTTTTTCATTACCATTTACCCCCCTTACACCCTCCTCCAGTTCAATCTCACTCCTTTTTATAGCCTTCCTGGGTCACAAACCAAAGGCAGTAGGACAGAGTGGTTACCAAACAATTTTGGTAGGTGGCCCCTAAACTCTAACCTGCCTCTTAGTCCCATGGTTTTTTTAATAGTTTTCCTCAGCTTTTTAGTTCTTAGGCCACCTCTGGAGGAATATACATCTATTTCTGGTATATAAGTGACACCAAGATTGAGATTTTACCATTTATGCTTTTCTATTTGTTGGTTCTTGTTTCAGACTCATTCACTGCTTTCTTAGCTCTCTGGTGCCTCAAGCATACTATTTTTTTCTTAATATTTAAAATAGCTTTTCTAATTATTTTTTACAGGGCAGATTTTCTGAGTTACCTTACTTACAGATGGCAGCGGCGGAACATATATACAGTAAGTTGAGAACAATAAAATGTCATTTACTTTTATAAAAATAATTTTTTAATTCATCGGGGCGGCATTGGTTAATGAGATTATATAGATTTCAAGTGTACAATTCTATCATGCATCAGCTGTGTATTGCATTGTGTGTTTACCACCTAAAGTCACATTTCCTTCCATTTCTGACCACAAAGTTCATGTACAGTTCTTCCGGATATCTTTCATTAAGAGGGTTTTCTATAGTGATTGCCTACTGATTGACTTGAATTGAGCAGCTGACACATAGTTATTATTATGAGGTGTTAGCAAGGTGTTTTAAAATATTGCAATATATAATAAACATAAATTAGTTTAGGTTTCCAATGCAGGCTTGAAATTAGACACACTGAGTTTATCATCTACAAGCTTTGTGTCACTAAAAAATTTGCTTTAAATCTCTATGCCTTGGCTTTTCTCAACTGCTGAATTGATGAAAATAGTATATGGTGTATTTTTCTTAGAAAGTTTAAGTGAGTTAAGTAGTGAGAACACTGACTGTTAACATGCTCCTTCATCAATTTCACATTATTTTATTCTTTTACTTAATGCAGTGTACCCTTTCATATAATTTACTTCAATAACAAAAGTTTGTGTGTATTTGTCAGTCAAAAATTTAACACAATATTTTATATAATTTTACTGTCTCATATGTCAGATATGAAGAAATTGAGCATAGACAGGTGTAGGGATACATAGTTATATAATCAGTGTTTTTTTTCTTCTCCTATAAGTAAAATGAAAGCAAAGAGGAGAATATGCAAAAATATTCACCCAAACAAAGGTGAACATCAGGAGTTTTGGCTGAATACAACAACCATTCCAGAAGGTGAATAACCCAGACCACAAATGTCACCAATAAAAGGCAGAAAAAATACTAAAAGAGGAAAAAGTACAACAGTACACAGTCGATTTCATGAGTAAAGCTGACCCTTTGATTGGTCTGTGAATTTTTTTTTACTATCTGTAATTACTATAGCAGTCATCTGTCTATAATAATAAATATATAGAAGCTGTTTACTAATATCAAATATCCTAAGTACTTTTATATAATGACCCATAACTTTTCCAACTCCCCCTTTTGGAGAAAAGAGAGAATTACTCTTCTGCCACAATGATTTTTCTCTTCAACAGCCTCTCCCCACCAATACCAAAAGTATATAGAAGCATGATAATGAATATTCTACTTTTCACCAGCCATATTGAATAGCTTCTCTATCCAACTCAAATTTTCTTAGTCTCTGGCTATAAATGAAGTTCAAAGAGACCCCACCACTGACCAATCAACCACTAACTTCTGTCCTTTCCACCTTTAAAATATCTGCTGCAAATACACATCACCATCCATTCTCATTGCCACCATTTCTGTGAATTACAAGCATCTCTCACAAGGAATTAAGCAACAGAATTATATGTCTCCTTGCCTTCGGTCTTGGTCTTGCTTTATCAAATCTATTCTTTACAAATCAGCCAGAATGAAATACTTAATAAGAATTAATAACTTTACTCTCTTACTTAAAATGAATCACACAATATACAGATGATATTATTGATTTATATATCTGAAACCTATACACTTTCACTAACCAAAGTCACCCCAATAAGTTCAATAAAATTAAATAAACAAAAATACAGAGATGCCTGAATAAGTAAATAAAACAAATCAATGCCTTTTCATGGGCATCAGAATCAGTAAGAGTTAGTTGATATGTGCCTTCTAAGAAACTTTCATTGTCAGTGTTTCCAGCTTACACTGTTTACTCCTGAGAACCTTGACTTTTTCCAGGTCATTTCATCTGTCAAGCTAAAATTTAGATGAGCCGTATACTAATCACTCTGCCTGGAATGTCCTTCACCAACACTCCTACTTCTCCCCACCGTGACTATCTCCTAATCATCCCTACAACTTACCGTACATATTAAATCACCCATAAAGCCTTTTCTGCCCCCATATATTTCTTAAGAAATAAATTGACTTCTGCATCTGTATTTACCTGTTCCTGCTGTAACATAACATGTTACAGAACACAACATGTCTTTCCAATTTGTTTTTATACAACAAGCAAGTGTTACAATGTTTGTCACACAAACAACAATTACAATAAAATTCCTGACATGACTTTTTTCCATATTAGATCCAGAAGGCACCATAAACTTCATGTATTTTACCTGCAATGAAGAAGCAGGATGCTTCTTTATTCACCTTTCACGTGTTCATTCTCTGAGCCACCTCCAGAGCATATTGACATTATAATTATAAAAATAGTTTATAGTATTTCTCATGACATTTCAGAGTGAGGAGATAATGATATGCATGAAGGTTTTCATTTATTTTCTAAGCAGCTTCTTCTATCTCCATCTCCCTTTTTTTGTAATTGATTAACAATGCTAAGGATCAGGATAAACTGAGGATTTCAGATCTGATTTTTGAGGAAAAGAGTGACATATCAGGAATGTCTCCTACTTCAACTTGGACAGTGCCACATCATCACAGCACATTTAGAAAATTCTAAAGGCCAGTTCATTGTTTCTGGGGAAAAATGGTTAGGGAAAATAGACATGGCATCTCTTTTCAAGGAGCTTACCTACTACATAAGGAAACTGACATAAACAATACACTAATGATCTACACATACAAACTGAGAAGATATGTATTCTGAAAAAAATATGAAGCATGATGCTATGGGGGCTTAGAAAAAGGCCTATGATCTAAATTATTATTGGAAAGGAAAGCTTGAGTTGAAATTGGAATGAAATAAAAGTTAATTGAAGAACAAATGGGGAGCAGGCCACATAAAGGAATAGAATAAGCAAAGACCCCGAATCAAGAAGAATCACTGCATAGTAGTGGAGCTGAGAGAACACCAATGGAGGCAAATTCAAAGCCAAAGAGTTTATCAACTTTGGGAAAGATTTTATTTATCTTTATCATAAGTGCATATAGAACCCATTGGCATATTTTAAAGACAGAGATGGAATAATCAGATGTGTGTTTTTAAACAAATAATTCTTTTTAGTTGTGACTTGATAGCTAGAAAAATTACTATTGTTTACTCCTCATTCTAGTACAGAGAGACAAATTAAATAACTGGAAGAACAAAGAGAATGATCGTATCTTATGAGACCCTTCAGTGTTGACTAGGTTGGCTGGAAAGAAGCATTGAGGAACTAAAATGAATTCTCTCTTCGGAGACTTCACATAATGTCCATTTGACACTGTTTCTTGTTTCTTAAGTTATGAATCCTTGGGGCACAGAATAGGATCTTTACTCCCAGGCATATATGCTGGTATGATATTTGAAGAAGGAAAAAATCTTAATTTAATATAGGGAGAAACAAGTTTCAAGGCATCTTTAATAAAAAAGGGCTTCAGAGGTCAGTATGTTGTGTCAGAATTCAAAACAACTGTAATAACCAGGAACTAGATAGCAATATACACACTATTCCCTGGGGGAAAGTATACATGCTTAAAGTAAAAGTGCTTGGATATAAACATGACATTTAAACAGGCTTAGAAAAAACAATATGGTCAGCTACAGGCAGAGTAATTTAATCGAAAATAGTCTTCTAGTATTTGCATTTCATTTTCTACACTTCATAGCATTGTCATGGTACTACCCATCTCTTACATTTTTAAATCACACTAAATCACCTGGATATTTAAAAGCAAGTAAGGAAAAACAAGTTTAATATTTTTTACCTCAAATTATTCTGATCTAGGAAGGAATGTAATTTTATGGATTCTCTGAGTACACAAAACAAAACAGTTCAGGTATGGTCTAGTGTTTGTAAAGTTTAAGAAGTATTACCACATTATATTTTGAATTTTTATTTATAATTTGTGATGTTTTATAATGTATTTTAGAGCAGTTATAACAAAAACAAAATCTAAATGTAATAGCACTCATATACTTCATGTTTCTGGTAAAGAGGAAAATCCATTTTATCATCACACTTATTACAGAGTTAGACAGAATTGACGATGAATTTGAACTCCATCACCTTGGGAAAGTTACTTAACCTCTTTAAACCAAAGTTTCTTCAATGCTAGTCATATTTTCTTCAAAGTCTTACAGTGAATATTAAAATTAATGTATGTATATATATGTTCTAATGTATTTATAAACATAAGATATAAATATATGTTATATATGTGTGTGTATATATAAGATATATAAGTAAAAGATACCTTACCCATAAGAAGAGCATAAGCATTCAGTGCTACAGCAAGAAGTAGATATCACTCTCATAGTGATAGTGATATCACTATCACTATCCAGTTACCCACAACTTGGGTAACTGGAAGAGAGATTTTATAAAGGACTATTGCCAGAGAAATGGCCAGGGTGTAGGAAAACCACATGGCAATGTGCAGTCCTACAGGGCCAGTAAACACGAGAGAAAAAAAGAGTACATTGAAAGGCCCACGTAGAGGGTCAAGGAGATTTGACCCATGGAGGACACAGAACACATGAGGAATTTTGCATGAAGAGAGATGTGTATTAAATGTACTGACCTTAATCATTTATTTTTCTTCTTCTCTGTGGATCTTCTCTCAGTGCTTACCTGAGTGAACTTAAGTAGAGGCTGGAGGATTAAGAATTCACTGTTGTCCTTCAGCCTTCTGGGACACAAAAAGGTAAGAACACAGGAAACGGTAGAAACAAATGGAAGAAATGCAGCTCAGTGAGTATCAATAAATTTTTTTAAACGTGTCTGGTTAGTAGAGATGTTTAACAAATCATAAAATCATACATTTGATCAATGTTCACAAAGTAAGTATCAACCAATTCGAGAAACAGAAAATAAATGGTATTGGCGATAAGAATATAGGGCAATGTATAAACCAGAAACATTGGAAGCTATTTTTTCTTGAGCTGTGAGCAGCCATTGTATCTCTTTAAACTGTGAGTAACTGCACCTCACATATTGACATGAAGCACCTCTCTTCCTCAGTACCTACTGGTCTCTCTCAACAACTTCTACCTTGAATTTAGCCCCTTTAAGGAGGAGAGGTATGAATGTTTTGACTCCATTGAATACAGGGACCAAAGGCACTATTGTATCCAGTTTAATGTGGGGCAGGGGCATCATTTAGATTCAGCTGGTAGGTTTTGCTCAAGGTTCATAATGAGGAAGGGGAAGTTGAGGTGACCTTATGAGTGGTGCCCTCTGGGCCAATTCTGTGCGCTGCAGTTTTTGCTTCTGTATCTCAGTATATAGTAGAAATTAATGTATGGTATACTTCATTTCTCTATCCCCAAAGTGCAGAAGGGATATGCTAAATTGGTTCTGTTCACTTGTCAAGAAACACTGCTGGGACATGGAGATCCTTGCCAAGACTTCCTCCTGCTCCCTCCTTGCTAGCCCAACAGAAACAGTTTGGAGAAGGTGGGGAGTCACTGTTCTGATTATAGGCTTAAAGGCAGCAGGGTGGAGAAGAGATACAATATCCCTATACGCCAATTTTAAAAGATCCACACGTGCTGCAGGCTTATAGGGGATTATCACGAACTGAATTCACTTACTGTTCCTACTGCCCCAGGTCTTCCAGGTACAGTGAGTGTAACTGAATTTATTCCACAGACCCATGACACTGGGTACACTGTTTCAGACATTGCTAATGCCTGAAACAGGGCATTAATGGGATGTGGGCTCCAATATACGTTTGTGGTTCTCTCCAAGGGGTACCTAAACAGATATGCAAGATCCATTATGATATACAAAAAAATTCAGGTTTTTTTTCTGGAGGAATTGTGGATAAATTTTTTATGCAACTCATTTCCTCACATAATTTTTTCATATAACACTTTATACTTTTGGCATGAATTTGTTTAATACTCAAATATCTATTTCTAACATTTTAAAAATAATTTTTGATAATTTTCCCAAAAGATTATGAGTTAATTACATGTCATAAAATATTTTCTAGAAATTATGAATTACCTCTTCCTACAGATGATAAATAGTTTGTACATCATAGCAGTTGAAGTATATTATTACTATGGTTCCATTCAATTCTAAATTTTGAGTTCATGGTTAATTTGGGTTTATGTACAGTTTACATGATATATAGTTACCATGTCTGCTTAAATAAAACAAAGTCATATTAGACAGCGTCTAAAATACTGTGAAAGTCATTTGCCTTCTTCTGCTTCCATTCCACAAAATTCATTTGTATTAGGCCATTTAAAGTAGGGAACAAGTTTTATAATTTAATTGTATCTTTCCATGTTATCAGTCATAATACATTGATATGATTTTAAAAATAGAATGTTAGTTTCATGATGTCAGAGACTTTGTCTACTTTACTTATTTTAGTTCCAGTATCTAGAACATATCTGGTATGTAATGAGTACTCAATAAATATCTTTTAAAAATAACTGAAATTTAATAAATAAGACTAGATTCCCAGAATAAAATGAAAAATTCATAATATTTTATATGTATTTTACCACACTATTTTATATTTCCTTTTTGCAAACACAATTTATCAAGAACTGTGATTTTTAACTATATTGTTTCTAGAACTGCCCTACATACAGCATTTGAAAAGTGTCCTAATTTGTTCAAGTTTAATACCAGCTTCAAAATTCTACATAAAGGCATGATACTTTTAAACTACTTGGCCTTTGGTAAAATACCAAGTTTGATTGCACTGAGAATATGATTAGTAGTTGTCATACTCATAGATTAAAAAGCCGAGAAAAAAGAGACAAGAAAATCAGTGACATTGTGGTGAACCGCCGTTTATTGACTGCAGCTGAGTCACATAATAAAACTGTCATTCAGTTCAGGAAGGAAAAACGCATGTATTCCTTCCAATTTTCCCTGGGCCCAGTTTGTGGTTGGAAGCCCTGTGACAACTTTCTGTTAATAGCCAGTTGATGTCAAATGATCCTTTTTCATTTGCAGAAGTAATTGCTTGGGAAATACTTTCACTGAGCTTTTTTTTTTCAGTAAATGTATATCAAAAAATGTGAAAACTTTATATTAATAGAAGTTCAAATATATTAACATATTAACTATAATTCAAATACATATCAGATTTCTGGGGGATGAAGTATTTTTGTTATTCTCATTTCTAGGTGATATGAACTGAATTTTATCACCCTAAAATTTATATGGTGAAATCTTAAACTCCAGTGTGGCGTTTAACATTTAGAGACAGGACCTTTAAGGAGATATTTAAGGTTACATGAGGTCTTAAGGGTAGGACCCTAACCCAGTAGATCTGATGGCCTGATAAAAAGAGGAAGAGACACTAGATCCTACCCTCCCAAACCCCCTCCCCCGACCTGACACACACATGCAAAGAGAAGAAGCCATGTAATGACACAGGGAGAGGGCAGGTGTTTTTGAGCCAAGGGGAGAGTTCTCACCAGAAACCACCCTAACAGGATAATCATGGACTTCCAGCCTCCAACACTGTGAGAAAATAAATGTATTTTGTTTACATCTCCCAGCCTGTAGTGTAGTCATGTGCCGCACAACAATATTTTGATCCACAACTGACCACATATAAGACAGTGGTCCCATAAGATTACAATGGAGCTGAAAAAGTTGTGTCACCTAATGATGTCATAGCCATTGTAACATCAGAGCATAACACATTACTGGCACTTTTGTGTTGGTACTGATGTAAGCATACCAACTGTGTTGCCAGTCATGTAAAATATAACATACATAAATACAATAGTAGGTTATGTGCCATCTAGGTTTGGGGAAGTGCGTTCAGTGATGTTTGCATGGAGAAGCTACATGGCAATGTATTTCTCAGAATGAATCCCCATCATTAAGTGGCCCATGAATGTATTCTGTTATTGTAGCCCTAATGTAGAATATACATTTAAGTCAATAGTATTCTTTTTTACCCTTTTTATTATACCCTAATGTAATTAAGGGTGAAACTATCAAGTTTCACTCAAGTACGTGTTTTCATTATCCCCAGACACCCCTAATGATAGGTGTCAACAACCTCCAAATCACTGTTTCAGGAGGGTGTTACTCACACTGCCCCTCGATTATGGTGAACACCAACTTGGAGCTCATTACATTTTCTGTGTGTAAGCATGCTTCCTTGTTCTAGGCTTCCCACTAGACATAGCTAATGGAGGTCCCCTAGCTAAGAGTGTGTCTCCCAATGGCAGGAAGTATCATTGGCCCGCCACTTGGTTCCCTTAGCCAACACGTGTACCATTCAGGCAGGTCTTCATGCTAACACTGTACCTCTTTACTAAGCGCCCCCGCCCCCCACCACAGACACATTCCTTTGCCACTAGAAACAGTTTATTTGGCGTTCATAGAAATAGAATGCCAAATAAACTGTTGTTTATATTTAAAAAACAGTCAGTCTAGCTGGGTAGAAACAAGTGCAGTCAACAAAGGAACACAGTAAAGGGAGAAATCATTTTAGGATAACAGAGACAAATTAATGCTGACACCTACTTATTCATAGAGTCAAGTGTTTTCAAGATGAGGGACAGTAAGTTCCACTGACAGGGCCTATTAAACTCATATAATGTTGGTGTCAAATCAGTGAGTCATAGCTAAAAAGATCACTCCCATCAGTGGAATCAAAATACCAGTGCCGGGCTGTGTAATCACTGAGGAAGAGGAGATAAAACAAAAGGTAAATGAGAAATGTCTGTCTAATGGGAGAGCTTTTGACATCTGCTAAAGAAAAATATTCCTTTAGTCCAGAGCATATGCCAAGGTTTAATCAACTTGATTTAAATAATTCTGAAATTATCCGATCAAAAAGGAGTACTTTTTCTGTATATAATTACTTCAAGAATGGAGAATCAATACTCACTAGAAAATATAGAACTTTCTGAGTGTTGAGAAGTTGATTTTGAAAGTTCCCAGATTCCATGGAGACACGACATTCCACAATGACAGACCAAACCTCCACTGTGATTTAAATTCATTTTCATTAATACAGGACATGGCTGACTCCCCAACTATATCTGTGTTTCTTTATATTGTGATAGGTGGCATAAACAGAAGGTATATCCAATAAAATATTATACAGAAGTGTATGCTCAACAACTTATTTCACAGATAACAGTGTGATCACAAACAATGTCCAAAAAATGCAATTGCTTGTGTATTTGAAGCGTCCCCCCTTCTTTCCGTCACAATCACTATTCACTCCACTTCTTCCACACAAAGAAAACTGTCATTCAGATTTCATGCTAATTACTTTTTTCCTTATTTTTACAACTTTATTTTCTTAAACACACATACCTAAAAGCAAAAATGAATGGAAGTCTCCAAAGTGGACATGTCATGGCTTTTCTTTTTTTACTCAGTATCACACTTGAGAGAATCACCCGTGTTGTTCTGGGGACACGTGGAAGTAGCCCTGACAGGCATATTTTGCCGAACTGTTGACCAAAACAGAACTGTAGGTGGGTTTCTGTTGTATCGCTTCTCCTCTCTTTGAGCAGTTGTGCTTGGTGGGTAGTGATATTGCTTTGTGGATTTAATTTTTAGTTAATTTCTTATGATTGAGACTAAACATCTCTTTTTGACTAACGAGGTCAATCACATTCCCATTTTGAAATCCTTCATTGTAAAGGGGCTAGGAGAGTCTGATCTACTTTTCTTTGGGGTAGGGTGGTTCAAAAAGAGGGGTTTCTCGTAAATCACTTCCTTAGGTGACATTTGTTGATTACATGTGTCAGAAATATCATCACTTAATCTTGGCTTGCCTTTTCACTTCTTTAATTGTATTTTTGATAAATATAAATGTTTATTTTTAATATGGTATAATTAATCATATTTTTCTTTATGCCTGGTAACTTCATGTCTGGCTTAAGATATTTTTTGATACTATAACATAAAAATACTTTCCTAAATTATGTTTTAAAAGCTTTGTATTGCTGTTCTGTTAGATTTAAAGCCACCTGGAATTGATTTTTTTTAAATTTATTTATCTATTTATTTATTTATTTATCTTTAGAGGGGAAGGGAAGGAGAAAGGAAGAGAAATATCAATACATGGTTGCCTCTCGTGTGTCTCCTGCTGGGAACTGGCCTGCAACCCAGGCATGTGCCCTGACTAGGAATTGAACCATGATCCTTTGGTTCACAGGCCCACGCTCAATCCACTGAGCTACACCAGCCAGGGCTGGAATTGATTTTTTTTATGACTGTTTAGTTGGGTTCAAGTTTATTTATTTATTTACTTTTGTTTATTTTATCTCTGGGGGGTAAAGGCTAAGGAGTATCTAATTTATCAACATATTTAAAGATTTGTGAAGAATTGTCTTTCCAAAGTGTTGTGCAATGCTACCCTGTATTTACGTATCCATTTGTTTATTCCTGGGCTTTATGTCATTCTATCTCTCCTTGTCGATCTCTGAGCCAATGCAAATTCCTAAGTTACCCAAGTTTTAAAATAAATCTCATTGCCATTTATAGCCAATCCTTCCTCTTGCTCTTTCTCTGTTTGTTTTGGCTGCTCTTCTCCCATTGTATTTCCATATAATATCAAAATCAGCATATTAATTGCCACTCAAAACAAACAAGAAACCTTTTAGTTCTGTTATTGGAGTTGCTATTCTTATAGAGCACAGTTCAAAGACAATGGATATCTTTAAATATTAAGTCGTTCAGTCCATTATTTTGGAATATACTGTATCTCTACCTCAATCATGAGGTATATTTTTGTTTTATTTCTATTTGTTGTTTTAGAATTGTAACTGATTTACCAAATAAGCTTTATGGTAATGAAAAATAATGCAAGTACTATTTCTGATCAATTCTGTAGTAATCTCAGTTTACCAACAGGAAATGAGGAGGCATTCCCCATTTTCTCCATCTGTCAAGGAGAAAACTATAATCAGGGTCCTAATGTATTGTTTACTGACCTTTGACAGAGAGAGATCAGAGATGAGTTTCAGTGTGGTATTTTTAGCATGAGGTTATTCAGTGAATGACCTTTAAAACAGAGCGAAGGTACTAAGGATATACCTCCTTAAAGAGTGATTGATTAATGGGTAAGTGGATTTATGACCATTATTAAACATTTATTCTACACTATTAAGCAAAGTTTAAACATTTGCTATCAGAAGTCAATGATGTCCCATAAATTAAGGCTTTCATTTGCTTATTTTATCATATGTAGGGAAAAGAGGAGGAGATTACAATGTCATTATATAAATATCTGAGAAAATTTCCACCTCCCAAGTTTCAATAAAATTGTCATTCTGGTGTGTTATTTCATCTCTCATGTGGACATACCTTATTAGTATGTGTCTTCCTTTGTATGTTTACAATTCCCAGTGGACAGTGATAAATTGTACTTATTTAGATTGAAGCAAAAAGTCTGGAGAGTTTTGTTTAATATCTATTTTATCAGATGTGTAGTTGGTCATCAGTGTCTTTTATGTGCATGATAACAATGAATGGGGAATTTATGTACATATGACAATAGTCAAAGACAAAACAAAATGTCTAAGTAGAACTAAGTCTGCATTTAAGAATTATTTAACTCAAATATTTTAATTTTGTAATGTAATGAAACAAATATCAAAAAAATAGTATCTCACAAAAGACCGTATTACTTAAGTAACGTGCTAGAAAGACAACTTGCTGACTATGGATTCTGATTCTCTGGTTTGGGGCATGGATGCATTTGAAGCCTGGTGAAGCCTACTCGCTCTCAGAAGAATGATAATCGTAATTAATGATAACAACAACACATGTACGCATAAACTAAAATACAAAACTAGGAAGACAAACGTATTGAAATAAATGTGAAAACAAATTGGTGATATAGCAGCATTTATGAATCTTCAATAATGCATTAAATAATGAGATGTAGTTATGGTTCTGGTCATTTACAATTAGTGATAAAGGTACAAGATATTTGAAATTTCTGCAATAATTGTAAAGTTATATGAAATTATCTATGATTTTTATTGATGACAAAATTATAGGTACTCATAATACTACTGCAATTTGTTGCCTTGATTCATTAATGGAGAATAGTAAGTTTCAGTTAGATACTAGTAAAAATAAAGGCATAACTGCTTAAATTCCCAGAACTATCAATTTCTACCAATGGACAGTTGGGTGATCCTTAGTTTCAATAACTAGACACCCTCAGATGAGTAAGGGCTGTCAACAAACCTAGCCTTGAAGCCTGGTTTTCCCAATTAATAATTGTGAGACCTTGGAAGAACTCTTCTACCTTCCTGGCCTTAATGATATAATTTAAAAAATTGGAAACATAACAATATCTATTTTAGTGTTATTTTGTAGCTAAACTGTCTCATGATAATGTACAATATATGTCCTGCAAACCCCACGAGACTTCTTGAATAATAAAAGTATGTTATAGCCTTTTTAAAAATCAATGCACAGCTAGTTTAATCAATATAGCTCTAAACCTGGTGTGCATGTGAGTCTTTGTGTGTGATTTGCTTCATCTCCCACAACACTGCTTTAGTAAGTATAATGATTCTTTTACATTATCAACTCATTCAGTCACACTTCATACCTTTCCAGAATGGCCCTCTCTTCTTCCTTTGCTCATCTTCCTAGAAATACCGCATAACATACCACCCAAAGCCATGCTAAAGTCCTTTGTGCTTGGCCTTGATGACAGGCAACAGCTCAGATCATTTCTCAGATTTCTGCTAATGTTCTTGACCTTCGCACACACCTCTGCCAACTGTTACCCAAAATTTGAACGGTACTCTCAGGTTTTTTCCCCTTCCCCGTGTCTATTAGTTATATATCGCTGCTAAATAATCATCACAACATTAGTGGCTTAAAGTAACATACATTATATTCTTGCATTTCCAGAGGTCAAAATTCTAAAATGGGTCTTATTGGCTAAAATCAAGGTGTTGATAGAACTACATTTCTTTCTGAAGATTCTCAGGGAAACTGTATTCTTGCCTCTTTCATCTGCTAGAAGCCTGCTGGATTCCATCTTCAAAGCCAGAAATGACTACCTTGTCTTTCTTACATTGCTTTGCTCTGAGCCTGCTCTTCTGCTTTTCTCTGCAGTGTTTCTGGGGCCTTGTAATTGCATTGGGATCAGCCAAGTAAACTAAGATAGTCTCTCTCTCTCTCTCTCTCCCCCCCGCCCCCGCCTCTCTCTCTCTCTCTCTCTCTCTGTTTCAGTTGATTGGAACCTCAATTCCATATTGTACCTTTGTCATGGAATGTAACTTATCTCCAGGTTCTGAGTGTGCATGTGGCCATTTTTGGGAGGCCATTGAACAATTTACCACTGCAGGTGGTGAAGAGCTGCTTTGTTACTATGCAGAGGTAGAGAATTCATATTTTTTTCTTGCAGAAATAGTGTTAAGGAATTTTTAAAGAACAATGATTTTACCCAGAGGATGGACTCTAGCAGGTCTAATTTCAAGCTTTACAGTAAGACGCTGAGAGATATGCGGGACCAGTCTCGGGCAGTGTCAGGTTTCTAAATCACACCTGACAGGAGCCTTCTATTCTCCATGCATGGTGTGCTCTGTGTAAATAATAATAAAAAGCTGCATTTTAAGTTTAATGTAGTATGGAGGAATGTCTGTGTGTCCTTGATAAAGCACTAGGTGAAGGCACATATGGAAATCTAAAATCGTGATCCAGAGGTAGGGAGGAAAATTGCCGCTGCTTATCGAAGTGCTTTGTTACTTCTGATTATAATCATCTTGATTTTTTACACAGGCTTTGTATAGGACATTTGAATGCAAGGATGACTTTGTGTCTATTTTAAAATACAGAAATAAGACCAGCTAGCTATATGATAGCAGGATGTACAAGTTAAAAGCAATTATGTATCGGTACCCATGATTTCCACACTCTGCTGTTTGAGCCTTAAATACTATGCCACGCCGTGCTCAGAAGAGTCCGTCATTGACGTAACCTTTTCAACAACACAAATCTTTGCAGAGTTTTGTACTATTCTCTCCAGGTCTCAGCGCCTTGTGAGGCTGCTAACAACATTCCACGGGTTAATTTGGATAATTCATGTTACAAAATTATTTCAGATGGCCATACCTGCCTAAGGAAAATACTGAACTAGGAGAGTTTGGCTATCATGAATCAGATGTTGCTACTGTAATTGTGCAAAACTAACCATCCCAAAGTCTGTGGCATACACTTTGTGTACACTTGTAGGGCTAGCTGTGTGGGTTGTACTGGCAACCGCTATTCACAGGCCTGGGGGTCAGCCCACTGTTGACTGACCTTAGCTGCCTTCACATCAGGTAATTGGGAAGGCTCCACTCAGTTCCTCTTTTCCCTCGTACTTCCCAGAAAGATAAGGCTTTGTGGAGAAAGCAAAGTCTCCTAAGCCCTGGTACACAAACCCATTTTAAGCTTCTTGCATCGTGTCTGATTATAGCCATTGACCAAAATGAATAAGACACATGGCTAAGCCCAGCATCAAGGGGTAGAGAAGGTCACTCTGACCACAGTTGAAAGTTACTAAAAAGGAACAGGTCAAAGGGTCTAGATAGAGAGAGGAACAAAGAACTAAGGCCTTCATCGCAATGTTCCTACCCATCTTGGAGAATGTGTGACTCTGAGAATTGGTTCATCAGCTAAAAATGCTCTGAGTGTAATTAAATCAGTTCATTAGCTTTCAATAAATTGACTACAGGAGTTGACAGGCACATCTAAGCACATTTTTATCCCATAAAATTTATATCTTATCCAAAACAAAACAAACTTCTTTTAAAGAAATGGTACCAGAATGAAATCTATTATTTCTTATAAGGAACAATGAATCAGTGCCTCAGTCATCTCCAAATTAAGCCATTTAAGGAAACAGTTTTTGTGGCTATATTACTAGAGAAATAGTAGAAAGAAATCTACCTAAATAAGATTACTTTGTATTGCTCCAATTAGCGCGTGTTCAAGAAGCTATTGTTTCTTTCAATGTAGTGTAATTGTAACCTGAATCATTTTAATTATAATACATCATATATATTACAGATTTTGGAATAAAAAACCATAAAGGGACATATTTAGAATATTATGTATACTTAAAAAGCAAACACTAAGTGATATCTAATAGCAATGTTAAATTTTGCTTTGGCAATATAGGCCAGCTTCACAATTTCAATAGAAATACAGCTGAGTGTACCTTAAGTAAAGAAAAGTGGTCTAAAGGAAACTGTATTTTCCATGGCACCCAGACTTTGGTGTTAGACATTTTCTACTTATGGATACCTCTTGCGTATCCCTGTGTATACCTCACACATATTGAACACTTGTTATATATGCCAGACATTGTTCTAAAGAAAGCAAGAAGCTTGCAGCAAAAAAATGGCAACAGCAAAACCACAAAGTATTCTTTTCATTATATAAAATAAAAATTGATGAAATTGATGGCTTGGTTAGCCATGCGCTCAAGATCAAACAGCCGGGTGTTGCACGGCCAGAATTGCAACCCTGGTGGTCTGGCTCCAGATTTGGCCTCCTTCACTGCTCTGTGGGACAGAATTCCTCCCAGCAGGACCAAGGAGGCTGTCATCCCAGCATGTTCATGCTGGACCCTCACTCCAGAGCACTCTGCCCAATGTTAACCCCAGGCTGCTTTGGCACCATTGTTTCATGCCTCCCCAAAATCAACAACCTGAACTTGAACCTGAGCTGCTTTTCGGTATGGTAAAAAGCCAATGTGGGTTATTATTTGATATCAATGAAATGAGAACAAAGGAGAGAAAGACTTCAGGATGTCGTAGAAGAAGTGCCTCTAAGCCCACACCACAAATCTCTGCACAAGGCCCATGCGCTCTTCTCCCCTTCGGCTCAGAGGGCTACATGGTGTCAGCAACCGTGGTATCAGGCACTTGCGTGGTGCTCATTATGTATAACTAGCAAAGGGTGTAGTCACTCTGTTTTGAAAATCTGATAATAGGATTAAGTGCCCATAATAAATCAAGCTTGCATTTATCAGCAGTCACATTTTCTTTGGAGTTGTAAAGTATCTCTAGAACAAAAACAACAATGATGACTTCAACAAGACAGCGTGGCACTCGGTTCTGTTTCAGTCAAGTCCACCTGCCTGATTTCTGTTTGGTTTAGTTAACGTCAGAACTGCAGCTCCTGTGTAGCTGGCGCCTTACCCCTGGCTTTCAAGGGGGTTAATGCTGCACCTTCACCGCGATTATTGGTCCTTAAGCTTGGTGAATGGCATTGGCCCCTCTTGAGCTTTATTTGATAAATCAGAACTTATTATGTCCCATTTATTGAAAGCAGAAAAACAATCACACTTACTTAATCTACTTAACCGCTACAATTAAGCCATAAAAGGAGACTGTTCTTTAAATATATTTTATACTCTTATACTTAATATTAGTTGAACGGTCTATAATATTTTTATTAATAGCTTATAGAAATATAAAAGTGTATAAATGAAAACAAGGAGTAAATAATTTCTTTAAAGTCACAAAAATGTGGTCATCCTGCTCTTTATTTCTAAACAGAAGTGCTATCCATTGCTCTTAGACCTAAGCAGAAAACAAAATGAGTAAACTTGCCCTATTTAAATCCATGGAAATTGCAAATCAAAAAGATTTTGTTGTTAACATATGAATAGAATACTTCCTACTTCAACTAACCATGAATAGTCTTCTAAGTAAGACATTCAATTAGTTTAAGTATAATTAACCACGTAACTGTAGAATAGCATTCCTATTTTAAAAGACAATAATTCTATAAATATTTAAATCCAAGGAGAATTTGTGCCAAGGTTCAGTGGTGATTATTAAAGTTATAACGTTATCTACTTCTGTCCTTGGAGCTGCCCCTCCCCCCTTTCCTGTTTTCCTCTCTCTGGCACTAGTTCCGTTTTCCTCTATCCAATAGATGAGACTTTTAGTTATTTTTTTTTCAATATGCTTCTTAATATTAACAGGCATTTTATCCTATATCTAAGATACAATTTTCTGTGTTTTTTATTTATAATGGAAACTTTTTATAGGTTTACTGATTTTAGAGAGATAAAAAAGGGAGAGAGAGAGAGAGGAACATCAGTGTAACGAGCAACATGGATTGGTTGCCTACCATGTCCTCCCTGCCGGGGAATCTGTGCCCCCACCAAAGCTATTTGTGTACAGGACAAGGCTGCAGCCAACTGAGCCACATTGGCCAGGGCTATAAGATAAACATTTTATAAAGAAAATTATTTTTCCATATTTGTCACTGTTATCAACATTGTCTTAAAGGTACTCATTTTTATTCTTCAATAGGTTTATCTTCTAAGTTCAATAGCCTCTAGAGTGATACTTTAATGTTCACTTACTGAATCTTTCTTTCCAATAGAAATTTTAGAAGATTTAATTTCTCTTTCATATGTAATCAAACTATTCTGATTTCTGAGCAACCTAAAAACAAAGAATCTGCATAGTAGTGCAGATGGTGTACTTGAATTTCACACTCTTTCAAAAGACAACTTTGTTCCCTTTGTTCAGTCAATTCATGGTACACATTGACCTATATTCTTTAAAACCACAGGCCAACTGGATTAATTTTAAGTATCCTGAAGTTGATGAAGGCTTTCTACTGAACTTTCCCTTGAAATTTAGTATTTTAAAATATTTAATGCTTGTTTAATATTAATTGAATGACTAATAAATTGACATTTAATATTTAATATGAAGAAATATTAAATAAAATAACACTATTTTCTAATTTTATAAATATTTTTTAATCATTAGAAAACTATGTCTGCAGAACACAAAGTCTGATCTTCAGGATTCTTAAGCAGTAGACCAATATGCAAAAATTTGATTTCAAAGTTAAGCAGAAAGAACTCTTAATGTTTTTTCCTAACTAGCAAATTTTTTTCATGCCTTAAGGACCAAAACAAAATTCATATCTTCAAAGAGGTCCTTGCCAGTTCTCTCAAGCAGAATTAGTGTTCTTATTTCTGTGGTCATAGCAAGTTTTTCTCTTTACCCTTTTCCTCTTGTCTGCCCAACTAAATCTTATGTTCCTCAAGTTGACGTCATTCATATGCTAAAGACTTTAACAGTTGCACATTCTAAAGGGTCCTGAAGGTTGAATGAATGAATTTAGTCTGTATTAACTATCTTCTTACTGTTAAGATATGTTTCTGTTCCTTATTATGGCATTGAAAAAATGCTCAAACTTTACCCCTAAACTATACAAATGAAGACATAATTTATGTTATCATTGAATGACAGAATTAAAAGCTATACTTCACTAATTTTTGGCATATATAAATTGTAAAAATCACATACTAGAAGCTTTCCTTAGAATTCTTTGTCCTGTCCTATTGGCATAGTGAGACAGTAATCCCAATGACACAGTAAACTGAAGAGATTACTTTGAATATTGCTACACCCCAAATTTTTATATTCAGATTCTGATCTCCATTCATCACTCATCTTTTTCACTGATAGGTAAAATTGATTAATTTTTTGTCTGTTCCCTACAAAATGATTGCATTGAAGCAAAAAATCTGACTAGAAACACAAGGTATCTCCTGCCTTTGACACTATTTCATATTTATTTTTCCTGTACTAAAGATCAGTAGAGGTAGCACAATCTTGAAGTGCATACCAGAAGCCTGCTTTAATTTTTGGAGAAATGTACTTTAGTAATCATCTTTCTGATACTTTCTAGTTTCACCGGCACTCACCTTATTTTGTCACGCATGCTCACACACAGGTATGCTCACCAAGGCCCTCTGCGCACTGAAGGCTCAATCTTCAAAATCCATTCTTTCCTGTGGCAGTGCTCCCCCATAGCTTTCTCTCCTCCCTCAGCTGTAAGTGTTGGAGGGCAAGGAGAAAACATTGCTTGGCATGAGATTTCACAGAAACGAAGACAATTGAAAAATTGATGTTGCAAAAATATCGTTTTGTCTATAAGACATTGATTTTTTGGTATGCTTTTTAATCAATATTCTGTTAGAGCCCATGAATTATTGAAGTGCATATGTCCCATTAATCTAATCGGTTAACTTTTAGAACTTTGTGCATGGCTAAGAGAATTGTTTACTCTTAGACTCTTTTCTTTTAAATTATTTAGCTCTCCACTTTAGAAACAGATCCCCCAAAATGATATAGAGTGAATTAGAATTTTTATATCAGTAATTGCAAGCATTTAGCCCAATAACAGGGATTACAAAGGAATGGATTTTTTAATTTATTAAACTATTTATTATGGATGAGCATTAGAGATGAGTCTGAAATGCATCATGGATTTGAATGATGGAAGGTTTTACATCTATAGATGGGAAAGGATGGTAGACGTAGAAGACCCACCTTTTTCATTTCATATCATAGAATTATTCAGTCATTGCATGTATACATAGCATCCTAAAGAGTTTAAGCATAATTTGGGATATTACGTTTTGGATGAGGTTAAATCTTCAGTGATATTCTTAAACCTATGCCTATTGGAGAAAGCCTGAAGGAAGCATTGTCTCACCATATAAGTTACTAGAATTTAATATTAGTTATACATTCTAAAGAAATTGCTGCATAAGATGCAATCTTCATTCACTTGACTCTAGGCTGACAATAATGAATGGTATGGACAGAAATTGTCAGGAGGAGGTGCACACGGACAAGGTCCTCATTAAATAAAGTAATGGTGATGCTGAAAGCTCCCTGCAGTGACTCATCATAGAGACAAATGTCCATACATGGAGTCTGACATATGGTGAATGACAGTCTTGTAATTGGATAGTAAGTTGGAACCTAGCAGATAATGTTCATACGTTAGATTTATATTTCACTCACTTCATGGGTCTTTAAAAATCATAAGGGAAAAGGGGAAGGACTCACATGAACAAGTATAAAGAACACATGGACAATAACTAAGGGGGGGCGGAAATGGGAGGGAGGTGGGGAGCACAGAGTGGGGCAGGGCTGGGAATATAAGACAGAAAACTGTACTTGAACAAGAATTAAATAAAAATAAAAATTAAAAAAAGAAAATCTTACAATTTATAAAAATTGGATCTTCCTTTGTGTTTTTCATCTTTCCTCAACTACCATGTTTGAGTTGCATTTGTTTTCTATTTTAATGTGCTAAAAATATTCCCGATGACGTTTTTTACAGAATATTTGATTATTACTCTCACAAAGTGAGCCTTCTGAATTGGTTGAAGGTAAAGCATTAAGCAAATGACAATGAATTAAAAATTATTTAAATATTCTGTATCATCATGAGTTTATTCTGAAACATGTCCATAAAGTACATGAACAGTAAATTTTATTGAGTCACAGCAGTTCCAGATCAAGAATATATTAAAGATAATCATATCCATTTCTCTTTGAGCAATAGAATAAATCAACATTTATTGATTAGTGTGATTTTAAATGATCAACTCCCTTTAATCACAAATATTTTAAAGATTTTATTTATTCATTTTTAGAGAGAGAGAGAAAGGAAGGGAGAAAGAGGGGGAGAGAAACATCAATGTGTGGGTGCCTCTCACACGCCCCCTACTGGGGACCTGGCCCACAACCCAGGCATGTGTCCTGACTGGAACTCGAACTGGCAACCCTGTTTTTCAGGCAGGTACTCAAATATGTTTTAAATATAAACTTTTCTATGCTTACACTTAGAAATTTTAGTAGAAATTTCTCACAGCAATTTCTAATAAAAGTATAGTTTAGTTATAAAATGGAAAATATCTCATTTTTATTATATTTTATTGTTTATGTTATTACAGATGCCCCACTTTTTCCCCTCTTTGCCCACTTCCACCCAGCCCCAACCAACCCTTCCCTCGGGCCATCACCACACCATTGTTTGTGTCCATGGGTCATGCATATCTGTTTTTGGCTAATCCTTTCGCCTTTGTTCATCCAGCCCCTCCACATAGCTATCAATCTGTTTCATGGATATACGCCTCTGTTTCTATTTTGCTCACTAGATTCTGTACATAAATGAGATCATATGGTACTCGTCTTTCACTGACTGACTTATTTCACTTAGCTTAATATTCTCCAGGTCCACCCAAGCTGTCACAAAAGGTCAGAATTCCTTCTCTTTTACTGCTGCACAGTATTCCATTGTATAAATGCACCATACCTCATACCTGCCAGGATGGCTACCATCAATAAATCAACAAACAACCGAAGCGCTGGTGAGGATGTGGAGAAAAGGGAACCCTACTGCACTGTTGGTGGGAATGCAGACTGGGGCAACCACTGTGGAAAACAGTTTCCTCAAAAAATTAAAATCAGAACAGCCTTTTAACCCAGCAATTTCACTTCTGGGAATATATCCTAAGAATTCTCAAACATCTATTCAAAAGAATATATGCACCACTATGTTCATAGCAGTGTCATTTACAATATCTAAGATCCGAAAACAGCCTAAGTGCCCATCAATAGATGAGTGGAAAAATATCTATTTTTAAATGATTTTACTATTGCTCCAGCTCGTGTGTCTCAGTGGATTGAGTGCTAGCCTGTGAGCCAAAGGGTGGCCAGTTAAAATTCTAGTCAGGGCACATGCCTAGGTTGCGGGCCAGGTCCCGGATAGGGTAGCCAAGCACACATTGATGTTTCTCTCCCTTTCTTCCTCCCTTCCCCTCTCTCTAAAAATAAATAAATAAAAGTCTTTTAAAAAGTAAATAAATTATTTTACTACTAAAATGATGACTATATATAATAAACTTTTTCAGAGTTTGCTACCACAAAATCCTAAGGAATTATGTGTTCATAATGGTTCGATGGGGGCATTTTCTAGTTAACACAAATTAGATGTATTAGATCCAAGTATGAAATAAAAGTAGCTCTAAATAAATTTTACATGAGGTTTTTAGTAAATCTTCTCCCCTTAAGGTCAACTAAGAGTTATTACTTCCTGTTAATCCTATCCTCCAATACAGCAAAAATAAAATCAGATGAAAAATTAATGAGTGGGAATCCAGAGCCAGTTGCCTATGGGGGATATAGTAATAGTCAGAGGCAGGCTTGCTTCATGGGCTTGACGGACACGCCCCTGGTTGGCCACCATAACTGTTATGCCCTGGTGTTTATTCCCTGTATTTTTTATATACAAGTAATTATAATAGTTTTGTCTATATAAGTATGAATCTACCTTTGGTTACCTAAGTTGTGTAGCATCCTTATGTAGACCAAATATTGATTTGCAGTAGTTATTATACAGCTTGTATATATTTTCAAAACTTTACAATACAATTAACCAATACCTGATGTCTATAAAAAATACATTTCTCAAAAATATAGCCCAGAATAGGAGTATAAGATTTAGTATTTTATCTCAATGAAACACACACTTAACTTTAGCAAAGCAGGAGATCCATTTTCACTTTCATCAGTTAAAATGGCCTTGCTGATTTCTAGAATTGTTATTCACTTACTTATGACAGAAAACTGATGATCAGAATACTTACAAGAGGGAAAAAAGAATATTAAAAAGCGATGAGTATAAGATGGAAAATGTTCAGAATCATTAAACTCATTCACATAGGATTTGATCTATATCTTTCCGATATAGATAGTATGACATTATATAAATAAAAGACTACAAATTTAATTGTCATCTTGATATTATGCTTTCTAGAAAGTAGAAAAATCCTGTAACAATTCAATTTCACAAAGCAATTGCTTACCAAGTCATCAACATGTAAAGACTAAAATATGTGTTAGGATGATAGATTTCATTAGCAATTTCATGGAAACCACTATTATCTCTTATATGAAGTTTATTTCAGACAGATGGTTCATATACTATTACTGATGACAAAATCCAACAATCTCTCAGGGGGTTGTGTGCATTCTGAATTCAAAATAACGTCGCCAGACACATGAAAAAAAACAAGATATTTTTAAAAGAGAGAGTATATGAGTTCATTGCAGTTGTTATAAAGTAGTATATCAGAATAGTTATATAAACATAGTAGTAAAGTGATTGATTTTATTATTAATTTTGACTTTGATAAAGAATTTTAAGTAACCACTTTTCAGTTTATGTTAGCCCAACCTTTAAGTATACAGACCACATAGGCTTTTCATGTTCCTTTCGAGTTCTATCATTTGTCAAAGCTTCTATTTTCATAGTAAGAGTTTTAAAGGTACAGTGTACATGTCACACAATTCTATATTCAATAGAGGGTAGAAGTCTGTAGTGAAGAAATAAATAGCAAAAGGAGGCTTCTCATGAGAGTTAACAAACAGAAAGAAAGGACAAATGATTTACATGCTCAAAATAAACGTTGTATTTTTATTTTTAATTAAAATACTTTAACACTATTAAAAATGTTTGATGCATACAACCTAGTGGATTAACCTTGACTACAATCTTTTTTATGATGTCCAAGCCCTGGCTTAAACATATGTTTTTTTTTTCATTTTGTGTGACACTGTAAGAATATCCATTAAATTCATGGACAAAGGTTAGGTCTAGATTACTCACAAGCAAATAAGAGACATTCGATACATGAAACTAATTCAACAATTCAAAAGTATTATGCCCATTCTCCCTGGCCCTTTAATCCACTCTCTCACTCGACCTGAGTTTGCGCTGAGATAGCGTTCTCTAAAGAGGGCACTACAGGAAGGCGCTCGTCTTGGCCCCAGGCTAGCAGGCATTCATTTATGCTTTCACAGTGGGTGGACTCAGTTCTCTAAGGCCTTCGGCTTCACCTGCTTTTCTAGACAACACTGTGCTGTGCTCCACTGAGGTAGAAATGATGTCCCAAACCAGGCCCCAGAGAACTTGATCCTCACCAATTCTCTCTAGTATATAGTCGCATGCACATTCTGTATTGGTCAGTGTACTCTATGTTGTGGAAGCAAGCAATTCCTAAATCTTTGCGGTTGAAGTCCACAAAAGTCTATTTCCTAGTAAAATATATCCATCACCTACAACAGGGCTTATTGCCATCGATTAGATTTCAGGGTGGAGAACCTGAGCGAAGATTTCAAGTACTACTGTTACCGAGCAGAGGTCCAAGGGGGGGCAATATTTGGCCCACCCAGGGATGTCAAAAAACTGCTAAATAACAGATACAGAGGGGCCCAGACTCCAGAGAATGGTATGCTAATCCTGGCCAGACCCTCCTACTGGGCCTTATAGTCAATCACCAATTGGAAAGACATCTCTCAATGACAGAGATTTGTGAAAAGGAAACAAAATGTTTATTTAATGCTATTCAGGCCTAACGCCTCCATTAAAATATCAAAGTCCTTTAGGGTATACACCTACACACACACACACACACACACACACACACACACACACAAACACACAGTGCTCCCTTCTCCCCCTGTCCCAACTCTGGGTGCCATAAATCAGGAAAAGAGCTCACGTCCATTTTTCCAGACCGCTGGCATCATCAGCTGTGTTGACATCCAGGCAGGATCTCCAATTAATCCAAAGTCATGAGGCACCTTCTACTGGCAAGAGTTCTTTGTACCTCCAGTCAAAGTCTCCTGGTTTCCAGGCCACTCGGCCAAAGGGAGCACCCCAAAGCCACGTGGGCCTCTTCTACTAAAGCTGCAGGGGTCCTCACTCCACCAAAAGCACGTGTCATTCTTCTTCACCTGGCTGCAGGGATCTCCATTCTGGCAAAGCTGCGTGATTTTCCCTTTCACCTGGGCAAGAGGAGGTCCTCACTCTGCTAAAGCCGCATGGCTTTCTCTTCACCAGGCCAAGAGGGAACCCTTACTCTGCTGAAACCGTGTGGCTCTCTCCCCAATGGCTGCTGTGTCTGGGTTTGAATCCCTGCACCCATCTTCCTTTGTACCCCTATTTCCGACTCCTCCCACGATCAGTCACACCTGCCAGTGTTTCTGTATTATTACAAGTTTACTGGGCTGCCATCGTTAGTCTGGGCAGGTGTGGCCCCATGTCCTAGAGCCAGTCCTCTCCAAGCTCCCACACAGGCGCTGTAACTCAGGGACCTGATCCCAGTTACATCTTGTGGGGAAGTGACTTCATCCCCCTGGCTCAAAGCATGGCCACAGCCATTTAACATATCCAAGTGACTGGCCAAAGGCTATAGATATGTTAAATGACCAGGCCATGGATTAGCTGCAAGGCTGTGGCTGTACAAAAGAGCCCTGCATGTTCCTGCTCCATGTGCCCCTCCCCCCAACTCACACCTGTGGGGGAAGGGGTGAGGACATCTTATATGTCTCTCCAATATTCCTATACACCTTGAGTTCTGGACATCATTCCAAATCTTTTTTTGCCCCCCTCCCAGCTGCACCCTGTAGCATTAACAGTTGGAAAAAAAAGATAACAAAAAGAACATTGCATTGACAATTACTTGTCCAGCCTGGAAGTGAAAGAGGTCATTTAACACTCCAAGCTCATTAGTCAAATCTAATCAAGTTGCACCATCCAACCACAATGAGCTAAGAAGGGGCATTGTTGCCAGGTTATGGAAGAGAAGAGAAATGGAAATGTCTGGTGAACAAAACTTGTGACTAACTATCACATCCCCTGGCATCCTCACCCACTAATCTGACTTTACCATGTGAACATACACCCAAATACTTGATGAAGGGGATTTTTCCTCATATTTATGAAGCCCCTCTCTTAAAAAGCCACTATAGACAATTAAGTTACTTAGTTTATTTTATTTTTCTTATTACCACTGGAGGCTTTGCTAATTAGCATTATAAATTCAGTTACTAGATTCTCCAGAGAAACAAGCCAATAGGATCTCTCTCCACCAGTAGGTATGTTTATATATAAACATGGGGAAGGCAATCATTTTTCTATTAAAGCTTTCACCTAATTGGATGAATTTCTTCCACATTATGGAGGGTAATTAGCTTGATCCAACATCTACTGTTTTAAATGTTAATCTCATCTAAAAATACCTTCACAGTAACATCTAGAATAATATTCCACCAAATACCTGGTACCATGGCCTAACCAAGTTAAAAGCATAAAATTAACCACCCAGATATCAGTGTACGAAATGGGAGATTAGCTCCTAGAACCTAACTATCAGGAACAGGGTGAAGAGAATCACTTAGCCAGAGGGCCACTGCAGCAGATGGCAACCAGTAGACTGTAATTCACAGGAATTTGTGATGATAACTAACAGATGGTTATATCCTACAGATGAGCTGGATGGGGAGACAATGAAGTCATAATCAGAAAGCATAAAGATATGTTAAACAGAGAGTTAATATCAGCCATCAAAATAGAAAACCATAATTCGTTTTCTGGCATCCAGAGTGAGCCAGTTCTCCTGCCCAGATATTATTGATTATGGGATAATCCAGTTTCCCTATAGCTAGAAGCTAAAATTCCACTGCAATTACATATAATTATTATTTCCCTAATCATTCCCCAGTGGAGCTAATGCCAGTGACCTATGTGACTGTATATTGGCAAGGAGAACACCTAGATCTTCTCAAGTTATTAGATGCAGAACCTGCACTGACTTTGGCTCTAGGATACCAAAAGGCCATTCTATTCTGAATGTGCAGTCTTGGTCCAGGTTCTTCTCAAATGAGATCCCGTTGGTCTGCAGAACTACCTAACTTTCCCCTCAGGACTTAAGTGCATAGTTTGGGTAAATACACTTTGCAGCGAGCACAACCTTACACAGGTTCTCTCATCTTTGGGGTGTGATGTATAAGGGAAGGAAAGGACTAAACTGGAAAAAAATAATAAGCCAGAAGCAAAATGACTTCCTGAGTGGAGCACCAAAAGTTAATGCTCCCTCAAGGACACAAAGGGTTCAGTGGTGTTGGGCTCTATGATGGCCTCCATTTAATTCACTTAGGTGGTTTCTGAAAAGAAAACAGATGGATCAGGATGGGTGACAGAAAACTACCATAAAATTAAGTATATGGAAAACCCATTGCAGATCTGTGCTGGATGCAGTGTCATTTCTAGAAGAGATCAATATACTGTAACTTTTGGTAAGCTTTATTGATCTTAAAATGTCTTTATTTATTTATTTATTTATTTATGTTTAGAGGGGAAGGGAAGGAGAGAGGAAGAGAAACATCAATGTATGGTTGCCTCTCATGTGTCCCCTGCTGGGAACTGGCCTGCAACCCAGGCATGTGCCCTGACTGGGAATCGAACTGGGATCGTGTGGTTCACAGGCCCACGTTCAATCCACTGAGCTACACCAGCCAGGGCAAATGTCTTATTTTTTAATTCCCCAAAAGAAAGAGCATAGAAGTGGTAGTCCAAATTTACCTAGGAAGATATATACAAAATTCTCTATCCTAAGCTAACTTTGTCCCCTCTAGATGTGGAGACCTTCTGCATCAAGGCCTCCAGCAAAACATCATAGTGGTTCTCTACTTTAAAAATGTCATGTGACTTGAATTTGGTGAGCACAGCAATGCAAGTAATTGGGTAACAAACATGGTGCCAAGAGCAAGAGATAAACTGGGATCCCTGTGGCACTGTCATACTGGTTATTGTCTCAGGCATTTAACGATCTGGTCCACACCATAATGCATACGCACTCTAAAATTAAGGGCAAGTCATTTTGCCTTGTACCTCCTACCTGTAAGAAAAAGACCATGTTTCATGGGTCTTTATGGGTTTTGAAGGCACTATATACTGCATTTAAGAATATCATTCTAGTCTATTAAATGGATAATTCATAAGCCTGTCATTTTTTTTAAAAAGCTTGAGGAAAAAGACCCCAGAAATAGATTTTGCTGTTTTGCTTCATTGGCTACAAGACTCAGGGCTGCTGGAGGTGTCTTGAGATGAATAAGGATTCTTTGATAAGTCAGGGCAAGTCCAGATAAGAGATTCAAATACATAGCCACAGAACTCTGGAGCATAGCATTCTTTCTGCAGCAGACAGCCATTAACCATTTGAGAAGGAGCTCTTGTTTCCCTAGTTGGCCCTACTAGAGACTGAGTACCCAGCAAAGGACATCACATGTTCATTGGATTGCATCTGTTCTCATAAGCTCACAAGTATCATAAGGCCATGTCAGTATAGCACCAATCCATCACACTATGAAATTACATTTGGAAAAATGCCAAACAGGTCCAAAGGACACAATTAATTTATGTACCTAGGTGGGCCAGAAACTGGCTGACAAAGGGAGAATAACATTTGCTAGGTAGTTCAACTTGATATGATAGTAGGATTAAAAAATACTAGAGCTCCATTAAAGTTACATTTGGGGTAACAGCAAAGAAAAATAATGAGGGAACAAATCCTCCAAGTAGCAGAATTTTAAGTAGTGCATTTGGGCATCTGTGTTGTGCAGAGGGAGATGCGATGTGAGATAGGAATACACATAGAATGTTGGTTAGTGGTAAATGGTTGCTCTTTGGAACAGATTAGGAGACAGAGACATATAGTTTGGGGGGAAAGTATTGGGACCAAAGTGCTCAGATGTTGTACCTTACATCGAATTCCACTAAAGAGTTCAGTGTAGAGGGGGTGTTCGTGCAGTGGTGGTCAGTTGGCCTCTGCACTCAGCAGCCCCAGGACTGCACATCAGGCTCAGGATAAGAAAGTCATGGTGGCTACAAGTACTCCTCCCCTCCAGATATTTTTTGGCAACACTTGGAGCTACATTTCATACCTGTTAGCTGTGTAGGCCAAGAGAGAGCCGGTTTTGGTTCAGAGCATCAAGGGAAGGAAGCAGTCCCTGATATTAATATAAGCTCAGGATGTAGTTTCATTTAAAAATAAAGGTGAATAAATATATATAAAACATATTACATCCATAATATAAATATATATGTACATGTGTTCATTTCTTTCTTCTATTCCCTCCTGTAAAGATCCAGAATCAATGATAACTCAATAACAATTGTTACCCCAAATGTCTATACTGTAGTTTCTTTTTTAATATATTTTATTGATTATGCCATTACAGTTGTCCCATTCCCCCCCTTCATTCCCCTCCACCCTGCACACCCCTCCCCTACCACTCCCCCCCCTTTCGTTCATGTCCATGTGTCACTAGTTCTTTAAATTCTGTATTTCCCATAGTATTCTTGTCCTCCCCCATCTATTTTCTACCTACCATAGATTGTAGTTTCTAATGACCATTTCTCATTCAGTGTAACCACTCTTCCTTAGATAGGTGGCCAATTTCCAATCTGAAACAAGACATAGCAGGTCAGTCCAGAAAAAGTCCAACCATTGTTAATATAATGAGAACTGTTGGTGTGACATCTATATAACCTGGCAGCCAAGAAGAGCAGACTGGAATGTGCATGAATGAACAATGATGACTTCACTATACTAGTCAGTAGAGGCAGCAAGCACCCATGAGTGAGCATGTGGAATGTGTGGCCATTGCATCAAGATGTTCAAAATGACTGAGTGAGTAGAGCAATGGGTCTGCATGAAATTTTGCATTAAGCTTGAACATTCCTCTGCAGAAATTCTTTGGATGACTCAGAAGGCCATGGCTATGGACAACTGGTGATTGGCAGCTTCATCACAACAATGTGCCCACTCATGCATCATACCTCATCTAGAGCTTTTTGGTGAAACATCAAATCACCCATGTGACTCAGCCCCCCTACAACCTAGATTTGGTGCCCTGCAACTTCTGGCTTTTCCCCAAACTAAAATCACCTTTGAAAGGGAAGAGATTTCCAATCATCAATGAGATTTAGGAAAATATGATGGGGCAGCCAATGGCCATAGGGAGAGCTGTGTGAGGTCCCAAAGTGCCTAGTTTGAAGGGGACATAGTCACCATTGCCCTATGTACAATGTTTCTTCTATATTCTTCAATAAGTGTCTCTGTTTTTCATATTATATGGCTGAATACTTTCTAGATAGACTTCATCTATAAATGAAGGTGAGCGATATTATCATCCAGAAATCAAGGAATCTCTAAAAGATTATTGAATTAAAAGGACACAAAGTTAACTTGAAGGGGCTCCCATTCACCAGAGATTGGACAGTAGAATAAAGGAAAATAAAGAGGCATTTATCCTGACATTTCTATGAAAATTGTAGCTTGGGCCACAAAAAGTTGATGAGAGAAAGTCTCTTTTATAGAATAGTTTTGCTAATAAACAAAGAAGAAATGGTACATTTGCAGAATCCTAGATAAAATAATAGATCTAACATGTATCATCAAAATCTTCTCAAACCATTAAGCAAAAAACTGAGGAATTTTATAATAAATGAAATAAAACACCTAAACCCATAGATCAGTTTTACCACCAAAGAAGAGCTACAACTCAACATTATGTTCTCTTTAATGTGATGTAAGAGGAGGTACTTAGGACCACCTATGTTATATTCTTGGCAGAAAGTCAAATCTGAAGCTGACCCAAGCCTCTCCATCTAAATATCAATTTATTGGGGGTTGGAACACATTATTCAACAAAGATATGATCTGATAAAATCAGATGATAGAATATTCTCTAGGTAAAATAGCTCTGGTTTCTAACATAACAAATGGCCAGAAATAAATAAAAAAAGAAATGAACCTAGATTAAAAGAGACCTATCAAGCCAAGTTAATAAATGAATTGTGAATCCAGATTTAAGCCAACTACCTTAAAAATATGATCATGAAAGAAATTTTAACAATGCCTTGTATAACTGATATTTTTAAATTATTATTAATATTTTAAGAGTTTATCTAATTACTTGTGTGATTATAATATGTGGGAATTCTATTTGACTGTATTTACACTTTTACATTATTTATAGTACTGAAAAACAAATACAGTTGCTTTACTCCTTACTTTGAAATTAAATCCATGGATAACAGTAGGTATACATAAGTTCACTGGATACTTAAGCCCTAGACCTATAATGTGCATGTAAAAATATATTCTTTCTAAAGAATATAGCATTCAGTTAGCATTAATGGCTTATTGCTGCTGATTTGTGTGAGATGACCATTACCCTAAGTCAACAATAAAAAATAACCTTAAAATTTAACTTTATTACTTTTTCATTTCCATTCACTAAGTTATGGTCTTTTCCGTGGTGGTATATTTTAAGTAATTATAAGTATCTGGTCAAAAATATTTTATTTCCATAGATGGTCTTTATTCTTTTGATTACATTGGGCACAGCTGATAATCTAGAATGATCTCATTTCAACATCCCTAATGAATCAAATGTGCAACGTCCCTTTTACCACGTAACATTGACAGCTTCTGGGATGAGGATATGAGCATCTTCAGGTAGGGACCTGCCCCACTGTAATATAGATGTATGCTATCTTTGCAAAATTTAAACTCAAATTTGAGCTGTTGAACATATATTTTCAGTAATCATCAGTTTATCTCAGCATATTGTTGGGGATTTTTTGTCTGAATTATTATCTCTATTTTATTCTTTTTCCACTTTAATTTTTCATTACACTCCAACAAATTACAAAACTGAGAACAAATGACAGTAAAAGATTAGCAGATGGCCCTTTGAAGGGCTGTTACCATGAGGCAGGAGTTGATCTAGTTATTTATGCACTGTTGTGTGAGACATGAGAAAAATTTCTGTTCAAATGTTATAGTTTGGTTTAAAGTAAATTTCAAAATCAAATCCCTTTCAATAACAACCATGTCTAATGTTTGGTGGATAATATTACAAATATTTATTTATTGAGGGAAATAATTTTTAAACATTTATTCTTTATGTGTTCACTTAAAGTGAAAAATAATAATTTTACTCCCATTTAGTGTAAAAAAACTAAGATGAAGTTATTGCTAAATTTTATATCTTTCCCTACCACAAAGACATATCTACTGAAAATTAGTATGTGTGTTCATGTGTGCAAATGTGAGTGTGTAAATGTGAGTGTGCAAATGTGAGTGTGCATGCACATCAGGTGGGGTTGGAAAGGGAAGTGATTCCAAGTTAAGTTTCTGATTAACTAGATGTTTTTATTTCAGTTATATTCTTATTTAATTTAAATTCACAACTAGATATTCTCTTACCTAATTTTATTCATGTCTCTTGTCCTTTTGGTTAAATTATGAATTTTACCATGTCAAATTTTAAGTGTTATATTCTATTACTTTAAATTTTCTGTCAGTGATTCTTGGTTTATAATGAAAAAAATTTAATGCTCATCACTAGTTTAACTGTTATATTTCTTTTTTTAAATTAACTGTTATATTTCTAGGATGTATGGTTTCATTCAATCCATAGCTGTCTGCATTCCACTATCAGATAGTTTTATACAAAAAGACACATATACTCTGAGTTTCCTGACTTTTCATGACTATAATCTTCATATCAAAGGACATCTTGAGCCATCTTTTTACTTTTTACACAACTCTGTAGATTTTGTTCAGTGCATTTTGTTTTTTATGTCGCTGTGAAGATACTTGGATCCAACTTCATACGTTATTTGCTATTGTATGTTTGGATGTTCAGAGAATATTCTTTAGCTATAGATTTTAAGTTATAAAAGTAAATTAATGTAACTTACGGTAGCTTATCAATGTTTTTCCTAGAAAATAGTATAGTTTTTACCTACAGACTCATATTTCCCTTTAATTTAGGAAACATACCCATGTACATCTTAGCACAACTTATTTGCCTGCTGTTCCATTTGTTTGCACCCCTGGTTTAAGAAGTCCAGCCTGCACCATGTATGTGTATGGTACTCTGTTCTTCTGTCTTCCTTATTTGTCATCTGCTAACAAATCATTTTTAACAATAGGTTTATTTCCTGTTCCTGGGGAATTTTCAAGTTTGTATACAACGCCCTTTTTCAGTCATTAATATTTAATTTTTCTGAGGTGATTTTCTCTGCAATTCTTTTGTTTGTGTTTCAACTATTTTGCATGAGACCAACTTCATTTTTATTCCTACTCACTATATCACTGTTTCTTCTCTGAACCTTTGCACCTCATTTCTTTACCTTTTTATTTTTTGGTGTTAGAGAAATTGGAATGTCTGCAACTAAACTACATTTTTCTGAAATAGTCAAGCATTTCACTGATTATTTACTTTTATGATATGTTCTTTGTTTAAATTTTGCTTATGGCTCCTTCCTTCCTTCCTTTCTTTCTCTCTCAGAATTTTTCTGAGCCTAGGTGAGGTATGCATTCCCCTGGGACGATTATCTTTGATTGGGTCACTTTCACCTGTGTAGGGTGGGCATGGGGGTGGTGTGTGTGTGTGTGTGTGTGTGTGTGTGTGTGTGTGTGACTTCTAAGAGACAGGAAGACATCTGCAGTAGTGTGCAAGCTTTACAAAGATTTATCCTCTCCAGCACCACGCAGCCCAACTGTTTATTCTGGAAGCTCATGCCTTTTAAAATGTTCTTTTATATAAATTAAATTTACTGGGATGATATTGTTTAGTGAGATCATATCAGTTTCAAGTGTAGAATTCTATGATACAAGATCTGTAATTGCATCGTGTTCTTACCACCCAAAGTCAAGTCATCTTCTTCACCATACATTCGACCCCTTTACATTTTACTACCTTCCCCTCCACTCCACTCCGCTCTGGTAACTGCCACACTGCTGTGTGTGTCTGTGAGTTTTTGCTCACCTGTTTGTTCTTCTTGTTCATTTGTTGCTTTCAGCTTTATGTCACATGCGTGAGTGAACTCGTGTGGTTCTGAACATTTTTTAGTCTGACTTACTTCACTTAGCATGACTTCTTACCACTAGGTCAGAAGAGCTTATAGTTATTGAGGTGTGGTTGTGTCCTTTTTTCTTTCTTTGAGAAAAAGGCCCATGTGTCTTAATTTAGTTAATTTTTTTCCTCAGTGAAATTTGAAATAAGAATAGTGAAACAAAAAAGGCTTTATTTGGCCACGTGACCTAGAGTTTGAAAAGTTTAATAATTTCTGCAAAATTTTGAATGGGAATAGTCCAAAATTCTTATTTTCAAGTAAGTTCACACATTTGCTTCTTGTTACCTAAAAATCCATGTGAAAGAATGAGCTAAAGAATGACCATTTAAAACATAATTAAATGGAAGGTGGTGGTAGGCATTTGGAAATGAATGTTAAGATATTCAAAGCAATGTGTTAGTAGCACTCCAATTTTCTTATAAATTGTAATTTCAAGGAAACATTATTGATGTAATTGCTACAGCTAACAAAGCACACAGAATTTAAGCATTTTCATCTGGCTTTAAATTTGGTTTTCAAAATAGTCTATATATTTCTAAATAGTAAAAGAAACTAGATATAGATTATGTCTATATCTAGACATAATCGATGGAAAGTTTTCTGGTAGTAATTATTTTCTTCTTCACAAGTTATTCACATCAAAATTACAAAATCAGCCACTGTCTTTAAATGTAGTTTTAATAAGCCTTAGTATATACTCCTATATATCAGTAGTGTCATTTGTAAAAACAAATTTGGTCTGACTGAAAGTCAGGCAATCTAAAAAATGTTTTGATTACATTATTACAGCTATAGTGTAAATTGTAAAGAACCAATTGTAAGAAATCAAGAAATGTGGCCTGATTCAGCAAGCATATTTTGAGGCACCTAGGAAATATGAAACTGAGAGATTTATAATTTTAATTAAAATGGCTGAAAAGAATATTACTTATAAAGCTTTTCAGTGATACTTTTGCTGAAGAAGTTTTCCCCAGAATCTTAAAACTTTATAGCACTTACATTGTTTTTCTCTTAGAACCAAAGATTTCTCTGTGAACCAGTTTGATTTTGGTTTACACAGCATGAACAACATAATATGGAAAACTTTAGACATTAGTTATCATATTGATTAACTGGTAGGAAGGTATCTAACTTTGAAAATATCTTTGTTGTTTTTGTCTTTGTAACTTGCAGTTTCCTAATCACTGGGAATTTTAAAAGATATATTGGCTAAAATGCACGATCGAGGTCTCCGCTTGGTCTAGAGATTTTGCATCAGGGCTGCCGGGTTTAGGCAGACTGCTTTTCCGTGACATCCAGTGGCGGTTACGGTGGCTATTTTATCTTGCAGTCTGCAAAACTAATTAGAATAACCTAACAAACAAAAACTGGGTCTCTGCATCTGATTACACATTTACATTTATGTCCAAACCAGACAACTACCCCCTTGGATAATTTAAGATGATACAAATATTAGAAATATCTGTGTCATCATTTGGACCCTCACATTTTTATTAGAATGCTTTACAGATATGCACAGCATGTCAATCATTTTGGGAGGAGATATTCTGTATTTATATTGGTGACTGATTATCCGGAGCTCTGTTGGCCTCTTGCCAGCATCACATATCAGATAATAAGCAAGTGAAGGTGCTTCAAGATAATAATCACCCGAAGGGTGACAGATAAACGTAACGTTATAGTGGTGATAAAGCTGGCTCACATCAGCTTCCCAAATCGGTGTTGAGTTATGTAATTTTGATGGCTTGAAACCAGCCATTTTGGTAATATTTGCACCATGGAAATCAGCAATTACAATAAAGACTTTTAAAGAAAAGCAAAAAGGGACCTCTGATCCATTGCCTGATCGCCTCAAGGAAAAAAAATTCTGTTTAATTGAGGGCATACCTAGAGGGGGTAATAGGCTGTTGAGTCTGGATATACCAACGCATCACCAACACTTGCAGTGAATTTTGTGAAAGAATTGAGCGATTATAAAATGTCACCTAGGAAACAAGCCATGGTTTATTCAGCAAGGTTCTGTCTTGTTGATCAGATGCCCTCTAATTTATGTAGCCTAAAACTTGAGCCCTCGAAATTGACCCAGAGCTTGAAGAAATTGGTGTGAACTCTGAAGCAATTCCCAGCTATGTAGTTTGAGAAGGTTACTGGCTATTTTCAATTCTACTTCCTCATTCATAAAATGTAAATAAAAAAGAATAATTTCTCACACAATGCATTATTTTAAAGATTGAATAAAACTGGGCAACTATAGGAGAAAGATCTAATGATTTTAAAAGACGTGTTTTAGCCCTGGCTGGGTGGCTCAGTCAGTTAGAGCATTGGCCCGATATACCAAGGTGGTGGTTTGATGTCTAGTCAGGGCACATACAAGAATCAACTGATGAATGTGTAAATGAGTGGAACAACAAATCGGTGTTTCTCTTTCTCTGAAATCAATAAATTAAAAAAAAAAATAGCAATCCAAGATGGTAACAGAAAGCTACACTCACCTCCTCCCAGAACCAAACTGGAATTATGACTAAACTATAGAACCATCAACCTGAATAAACAACCAAAGACTAGCTGAAAAGAAGTATTTAAACCAAGGATTTACAGAAGAGCCACACTGAGACTGCCAACAAAGGCAGGAACAGGAAAAGGTCCTGCTCCCACAGGGGGCCGCCCCATGGGTGGCCGCCGTGATCCCAGAGGGATGTCACAGTGCAAACGTAAAGGTTTGCACTAGGTTCTCCTGAAGGAGTGTGAGGTTCTCCTGAAGGAGTGTGAGGTCTCAGCCCCATGCGAGGCTCCCCAGGCCATTGCACCAGAGTGGGAAAGAGGCACCCACATAACATCTACTTGGGAAAATCAACGTCCTCCAGGGAAAGATGGCAGTCTGCTAAGAGACACAGGTGCTCTCTTAAAGGGCCAATGCACAAAATTTTGTTAGCGTCCACTTGCTCTGGGCAATACTGGAGGAAAGATGAAGTAGGCCAGAGTTGTGTGAGGAGAAACTAGGGAGCATGGCTCTGTGGAGAAAGCTGAGGGGTGGCTGCCAGGATCCCTGTGCTGAGTCCCACAGGACAAACACCATTTTTCTGGGATAGATCACTCCCTTCCCCGCAGGATGAGCCTATGGGAATGCACCAGCTCCACCCTCTGGCCACTCCGTCACCCCACCCTGTGGAAATCACCTCCTGCTAAGGAGACAACTGCCTGGACAGGGACGTAGAGGTCTGGGGCGACTCAGGGGGTATCAGTGACTGAACTGTGTCATTCTGGGGCAGGGATCACTCCTCCCTCCTTCCCCCGAGCCTGACCAGTGCTCCCCCTCCTGGGAGATCCACAAGCCCCATCCTCGTGATTCCAGTGGTCCTACCCTGGCGGGGTTGATCTCCCCACAAAATCCGGGATAGAATTAGTCGTGTGGTTCTGGGATGGGGGCCATTTTCCCCTCACATGCCCAATTAGTGCAGAGCCCTCCCGGTACTTAGTCTGTTTGGGCCCGATAAACTCCGCTGGTCTCTGATGATTCCCCGAGACCCTGGGCCATCACAAAAGTCTGTGGGCACCCAGCTGGTGGAAGCTAGGCTTGGTATACCCTGGGACTTTTGCTGAGTGGCCCCAGACCCAGCACCGCCACTGAGTTTGAACCTGTATCCATCTGGCGAACAGCACTTGTCCCTACCTGGTCACTCTCTGAGAACGTTCTTCATGTAACCTGAGTAATACTACCAAAGCCCCTTTCAGTGAGTGAGCCTAACAGAAACCTATCAGGCAGAGATAGGTAGAGATCTCAGGGTATATTGGGCCTTTCGCTGACTTTCCCCAGGATTCAGTGCTGGTGATAGGCAAACTTTGTGCATAGCATGGCCCTTCCCACACACGTTCAGGCCCTGCAGAGGCAACCACAGACTATGGGCCACTCTGTAGGTCCAAACAGGTTGTCCATGTTCAGTCTGTTCAGTCACAAGTAGCATCTGACATTGCCCTGTACCAGAGTACCTCCGACAAGGCCCCAAAACCAACACATCCAGTGGCCAGCTTCATACAACATCACAGCAGGGTTCAGTTACTTCATGAGCTGCATCTCTAAACGGAGATCTTGGCAGGCACCAGACCCTGCAGAGGTGAATTCTGCTTCATGTGGCCAGCACCTGCCCCGCTGCTTGTATCCTGCTGTTGGGGTCGATCTTTACAGTCACCTAGCCTGAGGGTCAAACCCATGCACAAATAGGCCAACAGCAATCAAAGTTCAATGACAACAGGAAGGCACACAAAACCCACACAAAAGACATTCCTGGAGTACTCAGCTCAGGTGACCAAGGAGGTTATATCACTGGATCCTGCCAGATACCTACTACAGACTGGGAGTCATAGCAAATCTACCTAATATGTAGAAACAAAGACAAAGAGGCAGCCAAAATGGGGAGACAAAGAAACATGTTCGAAATGAAAGAACATGTCCTCAATGAAAGGGAAACCTTCAGAAAAAAGACCTAAATGAAATGGAGGCAAGTAACTTACCAGATATAGAATACAGAAACAAATGGTTATAAGGATGCTCAAGGAAATTAATGAAAACTTCAAGGAACTTAGGGAGAACTCTCAACAAAGTGGGAACAGCAGAAACATACACCAACATAATACAGGCCATAGATGACAAATTCTCAGCCAACATCACACACAATGGGCACAAAAAGTAAAAGTGTTTTCCTTAAGATCAGGAACAAGACAGAAATGTCCACTTTTACCACTTTTTTTCAACATAATGCGAAAAGTCCTGGCCATAGCAATAAGACTCCAGGGAGAAATAAAGGCATCCATATTGGAAAGGATGAAGTAAAACTGTCACCATTTGCTGATGACACGATGCTGTGTGCAGAGAACACTAAAGCATCAGGATACAAAATAAGTGTCCAGAATTGGTTGTCTTTTTATCCACCAATCATAGACTGCCAGAAAGGCATGCTAAGAAACTGATACCATTTACAATTGCATAAAAAATATCAGAACAAATTTAACTAAAAATGTAAAAGATGTGCACTCCCAAAATTATAAGACACTGAAGAAAGTAATTGAAGAAAATACAAATTAGTATAAGCATATACCATGTTCATTGCTAGGAAGATTTACATCATTAAAGCGTCCATGCTACCTAAAGCAATCTATAGATTCAATGCAATTCCTATCAATATACCAATGGTATATTTCAGAGATCTAGAACAAATATTCCAAAAAATTATATGAGACAAAAAAACCCCAAACAACAACAATCTTGAGAAAAAGAACAAAGTTGGAAGAACATGCTACCTGATATCAAACTGTACTGCAAGGTTGTAGTAATCAAAACAGCATGGTAATGTAATAAAAATAGACATGTGGATCAGAAAAGAGAGCCAAGAAATAAACCCATGTCTCATTTGACAAAGGAGGCAAGAACATACAATGGGGTAAAGACATTTTATTCAATAAATGGTATTGAGAGAATTGGACAGATACATGAAAAAAAAAGAAACTATACCACCTTATTACACCATGCACAAGAATACACTCAAAATGTGTTAGAGACTCAAGTGTAAGACTTGAAACCATTAAAAAAAACTAGAAGAAAACATAATACAATCTTAAACCTTTCTCACAGCAATATTTTTTGTGATACATCTTCTTATGCAAGGGAAACAAATGGAAAAATAAATAAATGGGACTACATCAAACTAAAATGTTTTTGCACAACAAAGGAAACCATCAACAAAATCAAAAGACAACCCAGTGAATGGGTGAAAATACTTGTCAGTGACACATCTGATAAGCAGTTAATATCCCAACTTTATAAAGAAATTATACAACTCAACACCCCCCCAAAATGGAATTAAAAAATGGACAAGAGATCTGAATAGACTCTTTTCCAAAGAGACACACAGATGGCCAACAGACATACAAAAAAATGCTCAACAAAACCAATCATCAGAGAAATGCAATTGACAATGAGGTGTCACCTCACAGCTGTCAGAGTGGTTATCATCAGCAAATCAACAAATGACCTGTTTTAGCAAGGATGGGGGGGAAGGGAACCCCTCATTCACTGTTGGTGGGAATGCAGATTGGTGCAGCCACTGTGGAAAATAGAATGGAGTTTCCTCAAAAAAATTAAAAAGGGAACTGCCTTGTGCCCCAGTAATTCCACTTCTGGGAATATACCCGAAGAAAAATGAAGCACTAATTTAAAAGAATACATGTACCCCTATTTTCACTGCAGATTATTTCAAATAGCCAGGAGTTGGAAACAGCCCTAGTGCACATCAGTAGATGGGGGAATAAAAATGCTGTGGTACATTTACATGAGAACTACTAGGCCAAACAAAGAAGGAAATCTTACCTTTTGCAACAGTACAGATGGACCTAGATAGTGTTAAGATAAGTGAAATAAGCCTGTCAGGAAAAAACAAATACCATATTATTTCACTTATATGTAGAACCTAATGAAGAAAATTTTTAAAAAAACAAACAAAATAGAAACTACTCATAGATACAGAAAACTGACAGCTGTCAGAGGGGAGAGAAGTTTCGGGGATGGGTGAAAAGGTGAAGGGATTAGGAAAAAAAAAAAAAAAAACCCTCAAACAAAGACCAGACATCAGGATGGTGATTACCAAAGAGAAAGGGGTTGGAGAGGTGAAGGGTGAATAGGGAATAAATAGTGATGGAAAGCAACTGGGGTGGTGAACACACAATACAATACATAGATAATGTATTATAGATGTGTATAATTGAAACCTATATATATTTTAATTTTTTATTTATTGACTTTATTAATTTTTTATTTATTGACTCTGAGAGAGAGAGAGATGGAGAGAGAGAAACATTGATTTGTTGTTCCACGTATTCATGCCTTCATTTGTTCCTCCTTCTATGCGCCCTGACCGGGATCAAACTCGCAACCTTGGTGCATTGGGATGGTGCTCTAACCAACTGCACTACCTGGCTAGAGCAAAACGTATAGAATTTTATTAACCAATGTCATTCCAATAAATTCAATGAACATTTTTAAAAAAGGAGATAAGAGACAAAGTGTAGAACATGCACATGCCAATTACCATAACATGTAAGGTAGGTCTGTACTTATTTCATTATCACAAAGTTAGATTCCTAATTCTGTTTATTAAAAGAGGACTCTTCTCCTCCTGATTAATACAACCTGAATTTTTTTTAAAAATTATTTCAAATATATATGTGGTAATTACCAGATAGTAAATAAATAATAAATCCATCCCTCAAAAATAAAGATTGAATAATAAAATGCATATGCCATGAGAGTTCCAAAGTACCTGCACTATAAATGTTAGTTTCTATTATTATAGCATTTTCATCTGTTAAGTTTATATGATGTCTGTTTTTCTATAGTGCTAAAATGTTAATCAGGTTTTCTCATTTCTAATCATCTCCCCGGGTCTTCAAGGTTTCCCTTTACATATGCAATAATCACTTCCAGTTTTCTCGGTTTTTGTCAGATTGTCAAATGGGCTGCATCTGATAAAGATGAAATCTGGAGGCTTTACTAACATGAATGGATTTTTGTAATTCATATATGCACAGTGCATTTTATTAAAAATGAATAAATAATAATCATTATTCCTTTGGGCTTATCTCCTTTCCCTCCCTTAACATTTATTTTAATACATTTGATTTCTGCTCCTTTGTGTCTGTGAAGTAAGACATTGTGTGGTGGAGCATATGTTTAAAAAACATAACTTTTCCTCTTGCAGTTTTTTCCTACACTGTTTAGTTTACTTGGAACTCTTAAATATGATGAAGGAAGAATGTGAGATTTCATTTGCTTCTCAAAATGCCACATAGATTAATGCAAGCTGAGAAACAGTGTGAAGCTAAAGATGGTTGCATTGAATGGGCTATAGAGAATCTCTGTAATGTCATTACATTCTTCATTTTTACTTTGTTTACCTTGATTGCAACTATTAAATTTATAGGTCTTAATTTTTATAATGCTTTTTTATATTTTCACATACTATCAATTTATCATTTATTACTATAGTCTGAATATATGCTTCCTCTCCTTAGGTTTTACTCTATTATTATTTTCGAACTATAGAAAACTATGTGATTTTTTTTATACTTTATTTTTATTTTTTCATTGTATTTTTCCATTATGATTTGTTCCCCCATACCCTCTCCCACCTGTGTGATTTCAATTTTTTTTTTGTAAAGAGAAAACATAGGCTCTTTGACTGAAGTGACTGAGACTTCGGCAGGGCAGTGGATGGGAGTGAAGGTACTTTGTGCAAAGGCCCACTGTCACCTGCCATCCCTCCTAGGCCATAATGGATAATACCAGGAAAATCCAGAACTTCAGTTTTCCCATCTTGAAGTAAAGCCTGTTAAAAAAAAAAAAAAACTTCAACATTGCTCAGTGCTGTGTAAATTTTCAACATGAAATGTATCTCATACTAACTCACAATGAAACAAGAGAAAAAAATCAAACTTTCATTAATCCCTCAAATCCATTTCAAATATATATTTTCCTAGACACAAAGAAAGAAAGAAAGCACACCATAAAGCCATCTAAACAGAAGCTCTGGCGAGAACAGATAAGAACAGCAGACAGGCTGTCCCTTCAACCCCATCCCCTTTACCTAGGAGCTACATCTCTGCTGAGCAGGATGAAATGTAGTGTGTAATGCCTAGGCTGCATTTTCTTCTTATTGGAATTGGTATAGAGAGGGCGGGCAGAGTAATTTAACTAACAAACTTAAAGGAATAAATCAGGTGCCAGAGGCCAGTGAATGACCACTAAAAATGCACTAAGGTTTGGGGAGTGGCATGAACTCTTTCAGGTCATTAGGTCTCACTTTAGCAGACCAAGAGGTGATACTGACTATGATATCCATGCTTAGTAGGAATGGTAAGTACTATTATGATTTATTAAATATGTAGCACATTAACATCTTCATAAGCCGAATATTGCACAAGGAGTTAAATACACTTCCTATCACAAAGCTTATATATTTCAGAATGAAGAAGCAAGTATTCTGATAATTGAAACTTTCAGTACTAATAAGTTTCTCAATCAGAATAGGCGAATAGATACAGGCCTAAGTTTTTTTTTTAAATAGGACTTACATAATTTATTTGGAAATAATTTCAATTTTTAAATTTTTTTATCTGCCAAGATTTAATACTTTGAGAACCAGTGCCAAATCTGAATTAATGGCAACCACTGTTATCTTCATTTTCCACCCCTGTGATAAATTTATAACATGTAATGGATTTTTAAAATTCTAAAACATTGGCTTTCAGCCATCTTGAGTCTTAGACCCCTTTTACAATCAATGTTAAAAATTTCTTTCATGAATGTAATGGCAATTAATTATACATTCAGAATCTGTTGATTAAAGAAAATATAATCAATAAAAAAAACTACAGTGACTTCAGTATATCCCCAAATTCCTGCACTTCATATGGCTAGTACTTTTAAAGATTAGCATTTTATCTGTAGAGGAAGTTGTGTGTGAGTAGTTTCATGGGCTACTTCTAACTACTTTGCAACTCCTCAGGAAATCACGGCCCAGCTATGGAAACAAACGTGTGAAAGAGAGTCCTATAAAACAGATAACTATTACAATGGTGGGAGAATGCTCAATAGAAATCACTGAAATATGTGATAGTCATATTATTTTTGATGAACAGCAGATTTTCTAATTAGTTTTGTGTATACTCCAAAGTTGTGACACAAATGAAAAATCGATTTACTTTTTTTTTTGTTTTTGATATATGAGTGCTATTTAAAGTAGTTATGATTTATAAAAATCCTAATTTATTTATAAATGACACATAAATCATTCCCTCCTTTATATGTGCCAATATAGTCTTCTGGTGCTAAAATCTTCTGTAGGGTGTGATGTATTTCTCCAGCATTTGTGGAGTATTTCGATTGAAGTAGCACTTTAAAATAAGAAATCTAGAAAAAATTAAATAAAAAATTTTATTATACTTTAGTAAACCTAAATATTGGCATTGGTTTTACACTGTGGCACTAAAAAAAGTATCACTTTACACTGCTATGCATGTAAGACAAAACCTTAAACTGAGAATTTTAACTAATTTACACATTTGAGCTGTGTGAATTAAATATCAAGATATATAGCTTTCCTATTATTATCTATACCTAAAGTAAAATTGTGATATTTTTCTATATATCTTTACTGTAACATGTACATTAACATGTGGTTAAAAATCTACAATGATAAACAGCATTAAAATCATCTTAAAAGATTTATTGATTTAAAAAGTGAAATTAGTTTTTGTTTTGTTGCCCTCATCGCTTATTTAGAGTTCTCTGGAATTCGGCAAGGACACCACGTTTCCAACTCAAGTCAGCTGGCCCCTCCTTATCAGGTTCCATTCTTTTTACGCATGGCAATGCCGAGCCCTATGCTAATAGAATAATAAAATGAAACATCCACTAAATCATGGACTCTTGGATTATTTTGTATTCACCTGTGAAAAGGCAGAAATTGCTCCTTAGAGAAATCGTGTTACAAGATGTACTTTAAATCATTTACTTTAAACTTCTATGTCATTTATTCCATTCATCACATAGCTCAGTTTCACATACCATTTGCTTTTGTTCCAATGACTTCACATTTTTTCATGTTTTCTTTAATAAAATTATAAGTTTTTAAGGACATATATTACATTTAACTTTCTGTGTTCAACAGCCCAGCACCACACATGATACTTAGTAATATTTTTTGCTTAATTGTTAACAATTGAAATAATGATGCACTTGGAAAGCAATGCTTTTGATAATTTATATTTTCATATATGCAAAAAAGTTTCAGTAATTATTGTAGACTTTCATCAATTTTTAATAATTGCAGTAAAGCAGAAATCACTTTCCATATGAATAATCATGTAAATGAGTGGATAAAAAGCAGTAGTACATTTATACAATGAAATACTATGCAGTAGTAAAAAAGAAACGCATATTTTGCAACAGCATGGATGGAATGGAGAAGTTTATGCTAAGTGTATTAAGCTAGTTGGTGAAAGAGAAATACCGCATGATCTCATTTATATGTGGAATCTTATGAACACAAACTAACCAATGAAATAGCAGAAGCTTAGCTACATAAAACAGACTGACAGCTGCCAGGAAAGAGGAGGGGTGGAGGGGTGGAGGGGAGAGATCAGATCAAAGATGGTGAAGAGATGAACCAGAGAGCATTTGTGCACAACCCACCAACACAGCCAAACAATATGGGAATTGGCTTGGGGAGGGTGAGAGGGGGTTGAGTGGAGGTGGGGAAAGCGAGAAAAAGTAGGAACAACTGTAACAGCATAAACAATAAAAAGAAAAGTAAAAGAAAAGAGAACAGTAAGAGAATAATCATATACTCAATGGTTAAATCTGAGGAATGCATCTATGTTTTTTCTACTCTTGTAATTCAAGTTATGGCTTCTTTAACCAGACTTCTGACTTTGATTCCAGAAGGCTCCTTACTGAACTGAAGTTTTTTTTATAACCTATCTGTATATTTATATAGGTAACCTGAGTGGAAAACTAAAAAAAATATTATAGTGAGATTGATCATTAGAATTTAATGAATGCATTTTACTGCATCCATTAGAATGAATGTGTCACTATTAAGTTATTTTGATAATTTTTTTTAATTCCTCTCATTTTATATTTTTATATATTTGTTCTTATCACTCTTTTAGGAGGGAGCTATGGTAAACTGCTCATAAAAATTTAAAAACTTCTATTCTAAATAGTAACATTATGAAGTAATTAAAATAATTTATTATGAAAAGAAAAATCTCAATTCTATAAGCTGATAAGATATATAGTTCAAATGCATTGATCTATTTAACATAAAAGTAATGTTAATCACATTTATTTTAAATTACATTATATTCTTTACAATAACTTGCTCCATGGTTTGCCTGATAATTATATCTTATTTGTTTTGCAGCAGATATCTCATCAACTTTGGGTAGGGATGTTAACATAGACTTTAAAAAAATAGTTTAAAGAAAAGGGAGAGAAAATCAATTTGTTATCTCTGTCAAAATTATGAAGACTGAAGTTTTCACATAGCTTCACATTAGCAATAGGCATTACAACCATGGCTTCAGTTGATATATACGGGCTAGTTAATTTGGAAATTCACTATTTAAATTAATTATTAATCAATGTCACCCCAATAAATTCAATAAAACAATAAAGTGTATGATTGTCTAACTACTACACTGTACTCCCAAAACTAATACATAATAATATTGAATGTAAAAATAAATGAATTTGCAACTTTCTCAAAGAAGGAAATTTATAGGTATATTCATAGGAGCTCTACAGATAGTGGCCCCAAACTAGAAACTACCCAGATGTTCATTAGTACAATGGATTAACAAATCATAACATATTCACAAAATTTGATTTTGTCAAAATAAGTTATTGTCAAGGGTAAATTACTCTTTCAGTGCATATGTTAGATTTTATTTAAAAGCTAAACAAAAATCCATATTATATATAAGACTGATTAACTTTGAACAGAGCAATAAAACTGTATCATTTTTTAAAAAAAGTAAAAATACAATAACTCTATGACCCAGCAATCTCACTCTTATATCTATATATTAACTCCAATGAAATAATAATTTGTATTCCCAGAAAACCTCTTCACAAATATTTATAGTGACTCTATTCACATTCACTCAAAACAGATGAACTAATTGTTGTATATTCATCTGATGAAATACTATTCATCAATACGAAGGAGTAAAGTACTGATACACTTAGTCATGTGGGTAATTTGTGAATACATTTTGCTAATTTAAATACACAAGGTTCAGAAGATAATATAAGAATGATTTCATTTATATACCTTTCTGGGAGAGCAAAACTACAGGAGCAGGAAACAGATCAGCAACTGTCATGAGAAAGGTGGGCAATCGCCTTTGAGCAGTAAATTACCATAAGGAGTTGCCAACAGCTGAGAGAAAACTGAGTCATAAAAATGTATTCACCATCATCATGGTTGCTGTTTCATTGTTACATGTAATGTACTTGACATAGGTACATGGCATACGTCACTGCAATGTATTTTATTACAAATTAAAGCTAAAAATATTTTATTTATTAGTACTTGAACCTTACCATTAGCTAACAGTGTCATCAACTGTTTGTTTAATTTTCTGTAGTAATGCAGAACTTTTTCTTTCAAATAGTATGGTTACAGTAATCCTCACTCCTTGCAAAGACAGTGTGTCTGATTTTGCAGTTTTTAAGAGAGTTACTTTCCACTGCACTCTTCAAAGGCAATTGCCTGTATAAATCGGCACAAAAGAGTGCTCAAAGACCCAAACAAAATACATTTATAAAAATATAATTTTATATGGCATTGCAACATGGCCTCAGTTGCATACCCTCTCAGCACTGTTTGGAGAATTATTAGGTCATCATGAAGTTTCAAAAAATACCTCAGGAAAATAGAACTGGTTACAATTTTGTGGCACAGGTTAAGACTTTTTTCAATAAGAATTTTTAAATGATTCCTTCTGATGGTTGTAGGAGAATATCTAACCGACGCTGTAAAGCTAGAGTTCTGGAGAATTTGCTTACCTGGGATTCTGGTTATCATAAATGTTATCATTAAACTTTTACCCCTAGAAAAGACCTCATGTAAGGCAGCCTTTATTTTGAATTCAGAAAAAAAAATACGTTATTTATTTGAGTAGTTATGTCTGAGGAAGAACTCCAAAAAAGTGCAAACATAAAAAGAACATTTACCTGAAAGTGAGAGACATACAACAGCTATTCTATTGACTTTGAATAGACCCATTTATAATACATTGAAATTTAGTCAGGGTGTACTATAATTTGATTTAAAAAATATGTGTAGTGCAAATTCAAAATATAAGTGGAATTATGAGGTTGTTATGGAACTTAAATAGGAATCAACTTTTAAGCATTACACCAATATCTGTTTGTATTCCAAGTGTGATGTGCTGATAACGAAGCAGCCATTGCATGGCCTTTCTTTAAAGCTGGATCCACAAGGTTCTCCTCAAGATGTTATTTTGTTATTCTACGTCAATGCTTCTCTGGGTGTTCTATAACTTGAATTTAAATAATATGTATTCAATTCGCCTTTTCACTGGTTCTCATATTAATGTGCTGTTGCTCAATTATACATTGACTTAACTAAGAATTTGACTGCTTCATTGTGACAGAATAGAAACTATAAAATAGCAAGAATGAACTCCCATTTATTGCTGGTGGAAATGCAAAGTGGCTACAGCGTCTTTGAAAGGCAGTTTAGCCGTATTTTACAAATCTAGATACAGTCCAATCATTGTACAAAGGCTAAATTCAATTCAGTAACTGTGTTCCTAAGGATGTATCCAAGTGATGTGAAAACACATCCACACAAAAATCTGCATGTGAACGTTTGTAGCAGCTTTACTGGTAATTTTCAAAAACCGAGCGACCATGGTATCTTTAACAGGTGTAAGGAGAAACCATCAATAGTACATTCATTCAATGAAATATCATTTGTACATAAAAATAAATATGCTATTCAACCACAAAAGGACCTGAATCAACCTTAAGTACTCATTGAAAGTAAAATAAATTAGTCTGGAAATACTATATACTGTATGATTCCAGTTGTATGATACTCTGGAAAAGTATATCTATTTTTAAAAAGAAAGGAAAGATCAGCAGCTGTCAAGGGTTTGGGGGAAAGGGGAGACTTTTACTGGTAAGGCACATGGAATATTTGGGGGTAATGAAACTATTTTACATGACACTGTAGTCGTGGATGGATGACATTGTGCATTTGTCAAAATCCATAGAATTTTACAGCACGAAGAGTGAACCTTAACATATGCAATTTAAAGAAATCCTTTGGGAGATTGGGGATGACAGTTTGGAATTCAGAATGTGACAAAACCATCTAACCCTACTACAAATGTCCAGTGACTTCAATGAAGGAATGGGAGGAAAGGGTATAGTTGGAGATGAGTAGAATCTTTAAGATTTAATGTAAAATAAATTATACAGGAGCACTGTAGTCTGGTTGATAAGGTTGTTATCACAGGGTATAGGTTAACAATTGTGACATCATAACTTGAAATTGAACAATGGAATAAATGTTCAGTAGATGGTGAGAGCAAGATTTCTCGGTGTTGGTGTAGCAGGTTACAGATTAGCAAAAGGAGGAAGTTCGAACGATCTGTATGGTAATGACTTGGAGTGGGAGACATCGTATGAACTCCTCTTTTAACTCAATATTAATATGGATAGTTATATATAGGTGTAATCATATACACATTTCTATATCCGTATTAGTATATGGACGTATATTTCCTTTCTCTGTCAGCTGACAGGGCCTAGAAGCAATGACACTCCAGTAGCAATGATTATACCCAGCACCCAGATTTTGGTTTCCAGCATCGTAATCCAGTAAAAGGAAATGGGGCTTTGGGGTAAATGGATGATTCTCGGACTGTGCCGGACCTATACAAGATGAACCTGTAGATTGCAGAGATGAACCACTTATCTTTTAGTGAAAGAAAAAAATGTTAATAAAAATGCGTGAGTTAAGGCAGGGACACAGGAACCTACTGAAAGACCACCTAATAATGTTCAAAACTAAAAATAAAAGCAAGAAAAAGCACATTTAATGTTTATATAATAACTACCTATTTAAATATTTTATATCGAGAATTACATTATGGTAGAATTTCTGTTTCTACATTTAGAGGTAGTTTGAGAGATCAGAGATTCACAATGAGGGTATTCTGAGAGGATTTCCTCGCCGTGGGCATAATATTGCGCTGATGTCAGACTAGTAACTTTTCACATTTTTCTGTTTTATGCTCTTCTTTTATCTACTTATCCCAGTATCACTTTTCCACACCATCATCAAAAATCTTAAGAGAATGCTTGGAAAATTTATTACAGGCATACATTGTCTTATCACGCTTCCCTTTATTGCACTCAACAGATGTGTATTTTATAAATTGAAGGCAAGATCCTCCACCAGCCAAAAGATTACAGTACACTTTATTGTGATACTCCTTTGCAGATGCCTGGAACCAACCCAAATTCCCTCTAAAACTAACTTCCTACTACATGGGCCTTTAACAACATGGTACTGCCTGGCAAGAGCATTTAGATATTACTTCTGTACATATGCCTAACGATGGATATCATTTTATTATTTCTTCCTTAGTTTTAAAGTGCTACAGGTAGGCTTTTCCCCCATCATCTCATTTTGCTAATGACAGAAATGTGAAGGGGATAGAGAGGAGAGGGTAGTGGTGAGACGGTGTGGTAAGAGGCACTAAGGACAGTATCTAGCAACTGTGTGTGGAAAACCAATGCGGTGCAAGGGAGCAGCAGCAGTCCTGTGCTCATGCTCACATGACCTTTCAGAACAATAGTGCTGTAGAAGTCACTTCACTCTCAATAGTGATGAAGTACATGGTATGCTATTTTGAAAAGACTTATAAGGAAACACACTGACATAAGCCTATGGGATGGGTTAATAGGGGCTGCCACCTCTGATGGTATTTTTCTACAAACTAGCTTTTGATGGTAAAGAATTTCGTTAACTCATTATTCTGTAGTTCACATATGCTGATACAACTTGGTGAGACTGGAATATAGTAGACACCAGGGACTTTTGCAAGAAAAGGGACAATTTCTCAAATCAAAAAAGATGGGCAGTAAGAAAATTGAGAGTTAACTTATTTAACATTGTAGGTTACCAGTTCTGAATGTGTTATTTAAATCTGAAAGATGTTTCTGTACATTAGTTTATTAATTTAAAGTATAAAAGATGTTAACTTAAAAATGTACATTTTTAAATTAAGAAAATATGTATATTTTCCCCCCTGGAAACTATTTATTCTTACTGACTTAGAGCATTAAAAAAGAAGGAAAGAGCTATAGATCCTGCAAGTGTATGAACTGATGGAACATGAATTCAGTTATACCATCCCATATTATGGTTGTGGTTTATAGAACATTATTTCAGAGGCCAGATAAACTGGAATATCCCTAGTATATTATCATAATGTGCCTGATTTTATCATCAGTTTATAAAGTGTAATTGTTAAAGGCATTAGGAATTCTATATATTTATATCTGAATAAGTGCATTGATATTCTATGCATATGAAGTGATGAATAGGAATAGAGTTGTGAAAAATTAATAATATGGGCCTAAAGATATGGTATATAAATTTGTGTATACCCCTATAAAAATGTTGTGCAGAAGTATAGTCCACATCATGAAATACAGAGAATGTTGTTCTGAGCCCCCGGAATGTGTTAACTGTATTCACCTAAATGCTTTTCACAGAGAAACTCAAAAAAATATAATGTAAATTTTTAAAGTAAACATAAATTACAATTTTATGGTCCTCTTATTTTGAGCTGCATATATATTAGAGGCTTTACATACATTATTTCATTTAATCCTCACTTCAAAGGAGATTTCTATTCTAATCCTCAATGCTGAGAAAAGGAAATGGAAGGTTAAATAAACTAGACAATTTCTTCAACAAAAAAGCAAGCACAAAACTATTTATTTCCTGATTCTGAATGCATTTTTTTCCTAATTCCAAAGTTAATGTTCTTAACCTTCTATTTTAGACATTCCTACTACTTATATTCAAGTTATATTTGATTAATGTCTAGTATGAAATATACCCACGGAATACTCATCTTCTATAATGAGTTTGACTTTGTAAGACTCAAGGTGCAATTTATCTTTCTCTTTCTAAAATTTAAAACCCTAATATTTGCCATCAGTATTTGGGAACAGTTTTATTCCTACTTCCCTTTACTCATTAAATCAGTTAACAAAATTTTACTAAGCTCCAAATATGTCTAAAGTGTTGTTTAACTTATAGTGGATAGAACAGGAAAAACATAGACAAAAATCGATACCCTTATAGAAGCAACATTCTGAAGGACAGAGATAAGCAATAAAGTAAATAAGCACATATTTATACATATGCTTATGAACATACCTAGGCAGTAGGTAGTATACCTTTCCAGACACATTCCCCAGCGTGTTCTGTCAGGGGTGTCCAACCTGCGGCCTGCCGGCTGCATGCAGCCCAGAATGACTGTGAATATGGCCCAACACAAAATCATACTTTTACTTAAAACATTATGAAATTTATTTTGTGTATGATTACATGTCTCAGTGTATTTCATGCATGGCCCAAAACAACTCTTCCTCTTCCAATGTGGCACAAAGATGCCAAGAGTTTGGACACCCCTGTCTCTAAATAACAAAAAAAGAAATTGACTTAATTACTCTGTGAAAAACCACTTGATTCCCCCAAAGGGAAACCACATTTCTACTCAGGCTATAGTTTCATCGCAGCTTGAATTTGCACGCAGAGTCTGGGGTCCGTGTGAGGCCCTGTTGCTCTGCTCCCCGGACTGTGTGAAATCGTGATGGTTTACTTCTCACTGTCAGCTCTAGGGAAGGCGCAGGTTCAGGTGAAATTTTCGGGATGGGACTTAATTGAGCTAAATTTGTAATAAATAACATTTATTCATATATGTGCATTTTACTTTGAAATTTGATAACTTAGGAGAGTGTGGGTTTGTTTTGTCCCTAGCAAGAACAGTTCTTGAGGATTTCCTAGATTTCAAACTCTAACGATGTAGTAGACATAATGATTTCCCAGAAGAGAAGCTAAAAAGTGGAAACTGACAGGAGTGACAGAAACAGCCATAAAATAGGAATAAACAGTATGATTTGTAAGTAACTTGAACTTCTTTCCCACACATCTGTTTAAGACTGGGAATTTTCAGTCAACATCTCCATATCCATCAGTAGAGATGAAATTAAAGCTTGCCAAAAAGTCCATCACTTAAAACTTGCATTTCGTCTGAACGGGTAATTCAAAGCTCTTAAGGAAATGACTTTAAGGAGATAAAGCATCTTACCTTTGGGGGCTGAGATTTTGAGTAGTGATCGTAAAATAGAAATATTGTCTTTTGACATTCCTAAATTGTATCATATGCATAAAAATATACTCAATAATTATTTTAGCTCCAATAAGAACATATAAACGGTGCCAGGCAAAAGGCTCCTATTTGGAAAGTTGCAGTTAAATGAAATTCTGGACACTTGGCCACCTGGGAATTTTCCGGATAAATTAGCCTTTTGAAACCTATATAATATAGTAGTTTATCCCCTGATCTTACTGGTAAATAATATGGGGTGCACTTCTCTCTGTCTCTCTCTCTCTTTTTAAAGTTAACATTGCCTTTTTCACTTTTAGTCATAAACTCATAAATCCTCCTCTATGTATTCCCATAAGCACTAAGGTCAGAAGCATTGCCCATCAACTACAATAATATTTCCAGAAGTCATTCTTTGAGTCTAAATTACAGGGTTTTTCTAACTTGCTTTTAGATACTGAATATCTTGACTACATGATGTACCCTTTGGGTCACTTCAATAGTCCTTTCACTATAAGGGAAGCTTACAGTTGTGTTATTCAGCTAAATTGTGATTCTGTATTTCTTTTTATTTGTTTATTCACAGAGCACAAAAATTGGCACGTGCCTCATTAGAAAGGAGAAAAAGTCCACAAAATGCTGATATAATATTATGATACAATCATCTAACAGTAAGGAAATTAAATCTGTAATAACATTAGTTTTGAATTTAAATTGTTCTGTAGTTTATGAATGCCTGTTATTGACTTAATCCCATACAATCTCATATACATTTTAGGAAGCTAATATAAAGCTGTGAAAAGACAAACATATACAAATATTTCAACCCTTACATAATTTTCAAGGCAGGGTTTTATCTAGTTATATCTAATTGAAAATGTTTCAAATTATATTTAATGTGATGAATATGAACCCAAAATAATATTCAAAAGTGCTTTTTAGTAATAATATTATAAAGTATTTTATAATACTATAGCATTATTTATAATATGTTTTCTTTGTGAGTCAGTCAAATCATTTTATTTTGATATTTATAACATCAGAGCCAGCTATATTTAATATCAGCTTTTAAATATATTTAATAAATTAAAAGTCACCAAAACCTAAATATTATAATAATATATTATAATCTATGGCATTCTTATAGACCAGCCCAATGGTTAAACCAAACTGATAGCCATTTCTATAGAATATATGTTTTGATATATCTCCCTGTATCAGAAAAATCACATTTAATATAAAACTGACAATTAGTTTGTGAAAATCTTGGGTATACAACTATAGGAAGAAAAATTTTGTATTATTATTCTTTTTTATAATATACTTTTGAATTTTGTGGTTGTTTAAGTATAGTTTTCTGCCTTTCTCCCCTACCCCTTCCCACCACCCCAGGCATCCCCACCTCCCTCCCCTGTTCGCCCACCCCCTTGGTTTTGTCCATGTTTCCTTTATAGATGTTCCTGTAAACCCTTCACCCTTTCCCCCCATTATCCCCTCCCCTCTCCCCTCTGATTACTGTCAGTTTGTTCTCAATTTCAATGTCTTTGGTTATCTTTTGCTTGCTGGTTTTTTTTTCTTGATTAGGTTCCAGTTAAAGGTGAGATTACATGGTATTTGTCTTACACCACCTAGCTTATTTCACTCAGCAAAAATTTTTCTTTAAACCTTAGGGGGGAAAAGTTAAAAATGTAAACCTTGAGACTCATTGTATAGACATTTTGTCACACTCTCCCTCCTCCTCCCTTTCTTTCTAACCTTTTCTTTCTCTTTCTCTCCTCGTCTTTTCTGTGTTTTCTTTTTTCTTTCTTTATGCAACAAAATTGTTCATTTTTTCTGGCTTCCAGTCAACTAATATTGAGGGGGAAAAGTAAGATAACCATGAATCTTACAATTTAAAATTCTGTGTCTAAATAGGGTTCAATCAGGCTTGGCTTTTCTTCTTGCCTAATTTTTTCCCTCTCTTCTAGATGAATGTAGGAGGAGCTGTGTCCTACCCTGTGTCACACATGACACATCGGCTTTCATTTACATTTTCATGTTCACACACTGAAAATGGGGTGAGCACTTAGAACTTTCGGAGTTGTTCCCTGCCATGGCCAGCTCTCTTCAAGTTCATGAACTCTATGAACAATATCTTCAGCTCAAAGGCACATGTAGGAAAACCTGGGTCTTGGTCAATTTAGCACTGGGTGGGGGGGGCCCCTTTTTATTTCTCTCACTGTCTGAAGATGCCATGCCATTGCATCTACGTGAGGACCAATGTCCAACATGCAAACCAGGAACTCTACATGGTAACCTCCTATTGGAGTTCCAAAGACCAAGCAGGAAAAACACCTCTCTGTTTTCAGATGCTCTTCTGAGTTCCTATTATAGTGCTTCTGTCTCTAAGCCACCTTACGGCTTCTGAAGGACTTTGGCCTCATCTATCTCTAGTTGTGTATCCTGTGAACCTCTCTAGGACCCCTGTTTAGCACAGGAGTGGTTTGTTGTTGTTGTTGGTTGGTTGGTTGCTGCTATTGTTGTTTGTGGGAGACTGGAATACATTGTCTCCTATTCCCTGCCAGATGCTATGGTGATTTTGATGACCTCAGTGCTCTAGGGTTCCAATGTTGATGATATGAAATCTACAAGTGTATTCTTTATTTAAGAAGTGTTCTCAAGAATTAAAATGTTGGTTTCAGAACTGTGTTCCCAGAATTAGAAACCAGCAATATATTTTATCCTCTCTGACCCTGATTTGACCTTGTCGGACCTAGCTGTCCTCTTCAGGTAGGACTAATTGCCACTTTTATCTCAGGAAGAACAGCCAGACCAGGAAAATATATTATAAAATACACATAATTCAATTACATTAAAATATAGTTATTATGTTTGTGTTCATCTTAAGCATAGAATATTGTATATCCCGTGATAGGAAAGAATGCTAATGAAATCACAATAGTTAGTCTCTTGGACACAGAACTACCTCATAGTATTTTTTCATTTATTTGACATAATCCATCTTCTATGGAATTTATGTAATTAAAACAATTATCAGGGGGAAATGCATACACTTTATTTACCTACATATTAAAGTATGATGCATTGGTTCTTAATTTAAATTAATTATGAATTCCTATTTCAAATTTTGCTAATAAATTTTCCAAGACACAATTTGAAAGGAATTGGTCCCTAATCAAACAAAAAGTATTTGTCTTTGATTTGATCAAAGAAAATTGTCCTTAAGCCACGTAAGTAGTTGCAATTTTTTTCCTGGCCAGTTATTTCAAACAAGCCTTTCTAGATAGCTATTTGGAAGAATTCTGAAAAATATAACTTGCTGTGCACTGGTACTTTGTTTTCGAGTGTGAAAAATGAACTTTCTTTGACCACACATTGCAGTTTTTGTTGTGCAGTTAGATTGCTTGTGCTAGTAGACAATCCTAAAGACTTTATTAATATTTAATATGATTAAATTATAGCTAGGATGGCAGAGGTTGATTCTAGTAGTAAGAGTTAGCTTTCAAATTTTGAACGTGAGCTACAGGCTTTATGTGCAGTAAAAATGGGAAAGGAAATAAAGAATCTAAGGTAAAGGCACCTCCTTTCCCACTCAGTGGCTCCTTAAACTTACCATGAAAGCACAATATTTCTCAAATTATATTTCTGCCTGTGTCTTGTATGTTTTCTACTGAGATGACTCAGAATGCTTTGATTCCAAGAGCATCTTCAATTTATCCTCAGGGACACCTGAATTATTTAAGGCATTCATTTTAACAGCAATACTGTAAAACAACAATAATGTAAAACCCCAGGCTTTCTCAATGGCCTAGAGAGAAAATATAAAAGCATTTGAATCATAAAAGCATTTTAACAAACATTGTTCCTGTTTAACTTTATTATTTAAACTTTGCATTTTCTTAGCCTTTTACTATGAGACATATACCAATAGAAAACAATACAGATAAAGTTTATCACTTGCTTTCAAAAGTGGTGGAATTAATTATTCCTATTAGAAAATAAAATATTGATTGTTAAACTTTAACTGCTAAGAGAATGGGGTTGTGAGACTGTATTAATGATTACATGATGGTCATATTCATTTTTGCCAAGAAAATAAATATAAAATTCTTTTTTTATGGAATAATAGGCATAATCTATTTAATTTAAAATTAAAAATGACTAGCTTGTAAGCAGATTTTATTAAAGGAAAGTTCTGACTGTTTTTTTTAAATACAGTTGAACCATTACTTTCAGAAATGATAATAATCTCTATAATGGTGTTAATGCCCTAGATCTGTGGTTTTCAAACTTCCCAGAAACTTTTTATAATCTTAAAAATAAATGAATATCCCACAGAGAATTTAATGTGGCTTCCACCTAACTATATTTACTATACTAAATAATAAAACTGAAACATTTACTAATTATTTCTTTAATACTTTATTTAAAACAAGAACATTAAGCCAATTTTATGTTCACATTAATTACATATGTTTTATGAAACTTCGCAAATCTCTTTAATGCCTGGGTTGGCAGTGACCGGCAGTATTTGCCCAGCTGCTTCTGCATTCAGTTTGTTGTGCATATCATGTAGTTCCTGCAAAATTGCACTGGACACGTGAATGGGTTGGTGTGAAATCAGAAATAGTACAATGTGCGACTCATATGCCCTTTTCAAAACAGATACTCTCGTTCCTTTGTATTTTTTTCAATATCTAACATACACATGCATTTAAGTAATAAGGCAAGCAATTTGAGGTTTCTGCAGCACAGAATATTTCAATTGAATCAGTTTATCCTAAAGATGATAGTTGTGCCAAGAGCTTCCTAAAATTTGAAAGCCATGTCTTCTTCCAATATAATAAACTATCAATAAATAAGTACATATGTGCACAACATACTAATACATAAACACATGTCTCAGACCAACTCGAACAAAGCAAAGAGCTGTCCAATTAGAATACTTGCTGCACCTTCTCCCCTCCCAGGTTGTGCCCTGATTGTCCGCCTGGGAACTCCAATCCACTCCCTGTGCTTAATGTCACCTCCTCCAGGTGAGAGATGTCTCTGCAGCACTGACCACATTTCTGTACCCATTTCTCTTTCTCTCTCCACTGTCTGTCAAAGGCAGATATTACAGGTTTAGTTATTTGTTTTTGTTTCTCATTTATCAGGTCTGGTTGATTTCTGTACTAGGTTCATTTAAAGAATTGGTTTTCGTCAATTTTCTTTATGCTCTCTTTTGGTCCCATGATCAACACTCTAGCTTTCCATAAAAATAAAATATAATACATTTTCTTTTTGGGCACACCTAGTATTGACCTGTCTTTAAACCTTACCCCAAAGTGAGAGAATTAAATAAAGGCTGTAGAAACTTAACCTGGAAAAAAAATGAAGTGGTTCTAATTAGAGCTTAATGTTAAGAAGTAAATTACATTATGTACATGCTAGTTACGAAATGCATGCTGACGATAAAGAATGCCTGGTGTAGAAACTGCCTAGTAGTGACTTTCAGGATGGGGGTTAGAGGTACATTGGACAGTGATTCAGATGTAACTGATTTCAGGCAAGTAAAATATAAAATGATACGTTGTTTTGCTTAGCATCACTTATTTATGTTTGCTGGGCTGTATACTTTGTGGTCATATTACTAATGGGAAAGTATAGACATTTCCAAACTGACAATTAATGATTGAGTTCATTTAGAATGTTTTTCAAATCCAACTAGAGTATAATGTTAATAACTGAAAACTGGTGGTACTGAAAAATATTTATATTTATGTGTAACATTACAAAAATAATTTGCTGGCACAAATTGTATTTCTACCTGTTTTAAGCTGCTCACTTTTGCATATTATTATTGATAAAACAACTAACTGTAAGACTTTACTCTAAAAATATACTCCTTGAGTTTTGATACAGCTTTTGTTTCAATCTAACCATTTTGAATTAAGGACAAAAAGGATCGTTAGCAATTAACTGGATATGGAGAAGTATATCCATTTTTTTCTCATGTTTCTTTCACTTGACAATGTTTGAGGATGCACATGTGTGTGTTTGTGTGTCTGCGTGCATGATAAAGGGACCCCCATAAAATTAACCCACATGTTAATATCAGAGGACCAAGCTCTAATGTTCCAGAATGTCCATGAGTCAAGGAAATGCTTTTGCCTGCTCAGTGCAATAATGCAGGCAGTAGGGCCTGAGTTGATAACTAGTGCTATAACCATTTTATTACTAGCCTTTGGTAATCAGAGTATCTCACCTTCCACCCAGTATAATCCAACGTGACATGGTCATTAGAAGTATTATTAATTAAATAATGTCGTGCTTACTCCCTTGATAATGAAAGGAAATTGAAATATTCTCTGCATCAAGGTAACTTGACTTGGAGACTTTTCTAAAATTGTCTGACATCCTAGAATACTCTCAACTAGGTTAAATAGAGTCTTGAATATTTATGAAATATGTTCTAGAATAACTTAAAAGTAAAGCTTTTAAAGTCATATAGTATAAAATCTATTTAATGTCCCATTAACTTTCATGTATGTGGTCCTTAAGAATTTTTGGAATTGTTTTTCAAATATTATATAGTAAAATTGACCTTTTTTGGTATAAAGTTCTTTGAATAGATTTGTGTAGATTTGTGAAACAATTATGACCATTTCACTGGCTTTTTTATAATCAAATCCTACCCTGGCAAACATTTCATCACCGTCGATTTATTTGTTCCTTTTTAGAAAGTCATAGAGGTGGGATCATATACTCTAACCTTTTGACCAGCTTCTTTTACTGAGCATAATGACTTTGAAATGCACCAAGTTGTTACATTTATCAAAATCCATTCTTTTGTACTGTGAATTAGTATTCCATGGTATGATATGGTAGTTTTTCTTCATTAACTAGTCAAAACAAAGTACTTTTGGGTTGTTTCCAATTTCTGATGATTATGAAAAGAGCTGCTATAAATAAATATACATAATTATATAAACAACATATAAATATGTATTTAGATATATATAAGCTGCTATAAATAAGTATCTATTTATATGAATATATTTAAATATATAAATATATGTGTATGTAAATAAACATATATATGTTTGTATAAACATAAATTTTATTTCTCCAGGAGAAAAACAGGACTTGGGTTTTTGTCTTATTTTTTCAATGGTTTGATTATGTTCTAGCTATTTGAGTCTGTGCTAGCTATTTGATATGTGTAGTGTTGAGAAGTTTCAGCTATGATCTCTTCAAATATTTTTCCACACCCTGACTCCTCTCCTGGGGCTTTGATTACAAAATTGTTAGAACTTTGTTATTGTTCCACAGATCCCTAAAAATTTGTTTTTATTTACTTTTTTGGTTTTTGTTCAAACTAGATAATTTTTTCCTGATTATCTTCAAATTTACTAACATTTTCCTCTGTCATCTACATTCTACTACTTAGGCCATCTAGTGAGGATTATATTTTGTTATTGTCTTTTTTCACTTCAAAAAGTTCCATTTGTTCCTCTTTATGTCTTCTATTATTTTGCATAACCCTTCCATTATTCTATCTGTTTCAAAAATTTCAATGATTTATTTCATACAATAGCAGTTTAAAATTTTTTTTCAGATAATTCCATCATTTGTGTTACCTTAGGATTAACATTTGTTGTTGTCATTTCCACAAGACAAGATTTTCCTGGTTTTCATTATGCCAAATGATTTAGGATTGTATCCTGGATATTTTGAATATTATATCATGATATCTAAATACTATCAAAAAAGTCGATATATTTTCTTGTGGCCTAATCAGCATACAACTGACTAGGCCACAAGAGCTAACCTGCTTTACCTTCTGGGGACTGTGGTCTCAATGTGAGTTGAGCATCACAGTGTTATTTGGATCTGTTTAACATGTCTACCAGCCAGTGGCCAGTCTGGGACCTGGGCAGTGGTCTACCTGTTAGATTAACTCTCCTCGTCTTTGATATACCAAACAGGATTCTGTACACACACAGAGTGTATGGAACCCCTGAATTGTATAAATTCTTTGTAAGGTTGCTTTCCTGAGCTCTTTCCCCTCTGTGTTCTTCCTCATACTTCCTGTTGTTACTCAGGGACTTCTTTTCTGTCTTCAAGCAGAAACCAGAATTCAGTTATCCCATTTTGTTCATCATTTCTGTGACTACGCCTCCTGCGGGAACAAGCAGAAAAAGGATAGATTGGTGTGGAAGCAATGGCATTTTATGATTCAGAGTGAAAAAGCCCCACTGTCATATTTTGGTTCCTGTGGCTCGTGCCATGAATTGCTTGGAAACTGGGATGCAATTAAAAACCAAAAACAAAAAATAGGCATGGGTTTCTCCACTTTCTGAGCATTAGAAATTCCTATTCTGCTTCTCAAGGTAGGAGGAGAAGGCTGCTCCTGTGTGCTGCCTTCAGGCAAAGATTCAAGAAAGGAAACAAATGGTAACCTTGTTGCCAGTTTGCTGTTACATTGCATTTCAGTCTGCTTCTCCAATTTACCTGCTACTGTGTATTTACTTTCTAGAGTCCTCCAGCAGTGGCTCCACGAATTCTGTACATACTTCACACCTGACTTCAGTAGGACAGACTCACTGGCATATGCCTACTGTATCTTACTCAGAACTGGAACTGTTGTTTTCTCAAATGAACAATTCCTTATAATAGGATTTAGATATATGGCTGTTAACAAAATGCGTTAACAAAATACAGGGACAAAGGAAATTCTGCTACATCTCACACGCTGCATTGTTGAATATGACCTATGCCTTTACATGAAAAAGTAAAGCGGTGAAATATATAGATATTTTTAAAGTCACACGCATTAACAATTTTGTATATAATAATACTTTGTTATTTATGCATGTGAACAGAGAATGTTTAGAAAATACTTCCCATTTTTGAAGGGTGAAAGAAAGCAGGAAAATACTGACACATTACTATTTTGATGTGGTTTTAGATATAACAGAACCAATTACCTGCTTTTAATTTTTTGAAGGATTATTGCATATAATTTAATAACCAATAGTAATTTATGCACTGCTGTCAGATTTTAGTCATTTATTTCTATCAAACCATTGCCTGTACTCACTATTTATAGAGAACGTAAAGGCAATCTATTAAATGTCTTATGCTAAATAGATAATAGTCTATTATAATTAAATAATAAAATATGCTTTTAAAAAGTATTCCTATTGACTAACCCTAAATACTTTTTTAAAAAATATACTTCCTTTCCATTATAGTTTAGGATGTATTATCAACATAAATTATAGGTGCATCAAAACAATAATATCTAGAATAATCTAGTCTGCCCTAAAAATATATAGATGAGTGATTTTTAAAATTAATGGCATAGGTATCTTTTTTAGCAGATGGCTATAAATATTATAAATAATGAAAAAGGCACCTTGCCTGCCATATCAGTTAGGGATTATTAAAATGAGCTTAAAAAAACTATGACGAAGAGATAACAGAAAATAAAGTAAATTAATTGTAACTCTTTTTTCTTTCAAGAACACCACAGCAAACTTCATATGAGGTAATACAGTTTTAAATCCTTCCACAAAAATATTAATGTTTTATAAGAAGATACCAGATTCTTTCTAGATTTATCACTCTCGGCACATATCTTATAGCTGAATTCTTTCAAAAGATTACTCAGAAACGCAAATGGTGTGTTCTTTTGTGGACTCAAAACTTGGTCAGCACTCTTTCATTCTGAACTTTCTGGGGCTGTGCAATTTTTCAATGTTTTTACGATTTCACATAGCCCAGGACTTTAGGACAAGCAACAGAAAACATTCCAGGCAGGTTAAACACAAGGTATTTAATGCAGGGGAATAAGCACGTAGGAAATAGCCGGCAATGCTGGCAGAGGGGAAAGCCCAGTGAAGGCTGCGAGTGTGGCTGATGAAAAGGACACGCAGAAACCCTGTTACCCAGAGGAAAAGAGCCACTTCTGCAGCTGCCTCTGCAGCCCAGGCCCTGTGGGCATCCGGCTGAAGATGAAAGGCGCGGCGATATTGATGGTAGCAGCGGCAACTGCTTCTCAACAGTTTGGTGACGTTACTTGATAGCCCAGAAGAGCCGCAGGAAAACTCTGGTTGAAAGCTCCGCGGAGCTCATCCAGGGAGCCTTGCGGGCATTCTGGAGCCGGAGCTGTAAGGGAATCTACAACACGCAATTCGAGTTGCCATTTTCAGTTCAACTCAGAGGAATCTGAATTACCCTAAAAGACACGTAAATCGTGTTTTATTTTTAACTACTTTTCTAGTCTTATTCAGATAGAATTCACATACAACCTTGTGTAAGTATAAGTTGTCCAATGTGTTGACTTGATACACTTAAATAGTGTGAAATAACCACCTAGCACTTCCATCCCCTTACATAATTACATTTTGTGTGTGTGTGCTGAGGACATTTAAGATCTACTCCTTAGCAACATTTTTAATGAGTATAAAGGATACATGGACAATAATTAAGGTGGGGGGCACTGGGGGGGCAGGGCAGGGAATATAAAACAGAAAACTGTACTTGAATAAGAATTAAATAAAAATAAATAAAAATAAAAATAATCTTTTTTAGAGAAAGACAGGGAGAGAAACATCTATGTGAGAGAAAAACATCAATCAGTTGCCTCTTGTACACATCCTGACTGGGGTTGGAACCAGCCACCTAGGCCAGTGTTCTGATCAGGGAGGGAACTGGTGACCTTTCCCCTTTCGAGACAATGCCCAACCAAGAGAGTCACACTGGTCAGGCTCCCCTTAGCAACCTTTAAATATATCATACAATATTATTAACCAGAGCCCCTATGCTGTGCCTTAAATCACCAAAATTTATTCATCTTATAACAAAGTTTATAACCTTTGACCAACATGTCCTCACTCTTCTTATTCCTGAATAGCAAATTATTTTAGTGGAATACAGTGGTACCTTAGTACTCATCGTTAATTTGTTCCGGAACTCATGACTCGTGCCGAAAACCCACGACTACCGATTACTGAACAATGACGCATTTTCTCTCACAGGGAGGTATTGTGACTCATACAAGTTCTAGCAAAGTGTGGTGAGTCCCAAACCAGTGCCAAGGGCTGGAACATTTCTTTTTCTCATTCGAATGTGACAAGCACAGGGTTTGATGAGTTCAGAAGCTGACAAGTGCGGAGGTATGACTGTAGCTTATTTATATGTTACTTTAGAATGATCATAAGAGCGTACATGTCATAACGCCTTTGTAGCTGCAGAACTGCGAGCTTTCCCAGGATGGGCAAGTTTAACTGTGCTTTGAACCTGGCACTCATTTTAAACACACCTATTCTCTCTATGTCACTTTCTTCCTGTTTATTGTACTCGTTTGCCTTGTATATGGACAGAATATTATTTAGTATGCTGTCGTGAACTGTATTTCAATTTTCTGCTATTTTCGGTCTTCTGCTAGAGGATTTTGTGAACAGTGTCACTATGTAGTTCACAGACTTACTGTTGTTTGGCAAGCACCTGAGAATGGTGATGGTAGTGATCACAAGTATGTGAACATGAACACTGCTGACTTTCATCCAACGTGTTCTGTACAGATCTGTCATTCCTGGTCTGTGTGTATGTGCCATAAATAAGTTCATAGAGGTGTCCGCCAACAAAACAAATAGTTATGATAAGAATGACGCCATAGTAAATTAGACAGTGTGGTATAGGCACAACTATAGACAATAACAGAAAAATAACAGTGTCCAGGAACAGGCCTCCACAGACATGCTTACCTGATTTATGAGGAAGGAGTCAGTGCCATAAAAGGTAGTTGTATTTATTGGACTTATGGGAAAATGACTAGTTAGCCCTACCTCATGCCAAATGCAAAGATAAATACCAGATTTATCATAATTAATAAATAAATATAAATGTTAAAACAAAAAATAATTAAGGAAAGCAAAGAACATCTTTTTTTTTGGAAAAGCAATCATTTCTTTAAAAGTAACAGAAATCATTAACCATAAAGAAAAGTGAAAGTTAAACTAGACTCTATAAATAAAAATTCTTTGTATCATTAAAAGATATCATTAAGAGCATGAAAAGGCAAGTCTCAGAGTGGAATAAAATAGTATCAATCCATACATATAATAATATTTGTACCCTTAATATATAAATAATGCCAAAAATCAATTAGAAAAGGGCGTACTAGTAAATAGAAAATTGACAATATATTTCCCACAAATAATATTTGGATGGCAGATAAACATGTGAAAAGTTACTTTGTTAGTCTTCGAGGAAATGTAAATTGATCCCACTAAGAAACTATTGGACTAGAAGAAAAAAACATCAAATGTTGGCAATGAGAACAACCAATGCATCCTCTCACTCATTTCTAGTATTGCTGTAATTTGACATAACCCCTGGGGAAGACATTTGATGGAGATACTTACACGGAGCACATGTCTGCTCTGTGACCTAAGAATTCTATTCCACTGAATATTTTCAAAAGAAATGTATACACAGCTTCATCAAAGAAACAGGGACAAGACCATTCCGAGAGTATTAGTCTCAATAACTCTGAACTGAAGATTCCTAAAATGCCCATCAACTACAAAATAAATACATAAAAATAAAAACTATTATATATTTACCTATTGGAATAATGTATAAAAATGATAATGGAAAGACTGTAACTAAATGATTCAATACCCACAGTATTGTTGGTAATATTTTGTTTTTGTATATTATATTAACACTCAAAGCCAAAATGAAGTGTTGGAAGGCAGGCTAAGGATTACATTTGAGTGTAGCAGGCTAGCGCTAGAAGAAGTGCCAGAAGGACCCTAGGATTTTGCTAAATGCTGTTTCTTAATCCCAATGTTACAAGAGTTTGTTCAACTTACAAGGGCAAGGGTCACCGAGGAAGATGTATGAAGGACCATGGAGAAAGCCAAAGGCTGGCAGGATTGAGGGTGGGAGGTGGGGGTAAGTGGGGCAGGCGGGGCGGGAGGAAGTGGTGTCAGAGAAATGGAGAAAACTATCCTTGAACAACAATTAAAATTTTGGAAAAAACACGTTAAAAAAAGAAAATATATCAAGCTGAAACACTTATAATTTTCTTGATTTTCTGCATTCATATATCAATAAAAATTTTAAAGAGAAGTGTAAATGTGAATGACTTTTAGTGGAAAATCACCGTCATGTCCAGGTAATAGCAGCATCTTTTCCTCCTTCCTTCTCATTTAATTTCTGTCTGCGTCACAGCTCCATAGCACTGGCCAGCCCCTGATGCCATCGAATGTTTAGCCTGTACTAGAATATAGGATGTGTATAAACTGTTTAGGTCACTCAAAATAATGTCCAAGGAATTAAATTCTTCAAGTTGTCAGAGTGGAAGTTGCCAGGGTGGAGTAGTTTTTTGTTATATTTTTCCTGTGATTGTCAAAGTAATTGTATGGCACTTGTTTCCCTCCAACAATTGCTTTTGTAAAACTATAGAATCAGAAAGCATAGTATTAATGGGTCATTATAGAGCACAATAGATCTTTGAATCATTAAAAATGAACTATGTTTTACTTAACATGTTTATTAGATATTGGATGTGTGTGTGATATGTTCTGATTGCTGTTTTTTAATCCAACAATGACAAAAATTGAGTGCTGACATATACGTCTATCTAACTTTTTTTAAACCTCACCCAAGGTTATGTTTATTTATTTGAGAAAGAGAGAGAGAGAGAGAGACATTTAATAAACTGCCTTCTGCACATGCTCCAACTGGGGACCAAACCCACAACCTAGGTATATGCCCTGACTGGAGAGAGAACCCACAACCTTTTCATGTGTGGGAAAATTTCTCCAACCAACTGAGCCACCTGCCCGAAGCTTATGTTCTTTACTAATACATCTCTAAGGACCGCCCATTGTTTTTTTTTTAAGATCTCCATGGTTTAAATGAATAACTTCAATTAAATAGAGAAATATATCTTTAGGCTATCTTTTAAAAAGTAATTGCTTCTTTTATTATATGCTGAATATCTGTGGTTTTATAGGAGAAGGGCCAATATTTTATTTCTCTATAAGCTAGTAAATACAGCAGATATTCTTCATATTCTTTAGGTTGCCTTTAAATCGTATGACCCCTAATGTCAGTCGATATGTAAGTGAATAAAAAAGGTTGGCATCCAATTAACACAAGCTTTTACAAGTTTAATGAGCAATGATAAATTTAAACCCCTTCTTTGGCATTTTTAAAGAAAGTGTAATAACAAGTGGAATAAATAGAAGGAATGCTTCTCTACTGATTCCTAATAAATTCTTTCTAAATTATTTGTTTTCAGACAGGAAGAATTTGCTTTGCAATGAAAGCCATGGGTTATTTAAACATGTCTGTCTGCTGTAAAGTTAATCATAAAATACAAATCCTTACACTATATAAAAAAATCGCAGGGTTTAAGTCAGAGCTTGCTAATTTTTTTAAGTTTTATTCCTAGGCATTCAGTTTGCTGCTGTTTCTTGAGTCCCCTTTATTATTTTACTGCCAGTATACCAAATGTTCCCTGTTGTCAAGGTAACATTAGAGGTTTTAATAAAATGTACCATTAAAGTTTTAATTAGCAAGTACAACTTTTGCAATACAAATGCACTGTCTCGAATTATATCCCTGTTAAAAATGTGTTTGAAAATGATAACAGAAAGGATTTTTGCTGGTATGGACTGATATAAATTATTGAAAGTAATTCCATATTGCAATAATTAATTTAGCTTTAATGTGTATAAAATAACCTTTTGAAATGGCAATGGCAAATTGCTCTCATTCCATAGACACGTGACTCTGAAAATCATCTAGTGCAAGACTGGAGTTTACCCAATTGACTTATGACTTCATGTGATTGTGGTCGTTTTCTCAGAGATGCTTCTCTAAGAGTTGAGTTGGCATCCTTTTTATTATCTCTTCCATTTTTAACAACACATCTTGCATATATACTGCTGGAAAGAATGGATCATTTCCTGAGAGTTGCTTTCCAAGCTTACTTTCTAAACTTCCTTTAAGGTGACATTCTAACTTATTTTTAAAAATGCCAAGAATAAAAAATAACAGTTACCCATGTAAACCTAGTTTATGTTTGTTTAACCTCATAAAAATGATTTTAATAAATACAGAGTTTTTTGCTTTTTCACCCAAAGAGGTCTCATTGAGTTGTACCAGTGTTCCACTTACAGGCACTTCACAACAATCATATCTAAATTTAGTGCAAATGGTGTCGTGTTCATCATCCCCCATGTCATTGCCATTGCATGAGGTAGATGCCCATTCAATGTTTTCATACATGAAAAAATAAACTTTCACTGCTCTCTCACAAATACTTCAAAGTAATAGCATGTGGATTATAGCTCTGAATGAGAAAATAAAACAACAAAGCTTATAGAAGAAAATATAGAATACTATCTCTATAAACCTGGAGTAGGAAAAATTTCTAAAAAGAAATTTAAAAAGTAAAAAGTAACCAAAAGCAGTAGAAATAAAAGAATATGATTGATTAATTGGTGTCATTAAATTTAAGAGTTTGTTCTTTAAAAGACACATGAAGTAAATAGGTAAAACATGCTAAAAAAGAAGTCTCTCTAGACAGAAGGAAATCAGCAACAATGATGGAGATAGCGTTGCAGAGAGATCGAGATAAGGAGTTCCAGCAGAATTCTCCAGTGCGGAATACATGTAGACCGAGTGGGACAGACAAATGGTCCAATTTAAAATGGACAGAATACAAAACAGGAAAAACTCAGCCGTGACAGTTATACAGCCGTCAGTTGACATGTATCTCAATACCCTCACTCAGGCTCTGGGGTTCTCCTGCCGAACATTAACAATTTCGGGTAACACCAATGCCAGACAGAGCTGCTCTGTAACAGCACTGGGGTGAGACAAGAGGACAAGTTCCTTCCGATAGAAACAATGAAACAGTGCAAACCACAACAATGAATGAGGACTGTCTTCTCTGTGTTACCATGAGCACCCACTGGGATTTTACCAGTTAGAGATTTAGCTGCACTTCGTTCTTTCCCCACTCCTGGATTTGGTCCCGGAGACCGAATCACTAAGTTGTGCCTGCTTTATAACACCTAATCCAGAGCAAACTCTGTTTTCTTGAACATAAAACAAGTCCAGCTTTGAATCCTATAATGAACCTCTGCTAACACTTTTATCAAGAAGCCTCGTGGTTTTTCATAGTATACGATCTTCCTTACCGATGCAAGTAAAAATAACCAAACATCGTGCTAAATGCCATTCTGTTACAGGAAGTTAAAATAAAACTTGAATAAGAATACCTAAAATTTACATGTCTAGTAAAGCAAGTATGTTTTTTTCAAAGTCTGACAATAGTAAATGTTGAAGAGGATGTGGCATAACAGGAGCCTTCCACGCTTCGGGCATAAGTGATGTATGGTTTGCTTTACTTCAAGAAGTTTTTAAAGGCAATAACATACAATGCACTGTGCACGTATCAAGAATAAAATTGGGTGTTTTGGCAAAGACACACAAGTATGAGATCATCACCAAATTCAACACACTGAACACATCCATTGCCCCAAAGTTGGCTCATGCTTGTTCGTCGTCTCTCACTTTCCCTCCTTGGTCCTCAGACCCCCCAACCGCCATTGTTATGCTTTTCATACTACACCTTCCTGTGAAGTTCCTAATATTTTATAAAAGTGAAGTCACATATGTTTTTATTCCAGCTCATGTTAGCATAATTATTTTGAGTTTTCATCAGTATTCTTAGATGTAGTAATAGTTCAGCTCTGTTTATTACTGCATGGTATTCCATAGTATGAGCACTCTGTGAGTTTATTTTTAAACATTCTCCTTCTTATTGGCATTTGGTTTCCAAGTTTGACTGTTACAAATGAAGCTCTTATGAACATTCATGTTGAAGTCTTTGCATGAACATCTGTTAGTATTTCTTACCTAAGGACAGAATGGTTCAATTATAGAGTAGTTGTACATTTAACTTTCTAAAGAAACTCCCAACCCGAGTGTCCAAGTCCTAGTCACTCCACACCCATGCAAACATTTGGTGTGGTCATTTAATTTCATTTATCCTAAAGGTGTGTAGTGCAATCACTGTGCATTTAATTTACATTTCCATGAAGACTAAATATGTTGAGGATATTTCTGTGTGCTTACTTGACATCCACATATCTTCTTTGTTCCAAACTTGACACAGCTCAAAAACCCAGCAGTGAGAGAATGAAAAATAATTAGCTGCATGTTCATTCAATAAATGTAATCATCATGCTTTATCTGACATCAAATTTCCCCAAAATATGTAGACTTTTTTATTCATTTTTGTTTTTCTCTACACTGTACATTAATTTCACAGGAACTATTTCTCTTGTAACTGGGAGTTAATACACTTTAACTACATCCCCTCATTTCACCGTTCTTCCCCCCACTCCCTGAACCAGTGTGTTCTTGCCCCACTCAGCCACCAATATGTTCTCTGTATCTAGGAGTGCATTTTGTTTTGTAAGATTCTACATATAAGTGAGATTATATAGTATTTGTATTTCTCTTATTGATTTATTTCACTTCACTTAATGCCCTCAAGTTTCATACCTGTTGTCACAGGATTCTCTTTTATATTATGGCTTAATAATATCCCATTTTGTAATTATACAAGGTCCATCCAGAGGGTATCCAACCATGTAGTATGAAAAATAGAGACATTTATTGAAGAAGATACAAGACACAAGAAACATTGTACATAGGACAATGACACCTCAGTCCCCTTCAAACTAGGCACCTTTGGACCTCACACAGTTCCAATCACCATCAGCTGACAATTGTATTTTCCTGAATCTCATCAATGGTCTGAAATCTCTTCCCTTTCAAAGGTGATTTTAGTTTTGGAAAAAGCCTGAAGTCATAGGGCACCAAATCTGGTTTGTAGGGGGACTGAGTCACCTGGATGGTTTGATGCTTCACAAAAAAACTCTGCATGAGACACGAGCATAATGTTGTGATGAAACTGCCAATCACCAGTTGCCCATAGCCATGGCCTTCTGAATCATCCAAAGAGTTTCCGTGGAGGAACGTTCAAGCTTAACACTAAATTTGATGCAGATTCATTGCTGTACTTGCTCAGTCATTTTGAATAGGACGGCCACACAGTACACTCACTCGGGCTCACTCATGGGGGTCAACCACCCCCACTGACTAGTACAGTGAAGTGATTATTGTTCACACATGCACATTCCAGTCTGCTCTCCTTGGCTGCCAGGTTACATCGATGTCACATAAACTATTCTCGTTATATGAATAATGGCTAGACTTTTTCCGGACAGACCTAGTATAAATACATACACGTTTTCTATGTCCATTCAGCTTTCAGTGGACACTCAGGTCGTTCCCATAACTTGGCTATTATAAATAATGGCACCATCAACATAGCAGTGCATGTATCTTTATTAAATAGTGATTTTGTTTCCTCAGAACAAATACCCAGAAATGGAAATACCAAATCATATGGTAGATATATGTTTTTTAATTATTTGGGGAATCTCTATACTCTCTTCCATAGTGTCTGCACCAATTTACATTCCCATCAACAGTGCACAAGGGTTCCCTTTGCTCCACGTCCTTGTGAACCTTGTCACTTTTCTCTTGGTAACAGCCATTCTAACAGATGTGAGGTGATATCTCACTGTGGTTTTGTTTGCATTTCCATGATGATTCGTGATACTGCCCACCTTTTCATGTACCTGTTGCTATTCTTACGTCTTCTTTGGGGGATAAAAAAGTCTATGAAGTCCCTCTGCTTCTTTTCCAATTAGATGGCATGGTTTTCCATATTGAGTTGTACGAGTTATTTATGTATTTTAAATGTTAAACCCTCATATATAATTTATAAAACTTTTCACCATTCTGTAAGTTGTCTCTCTATTTTGTTGATGGTTTCCTTTGCTGTGCAGAGCTTTTCAGTTTGATGCAGTTTCTCTTCTTTATTTTGCTTTTGTGGCCTTTGCTTTGGTGTTAAATCCAAAAAAGTCATTGTCAAGACTAATGTCAAGGAGCTTACTCAGTATGTTTTCTTTTAGAAGCTGTGGTTTTAGGTCTTATGTTCAAGACTTTAATTCATTTTAAATTGATCTTTGTGTCCAGTGTAAGATAAATGACCAGTGTCATTCTCTTGCATGAGGGGTCCAGTTTTCCCCCCACCATTTATTGAACAGAATAGATTCTGTCCATTGTGTTTTCTTGGCTTCTTTGTTATAAATTAACTGAACATACATTCATGGGTTTATTTCTGGGCTTTCTATTGCATTATATCTAGGCACATTTTAAAATTGGTTAGGATATGCCATTTGTATAATTACCATACCATGTCACATTTTATATTACTGTAAGTAACTTTGTACTTTATATTTGTATTACTAGCATGTAGATAAAACACATCCAAAAAATCTTTAACTTGTAAGCTATTGAAGCTTGCTTTTACTTGTTTATAGTTCTTCCTTGTCTTATAGCTATTACCCCCAAATAACTGTCACATTCTAGATTACAAAATATAATAGTGCACTGCCTATGTGCAATTATTTTAAAAGAGGCAGGGACATAAACACTCAAAAACTTAAAAGATTGTCAATGAACTTCTATGTGGAACATAGAGTTAAATTTAACCACTGCATAGCATCTTTATGGCTGCTATGTTTCATATTTATATCTGCACTTGATGAATATGATACGTAGATGCACAAGACAAAGATAAATGCTTTAGGGACAAGGAAGAATGTATTCATTCTGAAGAGAATAAAAGGTTTATTTTCCATACTCAGACCTTAAGGAACTCTTGTTTATTGATTTCCTTCCTCACGTTTCAAAAGTTCAGAGATAAATTATTTATCGTTATGGTCTGAAATCCTTGTACAGCAATTCACACCTATCATTTTTCAGAGTTCTTGGCTTGGTGAGCAGGTGCATCATACCTGTCATTCTCTTACTTGTCATTTACTATCCCTTTCCTGCCCTTTCTCCCCAAAACTAATTTACTTATAAGTATCTAACGTTTAATAGTCAATTCCTCAAATCTTTCTTCTTTTATTTTTTACATAATTTTAAATGTTTTCCCATAGATTTTTGCCAGTTTGTTTCAAAGTGTATGTACCATATTGTCTTCCTCCTTTAATATATCAGTATTTCTTATTTTCTACGTAGTGAGACTAGCTCCACTACACAAAGCTCACTTACCCTAATGGTTTAGTTTTACTTCACATGTACATTACTTTATTTTAGTTGTTAAAACAGGCCCAGGTCACTCTCTCATTGAAGTGGGAGAATATGAGATACTCAGCTGCTATGACACTCCTCTGGCTCTGGTCTCCCAGGACACTTCACATTCCTCTTCGTGCCTTTACAAATGTTTGTTTTGTTTCCTTTTGAATGGTTTTAGGGCATATAGTTGTTCTTACCAGGCGCAAGCAAGAAGAAAAGGAGTAAAGAATATCTATCTGGATTAAAATTCTCTTTTGCTGTCTTTTAATCTGCTATTTGGACAAATATTTCTTGACTAATTTCCTGTGGGTTCTATACTTTGCTACACATTAAAGAATTTGTAGATTTTTTAAGGAAGAATTTCTAACGTAAAGCAATCTGCATGACAATTTAAAGAAAATCAATGATAATGTATTCAATTCTCCCATGCTCATACTGAGAAGTATTAAAGTCAGCCAGAGCCAATCAAAGAAAGTTTTCACAGATGAACTTGAAACCTAGTCTTATATAAGCCTTTGTGAATGAACAGCTCAAGCTGAGGAAACAAACCATCAGTTGAAACAGATCAGCCCTTGCAATAGCTTGACATAGGTGGGGCATTAAATAAGCTTGGTTAGGCCTGGAGTATAGGGCAGGTGGGGTATCCTGCTGATTGAGAGTGAATAGATATTAGCAGCAGGTCTGAAAAGCCAGAGGGGTGTTTGAAATATAAAAGAAGCATTAATTCCTTAGTACTTCTTGGTATCTTAGGATAAAGTTGTTGGGTACTAGATGATAAATGAACGTGTGCTTACTTGTATTCCGCTTTGTTCCGTTCCTGCACCTTCTCCAACACCTGGTTCCCAGTGTTCCAAGGTATATGCTGCTAGCATTTATGGAGAAACAGTCCTTTGTGTGGACACAGTCTTGTTCAGTAAGCAGTGAATCCCATCTTTAGACACTACACACAAAAGGCTAGTGTTTTATCGTTAATGTGGCAATTGAAAAGATTCCTAATATCACGTGTTCCCTAGGTAGGTGATATAGCCATGGTTGGGAATGGCTTCAGATAGCCTCCGACCTATCTTCATGGTTGACAACAACGGAGTTTCCCCCCAATCCCTAACACAACAGAAAGCAGAAGGAAAATCATAGAAATAATGGCCCATCTTTGAAGGCCAAAGAAATGAAAGGAATGACCAGAGAGATTTCAGAAACCAGTGATGAGATTGCATGCCTTCCGTATTTTCTATTTCAAACTCAATTCCTAGATGTAATTGAAAGAAATGTGAAGCAAAAGAGACTTTTCCCTCCTCTTAAGTTTTAGATTCTTAGAGGAATCTACTCCATAGGCTTCTATCAAACCACGTTTTATGAAAATGGGGGCAGAAGTTAGGAGAGAGGATTAATATGTAGTTCTCTTACCTTGCCCCCATTCCTGTGTGGAAAGGGGCCCAGAAATTCCATCATGCCCTTGAGGGAAAATGAAAAAATTAGCTGTTAACCTGACTAGAAAGCTTGTGGAGGGAAAATTACTTTCAATTTCAAATGTATTAATAAAGTTAAAAAAGTCCTGAAAGTAGGCTTTAGAGTAAAGTAAAGCCCTAAAAGTGGGCCTGCCTTTAACACATATAATACATATTAGCTGTTATTACTATCAACATCTACTTTGTGTCAGACATCTTTTTATGTATATCTGCACTAAAAACCAGTTTTCAGAACATCTAAATTGAATCTAAATTAAATGAGTTTAAAGAACTGTCTCCTTCCTTTTAATTATAAAAATAATTTATGTTACTCTCCTATATAGCTAACAGGCTAGATATTTGCCTTCATTTCAATTAAAATCCTAGAGATTTGGTTTGACAGTTAGTTAATGGTTATATCCAACATATTTGATACTCTAGCTAATACATACTAATCACTAATTCAGACGTATTAATAGGAAAGGCATCACTGATAATTCTTGTTAAGTTTATGGTTGCTGTAGCAGTTGGAATTAGGTTATCAATATATTTTATAAGCCCTAAAATAAAAATGACTATACAGTATGGAACGTTAGTATTCTTTCATGTAGAAGTGTGGAGACAGAAATCCCGGGGTGGGTTCATTGGTTCTGTTCCAAGAAATCATCACTTCCAGGCTCCCTTCAGCTCTCCATCAGATCCTTTCTAAGCTGTAGTGTTTACCCACATGGTCTGATGTGGCAGCATCCACATTCCAGACTGGGAAAGGAAGAGGGACAATGACTTGTGCCAAGTGCATCTGCAGGGAGGTTCAGGGCTGAAACCACATGAGATCTTATTGGCCAGGACTTAGTCACATGGACAGACTATCTGAAAAAACAGGCTGCAAAATGTGGTTTTTATGCTAAGTGGCCACGTGCCCAGCCCAAAGTGTTCTTCTGACAGAGAGAAGCGACAAAGAACATGGAGAAACAATGTCATTGCAAGACTTCGCAGTCTCTTTATTGAAAAAATTGCAGAATGTAAAGAATAAACCTCTAACTTACCAAATGTTATATACTTCTGTATTTTAAGGCATTGATTTAAAATAGCTTTCTTAAAGTTATATGTATATATATATATATAAAGTATATATTATTCAGATAATTGCATATTGTTTAATTTGGGTTAAGGAAACTTAGAGCTCACAAAATATTTTAAAGCAAATTGTCTCTTGGATTATCTTATTCTGGGTGGATAAATTGTAAATTGGGGCTCGTGGGATAGTAATTTTATATATTAGCTAGAAAAGTCAACCCTTATGTATAAGTTCATTGAACTAAGAGAAAACTTTACAGGCCTGATATGTTTTGTACATGAAATAAAGTAAATAAGATTGCTAGTAAGTTTAACACATGGGCATCAGTGTCTACCCTTAGCAAAATCATGAGCTGTAGATCTTTATATAAGAAATGATTTTTGTGCACATGTAGAATCCAAATCAAACCACTTCGCCGTCTATGGCAGGCAGCATGAACACTTCAGCTTAATCACCTTTAAGTACTGACATGAAATTATATTTTTACTTATGGCAAAAAAGATTGTCACTCTAAAGATAATGCTTCTGAAATACTTTCCAAGGGAAGTTACGAATTATTCCATCACCAAAGGATCAATATTCTTGGCTTGATGCTGGGGTTTGGGAACTGGCAGATTCACTTCTTAACATTTCATCTAGAGAAACTGAGCATTTTTGGTAAAATATAAAGATACTGAAATGTGAAAACACTATCAATAAAAGCTGAGAAGTTTTATAGCAAGTATAACACTTTAGATAATTATTTGCTTCAAAGTTCCAGGAAGATTCCCTCTGGAAATCTGAACCTATAAAAACAATTGACTGAGAAACAGCATTTGGGGGTGATTATAGCTGTTAAGTCAAATATACATTATGTACAATGGGGATATTATGGCAGGTAATGTACCACCCAGATTGGTCACTCAGAACATGAATGAGATTAATTGCTCAGTAAAGAAGTTTCTCAGCCATTTGAGGGACCAAAATCACCAGAATGCAGATAGATTATAGCTCCAAAACATGCATCTAGGAAAGATGAACATTTTGAGTGACTATATAATTTGATATGAAAAAGTTTTACACTAATGTATGAACAATAATAAAGTGCTCTCAGGCCCAGGACATATTTTTAAATTTTGTAAATGAGTAGTGTCTAAAAGAGTATTTGGAAGGCTGGTACAACACAGACTTTAGCAGAAGTAACACATTCCCTTTTAATCATCTGCATCTAAAAGAGTAAAAGGAAGGGCACGGTCTGGGAAAAGTGCTGTGGTCGTGCTGCTGTTAACGAGCAGGGGAATCCACTTTCCTTCCCCTCCCCATGTAAATATTTTCAGGCTGGTATTGGAAGAGTGTATGCATTATACAGCTAGATTGAAGTTTGAACGTTAGCCATGTATCAGCTGTATGGAATTTAGCAGGTGTATTATTTAGCATTCAATCAGGAAGTAAAACTACTCTAAGTGACAGTGAATAAGAAACATATTAGTGACATTAGATCTTACACAATTATGGGAGCTGATAAGGGCTTGGCAGAGCTGAAGGGAGACACCCGCTCCAGGGGCTCGAGCTGCTCTGAGTCTGGCCCCGTGGTTACAGAGCGAGCCAACAGAGCCGCAAAACACGTGTGAGCTGCGTGGCACCTGACACTCGACACTGGACTTCGCAGGGTAGCAGCTGTTGCTTCAGTACCACTTTCCAAATTTCGCTCTCGTATATTTCTTCAGTGGCCAAACCTAACCGAGAACCACCCAGGGAAGGGGAGTGCTGGAAAAGGCAGTTTCAGCTTAGCCAAGTTCAACAGCTCAAAACCACTCCAGCATTATATTACCTGCGTCTCCGTTTATAATTTCTAAAATGGAGGAAATACTATTTGCCTGACTTAATGTGAGTTAAAAAATATGTAAATTAAAAGCGTGCTATCTCCACTCTCGCTCTGCCAGAACGACAGCACCTGTGAGAAGCACTTTGTCAATGGAAGTACAGCTGCAAACACCAGGAGGAGGGAGGTTCTCCTGCTGCTCCTCTCAGAGGTAGATGCGTTTGTAAGTCTGTTTTGGAGGAAGAGCCACTCGGAGACGTGCAGAAATGGCTCTTTAATCTTCCAGGGCTGTGCTGTCAAAGCAAATATCCAGAGAAATAACACCACAAAAGATGGGTGAAGTCAAAACCACAGATTTTTGAGTCAGAAAGATGTGTAAGGAGACTCTGCATCTCATTTAAAATGTGACACCTTATGTATTACATTGATAATGATGTTAATCGACAATTATTGTTGCCTACAGGGCTTTACTGAGGGCTAATGAGATTCTTTGAGCACCTAGCACAGTGCTATGCACATGGTGTGTTTTTAACAACCAATTCCTCTTTCCCCCTTCCACCCCCATGGGCCAAACAGCAGTTACTAGACCTGCATAGACCCCACTGGGGTTAACTGCATTGCTGTTACAGATTGCATGCTCATTGAGTTCAATTCAAAATAACCTCCTAACAAACAAACTTTGAGAGGTTAAAAGTAAAGTAAATGTCAGCTTACATTTAAAGGTTACAAAAAGCATATGAGGAAATAGAATAGACTACCTCAAAAGATGCAAATAAGCTAGTTTAAGAATCAGAAAAGAGAAGACATTTGTAGGTCAAATAATTCACTTTTGTGATAGCAAGAAATGGTTTCAGTCTTTTAGATAATTCATTTATCTCCATATCAGGCTTCCATTTGTAATGTTATAATTAGAATTTGAATTCCTCATTCTTCTTTCAAAATGGGGAGCAAGAAAATGATTTTACAACAAGCTATCAAGGTATTAGAGGTGAGCAATAAAAGCAATATAACAGATAAGGCCTGATGGAATATTACAAAATCATTTTTGAACAGAAAACTAATTATTTTAGCTAGTATTCATAAAGATTTAGACAAAATAGATAGTATATCTCTTAAATTAAGTACAAGAAGTGAAATTTTGTGCTAATAGACCATTAACTGGAACCAGCCTTAAATACTTGCCTGTAAAGTAATGAATGGAGGAGAAGATAAATGCTGTAGAAAATTTCTTTTAAAAACGTATTTTGTATCCCAAGAAAGATAAATGAAAACTTATAGAATAGGTTTGGTATATCAAAGAATTAATAATGTCTATCAGCTTAAGAGGATTTAAAATTATTTAAATAATTTCTATAGCCAGAGCTGGTAAAGTTGGGTCAAAGGGAAATTAATTCTATGCTGTTCCTTAAATCATCTTATCTCAATGTCCCCCTGAAGAGGACTTGGCACATGTTTTTGTATCAGGGGCCCAGCCAATCTCTTGTATCATAACTTGATTTTTTTCTGCTTATTTTTAATTTTTAATTTAAAAAAAAGTTTTGACACTAACTCTTAAGCCACAACCTAGGATCGGTTGTTTATACTGCATTGTGTTTTAATTTAAAGTTTAAAAATTTTGTCCTGGCTGATATGACTCGGTGGATTGAGCACTGGCCTGCCTACAAACCAAAGGGTCACTGGTTCAATTCCCAGTCAGAACACATGTCTGGGTTACAAGTAAGGTCCTCAGTTGGGGGTGTGCGAGAGGCAACTACACATTGATGTTTCTCTCCCTCTCTTTCTCCCTCCTGTCCCTCTAAAAATAAACAAATAAAATCTTTAAAAAAATGTAAGGTTTAAAATTTTCACTTACTGTTACGTTTACTTTATGATTTATTTCATTTGTTCAATAGTTTTACTCTCTGCTCTCTGTTGAAGGTTTATTTATTTATTTGCTTCTTTGCATGTAGATTTTCTATGATGAAGTAGATTGTATCATATGGTTTAATGCTTGGTGTTTGGAAAGTACTCTGCCCCTTTCATGTTGTGATATCTGGGGTGAGTTATTTAACTTTTCTTGGCCTCATTCTCCTCACCCATAAATTGGGAATGATGACATGTACCTGGCAGAATTGTTGTGAAGCTTAAGCAATATAATGTACATCAAAACATATAGCACAATGCTCGGTGTATATTGAATTGTGATAGTTATTGTTATTTCCAGATTTCATGAAATTTCAGCAACACAGACACTGTCTGACATCCTGACTTACAAAACCAACTCTGATTAAAGATCCTTTTTTCAAGGTGCTGAGTTCACCTGCATCTTCTTTTTCAATGGAGTAGTGGGGGCCTGTGCTTTGTATCCTCATCACAACTCTCTCCCTTATTACACTTAGCCTAGTAAATAAGTGTGCCTTGAACATGTCTTGCCTCTATGTTCAAGTCTCAGCATGACCTGATTGGGTATGATGTCTCTGCTAAGAGGGGAGAAGGAAGGTTACTTACTAAAAGAGGCACAGGAACAGAGAAAGCACAACCAAAACTGTGTATGGAGAGTGTTAGAACAGTGGGTCATAAGCAGAATATTAGGCTGGGTAAGAGAGATTTAATTTATACCCTGGCAAGGTCCCCTGGAGCTTGGAAAATAACAATGGCATGTAAAAAATAACATGGAGATATCATCACTGGCTTGTCAGAGTGTAGAGAAATGAATTACATGGCACACGGAAGTGAATATAATAGAGCAGATCATTATAAGATCTAAGAATTCATTAGATGGCCTTGTGCCTTAGCTTGAGTGAAGGGGATGGACAGGGTTCAGAGACTCTCCTATTATTCAGATAATACGGTATGAAAGGGCAACCCAGAGTGAAAGTTACCATAGATTATACCACTTTAAGACAACGGAGCTGAGCTTTCTACTCTTCCCACTTATCTATTGGCTAAGAGTGCAGCCTGAGTGATGTGAATTCCCAGGTACTTCTAGTTTCCTGTAAATACAGACAAGCTCTAACAGTTTGAGGAGTGTCCTTTGAAGAAGAGATGCAGGAGCAGACCTTTGGAAGCAAAAGCTCTCTGAAGCTTAGAAGTCTACAGAAATTATGGAGGGACTTTGCGGAGCTATAGGCAGAGCTATGATCATGTACCACAAATTTTCAGATATGAATGAATAAAAAAACAATTGGCAAATGTCCCTCTTGTAGTTCCTATTATATGATTCAATAACCTTTAGCACCTTCTTAATTCTGTCATTAAAACTTGGGAGATAGCACAATGTAAACAATATAGCTTCTGATTTATAAAAACTAGGCTCTCGATATCAAATTTGCCTCGTAAAAGCTTTGGACCTTGGGAAAGTCATTTAATCTTTGATTATTTTTTTGGTTATCTGTTCATTAGGAATATGAATACCTACTTTGTTCAGTTATTTATTAGTACTATAGGACATAATACTTTTAAATGAATTTGCATTTATAGAACCAAACTAGTAGATAAAATGCACAAAGACAGTCACATAGAAAATTGCCTCCTTAAAAATACTAGAGAATTATTGTGACATACATAATATCTAGTAAGATATTATAATAAATCATTTTAGGCCAATAACATGATCATCGGCTGCAATGCAGAGTAATTCTTATAAGCGTGTATAATAGTAAGCACCCAATAAAAGCTTTTTCATTAACATAGCAGTCAGCAGTAACCATTCTTAGTGTTAATGAGTGAGCCAACTTAAAATGCCTTCTACTGAATACTCTGAATCGTATTTTCTCCTAAGGTTCCTTGCTATACAACTTGTGACCAATGAACAACTCCACAGGGATATAAATACATTAGTGAATAGTTCTTGAGTGACAAAAATGAGCAAGGGAATATTTGGGCATTAGATAAATTTATAGCTGGTATATTTTGATGGCTGAGTTACTATATCAACCAAGTTTGTTTAATGGGCACACTCTCATCACATACCACGTGGGTTTGGTCTCGTCTTTGCTTCATTGAACAGCTTGATCAGTGATTTGGGTGAAAATGTAATAGACGTGTTTATTAAATTTACCAAGAGCTCAAACTATGTGATGACAAGATAAATACTCAAACAGAAGCTAGGTGTTGTAAGAATTGTTTAAATGAATGCTCAAGTTCTTTCAATCTCTCCAGTTACATTGTTCAGTGTATCTGTTTATCATTTCAATAGCTTTATTTTATTCTAGAGCCTCTTCATCTCTGATAACCTTTTATAAATACATATTCTGTCTTTTGTTCTTTTCTAAGATTTTTTATTTTTTCTTCTCTTCTAACAGTACTGTCTCTTCTTTCAGGATTTTAGATGGGTAAGTTATATTTATCTAATGGTAAGTCTTTTTTATATAGTGAATCTTAGAGATGAGCGGTCATTAAATACTCTTCATATGAATTCACAGATAAGCCATTCTCTGTACAAATTTTATGTGAATGCCCCAAGGAGAGAGAAGGTGTATTTTTATCTCTAGGTCAATAGTACCCAGAATAATATTAAAAACAACAAACACATTAAGCTCTTATTATCTGTGTATTAATTCATTACACCTCACAGCTCTATAAAGTATGTGCCATTATCAGCTACATTGTACAGGTGAGGAGATTGAGTGAGCATTTAATAATAGTTTGTTTAAATCATTATCTAATCTTATGCCATTACAGAAGGCTAATCTATATGCATGAGTATAATAAAAAATATTTTTATGACTTAATTTGAAAGCAACTGGGAATTCCTTCTCACTAGTCTATAACTGCCACCATTTGACAATATATTCCTGTGATGCTCATTCAGCCAGATTCATCTTTAAGAAGAAAGTTCTCAATAGCTTACATAATTATGGGTCACAATTTACTAACGGGACATAGTTAGTGGCAAATAAAATTATGAAATTATATCAATATATGTGCATCAGAAAGAAAGGAAGATGGATTTGATGGAAGGTAAAAAGGCATGATTTTCAGGAGCATCTCCGTTTATTATATAGAAAGAAAACTGAATTTTGTAACATATAGGAAAATCTTCCTTTTTAATAAAAGGAGAAGAATAGAGACTTCTACCAGCTACCTAGGGTTTTTAGAACAGTACTGACTAAGACTCCCTGGGAATTTCAAGTTGGATAACTGATGTTCACAAAGACATGTCTATCTCTTGCTGGAAGTGTTACAGTTATTACACATTCCACTGTGGTTTTAGCTGAAAAGGAATTGACAGTTTCCATGGAGTCTTAGCCAGATGTCTCAGACATTAGTCATTCAACTCCAATACCTACATGTATAAGGCTTCCACCTACATCTTCATTATTAATACAAAAGTTCATTTTTATTTGATTATTATAAGCAGAGTTGACAGGCCATCTAGGAAAAGTGAAATTTTGTACATTTACCTGAATAACTAAGCAAAACAAATGCTTTGAAAAATGAAAGAATAGTTGTGTATTATTTTTCTATGTCTTTGATATTCTTTCTGTACTATGCCCATTATTCCTTCCAAATTTTTTACCTGGTAGTTTACTGCAGAAAATAGCTTTCCCTTATTTTTAATTTATATTCTATAATTCATTTATTTATTGTCCTATGGACTCATGAATTTTGTTTCATCTAATGTGTTTGTTAATGCTCAAATTGTCTAAATTTCTTTCATTAGGAGTTACTTCTACCTGGCTTGTGTATCTTTTTTGGTACTTTCCCACAATTCTTTGAGCATTTCTTGCTTTGGGAACAAGAGTCTCAAGATTCTTGTTACAGCTCTGAAATCATCCATTTCTCCAGAGTTCCACTGTGTGTGTATGTGTGTACACGTATATTCACATGTACACAAACACATAAAAACATGACTATCACTTTAATTATCTGTGTATGAGTCTGTATCTGTACATGTGTGAATTTATATATTTATGTATATACCCACGTTTATGAATTCCTTCTCCACAGTGAGAAACCTCTCATCTCAACATGTGCACTCATTTGCACCATCAGTGTACTTATTTGTTTAATATAACCTATATCTCCACCGTGCCAGAACGGCAGCCATGTCCACCTGCGCTAGCTGCATCCCACCTCACTGTCTCACCCCGGCTACCTGCCAGCGCCGTCACAGCCTCCCATGCACCCTTCAGCCCCACCAGATGTCCTTGGTCGGTACACATGATGCTGACATCTCTGAGCCAGAAAAGGAAAGACCAAGTGTATTTCTACAACAAAGTGAAACAGGGAAGATTACATAAGCATTGAGATGTCATCCTATTCTATATGTATTTTTAAAGGAGAGAACAGAATTTACTGATACATTAAATGTATGTTGAAAGAGAGTATTCAAGGCTGACTCAGAGATTTTGACCTGAGCAAGTGAATGTTTAAATTGTCGTTGCTTGATACAAGGAATAATATAGGAGAAAAATCTTAGGGATGGGTTAGAAATTAAAAGTTCCTCTTTGGACATACTGAGAATAGATGCCTGTTAAATATTCAAATAGAATAACAGAGCGGGCAGTTAGATAAGTCAGCCTAGACATTAGGTAGGAGGCCAGGTAAAAAAGATTCAACAGCGTACAGGTGATATTTAACATTTCACAGACAGATAAATTGAATGCAGACAGAGAAAAGAAATATATACTGCCAAATACTAGTGAAAGGTGAACTGAGAATTATATTTCAGATTAGACCTCTGATCTGCTTTTGTGGTTAGGATGAAAGCTTGGTTAAGTGGTAACAAGAAAAAAATAGGATGTGAGGGACCCAAGGCAAGTCTAAAGCATCGTGTGGTATTTTACTACAATGTAGAGCGGAAAAGGGGTGCGAGCTGTAAGGAACATGGGTCTTTTGTTGGTAAGGATGAACACTACCCCAGCATATTTGTACACTGATGAGCCAATATGGCCTCTCAAAGGTGGAAACTTGATGACACTAGAAAAGATAATGTGGAATTAAGCCCTTTCATAAAGCATGACATGGAGCTTAGTTTTATGTTGGAATAGAGAAGTGCATCTATTTTAAAGAGTGGCCAGACAGAGTACATGTATCTAAATGTAGGTAAATTGTTATAAATACAATGATGAAACTCTCTTGTTATTTTTTTTTCCAGTTTTCTTAGAGGCAAAGATCAGATGAGGGGGAAGAAGGGAAATGTGTTGAATATTAATGGGGAGATAAGACAGTTAAAATTACTTTCTATGACAGTGGGCGAGTGAACAATCTCTGAAAAAAAAAACTATTTTAGGATAGAACCAAGGGCACCATTGAAGCTGTGGTGATGAATTTAAAGTAAACAGGATGATGAATAAACAAGGAGGGGTTGGGATACATAAATTCTCTAGAAAGAATGTGTGGGGAATGAAAATAGGTTCAAGACAAGGATTTTAATTTGTGAACTCTAAACCAGGCAAAAAGAGACATTGACTATCTATAGTATCTATTAGACCACAAGAGTTTCTTTAGCCTAGAGTTCCCAATTGGGTTGCAAAGTGCAGGAATATGAGTTCTAGAAAGTTGTGCTGAAAAGGTAGTAGGACCTGGTGAGAGGAATTATTGTAAATTTAGACTTGGAGGTGGTATAGTTACTGGTAATACCCAGATATGGCTGTGACCACAGAGCAGCAATAGAAGGGGCACAGGGAGCAAGCTCCTTGGACAGGATGAGGATAAGTGAACACGATGGTGAACTACGTCAGGTTCTGAGACGGGCAATAATGATGACTTTGAGCCAAGGTTGATTTTTCTTTATTTAAATGCATGTTCTTCAAACACAACTCCCTGATGATTCCCTAATTCTTCGGAGGGCTAACTTGAATTTAATAGACATTCTGTCTGATAGTACAAAGATTTCAGAGCTGTTACCTTTTATATTATCAGAATGAAGACTGGCCTTGTAAACACTCAAGAATATTTTATCACACCCTGATTGGTGGGAGTGTTGGTGAGTGAATTGGTGGGAGCATCGTCCCATACACCAAAAGGTTGCAGGTTCGATCCCTGGTCAGGATACATACCTGCCTAGGTTGCAGGTTTGATCCCTGGTCGGGGCATGTACAGGAGGCAACCAACCAATGTTTCTCTCTCACATCAGTGTCTCTCTGTCTCTCTGTCTGTCTCTCTCTCTCTCTCTCTCACTCTACTGCCCCCTTTCTCTCTCTCTCAAATCAATAAAAACATCCTTGGATAAGAATTTTAAAAAATAGTCCTGGCTGGTGTAGCTCAGTGGATTGAGCACAGGCCTGCGAACCACACAATCATGGTTTGATTCCCAGTCAGGGCACATGCCTGGGTTGCAGGCCAGTTCCCAGCAGGGGACTCACAAGAGGCAACCATACATTGATATTTCTCTCCTTCTCTCCTTCCATTCCTCTCTAAAGATAAATAAATAAAAAAATTTTAAAAAAAGAATTTTAAAATATATTTCATCACTAAGGAAGAGATTCCTTTATATGCTCTACATACCTATATACACAATTGTGATTTTTTAGTTATTACTCTATTTATAGTAGATATGTACATGCCTAATACAGAGGGTCTACATGAATATTAAAATCACCAGGAATTTTAAACCCATCACTATTCCACTATGATCTTAATATTTATCATAGTGGAAAAGGAAATGGAACTAGAAGCTAAAATGAAAAGTCATAACCACATGCAATTAGATAAGTACAGTAAGGAGATTTAGCAGATGGTAATATTTTTGCCTGTTTTTTGAAAGGGCTGAGAAATGGTGGTGGCCATGAGGACCTAGGAGCAGAAAGGCAAAGGAGAGATAAAGCAGCCCGAACTTGTCAGTCCTGTGGGAAGAGCAAAGCTCTCAGGGGAAAAGAACCAGTGCAGCCCAAACAGGGGAAGGGTTTCAAAGAGATGGCCATTTTGCTGATAACAGACTGCTAATTCCCCGGAAGGAATTTGGGGTGACTAGGGACATAGGGGAGATTGGATCAAATTAGGGTATTTAGAAGGATTTACGGGAATTTGGGTACAGATGTTGAGTAATAAGTTTCATGGTGGGCCATCCATTTTATGACTAAAGATTTAAATTATGAGATATTAGAACTGATTGTCTCCTGGGTAGAGGAGGAAAATCAGGTCTAACTGCATCCTTCTACTTAGGACTAGTCTCTCAGGCAGTGGTTCTGGTGACATGATGAGTGTCAGGGTGGGTTGGGGGTCTCATTATGAACAATAAGGGGTTTGTGGGTGTTCCCCCCATTCCTACCAAAGGCAGCATGGAGGCTGAATGAAGGCTTGTCCTGCCAGGAGTACCGTTCCAGGACTATGGGTGTGCTTCATGCATCGGTTAGAATACCGGCAGACCTGATGTTCCTATATTTAATCTTGAGTAGCTGCATGTTTAAGGCCATGCTGACCTTCAATTAAAAGGAACAGTTTTCAATGATAATTTTTGTGATCATAGTCAGAATGGCTATAACACCTAAGAGTCACCAAGTGGGGAAAAGGGAGCCCTCGAGTACTATTGGTGGGAATGTAGTTTAGTGCAGCCGCTGTGGTAAAATGCTCTATAGAAATCACTTCCATTTATTCTAATGCTACATGATACTTCAGCATTACACAATTATTGTCAGTTTATCAAGCTTATGAAATATAGCTGAGATGTCTATGAAGAAAATGTGCTTTAGAGTACTACAGCTATAAAATTTAATGAATTCCATTAATATCTGGGAATTACAGTTTTCAGTCCTCTCTATCTAATTTTTACATGTACATGAACTGTCTGACTATCTACTGCTTCAAAGAAAAACAGTTGTGTTCTTTGTATAGACCTTCCCACAGGTGTGTTTTCACCAAATAACTAAAAGATGTGAAGACACCCTCAGTGGGACATACAGAGCAATGACGTCTATGCATGTTTTCAGGGGAAAATAATAAAACATTGCACTGATCTAAGCCTGGAGCCACCTATGTGGTATTTGATACCAGTTAATATGTTATTAAATCTTCCACTTAAAAGAGAAATCATGGAAACAAGGACATTTATTTTATTTACATTGGCATATTTTAATTGTTTTCCAACTGTTCCGTTTTTTTAAATTTCAAGAGTAATAACACAGTTTAGCAAAAATACTGAATTTTGCTTATTTTGAAATTTAAGATGAGAAGCCAAAATTTCAATAGAGGTATTATGTCATGGTTAGTAAAATATATGCAGCCAGTGTGGAATTACGTATTTGTTATGCAAAAGTTCCAATACAGCTGACTCTGCCATGAGGCCATTACCTCCAAGTCACTGTTATCACTTAGAGTCATGAGACTAAGGACAAAATATTTAAAGTTATTAACTACTTTAGATCATGCGCAGAGCTCATCAAATTTGACACAATATCTTGGCTTTTTGCAAAGCACATTAAGTAGAAGTGATTCCATGACTGCATAACTTAGGCTAAGTTTCTACCTTTGCCATTTTTTACTGCTTTGATTATAATAGTAGAATATAATTATTTTCTGTAATTCAAATAATTTACTTAAATATACAGATCTTATTTTTTGGCTATAATAAATTATTACTTAAATTTGTTTAGTATTTCAGGGTTTCATAATCCTTATTCCTTCCATCACAGTGGTGGAAAGTGAATTTTACTAAAAGCCATGAGCCTATAAAATATAGCTGTTCCTTTTGTTACTCAATTTTTTTTGCCATCTTTAAACCTTCTTCAAGTCATGTAAATGATGAGTTGTGAGGCTGGAATGTGAATTTATGGCATAGAGTTATATTTTTAACTGGAAAGAATCAAATTGTCCATTACCATTTAAAAATGACCTGATAACTACATGACATAGTAGTCAACAGGCAAAAAGAGTGCAAGTGATATTGGCTGTATTTCTGGCGATTATTTCAGTTTTTTTCCAGAAATAAAGTAATGCAAATAAACTTTATACTTTTTGATACATACAAGATAAAATGATTTGCCAATATCATGATTTAGATATGAAATCTAGATAGATGCTTTGATGTGAAAACTGTGTGACTCACTTACTGTACTATGAAGAAGTAAGATAACATCCACTTATATGAACTACTTCTGATCAGTTGCATGTGAGAAAGGAAAGCAATGTGCAACCGTCTAGGGGGGAATGGTGGGCCGCTTAGGTCATGGAATGAGATTCAAGCTCAGTGTGTCTCATGAAACACGGAGGCTCCAATTGACATCTGGGTTACTGCTATTTTTTCTAAATGTTTTATGTAATGCCTTCCTCTTTCTATAAATGTTTAGTATTGTTAAGGCAGGAACTGTGCCTGATTTGTTCATACCAGTATGTCCAATGCCTTTTTGAACCAATGATAGATGCCTAACAAATAGTTGAGGACCAATGGTTGAGGAAAAATAAGGAGGGCTAGTTCTAGAATAAGGACTGCCCAGAGATGGTAGCTAATGCTTAAAAAAAAAAAAGTACCTCTTGAAGCTGTTTCCAAGTAAAATCTGTGTTAGGAATATTACAAAGGAAATTATTGAATTCCAGTGATAGCATTTGATTCCTAGGTTTCCCCAAAACAAAATGTGTACAAAATATGTAAGAAATTTTGTAAGATAATCTGTAAGGACTAGAAACATTTTTTTTCTATTTTGAATATCTGAATAAAAAAGGAAAACTCAGCAGATGAACTATGATCAGACTTAATAACAGAAGAGAGACATTTTGGGGGGAAAATTAAAACACCAGAATTAGAAGGAAAGATTATAAAAGAGTGATTGATCCCTGGAGTGGTATGTCTTTTAGAAAAAAACTCTTCTGGGGCATGTGAAAATCCTCCGACAACCCTAAAATTCTGACTACAACAGAGAGATCGCTTTTTAAATGTAAGAATGTAATACTAAAGCCTAAATTTCTTTTTAAGTCACAGACATGTTTTACCAATTTATCCTACCTGAAAAAAAACGGCCCTGGTTGGTATAGCTCAGTGGATTGAGCGCAGGCCTGCGAACCAGGCGATCACTGTTCAATTCCCAGTCAGGGCACATGCCTGGGTTGCAGGCCAGTTCCCAGCAGGGGACTCAAGAGAGGCAACCATACATTGATACTTCTCTCCTTCTCTCCTTCCCTTCCCCTCTAAAAAATAAATAAATAAAATCTTTTTAAAAATTATTAAAAAAAACATCTGTGACAAAAAAGTGAGGAAGTCTATCTGGCTCAAGATTAATAGAAAATGTCCTAATTAACAATATTTGTATTCCTCATTTGTCGTCTCTTCTGAACATCACCAGAAGTATCCTGTGTGATCTTATTTTGAAAAGTATTCTTAGTAGAGATGCTTGGGTAGTAGGGTGAAATAGATACCGCTTCTATGTGTTGCTTCTGTTTCCTCTCGGAGTCTCATGCACTGTCAGTTCTGCCATTTCTCTTTCAGTTTCTTCATCTCTGGGGACTTCATTATATGGACTGTGTTGATGACCCTTTCCCCTGTCTTGCCCACTGAGTCCTCTTGCAGCATTTCTAGGTACACCCCTTTGCATGATCTCTTTTTAAATTTGCCAAGGTCGAGTCTTCACCACAGTCACCTCACACTTCTGTGCTTTGCTCTTTCTGACCGGGTTATCAGCATTTGCTCTTTCATCACATTTGACCCAGTTCTCTCAAGCTGGTAGCCTGCCGTATTTTCCTTCTGTTTTCCATCTCTGATTTATTCCACTTCTTGACATTTCAAAAAGTGAACTTTGCTGCCCAAACAATTGGTGGGGTTGACATATGATGCAAATATATTTCTTTTCACCGCATATGGGTACGTCCTTTTTTTCTGGTTTCTGACTTCTTCCACTCCGAGATGACATCTCTGCAGGCCGCATATCCTCTACTGGCCCGTACACCTAAAACTGTAATAAACTTAAAACTAATATTTTACAAGTAATATGGAACTAGGATTTCTTGAGATATCCACAGGGACATCAAAATGCATTTGGTATTGTTGCTCAGTACTTCTTAGAAAAATATATTTCTCTAGTTTTATTTTGTGATTTGGAAGTACAAACATGGTGCTTTCATTGCATACACTGATACATAGACACATATGCATATAAATGTGTATGTGTACACACATTAATACATGTAGAAGGATTGATAGATTATCATACTAAATGCTTTTTAAAAATGTTTAAACAGGGCACTTAATTATAGATGTGGTTGTGTGGCATTTTAATCAACCATTCTAAAGCAGAATTACAAATTGAGATTTGGCATTGTTCAAGATATAGAAATTTGTTGCCCTGGCTGGTGTAGCTCCATGGATTGAGCGCGGGCCTGCAAACCAAGAGGTCACAGTTCGATTCCCAGTCAGGGCACATGCCTGGGTTGCAGGCCAGTTCCTAGCGGGGGACCCACAAGAGGCAACTGTACATTGATATTTCTCTCCCTCTCTCCTTCCCTTCCCCTCTAAAGATAAATAAATAAAATCTTTTTAAAAAATTTTAAAAAAGAAATCTGTACATTAAGATAATATAATTTGCCAACTCTTACAAATCAAAATGTGACCAAAATGAGTTCAAATACAGGAAATAGTTTTAGTCTTATCTTTTGTTATTTAATATATTTCATTTATAATTATGATAATTAATGAAAAAATTATAAACAATTTGGGAATTTTTACAACTAACACAAAATCTCTTCTAATATTTAATTTAACCTCAAGAAAATTAAAGGCAATGGGTAAAATTGATCAGAGTCATATTTACTATATTTTACTATAATTCATGTATGTAAAAATGACAACATTCACAATTTTTTAAACATGCAGTATGAATATAAACTTCAGTTAATCCTTTTTAGAATACAAATATACGAATGTGAGTCTAGGCAACATATATATGAGCAATCTGCCCAGCACTTAAATGTCAATACACTGAGTGCAATATTTTTTATAACTTAAATAATACTCATATTTATAAGTGTTTTATGTAGAAATACTGCTTTAATGCTCTCTAATCTACTGAACTATAGAAGTATATTGCTGTTGCTGTGTTTAAAGAGTGAGTGTGCCAAAGAAAATTAACAAATGAGATTGCATGGTGCGCAGAATTGAGGTGAGAGTATTGTACGTCATTCGTACTTGTTCTACTCTGTGTAGTATAACAAAATGAACGGATTTGGAAGTACAGGTTTTCTTCAGTAATAGGAAAATAAAAAAACTTCAACCATTTGAATTTTAACTATTTAACATTTTTTAATTTATTTTTAAAATTGGGAAATTTAGTAAAAGGCGAGAAAAATACCACATTGTGTATTACAGACTAAGATAGGCTTTTAAATGATGTTCCAAAAACTAACAAAGAGTTGACTCCTGTGCAGAGAGTTTAACTTCACAGCCAAGGATAATAAGAACACATAACTCTTTGTAGGGAACTGTGTGTACCCCAGTAACAATCTATTACTGTCAATGTGAGATTGAGCAAATACCAGACAATGTTCGGGTAACCATCTCTCACTTCTAAAGCTATCCTTCTGTTTTGAGCTGCATCAAAGATTACAATAGAAATCAAAACACTCACAAGTAATCTTTCTTTAGACAGGAATATGTGAACTGTCCTTCTTGGAATATGTAATGTCAAAGTTCAATACAGTGATTCTCTTTTATGATTTGATTATATCCAAATGTATACTGCTGAGTGGCCTGACCACTTACCATCAGACAGGCTTTGTTGTGGCATATTCAAAACAAAAGCCATGGACATAGAGTGATACATTTAAAGTTTCTTCTAGTAGCAAAACTTGGTTCAACATCAGCAGTTTTATTTTTAAAAGTGTTGTAACCTCACTGCTATAGGTTGAGGCAACCAAATAACAAGAGAAATGTTGACTGGTAGTTTGAAATATAGAACAGTAAGTTTCCATTAATGTCATCTGTGGGTTCTGAGACTTTAAACAAAATGATGTATCATGAAGGTAATTTTACTATAGGATAATTTATCTAAAAGTGTTTTAAATATTATGGTAATGGAGGATATTAAAAAATTTGAAGTGCCTTGTCGTAGTGATCCTCTGTTGGCTTAAGAGGACCAAAAGAGATCCTGTAGTACACATGAGTTTTCTGATTATGTCAGACTAGGGGTATCTGGATGGTGGGGAATAGGTAGAAAGCTCCAGGTGGAAGGCTCTCGAACCGACTCCCGCAAGCTCTCATTTCTGGAGAAATTGTCAAAAAAGGTTCCACAATGCTGAATGAAATAAGCCAGGCAATGAAAGAAAAATACCACATGATCTCACCTTTAACAGAGACCTAAACAACAAAACGAACAAGCAAGCGAAATATAACCAAAGACACTGAAATAGAGAACAGGCTGACGGGGACCAGAGGGGAGAGGGGAGGGAATTTCAGGTGGAAGGGGGCAGGGTGAACTGTCCTTCTTGGAATATTTAATGTGAGCAAAGTTGGCAGGATTTAATTAGCATAGAAGGCAAGCACCTGTGCCTACCAAGCTCTGTGAGTCTCCTTTTGACAAATAGCACTTTTATACAACAAAAACTAAGGGGGGTGGAAATGGGAGGGAGGTGAGGAGCACTGGAGGGGTGCGCTGGGGTGGGAGTAAAAGACAGAAAACTGTACTTGAACAACAATTAAAATAAATTTTAAAAGAGAGATATGAAAGATGAATGGATGTTAAGTCTTTTTACATCTCCATTTAATGGGCCTGCTTGTCAGATGCCAAAATTAAATGTGTCACAGAGAGTGACCATAATTTTGTGAAATCTTAATTATTATGGTATGCAATTGTAGCTGTATTTCAGGAACAGTTACAATCTAATAAATGACTGCCAGCCTCCCCAGTATTTTTCCCACGTACCAACTAGAAACAAAAGAAAGCCAAGTATGCAAATATGCTCCCCAAACCAATCACATACAATGCTCTTCTTCTACTAAAATATAGCTGGTGACTTCCCTTTTTTCAGTATAAGGCTTTCTCATTCTCCTCTCTGCTTGTGAGTCTCTTTTGGTCTGACTCTTGCTATATACGGCAAATTTTGAATTAGACTCATTTGGTCTTATTCAGATGGTCTTTGCTTACTTTTACAGTTTTCCTAGACGTTCCAGGAGGACAAGGTGTGTACTCCTCACAGCTGCAGACTTCAGCTTTCAACCAGGAAAGGTACCCAGGGAGGCTCTTCTTGACTTGCTGCGCATGCGTTGGTGACTTTCTGCTAGGGTGGTGGAGTAGAAGCAAGTCTGAACTCTGCTCTTGTTGCATGGAATTCCTCAACTATTTAGCCTCAGTTTAGTTTCTGGATTTCGTTATCGGTTCCCATTTGTTTTGTGTTTTCTTGATAGAATCGGGCCATTAATTCCCATTCCTTTTTGTTCCTTGCACATTTTCATTTCACACTTGTTGTATAAAAGTGCTATTTGTCAAAAGGAGACTCACAAAGCTTGGTAGGTACAGGTGCTTGCTTTCTATGTTAATTAAATCCTGCCAACTTTGCTCAACCTCTTCCTCAGAGTAAACCCACAACACAGGTAAATATTCAAAGAATCCCCTGAGCTTTCTATCTCCCAGACCTTAACTATGATCCTTGGGCCTTTCACTAAAAAAATATTCCTTTGTATTCTGTAATACCACTCCAGTAAATTTAATAGGATATGGTAAGCAGAATAATGCCTCTCCCCAAGGATATTCTATCCTAATTTACGAATATATTAGATTACGAGGCAAATGGTAATTAAGGTTGCAGGGAGAAACACGTTTGTGAAGCAGCTGATGTTAAAGTAGAGCGTGTAGCCTGGATTATCCAGATGGGCCCAATATGTTCACAAGGGCCCTTCAGAGAGGGACCAGGAGACAGAGGAGATTTAGAGAGAGACACAACATGGAAGAACAGTCACAGATACAAATTTGCTTGGAGGAAGATCGATTGCCACGGAATATAGGCAACCTCTAGAGGCTGAAAAAGGTAAGGAAACAGATTCTCCCCTAAAGCCTCCAGAACAATCAGAGGTTTCATCCTGCTGATTGTTTCTCTTGATTTTTTTTAGCCTATGAAACCTCTGTTAAACTTCTAACCTATAGAAGTTTTGAGTTGTTTAAGCCCGTGAGTTTTTTAGAGCAGCAACAGAAAACTAGCACAAAAGGAGAGACTCTTTTCAAATGAAAGTTGTGAAATTCACTGCTTGTCAAGTGGATGGTTTTTTGAGGTACCAGAGAACTTTACTCTTCATAATCAAGTTTTCTCTGTTTTTCAATATTNATTTAGCCTCAGTTTAGTTTCTGGATTTCGTTATCGGTTCCCATTTGTTTTGTGTTTTCTTGATAGAATCGGGCCATTAGTTCCCATTCCTGTTTGTTCCTTGCACATTTTCATTTCACACTTGTTGTATAAAAGTGCTATTTGTCAAAAGGAGACTCACAAAGCTTGGTAGGTACAGGTGCTTGCTTTCTATGTTAATTAAGTCCTGCCAACTTTGCTCAACCTCTTCCTCAGAGTAAACCCACAACACAGGTAAATATTCAAAGAATCCCCTGAGCTTTCTATCTCCCAGACCTTATCTATGGTCCTTGGGTCTTTCACTAACAAAATATTCCTTTGTATTCTGTAATACCACTCCAGTAAATTTAATAGGATATGGTAGGCAGAATAATGCCTCTCCCCAAGGATATCCTATCCTAGTTTACGAATATATTAGATTACGAGGCAAATGGTAATTAAGGTTGCAGGGAGAAACACGTTTGTGAAGCAGCTGATGTTAAAGTAGAGCATGTAGCCTGGATTATCCAGATGGGCCCAATATGTTCACAAGGGCCCTTCAGAGAGAGGCCAGGAGACAGAGGAGATTTAGAGAGAGACACGACATGGAAGAACAGTCACAGATACAAATTTGCTTGGAGGAAGATCGATTGCCACGGAATATAGGCAACCTCTAGAGGCTGTAAAAGGTAAGGAAACAGATTCTCCCCTAAAGCCTCCAGAACAATCAGAGGTTTCATCCTGCTGATTGTTTCTCTTGATTTTTTTGAGCCTATGAAACCTCTGTGAAACTTCTAACCTATAGAAGTTTTGAGTTGTTTTAAGCCCGTGAGTTTTTTAGAGCAGCAACAGAAAACTAGCACAAAAGGAGAGACTCTTTTCAAATGAAAGTTGTGAAATTCACTGCTTGCCAAGTGGATGGTTTTTTGAGGTACCAGAGAACTTTACTCTTCATAATCAAGTTTTCTCTGTTTTCAATATTTGCTTTCTTACTCTGTTATATTTAGTGAGTATTCTAAATAAAGATTTTCATGCTGTATTGGACATTCTACAGGTTAAAAATTTTACTAATATAAAAAAATATATATTGAAACAGAACCTATTAAAGTTGTGAAAGATCCTAGCAAACACTTACCCAAATTTTCCCAATATGCCTTAAAAGCAGAAGCAAAGAAGACCTCAATTCTAGAGTTGAGACTTTATTTCCAAGGTCTCTCATGTCCTCCATTAGTCCCTGCAGCACTTTCATCCTCTTGTTATTAAAAAAGAAGTAAACAAGGGTATCAATTTGTTCATGACTCCGTGAACACCAACAAAATTTTTATCTCTTACCTTTTCACAGTACCTATCAATGAGTTTTTCAGAAAGCGTATTGCCCTAAGACAAGGAAGATTACTTTTGCAGCTAAGTCAAAGGTGAAGTAAGCAACGAGTAGGCAATCTCCGATGATTGCCATGAAGTTGAGACACCTGAGTTAAATCATCTCAGGTAACAGGACTTAATGCTTTCAGTGGAGCACACCCACTAGTGACAGACTAGAAAATAAATGTGTACACAAGTAGCAGATATGTTTTGGAGCAGTGCTGTGTTTGACTTTGGGATGCTTTGGAAACAAAGGGCATTTCTTGTCTCTGCTGGATTCCCTGTCAAAAATGCACAAGAAACTTGGATACACTCCTAATACCAAGAGAGGTGGATATCATAAAGGTTGAGTCTTGTGTAAAAATGAGATATTGTAGAAGCTAAGGAAATGCTCCAGCAGATCACTGTGCTAAGCATCGACTCTAATCAAGGCTGTGATCCTAAAAATCTCAAAGGATGAATCTATGGAGGGGTTTAAAATGTCTTTAAAATATCATCTTTTAGCCTCTGATTTGGAAAAAGAAAGGTTAGATGGATCATGGAAAATCCAAGTGTATATGGCACATGATAGTTAAAGTAACTTTTCAGTGTCTATTAATATACTAATAAATTTAAGGGAAGTTAGATGCTGTGCCTAGGACAGTATGGATGTAGATATCTTAAGAAAACTGTAGGTAGAATTCCTGTAATAAGCCTCACTTATTTTTCTACAACCTTCTGTGATATTTACACATTCAAAAATCATTTGTAAAGGGCACACCGTGGTGAAACTTCACCAAGTGGCAATACCTTAAACTTTAGTATGGTCATCAAGAAAAAGACCTTGTTGGTCAGGAAGGTGTGATGATCCAGTCACTGTAATAATTGATTGCAAGCAAGTAGGATGCCAGAGCCAAAAAATGACCCAACGTGCTTCTGAATTTTATACAAATGGAAGGTTGCAATATGCATTCTTTGTTATTTGGCATTTTTTATTTAATATTTTATTTGTGAGATACTTCCAAGTTGAGGCAATAGTAGTAGTTCATTTTAGACACTATCAATCATTCAGTTGTGGAATAGACCAACATATATATATATTCCTTCAACTACTGATGAAAACTTGCACAGTCCTAGTTTGTCAGTCTCAAAAGTGCATCTAAGAACATTATTAAAATACACATTTTAAAAAATATGCGTGTTTGAGTTTTAGGAGCATATGTTACTAGGATTTGTTACTTGATACCTACATAATTTAAATTTGTACTAATTTTTATTTTTACAAGCATTAGAGGAGAATTCTGTTTTTACACATTTTTGGTAATACTTAGCATTTTCACTACTTAAGATTTTAGCTATTGTTTAAATTTGTGGTAGAATCACATTGTGGATTTGTATCTCCTGATTACTAATGAGACTGAATATATTTTCATGATTAACTATGGTGTGAAATAGGTGGGACATTTAGTATATTTGGATTATGTATTTTATATACATATTTATATAATACAACTAGTTAGGTTTATAGAACAGTCTATGAGCTAAGACTGTACCACTTTCTTAGAATTAAAAATTTAGAATATTTACCTTTCTCTGTGAAAGAGCCCTTTCTTTTATAAGGATCTACATTTATCCACAAATGATTTGTTTTGAAGGATATCTGACAAAGTTTTAAATTACTTTCTCTACAAATGAGAGTGATTTCTGAGTATTTTACTCCTGTTTCTGATTAATATAAATGAACATCACGCATTCACTTCATGAAGTGTGAAGAATGACAGTCAAATGGCCAAATGGCAGTCCTTTAAAAATACAAAGCTATTTGCAGTGGAAAAAAAGTTTTGTATTTTTAAATAAATACTAAGAACATTTATTGAAATGTATTTTGGTAAACACATGTGGCTAATGAAAGACAAGCAGTAATCATTTGGAGAATGTATCAGCTACTGCGAAATAAAATCTGGCGACATAACAGTAACTGTCAACGTCTTCCTGCACTCTTGCCCTGCGAGAGCTCATGCAACCCTCCCCTTTGCGAGCAGTGCAAACCTTCCGGACAACTCTTCCTGGTGAAATGGCCTTTCGTAGCCATACGAGTATGTCAGCACTGTTCATATTACAGGTTTAGCTCATCCATAAAACAGAGGGTAGATGCGGGCTTGTATCTATCTCACCTTTAAAGAAAAATTCTTTTGAGTTTCATTGACCTTTTGAAAGTTTATTGTCTACTCATTACATTTCTCAGAATTTCCAAAGTCTAGAAAAATTTTAGTTATATATACTGCGTGTTTTGCTCGATATGTTATAAAATGTACCACAAAGAAATGGCATTTTTTCAATATAATTCTTCAGTAAAAAATAAGTATATTTTTCAGATATACATACATGTAACATATACATAGTATATATGTATGAAATCTGCTTATCTATTATATATAATACAATATGTTCTCTGTTACATATTATATATATACATATCTATATATAATGTTATCTGTTTACTTATATCTTTATATTTAATATCTAGAGTTATATTAGAATTTAAAATAAGTCTGAAAATTTATCCCTGAATTATCATCATGTAGGTTATTAGCAGATACTCAAAAAAAATGTGATGACTAAATAAATGAAAGAATGGGGAAAAATAAACAAAGAAGCCTGTAATTTAGTGTGTCAAAACCATAGAGAAGCCAGCTATCAACACTGCAGGGCACTGTAGGAAAAATAACCAATGCTGAGCAAGTACAGATCCTTACTTTATTCTTTATCCACTCAGTAGTTTTCTATTTGTATTAATTATGGGACTGTAGCGGTGAGACTTTTATCATCCCTCCTCACTTGCCCTCAGCCTTCTTAAATTAGTCACAATTACAGCGGCTACCCCTAGGCCAGCTGCAGGCCCTGCTTCCCACACCTCATCACAGCCTGTTTTAGGGGCTTCTCCAAACCACTGGAGTCCCTCAGTGCAAATACAACTGAGGTACTGACAACTCATTGGGAAACCAGCCATGGTGAGGAGACAAGAGTCAGTGAATGTGTACCTTATTCTCCCATGCATCAGATGGACAAATCTTGGTGACATTCTTTACATTCCTTAAAATGCCTTGGTGTCAGCTTTGCACAGTGGCTGTATCGTAACCAATGAGGTTTATCTGAGGTGCGATTATTGCTAATTGAAAATGTCTTGGTGTCATTGAGTTTTTGTCACCCATTATGGTAACTCAGTAGTACTCCTTTATAATGACTTTTCTTTCTACCCTGTATCATCTCTTATTCCACAGTCTCTTACCTCCATTTCTTGAAAAACTCAACTGCATCCAACTCCTTGTCTTTAGCTTTGCTTTTTTCAAGATGAAATTTAAAATATTAAGATATTTGGCACTGAAAGTGATTCTAGAAAGTATAAAATCAAGATGGTATTATCGAAATAGATCATTTACTTTCCCAAAAGTATAATAGCAAAGACACCACTGTTAGTTGTAAGCATAGTACTGATAACCCCAGAATGCTGTAGGATTGCACTGGGGATTGGGATATTGCACTGGGATAACCCCAGAATGCTGTAGGATTGCACTCAAATGATTAAAATAATCATTTGAAGTGGTTTGAGATGAAATACAGTTTAAAATAAAAGCATTGGCTTTTTCACTAGTTCTAGAAATTGAAGTATTTTTACAATGAAATTGTAAAGATTATTAAGGTAGCTGGCTTTTATTAAATGCATTAAAGTAAGGAAATGACAGACTCAGGTCATCCGACTCTGAAACAGAGCATGCAGTGAAAGTCACAAAGTCTCCATGGAAGCATTTAAAGCACTCACTGTCTTCTGTATCTGGAGGGCAGACTGTTCAGAAAATTAGGCCCAGGATTTAATTGTAAATGGGGTTTACAGACCAGAAAAGGAAATTGAATGTACAGTCTCCTAGGCGAAACTCTGGGCCTAAAAGAGAAGAGGGGCTCACTGAGGGATAGAATGAAAACATGTGGGTGAATGTGCTTGATAATCTTGAACCTTCAGGCTCCCCTGAGTGCTTTGGTCCATGAGACCCTTTACCAGAGGACACTGGTTTCTCTTTGACCAGTCAAGGCTCCCAAGAATCTGTCTAATTCTTTTATTGTGCCATCAATAAAAGAGTAAGCTTAACTCAGGAAGAGAAATACATCCCTGACCCAAGGAAATAGTTTGCTTTTGAAACAGAAGAATAAAAGGACCTGGGTAATACCAGCAGAAACATGCAAACACAGGTGAGAGTCTACCTTGAAGGGTGTTGGGCAGAGAGGTATGGAGTATGCTATCAGCATAGCTTATCAGCAGGGTACCAGCTGTCATCACTTAGTGTTTAAGATGTTGCTAAGTTACATCTAGAGTTTATTCTAATACACAGCTATGATGACTCCTTAAAGCTTCAAATTCGTCATTCCTGTGTAAATGAAGTGGGCATGCTAGAACTTCCCTGACAGAGTCAGGAAGCTACAGGTGGTTTTAATATTAGAAATGATGTATTGTCACTCAGAGTATTTATTATCTTAAGGATACACTCATCTCATTAATGCAGAGGGCAGTGAACTATCACCTTAGGCCAAATGGAGAGGGTGGCCTGTTTTTCTATGTTTGTAAGCTAAAAATGTTTTGTATACAGGGTCCAGCACAAATAATGCCCATTTTTATTATAAAATATTTCATTACAAATCATAAGCATGTAATTCTCAATTAAGAAAAGAGTAGTTCTTTTGAGGAAGTTCCTCTCTAATTCTACCGAAAGTAGGCAAAATACACATCCTCCCAAAACTTCCCCAGGATGAACTCTAGGTATCTATTAATGGCCTGCTGATTAACAAAGGAGATAGTCAGACTTTTTCCTTTGGGAACTCTGAGTCTGGACGTGGCACTAACACTGGAAGCCGGTGTTGGCATCACAAACTCATAACTGGAGAGAGGTTTTTGTGAGATGGTGAATAATACCATCTCGAATCTGTTTGACTGTGTGGGCCCAGTGAGTCTTCAGTCCCAATTTGTGTTTATTTCTCTGGTATCCAAGTTTAGTCAGAGCCAATAAAAATCCACAATCCAATCATGCACTCATCAAGAAGTTTGTTTAAAATTGATCTGTTCCATGAACATGGAATGTCCTTCCACTTATTGAGGTCTTTAAAAAATTTTAAACAATATTTTGCACTATGAGTTCTGAATTTCTTTCATTAAATTTATACCTAAGTATTTGATTTGTTAATGTTATTATGTGTGGAATTATTTTATTCTTAATTTTATTTCCAGAATGTTCATTGTCAGTGTACAAAAACACAATTGCTATTTATGTGATCTTATGCGCTACTGCCTTTTTTTATTAGTTCTAGTAGCTTTTTATTGTAGATTCCTGATTTCCTATATGTAAGATAATATCATACATAAGTAGAGACAGGTGTACTGCATTTAATTCTTTTCAGTCTGGATAACATTTATTTCTTTCTTGTCTAATTTTTTGTAGAACCTCCGGAACAATCTTAAATGGAAGCAAGAGTGGACATCCTTTACTGTTCCCAATCTTAAGAAGTAAGCACTCAGTTTCTCATTATTAAGTGTGCTATAGAGAGGGTTTTCTCACCGACGCACTGTTTCATGTTGAAATTTCTTTCTATTCCTAGTTGGTTGAGTCTCATTAGAAACAGTGTTTTGCATTTTGCCAAATGGGCTTTTTTAGATCTTTGTAGGTGGTTGTATGTTCTCTGCCATTCTATTAATACAGTGGTTTCACATCCAAAAATTAATTAACACCTTTGTTTTGCATCTGAAAATTGATGAATCTTGTATTCCTGGGATAGATTCCACTTGATAATAGAATATAATCCTTATTTTATGTTGACGGATTTTTTTTTTTGCTAGTATTTCGTGGAGAACCTTTCCATCTATACTCAAGGTATATTAGCCTGTGGTTTTCTTCATTTAACAGCATTTGTTATCTGGTTTTGGTTCAGGGTGATAGCAGCTTCATAGAATGTATTGGGAAGTATTCTCTCCCCCTTTTCTTTTTTTTGGAAAAGATTGTGTAATATCTTTTAAATGGAATCATGTAATATAATGCTGTTAGTTCCTGGCTTCATTTACTTAGTGTAATGCTCTGGAGGTTTGTCTGTGTTGTAGCATCATGCATAGTAATTTGTTCTTTCTGCTTCTAAGTAGTATTCCATCGTATGGAGAACACACTTTGTTTATCAGTTCACACACTGATGGGCATTTGGATTGTTCTAACGTTTTTGATACTGTGTGAGTACAGTTACTAAGATCCCTTGTTTAAAGGTTTTTATAGAGACACGTTTTTACTCCATTTGGAACATAACCTGAAATGGAATTACTGGGGTTTTGGTAAGTTTATTCTTCTTCAGAAACTGCCAAATTGATCTCCAGAGTGACTATATATATATATATATATATCATTTTACATTCCTATCAGTAATGTATGAGGGTTTCAATTTCTCTCTATCCTGGTCAATGCGTGGTATTGAATATCTTTTTGTTGTGGTGATAAATGGCTGTGACTGTAGTCAAATGACTGTAGTCATTCTAGTCGGTGTGTGATGCCCCTCATGTGATGTCAGCCTGCATTCCCCTCAAGACTAAAGGTGCTGAGCAGCTGGTCATGTGCATTAGCCATTCATACATGAGTGCAATGTCTTTTGTTTTTACTAGTATTATTGTTTTATTAGTTCTTTATATTTTTATTGATTTGTTATTGACATTGTCAACTTGTTTGTTTTTATATTCTGTAACAAGTTTTTGTATTAAAATTTCAAAACAGAATTTTGTTTATGAAAACAACTTCAATTTAATACTAGATTAATGAAATCTACTCCTATCTTAGTTATTGCTAATCATCTTTGAAAATTAGGTAATAAAACAATTAAGTTTTAGAATTATTTATATACTTTAGAAGATCTGCCAATCACAACCTACTGCTGTGTTTTTCTGAGAGTTGTAATTAACGTTGTAAATATATTTTGTTTCAATGATTATTTTTATTTTATTTTACTGCCAAGAATAATAGTGAATTCAGTTTTCAATTCCAAACATTGGTCTATGGCCCTAGAGCTTTCAAAGGTCTCTATTTTCCTTATTTCCTAGGTCAAGCTCAGTATGATCTTTCTGGCACTGCCAAGTTTTATCATGCTTGAGTTTTTAATTGGCTACAACTGCAGTTACAGCCCACAATGAGACCTATGAAACCCACCCACTTGTCTAGCGTGCTGTCAGGGGGCGGTAACTAAGATAAATTAGACTCTGGCCTGAATCATTTCTTCCCAGCACTTTGAGAAAAACACATAAAAGCAAGGCTACATTTTCTTTATAAAAATAGTACTGACTTCAATACATGTGACTTGCTCCCTTATTTCCTTCAGGATTCTGATATTCACAGTTAATACTAATTATAACTCTAAATTTAGATACAAAAAGAACATATATTATGTGGTTGAATGAAAGTCACTGCATATGAATATAGCTCAAACTATATCTCACTATAATGTTAAACAAAGTTGCACTGAGTAAATTCAAAGAGCTAATTTATTAAGCAATTCATGAATCAGGCAGCATTACATTTAGTAACTAGAAAGGCCTCTTAGGGGTTATACTAAATGGAAGGTTTTTAATAGGAAGAAAGGTGGGGCAAGGAAGTCTTTAACAAAAGAAAAAAAGGTTTATTTTTAGAACAGGACATCCTCTTTGTGGGGAAGGGAATGGCAAGGGTTTTATCATGCAGAGGGCGCCTTATTTCTAAGAAGAGCAGGGATGGAGAAGGCCCAGGAGACAAAGCACCTTAACCGATGCTTGACCCGCAAATTCAGGACTGGTTGGTCATGACCATTTCCAAGAAAGGTTAAAACAGCAATTAGGGCAGTGTTAAATCTGCATTTGGTATCATGGGCCTTAGAACAAGTGATGGTGTTTAGGGCCTTGCTTTTTTTTTTCTTTTTGCTGAGTGTGGTGTCAGCTGGGGGTATATCATGCAGAGCCTTTATTGCGTTGAGGTATGTTTGTTCCATACCTTATTTGTTGAGAGTTTTTGTCATGAATGGATATTTAATTTTCTCAAATGCTTTTTCTGCATCTACTAAGATGACGATATAATTCATATATTTTATTCTATTAATGTGATATATGACATTTATTAATTTGCATATGTTGAAACATTCTGGTATTCCGGGAGTCAATCCTACTTGATCAGGATGTATGGTCCTTTTAATATGCTGCTGAATTCAGCTTGCCAGTATCGACCATTTGTACATTTACATTCATCCAGCAATATTGGCCTGTTGGGGATTGGAATCTGACAGAACCGCATTCAGAGCTCCCTGGCCAGACAGAGCCACTGGCTTTGTTCTTCATAGGTAGAGTCAGTGGCTGGCTCTGCTCTGTGCAACTCACTGTAAGTGGGGTGATCAGATGGGCTATGCAACTTTGGGGGGGCTCTGGTTAGGTTTCCTGGTCAGAAGCAGCAGTAGGCCATATTTAACAGGGGGCAGGAGTGTGAATTAGCTTCCTGGCAAGGGGAGGGAGGGGGGCGCTGCAGAACAGGCTCCAAGACTGTCAAGGCTTGTTGTTTGAGGTCTCAAATCAGACATTTGTACTGATTTGTGCTCTCATTTCCCTGGCTAAATGGAGCTTTTGCCTTGTGTCTGCAGGTAGGGAGAGCCACTGGCTGGGCTCTCCAGTGAAGTTCTGTCTGTTGTGCAGCTTCTCAGGTGCTCTGGCCTGCTTTCTTGGTCAGGTGGAGCTGGGGTGGCACTCAGCAGTAGGCAGGTCTATGAATTAGCTTCCTTGCCTGGGTAGGGTCACAGAACAGTCACCATGACCAGCAAAACTGTAGTTTGGGCTCTCAAATCAGGCAGAACTGTGCACCAAGTTACCTGGCAAAATGGGGCCAACATCCTGGCCCTTCCTCCAGGCAGGGCTACTGGTTGAAGCATCCACTTGGGCATTACTGTGAGTAGGTATTCACAGTGATGAATAGGTATTCTTGGGAGACCCCAAGACCCGAAATCTGGTTGGCCTCCAGGGAAGTGACCCACAATGCTGGAGAAGCTAGATTTCCACCTTGACCTCTCTCCTCCCCCCACCCCCCACCGAGGAAACCATAGGTCCCAAGGACAGTCTTAGTGCGGCATTGTGCCCACCTGGGGGAGGGGTGAGGCAATCTGAGCTTAACTACTCCTTTTGTCCTTCTAATGCAGTCCTTCTTGGTATCTGTGGCAGGGGGGCCACAGATCCCTGTTGTGATATTTCACAATGGTGCCTTCTCTATGAATAGTCGCTAGTTGGTCTTGTGAGGGGAACTAAAGTCAGGAACAGTCTATGTCACCATCTTGATGACATTACTCTGAACTTAGGCTTTCTCTTCACAGTTTCATGTGAGCCTTTTGCAAATCTCCATTATATTCTGTATTGTTTTGCAAGTAAATTAATACCAGCTTCCTCCCTTTCTTAGAACCATGCCCTCTTTGCCATCTTCAGAGATCTCTGAAGGTCATGGCAATACAATTTGTTCTCAGGCTTTGCTGCCTCTGAATTTTAAGCAGTGTGTTCTGGCCTGCATAATTTCAGATCATAAATATCCCAAGCAAAACTAGGGATCCCCATTCCATGGAGCATCTATAATCTTCCACTCCCCCTTTGGAGGACAACCATCACCGAACTTTCCAGAAACTCCCCTCTACCCTCACCGGTGAGGACAATGTCTGTGGCACCCTTCATAAAAGACAGCCAAGTTATTTCCAATAGTGAACCCATTGCTGGTTTGTTTTGCTTTTTACATACTTTGATTTGTTTTTGAAAGTTACAAGTAGACTCTGACATTTCATTTTCATCCTCAAACACTGGCCTTTAAGTTTTGGTATATTCCTGACAGATTCTAGTGACAAGTCAATCGACCCTTTTACTTTTATTAATGTTTGTAATTAGCTATCATTCTAACTCTATAACAGCATTTTGTTGAACAATTAATTGAAAGCATCAGCATTTATTCAGCTGTCAAAACTTCCCAAACCTGAGTTAACATCAATCCTTGAAAAGGTTTCAGGATTGAATACAAAACATAAATGGAATCTATTTTAAATGCCCTAGATCCTTTGTCACTAAATGAAAATTTTTCTCCAATGTGTATTTTGAGTCATACTAACCTGGTTCAAAAGCTTTTCATAATTTCCTTTCAAACAGTGTTCATAAAGAGTCTTCATGAGACCTATGACATGTCTCATTACCCCAGACTCATATGGAAGCTTTACAAGTCAAATAATACCATGGTCTCTCTCCCTTCTTATCTCTATATTCCTAATTCATACCCTAATATGACTCATCACATTTATAGTTGGATATTGGAATTAAAAAGACTGGAAATCTTATAAAAGGAACTTTTTTTGGTAAGTGAAGAACAATTACCCTTGAAGTTTATCTGCAGGGATAAAATGGAAATGTAAGGGTGTATGCCTTCCTGGTTTAATTCTTGATTTTACATGCACATATTGGTGATAAGGTACTCTGAAAACTAGCAATGTCTAGGGAGATCTGTAGTACAAAACCATTATAGATTTACAATAGAAATGTCTGTGTCCAACAAGGTCAAAATTGTTTTATTCAGGGATGAAAATGCTGTGCTCACAATTAGAATTTTATCTTTTTTTCAAGCTGAATGGAGGAAATAATTGGAAGTAGTTCACAAAATAATGTAACAGTAGACAACTTTTTAAGAATAATTGCATGTAAATTAAGTGGTTTGAGGCACACAGTGACAGAAGCCATTTGAGTTTTGAAGCCACATGTTAATAGTGTTGTGGAGGAATTCAGCCTGACATTTATTCACACTGTGTTAGGTAGATGAGTGTCATGAAACTATTCCTATATTATGTGTCCTGCTTTCTTTTCTTGTCTATGGGTAAAGTGCTGTGAGAGGCATTTTACAGGATACAAAGGTGATGGCTGTGACTTTGCTGTTCCTTTTTTTTTAATTCAACAAACTTTTATCCCCCCAATTTTTTTATTTAATTATTTTTCAAGTACAGTTTTCTGTCTATTACTCCCATCCCATTCCACCCCCGTGCTTCCTCCCTCCCTCCCTCCTATTTCCACCCTTCTCAGTTGTTGTCCATGTATCCTTTACATATGTTCCTCTAAATCCCTCCCCTATTTCCCCTGAAATTCCCTCCCCTCTCCTCTCTGGTCACTGTCAGCCTGTTCTCTATTTCAGTGTCTTTGGTTATATTTTGCTTGCTTGTTTGCTTTGTTGTTTAGCTTCCTGTTAGAGGTGAGATCATATGGTATTTGTCCTTCAACACCTGGCTTATTTCACTCAGCATAATGCTTTCCAGTTCCATCCATGTTGTTGCAAAAGGTAGGAGCTCCTTCTTTCTTTCTGCAGCATAAAATTCCATTGTGTATATGTACCATAGTTGTTTTTTTATAAATATTTTATTTATTTATCTTTTTAGAGGGGAAGGGAAGGAGAGAGGAAAGAAACATCAATGTATGGTTGCTTCTTGTGCATCCCCTGCAGGGAACTGGCCCCTGCAGGGAACTGGCCTGCAACCCAAGCATGTGCTCTGACTGGGAATCGAACCGCGATTGTCTGGTTCGCAGGCCCGCTCTCAATCCACTGAGCTACACCAGCCAGGGCTGTACCATAGTTTATTGATCCATTCATTTACTGACAGGCACCTAGGTTGTTTCCAACTCTTGGCTATTGTAAATTGTGCTGCTATGAACATCGGGGTGCATAGGTTCTTTGGGATTAGTGTTTTAGGGTTCTTATGATACAATCCTAGCAGTGGAATTGCTGGGTCAAAAGGCAAGTCCAATTATAGTTTTCTGAGAAAATTCCATACTGTTTTCCATAGTGGTTGTACCAGTCTGCAATCCCACCAACAGTGGACCAGAGTCCACTTTTCCCCACACCCTCTCCAACATTTGTTGTTTATTGCTTTGTTTATGATAGCCATTCTCACCGGTGTAAAGTGGTATCTCATTGTAGTTTTAATTTGCATCTCTCTGATAGCTAGTGATATTGAGCATCTTTTCATGTGTCTCTGGATCCTCTGTATGTCCTCCTTGCAGAAGTGTCTGTTCAAGTCCTTTCCCCATTTTTTAATTGGGTTAGTTGTCTTCTTAGAGTGAAGTCGTGTGAGTTCTTTGTATATTTTGGAGATTAAACCTTTGTCTGAGGTATCATTGGCAAATATGTTTTCCCATACAGTTGGTTGTCTTTTTATTTTAATGCTGTTTTCTTTAGCTGCGCAGAAGCTTTTTATTTTGATGAGATCCCATTTGTTTATTCTTTCCTTTATAGTCCTTGCTCTAGGGGACATATCAGTAAAAATGTTGCTGCGTGAAATATCTGAGATTTTCCTGCCAATGTTCTCCTCTAGGACTTTAATGGTGTCATGGCTTATATTTAAGTCTTTTATCCACCTTGAATTTATTTTGGTGTATGATGTAAGTTGGTGCTCGAGTTTCATTTTTTTGCATGTAGCTGTCCAGTTCTCCCAACACCATTTGTTGAAGAGGCTATCTTTACCCCATTTTATGATACTGCCCCCTTTGTCGAATATTAATTGACTGTAGAGATTTGGGTTTATTTCTGGGTTCTCTATTCTGTTCCATTGGTCTATGTGCCTGTTTTTATGCCAGTACCAGGCTGTTTTGATTACAGTGGCCTTGTAATACAGTTTGATATCAGGTATTGTGATCCCTCCTACTTTGTTCTTCTTTCTTAACATTGCAGCTGCTATTCGGGGTCTTTTATGGTTCCAGATAAATTTTTGAAGTGTTTGTTCTATGTCTGTGAAATATGCCATTGGTACTTTAATAGGTATTGCATTGAATCTGTAAATTGCTTTGGGTAGTATGGACATTTTGATGATGTTAATTCTTCCAATCCATGAACACGGTATACGTCTCCATTTGTTTGTGTCTTCCTTGATTTCTGTCTTCAGTGTTGTGTAATTTTCTGCATACAGGTCTTTAACCTCCTTGGTTAGATTTATTCCCAGATATTTTATTTTTCTTTTTGCTATATCGAATGGGATTTTTTTCTTGATTTCTGCTTCTGCTGATTCATTGTTAGTATACAGAAATGCCTTTGATTTCTGGATATTGACTTTGTATCCCGCTGTTTTGCCAAATTCATTTATTAGTTCCAGCAGTTTTTTGGTAGAGTCTATAGGATTTTCCATGTACACTATCATGTCATCTGCAAACAGTGACAGTTTTGTTTCCTCCTTTCCGATTTGGATGCCTTTTATTTCCTTTTCTTGTCTGATTGCTGTGGCTAGAACTTCCAATACTATATTAAATAGAAGTGGTGAAAGTGGACAACCTTGTCTTGTTCCTGATCTTAGTGGAAAAGCTTTCAGTTTTTGCCCATTCAGTATGATGTTGGCTGTAGGTCTTTCATATATGGCCTTTATTATATTGAGGAATGCTCCCTCTATTCCCACTTTGCTGAGTACCTTTATCATAAATGGGTGTTGTACCTTATCAAAAGCTTTTTCCGCGTCTATTGATATGACCATGTGGTTTTTGTCCTTGCTTTTGTTTATGTGGTGTATTACATTTACTGATTTGCGGATATTGAACCATCCTTGCATCCCTGGGATGAATCCCACTTGGTCGTGGTGTATGATCTTTTTGATGTATTGTTGGATGCGATTTGCCAATATTTTGTTGAGGATTTTAGCATCTATGTTCATCAGTGATATTGGCCTAAAGTTTTCTTTCTTTGTTGTGTCTCTATCTGGTTTTGGAATTAGGATAATGCTCGCTTCATAAAAAGAGTTTGGGAGTTTCCCATCATTTTGGATTTTTTGGAATAGTCTGTGAAGAATAGGGGTTAGCTCTTCCTTAAACGCTTTGTAGAATTCTCCTGTGAAACCATCTGGTCCGGGGCTTTTGTGTGATGGGAGTTTTTTGATTACTGCTTCAATATCATTTGCTGCTGTTGGTCTGTTCAGGCTTTCTACTTTTTCTGCATTGAGTTTTGGAAGATTATATTTTTCTAGAAATTTGTCCATTTCACCTAAGTTTTCAAATTTCTTGGCATACAGTTCTTCATAGTAATTCCTTACAACCCCTTCTATTTCTGTGGTATCAGTTGTAATCTCTCCTCTTTCATTTCTGATTGTGTTTATTTGGGTCATCTCTCTTTCCTTGATGAGCCTACTTAAAGGTTTGTCTATTTTGTTTATCTTTTCAAAAAACCAACTCTTGGATTCATTGATCTTTAGAATTGTGCTTTTAGTCTCTATGTCATTTAATTCTGCTCTGATCTTGGTTATTTCCTTCCTTCTACTTTCTCTGGGCTGTCTTTGCTGTTGTTCTTCGAGTTCTTGCAGGCGTCGGGTTAGGTTGTTTGTTTGAAATGTTTCTATTTTCTTTAGGTAAGCCTGTATTGCTATGAACTTCCCTCTCAGGACTGCCTTGGCTGGGTCCCATAAGTTTTGGATTGTTGTGAGTTCATTTTCATTTGTTTCCAGAAACTTTTTGATTTCTTCCCTAATTTCAATCTTGACCCATTCATTTTTTAATAGCATATGGAATGCTTCACGAATTTCCGTGTCATCCTTGCGCAGGGGCCATGCTAATCTTCTCTGTATCATTCCAGTTTTAGTATATGTGCTGCCGAAGCGAGCACTGCTGTTTCTTAAAGTAGGTGTGTCATGCATACGACTAAATCCAATGACTTCTATTAAAAAATTACTATCCTGCTTGTAAAATTTTATAAACCTCTGTTCAATAGATTGCCAGAAAATTAAGAAATTAGAACCTATGGTTATATTGGCTTGCTCTAAAGATAATGTTAATAATATTGTCATTTCCAGAGAGCCAGTTACATACCAAAAACTGTCATAATGCTTTATGTATAGCTGTACATTTACAGTTTTTAAAAGTACTGTGTTCATATTCATACAATAAATGCAAATATGCTTTTTTAGAAATGTTAAGTATTTGCCCAAATATAATAACCAATGTTGACTGAGACTGCCAGACTCTGTACACAGGTGTCTGTTATTAATAACACGCCCCCTCCCCATGAATTTTCAGTGTTTTAATGCAATTTTATTCCTTTTCATTTAAGGTCCCACATGGATTTACTGTTAGTGGGCAGCATTGTGTACTTTATGTTTTAGAAACCTGGCTTCATTTCTATGGCTCTGTCTGCCATTCCTGTAGTGCCTTAAATTTCTCTTTATTCAGTGCAAAAGAAAAAAGAATAAACAGGCATGCCAAATGTACTTTTTAAAAGTCCTAACCAGGAAATGAACCACAATATAAAAATTTTTGTTGCACAAATTAATTGCACTAATAACATGGCCACACCCAGTTCATTCTGCAGAGAGACGTAGAAATGTAGTCACCTCCAGAAAGCCATACCATGGCAGACAGAGTGCACATTTTTTTGTAGAGTCATCTGTATGACACTTCCTAATTACATGTTAATTCCACATTACTGCCTTTGATAAGTAATGTGTAAGTGCTATTTAATTTAACTTTCTGTTTAAATATTTTACTCTGTGTGAAAATTTTAGCCTACAGATGTTTAATTGCAATTCATTAATGGCACACTGTGATATGGTAGATAAACGTGTCAGGAGCAACATTTTGATACAGTACTATTTAGCTTCAGTATATGCAATAACAATCATGTAAAAATTCATAACTCCTCCCATTACAATATTGTTTTCTAATGGTTTTATGGAATCATACCAACATCAGTCTCCAGAATTAAAGCCCAGATATACTTTCTCATCCTTAGAAGCTGTCCTAGTAGACAAAAATACTTTGCTTGCCTTTGTGATCAGAGGCATCATTTTTAATCTTAAGTCAATAAAAATCCTACCATGCACTATCAGTGATGGTAATGATGCAGAAGTCTGTATTTTTTCTGAGTTATTTTGTATTAGGAAGTTAAATGAAATGGAATTTTACTTCTAGTGATTGCATGTTCAATCTACTCTATTTGTTTGAAACAAATATATATTTATAAACTAGATTCTATTTAATTGTGTGTAAGGGTTTTTTCTATGGCATAATTATACATAAAATATAAGAAAGTACCACTAGAGGAATTATAGTCTGAAATCAGGTTTTGTGAAACTTGTTTTCCTTTAGCCCTGGCTGGTGTGGCTCAGTGGACTAAGTGCTAGCCTGCAAACCAAAGGGTTGCTGGTTCAATTCTTGGTGAGGGTACATGCCTGGGTTGTGGTCCAGGTCCCCAGCAGAGGGTACACAAGAGGCAACTACACACTGATGTAAATCTAGCTCTCTTTCTCCTCCCCTTCCCCTCTCTCTAAAAATCAATAAATCAAAATCTCTCTTTTTTAAAAGATTTTATTTATTTATCTTTAGAGGGGAAGAGAAGGAGAGAAACATCAATGTATGGTTGCCTCTCATGGGTCCCTCACTGGGAACTGGCCTGCAACCCAGACATGTGCCCTGACTGGGAATCAAACTGAGATACTTTGGTTCGCAAGCCTGCACTCAATCCACTGAGCTACAGCAGCCAGGGCTCAAAATCTCTTTTTAAAAAAAGTGTTTCTGTCAGAAATTTTTTAAAAACATGTTTTCCTTTATCACTTATTCAATGGATATTTTCCACATGCCCAATTTAAAGACACTAAAAGTAAAATATTTTAAATCATATGACAGTATATTTGTGTTTGTACATATATGTGTGTATCCATGTGTATGTATGTATATGTGTGGGTGTGTACAAGGTCTGTCCAGAAGGTATCCAGCCATGCAATATGAAAAATAGAGACAGTTATTGAAGAAAACACAAGATACACTAAACATTGTACATAGGACAACGATGCCTCAGTCCTCTTCAAAGTAGGCACTTTGGGACTTTACATAGTTTTTCCAATTGCCATCAGCTGCCTGGTCATATTTTCCTGAACCTCATCAACAGTCTGAAATCTCTTCCCTTTCAAAAGGTGATCTTGGTTTCAAAGGTGATTTTAGTTTTGGAGAAAGCCAGAGGTCACAGGGCACCAAATCTGGGCTGTAGAGGGGCCAAGTCACCTGAGTCATGTAAGTTTCACAAAAAAATTCTGAACCAGACATGATGCACAAGCGGTCACATTGTCATGATGAAGCTGCAAAGCACCAGTTGCCCATAGCTGCAGCCTTCTGAATCATCTGAATAGTTTCTTTGGAGGACTGTTCAAGCTTAACTCAAAATTTGATGCTTATTTGTTGCTCTACTCAGTCATTTTGAATGTGATGTCCCAACAAGATACATGCTCACTCAGTGGCATCTGCCACCCCCACTGACTAGTGTAGTGTAGTCATCATTGTTCACACATGTGCATTTCGGTCCACTTTCCTTGGCTGCCAGGTTATATCCATGTCATGCAAACCATTCTCATTTTAACAATGGCTGGATTTTTTCCAGACAGACTTCATATGTATGCATGTGCATATGTGTATTGTAGTAAATTATTGTAGACACTTTAATCGCCACTAAGGTCAAGAAACTAGAACTCCTATCAGACACCCCAGAAACTTCATAGGACTTATACTAATCATGCTTCCTTTTCTTCTTGCAAATGTAACCATATTAATTTTTAATTATTTTGTATTTCTTTATGATTTCATCATACAAAGGTGCATTGCTAGGCAATTATGGATGTAATCTTGCCCATTAAAGTCATATCTTTTAAGTTTCAATTTATGAAAAATTGAGGCTCTCTAACCTGTTAATTGTATGTTAATTGTGTTGCCTAATAATGATGCAGTTCGACACGATCTTCTTCCATCTGAGTGCAGAGGCTGGACTAACTTGAATTGTTAATGCCTTTGAAAAAGTGGAGGCGGAACTGAGCTCTTGTCTGGGGGCACATGCTAGCAACAGTTCGTATTCGGTGCTTAGACCCATTAACTCGTTAGGGGCTTAAAGTGGTGATATTCTACCATTTAGTTCTCATTTCTAAGCTGGAATATATAAGAAAATGTTTCTTTTCTCCACATTTGCTTAGGTGTGCCTAGGGATGTGTGCCTAGGGATGTGTGTGCCTAGGGATGCTCATTGCAATTGGGTTATTTACGGTTTTTAGGCCTTGTCAGTTAAAAAAATAGAAAATTCCACTGCTAGGTGTATATCCTAAGAACCCTGAAACACCAATCCAAAAGAACCTATGCACCCCAGTGTTCATAGCAGCACAATTTACAATAGCCAAGAGTTGGAAGCAACCTAAATGCCCATCAGTCGATGACTGGATCAAAAAACTATGGTACATTTACACAATGGAATTCTATGCTGCAGAAAGGAAGAAGGAGCTCCTACCCTTTGCAACATCATGGATGGAACTGGAAAGCATTATGCTGAGCGAAATAAGCCAGGCAGTGAAAGACAAATACCATATGATATCACCTTTAACAGGAATGTAAACAACAAAACAAACAAGCAAGCAAAATGTAACCAAAGACACTGAAATACAGAACGTGCTGACAGGGTCCAGAGGGTAGAGGGGAGAGAAGCACAGAGTAAAAGGGGATGGACTCACATGAATAAGTATGAAGGACACATGGACAATAACTAAGACGGCGGGCGGAGATGGGAGAGGGGTGGGGAGCACTGGGGGGGGTGCAGGGCTGGGAATACAAGAAAGAAAACTGTACTTGAACAAAAGTTAAATAAATAAAAAAAGAAATATTGTACTATATGAATTCACATTGAGTTTTTTCCAATCAAATTCTAAACTATAGAATTTTAACATAAATATATATGTATATATTTATTAAATTGTGTCTTCTTTCTTCCTCGAAAATCCTGCCTGATTCTCACTAATGTGGGGAATAAAAAAATTTAGAATCGTTCATCTGCTTTAACCCACAATTAACACTCATCAGTTTCAGAATAAAACACTTTTTCCCTAGTTTTATTGAGCTATAACTGGCATACCATTGTATAAGTTTAAGGTATACAACATAACAATTTGAGTATTTAAGAAAAAGAATAACAATATTGTACCACCAATCCAGTTATGATTACCGAAACCAGGTGAATTTTGTATATATTCAATTTCCACTCTCAACTCACTTGTTTTTTTTTAATATTTTATTTATTTATCTTTAGAGGGGAAGGGGAGGAGAGAGGAAGAGAAACATCAGTGTATGGTTGCTTCTCATGCATCCCCTACTGGGAACTTGCCCCTGCCGGGAACTAGCCTGCAACCCAGGCATGTGCCCTGACTGGGAATCGAACCGCGATTGTCTGGTTCGCAGGCCCGTGCTCAATCCACTGAGCTACACCAGCCAGGGCCTCAACTCATTTTTTTTTCAATTTTTATTTAATTATTTTTCAAGTACAGTTTTCTGTCTATTACTCCCATCCCATCCCACCCCTCATCCTCCCCCCCCCTCCCATTTCCACCCTTCTCAGTTGTTGTCCATGTATCCTTTATATAGGTTCCTCTAAATCCCTCCCTTATTTCCCCTGAAATTCCCTCCCCCCTCCCCTCTGGTCAAGGTCAGCCTGTTCTCTATTTCAGTGTTTTTGGTTATATTTTGCTTGCTTGTTTGCTTTGTTGTTTAGCTTCCTGTTAGAGGTGAGATCATATGGTATTTGTCCTTCAACACCTGGCTTATTTCACTCAGCATAATGCTTTCCAGTTCCATCCATGTTGTTGCAAAAGGTAGGAGCTCCTTCTTTCTTTCTGCAGCATAAAATTCCATTGTGTATATGTACCATAGTTTTTTGATCCATTCATTTACTGACGGGCACCCAATGGCATATTTCACAGACATAGAACAAACACTTCAAAAATTTATATGGAACCATAAAAGACCCCGAATAGCAGTTGCAATGTTAAGAAAGAAGAACAAAGTAGGAGGGATCAGAATACCTGATATCAAACTGTATTACAAGGCCACTGTAATCAAAACAGCCTGGTATTGGCATAAAAACAGGCACAGAGACCAATGGAACAGAATAGAGAACCCAGAAATAAGCCCAAATCTCTACAGTCAATTAATATTAGACAAAGGGGGCAGTATCATCAAATGGGATAAAGATAGCCTCTTCAACAAATGGTGTTGGGAGAACTGGACAGCTACATGCAAAAAAATGAAACTCGAGCACCAACTTACATCATACACCAAAATAAATTCAACTCATTTGTTGATGGCAGTATTGTAACTGCACTGTCAGAACATGGAACCAGTTCTATACTCTCCCACTTCTTGTCCTCTTGTTCTCTTATTCTAGTAGTACCGACGTACTTAAGATTCACTATCAGTCTTTCACTTGGTGTCATTCTAGTTTTTTTGCTTGCATGAAGCTCATTCTCCAGGAGATTCTGCAAGAAAGATTCATGGAAACTGTTTTCCTGAGTTTCTGCATATTTATAACAGTTTTTCTGCACCCTTTATACTGTGACAGTTTTAGAATATAAAACTTTTGCCTCACATTCTAGTTTCTTAAGCACTTCAGCTTCCCTGATATAAAGTGATACTCTCCAAAAGTCTAAGAATCTAATTTTCTTTCTTTCATTATAAGGCATGAGCCTCACTTTCTTACATGCCAAAAAAAAGGATTATATATTTTAAAGCTTAGTAATGGTACTAGCGTATGCTTTGGTGCTGGTTATTCTGAATTGATACTCTCACAACACATGGCATGCTCTTTGCGTGCTGGGTGGGGGCGGGTGTTGTATACTTAAACATTTTCTTGAATAATAGTTTGGGATTTGTTCTTACCCTTTTTGTTTTTTCAAGACTCATATTACCTATATGCTGGCTTTTTAAAATCTCCAATCTTAGTCCCTATTTTTCACATTATTTTTATCATTTTCTACAGATTAAAAAATATTTTCCCCTTATCTGTTTCTCTTAGAGCATTATGAATTGTTTTTACTTTTATAATCTTTAGCTTCAACTTCTAGTATTTTCCTCTGATTTATAATTTTCTTGGTTCTGTCATCTTATTTCTGAGTTCTTCAAATTCTTTTGTTTTTCATATCTTTTCTGCTTAAACTATGTTATTTAGAAAATACCTATTTTTTTACTCTTGCCTATATTCTAGGCTAAGTAAGCACTTTTCAAACATCAAATCATTTAATCTTTCTAACAGCTCTGTGTTAAATTATTATCCTTGTTTTATGAAAAAGAAAACCCAGACAGAGGTTAAGCAACTTGCTGCAAATCAGATCTAGCAGAGACATCAGAATTTGCACATTTATGGTGTGCTTACAGGCAAAGGCCATCTCTTCATCATTAAGTTTGAGTGTATAAGGTCCAGAGTAACAGAAAGGATCATTTTATACTGCACAGACAAAATATTTAACTGAAGATACTCAAGTTCCTCTTACACAAGTTTTTGGATTCTTTCTAAAAATTCAGAGTAGCACCAAAGAATCTGATGACTGCAATTTTAAGAAGTAATAATTCAGAGCTCAAGAAAACAGTGTCTGAAGTCAGAAAGCAAACTTGTTTCCACTAGAAAGCCCAGAAGTACTCTTTGTAATGAGAAACACTGAACCGTTGTTTCTTTCTCTTCAGACAGTAAGATATTGAATTAATTTGCATGCAATGCTCATTTATTTACCCTGTAGGTGTTTTGAAAACTCACCAGATTAACACTGAGCAATTAACAATGTTCTCCAACTGCCTCAGCCAAAATAATAATAATGATAATAATATTAACAACTATGTTATAAAGCTGAATTTTCTTTATATAGCAAATGGAATATGCTAATACATTTTAAAAAGCATTTTGGAATGGATATTTAAATTGATTTCATGTTATAAAGTGTTTGCAATTTTGAGATTACACAAAGGGATCATAAATTGAAATTTGAGTGATTGACTCTTTTTGATGGAAGCAGAACCTGTCCATTCAGTGTACAATTGTGTTCAATAAATCATCAGTAACTTATGATTCACACCAGATTTGAGATATTGCTTTTATTTAAAATATGGATAGGTCAGGTTTAAGATACTTAGATGACTCTGTGCCTTGACAAACTAGGCATGTAACTTTTCATGTTCGGTTTTAACAACGGAATTTGCAAAAGCATTGACTGCTGCTCTGTATTGAACTGTGTCCCCCTAAGTCATGTGTAGAACAAGGACACGGTGAAACAGAGCAGTCCTACAGCTCCCCTCCATGGGTCTGGTCCCCAAGGCCTTTGGGGACAATGGCTGCTTCTTTATTTTTGAATCTCACTCAGATGCATCTCTGGCCAACTCCAACTCTGAAAGGTGGAGGGAAGGGAATCTTGGAAAAGTGGTTCAAAGATTTTCTGGCAGAAAGTTCAGCCCAGTGTGATTTTTAAACTGAATGGAATGATTGTTACTAGAAATATTAGTGACCGTATTTAAAAAATGACACTGATCAAATATGCCTTTTCTTTAAGTTTTCAGGAAAGTTTAGAAAATACTGAACTGGGTTTTACAAATAACTACAAGTAAGGTCAATTTAAAATCTCAGGGTTAAAGTCTCTGTTTTCTCTGTAAGACACTTTTCTTTCTTCCTAAAGTATATGAAACTAGAGAAATATTGGGCTTATAAAAGTTTGAAAGATTACCAATACATACATTTTTACATGTATATACATTTATTTGTGACTTTGTAAAATTAATATTGGTTAAATAGAGCCCTGGACTGTCAGATGGTGAATAGGTGTTTAACAGAGGGAAAGTGAAATATAGTTTATTACTTAGAGATCCTGGAGGAAGTACACAGCCCAACTGGAGGGGCCATGTGGGGAGGCCGGGTCAGAGTGCAGGCAGAGCACATAGCAGGACCTGGGGCACATGCTTTCATTAGGATCAGCGGGTGGAATGCTTGGGGTTCCCAGGCTAAGAGTGAATTGATCAGTTCAAGCAAAAAAATCAGGGTTTGGGGCCCTGGCTGTTGTGGCTCAGTGGCTTGAATTTCAGCCTGAGAACCAAGGAGTCACTAGCTTGATTCCCAGCTGGGGCACATGCCCGGGTTGCAGTCCAGGTCCTCATTTGGGGGCGTGCAGGAAGAAACCACACAATGATGTTTCTCTTTCTCCCTCTTTTCTTCTCTCTCTAAAAATAAATGATTTTTCTAAAGTGGGGGTTTGGTAAGTCTTATATATGCAGGTGCACAAAGGAGGTACCCTGGGAGATGGACGAGGCTTCTTGCAAGCACTGTTGGGGTAGTCACATCAGGAACTTCCATTTACTCATGACTCTTGGGGCTGTTATCTAGGGCATATGCTAATGGGAGGAGCTAGTGTCCATTCTAGGCCTCTGTAGACCACTAGGGCCACACAGAATGCATGCCAATAAGCACAATTATGGAGTAGTTTAGCTGAACGCTCAACAATCTATCCTGTTATGCCTCGGCATCAGGAATAACAATGATTTGTGAAGCAGATGTGTTATAGGACATAGGTATTGTTTCTGAAGCCATTGTAGAGCACATTCAACCAAGCTAATAATAATGAAGCCATGGAAATAATGACAAGTAGACTCACTACTGTTTGAGGTCTTATTTTCAGCCAGTGTGCCCAGGTGGGTGGTGAGAGCCATGAGAACATATCAGGGGCCTCAGGGAATGCTGCATTTGTGGGAATGTTTTAATTATATATGACCTCTGTGTGCTTTGAGACATCTGGAGGGTGGACTATGCCTATCTCGAATTGTCAATATATGGGCAGGTACCCTCTGTAGAACAGATTCCATCCCATTCAGCCAACACAGAATGTACCACCAACCAGTTAACTACATCCATTTGTGCTTGTGAGTCACGCTGTTGCTGCATGGGACTCTGTGTGTGGTGCAGTGTCTGCATGTGGTTGTTTAGGCTGGCTGATAATTACTGGGGCTTTTAATGTCTGATCCAATAGGCTAGAGCAATAGCACCTGTTCGTATACCTGCGAGCCCACTATAGCCAGTCCCAACAGACTAGGGATCCAAATGGCTCCTTCATTAATGTAAGCAGGAGGTAGCCAGCAGAGAGGTACCAGGAGGGGAAAAGGTGGCTCGAATATTAAAGTAACGGTGTTGCAATAATGTGGATTATCTCTGTGGGTAGATTACGGGGTGAGGCAGGATCATGTGGACTGGCTCCTGGCCCCTTGAGTCAGGTCCACTGTGGAATATGAATGAGGCATTATTTACCACTAGGGGGAAGCAAGTATGCAGAATGAAGTCCAGACTTTGAATGTAGTGGGTAGCCTTTACAAAGTACTACCATGGGTTTATTTCTGGGCGCTCTGTTCTGTTCCATTGGTCTATGTGCCTGTTTTTATGCCAATACCAGGCTGTTATGATTACAATGGCCTTTGTAATACAGTTTGATGTCAGATATTGTGATCCCTCCTACTTTGTTCTTCTTTCTCAAAATTGCTGCAGCTATTTGGGGTCACTTATGGTTCCATGCAAATTTCTGAAATGTTCTCTATCTGTGAAATATGTCGTGAGTACTTTAAATAGGGATTGCATTGAATATATAAATCACTTTGAGTAGTATGACCATTTTGATGATGTTAATTCTTCTAATCCAATCCATGAGCATGGTACCATGCTTCCATTTGTTGATGTCTTCCTTAATTTCTTTCTTCAGTATTTTATAGTTTTCTGAGTACAGGTCTTTTACCTCCTTGGTTAGGTTTATTCCTAGGTACTTTATTTTTCTTGTTACAATATCAGATGGGGTGTTTTTCCTCACTTCTGTTTCTGATGTTTCATTGTTGATATACAAAAATGCCTTTGATTTCTGAGTGTTGACTTTGTATCCAGCTGTTTTACCAAATTCATTTATTAGTTTGAGTAGTTTTTTGGTGGAGTCTATAAAATTTTCTAGGTACACTATCATGTCATCTGCAACCAATGACAGTTTTGTTTCCTTCTTTCTAATGTGGATGCCTTTTATTGCTCTTTCTTGTCTGATTGCTGTGGCTAGGGCGTCCAGTACTATTTTGAATAGAACTGATAAAAGTGAGCATCCTTGTCTTGTTCCTGATCTTAGTGGGAAAGCTCTAAGTTTTTGTCCATTGAATATGATGTTGGCTGTAGGTCTGTCATATATGGTCTTTACTATGTTGAGGAATGCTCCCTCTATTCCCACTTTGCTAAGTATTTCTTGTCATAAATGGATGCTGTACCTTAAGTCTCTGTGGTCAATTAATATTTGACAAAAGGGGAAGAAGCATAAAATGGAGCAAAAATAGTCTCTTCAACAAAAGGTGTTGGGAGATCTGGACAGCCACATGCAAACAAAGTGAAACTGATCACCAATTTACACCATACACAAAAATAAATTCAAGGTCAATAATAGACTTAAATATAAGTCTTTACACTATAAAAGTCCTAGAGGAAAACACTAGCAGGGAAATCTCAGACATTCCACTCAGCAACATCTTCATGGGTATGTTCCCTAAAGCAAGGAACAGACATAAAGGAAAGAATAAACAAATGGGACCTCATCAAATTAAAAACCTTCTGCATGGCTAAAGAAAACAGCATTAATATGACAAGAGAACCAACTATATGGGAAAACATATTTGCCAATGCTATCTCGGATAAGAGTTTTATCTCCAAAATATATAAGGAACTCATACAACTCCACTTCCAGAAGACAAAAAAAAAAAAAAAAAAACCAATTAATGGGCAAAACACTTGAACAGACACTTCTCCAAGGAGGATATACAGAGGGCCCAGAGACACATGAAAAGATGCTCGACATCACTAGCCATCAGAAAGATGCAAATTAAAACCACAATGAGATACCACCTCACACCAGTCAGAATGGCCAACATAAACAAATCAACAAACAAGTGTTGGAGAGGATGCAGAGAAAAGGGAACCCTAGTGCACTGTTGGTGGGAATGCAGACTGGTGCAGCCACTGTGGAAAACAGTATGGAGTTTCCTCAGAAAATTCAAAATGGAACTGCCTTTTGACCCAGCAATTCCACTGCTAGGATTCCACTCCTAAGAACCCTGAAACACCAATCCAAAAGAATCTATGGACCCCAATGTTCATAGCAGCACAATTTACAATAGCCAAGTGCTGGAAGCAACCCAAGTGCCCATCAGCAAATGAGTGGGTCAAAAAAAAAAAAAACTATGGTACATTTACACAACGGAATTCTACTCAGCAGAGAGAAAGAAGGAGCTTATACCCTTTACTACAGTATGAATGGAACTGGAGAACATTATGCTAAGTGAAATTAGCCAGGTGGTGAGGGACAAATATCATATGATCTCACCTTTCACTGGTACATAATCAATAAAAGAAAAAGCAAACAAAATAAAACCAAAGTCATTGAAATTAAGAACAATCTAACAATAGCCAGAGGGGAGGGAGGAGGGGACAGTGGGAAGGGTTTTCAGGAAGAACTATAAAGGACACAAGGACATAACCAAGGGAGAGAGTGGAAGCAAGGGAGGGAGGTGGGTTTGGAGGGGGCAGGGGGAAGGGTGGGGAGAAAATACAACTGTAACTGAACAACAATAAAATAATTTAAATTAAAAAAAAAAGAAAGCACCATGTAAAGTTCATTATTTTTTATGGTTGCCCACAGTGTGACCTACATTGCATTAGTTTAAATGAGTCTCATGGTGATTTAAAGGGAGTTAGCACAAAGGGTTTACCGCTCTAGTGAGCCCCGAGATAGGCGGTGACGTCTGGCTGCAGGTCTGGCACTGGGGGGACAGATCCAACATTGTTTTATTTGCAAGGCCTGGACTGCCATCGCAGAAATGTGTATGAATACGTTCGTCTTATTGAATCTGCGATGGGAAACATTTTATTGTCAAAACACAATTCTCTCTGTTGTTGGTAGTTCTGAACATGGGATATATTTTTCCCAGTGGTCTAAAGGTATCTAAGTATACGGCTGCAGGTGGAAAAATTGGGGCCCCAAATCAGATTATTGGCAGTTTCTCCATTTTTATTTGTGTGTGAATTTTTAACATAGAGGGTGATGCCAACCTATTTCAGTGACCAATTTCAGTAATTCAACTTTATAACAATTATTAATATACCTATTAACTTTTTCTGGTCAAGGCCAACATTTTAAATTTTTTAACAACTTCTTACTGATGGAAATTAAATGTTGTTTGCAGCATTATTACAGTGTCCTCTATCCACTATACTCATCTGAGTTGTCCTTCCTGCAAGCATGTGTTCTTAATGTTATCTGTCATTCTGTGCAATTATTGTAAGTTTGCTATTAAAATATACTAAACTGGAAAAGACAAAAAACCTGGTGTGGGGCAGCTTGATAGTTTGCCCTGGGGAGGGACTAATGGACTAATGTGGTGAGGAGCAGAGATGGCATTTTGCTGTATAGAGAAGGGGTTGGTGGTGATGGTATGGTAACAAGAGGGGCAGAGTCTGTTATGGATGGGTCAGTGGAAACCAAAAGCCATAATCTAGTATATCGAGCAGCAAACAGTGGCAAGAGGTCCCTACCTTGGAGTCTAAGCAGGTCAATCGGGAGATTTTGCAAGGCAGTGCCTTATTATGGGTAGCGTGGTTTAGAATATATTGTCCAGCTGGGCATAAAGGTAAGGTGATGCCTAGTGTTTCCTGACAGTCTGCAGATAACTTATGGTTTTGCAAGCCTTTTGATGGAGGCAAGGTTCGTGAGGCAAGCAGTGTAGCTATTTCAGAAAAAAAATAGTCCTCTATAGTGTCCTCAAGTTCGATCAGCTGTAGTCACCAGTCACCTCCCTCTAGATGCAGAGGCAGTCTGCAGGGAGTGGAAATCCCAATGTGCAGAGTGGTCGAGGCTCATTGGCTCCCTCATGGGTCTCTTTAGTTGTCACATCACCCTCTGCAGTGCTGCCACCTCCAATGACAAACCCTTAGAATGGAGCAATGCTGTCTCAGTTGTTGGTGTAGGTGGGGGTGGTTGAGGCCAGCCCAGGAAAAGTTGGCTTATTTAGGTGGAGTTGGAGAGTCTGGCTGGTGTTAAATTCTGGATATATATGCTAGAGGCCCGCATCAGGATGGAATTACAAGCATGGTGCTGCTAGCTGAGCAGATCCCAGTGAGCAAAGTTGGATCCTCAGGGGTGTACCTTACAAAGGAGTGCATGATGTTTAGGATCAAACTCTGTAGGGATTCCACCCCCAATGCATATATTCTGGGCTCATGGACGAGCCAATTGTAGGGACATTTTGTAGATAACAGCTTTACAATCAAGAGATTACCCCATTATAACTACAGTAGGCTCATTAGAGCCCTGCCAACCAGATGGGTCTCATTTGATTGCATTGGGAAGGCCATTCTGTCTGGGATTTAATTATAAGGAAGGAGCAACCCCTGCACCATCACTTCCACGGGTACTAGTTAACACAGAGGGAGCTGAGCTCTCTGGGTCAGCACCTGTGCCTGGTGGCATGCTGCCTGAATTCAGTCTTTCCAACAGGGATTGCCAGTACCTGGAGCTCAGCTGTCCTGTGGTTCACTTCTGCACCTGGCTGAATTTGTTCCAGTGTGTCTTCAGTGACAGGAGTCTACCTGCAACCCTACCCCTTACTCAGGCTATACACACCAAGGGAGATCATCTGCACGTGGCTATATTGCAGGGGCCTCCTTCCTGGTGGGCAGTCTAGACACTGACCACAGGCAGACTGTGGTTGCTTTGGAGAGAGAGGTCATTCACCTCTTCTAAGGTAGGGTAGGGCATGGGCCTTGTCCATTGATAGGGGCTCCTGGATTCCAGGGCTCCTTTGTGGAATTTAGTTCCAAATGTGACTGGCATCCACTGGGTGGGCCTCATTTTCTCACTCTGTGATCCACACAGTTCCACCATTGGGTCCTGGACCAATAATTTCAATATTTTATAAAACTTCTGATAAATGTGGTTTCATTAACTGGCCATTTTCACTTGGATAACAAGGCAAAGCCAGGGGCCTTAGCTTTGTGGCTGATATTGGCCAATTGTCTGGGACAATAAAATCTGTATAATCATGCTCTCTAAGCATTTAGTATGGGTTTGTCACCATGGGCTCACAATGCACAATCTACACCCAATCAAGTCCATCAAAAAATGAAAATGGTAAAATCCAATTGTCAAATCACTATGCTATATACTTAAAACTAACACAAAATAATACTGAATGTCAACTGTAATGGAGAAATTTTTAAAAGATGGTAACAATCCATCTGGTGAGTGCTGGAAAAGATGTTCTCTGTAACATCAAAGATTTCCAAAGCTTCCTGTCCCAAAGCTGCTTCTTTGGAGAAGACTGGTGGTTAGTGTTGGGTGTTTGCAGGATTGAGGTCTGGGAATTAAGCAGTATTAGAACCTTGGGTAAAATTTCTGTCCATTTGGGGGATGACCTATTGCTTAAAAGCTTGAGGAGCATGTCTTCAAATGGCCATTATGTCTATAAGTCCAGCCATTTGGTACTGGTGAACTAGGTGAAAATTCCATGAGAGTCCATCTTCTAAAGTACTGGGTTGGTCAAAAAGTCCATTTAGTTTTTTCTATAAAATAAAAGATGCATTTTTCACTTTTACCAATAACTTCATTGATCTGGCTATTTTGAGTTTGTTGACTGTGTCCTAGTATTGGCTTTTAGCTGGTAGAAGCCAGGGGTGCAGCTAAACATCTTCCAATGCATAAGACAGCCCCACAGCAAAGAATTATGTAGCCAGAATGCCAATAGTACCAAGAAAGTTCACAAACCACTTTTGACATGTTTGATCAGTCACAGCACCTTCTCCATACACTGCACAAATCTTTTTTTTTTTTGCATTCCAGTTGCATTTTTACCTTTCTTGAAAAAATAGAGCATAATACACCAAAATTGCTGTATATCTTCTTCCATCTTCAATATTAAAATAGCTACACCAAAAGTCACCAATTGTGATTTTTTTAATGCATGCTGATATGACAGCTGTCACAATACAGTCTAACAAAATTGTTTCAAATGAAGTCAGAGACAACTAAGCTGGCTACTAGAGCCATCTTACAAAAAAAATAAAAAGGAATAAACTTTTTGGCCAACCAAATAACAACTGGGAGAGCAGACTTTTTTCACTGGGGGCAGTTGGACAGGTTCTTATGATAAAGGCCATGAATATGGGTTTATTATGCCAAGTGTGACACTGAGCAAGGACATTCATGTCTGTAATAACAGAGCCAAGAGGGTCATCACCAGTGGCAACTGTTTCAGAAATATGGTACCACTAAACCCATCATCTGAATGTATGTTCCCTTTATAGTTTCCCTGCTGTGCCTGGCAGGCTGTAGGAGGTCCCCTTAGGGGGATTTAGAAGTGTTACCTGGGCCCTGGCTGGTGTAGCTCAGTGAATTGAGCACGGGCCTGTGAAGCAAAGGATCACAGTTCGATTCCCAGTCGGGGCACATGCCTGGGTTGCAGGCCAGTTCCCGGAGGGGGACACATGAGAGACAACCACACATTTATATTTCTCTCTCTCTCTCCTTCCCTTCCCCTCAACCTGAAAATAAATAAATATATTTTTTAAAAAAGAAGTGTTACCTGGCATTACTATGATAAGCTCCTGGTTCTAACAGAGCCAAAAATGCCTGGTCATTGTCACTGTCCCAGTAGACCACCAGAGTCATAAACAGGTGATTGTCCCTGAAAGGTAGGACAAGCTCTGGGCAGACACGGAAGCTGCTCTGGGGGCTGCTGATCCCAGAGGTCAGGGAAGTTGTTTAGGTCAGATGGAGCCTCAGGACTTTCTGAAGGCCTCTGGGCTCCTGAGATTGGGCTCTGCAGTGAGGTGATCACATGTTGTATACAGAAGAGAGTTTGCACCAGAACTGTCCAGATAGAAGCTCATTTATTAAGCACAGTCTTTATTGGTTCACAGGTTAATCTTTGAAGTTCCCAGCTAAGGTAAGATTGGTCAATTTAAACGGAAAAGAGTAAGAGTTTTGGTAAGCCTTGTGGGGATCTTATCTAGGGCGCACAGGGGAAGAAGGCCTGAGAGGCGGGGAGACGATACAAGGGCCGTTAGGGATTTCATTTCAGGAACTTATGTGCAGTAGAACTCTATGGGCTGTGATCTTGAGCATGTGCTCCTGGGTGGGGCTCGTGTGGATTCAGGCCCCTGCAGGCTACTCTGAGTGCTGAGGCAGCGTTACCACAAAGTGCACACACTCTCAATTTTATATTTGAAAATATAGATTTAATCACATTCTATGAACTTTCAACTGATAGGGTAGGTAAAAGGTTTATAGTTGTTTGTATGAAAAATACAATAATTAGCCCTGGCTAGCGTAGCTCAGTGGATTGAGCGCGGGCCTTCGAACCAGACGATCGCGGTTCGATTCCCAGTCAGGGCACATGCCTGTGTTGCAAACCGGTTCCTTGCAGGCCAACTACCAGCAGGGGATGCACAAAAGGCAACCATACATTGATGTTTCTCTCCCTCTCTCCTTCCCCTCTAAAAATAAATAAATAAATAAAATCTAAAAAAAAAAAAAGAAAGAAAAATACAATAATTAACCAATAATGATGATAATACAAGAATAAACTGTTTCATGCACTCAACTGTAAACCTACTACTGTTTCACGCAAAAGTTATACAACAAAGATTGGAATAATTTAGTGGCACCTGTAATTTCAATGTGACAAAATAAACATTATTGCACTTAGGCTTCTGAATCTCTGAAAATGAGCTGTAATCTCTTACTCTGAGCTACAGGAAGCAGAATATTCTAAGACTGTTTTCACCAGAAAGCAAAAAGATAATATGATTCTTACCAAAACAACAGGATAGCAAAAATGTTCACAACTTTTCCCCACCAGCCAGATCCCTATGAAGTCTGTTTAATATCAATGCCTAAAAGCCATTTCAGAAACAGTTATGACTACCTGAAGCAAACTCCAGCTGATAAATCACAGTAGCTTATAACATAGAGTTTTGTTTTCTTAATAACGAAAATATTTCACAAACAGTTTTAACCAATTTTAACCCATTTTCAAGATAAATGTATTCGTTTTTTTGGTTATGTTTTTGGTTGTTTCTTTCACAACATGCACTTACACTCCTAGTCAGCTAATGAAGTGATGAAAGCCACACGAGGAAGTCTCTGTGAAACAGACAAATCTTTTTTCTCCTAGTGTTTTCTGCTTATTCATATTTTTTACTTAGATTTATTTCCATGGGATCTATATTTCCTCAAAATCTGTGGTCATGTTTATCAAATAAAGGATTGGATTTTTTTAAGTGTGGATTTTTATGGCATCCCAGAGGAAGGAGAAGCTACAACTATCAGTTCAAAATCAGAAATAGCGTCTTTTTCTTCTACTCTTTGATAAATGGACAAAATTTCTCTAGGGAAAAATAGTAGAGGCTGAAAAAAATCACTTAATATGGTACTTTAAAAGTAGAGCTATAAGCAAAGACTTGAAGATATAAAACAAGCAATTATATTTTTTAATTTTATCAAAAAGAAATATTCATGTATACATACACACACACAAAATCTCTATGACAATATTAATTGCCAAAATTTTCATAATGTCTATATAAAATAGAAGTATAGGGGACAGGTTTGGTTAAATAAATTATAGAAAATTCCCTTTTTATGAAATACTATGCTGTCATTAAAATGAATGAAATGGAAACATCCCTAGGATATTTAGGTGAAAAGTGAAATCACAGTAACTTTTAGCTGGATACCATTTTAAAATCTATATAGGTACAGAGATATGTATATAAATTTATGAAATGAATGGACTTCAATTTCTCAACAGTGCTTTCCTTGATGATGGGAGCTAGGAGTTGAGGTATTACGACAGACTTTCAAACTTGTTTCCATATGGTTTACCTTTTTAAAACATTTTTATTATGTTTTTTATTGCCATTTAGACCCTTTATACTCCTTCCCTCTACCCCCAATCAGCACACTATTGTCCACATCCGTGAGTCCTTTTTCCTTTTTGCTCGATTCCTTCACTCCCCCCCCCCCCCTTGCCTTAGTGGTGATTCTGCTGAGTCTGTCTCTGTTTCGATTGTTCAGTTTGTTCATTAGATTCTTTATATGAGTGAAATTATATGGTATTTTTCTTCCGTATAGTTTTCTACTGTTCAACAGGGGTATCAAATTTCTACTGTTGCAGCCTGACTCTAGGGGTCATTGAAAAACTTCAGTATTGATAGAACCATGAGTTTTTAATCAACTTTCTTTTTTCAGTCAGAAAAATAATGTGTTCTTTACAACATTATCATAACATTTCTACTGTTGTCGACCTTGCCCAATTTGCTACCGGCCTCCTGCCTCATGCCCTTTGCAGTGGCTGTTCCTAAGCATTGATGACCTTCCCCCAAGAAGTCCTCATAGTTCACTTTCCCACACCTTCAGACTTGACTCAAATGTACAAAAGATTATATATGTTTATATAATTCTGCTCATTCTACAGGGTGTGGGAATATATAGCACAGGCACTTCAATGAAGTTACCATTAAACAATAAATGTAATTTGTTACATTTATAAAGAATAAAACAGGCAGAATATCCTCCTACAACGGTATTTTATTACAAAATGTATAGGTAAACTCCTAATTCCTGGTTATTTGCAAATGCAAGGTGCTCCTACAAAAGCACAAAATGTCAATAATGTTTTGAAATATAGTTAATTCTCCAAGGATAACAGTTTTGAATGAATAGTTGCAGGTGTTTAGAATCAATTTTACAAATTCACTATGATTCCTTTCCTTCCCCAGAGTTTAAGAAACTGTGACTTAGAAAATGACCTCTTTAAAATAGTATTCTTGGGTGTCACAATTTCACACTGAAATGTAATAATTTCATTCATTCATTTAATCAGGTAAGTTTTTTAATATTCTTTCACAGATATTAAATATTAGAGTGTATGAAGTAAAATCTAAAAGAATTAAGCATTGTAATTAAAAATAGTAGATTGATGCAAATGTTTTGCTTTTTCACTCTGGAACCACAAAAGACCAAAATATGAAACCCCAAATAGTCAAAGCAATCTTAAGAACAAACACATCTGGAGCATCATATTCCTTTTTTTTNTTAATATTCTTTCACAGATATTAAATATTAGAGTGTATGAAGTAAAATCTAAAAGAATTAAGCATTGTAATTAAAAATAGTAGATTGATGCAAATGTTTTGCTTTTTCACTCTGGAACCACAAAAGACCAAAATATGAAACCCCAAATAGCCAAAGCAATCTTAAGAACAAACACATCTGGAGCATCATATTCCTTTTTTTTTTTTTTTGCTGTTTGTGAGTTCTTTTTATTTTTTAAAATATATTTTATTGATTATGCCATTACACTTGTCCTATTTCCCCCTTTCATTCCCCTCCACCCTGCACACCCCTCCCCCACCATTCCCCCTTTAGTTTATGTCCATATGTCACAAGTTCTTTAGATTCTATTTTTCCCATACTATTCTTGCCCTGCCCCCTATTTTCTACCTATCATCTATGCTACTTATTCTCTGTACCTTCTCCTCCCTTCTCCTCCTCCCACTCCCCTGATGCTAACCCTCCATGTGTTCTTCATTTCTATGGTTCCGCTCCTGATCTAGCTGTCTTCTTAAGTTTGCTTTTGTTTTAGGTGTGGTTCTTAATAACTGTGAGTTTGCTGTCCTTTCACTGTTCATATTTTTATCTTCTTTTTCTTAGATAAGTCCCTTTAATATTTCATATAATAAGGGCTTGGTGATGATGAACTCCTTGAATTTGATCTTATCTGAGAAGCACTTTATCTGTCCTTCCATTCTAAATGAAAGTTTTGCTGGATAAAGCAATCTTGGCTGTAGGTCTTTGGATTTCATGACTTGGTATACTTCTTTCCAGCCCCTTCTTGCCTGCAAGGTCTCTTTTGAGGGATCAGCTGACAGTCTGCTGGGAAGTCCTTTGTAGGTGACTGTCCCCTTATCTCTTGCTGCTTCTAGGATTCTCTCCTTCATTTTAATCTTGGCTAATGCAATTATGATGTGCCTTGGTGTGTTCCTCCTTGGGTCCACCTTTTTTGGGACTCTCTGAGCTTCCTGGAAGTCTATTTCCTTTGCCAGATTGGGGAAGTTCTCCTTTATTATTTGTTCAAATAAGTTTTCCAATTGTTGCTCTTTTTCTTCCCCTTCTGGTACCCCTATAATTCGGATGTTGGAATGTTTAAAGATGTCCTGGAGGTTCCTAAGCCTCTCCTCATTTTGTTGAATTCTTGTTTCTTCATACTTTTCTGTTTGGTCATTTTTTTCTTCCTTCTGGTCCACTCCCTTGATTTGAATCCCAGTTTCCTTTCCATCACTATTGGTTTCCTGTGCATTTCTCTTCATTTCAATTAGTTTAGCCTTCATTTGTTCCTCTAATTTGTGACTGAAATAAACCAGTTCTGTGAGCATCCTGATCACCAGTATTTTGAACCATGCATCTGATAGGTTGACTATTTCTTGGTCGCTTAGAAGTATTGGCTCTGGGGCTTTGAGCTGTTCTTCTTGAGCTATAATGTTTTGGTCTGTTGGTGCCTGTAGGTATGAGGGGCGGAACCCTAGGTGTTCACCAGAGCGGGGCAACCCAGTCACTGGGTTGTGGCGCTGTATGTGGGGGCAGGGTCAAAGAGGGACAATGGCCGTCCCCTCTGCTGCTTCCTGCAAGCCACTGGGGCCTGCGAGGTCTATCTCACTGCTGGCTCCTTTACCTGGTTTATCTGCGCGAATGTGTGACCTCGGTGAGTCAGCCTCCTTGCACCCTCACTGGGTCTGCCCATTGCAACCCCAGGCCTGGAATCTGCCAACCGCTGCCTGTGCACCTGGGTAGGTCTGGCCCAGTTTTCCTGCACAACCCCGCTCCACCAGTCGTTGGCTCTGCCCCTCTTACTGGTCTGGCTGAACAGTTCGTTGTTGTCGTACTTCCATATAGTTCAATTTTCTGTGTTTTGGTTTTGTTTTTGTTACTAAAACTTTGTCGTCTTTAAACTTGGTTGTGCGAGGAGGCACAGTGTTTCCATCTATGCCTCCATCTTGACTGGAAGTCTGGAGCATCATATTCCTTGCTCAAATTATATTACAAAGATATAGCAATAAAATGGTTTGGTAGTATGGTTCCATATAAATTTGAAGATTGCTTGTTCTATTTCTGTGAAAAACATATTTGGAATTTTTGATAAATATTGCACTTACAGATTGCACTTATGAATATAGATTGCTGTGGGTAGTATGGTCATTTTAATAGCTCTTGCAATGCATGAAGACAAAATATTATTTATTTGCATTTTGTTCAATTCCATTAATGTATAATAGTTTTTAGTGTATAGCTCTAATTTTCTTGGTTAAAATCTAGGTATTTTTATTATTGTTGATGCAATTGGGAATAAAATTTTAATTGCTTTCTGCTACTTTGAGTGTATCAGTACACAACAGATTTTTGTGTACTGATTTTTATATCTTGCAACTGAATTTGTTAATTCTAACATTTTTTGGTAAAGTCTTTAGAGTTTTCTCTCCTATATGTTGTTTATAATAACAACTTTTCTTTTATCAGTAATTTTTCTTTTAATATGCTTAATGATTATATGTATATCCTCCTCTTTAAATTTTATCTTTGTCCTTTGCTCTTTGTCCTTTGCTCATTTTCCATATAATTTTTCAGTTCTTTTATCTCAGTTTTGAGAATTATTTGTCTGTGGCATGTTTATTTCAATCTTTTCTGGTTTTACTTGTCCTTTCACTTTGTTAGTTTTCTTGATATATTAGGGAAAATATTTTTTTTCCACTGTGTCCTTCTTTTTGATTTCCCAACTGTAACAAAAAAAAGAAATGATCCAGAAAAGGAAAAAGAATGTGAGTGAAATTAATAGTGCATCATATTCTATCTAGTGCTGGGGGGAGAAGAGGGAAATGAATATTAAATTTGGTATTAATTAAGGTTATAAATAATACAAAACAGGACAAAAATGCTTTTCCCTGAAAATTACTAAAAGGTCACAGATTTAAATCAAAGTGGTGTTGCTCGGCAAGGACAACAAAAGAGCATGACTGAAGGCAAGAGCAGCAGCAGGGAAAGCAACACATTTTAAAAAATCCATTATAGACTCTTCATAAATTGTACTATGTATTAATGCATAGAAGAACCTCAGTGAAATATCCCCCCAAATCAGAATGCAGGTAACTTTCTAAATTTTTAGTTGCTTTGTGAATTTTTGAGAGTAAATTTCAATGAGCTAGCATCATTTAATAATCCAACAAAATGCATCAAAATATTAGTCAAATCAAATACAAGGTCTGGCACAAATAATGACCCTTTATGATTATAAAATAGTTTATTACAAAATCATAAGCATGTAATTCTGTAACATGACAATATCACATTCAAACATACCATACCATGTGACATTTTAGGTGAAATGTTCAAATTAAAACTATAAATTATTACACAATACTCTTACCCACCAACCACACTCAAGCAGGCCTTACTTCTGCCAGACTCCATATAAAGCTATAAACTCGAGTCCATATGAAATATTATAATACTGATTATATCTTTCTATAATTTATACTAGTCATAATGTTTTTGAAACATTAGAATATTAACTTGGTGCAAGTGATAAAATATATTGTTCTTCTTCCTACACACTTAAAAATGAGATGAAAAGCATATAGGGATAATAATTCACCTGCTAAATTAATTAAATATATTTCAAGAAGAAAGTCTGAATTTTACATATATTGAGAAACCAACATTACAAAATAACAATAAACTTTAAATACTGTGTAAGTGATTAAAAATACCTTGATTTTCCTTCCACACACATAAAAATGAAGTGAAATATAGATAATAATAAAAATAAAAATAATAAAAAATGAAGTGAAATGAAGATAATAATTTATCTGCTAAATTGTTAAATACATCTCAAGAGGAAAGTCTGACTTTCCTTTTTAGAGATATCTAGAACTTACCATTACAAAATAATAAAGTTTAAATACATTTAACCTCCTCTATAACATCACCAAAGTATGTGTATATATGTATATGTGCTATAAAATTTGGTGAATTTGAAAGATGTGAATCAGTTCCTACTATTGCTAGTAATAAGCATACAGAATAGTATTTATAATTTTAAAGCCTACATAATATACAATGAGAGTAGAAGAGTCTGATTGCTTATATGTTGTAAACATATTATAAAAAGTAATATATTTTTAAAAAATATATATATTAACAAAAATAATTCTCTGAAAAGTTATATACCTTCACTACTAATCAATTTACTGGAAACAAATCATTGTCTTAATCAGTACTGATTAAAACAATTTAATTTTTAAATATATTTTATTGATTATACCATTACAATTATTGTTCTATTCCTCCCCCCTTCATTCCCCTCCACTCTGCACACCCCCTCCCCCACCATTCCCCCCTTTAGTTTATGACCACATGTCTCAAGTTGATTAGATTTTATATTTCCCCTACTATTCTTGCCCTCCCCCCTATATATTTTCTACCTACTGTCTATGCTATTTTCTGTACTTTCTCCCCCCTTCTCCTCCTCCCACTCCCCTGATGCTAACCCTCCATGTGTTCTTCATTTCTATGGTTCTGCTCCTGATCTAGCTGTCCTCTTGGTTTGCTTTTGTTTTAGGTGTGGTTCTTGATAACTATGAGTTTGCTGTCCTTTCACAGTTCATATTTTTTATCTTCTTCTCTTAGATAAGTCCCTTTAGCATTTCATATAATAAGGGCTTGGTGATGATGAACTCCTTGAATTTGACCTTGTCTGAGAAGCACTTTATCTGTCCTTCCATTCTAAGTGAAAACTTTGCTGGATAAAGCAATCTTGGATGTAGGTCTTTGGATTTTATGACTTGGAATACTTCTTTTCAGCCCCTTCTTGCCTGTAAGGTCTCTTTTGAGGGATCAGCTGACAGTCTGCTGGGAAGTCCTTTGTAGGTGACTGTCCCCTTATCTCTTGCTGCTTCTAGGATTCTCTCCTTCATTTTAATCTTGGGCAATGTAATTATGATGTGCCTTGGTGTGTTCCTTCTTGGGTCCAACTATAGGGGTGTCAGAAGGGGAAAAGAAACAGCCATGAGTGGAAAACATATTTGAACAAATAATAAAGGAGAACTTCCCCAGTCTGGCAAAGGAAATAGACTTCCAGGAAATCCAATTTAATTTTTTAATAAAGACCACAGATATAGAACAGTTACCGAAATAGACAATAAATGGTGGGCCAGAGGGGTGCTTAAAAATTACTACCAGAAGTAATCCCGAACATCTCAAGTTCAAAGATTTATCTAATAGTAGGGCAGAGTAAGTGGTAAATGGGCTAATAAAGTAAGTAATATAACTCTGTGTTGGAGTCCATACACAAGTGTGAGAATAACATTTAACATTAAGTATACAGTGATTGAGTCCTGACCAGTGTAGCTCAGTGGGTTGTGCATCACCCAGAGAAGTAAAAGGTCACCAGTTCAATTCCTGGTCAAGGCATATGCCTGGGTTGTGGGCCAAGTCCCTAGTTGGGGGCATCTGAAAGGCAAAGAATAAATGTTTCTCTTCCTCTCTGTCTCCCTCCCTTGTCCATACTCTAAGAGAATAAATAAAATTTTTTTTAAAGTTTGCATATATAAAATGCTTGGTAGGAGGGATGTGCATTGTGTTATAACAGAAATTAGAGTGGTAATAATTTCATTACTTGTGTCATTCAGATGGCCTGAATGGCAGATATGATATTTAGAAGATAAATAAAAATTTTATTGCATAATGACACTAGAAAATTAAAGTATATAATGAGCTGGCACATCTCTCATCTGAATATTTAGCAAGATACCATATTTAATAAAAACTAAAACCAAAATTTAACATTTTTATTTGGCCAGTGACTGATTTTATACCAACTTCTCTCCACTCTTTCTTCAGTCTCAAAAGACCAGCTCTACCTTATTTTTTAAAACTGTTTCTATTAAGTCCCTAAATGGACATATTCAAGGTTTGATCAAACCTGTGCTTTTTCTTACTGTAATTTTATCCAAGTGAACTCAGGATTCATATCATCAGAAAATCTTTTTCAGTCTTTCTGACAAGATCAAATCTTCCCTATAATGTGCTTTCCAGCATCACAAATCTCTTCTTTGTAAGCTTAATAATTGTGGTTGTAATTTTACATCTCCATGTGGGTTATTTCTCATTTCATTCACCAAATTTAAATTTCAAAAAGGTAGAAACTGTTTATTCTTCTTTATGCTTTCATTCCCATCAAATGTACATTGTAGAAAAGTCACTAAATACTTGTTCAATGAATGAATTTTTCATCTTTAAGTCCTTCACTTCTATTAGTACCTTATTTTTTCCTTTTTTTATGGAGAACATAGAATTATGTTTATTTTCTCTATTTTACTTCCCACTTGAAATTGTCACTCAGCAGTTTTTTTTCAAAAAATAAAAGCCTGCATGTACTAATCATGCAGTAACTTTCAGCTCTCACATCATTTTTATTATTGTTACTATTATCATTATTTTTTAACCTCAGTTACTTCCTTAGCCTACAGTACCCTCAATTTTTTATTCTCTCAGTAGGCAGCTATCTAGTTTTTACTCACTTTATTTCATTAACTTAAACCTGCTAGACTCATTATCTGCTTCCATCAATTCAATGCTAACTATGTTACTTACCAAGTCATGTACAACTGATTTAAGTCACACAATGTAGTATTTGCAGTATTAAATTTCCCTTATTCACATATACACACAAAACTCTCACTTCTTCCCCTTACATGCCATTTCCTCTTGCCTTTGCCTTTATTCATACTGCCCTCCAGTTCAAAATCATTCTTTTCTCTTTCATACATCTTTTCACCAAAATGTGACAACTCCAAATTATTACAATATATTTAAAAACCAAAACTAAATTTTAGAAGTCCTTTCATAAGATTCTAGGGAGTAAAAATCTGGGAGTTAAATATATCAGTTAAATAGGATAGACAGGAGAAACAGTATATAAATGTTATAATAAACATTAACATTTTAATAAATGTTAATAAACATTTTAATCATGAAATATAAAAAATTTTATATGCAAGCATTACTACTCAGTCAAATAGTTCATAAATTATAATGCAGTGATATTAGTAAATTTCATTTGGTGATGGATATCTGGAACACATTGCTGATGTTAATATTTCTAATTCAATCATGAGATGTCTGTTAATCATACAAATCCTGTATTTAAAGATTAAGAAAAGTGCTCACTCTTTCAGAAGTGAGTAATTTTTACTGAAGTAGCAAACAAAAAATACCTTTATTGGAACTCACGTGTTCCTTTGGCCCTACCCTTTCAAAATGTGTTATTTGTGAGGTATGCTTAAATATGCTAGAAGCTTATTTTTTAAATACTAATGACACTTAATTTTAAACTAAGTAATTATTATATAAATCAATAAATTGAATTTGGTTTTAATGTTTTCTTAAAGAAAATCACATCTGTCATTTATTATATGTGTGCTCTCTGAGCTCTTTGGTGAAGTTCATCAAAAACTCCACTAGAATAGCAGTGAAAAATCTGAAGTTATGCATGTCGACCACTTAACCTTGCTCATTTACAACATCTGTTGACACATGCTAGTACTAAACTATCCAAAGTTGTGAACGATGATGCTAAACAACACTAGTAGAGTCACCCATTAAATTTGAGGACTACACTCAATTTTTCTTAATGGTGAAAATAATCTGTATACTTAGTCAGTTTTGTAATTTCTAACCATTTTCTGATACAGGCTTTACATGTTCATCAAAGAGAAACAAAAGAAAAGTAGAGAGCCACTCCTGAGTAATATTTCCCACCATATACTTTAAACACTGGAGCTATGATATAACTTGCTACTCTCGTCCTCTCCTTGTGGGGAAAATGTTACTTTACACACAGTGTTTTTTTTAAATTCATCTTTGTTTAGTTTGGTTTTCCTTTTTTCAGTTTTTTGTTCGTCATTACTTTATGTAACACACACTTTCCACGGGAATCATTTCCTGCTACCGAAAATGCTTCCTGTAGAATTTCCTCTGGTGGGGATGGGTCTGTTAGGTTTTTTTTTTTATCTCAATGCCATTTTCCCTCCAAACCTGACAGATATTTTTTACTGTTATAGAATTCCGAGGAGGCAAATATTTTTTCCAGCAAATTAAAGATTATGTACTGTCTTCTGGCTGTCAGATATCAGTCATTGGAGGGTTATTTTTGTCTGCTTTCATTTTTACTCTTTGATTTCTGTAATTTCAATAAAAACGTTGTGTTCTTTTCATGTCCTTTTGATATTTTTTTGTTTCATTCATTCTTACTGGTGTGCTTAAATTTACAGTTGATTCCAATAACCTAGGCTGCCTTCACTAGGAAAAGGAAGCCCCACGTATCTTTGTAAATGTTTTCTATCCAGTCAGTTTTATGTTTTCAACATAAAAATTACAATTATCCTTCTTTATTTGCTTCCAAAAGAATCAAGGTTATGAATAATCCCGAGAAATTGGTTATCCTCAAACTATAACTTGAAATACGAAGAAAGATGCTTCATTTACAATTCAAAATGGGGAAGTCTTTCCATAAAGTAGTATGAGTTAACAATACTGTAGCTGAAGTTTTTTGTACTTGTTTTCTTGTACTTCATTAGTTTGTTTGATAGTTTGAGTTTCTTCTCCCACCCCCAACACTTTCATATGGTTTTCTAGACAATTAACATGTGGGATATTATTAACGTTAAGTCAGTTCTAAATCAAAAAAAAAAGACATGTGGAGGAGAGTATTCTTGGGAAGAAAGGGGCAGAGCTGTCCAGATTATAAAAATGATGTATTTCAAATATTAACTCTTTTAGTTTTTACTTCATATATTTTACTTAATGTCAGGACTATATAATAAGTAACAGAATATACTGTTACCATGAGCTAACAAGATGACAGTTAACATTGCATTGGCCAAAAATGTAATATATATCTTAGGTAGAAAGTAACCTCACAACTTTAAACATTATCTTAATGCCTACTTCAATATATAGGTTATCTTGAAAATCATAGTATCTCCTGAATTAAATATGTCCACAGTCATCAGTAAAATAGCATCTACACAACAAGTTAAACACAGCCTCACCAGTAACCTTTTAACTGCCTTCTGAGAGAAGTACTGTTTTTTGCCTGTTGAGGAACAAAGGTTTTGTTATCTATACCAATGGTTTATCTTATGTGATCCTGAATTTCTGTTAGGGGTAAGTCTGGCAAAGTCTTTAGGATAATTCTTTTCTAGAATGTATAACCATATAAAGACTGGGTCTTTATAATTTCTTCTCATCATTCTCCTAGCCTGATATGACATCATTTTAAAACATGTGCAGAGTCAAGAATACTCACACTTGTTCATATTAAAAACATATTTCAATCTTATTACAATATGTTACTAGCAAAGGCCCCCCCCTTTTTTAAAGATTTAAATTTTCTAGCTGCCTTCTTTCAATCCTTAATTCTCCACTAGTATTTTTCTTTTATTTTCATGTATGTGACATATAAGCTGATAAGAATGTGTCTCACTGAACTTATAGGCAAGAAATACACATGTTTTAAAATTTCTCAGTGGAGTTCCATCTAATGTCAGCACCCATCTACTCATCGTGACTACTGACCCATCTGGCTTAGGCCAATCTCAGGGCTCCTTGCCCACTTATGGTGAAATAGGACAGGGTTCCAGGGGATTTATATTGGCTCTGGAAGTGGGAAGAGGCCTTAGTGCATGGTAATGGCCATTACTGTCATTGCTGCTTTTGCTACGAGAAACTATTAGTCTTGTCCTGTGTTCTCTGCCAACTCCTGGCATCTTTTCGGCCAGAGATTTGACCTTCACAGCTGCTCCTTCATGACAGGAAGATCACAACTTTTCTTGCTGCTTTTAATGGTGCTAAGATACTCATCAGCTGAATGAAGATTTTCTATAAATAGGCTCTGGAAATTTGAAGAGATGAGATAATTCCTCTGGCAATAAGGAAACCCTATACCCTAGAAAACTTAGGCTTGATTGTAATGTTTTAATGGGTGATAAGGAGAGGGGGTATTAGAAATATATTTTTCATGTGTCAATATATTACCTCGTCCCATACACACACCATGTTTTACATTGTTTCCCATACGTACCTTTCTTCAAGAATGGCCCAAAGAGCACAGATGGTTTTCTACAGACTACTAACTAGTAGTTTCAGAGAAAAAAATATAGCGATTAAATGTGTTGTTTAGATATATTTCACACATTTTCAATGTGAGATTAAGTGTATTTTTCATTGTTAATTATCATTGCATTGAACGCAAATTTATAAAAATAAATAACGATAGTGCAACATACGCTTAACTAAGAATGACAAATTTAAAAATCAATAAGATATTAATAAAAATTTACAGCATGAATTAGTTTTGCTGGGGTAACTTAAAGTAAGAGAGTTACAGTTTTTAAAACAGAAGCGAAAGAAGTGTGTATATCTGACAAATGGATTTTATTGGACCAGTGGTCTCTAATGCATTGATCATTAAGAAGTTTTATCCACTAGTAGAATAAAGGATCAGCACTGTGTGCAATTTTCTAACAAAACACTGTGAACCTTCAGGTAAACCATTTGATTTCTTTTTCCTGAGAAAGCGAAAAGCAGTGACTTCTGGGATAAAGTTTTTAAAATGTATCTCTATAAATGTACAGTCCAAAATTACATAGACATCATTCAGAAATGTACTTCTCCAGGAAAAACAGATAAAGCAACATTATTACTGAAAAGATTGCAAAAGAAAGCACCAGGTTACATTTGTTCAGAAAGAAAGTTAATTTCCAAATCCATTTTTCAAAAGATGCTTTTGCAAAACCCCATTTTTTCCCCACAGGCAAGGCACATTGGATGCCTTGATCTCAACCCAGATAGCCTCCTGCAAGACCAAGGTCTTTGTGATTATTTAGCTACCTTTACCTGAAATTAGATGCAAAGCCAGTACTCCAGAAAAAAATGAGGAATGAACTGAATTTACATTCCTAAAGGAATGAGAACTCAGAAAAAAATTAAATTCAGATATAGAAAAATAAAACAACTTCGAAATATACAATATACAAATGAACATGTATTTAATTTTTAAACATTGCTGTGAGCTAAATATATTCTTCATGTCCCATTTGAAGAAACTGAGAACAAAGAGTATATTATCTTTCTATTCATACATAACAAATCACCACAAATTTAGTGGTTTAAACTACCACATATTTCTTATCTCCTAGTCTCTGTAGGTCAAAAGTTTGGACACAGGGCCTCACCGGTTCCTGTTTCAGGTCCTCACGGGGCTGCAACTCAGGTATCAGCAGGGCTGCAGCCAAAATGGAGCTCAAATGGGGAAAGACAGGCTTCCAGGTTATTAGTGGGGTTCATTTCTTTGTGGTTGCAACTTCAAAGTTTCTTGAGGAAGACAGTCGTCAGATCCTAGAGGCCACCTGCAATGACAAATACAATGGTACACATTGTAGTGTTAATATATCTATTACAAAGCATATATAATTTTTAGGAAAACATTTCCTAACATTGAATGTATTGGGGTGACATTAGTTAACAAAATTATATAGTTTTCAGGCATATATTGGGGTGACATTGGTTAACAAAATTATACAGGTTTCAGGCATACAATTCTATAATACATCACCTGTATACGACACTGTGTGTTCACCCCCCAAGTCAAGTCTCCTTCATTCACCATGTATATCCCTCTACCCTCTCACACCTCCCTCCACACCCTTTCCTGGTGTTAATCACCATACTGTTTTGGGGGGATTTCCTCTTAGTCCCTTTACCTGTTCACCTTTGACTATCTAAAGCTCCAGTCATTGGTTCTAAGACAACCTGCAGACACCAAATCCACAGACGCTCTACCAGGGGTGCCTGACCTATGGCCCAGGGGCCACCCGTGGTCCAGGATTGGCTACGATTGCAGCCCAACACAAAATCATTAATTTACTTCAATCTTTTTGGTTGTCGTTCATCAGTTTCTGTTAGTGTTTATGTATTAAAGTGTGGCCCAGACATGCCAAAAAGTTGGATGCCCCTGTTGGTGCCTTATACTGAATGACTTTGAAAACACATATAGTGGGCCCCCTGTGTCCACAGATTCCCAGCCTCAGATGAAAACCAGTGTTTTGATCCAGGGCTGGATAAATCTGCAGATGCAAAACCCTGGAATATGGAGAACCAACTATATCCAGTTCAAGCCCATGCTGTTCAAGGGTCGACTGTATTGTGAAACGATTAGCACAATAGGTTCAGCTAACAACCATTGTGTCATATAGGTACAATAAACATAAAAAAAGTTTTTTCCTGTGATAACTCTCAGAATTTATTTTTTAAGCTTTTTTTAAATTTAACTTTTGTTCAAGTACAGTTTTCTTTCATGTATTCCCAGCCCTGCACCCCCCCCAGTGCTCCCCACCCCCCTCCCATCTCTGCCCCCCGTCTTAGTTATTGTCCATGTGTCCTTCATACTTATTCATGAGAATTTACTCTCTTAATAACTTTCCTATATAACAGTGTCTCCTTTTCCATAGTTTTGCTTTCCATGGGTGGTTTCAGTTACCCATGGTCAACCCACAGTCTGTAGTAGCAGTTAGTGTGATAAAACCTCACGCTATCCCATTCCACCCCCTGGGGACATGGAGCACCCCCTTTGTCCAGCATGTATTACCTTGTTGGTAGTGACTTCATAGTTGCCTTGGTTATCAGGTTCATTGTCATGTTATCCCATTGTTTCCGTTCATGGAAGTGTTATATTTCTAGATAATGGCCCCAAAGCACAATGGTAGTGGTGCTGGCAACTCAGATATGCCAAAGAGAGAAGCTATGAAGTGTCTCCTTTAAGTGAAAAGGTTAAAGTGTTCAACTTTTTAAGGAAAGAATAAAATCTGCATGCTGAGGGTACCAAGGTCTGTAATAAAAACAAGTCTATCTGTGCAACTGTGAAGAAGGTAAGAGAAATTGAATCTAGTTTGCTGAGACCACATTTACATAACTTTTATCAGAGTATATTGTTGTAATTGTTGTATTCTAAGTTAATCTTCTATGGGTGTCTAATTCGTAGATTAAACGTTGTCGTAGGTATGTGTAGGACAAAACAGTATATACATAGGGTTTGGTACCATCCACAGCTTCAGGCATCCACTGGGGATCCTGGGAGGTTTCCCACGTGGGCAAGGGGAGACTACTGTGGATCAAAGAGCAGTGTTACAGCCATCGCATTGTACATTACTTTCCTAGTGTTTATTTGTATTGCAAGTGGAAGTTTGCACTTTTGACCACCTTCCTCCAATTGCCCTTCACCCCTGTCTACTGTGCCAGGTAACCATGAGTCTGATCTCTTTTTTTCCTGTTAATATTTTTAAGATTCCACAGATAAATGAGGTCATACAATATTTGTCATCTTCTGACTCATTTTACTTAACTTAATGCCTTCCAGATCCATCCACATTGTCAAAAGTAATAGGATTTCCTTCTTATTTATGGCTCAATATTTTATTGTATATAAAACTTTATTCATTGATAGGTACTTAGGTGGATTCCATGTCTTGACTATTATAAATAACGGTATTATAAGCATGGGGGTGCAGATATCTTTTTGAGTTTGTGGGGTTTTTTTCCTTTGGGTATATTCCAGAGGTGGAGTTATTTGATATGGTGGTTATATATTTTAATTTTAAGGGTCCTTAATACTGTTTTCCAAGGTGGCTGTACCAATTTACTCTCCCACCATCCATGCACAAGGGTTCCCTTTTCTGCATGGCCACACCAGCATTTATCTCTTGTCTTTTTATTGAGGTCACATCGGTTAATAGTGTGGTATATGTTTCAGGCATACAACACTGTAAGTCAGTTTCTGCACACACTATAGCATGCTCACTGCCAACACTCCAGTTTCCATCTGTCACTATCAAGCGACCCTTTTTACCTATTTTACCCTCCCTGCCACCACACTTCTCTGGTGACCACCAATCTGTTACATGTATCTGTGAGTTTGGGTTTTTTGTTTGTTTCTTTCTTTCTTTTTGTATAATATGCCAAGTATTGGTGAAATCATAAGACTTTTGTCACTTTCCCTCTGACTTATTTACTTAATATGATATCCTCTAGATCATATTAAAATAGATCTCGCTGTTGCAAATGATAATATTTCATATTTTTAATTGAGTAATATTCTATTGTGTGTTTGTGTAGACAGGCTATTTTATTTCTTGGCTAGTAAAAATTGCTGCAATGAACATGGAGGTTCTTATATCTTTTCAAATTAGTGTTTTCATATTCCTAAGGTAAGTATCAAGAAAAATCATTGCTAAGTAATGTTAGTTTTATTCTTATATTTTTAAGGTATCTCCATACTGTTTTCCAAGGTGGTTGTGCCAATTTATAGTCACACCAACAGTGTGTAAGGGTTCCATTTTCACCACATCTTCTGTAACACTTATTTCTTATCTTCTTGATAACAGCCTTTCTAATAAATGGAAGGTAATATCTCACTATGGTTTTGATTTGCATTTCCCTAATAATTAGTGATGTTGAAATCTTTTCATGTGCTTGCTGGCCATCTGCATGCCTTCCTAAGAAAATTGTCTATTCACATCCTCTATTGGGTTTTTAATAAAAGTATTTGTTGTTCAGTTATATAGTTTTTTTTATATTCTTTGGATATTAACCCCTTATTGAAAGTATCTTGTGAAAATATCTTGTTCTACTTTTAGAACAATGAGCTGCATTTTAATTTTATTGATGGTTTTCTTTACAGTGTAGAAGCTTTTAAGTTTAATGCTGTCCCATTTTTTTATTTTTGTTTTTGTTTCCTTTGCCACTGGAGGGAAGTCCACAAAACAATACAAAGGGAGATATCCAGAGCTTAGTGGCTATGTTTTCTTCCATGTACATTATGGTTTCAAGGCCTTATATTCAAGTTTTAATCTACTTTGAATTTTTTGTATATAGTATATAATAGTGTTCTAGTTTTATTCTTTTGAATATGGCTGTCTGTTATTCTTGACATCATTTGTTGAGGAAATTTTATTATATGATGCTTTTGTTATAGATTAATCATATACATATATAAATTATATACAACTGTTTAAGTTAGTCACATAAAAAATATATTTGTGCCTGTGCTTTCAATTCTGTTCACTGATTTGTATGTTTTTCTGCCAATACTATACTGTTTGATTACTGGAGTTTTGTAGTATAGTTTGAAATTAGAAAGAATGATGGCTCCATTTTTAACCTTTTTCTCAGATTTGCTTGGGCTATTTGGGTGTCTTTTATTGTTCCATACAAATGAAGGATTTTATTTGTCCTACTTCTGTGAAAAATACCATTGGGATTCTGGTCAGAGTTGCATTTTATCTGTAGATTGCTTTATGGACATTTTGCAGTGTTAATTCTTTCAATCAATGAGCATGGATATCTTTCCATTTGTCTTCTTCAATTTCAACAATGTCTTTCACCTCCTTTGTTAAATTTATTCATAGGCATTTTAGTCTTTTTGTTGTGACTATAAAGGGCACAGTTTTATTTCTTTTTCTGATTATGAATGTATAGAAATACAAGAGAACTTTGTATGTTGATTTTGTACCCTGAAACTTTATTGTATTCATTTATCATCTCTAATGGTTTGGGGGTTGAGTCATATATATATATATATATATATATATATATATATGTATGTGTGTGTGTGTGTATATATATATACATACACATGCACACACATATGTGTGTATATATATATATATATATATATATATATATAATTACATCACCCACAAATAATGAAAGTTTTACTTATTTCTTCCCAATTTGGAAGCCTTTATTTCTTTTCTTTGACTGATACATCTCACTAGGACATCCAATACTATGTTGAATAAAATTGGCTAGAGTGGTCATCCTTGTTTTATTCCTGATCTTAGAGGAAAAGGTTTAAGTTTTTCACTATTAAGAATAATGATACCTGTGGGTTTGTAATATATGTTATTGAGGTACTTTATTTCTACACCCACTTTATTGATATTTTTATCGTAAAGGTCAATGATGAAAAAAAGCACTTTGTCAAATGCTTTTTCTGTATCTATTACTAATGATCATATGATTCTTACCCTTCATTTTGTTAACATGCTCTGTCAGGTTGAGTGATTTGCAGATGCTGAAACATTTTTGGAAGCCTGGTGTGAGTCCCACTCAACCATGGCATATGACCCTTAAATGTATTGTTAGATTTGGTTTGCTAACATTTTGTTAAAGATTTTGGCCTACAACTTTCCTTGTGTGTTGTCGTTCTCTGGTTTGAGTATCAGGGTAACATTAGCCTCATAAAATGAGTTGAGAAGTATGATCTCTTCAATTTTTCGGAAGTATTGAGAAGAATAGGTATTAAATATTTGAATGTTTGGTAGATTCACCCGTAAAGCCATCTGATTCTGGACTTTTGTTTTTTGGGATATTTTTTATTACTATTTCAGTTTCCTTACTATTGATTGATGTATTCAGATTTTCTACTTATTCATTATTCAGTCCAGGAAGCCTGTATGATGTTAATTTGCATCTTTTTTTTTTTCATTATCTGGTTTGAGAGAGATCAATTTTACTGACCTCAAAAACAGGTTTTTCTTTTACTGGTAGTTCCTTATTGTGTTGGGTTTTCAAGGTCATTGATTTCTTCTTTTATATAAATTATTTTTAATTCTGCTTGTTTGGGGTATAATTTGTCATTTTTCTCTAGTTTTTTTTTAAATAGAAGGTGTGATTTGAGACATTTCTTCTCTTTAATCATTCAGTGTTATTTTTACTTTCTAGAAATTCTTAGGTGTATCTCAAAAATTTTGTATATATTTTCATTTCCGATAAGTTATAAATATTTTTCGAATTTCCCTGAGGATTTCACTATGATCACACACTTTTGCATTGAGCTTTCCTTTTTCTGAAATGTATTTCTCCCAATGATAGCTTTGATATATATAACAAAATATATCTGATAGCTTTTTTTGTCAAGTTTTTAAGCCACTGTTCAAATATTATCTTCCCAGTGATGCTGGTCATCATATTTGAAATTTTAACCCTCAAGGCACACCATTTTCTATCTCTTTTACAAACTTTTTTTCACACAACCTATCACCTTCCGACATACTGTGCATTGCTCACTACCTGTCCTATGTCACCAGAATGTAAGTTTGATGATATCAGAATTGTTTTCCACTGGATTTTTACTAACCTTTATAGTGCTCTACACACAGTAAATGCTCGATATTCAATAGTTTTTTTTAAGTTTTATGTTCACGAAGCTACTAAGGAGTTATTCTGATAATATATTCTAGACCTTCACTCTGAATTAATTTATGTTAATATATGTACATTATTTACATATAATTTCAATAGTGCTTTAGAGATCAAATTTCATTCTTATAACCACTATTTTGAATATGCAGGGGAGTACCTCTAATGCTAATTCTAATTTACAGATCAGAAAATTCCCAAGAATAAAGTGACAATGCAAAAATCCAGGACAGAAACTAGAACTTTTTAAGATCTTCTATTTGCAAATCTAGCATGTTTTAGAATAGATGTACATATATATATAGAATACACATGCATCCAGGCTGTAGTAGAAATGACAAGAATAAATATGGACCTCAACAAAATTACCATATATATATTTATGAATGCATTAATATAATCAGTTTATAAAGTGATCTGAAAATATTTTAATCAAGTATTAAGAAAACAAGTGTCTAAATTCAAATTGTTCACTTTATAAATTATTAGCATCTATGGTTATAGGAACATGTTGATATTCTTTTTTCAAATAAAATCTGAGCAGAAATTTCAATATAGTTCACATTCCTCTAAGCAGGAGTACTTTAGAATAAAAGCATATTATCATTTCAGTAGCCTTGCAACATTCTAGCTTTGACATATTCTAACACTAAAAACATAGCCAAAAGCCTCTTAAATATCCTGGGATGTTAGGATTTCTAATAACCATATTTCTAGAGTTACATTACCATTACAAAGCTTCATTAATATGTATTTAGTTTTCAAAATTTTACTAAACTTTGTCAGATGTTCCCTCATGAATGAGAAGATAAAGAACAAATCAGAAAATTTTTAAATTAACTTATATCTTTATTAAATTAGACCCCAGGAAAAGAAAATAAAAAAGTCATAAAGATGCAAAATTATAGGAATCAGTCTCTTTACTGTTTCAAATACAGTGTTTCCCAGTTCAATGGCATTTTGGAAATTTTTAACAGCAATTCAAAATTATGTGCTTAATCAACTGTTTCATGTTTTTGGTAGATTGTGTGCATTTTTTTCTCTTTTAAAAATACTGGGTTAGAATAATTCTCCTTCATAAATGCAAACTATTTTCTATTTCAATCATTTAAAAAGTATGCAGTGTTGCCATGTGATATTTATCCTTCAAAGATTGTTCTCCAACTCCAAGTTTCTGCTCCGTGCAAAATCCATCACATTTATTGCAACTACAATCAATCCTTTGAAAGGCCATGCCAAAATCTGAGTAAGTAATTACAAAGGGCTGAGTTTTTTATCCTTACTAATACATACTAGAGAAATTCTTAAAGCGGTTTTAGGTACAAACCATATTCAATGAGACAGTGATTACTAGAATCTCAGTGACTACTTAAACTACGTATAGTGTACTTTTAAACAAAAAATTAGCTGAGAATATTAAAGGACAGTAATGGAAGGAATGATAGAAAACAGGAAAAGTAAGACCTGACATCTTTTTGTACCACTTCTTCTTCCAACTTTAGCCATTCCTTACAAGCACTTTTCTGGTTTCTCCTTCATTTCCTAGGCACTAAGATAATGGAGTCTCCCAGGTTTTTATTCTTTAAATTCTTCTCCTTGACTATAAAAGATGTCTCTCTGATCTCCACCAGTTTCATGGACATAAACTCTACTGCGTGCTATTTATTTTCAAAGTATAACTCCAGTTTGTACTTACCGCCTCAACACATTCCTGGACGTCCACTGGAGTGTCCAAAACCAAACTCCTATTCCCAACCCACAAACCTGCTCTTCTTTGGCTTCTTCATCTCAGTAGAGAATGATTCCATTTTACCTGTTTAATAGGAAAAACATGCTCACATACACTTAATGGGCATTAACTTGATTATTTTCTTTCTCTTCTATCTCACTTGCAATAGAGTACCAAGCAATGTATTTTGAAGATAGAGCCAACATCAAAAAACTTTCTCACTAACTATTCCGTCATCCTGTTCAAAGTCATCATGTGCTTTTGTATAGATTAATTCATTACATTTTCAAACCATCTTTGTGATTTTGCTTTGATCCAATTATTGTCAGTTCTCCAAAAACAGCCAGGATACCATTTCTAAAATGCCTTTTGACAGGATTCTTTTTCAGCTCAAAATCCTGCAGTGGTTTCCCACTCCCTCCAAGTAAAAGACTTTATAACAACCCCTAAGTCCTTCTCATTTTAGCTCCGATCTATTGTCTACATTCCCTTCCACCACAAAGCCAACACACAGTGCACTGTTCCAGTATCACCTCAACAGAGGAGTTTTTCCTGAATACAGAATGTAAAATAATATCCACCACTGTGTTAATACTCCACATCCCTCACCTTGCTTTATTTTTGTCCAGGGCACTATCACCACACACCTGTATCATGGTATTTTGTCGCTGCCCACTGGAATGGCGGCTCCGTCAGAGCAAGGGCCCTTGCTCTGTTTGGTTCCCTGTATCTTTATAATTGCCCATCGGAGTTACTGCATACAGATTTACTGTAATGCTATTAATGATGTTCACCTCTTAATTTCCACCAGAAATCTAACTTTCCTAGGCATTATGTATTATTTGTAATAGCTCATTCTAAAGATCTATTTCATTCCCACCCTTATACCTTCCTTCCAAACTTGTAACACTATGCCCCAGGAAATTTTGTCTTTGACCAAAACACTATCTTCTGGAAAATTTATTTCCATTTCCTGACTTGAAAAGAAGTAATATTTTTTTAAGTAGAACCTACTTCGTTAACCTGATGCCACACCATCGGGATCATCAGATGGTGTTAGTGTCCTCACAGTTCCATGCTGTCTCCAAGCAATGTGTCTTCTTCCACTTATAAAATCCCTTCATTCAGTTAAGTTCATGACTGAATCTGACATTCCACCCTCTCTCCATTTTTTAAAAAATTTTTGTGGTCATCCACAAACTACCGGGTCCCTTGCAGTATTATACTGGAAAGCGTTGGCATTTGATCATAAATAGCCCTTCTGTTCTTAGTGACTTTAGTTTAGATGTGATTTGCACATCCATCCCATTTGCCTCTAAGGTCCTTGATCCCTAGTGAGCTTTTGCTCCATCCCTTCCAGTTACCATATTACCATAGAGCATCATGGACCTCATCAGCAGCAGAAAGTACATTACCTTCAAAGCTTATTTTACCTATAAAAACTTCAAATATAATCTGTATCCTATGTGTTAACTTTAACATCCTTGATTCTCAATTTCTTTCCAAAAGTCACAGATTGGAAACTCCATTTCAGTCACGTGAAAATTTTCCCTTGTTTTTTATTTCCTAAGCAATCCAGAAGTCTTTACATCCTAATTCTGTTATTTCTATCACTGAATGTACAACTATACCTGTCTTCTGTTTCAATTAATTACAATAAGAATGTTGATCTACTCATCAAATGCAAGTTTCCCCATTTGCACTATTGGCTGAAAGACCTTAATACCTTAAATTACACATTTTCATTCCCAATGTCAGTGTCTCTTAATCTCCAGAGTAGAATATTAGCTTACAAACACATTTTCTACTGATATGTATACTCCCCCCTGATGAAATTGTTCTATATTCCACCCTCTGTATTTTCAAAGTCATTTCCAAAGTTTTTAGTTTAAGCACACTTTTCTTCTTTTAAAAGAAATTTATTGACATAACATGGGTTACTGTATAATTTTCAGGTGTACAACATTACAACCCAACACCCATATGACCCATGGTATGCTCACCACACAGGAAGTTTCCTTCCGTTGCCATATATTTGACCCCTTTTCCATCTGGTGACCACTATTCTGTTGTGTCTATGAGCACACTTTTATTCCTAACCCAGTACATGCTTTTCTCTCCCACCAGTTTGCCAGAATTCCTATTGTGAAAGTTTTTATGGTCTCCAGGGCTCCAGTTCTTAACAGGCACTTTTGTAATGTGATCTTACACATTTCTTCAAAGTTGTTCAACTTGTTCTTGAAATACATTCTTCTTTGAGCCCTTGAGAGTCTCTTCTTTCATAATAATTGGAGAGCTGGAATTATTTTTCTGATCTCTAAATTTGGGAATGCTTAGCCTTGAGGCTCTTTCCTCTATGCCCCACCCTGGGTGTACTCAAGTAATTCAGTTATTTAAAATACTAATCATATGAAGATTACTTCACTTATTTCTCAGAGAAAGGACATCCATTTGAATTATAGATTCATATCCAAAATTACATTTACATATATAATGTCCTGACAAATTACCATATCCAAAATATATTCATTACTTCCCACCTCAAATGTGTTCTTCCCCTTTTTCTTTAGCACCATTATCCACACAGTTGGCCAAGTCAGAAAACACCAGTATAATCTATGACTCTTCTCTCTTTGACACCCCCTACGTCTAATTCCTCATGTGTTAGATATTCTACCTTAAAAATATACTGCAAACTTGCCTACTTTAAACACTGAACAACAAAACAGCTATAACTGGGATTTATCTACTTAAAAAATATGTTGGCAGAAAAGAAAGTAGAGGTTTTCATTGCATTCAGATCAATACTTTTATTAAAAATAAGGTAGTGAAAGATTATATGTACCACCTTTCCCTGTGCACCTATTGTTTTATTACCTTCCAAGTTGTAATAATGTTTTTAAATTTTTTTTTATTTTTCAAGTACAGTGGTCTCCATTTCCCCACCTCCCAAACATTGATCCTGCCTACCTTTGGCTTCATCCATGCATCCTTTATACACTTCCCTTGAAAACCTTTCCGCCTTTTCCCCACATTATCACCTCCCACTTCCCCTCTGCTTATTATCAGTTTGTCCTTTATTTCCATGTCTCTGGTTATATTTTGCTTTTTTTTTGTTGTAATTAAAATTTATAGGTGAAATAAGTGGAACCTAATCCTTAACATCCTCTACTACTTCTTATCTAAAACTCTTATACAACATTTGGAAAAGAAAGTTTATATCATTACTATAATTTCTACACTACTTGTTCTCTTTTTAAACTGTATTCTTCTAGATGGCCTCAATGAAACCAGCACTAACCCAAGCTTTTGGTTTTTGCAACTGTCATGACTTTTTCAAGCTGGATGTTATTTATTCACACCTGGGTTCATCATGTTATAACTTTTGAACATTTTTATTAACATATAAAATCAGCCACAGGAAAAAAATAATTACCTTCAAAGGATTTCTCAGTAAGGACCAAACTGACCATAACAGAATGACATATTAAAAATTGCTAAAATAAAATAAGTTTCAACCTAGGTTTTTATACCAGTGAAAATCTTTCAAATATGCACATAAAAAATAAATATGCTTTGTAGAAAAATCAGAAAATGAAAGCATTAATCTCCAAGTATTTTAGCACTAAATGGTAGTTTTAGTGCCAAACAATTAGTTTGACACTAAAACAATCTCACATAAAGTTGATACTATAAAGTTACAAGAAAGATGTTAAAATGCTAATATATATAAATAGTATGTGATAAATATATAAACATAAATACATACATACTAATTACATATTCACTGAATTAAACAGCAATATGTTTAAAATTTTGAACTTTTTAAAAAGTGCATTGCAACAGTAATGCAAAGGGCACAAGAAGGGTATCAATGTTCAGTATTCAAAGATGCTTTCATAACTGGGTAGTCGGTAAAAATAAAAATTTTATTAGAAAAAGTAATTTCTATAATAACCAATAAAATAAGGAATAGATCATTAGCAAGCTAAAACAGGGAAAATAAGAGAAACATTGGGCTGGATTAAATAATATGTCAAACAACACAGGGCATGGATCTGTCTAAATCGTTCATGCTTAAAAAAAATCCCTAGGTTCAAATAACTCAAAATGTTTATTTCTACTTTGGGTTGACAGGATGAATACATAAAAAACACTGTCTTGTTTTGTTAGTCCAATACCACCATTGTAGCTGAACTGACACCAACAACCCTCCTTGCCTGGGTAGCCTACCTGGTAACAGCTCCTGGGTTGAGACAAATGGGTCAGGGTTTGAATCCTGTAGATGAGCAGGATTTATATCAACTATAGACCAAGGTCTCCATGGACATTTGGAACAGGATCAAGTAACCAGGACCAAATATCAAGAGCCCCTTAATGCAGGACAAAGCCTCATGGACATTTGGACAGGACCAATGTCTGCTAGTCAAAACAAATAAGCTCCTGTGAGACACGCTTTTGATAGAGGAAAACAGTTCAATAAAGCATGGGGAAAACATTATCAAAATCAACTGTCTTCATGTCAGCCAAAAATGCCATAAGCCAATAATCGAGACAGAAAGAGAAATAAAGCAGTCAAATTTATAGAAATGAGTATTTATCTAATACCACACCTTCAAAATATCTACATTCACAAAGGAACCCTTTAACCCATACCTCATTCAATGTCTGACAAAACAAGCTGACTAAAAATCAACAAGAATGGTTGATTTAACAAGCCCTAACCTGCACAATCAACAAATTTGTCCCAAACGATTATTTGCCTATCATTTATACACACATATATATTTATGAATATAAATACATGTCTTTAGAAATACATTTAGTAGACTAATTTTGTTGGTTGTATTGTATCAAATCTCTATCCCTTTCCCACCCATCTCTTTCTTTCTATCATCTGAAAGTAAGATTGAGTTACCCAAGGAACATCTTAGCAATTATTGTGCTTCAACATTGCAGTTGCAGTTGCTGTGTATGTTAAATTAGTGTTAACTTTCAAAAAGCACCGTGCTGTGATTTTTTGACAGCCATATGTATGTGTGTAGGCATAACTTCATATGGTCACTTTAAAATATCCTGTTTTTATGGTTTCATCAAAAACAGCACCTTTTTATTATTTCATTTTTTACACCTATTATACTAGAACAAACCCTTAATTGTACAGGATAAGATAATTAAAATGATGTGTTAGTTTCTGAGGTCTATCATAACAAATCGCCACAAACTGAGTAACTTAAAACAACAGAACATGATCCCTCCACAGTTTTAGAAGTCTGAAATCAAGCAATCATCAGGGCTGTGCTCCCTCTGAAAGTCTAGGAAAGACTCCATCCTTACCGAGTGCCTCCCAGCATACCCTGCCTTACAGCAACATAACTCCATTCCCTGTCTCTGACTTCATGTGGCCTCCTCCTGTCCAAATCTACCTCTGATCAACTTGTTACAACTACAGAGACCATATTTCCAAACAATGTCACATTCTGAGATTCTGTGCAGTGATGAATTGGGGGGAGCACTATTTAACCCAATACATATATTTTCTTCTTTCTTTTCTTTTTATAGTCTATCATCCATCTCACTTTGTCATTCACTGTCTTTCATGTTAATTCTGAAAATTATGGTAATAGATTGTTTCTAACTTGTTTATTTTTATACTGAGTTATAATTGACAGATATTATTTTAGTTTTGGGTAGGCAACATAATGATTCAATATTTTTATATATTGAGAAATGATCACCAAACTAAATCTAGTTAACATCTTTCACCATACATAGTTACACAATTTCCTTTTTCTTGTAATGAGAACTTTGAAAGTTGTTAAGAATAAATCTTATAGTATGAAATACAATATTATTAACTATAGTCACCCTGTGGTACATTATATGCCGTGCCTTTTTTATAGCTGGAAGTTTGTACCTTTTGATATCCTTCACCAATTTGCCCACCCAAGTCCCCAATCTGTTGCTTGTATCTTCGAGCTTCATATCATACGGTATTTGTCTTTTTCTGTCTGACTTATTTCACTTAGCATTATGCCCTTAAGATCCATATATGTTGTTGCAAATGGCAAGATTTCATTTTTTCCATGGAATATTATTACATTGTGTGTGTGTATATATACATATATATACATATATACATATATATCACATTTTCTTTATCCATTCATTCATCGATGGACACTTAGGTTGTTTACACACCTTGACTCTTTTAAATAACACTGCAATGAACATTGGGTGTATGTATCTTTAGAGTCTGAGGTTTTGTTTTGTTCAGAGAAAGGCCCAGAAACAGAATAGCTACATCAATGTGGTGGTAAAGTTTGATTTCCAATTTTTGAGGCACCTTCATATCATTTTCCATAGTGACTATACTGATTCATATTTCTACCAACAGTGCACAAAGGTTTCCTTTTGTCCACATTCTCAGCAAAACTTATTTCTTATCTTTTGATAAAACCCATTCAAATAGGTATGAGGTGATATATCACTGTGATTTTGACTTGCATTTCCCTGATAATCAGTGATGTTAAGCATATTTTCATGTACTTGTTGGCCATCGTGCGTCTTTAGAAAAGTGTTTACTTAGATTCTCTGCCCACTTTTAAAAATTAGATCACTTGTTAGAAATTGCCTGTTCTGTACCACAAAGACATCAAATGACAAGCTCTAATTGGAGCACTCAGGCTGCTCCAACCACTTCTGGATACGTTTTTCTTGAAAAAAACATCACCATTGAAAAGTGGTATGATTTAAGAGTTAAAAGTAGGTTATTGCAATCAAGTTAGTAGGTCCATGTCAAATCTAGGGCTTATTAACTACATGAGGCTATAAGCTTTAATAAGTATTGGCTTGAAGTATTGGCTTACAGGGGAAACACTTTGTCATGTGAAAATTAAATATTAAAATGCAAATAAACCTATTAACACAATAGAAGAGATAGAGTAGGCAATCCATAATTTGTAGTCTATTGCCACATAACTCACCCAATGAATATCATAGTTAGTGACACTCCACATGTCAATAGTATGATTTGATTTATGAGCTCAGATATGTATTTAAGTCTTGATTACTCACTTGGACAAGGCAGAAATAACCTGAATAAGCTGTTGATTATTGCCAATAGAATATCAAAGCTAAATGATTCTTTTATGATTTATGCCATTCTTTTATGCTGTTTTATTCTAGTAGTTATTTATCATAGCAACTAATATTGCAATTTTATAGAATGCTGTCTCTCTGAACAAAAACTGTAGACTTCAAAATGTACTGTAAAATAAAGCAGTGTTATATTCACAAAATTTACCAATTAAAGTATGCCTTAAACATCTAAGCTTCTGTGGCTTACTTAATCAATGTTTCGTTTAATAAAACCCACAATTTTAATCAGGTCCCAAATCATTACCCTATGTTATCTGTAACTCCAGGGAAATATAATGATGTAACTTCTCTTACTTTTAGGATTTAGAAGTTAGAGATTTAAAAAATAAATGTATTTAGGTTAAGTATTATAATATTGAAAATGAGTCTTAGTCTCTCAGCTGTAGAAAAAGTCTCTGCACTGGTAATTTGCTGAATTGCCCAGATGCATCAGTTAATCTTAGCCACATGGAAGCTTCAGACATTAAAATCAGTTTGACACTCATGAAAGAGAATATTTTAACTGCATGCACTACACAAGGACTATACCTCCTGCATCCAAATTACTAATATCACATTAAAACATGCTTCTTGTTTTCCTTATATGACATACGGCTGAGAAATCTGCTCATATATCTCACTGTGAGAATGTTATTCTCTAGTACATCATTCTGCCCTTTTCATTCTGGGACAGCTGTTTTGCTTTTACTTGCTTCCAAGGGTTTTTGAAAAAATTGTTCCACAGCATAAGTATAATTATTTTCAAATTCTCCCCTAGCTTTAAGAGAAGATGAACTCAAGTTTTCTGTAATGTTTTATTTCATCTTTATTTCTTCAAATTCCTTTTATATTAGTTGACAATATATTTGACCCACTCATAGGTGTTTTCATAAATTGCTTTTCTGTGTGTGTGTCTTAAGTTATAAACTTAAGGGCAATACACACAGAGCTCTTAAGTGATATTTTAAGATGTTTACAGCTTACACCTATAACATACATATGTGTGTATATGGAATTTATAATACAGTCTGGTTTCCTCCACAAAATACTATGTCAGTGTATACAAGCATTTCTTAATTTAATATATAAATATTTTTTCTAATGCTACTGAAAATATTTTCATAGTGTTTTCAACTGAGTCAAACAGTCTCAGTCTTGTGGCAAAGCTTTTCACAAAGGAGGATAGATGAAAGCATTGCAAATTTAGGTATCTTTTTAAGTACTTGCTTAGAGATGATAGCATTGTTATAATTAGCTGATTGTTTTTAGAATTTTTTAAAAAATATTTTATTTATTTATCTTTAGAGGGGAAGGGAAGGAGAGAGGAAGAGAAACATCAATGTATGGTTGCTTCTCGTGCACCCCCTGCTGGGAACTGGCCCCTGCCAGAAACTGGCCTGCAACCCAGGCATGTGCCCTGACTGGGAATCGAACCGCGATCATCTGGTTCGCAGGCCCGCGCTCAGTCCACTGAGCTACACCAGCCAGGGCTTGTTTTTAGAATTTATGTAAAATGAATACAAGTGATGGCCTTTCCAAATAAGAGCTACATTAAATCTTAAATTTGTCATTTAAAGAAAAGTTAATTTTTTGTCAGGTTGCACTTAAAGACAGGTGTGTGTGTTATTAATGTGGCTGTTTTATATAAATAGTTCCAAAGTAAATGTAAGAAGTTAAAAAAAAATCAGTCTATATAAGAGCATATTGCCTGTTTCTGAAACTTGAATATCTCCATGTATCATCTTTAAAACCAAGCTAATACCAGTAATCTTACATTTAGTTGTTGGAATTGTTAAATAAGTTAAAGCACACAAAAAGCATAGAGGTTTTGTATACTTATGATCCTTATCAATAAACAAGAGAAAAAACCTTTTTGCTAAAATTTATATTATTCTAAATGGATATTTTATATATGTAGGTACAAAATATCATTGGCAGTTTTAACCTAAATTTATATCAGATGATAAAGTCTACCTAGAAGAAGTCAATGTTGGTAATAAAATAGACCCAAAACTCAAAATAGTAGATTCTATTTTATGTTTCTTTAAAATTATACATCTACAGAAATAAGTTTAATTTATATTTAATTTTAATACTTTCATAAGCCTTAAGAATTAAGCTCCTATGGCCTAGAATGTATTAAATCATATAGCAATTATCTGATTCTTAAAGGTTACATTGCACTCACTTGCAAAATTATCCTGTATCTATAGTAAAATTTTAATATGAACAAATTTTAATGAGCAATTGTGTCTATTCTGCTCCTCTGTATCTTTATAGTGAGGAGGAGCATCCAACAAATATTTGTCAAATAATGAAAGCACTCCTTTATATGCTAAGTATCGTATGTCATTATTTGTAGTAGTTCTCTAAGGTTAAATGTTTTTTCATATGAGGAAGACAAAGATTAAAGAGATTAGGAATCTACCCTTGATTAAGAGTCTCCAAATATTGGAGCTATGAATTCAATCCAAGATGTCTGATTCTAACACACATAATTTTAAACTTTTTAAACTTTTAGCATTCATGTAATTGCACTTATTTATCAATCTCCATGTGCTTTACAAAGGCACAATTTCTCTGGAGTTTGACATTTGTTCACAATACATTCCCAAGGCAATTCACTAGCTAGAATTTAGCACATGCCATTATTTTAATGTATTCTTGACTTAAAAATAAATTAATAAACATTAAGCACTTCTGCAATTCAGCTATGTTTTTATACATTTGAATTAACCAGGGTTCCATTCACGGATGGCTTTATGGGAAAGCAGGTTTGTAACACTGAGGATCGCATTTTCTACTCATTCAACAAATCTTTGAAAGAGCTCAGATTGATTAATGAATACAAAAGAGCTCAAGATAATTAGATGAGAATAAGCTAGGGAAATTCTAAGTTGAACACAGAGAAAACTTTTCTATTAATCTTACTATTCTGAGAAAAGATCTTAAAAATTAGATTTAAAAAACAAGGAACAGTGATTTTTAAAAAAACCAAACTACAAATGAGAATTCAAAAATTGATATGTGGCATGTTCTTAGCTTTCTTTCTTAGATGACTAGATTACATTTAATCAATTATTAATATCATTTCACAGTTAGAAGTTCCTGAATTTGTTAGCTGCTAAATTTGTTAGCTATTCAATAAATAAAGTACTTAACTCTTTTTAAACCATTAGAACTATTCTATAATTCTAAAGTCTTTTTGAGGACTTTAAAGAAAATAAAAGCACTATTCATTTAAGTTTGAAAAGTTGTAATGCATTTTGCAATGTTAAATAGTGTCTAAGTACTATGGTGAAAATATTCCACAAAACTGAGTTGGAAAAAAGTATGATGATTTCTAAAAATATTATAATAAATTACAAAATAAAAATAGACCAGAGAAAGGAAAAAATGAACCCTAAACTGAGTGCTTTCTTATAAAAGAAATATTTACAAAGAAAACACTTGTAATGTTTAGAGTTGTTATAGATACCCACATGTTAAAAGTTTTAAGCAGGCATTCAATAATCAGATGAAAGTTGATATGTGATTAAAGTATATCCCAATAAATAGATCACTGAACAATTTATTTCAGGCATTAGAGAAAAATAAGTTTTATATTTCTATTATTATAAGAACAATTACACTATAGCTTTTATAATTTTACTAACCTTTGTCTATTATATATAGAATTAAGTATATGACCCAGGCCAGTACAGCTATGTTGGTTGGGGCATCTTCCCGTACACCAAAAGATTATGGGTTCAATTCTCTGTCAGGGCACATACCTAGATTGCAGGTTTGATCCCCAGTGGGGAAGCCTACAAGAGTCAACCAATTAATGTTTCTCTCTCTCCCTGAAAAGCAATGAAAAAACTAAGTCTTATAAGGATGAGGAAGAGTTTAATAAATGATATTAGTATCCTCTATTTGATCAACTTTTAAATACTTAAATTTTTTTGCAGATGGGTTTTATAGCAGTCCAATTGATGCACAATACTGTATATAGCATTTGAACAATATTATAAATTTCCTTAACTGCATAATTTTTAATGTCAATTAAATTTTAAATTCATAGATGTTACAGTTGCCCCCAAGTCAATATTAAATAAGAGTAAAATAACATTGTTTTTAACAATACATCAGACATTACTATTATACTACTTCAAGAATTATTGTTTCAATAAATAATTGTGAAATCAGTATATAATTGTTTACAGGAAATCATAATTTATTGGGATGTTTTTCATTACGGTACAAATATAGAACACTAAATTAAATTCAAATATTTATACAAATCATTTCCTATTGACCAAGAAAATCTATAGAATATGCTTAAGCCATTGATTTATAAAATCCATAATTTATTACCTAGGCCATTATTTTAGGTGATAATATTATCAATATTTGATCTGACCTGTAAAATAGCCTCTATTCTTCCTAATGGATGCACAGTAAGTGATTTATAATGTCCTTTACTTTTTCCAGTATCAATAAATTAAGATATATAATTTTCTATTAAATTATTGAGCACATTTTTTAACATATGGCTTTAAAAATAAAGCTGAACTATGGACGAGGGCAGCACAGACCTCACATTTACATTTATGAGATTTGTGGGAAAGTGATATTAGAAGCAATCAGCAAAGTAACTGAGTTCTTTTTCACTACTAAAGAAAACAGCAATTTATACAAGTTAAACGTTAACAAACTAATGTTGTGTAGGGCGCAGTTCCACAGGCCTGTGGAAATGGGACCTCCAACGGCAGAATAGTAGAGGTCCTGACTGCACGCAATCGTGAGCACACGGTGTAAGTGCAATCGTACTGATTTCAAAAAAAATTATTATAATGATGTGGAAAATGAATTTCCTTTCAAGGGAAAGGAAATTAGGCATTTTTGCTTGCCTTGTGATAACCTGTTTTATAAAATTGTATCATCTAAAAAAGGAATAGTCTGTATGTTATAAATATTATAAGTAAGTATAAGTGGTAAGTATAAGTAAGTATACTTACTTACTTATAAGTAAGTATAAGTATAAGTGGAACCACTTATACTTCTCCTATATTCACTGTATAATTATGCTCACAAAGTGTATTGCCAAGAATTTTTTTTTACAACCAATAAATTTGAACAGATTAGTTTAGAGAATTTTATGACTCCCAGCTCAGTGCTTTTACTATCCATTCATGTTACCTAGTTGAGTAGAACATAAAAATTGGCTAAATAAAGATTTCTGGATTTAAATAATCTAATTTTTTATATTAATGTGTCCCAAAATAAAACACTGCATAGTTTTATAGGCCACTTTGTTTTGTCACTATTTACTCTTTTCTATGTGCATTATAAAATAAAGATATATAACAAAATATTTCAGATAATAAAATTATTCTCCTCTCCCTCTTGGCCCCTTTTCCAGCCCTCACAAATTAACCCCAGTTAACCAATTTCATCTGAATTCTTTAAAAGAATTCCCATGATATATAAGCATTTTTTAAAGCCAACAACTCATAAAATCTTAATTCACTTGATACACTGAATTAACTTCAGTATGGGCATCTCCCTGTGTCCATATCTACAGTATTGAAATTCCTCACCAGAGCAATTAGGCCAGAAAGAGAAACAAAAGGCATCCAAGTCAGAAATGAAATAAAGCTATCTCTATTTGCAAATAGAAAACCCTAAAAAATCCAACAAAAATCTGTTGGAAATAAATGAATTCTATAAAGTTGGAGGATATAAAAATCAATATACAAATTCATTTATTAGTTCGGGCAGTTTTTTGGTAGAGGCTATAGGATTTTCCACGTACACTATCATGTCATCTGCAAACAATGTGTGTTTTGACAGAGAGCCCAGAAATAAACCCAAATCTCTACAGTAAATTAATATTCGACAAAGGAAGCAGTAACATAAAATGGAGTAAAGATAGCCTCTTCAACAAATGGTGTTGGGAGAATTGGATAGCTACATGCAAAAAAAAATGAAACTCGAGCACCAACTTACACCATACACCAAAATAAATTCAAAGTGGATAAAAGACTAAATATAAGCCACGACACCATTAAAGGCCTAGAGGAGAGCATTGGCAGGAAAATCTCAGATATTCCATGTAGCAACATTTTTACTGATACGTCCCCTAGAGCAAGGGATATAAAGGAAAGAATGAACAAATGGGATCTCATCAAGATAAAAAGCTTCTGCATGGCTAAGGAAAACAGTTTCAAGATAAAAAGAGAAGCAACAGCTTGGGAAAACATATTTGCCAATGATACCTCAGACAAAGGTTTAATCTCCAAAATATACAAAGAACTCACTCGACTCCAATCAAAGAAGACGAGCAACCCAATTAAAAAATGGGCAGAGGACTTGAACAGACACTTCACCAAGGAGGACATACAGAGGATCCAGAGACACATGAAAAGATGCTCGATATTGCTAGCCATCAGAGAGATGCAAATTAAAACCACAATGAGATACCGCTTAACACCATAAACAAAGAAACAAACAACAAGTGCTGGAGAGGTTGTGGGGAAAAGGGGACCCTAGTTCACTGTTGGTGGGATTGTAGAAAGCAGTATGGAATTTTCTAAGAAAACTAAAAATGGACGTGCCTTTTGACCCAGCAATTCCACTGTTAGGAGCATATCCTAAGAACCCTGAAACACCAATCCAAAAGAACCTATGCACCCCAATGTTCATAGCAGCACAATTTACAATAGCCAAGAGTTGAAAGCAACCTAGATGCCCATCGGTAAATGACTGGATCAAAAAGCTATGGTACATTTACACAATGGAATTCTATGCTGCAGAAAGGAAGAAGGAGCTTCTACCCTTTGCAACAACATGGATGGAACTGGAAAGCATTATGCTGAGCAAAATAAGCCAGGTGGTGAAAGACAAATACCATATGATATCACTGTTAACAGGAATCTAAACAACAAAACAAACAAGGAAGCAAAATATGACCAAAGACACTCAAATACGGAACAGGCTGACAGGGTCCAGAGGGGAGAGGGGAGAGAATCATAAGGGAAAAGGGGATGGACCCACATGAACAAGTATAAAGGAAACATGGGCAATAACTAAGGTGGGGGGCGGAAATGGGAGGGAGGTGGGGAGCACTGGGTGGGCAGGGCTGGGAATATAAGATAGAAAACTGTACTTGAACAAGAATTAAATTTAAAAAATCAATATACAAAAATGAGTTATGTTTCTATACACTAGCAACAAACTAAGAAAAAAAGTTCAGGAAACAATACCAAAGAATGAATATAACCAAAGAGGTGGAAGATTTGCACCCTGAAAAGTATGAGACATTGATGAAAGAAACTGAAGAAGACAAATAAATGGTTACCGATTATAACAACAAAATGTCCACACTACCCAAAGCAATCCACAAATTCAGTGCAATCCCTGTTACACCAGTGTTCTTCTGAGACCAAAGGCAAAGGCAACAAAATGAGAAACATATGGGACTGCATCAAACTGAGATTTTGCACAGCAAAGAAAACCACTGATGAAATGAAAAGGCAACCTACAGAATGGGAGAAAATAGTGGCCAACTATACACAAAAATTTTATATATCTCAAATATACAACAAATTCATGCAATTCAATAACAAAAAAACCAATCCGCTGAAAAATGGGCAGTGACTCTGTACAGACATTTCCCCAAACACACCAGTGGTGAAGAGGTACATGGAAAAAGGTGCTCAACTTCCTTAACCATCAGAGAAATACAAATCAAAACCACAGTGCCTCCTCCTATTTGTTAGAATAGCTATTATCAAGAAGACATGAAATAACAAGTATCCGTGCAGATGTGGAGAGAAAGGAACCCTTATGTACTCTTGGTGGGACTGTAACTTCATGTAACCACTAGAAAAAATAATAGTATGGAGATTCCTCAAAAAATTTAAAATAGAACTGCCATAAGACCCAGCAGTTCTACTGCTGACCAGTTTCAACCCTCGTCCTCCCTCAAGCTAGTGTTCTTACTGCTGCTGCCCACTGCCTGAGAGAGCAGCCTTCTCCTCCAGTGGTGGACCGTGCTCCTAGCTACACCCCCTTCCTCCCGAAAGCCAGGCCTGAACAGGGCCATTCTGTGTGGGGCCTCCCTGTGTGCTCCCATGCACGTACTCCATCAGAAGACTGAACACGTCCTGCCTAATTATTCAGTCCCCTGAATAAGCTCTGAGTTCAGTGAGATCCAAGACTACTTCCCTCATCTATATGTTCTGAGCATGATCACAGTCTGCCGTTAAGGGCTCAAAAGTATTTGTTGTCAGCTTTGGGCTTTAAGGCCCAGTATGCCGACATAAAGTCAGATCTTAACTGTAGGGTGCTTAGTGAACTTGATAAAATGTAAGAACACAGACACTAAATTTCTAAGGGAAAGAAATTATAGGTAGCCTTTGTCCCTATGCCCTAGAGCTAAATAAGTAGCTTGGGTTTTTTATCAGGATACAAATATGTCCCAGACACAGCCTTCTCATTTCAAAATAGTAAAACGACCCTACACATAAGTAGTACAGTTAAATACTACCTTGTCCTAAAGAATGCACAACACTAATAGTATTGATTAGATTAATCATGTTCCATTTTGTTTATTTAAAATTAGCAAAAATTGAATTCTAAAGACAAGTTAAAAGGGCTTATGTTATATCCCACAGATGGGTGAAATCATATGATTCTTAACTTTGTCTTATTTTGCTTTGCATGATATTCTCAAGATCCATGCAAATGGTCCCGAATGGCAGTGTTTCATCTTTTCCTGTGGCTCTTTTCCTGTGGAGTTTGCATACAAGCACACTTGAAACCTATATATTCTTACTGACCAGTATCACCCCAATAAACTTAGTTCGAAATAATAAAATAAAAAATTAAAAGGTTTGTTCACTTCTAGATAGCAATTTATAATATGCAAAAAAAAAGGTCTTGTCAAATTCTTCCTCCCAACAATGTCACCTAATTTCACCTCAGAAAATATCCAGCAAATCGAAATAGTATGGTAATGAAAAACACATTGTTAAACTTTTTTCATGTTTTATTCACACCTATCCCATTAGTATATTATTATATATATCACTGAGGCTAAGTAATGTTATATAATTTGCTGAAGGTAATAAAATTCTTAAGCACCAAAACACAATCATGCCTCCCGGCTCCCACAGTCCTGTTGGATTCCCCCTTGTGTCTGCAGGAGACCTGAGCTCCAGCCCACGGCTCTACTGATAACTGAGTTGCACTGGGCATGCCACTTAACCCCCATGGCCACAGTGTCCCGATCAGTAAACCTGTAATCATTTCCCTCCAGGAAGCTTTCATCTCAAAAAACCAAAGACAAAATCATTTTAGTGGGTGGCCTATTCAGACATCCTTCACATTTCATTACTCCCCAAATTACTTGGAAGGTAATATTTTTAAGCACATAATAGTTACCCCCAAATGACTTGGAATGTTTTATGCATTCCCATATACAGGGATAGGCAAAAATAGGCTTACAGCTGTGAGTATGCCAGAGTTTATTCTTGTATTATTAGTTATTAATTATTTATCATCATTATTGACCTACTTTTGCCCATTCTTATATATTAAAGACAGAAGCAGCACATACGACACAAGCAATTACAGATAATACAACCTCAGCATGCACACATACATAAGCTCGAGTAAAGTACAGAATACGTAAACCAAGAGAAGAAAAGTCTAAAATGCAATTTTGTATTTGATTCCAAATCTATTTCAGGTAAGAAATGACATCATAATTCATGAACATATCTAATTAAGACCAAATCCAGTATCCAAACATTGCAGATTTAGTTGCAGCTTCTTAATTGACCTTGGAAAAGTTATTGCAAGTGTTCAACTTTATAATAAAATATTCCAAAAATTTTGTTTGGACAATTTTCCATAACACAGCTATAGAAGAATAAGGACAGCTCTTCTCCCTCCCTGCCCCACCAATGGGCAGACTTATGAACACAAACAGCCTGGAGCAGAAACGTCACAATAATCTGTAAGGGTACCGTTTTGTGAGCTGTCACTTAAGAAAACTGAAGTTAGGACTATGTGAATTATTTTCTAACACTGATGTGAGTGCCAAAACTGCCATGTAAATATATCATGCAAGTACGATATCCACCCCTTGGACCAAAAGTTTTTCTCTGCACTTCTCATTGTCTTTCTCTATTTTAGCCTATATAAGTTAGGATTAGGTTTGGTTGCTAGAACAGGGAAATCCAACAGAATCAGTAGGTTTTGTTTATTCTCTGACACCAAAAAGGAAAAAAAAAAAGCCAAGACTGATCAACAGTCCTGAGCAGACCCCGTATCTACAAACAGACCCAGGACCTGGGCTCCTTCCATATCCCTCCTCCATTCTCTTTGCACAGGCCTTTCATTCTAACAGCGAAGCATGTTTTCACACTGGCTACTGCAGCACCAGGTATCATATAGATGAGAAAGGGGAAGGAGAGGAGTTCATAATGGACATCTATTTTGAATAAGTCATCTCACTTCTGAAGAATGCCTAGAATTCTTAAGTAACTCCTCACATTGACTAAATCTGTTTATCTCTTATTGCTCATGAGTCACAGGGCCAGGCCTACATGCAAGAATGCTTGAGATGGGAACATTAGGACTGTGAGTAAAATAGGGATTCTTTAAGAAAAAGCAGAGAGTAGATTTCAGGAACATAACCATCTGCCATTCTCATACTTGACTTCAAATCTTTGACCCTCAACCCTACTTACCCCCTTGGAAGAACATACCCCAGCTTAAAGCTATGGGAAAACCATGAAATTAAGCCCTGGCTGGTGTAGCTCAGTGGATTGAGTGTGGGCCTGTGAACCAGAGGATTGCAGTTCGATTCCCAGTCGGGGCACATGCCTGGGTTGCAGGCCAGTTCCCAGCAGGGGACTCACGAGAGGCAACCATACATTGATATTTCTCTCCCTCTCTCCTTCCCTTTCCCCTCTAAAGATAAATGAAATAACACACACAAAAAGAAAACCATGAAATTAATCTTTTTATCTGCTCAGTCATCTTTCATACACATAATGATCACGTTCCTGAGCTCTAACTAAGTCCACAGAGTTATTGAAATTACTGGTGCACACACACAGAATCGCTACTGTGCAAAGCTGGTGTAAGGGAGGTGTGAAGGCAGAGGAGTTCTGTTCACGTCCAATCAGGTTTTGATCACCCTTTCTAGTTACATGAGTTTTTTCTTGTCCTCGGACTATTTATTATCTTGTTACCAAAAAACAAACAGTCTTTTCATCAGTGTTTCTTAGACTAACAAATTGTTCTGTTCAGGAGGAAGATCTCAAAGCAGTTGTTAGGACCACAGAGGACACATTCCCACCTACAGATACTGAGGCATATATACGGGTGAGAGGGCTCCAGGGGAAGAGAAGTGTAGTTGGATTTCAGAGTGTGAGACTGAAGAGGATGTTCAATAAAAGGACACATTATTTTCATTTCCTGCGTCAGGCTCAGAAAAGTGAACCAAATTGTCAAGATCACAGAGCTTAAGTAAATGACAGACAACTTGAAGACTGATAGTTTTATTCCAATGCCCATGCCCCTAACCCTGAACTCTAAGTGTCCAGCTCCCACTGCAGCACCTAGAAAATAGGGAGCACCTGGTACCTATTAGGTATTTTTCAAATTAATGTTCAGCAAAACCACACACAGAATGCCCATAACTATGGTCTAGCATTCAACTCCACTGGCTACATACATTTGCAGCATATAAATTGTGCCTATTTTATCACTCAGTAATCCCTTGACCTCCTTGTCACAGATATGGGACCATCATTTCTTTAAGACACATTTGAGCTCATAAAAATACAGGCATTTGAAATGGGCCATGGGGACACATGGCATTATTTCTCCAGCTTATCTGGCTGCCCAGTGACTGCAAAGCACACTCCAATAGATTAAAAGGAGGGACCATAATCCTCTCCACGGGGTACTGAGCACTGCGGTGGAGTTCCCACACATGGTGTCACAGCGTACCGTATGCAAAACAAGTGTAGCCGTCCTGGACCTCATCGTGTGCCCGGGGGGATGTGGAGTCACTATCTTTTCACATTTACAGGATTTGAAGCACGTTCATCTTATTCAGTGGGATCAGAGCAGAGAGGAAACCTCAGTAATTTTTTTTTTAATTAGACATACTCTCAGGAGTACACATGGCAAAACTGCCTTGAGTAGGAAAGTTTCTTCTAACAAAATGAAAAATATTAAATAGTTATCAGGATAATTGATGTACTCAAAGTACTTTTTAAAGAAGAAAATGTGTCTAGGTAATTCAAGGAAAAATGGTGATTTTACCTAATTTTCAGAAGAGTAGCTGCAAGGCTTTGAAGTAGTTCTTGCATGTAAGTGGTAATTGTGGGCACCAATCCCAAGCCTAATGCAAAACTATCTGACTTTATGGTCTCTTCAGTCACTTGCCACTAATAAGTAAATTGGCTCTTGGGTTTGGCTGTAATATAGAAATGTCACAGAGATCCCAGAATGGTGGCAATTTCCAGGCTAATAACTAAAATGAGAATAGGAACAGGACCCTTTTGGATAATTCAAAAAATACGCTGTAGCACATAAGATAAGACTTCAAAGATAGTCTTACATCTGAGGAAATTAAAGAAGTACATCTTTCCTAGCAATAAAAAAAGATTTTATTTCATTTAATGCCTCTCCCAAATGATCAGTTTTCTACTACAATGAAAAATATAAAAAGTTCCACAATTGTGAACATGTTTAAAAATGCCCTCATCCCTGAAGTCTTAAATCTATTCATGTCTAAACTAAAATTTTGCTGAGCCAATGACCAGAGATTGCCTCTCTCATTAACTTTTATAAGGGAAAGACAGATGCTTTTTACATCCTTTTCTTCCTAGAATCTATTTTAAAGACAAGAACCAAATCTTTAATTTTTCTGAAATGGCTGTCCAGTGCTTAGGTGGAAGACATGGGCACATGTCTCAGAATATCTATGGCAGACATGTACACTACCTTTGTACATGTACACATACATATTGTGTTTCCCCCAAACTTGGTGATCTACACACACATTCTCTTAGTTACTGTGGGTACATTGTGCCTAAGGGCCTAAGAGCTACATCAGTGAGCTGAAAGTGGAATGAGAAGGGCAAAATTTAGAGGGTCTGGTGCTTTAAATTGAAGAGGGAAAAAATGGTCCCTGTTTGATGAAACTCATAGGCTACTTGGACAGGAAGAGTTTAAGAGAAATGGCAAGGAAAAAGAATGACTGAAATGAGTTAAAGTGAGAAATGGACAAATGTGAATAAATTATAGTTACATCCAGTGACATGGATAAATCTCATTAAACATAATGTTAGCCAAAGGGAAGTAGTTATAAAAGCACATTTTCTACGTGTTTTATTCTATTTTTTATAATTCACAAAAGGGAAAACTAAATCTCAGTCTTTAGCAATGTCAACTGACATGATAAAATTATAAAGACTATAAAAGTAGTGATCACCACACCATCAGAATAGTGATAAAATTTGGGGAAGGGGAACAGGGTTAGATTGTGAAGGGATATACAGGTATGGGGACACATTTACACAGAAGTGAAAATGTTCTATTCCCAAACTCAGTGGAAGTTTTAGTGATTTTTTTGTATTGAACAGTAAGTTGTACACAGTATTTTCTGTTCATTTCTGTGTGTGTTAACTTCAAAATAAAGCACTTTGAAAAGGAAAACAAGAGGGAACATACTTCTACTTTTATCCATGACAAAGTCACTAATACTAGACTTGGCTCACTGCTCTAAATGATTGTAAAACTAGAGAAAATATGACAGACACACACACACACACACACATATATATATCTCAGGCACCACACAGAGAAAATTGCAGAGTACTGTAATCCTAAATAGAAGGAAAACATTTAAGGGTATGTCCCCGTTACCCAGGTATCCTTTATTGGGGGTGGGTCCCCAAAACAGCATGGTGGTCTCACCGAAACTGAGATGGTACAATGGGATAAAAACAATAGAGAACAGAAACAACAAAGCCAAAGCCACATCTGTCAGTCTAAAAAAGTCTGCAAGGAATTCAATGTGTAGACGTCAAAACTCACCAACCCGCACAAGGGCAGACAGTCCAGGCCCCCAGCACATATCCGTATTATCTGGTGATAACATGAATGAGGAGGAGTTACAGCTACTTGGCATGTAAAATGCCCGTCATATTTAAGAAAAGAAAGTGCACAATTAAAACCGTCCTGAGATGACTTGGGTTTGACAAGGGTTTCAAAGAGCTGCTACAAATAAACTCCAGGGTCTGAAGGACAATATGGACACAACGAATGGACAGATGAGCAACCTCCAGAGAAATACAAAGCTGACCAAAGAACTCAATGAAAATTTGAGAAAAGAAAAGTATAATCTGTATGTGAAGTTGTATCAAATGAGATTAAGATCAATTTGAAGAATGCTGAAGAAAGCCTAAGTGAACTAAAAGACCAATCGATAGAAATTACGCAACTTCAAAAACATCCCTATCCATCTCTTCATATTAGGTGCTGTGGGTATAAAAACCAGGCCAGACAGAATTATAGAATATTCTCCAGCTACTTATAGCTTCTGTGGTAGACCCAAGTTTACAGGTTTTTAATTTAACCGAGAGTAAATTTTAGCTTCAAGAATAAAAGGATATGAGAAAGGGGCAAGGGAGTTGAGGGGAGAAAGCAACGTTCTCATCATAACACTTGATCATAAGACTTAAGATGGGTCGTGATACTAGTCAGAACATGAGGGGGTTAAGGAGTGTGGGAAATGCTGGGATTGATGAACCATGTGTCCAGGAGGTATCAAGATTATTTGATTCAGGCAACTAAAGGCAGTGAGCTGGGAAGAGAGAAAAGTAAGCTTCGGAACACAGGAGCTATGAATCTTAGATTATGGAGGGATTTCACTTACAGACACTGAAGGGGTCTAGGAAGCAGCACTATCTAGTAGCACCTTCTGCAAGACAGAAATGTTCTGAGCTGTCAAATGCAGTAGCCAACTAGCCCTATGTGCCTATTGAGAATTTGATATGTAGCAAGACAATTGAAGGACTTAATCCCTAATTTTTTTTAATTTAATAGTCACATGTGGCTAATGGCTACCATGTCATGTAGTGCAGGTCATGATATGACTGCAGATGTGCGTAGATGAGGCCAGATAGGAAGCCAGACATCAGGAGGGCAGAACAAGAGGATCAGGAGGATCATCCTCTGGCTATTAAAGTCACCAACTTTAATGTGTGTGGTGACATGAGACTGGGACACTGATCCCGGAGTAGCAACTTCAAGACATGAAGGAAAGTAATCTGGATGATTGCAGTGAGCAAGGTGATGAGCACTGTAGTATTTTGGCACAAAATTCATGCTTGGAGGGCCTTACGGAGAAAGATAGAAGGGAGGAAGATCTCAAAGCAGTTGTAGGGACCACAGAGGACACGTTCCCACCTACAGATACTGAGGCATATATACGGGTGAGAGGGCTCCATGGAAGAGAAGTGTAGTTGGATTTCAGTTAGAGTGTGAGACTGAAGGGTATGTTCAACAAAGGGACACATTATATTCATTTCCTGCGTCAGGCTCAGAAAAGTGAAGCAAATTGTCAAGATCATAGAGCTTAAGTAAATGACAGACAACTTGAAGATTGATAGTTTTATTCCAATGCCCATGCCCCTAACCACTGAACTCTACTGAGTGTTCAGCTCTCACTGCAGCGCCTACAAAATAGGGAGCACCTGGTATCTGTTAGGTATTTTTCAAATTAATGTTCAGCAAAACCACACACAGAATGCTCATAACTATAGTCTAGCATTCAACTCCACTGGCTACATACATTTGCAGGATATAAACTGTGCCTATTTTATGACAGTAAACAGGTGACTTGGGGTACAAAAAACCTTTTTTTATATTTGTTTCATGTTGCTATTTACAAAAGTGTTGTGGATTCATTTTAATCTTTCTCAAACTTACCCCCCCCATTCCAAAACACTGAAGTATAGGGTGACTATGTTTTTTCACTGTGGACTAAATATTCTTTTCTTCCCTAAACTTCATCCTCTATAGTTGACTTCTCTGCTTTTTTAATTATCCATTGAGAGCCACTAGGACATGGACAGCAGTAATTTTTGACAATTTTGAAGTCACACAATTTATCCTGAGTTTTTGTGGACTGCCATAAATATAATGTCGACGCTACATTTAGTTACACAGAAAATTTGAAGGTTGGCTAGTAGAATGCTAATTCACTTCCTTACTAAAAATCAGAAACAGAATGGGAAACTGACTTTTTCCTCTCAAAAGTTACAGAAACTTGGGTACTTCTAGAGTTCTTTATACTTTGCTCAATTGACTTATTCTATTTTCTACCTTCTTGAGACTGAGGTTTCAAAATGCACTTGTTACATAGTTATGTTATATATTTATGATCTTAACCCAAAAAGAGACTTAGATATTTGTCTTTTGTTGTTTGAATTTTCCCCTAGAAGCCTATATGTGTTAGTTAACACCTAGGAGGAGGGAAGTATGCAAGTAAGAGATGTGAACTAGAGCTGTGACTAAGAGCAAGGAGAGGCTAAGGAGAATGAAAGGACTAAGGAAAGGACTAAGGCTAAGGAAACAAAAGGACTCGAAAAGATACATCTTAGAAGTCGAAGGTGTGAAAGCGGATCTGAGAGCGGACAACCTGAGAGGGGATGTGCAGGCTGAAGCAGCATCAGGAAGAGACATAAAACCACGAGAGCGTCCCTGATAACGAAATAAAAGACCAGGGACCAGTCACTGGCAAATGGCAGCAGCACTGAGTATCTTTGGTGGCCTGGGATGTGGCGGCAGCAAATGGGGACGGACCCTCCCGATACATAGAAACAAATCAATCCTAAAGGCCAAGTGCCAATCATTTATGTCATTGCTGAGCTCAGAACAAAGGACCTGCCGCTTGCTATCTAACATCAGATCTTCCAGTGAATAGGAGAGCCATAAACAAAGTGAACAAGTGGCCTGGTGCTGAGAGGTGAGAAGCACACTGAGAAATAAAGTGAGTCACCTGAAATGTCTCTAAGACCCACGAGCAGTGGGAAGCAGGGGTGTCTGGAGGCTGTGTTTAGGCACCGGGAATTACACAGCCAGGACAATCTCTCTACATAATTAGGGTCTGGCCACTAACATATCAGCAAGTACAATACTTACAGAGCTGCAAAGTGCTCACAGAAACAGACTACATCCTCGTGGGAGCAGAGTAAATATTATTTACTAAAACTGACTTTAAAAAGAGAAAAACAATGAGGAAAAACTTATTTTTTCCTTATTGAACATGTGCTTATTATTGGATGGCTGTAGGTTATGTGCAGAATATATACCTCCCTGTGGTAGAAATTGTTTAACTAATTTAAAAAATAATGCATGAAATATTTAATATGCATAAAGTAGATACCTGTTTTTTATATGTACACCATGTGCCTATAGGTCACTATGTAGATGCGTATATTCAATAGATTAGAGAGACCCTGGGGTAGAGGAATTAAGAGCATAGGCTTTGGAGCTACCCTGCTCGGTACGAAGCCTGGCTCTCTAACTAGCCACGTGAAGCTGGGCAAATTCTGTTACTCTTCTGTCCCTTGGATCCCAGAGGATCTAGTAGAACTGTCCAGGTTCCTATCACATGTATCAGGCAGAGGATAAAGTGCTCAGTAAGTGTTTGCTTTTACAGTTATTATCATAACATTATCTAAGGCCTAGAAAAGCTGTCACTTTAATAGAGTAAACCACAATCATTTATTTGGGTTCAACGATGATACTTAAGAAAAGCAGATGGTTTCCTAGTGCTGTCAAATGTTTTTGTCCAGGAAGTAAAACCCTGGGTAATTAAAGCAAATACCTATAACCCCCGAGGGGGTGAGTCTGTTTGAATCTTCACTTTCATTATTTAGACGCACCAAGCTCCTTGGGCTTGCTAGGTCAAGTATTTCTAATTCTGTCAACGAACCTACCACAGACTGAATCGGAGGGTGACGCCAAAACTCTCAAGCCCTTCAAGCAAAGCACCGGCAGGTCACTCACTGAACTGGCAGACTGTGCTCTTCCACAGCTGGGTTTTCAAAACGAGACGGTAACAGTAAGGTCCCAACAGATCTTGGATTGCACCTAGTTTCTCCACTTAAGTATTTTCTTACTTGATTTCTAACTACCTAAAATCCCTGATGCCTCTCATTGCTAAAATGTTTTACAGGTAAAAATATTAATGCACCAAATATGTTATCATTTATCTGACAGCCATTCCCTGCTTAATAAAGGTGTATTTTACAGAATATTTTTAGAGGGCAGTGTGGGGTGTTTTTTTTTTTTTTTTTGCTCATTGAAGCTACATTTAGCATAATCTTATCAAATCCCTAGAGATAAGTAATCCTGTTTTCTGAGATTGCTCTTTTCATTTTTGTTGGGTGCAATCTTTAATGCTTATTATCAACTAGATATTTTTCGGTAAATTTTAAAATAATTCATTTTGACAAAATTATTTTAAGTGTATATATATAGAGAGAGAGAATTAAAATGACTGAAGTTGGTTATGTAAAGTGATTAAAAATAAATCTGAAATTGCACTTTATAATTGCAGATTGTCATTTTTTTAGATAAAAAAACATCTAACTAGATCTGTTCCTGTTAACACAGAATTTAGCATTATTAATTTAGCATTAGGAGGCTCAGGAAAAGTTTGATATTTATAATATAGACTAGAAAATTGTTGAACATAAGCAAGTCAACAAATAACTTTCACAGCTAAAATTATCTTAGCATTCCAGCTTGTATATCAGCAAACTGCAAATTTTCTTTAAGACATTTACATAGTTTGCCACTACCCTTCCTCATTTTCAATTGCTTTTTAAAATATGTAATAATTCATCTGACATATGTTCCAGCTTTTTACAACAGACACCGTGAATGACTCTTAAAGAACATTTGAAATTAAATAGCAAGAATAATCTTTCAAGTCCTTCCCTATTTCCTGAAATATGAAGAAAGTTGACTTTTGAACTCAGTTACCAACAAAAAAGGAAAATTCTCTAATACTGCAGCTGTCAGAAGTCTTCCTTCGAAAATATTAAACAATTGCACAGATGGACCAGTTTGAAAGATATTCTTCAAATATCTTCGTATTTATGAACAATAAAATGTGTGTCAGTCTTTATGGCTAAGGCTTAGTGAATTCATCACAGATTCTTTCAGTATGAGGTTTGCCACCAAACAAAAACACACAAGTTCCCCAATATTCAGTTATGAAATTAGATCACAACAGGTCAACACCTAAATTACTAGCTCCGTGTCTCCCATTTGCTCGGGCAGGATACAGTTTTCCTCATTTCCAAACACTCCCGGTGGTGACAGAGGTGTCTCACCTGCGCTGACCACATCCCTGCCTCTCTGTCCCAGTGTCCATCTGACCACTGACCTCCCTGAGGCCCGATTCTCACAGGCATCCAACCATGGAGGTTTGCAAACCACAGAGTGACAAGACAGCTCATCCAAGTGAGGGGAAAAATTCTCTCTCCTGTTTTGCTAAATTAAGGGGAGATGCTCCTGTAGGGTATCTTGTGACCTCAAATATAACACCTCAATATTTGTCTTACATTTAAGTCAAATTTTCTTGGACCACACAGCTATACTATCACCTTCCCAAGCAAATCTACATTCCCTGGAGAACTAGATTGAATGGGTCCAGTGACAGTCCCTCCACCAAACCCAGAAACACCATTCTCCTAAAATGATTAAATCACATTGCAAAGTCCGGGTTATTACGCTGAATTACATCCTCTTTGCTGCAGTCAGCCTCTGCACACTGGGTTTTCTTGCTTTCTTGACCACTGTGGCCCTTCCTCTTCTGAACGTGTTATGTCTAAATGATAATTGGGCACAGAGCACGTCATTTTTCTAAAAAAGCTCCTGACCAGCAGTCCAAGTCGGCAGATGCAAATCGATACTAGCAGCTGCATCTAGACGAATAGAAGCTCATGCATACAGCAGAAAACCCTGCTTCAACTTATTCAAACAATTTCATTAGAAAAGACTGTACCAAGTTCTATCCTGGCTTTTAAACATTTCCTCACAAGTTAATAAATAAATATCCCAGAGCAACTTGAAAATTAAGACCAAATTGCAATCTTGGCTGCATTTTGAAAATTTCATTACAAGTCATGTGAATAATTGATCAAAAGTTTCTGAAGTGCCATGAAAATACAGAAAAGTAAAGCTCATGTAGCAGGTGATCATATGAATTTATTAGAGTGGATTTGGTGGGGGGGTTTCAGCCCACATAATAATCTATCTCTGTGAAACAGGCCAATTGCATACTGTTTATATTCTGGCGAGTGACCTGGAAAATTAACCATCCCATCACCTGTATGGGCAGGCTCTAAAATTCACTGCGTTTTTATGTGCCATTCTATTTAGTTAATGGAACCCCTGACTTTTCTAACATAACTCCACATAACTGTCAGATATTACTGATGGGATTGTTAACAATAAAGTATTGGTAATATTTTGCTTGTATCAAAATTACAACCCAGAAGGATCATCAAAATAAGTATAAAAAGATGAAGGTATTAATCTGTATGATAACTGACAAAGTTTCCTGTCCACGTGGTGACTCCATGAATAATTGAGAAATGCTGATGCTTCTAATATGGTTGATAATAATGATGTGAGCTGCACATTATATGTAAATGATGAGGACAAAATGGCCCCACATTCTAAATCACTGGGAGCTCAAAGTCCTTTCCTTGTATTTTACAGCGTATTGCCACTGGTGTGCGTGTATGCACTTAGTTTCGTCCAGTCTCATGTATGACTGCCAAGGCACAAGCAGAGTCAAAAGCTTTGGTGACGCGTGCTTGCACAGTTTTCCTCTCCTACTGCATGTCATCAAATATTCAGAAGGCAAACAGCATGTTATATCCTTTCAAAAAATCTTAATTAAAAGCTAAGTACTAAGAAGCAGGTTCAATAGCATAAAATTCACAGAAATTGTTATTTAAGGTAAAAAGAACTTACGGAAGGAACACTTTCCCTACCATAGAGCAAGCCCTGGCTCATGTCCACAAAGACGGGCTCTCACACACTTAGGAGGCTTTTACAGGAGTCTTGCCCCAACCTGAGTAGCTGGGCCAGGGTTAACTTCCTGCTGGGGATGTGATCCTTTCTCTTGCCACGTGTCTTTCTAGAAAGGAAGAAAAGCTCCACTGGATATAAAAGGTTTTAAAGAGAGTATCTTCTCACATATTGAATATGTTTTAAAGTTTTTCATGTGTACCTATAAAGCAACTGTATACATCTTAAAACTAGAGAACTAAAACTAAGATGAAAGAAATTCAGAGGAAATTAATCAGACACAGTGGCAGGTACCCGTGTCCTCGAACTGCTCTCTCTCTCACACACACACACTACTTGAACGCGACTCTTGGAAAAGGAAGACCATCTTGCAGTCTTCCAGATTATCGACCTGTTTTTATTTAGTTTGGGACAGTGGAAGTCTTTTCTTCTTTTTTTAATAATACCAATACCACTGCGCTGGTTTCTAAAAGCAAATGGGTTCGATTCCTTCACTCTAGTTAGGAGTTAGAGGAAGATGACTCTATAAGTGAAACACTAAATTTATCCCTTTTGCTTAGCAGATTCCAAGATGATAGAAAATCTTTCCTATAATCTGCTGCTGATCCAATATGATCTCCAAGATTATTGTGACCACCACACTATAGTGTTGTTATAAACTCTTTGAGGCCAAGACCTCCATTCCTAGGAGAAAGGCAAACCCTACGTGAAACATTTGGGGGAATTCTGAAGATCTCCATATGAAATACTATTTCCTTCTGTGGCCTGAAGGAAGTTTCTTCTCACCATACATAATCTGCTGTTGATTAAGGCACTGATGTTTCCATTAAGACACACATTAATTTTTGTGTGATTAAGGTTATAAAGAAGTGAGCAAAAATCAAGCCATTTCTTGATTGAGGGTGATGCAGAAGCTGCTGCCTAACTTTCTGGCAGTTCAAGCTAGCATTCTGATTTGGTGGACCATCAAGGATAGCGGTCAGCAATGTTATCTATAAGAGGCCTGGTAATAAATACTTTCAGCTTTGCATATGGTCTGTGTTGCAACTCCAGGACTCTGCTCCCGGGCCTCTGAGCAGCCAAGGACAAAACAGACAAATGAGTATGGATGTGTTACAATAAAACTTTATCTTTGGATACTGAAATTTTAATTTCATATAAATTTGACTTAATCGCAAATGAGTACTTAGTTATTTCTCGGCCTTTAAAAATGTGAAACCCATCCTGAGTTTGTGGGCCTTACAAGGACAATCAGGAAGGCAGATTGGGCTCAGGGACAGTTTGCAGACCTCTGACCTAGGTGGTGAAGACTGCAAACCTCCCATGTCTGACACAGAGCCTGAGTCTCCCATAGTCCCACACCAACAAAGAAAGCTCCCCCATCCCCATCACTCACAAGGCTACACATCTCAGTAAATGCTATCTGTTTGATACTCATGCCAAAAACCTTATGGTTTTGTTTGTCTCTTTTCTTACATTTAGTCCTGTCAGCTGAACCTTCAAAATATATTCAGAATCCTCCCACATTTCATCACTAGATCCTGTCACACTTATCAAACCACTATCACTTCTCACTTGGTCTGTTACCTTCAGTCACACTAAACTCAAGCTGTTCCCCACAATTCAGAAAGATCTTTCTTTTAAATATATTTTATTGATTATGCAATTACAGTTGTCCCATTTCCCCCTTTCATTCCCCTCCACCCTGCACACCCCTCCCCCATCCACATTCCCCTCCTTTAGTTCATGTCCATGTGTCACAAGTTCGTTAGCTTCCACATTTCCCACACTACTCTTGCCCTCCCCCTGTCTATTTTCTCCCCACCGTCTGTGCTAGTTATTCTCTGCACCTTCTCCCCCCTCTCTCCTCTTCCCACTACCCTGTTGCTAACCCTCCATGTGATCTCCATTTCTGTAGTTCTGTTCCTGCTCTAGTTGTTTGCTTAGTTTGCTTTTGTTTTAGGTGTGGTTGTTAATAGCTGTGAGTTTGCTGTCCTTTCACTGTTCATATTTTTATCTTCTTTTTCTTAGATAAGTCCCTTTAACATTTCATATAAGAAGGGATTGGTGATGATGAACTCCTTGAATTTGATCTTATCTGAGAAGCACTTTATCTGCCCTTCCATTCTAAATGAAAGGTTTGCTGGCTAGAGCAACCTTGGCTGTAGGTCTTTGGATTTCATGACTTGGAATACTTCTTTCCAACCCCTTCTTGCCTGCAAGGTCTCTTTTGAGAAATCCGCTGACAGTCTGCTGGAAACTCCTTTGTAGGTGACTGTCCCCTTATCTCTTGCTGCTTCTAGAATTCTCTCCTTCATTTTCATCTTGGCTAATGTAATTATGATGTGCCTTGGTGTGTTCCTTCTTGGGTCCAACTTCTTTGGGACTCTCTGAGCTTTCTGGACTTCCTAGAAGTCTATTTCCTTTGCCAGATTGGGGAAGTTCTCCTTTATTATTTGTTCAAATAAGTTTTCCACTTGTCGCTCTTCCTCTTCTCCTTCTGGTACCCCTATAATTCAGAGGTTGCAACATTTAAAGATGTCCTGGAGGTTCCTAAGCCTCTCCTCAGTTTTTTGAATTCTTGTTTCTTCATTCTTTTCTGTTTGGTTGTTTCTTTCTTCCTTCTGGTCCACTCCCTTGATTTGAGTCCCAGTTTCCTTTCCATCACTATTGGTTCCCTGTGCATTATCCTTCATTTCATTTAGTATAGCCTTCATTTTTTCATCTGATTTGTGAGCAAAATCAACCAGTTTTGTGAGCATCCTGATCACCAGTGTTTTGAACTGTGCAACGGATAGTTTGGCTATCTCTTTGTCTCTTAGAAGTATTGGCTCTGGGGCTTTGGGTTGTTCTTCTGCTTGAGCCATAATGTTTTGGTCTTGTAGTGCCTGTTACATACGTAGTGAGGGGTGGAGGCTTAGGTGTTCACCAGGAAGGGGCAACCCAGTTGCTGGGTTGTGACTGGGAGTGGGGTCAGAGAGGGATCAATGGCATTTATTGGTCTCTCTCTCGGATTTCAGTCCCCTATGCTGCTTCCCATAAGCCAACCGGGCCCTTCTGATGCTGGTTCCTGAGTGGGTGGGCTTGTGTACATTCTAGGACCCTGTGGGTCTCTCCAACAAACTCTCCTGTGAGGCTGGGAGCCTCTCCCGGCAACTCAAGCCACGAAAGTTTTTTCAATCTATGCTTTTAGGCTTTATTTCCTGGCACTGGGGCCCTGCATTGTGAGGTCTCACAGTACATTTTTTCACCTGGTTTATCCGTGCATGAATGTGTGACCTTGGTCAGCTAGCTGCCTGCACTCTCACTGAGTCTACCCATTGCCACCCCACACCTGGGATCTGCCTGGCTACTTTTTCCTGCACAACCCCTCTCCACCGGCCACTGACTCCACCCCTCTCATTGGTCTGGATGAATGGTTCATTGTTGTCAGACTGCCATACAGTTCAATTTTCTGTCTATTTTGGTTGTGTTTTTGTTTCTAAATCTTTGTTGTCCTTAAATTTGGTTGTTCAAGGAGGTACAGTTGTGTGAGGAGGTACAGTATTTCCACCTACACCTCCTCCATCTTGGCCAGAAGTCCCTGCCTATCAGAAAGATCTTTCTAAAGTATAAGACTGTATCCCACTCTTCTGTTTCATTCACTCTCATGGCTTCCCATCTCACAAGGAAAAACCTCCGCCCATACTTTGGACCACAAAGTGTTAACCCCTCTGCCATCTCATGGGCCTCCACTCCCATCACTCCCATCACTCCCGCCTCTGGCTCCAGCCAAACCAGCCTCCCTGCTGTTCCTGAAATACTCAAGCACATTCTGTCCTCCGAGTGTTTGCATTTACTGCTCCCTCTGCCTAGAGTGCTTTTCCCTCACAGATTTGCATGGCTTACTCCCCCATTACTAAAAAGGTTTCCCTGACCAACCAATATATAATATAAAAGCTCTCACCATCACTTTTAATTCATTGCCATCTTTATTTTTCTTGGTAGCATGTACCACCTCTTGACTTTGGACATATTCTCTATTTCCTTATATTTTTTCCTCTCTTTTCCTCTAGAATATGGACTCCAAAGAGACAGAAATTTGGGGTTTTTTTTTCCTTAACTGCTATATCCACTGCTAATAGAACATTAGTGAAAGGATAGACCAATGAACAAATAAGGAATGAATGGAAGGACATCAGAATTTTCTAAAGGGGCAGGAGGAAATGGAGGTGATACCTGACCACTGAGTCATCTTATTTTAAGCCTTTTCTTTGTTTCATCATGAAAACCAACAGAGGCAATGTTGCATGGCTGCTAAGAGTGCAGGCTCTGTGTTAAGCCATGCTTCTATTCAAACCTCTATTTCTTCTACAGCTGCCCAAAAGTCTTTGAAGGGCACTTCGGGACTTTGCATGTGAATGGCCACAATTGTAAAATGGGAATATCTATTATTCTGAGAATTGAGAATTTTATATAAACTTCTAGCACAATGCTTTACAATCTTATCAAACAAGTGATAACTGATAATATAATGGAAAGCTTACCTATGTGCATATATATTGCCTTTAATCAAAAGTAGAAAAGCATAATGAAAAATAGATAACTCCAATGAAAAATAGATAACTCCAAAAATCAAAATAAGGAAGTTCTATTAGAATTCAAATAAGAAACAAGTATAATTAGAGAAATGTATGACTCAATGGTATTAATATTAATCACCAGTATAATTGGAGAGATGTATGACTCAATGTTATTAATATTAATCACCATATTAATATGGAGATATTCTATACATATATGTTGGGTACCAATATAAAGTGGTGGGGCAAAAGTAGATGTACAGTTGTATGTGAAATAGTTTATTCTTGTATTATTTATTAAATATTTATTGACTTTTGAGAGAGAGGAACATCAACCTGGTGCTCCACTCAACTCTGTGTTCATCGATTGATTCCCTTATGTGCCCTGACCTTTTACCTTATTACCTTTTACCTTTTTACCTTATGGCTCAAACCTGCAACCTTGGCTCATGGGGATGATGCTTCAACCAAACAAGCTATCCAGATGGAAATATTAATTAATTATTGTATTTTTTTGTATTGCACCTAGAGTGCTTTTCCCTCACTTTTCCCTTCAATAAACTTTTTCACATACAAAAGTAAACCTACTTTTGCCCACCCTGTACAGATACACTTTAAGCAAAGTATCTTTCTACCTTTTCAATGGGAATATAAAAACAAACAAGGGTTTTGGGGAATGATCATCTAGATTTCTACAAAGTAGTAAGGTCCATTCTTTACATTCTTTACATTTCTAGCATATAGTTTTCTAAAATCATAGTTAAAATAAAAATTGATTTGATCTGGCATAGTTTGTTTTTACTAAAGCCATTAGTTGAACTCTTTCGAGTTGTGTGTAAATCAATAGTTTGCGAACGTGACATGTAAGTTCGCATCACAGTAAGGGGTGGGAGCACAAATCTGACAAAAGTGGAGATTCTTGGACTCCCCTTGATTTCCCAATTTTGATTCAGAAGTTTAAACCCAGGTATGTGCATTTATAACATCAGTTCAAGTAATTCTAGTGTCTGATTACTCACTTTGAGAAATACCTGTCTAATAATGTATATATTTTAAAAAACAAAAATTTGCAATATTATTTCTAAATTAAAACTTTTGAACCAAGAAATATTGATCATTTCAGTGGCATGATTAACATCTTTCTGACTAATGTAACTAAAGTCGCTTGCATGATTCACCACTAATACAATTGGGGTTCAGGCCACACCAGAGCAGTGATATGATGGTCTCAACAATTTGTAGAATTTCTCCCCAGTAATTATCCTATGAACTAAACTAAAGGGGTAGGTTCTGTTTTTTATTGGGTTTTGAAGAAACAAAGATTAACAGCGTCACTGAGAACAGTGACACATCACAGTTCAGTTTAGAGCCTGGAAAGCTATAAATTATGTTTAACTTTTTGCATATTGTTATACATTCTAATTTTAAGACCACAGTTTGACGGAAAAGATGGCCCATCATTAAAACCTCAGTTCTTGCAGCCCTAGCTTCCTTCTCTCTTTGAATGATCCATAAGAAGTAGAGAAAGAAAAACAAATCTGCAAGTTTTACAGAGCTTGGAAAAGGCCACTGATATAAAATGACTGTCACACTTCACCTTCACGACTTCAGAAATAATTATTTCCACTTAATGGTTGACAGATTGGAATCACATTTTACATTCTAGGTGTTTGGGAGTGAGGGGCACAGAATGACAACTAACAATGCCTGTCAGCAAAAGTTTATAAAAATCATGAGAAGATGAAAGGCGGGAGGCATCTGTTTGGCATTACAAAAAACACACAAGACCTTGCAAGCTGCCTGACTCGAAAACAATTTCTTTCTCTGAAAAGATGCAGAAGGCTTGTATTTATTTTTTAATTAGTTTGTGGTTTTGCATTTAATTTCTTAAAAATGGGCTACATATTCCCAAGTTTTGTTTGTTGGGGACTTACCCCCAATCTTTCCATGAAGTCTGTGAAAGTGGATAATATCAAACACAGACATAATAAAGGAAACTTATTTTCCACTCTTTATACAGTGAAGGTGAACTATTTTTCCCAACTGAGGTTAAAGGTTTAGTTATTATTATAAGAAATGTTTTATTTTTTCTTCTTTTTATATATTTAATTATTTTTCAAGTACAGTTTTCTGTCTATGACTCCCATCCCTATAAGAAATGTTTTAATAGAATATTTTAATATTTTGGGTAAGACAGGACAGTCTTCTTTGGGAACATTGTTATTAGTTGATAGACCATTGAAACTGATGTGCCTTCACATTACTGAATATTGTTCCATGTTCAATATAAATGTATATATATATTTCAAATTTTACCAATAAGGTATTTTCTAGCAAGAAATCTTTTAAATTGAAGAAATGAACCTAGATTATAAATAAATCAGAGAAAGCTAAGAGCCTTACAATTTCACTCAAATGTGGTATATAAAACTGGAACTCAGACACAGACAACAGTATGGTGGTTACCAAAGGGAAGAGGATAGGAGAGTAGTAAAGGGGGGCAAATATGTGATGACAGCAGATTTATGGTGGTGGACAATGAAATGTACAGATGACTTATCACAGAATTGTACACTTGAAACCTGTATGATCTTATTAACCGAGGTCATCCCAATAAATTTAATTTTAAAAAGGAACAAGTCAAATAAAGAAAGTTTTTGCTAGCAATGTATTTTCCAGCACAGATTTTTGAAATGGAAGGAATGAAGCTAGATTAGAAATGTGTTTCCTCATCACCAGCAACACCTGTCAAGCACGCAGTCACCGCCCCGCTATGGGAGGGGCAGCAAGCCAGTGCCCTGATCGCTTCACCACACAGCTGCGAATCATTCAGGGCTGTGTAGAATCTAATGTACAAACTTACTCTGTATTTTGTTAAGGATACAATATCAAGTGAAAGAATATGTTGATACTGTGACATGACCACTGAGATTCATAAAAATATTTAAGAAACTCAGTGGAATCTGAGTAGCCTCTGTAGGGTTGAGAATGGGTTTTAACTTGGTTATACATATATTTACTGAATCAAAGTAAGACATCTAATTTCATTCAGGATAAAAATTATTGTATGCAAGATCGTGTTTATAACATTGTACCACATGATTGCATGAAATTATTCTAACTATGAGAATAAAATAGACAACAAGAACTGTATATCTTTCTAATCATTCACTTGTAAAGATGTGGGGAAATCAGGCAAATAGGTTATATTTCTGTTGTGTGAAATAGTGCCTCCATCTATTATGAAGTTATTGTATATTTTTGTTTCCTTAACCTATTTATAATAAAATTTGAAGAATAAATAAGTATATAACAATATTCTTATTATCCTACTCTTTTATTAGTAGGATAAATGCTATTAATATTAAATAGACATTATATATAATATATAAAATAATACAGAATATAATATAACATGAAATGTGGAATTAAATATCATTAGCTCATTTTAAGTTCATAATTTAAATAACCTTAGTATGTAGCTCTACATATCTTGTAGTGATCTTCAATTAATAGGACATAAAATATTTATTGATATTCATTATATCTGCCTAAAATTAGCATAAAAGATTATATATGTAGACAGAAATTATTAAAGAACAATGAACTGAGGCATAATTTATTACAAATTATATATAGTGACTTCATTGAGTATTCTATGATTTTTAAATATTATTGACAAAAAACCCACAAAATTCTGAAAGACTTTTGGTAATATGTGCTTTCCATCATGATAATTAAGGTCAGACTTTGAAAAGTAATAAAATAGAATTATTGTTCTAGAGTACTTTAAGAGTGATAATTATCTTCTACAAAATAAATCAACAAGGCACAAATATAAAAAAGTATTGCTTATTGTTCCTTTTTAAAAATTCTTCAGGTTGTCTGATACTTTAACCATAAATCAACAGGTATTTTATTAAAATAAAATTAAAGGTATAACCCTTAAATTAACCCTTTTATAACCCTTTTATTAAAATAAAAATAAAGGTATAACCCTTTTTCACCCTCTATATGAAGCATGAGGTCTAAATTTTTAGGTTAAAACCAATTTTTCTGATATTTTAATTTATACAGTAAAGATGAGAAGAGCCTAAAATTAAGGTTTATGTAGCATTTTGTCCACAGAAATGGAAACTGTGACCAATAAGACCTACTCTGGCCTCACAAAGAGTTAGTAATGTGATTATTCTTGACTTCTAACAATTAGCTGGAGAAACTAAGAGCAAATACAAATATCTCATCACAAGCCTCCCTTATCCACACATTCACTGCTCACACTGAGAGTTTACATCAAACATCAAAAAGAACAGAGACAACTGCGTATAAATTGAAAACGGAGGTAGTTGCATGGACCAAAACTCCCCCATCTCGAGGCTTTTTTTCGGGAGTGGACATGGCTGGTGGCTAAATAAAGATGTGGACTCTTCTGGCATCATAGCTTGACTCTGACGGGGCCCTCCCATCAGTTACGCGCTCATAGCTAAGCTATGTGATAAATTTTGTCTCCTGCTTTATACAATCCCAGTTCCATCACATGAGAGGACTTGATTTTCATATTTCCTGATACCAAAAGTTAAGACCCCTTTCCCACTGGCACACCTGTCTTAACTTTGACTTTAGAGCTAGGGCTTACTTCTCACCGACACCTTTACTCCTGAGACCTAAGCATGAACTATGAGGCCAATTCCTGTTGGTTCAACGACTTCATGTTTTTTCAATAAGACAAACCATAACAACACTTCTATGGCTGTTACGTTCTTCATTTTACCTGAAGGAAATATCTACACTTGATCAAGTGATGGATCTGGCAGAAGGAAAAGGTATTAGGCCTTAACATGGAGAGGAGGTGAAGAGTTCATGGGCTTTGGGAGATTCAAATAGTGAAGAGCTGGCTCTAATAAGACACTGATACCCAAATTCTATGCGATCCAGTTGTATTGTATTGATTATGTGCCACAGACAAATGACTAGATGTATATGAATGCAAAGAGCTGACTGCCTGACAGACTAGAGTGAGGGAGAAAAACTCCTTTCCCCTCCCAACGCACACACCAGCCTTGGTGGGAATGCCTGGACTGTGCTGGTACTTCTAATGTGCCTTGCCATGTCCACCACAGCAGTGGCTGGAGGGAAGGAATGGCCTTTAAACCCCCTGAGCAGTTTTATTTGCAAGGTAGTGGTGTAACGAGGCATCCATGGAAATGGACAATTCTGGGGGAAAAAAACAGGAGCAGGAAAGCTCACAGAAGTCTGCCATTTGGGAACCTGGCTGTGAGGGGTACAGTGGGCTCACCACGCCCTCCCACAGGTGATGGCAGTGGCTGGCACGTTCACAAAACTGATGTGCGTTCTCGGTGCTTCCACATGTTACCAGGGCAAGAGAATCTGGAAACAGAATCCCTAAGCTAAGAACAATATATTGTCTCAGAGTCACTAAATTTAATATTTTAAAGTATATTTTTTTTGAGTACCATAAATGTGATGTGAGACATACTGATTATATCATCAAGTGATTGTAATTTGAAAGTATATTTGACATAGGTCTTGCCATCCTCTTCTCTCTAGGTAGGACCACCATAAACAGAACTTTAGGTCTCAGTAACAGCAACATATTCATGTTTTTTCCTAGAATTGGTAGACTATATCTGAATTTTGAAGTTTTATATATATATATATATATATATATATATATGTGTGTGTGTGTGTGTGTGTGTGTGTGTGTAATGGTTTCTGAAATAATTCTAGCTATGATTGAGGATAAAAGAGAAAAACCTTATATCTTTCTTTATATATTCATCATATAGCTGCTACAGAATAATATTTTAACAGATTAGCCAATGCATTTTATTTTCTTCATTTGTGCAGGCTCTAGGGCATTCTCTTTGTTGTTCACTCATGAAAGTATGGAAACATCACAAAGAAGATAAAACAAGAACATCACATTTTGACTTCAGAAATTCAAAAGCCTAGGTCTCAAGAGGATAAAAATAGCTAAGAGTATGACGGACAGGTTCACATTATCACAACGAGCACAACTTTCTGCTCAACCCCCAACATCCAGATGCAAGATAGAGTTACCTCGGACTAGAAGGACAGAGGAAAGAAAGGCCAGGGAAAAAAGAAAGGCGTGAGTGCACAGCGAGGGTCCTGGAGTAAGCAGGGCCTGCCCCTGCAGCCCAGCGCAGAGAAAATGAAGATGCACAAACACTCTGTCTGCTCCAAGAGAAGGGATGCGGCAAATGGCAGCATGAAGGAAAATCATGTCTGCTTCCAGATAAAACTCAGGACACAGCAAGACACAGAGCAGAAGGAGTCTTCTACTCTTGACAGCAAAAGTAGTAGTAACTGGTCAGAAATAGTCTTGTGGAGTTCCTCAAAGCCATACCATGTCGCATAAAAGGAGGCAGGTACCATAGGTTCACAAGGAGCGATAGAAATAGAGAAAAATACAGACCTCTAAATGAGGTCCTCAGATGGAAGCACACAAGGGTGGGACATTGCCAACAGCCAAGTGCAGATTCTTAGACACAGATCCTTCCCTGGGAGAGCCTCAGATGAGACTACGAGCCCTGGAAAAGGGGACCACTTAGAAGTGGTTTTCATGAACTAAAACTAGAGGGAAACAAGGACGTTTTGGTTCATTCTAGAGTAGCTCGGCGGCCCGCTAGACAGGGTGACGCCATTCCTGCAGTGCTGTGGGACAAGAGAAGTACCCAAGAATTTAGAAGCAGCTCCAGGGGAAATGGGTAGGGCTCTGAATTGATGAACACACTTTTAACTACCCTTGAAAAAAAGTCATAGTATTTATTTATTTTTTATATTTTCTTTTTTATCCTTATTTGAGGACACTTTTTCACTGCTTTTAGAAGGAGAGGAAGGGAGAGAAAGAAACGTTGATGAGAGAGAGAAACATCAACTGGGTGTCTCCTGTACACGCCCAGACTGAAAGTCATAGGCACATGGGCAAGGGATCAAATCCACAACCTAAGTATGTGCCCTGAATTGAACCTTCAACCTTACAGTTAGGATGACATTCCAACCAACTGAGCCACATCTGCCAGGGGCTAATTTATTTTAATTATGTGAAAATAATATTTTCTGTTAAGCTATATTAAATGTCAAGCTTCCCAGGGATGGGGATCTGCCCACGACCTCTACAACATTTGGTGCAGACCCCTATCTGCATCACAGACTAACTGGAAGTCCAAGAGGTGAATTATGAGTCACTCACCCTGACACTGGCTTGCTTTGTGAGATATTTGATGAGCTAAAATAAAAAACTATCATCTATAAATTCTTACTCCAAAAATCATTGCAGTGAATTTTGATGAGACTGATTTAAAATTAGATGCCTTGAATGTCTTCAAATAGAATAAATGCAACACTTTAGTGCTTTCTAACAAGAACACTTAGAGCCCATTCATGCTGTTGCAAAAGGTAAGCGTTCCCTCATTTTTATGGCTGCACATGGACAGACCTGGAGAGCATTTTGCTAAGTGAAATAAGCCAGTCAGAGAAAGATAAGTACCATATGAAATCACTTGCATGTGGAATCTAACAAACAAAATAAACTGACAGACAAAACAGAAACAGACTCATAGATACAGAGAAAAGACTGACAGCTGTCACAGGGGAGGGTGAAGGGGAGGACTGGATGAAGGGCTTAGCCAAAGAGCATACATGCATAACCCACAGACACACAGAACAGTGCAGTGATGGCCTGAGGGAAGGGGACCAGGGGCTGGGTGAAGGTGGGCAAAGGGTTCGAAAGTGGGGAATCTCTTCATAGTGCCAACAATAGAAATAAAGTAAAAAGAGTAAAAAATACTTAAGAGTAAGGCACAAAAGAGGATGTTTAAACGCCTTATTGGATTCTGAATGTCTAAGAACAGAACCACCTTTTTTAAAAGGAAAAGTTACTCTAGGAGTGTCAGGACCAGAAAGATAACATTTACCAATCGAACGTGCTAACCCCTCGTTCTGTCCAGTCATGGAGGCAAAGACAGGGTGAGAAAAGGAGCCAACTGGGCGCTGGCCCAAGATTACTGAGGTCACTTCCCAGACCTTCTGTGACAGTCACTAAGAGAATCAAAGGCATACTCTTTTTTATTTGCATTTAGAAAAACTAAATACATTCTTATAGTTGCAGCCCATTTAGAGAACCTACAGTGAGTAATGTGAAAACTAAGGTTGGCTTCGGGGATCCCCTCCAAGGATGTCCAACTTTTTAGTGTTTCTGGGCCACCCTGGAAGAAGAGTTGTTTGGGGCCACAGATTCAACACATTGCAACATGTACTCACAAAAAAAAGCCTCATAATGATTTAAATAAATTAACGATTTTGTGCTGGGCCACATTCATAGTCATCTGGACTGCTTGTGGCCCATGGGGCACAGACTGGACACCCCTGCAAACCATACAGAGACCAAAGAGTAGGGCCACGCTGCTCAAACAGAGGCCAGTCCCTCCAGCCTTTTCCTTTCTATCTGGCCAGGTGGAACTAAGCAGGAAAGGCTGCAGTTTCAATGAGAGGATCAGCCTACCGCACCATCTGGTGCCCTAAAGACTTTGCCTACCTTGCCTTTCCCCTCTCCAACTCTTCTATTTTAACAATCAACTAAACAAATGCATGAATTAAAATAAGCCTGGACAGATGAAGTGAGAGATGTAATATAGTAAAATTTTTAAACAATAATATTAAGTCTTACACTCTACTAAAGGAATATTCAATTATAGTATGAGAGAAAAGCAAATTAATAGAACATTCCAAAGTAATACTTATTTTGTTTCTTTTAAGATCAGTAAAGCCATATGCATCATGTAATTGCCATAAAAGCTAATGAGATTGTAGAATGCACTGATATGAATGCAATGCCCAACACCAAAAACAAAAAAAGGAGATGGTTGGTCCTTCCTCTCTTCAGTACAGTATCATGTTTTGGGTTTTAAGTTAAATTTTAAGAAAGATCCTTGCCACACTAGAATGTCTATATGAAAGCTAAAGAAATGGATATAACTCTTTGAATAATTGTTGAATTATAATCTTCACATAAAAACTGTAGTGCCAAAACTGAATGCAAAAAAACACCCAACCCACAATATTTATTGCTTTGTGAATGGTTGTCCTAGAAAGATACGAAGTGTGTTTTACTGAAGGCAGAAAAAGTTCAGCTACATTTTTGTGGAAACCTAAGCAAGACATGATACAGAACAAAAGCGCAGTGTCAGAGGCATGGCTGTGTGTATCCACAGAAACCACTGTGAACTGGAACATGAGCAATTAGGCAATGTTGTCGAATGTAGGAAAGTGCTACTCTGATTACATTGAGAAGACTAAGAAGGCCACAGGTTGAACATGTAAAATGACTCACTAGTATTAACTATATTAACTCAGAGTATTACCATATTTTTCGGACTATAAGATGTACTTTTGCCACCCCCCCCAAATTTGGAAGGAATAATGGTTGTTAATGCTGCTGTTGAGTTCTGTTTATGTTTACATTGGTGAAATGTTATTTATGTTATTAAATATTCTACCACATTTTTTGCTTCAAAAATTTTTTTCCTATTTACTTCCTCTAAAACCTACATACATCTTATGGTCCGAAAACAGGGTATATCTACATATTTCATGATCTGGTTCCAGTCCACTTTTAAAATATTGCTGGAAGTTATTCCAATGAGTGTGTTAGAAGTCCATTTGTACCTTCTGGTATACAGACAAATTTTAGAACTGGTCATTCAATAGAAAGTTAATAAAATTATATCATTGTACATAACAGTATCAAAGTAATATTCCTAATAAGCACAATGACATCAACCAACTGCATCTATAACTATGATCATCTAATGTCAGCAACATATTTCCAATAAGACATTGAAACATATGTAAATATTTCTAATTTTATTTATAATTGTCTTATATTATTAAGAATATTGTCTTACCACTCACACCTATTGTTTCAAATGGCATCACTGAATGGCAGGGAGCCAGATTAGCCAAGCACTGAAGCTATAAGGCAGGCTTTGAATTATGCTCAGAAGAGAACTCAGAAACCAGTGGCAAGCTAGCAGAATGAAAGACAGGTGTCTTTTCACGTGGCAGCTTGCATTATTATTAAGGAAATCAATACATAAGTATTTTAAACATATCCTGTTAAATGAAATATAAGCATGTGTAAACTAGAAAGGTAGCAAAAAAAGAGGTTAATAATTCTGTCTTGTTGGAATACAATGAGCCTTTTCAGAGAAAAAGAAAGCATTTTAGGATAGACAACTCTATAGCCATTTTATTTTAGCTTATCTTTTGTATTCCAGTTGGATTTTAAGTAGTGTGTACCAATTTAAAAGCCAATTAAGAAGCCACGGCATTCCAAGGTAAGTGTAAGGGCATGTTACTGGTGTAAGGACAGGAAATTAGCATGGTGTGATGTTGCCAGGATGCAACGCGTGCACCACAGGAAAAGGAGTGCGCCTGGGAGCGTGAATCCTCTGGGGCAGAGTTCGTGTCACAGGGGATTCACGCACTCTGCTAAGGAGCTTGACTTGACCCTATGGACGTGAAGTCACTGAGAAGCTAAACACAAGGTACCAACAGGTAAAGTTGCATTTTAGAAGGTGAACTGTGATAACTGTATGGATAATGGATTGAAGTAAGAAGAAATCATACATATGGGAAACACTGGGCAAGTTATTCAAATTATCTGAGTAAAAGATGAGGGCAGGGTAGGGGAGAGAGAGCAATAGTACGAAAGGTGAACTTAAAAGCTGTCTGGAAGGTAAAGTGTCATTTGATGATTTATCACAGGTAGAGAAAAGATGGACTAATTGAATATGAAACATTGTTCTCTGGAAAGACAGATACTGTGCCACTAATTAAGTTGAGTAAGCAGGTATAATTAAAGGTTTTAGGGATAAGATAATGAAATTGGCTTTGAACATGGTCTGTCTCAACTTTCTAGCAGACACAAAGGTGAAGGTATCTACTAAGAAAAATCATATATTCTATTCTAAAAAGTTGGTACAGAGAACTATTCCTTCAGTAATACATGTCCCAATTTATTTTTAGAGCAAGTACATGACAGCTGTCTGGGAAAAGTCCAGCCATTGTTAATAAAACAAAAATAGCTTGTACTACGTTGGTGTAACCTGGCATCCAAGAAGAGTGGACTAGAATATGTGAATGATGACAACTTCACTGCACTAGTCACTGAGGGCAGTAGACACCCTTGACTGAGCATGTGTACTGTGTGGCCATTGTATTCAAAATGATTGTGCGAGCAGAGCAACAAATCTGCACCAAATCATGCACTAACCTTGGACATTCCCCTGTGGAAACTCTTTGGATGATTTGGAAGGCTGTGGCTACAGACAGCTGGTGGGTGGCCACTTCATCATGACATTGCACCCACTCATGCATCACGTCTCATGAAGAGTTTTCGGTGAAACATCAAATCACCCCGATGACTCAGCCTCCCTACAGCCCAGATTTGGTGCCCTGTGACTTTTGACTTTTCCCAACACTAAAATCACCTTTGAAGTGGAAGAGATTTCAGACTATCAGTAAGATTCAGGAAAATGCAACGGGGCAGCTGATGGTGATTGAAAGAACTGTGTGAGGTCTCAAGGTGCCTACTTTGAAAGGGACTGAGGCATCATTGTCCTACATATGTTTCTTGTATCTTGAATCTTCTTCAATAAATGTCTCTATTTTTCATATCGCGTGGCTGGATACTTTCTGGACAGACCTTGTACCATGGACATTTCTGTTTATTTCAGATAAAGTTGGTTTTACTATGTACTAAGTTAATTTTTCTTTAAACCTTTTAAACAGTCACATTAATTGTCATCTGGCTGATTATGAAGAAATCAAAATGTATGTAAATGTATGAAGAACCCTTCCTGTAAATACAAAGTTTGGATTCAAAAACTGAAACTTCTTTTTTGTAGAACAGTCAAATTACTAAAGTCTTATGTCCCAGTATAGTTGCAGAGTTATTACCATGTGCAGTTAAAATTATTCAAGTTCATCTCACTATGAGTTTTCCCTTACCCCTATCAACAATAGATGTTTCAAATAGATGTTTCGAATAGAATTGCCCGACGTGCCAATAACACTAGTGATTGACATTTGATCCTACAGATAAATGTTTCATCTTGAACCTGCGTGTGCTAGTCACCAAGCTAAGTGTTTAGGGAGATATGAGTGTAGGCCGGAACTGACATTTGCCCTCAAGTATAAGTCATGCAACACGAGGTAGAGAAGATTAAGACTTAAAAGCAGTGAAGTACAATAGCACACCATCAACACACTTTAAAATGCACAACACACACACACACATGCTTCTTCCTTCTTGGCAAAGTCTTGTTCACTTAATGATATTTTACATGGATAAATGCTGAGGACACAGAAGTCAAAGCCAATTCTAGGCAGTGCATCAATACTGGTTTAAGCTATTTGGTGATATCATTTTCTTACAAGAAGTTGATTAGGTATGAACATTAGATACCAGTTAGGGAAACTTGAGGAGCTTCAAGGAAAAGTTTATGTCCTAAAAAATCATAATTACATTAGCCAAGACTAAAATGAAGGAGAGAATCCTAGAAGCAGCAAGAGATAAGGGGACAGTCACCTACAAAGGAGTACCCATCAGACTGTCAGCAGATTTCTCAAAAGAGACCTTACAGGCAAGAAGGGGCTGGAAAGAAGTATTCCAAGTCATGAAATCCAAAGACCTACAGCCAAGATTGCTTTATCCAGCAAAACTTTCATTTAGAATGGAAAGACAGATAAAGTGCTTCTCAGATAAGGTCAAGTTCAAGGAGTTCATCATCACCAAGCCCTTATTATATGAAATGTTAAAGGGACTTATCTAAGAAAAAGAAGATGAAAAATATGAACAGTGAAAGGACAGCAAACTCACAGTTATTAATAACCACACCTAAAACAAAAGCAAACCAGGAGGACAGCTAGATCAGGAGTGGAACCAAAGAAATGAAGAACACATGGAGGGTTAGCAATAGGGGGGTGGGAGGAGGAGAAGGAGGGAGAAGGTACAGAAAATAGCATAGACAATAGGTAGAAAATAGATAGGGGGGAGGGCGAGAATAGCGGGGGAAATATAGAATCTAAAGAACTTGAGACACGTGGTTATAAACTAAGGGGGGGAGAATGGTGGGGGAGGGAGGGTGCGGGTAGAGGGGAATGAAGGGGGGAATAGAACAACTGTAATGGTATAATCAATAAAATATATTTTTTAAAAAATAAATAAAACCCAAATAAAAATGCACTCAAATACACATCATTTTCTGGGTATATATTTTATTTCTATATGACAACTGGGCTTCTCTTGTCTTGCAATCTGAGAGGAGATAACACCAACATGCTAGGATTTTCCAGGTGAAGACATTGACACATTCTAGATCCCTCATGATGTTTAACTTCTAAATAAACTAACCCTGGAACCATCTTGCCTCTATATCTTATATGATGAGTTAGATAATAAATCTGCTGCTTAAGCAACTTTGGACAGTTTCTATTACTCATAGCCAAAACATCTTAACTGATAGAAAAGTTATGTTTATTTACAGAAATACTGTAAAGTTGCCAAATGCCGTAATAATTGTGACAATATTTAAACCAATTGTGACTCTAACCAGCTAGAGTTAGATATCATTACATAAGAAGTAGAAAGTAGACCTGCTTTTTAAGGTCTATATGTGGTGTGTGGGTGTGTTTACACCCATGTATATATATGGGTCTATATATGTGGTATGTGGGTGTATACACACCCACACACCACATATAAATTGTGGCCAATCACTGATACAAAGATGGAAATATTCAGGAGTAAGTCTGTATTAACTATATATGCGGGGGGGGGGTGTATACACACATATGTATATATGTATATATGTTTTTATATATACATATATACACACACAGATAGAGTAAGAAGGAGCAGGAACAAAGATGAAAATGTGTAGAGATTTACAGTGAAGTCACATCATCTATGCACTCCATTTCTAGAAAGATATCTTCTTTTGACCTCCTTTGTTTGCAGATATATTTTTACTTTCACTGTATCAAATTTGTCACTAAGTATGATCTATAGATCCTGTATCGAGATCCTGAACCAGAGTGATGATGTTTTGAATTAAAGTATTTATGTTTCTATATATTACCCTGATATTTAATATCTGTCCTTAAATTTTTCCAAATTTTAGTATTCTTTAATAGGGCCAATGGCAGCAATCTTTGGCCTTCTCTTTATCAACCAAGTTAAATTCTGACCACAATTGAGTTGGCTGTAAACGCTTTATAGGATTGCCTGAGACCAAAGACTTGTCTCAACTACTACCCACCCATATTAGGTGCTCCCATAAGACTTTTGATTACCTACACTGATTAGAACCTTGGTCCTGGCCTTGGTTTCCCCCTGCCCTTCCCCTTGTGGCCACTGCCATCTGAAACAAATTTTCATTCTGAACATACTTTCCATGTCTCACCTAGAAATAGGCTGAATTATTGCTTCTCATTCTTATTTGGAAAAAGGAATGAAGCAAATTTTTTTAACCTTTTAAAAAGTCTACTAAAGGCATTTTATCAAATAATGTTGTTTACTTGCATGTTATCTCTTTCTGAAATTTTAAAAAGCGATACTACTACCTCTAATGTACAAGAACTAGAAAAGGCAGAATTGTTCAGTTACACTGCAGAGTATTATTAACACGGCTCGCTTTACCAGTTTGTAAGTAGAATGCTCCAACTCAATATGTCTTCCTGTTCCCTCCAAAATATAACATCGCTGGCATAAATATTATGTTTACATGAGAGAAAGAATATAAACATGTGTGTGTACATACATAATGGCAGGAGTACAAAAGGCAGTGATAAAATTAGAAAATAGAACTTAGTAACCCTCACTACAAGCTCAACAGTGTTTTTCCATAACAACAAAATTTCAGGCAAATACGGGAAAGCAGCAGCAACAATCTCAACCTGAACATACGGAATCACCAGCTACGTCTCTCCCTGCAGTCACGACCAGCACCCGCACGCCTCTGACTCTTTCTCAGAATCAAGGCTATTCCTGTCTGCTCATTGTTGTTTTTCCAAGGAAAGATTCATTGTTTTCACTAAAATCACAATGAGTTGGTGACGGCTCTTTAAAGATGAAGGACCATTTCTAAGCGTCCCTTAAGGAATGAATTCAAAGTTCAAGTTTTCAGGTTGGAGTTAAGAGTTTTGCTTGATATTCAAAAATCTGCACAAGTATGTGGCATAAGTGCTTTTTTCGTTGTCTTGTTTTCCCAGTTTGGATTTCATGGGAGTATGCAGAAACCCTCCAAAGTCTTGCCACGTTGAATAGTTAGTTGCCCAGCCCTCACTTGCTTCCCCACTGTCCCTGAGTAGAGCCCCAAACCTTGCACTCTCTCCAGTAGGTGAGCCCATCTTCACCTCCAACTTCCACTGTTACTTTTATAAGCTCCCAAATCAGAATTGGACTTCCAGTCTCTCTCCCAAACTCTATGATGCCAACGGTTGTTTTTTTTCCACATCCAACTTCAGTCTCTCCGGTTTGCTTCTATTTTCTTAGCGAAACAACAGGTAAGGTCATGAGCTGAAATTGAGGATGTTGGCAGAGGAGTTAGAAGTTTAAGGACAGGCAAATACAAAATTGTTCTCTATTGGATAAGACTGGGTAGGTGACCAAGGTAGTCCATGCAGAGCTGTGAAGGCCATGGTAAGGCATTTGCATTTTATTTAGAGTGGAATGGGAAATTATGTTTATAATAAAACTTTCCTTAAAAATCATCTGTTTCCATTCACTTCCAGAGATTCATTTATGATTCATTTACAGAGATAATGTTTTTGTCTATGTCATATTACTTTTATTTTGGCAATTTATGTTATAGGATAAAAAGGTAGTCATCCAGGTGGGGTAAAGATAGTGATGCACAGAGATGGAGATGGAGATGTGAATATCTACGCAGCTTATGTGTGTTTGTGATACCCTTCTTCTTTTGAAATTTTTCTTACCAACAAGACCAAAACTCCTCTGCAATAGATAACATACTTTCATTTTTTCTCTCATATATCAGCTTTCTTAAATATGTTTGTTGGATTTAATAGTGGATCTATAAAATCTGAACTCATAAAAGTAAACCTGTGGACATGGCTAGCTCCTTTGTCATGCATACACTCTGAAAACTTCAGGACTTACATCAGATGCTATCTGCTTGCTTCACAGGAATATTATAGGAACTAATTAGATGATTCTTGTAAATCGCTTTAGTTCCTCGGAGATAAGTGCTCAATAAAGACAAAATAATGCTGTTGTTATCCAGAGACCACTGGCTCTTTAGCTACGCTCTCCTGTTAGGGAGATGTCAGCTGCATTCAGGCACCTGCTTCTGTGAATTGGGCTGCACTCCAGAGTGAGAGGCATATTTTCACTTATGCAGCCCTTCGCAGGCTGGACAAGCTGCCTCTCATTTAGTTTATGTGTATCAGCATTCAACAAGGAAGTTCTGGGTCCAAGGAGACTTGGCCTAATGATGGAATGCAATAAAATTTCATTTAAATTTTTATCAACATGAATGTTAAATTAGGGTGAAGTCTTTGAATCTCTGATAAGTTTTTGAAGGTGTATTTTTAAAATTCCATTGACTCAAGTTTAATGACACCTTTTTGTCAGGTTCTTTAAATTACCTCCTGATCCCTGGCTCAACTAATTCCTAAATCTTTTCTCATATGTGACTTGAGAGAATATTTAACTCCTAAGGTTATGATAAATATAATGCATCTTGCCTGTGTGCTGTCCTGTAGTAAGTGCCAACAAAATGGTGATTCTTTTTGAATCATAACTCGTTCCTGGGCTAATGGTCCATAAAATCCTATATATACCTTTGTGCATTTATAACAATATATTATAATTTATAAATGTGTCTATTAGACAAAAAAAGAATTGCTTAATAATTCCCATGCCATTCATTTTTGTATTCCTAGTATCTAACACATTCTATCCCTCTATACTGATAGAAAATAAATCTCAAATAAAATTATAATTATTCAAATCGCATGTTCCCTTAAAACAATAGAATTAAATTAGAAATTAATAAAGAAGCACATCTAGGAAATATCCAAGCACTTGAAAACTAAATAACACATTTGTATATAGTCTATTTATCAAGTACAAAAAATAAAGGAGAGTTAGAACTCAACAGAAAAAAATAAAAACGCATCAAAATTTGTGGTCTATCCACTTGGATTTTAATGGCCAAATTCCATAGATAAATCACACTATGCACTGAATTCATAGAAGTAAAATTAAGACCCACCTAATGGATTTGGATCTTAGACATGCCAATGATCACTCCCACAGCCTGCCCAAGGAAGCAGGTTCCTAGCACAGGGACCACACCCTTGATGTCAGTGTATTTAGCATCCTCTCTGGGAACATTTACATAACTAGAGACTATTTGACTAGGCCATTATTTTTGCTTGTGATGGTATAAACGTCCTTAGGATATAGGTCACCTTTAAATAATAATTCCTTTTTTGAAGGCTGAAGGCATTTGAGGATGAAGAGTTTTTAAGTCACCATATGTCAGGGATGAGTAGATTCAGTTCATTCAGCGTAAGTGCAAGGATCTAGGTGAAAATCTCCGTCCTTTCTTAGTCTGCCTGAATTCAAAGCAACACTATTTACTTTAGGATTTATCTTATGTACATAGGTGTTTCCTCTGACAAATTTTGCACAAGATGAATAAGAACAAAAAGATCAAGCTACCCCCCCAAAAGCACACTTTGATAGGTCAACTCAGAGAAAACACAAGTTAGCAAACATTGATGACTGTTAATATACAAGGTTCAGCAGAAGTAACGCCATGGAGTGTGGTTGGTAGGGCACGTGAATGCCTCGCACAAGATGGGCAGCAATTTGAACATTTCACCTAAGATGTCACACGGTGTGCTTGAGTGTGTTATTGTTATGCTACAGAATTACATGCTTATAATTTTGTAATAAAAGTTTCATGTAATAAAAAATGGCCATTATTTGTGCCGGACTATTTATTGATGACCTGCTTTGTGATAAAAATAGTTGTTTGCTTAATTAGGGAAAATACAGTGGAATGAGCATATTTAAAAGTGTGTGTGTTATTTTCTCTCTTCAGGAAGATGCTCGGACAGTCACATGCGTGACTGCCATGAAAGCCCACCGAACAGCAACCTAACTACACTTGTGTGCATGTTTGGGAGGAGAGGTGAGATTGGAGGAAAACTAATTTCATTGAGAAAGAGTGTTCTAGGTGAAAAAATATCTGGAGCAAGGAACAGCAACAAGAGACTGGTGCTACTAAAATTTAATATTCTGATTGGGAGAGTTAAAGACCCATGTGGGAAGAAGGTAAGTGGGAAACTGTCTCGGAAGGCCTTTCTTCCCCATGGAAAATTAAGCTTCATTCCTTAAAGAGTTAATAGTTGCAATTGGAGGGACTGCGTGAGAACAGTAAGGAAACAGGAACCACCTGCATGGATATGGTGGATTATAATGACAGATGTGACAGATTTTGGTATTAGGAATGTATTTGAGAAAAACAATACTGAAAACAAAAAAAAAAAACAAGATAAAAGCTCAAGTAGGAGTCTTAGTGAGAGAAGATGGTTGAAGTAGAATTAAGACAGTGGTAGGAGGAGTAAGTTAAAGGAGACAAAATCAAAACACAAGAGGTGACATCCATCAGGCTTGACAACTGAGTGGCTGTAGTTGAGTTTAAAGATGCCAAGTCATCAATAAACTTAATATCTAGGGGTTGATAACAAAGTAGATGCTGGTGTTCCCCACCACACACGCAGCCTATCTCCTCCACTCCATCAGAGCCAGGACTGCATATAGTTTGCTCATCGTTTTGCCCCTGGTGACTAGGGGCAAAAGTGCTTGGCTCAGAATGAGTTCTCAATAAAAATGTGGTGAATGCATGAAATATAAAAGCAGCATATTAGGAGTGGAAGGTAATCGATTTAATTTTAAACAAATTGAGTGTGATATACCTGTGAAACATTCAAGCATAAACACCTCACTCAAATAAGTGAAATTAATTTCTATCCCAAGAGAATTTGAAATGTGACAGAAAGACTAAGTCAGTTATTAGAAAATATTTTGTAGGTATTCACATTGGCATGCCTCCACTATAACATTAGTGGATTGCAGGGCAAAAATACAAATGAGACTCCATATACCATGAATCTAAATATTTAAAAGTTACAAAAATTAAGCTAACTCATTGTTTACAAGAAAAGGTCCTAGTCTTCTAGGCTGACAACTATATTATTTTAATAATATATTTGATATATAATATCTATATTCTAGATTTGAATATACAATTGTCAGAAACAATTCCCATTCTCTTTCTATTATTTACAGGTTTTATAACAGAGCCTATACAAATCAGAAGACCGTCTTTCAAGTAGTACTTCTTTAAGTTCATTATGTATTTATAGTAAAACATGATATAAGCTCATTAGGACACAATTAATTACTTATTTCTCAGCACCAGCATTTTAAAGCACCCATGCCATATTTTTATGTACTCTTAGAGAATAAATATCTGATTTTGTTGAACAATGTTCACAGAACAACTTTGCGCATAAATTCACTCTAACAGGGGTTGTGCTAATTGATGCAAGAGAAGAGGAAAATGTCAGGAAACAAATAAACAAGCCACCGCTTCTGCATTTCCCCAAGACCTCTTTCCAGAGAATTCAGCAGCTGATAAAAAATGAGAAACAGAATTACTGTGGCAAAGACAAGTTGCCTTGTGTGTTGGGAGCAGGACAGCAAAAACACAAAGAAAAGGACCACATCACTTGAATAAATTATTTTCAACATTTCCAAGAAACAGATATGAGTAATTCCATAGGAGTTAGGCAGTGATTTTAGAAGTCCATCAGGCATATTGCATGAAACTTCTATAAAAAGCAACAGAAAATGCAGAGTTGTCATTTCAGTCCTTTCATCAAAGGAGTAAATTATACAAATGGAAAGGGGGCAGGGGGAGAAAATTGTCAAAATGGCACATCTGTCCTGAGACCCAAACCACTGACAGATGAAGAAACCCACTTTAACCTGATCATGAGGGACCTAAGTGCTAAACAGAAAAGAAGCAAAAAAGAGAAGAGACACTTTGAAAAATTAGTGCATCAGAAAACAAAAGAAAGCATAGTGACAATGATGTGCAGATCACAGAATCTTCAGGCTTATAAATATCTAATGTGTGGGGACAAAGAATACATAAATATAAAACAACTCCATTCTGAGAGAGAATACTTATGGAATACAGAAATTATGTATGCATTAGGAGTAGCATGAACTCAAGGTACACAGAATGGGAAATGGTTTAGCTATCATGTCCTCGAATCTTCTCATTTTATACCTGAGAAAAGGAAAAAAACAAAGAGGGTAAATGTTATCTTATAAAATGAATTACTCATTCATAGTAAGGCAATATAAAATAATTGGGCAGTGTTTACAATTGGCCTGAGGTTAATTATAGACGTTCAATTTAAACCAACACAAAACAATAAAGCAAAAAAAGTGATATGCATGGGTATTTTTTCCATTCAAAATTAGCTCATTAAAATGTTTATCCCCTCAAGGAAATAATAAAGTCTTTATCCTTTAATAAAAACAAGTATTTGTTAAACATCTATTTTACTTAGCACAAGGGAAATATCATAAGAATCACAAAATTTTTAAATGCTTTCAGTTTGTTTTGGTTCATAATAAACACCAAACTCAAGGCTGACATTGACTATCCATACGATGAACTCTAGAAATACATTCTAATGTTATGATTTAGTTTCACGATTCCCATTCCAGTTTCCTGGAATGGGGGCAACGCCCAAATTGTATCCAATATACCAGGAGCCACCACTGCCAAATACATACGCCCTTCCCTCCCTCATTATCTTTCACCCAGAAAACAATTGCAGCAGTCCCTGAAAATCATCACTGACTGCAGAGGAGTTTTGCTTTGGGCAGGGTGTGGCTCTAGGATGCCCAGGTAAAGAGCCCTCTGTTTTACAAACACCTCTTATCCCGCTCTACCTCCCCTTACACAAACCCTCCATGGCAGCCACTGTCCTGTCGTGTGAGTTCACCACCGTCACCCAAGGTAATCTCCCATTTCAGGTGAAATGCTCTTCCTAATTATTCATCCTCATCTCATCTCCAGTGAGAAGCCTGTTTCTACCTGACCTCCTGCCACTCCTGGAGCCCTGTGTGTCTGCCTTCTCAGTGTTTCTGCTTCATGGTTGACTGGGTCCCATTTCAATTCCACATGCCTTACTCTCTCCAAAGAAACCATTTTGCAAAACAAAACAGAAAACAAAAAATAACCACATCTTTGTAGCATCATCCCCTGTCAATGGATTTGCTCACTTCCCAATAGCAGGTATCCTGGAACATTTTGCTATGCAATGACTTTCCCTGTTGGTCCTGAGGCAATGGGATGGCTAAGGTCCTTGTCTTGTCAGACTCTTCCCTAGCTTCCAGTGGAGCTTTTGGAAGATGGACAGGCTGCCTGGTAGGATTTCGATAACATCAGGATACACCACTAAGAATCGAGCAGCTGACCCTCTCCACTCTGAGAAACACCACGTCAGTGGGCAATAATGTTCATTCCTTGATGTCATTTGCAATTGTTCTTCCCAACGCTGTGTTGAAAATACTGCTTTCACAGATGATTTCATTCTCTGCTTCACTTAAAAACCTATTTTTCAGCAACACAAAGACTATATTTCAGAATTGTACTATTTATTGATATTGCTGGAAATTGTACAATGAACTATGGTCATGTACCAGTTAACAACAGCTGTACACTCAGAGAAATGCATCATTGGATGAGTCCCTTGTCATGGGAACACCATAGAGTGCACTTATACAGACCCAGATGCTAGGGCTTACTACTGCAATCATATTTGCTATGCTTTTACACAAATGGCAGCACAGTAGGTTTCTTTACATCCGTATCACAAGACGTAAGTAATGCATCGTGCTATGACATTAAGTAGCTATGACATCATGAGGTGACAGGAATTCTCAGCACTGGTACAATCTTATGGGACAACCATCAATATACCATTTCTCATTGACTAAATAGTTATATGGTACATAGCTATTTGGAACTACGTACAAAAAAAATGTGGAGCTATTGGTACCTGCAAAACTGATATTTGAAATATGCAACTAAACAACCCAGAACCTATTCAACAGCAACTTTGGAGCCATGTCGCTGGTTCTCCATTACTCTTAGAGACCATGTTATTTGTAACACATGAGTGGGTGTAACTTCTAAGAATACCCATGAATCTCATTTCTAGGGAGGTAATCCCTCCACTAAGGAGGTATACCTCACGTGCTCAAGCTGTAAGGTCCCTTTGACTTGGTCTCTCTAACCACTGCCCAGGCCACCACCTTGTGGACAAGGGCTTTCCCACTGCCCTGGAATGGCTCTGGGCTGACTAAATCCTATCAGCCAAGAAAGGCTTGGAGGTAGCAGGGATTAAGGGACAGAAAAATGTTGATAGTAGCCCTGGCTGATGTAGCTCAGTGGACTGAGTGTGGGCTGTGAACCAAAGGGTTGCCAGTTCAATTCCCAGTCAGGACACATGCCTGGGCTGAGGGCCAGGTCCCTAGTCGGGGCCACATGAGAAGCAACCACACATTGATGTTTCTCTCCCTCTCTTTCTCCCTTCCCTTCTGTCTAAAAATAAATAAGTAAAATCTTGAAAAAGAAAAATGTTGATGGTAAAAGAAAAAATTGTATAAAACCAAGAATAAATATCACAGAGGTAGATGTACACACCTCAAAAAATTGCCCAGAAGTCTGAACTTCCAATTCTATGGAAATAAATAGTAAACAGTAGTGTAGTTTTTTACAACTACAAGAGAAGTATAGATTTAATGAATAACAGAAGATTCTCTGTAAAGAAAATAATATAACTTGAAAGTATCTTTACAGTAATTACAAAGAACAAATATTTTTTTAAAAACTTGTAAGACAATCTTAGAACAAAGCATGTAAAGTATCTGTTAGCTCAGAGCATGTAAAAGAGCCTGAACTATTAAGTTAAAAGAATAGAGGACTCAGTTCACAGGATGCCAGTTCTGCACTTAAATCTGCTGCTTAAATAGCTATGGTACATTGGGCAATTCACTCAACAGTTACTTTATCTGTTACATATGAATAATTTCATGTGTTAACAGTTTTCAGTCCTACAATAAGAACAAATTTAGCCATGGATGGGATAACATTGTAAGAAATATAAAGTACCCTCCTTATAAATCAATATTTTAATTATTACTTGAAATAATTAGGAACAATTTTTTTTATCCTCACCCAAGGACATTCTTTCATTGCTTTTCTGAGAGAGAAGAAGGGAGAGAAACATCAATGTGAGAGAAAAACATCAATTGGTTACCTCGGGTACCTTCCTGGACTGGGGACTGAACCCGCAATTTAGGCATATACCCTGACGGGGAATTCAACCCACAACCTTTCAGTTAGAGAATGATGCTCTAACCAACTGAGCCACACCAGCCAAAGCAGTAACAATTTTTACTCATAGAGTGTGCAACTATAACAGTACAGAACCATTGTTATCAGTACTCCTGCAGAATTCTGTTTTTACATTCTACCCCAATCAAGCTTTCTCTCAGGGGAAAGTATGCCTCCTCAAAAAAATGGAATTTCCTAGGCTGAGTTATTCTCCTGAGATGCAGAGCTTTCTTTTTATTATGGCCATATATCACAGTGAAAAGAGAGTCCAGAAAATTTTCTTTGGGGAACAAAGGACTAAAATCTTACTTACATGTGAACTAGAGAAAGTGGGAAGTCCAGTCCCCACTTGCATATTATGAAGTTGTGTGTGCTGAGAGTTTTGAGAATCCAAAGTCTCATTCTGAACCCTAACAAAGAACACTGCATTACTTGTGAGACACAATATTAACCAGGATTTCACACAGGATCAATGTACCTTCTATACACAACACAACCTAATACTACAAGTGATAGATATTCTTCCCATAAATGTAAGCATTTATTCATGCTCATAGACTCTTTGCTAAGGAAAGATACGTTACCATTTTTTTATTTTACTGGGTTTTTTTAAAGTCTTTTTTAAAGATTTTATTTATTTATCTTTAGAGAAGAAGGGAAGGAGAGAGGGAGGAAAATATCAATGTACGGTTGCCTCTCATGTGTCCCCTGCTGGGAACTGGCCTGCAACCCAGGCATGTGCCCTGACTGGGAATCGAACCACGATTGTGTGGTTTGCAGACCCGAGCTCAATCCACTGAGCTACACCAGCCAGGGTACTGAGTCTTGTTTTCACTTTGCTTAACAAAGATAATCTGAACACGTTCATAATACAATTAAAATATAACTACGTATTGGCTTTAAATTTTTTGTCACCATAGCTGAAAATAAAACACATTAAAATGTATTTTATCAAAAAAACAACAGTCTTTTAGTTTAGCATGGTGAATGAATGTACATTTATCTACTAGAATCAAGTGTAATGAGAATAATGACAGAAAAGGAATAAACCCCAAAAGACAAAGAAAATTGGAAAGGAATGGCTGAAGATACGATATCAAGGAAATTTTATAGGCGGGAAGCAGAAAGACATTTCCCAACTTGCTATGCAGACCAGAGAACCAGATGAAAGGCTAAGCCAGCAGTCAGCAGGAAGAAGGGGGAAATCAAAACTTTTTGTGTCACAGAACCCTGGAACGGTTCAGGTTGGGGGGGTGGACAAGGTCCTTTTGAAGATAGAGATGTGGAGTAGGGACTACAAACAGAACCATTTGTTCAAAGTCTACTTAAGAACCACTTTGACTCCCAGAATTTCTACCCTTTATCACTTCTTTGTCACCCTGACAGAGGGCTGGGCTCAAGGTCACAGGCACTTTTACAGAAGAGTAAAACAAATATAAAACCCACATGAAAGCCTGCATGCTACAAAATACAATCGAGCAGGCTATCCCGCCTTACTGGCTCCAAGAATGCTGAAAGTAAGGTGCAGATGCCTCAGGCAAGAAATTGGATCACTCTCTAGGGAACCTGGCCTTCTGAAGAGAAAAAGCTACAGATGCCCAGGAACAAGGTCCCCAAGGCAGAGAGAAGAAAGAGGGAGGGGAGAAGGAAGGAGAAACTGAGTTTACCTATATCGGATGTTGTACCCTGCCCTGATCCACTTCATTGGGCCAGTGCACCCCTCCCCCAGTTAATGGATGCTTAGGGCATCCATCCATCCCCTCATCTAGGAAAATGCTCTGGATAAGAGGTAGCCACCATACATACACCCCCTGCCCTGCAGTGCCAGTAACTGTCTCCTCAGAGCTAACTGCCTGGGCTCTCCCTCTGGGACCGGACAAAAGCTAAACCCCAGCTCACAGATGACATCCTTGCTTATCTCCCATCCCAGACCAGTGCTGCTCTTACTCTGATTCTGAGTATGCTGCTGGTAAAGTGAGTGCGTCCAGACCCCTTTCTCAAGTTCTGTTTCCAGGGAACTTGAACTAAGAACTTGCTTGATCTATTTAAACATACTGAGAAGAGCTTTAGGCCTCTGATAGTTTAGAAATAGGTTCTGAAAATGACAACAAAAAGAAGCAATTTTAAACTGCAAGGAAAAAAAGAATTTGTACAAGGAAAGGAATAAAACAGTCATATTATACTCTATGATTCCAATATGGATAAACACAAAAGATTATATATAATATTCTATATATTATATATGAAATATATACTTATTACATATGGAATATTTATGTATATACGGAGTCTGGCAGAAGGCTTGCTTGAGTGCTGTTGATAGGGTATGTGAATGTCTCGCACAAGATGAACAGCAATTTGAACATTGCACCTAAAGTGTCATATGCTGTGCTCCAGTGTGATACTGTTATGTTATAGAATTGCGTGCTTGTAATTTTGTAATAAAAAGGGGCATTATTTGTGCTGGACCCTGTATATTTATTTATATATGAAATAAATCTATTGGGAGGGTAAAAGAGAAAAGGTTCACATGGGTGTTGGGGACAGGGACAGGAGAAAAGCAAATGTTCCCCCATGAATCAATCAATAACGAATTGCTTAAAAAATGGCACTTATTTAGAAATGTGAAGGTAAATAGCATAAGAAACAGTTAAAAGGTTTGAAAGTGGACATCTCAATAGAGCAAGATAGGTGGAACAGGGAATGGTCTGTTCAATAAACCTTAATAGAACTACTTCACTTTAAAACTTTGTATATGTACCTATTTATAAAATACACATACATTTTATAAATAAAACTTCACATGCCCACTTATATTCATGTTTAAAAAGGTACGTATTAATTTTAGAAATCCCCCAGATTTTATATTCATAAAATATAATACATATGAAAATATAAAATACTTATAAAATATATAATATATACTTATAAAACATAAAAATAACCTGTAGCCTCAATATGCAATCAGAGAATTATTTTTAACATTTTGCTCTATATCTTCTCAGTTCTTTTTCCTTTGGTTATTCTATCTTTCACAACTTTAATTATTCTATCTTTCACAATTTCAATTATTATTCTATATATTCAATTTTCTTTTTTTCCCCATTATATCACATACATTTACTGACATTATTGACTTGTATAAGTACTGTTTTTTGGTAAAATATTTCATCATATAAATTGTCTAGTGTATTTAACCACTTGCCTCCTTTTCTGTTTTTATAGAACTCCCTGTATGTCCATTGTAAATAATACCGAGGTGCACTTCTATGAGCAGAAAGCATCTCCTCTGTATTTTTTAGTGTGTGGATACCCACCATTATGCCCAAATCTACTGATTTGTAGAAGCTTTCATACCTGAAATCATTTCAACAAAATTTTGCCTCAATAAAACAATTTAAAGGTACTGCAGGTTTCATTCCAATGAGATGTTACCTATGTAAATGATTTTCCAGTTCTTTGGTTTTAGGAGTTTGCCATCTCCCTCCGGGAAGCTTCTCCCTTCCTGGTACAACTTCAAGCTTTCCCCAACGAGCACTAAAACCAGTAAGTCATTCACTTTTCCTGCTGCATTTGCTTCTTCTGTCATTGAATTCATTTCAATCTCTCTCAAGGGGCTTATAATCTTCCTCTCCTGTCTCCTCAATTCACATATATTTAAGAAACTGTCCATTTTTCTTCACAAAACGTGCATTCTTCTTGAAGGTCTTCTTATGATTTATTTGATTATATGTGTCTTTGTCCTACATTTATAATTTTTTAAAGATTTCTGATCTTCTATTCCTTTTCATTCTGTACAACCTTTATGCTTTTCCCCAGACATCAACCTTGCTCATTCTCCTCTTCAGCTAATGTGTATTAACGATGCTCATGTTGTTTAACCGCCAGTGAGTTAAAAGCAACCATGAAGTTGCGTTCCCACAATATGCCAGGTATGTGTTAGGTGTGTTGAATCTGATATCTCATTTTTTCCTTTACTCTAACCCTGTAAATTAGATATTGGTGGTATTCCATTTTCACATCAGAGGAGACAAATACCAACTGCAATGTGAAATAACCAGACCTCCTGGTTATTTGAAATAAAAGGAAGGAGTCTCATTCCACCAGGAATGGGACAATGTGCCAGTAATAGATCACTGGCACACTGTCCCATTGGAAATGGGAACATTAGCCACTGATTCTTATTTGTTGGTCAGTTTTAAATAAGTAAACTGAATCAAACTAATTCCAATCAGTAACGGTGACATTTTCCTCTTCCTTCACTGGTGTTCCCAATACCTGAGCCAAATCTTTGTAGCAGTCAATGAGCAGCAGTTTGAAAACCAAACCCTGACTATTTGATGCTGGCTACCCAGCCTTCAAACCATGGCTGGTGGTGGAAAAGTGAACTGGGAAAAACTGTTAATACCCTGGATTGAGTCCATCTCTACTATTGGGGGGGGGAAACTATTTAAAAAGCAACATCTTGTTAAACGTCATTACTTTTAGATAGAGTAATGTATTTAGACCTAGAAATTATGTGTTTGCTATTTCTAAAGGGGTACACATTTAATTATTTTTCCTTTGTTTGATATCAGCAAGTATTTAAAGACTAAAATGATTAACGTTCAGAATATATTAATCTAACATAAGGTCTCTGATACCAATGATAATTCCTTCCCATTTTTAAAAGATTTTATTGATTTATTTACTTTTTAGAGACATGGGGAGGGAGGGAGAAAGAGAGGGAGAGAAACACCCATCAGTCGCCTCTCTCACGGGCCCACACTGGGGCACCGAATGCACAACCCAGGCACCGAATGCACAACCCAGGCACGTGCCCTGCCAGGAAATAAAACCAACCACCCTTTGCTTAGCAGTACGACACCCAACCAACTGAGCCACACCACTCAGAGCAACATTTTCCGTCCTTTCAATGAAAACAAGGAACAGCTCAGAGTAGGATGAATCAAGAATCACATGAATCATACTCCATTCTCTTTCTTTTCTTCATATCAGACGTAATCCTGGTCTTTGTCTTTTTTAATCTCCATTGTCCTGAAAAATCCACCATGAGAGAAGCCAGGCACCACAGGGCTAGGTTGGCACCAGCCCCCCTACTGTGCTTAGACAACGGCTTGACAACATCCTAAAGGGCCATGACCTTCGCATAAACCCAGTGGTGGGCCTCGATGGGCAGCCGCTGGCTGCAGTGGACCGCACTCTCTGCGGCAGGCTGCCTGAATGGAATCCTTTCATGGCAGCGTTTTCACGGCTTCCACAGCCCCGAATATTTCCTCGTGAGTCACCGGACGTGGTGGCGTGTCAGGGATTTTTCTGCATTGGTCTGTGCTTTGGCTCTGGCTTCTTTTGGATAATCCCTGCTGTTCTCTGTGTTCTTGCCTCTCAGAACGACCTGTGGCATTTCTCCAACCACCCACCAGCTTAGAGTGATCCATTATGGGCACACTGTCCCGGGATCATGAAAGAAGGGGCTTAAAAGGGAGAGTTGCTACTGCCTGCACTTTGTCATTATACCTTGGACATGGCACTGACATTTCTCTTAATTCTCCTGACAAATAAAAGTTTGTACCTTCTGATTAAGTTTTACATCTCGCATTAATTTACCTGAGAGAATTACAACACAGTAACTTACAAGGTACAGTGTACAGGTACCTCAAGCTATTTTCAGAGCTCAAAGGCGCTGGTCACTGCTCCTGGAGAAGGCACCTCTCTACTTGGATATTTAGAGCCCCACCTTATCCTTCATTCTCCATCTTTGTGAAAGGGACAACCAGTGAGAGTGCCCTAAAGAAACCCTCAATCCTCAGAATCAGATTTGGGTTCTTAGTAACCGGGACAAACATGTGGCCCACGTCATAGACCCTGGATTTGCCTCCTCCTAGGATGACAGACAGTGGGAGTTGAGAGTCCACTCAAGGAAATCAGGACACAATCAGGCGCTCTCCTCTAGTGACTGCAAAAGCACAAACACATCAGAGCACAGTAGTCCACCATTGGTACACCCTGCCTCATCTTGGTTACTGACCTATGTACAGGTCACTCTGGGCACGGTACGGGTTGAACGCCAATGACCTCAACTGCCTCCGTGTAGTAAAATCCCTTCCTTCACTCTTCTAGAACACCACTCTGTACCTCCTGTCAGTGCACACTCAAAGAAGAAGAAACACAGCAAGCAATGCCACAGAGAAAAAAACAACCCAAATCTACGTGGAGAAGAGAAAAAATCCTCCCTCGTGAGCAGGAAAGCCTTTGCAGACAGAGTTCTGTCTCCATAACACATGATGTACAACTACGTAGAACCCTCGATGGAACATTTCCCTTCTCCATCTACAAACCCCTCCGTTAAAGTTAATAGTTCCTTCAGAATGTCCCCAAAGAAAAACAGGATGCTTACTTTGCTTTGATAAAAGATCCTCTTAGACGGTTATTATCAGGAGGGGGAAACAAAGTGTCCAATGCAGGTATTGGAGTCCTGACCTCCGAGACTGCAGATGTCTCCACATGTCACCTTTTCCCCAGCTCCTATCAGTTCTGGAGACATTTACAAAAGCCTCTGAAGATTCAGCCAGGGGGAACTTATCACCTATAAAATCACCAAATCCTGCAGCTTTTAAGTACCAAGTGTCCAGTTTTTTAACCTTTAAGTCCATGCAGCATAATTTATTAAGGTGAACTATCCACTGAATTCCCTCTGTAACTTAGCTTTAATAGGTCACTTCCTAAATCTTCCAGAAATGCAGACAGTACTCTTGGTAGAAGGGTCTCCCAATTATATTACATAGCCAATTATTCCAATTCTAAATAAATTATTTACACTCAATAAATGTAGGTGTTAGAAAATCCCCAGTCTTATCTAGCCATGATTCTTTTTGGTATTAATTCTGCTCTCTGGAAACACATGAAACATTTGGTCCTCCAGATACTGATAATATTTATCCTTTTTCTCTACATGCTAAACAAGTCATTCTCCTTTAATTATTTCTCATATTATAGGATGTAGGACCTATTAAACAGCATAGGCTTACTTAGCAAGAAACAGATGTTTTCTCCTCTTCACTACATATAAGACAGTAGGGACACCCCTAACCCTGACTTTTCACATCTTGAATATGAAGCTACAAAGAGACTAGTATGTATTTCATGAGACAATTATGAAATTTAACTGAGACTATGCACTTAAATCAAATGGCATACTACTTGGTAATAGACTGCGATGGTCTCAGGCATTTTTGTCTGGATAACCTTTGGCTTATATCTTTCTTAAAATAGTTTATTCACACATGAGCAAATTAATCAAGAAATGATCTGGCAGGCACCCTTTTCCTGTTAGCATTACTGAAAAGCACATTCCTGGTCAATAACTGCATGTTATATTTATATCCAGGTAAATGCTTCCTCTCCAAAGAGTGCACTACCTGTAGTCACAATCACTGCTAGGCATCTACCATTGGTTAACAAGTCAAGGTGAAAGGCAGAGAGTACAGCCATGAGATGATGAAGAAAGACAACCCCTGACTGTTGACACTTACCAGGTAGGAAGGTGTACAGACTTGTAAACAAACAATTGTAAGTGTTATGCATAAAACATGCCTGCTTATAGGTATGAAAGAAAGATGTAGAAAGTGTTACCAATACACAGAGATAATTACCAAATAACTTTGCTCTGGATGATGTAAAGGGAAGTTCTATTAAAGGGGAATTTAATAGGAGCCCTAACATATTCATTCATTCATCTTTCTATCTTTTCAGTCATTACCCAATATTTGTTCAGTGATGTCTATGCTCTAGGTACTACGCTGCTTAGGTGATGGCTGTAGACAATACAGTGATAAAGCTTTGGTCTTTGTCCCTAAGAGAAAACTATCTAGTAGAAGAAAAAAAACAGATAAACAATGATGTCGATATACTCTGGTTAGAGCCATGACATCCAGAATGTTAAGAGAACTCGTAATTTGTTAAGAGAAGGCTTATTTACAGTGTGAGGAGGGTTGCTAGAGTCAGCAAACAAAAATACAAAATGCTCACTTATATCTAAATTTCAGATAAATAGCAAATATTTTAGCATAACTATATCCCATGCAATAGTTAGAACATACTTATATAACAAATTATTTGCCCTTTAAATGAAATTCAAGTTTAGGTGGGTATCCTGTATTTTATTGGACACCCTAATCTGAGGACTGAGTTAAATAAGCATGTCCCCATGCCCAGGTTTTGAGGGAGAAGGTAGGAGACAAAGGAAATGGAGGAAATAGCATTTAGCAGGGCTGTGTGACTCCACACATTGTGAGGCAGAGGAAGAAAATATTATAAACAGTATCAAGGAGAATAAGCTCTGTTCCTTAGGGCAACTAGCAGGCATTTAAAGGACTTCTGCATTTTCCAAAGAGCAGTCCACTGTAATGTAAGGAACGGATACAAGAGAGCAGAGAAGTGTGGAGGCAGAGAAAAGGAGTCAGTCCAGAAGAGCAAGAATATAGAGCAGGACATTCTTGTCAGAGGACAGAGTGTGAGCAAAGCCATAAAAACAAAGATGAAAATCCTGTGCACTCAGAGAACAGTGAACTGCGTAGATAAGGGCTAGATGGCACGGGGCAGAGTAAGAGAAAATTAAACCAGAAAGTTAGGTTGAGGCCAATTTTTTTAGGGCACTTATATAGAAAAGCTTTCAACTTAATCCCTAGAAAGTGGCTAAAAGATTTTAAAGGGATTATCATTATCCTATTTCTCACTTGGAGAAAGTGTCCAGGTTAGCCTGACTTCCAAAAATGTCAGATGCAATCAAGTCAGGGATGAGTCTCTGGTGAAGTTGAAAATACGATCAAGTTAGGGAGAAAATGATTAAAGTACTCTCATTCTAATCAAACACTTTAAAATTTTTAGAAATCATGTAAATATATATATATATTTACACTCAAAATGTAAATATATCATGTGTGTAATATGTGTATATATAAACCCATATGTGTGTGTATATGTGTATATATAAATTTATATATATGTATATATAAACTGTAAATATAAGTATTGGAGGGAGATTCATACACAAATTCTATACACACAATTTATATATACACATATATACACACGTATGGGTTTAAACTTATCCCTGAACTCACTATACAGAAACTTACATCTTAAAGTGCCAAGATTAATATTTTGAGTGCAAATAAAACCCAAGACAAAGAAACCTAAGGAAAAGTTTATGCTACAACTCATACTTGCAAACATTTTCTTCTTCCGCCCGACTTTCCCAGATGATGATTTTTCACCATCATTATTACCATCATGAGGTATAATTTCTATCCTCATTGTACCAATAAAGTATTGGTTTCACATAGAAGTGGCAGCCTCACTCCGAAGACTGGACATGGACTGCGCCATGAAATATTCAGGACATGTACAGTCTCACTTTCTTTACCAGCTGAACTCTAAGTAATGACTAGAACCCCCACCCCCGACCCCGCTGCTGACACATACACCCAAAAAAAGAATGCTTAAAAAGAAATATCAAATGGTCACTGGAGAAACACATAAGATGAGAAAAATAAATATCCTCAAGGCCCATAAGGACCATCAGTTTGGACTGGTTGTCAAAAGCAGAAGTTCAGACCCTCCATTGCCACGCGGCCACGCAAGTGAGATATGGATAAAAGCCATATCTGTGTCTTCTACCTCATGTTTCCGCTATAATATATAGATCTTGTCAATGTTTCAAAAAAAGAAGCAAGCACATCTCGCTCTGTACCTGCAAAGTGAGCTGCATTTGAGAGGCGGCTCTCTGATTCGACGGAGATGATGCACAAAGATCAGAATTCCAGCCACGGGGAATCAATGCTGTTACTTCTTTTCTCTGCCTTAGGACCAATAGATTAACTCCGTCCTTAAATTGGTAGTTGAAAGGCACAGACGTGTTTATAAGTGTATCCAGGAGCTGTTGTAAACAAATGTGCTGGCTAAGATTTAAGCAAAGGAAGGGGCGTACCTATGTAAGTCACGCTAAAGTTGACTAAACTGAAACCTTCTGAGTTATTTGGAAATAGAAGAGAATGCCCCAAGGCTTCTCAAATGGGACTCTAATGGGTTGGTTTCCAATGTAAAGCAGTAACCAAAAAAAGCTTCTCCCTTAGTATGAGAGTAAAGTAGAAATAAAAGTGCTCTATGTTTAGTAAGCTGCATAAATAAGTAAACAAATTAAAAAATAAAAATCTGTCCCAAATGTTTATACTGGGTAGAGAGAGGACAGGTGTGGGGGGAATCTTCTCTGAATGTGAACAAACAGAACACATCATGTGACCTAATTCATAGTACTTGGTTAACAAGAAAAATGTGAAGTCAAGAATTTAGCTCAAGATTTAAAGTGTTCAGACTCACAGGCAGACCAGGGCAATCACTAAAAATTTTTTAAAGATAACAATTAATATGTTAACAGATGAGATAAAGTGGAATCAGGTACAATGCTCAATTAAATCTGGAAAAAGAGGGGAAAAGAGGTGAATAAAGAAAAAAGTACAAGTAGAAAACAGTTACAGACATGGTAGACAGTAATCCAATGACATCAACCAGTTTAAATGTGAATAATCTAAATACACATGTGAATTTATAAATCACTATAAATCAGAGATTAGAGAGTTGATAAAAAACAAGAACTACTATTTGCTGTCTATAAAAGATAGGAAGACACGGTTGTGTTAAAAGTAAAGTGATGGAAAAGTTATATGACACTAACACTTATACAGAGAAAAATGGACTGTGCCATGTTAATTTCAGACAAAGGAGGCAACAGAAGAAAATTATCAGGAATAAACTGGGGCATTACAAAATGACAATGACGTGATTTCTCCAGGAAGATGTAACAGGCCAGCACGTATACACCCACCATAGCACCAAAATGAAGGATGCTAAAAGTATCTCATGGGGCAGGCAGAGACACCCTCCTAACAGGAACCAGTTTGTTCAAAGTGCAGTGCACTCAAGATACGGGGCAAAGCAACTCTGTGTTTTCTATTGTTCCTTCGCACTTGCTCTGTGGAGCTAGATCTCCTTCCCCTGTCCTCTGTCACTTTACACGTCTTCAAGGAATTAGTAACTAATACGTCCTTCCCAGTGAAATAATAACAGCTCTGGGATTTAAAGATGTTTCCCATCTGCCAGCCCGGTCCCTCTGCATGTGAGAGCCCGGGGGGACAGGGACTCTGCCAGCTGCATGGGTTCTGACACGTCCGTGGCTGGAGCAGGTGAAAGGACAGAAGTCAGGGAACAGAACGGCTCTCTCCTGAGAGGCACTGAATGTACATTGGTTTCTACATGTACAGTTCACATGTGCACTTACATGTACACATCTAGGGCTGTAGAAGGGGTTTTGTGAATGGGATGGTTAATTTTATGCCTCAACATGGCTAAGTCCCAGTACCCAGATATTTGGTCCAATAGTCTGAATGTTGCTGTGACTGTAATGTTTAGATGAGATTAACATTTAAGTTTAAGTTAATCTGTTTTGAGTAAGGAAGATTAGCCTCCATCATGTTCGTGGTCTCATCCAATTACTTGAAGGCATTAAGAGGGAAAAAAAGGCTAACATTCCCCCTGGAAGAGGGAATTCTGCCTCCTGTCTTCAGGCTCAAGCTGCAGCATAAACTCTTCCCTGGCTGGTCAACCTGCCAGCCTACCCTGAAGGTTTTGGACTTGCCAGCTTCCACAAACAGGTAAGTCAACTTCTTAAAATGCATAGTCACATATAGTCACATATAGTCACACACACACACACACCCTATTGGTTCAGTGTCCCCTGAGAACCCTGCCTCATGCAGTGGGGTTTGCTGCCGTAGGTGAGGATTCCTCACCTCCACTTTACTGGCAAGGGTGATGCGGATCTGCAGGGCCACCGAAATCAGCCCCCTCAGTTGCTGCTTTGCTGCCTTTCAGTGGTCCCTGCGTGGGTATCACCCCGGACAAAATTCCTTTAAGAAAAATAACTCCACCCTGGCTGGTGTAGCTCAGTGGATTGAGCGTGGGCCTGTGAACCACACAATCGCGGTTCGATTCCCAGTCAGGGCACATGCCCGGGTTGCAGGGCAGTTCCCAGCAGGGGACTCACGAGAGGCAACCATTCATTGATATTTCTCTCTTTCTCTCCTTCCTTTCCGCTCTAAAGATAAATAAATAAAATCTTTAAAAAAAAAAAAGAAAAGAAAAATAACTCCAAGTCTGTTTGATAGACATCCAGACAACTCTCCCTCCAACACACCCCCACCCCCACCCACCCAAAAGATTAACTGGAAAAGTCCACACAGACTTGTTACTGCCCTAACATATAACAATTTGCACTCTACTGTTTATAGGCTGCTGCAACCAGAATCTTTCATTTTCTCAGGCCTGTGTCCCCCAAGTTGGGTGGGGGGGATGAATAATAAGTTGTCAGAAAAATCCCCCTGGATCTCCACCTCTCTCTCTGAGACCTCAGGAGAGGTGACACCCTGCATAGCACACTGATTTTTCCCATATAAATCGTGTTTCCAACCTCTTCCTTCTGCACCTGTCTCCACACTCTTTTATAGCCTGGAAATTGGTGATCACAGAATCTCTCATCCGAGACTGCCTTTGCAAATCTGCTTCAGTCAGCCTACCCATCACAGCATTTGGCACTTCCAGTCTCGAGGCTTCAGCAAAAACACAAACAGAAAAGTACACACATACGCAGCTCTAGGGATTGATTTTCTTTCAGTCCCTGAGTGGGTCTTTGCTCTTTTTTCTCTCTCAAATCTCAATTAACCATGCTGTTGCCTGTGTTCTGCCACAGCTTCCCTTTCATTGGATAACTCCTACTTTTCTTTTCAGTCTCAGTTTACATATTATTTTTACACCAGAAAGCTACCTCCTAGCCTCCTCCTGACCTTCACATTAATAGGAAATCAGCTGCACCTGCTAAGTGCTCATCATAAGCGTACCTCTCCAACAGCGACTAGCTGTTGCATATTTGCCATCTCAACTAACATATGGGTAGCATAAGGGCAGGCACCACATGCACCCAGCTCACGTTGTGTAGAGCCTCACACAGTGGCAGTGCATAGGCACCCAACAAACAGGTTATTAATTAACCATTGGTTCATGCTTGGCACTCCTTATGGGGAGAAACTGAATCATGTGAAACTCAGTCGATGAGAAAGGCAATAAACAGGATTGTGCCTTTTTTCTACTTTGGTATTTGAGTGGATTTCAAAGGGACAGCTACAAAATCATTAAAGGCTCCCTGGCATTGGTTACAAAATACGGTAGGAAGACTCAATATAAATCGGGACCTCAAAGACTACTTTAACCATCTTTTGAGAGTCAGGAGAAAGAAAAGAAAAATACTGAGGGGAGGGCAGTGCAGAACACTGAGAATACAGTGGTTGGTATCTTGTAAAGTTAGAGTGTTGGGAGAGTTTTTACAAGATCTTGAACCAATTAGATCAAAATGTAATCATTAAGAAATGACTTTTAACATTTTCTGTCCTTTAAGGGTCTGAAACCTTCAATGATAGAAATTGCTCTTTGCACCCTATACTAATATGAACTGAGAATTAAATAAGTGTGCCTATTTCTAATATAGTTAAAGTTGAGAGAAGATATATGTCAATCCCTAAGAATTTGTAATTAAAATAGTTACTGAGTTGAGAGGTCACTAAAATACCAGTTTAAAGAAAATCATATAGTTCCTCCTTTAAAAGTAAAACTCTTATTAAATGAAAACACTTCCAACTATGTTTCTTATTCAATTTGTCATGTGATCATAAACTCAAATTAGATTTAGACTTTACTAAGTCTTCACAAAACCATTTTGGGTATTTCCTCTGCTATTTGTAAGAGTTTGACACAGTAGTTCATGATTTGCTTCAATCTCGCTAAGTTCAACTGTCCCTCCTATAGTTCCCAGGGCAGTGGTGGCATTGAAAAGTTCAGGCTGTTCTGACCCCGTTACAGACCTCAGGCCTTTTTTTCCTCTGTTCTCATCGCAGTTGCCTAGTCATTCAGTCCACACTGTTATTTCCACTGATCGTCAATATCACTTGAATTTGCTTATCAACTGAATTTGCTTCAACAGACTAAATCAAAGAGAAAGGAAACCATCAATTCGATGCCACTTTAGAAGCAATTATTTTACTTTGGTAGCTTCAGTTTCTATTCCTAGCTAATGAGTGGACAGATTTTATCACCACAGTGATGTATTCATAATACATTTAAATATATGCACTTTAATTTCTTTTCACTGCTCTCACTAGATATATATATATATAATTCTGGGGAGAGCCAAAGTAACTTTACTCCTAAAACAAAGAGAAAACAACTATATTTTAAATGAAGGAGAAAGAATTCAAAGTTATGAAAAATACAGTTTGGGGGAAAAATTCTAATAATGATACTCAACTACCAAATTACCTCTCATTGCCAAACATTGCACTTAACTACCAAATTTAATATGTAGTAATAAAATGATTGTAAGCAATCTTAATGTTAACAAACTGTAATGAAAATAAACACAGCAATGTTGGAGTTATGTTTATCTTAGACCTTGTGATAACATCACGGACAAAAAACGATGGAGTCAAAATGCAGTGTTTTGCTTAGCAACTCAGTGACTGGTCAAACGCACCCCACCACCTTCTGAGATGTCGAAACTGTTGCTTTCCTCCCCCTTTTCCTGTCTGTCTTCAAACCCGCAGGCATTTCAGGCTGCACTTAATCACTACACTTCTGATTTGTTGTCACTTAAGTCACCGAAAAGTTTTTTCTAAAAAGTTAATTAGTTCATGACAAATGAGCTTTCTGAACAATTTCAAAGCACTTTCAAGACCTCGTCGTTAGAGACAAAAGGAAGCCATGCTTGCCCAGATGTCACAGGACTGAGATCCCGGGAGGAGAGGTCTCACTTCGGAACTGAAGTAGGATGCATCTTCCACTTGAAAAAGCGTGAGGCCCCACCGCTGCTCCCTGGTGCTGTCCTGTCCCCTCTCCTTTCCATGCAATTGACACTTAGGAAATTGGACCCTGACTTAATTTTAAAGGCTTTCCTAGTGATTCTCTTTGATTACCTGATGTTTTGACCATTTACCTCTTGATATAATACCTAAGGAGAATAGCCCTCCTTAATGCTTTGATGAGATTCGCCCTTTTTACAGTTATGCATTTAACTCGTATTTGCAATTGCACTTACATTAGCAGTATCAAAACAATGTTAATTCCTTGAAATGAAAATAATCCTTCAGCCATACCTTACAGCATGTGTTAAAGAATATACAGATATGGCCCTGGCTGGTGGATTGAGCGCGGGCCTGTGAACCACACAATTGTGGTTCGATTCCCAGTCAGGGCACATGCCTGGGTTGCAGGCCAGTTCCCAGCAGGGGACCCATGAGAGGCAACCACACATTGATGTTTCTCTCCTACTTTCTTCCCTTCCCCTCTAAAGATAAATAAAATCTTAAAAAAAGAATATATAGATATGTAATCAATCTAATTTAACATTATCCACAATCCTTTGAATTCAGTACTATTGGTCCTATTTTAAATGTAGGGAAATTAAAGTTCTCAGATATAAGATTTTTAACCAATTTTGAATGCCTAGAAAATCAAGATCTACCTGAATCTGAAGCATGTGCTTTTATACACACACACACACACACACTTTTTTAACCCTTTGTGCTTTAACCTTTATTAGTCTGCTCTTTTCCTCATAATATAAAGTGTTTACAATTTACTCTTGTGATAAAAACTGTGTTCTTAGTTTTTAAAAATAGGTTTGTGCTCTTATTTTAAAATCATCAAAGTGCTTAACCTTACTAAATTTCTTAGAAAAATATTTTTTTAAAACATGGATGTACTTGAAGGGTATCATGCTAAGTAAGATGTCAGACAGAGAAAGACAAATACCATATGATTTCACTTGTAGGTGAGATCTAAAAAGTCAAAATAAATGAACAACAAACAGCAACAGACCCACAGGTACAGAGAACAAACTGATGGTGGCAGAAGGGGACAGGGGTCGCGGGAGAGGGGTTGGGGGATGAGTGAAAAAGGTGAAAGGGAGTAAGAGGGGCAAACCTCCAGTGACAGGACAAGTAAGTCACAGGGAGGTGGTGTCCAGCACAGCAAATACAGCCCATGCTGTAATAACTCTGTACAATGACAGATGGTCACTAGATTCATCCCGTAATCACGATAAGGTCTATAAATGCTGAACTAGTACACCATACACCGACTCTAATATAGTATTATATGTCAACTGTACTTCAATTTAAAAAATTTTTTGAAGCTGTTTGTCTTTATCTTGTCTCTCTTGGTGCTCCACAGCATAGTGGGCTCCCACTTTAATGCTCCAGCAGGGGTGTCCAAACTTTTGGCAACTCTGTGCCACACTGGAAGAAGAAGAGTTGTCTTGGGCCACACATACAAATACATTGTGATATGTACATAATCACACACACACAAAAAAAAAATCTCATAATGTTTTAAGTAATGTACTATTTGTGTTGGGTCCCGTTCACAGCCATCCTGGACTGCATGTGGCCCATTGGACACAGACTGGACACCCCTGCCAGTGGATCATATATGGAGTGGTCCTATGAAGAGCATAAAGTTGAAGAGTGAAATTAGAGAGCCCACAATGCCATTGGGCTCTTATTTTTATTTTTTACCAAAGCTGCCACAGCTCCCAGAATCCACACCACTAGGTGTCTTCACTTACACTAAGCTACTGCTGCCTCCAGAAGACTTTCGTTTAAAGATATATCATATCTAGGATTTATTATTTTTATTATTATGAGTTAACTTTAACGTGCAAAGCAGGTATATGTGACGAGATGACAAAACATTCTAAGTTTTGATGTGGAATTGAATAAATAATTTTAACAATAATAATACTCATAATGCCTTAGGTGAAGACTACTGGGAGGCAGACCTGAGGGGAGCCCCTCTGAGGAACCTCAGCAGTGAAAGAGGGGAGAGAGGATCAGTATTGGGAGAGAAAAAACTAAACCAGCAAAACTAAAGGACATGAAAACACACTTTGACAGTTTATCCTTTTATCAAGGCACACAAGCAAGACCTGAACACACCCATTAAACACAAAGCAATTAGTACAGAAGTGACAGGATTTGTTCTGTGGTTAATTATTCTCACAGAACTCTAAGGTCCTAGGTGGAATAGTCTTCATAAATTTCAGTAAGTTTAAAACATGTCAACAGTCCCAATCAAAAAGCCTTTTGAGTAGAGAATGTAATGACTCTGCTTGTGAGCGTGACTCACGCACTCCAAGGTAACACAGAAACATCTGTGCCACCACACTGGGTGAGGTTATCATTAGTTCATTTGACAAATATACTTTCATCACCTACTAAGTGCTAAGTGGCAAAAAGAAAAAGAAAAAGAAAAAGCCCTAGATAGAGAAACCTGAGGTGCTGAAGCCAGCCCATACCAGCAGGCAAGAACCAACTGTTAAATTTTCAGGAACTTTTTGAGAGCTGTTGTTACACAGACACTATTAAAAATTAAATTATACAAGTGCACAAATACATTTTACTTTTTAAAAAAGGTAATAAATATTTAAAGCTTATAATTTCTTAATCGCTACCTATGCTCTTGAGGCTGTTTAATTCTATTGGACCTGTAAGATGGAAACAGCATGCAATAGCACACCGCTCTGCATCTTTCCCAATTCTGCGCTCAGTGATCTCAGACCGGTAACTTGGAAAGGCTGCTGTGGGAGTATTCAAACCACAGAAAGCAGCAAAAGCAGCAAATGCTACAAATCAGTGTGACTTCTTCTCTCATGTCGCTTGTCGAACATAAGGAAATTATGGAGAACGTGCCGACGCGGATCTAACGGAAGAGCGTGTTGGGTTCGCGTTTGCTGCGCTGCCAATAGCACAAAACTTTGAGGAGATGCACTCCGCGTTGAAAAGGATTACGCAGCTCGGCAAAATCCCTCACAACAGTGACTAACAAGGGAAGGCCACACGTGCATCTTTGTTGCCTCACGTTCACCTTTAGTAACGTAAATGATCAACCAGCATCCATGTCAAAACTATGCTCACCCATCCGTTGCAGTGACCGGTTGACTACGGACATAAAAGTTTAGCAAAAGTTAACACAATCGTATTTCCTGAGAATCAATGGATATGTGGAATTATTAATAAAGAGCATTCTGTATTTAATTATTTATATATTGTATGCTGCGATCTTTATGTCAGTAAAATGATAAACTTATGTACATATATATGCATTCTCTTGGGGGGGGAATGATTGTTAAATATTTATGAACACATGTCTGGAATTGCTGTGGAGTCTAGTATGAAAGATTTGGACCATGTAGTGCTAGAAATAGACGAAGGTATTTGATAACAGACAGAAACCCAACCTACACTATGCCCTAAGGGGCCACAGAAGAATTTTCTTTGAAGCTCTAGTAGTACTTGAGATAAGTAGGAATTGGACTATGTGTTAAGACAGTAGAATTCTTTATGATTGATGAAATAATATGTTAAAGATGATTTTATACGTAATAAATCAGGGAGTAAAGAACACCAGCATGCAGACCTGATGATTCTGTATATGAGTGTAAAAGGTTGTAACTCTACAAAGTTAAGAGAAAATATTATTTAAAAAAATAATTTTAACTGCAAGGCTTTTCCAAGTATATTCCTCTAGAGAAAGATGTACAAAATTATACTAGAACTACATGCTGTGAGCAAGTATAATACATTCGCTTATAAGATGTGCCTTGGAGCCAACAAGTATTAAACAATTTAAGACAACCCCACCCACCAGATGTCCTGAGATGTAGAATGTGGTTGTGGACAGCAAGCTTTCCAAAGTGCCAGACAGAGAAAGTACCCAGACAATGCAGAGAAGCTCTGCACCCGAGTTATGGGTGGAGCGCAAGGAGAACAGGCATTTTCAATGCTCTCAGACACACTCATTCCTTGAGAGAACAGCCCCATAAAGGGAAAATTCTGTGGAGCCTTTCAGAGAAAGCTGCCTTCTCTCCCCAGTGCCCTTCCGGGGAGGGCAACTCTGAGTGCGTGTTCTTAGATCCCTGGGAAATGATCAAACGTGCACATGGGGTGGGCACATGGGCTGTGTGTGCATGTGGAGGCACACGTGTGGGTAAAAGAGAAACAAGGAACAACAAAAAATAAATAAATGAAGGTGCCAGATAACCATAAGAGTCCATGCCCTCCTGGTAGTTGTCCTTAGCATTTACTCCTTAGATTCTTAGATTGCAAAAGATACTAGTCATTTGATTTTAAGCGCTATTATTGCTACTGCGAATCCTTGTCTCACACGCAGATCTGTGTGGGATACTTACAGAGAAATTCTTGAATGTCGGAAAATGATGCTTTCCTTTCCATTTTTCTTTCTGTATTTCTAGCACCTGCCTCAACTTAGTCACTTCTGGATTCCACACGGAAATTCACATAAGAAGAAAAGTGCTCCGAAAATACTTCATCTTTATCTCTTCACAGCAGCTCAGTTTCAAGTCCCTATTCAGGGCTGACACTCAATAGCTGAGTTCCTCAGTGCAATTTCACATTGACCTCGACATTATAATTTCCCTGACAGTCTACACTTTTATCTTCTTGAAGGAAGAATATACTGTCACCAAATAAACTTGTTAAGAAAGTGACTGCTAGTTTATCTCCTGCATGATATCTATGAGTTTATCTTTTTATCTTATCCAGGGGCAGGAATAGTTATTCTACAATTCCTAAACCAATAAAGAGTGAAAACAAAACAGATTCTGAAATAACAACATCTGATAATTCTTAATGACAGGAATTCTACTACATCTTAAATTCCTGTAAACTATAGAAAATACGTAGAAAATAATAGTACTAAAAATTTTATATATCCTCTGATTGACCCCACTCCAAAAAATATATAGGAAGAGGGCAAGTTGAAGATTGTAAATCTTGTTTGGGGGAAGAAACCACTTGAATTTAAAAGCATAATTTCTTAATGCTAGCTTTGACCATAAAAAAAGATAAGAAAAATTATATCAGTCAAGATAGACCGGGTTATGGTGCTATAATAAACAATTTCAAGTCTCAAATGGCTTAAAATAGTGTATTAGTTTTCTATTGCTGCTCTAGCAAATTACTACAAATTTAGTGGCTTAAAACAACACAGATTTATTATCTTAGAGTTCAGAAGGTCAGAAGACTGAAGTGGATTTCAGTGGGCTAAAATCTTCCTAGAAGCTCTAGGGAAAAATTTTATTTCTTTTCCTTTTTGAGTTTCTGGGACCTACCTGAATTCCTTGGCCTCATCCTCTATCATCAAAGCCAGCAATCCCATCATTCTAACCTCTGCTTCCATGGATATTTCAAGAATCCTTGTGACTATAATACGCCAATCCAGGTAATCCAAGGTAACAACCCGGCCTCAAGAGTCCTGACTTTGGTCAGATCTGCAAAATCTCTTTGGCCATGTCCTGTAACGGGTTCCAGGAATTAGGACATGGACATCTTTGGGAAGACATTTATCTGTCTACGAAAAACAGCTCAGATTTGTTTCCTGTTCATGCCACATGCCCACAGAATGCAGGGCCCATTGCATGTATCTGGCTACTCAGTCTTCACAGAAGCAACTATCTTGAGCAGTGCCAGACACAACACAGGAAAAAGAGCTCTCAAAAGCAATATTTGGTCTTCAAGTAATACAGATAACTTTTGTTAATGCAAATCACTTTTGTTTATAGTCCGTTAGTCAGAACCAATCACATCGTCTGTCTCACTTGATTTCAAAGTGCCATCCCACCATGTGAAAGGATGGCAGGACCTGACATGCTCTGTCAGTGGGATTTCCATCACAGCCCTGTCTCCTACCCATATCCTCAGGTCACCCGCATTTCCACGTGCCAGCTGTTATTCTTTCTGCACCAAGAGAATCTGTGCTTGCCATGAATGCTTGTCACCAAAGACTGCCAATTCTCCACCAACCAAATATCATTAGGTGCCCTTTCATGATCAGACTCAGAGCCACATGGAGAAGGGAATTTTTTTAAATGTGCATCTAGATATCTTTTATGTGATAAAGAGAAAACCCCAAAAGAGGAGAAGAGCAGTGGTGAATTAACCAAATGAGACTTAAGATGTTCCCACAGAAATGCCTTAATTACATGCTTATTATAAACTGTCTTTTACTTACAACATTTAATATCAAAATAATTTTGTAGTAGATTCATGATATAATTCTGACTTGGAGTTGAATAGTCTGCTTTTATTCCAAAGTCCACAGATTTTTACTACTTTTTCCCACTGTATATTCGTAAGTAGTGAGAGATTCAATCACTGTTGTTAGTAACAGAGTCAGAATTAATTCACGATAAAGAGATAGTATCAAGCGTGTAATCGTACGAGGGACGACCATCACTGATCACATTACATGACAGCAGAACTTTAAACGCGGCAGTAGAACACCTGGACTGTATTCCCATCTCTGCCAATAAACCACTTTTAAATAAATCACTTTATGCCCTGGCTAGTGTAGCTCAGTGGATTGAGCGCAGGCCTGCGAGCTAAGGAATTGCGGTTTGATTCCCAGTCAGGGCACATGCTTGGGTTGCAGGCCAGTTTCCAGTGGGGGACACACGAGAAGCAACCATACATTGACATTTCTCTCCCTCTCTCCTTCCCTTCCCTTCCCTTCCCCTCTAAAGATAAATGAATAAAATCTTTAAAAAATAAAAATAAAAAATAAATCACTTTATTATGTCTCCAAGGCTTCTTTCTCTTATATTCAACAGTGAGTAATATTGTCAGCTTATGTTGAAATATTACAAAGATCATCTGTGGTAACATAAGGGAAATATAAATCAATGTATTTAGGCATAAATGTATTAATTGATGTAATCACTGATGTAAATAACCATTCCTCAACTATTTAAGGAACACTCAACATTTATGTTCACAAAGTTCTTTTGAAATAGGTAGAGATCTGTTCACAGACTGACTTGAATAATCATTACAAAAGTTTGAATAACATACTTTCTGCCAAAATTATGTTAGACCCTCTCAATATTAAAAAACAGAAAATACATACTTCCTACCCTCAGAAAATCATTAGGCACCATTTTCTTAATAAGAAAAATAATGACTTGCACAAAAACACACTTTTAGCACAGTTGTAAAACAAGCATTTACACCATTAGTTTTATTATCCTTATTATTGTAACATATTTTACCTTATTTTCACAGAGCTATATTAATCTATATGTACATTAAATTGTTTCCATGCTAAATACAAATTTAGAGATTGGATACAAAAATCATAGCAATCTCTATGGTAATGAATTCTATGTCAATACTAACTGTTGATATAAACAACATATTTCAAACAAAAAGCTCATTAATGCATGTAGCAATACAGATTCCAATCAAAAAGAAAATGTAATAATGGACTGAATGACAAGTCTAACTGCTTCTATTGTAACAGCTAATTTTTTGAAACATCAATGTGCTTTGTTGACTGTAGTTTTCTTTTCCCCTTCATTCCAAGCAGATTGTCAAACCCACTATTTTATTGCCTTGTGAGTTTTTGTGCACAAAAAAAGCTGAACTGTATCTTTTAAAAATCCAAATGCACTGATGATATAATGTAAGGTACCCCAGAGTAAGAAGGGACAGAGAAAAGAGGCATTTCATCACTCAGAAAGGGGAACTGAATGTTGAAAACCTGTCCAGGGAGGCCGTGATCTGGGAGCAAGTTCAGAACTCTGAGGTAACTAGTTGGTGCCTCCCAGGCGTGGCTAGAGCATTCACAGCATCACTGGGGGTGGGGGGTTCATTAGAAAAGCAGACTGACAGTGGCCAGAGGAGAAGCGGGAGGGAGATAATGGTGGAAAGAAGGGGAAGGAACTGGTCAAAGAATATGTATGAATGACCCATGGACACGGACACCAGCGTGGGGATGGACTAGGGGAGTCGGGGCATGGGCTGGATGAAGAAGTGCAGAGGGGTAAAACTTGGGACAACTGTGATAGAATAATACAAGGCATTGAAAGTTTGTACATTTTGGCCACCTTCACCCATTTCTCCCAACCTTCCACCCTCCCACCCACTTTCAGCAAAGGCAAATCTTTTCTCTGTTTCATTTAATATATATATATATACACACACATACATATTCATTCCACATATAAGTAAGATTTCTCTCCAAATTTTTTGCAAAACTCTGTTGTAGCCCATTCTAACTGGAAACATATGGGGGTACGCAAGGCAATGTAGTTTAGCGTGGCCAAATTTATATATTGCAAAGCCACCACAGCTTCAAATGCATGTATTAATGACAAATAAACATTGTAAGTTAAAAGATGTGTGATCTCTGTCAATATATTAAAAAAGAAAGGACATATTAACACCAAAACATTTAGCAAATAAAAAAGCCTTATAATTTTAAACAGATTTTAAAAATAGAAAACAAATATACAATAAAAAGATTAACAAAGCCAGAAGCTTATCTTTGTAGATTTTTTTTTAATGACAAACCATTAGAGAGATGAATTAAAAGGTTGGGGAGCAAAACAGAAGTCTCAAAAATTACTATCACAAATAAAAAAAAAGCATTATTTAAGATGCCACATAAAAGAACATTAAGAGGAAAATTATACCAGCACTTTTTAAAATTTAAATAAAAAGACAAGTTCTGAGGGAAAAAAATTTAATTTACTGAACTTATACAAAAAGAACTAGAAAATCTAACTAGTCCTGTAATTGTTAAAGTCATTGAATTACTTCTTGAAATCTTCCCCAGATGAAAATTTCAGTCTCCAATGACCTCACTGTCCAGATTACCCAAGACGTGCAACCTCCCTACCAGCACTTTCACCCCTAAGAGTCTGAGGCAGGTGAGCATAAGGACACACACACGACTTGTATAATGCGCAGCATGAACAATGGTGCTCATAGCAGCATATTTATAATAGTCCGAAGCTGGAACAACATATGTATTCATCAATAGAATGGACTGAAAAAACAACTCCATTGACTGAGTACTGCAGAGCAAAAATAAACAAAATAAAAACAAACAAAAAAACTAAGAAGTAAGCATCATGTAACAACAGGAATAAAATTCATTGAGAAAATAGAAAAGGCAGAAAATCAGGAATACAATATTTTATGCATGGATCTATGCATACAAAGTTTAAAAAGCAATCTATTTTTAGGAATGCAAACATAGGAGGCAAAATACTAAGTAAGAGCATGTTTACTGTTTACAACGGAGGGCCAACAGTGAGAGGGGATTATGGCTAGGAAGGGGCGCATAGACAGGTGGGCTTCTGAGGTGCTGGAAAAATCTTACTTCTGGCTCTTAATGTTTCTTGGGTTTTTAATTTACAGTTATTAAACTGCATGTATTTCATTCATTTGTATATCATAGTTTACAATAAATGAAGAAAATCTGTGAAGCTCAAAGACAGCATACTCTAAGCATACACAGTATATATTATTTCAATTTAGGGGAATCCAGTGATAAACTTTCCCCCAAAAAATCAAGCTATCTCTCAGAAAAGCTATCTTTTGACACATTCAATTGCATGGAGAAGTTAGTAGCACTCTGATGAATTTGTATGGCTGACAACCAAGTCAGACCAGAAGTCACTGACTTTCCTTTATTTTCTGTAGATGTAGCTGGCAGCGAGGTGTTCGATGGCCATGCTCTGAAGTGGCCAATGACAAATCACCGGGTAGCAAATCACCGCTCCTACTCAGCTCTTGCGTTCTGTTCATAAGAAGAGATTTTTTAGCATCACTCATTCCAAACCGGTGATTATATCTAAAAGAGGATAAATTTATGAGATTTCCTCTGCCACTTAGCAAATCTGCAGATTAGCGCTGCAGCTGTGAACCCTCAGCTTAACCCCCAGGAGCACCGCGTCTCAGCTGGACAAGTGACGGAAGTAGGGGACATAGAATCACTCAAGGTGCAAGAGCAAACTGTATAGGAGCACAGACTGATCTGTGAGTTTATAAGTTCAGTCTCATTACTACCCTTTTGGTGTTGTAAACTGAGACTCCAAACGTTTACTAGGTTCCCTGAGGCCGCACATCCAAGGAGGAGAAAAAAGGAGCCTGAGTTCCAGTCGCCCGACGCCCTGATGTTTTTCCTCTCACACCACCTGTACCGCTGGACCCAGGTGCAAAGGTTCCAATGACCTTAACCGTCTCTAGTTTTCCTTTCTCGTTCCAAACTACACATTTCAGAGTTTGCCCCATACCTCCATCTGAACTACTTACACAGAGTCAGTTCTTTCAAGGGTCAAGTCCTCAATGGAAGTAAAAAGGACTCCATTTTATAGCCTCTTCCTTCTGAAAATGTTAAATATTAGTATAAACTACTAGCTAAGAAAATCCAGCTTAATTTCTTTGTAGTGGATTATCAGCGTCTAACTGTTTGGGACAGTTAAATGTCCTGACGTTGAAAAACAATCAGCCTTATTACAACTCCTGAATGGCTAATTTGAAAAATGTATGAAAATGTGATTAAACCTTTTTAACAGCATTTGTTATATACACATGCGTACCCACTGCTACTCCTATATATGACTTCTAACTTTATAGAAAGTGAAAATAATAATTTTAGTGATTGCAGTATTTTAAAACAGCAACCAGAATAGTCTCCATCTTACCTCTCTCCCCAGGGCAGAGTATGTATTATTCACAATTGGACAGACCACCTGGGTCCCCAAATGCAGAGAACATTGCTCTTATCTCCCTGGGAATCATGCACTGGAAATGAGAACAGCAACCTTATACACATATGCACTTAGAAATTATGTCTGGGTATAATCAGTTAAATATTGAGTAGAAATGTGAGTACTGAAGTTGGAAATGTGAGATGCATTTAAATGGACTCTGAAAATTCACACAGAATAGTTGCTCCCAGAAGTCACCTCATTCTTGGAATGCAGCCCTCATGTATAAAACTAAAGTTTAATTCTTACTATATTCTCTCCATGCTCAGTCCTTCCCCCACTCCATAAAACCACTTTCATTATAGAACCTTATGAACTATCTGCAAAGAACTTACACTTTGATATAAGTTCCCTTGCGGTAAATTGAAGAAACCATCTGTGATTCTCTTTCTTTGTGATTCTGCAAAATTTGAGAATGTACATAAGCTCATCTTATCCATTCCACAAGCTAGCACACCTGCACAGGACAACTGAGGGACTGAAAGCTATGTTGCATGTTAAAATAAAATAGGTTTTAAATGTAGCTTGCTTTAACATTTTTTCCTGATTATGAAGTACATGTTCAGTGTACAAAATTCATAAAGAATGAATGAAAAAGTATTTTTAAAAAGCACTCCCCATGCCATCTTCTAGAAGAAACAACCTTTAGTATTTGCATATATTTCATCTCAGTCTTATAATAATAGTAAGGGATATAGTAATAAAACAATCCCAACACATAAATTCCTATTCTATTATAGCCCCAGTGTATCCATTTTAGTTACAAAGATGGGGGGAGAGAAAGGAGAGGGAGAGGAGGAAGAGGAAAAGAGGAGGAGAGAGGAGAAGAGCAGGGTGCAGAACAGAAAGGGAGGGAGGGAAGAAAGAGTGGGGAGGAGGAGGAGGAGGAGGAGGAGGAACAGGGGGGAGGAGGAGGAACGGGGGTGGGGAGGGGTGGGGGGGGGAGGAGGAAGCCAAAAAAGGGAAAAAAGATCAAGTTCCTGCCTGCATGAGGTTTTTATAAATAGGGTAAACTTTTCTCACGTGCAGACATTAGAAGAGAGTCCTGAATTCCTAAACAATCTTTGACACAAACTCCTCGATGTTCTTATTAGCATATGCAAATTCCTGCACCCTTTCCCCAAGATTAAGATTCAGAAGTTTTGATGCAAATTCAAGTAACCTGCCGTTTTTTAAATCCCTCCCTTGGCTTCAGTTAATTAGGATGCGTGTGACTTGTTTGCATCCATTGAAAAACATCATGCTTCACTGTCCAGCATCGCAGCCATTAATCAATCCCATGTGACTGCTACAACCAGTTTTCATTAGCTAAAATTAACAGTTAAATTATAATTACCTACACTCATCTTAATTAAATACAATTCGAAATTCAATTTCTCCGTCACACAAGGCCCATTTCAAATGCTAAACCGGCACATGCGACTGCTGGCCGCTGCAGTAGGTAGCGCAGATACAGAAAGTTCTGCCGGGCAGTGCTGGTCTGGACAGCGCTCGGTCTCCACTCTTCCTGCCCATCAGCCCGTCGACTGGGCTGCCGTCGGTAACATCAAGAGAGGGGAAACGGACACTCCAGATCCAGAGGTTCTCTTACATATTCCAGCAGATAAAGTCGAACTGAGAAGATTCTCCCTGGGGCATTTTCAGAAACTTCTGAACACCACATATAATTCTGGTTTGACCCGGTCAAAGTAAACTATATTTCTAATCACTGTGTTCAAAACTGACCATTTTTCACTTTTTAAACACACAGCAATGAAAAAGAGAAACACTAGGGATGGTTTATTTTTCTTTCATTACTTTTAGTCCTGCTTTAAAGTAGGACGTACAAAAAAAGATCTATACAAACATTTTTACACTAGAAGTACTCAAACCCCAACATTCCTGTAACGAAGTCATTTTCAGACCTGAGGCCAATTATATAATGCCAAATAAAATCACTGGGGAGCTAGGACTTTGTCAGTCAAGTCAAATTATGAAAACCTTAAGTTAAATTTAGGGTCAGCATGACCTGGATTAGCTATAGAGTTCACCTCTACCAAATTCTAGATACGTGCATTCTTAACCAGATCCAATTTAGGTGCTGAAGGCTGTGGAGGGAGTGAATTCTCAATGATAAGGATAGCTGACTTAGTTCCTCCTCCAACAGTGCTGCTGTGTAGTAAAGCAAATACCCACCCACGAATTCACCAGGCACTTTCTAAAAGCATAAAGTCAGAGCAACTGGAGGATTGGCAGAAAAATGTTACCAAGTGTAGGTAATGGTAAGGGGTGGTGGAAAGACTTCCCTTCATTTTTTATCATTTCATTTTCAATCCTTTATATTCCAAAGAAACAAATAGTCAGTGGTAATAAGTATAACAACATGTAAGATGGGGGGGGGAGTCCACCATGACCTATCTCCACTCTCCAAAAATATATTTTTAATTAATTCAGTTTTTAAATCTCCTTCTATGAAGTAATATGTTGTCTTGACATCTTTCCTCAACTTCCTAACTTAACATGTAGTTAATACAATACAATGACATGACTATGCCAATGGATACATATTAAAATCTCAACATCATTTCCTTGTAAACAAGTTTAAAGAGTAGGTAAGAAAACACAGATATCAGTTGCATTTCTATACACTAATAATGAAACATCTGAAAAGAAAGTTTAAAAACTACCCCATTCACAGTAGCATCAAAATGATAGAATACCTAGGAATGAGTTTAACCAAGGAACTCAAAGATCTGTACAATAAAAACTAAGACTTTGCTGAAAGAAAACACAAATGGAGGGACATTACTGTTTACAGATTGCATGAGTTAATATTGTAAAAACCCCAGGATATTAAAAGTCATCTATAGATTTGATACAATCCCTATCAATATCTCAATGGCATTTTTCACAGAAATAAAATCCAGTCCTAAAATTTGTATGGAATCACAGGAGATTCTAAATAGACAAAGCAATCAAAAGGAAGAAAAATAAAACCAGAAGCATCACATTTCCTGATTTTAAAATATATTATAAAATTATAGTAATTAAAACAGTATGGTACAAAAAATAAACACATAGACCAATGGAACAGAGTAGAAAGCCCACAATTAAATACATGTATATATGCTTAAGCAATACTTAATAGGTGAGCCAAGAACATATGACAGGTAAAGGATAGTCTCTTGGTGCTTGGAAATCAGATAACCATGTGTAGAAAAATGAAATAGACTCTTATATTACACCACTCACAAAAATAAACACCAAATGGATCAGACTTAAATATAATGCCTGCAACTCCAAAAAGAAAATGTAGGAAAGAAGCTCTTCAACACCGATTTGGGCACTGATTTCATGCACTAGCACCAAAGCACAAACAAAATAAAGAAAACAAGAAGTTTGGTGGGATTACATCAAACGTGAAAGCTCCTGCACTGTGAGAGAAACAATCAACAAAATGAAAAGGCAGTAATATGGCAGAGGAGAAATCTTTGCAAACCATGTGTCAAAAAGAGTTAATATCCAAAATACAGGGGTTGGCAAAAGTAGGTTTATAGTTTGAGTTCATGAAACAGTTTATTTCTGCATGATCACTGATTAATTATTGCATATTTTCCATGCAAACAACTGTAAATCTACTTTTGCCCACATCCGTATATAAAAAACTTATACAACTCAATAATAAAAAAATAATAATTCCAGTGAACAAAAATGGACAGAAAAACTAAATACAACGTTTTCCAAAGAAGACATTCAAATGACAAACTAGTACGTACAAAGGAGCTCAGCATCACTAATCATCCACGAAATGCAAATCAAAGTCACAATGAGCCATTTCCTCACAACTGTTAGAATGGCGATCATCAAAAAGACAAGAAGTGTGGTGAGGCTGTGGAGAAACAGGAGGCCTTGTGCACTGTTCCTGAAATTATAAACTGGTTCAACCACTATGGAGAACAGTAGGAAGGTGCCTCGAAAAGTAAAAATAGAACTGCCATATGAGCCAGCAAATCCCACTTCTGAGTACATATCCAAAAGAAAACAGGTTCTCAGCCCTGGCTGGTGTAGCTCAGTGGATTGAGCTCGGGCCTGCGAACCACACAATCACGGTTCGATTCCCAGTCAGGGCACATGCCTGGGTTGCAGGCCAGTTCCCAGCAGGGGACTCACGAGAGGCAACCATACATTGATGTTTCTCTCCCTCTCTCCTTCCCTTCCCCTCTAAAGATAAATAAATAAAATCTTAAAAAAAAAAAAGAAAACAGGTTCTCAAAGAAATGTATGCACTTCCATTTTTTGCAACATTATTCACACAATAGACAAAATACAGAAACAGCATAAGTGCCAACAAATGAGTAAAAAGATATTGTGCACACACACACACACAATGATAACAATGGAATACTCATTCAGCCAGGAGAACAGAAGAAAATCCCATTATTTGCAACAATGTGGATGGGACTTGAAGTGATTATGCTAAATGAGATTAAATCAGACATAGAAAAGTGGCAATACTGCATGATGTTTCTTACTCATGGAATCTAAAAAGAACCAAACTCAAAGAAGCACAGTGAAATGGTGGTTATCAGGGGCTGGGGAGTGGAAGAATAGGAGAGATGCTTTAAATGGTATATACTCGCAACTGGTAGATAAATAAGTTTTGGAGCTATAATACACAGCCCAGTGATTATAGACAACAAAACTGTATTATCAACATTAAACTTACTAAGGGAAATAGATCTTAAATATTCCCACCACTAGAACAAATGAATATTATGTGAAACGACAAGGGCTTAACTAATGCTACAATGGCAATCACACTGCCAAATGCATCAAATCAACATGTTGTACCCCGTAAATTTACACTGTGTTATATGTCAATTACACCTAAATAAATAAATAAATAGATATGCTGTTCTCTTGGTAGCAAGTGGGTACTAGTCTCATAAACATCACAGGGGTTTATAAACACTTCTCTAAATGTAATATGTGCACGCTATCTAAAAAATAATGAAATAAAGACTAGGAAAGAAAAACCGTGTAATTCACTACTAGAATAATCATTGGAAAAAATGAATAGGCAGAGCTATTTAGAGGCAGTTGTGCTTCAGTTTAAAACATATAGCATTAATACCTTTGAATGCCAACAGAAACTAGTCTGAAGAAAAGGCTGACTCTTAGTAACATTTTATTGTTTAGAATGAATTTGTTTTAGTAGGAAGAGTAGTTAGTTTTCTTAGATAAATAATGGTTTAGTTGATTGCTCTGTGCAAATACTTATTAAAACAATTTTTAGAAAGAAATTTAATATGACCTGAAACACTTAATGTCAACTTTAATTCTTACACAAATTAACATCACAGGATATAAATCCACAGAAAAGAGGATTTATAATGAAAATTGCAATAGAACTGTCACTCTGGCAGAAATGACAAATTCTGTTATAATTGAGGTCATAGTGCTTCGTTAATTCAAATGTAAAGTAGCAGATGAGTAGGAAACATGAAAGAAGCTATCTATAACTAACACCATCACCAAATCTTTCTGTTTCATAAATTTTCCTCAATGATAATAATGTAACCATGACGTATCTCTTCTTGATCTCTCATAGAGACAAAACACATTTTATTATTTGGTGTGTTTTATCTGAAGATTCCCTCTAACGGTACCCACGTTAAAGTTGCATCTTCTTATTAAAACGACACATTCCTTAAGAGCAGGCCCTTGGGAGCTCACTCATGACGGCCAAGGTTGGATCTCAGCAACAGTGCATGCTGGCTGTGTGTGTGCTGAGGACGTGGGGCGGGACCTGACAAATTTGTTCCCTCGGGGCAACCTACTGATCAGAGAGAATCAGTTAATGTCACTTCCTGCTTAGTCAGGGAGAGTTTCTATGATTGGCAGCAAAGAGCTCTGGCTGGTGACCCAGGAGTAATAAAAAGACCAGAAAGCGCAGTCAGCGGCCATGGGACAGTGTGATTCAACAGATGTTCCTAAGGTCTGGGCCCTGAAGAGCTGGGATCTACAGGTTTATGCTGTTACGGTGTTCTTGAATTCCAACACCCTTCAAACATGTTCAGTAGACCAGAAAAAGATCACGTTTGTCACATCATAAACCATGATTTTTCAGGTGAAAATGCAGAATGGTTTAATAAAATATCAATTTACTTAAAGACTTATGGAAGAGGAAGCTTCAATCATTCTGTGCGTTCTCAAGCAAGACAGAAGTAGTACTGTCACTTGGGAGTTTAAAAAACTAATTCATCTTTTCAAAGAATGGCATTCTCAAAACAGGACTAAAACATTGTCAGAGATCTTTTTTCCCACATGGAGGGAGTTATTGTAAGGTTGTTTTCAACCTCAGTGTTTGAAAAATCCATGAAACCAGTGGGAACCTTCTGAAGCTGCCTAGGAAAATGCATTCCTCAGTAGCGGCAGTTACCGACAGTTCGGTGACCGCAGGGAGGACAACTGTGAGACAGACATAAAAATCAGTTCACCGTGATTGACAGTCCAGAGTCCCGACTTGAAGCAATGGTAGCCAAGTCACCCAGGGTCTTTTCTAATTAATACAAACTGGTCTTAATAAAAAATGAAACCACCCAATTGAAATAGGGCCCACACCAGCCATGGTCAAAAATGGAGAATAACACAAAATTGACCTGAAAAGAGACAAATGCAGGATGGCAGCATTTACCTGATTAAAATGTTTTTCTAGGATGTGCAGAATAGGTTTTACATGGGACTAGAATTAAAGACCTAAATCACATTGTAGCTGCACCTATATTTTATTTAGATCTAATTTTTATTTTGATACACATTGTTTAAATAAATGCTATGAACAACTAGTATTTACTTATGTTTTATTCTCACAATTCTATGTGAGAATTCCAGTAACTTCTAATGAAGAGAATACCTTTGACTATTAATAAGGAGAAGCCTCTGAAAGAGTAACTGAACAGATTTTGTGCCCCACACGGGAGTAGACAAATTTTGTGAACATTTCCCCCTAGAGCTTTGAATGAGGCCTTTCCACTCTGGGCATGCCACTGTGACCTACTGAAAACATTTTAATCCCATTCTTATTTTCCTTAAAACGCAATATTACTTACATGATGTATTACACACATCTCATGGCTCCATCCTTGAATTATCCATAAAATGAAACTAACTGCATGTGCTTCGTTTCTTGGAAAACTGAGAGCTTTCAAAAGAATGTGCAAAATTTTCAATTCATGACTTCACTGAGGTGGGTTTTTTTTTTTTAACTTTCTCTTACTTTTAGTATTATTAACACCACTAAAACATGACATCAGGACTTCAGTGTCTCGTTTGGTTTGCAAGGTAAACTTAAAATATAGTGCCTGTGTTAGAACATCCTAGGTCATAAATAAAAATAAATATATTTAAAACTAATCACTTGAAGAGTTTCATTTCTAGCAATGTAAGATTGGATCTCCAGGTAAAAATAACAAAATGTGTGGAATAAAAATACACAAAGCCTTACAGATGTTTGCACAAGGTGTCACCGCAGTGAGGAGGTCAGGAGGGCGAACGTGCAAAGGTGGAGACCCTAGGCGGAACGTGGGGAGTGGAGAACCTGAAGTTGCCCTTGCACTTCTGAGCATTACCTAAAACCCGGTAAGTGGGACAACAATTTCTTGACTTCCTAGGGTTTGAGGATAGAAAAATTAATATGACCTCACTTTATTCCTCTAAGAGAAAGGCTTATAAAAGAGTAAAAGTCTTGGTAAAATGGTGAACCCCTATTAAATCCCCATTTTTAAAGGTCTATGGTTCAGCTACATGCACTGGGGAGAAGAGAAAATTTCTCTCAAGAATTGGAAGCCATAAGCCATCCAACATATAGATTTTTAAACTAATTCATACTGTTCGAGTAGCCTAAGAAAGTTTAACTGAAGAATTATGTTCTAAATGTTGCTGAATTGGTAATATAAATACTCTTCGGATGAATCCACCTTCATCCTAGTTTTCAAACAATTTCCATAGATCAAGTTCCAAGGAAACTATGTACCCTATGGCCAACAAAAATTAAACAGAGATGTCTGGTGGTACCTTTCATGTGTTGACTGGGTCACCGCATGCACAAGCATGTGGTCAAACAGTATTCTGAGAGCGTTTGTAGGAGAGGTTTTGGACACAATTAACACCTCCTTAATGTGGGTGGCACTCTTATCGTCAGTGGAAGGCCTGAATTTCACAAAAAGGATGATCCTCGCATAGGTCAGGGACGATTCCGCCTGTCAGACTGCCTGATCCAGGACATCGGTCTTTCCCTGCCTCGGGACCCACAGGGTGACATCAGCTCTCCTCGGGTCTCGGGCTTGCTGGCTTCAGACCACAGCTTCCACCCCTGGTCCTGCTGGTTCTCAGCGCTTTGCCCTCAGACTAGAACCACACCCTCAGATCTCCTGCAGCTCCAGTTTGCCAAGTGAAGATGGTTAAAAATCAAACACAGATAGAGACCAGACTTGAAATTCCCTCAGTAGACAAAACCAGTGTAGTCATACAAGCAACACTTGATTCAGCTTAGTCTGAAAAACAAGATTCAGCTTAGTCAGAAAAACAAGCAAAACTTAATTTGAGCTACTTCTTGTTAATGCCTCTAAAAGTCAAAACTTAAACTGTTCCTTAAAATTCATACAAGATAACCACTTTTCAAAAATGCCTTATTTCTGTGGAAAGCGAATGTTATATCCAATCACTGAAGAATAAATAGCCACCGCCTGGCCACTGTATGAGCTGCTACACTCTCACTAACTACTATTCAGTGGTTTCACTTGTGCTATTTCTGAACTTTGGACGACATTTTGAAATTTTTCATATAAGCCTATCCTTCCAAACCTCTCCCTTCATACATACAACATAAACACGCCAACTGAAGTCACAAAAAGAAATTTCAGATTCACAAACACTTCAGATATTGGCATCATCCGACACACAAAAATTTTCATTTCAAAATATCCACTTTGAAAAATTAAGTAGCAACCAAACTTGAAAAAATAACACAGCAAAACCATACTTCTAGAAATGAAAATGTGTAATTGAAAGTAAAATACTGATATATGTGCTAAAAAGCAGCCTATACAAAGAAAATTATTAACTGAAACATAAAACTAAAGAAATCATCATGAGTGCAGCATAGAGAAAAAAGAAGTAACCACATGAAAAGGAAGTTAACCATCATATAAAGTAAAATGAAAATGTTTACATACACGCATTCAAAAATCCAAGAATGTAAAAATAGAGAAAATATGGCAGAGGCCCTTTTCAAAAAGGAACACCTGAGAACATTTCACGGCTGATGAAGAACTCCAGTTAACATTTAATATGCCCAAGAAACGTGAGCCAGAGTAAATAAAATCTTAACATATCATGGTGAACTCTCAGAATAGCCATGACCAACAAAAGACCTTACACGCAGCCAGAGAGAAAACAATGCTTTCAAAAGAGTGACAATGAGCCGACAGCTGCCATCTCTAAATGACTTGCAGTGGTATCTCTCGGCCACGCTGAGAAAAATAAAACTATCCACAAGGATTCAACATCCAGCAGAAATAAGCCACAAACTGTAAGCAAACTACAAAAAAACTTTTAAAATGCAATGAAAAAAAGTAATCCTTCAATTCCAAACGATGAAGGAAATGAATAAATAAACATGGGAAAGATGGGAAGAAAACAAAATTCAAACTAAATCAATAGGCGTGACCCCAAATATATTAGTCATTGAAATAAAAGTACATGGACGGACTTCCCACTTCTAGTTCTGCATGTAAGGAGTTTAGACATCACCACTCCATCCTGACAACAAGTAAAAAAGCTGAAGACACTGAACACCAAACTACTCTCCTGGGGTCCTGGAGAAGGAGAAAGGACGGGACCCACTGCCCCAGACTTGGCAAACCAGACACGGCCTACCTGAGGGAGGACCCGGAGGAAAGTCGCTGAAGGAGCCGGTGCTGGGGAACCAGATGGTCATTGATAAATTGCTGGACGCCTGGGGTAGACAACACTGAAATAAAAACTCCCACAATATTCCTTCAGGATCTCAGGGAGGTTCCCGCAGTACACCTTCCAGAAAACTGCCCTCCAGCTTCTGGCAGGGGGAGGAGAAAAGAAAGCACTTTAAATATACCCCAGCACGCTGTTCTTAACGAGGTGTACCCGCAGGTGAAACTGGCTAACCAGAGCCTCCCCAACTGGGGTTGTCAGCAGAGCTTTGTTGACCCAGGGAAAAGGATACACCCAACTCTCACCTTTTCCTCAGGAGAGAAGGGAAATGCCCAACTCCAGCCCACTCTAGCCTTCCTGTCCCTTGGAAAAACTGAGAAGCTTTTGTGAAAATCACAGTTCAGGGGCACAGGTTCACAAATGACTACAGAATGTTTGTTCTCCTTCCAAACCTCGCCGTACTGTACATTTTCATATATTCTCCTGTGAACTTGTACTGTAGTTCACATATTGAAGAAAAACAATAAACCACTGAAGTAACTGCAGTTGGAGATATTTTGCAGCTCAGACGATTGAAGATCTCTGACTCTCCAGAGAAAATATTGAAGTGTGTTTACAGGGAATTTATGAAGCCCAGCAAAACATGGATTCAAAGAACAATAATTATTTCTTCTTCATAGCTATTAGATCTAAACTAGACTATTTCAGCTATGAGTAGGCTGAACAGACAACTAGCTGGCCGGGGGGGAGGCGGGTGTGGGGAATAATTTCACCCTGGGCAAGGATTCCACACTGTTGGTTAAATGCCAACAGTTTTCCCTGCAGGGTACAAGGGAAGAGGTCAAACGCTTGGGAAATAATAGACTAGTTTAACCTGGGCTAGAGGGGCTTGTTAAACACAACCTGTTTGTGGTGAGAAAGTGACAGATTTTCTGGGACTGTTCCAAAGCTGCTAATTTATCAACCATAATTGGCCATATAATGAGATTCTTACTTTCATCAAATGCTCGAGCAAAACTTTCTTCTCCTACTAAAAAACCAATAAACCTGTGGCAAAATAAGTAAATAAAGTTACAATAATTAAATTATGAGTAGAATACTCTTTTAAATTAATATTTTAATTGGTTGTTGAAATTCATCTTTCTACCTCATCACCAGTAGATATGAGGATTTGAGAAGATTAGCTTATTTTACAGAGTAAACTGTCACTAGAGAATAAATCAATTATGACTTGAAAGTAAGACATTTTCCAGAGAGGATGAAGTCTGTAACACATTGAGCTGGTCAGATCCTTTGGGGAAATCCTGGTTCAATTATGTAGTAAGCGCTGCAAGACAACAGTCAGCTCCTTAGCTTGTATACACATCCAAAGCTGCTTATTTTCAAAACAATCTAACCTTCATTTGGTACGAAACCTAATTATTCTTAATTTTAGAGATAAAGAAATAATTTATTTGGCAATGAAATTAGTATGGTTATGTTTCAAGTCACCTACATTGAATTTAGGGCTATACCACAGTGTTTGTGCTTAAATCTTGACTTGAGATTTTGGATATACTGTAACCACAAGCATTTTTCTTTAACCTTGGAAGATAACTTTGAGTTTAAGATCAATAATCATATCTGCAGTTCCCTGTATTTACATAGGGAACTGAAAAAATACATGAATCTAAAATATGTGACTCATATTTGCATTTTATTATTTATAACCTCAACAGCACGATTCTTGACTTGCATTCAAACCACCATAAGGTACAAGGACATGAAGTATATCACAAGTCTGAATTCAGAACAAGGAGATGACGACTGGATGCAACTCCTCCCACCAAGGCTTAATTAATTACACCCTCAGATTTCTGATGGCTTTGCACCATCTTATTCCACAAAAATTTTACTTGATGTTATTTCACTGAATTCAAAATGAATACATCTGTTTGTTCAGCAAACATGCATGGAATGCCTACCATGTACCAGGCACACCCTTGGGCATTAGGGTATTATAAGCAAACCAAACCAAAGTACCTGACTTCGCAGAGGTTATATTTTAAACAGAGATGATTGACCTAGAGGAAGAGAGATAAAACAAATAAAAAGGTGAAAAGAAACGTGTAATAAGTGAAATGACTTTAAGTGCTACCTACCCACATGAAACGAGGGAGAGAGGCTGCTAGGGCTGAGCACGCATGCACTTTGACAGATGGCAGTCAGGGAAGGTTGCCTTCATTGGCTATATGCGGTTGGCCAAAAGTCTGTTTAGTTTTTTCCATAAAATAAAGGGCACATTTTTCATTTTCACCAATAACTTTATCGATTTGGATATTTTGAGCATGTTGGCTATCTCCTACTATTGGCTTCTAGTGGGTAGAGGCCAGAGGTGCTGCTAAACACCTTCCAATGCATACGACAGCCTGACAACAAAAAATTATTTGGCCGTAATGCCAATGGTACCAAGAAACTTTGCAAACCACTTTCGACACATTCAGTGAGTCACAGTACCTTCTCCATACACTGCACAAATTTTTTTTTTTGCATTTCAGTTGCATGTTTACTTCTCTTGAAGTAAAGCATAATACGCCAAAAAAGCTGCACATTTTCTTTCATCTTCAATATTAAAATGGCTGCAAAAAATTCACCCATTTCAATAAACACTTTTTTTAAATATTTTTCTAAGATTTTATTTATTTATCTTTAGAAGGGAAGGGAAGGAGAGGAGGAGAGAAAATATCAATATATGGTTGCTTCTCATGCGTCCCCTGCTGGGAACTGGCCTGCAACCCAGGCATGTGCCCTGACTGGGAATCGAATCACGATCCTCTGGTTCACAGGCCCACGCTCAATCCACTGAGCTACACCAGCCAGGGCTCAATAAACACTTTTAAAATGCATGCTGATATGATAGCTATCACCCTACAGCCTAACAAAATTGTTTCAAATAAAGTTAAAGACAGCTAAGCACTACTACAGCCATTGTACAGTAAAAACTAAGAGAACTTTTGCGGCAACGCTGTACTTCAGCAGAGGTCTGAGGATGGGACAAAGTGAGCCTTGTGGATGCAGGGATAAAGCCAGAGCAAAAGTGTTGGCACATTTTAAGGATCTGTAAGGAGGCCAGAGCAATGGAGAGAAGTGCAGGGGGGATGTTGGAAGAGGATGGTCAGCAAAGTACTGAAAGGTTTTACAAGGCTATGATAATGAATGTTTTTGGTACCCTAAATAAAATGGAAAATCATCTGAGGCAGAGAAAGGAGTGATTTGAGGTGAATTTTAAGAAACTAGTTTTGGGACATATTACTCTGAATTGTCTTTTAGACCACAAAGTAGAGAGTTGAGTATATAAGCACAGATTTCAGAAGACAGGTCTGGCATGGAATTACTAATTTTTCAGTTCAGAGATTTAAAGTCTTGAAACTATAAACGTCTACTAGGAAGAGCGTGAGTGGAGAAAGCAAGAGGTCAAAGAGCTGAACACATCAAAGTTCAAAATTCAGAGGCCAAGGTGAACAAGTAAGAACCAGCAAAGAAAACTAAGAGACAAGCATCTCAGATAAAGCCCCAGTGAGTGTGGTGATCCAGAAGCTGTATTTTGAAAGTGGCTCTTGAAGAAACACTGCTAATAAGAACTGAAAACTTTCTCCTGTTGGAAATCTTCGCAAATTAATGTCAAGTTATACTTTCAAAAGTTGTTTTAATAGAGGAATGTGTATGAAAACCTGTTTTGACTGTATCTGGAATTTATAGAGGTGATTGAGTGATAACCTGGAAAGATCAATATCTTTGACATAAGGTTTATTCCTCCCAGTTCCCAAGACAGGAAAACACTCCACACCACATGGGGCACATGAGGGAACAGACTAAAATGAGACATTAAAGGCCCATTAACACTCTGCCTAGAGAAAATATGAGGCAGTGGTCTCCACACATTATTTGCTCCCATGACAAAGGTGTCCCTTGAACAAAGTTCCTCCAAACCCACGCCCAAAGCCAAGGCAACCACCAAATATCCAAAAACCCAAAGAGGAAAACCTCCCCCAAAACTAAAAGTGTTTAAGTCTTTTGGGCATGGGGCTGGAGGAACCTTCTCCAGGCCTTTGGCTTTGACCTTCTCCAGGTCTTTCATAGACAATAATAGGATCACCTCTTTGCCATTGTTCAGTTTCTTCCCCTTTCTCAGGTCAGTAGCACACTTCTCTTAATGGTGTGTCTTTGAGGATTTACAAGCAGCTTCCCAGAGGGGATGGGAATGTAAGGAATACTGTAGACTGTGAAGGTCTTGGCAAGGAGTCCAGGAATAGCAGCACCCAGAGAACCCTCTCTGCTAGATGTGTTGGCTAATGAAGTGCTCTTGGAACACTGAACTGCCTACCACCTCCTACTTCAGGGCTGCAAATAGAAAAAATAAAGTGGGACAAAGGCTTCTTCACAGGCTCTATTTTTGGATCAACACTTTAAAAAAATCAACATCAGAAACTAAAGGCTACTTATGGCTATTTCAAATTTATACCATTTTTGTAAGAAAAGATATTTTCATTTGTAATGGTAGCTAATCGCACAGATTAGAGAGACAGAATAATCAAAGCCCTCTGATTTCAGCTGTTCATCACGACCACTCTTCAAACTTTATTATTAGCAGGATTTGACCTGTCTCATTTTAAATTATTCTAGTACATCATCTCACCACTTTTTTTTTTTTGGAGACTGTTTTTCATTTTAATATCCTCACCTCCAGTAAAATTTCTAATCTAGAACCTAAAATTTTCTTTCATTTGGTGTCAGGACATTACTCTATTTATACCTCATTGTGTTTGTTTCTTTGTTTTAACCAGGAAAATGTAAATGTAATGAAGAAGTTTAGGAGAAAAATAGCAGAAGATTGGACAGTTAAGAGCCCTTTCCGTACTCTTTTCCTTAATGGAGGAAATAATACTTTAAAAACTGTGTGTATCTCACTCTATCCCAACTGATATTTCCAAGTGCTCTCTATTGTTCTAAGATAAAGTCCAATTTGCTCTGCTTAGGATTCAAAACATATTGTAAGCTTTTCCTAGTTAGTATTTCTAGCTTTGACTTCCATTATTTAATTAGGAAGAAAATCCCACAAATCTCAAACCAGTCATTTGTGTTTTCTTCAAATATTCTTTGTGGGTTTTTTTTAAAAGAATGTGCTTTTCCTGATTATAAAATTGCCTCAGTATAAAAGAAGTGTAAAACATATACAGGGAGTGACAAAACTAAAGAAAAAAGGAAGAAAATGTTCCAAGGACACACATCAGAGAAGTACAAACTGCTAATTAACATTGAGGGATTAATGCTTAATATGGCTGGTAGTAGAAGAAATACAAATTATAACTCCAAGAGCAGGCTACTTTTAAACCTATTGTATTACTTAAAACATTTTAAAGAACCACGATACATTTTGTAAATGTACATTCTTTCTTAGCCCACACCTACTTGGTAAATAATTTGCTTATTTAAAATTTTTCTGCCCTGGCTGGTGTAGCTCAGTGGATTGAGTGTGGGCCTGCAAACCAGAGGATCATGGTTCGATTCCCAGTCAGGGCACATGCCTGGGTTGCAGGCCAGTTCCCAGCAGGGGACGCATGAGAGGCAACCATACATTAATATTTCTCTCCCTCTCTCCTTCCATTCCCCTCTAAAGATAAATAGAATCTTAAAAAAAGAAATTAAAAAAAATTTTTTTCTCTTGCTGTACTTTTCCTGTTATCTTCCTGAGATACATTTCTGTAAGTGGAAATTCTGAAAGAAACAATAGGTGCACATGATACGCCAAGTTGCCTTCCAGGACACCTGCACCAATGATGCACCTTTGCCAGGGCCTGTATGCACAGTACTGCACTGTGTGCACTCCATGAAGCTTCCTGGCCAAAAGAGAGTCTTGAGGGACAGGAATGTGGAGAGGCTGAAGTTTGGGCCATGCCTGTTGGAAGTCTGGGTCTTCTTTTGACTTTGTAATTTTTGTTCATAGCAACACACCAAGACAGCCTACCTTGTCTCCTTAGTGATTACATGCCAGAAATGAAGAGTAGAGTTTCTTCATTGTAAGTGAACTCTCACTTCTTATTGATACAACTGCTTCTTAGTCTCTCAATACAATGAATCACATCTGTATTGGAAACTAATGTTGTTACTTTTGCATTTAATTTTATATTTTTATTATAAACAATCAGTTGATCCAACATTATACAGTGAATAATGCATTATTGTTAGAAAACTGCCATTTACCATACTGAACTTTTCCCATATATGGTTTGATTGAACATTGTCGTTATGATATTTAATTATCTATTAATTCAAACCTCACATCATTTTTTCTTTAAAAATGCCTTAAGCATTTTTATGCATTAGTTCTAACAATAAATTTTGGACTAGTTCACTTGGAATTTTTATTGCAATTGTATTGTATTTATATGTATACTTAATTTTAGAGGAAATAAAATCTTTATTATATTGTTTGCCTTCTAGGAAAAAGGCTTCCTCTCATTACATTCTTTTTTTAACAACATACCAGGATGTTTGATAATTTCCTTCATATAAGTCCTGCACATTTCTTGTTAAGGTTATTTATAGGTCTTCTGCAATATTTTCTGTTTTTATTACTAGGATCTGTTTTTATTACAGTTTCTAAGAGATTATTGCTGGCAAACAAAAAGGAATTATTGATTTTTAAATAGTTTTCAACAAGGCTACTCACGTATGTTTAACAATATTAATTTTTCAGGTACTTGCCTAGGATTCTCCTCCAGACATACATTTATCATCCCTACAGGTGCTGCCCAGGGTGCAGGTGCCTGAATGCATGGAATTCGGCACAGCCATGACATGTCGACAGATTCAGACACTAGTCTTCCCTTCCACCGATTTCACCTCCAATTTTCCCAACAGTTACAATAGCGTAGCAATTTTACTGAGACAATAAACAAAACTCACGTATGACTGCACACCTATAATTCAGATGTACGGTTAGAACGGGTCTGTTTCCATGTAACTGCTTACAAAAGTCATTGACAAATCACTGGAGTTTATGCAGGGGGGTATTTCTCAGCCTGCCCAGGGCCATTCTCACTGCTCCAGGCTTTCATGGGAACAAAGGCCTAAGCTGAAGAATAGTGGATCGAAGAGGTTTTCCTATACTCAGCAATCATGTTCTGAAAGCACTTTCCGACAACCAACTATGTCAAAATACACTTGTAAAACACGGGGTTATAACAATTATCATAATGATGTCAGTAATATCACTTTGTGTTCACCAAACATTCCTTCTTGGGTGCCTGTGTTGGGACAAACACACGAGCAGACCCAGCACGAGTGGGCAGAACTCCCCGCCGCGCCAAGAGCTGGGGAACTCACCTGCGAACACTGGCTGGCTGGCCGGGAGCTCTGCTGATGGACTGCTTGTCCAGTTTTCAGTACCAGCTTTCTGGTTTATCTGCCAGGTGACTCCACGGGCCTGTGCCTGATTTTCATTACATACACATGAAATGATGTTGATGGTTCCACCATCCATACAAGACAATAGCGGTATTCAAATAAAAATGAATACCTTTGTGTGGTAAAAAAATTCCCACTCCAGTTACGTAAATCCCCATAAATCATTACCTATCCCTCTATGTGAAAACTCAGTCATGTGCACATTTGGTTTCTAGGGCCCTATCAGTTTGAGCTTCTTAAGGGCAGAGATTGGGATCTTTAGATTTTTTTTGTGTAGTACTGCACATATAATAAGTACTTAATACATGACTTCTGAAGGGAAAACAAAGTAGGATGACTCAAGACATAGGAGGGTAAAGAAGGAACTAACTAAAAACAGGCCAGTGTACAGATTCAATGGGGAAAAAACTCACCACCCTCTTATTTATAACCTCATTTTCCACACCCTCTTTTCTGTCTGAACCACATTTACATCAAGATATAAGAGATGAAAGGAAAGCGTAGTCTCATGTGGTGGTATTACACAGGGAATGTGGCCAAAAGGCTTTGAACAATTTCACAGGTCAGCTTGTGTAGTTTTAGTGATTGGCATATGAGCGCATAAACATCTAAAAAAGGCCAGTGGCACGTTAAGGTCCTGAAATGTGGTCCAAAATAGAAAATATTTTAGTGATCTTGAAGGTAGGGAGACTTGTTTTTAAAAGGGCCACTTTTTTTTTTCAGATAAATTACTCCTTAAAGCAGTAATTCCTTATAGGAATTTTAGGCTTTTGATTTTCCTTAATACAACTCATCACAGATATCCAAATTTAAGCTGTAGAATTAAGAAAACACCAAAGAAACAAATTGGATACATCTGAAAAATCACATCGCCTGAGCTAGTAAACAAGTTTACTCACAGATTCATAATCTTTATAGAGATTATCACCACCATGCTGCATACAAATCCAGCCTCCAGACCACACTTACATTTCCTGCCTTAACAGAAAATAATCTGAAGGTGCAGACTGTGATTTGGGTTAAAAGAAGACACAGAAATCTCACCACTAATCACAGTATCTTGGTCAATTTTCTGAGCTAATATCCTTTCTTCTTGTAATATAACCTCCACATCCTGTTTCTATTGCTCATGAATTTTCCGAGCTCCTGTGGCTTTTAGTTGTTGAAACACAGTACCTTCAAAGAACAGAACAGTCCTTTAAAAGCACACGCAGACAGAGAGCAGGATGACAGCTAAGGGCGGGAGGAGGTGAGGGGGGTGGAGGTGAGGGGGGTGGAGGGACAGAGCAAAAAGGAAAAAGGACTTGACATGAACAAGTGCAGTGATTCTGGCGGGGGGTGGTATAAGGGGACTAAATGGTAATGGGAAAGATACAATAAAAGTGTTAATGGTAATTAAAAATAATAATTAAAAAAGCAACATGGAGAGATTTAATTTTCATCCAGATTTCCCCAAAGAATTACATGTGGTCTCCTCTCACAGGAACCGTGGGCCCTTCATTAACTAGTTTACACACCACCAGGTCTGATCAGAGCTTTATGACGTCCCAGGGTCTGTCCATGCAAAGATGATACTCTCACATTATCTCTAAAAGGGTCCTGGTAGAGAGACTTGGGATCTTACGCTGACTTCACTTACTTCTCTGTCTACACTCTTGTGTGAACATGTCCTGTACAGCAAAAAAAAAGCAGATGTTGCTTGATGGAAGCATTTTGCATAAATATGTCATTTTCATCAAGCAGTCAATAAATTCACTTCCTTACAGCAACATTCCACCTCAGAATGATAGAACCCTCAACTTTCTGCCGATATAAATACTTTTCATAATGAATGGAAACTGTCCAAGATTAAATTTAAGTCTTAGGTGATTGCTACATCACCCCCAAAGACTTGTGATGCATAAATAAAGCAAAAGAACTCCAGCATCCAAAGACAGCAGTTTTAACAAGGTCAAGCAGGCTTTACTAGAGCGTAAATCTGCATATATTTCAAGCCTAAATAGCAAAACACAAGCATTTTGATAACATTTCACATCAGTGTCATGTCTTTACTAAGGTAAACTGTCTTTACTTTTTTTTTTCTCTTGTGTTTAGATAAAAACAAACTAATCCTAGAGATGCCTGCATGAAGTCATTTCCTATAACAGTGGGTTAGGAAATCAGGATTAACTCCCTGGCTAGAAACACACTGAATATGCTGAATAAAATATAAACACACCAGAAAAGCATCAAGGAGCTAAGAAGATGTTATGGAAACACTAGCTCACCCTGAAGGGCAAGTCTGAACGCAGAGAACAAAGGGGCGCTGAACCTCCTTCCACCTAAATCTTGAGCCACTTGAAAACTTTGAATTTCAGTTGGAGGGTGGATGTGGAATGAGGGGGACAGAAATCTGAAGTTCAGGGTCTGTTCAAGGTAGAGTGTCTATCAGGATACTCTCCCCATATTAAACTGAGGCTATGATAGAAACACCCTCAAGGTAAGTTTGCCACTTGAGTCAAAACACAGCCCCACACTTCCTGGTTCATTAGGTCTGGCAGGAGGCCCAAGAACTCACATCTCCCACAAATTCTCTGGTGATATTGACATAGGGGCTTCAAGGACCACAAGTCGAAAACCATCGCTCTAGATGGACATGACATTACCCAAGGCCGCAAATTATTTCCACAAAAATAATTTGCAAGGATAATGAAGAGCATATGATTAAAAAACAAATAAGCACTCGAGGAAACATGATGAGCAAATATCAAAACCAGTGCAGCAAGACATCCCATGCTGGAATTATCCATCACAGATCATAAAACTACTATGCTTAATTAAATATCTATGGCTTTTTTTAAAAGTCAAGCTTAAAATATCCTTAGGAAATAGGACATTGTAAATATTGATGTCACAGATTTGAAAAAAGATGCAAGTAGATATTCTGGAAATGAAAATGAAGTAAATGGTTTTAACAACAGATTAGAAGAAGCTAAAGGCATAATTAGTGAGTGGTGTACAGGGACAAGGAAGAATCCAGATGAGAAGTCGGCCCGCTGCTTGTGTTAGTAAATGAAGTGTTACAGGAACACGGCCATGGTCTTCCATTGCCGTGTCTTCTATGACCGCCAGTGGCCCAAGCAGGGGCGGCAAGTGAGACAGCTGGGAGGTAAAATTTTAGGAGGTACTCACTCTCAGACTCATGGAAGTGGCAGTTCTCTACTTGCCCAACCCTGAGAGTAAGGCTGTCTTGCAATTTAATCTACAGGTGCTCTCCTGCCCATCCTCACCTTGGCCTTGGACAGAGGCATGAGGGGGCTTTCTGAGTGGTAGATATAAGGAACTCTTCGTTTTTGCTATAATACCCATAATTTGTACAATGTTCTGTATTTCAATTTCAAACCTTTTAAGAAATACTGTTCTAAATCAGAGGGAAAAGTAACAAAAATTAAACACACTTTAAACTCAACAGTAATGAGAACACTGCATCAACCCAAGTGAGGCAAAGACAGCACTTCAGTGCGTGTGTTGGAGAAGTAGGTAAGACCACTACGGCCATTCAAGCACTGTGTTCAAGGACAGCACATCTGATGGCTTAGCCCTCCTACTCCTTCGCAGGGTCACCCCCCCTTACCTGCTGTTTCACTTCCCATCATTTCCATTATCCAGAATCATGGCCCCAAGAAATATTAAAGTCAAAATTCCAGAAATAAACAACTCATAGTTTCTAAAATGTGCACCATCATGAGTAGTGTGGTGAAATCTTGTGCCTTCCCACTGCATGGGACAGGTTTCATGCCAAAGTGCAGCATAGCCATGCTGTACACACTCCCGGGCCGTTAGTTACTTAGCATCTGTGTTGGTTATCAGGTGGACTGTCACCCGTTTATGTTTAAGTCACCCTTAAACACAAGATAGTGTTAGCCCCAAAGCATAAGAAGGATGATGCTGGCAATTCAAGTACATCAGAGGGAAGCCCCGAAGGGTTTCCTTTAAGTGAAAAGGGAAGTACAGCACACTAGGATATTGTGAGAGAAAGAGACCACATAAGTTTTATTATAGCACATTGTTATAATTATTCTATTTTTATTAACTATTGTTGTTCATCTCTTAGTGTGCCTAATTTATAAGTTAAATTTTTTCATAGCTATGTATGTAATAAAAAACACATAGTATGAAGCCCTGGATGGTGTAGCTCAGTGGATTGAGCGCGGGCCTGTGGACCAAAGAACCGTGGTTTTGATTCCCAGTCAGGGCACATGCCTGGGTTGCAGGCCAGTTCCCAGCAGGGGACCCATGAGAAGCAACCATACATTGATATTTCTCTCCTTCTCTCCTTCCTTTCCCCTCTAAAAATAAATAAATAAAATCTTAAAAAAAACCACATAGTATGTATACAGTTCAGTACTATCCAGTTTCCCACTTGGGGGTTGGAACATATTCCCCATACATATGGGGGAACTACAGCTTAGAGCACTCATTCATTCAAATTGTGTCCACGTGCCCAAAGATACATGTACAAGAATGTCTTCAGCTGCATTATTATACTCGATAGCTATGAAACATGAATTATAGCAACAAGCATAACCATGAGCAAATCTTATAAACATAATGTACAAATGAAGCAAAGATAAAGTAATATATATCATATCATTCCATTTACACAGAAGTCAAAAACAGGCAAAACCAAGTCAGAATCAAGAATTTTCTCAAGGTACAGGGCAAGAGTTATGGCCAAGAACATAGACAAAGTGAATTTCTACTGTTCTTACAATAGCTTACTTATTAATATGAGTGAAGGTCTTGCAGTAATTACTTTTTAATTATTTATTAAATTTTTAATTTATTAAATTCTATTTAATAAATATCCCATTTAAATTCTATTTATTTCTATGTACTTTTCTGCATATTTTAAAATTTTAATATTTAAAAAATTAAAAGGAGCCCTGGCTGATGTAGCTCAGTGGATTGAGCGCGGGCCTGCGAACCAGACAATTGCAGTTCGATTCCCAGTCAGGGCACATTCCTGGGTTGCAGGCCAGTTCCTGGCAGGGGCCAGTTCCCAGCAGGGGATGCAGGAGAAGCAACCATACATTGATTTTTCTCTTCCTCTCTCCTTTCCTTCCCCTCTAAAGATAAAATAAATAAAATGTTTAAAAAAAATTAAAAGGAAAATTCACATATGGTAATTAACTGAATAAAAAAGGATTAAGATACTCATAATTCTTCCATTTAACTACTGACTTTCATTTTGTTTCTGAAGTAAAGCTATTGTGGCATCAAATTATCTAATAATATGTTGTTTTCGAAGGTTCCTGAGAAACCCGCTTCTGCAAAAAAAAATATATATACACAAGTGGTCTGTCAAATGGTCATTTTAATAAATGTGGGGGGAATCAATGATTATTATGGAAAATGCAAAATGTACACCAAAGCAGACAGAACAGTATAATGAAATTGTATATACCACTTAACCAGCTTCAATATTTACTGATATTTTGCACAACCAGTTTTACCCACTCTCAAGTCTCTTCCTGAAGATTTAAAGGAAACCCCAAATATCATGTCATTTCATCTGTAAATACACCAATTTCCATTTTAACAAATAACAAATATTTTACTTTATTTATTTATTTTTTAGAGAGGAGAGAAGGGAGAGAGAAAGAGAGGCAGAGAAACATCGATGTGAGAGAGAAACACCATTGGTTGTCTCTCATATGCACCCTGACTAGGAACTGAACCTGCAACCCAGGCATGTGCCCTGAACAGGAATCAAATCTGCGACCCTTGGCTGTGTGGGACAATACCCAACCCACTGAGCCATGAAGGTCAAGGTTGAACAATATTTTTAACACCACCAGCATGATACCATTATCATATCAAAAGTCCCACTAATTCTTTAATGTCATCAATATATGTTAATTTGTTCTAGGCTATTTCAATAATAACTCACATAGTTGTTTGCTATGAGTCAGGATGTAAATAGGTCCACATGTTGCATTTGACCACAAGGCCTCTTGAGTCCTCCATAATCAGCAGCCCACTCACGTTCTTTTTTAACATCCTGGATCTTTTCTAGAAACCAGATCATTTTCATTGTAGTAGATCATATTCATAGATCATATTCTGAGTTGGGCTGAAACCAGATCATTTTCATTGTAGTAGATCATATTCATAGATCATATTCTGAGTTGGGCTGGCTGTTTCACTGTAGTGCTGATAACTTCTTTAGCTGTCTGACTTTTTTTGCTTCTAGAAGTATACAAACTTACCTTTCACAATGTCCATGGGCAGAAGCCAATGCCTTTCTGTGGCAGCATCACCCTGCTCTCCTACAGATGAAAGCTCAATTAAACTCATCGGACAAGGCATAAAGATCACTTTCAAAACATTTATTCAGTTGCCAATGGTAAGATCCAAACCATCTATTTAATGCAATAATAATTGCATTACTATATATCTAAATCTAATTACAGAAAAGACTTAAAATTAATGGGCTTTTGAATTCATTATTTTTGGGATAATGAGCTCTTTTCCAATTATCTATTATTCCTAAACCCTAAATCAATCTTCTCTGTGCACTCAGGAAAGTCTCATCTGCAGCCCAAACCCCTTCTTTTATAGAGCAGAGTTTCTCATTTGTGGACCACTTACCATTTGTCTCCACTGAATTCATGGGATACCCACTGAGACATATGGACAAACGGGGTAGTCTTTTAAATAATAAAATGCATAACCAGACTTTAAATTAACAATATTAAGAATATGTTGTACCTGTGAGATGGATTATACTATTTAAAATTTAACCAATTTATTTATATTTGAATTAATAATAAATATCTTATGTCATGGACTAGGTCTCATATCGAGCTGATTACTTCATTTAGCCTTCATTTCTACCAAATCAGAAATTCTTAACTGATAAATATGTTCCCTAAAATTACTCTGAATGTTTTTTAACTCTGCTTTATAGTTCTGGATTATTTCAAACAAACATAAAATTACATTTGAGCTATTGGGAGATTTCGTATTGAATGCCATGGCCCTAGTGCTAAAAGATGTTGGACTGATCACCATAACACTCATTTGTTCCAAAGAATTTGAGTGAACAGGGAGGTACAGACTGATAACTATTTTTCCAATGCTCTTTTTCATTTTTATTTACAGAAAAGGTTTCTTTGTGTTCTATTACAGCATGAAACTTCATCTTTAAACATGTATCATAGTATGGCATTCATTTTTTTTAAATCTGACAAGTGAGGAAAAAATTCAAGGGCTGGGGGAAAAATCACATTCTTGGCAATTAAGCTGCCTGAACCAATTTAGACTTCTTATGAAATCCTGTTGTCTTATCACCGATACTAACATCACAGTGTCACTAAAGTAATAAATTCATACTTTTCAAGTTAGTAAATGTATTTTGGTTATGTCACAAAGCAAAAATCCCTGAAATCAGAGTAACAGACCTTAATCTTTTAATGGTGCTGGGACTCTCTAAAGAAATCTTATTTCTCATTTGAAAGCTCCCAGGAGCAACTTTCCCCTCAACAACTAGCATACTCCAGAGGGGAAAACTGAATATGATTTTCACTTCCAGCCTGGGTATTTGAATAGCAACCTGAACAGTGAGACGTTCAATGGCCGTGATTACTCCCATTCACAATGCTTTCTATTTACTTGAACATTAAGTCCAGATTGGGCATGTTGCCCATTATTGGCTAAAGAAAAACAGTATTTGGCATTTAAATGAACACTTTAATTTATATATCAAAACCTTACGTATGACATATATATTGACCAAAGTTTGTCAATGATATCAAATACCTTTATCCACTTACAGTTAAAAAGATTATTTCCCCACACTGAGACTTTCTCCCATCCATTACACAAAGCACTGACCATAAACGCAGATATCTGCTCTTCCACAATGTATGCTGCTGACAGCTACCTGATTCTGTCTTTTTTCCCTGTCTTCTTTGCACAGTATGTTCCAGTCCTGCAGTTCTTTTTGTTCTTGCATCGAAAGGCCCAGCTTTTGGTTGCCTCGGTGCCTCTGCATGAGCTTGTTCATACCTCTGTCCCCAAGAGAATAGAGGCTACTTCCCTCTGTTTCCCATGGCTGCTTCCTTTTCATACTCTAGACCATAGTTGAATGTCTCTGCTCACATGATCTATCGTAAGTTCTCACTACACACTACCATACTCCCAGTCACTTACTATCACATGCAGAGGGACATCAAAAAATATTTGATGATCTATAAGCATGAGCACCAGTCAGAAGGGATACAGGTTATGAACCACAAGTATGGCCCTTTGGGTGCATGATTGTTGAACAAATACCCTGACAACATTAACCTCTTCTGTTCTCTTCAGAGTATTTGTCACTATCTGAAATTAATCTTCGTGTGGCTGGTCTTTGCTTACCCTCCATAAAAATGTGAGCTCTATGAGAGTGAAGCTTTATCCACCACTAAATTTCTAGTACCCAGAATAGAGTTGGGCATATACCAAGTGTTCGGTGTAGATTACGGTATGTTCCTGGTTTTTCTCTGAAGAGTACTATTCTGAATGTGCCATTACCAATAGCATTGGATTATCACTCATAGGAAAACATTATTTCATTGCCATTCTAGGAAGCACTCAAAGAGTTTGCCAAGCAGATGACTGCACTTTGTTGAAAAATAGATGCTGCAAAAGCATCAGTGGTTGCCTGCCATTCTTTGACATCACCCAACAGATATCACCAGTTGTGACCAATCCGCAGACACTGATCACTCCTACTGAGGACCAGCCTTGGGCCATGGACCACTTGTCGTTAAACCCTTTTTGTAGACAAAAGTTCGACTCAGGTAGAAAAAGAAATGTGTACATGTCTACTAGGGATGTTCAAGTGAATTTTATTTTATCTTGTTAATGATAAGTAAGAACCTTAGAAAATATTAAGTTTTTAAAGATACAGAAAACACAATAAATATAATCTACAGTTCAGCAAAAGTTCTAAAAGTATCAATAAAGATTATGAGAATTTACAGATTAAGGACAGTAGTCACAGTATTTAGTAAATTTTTATAAAGTACCCAATATTCTCTTCCTAGATTTTCTTCATCTGTGAAATGAGGATAATAGTACCTGCTCTAGGGGTTGTTGTGAGAAATAAGATGCACACGAAGAATTTAGCACACTGCATGGCATTGTAGTAAATGTTCGATAAATAGTTATTAATAACCATTTTAGCAATTAATAAAAAACAGAGATATAAACTACAGCTCCAACAGCTCTAAGAGTTTATGATCTTATCATTCCAGGAATGTCCTAGAAATATTCACTCTAAAAAACGGCAAGAGTGTAGATGCAGGGCTGTGTAATAAAGGTCCAGCCCTCTCTGTCTTTCAACCTCCATTAAAGTAATAACTTCAGAAGTCACTTAAAAAGTATATGGTGGCTGTGAAAATGCTTCTTCCAAACTCACATTTTAAACTATAAAAAATTTATCTATATAAGCTATAATTACAGAATTATGAAGCTGAACGAGGATTCACAGAGCCATCTCCTCATTTTCATATGGAGGCCGTGCACCTCCAAGGTTAAGCTGTTGGCCAGGAGTCCTATAGCTACTCTCATTCAATCCGAAACATCTGTTGAGTACTTACTCTGCACAAGGTAACCCGCCTGCTATTACAAAGAATGAAATATAAATAAAACATAACTTCTGCCTCCAAGTAATTTACAGTAATGGAGGAGGAGAAAACACAAGTATCACAAAATTATATAGAATACATATTGTAATATAGACTCACAAAGAAGATACCCTGGTAAATCAAGACACACAGAAAGAGAGAGCGAGAGATCACGTATGTCTGTTTGGATGAAAAAGAGAAAGGATTTTTTTTAAGTGAATTGGTAGGTGAGTTTTGAATGCTGGCCTGTCCTTCACTATACTGGCATGAAAGGTATGATGGTTCTTTTAGGTAGAAGCATCAACAGAAACAAAGGTAGCAAGAGAAAATTAAGCACAAATTCAAGGGCTGTAGAGCTTTGCGATGCACTTAGTACACTGGGTATAGGAATGCTAATATTTGGGTAGAAGTCCATAAAAGGTTTAGGATGCTCTGGGCTGGCCTTGAACACCAACTAGAGGAGTTTTAACAGTTCAGAAAGCTGAAAAGACACTATAGGTTCTTTATCAGGAGAATAGTCTCATATAAACTGTGGTTTAGGAAATAAATCTGTAAGTGCTATGAGTAATAATTTATCTCAGGGAGAAGCTAGAACTGAGTAGATGACTATATTTTGCTGTAATATACATTGGAAATACATACTTTGTCTGCACATTGACAAGGAAGGCAGAGAAAAGAAGTGTAGTAGCAGTAGAGTTGATTGTGTTTGGCAACATAATGAGTTTAGGATTAAGAGAATGGGAAGAGTCAAAGATAAAAGATAAAGGTAGAACCTCCAATATATTCAATTTAGAAAAAACTAAAAAATAAAAAACATCTTGTGGTTCTCAAAAAATTATTAAAATATCTATATTCACAACCTAAGACAAAAGAGAAAGGAAAGGAAAAGAAAGAAAGAGAAAGAACAAGACTTTAACAGAAGTAGGCAAGACCAATAGCAGAGAGAAAGTCCTTCTGGGAGAAAAGATGACTGGTTTAGTTTTTGGCCTTGAAGCTGGATATATTGGCAATGCATTCCATTCATTTGAGTAAAGACAAACATATACAGTATGAGGTAGCAAAAGCAGATAGAGGACTTGTGAAAGAGACTGGTCAGAAAGCTAGATTTTGGAGTCTTCCACATGGAGTTTTGGAGTAGGTAATATCATCAAAAGAGACAGCATCAAAGGGAGGACAGCGAAGGTTGAGTGCTGGGAATTAGTTTCTTCAGCCCCTGGTGAGAGTGGGAAAAAGCACTGTCAGAAAGGGCATAAATACAGTGTGTTCAGAGGAGTGGGAAAGGGAGAACACCAGCGCAGGAGGGAGGAGGGAGGAGGGTTTGAAGGAGTGGATGGTGTCGCTTTCTTCTCTCCTCCTCCCCATCTCCACATCCTTTCCTCTTTCCCCAGATCTGCATCTGCCCGCCCAGGGCTCACACCTTTTTTGAGGTAGTATTAGAAGGGCATACAGAGACTAGAGAATAGAGACTAGGGCAGGGAAAAAATTAACGTGCTACCACAGAGTTGGGGGCAAGGAGAGATTTCAGGTTTGGAAAGTGAGATGCTCCAAGAAGCACAGGTGGTACCTGGAGAGCAGAGACTGTAGTTGCCGAGTATTAGGTGGGGTTACAAATGAGTGACCTTTCATATTCTTGGAGAAATATAATAGAGATCAGAATTTCTTTGTAATTATTTTGTTGCTCACCTGGGCTTATTCTGTGAAGCTTTGTACCATGGGTCTCACAGGGCCCAACTCTCATTAAAATTGCTATGGTCCTTCATGAGCATAAGTCTGCTAGATGCCACGTATGTTAGGCACTTTACACATACATCTTATTTCATTCATAAAGCCATCCTATAAGATAAGCATTATTATACCCATTTTACACATAAGCAGACTACAAGATCAGGGATAAGAAGAGAGGAAAGTTGATCTAATTTGGTGAAAGGACGGTTCCTGCCGATCTCCGCTAGGAGAATTCCAAAACACTGACCAGAGAAGTAGTCCGACATGGAAGCCTCAGCTGTCACACAGTAAGCAAAGGAAGACAAAGAAATCTATCAAATATCACAGGGTGCTTGATTAGCAAAACAGGGGCAATATAATACATTGAAGACCAGCAGCTTGGGCATAAACAGATGTATTCCAATCATGCCGTTACTAACTCTTGTCTCTTTCAAAAAATCTTTCAGCATCAGTTTTGTCATGCATATAATGGTGATAACATTAGTACTCATCTTTTTCCATGAATGCAGGTTTTAAATAAATTAATGCTTGTAGAACACTTAGCACAGAGTTTGGCATAAAGCAGGTCAATAAGCTGTAGCTATTACTAATTATAGAGGTATTAAGAGCCTAAAATTGGCCCTGGCTGGTGTAGCTCAGTAGATGGACAGTTGGCTGTGAACCAGAGAGTCCTCTGGTTCGATTCCCAGTCAGAGCACACCTCTAGGTTGCAAGCCAGGTCCTCAGTGGGGGCACATGAGAGGCAACCACACATTGATGTTTCTCTCCCACTCTTTCTCCCTCCACTCCCCTCTCTAAAAATAAATAAATGAATAAATAACCTTAAAAAATAGATCATTAAGATTAATTTCTTTTTTTTTAAAGACTTTATTTATTTATTTATATTTAGAGGGGAAGGAGAGAGGGAGAGAAACATCAATGTATGGTTGCTTTTCATGCATCCCCTGCTGGTAGTTGGCCTGCAAGGAACCGGCCTGCAACCCAGGCATCTGCCCTGACTGGGAATTGAACCGCGATCCTCTGGTTCACAGGTCCGTGCTCAATCCACTGAGCTACACCAGCCAGGTCAAGATTAATTTCATCTAAAAAGAAAAAGAGCGTAAAATTGACCCCAAAATTTGGTAAGCACTCAATAATGCTAACAATTTAGTAATATTACTGACCATACACTAACCTCATAGCATCTTTGTGAGTTAATACTGAAAAGGAAAAATGCTTTGAACACTAAATGACATATGATAATTAAATATAAGATTTAAAATTTTATAAAATATCTTAAGTGCAATCATGGTCAATAATAATTTTTACAGAATCATATAAATTTCAGAATGTTATAAAATATTTCTTAAAATCCTGCTTGTGATAATCTAAGCTTTTGAGAATGAGAGAAGGAAGCAGGCACTTGAGTCTGAGATATTTCTTTGCAGAATATTTCTGTGTCCCACCCAGACCCTGCACTCTGCCTTGAACAAGAAAGATACAGGTCATGGTAAGTATATTTCATGTCAAACTTTTACTAAATCAAAGATAATTAAATTTTCATCAGAACAAATAAGCTGGAAAATGTTTTGATTCACATAATATAATGCAGCTGAATAACTAGGTTAAGCCGATAAATCAGTAAAACCCAATCTTTAGTACCTGCTTCCTTAGCAGAGAAAAGCCAGGCTTCTTCTAATAAGCAGTAATTTCTGGGGCGAACCAAGGTGAAGTGAGGACTCAGAGAGGTAAGGTGGAGCATAAAGTGCTCCTTTCCTCTCCTCCCTTCACTTCCCCACCCCTTTCCTCCCCTCTTCTCTCCCTCTCCCCTCTCTCACTCTTTATGTATATACCATATATAACAGTATGTGTAATAAATCTCTCATACACACGGCAGAAGAGCAGAAGTCCATTTTGTCCAAGAAGAAATTTATCATCACTATCTATAAATCCAGAGACTTGTACACCTCTGGTATTTTTATGTTTCCCTCTCTGTTCATAGTCAATAAAAATATCTACTTCCTGAAGAAAATAAAAGTCATCAGAGTGGGAGAAAATGCAAGCCAAAGAAAAGATAATCTATGAAAGTAATTTCTTTTAAAATGGAAAAAGAGATGGACTCAAGAATACAAATAGAGGGATTCTTTTTAGTAAAGCAGGCACTACGTTTTTATATTTTGCTCAGACACAGATGAGAAATATTTCAATTACAGTTGACATTTATTAGGTGTCTATTACCATGTCCCATACTCTCTGTATACTGGAATTAGAAATGCAAATGAAAAATTGTGCCCCACCACAGGAACTCATAATTTCATGGGAGGAGCAATCCATTGAATTAAACAAATGAAAATAATCACTTTATGGAATTACACAGTGATAGAACTATGAGCCAAGAGCTATGGGAACAGAAATGACATTTGATTCCACCTTCAGGAACAGGAGAAAAACATTATAGAACAACTAGCAATTGCTTGTGACTAAAGTAAAAACTAAGACTTTGCCAATAGATACATTGTGGAAAGGCAATTCAGGCACAGGAAATGTGAGCAAAGTCACAGATCAATGAAACGAAAATGAGAGGAAAATCATATGGAGAACTTGATCCAGAAGAGGTGGATAATTAAGAGTTGTGTTCCCTACCTATGGGTAAAGAGGCGAGGGCATGAAGAAGCACAAGTAGGCAGCTACAGAATAGTCATGGGGATGTAAAGTACAGCATAGGAAATGGAGTAGCCAAAGCTTATACACATGACTCACCGACATGAACAATGGTAAGGGGATAGCCTGAGGGAGTGGAGCCTGCTGGGTGGAGGTAGGCAAAGGAGAAAAAATTGGGATAACTGTAATAGCATAATCAATAAAATAAAATTTTTTAAAAGGGGTTGTGTTCCAAGGCCTGGTGTCCTCAGCCAAGAGGGAAGTCTATACTGAAAAGGGCTCAGGTGACAGGCGCTGTGGAAGGCGAGGCCCGGGGGGAGGGCCAGCTACCCCACTAGCAACTCTTGGAATCACTGACGCACAGAGCTGCAGGAGCTCAGGTTCCTCACCCGAACCCAAAGCTGGACGATCCATCGAGGACACACACACACACACCACATATACACACATGCACCCATGTACACTTACTTTGGCCCTTAGCTAATATACTCTTTTAATATATTTTTAAACCTTTTCTAGAAAAACTAGTCAGACATGCACAAAAGCAATAACAGTAAAAATTATATTCTTGTGCCTACTATCCAGGTTCACTAATTATAATTAGTCTAAACAGATGGGCTTTTAACCTCTTTTACATTTTAAGAGGGCTCTCTGCAGGGACTTAAACAGTTACACAAGAGATGACAAAAGTATTCAAGAAAATGAAAGCTATTTGATGCCTACAATAGTACAGAGCTGCTTATCTGGGCTATGAAATATAAAACCAACAGTTTCAGAATTCTTTTTCAAATATAAATAGAATTAACCATAAAGGGAACACAACAATTATATTCACAAAAGATTAATAAAAATATAGGAGCTTCAAATTCTCCCAAAAGAGAGTTTACATAAGCCCCAAATTATTTTTTTACGACAGTACAATTTAATACTGGAATAGGATTCTATGCGAAACTATTAATTTCCATCTGTAATGAACATTAAAAATATCAACACCCATTTATTTTGGGGACATGGAGCTTTCACTTAAGTATCTTTCTATCTTTTCATTTATTTGCATACTAAGTCAAATTACACTACATGGATTTCAAGTAGTTATACTGAATGATAATTGATTTAATGAATTTCCAATGCACAAGTATATTATTTATAACTTGGTATAAATGCAGTTAATTTGCTAAGGATTTACATGCAAGGCGGTACTATATTTTTATGGGAAAAAACAATCAATTTATCACTGTTAATTTAATCCGTTTATGAAATGTATCTTTCACCTGATGAAAACAACCCTCAGCCCTCGTGATGGCCTTCATTCCACTTGGTAGGAGGGAAGGGCAGACTGCCCACCACCCCATCGGACTCAGCCGCTGAGAGAGGGCTGAGCTGCTGCTCGTTACCTGACGCAGGAACTTGTCTATCTCGGTACGACCTTTCTCCCCCTTATGCAAGTTTCCATCCTTTGTCCACTCTTAGCGAATGCGACCTAACACCAGTTCTCATGATAGCCAGATACATATCCCGTTAAAGAATTCTTACTACGTCAACTTTTTATCAAATTATTTGAAAATGTTTTGTCTTCCTCTCTTCAGACATTTTTGTGAGTTTAAAAAAAAAATTACCCCACTGTGGCTCATAAATGTTAGTGGAATGGTGGGTGTCTATCTGCATCAAGATGGCAATGAAAAAAGCAAAGCAAAGAGGCAGGGCATTTTAAAATAAAATTATGCAGAGTTAGGAACAACTATCAACCTCTAAAACCTTAAAACTCCCCTGAAGTTCCCTTTAAAGTTATTTTCATCTTTCTTAGCATCGTTTGGTAATTAATCTTTTTTCCCTCAAATGTCAGCAAGTAGGGCAAAATTTATTTATTTGCTTATTCACCCAAATCTATCGTTCATCCAAAGCTGAGCACCTAACCAAGCTAGGGGTGTACAATAGTGAGTGAAACCAGACACGGTCCCTGATTTAATGGAGCTACAGAAAAGAAATATGAATCAAATATTTTCATTTTGGTTCTACTCTTTAAAGCAATGAGAATCCAATTAAGTGTTTTAACTGTGAATATGTGTGATGAGTCCGTGTGAGGTATTATTCAAATTTGCATTATCAAAAGATCATATTAGATCTAAAGTGAAGAATCTTAAAATAAATTCTTATTAATTTTTACTTTTTTGTTTTATTATTAGCTTTATCTAATATGTTCTCTATTGTGAATAAAAAGATTTTGTCTGTATAGTATATACCAAATTGGTTTATTCAGGCTAGCTTAGAAATCAAACCAAGGTTTTGGCATTGTTTGCAAGACACAGTACAATGCAAGTACCAAGGACTTTATAAAAACACAGAAAAATGAGTATGTGAATGCACCCTTATTTCTTTAAATCATTTCTGAGATATTTTTATATCCCTCATGTTTTTTTTATTTTTCTTCAATACTCATATAGTGTTCACAAATCCAGTAAAAAAAAACATAAGTATTTATCACTTTTTTGAATATGGTATTAAATTGATTCAATTAACCCTTGCTTCCAAAAGAGTAGGCCTATATTTAAAGATTTTTTCAATTATATTTTATTGTTTATGCCGTTACACTCGTCCCAACTGTTCCCCTCGGCCCCACTTCAAACAGACCCCCATTCCCTCAGGAATCCCCGTACTGCCATCCATGTCCATGGATCATATATATAGTCTTTGGCTACTATATTCCCCATGAGTATTCTGTAACAACCAATTTGTACTTCTTAATCCCTTCACCTTTTTCCCCCATCGCCCCAACTAACCTCCCCTCTGGCAACTGTCAAAATGTTCTCTGTAACTATTATTCTGTTTCTGTTCGGCTTGTTCATTTATTTTGCTTTTTTAGATTCAATTATTGATAGATATGTATTTACTACAGTTTTATTGTTTGTATCTTTGATCATTTTCTTTTTAAAGAAGACCCTTTAACATTTCATATAATACTGGTTTGGTGGTGATAAACTCCTTTAGTTTTTCCTTGTCTGGGAAATCATTTATCTGTCCTTTGATTCTAATGATAGCTTTGCTGGATATTTTAAGACAAAGAGGACCAAAATTTAGCCTATGCTTATACTATACTTATGACAAAAAATAATAACTACATCGACCTTTGCTAACTAAAACTAGTTATGGACTGTGTGAACACGTACAATTATCCATTCTGACTACTAAAATTGCAAAATTGTTTCCATAGAAACATAGAGCTGTAAACTTCTACAGAAAAGGAAATATGTTTTATTTATCTTATTATTTTAGGGACTAACAAAGGATTTAGAACAAGAATCTTAATGTTTTTTTATTTTACTACAAAAATGTCTTTCAGTAACAACTTCAGATTTAATTGTACTACTCACAGATTAAAGTTTTTCATTGAAAATACTATGTAAACTACTTTGAAGTAAATTTGATGACTTTTAGGTCAAATATTTTTAAAGCAATAGGCATTTAATATTGTTATTTAAGTTAAATAACAATATCATGAAGAAATGCAATGAAATGAAAATAAATGAATACCTTTAACTACATAAGTGACCTTATCACAGGTATACCAATACCCAAGTTTGCCAAGGCCTGAGGCTTTCAGGGCCCAAATTGGGAAAAACCCAGGAAAACTGGGACATCAGTCACTAAATAATCACCATACATAACAGTAAGTGTCAGTTGCCCTTACTGTTTGAGACTCATTGTCTCTGTTTTGATTATCTCTTTATTTAATTGTGAGCTTCCTGAGCAAGAATGAAAAATTAGCACTAAATTCATGGCCTCTGAGATCCCAACACTCACTCTTTGAGACTGCAATTCACTCAAGCTACAGTTTGTTACCAGATTTGTACTTATTACCTGAATTACTCACGTTTTCTTTTCTGTTGTTGTTTTAACAGTTGCTCAAACAGTGGGAGGACTTGAAAATCTGGCCATTCATTCCCACCAAACAGGTTTTAACAGAATGTAGGTGATTTATCGGCCTCTTAGACAGACACATTTTCAATGTTGTCTGAATCCATGGTTATAGGCATGAAGATATCATGGAACAAATTAGGAAGATGAAATGTTCCTAGTCCCTTCTTCCACTTGGAAACAATAATTAAATGGAAAATATTACTTACATACTTACCTCTCAGAATTCATAATGATAGCTGAAATGAAAAGAGAATAACAGGAATGCACTGAAATAAAACAGGGGGGAAAGACAAGGAGAGTATTTTCTAATTAACATACTTAAAAAAAGAAACGGAGAATTTCCAGGCTGACTCAACATGAGCTTCAAGCTATGTGCAGGCTGGGAAAAACATACAATCAGAGGAGAGAGGGGCTGGCTACATTTGGTGTATCAATGATGCAAGAAATGTCTGAACCAGCAGAGAATTTTTTAGTTTATTTGAGCCAAATTGATGACCATTGCTGGGAAGCAACATTTCAACGGGCTGAGAAGTAGTCCAGAGCATGGCAGTTGCACAGCTTGTTTTACACATCAGAGTCAACAGCAGAGATGTAAGGGAGTTACATGAAGCCCCCTGGTGGTAGACTACAGGCTGTGGGAAGCACAGCAGGGGAATCCCCGAGATTAGACAAAGAGTAAACTGAAGATGCAAATACTTCTTTCACATTGGTGGGTAGAGGATAGTTACCAAGCACACATCACGTGGACGTGTCATTCAGGAAACAAGATAACACTGAGAGGCTGTGGTCTCAAGCTCTGGTATGAGGCTGTACCCTGAGGGGTCCAGAAAAAGGGGAGTACTCTGACATCCCAAGGATGTTACCTGATATGCAAAAAGACAGCAGACAGCCTCACTTACAGTAAAACTTGGCCTTTGTCAAGGAAGCTACAGGCCTAGGACATGACTAGCTGCCATAACCTGCTTTTAATTAGAAATTTTTATGTTCAGACCATCCGATATAGTCATTTTTGGTTTGTAGGGCCCACCATGCAGGCCTCCCCTGAGATTATCAGGTTTAGTATGTGGTCCCTTTGTCACCCACAGATGTTTCTAACAAACTTTTTATAGGGCAGATTATCGCTTCATAATGAAATGGCGAGTCACAATACACTGAGAGAGCATCCAATCAAGATTACTTGGACTTGAACCACTGAAATCTCTTCTTTTTTAAAAAACTACATTTGGACTGAATTGCATTCTTATACAGTTTCATTGAATAGAATCAAAACAAGCAATACATTATCTACTATCTTTCTAAGAACAACAAACATTTAAAATGGGATCATTCATCTTTTCCTTTTTCTTATATGAAAGTCAATCAGAACACAGCAGGTGCTCTCAGTGTAAGCCTTGGAGCCCCTGATCTATGACAGCCATAGACAGAGATGACAGGGGACATGAAGTAGACAGTCTCCTTGAATGTCACTTTGTGTATGTTATTTGAAGAATGAGCATGGTGTCTCCATTTGTCACATTTAAATGCCAGATTGGTGTTGTCAAATGTGACTGAACTTTCCAACAAAGCAGAAGGATACCGAGGGAGTTAGAAAGCAGCAAATACATGACTAGGGGACTTAATTATAAATAAAACGATCTGCGTATGCAAATATCAAAGAAGCCTGTGTGAGATTGAATCACTGGCAACTTTAAAAGTTTATTTGTGCTTCTTCAACATTCGGTCCCACTGTGTACTTCATGGGAATGTATTAAGTAAGTTAAATGAGAAAATAGACAGTGTTACTCTAATGCCCCTGTAGAGTCTTTAAGCTACACAAATGCTGTGTGTTACTCTAACCAGGGCTTTTTCAGTAAATTTTAGCACAATTCGAATTTTGAAGCTCATCTGCCACATAAAAAATAATTCAATCACCTCAGTTAAAATATAATTAAGTTCTTTGAAAAATGTGTTCCACAATGGGCACAATTAGTTCAATATTCAAGAAGCTAACATTTAGTTAAAATTTGGGGATATTTTTGAAAATAAAAAATCAGCCCTGGCTGGTGTAGCTCAGTGGATTGAGCGCGGGCCTGCGAACCAACATGTCACGGTTCGATTCCCAGTCAGGCCACATGCCTGGGTTGCAGGCCAGTTCTCAGCAGGGGACTCACAAGAGGCAACCATACATTGATAATTCTCTCTTTCTTCCCTTCCCCTCTAAAGATAAATAAATAAAATCTTAAAAAAAAAACATTGAGTAGTTATAAAAAAAAGAAAATAAAAAATCAATACAAAAATCATATATATACAAATCAATCAAACATGAGTAACGAACTACTCTTAAAAGTTATTCTCCTACTCAACTATACAATCATTATCATAGTTATGTGACTAATAAGGATTGTGAATGTGAAGGTCAAAAAATGTACTATTTGAAATATCAACAACAAAAATTTTGTTAAAAAATAAAAATTCTCATTAAAATATTCTCTTTTGATTTTATGAGCAAAATAATTAAAATAATCCATTATTAGCTATAAATATATTTATAAATTATAACTATTTATATATTTCTAAATAATTATATATAATATTAAAATAATCCATTTTAAACAGAATTGGGGAGCATCCACATGAATATGCTTTAAGGCCATGAGGCAATAAAACCTACTGAATGAGCTGCTTAAATAGATGTCCTGGAAGCCAGCCAGAAACAGAATAAATAAACTTTGAAGAAGGGAGTCCAAAACAAATGCAAGATAATTTCAAAGCAGAGTTCAAATCCAGTCCATTGGAAATAAAAAACAAATGATAGACAATTCAGTATGTAAGGACATGAAAGCTATTTGAAGATGTTAAATTAACCTGACAAAATGAAAAGACAAATGTAGCAATAATTTTTTCTCACTGAAAAAATGCACGTTCCATTAACAGAAACAAGAATATGAATCTACTATGTTAAACCAAACCAATTTGGAACTTTAAGAATAGAAGCAGAGAGATTCTTAGATCTCAAAAAATATTTAGACTCACAAGTGTTCTCTGTGCAATAATAATCAGCTGGAAGAAAGACAATCTTGATTAACTATTTTTCATAAAAAGTTTTCACAGAAAGGTTCTACATGAGCAGTGTTCATTATTTAAAACTGTGACTACCATAGATTCAGTGAGAATTAAATGAAATTGTTTAAGAATAATAAATAGTACAAATTCCTATCTATTTCTCATATGGAAACAAAATGCATAAAAAACAAAGTAAATGATAAATTGACTTTCTTGCTAGCCTTGAACTAGGGTTCACTTGTAGAGAATGTAAGTAATATGAAATAAGAAGGGAAGTAGGAGCTGTGTAGTATGAGTGAGAGGGATGTGTGACTTCCCAAAGGCAATCGGCCTTCTGTAGGAAAGTATTTGTTGAGCTGATATGTCTTAGAGTCAATTTAGTACTGGTTTCAGGTTCTTCTCACTGCATTTGAACAGCGGTTCTGAAGCCAAATGTTATAGGGTGAGCACATCATAGGGTTTAGAATCCCACAAGACTGAGTTGAAATTCCAAACCCAGAACCAATTTGCCTTGTAAATTTAGGATTATATCTTTTCTGAAGAAACTTCAATTTTCTAATCTGTGATGAGATTATAATATCAAACTTGCAAAAACATTGCATTACTATATTAGTAAGGATTCTCCAGAACACAGAGCCAATAGGACATGTAAAACATGTGTGTATGTGTGTATAGATAGGCATGACATTTGCTATCAGGAAGAAATTGGTCAAGCAATGTGGAGGCTGAAAAGTCCCAAGATCTGCAGGTGGCCAAATGTAGACCCAGGAAAGTCCACGGTATAGTCCAGTGCAAGTCCAAAGGCCCCCAAACCAGGGGAACCAATGGTAGAAATTCCAGCCTAAGTTCAAGAGCCCTTGTCCCAGCCCAAGGTCAGATCAGCAAAGTTCTCTCTCATTCAGCCTTCTTATTCTACTCAGGTCATCAACTTATTAGAAAGGGTAATAATCTGCTTTGCTCAGTCTACAGATTCAAATATTTGACCAGTTATCTGGGAACCCCAAGGCCCAGCCTACTTGACACATAAAATTAACCATAACAATTACATAACAATAAAATATATAGAGGAAATAACAGTGTTCTCAAATATGGTAGATGCTCAACAGGTTTAGCTACTGTGTGTAGTTTCCAAGCACTGAAGTCTATGAGGCATGGGCCCTCTAATATTGCTATCTAAGATAGCTTTTATAGAATAGGGACCTCACAGTTTAATTATGAAACTGAGATTAATCGGAACTAGGCAGAAGGAAAGAAAAAATAGTTCAGAAAACTGAAAAAGTGAACGTGACCTTAGTGACCTTTATACGGGGCATTAATGATATCCCAGTCAGGAACAATAATAAATTTACCAGTTAAAACAAAAATGAACAGACAAAAGGACACATTTATTACATCTGGGAATATATAGCAAAACAGAGTCACACGATCTCAAGCCCAAGTCTTCAAGGGTAAGATTACTTCATGTGTTAATATATTGTCTCTCTCCACAGAGAGAATGGCCTTAAATAGCTTGAAATCAAATCTTCCATAAAGCTGCAAGGAGATTCTAGGGAGACTTATCAAGGGAGAGAAAGAAGGACATAAAGTGGTTGTTCTTCCTGAATACAGTTGAAATGAGGTTGAGAAGAAACTGTGAGGTATATTAGCTCAGGGCCGAGGAAGCCTCTATCCCTCATATCAATTAGAAGTGACAGCTTCTGCTGGAAGAAACACGGAGAAATAAAGTATATGATGCTTCTTCATTACTATGGGAATGAGTTAGGTGCTTCAAACGATAGTTTCTGCCTTTCGTCCTGATTTAACATGGCACGCATTATCACAGGATAAAGCTCCTCTCACTTGTCCACTGTCATGTAAATACTCATGGTTAGAGGTTAGTGTGGCTATCTTACCCCGTTATTTTCAAAACCCCTTTTTAAATCTGCCAAGTGCATGGCTAATTAAGAGAAGTTACCCAAACTAGTGAGGGTAGAGTGTCCACTCACTCAGAGTAGGGGAGATGGGGGAAAATATCTATCAGAGCAGTGCACCTGTGGTTATTACATCCACAGAAATGACATCTAGGATCCCTGGGGCCCAGCGGGCTCTGAGTGCCAGAGGCAGCACTTAAAAAGACTCATTCTCTGGTAATGCTTTCTTCTCAGCAAGGTGCATTGAGCATGGAGTGCTGAGTCATTCTTCTTAAATTGAACAGATGGATTACAAATGATAGTTGGAAAGGACATCGGAGGTGGAGGCAGCTCTTTATCAGCTTATAATTTAATTTTATGAACTCATTTGATGAGTTTTAATTTCCTCCTTTCAGAGTCTTATCTGGAGAAGCTACTTAATTTATGCTGGCCTTTGAAAATTGTACTAGGCTTTCTGTACTCACTGATAAATACATATTCTACCATCTTACATTTATATAGAAAATACATCATGCTTTCTTATTTCTAAAATTAAACATAGTGAAATTTTAGTTAAAAGCTGGTTTATGTTTTAAAGCCCATGAAATAAGATATCAAGCTCTATTATCTTTTAAAGGAAAACAATGAGTTACTAGAAATTAAAACATTCTATTTTAGCAGCTTAATATTCCCTGTATTCACACACAGTGCTTTTCTGAATGTGTATGAAGATCAGATTACTGAGCATAGAATAAAAATATACTTTTAAATTCATAGGATATTTCAGTCTTATTCTTGAGGATACAGAAGACTTGTCACCATTGCTGCCTTTAGCCATTTAATTAATTACATGTTGTGTATGTTCAAGTCGCCTGGATAGAGGACTTGAATTACAGCTATGTTTGTATAGCAGTTGACAGGTTTCAAACATATTACTTTATCTTATATTATTGATCCAGAGAATGAGAGAGAGCCAGCCCTAATATAAAACTTAACTTTCAATTTCCTGATCTGCAAAATGAAGTTAATTACACTGTGTCTATATGTCTCTAGTGAAGTTTAAAAGGGATAATCTATCTAAAGCATTTTGCACATCCAGAATACATAAACCTCTCCATAAACATTGTTGCAGTTATCAATATTACTAAGAAAGCTTCCAATAATCTTTTGACACTACCAGGATAGAATCAGTTATTTCTCCTACATCTCTCTTTAACCCCATAATAAGCTGTTTTTCCTCATTATCTACCATAAATTTTACGGTAAATCAGTAGAACCACAGTCTAAATTTTCTTACCCCCTCTCCTTTCATTATACCCCAAATTTGTATTAAATACAACTTTCTGCCTACTCCACGCACATCTGCACCTGTAGTGTAACTGAATGTAGACGACAACAACACACACACACAAACAAGCATTCTAATTTGTCTAACTTTATAGTCATACCCACCTACCTCAAGTTAGCCCTTAATAGAGCCCAGAAATCCCAGTACACTTCCCATGGCCCTCCACTCTCCATGAATCTAATCAACAATTTTATATTCTCCTCTATGTAAACCTCTATGCATCCTTGTCATCTTCACTCTCCTTCAGATCTTTGTTCAAATGCCAACTTGGCCTAGGCTAGTGTGGCTCAGTGGGTTGAGCACAGGCCTGTGAACTTAGAGGTCACCATTCAATTTCCAGTCAGGGCACATGCCTGGGTTGCGGGACAGGTCCCTGGATGGGGACATGTGAGAGGCAACCGATAGATGTCTCTTTTGTACATTGATGTTTCTCTTTCCCTCTTATTCCCTCCATTTCCCTCTCTCTTGAAATAAATAAAATCTTTTAAAACTGCAACTTGAATCAATAATAATCCTATGATGCTATTTGAAATTATGATCCCTACCCAAGCCTCAGAGTCCACCTCCTTGCCTCACTCAATATTTGTCCCATACTTAACTCTGTCTAGCTTGCCACATAAGCATTTATTTCACAGGCACACTGTTGTCTTCTGTAAGAGAACATGAGTTCCACAAAGACAGAAATTTTGCAAACAAAATTCACTTTGTTTACACATATATCTCAATACCTTACAACTCTGCCAGGACCATAATGGGTATCTTCAATGCATACTTGAATGAATGAATCAACATAAAAAGGACATTTTCTTAAGGTGGAGAGATTAAGAAGTACAAATTGGTAGTTACAAAATAGTCACAGGGACGTAAAGGGCAGCATAAGGAATATAGTCAATAGTTTAATAACAATGTATGGTGCTAGGTGGGTACTGGAAATATCAAGGGAACACTTTATAAAGTATATGATTCTCTAACCACTACGCAGTATACCTGAAACAAATAGAAAATAATATTGAATGTCAACTGTAACTAAAAAATAAAATTGAAAAATAAATAAATGAACAAAGAAAACAGAAAAAGAATATTTTCTTTAAAATGGATAAGCAACTGGAAAATCAAGGAAAAAGGTCCTGTTTCTTCAGTGATGGGGAGAGGCTGGGCTGAAGGTTAACACTTGTCACAGTGAGTAATAACGGGTCCTTCCTACCAAGTAGAAAGACACAGGGTAATAATGATCAGATAGAGACCAACTGGTGAGAGATTTTGGAGTTGATCAACATCTTAGGGGGACATACCTTAGAAGTGCTCTGCAAGTTGATCAGGCAAACTGTTAGTGCTGTCTCTGTCCTGGAGTGGAATCTAGGAAGAGAAAGAGCAATGAGCTAACAAGAGGCTAAGTTCTCCAGAGCTGTGGTAGAAGCAGTGAGAGCAAATGCAGGAAGCCTGCCCCTGAATTTCCCCAACCTGGCCTCCAAGCACACAGCAGCTGCAACGCAGAAGAGTCCAGGAGCATTCTCATGAAGACTCAATCACATGACATGGAAAGGCCTTTGGGACAAATGCACTGGAAGTCCTTGGATTTAGCTGTGACAACACTTAACTGTGACAAACATTAATGACTTGGGGCTGAAGTGGGGGTTTTTGCTTATAATATAAAAGAGCTTGTGAATTTAGGCATATTTGTTCTCAATATCCTTCAATACTTTCTACATTTTTATTTTGGAAATAGAGTTTTCAATCTCAGGCCTCTGCCTTTTTGCCCTAAGATTCTTCTCAAGATAAATTACATAACTAACTGGGAAACTAAAACTGGTCTATATTCTATGATTTCCAATGAACTCCCAAAGTCTATCTATAAAACCTGAAGTATGCCTAGTTTACAAAAGTTAATATTTATTTTGTAAGTGCCTTGTGGGATGTTTAAGGTATATCATCTATAAATTAATTTTTAAGGTATATATATATATATATATATATATATATATATACACAAAAAAAAAAAGATGAGTTGGTGAAAAAAATAGAATAGCTTCTTCCAATGAGAAGAATACCATACAAGTAGAAAAACTAGGAACAAAAATTTTAACTCTATCACTCAAGGGGATTTAGCAAAAGAAATAAAGGCAGAATCCAGTCTGTCTGGTTGACTGAGAAGAGAAATACACTAAATGAAATCACCTGGCTCGTGGCACCGGCGAACCAGACTCGAGTGCCTAAAGCAGGGACAATGCACAACCACTCTCCGGGGACTGCTCTGGTGAACACTCATCTGTCTTTGCTGCCCAGTGTCTCCGACACCAGGCCCAAATGCAAGAATTTCCACCCTAACGTCCCCAACACAAGGAGTGTGTCAGCCACCACATTGGTCAGAAGGTCAGTTCTCCCAAGCTTGGCTCCCTGCTTGCATTTCTCCTCCACAAAACCAGCTTGTCTTCTGATTGGTAGAACCTAAGCCACATGTATAAGTTAATTAATGAAAATACATAGACTAAAGGATATATATATACACATATATGTATATAATGATATATTATATATTTATATATAAATGTATATGATTTATAAGGTTCTCTGCAGATCTAAAAACCATTTACTAAATTATGCCTTTGGAAGCTATTGACCACATTTTTGTATTTTAGGATCCCAAATTGACTTTTTCCACTGCACTGATTTTCTTTAGGATGAATAAGTTTTATCTCTTCCAGTCATAATCATCCTTACATATGAGAAGATTAAATCTATTTAAAATTAGCTTTAAGTGCATATGTAATACATGAATGTATTCTTCTTTAAAAACAAAACAAAAATGGGACGTTGCTGCCACCACAGTCCATCACCCTCAGTCTCGGCCTCTTCCTCGTCTCTATGGAAACAGCCATTACCCATCTGGTAAGTTTCCTTCCAGAAAGTTTCCATTCCCACTTCTCTTAAGATCTGAGCAACTGAGCTGGTTATTAATTCTGTGGCTGAATTAGACAAGTATTGATTTGTATACCAATGGACTCGAATGAAAAGATAAGTTTTTCGAAAATAAGGGTTGACTAGTATCACATTTAAAAAACCATTGGCTAGTTTAAAAAGACACACTGTCCCACAATCTCATTGTGACAAAAGTCCAGATATTTTTTAAAATGTCTTCTGAAACTCAAGCAACTAATTTTATTTGTATAATGCCTTAATTTATCATGTGTTTAAAAATCAAACCTGTACTTTCAGGTAAACAACTTATATGGTTAAATTTACAGGTAAAAATCTTTGATGCCATAACACGGCACCAATTACTCTTATCTAGAGACTATTTGAAAGATGCCACTATAAAGGGATCTGCAGTAACTCATGTCCACAGAAAGCACTGTCTCCATTACAGAACGTTAGGGAAAAACACCATGTTTTACTCCCATGTGTCTTATCCCATGGATGACTAGACTCCCCACAGATAACAGAAGATGCAAGTTACTCACTGTAGTACAGATGTGAAAAGGAAGAGAGAACATAAACCTCTTTGTGTTCTGTGAGAGATTCAGAAAACATGGTGGATCTACAGTGAGACTGCTGGGCTCAACCCCTCACGCCACCACACAATAGCTATGTGAGCTAGGGCAGAGGACTGAGCTCCAGCCCTCCCAGCAGTGAGCACACGCGTAAGAGGACCTAAGTCATGGAGCTGGTGTGAAAATTAAATGAATCAATCCACATACGGTATCCACAAGTTTTTCGTATATAGTAAGAGTTCAGGAAATGGCACTTATAATTATTGCTATTATTATTACAATGTTGTTATTACTATTGTTACAAGTAGGTTTCTGCGAATGAAAACATTATATCACAAACTCGTGTATCTAACGAGTGAAACTCTGACTTGCATATTTGTGATTTGCTAGGGTCCTCCTGGCCAAAGTTTTAGTTATGATTTCTTAAATTTGTCTTGAAATGTGCTTGTACCCCTCAGACCAAAAAGAGCTGCAGTTCAAACAGTGCACGTTATTTCCTAGGAATCTTTTCATACTCCTTTTGGCTTAAGCTCCTATTCAAAAAAGGAAAAATACTTTTCCTTTATGCATGCTGAGCATAATGCATTAAAGTGAATTTATTAAGAGAAAGGAGCCCTGGCTGGTATAGCTCAGTGGATTGAGTGCAGGCCTGCGAACCACATGATCGCAGTTCGATTCCCAGTCAGGGCACATGCCTGGGTTGCAGGCCAGTTCCTAGCGGGGGACACATGAGAGGCAACCATACATTGATATTTCTCTCCTTCTCTCCTTTCCTTCCCCTCTAAAAGTAAATAAATAAAATCTTTAAAAATAGAGAGAAAAAGGAAATTCAATGATGTGCTCTATAACTGATATATTATTATAATGAAAATATTCACAGAGTCTCTTAACTTTCAAAGTTCTCAAAGATTATTCTAGAATGTTAGCAGTAGCCCTGTAGGACAGGTCTTTCTCTGTAAGAATCTTTGATTGATGTGGCCCCACTGGACAGGCATGATATTTTTATTGTCTACCTCATTATTCCCAATGATCAATTCAATGCCTTCAAATTATCCAAGTTTAATATTATTTTTAATAAATAAATGAGCAGTGTTGCCACTGCTCCCTGCTTTCACGTGCAGACAGACTGGTCCTTTGCCTTCTAATCAGGGCTTGTTGTACCTGAAAAGGACAGAACTAACATCCTACTACACCTTCCCCCAAGTCCCAATGACTGATTAAAACTGAAAGGAAACTTACACAAGCCAATTTGAGCTGATCGTCTGTCTTAGGAAATTCAATTAGTGGAGGTGTAAACAGTGAATAGAGGAAATATCACTGTAAACATCAGGATGCAGAGAGAGAGGCCAGAGAGGAGCCACTGGAAACATCAGAGAGAGGCCAGAGAGGAGCCATCCTCACAAGGCTATGGGATGAAAGAATTGAGGACACTTATAAAGGGTTCGAGAGAATGAAGACGAGAAACCAGGAAGAATTCAAAAGACACGGAAACAGGAGAGACTGAGTGTCTTCTGAGGGACAGAGAGGAGTGTTGATCATTGACTTTTCAGTTCAGTCGCAGGAAACATGGAGTGTCTCTCTCCTAGAGTGGCCATGTGCTTTTAAGAGGGTCAATAGTACCAAGTTGAGATATATCTCATAATGAATAGTTTTGAAAAGCTATGGGTTTCATTCTGCCAAATAAAGAACTGTGAATTATTTTTTAAAAAAGATTCTATGGCCATTTCTGCCACTTTTAAAACCACACTGATTTTTCTAGACTGCTACTACTCATAATTTCCAGTACTTTTTGATTCATATTTGACATCTGATCATTTTCCACATCACTTCTGGAAAACTAAATTTTACTGAAATTTATACATGCTCAATTTAATTTTTCTTCAAGTTGATTACCTTATACCCACATCATTCTATGTATAGATCTCTATTTTAACAAATTAGTCAGCAACTCAGTGAACATAATATATTATATTCTTTCATCAAAGACTTTAATTAACACAACAAATAAAACAATACTACCACCAACTCTGCTTATCCACATTAGCTGTTACAATATATTTAAATTATTCAGAACCACCCTTTTCATTTTGCTTTCCTGTAGCTAACTCACTTCCACTTTAACCTAAAATCTCTTTGATCTAAACCATACTTTTATAATGTTTGGATAAACATCCTGTGAGGTAAAACCTTTAGCCTCCCTAAGGTGAAATCATATTACTTTTTGCTTCTTCCCCTCATCTTCTAGGATAGTTACTCCTGTATGAAAAAAATCCAATTTAAGTCAACAGAACCTGTCAGCTTGGGTGAATTATTACAATATGCCATATATGGCCTTGTTTAAAAGGCTTCCTTTCCCCTTGCCCAGCTCCTCTGTCCAAAGGCAGTCTTCACATTTGCCCTTTCTTGGGCTTTAGGAGCTTTTCTCATTGTTAGTAAATTCTCAGCAGTAAGATAGTGCTCATCAGTGACTGCACCCAATTCCTTAAACGTACCGAGACAGCAGCAGGTGTAGGGTGGAACCCGTCTCATTTATTAAAGTAACCTTCCCACAGTCCCAGCCAGGTAATGATGACCACCCATGTCAGGCATCGCCTACAACAGCTGGCAGAATATAGTTGCCCTCCCAAGTGAAGCCAAGAGTTTTAAAGGTAGTTTAAAAAATATTTTCCAAGTTAGTTGGCAAGAACTTTCCTTTTCCAGAGTTCTTTTTAAGTACTGTACTTAGCTTAACCTTGCGATGAAAGACTTTTGTATATTCCTTTATTCCTTACACAGAGTGAATCCCACTTCATTTTGTGTGTCTAGGCAGTTGTTCGGAGGACTCCATTAAACCTCTGAGAGCAGAAGATGTCAAATTTCTCTCATAAATAATGGTGAATAAGAAGTCAAGGTTTTTAAATGGTACAACCCCCCACTTTCCCAGATGTTAGCTTTGCTTAACTCCAATAAATCTCTCTTTACCATGAGCAAATATTATGTGCTACCTACTACATATTCTCACCGTGAAAGTCAGCTGTTCATTAAAAAAGAACATAGAAATAGAGATGTCTTAATTATTCCAGCTACTTGATGTTTCTGCCCCTAAACTATCATGAACTTAAATGATTGCACTTATGCACAGGGTTTGACTCTTAAAGGAGATGTGAAAGGAGGAAAAAGCCATCAACCTTCCTTGTCAAAGCAATCTATTGAACCATGATTTGTAAACTCAAGAAGCTCTTCCTAACAATCAAATGTTATAAAAGCCCATTTTATTTTTTTTAAGATTTTATTTATTTATTTATTTATTTATTTATCTTTAGAAGGGAAGGAGAGAGGGAGAGAAACATCAATGTATGGTTGCCTTTCGCGCATCCCCTGCTGGGAGTTGGCCTGCAGGGAACCGGCCTGCAACCCAGGCATGTGCCCTGACTGGGAATCGATCCGCGATCCTCTGGTTCGCAGGCCCGCGCTCAATCCACTGAGCTACACCACCCAGGGCTATAAAAGCCCATTTTAAATGTCTCAAACATAGACCCTCTAAAAAGTGTTTGTTTTTTAGAGAAAATACAATGTGAAGAATAGTGACAAAGGGAATATATTGTTGAAGAATGATATCAGAAATGGCTCTTTAATTCCCATTTGTTATGGTGACATAGCCTGTATCAAAGCAAAAACGTATAATTTGTCTTGCAGCTATTTCCTTGCCCATTTGCTTGGCGACACACAGGTTGGGTCAAGAAGAAAAAATACATATTAATTTAATTTATGTCCTTACATATTTTAAGATGAAGTCTAGTAAAAAAGGTAGACTACTGACAGTATTTTTAATGGCAAACAACGTCTACTTAATATATATTTTGCTCTATAAATTTATGTATAAATTTTCCACTTAATCTATAATCTCACTCCTAATAGTTGGATTAGCAATAAAGGATAATAACACACCATTTACATGGACAATGGATTAGTCATTACAGCACTTGTACAGGAAATCTCTGTTACTTCAAAAACTTGGACGTTAAGTGTCTATATTTTCAAAATAATTTGAAGTTCATCTTCCTCATATTTTATTCTGGAAGTCCTGAACATTTATGAGTAAAATACTCAATGATTCAAAACAAACTTAAGGATATATATTAAGTATACCATAAGTGTGTGTGAGACAGTGATTCTCGGTAGAGTTTCTTTCTCTGTAGTCTCAGCTAGTCCCTCAGGTGGGTTATGCCCAAGCCAGGCAAGAGCAGGAGTTATGGAAAAACTAATTATAGTCACCAACTTAATCTGATTATTCAGTCCACTTCTGTTGTTAGCAAAGTTGATAGTTTCATCACCAACCTTTGACTCTACTCTTAAAAATCGATGGATGTGTCCTTGCTGGTGTGGCTCAGTGGACTGAGCACTGGCCTGAGAGCCGAGGGGTTGCTGGATCAATTTCCATTTAGGGCATATGCCTGGGTTGCTGGCTAGGTTCCCGCGTGCCCTGCACGGGCCACTGCACATTGAGGTTTCTCTCCTCCTCTTTCTCCCTTCCTTCCCTTCTATCTAAAAATAAAGAAAACCTTTAAAAATAAAAATAAAACATAGATAGATAGATACAGAAATTGATATGGATGGATTATCTGTAATCTATGTTCACTTAAGAAGACCTAGAAGCAATGACCCTTTAGTAATGTATCTGGGTTTCTAAATACCATTCTTTCCTAAACTCATTGGAGAAATGCCTAATTCCAGAGATGGAGTAAGGAAACTATGAGATAAATCGGGGACATCTATCTTATTGTGCCATGAACATAAGGAAAAGTCAAAAGAACACCGGGGTCATCTGGACGTGAGACTCCTACTAACCAAATGTGAATTAACATTATATGAATAGAGTAAGAATCTTTGAGTCCAAACATATTAATTAATTAATTAGTTAGTTAATTAATGTAGGTTTAGAGAAAGCAATTCATTATAGTACATAGTCAACTAATAAACATTCAGGAATGGCAGATGATATTTCATTTATCTTAGTACGTCAGATACTATCTACCATTTATGTCTCTGCAGAACACATGAACACACACACACACTATTTGGAGTTTTGGTATCTGTAGGACTTATATGCTAATGAAGTAGGAATCTGGTGCTCAACACACAGTCAATGTTTAAGACGTTTATGTGATTGTAGCCCCTATAAAACTTGGCGCTTCTCTCTCTTTCCCAGAAATCTCAGTCTACAGGAGCTGTGTAGTGGATATTTTCATTTACTTTTCTAATATCACCAATACAATATATAGAAAGGCTATTTCACCCAAACTCCAATCTCCATACTGTCAATTCTATCTGACTATTTTTAGGACTCAAACCCAGCCTTACTACTCCTCACCTCAGGTAAAACTCAACTTCTCTGGGGTTAAATTTAAGAGTGCAGTTGGTTTGTCCAAGAGATCACCTGTAACTAAAAGGTCCCAACACATCTTTTCAGAGTCACCCAGAGAGGCTGATGTTAAAGTGATTCTGTAGTGAAAAAAATTCATATTTCCAGTCCCTCCTCTTTCTTTTTGGGGGTATTTTCACTTTGAGTTATTAAAAGAACACCCATTTAAAACACGAGTTAAAGAATTCTGAAAACACTCAACAATGTCTTTAGAAAATTGTACTGAAAATGTAACAAAATGAACATTAACCATGTTAATCAACAGTTACTATTATAGCAAAAAGCATTCCAATTAATATAGCCTAATTTTTAAATCTAAGTATTACCCTACATAAACTCTTTGCAAACACTGTAGCAATTTTAATCCTCAAAAGATAAGACATTTCTATTGAGATAACAACACTCCACCTAGAGTTCCTATAGACTGAGAGTTTGGTTATATATGTTTTGCCTGGAGAAAACTATTTCCAAATAGTTTCAATTTTAGAAACCTTTGGGATAGTTCTTTGAGATCATTCAAAACTGATAAAGGGATTCAAAGTCTTTCAGATTTAATATACGAAAAGCAAGGACAAAATAAAACAGTTGCTTTGCTAGAATACTTGATACATTATTTCCGTAGTTAAGAGCCCTATTAAAATTAAAAAATTAAAAGAACATATTCTGTGATAAATATTCAAAGCCAAATACTCATTGCAGAGGTGTGAAATGTTTTTTTTAAAGAGATAGCAAAGACAATTGACAAAGACAACAAACTCTTGGCTTTATTTTGTTATATATAGATGTACCATTTTTGATTTGTTGAAATATGATGATTAGGAGATGATTATAAATAGTATTTTTGCTCAATCAGAAGCTATAAAAATAAAATTTCTCAGGTGGCCCATTTTGGTTTCATACCTTTGTCATATGCATAATAGGAGAGGATTCAGAATTTCATGGTAACTGGTTACTTAGGATGTTTTTGAGTCCATCTTCCCAAAGCAAAACAGACGCATGCACAGAGATTTTGGAAACAGTTACAAATTGTGCCAATTCTAACAACGCCACCTAACTGTTAAGAAAAAGCTTTTTGGAGACATGGGAGATATTTTGGAGAACTGCAATTAATAATTCAAATTTAAAAGTACTTCAGTGTTATACCTAAAAAGTAATGACATATTTCACAAGATAACTTTCCTAAGTCATTGTTCTAAATTGGAAAGTTTATGATCAAAATTTCTTTTCTTCAGTGTTGCAGATTTTTGAAAATCATCCTAGCATCATATTTCCATATAAAGACCACAGGCTTTCTAAATTGATGTTGGACTGAGTCCTGGAAGCCTGACATCGCAAACGTCCAAGTCAAACCGCTCTTCAACATCTAACCTGCTGCACACACATTTTACATTTCTTTCGCCTGAGCAGTGTTTAATAAATTTTTAAACCATGATCTCTGAAATCGGTTGTTTCAAAAGTGAGACATCAAAGCATGGACTCATCCGATTGAGAAACTAAGGAATCTGTGTGATTCAATTTCTGTAAATTATGGGGTATTTTTTCTAGCACACAAGGGAGGTACTCACTTTGCTCCACAGTCTTATGCATGTAGCTCTGCGGTCTGTCCATCCTACTCTCTTGGGCACACTCACCATGGTCCCTGTGCTGCAAAGCCAATGCCGCCTTTGGGGAGCCGTACAGTGGTTCAAAGCCTACGGTCCCTGTTACTATGTTCTTACGGCGAATGACATCATCGTCCGTGCATGTTTTTGTGCTGTAATAACCATTTCTAATCAGTTCTGTAGCAGGACGAACGACGGCCCCCTGGGCATGGAGAACCGTCCACGCTATCAGCCCACATTCCCGATCCCCATCTGTAATTCTTTCACATATTTCTTCTCTTTCCCTCCTGTGTTAGCATTCTGCTTAAAGGCTATTTTACACTTTATTTTAAATTAAACTCTACTGAAAAAGATGTACCATCTATGCTTTAAATTAATTGGCTCTCCTTCTCCTTTCATCTTTTTTTAAGTACTGAGCAATAATTAAAGCTGATGATGTGACAGGCAGTCTGCGGCCCCAGTGCTGGAACAGCACCTGGTGCCTGGCAGATGAGTGGTTACTCACTTGTGATGCCTTCATTAAAGCAAGAAGTTTAAGTTCACTTAGAAGCATCAGTCACCATTTCCACAGACTGAACAGAATTTGCTTCCCCAGTTTCAAAGCTAAGTTTGCTTCACATTCTAAGGTAAACAAATGGGCGGGAGCCCACTCCACTGATACCAAGTTTTGGAAGGATTTAGGGAAAAGATTAAAGTCAGCCCTTGTGATGGCAGATGGATGATCTAAATTTCTGTTTCCTGCAACTTGGTCTCTTCCTTGGGCCATTAGTTCCTCATTAGTCACTCTGCTACCAGCCAGAAAAGGAGGCATGGAGCCATTCTTGGAAAAATATTCAAATGCCAAATATGACAGACATCCATAAATGTATGCAGTGAATTGAATCATGGCTCCTTAAAAGACATGTTCACCTCCTAACCTCAGGAACCCGTGAATAAGGATTTATTTGGAAAGAGGATTTTGTAGATACATAAATTTAGGATCTCCAGATGAGATCATTCTGGACTACCTGAGTGGGCCCTATGTCCAATGACAAGTGTCCTTATAATCGGAGGATGGAGACACGAAAGGAGAAAGGCGTACGAAGACAGAGCTGAGACTGGAGGTTTGTAGCTGTAAGCCAGGGGATGCCCGGACCTCCTAGAAACTACAAGAGGCTGGAATAATTTTCTCCTGAGCTTTCGGGAAGGCTACAGCCTTTGATTTCGGCTGGGCCTCCAGAATATTCTTGAGAGAATAAATGTGTTTTAAGTCGTCACGTTTGTGGTAATTTGTAATGGCAGCCCTAGCAAGCTGATACAGTGTATTTCACTTCTTGGTGATGAAGGCATGAAATTAAACCATAAAATAAACAAAGGATTTGGACTCACATACTATTTCTCTTCTGCACAGGAAGTAGGAGAGTACTTTCCATCATGTATGCAGATGTGTATGTATTTAAGATGATCCATTTATAAAGCACAGAGAGGCAACACTTTTTAAAAATGTGGCAACTTTACTGTACAGTCTGCATAGAAGAAAAAGACTGGACAGTCTATGGAATTTCATCTCTTTAAACATGATTGGGGTGATCTAAGTGTAGAGGATTTTCCAATTAAACTAAATTTCCATTGGCATAGTGCAGTTATCTTTAGAACTATGTGGGGCATAAATAAGCTTTAAGGCTTCCCAATCGAATGAGTACATATTAGATACTTTCTCTTTAATTTAAAAGAAGTATCTTCAGTTAGCCATATTCCTGTTTGAACTGCCCTGGAAAGTGAAATAGTTCAGCTCAATCTATTCCTACCTCTGAGTTTCTCAAACCAATTAGCAAAACAATCACTGGGGGTAGTTGTTAACCTGCAGCTGTCTAGGCCCAGCCCAGGTTCAGTAAAACCATGTTAGGCTTGCATCTTAATTTCTAACAGCTCTCTCAGATGATTTTACTGCAGGTAGTCATTGGACGAGAGTGAAAAAAAAAGTCCCAAACACATAATAAAAAGGCCAACCACTCACTGCTTTAGGTCAGCAATTTTCAAGCAGCGTGCAACAAGAATTTTGCAGACATGCAATACCTGACTATTTAGTCACGGACACTGGCCTCTGTTCCTGTTAGCTGTTGTCATTTTCTTCCATGTCGAACGGAAAGAAATAACAACAGCTAACACAACAATAGATGACCGGTGTGAATAAATAAAACATACCTATTTTTAATCCAATCAGCAAAAAATAAAATACATTTTTGTTGTGCCACAGAATTTTAATAATGAGTTTATGAATGCAACCAGACTTTTAAAAAAGGTTGAATATTGCTGCCTTAGATTGTTTGTCGCCGACAAAAGAATTCAAACTTACATAGACCTGTGTAGATCAGAACTGTGTGCTGTGAAATAGTGTACAAGTGGGGTTTTAATTCAGTATGAAATCAAATAATTCCAGTGAGATGAAACTCTTGTCTTTTTAAAAATCTCTGTGACTCTCCTCCACATGGGTACCCTTTATGAACTTGGCCTTGCCCCCAGATGGAAGAGCTGTTCTGAAATGTGAAAACAAAGGCATCACGTCCTGAGGCTTTAAGGGTTTAAAAATTAATAATATGCTATTTTCCTGCCCTCCAACTGCCCTGGGCATCAGACTAGATAAAAACATTCCAAGAGCGCTGTACACCCTGCCCTTCACTACCCATAATTCATATTAGAGTCAGGTAAGAAAAAGTCCTCGGTTAATTTGAAAAATTGGAGGTAGAATATAGTTGTTCAGCACCTCACTGAAATGCTGGGCATTCTCACATCATCAGTGCATGGAAGGGACAATAGGAAATAGGTGGGTTTTCATCTCAGAGGGGCTCATGGCGGCCTGCCCAGGTGTTCTGGCAACCCAGAGAGGCATGGGGTGAGAGGGCAGCCAAACCTTTCCTGTGCTTCACGAATGGAGAGGAAACTGGAAGAGAGATAAAGGGAAGGGATAGACAACTGTCGGAGGTGGGGTGGGTGGGTAGGCGAGTAGAAGGATTGAGCAAAAAAGAAAAAAAGAGAGAGAGAGAAACTCAGGTTCATGGCCAACTGTGTGGTGATGGCCAGAGTGGGGAGGGAAGTGGAAGAGGGTATATGGGGGATAAATGGTGACGGAAGGAGACTTGACCTGGGGGGTGAACACACAATACAGTGTACAGGTGATGTGTTGCGCAGAACTGTGCACCTGAAACCTGTACGATTTTGTTAACCAGTGTCACCTCAATTAGCTCAGTAAAAAGGGAGAAAATAGAAGGGATAGAGACTGTAGGACATGTCTCATGGTCATGTCACAGTGGGAAGTAGCATGAACTGTGCATTCAAAGTACAGAAAAAAAGACAGAGGCCTTCAGCTGAGGCCAATGGAAGGATGTCCACGTCAGAGGACCCGGTGGGATAAAACACCTACCAAAGTCAAAAGAAGACATCTAAAGACCTTCTTCCATGATTTCTCTAAGGTTCCGGGCATCACACTATCTGAGATTTTGTGATGGAATCTACAACTAAAAGGTTAGAGTTTGCCCATTGGGCTTTATGACTTGAGAAGTTTGAACCTACTACAAAGTTTAAATGTCATTGCCCATTCCACATTGTTGCTATAGAGAATTTCTATTTATAGTAAAATCCATAGAGAGGAATTTATCTGTTATATATTTGTATTTTGCTTACCCCCCCACCAAATTGCCCCATTGTCCATAGGCAAAGACAACAAAAACATGTGCTGATAGGTAGGTGCCAACAGACGTGTCCAACTGCAAAGGTTCAATCCACTGCTTCCAACATCTTTGTCACTGGGAAAATGGGTGTGGGTGGTCCTAAAACTGCAGAATTCAATTACTGGGCGGGCCAAAAAGTTCATTTACTTTTTTTTCTGTACAATGGCTTTGCTAGTGCTTAGTTGTCTTTAACTGCATTCGAAAAAATTCTGTTAGATTGGATTGTGACTGTTGTCGTATCAGCATGCATTTAAAAAAATTTATCAAAATTGGTGAATTTTTGTGCAGCCATTTTAATATTGAAGATGGAAGAATATATGCAACATTGTTGGTGTCTTATGCTTTATTTCAAGAAAGGTAAAACCACAACTGAAATGCAAAAGTAAATTTTGTTCAGTGTATGGAGAACATGCTGTGACTGATCAAATGTATTACAAGTGGTTTGTGAAGTTTCTTGGTACTACTGACATTCTGGCTACATAATCCTTTGCTGGGGGGCTGTCATATATGTACTGGAAGATGTTTAGCAGCACCCCTGGCTTCTACCCACTAGAACCAAATAGTGGGAGATAGCCAACATATTCAAAACATCCAAATCAATAAAGTTATTGGTGAAAACGAAAACCTGTTTCTTTTATTTTTACAAAAAATACTAAACAGATTTTTTGGCTAAGTCACTACTTACAAACTTCTCATTTGTTTTGGGATGAGTACCACAAATTCTAAGTGCCAATTTTCTCATCTTTAAAAGAGAGTTAATTACATCTACCTCAGAGGTTGGTTTTAGTTTTGTTTTGGAGGATGAGAGGTTAAGAGTTCCCTTTGGCTTTATAGTCTGTTATCAGAGTGTACAATTATTAACCTAATCCACAGTTGCTCTTATTAATCAATTTTCTACATTTTATTGTTTCATCCATTCCATTCCTAACTCTCTTTGTGAACTCCATTCATAATCCTTCCTCTGTCCTCAGGGAGGGTCCTCGCACTCTGGCTTGCTTCCAGATGCAAAGCCCTGTCTCTAGACCACAGCTGTGCACGTGCCTTCAATCACCTGCTATCAGCTGAGTTCAGTGAGGTGATAAGACCATGAGCTGATAGGATAAGTATCCAAACTGGAAGGGACACCACAGAGCTCATGTCTCCTCTCTAGTCCTACATGCTGAGGAAGGGACACAGGAGGACACAGTAAGGGGGTGGTTAACTCCAAGCCACAAAGAGAGGCCTCAACAGAAATCAACCCTCCTGGCACCTCTCTCTTGGGGTTCTAGCTTCCAGAACTATGAAAGTAAATTTCTGTGGTTTAAGTGCCCCAGACTATCGTATTTGGTAGGGCAGCCCAATAGACTTATCCAGGAACCAAATGCAAATTTTTAAATTTCCCTTCTAATTACCACTTATTTTGCAATAATTTCCCCCTCCATTGCATATGCAGAATCTTAGAAAGAACATAGAAAAGTAATTTCATAATCTGCATAGCACAAACTGCCGGCCCTTGCTCTTTTAGACAGAAGCAGCATCTTTTGCAGTCATCCACGCCCAGGAAAAATGTGGGAAATGTAATAGGTTTTCATCTTTGAGTAAACCCTGAATGCTTTCATCTAACCTGGAAACCCTATTTTCCTTGCTAGTAATTGGTTTAGAGCTGGGAACATGTCTCACTCAGGATTTAACTAGGAAATCTTAAACACTGCAAATATGTGAAACAAAGGAAATTCAATGCAGGCAATTTTTCACACAAGTAATGGAAGAGTTGAGACATCAGACAGGTAGAAGGGGAAGCAACCAAGCCACAACCATGCCTGAGCTGGAAAAACAAAAGGAACAAGAAGTTTAACCCAAGTCCAGTGCCCTGATTATGTGAGAATCTAGACTCACTTCAGGCCAATCCAGCAGGTCTTGGAGCAACAGAGGAGACCTGCATCAACTATGGGCCTGTCATTGTACAAGTGTCTTGGATAACAAAATGGGCAAAACCCAGTAGCCCTCTTTTTTTCAGTGTTTATCTGAGGTGCCCAAAACAAAATCTGATTTCCAAATTTAGCAAAAGTCAACAGTTTCTAGTTGAGTATTACACTTTTATAAAGCAAATTAGTTGGGGGACTCTGAGATCATATACCCATCTATTAATGTAAAGGCATGACCCCAGAGCACAGAATACCCTACAGTAGATATCTGCATTACTTGACAAGATGTGGAGAACAATTCAATCAATAAGACTTTAAAATACATTTTGTCTTAGAAATCACAGACCCATTCATCTTTGTGGTGTCATTGAACTGTCCCTATTGGATTAACTGATTCAGGCTCACAACATTAGAATATTCCTTTTTACAAGGTAAAAATATATACAGATTATTGCCTTCTGAAGAAATATAAAACCTGTTATGGATTATATAAGAAATTATCTTCTGTTACACATGCACCTAGGAAAGGAAGAGTAACTTATGTGCTTTTATGTGTTTGTAAATATTTGTTGATCATTACTTACTATACAATAATTTTTAACAGAAACTGCTTGAACGATCACTCAATGTGCTGCTAAGATATATGCAGAGAAGAAGGAAACTAATTTACTTACAGATCTATGAGTTTGGAAAAAAAGATAACATATTCTTTCCCCCCCTTTTTTTCTTAAGGACTTTCATCCATAATGTGTTCACTCTTGAAATTGTTTGCTCTGAGCATCAGCAACCCTCATATAAATATCTAACTTCAAAGGTAAAGATGTTCAAAAAAGGAAATCAAAGTATAGCCATTACTCACTTGTTCACATTTTTGCCTTTTATCTTACTAGTTATCTTGACTCTCCAATAGTTTGCCTCACATATCTGATCTTTTTGTGTCCAGTAATACAATCACTCTGTCATCTACAAGGCTAAATTTCACCTCTAAAATGTTTTATCTTGTCTCTGCTTTAAGGTCTCCTAAACAAGATTAGTTATTTACACTTTCTACCCCATGATAGGGAGCTATACCCCTCTGCTTCTGCTGCCAGTTTATTAGAGATTAAACTCTATCCAAAATCTAGTCCCTTCTCCACACTTCCATCACTACCCTCCTGGTCCCAGCCACTGCTAACTCCCGCTAGGTTGTGGCAATAGTTTCCTAATGGGTCTCCTTTTTTTCACATATCAATACGGCCTCCAGAATGATCCTTTCAAAATTGGAGTTGTATCATGTCCCTTCCCGACTCAAAATACCAAAATCATTCTCCAGTTTATTTAGGGTGAAAACCAAAACCCTACGTAACAGCCAACATAGGTCTCTGCGATCTTTCTCCTCTTACCTCTCCACTACCTCTGCAGTTACTGATAGTTTCCCACTCCCTCACTCTACTCCGGCCACACCAGCCACGCCAGACAAATTCCTTTCTTAAGGAATTTACTGCTCTAGTTGCTCCTTCCACCCAAACATTGTTCTTCCTGCCTGCTTGCTCAATCTGACCTGTCTGTTCTCAAAGAGGCCTATATTAACCGTCCCATTAATATTTTAGTCACGTTGCCTTTAATCAACATACAATAGGGTTTGGATTTTGTATACAGCCTAGCAATCTCAGACTCTTACTAGAGAATTTTAGAACATTTGTATTTTACGTAATTACTGATATACATGTGATAATATATGTCATATTGATATGTGTTTTCAATTTGATACACTCTGATAGTTAATTTTATGTGTCAACATGCCTGGGCCACAGGATATGCAGATACTTGGTTAAACGTTCCTAAGTCCATTTGCAAGGGTGTTTCCAGAAGAGATTAGCATCTGAAGTAGTAAATGGAATAAAATAGATTTCCATCCACAATGTGCATAGGCATCAACTAATTCATTCAGAGCATGAAGGACAAAAAGGAGGAGGAAGATTGGATACTCCCTCTGCCTGACTGGTTGAACTGAGTTATCAGTATTCTGTCCTTGAACTAGAACTTGCACCACTGGTACTCCTTGTTCTCAGGACTTCAGACTTGGAGTGAAATTTACATCACCAGCTTTCTGGGTCTCCAGGTTGCAGATGGCAGATCTTGGGCCATCTTAGATTCCATAATTGCATGTGCCAGTCTCTTATAATAAATCTAATTATATGTGTATGTATGTGTACATACCAATCAGAACATATATCTACATATGTACACCTGTTTTATGTCCTTTTTCCAAACTTCATTTGAACTTATCACATATTTTTAGTTATTCCATGTTAGCTTCATTGAATCATTACTCATTTGTATAGTATTAATTACTTTACCCAAGAGATAACAACATGCATCTTTGCCTTTTACAGAAGAAAGCAAATTATCTCTAACATTTTATATTTCCTAAGTTTTAAAAGATGCACTCCATTGTCCCAAATCCTACCTTTTGTGTTGCACTGCCTTACATTTTATATCCCACAAGATATTACTGTTGCTATTTTGATCACTGTTCATTAATATTTTCCAGCATACTTATCATTCCTACTATTCTATATTCTTTCTGGATTTCCTAGTTTTTCAATATATAATCATTTTCCTTAAACATTTTAACATTTATTTTAATCTAGTCACTTGGTAAAAAAACTTCTCTAATTTTCTGTTTTTCTAAAAATGTTTCTATTTCACCTCCTAATTTTGAAGGATAGTTGTTCTAGGACCTGGAGCCTAGAGTCCAGGTGTAGAATTCAAGCTTGTTAACTCCATGGTTCCTGGCACTCTAAATAACCCCCTTCCTACCTGGTTCTATCGGTTTTACTGAAACATCCCTTGTCAGCCTTGTTTACTGTTGCTCCTTGGAGGATAATGTGTCCCACAATCTACCAACCACAGTCTTTGCTGCTTTTAAGTTTCCCTTTTTCTTCTCTTCCCAATACTTTTACCACAATGTGTTTTGGTGTTACTCTGTCTTGACTTGTCTTGAATAGGGTTTACATAGCTTCTTGAATCTATAGGTTGTTATCTTTTACCATATGTTGTGAAATATTCTCAGCCATATTCCTCCAACTTATTGCTTCTTTCACATAACTCTCTCTCTTTGCTAACTCCAATTACAGATGTTGTACAGTTTCATGTCCCACACTTCACCTTAGTGTTTTCTCTGTTTTCAAATTGGTTTTCTCTCAGAAATTCAGTTTGAATTTTTTCTATTTGAACTGTCTTCCAATTCACTAATTTTATCTGTTGTGTGTAAAATTCTTTTAAGCAGCTGTTTCAGATATCTTTTTTTTTCATTGTTAAAATTTCTACTGCCCAGCCTCTGTGACTCAGCTGGTTGGAGAACCATGCTATAGACCAAAAGGTCACCAGTTCAATTCCCCATCAGGGCACTCACTAGGTTTCAGGTTCAGTTCCTCCAGTTGGGGCATGCAGAAGAGGCAATGGATGGATGCTTCTTTCTCACATAGATGTTTCTCTCCGTCTCTCTTGCCCTCTCTTTCCCCCTCTCTAAAATTGATTGGCATGTCATTGGGTGAGGATCAAAAAATTGTCTACTTACTATTTTTTACAGACTCCAGTTTTCTGAAATTATCTACCATCTCATCTGTTTTCTATACTTTCCCTTTATCTCTTGAATACATTTATTATATGTATTTTAAAGTACTTGTCAGCTCATTACAATATCTGATTCACATACAAAATATTTCTGTTGCTTTTAGTTTTAATTTTTGTTACATGGTTCAATTTCTTTTTTTTAATTTTTATTTTTATTTAAATCTTGTTCAAGTACAGTTTTTCTGTCTTATATTCCCAGCCCTGCTCCGCCCCAGTGCTCCCCACCTCCCTCCCATTTCCGCCCCCCACCTTAGTTATTGTCCATGTGTCCTTTATACTTGTTCATATGAGTCCATCCCCTTTTCCCCTATGAAATTTCTTGATACACCTAAAATATTTGTATTAAAGACCAGAAATTTTATATAAAAAATATAGGTGCTATTATATTACTCCAGGTGCTATTATATTACTGCCATTATTGAAATTTTCTTAAAGCTAAAATTTACTTTTTTCCTCCCTTAAAGATTATTTCGTCATGATGTGGTACAGAGTTTGATAATTTAGCATTGTTTCATAATGATAATTAAACTTTGTATTTAAAACACAACTCAAGCCAAATCAATTATAGTTGAAAAAAGAGGAAGAAAGTGGAGCTATGAAGTGGGGGAAAATTATCTCTACTTTCAAACAGCTCAAACACATATGCTAAATATGATATAATGGTAAATACTTGAACTTGATAAAGAGCTGCATTTATTCCAATATTCGTGTCTATGTAGAGAGCATCAGTGAGGAGACATAGAGAAAACTGAGATACTTTCTTTTCTTTTATGCTGAGAGAAAATTTTGTAAGAAGTGGTGCAAAGTGATGGAAAAAGGCACTAGAGAGTTAGATCTAACTGTGCCAGCTCTGACATACATTCTGAATTTTTGGCAGAGTAGAAAATAAATTTATGGTTGTATTAAGGAGCACTTTTGTTTTTGTTTGTTTGTTGACTGCCTGGTTTGCTCAGAGAACATTACAAATCTGCTATTCCACAGTTCCAAATAGGGAAATAGGAAATATGCATTTACAGTATTGACTCTCTATAAAATCAGTAGCCCTATTTCCATCATTCCTATAGAAGATATAGGAGAGGTCAAAAAGAAGAAGGACCTCCAGACCAAATTATTATTATTTGAGAACCACTTGGGGTCTTCTATAAGTGCACATTTCCTGTGATCAATTCTAGGACATAGAGCAGCTTCCTAACTCATATTAGTTTTTCATTCAAGGACTTTATGAATTGATCTTTCCATTCCCTTTCTTGCGTATGGAATTTTCCTGAAGTCCAAGACTCTCAGCCCAGGCTCACTATACAATAATTTAATTTAAATCCTTACTTTACATTACTTTCCCTAAGTTTCTATCCTGCTCTATTTTTCTATACATTTTTATTTCTAGTAACTATGATATGATATAACATAGTACCAAAAATATAAGAGAACTGTAAAAAAGCTTAAAAGCCATTAATAATAGTCATCTATTCCTGATCTTTCTTGCAATGTAAATATGGTTAAGCCTGATACACTGTCTTCACCAGCTGGGAGGCAGTTCTGATAACTTCACCAGTCTGATGAGCTATGGGGTTAAATAGTTCAAGGAGCATCCAGTTATAGCAGAAGAAATTCTCATTCCAATACAGGAAAATCAAATCACATCACTTCTTCTCATTAGCAACTAAGGGAATTGACACACTTTATTTTAATGCTCTGCCATTACTATCACTTTCTAAGAAGAATCTGCATTATGACAAAGAGAGAAATTAATCTTGGATCCTGGAGGCCATTCAGACACATGGAAAAAGAAGTGGTATTGTCATTCATCTCTCTAATAATTATAATCGAGACTATAATCAATTTTGGGTTAAAAAAAGCCCTTATCAGTAAGATGGAGATTGTTTGATTGCATGCTTGAGAAATAGTGAGAGAAAAATTAATTAGGTTCTAGTTGACCTGTCTTATTCATGGTTTCTTGTAGAAGAGAAACAATTTATTCAGTAATGAGCCAAGAACTTCTACTGCTGCTGTTATAGGTCAGGCACACTTTTGTAGCCAGCTGCTCTAACCACTCTCACATTAGTAAGTACAACCACTGAATCACATTCAGGAAGTCCCCTTCTGGCCTAGAATGTGCAGCACTGATACGTTACTGTACAAGTGTGAGGAGGTACCAATTTTATATGATAGAAGTGAAAACAAATTAAATGAGACTTCCTGCTGCTCAGGCATTTTCAAGAGTTATTCGAAAGGAAGTAAGTGACTATCAGTTCTCTTGTATTGTGCTTCCTTGCCTATAGAGCTATTCAACTGTTAGAACTAGATGCATTCTGAGGGTCAATGCTTCATTAGGATGAAACTCAGCACCAGTGTCATCACACACGTGTCACAAGGGAATTTAGATACCAGCCCCGTTTCACTTCATTAGCATCCGTACCATCCCTAAGAGACACTATCATGAATGTTCACTGGTATGTTTATTAGTAATATTTATTTGGGGAAAAACTAGTGATTTTATCTCGTTAAGTAATTTCTAGCAAGTTTAAACATATAGTTTCTTGGACAGCCATATCATGTTGATGTCCACCTACTTCAGTAAAGTAATATTTGATGTCGAAATGCCAAGACAATTCACCAAGATACAAAGGAAGCTATTTTATACAGTGTACATAAAATATCTTGATAACAATTTCTCACTTTAAATATATTCATATTATTTGCATAAAATGTTACTAAAAAAACTTACTATATATGCTGGAATTTTCTGAAAGCATTCTGATTATCCATACCAATTATCCAAACTTCCCAGAATATAAAATTTGAGCAGCCAAACTTATTCTTCTAGGATGATTATAACACTCAGAAGTAGCCAAAAAATTTTCTTAGATGATTAACCAGATATTGAGTTGGAAATATTTTTAACATTAATAAATATCCAACAGGTAATTTTATTACATGTTAACACATTAAAATAACTCACAGAGTTGCAAAAAATTCTTGGAGAGTCTGGGGAAACTTACTAAAGTACCCATAAAATTCTCTTCAGAGCTAGATAAATAAGCTCTATTCAGGAGTCAGTCTTACTTTCTCACTCAAGTGCTCGCATATTATTCCACCTACAAAATAAGTAGTTTGAGACTAAAAACAAAGACAGCTAGAAAATCTCAGTGTAATTGGGGCCTATGAGATCGCTATTTGTACTTTCTTTAAGTGTGTGGCTCTCCCGTGGAAGCCCTTTGTTGCAGGTGTTTCACAACCAATAGGTAAGAGTAGAGGAAAGACAGATAACCAGAGAATCAACGAATAGGTAAGAGAATAGTCTTCAGGATTAAAAAGTACCTTCTGAGGAACTTTGGCCATGATTATTCAGATACCAAGAAAGAAATAGACCAAAGATTTGCTAAATTTTTTGAGGCAATTTCCTAAGTATAGTTTTCCAAACCCTGTCAAACTTGAAAACAATTTCCTGGACCCTAAATATTCTGTGGGAGAAAGTGAACTGAAAAAGCCTACAAATGTCCATTCTAGACGTTTCCATAAAGAGTAAGCCAGAATAAAGAAGCTTCCAGACAGTATTTTCAGAGGCTGTGGAGGGCAATGGAGAAGGAATTTGCCCCAGAAAACAGAACCGGGGCAGGTTCTGCTATCTCAGGAGCAGAGGCCCTGCTTCCCTAATGACCCTGGATAACACTTCACAGAGACTAGAGATGTCTGGCTCCTCCACCGATCTAAAGAGTTAGACAGAAGAGAGTAGGAGAAGAGAGATGCAACTGTGGGAATACATGCACGACAGAGATAAGCATCGCCTTTCATTTTAAATGTCCTCTTCTCCATCAGCTACCACTCAAGACAAAATTTGGACCAAGGCTGATAGCAGGAACCAGATATTGCTGCTAAGTAGCAGCTGAACAATGAGGAAGAAGAAATATACTGCTGAAGGAACTTGGCTGTAAAATTTCTTACTAAGCAGTCACTCATATGAAATAGCTCATATTTATTTATTTATTTATATTATTTTTATTTTAATTGTTGTTCAAGTACAGTTTTCTGTCTTTTACTCCCATCCCAGCTCACTCCCCCAGTACTCCCCATCTCCCTCCCATTTCCACCCCCCTTAGTTTTTGTCCATGTGTCCTTTATACTTGTTCTTGTAAACCCTTCTGCCCCTTTTCCCCTGAAATTCCCTCCCCTCTCCCCTCTGGTCCCTGTCCGCCTGTTCTCTATTTCAATGTCTTTGGTTACATTTTGCTTGCTTGTTTGTTTTGTTGTTTAGGTTCCTGCTAAAGGTGAGATCATATGGTATTTGTCTTTCACTGCCTGGCTTATTTCACTCAGCATAATGCTTTCCAGTTCCATATTTAAACCTTGAAAAATATTAATCTGTATACAAAATATTGCATATAGAAACACTAAATGCAGCCTATATACAAATAAAATTTTAAAAGGTGTCAAATAAGTTTTGAATAGTGAGAGATTGTAACCTTAGTTTTTAAAAAAGTGATTGCCTGATAACCTATAGATAAATGTATTGTAAATTAATCACAGTAATACTGTAACTGCTATTTATTTGAATTAGCAAAAGAAAAACAACATTATTTTCTTTTTTTCTCTTAAGACTATTTACAAAAAAAGGCTTTGTAAAACACAGGTCCAAATCAACCACTTGGTAATAACAGAGCAAACTCCAAAGTAAACATGTGAACTCAATGGGCCAGATACTTATGCTTGATTATGTTCTTAGACCAGCAGTTCTCAACCTTTTCCATCTCATGGCATAATTACTAGGATTCTGTAGCACAACAAATAATATAAGTGTGTTATATTTTTGTCAAAATAGGTATAATATTTATTTATTCACACTGGAGAGCTGTTAATGTATTGACTGTTGCCATTTTTTTTAATTTGACATCTAAGGGAAAAGAGGTCAGTGCCCCTGACTAATTAGTCAGGTATTGCATGTTTTAAAAATTCTTGCAGCACACTGGTTGAAAATCGCTGTTCTAGAGCACCAAACTTTATTGTAACTACCAACTATTTTTATTACATCCTCAAAGCTGTGATATTTGAGGGTTTATCTCCAGAAAACATCCTTTTAATTTCAATCCATCATGTTTTCATTTTATCAGAGAAACAAGGCTTTTTCTAAGAAGGCCACAACTGCTCTTTTGGCCTTCATTTCATTACACCAATGCAATCTGACCTAAGTAAATTCCATTTTTCAGGTTCCTAATTTATTAAATTGCACGAAGTACTTCAGCCATAGGAACACTTTCCCCCTCTTTTAGAGGATACCCTCCTCATACATTACCTCTAGTTTATTTTTAACCCCCTCTCCCTTGCCATTGGTACAAGTAGGACATTTCACCTGCTATGATTTAATGACATTCAGGAATAAGCCATGAGCTCCTACAGGAAAGTATTTCCTGATCCATTTCCTTTATTTCTTTCAACATTTATACTATGGTCTACAGCTTCTGTTTTTAATTACAGATGGCTAGTGATTAATACTGGCCAATTTGTATCCAATTAAAGTCAATAATGCCCTGGCCGGTAGCTCAGTTGGTTAGACCATCATCATGATACGCCAAGGTGGTGAGTTTGATCCCCAGTCAGGGCACAGACAAGAATCAACCAATGAATGCATAAATAACTGGAACAATGAATCTCTCTCTCTCTCCTCCTCCCCCTCCCCCCTCCTTTTTTCTCTATCTCTCTAAAATTCACTAAATAAAAACAATTACAATTATCTTTTAAATAATAATAAAAATAAAGTCAATGAAAAGTTATAGGTGGATGAAAGGCTGGCTAGGACTACTTACTTGGCCTTGGGTACTTCCCTAATATGAGGATAAAACACTGGATTTGCAGTTGTAGTCATTGAAAATACATCTGAGAGGCCCTCAAAATAAGGTGTTATACCAAAAAAAGACTTCAAGTAAGAATACTCAGTTCAAGACAAGCACGTGACATTTCTACCCGAGAAGTAAGACCTCATACTTTATTCTTTCACTGTACTTTCTTCTAAAAAAACCCCAATGAGTTTAATTTGCATACAAAAAACACATATATTTAAAGGGTACAGTCTGATACTTTTTGGCATATGGGCACATCCATAAAAGCATAATCACAATCAAGATGATAAATATATCCATCACCTGAAGAAGTTCTCCTCACTACTTCCTAATTCCTCCCTCTCATCCGCCACCACGGCCTGCCTCAAGCAATCACTGGTTTATTTTCCATCACTGTAGAATATTTATATTGTCTAGAACTTTATACAAGTGGAATCATAAATGTTTTCCTTTTTATGTCTTCTTTCACTCGATGTAATTATTTAAATGTTTATCCACATTGAAGCATATCAATAACCATTATTTTTATTGCTAAGGAGTGTTATTAAATAGATACACCAGAGATCTTATACATACACCTGTAGCAGATATTCAGTTTAGTCTAGAAGCTTATCTACAAAATCCTCACTATTGTGAACATTCCTAGTATGTAGCTTCACATGGTATCCAGTAGTTTTCATGTATTACTGGACTCTGTACACTAGTATTTTGCTGAGGATCTTTGTCTGCATTCACAAAGGACAATAAGTGCATATGTTTTTATGGTTTTTATATCTTCTTGGTGGATTGATTCCTTTAGTAATATCAAATATCCTTAATTTACCAAATTGTCAATTACCAAATTGTCTCCAATAACAATTTCTGTACTAAAGTCTTTTTTGTCTGTTCTTCATATAACCACTCCAGTTAATTTTTTGTTTGTTTGCACAATATATCTCTCCATAATTCTTTTCCTTTCAACCTATTTGTGTGTTGAAAACTAAAGTATGTGTATTAGTTCCCATGGCTGCTATCACTAAGTACCAAAACTTGGTGGATAAAAAATTAGAAATGTATCCTCGTATGAGCTAGAAGTTCAAAAATTAAGATATAGGTAGGGCCACAATCTCTCTGAAGGTTCTGGGGAGAAACATTCCTTCACTTTTCCTTGCTGCTCACAGTTCTCAGCTATCATGTCATTCACTGGCTGGTAGATACATCACTTCAATCGCTGCCTCTGTACTACCATAACCATTTTCTTCCTATGTGTCTTCATACCGTTTTTCCTCCATGAATGTCTGTATCCAAATCTCCCTTTTCTCATAAGGACATCAGTCATTTGTATCAGGAATCCACCCTACTCCAGTACTCCCTTATCTTAAGTAATCTGCAATCATCCCATTTCCAATAAGGTCTCATTCTGTGATACTGTAGGTTAGAACTTCAATATATCATTTTTAGGACACAATTCAACTGATAGCAGTCTGCCCTCAGCCCCCCAAAATTCATTCCCTTCCCACATGCAAAATACATTCCCAACATGCCTCGAAGTCTTAACCCATTCTAGCATCAACTCCAAGTCCAAAACTTCATGTAAACATGACCAACTCAAAAAGTCTTAAATATCACCTTTAAGTCACCTGAAGCAGCTTTGGTAAGACTCTTGGTGTGATCCAGCCTGGGATGAAATTCTTACCCATCTGTGGACTTGCAAAACCTAGAAAACAGTTACCTACTTACAAATTATAATGGCAGGATGAGCATAGGATAGACCTTCTTATGGAAGGAAAAAATGAGTCATATGTCCCAAGCAAGCAAAATACCCAGCAGGGAACATTCCATTAGATGTGAAGGGTTCATAGTAATTCTGTGTGTTTGCATACTCTCTCCCTCCCAACAGCAGCCCCGCACTCTGTCCCAACAGGCAGCAGGCCCATCCTCTAAGCCCACCAGGGAGCGTCTCCACACCACCTGCCCCAGGAGTTCTTCGGGCCCAGGTCTCTGTATTCACCTCTGCCCTCAGAGTAGTCATTCTTCCTTCATCTTACCCCATCTCTGTTCCTTGCAATCTAGGCTGGCATTTTTCCTACTGGTACAAAATTCTTACAATTTTTGTCAGTCTTCCACCAATTCTGAGAAGATCCACACCATTAGACAAAAGGATTCTCTAGAGATCCTTCCAGAATCCCACATCTCTATTCCTGAGTACTGGTTGATTAGATCTAAAAGTCACACTTCTAACCTCTTTAGCAAATACTTGTCCAGCCAAAGCCTTGGACCAGTTTCCAGAATAATTTCTCTGCATAGACTGAGAATTTTCCAAATCATTAAGTACTGATTCCCTTTGCTAAGCAATTCCTTCTGGAATTCATCTCTTTTGTATCCTATTTACTGTACGCAGCAAGGAGAAATCAGGTTTCACCTTCTATACATTGCTTAGAAATCTCCTCAGTTAAATATCCAGGTTCACTGCCTGCAAGTTCTACTTGCCTCACAACACAACATATTGGTAACTCAGTCAAGTTCTTTGTGACTTTATTACAAAGATCACCTTCTCTCCCGTGTCCAATAGCATGTTCCTTGTATCCATCTGGGACCTCAGCAGAAGCACCTTTAACGTTCATACTCCTAACCCAGTCGTGATGATATATGTATTCTCTACGATGATAGAGAGCTTTCTCCACTGCTCTCCTCCCTTCTTTGTGAGCCCTCGCCAAGGCTGTATATACAATGTCCATATTTCTGTGAACAATCCCTTGAAGGCAATCTAGAATTTTTTTCTATCAAGCACCTTAACTCTTTCAGCTTCTACCCATTATCCAATCCCAAAGCCATTTCCACATTTTTAGCTATTTTTATAGCAGCAGCAGCCCATTTTCTGGTACCAGAATCTGCATTCATGTCCTATGTCTGTATATTTATATGTGTTTGTTCAATGTCCTGACTTCTTGAATAAAAAAATATGTTCCATATGAGCCACAGACTTGTCGGGGTTGTTATCTGCTGTATACTAATACCAAGATTCCAGAGCAGAACTTAGCATATTCATACTCAATAAATGAATCCATGATCAAATAATAAAATCACAGAGAACAAAGCTAAGTGCCCTTTTATTATAGTCATCAAACATTTGGGAGTCTTGGAAACAGTGAAAAATTGGTACATTTGAAATGCAAACTATTTTTTCTTTCAAAATTTATGTGTATTGTTCCCTCCTCCCCAAATGTGGTGCCATTTCTGGAGATGAAGTCAGTTTCTAAAAATGAACTGAATTTTCTATGCCGGAAGAACACAGAATGTCACCCTAAAAAATGACAAACCTCTAGTCAACTCAATGAGAAAATAATCAGGTCACTCAATATTTTTGGATACTGTCCAGAGGAGTTAGTCAATTTTTAATTTCAGCTCTATCATTATTTGTAAAACTGTCCTTACATGGAAGATCCATTCTAAATCATCATTTAAAATATTGTTAAATTCTTTCAATATGCATCATTCTCGGTCTTCTGACTAAAAGTCTAAAAATATATAGGTAAGAAAGCTACAAATAAGTAAAACATGCTGATTCTTTGCCAGAAGCCAAATGTAATAGATTTAATAACAATATACCTATTTACCTCCCTTTACCAGATAAACTAACAGCAACACTAGGTTCAAGCTGTTTATTTAAAAGATGATTAAGTTTTATTATGAACAGTAAGCCAATTAACTTCTTTTTAGTCATATTTATTGTGTATGCAAATTAGTGTAGCTTAAAAATATCCCTTTAAGGAGCATGATAGAATAAGAACAAATTGAAAAATATGGTGACATAGTATACCAATAAAATTTTAATGCCAGCATAAAAATTATACTTAGAAAAGCATAATATAAATCTTTAAGCAGTATATAATTACACTGATTAGAGAAAACTAGAATATTATTTAAATGAATGGTCGCAGACACTTTACTACCAACTATGTAAAATTAAAATGAAGTACCATAATATAGTTCAAAATTATCTAAAAAAGGTCTTTAATCTAGAAAATATAGACCCAAAACCCCTCTCTTTTGTCACTTAACCAAATAAATATTAAAAAATAAAGTTATTAGGGACTGGTGTCCTAAAAATGTACATATTCAATGATTTTTCTCAATGATTAAAGGAAAAAACCCTGCTTTCTCATTTCTAGCTACAACACATGCAAAATTAGAAACAGTGAGCAAGAGAACATAGAGTCCTAAAGTCCTTGAGTTTAAGCAAAAGTGGTTGCTGAACTCTCTAAAATTTAATACATTTACGTGACGATGTATGACATTATTTAATTAAATTTTTGTAATTATCTTTTGCGGTAGGACCATGCTGCTCTTATGTAACCTATGCTCTTATTTGGGGACACATTACAGAGATGAGGAAACTGAGTCAGGAAACAGTTAAACAGATTCAAATTCTCAAGCTGAGATTTGAGATGATAAAATCTGACTCCAAATTCCTGTCTCACACCCACGATGAGCAGTAAAACAAAGTTTTGACTTCGTGAGGTCCAAATTTGTAGATCAGTTTCTGCATATCAAATGCCTCCTGTGAGCAGCATACTAGAGTACTAGAGACAGGGAACCAGTTAGGAGGTAGCCAGGGTCAGAGAGACATTTTAGCAGGGAGCTTGAAGAACCCGTTTAACACCAAAATGTTTATCCAAACTGATGTTTTAAAAAGAAGGTTGTTACAGACTCATAGATGCAGAGAACAGACTGGGGGCTGCCAGAGGGGAGAGTGGGTGGGGGGAAGTGAAGGGACGGATTAAGAATGCGAATTGGTGCTTCTAGGATTCTCTCCTTCATTTTAATCTTGGCTAATGTAATTATGATGTGCCTTGATGTGTTCCTTCTTGGGTCCAACTTCAGAGTTCCCATGAGACTGTCAGTGGATTTCTCAAAAGAGATCTTACAGGCAAGAAGGAGCTGGAAGGAAGTATTCCAAGCCATGAAATCCAAAGACCTACATCCAAGATTGCTTTATCCAGCAAAGCTTTCATTTAGAATGGAAGGACAGATAAAGTGCTTCTCAGATAAGATCAAATTCAAGGAGTTCATCATCATCAAGCCCTTATTATATGAAATGTTAAAGGGACTTATCTAAGAAAAAGAAGATAAAAAATATGAACAGTGAAAAGACAGCAAACTCACGGTTACTAACAACCACACCTAAAACAAAAGCAAACCAAGAGGACAGCTAGATCAGGAGTGGAACCATAGAAATGAAGAACATATGGAGGGTTAGCAACAGGGGAGTGGGAGAAGGAGAAGGGGGAGAAGATACAGAAAATAAGTAGCATAGATGGTAGGTAAAAACAGATAGTGGGGAGGGCAGGAATAGTAGGGGAAATATAGAATCTAAAGAATTTGAGACACATGGTCATAAACTCAAGGGGGGAAGGAGAGAGGGGTGTGCAGGGTGGAGGGGAATGAAGGGGGGAATAGAACAACTGTAATGGTATAATCAATAAAATATATTTTTTTAAAAAGAATGTGAATTGGTAGTTACAGAATAGTCAAGGGGACGTAAATAAAGTACAGCACAGGAAATACAGTCAATAATGTTGTAGTACTATGTATGGTATCAGGTGGCTACTTGAAACATCAGTGGTATCCCTTTGTAGAGTAAGTGATTGTCTAACCACTATGCTATATACCTTAAGTTCATATAAAGTAATATTAAATGTTAACAGTAATTGAAAAATAAAATTATAAAAAGAAAAAGTTGTCTCTTGATATTCCTTCAACTTTGCTATCTTAGTACTCTTCCAGCAAACAAAGCCTGAAATCACAGAAGAATTTTAAAAAGAGGGAAAAAAACACGAGGTGGGTTGATATCAATGGTTTCTTTACTTTCCGGCATATGTCTAGTATCAGCTAGACTCCCAGTATCAGCTGTGTCATTCTTCACCCTAACTCTTTTGAGGATTTTATCCATGTTTATATTAATATTATGTGAATACTGATACTATTAATATCAGCATTGTGTTAATGTTAATATTATGTCACTACTTATCAGCTTGATTTATATTGTAGTAAAACTTGAATAGCATTTTCTCTAGCAAACATCCTTCAAATATTAGAAAAATCAAATTGTATTGGTGATGAAATCTCATATGCAAATTGTATTTTCCCTGTGCAGGATTTTTAAAGGAAATTTAATTCTGCTGTGGAATTGAAAGGAGCAAGATAGATGAAATTCATGAGAAACAGTACGTATAGATAGTATGTAAGCTAGTAGTTTGTAAGTGAAGCTCATCAGTCCTGTCAAGTATAGGGAATGAGTAAACTAGCTGATGAGCCACAAACAGAATTCATCAGATATGCTCATGGAGATGGTAAGTTTATAACTTATAAAACATGTTAAAAGTAAAGATAGAAAGTAGAAAATATAATGGAACAAACAAGAGTATTACATACAAGTAGAAAGGAATGAGAAGACAAATACATGTAGGACAATTCCTCCAGAAGAGGTGCACATCATCATTCCAAGTACAGTCACATCCTAGTCCCCTGGGTGCTCTACAGTCTAGTTGCCAAGCTAGGCTCTGCCAGGCTTTGAGGCCTCTGATTTTCCCTGAGGGAAAGCTTAGATCATTGGCCCAGAACGCTTTTCATTCGTGAGCCTTCTTGCTCAAACCTCCACTCTAGTCATGTGACCACACCATATGTGAGAACGTTGCTGGGACAGAAAGACAGAAGACATGAGAACACTGCGTACTCCAAAATTCAGCCTCCCACTGGCATGGACCCTATTCTAAGTCTGTTAACTTGTCTGATTTCTTTCTTCTTGCTTATATTTTTTACCTTCGACTTTTTATATAATTTTCATTCTTTGCTACAAAGTACTAACATAGTACAAGAGTTGAAGAAAATTTAAGATTTCATAAACTATGTTCTTCAAGTACTTTTATACTGTCTACAAACTTCCTATTCTGTGACCTTGCAGACGGTCTCCCTGGTAGGGTGCTCTGAGGCTAACAATTCAATAAGGAAACTTTCTACATGCTTCAAATTTTCTTTAATCAAATTTTAAGTGGCTTCCTGCACATTAATAAAAAATTGGCATATGAAGACACAAAATTTGTAATCTAATTGCCCAAATATTGAAATGGCATTAAGCTATTACTATAAGCTGAAGAACTAAAATAATATTAATATCACAAAGTACCCTAAATGTATGTTTATAGTACAAAAAATGAGTGAAAGAGAAGTAGAAAGACACAAAGAAAGACAGTATTACGAGTCAAAAGTATCATTATGTTTTAGAGGTTTTTTTCCCTGAAAGTTTCAATACTTTCTAACTTATATTTTTAAAGGCTTTAATAAAGTTTGAAAATTTTCCCAAAAGAGCATAAAAAATTTGTCTAGATGCTGTTTTATGACTGATCAGTCATTTAGAAGTAAGCTCAATTGAACTGACGTTTTCTTCAATACTTAGACCCAGGAGTCAAATTTGAAACATAATCTGTTTAGGAGACTCATGTTATGTCGTCTATCTAGCCAGGTGCGCACCAACTGGTATGGATGCAAAGCCCATAGGCAAATAGTATTTCTTCCCATGGATGACTCTACTTCCAGATCTCATATTTAATCACTAACTTCATTAAACATATTTGATCTGAGATTATTTAAAAATTAGCTCAATAAAAATGTAAACTTTCTTGGTAATTATTTGCTTTAACTAAACCTTTAAAGCTACCTAAATTCTATTATGAACTTTACTTCTATTCATTTGATTGGGCAGTTCACTTATTGTGAACTTTATCAGATACTTCCTAACACTGAAGTTAGCCTGGGCAACACCCACACAAAGAAGCAAATGATAGCCTTGAAAAAAAGAAAGGGAGAAAGGATAGGTTTTTTTCCAATTTATGTGTTTACATTTATGAGTTGACACCATGCTTTACCCCAGCTTACCCAGTCACATAGACAGTTGAAATTGGCAATATTCCCTCAGTTCAGGCTTTCAGCGTGGTCTTTATACACAGTCACTTATTTACTATCCCTCTAAGATTGTTAGGTGCAATCAGATCTCCTCAGCCCATTAAAAAATTATTTATCAGACATAAACATATTCATTTGAATTCCTCCTCACAAAAATAGTTATCCTGATTTTTGAATAAGTTGTATAGTCATTTTCAGTATCATTCACCAATTTGAAATGCCTTAATTACACGCAGTATTCAGAACCAAATATAGCATCGCTTCTGAAGATTTGCGAAACAGAGGCATGATTCACTTTATGCAGAACAAAGTTCACTAAAAGGTAACTGATGTTTCATATTTTACCTCCCAGATCTCTACATGGTGGCTCCAAGGAAACAATGCAGCCCCAAAAGACAGGGCAGGTCTGTTCTGCCACTGTGGGCAACCACAGCAGCAACGGGGGGCTGGGGACTAGGGGTAGGGGGTCGCTGCTCCCGCATGGGCTAGCAACCTCGTCTCCTTCGCTAACGTGCAGGTCTGTATCACCTCAGTCATCCCAGGTCTGCACCATGGCAACTGTACAAATTCCATGGTGCTGTGCTCTGATTCTAGCAGTTTCTCCTTCTACTGGGTGTGTCCTAGGCTGCATAACCATGTTCCTTTCACTGTTCGACGCACCATTTGGGAGAGGGGGGTGCTTTCAAGTCTCAGGAAACAGAGAATATAGTCATCTGAAGCACCTGACTGCTCCCTTTTACATAAATCCTTTCAGTATGATACAGAAGAAAAAGATATAATTGAAGATAAACAGGCATTGTCAATTTCTAACCATGAGACACCAAAGCTATATTCTCTCTTAACCTGCCCCCTAAATAATGTTTCCAAGACTTTAGTGTGCATAGAAACCCCATGGAAATAATGCTGAGTGTGTATTGTTTTCAATGGAAAAGGACAGGACCAAGATTATCTATTTCTAGCAAGATCCCAGACATTGCCAATGCTGCTAGTCTGAAGACCATACTTTCTGTAACAAGGTGCTAGAGTCTCATGTACAATTTTAGGTATTTCAAAAAGCTGTTAAATTCCTCACGAAATGGAAAATAGAAGGTAAAGCTTAGTTGCTACTATGAGTCCTCCTTACAGATGGGTCCAGAGAAAGATTGATACTGAGGTTTTTAACAACCAAAGATAGTATCCAGGACTAACTATTAAGAGTTGTGAACACCCGCCTGCAGACCCAATGGAACGCATGAGACCTGATGGTGGTGAGATACTGAGAAAGTGCACTGGGTCTTTGTCATGGGAGAACCATCCCTGAGAATGTACGCTGGGAGTCACTGCCAACAAGTAAGCTCCCGCTGCTGCCAGGAGCAGCCCTACTAAGGGAAGTTTCTGGACGCACATACAGGAAGCCACCAAGGAGATCAACCTCTAGGAAGAGTACTTAGGGTATTGTTTGAGGAGGCCAAATTTCTCAGAATTATTGGATTCTTTGTATTGTGTGTCACCCTTGAGAATAAAGAGATTTCTATGTATCTCAAAGCAAAGTGAGGAGTGCTGGTCTTTTTTTATTATTATTATTATTCTCACCCAACACCATGTTCATTGATTTTCAGAAAAAGGGAAAAGGAAAGAGAGGAGAGAAACACCGACCAGTCACCTCTTGTACGTACATGCCTTAGGGGGACCGAATCTGAAACCTAGGCATGTGCCCTGACTGAGAATCAAACCCATGACCTTCCAGTTTATAGGACAATGTGCCAACCAGGTAGGCCACACTGGCCAGAATGAGTGCTGGTCTTTTATTAGAGAGCGAAACGAGAAGAGATAAGAGTTTTCTAGCAAGTACTTGATGGGATTGGAAGCCCAAAATTTTTGCTTGGGGTGGAGAAGACTCAAGTCCACAATAAAAGATCTCAAATGATCCTCAGCCTCGAGCTTTTCAGCTGCAGAGCACAGACCGCTCAACAACAGCGACATCCAACACCACCCAGACCCCTGCCTCTACCTCGGGGATGTCATTATTCATTTCCTGTGCTGCTCCTTTAGCCTGAAATTCCAGATTCAGATTCTGATCTTGTTTGGGGGTCTTATTTGTTTATCGCTCCCTGTTGCCCATCTTCCTATGAATCTCAAACTACTATCTAAGAGTCATCAGCAGATTGAATTGCTGGCGCACTGTGATCCTATTGCTGAATTAGCAATGTAAATCTTGCTTAAAGCATTCCCGAACTCGGAGCCCCTGGGAAACCTGCTTGTCAACTTTGCCCCATAGAATCACTGCCCATGTATTGTTACCTCCTGTAGTTTGCCAGCTAGTCATCTATTTTAGCAACCCTATGCTAATGCCAGTGTGTTGGGACCTATTCACAAGTTTTTTGAGAGACGCTTTATCAAAAGCATTGCTAAAATCAAGACAAATTATGCCTTTTCATAAATTAACTTAGTAACTTCATCAAAAAATTCAGATTAGCCTGACATGATTTATTTTTAGAGAATCCAGTCTAACACCCGCTCACCAACCCAGATAATTGATTTCATTATTTTAGAAAAGATCTGACAGAGTAGCTCAGTTTTGAGGGAAAGTTGGAACAATTGACCAATGACCTTTCCCACTGAGCGTCCAGAAAGGTCACCAGAAATACTAGTCTATCAACTACAGTTAAGAATAAAGTTTTTAAAATTATTTTCCAATTCCCATCTCTAGTAAACTTTAGGTGATTGTACCACAACTCAATTATTTTAAATAACAAAAACGTTGTCCTTTTAAGAGATAAGTGAATCTAAGAGAAAAACAACTATTCCCGTATTTCTATGTCACGCAGTATTAGAACCGCTTGGCTATTTTCTGAAACTGCCTCCATACCTGGGTCTTGAGGAAGTAGATACAGTGGGCAGAGTTGGAATTCTTTGCGAGTATATTATTCATGAGTCAATTTGCATATGTTGCTGAGGGCTGTGAAGTAAAGTCCGAACTCCCAGTCGCATTTGATAGAGATACGCTGCTACCTCAGGGTAGAGTTCTTGGCTAGGAAGCTCAAGAACATAGAGAGTATGAGTGGAGCTCAACCTCACAGAGTGACTGGAACGAGAAATAGATACACCGCCGGGATCTTCTCTTCTCTGTTATCTCACCTGCTCTTCCCTCTACTGATCAACTGTGTGCTCTCAGACAGGCTTCTTCCACAGGGTGTAGATGTGATCTCAGTGCCGCTCACACTCACATCAGCGGCTTCCCTGCCACTGAGCCAGCAGTTCATTAGTGGTAACAGTAATGTCTACAAAGAAAAGAAAAGAAAAGAAAGAAAAGGGAGGTCTTTATTACGTATAGTTTGAATCATCCCTGGACCAATAAGTGGTGGTTAGAGGAAGAGATATACAGGAAACCTGGTAAGCAGGAGGTTTAAACAAACTCTCATATCAGAAGTTTCGCCGCAAAGTAATTTGCAGTCAAAGATTTCACCTGCCTCCCACCTTCCAGACACAGAAATTGTCAGTAAAATAAGCTATCAATAATTCCCATCATCCATATCAGGAATAGATGTGTTTAGACTTATTCATGGTAAAATAAGGATTAAAGAACACATTTAAAATGGTCTCATTTCTAAGGTGAACTTTCGGTTCAAGATGGCAGAAAGAGCACGAATCTCACTGAAATGAGAGACTGCTACTAAATTTGGAATAAGAATGAAAGAGTGAACAAAGTCAAAGGCAGCATTGCCAGGGTTAAGGTCATTGCACAAATTTCTGAGAAAGGTGAGGGGATAGTGTGGCCAGATGCAAATGGACTTTAGGAAGCCGCAGGCCTGCACAGACCATGAGGGGGCTTCAGGTAAGGGAGCAGCAGTCCGCCTGGTGGAGAGACAGAGACATTTGAGGATGGGAGTTAAAATCAAAACAGGAAGCTTAAATGAAGATCTCTAATCTGAAACTTGAGTCTTCTTTCTCACCCCCAATTCAGAGTGCAAGCAACAGGATTTACCATAAGCAAAACCTCAGAAGGTTTGTCTCTAAGAAACAGAACCTGGGAGCTGGGAAGATGTGGAATTTCTCATGAGGAAGACAGTACAATAGGATCCAATTCTTCTGATGCTCTCTCATCCTAGGAGCCAGCAAGCTGATGACCCTGAGAGCCCTGAGACCTAGCTAACCAAGAATTACACTCAGGAGTGTGCCATGAAAGGCCAAGAGCAAATGCGTGTGTTTACACCAACTAAGGCTGATAAGACATAGGAGGAAAGCCATGGATAACAAATAACTAGGCAAATAATTATTTTTTTTGAAATTTCTGAGGAAGTACAGATCATTCAAGAAAGAGAAGAGTTTAAATAAAACTCTACTCAGGGTACTCATGAAACATAAGAATCCAACATTTTCAGAAGGAATAGCGAGAAAACAAGAAAAGTAAGTACTTAAAGGTTACAAATATGCATATGAAATAAAATAAAGTTTTTTTACACAATCTTTCAGAATGCAGAAGACAAAAACCAAAGACATGGAAAACAATGACCTACATTGTTTTCCATAAAAAATAACAAAGTTTTTTTTACAAAATCTTTCAGAATGCAGAAGACAAAAACCAAAGACATGGAAAACAATGACCTACATTATTTCACATAGCCAATACTCATGGGAGCTATTTACTGATTTTTAATATGTACAGCCCACAAACAAGACTTAACTTAGAGAGTTATAGAATGTAAATGGTAACATCCTTGACAAAGTAAGAATTAGAAGTACATGGAACCGTAAGTGTCAAAAAGGCGGGTAGGAAATATAAAAGGATGTGTGGTGTAAAATAATCTTATAAAAAATAGTGTCATTTGTTGATTAAAATAATAGGATCAAGAAACTTAGCAGCATATTATTTACAGCTACAAAAGCAAACCAGGAAAGAATAAATAATACAAGAAACAAGAATATAGAGAAGAAGAATATGGGCCAAGAAGGCATGAGCTAAATGCTCATCTTTCAAATGAGAGAAGAATTAAATAACTCTGTTAAGTGATTAAGTTCAGAAATGGTGACACCAACATATTATCCAGAGTTCTGAAAGTAGCTGAAAATATAAGTGGCTGTGGGGAGTGGCCAATAAGATGAGGAGGCATACGGCAGAACACGGGTGCCTCGCTTTTTTTAATCAAAAATACATTATGCTTTACTAGTGACTATTTTGCCATGTGTGCATATCATTGTGATTTGAAATAATTAGAGGTAAATACCGTTTACACAGATTAAAGATAAAGTCCATTAATTTTATGGGAGATCAGCTTTCAATGCATTCACATTTTCAGTTCCATATCAAATTCACTTAGAGTGTGGAATAAGAAGGTGATACATTAAACAATCTTGAAGGGAACAATGGAAAAATAGAGAAGTGTCAAAAATCTAGAGAAAAATAATATATCCTATTTCTCCAAAAGAGAGTAAGAATATTTGTGAATCCTGGATCCCTAGAAACACTCAGGAATACGTTACTTATGTGATCCCACAGTGTTCTGAAAGGGATGGATCTGCCATACTCTATCCCGGATAATGACAGGGCTGACAGTGCTTGAGAAAGCAGAGCCCAGGCAAAGGGTTAAGCAAAGATTTGAGACCTAAGCCTGAGCTAGCAGAATATTCTTATGGAAATGTGTACATGGGGGAGAAAAGCCTAAATATATCCCTCTTATATTTGTCAGGGCAGAACTCCTTCTACCCTTTTACAGTTAACAGAATGCCTGACCCACTTCTGCTCCCCATCTCCAGGCAGGTCTGAAGGAACTTCCTTTATGATGATGCTATATCTCTATTAGATTTATTCCCCAGGCTCTCTTTGCCACCTAATTTGCTCCTCCCAAGTACAAAGGGAGTGAGTTACTTAGTTACTCATCCTGTTGGTCAAATCAGAGGGAGAATGGAGCGTGGATATAAATCCCTGGCCTTACCCCATTGACCTTTGGGATCCGTGTGCCCGCAGAGCATACATGTACAGCTCTGCTCTCCCCATCGTGGTGATGTGGGTCCCACCACCACCACCAGAAAGTCCTGTGGCTTTCCACACTGCCTGACAGAGGTTAAGTTTTGCCTAATTCTGGAGGAAACTACAGTAGGGCCATTGCTGTCAAATACCCGAGCCACATTCCCTGATAGCTCTATATTAGTAATTAAGCTTCCATTTAGGATCAAAGTACCAATTATGTGAAAACCAAATGGGGGAGAACTGACTTGGCAGCAGGGTAGATGAAAAGGCTTTGGGATTTTAGTTGACTGAATATACACTAGCTATGGATAAAATATTGTGAATTATATGGCATCACAAGCACTTTTCTAGAAAGCTCACCTACAAAACCAGCGATAGAAACATGTTCATGAAGTTGGGGCATGCAATGGTATGCAACCATCTGCGGCAGAAACAGGTGTTTGCCTAACTCCAAAGAAGAAGAATATTAGTCTAAAGTTATTTCAGAAAGAAAAACTCACTTATCCAGAGATTTTAACTGGATCTTAAAGAGCCCTGGGGTTCTCAGGTGCTGCTTTGCAGGGCACTGCCCAGAGCCAGCAAGGAGGCTCAGGAGGCTGTGGTCCCAAGACTTCCCACTCCTCTGTGAGAAGAGCCCCACTTTGGACTGTTTACTGTCAGATTTCACTTTTAAAAGGCTTATTAACCTTTACGTAGGTTTACATTTTCCAGCTCTGGACTTTTTTCCTAGATTCACCTTCTGTTTTGCTCTCCCCATTGATATTGCCCTTTGGGTATGAATTCTTTCTTTCCCCCCTTTCTCCCTCCCTTCTACCTATTTCTTTTCCTTCCTTCCTTCCTTCCTTCCTTCCTTCCTTCCTTCCTCCCATCTCCTGTCCTTCTCTCAACAAGTGTTTATTGAAAAAAAAGTGTCCACTGATGGTCTGCCCCTAATCTGTGTTCTTGTTCTTCGTTCTTGGTCTTTTTCTGACTCCCTCTATTTTCCAGGTTCCTCCCCTGAGTAACTCACCGAAGTTCAGAAGCAGTGTCAACCTGCCTCCCACCACAGGAAACATAAGAAAATCTTACACAAAATGTAAATAAAAATTATTAAATGCACATTAAATAGCTCAGTTGAATAAATGCCCAATGAGCATATAAAGTTAGCATTTTCTTCTTCTCCCATTTGTTCTGAGTATTCCCTTTCCAAAAATGTTCACGTTGCTTCTTTGTGACCAGGCTGCCCTTTTCCCATAGTCTCACAAGGACTAGCATTTTATTTTTCAATTCTGCTCTTGGTCTAACCACAGAAACTTACCAGTACTCCATCTTATCCTTTCAGGGCTATTCTAATTAGCACAGTTAAGCTAAATTATTGAGAATATGTATTTTAAACTCATCCAAGTAATATTATGTTAAGAGCTAACTTTACTGCCTCAGTCATGTAAATCAAAATATGAGAAAATTTTCAAGAGTCCTCAGGAAAGAGAGGTTTGAAAACAAAGAGGTTCAGAAACCTTTCAAATTATTCCGATACAGGAGGGTGCCTAGTATCCTTTCATGTTAATGCATCTCCTCTTCCTACCCAGAAACAAAGGCACTAAAAAGCTGATAAAACTTGGAGCCAGCTAGGGAAGAGCACCACAATATGCTTATTTCACAATTTTTTTCCAAGTAGGAAACCTCTTATTTATGGAATATGCAGTAATTTCCAGCATCCAATTGGGTCTAATTTAATCCTTCTCACTGTCCTATAGACTAACAAATCAGAGCTAAATAGCAAGCCTGGCTAAATGAAGCTGCTTTAAGAGAAAAGGAAATGTAAAGTTTCAAAAGCAATAAAGCTTTGCAACTGATACTTATGTCACAGCAGACACCTCAAGGAAGTGTTGAATTGAAGTCCTTTAGGAAAAAATCAGAACTCTGACCTTGCCAGTATAATACTTGTCTGGGATAAAGAAAGAAAAGATTATTTTATTACCATGCTTTCATCCTTCACTTATATTCTCTGTGGTGAGGAAGGTACAGAGGTGGGAGACTGAGAAAGCCATCCCCGGGACAAAGTGGAAGTATGGCTTTAGAGCAGTTCACAGGAATGGAGGTGGCCGTCAGTATGATGGTCTGTGGCGCTCTGTGATCAGAAGGGAAGAGGAGAGAACACCAAGGAGACGGGAGAGCTGGGGAGGCTGAAGCAGCACCCACAGTGCTCCGGTCCCGTCCTCTTCTGTGCTGGGACCCTGTCCCGATGCGGGCTGCCCGCAGATGGGAGGAGCTGGAGCGACACTTTCCCTCCTCTACACTTCAGCCTAAAAAGGAACAGAATCCTTCAGCTGTGACAAATGCGCGCCTGAATTTAGCTTGCCTTACACGCAAATCAATTAAGGCAGGTCTAGTGACTCCAGGGGCATTCCCGATTTCTGCTGCGTCGTCAGAAAATATTAATAGCATTGTAAAAAATGTTATAGAATAAGTGTCCTCATGGAGTGTTATATTTTGAGTTGATGTGAGTTAATGAAATGATAGATGTTAGGGAACACTTTTAAAAGATGATAATCCTAAATTATTTTAATAAAGTTTTTCTTTCTTAGGTAATGTTCAACTCGTGGAGACTTTCTTCTTAAAATGAACTGTTTGCAAAAGCATTTTACATACCTGTGAATGAAGAAGGCATAAAATATGATATGTGAACATACTGTCATGGCAGTGTGTAGTTCTTTCAAATTATGAGTGAGTTAAAATGTGTACTTAAAATTCATTTTAATATCTGAAATTGGAGCATATCAAGAATTCCCTGTTTTAAAAACAAAAACATCAATGTATTTTTAGAGCTGTAGTCGAGAAGGTATTGCTCACCCAGAGAATATGGTCATGACAACTCAGTTTTTGTCCATAAGGTAACACATGTGCCATTAGATGTCAACTCTTCTCTGCCGAAAGAGTATGTGGAGGGAGTGTGGGCACCGGAGAGAAGGGCGAGGGCGCCCTCAGGTCTGGGTGGTACCTGAAGGATCCTCCAAGTATATCACACTGGAGATCTCTTAGCCCAGGTAATTTTTATACTGTGAATTATGTTTTTATGTAAAGTAAATGAATAAAAACTCTATACACAATTTTTGAACTGAGTGGGAAAAAAATTAAGATAGAAAGATTTTTCTTTGAATCAGCAAAGTACCATATATGTTTCAGGATTGTGACAATCCCATCTTGAATGACTTAAATCCTTTTGAACAGTAATTTATTGATTTACTGGGAAATATTTAGTGCCCACTATATCCACAGATCTATATATCTGGGATACAACAAGGACTGAAACAAAGATCCCTACCCTCAAGGAAACTTACTTTCTAGCAGGGCTACAAGTAACAAAAATAAACGAGTGAGTTACATAGTGTGATAGAAAGTGGTAAGTACCATGAAATAAGGCAGTTGGTGAAAGACAAATACCAGACTGCCTCCCTTCTAACTGGAATCTAATGACCAAAATAAGTGAACGAGAAAAATAGAGCCAGAGACATGGAAACAGGGAACAGACTGACAACCACAGGAGGGGAGGGGGGATGGTGGAAGGAAGGGGAAGGACTATTCAAAGAACATGTATGAATGACGCATGGACAGGGACAACAGAGAGGGGACTGACTGTGGGCTCGAGGGGTAGGCTGGGTGGAGGGGAGCAGAAGGGAAAAAAGTGGGACAACTGTAATAAAATAAATAATAAACAAATAATAAAGCAGAGAAAAAATAAAAAAGAGAAAAAAAGAAGGTGGCAAATAACACACAGATACATAGAGCAAGTAAGATCAGTTGTCCTACGGGAAGGCAGTTTGCAATTTCAAAATGGACATCAATGTAGGCATCATTCCAAGAATAATATTTGAGGAACAACAGAAAGTTAAAAGAAAAAAATCTGCAATCGGGAAAGAAGGTCCTAGACGGAGAGAGGAACCATTCATTTGAATCACAGGTGTGAAGGCAGAGTACATGGTGCAGAGGCTATTAGGTGATAGACGTGTTGGTGGCCATATGCAGAGTTCTTTTCTGATTGATTTTATTTTCCCAGTGAAATAGAGAACAGAGTAATCAGCTGAGAGGAAATGTAGGCAAGAAGATCGTAAGAGTTTAAGGAGAGAGGATGAGGTATACAATATTTGTCTAGGAGGGGACAATTAAATGCTCCAGGAAGATGGAATATGATTGTCAGGTGGCATTAAGGACCCACTGGGTCTCACCACAGACATACTCTTTTTTCCAGCCACCATCTATGTTGTGATGTTGGTACAGAACAACATAGATATTGGTACGGAGCAGATAGGACTATGATTTTGCCAGTGTAGTATAATACAACAATGGGTGTATGATTAAACAGACGACCATGGAATTGATGCTCAGTAAGAAGTGATGAGAGAAGATTCAAAAGCAATAAAATGCTATAAAAAGAATGGATCAGAAGTCTTGGTGGAGTCAAAGGATTATCAGGGTCAGAATAATAGAGGGAGTTATTTTGAAATTTAGGGGAATGGACATTAGAGTGGGATGGATAAAATTTAGACACTGGAAGAACTGCCATCAGTGGTAATGACAAGGTCCGTGATATGATGATGAAGTGCATGACTTAAGACATGAAGAAATATAGCTGAAGAGGCACTGAAGTGATTGAGAGGCCAATTTGCTGGGAAGATCATTTATCTGTTTCAAAACCACACACAATAAAAACTTATGCCCTATTGAAGAAAGTGACAGTGATCCAGGAATTAATGTTTCCAGAAGAGGGATGGCAACCACAATTAGAGACGGCAGGTGATAAATTTTGATGATAAGAAGTTCAATTCTGAGAATTTTAGGGAGGAAAGAAGTGGCAATGGAAAGCAATATGGCACCTACCCTAACATTGGGATCAGTGGAAGGGGTCTTGGAGTGGAAAAACAGTCACCCCCTTGAGAAGGCTGCAGAGGAAGAGTCCTCAAGAAATATCTCTGGCCTGTGTGCAGTGTGTAACTTTCAATTTAAAAAAAAATTATTCCATACTACACACTTTATCCTACCTAAGAAACCAGGCATGATAGACATGAGTTCAGATCCTCGGGGGAAATTTTCAACTACTCAACTTCCTCGTCTTGCTCTCTACGTGCTGGTGTTAAAAATCCTTCCATTATTGACTTAGGAAATCCTGGTATTAAAAGCTCATGGCCAGAGAACGACCACAGTCCAGTGTCCCAACCAAAAAGGGCACTGTCCTTGCACAGTACTGCAAGCATGTCATGCTGTGTTGCATATATAGGTAGGTGTCAGATTCTCAGAGATAACCAATGGAACACATCGTCCCTAATTAGTCATCAAATCTCAAAAGTGTCTCAATAAACTTATCAGAAATAGGCAAAAATAAAATTCCTCCAGGCTTTAAAGGCATTGTACACAATAAGTTAGCTTTTCAAGGCCAAAGGTTTTGGTTTCATTCTTTTCATATGACATGGCACAATCAAACCCTCTCTATAATTTTAAGCAATGAAACATACTTATTTGTTCCAAGTCCCATGGTTTTATGTAATATTTATGCTATTTCAGCTCTTTCTACAAGTGAAGAAAGATTTAATGTCTCTTCAATTTCACCTCCCTGACTAAGTGAGTATAAATGTAATGAGTAATACTTGAGAAATAAGTGCAATATTCATGATGGAGAGGGTTGAATAAAAGGTTGATATTTTACTTTGAAAACGTAATATTCTCTTTTTCTGTAATTTCTTTTTGCTCACACAAATCTATCTCGATAATAAAGAAAAATATATTTGCAACATCTCATAGTAAAATGATAAGATATTGCTGAGTATTTCATAGTCTTAAAAGATTACCTTCCAGCCCTGGCTGGCGTAGCTCAGTGGACTGAGCGCGGGCCTGCGAACCAGACGATCGCGGTTCGATTCCCAGTCAGGGCACATGCCTGGGTTGCAGGCTGGTTCCTTGCAGGCTAACTACCAGGAGGGGACGCACAAAAGGCAACCGTACATTGATGTTTCTCTCCCTGTCTCCTTCCCCTCTGAAGATAAATAAATAAATTAAAAAAAAAAAAGATTACCTTCCAATAGCACTATGATAAATAATCCAATTTCACTTTCCTTTTAATATTCCTATTACTTGCTTAATAACGAATAAAGTAATTCTAACTAGCTTATACAGTAACAAGACAGGTTTTTCCGTGTTTCTGAAATGCTAAGCAACTCTCTTTAATCAAGTTGCCCTTATATATGGATGGCTAAGGCCACATAGTAAGAATTTGTTTGAGAAATTCAGCAGAGGATGTCCCCTGCTGGCACTTGATTTTTTAGAAATCTTCCTCAATACCCGCCTGTTGCCATAATTTTAGGAAGCTTGATTATCAGCTTTAAATTTTTTTTTTTAAATCTTAACTCTCAAACTCACAGTTCTTTGTTCAAAGCAGTCACAATCAGGGAGTGGGGATCACTGAGGAGCGCCTTTAACAGACGTTTATATGATCTCACCTTCAAACCACTTCTGACTACCCGGCTACATCATTGTTTATGAAAGTAATTAGGAATTCAATGGTTAACTTCAAATTTCTAATTTTAACTGCTATTGTCCCTTAGAGTTCTGAAATCACTCATAGCTAGATTCACAGTTTTTAATTTGTAATAAAATTGCATTTAAAAATTTTTCAACAATATAATACCTTGCCATGTGCTTCCATATCTCTGGGAGAGCTTAGTACAAATGATGCATTTAATACTAGTTGAAAGAAGATATATTATTTCCCACTGATAAACAATCTGGATGATGGAATTTTAATATACTCCCATGAGAGATATTCACATCTCTGGATAGAAGAAAAACATATTTATTTTTCCTACAAAAATGTTGCATTTAACTTATTAATGCAAAAACAGACTGACCTATATTCCCTGCCTTTATAACACACTATATTTTATATAAAAACCAAATTATGTGGCTTCAGTTATGTTATTCTATTATAATTATTTACAAGAACAGAGGAACAAGCAAGGAAAAGACGATGTTCAAAGATTTTAAAATAATCTTTGGTATAATAATTTTTGGTATAATAAGGGTTTAACTCTTTCATAATTTTTTCTTAATTCCAATGGGTGTATTTTAAGAAAAAATCATTTAAATCACTTATCTTTATATAGTATATAATTCACACATATATGTCACCTATAAGGATTATATCTTTCAAATTCTAAAATAAGATTAATAAGAATTATCACAGAGATTTTCTAAGACATTATTCTCCTATATATATAGCTTGAAGCATACCTATCAACTAAAGAAATTAGTCTTAAAGCTAAAATCTCTTTATTTCTAAATCTCCCAATAACCTCCTTTTCTTATAATAACCGGACCTGGCAAGCAATACAACCATCAGACAGACTGCTTCATGAGAAGCTAGACAGGACTGTGGGATTGGAATCTGACTGATTAGAGAGGCAAAATCAATAAAATCCCTGAGCCATACAGACAGACATAATGAGTTTTCAAAACTTCACCCTATTCATTTCTGACCACAATTATACTGGGATTAAATAATCTACTTAAATTCCTTTTATGTTGTTAAAAATGGAAACATTGCTGTTAAAATTATAATCAATTAATTATACATAATCAATAAATTTACATAATTATAAAATAATAATAAATTATACATAATCAATAAATTTACATAATTCCAAGGACATTAGAGAATTATTACAACCTAAAAATATTTAGCCACAGTAGAGACTCTGATTAAAAGGAACAAAGTACAAGCACTACTATTTGTCTCTTTTCTCAAACCCAGTAAAAGCAAGAAAAGATATATACCAGGGGTTAGGATGCCACCCTCAGAGGACACAAAATATCCATCCCTCAAGTTGATATATTTCTCCTCAAATCTCGAGTATAATTCAGATTTTATTAAAGTAACTGTCAGAAAACAATAAATCTCTCAGAAGAAAAGAGAGGTAAACATTTTTGTGACCCTGGAACAGGCAAAATTTTCTCAAACAAAACACACACAACATAAAAATTTTTTGATAAATGAAGCACTTTGAAATGAAATAACTTTTTTCATTAAAAAATGACGTTGAGACTTCCATTTCTACCTAGATCATAAAAAGTCCCGAGACAAAATTGTCACTAGCCAACAATAAGAACAAGTTGAGTAACTACAAAATCATACGTCAAACTCAAAGAGCTGAGATTGCAAAGTAGCATGCATTTATTAAACTTACTTAAATTTACTCAAGACTGAGGCCATGGAAAATCCGTGAGAAAATCTCTAGGCACCCCCATGGAATATGCCAGAGGGAATACAGAGTTGGGGAAAGGTAGGAGGCCTGAGAAAGACACCAACTGAGACACTTTACATCTGTAGAGGTTTGAAAATAGACTACTAAGACAGATAAAACCCTCAGGTACTCCACTGCCAAGCTCTGAAGAAAAGGTCTTCCTCCTATCTCCACATCATTTGAAACCAATGGTGAACAACCAATTTAAAGTAACCTGAAAAAATCCAGACCCACCTCAGTTACAGATTGGTTTCTCTGGACACTAGCACTGTGACAAATGGGGCGTGCTCATGTCTGGGCATAAATCCCGCTTACTTTCATCTCTACTCATCTTCAGTGTGTAATACATCATACGGGATAAGAAAAGTAAGTCATACAAAGAAATAGAAAACATATAATCAATCCACAAGAGAGAAAATAAATTTTAGAATCAAAGCCAGAGCCTTTAAAATTACAATGATAAATATGTTAAAGAATTATTGTGAATATGTACACTATGAAAGAATAGATGAAGAATTTCAGCAGAGAACTGAAAACTTTATAATAAAGCCCAATGGAAATGTCAAAAATGAAAAGTACAATATCATAGATGAGGAATTCTTTCAATGAGCTTATCAGAAGCCTGGTACATCACAGAAAAAAATTAGTTAACTTACACTTTGTCAATAGGTATTATCAAAGCTGGAATACAATGAGAAAAAAAGAATAGGAATAAAATAATAAAATATACAGTATCTGTAGAACAATATCAAAGAAGCCACCACATATATAATTGGAACTAAAAATAGAAGACACTGACAATAAGGCTAAAGAAATACTTGAAGAAACAATGGCCAAGAACGATGCAAAATCAATGAAATATATCAAACCATGTATCAGAATTCAGTAGAACATATAAGCAGAATAGATAGTTATAGCTAGGCTCATCATAGTCAAACTGCTAATCTCCAAACTCAAAAAGCAATTCTAAAAAAATCAATCAGAGAACAAAAGTTGTTGTTATATATCACTATACAGGAACACAAATGACAGGTGAAATCTCAACAGAAACTATGGATGCCAAAAGAAAATGGCATATTTTCTTTATATAGTGAAAGAAAGAACTTGTCAACCTAGGCTCTATAACTAGCAAAAATATCCTTTCAAAGTAGATATTTCAAAGGATATTTCAAAACTTTTGAAGCAATAAAAACAAAAAATAAGAATAATAATTCAAATATTATCATTTAAATAATTAAAGGGGATGTTTGTATTTGTAGTCACAAAGGAGTTACTCTGTAATGACATTACCATATCAGAAAAATCTTTTCCCTGTTATAGTGAAATAGGTACAATAATTAATACATTGTGCTACAGGCACAACATAGAGTCAATAAAATACAACATTGGTCAGCAAATCATAGCTCATGGGCTGAATCTCACATGTGCCTTCTTTGTAAATAAAATTTTATTGAGACACAGCACTGCTCATTTATTTACACATTATCTATGACTGCTTTCATGTTATAATGGCAGAGTTTTGTGGTTGTAACCTAAATCTGAATGCTCTGAAAAGTCTAATTTTTTACTCTCTATTCTTCACAGAATAGGTTAGCCAGTACCCGAAATGGAGTGTTCATAAGCACACTCACATGTATATAGTCAATTGATGTTTAACAAAGATGCTTACCAAAGAAATTTGGATTACCTCTTCTCATAAAAGAAACAAAGACCATGAGTAATTAAATAAATAATTGATACACTGGATTTGGTCAGAATTAGAGACTTTCGCTTTCTACAATAAACTCATGAGAAAATAAAAGGCAAACCACAGACTAAAAAATAATATCTTTGAAAGATACATATCTGATAAAGGACCTGTATGCAGATAAATAAGTCTTACAACTCAATAATGGAAAAAGGAACATTCAATTCTAAAAATATTTCTATGAAATATTCTATGAAAATATTTTAAGACACTTCACCAAAGAGAACAATTAAGCATAAAACACATGAAAGGGTGTTCGACATCATTAGTTGCTGGGAAGCTCCAACTAGAACCACAATGAAATTCCATGGCACATGCAGCTATCCCACCAAATGCTCAAAATGAAAGAGACTCACTGCACTAAATGCCAACATCAATGTGGGACAAGTGGAACACGCAGGCAGTGCGACCGGGAGACAAACTGGCAGTCTCTTTAGAAAAAAGCATCGTTGGACATATACTTACTTACTTTATGACCAAATAATCCTACTCCTAGGTACTTCCTTAAGTAAATTAAAAATGCCTTTACATAATCTTCTACTTGAATATTCCCAGCAGCTCTATCCTCAGTAACATCTTGAATGTCTACCAACAGGTAAGAAAGATAAACAACAACCCTGGCCAGTGTATTTCAGTTGACTGGTCATCCCAGAAACGCAACCCATCGATGCTTCTGTCTTACATGGATGTTTCTCTCCCTGGTCCTCCCTCCCTTCCCGTCTCTCTACAAAACCCTCTCTCTCTCTTCCTCTCTCTCAAAAAGCAATGAAAAGGATGAGGAGTATATATATATATATATATATATATATCCTTTTATCCTCCTTGGACAAGGAAAAAAGAGAAAAATGATAAAGAACAGTGACATAGCCATATCATGGGTTACTGTTCAGCAATAACGAAGTAATAAACTATTAGCGCACATGACAACAAGGATATGTCTCAAAGCATTGTGCGAAGTGGAAAAAGCCAGACATAAAGGAGGAGTAGACACTGTTTGGCTTCATTTGTAGGAGGCTTATGAAAGATGAACCAAACCTACAATAGAGAAAGTACATCAGTGCTGTCCTGGCTTTTAAAGATGGGGACATGAAGAAAAGACTGATTAGAATGGAATCCAAGGGTAATTTTTATGTTTTATTTTTACTATCTACACAGATTCATGTAACTTTCTTAAAACATGTCAAAATATATGCTCAAATGAGTGCATTTTATTGTGGCTATATCTCAAAGGTGATTTTTTAAAACACATAAAAGCAACAAAATAAAGGATACCTCTTTTAATGAGAAGTAGCTGTGTCTGTTTCACTTTTGTTTTTGAAAACAGGAGAACACAGAACTATCTAACTGGAGGGGGGCTCTAGTACCTTATTTCTCCTGGAATACTGGAGATGCTACTACAGTGGTGCTATTAGCGGTCTGTGAGAGTGCACCCATTGTCAGACACTTTCCACATTCTATTCTGGGAAGGGAAAAATATATATACATACACACATAGTAATCTCTACCTATTTTATGTAAAAGAAAATAAGGTTTCAAAGCATTTTCTACCAGTCAAGGGCAGCCTGACATTGAATGTGAGAGAGGGTTTGATCATTGAACCGGTCTCTCTAACTTGAAGTCGCATTCTTTCCACCATGTAGCACCTCAGGGGGGCCAACCTGTCACGAACTAGTGACAACTGAAATGGTTTGTGAACGTTCAGTTGTTGTTACGGTGAAATAAACTTTGCTTTGTTTAGATATTATACAACTTGTCAATAATTTTTAGTTTACTGTTCCCCATCCAATTTTCAATTTGACCTGATTATAATCATTATATCATACCCATGATGGTAAGAGATGTGTCCAACCTTTCAGCATCTCTGGACCACACTGGGAAAAGATGAGTTGTCCTGGACCACACATTAAATATACAAACACTAACAAAAACTGATGAGCAAAAAAAAAGGCTTTTAAATAAATCTACGATTTTGTGTTGGGCCACATTCATAGCCACCCTGAGCTATATGGGGCCCTACAAGGGGTGGGCTGGACACCCCTCATAGGGTGTGTTGTAAGTAGGCTCACAACTGTGAAGGTGAATGACTGAAAAAAAATGTTATTCCCAAATTATTAGGACTAATATCAAAGATTTAATACATATAAGGTTACCTATTTAAGGGAACCACCTATGTTGATAAACTCCCCATCACTTTAAAGATAATGAGAGGTAATATTTAGTTAATCTTACTCTGGAGCTTGCTATATGTTTCATAATGACTGCTAATTATTTTACACAAAAATAGAGAGAAATTATAGCCACTGATTCAAGCAGTTAACTGGGTATTGATAGAATGTCATTTTGCATATTTCAATTATAGTTTCTTGACATTAGAAAATAATTAAATATTTTCTAGTCAGCTTCCAATGGTCAGTTCCAGATTGCCACATTTGCATAGTACTCTGTGTGCAAGTGACTTCTTTTCTCAGTCCAGTGTAAATGCTAAATAGTTGATTTGTGCACTGTTCATTTTTGATTACATCTCAATTGGGCTGTTCTCTTCAGGTATTCCCCCCCCCTTTTTTTTTTCACTTTTTAAAAAATAATTTTATTTATTTATCTTTAGAGGGAAGGGAAGGAGAGCGGGAGAGAAATATCAGTGTGTGGTTGCCTCTCATGTGTCCCCCGCTGGGAACTGGCCTGCAACCCAGGCATGTGCCCTGACTGGGAATCGAACTGCAATCATGTGGTTCACAGGCCTGCACTCAGTCCACTGAGCTACACCAGCCAGGGCCCCTTTTTCTTTTTTTACCCTTAACTAACATTAAGTTACATTCTTGGGCTTGAGTATTCTTACTTTCCATGTGCTTTTGCACTTAAGCCAATTTATATTTTAATTAGTATTTGAAAGTTTCTTCTTTTGGCCTAAATTTAAGAAGGATTTGAAAATCAGACAATGAAGAATACCTTAAACAAGAATGAACTAGAATAAGTTACCAGAAGTTATGCCAAAACAAAGCAGAACCTGTTGGTAACTTTGGATGATGTCATTTTTAATGAGACAGAGAACCGTCTAAGTTCTCTGTCTAATAGCATATCTAAGTCTGCTATTAAGTCACCATCCAAGTGAAAGTTTTAAATTATAACAGATATCTGGGACACAGAATCAGATGATATATCTGTCTTATTGTCTCTCTTTCATTTAAAGAGTTGTGTCTAAGTTTCTAACAATTAACCATAAGAAAGGATGACCAATTGGTATATCTCAATACTTAATTTTATATTTATTACATTTCTACTAAAACTCAGACACCTTTTAAAGTGCAGGGGACACAATATTAAATAAAATATAAAAGCCCTTGCTTTTACAGTCCAGTGGAGAATTCAGTGCTAAACAGACATATAAATATATGTATCAATTATGGTAAGTGCTATGAAGAAAAAAAATAGCATGAAAAATGCAAAGGAGGAGTGTTATTATATATGGGACAGTTCAAGAAGGCATTCTGAGGTAATGCTTGGGCAAAAAAGAAGAAAGAGGTGAAGAGGTAAGTGACATCATATCCGGGTGAGGAATATTCTAGGCAGAGGAAATAGCACATGCAAATACCTATCATAAGAAAGTGTTGAGGATTTCTGAGAAACAGCAAGGGCGCCAGTGTGGCCAAAACAGAGTAAGCGCCTGGAAAGTGGAGGAAGGTGAAGCCGGACCCATAACCAAGGATCAGATCACGTTTGTCTCAAAAGACATTGGAAGAACTTTGAATTTTGTCCTATGAGATGGGAAGTCTTTGACTGAGAGCAAGTGAGTAAAAGATTTTGTTTTCTCTCCATTTTACTTCGCTTACAATTCTATTTACAGAAAGGCTATGTCTGAAAGAAACGAAGGTATAAGCCTAAACTGAGCACACATATTTTGGTTCTAAAACCTGGTGAACACTACCTTCTACACCTCAAGTATATATCTGATTAGATTTATTATATTCCTTGTCATAGTAAATTATTATGAAGTTAGCATGTCTGACTTTCTGCTAGATTATGAGCTGCCTAGCATAAAACTTTTAAATATTACATTCTAGAATCCAGTAGAGGAACTGTATATATTTTAAAAACTGATACACACTGGTAAACATAGCCTTTTAACAAGATCTTCCGTACCTTCTCAGTCAGCAGACATCTCTCTTCTTGCCCTCCTTCTAGGAGACACTGGCTATAAAGTGAATTTAATCCGGCCTTTTGCATACTATCCACCATGAGTGAGCCTAACAACCAAAACCAAAAGTGAGACTTCGTAAGCTCATGGATATCCTCTACTCCTTATTTGTTAATTTGCAGGAAAATAAAAGAGTCATATGAGTTCGTATGACAATGGTGTTTTCTAGAACAGGTATATAATTTTCCACTCAATAAAATAGCTGACTTGAAAGACCCATTGTTGAAAATAAAAGATGTCATTTTTAAATATCAAATTAGATTAATTGACCTTTTTTAAAATACTAAGAGACTGTTATTTTTCTCACACTCAAATGTCAGACAAAAGTAAATACCAAATGTGAAAAATTAAAAATGGAAAGAAAACATATGCTATTTACAATTCTTAATGGATGAACACTATCTTCGGTCAATTTGTTATGTGACTAAAATATCTGAAAATCATTTGGCATAGTTTTAAACACCTGACACTATTTGATTTTTTAAAATCATTTCTTAAGTTCACTTTTTATATTCTAGATAAAGACATGCCCCTATTATTTAATTTCATATTTATTACTGCATTCTCATTAATCCTAATAAGAAATACAAATTCTCTATAGTCATTACTTTTTTAATATTTACCATCAATAAAGAAATAAGTACCCACAGCTTTTATAAATAATATACAATATCTTTTCTTTCCATGACTATAAACATATATTCAAAAATACACTCCCTTGTGTATTATTCAGTTAGATACTGTATATTCAATTATCTTTTCTTATTATTTATCCCAAGAAATCTCCTCTTTTTTTAGTGTATTGATTTAATCATACAACAAACTGGTCAAGATTATACACTGTGCCTTCTGCTATACAGGGAGAAATAAACTTCAAGCAGTAAGTGGAATGGTGTATCCCAGATAACACGGGTATAAGGGGCTAGATGGCAATGAAGAAAGACATAATAAAGATTATACATTTAAAAAAACAAGCAAATTAGAAAGAAAAAAGACATTTTTATATAGCTTTCATGAAATAATTTTCAGCTTAGAATATTAAAATACTTACAAATAACCATTGAAAAATAGAAAATGTATAGGATTCACCTTTTCATTTCCAAAATTGGGTAATACAAATTCATAGAGCAATCCTTAACTTTTCAGGGACAAAAATAATGTATTATAGAATTATCCTCCCTTTTTTTTGTTGAAATGAATTTATCATTTTTCTTTTTATGTCCTACATAGAAAGTTTCGCCTTTCACAAGTTCATGTTCACAAAAGCTGTCTCCTATGTTTTCTTCTAAACATTTTACAATTTTAGCTTACATTTAGATCCTTAATCCATTTTGAACTAATTTTATACATGAAGAAAAGGTAATAGTCAATTGTTTTGTCATAAACCACCCTTTCTGAAGTGACTTGCCTAGAAACTTTTACTGAAATGCAATTGGCTACACATTTGGTTTATTTTTGGAATTTATATTCTGTTCCATTGATCTATATGTATTAATCCTACCTTGAATAATGTAGCTTCCAAAAAATATGCAAATCTGGCAATTAAATTCTATAAGTTTTTCTCTCCATTTAAAAATTATTTTGGTTATTCTATGTCCTTTTTATTTTTATATATAATCTTAAAAAGAGCTTGTCAATGTGTTGGGGAAATAAAAAGACTACTGGAATTTTTATTGGATTACATTTAACTATAGATTAATTTTGGGAGAATTGACATCTCAATACTACTGAGTTTCCCAATTCTATCTATCTAGATCTTCTCTACTGTATCATGGCAATGATTTGCTGTTGTCTGTACTTGTCTTGCATATATTTGATTACATTTATATCTAGGAATGTCATATTTTAAATATAACTATAAATGGTATGGTTCTCAATTAATATTTAAAGGAAATTCAAAACTGAGAAAAATTTTTCATATGTTTCCACATAGTTCTCATTCTTCTGAGATATAGGCACCCCGGAATCACTTCCAGAACTTACCTATGTATCCACAGAGACAATAATCATGTAGACACAATATAATCCCAAAAGTTTCTCCCTTGGGTTCCTACTTGGTGACTGGACATGGTTGGCATCTTGACTTTCCTTGCAAATTCAGTCAACATGCTCCCTGGGCCTGTGTTTCAGGAAGGATGATCAGTGAGTCTTTATCTGACCTTCTGACTCCCTTGCCAAACCTTCCCCGGCTCCTTATTCTCACAGTACTCATCCAGTCTCTGCTTCATGGGTGTTGTCACTTGTATTCATTAACCTTTCTGTAAAAGCCCTTATAAATTTTTAAAGCAACCTAAACCTCATCTGAACCATCAGATCAAAGTTAGTATTGCCATGAATTAATATCACCATGAGACAAATGGCATTTTGACATGGTGCATCAAGGTTAATAAAAAAGCGTATTGGGCCCTGGCTGGTGTGGCTCAGTGGATTGAGTGTGGGCTGCAAACCAGGGAGTCGCTGGTTCGATACCCAGTCAGGGTTCATGCCTGTGTTGCGGGCCAGGTCCCCAGTGGGGGCCACATGACAGGAAGCTACACATCGATGTTTCTCTCCTTCTCCTTTTCTCTCCTTTCTCCTATCTCTAAAAATAAATAAATAAAAACTTTATTTTAAAAAAGCATATTTGATGTATCCCATCCCAAAATGCATAATCAGAACCTACTCATGAGAAAACATTTCACAAGCCCAAACTGAAGGATATTTTACAAGTAACTGATCTCTGATATTGATATCTGATATTAAAAATACGTGATGTTATAAAAGACAAGAAAAATCTAAGGAAGTGTCCCAAAGTAAAGGAAACTGAGGACATGATAAATGGAATGTGTGATCATACAGTAGCCCTTAAGGAAAAAGGGGTTTCTGCCTACAACAGAGGACATTAGTTGGATATTTGATAAATTTTATTTATCTATAAAGTATTTTATCAAGGCTAATTTTCTGATTTTGATCATTGTAATGTGCTAATGTAAGAAATGTCTTTGCTTTTAGAAAACATACACTTAAATCTTTGGGAAAAAAACATGTTGTCTGCAATTTGCTTTCAAACATTTCAAAATTAAATAATACAAATGTGTCAGAATGTTAGCATTTGGAGAATCTGAGTGCACAGTACTTGGGAATTATTTGTACTATTCTTATAACTTTTCTGTAAATACAAAATTTTTTCAAAAAAAGTTTAAGGGATCTCTGGACTAAAATTACAAATAAGCATGTACTTTTAACTCTTCTCGTGAGCTACTTTGAAAACCCAGGGGGAAGTGAAAGAAGGACATAAAGAAAGGGAGGAAGAGAAAGGAGAAGGGATGTAAATCTGTAATGACAAGCTATAGACACTCCTTCGTCTGGGAAGCTTTCTGAGGGTCGGGAGGAAGTAAACTGAGAAAGAGAAAATAGGAACAGTGTACCCAACTCAGATGGTCAATCACAGCAAAGATCTCCTCCAGCCTGGAACCTCGAAGATGAGGAGCCTTAGAGTGAGGTATCGTGGCACACACAGAATACCAAATAATGGAGAAGATGAATGAAAATGGTAATCCAACAAGGGTCAAAAATCTGTTTTTAATGTAAGTAAACTACGTTTCATAAAAATGAAAATTTCCACAAGAAAATATTATCCAAATATGAGATAATTGGTCTAAATAAAAATAGAAAGTCAATGGAATTTAAGTAGCAAAACTAATTAATGCCAGCAAAAGATAAAATAAAGCAGGGAATAGTAGAGTTATGGCCAGAAGATATATATTTCTTTATCTACCAAAGATCATAAATAAAAAGCATGATCCAACACTCCAGCAATAAATAAGTAAATAAACGGGCCAATGTACAAGAAATGCATGCAACAAAGAAAAAAGCTTCAACTTTGAACTTTTAATTGGAGCTTTTCATACGTCTGCCAAAATAGTCTAAAGACATTCACAGGAAACTGGTAGTTACCTGTGCGGAGGAGGAAGATAGAGCGAGAGGCACACAAGAGCGTCATTAACTTCTGGAAAATACTCAAGATCTTTGGCCAGGCAGAGTACACACAAGGGTCCTTTATTGTGTTTTGCTGTTCCGAATTTTTAGTATGTCAAATATTTCATAATAGTCTCTAAAGAGTAAAATTAGTCAAAATACAAAAGTATTCATTTGGGTCCTATGTAGGTCTCGGGGGGGGGGGAGGGGGGCGTGTTGAATGAAAACAGAACTATTGCCAAATAGGAAACCCTCTCCCTAGACTGAAAGGTGTTTTACTCGTACAGACTGGGTGCTGGCAAGATTTTCTTTCTGCAATAAGGGCACTGACACCAAATAAGAACTTGATTTGCTGATTCATCAAGTTTAAGAAGGTCCTCAAGAGACTAAATCTAACCATACCCTGCTCTATACTTCATGAAGTGGGCTTTTATCATTTATGATATCTTTCCAAGGACATTTGTGCCAAATTTTACTATGACAGTTTTATCTCCAATGCAAACTCTAGCCTCCAGAACTAACAGAAATTTGGGGGTTAAGAACAATTCTTTTTTTTTTTTTTTAGAAAATAGTGTTAATAAAATATGTGCGGATAACTTTTCCCTGTCAATGGAAATGACATTATGTATCTCTTCTTCCTTTACATTCTTGTTCCCCAAAATATCAGAAAAGTCCTCAAGAGCTTTTTGATGTTGACTGGGGTTTTTTTGGTTATTTATCACCCCTTAGCAAAGAACAAAAATATTATAAAGAAATTAAGAGCTTCTGACAGTTGTCAAAATAGACATAATGCATAATTTTATTTATGCTCCCAACAAACTTGCCATCCTTAACTTAAAGCCACCATTTCCTTGTTGATTTTCTGTCTGGAAGATCTATCCATTGATGTCAATGGGGTGTTAAAATCCTGTACTCTTACTCCATTACTGTCCGTTTCTCCCTTTACGTCCATCAAGACTTTCTTTACCTATTTAGGTGCCTCTGCATTGGGTGCCCAAATATTTACTAGTATTATAGCCTCTTGCTTAATTGCTCCTTTTATTATTATGCAGTGTCCTTCTTTGCCTCTTACTATAGCCTTTGTTGTAAAGTCTGTTTTGTCAAATATAAGTATTGCTATCCCAGCTTTTTTTTATTTCCATTTGCATTAAATGTCTCTTTTCTATTTAAACAGAAAACTGCCAGGGTGAATCTCATGACTGCCAAATCCTTAGACACTAAGTAAGGTTCTAAATCTCGAATGGGAATTTTAAAAATAGGGTACTCTTGTTAGTTTACTGCTCATGTGGAGCTGTTTCTTTTTTTTGCTACTAAGCCTGTAAGAATCCCCTCTAAGCTAAAGTAAAGGGAAAGGCTTAAAAGGTTTTGAAAATTACCAAACAGAAATCTAACGTGTTGTCCTGTCTGGTCAGACAGGAATATACAGCTCCACCCTGTGTGGCTGTCTTGTTCCTTTGCCTCATATAACTCAACCTACAAACTGAAGTTTAATTGAAATTGAATTTATTGCTATTTGTTAAAAGCCTTGCATGTCTCAGAGTGGATGTATTTTTAAGAGAAAAGATACGCTCTGTTTTCCATTCAATATTCAGAAATACAACAGAAAGGTCTTGCCTTGGATTCTTGGATACTTAAGTGCTAAGACATAATCAAGCAGTCCTTTCTTTGGGGGGAAATTAACTTAGTATACCAATTTGATCTTGCCTTAGACAATCTGTAGATCTCTTGATTTGCTTTGAACATAACACTTGAAAAATAAAATTAAATACTAGAGGACAACTCAGTAAAAAATAAAAACAGAAGAGTAACTACATAATTAATCTGGATCTTCTAGATTAGTAAAAGGTCACATCAAAAACCTTAAAAACAGTGTACTTAATTAGGGAATAAGAGTGTGAGCGGAAATAATTTGAAATTTTTAATGTGGGAAGAAAAGGCTTAACGAATTTTATTATTTTTAGATCTTCTTGTTTTTCTTCTTTGTCACATAAATCTCCAGGTCAACTGGGGTATCTGTCACCATAAAAAGATCAATTGTTTCATGCATGGACAAAAGGTCAGTTAACACTCTCTTTTTCTTCTACTTATACATAAAAATTGTCATTGTTTAAATAAGTAATGTAAAATTTCCTTTATCTTTTCCTTTTTTGGACAAAGTTTAAAATGTTATCATAAATTGAGCTCTACTTTAAATAATTCACTTTTGAATTTCACATCTAATTTTTATTTAAGTTGGTTTGGTATTCCTATTGAGTTATAAGTTTAACCAGTGAAAAGGAACTTCCTTATCAAGTTGATAATATGTTAATAATCAGTAGTCATAAAAGGCTAGATGTGCAGAGACTAACTCTGTAAAATTTCACTTTGAAGCCTGCTCAAATTACAAGAAGGCCCGTCCCCCAACACCTTCCTTTCATTAAGGGGTAAAATTGGAAACATTTCAAACTAGAAACAATTTCCAGTTGGGAAGTCTTTAATTTGAAATTTAATGTAGGTAAAGTTGTATATAAAAACAAAATCAAGGTTATTTTAATTTTAAAATGTACACAATTCTCTTGATTTAAAAAGTCCTTTTAAAACACTGAATGAAGAATAGTGTGATTACCATAGATTATAGGAAAGATTAAAGTGAAAGTGCGACATTTTAATATTTCTAAGAATTTGGACATCAGGACAAAAAAATTAATGGAAGAAAGTTTTCTAAATGATATGTCTTTCATTTGTTTTGATGTCAAAGCAGTTATCACTACTAAAATTATACTTAAAAGCCAGTAATATAATCTAAGCATATGTCTGCAACTAAAGTGAGTAATGATCTAAATAATTAATAGGTTGTATAAAATAGTTTTTCTAAAAACTATGATGATATTTATTGCATTTTATTGACATTTAAGTACTAAGTTTAACAAAATTTTTTGCATATTTCTAGATGTTTCAATATTTAAAAGTTTATCTCTAGACATTAATATGTGTATATATAACAATTACATGTATAATTCTGGTTAATAATATATAAAGAAGTTTTTAAAATTTTAGCTATATCTACAATTGTTCATATCCATATTTTTAATTTAGTAATCATAAAATGTGCTATCTAAACATAATACGTCCTTCCTAATGATGGTCTCAGGAAATACAACTACTTTTATTAAAATCTTACTAACCAGGATATTTACCTACATCTACATATCATGAACCTTATTGTAGGTCCTTAGATCAAAATAAATATGAATACATAATTGGATGTAAACAATTTACATTTGCTGTTCAATTTATATGCCTTAGCTGATTATAAAGCAATGGTTTCTGTTCTGGTCTAATAAAAATAATAATGATAATGATAATAATAATAATAACATAAACACTAGAATAATTTATTGAAGATATTAATTTTACATATTCAAATTTTAATGTCTAAAATTATCATTTAAAATTAGCACTAAGATATTTATTTTGAAATTAGAAATTAAGCAATTTGTTTTATATGGTGTAAATATAAATGAGAATTTGTTATATATAAAAAGATATACAGCCACTATGTAATTTAAAGATAGAATATTAGTATTCTAAAATATTCCAAAAGATGTTCAGAAAAAAGAAAAAGAGAAACTGGAAAACAAAAATCAATTAAAAAAACAGAGAATCCATAAAATGGGTAAAACTATAGACCTAAGTCCAACCGCATCAATAATTATATGAAAAGGCAGAAATTGACAGGATAAATTAAAAAACACCCCATTCTATGCCACCTACAAGAGAGGCTCTTTAATTACAAAGGCACAGAGAGGCTGAAAAAATATGGAGAGCAAAAGATTTACCATGGAAACAGTAAGCATAAGAAGGCTGGAATAGGTATTTTATTATTTTTTTATATTTTTATTTATTTATCTTTAGAGGGGAAGGGAAGGAGAGAGGGATAGAAACATCAATGTATGGCTGCCTCTTGTGAGTCCCCTGCTGGGAACTGGCCTGCAACCCAGGCATGTGCCCTGACTGGGAATCGAACTGCCATCGTCTGGTTCGCAGGCCCGCGCTCAATCCACTGAGCTACACCAGCCAGGGCTGGAATAGGTATTTTAATAATAAAATGGAATTCAAGACAAAGTTTATTAACAGAAATAAGAGGGCAATGACAAAGAGTGAATTAATTAGAAAAGCATATTAATTATCAATGTATTTCCAATTAAAGAAATTGTGATATGTTTAAAAATTAAGCTTCCTGAAACTTTAAAGAATGTTAATTAGGCATTTGATTTGGCACAATAACAGGTACACATATAACTTGATATACTGAAGTTAACAAGAGTCATGTGTGATGGAGAAATAAAAACCTGGTAATGGAAGACGACTGTTAAAGTTCCCTAATGTAGAAAAGACCAGAAAGGATGTAACAAAGTTAAATCAGAGATATCTAAACTTTATTTCAACGACATGCAAACAGTTACATTTTGGTTGATCTTTAAACCTGGTACAAACTGGCTATAAAACTCCAAATTTAAAACCATCTAGATAGGGACTTTTTAAAATCCTCACCCAAGGACATTTTCTCACTGCTTTTCTTAGAGAGACACAGGAAGGGAGAGAGAGAGCAATATCGATGTGAAAGAAAAACATCTATTGGTTTCCTACTCGCACGTGCCCCAACCAGAGATCAAACATGCAAACTGGGCATGTGCTCTGATCAGAAATCAAACCTGCAACATTTGGGTCTACGGACGATGCTCCAACCAACTGAGCCACACTGGCCAGGGCTAGGTAGTAGCTTTTTAATGTCATGTGGAATCCAATAATAATACCAATATTTTCTAATAATCTGTAGAAGATAAATTAGGTCTATTCAATAAAGGCCATTAGGTTTGTGACTATGTGCTTACAATCATATCTTGAGCCATTTCTGGTGGACCAGAGAGTAAATAAATAAAATAAAATCCTTCTTCATAGGTTTAGAAAATAAACTGTTCATATGCAATATCTCATTTTTTCTAAGTACACTAGAAAAAAAGCAGATATCTCCTAAATTACAGTAATTACAAGCCTCCACCAAATAAAACTGCCCACTGAAACATTAACCCCATACATTATATAAACTTTTAAGAAACCAATGTAAAAAACATAAGAAAAGTTTTATATGACCATAAGTAAAACATGATTTCATATGATTTTGGCAGCACATCATTAATAGAATATAGTCAAAGGATGGTTATCAAACACCTATAATATTAAGTGTTTACACAATAACCATACTGTTGGTTTAAGTAATAGTATTGTTTTGTGTTAACTTTAACATTTTACTAACTCATAAACAAAAAGTAGTTATATCAGCTTTGCTAGAAATGCTTTTCAGTAAAAAGTAATTGTGTAGAGAAGCAAATCAACAGTGAAAAAGAGGTTCAATTTCAATTTTTTAAAGACTTACAGGTTTTTAGTAGTCAAAATGTTAGAACTAAAATGAAAATGTCAGTATATACCCATAGTTTTAAAATACATACATTTCTTGGCTGGTGTAGCTCAGTAGATTGAGCACGGGCCTGCGAACCACACGATCACGGTTTGATTCCCAGTCAGGGCACATGCCTGGGTTGCAGGCCAGTTCCCAGCAGGGGCCAGTTCCCAGCAGGGGATGCACCAGAAGCAACCATACATTGATATTTCTCTCCTTCCCTTCCCTTCTAAAGATAAATAAAAAATTAATAAAAATTTTAAAAAGATTTTAAAATACATACAATTTCTATCTTTGTTTACTGGTGTAACCTAAGAATCAGGAACCTCAGCTCTGTAAGTCTAATGCGAAGCCTGGTGCACAGACTTTAATCTTCCATATTATTTCCTCTACTGAAAGAGATCAGAGCTCCTTAGAGGGTGGGAACGACATTTTGAAGCAGCAAAGTCTAAGACATATCGCTGTGTGGAGGCTTGGGGGGGGGGGCGGCCTGTGTTGATGTTACATAACACAAGATCCAACTTAAAAGTGAAATTATAAAAAATTAAACATCTATGGAAACATACTAATTGTACTGAATTATACTCTCAAAAGAGTTTTCAATCCATACTAGTATTTGTATCTTTTCCCTTAAGAACTGTTAGTAATATGTTCAAGGCGTTTTAATCAGCTAAAAAATCTGCTCAATTTTGTAGGTTTATTCTCAGACTTGATCGAACCCACGTGTGTGTAATGCCTACCACAGCCACTATTAGGAAAAGACTTAGAACACCCTTAGCTGGTTAAGCAATGAAGACACCAGTTTTGAATGTTGTACTGTAAAGAATATCTATTAATTTGTAGGTTTAACAAAGAAATTTTCCAAAATAAACCCTCCCAAACTTTGTACAGAAACATTACTTAAATGCCCAGGTATTCTGCTCATACCACTTAAATATTTGTTATGTACAAAATACTAATGGCTTTTATGACAACCCAGATACAACCCACTCATGGGAAGTGAGGTACAGAGAGATATTTTAGTACTATATATAGATGTACAATAATAGTATAAAGCATGAATCAAAGTTTTCAAGCCACTGCAGTCACAGAGGTGCAATGTCTCAGCGCCTGTTCCAAATGAATTAAGCAGTTATCTGTGGCCTAGAGATTTAATCCCCCAACTAATTCATCAGGAAGACACCACGTAAACCACATCAGAGCTCCTGCTCTGAACTATCACAATGACAAGGTGTCAGAGTCATATTCAAGGTGCCAGCCTTGAATATGTGCTTTCCAAGGAGTTATCTATCCTAGACGTACCACATGTCCTGCAACAATTACATTCTACAAGACAAGCATGTGTGTATGTTCCACAGACCTCCAACTCACATTGTCAAGATATCGTTCAAAAATGGAGCTGAGCCCTGGCTGGCGTAGCTCAGTGGATTGAGCACGAGCCTGCGAACCAGAGGATCGCGGTTCAATTCCCAGTCAGGGCACATGCCTGGGTTGCAGGCTGGTTCCCTGCAGGCCAACTCCCAGCAGGGGACGCACGAAAGGCAACCATACATTGATGTTTCTCTCCCTCTCTCCTTCCCCTCTAAAGATAAATTAAAAAAAAATCCCTTTAAAAAAAAAATGGAGCTGAAACTGTCTGCCTCACAAATTTTAAAGTACAAAATAGAATTTTAAAACAATGTATACAATATGTATAACCTCCCTTAGGTTAAATTTGATGGCTACCAAATAATAACATTGGATTTCTATCATACCAATCATCCCCACATCCATATTTATCCTGCTGAGTATTCTAATATAAAGAAAAATAAATATTTAGCTCTATTAGAAGGGAGGAATAAAATAGAAAATATATGAGAAAAACAAACTCCCTAAGGAGACACAGTAGGACTACCAGGCGGTGTCAAGTGCCCGGGTCATTTAAATTAATCTGAGACAAGTTGGCTTGGTCATTCATTTTCTGTAGCAATGCTCAATTGTTCATGTATGAAGCATTGTTTTAAGTAACTAGGTTATTGGGGTTTGAATTTTGAAAGAAATTTTAATGGAAGGAAACAAGAGCCAGTTTGAAAAGTATTTTGAAGGGTACGTAGACATGGAGGACATGGTATCATAGCTAAAAAATAAAAGGAAAGAGAAACAAAGTATTGAACAGTCAAAAAGTGGAAACATCAATGGACTAAGAGGCCTCAGTCAGTCACACAATTGTTGAATGAGAGGACTGGGAAAAGTTAATTGGGAATAGACATTGTGGCACAGAATAGATTGTTCAAATTTAAGAATTTGGAATGTAGTATAGTTATAGGGTATGACAGTAACAGTCAGTTATTGAGATGGAAGAAAGACTATTACAGATAAAGGAATCAAGACTGTAAGAGGCCAAAGTATTTAAAGAATTACTCATGTAAATTTTGAAACTCCCCAAAACAATAATAATGTGCTGCTGGGCAAGAAGTAGGTATTAAAGTCTTCAGTGAGTGTGGTGGAGGAAAGGGGGCTGATAGGATGGTTCTAGGTAACATGGACTGACAGCATGAGCTTCAAAGCCGCTGTGACTTTATTTAAAGAAGGCAAGTGGAGGGATGGCTTTTGGGAACAGCCCCAAAGAGCTAAGAAAGACGTTTATCTCTACCCGAGGTCCTACAGTGCATGAAACATGAAAGAAAAATCATCTTTCAGTTGAAATGGCTATTGGGAAGTTATGTCCTCAAGAGGAATTGTCAAATTTCAGCTATATGAAAAAAAATTGAGAAGCTTAGTTATAGAAGGCTGACTGATGTTATAAAACCTCTAATCCGGAGGGAATCCTGGAGGGCAGTGAAGGGCTGGAGACTAAGAATATAAAAAACCCTTGTGGGGCTATGTGTCTGGAGATGTCTGGCAGTCACTGAGGTGCCCAGTCTGCTAGGAACCATCGGACATGGCTTGAGAGCTGCACTGTCCAGTATGGTACCAACTGACCAGGTGTGGCTGTTGAACTCAATTAAAGGTAAATAAAACTGGAAGTTCAGTTCCTAGGTCAAACCAGCCACATGTCAACTGCTAGTCATCATATTAGATGTTGGGCAGATACAGGACACTTCCATCATCGCAGAAGGTCCAGCCGGACAGTGTTTCTCCAGAGTTGGACACTGTCAGTCATGGGATGCTTCTACAGCGTTTTTCTTTTTCAGATTTTAAGATTTTTAAAAATTGTTATTCTATTACAGTTGTCCCAGTTTTTCCCCCTTGGGGTAGACTGTCCAGCTAGGGAGAGGGAACCTAAGACACAGTTCATGTCTTATGGTATCTGATGGCCCGGTAACTTTTGGTGGGTTAGTAGACACACTCACTTTGACCTAAAGTGACTCCATAAGGGACCACAGACACAGTCATGGCAGACTTTAGTACGTAGGACAGGGTGAGAACATGACAAGGAGAGCAAGATCATGTCATATATATTTAGTCCCATCCAAGTCAAGAATCCCCTACAGTTATAGTCCTATGCCTTCCGTATATGTTCATATTTAATTTATGGGTTGTGAAGCATAAAAACATCCTCAAAAATGTTATTTTCCATTTAAAAGAAAAACATATTAGCACAATTCTCTCATGAATTTATATATTTACTAATGAGGAGGAGAGATAAGTCATCATCATCGCCCATAAAGTAATTTAATATAAAAGAGAACAGAGCAAAGGTGAGCACAGTTGCACAAGCTAGCATGGGAGTGGACAACAGGTTCAAATTTCCCAACAACAAATAAATGAGTCTTGTAGTCCCACACTATTCAAAATCCATGCCGGCCAAAAACATTGCAATGTCTCATACCACAGAATTATAGATCTTCTACGGTTTGAATTTATTTACGTTGCCGGCATGAAGAAGTGAGGGATGAACAGGAAGAAGGTAATAAAAGAGAAGAATGAAGGAATGAAACATGATACAATGAGACTCAGACCTACACCGAGACCAAAAAAACCTAGCTGACAGAGAAAATTACTTTATTTTTTAGTAGCATGCAGATTAACCCACATTGTTATGCTAGCTGTTTCGAAGATAATCCATATTCCTGTAATTCCATATGCTTCAGAGTCCTAGGGTTCCCCAGATGCAAGTTGTTATTATTCATTACAACTACAATTCCTTTCAGACAAGAAAAATTTCACTAATAGTCTATAGAAAGATCCTTGTACAACAGACTTTGATTTAAAACCCTGATTTCTAAGTCCCTGCCCTGCCAGCCTGATTGAGAGAAAGAAAGAGACAGAGAAAGAGTGATGCTACCAGGCTAAGGGACTCATCACTAGACTGGAACAGAAACTGTTCGACTCGTGTGCTGCGGGAACATTTAAAACATGCAATACTGGACTCTTTAGTCGGGGCACTGACCTCTTTTCCATCAGACTGTCAAGTGAAAAACCGACAACAGCCAACACAATAGCCAGCTGGTATGAATGAATAACAATTATACCTATATTCTCTCAGGTTGGTAAAAAATAAAACATTTTAGGTGAGCTGCAGAATTTTAGCAAGGGGTTTCTGTGTGTCATGAGATGAAAAGGGTTTAAAACCGCTGCCCTATGAGATTTGTCCCCAAACCCCTTGTGGTCCCACCACACTCAGTCCCAATCTTCTTGCCTCGGACAAGCAGACTTAAGCGGTTTTTGCCACAGCTAGCTGAGGGGCCTCCCTCCACCTCTCCCTGTATCTATCTCCTCCCAAACCTACTTCTCTGCTGGCAAGATGAGGTGAGCCCTTTAAAAACCATCAAGAGGCTTGGAGCTCTGGACCTAGTCTTTAAGGCTTCAGGGTGGAGCCAACGAGCCCTCTGAAGACTGACTCTTGTTCAGCCAGTTGGAGCTATTCCTAGACAGAAGCCCTTGGGAGTTTTTGTCTTTTCTGTAGGACTGGTGAGTCCACAGCCAAAGATGGCAGCATCCAATGAGAACTTCAAATGTCAGTCAGGATTTCAGATTCCATCTCCATTGTGAAACAGTGAGGTTTTTCCCATCCATTAAATAATGCCACAAATCATGTACTACGTAGTGTACCTACTCTGTGGGGACTGTACCACACAGCAATGGGACACGGGGGCGGTGGAGTAAGATGATTACATTTGCACATCCTGGAAGCCCACAGATGAACAGGGTTGATGAGGACCAGACTTGACCCAGGAAGATATGTTAAGAGACTATTTTCATAGTACTGTTTAGGCAGGTGGTAGTTAGGTCTATGGTGGAAGTAAACATGGAGAGAAGTGATTGGATTAGGAGATATCTAGGAGCTAAAATTGATAGTATGGGATGATAGGTTAAAAATAGAGACCACAGTAAATAAGGTCACCACCTCTTGGCTTCTCATCCATTATAAAAATACTTACTACATGTTGGGCACTATTCTAGGTATTGGGGATACAATAGCTTAAAAAAAGACCCTGCCATGGTGACGCTTACAACAAAATGCTTTCCTGAATGTGGCCACACTGCAAGAATTAAGTTCAGCACAGCCAAAGGACACAATTAATTTGCCCCAACACCTGAATGTCTAGACTGCAGGTGGCAAACTTAGATGCCCACAGATGACTGCAAACTCAGATACTAAATGGAGGTGAAGGCATATGGGCCTGCCAGTTTCCAGAGTCTGCCTAGAAACCCCGGTCAGACATCTGCTTTGTTCGGTGCTGGGTGAGTAGGAATCATCACATGTGAATGGTGGAGAAAAAATAAGAAAAAACAGCATTCTTACCTAGCAGAATATTTCTATGCTGAGATTCAGCCCCCATTTAGAGACTGATGAATCAAATGTTTGGAGATATAAGGAGATGTTGATTAATTTAATTATCATAACTATGTGGAAAACTCTTGAACATGATTTTCATGTCTTTGAGGTATATGAGGTTTTTTGGTCTATTCTGGTAGTATCTGATCTTTACCCTTCGAGGTGTTTTTTCCTTTGTTATTATAGGCACTTCAAAAAAAAAAGATTACAAGCCACTGTATCCAGTTTTGCTGGACAAATATCTGTTAAAAACTTAGCAAAAGATTTCAATACACATTTCACTTAAAAAATATACTAATGGCTCTCAGCATATGGAATGATGTTCAACATCATTAGTCATTTTAAGGAACAACACCTTAAAACCACCAAATAGGATACCAACATCCACTATAGCGGCTACTATAATAAAGACAAGAATCAATGCCAAGAATATGGAGAAACTAGAATCCTCATACATTTCTAGCAGAGGTATAAAATGGCACAGCTACTGTTAGGATTGAATTGTATCCCCTCACATTCAGAGCCTTTAAAAAGACAATCAAGTTAAAATGAATCTGTTAGTGTGGGCCCTGATCCAGTATGACTAGTGTCCTTGTAAGAAAAGAAAATTTGGACACACGAGGGGGCATGCTCACAGAGAGAAAGCCACATGAGGACACAGTGAGAAGGCAGCCATCTGCAAGCCAAGAAGAGAAGTGTCAGAGGCCACCGACCCCACCAGCCTCCACAGTTGAGACAGAGAACGTCCCACTGAATCAGCTACCCAGTCTGTGGTAGTCTGTTATGGCACCCAGCAGACAAGTGCAGCCACTTTGGGAAATGACTTAGAAGCAATTCAAAACGATAAATATAAAATCACTATGTGACCCAGGAATTCTTCCCAGGCATATACTCAAGAGAACTGAAAACATACACCCACAACAAGACTTGGACACAAATGTTCTTAGCGACATTATTCATAACCGCCAAAAACTGGAAGTGAACTAAGTGTCCATGAACAAATGAATGGACAGACAAGTATGATATATTCATATGATGGAATGTTATTTGGAGATAAATAAGAATTAAGTGCTGACACAAGCTAACACAGATATGAAACTCAAAAGAGTGTTACACTCAGTGAAAGATGCCAGACACAGAGACCATATATATTATGATTCAGTTAATATAAAATGTCTTGAAAAGACAAATCTATAGAAACAAAAAGTAGTTTAGCGGTTGAGTAAAGGTAAATATGAATGAAGATTAAAAAAAAAGAGGTATTATGAGGAGGACGTAAACATTACGTATAACGTATTTCTGCTGATTGAACAACTTGGTCTGAAGATGTCATTGAATTGTGCACTTTAATGGGTGTGTCATCGTCACATGAAGCTGTATAACATTGTGACTCCATAAAGTTATTTTAAAAGTTATGAAGTTATGCCTCAGTAGGCATTTTTTAAAAGCACCTTAACAAAGTGATTCTTAAGTACTTTTTCTAAAATGAAAAGAGAGGCAAACAGGGAACAAAACTAAATACCACTGTAGTGGGAATACCAAATGAGAAGAGAGGAACGATTCATCATTGGGGAATAAATTGAGGAGAAATTGTTCGACTCTTTGAAAGATAAGCAGGAGCATTAAAAACAAAGTCTTAAAATATTCTATATAACTCCGAAATAATTAAAACTTCAAAGACAGATTTTGAGTGGGATTTAGGTAGCAGAACTGAACATACCTCTCCTGATCTCTCTTTGAAATACCTACAATGAAATAGAGAAGGATAAAAATCACTATCATATAAGCTCACATTTGCAGTCTAACTATGGCCAAATGTGGGAGAAACTCTCAAAGACGAACAACTTATTACATGGTCCATATATGTGTCATCTGCTCCCTCTTTATATTGTCTTACATCCAGCGTTCCATGGTCAAGGTCCTAATTCTCCCAACATTCTGAAATACATAGTAGAATTTTTAGCTAGTCATGTCAAATAAAGTCAGTATGTCGCAACATCCTTTGCAACTAAATGTGGCCATGAGGGTAGTATCTGTCTAGCAAAATATGAGTGCATGTGCCCTGGTCAGCTTCCAAGAACCTTCCATAAAAGAAATAGGGGGCTAATTTTTTTCTTTTTCTTTACTTTCTCTAACCCGCCCCTTGAAATGCAAATGTCACCATCTTGAACCATGAGGAAAATGGTGACAACATAGAAATGAAAGAATAATAAGCTAGAGGAGCATGGCATGATGGGACAGTCCTTGTTCACATCCTCCTGGACTTTTACATGAGAGAAAGAATTTTCATTCTTGGTTAAATTAAACAAAGTGCACTTGTTTATGTTCTATAATTAAGTTCATTCTGCTGTAGTGGGTGCTCTAGTAGGATGACTCAGAGAGGCCACTGGGTCTTGCCAGTTAAAAATGAGTCTTGGTCTTAAGAGAAACTCAGTCTCTTTGGGGGAGATGCTCTGTCTCTCATAGCTCCTTCCTGACTCACTTCTTCATTTCACCAAGATGGCGTCTTCTTCCCTGAAAGCAAGCCATCGTGTTCATCGTAGTGATAAACGGGACCTCTGTTCTATGTGCAGCCTTCCAGGTCTTTGCTCCCTCTGTCCTTTGGGTCAGCTTGTCCACAATGACATCCAAACTGGAGGTCTCCCCCAGTCTCCAGGTGTCTTTCCACCACTACTACTAGCTGAGTGTAGACCCTACCATTGCACTTCTGTGTCCTCTGGGTCCAGACTGCAGACCCTTACCAGTCCACGAGGAGTCTGATCACTTCTGCCCCAGGAGAGGCACCCTGGATGTCCTTCACATTCTCCACAGGTTGTGGGAATTCAAAACCATCCACTTATCTATATACCTCTTCTGTCTTCAGATACTGTTTGGTCTGGTGGCACACTTTCAAATGTGGCATGAGCAAGCAGAGTACCATTCCAGATGTCTTTAGACTCTCCCTCAACCTCTCAGGAGTTTCTACTACCCCACACATATCCAGGTGTTTCCAAAATGCTCCTACTGCCCACCCAGGCCACAGACAACTCCTCTAACCTCTTGTCCTGTCTCTCCCATACTCATCTTCTCAGAGGGCTTCTTTGACCTCCTGCAGTCACTCTGTCAAGCCCAGAGTATAAACTCAAGCTCTTTGGTCAGATTGCAGCACTACAGCCTTTGATAAATTAAGGGGCAATTTGTAAATGAGATACAGTTTTTTCTCTCTTTCCAAAGTCTAGCTCTCAAGGCTGCTCTCTCTGAATCAGCACTGAGATTCAGAGTTGATGGATGGCCTCTCACAACCTCTCTCTTCCAGGTGGTTCCGTCCTCTCCTTCCCTGGGAGATAATTAGCATTCTGGATGGTTTAATAATCTCACACTCGTAGACTCATTTACAGTCGAATTATATGCCAACACATGCACACATATATGTAGATAAAGGAAAGAGAATGAGATACCGGAAAATTCCAAATGGAGCAGTTTGAGATCATCTAGACACTGTGACTCAAAAGCTACCTGACCTGTGCTCAGAATCTTGGGCCCGCCTCCAATTCATCTGCTCTTTCACTTGGTATTTGTAATCATGGATGTTTTATCACAGGCTCTAAGCATGGTACTAAATAAAGAAAAAACTCCTCTGACAGCTGCTCGAGGAGCCTAATTAGGAACCTCTTTAAGTTTACTTTAAAATGCATAATTGATGTAGAAACATGTGAAGCAAACAGCACCCCATTAACATCCTCACAATATTTTCAAAGTTGCTGATTGTCACATTTGTTTCATATAGTTTACATGTCATTTTCTAGCTCCCGTTTATCTTAATCCAGGGCCATGTTTCAGTTTAATAATTCATTAGCAGCTCTTTGGAACCTCTTGCCTGCTGAGTTTACTGAAGACTGATTAACAATTTTACATTTTCAAGTTTTCTGTATATATTTTCTTAAGTATCATCTCCTGCTGATTCTAACACTTCCTTGGTTGAAATTATTTTTTTCCTCAACTTCTCTGCCTTGCCACTGTGAAACGACCAATCACTTCTATCACCCAGAATATACAAACATCATCAGAGTCTGAGATCTGGTTGGTCATTGCCAATGACAGAGTCCTTGGTTTAATGGCATATTCACATTACAGACAAGTTTTATTCTTTTATCAATAATTGTCATTCAAATCAGGTGTGCATTCAGTGACATAAGGCATAATTGGGCAAACCATGGGCAGTGGACTAAGATCCACCTGGAATTTGAAGTTTGTCTCTATTACTTTTATCGATTGACTATAGGTTAATGTGTTTTACTTAACTTCCCTACATTTCAAGTTATTCATATGCAAAGTTGTAATAATAACTAGTTCTTAGTGTTGCTATAGGGAATAGAAGAGACTATATATAAAAATGTGCACTAGTATATCTGAAAATAAGAAATTTGTTAAAATTGTGTTACTTATTTTCTTCCTTTTTCTTTTCATTCTATTTTAGTCATGTTAATATTAACAAATTATTAACTGCTTTCATTGAAATACGCATGGTATAATCTGAGATACTAAAATAGTTCTTATTTTAAGTCCTATGTCTTCCCAGTTTTCTTGAATCCAGGTCAGTTTATGTTTCATCACATTGAGAGAACTCTATTTTTTTTAATTGTTGCATGACACTAATTCTGATTGTTCCTTAAACTCTCTGAGTTGCCCTTTGCTCACTCACTATCCCACTATGATCTAAAAGGTAAAGAATAGGCAGAAATGACACCTGTAAATCATAACTCCCTGCAAAGGCACAGACGAATTATGCATTTTAAGTAAAAGATCATAATACAGAATAGTCTTCTGCAAATCTCATTAAAGTAACAGAATATGTTGATGGAAAAGTAACAGAAACATAATTGCAAAAAGAAAAAAAACAAGATAAATTTTATGATTCAAAAAATGGATTTATTCATGTATTTTTAAGAAGGATGACAGTGGGTCATCAATTCACCATGATATTTATGTTCCACTGATAGCTCCAAAAAATTATATAATGGTTTCATTTTGCAATGTCAATATTCACTAGCACTATAAATTATATTCCTAAAAACTATATTAATACATCACCAGAACTTTTAGATATCACCATTAAAATCTATAGCATGTACTAGGTCTGTCCAGAAGGTATCCAGCCAAGTAATACAAAAAATGGAGACATTTATTGAAGAAGCATTGTACACAGGGCAATGAAGCCTCAGTTCCCTTCAAAGTAGGCATCTTGGGAGCTCACACAGTTCTCCCAATCACCACCAGCAGCCCTGTCATATTGTTCTGAATCTCACTGACAGTCTGAAATCTCTTTCCTTTCAAAGGTGGTTTTAGTTTTGGGGAAAAAAACAGAAGTTGCAGGGTGTCAAATCAGGCTGTAGGGGGGCTGAGTCATCTGAGTGATTTGATGTTTCATCAAAATCTCTGCACCAGACACGATGCATACATAAGTAGGCATGTTTTCAGGATGAAGCTGCCAATCACCAGCTGCCCATAGGTGTGGCTTTCTGAGTCATCTGAATAGTTTCTGCAGAGGAATGTTCAAGCTTCATGCAAAATTTGATGCACATTCATTGCTCTGATTGCTAATTTTGAATGGGACAGCCACACAATATACATGATCACTCAATAGCATCTACACCCCCAGTGACTGGTATAGTGAAGTCATTTTTCACACCTGTGTACTCCAGTCTACTCTCCTTGGCTGCCAGGTTACATTGATGTCATGCAAAGCATCCTCATTACATTAACAAAGGCTGGACTTTTTCCAGACAGGCCTCATATAAAACTCCTCAAAATTCTTTTACAGAGTAAATGAACACAAATCTTGAAGTCTACTGCCATAGTGTACTTATCAAAATTTATAATAAATGGGCAGTCTTGTGGCTTTCTAGATATCTTATTGTATTCTAAACAAATATTTTTGACAACTATGTTCCAGTCATTTATACTAGAACCTAACAACGCAATGAAGGCAGAGCTGCTTTCCTCAAAATGCTAGAATTCTAGCAGGGGAGATAGAAGTGAAGTAGGAAAACTTAACAGCAAGGAGAAGCCCTATGAAAGGCCATATTCTGAATACAGTAGAAATGTGTCTTTGGGGCAGAGGAGGCCTCCTAGAAAAACTGAACCTCTGACCTGATTCCTGATGATTGAGTCAGGTTTATCAAGGTGAAAGGAAGACAAAGGAAAAAATAACGTTCCAAAAAGAAGATCTGTGTGTGTAAAAACTAGATAGCAAAAGAAAAAAAGTAAATAGAGATCAGGGAGGAAGGGAGGGAGGAAGGGAGGGAGGGAGAGGAAAAGGGGGAAGACAGATACTGAAGGAAGAAAAGAAAGAGAAAAGACATTTGCATAAAAATGCTAAATAAAGAATATTTAAAATTATTATCATGTTAGACATGAAAATGAGTAAGTATAAGTGGATGAGGCCACAACAGAGTGAGAACACAGCGATCTGTGCCCTGAGTCCCTCCGTTTCAGAGAGACGACCTAAACTGGCCATGCAGAGCTGTGAGAGCAGTTGGTCAATCACACAGTTAAGCAACTTGTAGCCTAAACGCACCTCAAAAGCATGAGGACTGAAATTGAAAAGGTTCACTGTTTTAACACTTCTGCCATAAGAGATAAATCCAAAGTTTTTGTGGCTTACCAAAAAAAGCCAGTGTACGGTGGTAGCAAAGCTCTTCCATCTGAAGACACTAAGATCTGGGTTTCTTCCATCCTCAGCAACCACCAGCTTAGCACAAGCCCTTCAGATCACCACCATCAGGGAAGGGGGACTGAAAAACACTAACAGGAAGTTTTCAGGGAAGGAGCTTGGAAGTGTCCAGAATTACTTCAATCAATTGCTTCTCGGCCGTTTTGCTATAATCAGTGTAGCATCTATTCTTTTCAGTTTAAAATTTCTTCAAACAAAACTTCAAGGCTAGAACCCAGCCACCTAGCTTTAATCCAGTTGCAAGGAAGCCTAGGAAATCTACTCTTTCTATGTCCTCAGAAAGAGGAAAATAAAGTTAGATGTGCCCATGAATGGGGCTCAGGCAGACCAGTCAGAGAGCTTCATAAGTGTCCCCTGGAACAGATGGAATGAATGACAGTGGAGTTTCCTCAGCCCAGAAAAGGGTGAAGATAGATGCAATTAAAGACTGATTTCCCCGTGATGGTGACAGAACAGGAGAGGTCGACCGTGGGGCAACTGTGATTCTCCCCAGCACGTAAAAAATTGTATGAGCCTACTGTGGGCAAAGACACCATGGAAGGTAAGCAAGTAAGAGACATTTTGAAGGAAATCTTGATAGTGACTCTTGCCGGTAAGAAGCTATTAGGTGTCCCAAGATGGCAGCAAGAAATTCTACGTATGGCAGATAAACTTAAAGTTATGGGCTTGAAAAGGCATGAGAAACTTTAAATATTAGTTAAGGGAAGAGAACATGAGGCAAAAGAGTCCACTGTTTTACAAAAAATGTTTTACATGTTTTATAGTTTTCTGACAGTGACAGCAAAATTCTGTATTTTTTTCTCTGAAAGCATCAAAGTGGTATTGCCCTGCAATTCTGTCCCTGGACACGGCTCCCATTCAGCCTCAGAGGCTTGGGCAATCTTAGGACAGTATGTGACTCGGATACCTGAAGATCATAAGGCTGTATAAGCAGGTCTCTGAGATGAATACATGGTTCTTGACACCCAGGACCTGCACCCTTTCATCCTTCCCAGGTATATTTGTCAGAAGAGGCTAACGTATGTCACCACCCCAAATTATCAAAGGTAGGTGCTTTGGTCTAGAAATAAATACCATTTCAAATACTTTATTGGCCCAAACTAATAACATGATTCCACCCCACCACAGAGAGCAGAAAGTTTAGCTTTTCAAGTGTCAGGGACAGAGAAATCACTGAGCAAACCTAGGGGCTACCACACCCAACGAGCAATCTCAGCTAACTCCAAAGCCCTTACCTGGTGCCAGGGAGAGGTCTTCTAAGGGCACCGACAACCTTTGAAGGGGATACAGGGCCTCCTGATTCTTCCTCTAGATCGTCACTGGTTTGTTCCTGCTTAAAAGTGAGTAACACATATTACAGTGAGACGGTACATGGCGAACCAGAAATGTCTAAAGTCGTGCCAAGTTCTTTAATAATCAAGATCAAACACTACAGGTTTCCATGGGAATTTCTATCCTTGGGATAATTTGATTTAGACATTAAACAAAGAGGAAGCATTCTTAATATAGGGGTAAAAGTTTCATGATAGCATTTTAGGCAAAGAGATGTTGGTCCCAGTCTTTCAGCTGCAAATCAGAGTCAAGAATATGCAGCTTACACATTCAGAGTGCTGCCACAGTTAAATCCAAAGCTCATAAACTGTCATATAAATTGTACACGTGCACTATTATTTCCAAGTTTTCCAATGTAACTAGTTTACTGAAGAGTCCTAAGTCAGTATAGCACAAACATTTAATGATTTTTGCCTTTTTACAATCATTGACTACAACCATGCTCTGTTGAACTACCATTTCTTATCTCCCTTAATGGCATCCTAAATAGGTCCTAAAGCTTCCTATCGACTTTTAGTTAGTAGAAGCCCTAATACAATTCCGCACAGTTTAACACTTCAATATTATACCAACATTATATTTGATTCAAGGTCCCTCCTCTCCCCCTCCCTGTCATTACCCTCTGAGTTTATCCCAAAGAATTTCAGGGGGGCAGAAGTATGGGGTGGGGGGACATCAGTTTGCCAGATCACCTTTGCTCTTCCACCAGCAGAATTGCTAAGATCCCAGCCAGGGGGTCACTTCCCATGGCTGCCTCCTTCTAGAGCCCTCTGATGTGCATAAATGAGTGTCCTGAAGTGCCCCCATCTTGGCGTGCTGGATATTCCTGTACATCCCCTCCCCCCCCGCCCCGGGATCCACTCCCAGCTTCTCTCCTCTGCTCCAAGCCAACTAGAAAGCTGTTCTCTATATGAAGCTTCCAGGAGGCTCTTTTGCTAACTGGCTTCTGGTTAGGTTGGGCCAAAGGAAGCATTGGTACAAGATCAGAGAGATCCTGTGATATTTATTTCCTTAACCCACTCCTTGCTGGGCCCCCAAATGCCAGTGGCTGCTTCCTCTTCAGGAGACCACAAGTCTGGGCAGGCTGCCCTCCTCTTCAGCTACAGCTCTGGGTTCTAGTAACCATTTCCTCTCTTATCTCCTTGAGTGGGTGGTGGTGGTTAAAACTTCCCACTGTGGTTAAAGCCGCTTCCCGTAACTCTGTTCACCCCTCTGCAAATGGTCCTTTTATTAATCTCTCCTCAGTTGCCCTGTCTGAGTGTTCCATCTGTGTACTGTCAGGGTGTTGAATGAAAATAGGCCCAGCAATCATTCTCCTTCCCCGAAAGGAAGGGGGGGAAAATCCCAGCATCCCTATGCTGAGGACTCTTTATCTGAACATGACCTCCTTGGATCCTCTGCCTCTCCCCTAAATTGTGTGCTTATTCAGAAGGGTGTAAGATGTGTGATAAAGGAAGCAAGGTTTTAAAACCCCATTATAAGCCCTAGAGGGAGTTTCACATTTTAAATGCAAGAAGCTTTCTTTCAAAGGTATAGCACTCCGTGCTCCTTTGTCCCTAATTCAGCAATTTTTAGTGCCAGGGCACTAGAAAAAGTTCATTAAATGTGCAGAAAGGCCTACATTTATCAGTAAAAGCTCAAGATGAAAACCAATTGTTCTACATTGAACTGAAGTGCCAGGACTACACATATCTGTAAGTATGGATCCTCGCTATATTGATTAACTAGCAGTTAATGGATACTTTAGGATTTACCTTTATCTGCCTCATTACCTACCCAAGAAAATAGCAACTTATTCAAACAGAATTCTAGAATTTGTTCTCTGAAGCCTTTTATTATGTTTTTAACGTACAACCAATGTCAAAACAGTACTCCTAGGACACTAATACAGAGATTCAACTAATGGCATATTTAACAAAACAGCTGCTTTGAGAAAGAACAAGAACGTGATCCTTTCGAGTCATGGGCTGTGTTATTTCATCCAGTCTAATAAAACACCACCTGAGAGCCAACTCCAGCTCACCTCGTGCCTGATTTGCATTTTTTTAGCTTCTGAAATGTAAAGGCATTTAGAGGTTGAGTGATATTGCCAGCAAACTGTATTTCATGTTGGAGATCAGCAGGGGCTTGTGGAGGGCTTCAATTTTTTCTCCGAGTGTCAGGAAATCAGATTATTGCATCCAGCTGCAAGCTGTTTTGATTGAACTGAAAGTCTGATTTAATTTGGTACAAATGGCAAATTACCCCTCTATTTATCCTTGAACTACATGTACCCATGAAGTCCTATATTTCAGGATGTTCTTAAAAGTTTAGAGTGGAAATGTGATTTCTAAAGGTTCCTTCTGAAGCCTCTACCACTCGTGACATTCCACCATATGGTGGAAGGCCCCAGAAAAGACAGTTTGTGTACATTTCTGCACCCCCTGCCGTCATGCCGTTTACAGAATATGGGTACCCATTCAGCGGTTCTACGCGTATTATAAAAGACACATTAAGATGCTTGACAAAATGGAACAAAGTTTGGAATGTTTTTTTATTGATGGTACTTCAAGGGCAACTGGCTTGGAGATTATGCTCTACAGTAGCCCCTGGTTGTCCGCAGTTTTGCTTTCTGCCGCTTCAGTCCCCAAATATCAAGTGTGGACGGAAAATATTAAATGGAAAATTCCAAAAATAAACAGTTCACAAAAGTTTTAAATTGCATGCTATTCTGAGTGCATGATGAAATCTGGAGACTGTCTGGAATGTCCATGCTGTAGCTGTTCCATCTGTTAGTCACTCGGTAGCCACCAGGTGTCAGATTGCTACAATGTCGCAATGCGTGTGTTCAAGTCACCCTTATTTTACTTAGCAATGGCCCCTGAGAGCAAGAATAGTAATGCTAGCGAATTCAGAGAAGCCGAAGAGGAGGAGCTAGATAGAAAGTGCTGCCTTGAAGTGAAAAGATGAAGTGTTTGACTTAAAGAAAAATAATCGTATGCTGAGGTTGCTAAGATCTATGGTAAGAATGCATCTTCTGTTTATGAAATTGCAAAGAAGGAAAAAGAATTCGTGCTAGTTTTGGTGTTGCACCTGAAACTGTGAAAGTTACAGCCACAGGATGTGATAAGTTCTTCGCTAAGATGGAAAAGGCAGTAAATTTATCTGTGGGAGACAAGAACAGAGATGCACACGAACATGTCCCAGAAAGCTTATATGAAGAAGATGTCAGCAAGGGATCCCCGGAAACAAGTGACCAGGCCATTTGCTGTGAGTAAGGGATGGGTTACACAGATCCAGGAGCGGGACTGAACTGAAAAATATGAAAATAGCTGCAGAGGCTGCATCTGCCAGTGAAGAAGCTGCTGCCACATTTCAGACCCGGTTGAAGAAGGTGGTTAGTGTTCGGCATTATCTGAGTTTCTCAGGCACCCACTGGGGGCCTTGGAACTTACCCCCATGAATAAGAGGGCCTGTTGTACTGTCAGCCACACTACTATTGAAAATGCTAAGCAATGCTAAGAAAAAAATACCGCAAACTGCAGGAGTATCCAACCTGCAGCCTGTGGGCCACATGCAGCCCAGGATAGCTGGGAATGAGGCCCAACACAAAGTCATACATTTACTTAAAACATTATGTGAATTTTTGATGATTACGTGTTTAATGTGTGGCCCAAGACAACTCTTCTACTGAGGCACAGAGATGCCAGAAGGTTGGACACCTGTCAGGCCTTTTAAAGGGTAATACTTAGGAGACAAAACAAGTGTTTTTCTTCAATCTTGTGCAGCACAGTTTTCAAGTACTCTATAGTGGAGTGTGTTTAAGACAAGCAAAATAATTTTAAAACTATAATATTATTTCAGTTCTACACTTCAGAAGCCATTTGCAAGTTCTGAGGTTTCCAGCTCAGAAAATATACAACTTCAAAACACCCAGCTTAGGACATTTTGAGGTGAGCCAAAGCAAATGTTTATATGAAAACAATGATATTCACCAAGAAGTACAAATGCTATAAAATGAACTGTTAGATGGTTTTCTTTTTAAGGAGGTTTAAAATAAGAAAAATGAGCAGGTTACTACAGTATGGCTCAAGAGAATACAGATCTTTTGACATCATATTTTTGTATTATGTTCTGTGTTACATAAATAGGGTGTCTGCATTTTCTAGGCAATAACCCTTCGAGAAGCACTTTCCCTATTTTATGTTATTAAAAAACATTATCATTAACAATGATAATGACTTTTTCCAAAGGCTCTTTAAATTTTCTCCATTTAACACAACTGTATTTTCAGAGATATAAAATCATAAAGTGTTAGGTAGGCAGCAAGTCACAATATAATCTTTAAAGAACGGGACTTCATGAATCTATTTCCCTTCTGGTGTCAAGTCTGCTTGTGTGGTTCTTCCATTTTGTGACTTCTTTATCTTCTCTTCCCTCTTTTCAAATCATGTATGTATTCAACTCAACTACCACATTTATTATTCTGGTGTCTCCCATAACACGATGCTTACTTGCTCTAAACAAATATAGAATTTTAAATGAGATCGCTTATTTTAGCCAAGAATCACACAGTACTGGTCACATTGTTCCACGCCTTTCCCTTGCCATCCACCACATTGTCGGGGCCACGATCAAACATTCCTTTCTTTTCCTTCCTTTTAAAATCTAGGCCAGTGCCAGGCTTCATGAATGCTCACTACATGAGAAGAAGCATGAGTTCTGTGATGCCCTCTCAACCTTCTTCTTTTCTCAATACCTAATTCAACAAATATAACTTTTTTTTTAAATAAAAATTACAGGGGTGGAGGGATTGAGAAAAAAAAGAAACAGAAAAAGGACTTGTGAACATGGACAACATTGCTGAGGGGAGGTGTCACATAAGGGAACTAATTGACAATGAAAAAATATAATAAAGATTATATATTAAAAGAAATAATAAAAATAAGTAAATAAAATAAAAAGTGTTTTGTGTTGTGAGATGATGAGTATTCATGTTCATCTTTGGAAACTGTCTTGTAACGTGTATATTGTTTTTAATAACATAAAATAGGAAAAGTGCTTCTCGAAGGGTTATTGCCTAGAAAATGCAGACACCCTATTTATGTAACACAGAACATAATACAAAAATATGATGTCAAAAGATCTGTATTCTCTTGAGCCACACTGTAGTTTTTTCCCTTATTTTCAAACCCTATACTTTTTAAAGTACTTCTGGGAAAATAATCAGAACTATTGAGGCCAGCAATTCTTACTGAGCATAGTGTCCAAGAATAATATGGTTAATACTCCGATATCTGAGAATTAAATATGATGTTCTGTTAAGGGAATTTCAGGCTAACACATGCTAATAAATGCTGAGCTGAACTTATTAAGATAAAATGTTCTTGTAAATCAAATGATAGTCATTTTCTTTTTTAAAAAAATGGTGATAGCAGGTGTTCCAATCTGAACCATTCATTTGCTCCATGATTTAAAATTAGCAAGTGTCAACATGATAGAGAGTGAGTTTCTGAAAATACAGACTATGCAGACCACGTTCAATGCATGCCTTGAGGCATAAATAATAATCCTTGAGGGTGCTTTTGGTTTCCAGTATCTTTCACATAAACTATTTGTTGCTTATCACAACTCTGTAACAGAGAAAACAAAAATACTTTTATTATTCTTATTTTTTCAGATGAGAATGTCAGGGCTCAGAAAGACTTCATGACTCATACAGGGTCACGTAGTTTATATGTTGTAGGCTGTAGAGCAAGAATTTAAAGGCAAGTCTTCTGACAGTGAGTTCTGTACTTATTCCAACCTGTGAAAAGCCTCCCGCATTTCCAATGGTCTACACACAATAATGGATCCCCAAAGCAGACAAAGGGGCAGACTTCATGCTGCTGCATTAGAAGCCACCCAGCATATGTAGTAGAGAGAGTGAAAAGATAATCCACACTATTCTACCCCAATTTTCTTCATTGTTTTCCTGATGATTGATATTTTTAATTAAAAAAATACATTTATCTTCACTAGGCATTCTAATTTTACTCTTCTAATGGTATTGTCCTCATGAATATTTATATCTACCTAGTTTTATCAAAGATAAATCAAAATATAACAGAATTTGGATCAGCCTTACACCAGATACAAAAAAAAAATCCTTCATTAAGGCATAAATAAAAAGAGCTGAAGGTGCCCAGTGGCTTCTTACTGTGGTTCAATGTATAATGGCCCACTCTGACAGATAAATGGCCAATATGTCACAAAATTGTCTATTTTCTCAGTGAAGCAAGATATCTGTTTTTCACACATGGCTCCCAAATTACTAATCTGTTCTGATTGCTGGTAAGGTTATGGACAATGATTAGAAGAACATTTGAATGATAATGCTTTCCCTGTGTGCAACTCAGAAAATAAAGTTGGGGGAAAATACACCCATGATTCAAACTTAAATTGAATTTAAGGAAAATTTCTTTTAAGGAAATTTCTTTCAAGGAAAAAGAAGCAACACTGTATCAGTGATTGTGGTACAAATGGCAGAGGATAAAAGACAGAATTGAATACGAATGATCTGCTGTCACCAAAATGAAGAGGCCAACCCAAGACAGCTGGGCCCCCCAGCCCTACAAAGACCATCATTCTTCAGTGTAGACCACCCGACAAGCAGCAAACTTTGAAGCCCCCACTAACCAGAGGAACCACAATCAATTTTTAGTAATAACTTGAAATTTAGTATTTTAGAAATAGTACTGAAATAGGAATCATGCTCAAAATCAGAACACTAGAATTTCTTATGAATTTTATGGGTGAGTTTGGATGTTTTTTTAATTGCCTATTAGGGGGGTTGGGCAATATATTATCAATGCTTGTTAAGAACCCTGTAGGGGCTTTCGTTCTTATGGGACAGCACAGCAGCCTCAGGCTACTTCAACCGTTTAACCTAAAAATGGATATCATAAATGTGGTCACAGAACTAAAAGTAGAGCCAAATTAGGTTTCATTTAGGATAAAGATATCAATACTTGGAAGAATTAACAAATGTTTGGAAATGTAAAATATCCCCAGATTAGATGGATTTAATGATGCCAATTCTGTTTATCCAACCTTGAAAAAAGACATTCAGACACTACTTCTCAGAAATATGAAATGTACAATTCGTTATCGTTGGTGCGGTTAAAGGGGGAAGATCAAAAATGATGGAGATGTGGTCAGGCGTCATAGGACAAGGCTGACAACCCTGAGACCTGTCTAGGGAAGGCAGAGTTGTCCATCTGGGACCCAGCTCAAGACTTGAACAGCCTCATGAAACTAGTCTGTTTTTCTCTCCTCTTTCAGAGAGAATTGCTGTGAAGGCATTTTGAGAACACAGTGTCCACCCTTTCCTTTTTTGTTTTAAGATCTCCAGAGTGTGACTCCCTATAACCTCTCTTGGTAGGTAGCACATACATAATCTATAGCATAATAGCTCAGAGCTGTTCACCTCTGCTGTGTGGTGTGAGGCTCCCAATGAGCCCTGCGGTATTTAATTTTAAAAGGTTGCACATGACATTTTCAAAAGGTGAAAAGTAGCAAAATGTGGCTCACTGAAAAGAGAATTTTATGTATCCTTCAAAGTGAACATGGGTATGAATTGGAATATTATATCTTCTAACACTTCATGACACTCAAAGCAAATAAAACTTAAAAATACCCACAGACTCTACCCATTACACATTCACTGAAAAAGGAACTAAAAAAAATTTTTATGTTTAAATATCAGATACCTGAAATGTTTTAACAGACTTCAATCAATTCCAGAATGGCACTTATCTGTGAAAATAAGATTGAGTCTCCTTTTGAAGCAAAATACAATAAACAGAACCAAAAGATTCCTTTATGCTGTTTTTTCATCGATAGCTTTTACACAGCCCACAAACTCCTTACAATGAACTATCAATACAGTTCAGCTTCTAAATGTACCCCCAGCATAGGGTTGGATGCTATGTGCACTGAAAAAAATTGATCCAGATCTTGCAATTTAAGGCAGCCTGGAAATACTGGCTTCCAGGTAGCTGGTCAGTCAGAAGTAGGATTTATTTGCTGGTTTCTGAATCTCTTAGTGGCTATAAGCAAAGTTCAACAGGCAGAAAGGCCAAGGCAGCAAAGCTTCAGTGTGAGCTCTAACCTTAGGGTAAGGTTACTTGCCCTCTGCCAGATTTAACCACCACTTTGGGCCTACTCTTGAAAAGAAATCATTTCTTATTAACCTACGTATTGCATATGCCAAGATAACTGGTTTTCAATGGCACTCTCACCATCAGGGTTTGATAATCACGCACATCCCAAGCTCCGCAGCTGAAGATTCAACTTCATACATCTGGAATGGGCTTCAGGCATCTGGACACTAAACAAACTTCTAAAGGTGATTTATAAACCATTTGGAAAAAACTTTGGACACTCACTTGGGAAAGCTGTCTCAGTTAGCAGATGCCTTTTAAATGCTTACTGATGAATAAGTATTAAAATACCTACTGTAACCATTTATCACTGCTACTGAAAAGTATGAAACCAGTAGGAAAGGTCAGTTTGTCACAAGTCATTTTACAACTGGTCATGTAGTTAAACATTAACTTTTTTGCAATTTTGTAATTCAAATATATCCTTCATTTTTTAAAGCAAATGCATATAATACCTGTGAGCCTAAACAATGCCTTGAGATTTAACCGTGGTCAGCTCAAGGTGCACAAATAATTATCAACAACAGTTAAAAAATAATAAGCATGGAGCAAAAAAGGCGTAGAATATTTTTAGATTCCTTCAAAGAACATAAACTGCTTTACAAGGACAAATATAGGGTAGGTTTACACTTGTTCATATGGAAAATAATTAATTAATAGATAATACAAGAATAAACTGTGCTTTGCATATTCACAACTGTAAGCCTACTCTTACCACATCCTGTATCATTGGAATTCTAATCTGAGTGTGAACCATATGTGTGTGTGTGTGTGTGTGTGTGTGGCCATAACAAATTGCTCTATGACACTCAAATACAGAACAGGCTGACAGGGTCCAGAGGGGAGAGGAGAGAGAATCATAGGGGAAAAGGGGATGGACTCACATGAACAAGTATAAAGGACTCATGGACAATAACTAAGGTGGGGGGTGGAAATGGGAGGGAGGTGGGGAGCACTGAGGGTGAGGCAGGGCTGGGAATATAAGACAGAAAACTGTACTTGAACAAGAATTAAATAATAAAAAAAAGAACTGCTCTATGGAAGAACTGAGAAAAGAAATGGAGTGGAGCTTCTGGATGAGAAAACAGAATTCTTCTCCTAGAGAAGCAACCTGTACTTGGAATGGTCTCTTTCAAAAGCATGGTGCTGTGTACCGCACTAAAATATTCTAGGTCTCCTAGTAGACATCATAGTAGATTCATAAAGTGATTTCTATTCTAGACAACCTCCTTGAAAAAAATATATTTATACATAGGATAGAGAGGATTAGCATTAATCTCCTGTGCCTGGTGCCCCTCCCAAAGAGAGTCATAGAAAGCATATTAAAATGTTTGTAACCAACTCTGGGACATCTCTCTGGAATGCACAGATAGTAGGTGATGCTGTGCAATGCTAAGGGTTTCATAAGATAAGCCAATACTATAGATCAGCACAATGAACTATAATGCTTTAACACATTACTTGCTTGAATGACCTTCACTTAATTAAGTGACTGGATTAACCCAGGCTCTCTAGTCTTCTCTGAAAACTTACTGATTGCTGTCTGCAACATGCCGATGCTTGTGGCTAAGAAGCTAATCTTTATATTTCTGTGTTCTCCTGCTCCCATCTGTTGAAGTAAATGGTTGCCAGGAGTCAGTTTTATTTGCTCCCAAATTTGTATATGCTAGTTTTACTTTACATCGTAATTACACAGGTTATTAAATATTATATAAATTGGTGAAATGGGGTATCAAAAGAGAATTGTTTCTAAGAAAACTAATTTAAATGCTGTGGGTAATGCTTTGGGTAATGTTGAGTCACTAAAAATAATGCAGTCTCATTTTGGGACAACACAATGTAATAGTTGGAAGTCATAGAAATTTAGAAGGATTCTGCACTCAACCTGCCTGGCAAATGTTCAAACTTCTCCCTTCACTTTAAGGAAATAGAAGCTGGGAATGAAGAATAACAACGTGTTTAGTCTTCACAAGAAAAGTAATTCAGCGATTCTATCAGTGAACTCACACTCAGAGAAAATGCCTTACTACAACATGAAAAGATTGGTGAAGGAACTTAATTTGTATATTCTAAATTAATAAAAAATATTTTGCATGTGCATCACTGTGTATTATTCTAAGAATTCCATACAAGTCAATCATTTGTTTTTGACTTGCCACTTTAACTGACTTTTCTAACTAATTGACCAGATACCAACCTTGGCCATGTCCAATGAGAGATTTCTACTACAATCACATCATCAACAAAAGTGTTCCTATGGCCAAGATTGCAAACTCACAGCTAGCAAAACAAGAACAAATCCAGCCTACATGGCTGTAGAATTTGGTTTGTCAAATTTCTAAGGGAAACAGCTTTGGATATTCACATAAAAGTTCAAATCCCCATCTTATCTGGAAACTTAGATCAGAAAACACCGGACTGAAAGTCCATGAGGCCACAGGAGCTCCTGTGAAGTAGCAGCTGCCTCCCTTGGAAAAGGCGTCAACTCTCCATTCAGCCCCGTCCCCACCTCTCCAACACGCCCAGCTCACCGTGCCATCTTACCTGCCTTTTTTCTTTCTTAGGCATTAGTGGTAACTAACCACCTTCTAAGGCCTTGCTTGTGAGAAGTAAGGATTTCTAATTCACCTAAGCTATTTGGCAAGAAAAAAATATCCCCCATCCCAACTCTACAAGTTCATGCAATCCATCTTTCTCAAGCACTATCTAACAATATGAAGAAATGCAAAAACACATATTCATACACAGAGAAAGCAGCACCTATCTTTTCAGGAGCTTAAAGTCTCATTAAAAAAAACAAAACAAAAAAGAAGCACATGCCATACATAAAGACATACTAAATACTTGTGTTTTCAACCACTGATAATTTACAAACTACAGCAGACAATTTAGAACTTTCTTCTGTATTTCCTTGCTGCCCCAACTACACTAAAAGCTTCTTGAATAACCCATACAATAAATTACTTTGAAATTCCCACAGCCCCACCATATAGGCTTAACAAATGTATTAACATGAAATAGTTAGGAGATCAGTGATATTTGCTAATTTTTCAAACAAGTAAAATGAAATCAATATCTAAGATCTGAGATGAGAGGTCTATTTGTATTGAAAGTAGATGATATGTCTTTTGAATTGCAAAAAAATTAAATTTTTAAAGTAATGGGTTATAAATATAACATACAGTATACAGATGACATGTTGTAGAATTGTGCACCTGACTCCTCTATAATTTTGTTAACCAGTGTCATTCCAATAAATTCAATAAAAAGAAAAGAAACAGTGGGAATGAAGTGCTAGTTCTCTCCAATATTTGAGGAAATGTGTGTGGAAGGATAGCAAATGACAGACTCTGATAGACTTTGAATGCTAAACTAAAGGCTTTAGACTTTATCCTGCATGCCACGGAGAACGACAGAAGCTATCTGAAGCACAGTGATAGCATGAACACAGATATTTGGAGAAATGGATCTCTCGGCAGTATGTAGTATTAGTCTCACTGTGGTAAAAGCCTAAACTGGGAGATTAATTAAAAGGCATAGAAAGAGTGCCTGAATTAGAATAAGCCCTGCAGGAGGAATAGCTTTTGTTATTGTTTTAACTAGTTGTGAGGCACTTGAATGTAAGATTGGCAGGACTCAGTGGCAGTGTTGAAGTAATGGAGGAGAGAACAACCTCAAAGACAACAGGGAGGAGGTTTCAGAGGTCTCCCACTAGTGTCGTTTTAGATGAAAAGTACTTGAAAAGAGTAGAGGACGATGATGAATTCCACTTTGAAGAATGAGGTCCTATTAAAAAAAAAACATTAATAGAAACGACCAGCAAAATATGGCTGTAGTCAGGAACTGTTATATCATGATGTCATTAATTGCCTCAGACATCAGTGAGTGAAATTCCTAAAATCCTACAAATAATAAGCTAAAGAATATAAAAGGTTAATTATTGGTACTTATATTTCAGTGACAGAACTAAAACTGAATTGGAAGTTTAAGATCCTAGGTGTTTTCTCAATATATCCTCAGCTGAATGAGATTTCCCAGAAAGTTTGTGGACTGGTTTTAGTTAGTTTTGAAGACTGAATCAGAGTCAATAAAGTCTGACCATTATTGCCTCTGTTTTATTTTCATGACCATAAAGATTGGTCACAAATGGGACAGAAAAAAAATCTGTCAGCTGGGTTACTGTAAAAAATGAACTAACTCCCAGTCTCTGGTAAGAATTTTGGAATCTGAAGATATTCACCTTTTACCTGTAGTTAAGTCAAAAAGTTATACTGAAAAAGATAGATAAGGATCAAAATTACCTACTATACAAATTTAATTTTGAAATTTGAAAGACTAGACTAAAATGTGGAGCTTAGATCCTCACAACAAGAATATATTATTTATGAATTATTTATTTAACAAACTTTATTAACCAAGTCAGTATTGCCTGAGGAAAGCATATTTATGCCTTCATTACTGTATTTTCTTAAGTATACACTGTACTGACTACCTTACCTACCTTAGCAAAATAACCAACTCAATCTTCTTCCTATATGCCATTGAGCACATAAGAAAAATCTCATGCAAATAATGCGGGGTTTTTTCATCTGTGCAGTTCAATTGCTTTGGATCATGCTTTGTTTCAGGACATACAAAATGAGCTTCAGAAATGAAACCACAGGAATGTGCTTGCAATGGATTTGTGACTTCGTGACATGTCTACCATTCAGTATAAGTCAGCAGATCTCAAAGTCTGGAGACGTGTGGTTGTCACCTGGTTGAGGAAGAGGGAAAGGAAGGGATATCTAGTTGATAGACGCCAGAAATGCTGATAAACATCCTACAATGCATAGAATCTGCCAGAACAAAAAAGAATCATCCAACCCCCAAAATCAGTAACAGCAAGGTTCAGGAACCCTGGTGCAGGTTCTCACAGACCCTCCCGGACTCTTTCCCAGGTCAGTGGCCAGTGCTCCACGGGGCACAAAGCACGATGCACTTCTCTGTCGTGTGAGAAAGGCTTGCCTGTTCCTGCTCAGATAAACAATGTGCATGGAGTAAGTGTTTTCCTGTTCTAAATTTAGGGTGAATGTAAATCACATTAAAGATATTGTAACCTCATCCAATAAAACTTCCCTTTGTGAAAAGTTAAAGCAGAGCTTCTTATTTTGCTACTTTCTTTATTGACGAGAAATCCATATAAGAGTATGTTTTATAAAAACACAAGAGTCTTCATTTCTACCTCGAGTAGAGAGCCAAACAGGGCCTTGTGCTCAGTGTCTGTCATGTTTTTGGTTATGATGACCCGCGTGACATTCTCCACATGCACTGAGAGGAAGGTCCATCCTCTTCAAGGGCAATTTCTGTGAGATAATAAATTCAACTCATGTTTTTGCCTTAAAGAAAACAGCCTATTTTATTTTGTCTTTTGATTCTTTTAGAGATTTATTTATTTAGAAAGAGGGGAAGGTATGGAAAAATAGAGGGAGAGAAACATCGATGTGAGAGAGAAGCATTGATCGGTTGCCTCTTGCATACATCCCAACCAGGGACCAGGCCCACAATCCAGGCATGTGCCTTGACCAGAAATCAAACCGGTGACCTGTTTTGTGAGACAATGCCCAGCCAGCTGAGCCACATCAGCCAGGGAGCCTATTTTATTTTGAATGATCACCATAACATAAACAATATTAAAATAAGCGTACATGGAAATTATTATCATTTCATTTTCTATCTTCCTAATCTTCATTTGCCAGTACATGTTGGTTTAGACTCAGGCTTTAGAATATAAAAACCTGGGATAAAAACTATTCTCTAGCACTTCCAAAATATGCCACATTAGCCAAGATCCTTCTTGAAACTCAGCTTCTCATATGTGAAATGGTAATGATAATAGCACCTACTTTATGAACAACTATGAGTGTGCAATGATGTAATGCATATAAAGGTCTTAGTATAATGCCAGTGATAAAAAAGCTATAAATAAATGTTAACAGATACTGTTATGATGGCTGTTATTTTTATCATTGCCATTTTATTGTCAAAGTTTAAACCTGAATAGAAATCTAAGGACTATTTGCAGCAATGCCCATATTGGACACCAGACTCCTGAAGTTCAAAATTAACTCTTTTACCTCAGCTTCCAGCAAAATGCTTGGCACAGAGCCAGGTCTCTCCAAATTCAAATGAATAGTCAAATAGCAGAATAAAGAAGTACCTATAAGCTAAGAACAGGAAAAATTTTTAAAAAGATTGACCTGTACAGTAAGAAACATTTTAAGATTTCTATTCTCTAGCATAACAAGATAGTCTAATAAAATCTAAGAAAACTTTAAAAGAAAATGTCTAGGTAATGGGATGCTCCATGAATAATGCACTTTTGAGACATTCCATCTACAATACACATGTAGTTTGTGTGTGTATACATACACACGTGTAGTCCATTTAGTATATACCCATGTAGTATAACATGGTAATTTCTGATGATTAAAATTCACTTAAGATCTTGCCCTGGCTGGTGTAGCTCAGTGGATGGAGCGCGGGCCTGCAAACCACACGATCGCGGTTCGATTCCCAATCAGGGCACATGCCTGGGTTGCAGGCCAGTTCCCAGCAGGGGACTCATGAGAGGCAACCATACATTGATATTTCTCTCCTTCCCTTCTTCCCTTCCTCTCTAAATGAATAAATAAAATCTTTAAAAAAAAATTCACTTAAGATCTTTATTTGTAGGTGTTCTGAGAAGCCATTACACCACAAGAACTAGTTTCACAAAGATCTCTTTAGCTATATTGTGGAGCAGGCAGTGTTAGCAACAAGAACAGAAATGAAGGGACCAGGTACAAGGTGTTTTTGGCAGCCCAAGAAAAAGTGATAGTGGTTAGAACTAGAGAATTCAGTTAAGATGGAAAGATAGATCCAAAGACAAGAGCTAACATATGCTGGCAAGGATGTGGAGAAAAGGGACCCTTTGTGCACTGTGGTGGGAATTTAAACTGGTGCAGCCACTATGGAAAACAGTATGGAAGTTCCTCAAAAAATTAAAAACAGAACTACTTTCTGATCTAGCAAGTCCACTCCTGGGAATATGTCCAAAGGAAACAAAAGCACTAACCTGAAAATATATCTGCACCCCCATGTTTATTGCGGCATTATTTACAATAGCCAAGATATAAAAACAACCTAAGTGTTCATGGACAGAAGAATGGATACAGAAGTTGTGTGTAGACACATACAATGGAGTATTACTCAGCCATAAAATATGAAGAAATCCTGTCATTTACAACATGGATGTGCCTTGAAGGCATATGCTAAGCAAAATAAGTCAGACAGAAAAAGACAAATACTGTAAACTATAATCTGAAAAACAAACAAGCAAACGAAAACATAAAAACACCCCACCATTCTCATAGAAAAAGAGATTAGACTTTTGGTTACCAAAGGTGAGAGGTGGAGGAAGGGGGAATTGGGGGAAGCTGGTCTAGAGATAGGAACTTCCGGTTACAAGACAAGTAAGTATTCGGAATATAATGTACAGCATGCTGACATGCTGAATATGGTTAACACTGCTGAATGATATATAGAAAACTTGTTAAGAAAGTAGATCCTAACCATCCCAACAGGAGAAATTCTTCTTTTATTTTCTTTTTATTGTATCTACATGAGATGACGGGTATTAACTAAACCTACTATGGTAATGATTTCACAATATATGTAAATCAAATTGTCATGCTGTATACTATAAACTTATACATCGACGTTTGTCAAGTATTTCATGATAAAATAAAGGGAGAAAATAAGTGAAATAGACTTTGAAAGTTGATGGATTAGAAATGACCAGCAGCATGGATGGGAGATGAAGACAAAAGGCAGGAGCAGGCGGGAGAATGGAAGAAAAGATCACAGCCAAAGCGGAGAAGGGGGTTTGGGTCGAGGGAACCGAGCTCATGGTGGTATCAGGCACTGCTGCGCAGCGGGGTGTAGAGAGACGGTCAGGACTCTTGTGTTACACTAAAAAAGTCTGATTTTAATTTCCCCTCAAAAAAGAAAGGCTGTCTTCTCGTATTTTCACTAGGTAAAAGCCTTCTCCTTTCTCTCTCCTCCTGCTCTTCCTCCTCCTCCATTTCCTCCTCGTCCTCCCTCCCTTCCTCTCCCCCTCCCACCCTCTCTCCCTCCCCCCCCCCCTTCCTCTTTTTCCTTATTGTATTCCCTCTTACCTCCTCTGATCCTAGTTACTGAACTGAAGGTTTGGAAGAATATAAAAGAGACATGTAGATTTCCCATAAATATCTCTCCTGGGGGGGGGGGGTAACTGAACCCACAGAGAATTAGGAGGAAAAAACTACTTTGTAAAACTCATCATTAAAGTCAGCTTACTTAGTCCCACTGCACTATTTATGGCAAGTCACTAAAATGTCAGCCTATTCCTCAGTGAAATGAGTCATTCTGTTTTATAGTCAAGCTTTTTCCTTAAAACGTTTTGGTGAATAATGTATATAGGATATGTGACTTTATTTTCTCCATACCCAAAGCATTTATGAAAACCACGGGTTATGCAAATAGCAGGCAAACAAAGATACTTTTTAAACAGTCTCTCCTGGCTTGACTTTAAAGCACGCCTCCACAAAGGCAGTAGGGCAGGAAGCACCGTGATCACTTCTGGAGCAGCGACTCCAGGGTGCCCGTTACTGGGTGATGGCAGTGCAGAGTTAATGAGCCTTAGAATCACCTCTTGCACCAGACTAGCTAACCCAACCAGATGCTCTCTCAGCATCACTTCTGCAAAAAATACCTTCACACCTATCATCAATAATAATGTCAGGAAAAATAACGGAAATGCCTTATAATAAATTGTTGAAGACACATCTGGTAGGCGAATGCTCTCAGCTAATTTACACTGAAAATAAATAAATAAATAAATAAATCAAAGGAAACAAAGCAACGTGACATGAAAGGAGGGGAAAGGGGAAGAGCTTCAGCGCTGTGTCTCTAGAACGCTTGCTCACTTAGGGAATGCTGCAGTACTCCTTCGGCACACCGGCTTGTTTGGGCAGGTTAGCGAAAGTTTGAGGCACCAGATGCGCAGATGGGTCGTCACACACGCAATGCTAAACAAGCGAAGTCTCTGGCCCAGAACACTGCTCTAGGGGGAGACGGGCGACAGCACACAGTGGGATAAAAAAAGCCAAAACCATTTCCTCATGTTTCAGCTGAAATAGCAGCAGTGTAAGTGCAGGCTCATGTTAACATGGACTGTTCGGGCTCACTGTTATCCTGACGTAACCGCGGATGGACAGTGCTACGACACTGGAACCCCGGTGAAGACACGCCAGTTTCCATCTTATCTGAAGGATGAGGCGTTCACGGCCATTGGAATCTCATTCTAGGGCAAACATTTTTTTTCAGTTAAAGTTGCTACATTAAGTAGAAGAACAAATTCTAACTCAGAGGGAAAACGTAAGTTTGGAATCACATAAGGTGAAGACACTGAGCTTTTCGCACCCAAACCCGCTTATCATCCAAATTATTAACACAATGGAGGCTTTGTGGGCATGGCGGCCTAAACCAGTGCCCCAGGAAACGGCGAATAAGCCCTGGAACAGGGAATCAAGTGGAGGAAAAGTACATCTCTTGTGAATCTCTTTCCCAAAACCTAAATAAAACTTTGCTTAAGAGAAAAATCAGGAGAGTTAGTGTGTAAGCAGAGTAATGTTTTCTAGCTTAGCATCTACTGACTCATTAACTTTATGGTATTTTGTGGATTATTTTTTACTCTCAAAGCTTTGAACTCACAGTGTTGCACTACTACATCTCATTAAAATTCAACATGAAATATAAGAAGTTCCTTAGGTCAAAGTTTTATCCTCTTCCTTGCAAATCCCTTACTGCTCTAAAGTTTTCTGTTCTATTCAATTCAGAAATCCTCTGACAGCCTCACTCTTTCTCCAACCTCCTCTTTTCTTTATCAGCATCCTGAGCCTTTATCCGGACATGCCAACTTTGGAGACAGTCCAAAGGTGAGCAATAAATGTGATTAAGTGCTTGGGAAATAGGATATATAAAGAAGATGAAAAGTAATACTTTAGATAAAATGGAAAGCTGCTATAACAGAATATATTCAGTAGCAGTTTTCCAGAGCGAGGTGTTGAATTTCAACGACTCTCACTTAGGTTTAATTCAAAAGGAGATGTAAGTAGAAATTCTAGGAGCCAACCTTCTGACATTCACTTCCTGCCATTTCAACTTTGCTCATGCCCTTTATCACACCTCCTGCGTTACCTTCCTCAGGCTGACTGTCACACACGCAGATTGCTGGATGCTTCCGTTTTCTCTAATACACGTCCAGGAGGCACTTGTGTACTAGAGAATTTATATTCTAGAATAGCATTGCTCACTCCATCAAGGGTGATTTTGCCACATCTGGTGATCATTTTGGTTGTCAAACCTAGCGGTGGGGACACCAGTGACATAGAGGCCAGGGATGCTGCTAAACATCTTACAAAGCACAGAACAAGTTCCCAACAACAGACTCACCCAGTCCAAAATGCCAATAGTGTTCCACAGGAGTTGGCAGGAAATATAAGTGCCGGCTGTGCTCTATGTCACCCAAGAAAGCTACAATGCTCAAGGCAGGAACCTTTACATGCCTCCAGATGAGGATAGAAATGGGACTGCTTCGATGGAGGTTTGCTGGTCAGAGATTCACTGTCCACCCGGGCTCTTCCTGCAGGCTGTGCTCACACCCTTCTCTATACAACAGCTCCTCTCTTACCTGGAGCCATTCCTGAAGTTGGGTGAGAACCGACTTCATGAATGACTGGGTGAGGGAGGAGGAAACTACTCTCTACCCTCAAGCTTCTTTCAGCTGGTCTAATAATTAAATCTACAGGAGAAGCATTAGCAAAAGAAAGTGACCAAATGGAATATGCACATATGCATGGGAACCCAGCTTACGAGTCAGAGACACACATCCGTGAGATGTTCAGATACCGAGAGGCTACATGACATTCAGTGCTAAGGATCACGTGGGGCTTCGGGGAAAGGAGGATCGTTGCAAGACAATACAAAGAGCAGATGCTCACTAATCAGAAGTGTGTCCTGCCCTACAGACAACTCATCAAGTTATTTCTGGTGGTAACTCTTACTACAGACAAGGCCCCTGATTTTAATTCTTTAAGCGAAGGCAAACGTTTCCTGTGAGCCTGCAAGGTCTTGACTGCCTTCAGATCAAAATAATTCTCATGCCAAAGTGGCCCATTTCCCAGAGGCCCACTCTGAACACCTACAAACACATTCCTGGTTTTGTCGTCTGTAATGCAGTGCATGTGCATTCGTGTGTGTGTCTGTGTGTGTGTGTGGGGGGGGGGTGTTCTCAATCCACAAAGCTCAGTTGTGCGAATCCGCAATTTAATTTTTTTATGACTAAGTGTGGTTTCAATCTCAAGGTGCCATTATCACTGGTTACAGAGCACTTTGTCATGCTAATAAAGGGAAAATTCATTCCATTCAGGATTGTTTCAGTTAATCTACTTAAGCACATACATGGTTCATTTCCCTGCCTCTCTTCCCTGAGGCTTGTATAGTAGCATGCTGGCTTCGGGGGAGGCATCTGGCCCTTGGAGAGCTCCAACCGTGACTCATGTTAATTGATCCCCCCTTCCTCTCAGCTCAGTTTGATCAAAGGGCTGGGATCCCTTTCCTTTCCCTTCCCCAGATTCCCTCAGGTCCACTTGTGTGCTCTCTCCCACACTCTACGCCACGCCTTCTCTCTGGCTATCTCATCCTCTTTCTCACCTCACTTCCATTCTTTCTTGAGGGCACAGAGATCAGCTGCTCAGCTGTAGGAACTCTGGTGAAAGTGTCTCAAGACGTCTTCTGTGACATCCCTCTAGATCACCCTGAGTTAACTGCTAACAGACAGCAGAAGCAGAGACTCACTCAAGACACCAGGCTGCACGCAGGCACTCCCTGCCATCACACACACTCCCTCACTGGGCCCTGGCGTGGGGCTCCCTCTACAGCAATGAAGACATTTATGTCCTCTCCAACTCCTCCCTGCCTCCTCAGTCCCATTTTTCCCAAGCATACTGTTTAGGCCAGGCCCTTGGCCACTGAAAGCAGAAAGGCTTTTGTTTCTCCTTGCATTACTGTCATGCTCTCTCCTTCCTGTGGCTGTGGTAGTGGAAGCCAAGTTCTGGTCTTCGTGTGCGTGTGTGTGTGTACACAAAGGCAATAACATAAACAAAGGGATGCTAGAGACCGAACACTGTACTGCGACATTATGTCATCTGGCTACTGATGGCTAGAAGGAGAGTTATGATACACAATTAAGTTACAATTACTATTCTAGCTCTTTTACCTTATGTTTTCCTGATATATGATTTTTTCACAGATTCACATAGAAACTTAAACTACAATTTTTCTCATATACCTAAAATCATTGATTTTTCCACTATTTAAAATAACATTAGTAAATGCTTCTCTAAGTTATGTGAGCTAGTCTAGTAAGTTAATCAAACCCAAGAAGAGGGGGTCGTAAGAAACTACAATTTATAACTGGCAAATCCCAAGCATAGTTGACAACTTGGACTTGGGACTGGAGTCTGAAGTAGGGGCAGTCTTATAGGGCTGAGCCCTTAACCTGTAAAATCTGAGGCTATTTCCAGGTAGACAGTGTCAGAACTGAATTACATCTGTTGAACAACCAGTCGATATCTTCATAGAATGGAAGAATTGCTTGGTGGTATGGTAAAAAAAAAAAAAAAACATACATCAGAACTATGAGCTCACCACCTATCGAAAAATGCTCTAAGAGCAGGTGTTTTAGTTTTTGGCACCTCCTGCAAGTCCTCCCCAAGCACTCACTACACTTTTGCCAGTTCCAGAGACCCTGTAGGTCCTAGACAGGTGCGGCGTGGAGGCAAAGCAGCCCTGACACCTGGACAGGGCCTCTCACCTTCCTCCGCTCCATAGTCAGGACATAGAAGCTGTCCTGAGTGTTTACAGATATGTCTATTGAGTGAGCATCTCTTCCTATATAGAATTTCTGACCAGAAAATACCATAAAAATTTTAAGTTTATCTCCTAAACTGAATGGACTCCATAAATTCTATTCTGTTATATTGGGAAGAAAGCCCACTTTCCTGGAACAATAAACACTATGGACTTCTTTTCTGCCCTTTTTAAATGGGAAATACAATAAAAATTCCACATTGAGAGTACCCATTGCCTTCCTCAGTCAAGGGTTTAATAAAAATTCTTCCCCTATCTGTATTTCATCCAATTCTTTTCTTCTTTTCTCTTCTTCCTAGGCCCCATAAGCTTAGGAGAGAACACTTTTGCCTGGTATTTACATTCTTTGTCTTTCTGTGAGGAACTCTACTGATTGCTAAATATATGGGCTCCCCTCTGGCGTGTTTCATGAGGGACAAGCACTTAGAGCAGCAAGAAGGCACACAGCAGTAGCGGCTTCCCGGGCACTGCAGCGGCCAACAGCAGGTGGAAGAACATGGCTTGATTTGGACTGAACAGCACAGCAAAACTTTTGTGCCAAATGCAGGGCCTGCGGTCACTGGCATAGATTTTTCACAGAAACAGATATAAAACTTCAAGTAAAAAGTGCTCTAAAGATTCTTTATGTGAAAGTGACATCATGTTATGGCTATAAAATCTGGGAACATAAAGACTTAATTTACTTGATTTTAAAAGAACAACAGTCTCCTCTAGGGGACTCCTCTGTGATCATTATTGGTTGTATACACTCCACAGAGACCCAAGTCTTAGGGGAAGAAAAATATTCTGGCATTTCACTTAGAATAAAGAAAGTGGAGCTTCTAAAGGAACTCTTACCAGGAGCCCGAACATTCTGGCACACCCCACAATGCAGCCTCTTAAAAGATTTTGCTCTGTGTGGCTAGGTAATTTCCAAAGGTCACTGTTGTGCACCTTAGAGTTATATTTATCATTGCCATACAAACTATCCATACATACATAAACCATTTTCTTGAAGGAGAGCTTTTGTAGACTGTTTGGATCCTGCCAAAATTCTTGATTAAATCAACCCCCAAATGCAATGTAATGGTATGTAGAGGTGGAGCCTTTAACAGGTGATTATGAGAGTGGGCCCTCATAAATGGGGTTGCACCCTTATGAAAAAGGCCCCAGAGAGCACCCGGCCCCTCCCGCCAGGTGAGGACACAGTGAGAAGACAGCTGTCTATGAACCAGCAAGCTGGTCCTCACCAGCTCCAAATCTGCCTGCACCTTGATCTTAGACTTCCTATCCTCCAGAACTTTGAGGAATAAATGTTTGTTGTTTAAGCCACTCTGTCTACAGTAGTGTATTACAGCAGCCTGAATGAACTAAAAGGCACTGGAGAAAGGCTGGCACCACTGAAGAACAACCTGAGGGCAGGCAACCTGCCCTCCACAGGGAAATACACTCCTTTCCTTGCACTGAGAAAACCATGCCAATTTCCATTTGTCCCCCTAGTTCTGTGGTGTGGTTTAAAAGGACACTGTTAAGCAGAGTGTGGCAATGCTGCATTGGAATCGTCCTTTGTCCCTCAACTACTGGATCTATTAACCCATTGTGTGCAACTTCTGATTTGCTAATTTACATAACCACTTTAGGAAGTTTGTTTCCACAAGTTCCTTCTCTGTAACATACGAAAAGCCAATATATGTCTTCAACACCCCAGGGACGGGAATAAATGGGAAGAAGGAGAGAGCCTTGAGTCCCTCTAAAAGGTAAAACTAAACAATAGCGAACAACTCAGGCATAGTNACCACTGAAGAACAACCTGAGGGCAGGCAACCTGCCCTCCACAGGGAAATACACTCCTTTCCTTGCACTGAGAAAACCATGCCAATTTCCATTTGTCCCCCTAGTTCTGTGGTGTGGTTTAAAAGGACACTGTTAAGCAGAGTGTGGCAATGCTGCATTGGAATCGTCCTTTGTCCCTCAACTACTGGATCTATTAACCCATTGTGTGCAACTTCTGACTTGCTAATTTACATAACCACTTTAGGAAGTTTGTTTCCACAAGTTCCTTCTCTGTAACATAAGAAAAGCCAATATATGTCTTCAACACCTCAGGGACGGGAATAAATGGGAAGAAGGAAAGAGCCTTGAGTCCCTCTAAAAGGTAAAACTAAACAATAGCGAACAACTCAGGCATAGTCCACTAGGAAAAGGTCCGCACCCACAATGATCCTAGATCCCCTGATCTATGGATGTGTAAAATCTCCAGCACTGAGTAGATCAACGAAATTCTCCTGAGTACAACTTTATCCTCTGACATAGCCTTTGTCTATTGTCAACACAGTCACCCCCAAATAGCAATATCTGTGATACAGGTTTCACAGAGTTCGGGAACATTCTTTAAATTCTCTTAATCCTTGGACAAGCCTTGTCAAATCTTCTTTGCTATCTTTGGAGCCTCTGTGACCTCACCACAGCCACCTTCAGGGACATACTCATTCCAGAGCATCTTCTCCTGAAATGGGAATTATTTTATTTTGTTAGCGTTCAGAAGAAAAGAGCAGCTTGGCAAAGATGAATATCTATTAATAAATATTAAAATAAATGTAACATTAGCTCCCATTCTCAGTCCATGCTATATGTAAAACCATGAAACATGGTGAGGAACATGATGAGGGCATTATAATCACAATAAAGGCAGCAAAATCCACACAGCTTACAGCAGCCTGATGCCCAGCTCTGCCTAATAATCCTCATTTACCTTCAAAACTCAGTGACAAAGCCACTCTTTCCACTTGAAAAAATCCAAGAGGGATATACTTAGGTTTTGAAACAATTTGTAATATTTAGGCTGCTATTTTCAAATTCATATTGTCACATAGTCTAGCAAAGGCTTTTTATCTTAGAGTTTGATTTTAAAATATCACAATATTTGAAAACTGACTTAGTAATATATTACAAAACCACCTTTTCTAATCATGAGTAACCTTAAGATGTGACTGTGTGGTATGCAGACTGTTTTAAGCTAATGCCAACCAAGACCCCAAAGGCTCAAGAGAAACTTCTGGCCCCCACCCCACTTTTAACTATCTAGAGGAATTTAAATTAGGGGCCTTGTCCATAATCCAAGGAGATTATGGGAGGTAACTTTTTGACCTATCTATGTGTCAGGGCAAACTTTTTGTTTATACACACTTGAAGATATGTTTCATTGCTTTTAGAGAGAGAGGAAGAGGAAGAGAGAAGGGGAGAAACATTGATGTGAGAAAAAAACATCAATCATTTGCCTTCGATCCATGCCCTGACAGGAGATTGAACCCACAACCTAGGTAAGTGCCCTGAAGGAATTAAACCCATGATCTTTCCGTCTACAGGACGATCCTCCAACCAGCTGGCCAGGGCTGGACAAACTATTAATTAGTAAACAGGTGCTCTCCCTGCAATGACCTTCTGAAGCCCCAAGGTGTCCTACTTCTTCGTTAGCTCAGAATCTTATCTGCACACGTTCCCTTTCTGTCTTTCAACATCTCATGTATTGGGGATCTCTGACTCTCTCATGTATGCAGCACACCCACCCATAGGTATGTAAATTTGGCTTCTTTCTCCTGTTAATCTGTCTCTTGCCTATTTGATTATTAGACCAGCAGAAAAAAAAAAAACTTTGAAAATTAAGAAAACTTTCTTCCTCTACCACACTAGAGAGCAATGAAAGAATACACAACAACTACCACTTGAGAAGGTATTTGAAGGACAGGAGAATTAGGAAGACTGGTGTGGTCCAATAGTGCTTTCTTGCAATGATAGCCAACACTCCTCTCCACCCAAAAGCACTTCTGCCTTTCTTCAGAGATCTGTGAAGACCTTCTTCTTCCAACAGGGTTTCCCTCACTGACTTCAAAGACAGCAATGACCTCTTTTCTTAAAGCCACGATTCAGTAATTTGGCACAATACATGAATCCTTATAATTTTATCAATTTAGTGTTAACAGTTTTTTAATTTTATGCCATTTTTGAATCTTAAATTCTAACTTAAACTTCCAACTATCTACAATTTTCGAGTCGTCTGTGTCCATAGAACACTTGAACATATGCTGAGACACGAGTTTCAATTTCCATTGGGAAAATTAAAGGCAAATATAAATACAAAGAAACATGTTCTGACTTAATCATGTTTCTTTTTTCCCTTCAATCCAGAGAAGGAAAAATCAGAATGAACGGAAAGTCTGTGGTTGTTTTAAGATAAGTGACATGCCCGGCTGGGTGGCTCAGTTGGTTGGAACGTCTCCCCATACACCAGACGTTGTGGGTTTGATCTCCCATCAGGGTGCAGACAGGAGGCACCTCATCAATGTTTCTTTCTCTCCCTGCCTCCCTACCTTCCTTTCCCCCTACCTTTTTCTCTAAAGTCAATAAACATATCAGGTAAGCTTGATGGCGGGGGGGGGGGGNGGGGGAGGGCGGGGATCATGTGACCACAGTATAAAACAGTGTGGAACAACATGTAGAAACAGCAATAATCAGTTGATGCATGTTATTGATCCTACCATCAACAAAATCAAACTTTTATCCTAGTCAGACTTCTAACTGACCCTGGAAGGAAATGAAGATGCACTCTGAACAGTAAGAAAAACAGCGACTCCAAATTTAGCCAATTCAAATCAATTTATAGTAGAGGTCAGAAGCTCTCTTCTGTCTATTTTTAAAAAGTGGGTCCTGAGTAAGAAAAATGGATTGGGATCATCAGTCTTGAGTAGAAGGCAAAGTCAGACAGGATGTGATCAAGATGACATATACCTCACAGAGGGCGTAAGTCAGAACACGGTGATATTTCCATTCAGACTGAGGTAGATGGTCTCATAAATAGGAGTCAGTGTAAGAACAACAGACGAGGCAGAAGGAAAGTTAGTCCACTGGCAGAACTTAGAGCCTGAAGAGCATTTAAGAAAGAATCTTGGGCCTAAGGTAAATGGAAGAGATTTCTCCCACCAAGAGAGGCTGACCAATGAGAATGAAGGTAACTGGTCTCTTCTCACTTTGGATTGCCAAGGAATTCCTGATCAGACCAGGTCTAGACACATATATTATACAATGATTTATATTGGCCTATGAAGAAGGCATGTTGTAGCCACTAAGGATGTATGTGTCTCCATCTACTAAGGAGACTTCCGTTACAGAGCTGAAATAGCAGGGGGGGTGTGGCGTGCATGGAGGAAGGTAGTCCATAGGGACAAACTTTTAGAATTGGGCAACACTTTTTCAATAGTTCCTACCGACTCTCAATTCTTCTGCTATCAAGTTTGCTGCTCCTTTTATTTTCATTTTTCTAATTAGGAGCATCTTGCCTTCCAAATTTGACTAAAAAATTCTATCTTATTCACTGGCTCTGACTCTCTGTGACAGAACTTCATCCTTCAAATACATCAGGTATCATCCTCTCCTTCTCTTTCTCTTGCTCCACTTGCCTTGGCTCTCAGACTCTCCCATCTGGATGCCACCACCACTACTGCCCACCTAGGGAGGCTGAGAGAGGAATGGGCCTCAGACATACATTAGACCTGAACGTAGGAAACCAAGGGCTCACAGCAAAGGGAAGTCTACAGTAGCTGCACAGCACCAGTGGTCAAGGAGCCCGGGGCAATGGCGTACCAGGACAAGCAGCCTTAAACACCTAAATGTCCCATGCGAGCCTCGTCATATTCCAAGTGCGCATGTTCTGTTTTAAAAGTCCTACCTCTAAAGCATTTTAACAGCTTCTCAAGGGAAACAAACAGGTCAAAAGTAAGTTTTGTGCTTCATTCTCCACAATCCCTGACACATGTAGAAACTCAATAATGAATTTCGATTGAATGAACAATAAACTAATTAATTAATGTCAGATAAGCTGGGTGTTAAACATAACAAATAATTCTTACTTCAAGTGTCTACACAAAAACATCAGCCCGCTCATGAAAAATCTTATCTATTTGAATGTTTCCAAATATTACTTTCTGTAAAGAGGTATAATCACATTAAAAGAAGACTATCTTTATCCAAGGCAGAATAATCTCACATGTTTGTAAAGGAGGCTATTGAATCAAGTGGAAGAAGGAAACTCCACGCATATTAATGACAGCTACAGAAGTCCTTGTGTGTTTTAAAGTAAGTCAGTGCATCCTGCCATACTGTACGTCTTTCCCTTTGTTTGCGGGACCATGACAAGGAAGAAGCCAAAGGCAGAGGATAAAGAACTAGGAAGATCAAAAAGGCACATTTCTCTGAAATGTAGAAAGTAGTCATTACTTTCTTGCTAATCTGAAACCTCATAATGAAAGCAAAGCACAATGCCAATTCTGTGTTTTCATCACACACAAAAAACAGCAACTATGTGAAGTGATAGCTGTGTTAGTTAGCTTGACTGTGGTCACCATTTCACAATATGTGTTTGTATCAAATCATCACATTGCACACCCTAAAGATAAACAATGCTTACTTGTCAGTTGTACCTCAATAACACTGGAAAAATTAAACAAAAACAAAACAAGGAAAACCACAAAGACATAGAAACCATGAGATCCAGGGAAACAAATGTGCAAATAACAGACGTTTCGGGCTACTTCGGACTTCAGACCTACACCTACTACACCCACACATTTCTCATCTCATTTAATGGCAATATTCTCCTTTCTGTTATTCAGGAAAAAACAGTAGAATCGTCCCCAACTCTATTTTTCACTCACCACAGGAATTCCTCAGCAAGTCCCATCTACCTTCAAAATTCTTTAAGTTCAGAACCGGACCACCTGTCAGCCACCACTGTGACCATTATCTACCACTATTGTCTCTTACCCGGGTGTCCATGACAGCCTGCTGTCTCTCTCCTTGCACCTTTGCCATTGCCAACCTACAGTCTGTTCTCAACCCACTGACGAGTCGTCTTTTTAAAATCAGTTCATGGCAACTGGTCGTTCAAAACATTCAATCACTCAAAGCAAGAACCTAAGATGTCACAGTGAATCATAAGACCCTAAGCAACCTGGTAGCTGTTATTCCTCTGACCTTATCCACTGCTACTGTACATCCCATTCTCGGTGTTCCAGAACCACTGGCCTCTTAGACATTCTTTTGCAGATTAAATTGTGCCCCCCAGAAGTTCACGTATTGAAGTCCTAATTTCCGGACTGTGAACCTACTTAGAAATAGGGTCAGTGCAGATGTTAAGATGAGGTCATCCTGGGAGTAGGGTGGAACCCGAATCCAAAACGACTGGTGTCTTTGTAAGATAAAAAATTTTGGACAAAGACATGGCACACAGAGAGAGTGCCATGGAACCACAGAGGCAGAGATCAGGAGCTATACCTCCAAGCCAAGGGATGCCAAAGATTGCCAGCAAACGTGAGAAGCTAAGAGGGAGGCCTGAGATAGATTTACAGACCCGCAAGCAAGGCAGCTCCACAATACAGACCTAGAGTCCGGGGGCTTGCAGGACCTGAGTTGTGTTTAAATATTTTTGTGTGTCTCCCATTGTACTTAAGCCCTATCCTCTGTTGTACATGCAAGTATTTACAACCATGTGCCATGTGGGGCATTCTGCTGCAAAACAATCAAAACAGGGCACAGAGAGGACAAAAGCCACGCAGCTTCAGAAGGAATCAACCCCGCTGACACTTTCATCTAGAGCTCAGGCTCTGAACGGTGAGACAGTCAGTTCCCGTTGTTACGGCAGCCTTAGGAAACCCACACACATCCCTCAAACACTCTAGGCGCCCTCCCAGCTCTGGACTGCTGCCCGGTTGTTTCTTCTGGCCGGACTCTCCTACCAGGCCGGAAAGGTACACAGACCTGCTGAGAAGCAGAGGCCCGCCTGCCCTGCCGCTACGGGAATCATGCACCCATGAAGGTGTTACCATAGATGGCTCCGGTGTCCCGCGGCGGCATCCTGCAGGCCAGGAAACCCCTGTCCTCCAGGAGAGGCCGGCTGTGAGGCCTCCCATGTGTCCGAACCGTCATGTCAGCTTCGGTGTTATCCGTCAGCAAAGGAACCTTGCATCCTTGAACCACACTGGCAGACTGTGAGACACACCACTCTTCTGTGATGACGCACTTCCATTCCTTTGGTCAAAGACAGTCTTCATTTCCTCAGAGCTGACACGGGAGTACGACACAGTACAGACCAGATCAAAGTCTGGAGAGAAACACTGAAAGGTATAGTCTCCAAAGACAGAGGTGGGAAAGTCAGAAGGAAAAGTGGAGCAATGAGTCCAAATTTGGAAACAGGAAACTGTGTATACATATTAGAAACTGAAATCATGTTATTTTATAATCATTTCATTAAGCTTTTAATCATTAAAAGTCCTTTTTTAAAGATTTTATTTATTTATCATTAGAGGGGAAGGGAAGGAAAGAGGGAGAGAAATATCAACGTACGGTTGCCTCTCATGCATTCCCTGCTGGGAACTGGCCTGCAACCCAGACATGTGCCCTGACTGGGAATCAAACTGCGATCCTTTAGTTTGCAGGCCGGCACTCAATCCACTGAGCCACACCAGCCAGGGCTTAAAAGTCTTCATATATTAACATTTAAGAGTCAGTATTTTGGAAACTGTATTGCCTACTGTGCTATTTGCAGGCAGGGGGTGGGGAATTGTTCTATCTTCTAAGTTTTTTTAAATACCAGATAACCTTGAGTATTGGAAGCCATCTAAATCTTTTGAAACCTTGTCATTATATTTTTAAATTGTTAGTTACAGGTGAATTTCATATCACAACTTCGAGAGGACTTTCTTACATATCAAACCAGTTAAGAATATCGCCCAGCCACAGGAGAGCCATTTCTTATTTAACAGAAAGTAAAATTCCTCTAACATTGTATAGATTATTTTAGAAATAAATGTTAAATATTTAGTATAATATTAACCAGGCTACAATACAGATGACTAATTTGAATATAATGTAAAATTTTAAGAATAGAGTTCTATAATAATCACTTTTATTGCATTAATCATCTGACTCTTTTTTAATTGTGTATATTTTAATTTTTAATATTATTGAAAGAAGTCTGGCAGTTAACACTATATTTAATTCCTTAAAACAGAATGTTTCTTTGATTTAGCCATGAAAAGTATTTTCATTTAATATAAACCACTATATGTTCTTTTACATTTCCTTCCATTAGAAGCAGTCATTTTTATCTGCTCCAAACAACAGGCTTGAAATAATGAACTGGATAAACAGGCTGATGTTTTCCAATAATCTCCATCATTAAATGTCCCAGGTACAGTACATACATCAGGAGCCAAGGACCATTTCTTTTAGACTCCTCCAGCTTGTTTATATATCCTTGTCGGCACTTGACAGTTTCACAAACCAAGTGTGTAACAGCATTTTTCCTAGATGCCTGCAAGCAGCACCATTATCACCCACGTACACCCAATCACATTGACCTGCTTATTAATTCAAAAAATTTTTCAGCAGGTAGTATGTTTATATTTCCTCTTTCTTTCCATTAAGCGGCTCTTTTGCAAAGTCTTGCCTGGAACGTGTAAACCAGAGAGATGGAAATGAACAACACGCCTCCTAATGATGGCCACATGTGTAAGGAGAATGGCTAAATATCATATTGATTTTTGCTTCTGGAGCTGAAAACGTCTCTTAGTTTCTGGAACCAAGTTTTGTTTCCAGAACAGAAGCAAAGACATCTGGGTCATCGTGGTGTGCAGAGCTACCTAACACTGCCTGGGGCTATCCGTCATGGGGATCTTTCCTGCTGGAGGTGTGACGGGGTTTGCAATTATAGCTTTTTGTCTGTTTGGTTTGGTTCATGGATGGTGAGGCACTACAGTGAACTGGAAAAGAAGACGGTGGCACTTGTGACAGCCCTCGTTTGTATCCATGCCTGAGTCATAAACATCCATAAATCATCAAAATACCAAAACCACCAAGCTGATGAATTTAACCTTAAAGCAGCAATCTCCCCATAGCTGACTGTGGATGATTAACTAGTAAGAATATGTCATCTATGAACAAAAAGAAAAATAGAGGCCAAAAGGAGACTCAGGACCAGGTAGGAAGGAAAATAAGGTAAGATAGAGGAAACAAAATCTTCGAAGGTGTCTTTTCCTACAATTTAGAAAATATCATTAAAGACCAAATAATGCTGAGAGTAAGTGACTTTTGAAAACTTCTAATATTTATAACAAAATGGTGTAAATGAACTGCACCCGACAGCTTACACAGGGCTTGTCATATTATATGTCACTTAATAATATTTTGCAGTACATTAGGCTATTTTATAACATGAAAAAAAAAACTATAATAAGCAAATTTAGGAACAAATTTAAAATTGGCTTAGTAAAATGGCAATGAGGCTACCTTATAGATTTAAGTATTTATAAAGGTTTTTCTTATTCTTATGAAAAGTGTTTAAATTATTACTCTTGTTCTTCTTCTTCATAAGTAAGTGCTATTCTTATTGAAATCACTGCGCCAATTATTTAACACACACTTAAACATGCAAGTAGGAATACAGGAGAGCATCGATGTCCATGATAGGACTTGAAATATATAAAGTAAATATAATTCCACTTTAAAGTACCTACAATGGCAAATCCCACATACCAAAAATAGATCAATGCACCCACCAGTCACAGGGGGCACTGACTGTTCAGTGACATAAGGCACAAAGCAGAACATGTTTCCAATGAACGGTTAACATCTGTAAATAAGGCTGGAGAGATGAGCTGAACTACATGTGCTCAGGTCCTATTTCCAAAACTATTACCCATCAGAATGTCTCCTTTCGTCTCTCACTAGGAAGTAGCAGGAACAGGGCCCAAGAGTGTCAACCAAAGAAAAACCTTTCATTTAAAAGGCAATCTTAGAAGTCATCACAAAAAAAGGTTGCCCCACACCCCTACAAGATACACGTAGACTGGATGTCTTCACTGTCTGGGCTCCATCACGTAAAAAGTGGACAGTCATCGTTTTTTTGTATAGAGTCTATAGTTCTTATATCAGTTCATTTAACCTTTGATCACTCACATATACAATGTACTGTGCCAGGTTCTTGGAATACCTACTTGAAAATGCACAGCCTTTATCCTCAAAGGATCCATGGGTCAGTGTAGAAAATATATAAAAATAAGTAGCATATCATATAAGAAACACCATCTAGGTTTTATGTGTGCACGTGATAGCCCAGTGTACACATCGTACAAACCTTACTGTCACATCAGCAGAGCGCCAGCGTCAACAGTCAGGACACAGAATGCGGTGATCTGCCCAGCCCTGAGAGATCGGGACGTCACCAAGAGGGGGAGGTGAGCTAACAGATGACCCTGATATCACCAGCTGCAACAAAAGCAAAGACACACAAGTCACGAAGAGGGATAATGTAAGCATGCACATACATTGGGTGGGACAGACTGGTGTGGACAGGCACTGTGGAGGACAAAGACGTGGGCACAGGCAGGAACACCAACAAGGGGTGATTAAGGTGGTTCCAGCCTGGACGATGGAAGGCTTTGCAGTGGGATGTAGGAGCTCGGTGGTGGCGATAATGGAGAAATGCGTTATGAAGAAAGGACCAACGAGTGGGTCTGGAGGAAGGGGAGAGATGAAGAAACAAGAGGAATGAAAAGAAGAGATTCCAAGCGTGAATGATGACAACAAGAGGGAACATCCTTCATCTACCGAGCACAAGGTAAAACTTACTGCACATGCACAGCTGCAGAGAAATGGCTCGAAAATAGAGACCAGTACATCACTCTTTGGCATAAAGACTTGTAAAGAATAGACAGATGAAAACTGAGGTTTGGAGGAATTAAATAGCTTGTCAGCACCTAGAATCAACCAATCAGACTCAAACCTGGCTTACACTTACAGGAATTCAATAGCAGGTCTTTCTCATGAATCCCATAGGTTCTCTATGCACTAGGTCCAAAGCCCTCTCACTCGTCAAGCTGGGGCTGGCAGAAAAGGTCGCCCCATTCCCCTCTCTGAGGGCTCTCAGGATCACTTTGCCCCGGGGTCAGCCAAAGGAGGAAGACCTTTTTTAAATGTCTGGAATCCGCACTTTCTGCATTTCTCCACTTCCATTATGTTCCCTGCTTTGGCAGCAGGGGTCTTGCCATAGTCAGTCCAATCTCAGTGAAATTCAGAGAGATTATAAAATGCACACTATATTCTCTCCAAGTAAGTCTCAGACACACTCATACTCCTCAGCTGCCTTGGCAGATGTACATTTCCTTCAAAATCATGCACATTATTATTTCATTTTGATACAAACACTGACCCTCAGAGGACCTTTTTCTTCCTGATCTATTTATGCTATACCTTCAGTCTAGCTGTTGATATTATTACTAGTATTACTAGTATTATTATTATTAGGAACACGTAAGTGCTTTATGGAATACAGAAGTCTTTTGACTCCTAGTTTTTGCCTCTAGGGTCATTTTTCCCTGAACGGCTAAGAAGATATCCTAACAGTATCTTCTAAAAACGTTCTTTCCTCTATTACGATTTGTCTCTCCCAGGCCCTGGGCAGGACTGTCGGTTTTGCCGCCTTAGACCAGATGTGTAAAACTGGCCTGTCCTTAGCCCAGGTTTCTTTGACCTTGGTCAAAAGCCCTCCTACAGGCTATCTTCCACCTCAACATTCAGGGTCAGAATATCAAGGGTTCTTCCATCTGGTCTGGAAGAACACATAAGCAACTGCAGACAGCAGTGGCCTCTGAGAAGAGAACTGGGGAATAGGGAGGAACAATGAGAGGCAGATTTACTGAACATAATGTGTCTGCTTTCTTTTTAATTTTTTTTACCATGCAACAAATGGCTAGTAAACTATAATCTTTAAAGCTGGTTCTGCTCCCCTCTGCCATTTTCTTTTTTATTAAAAACCAGTTTTCACATATACCAAATCCAATTCCCAAACTTCATCATAGGAACGAAGAAATTTACATAAATCCTGTATGATGTTCCAGACACTTGATCACCTCACTAACCCTAATGGAAACCCCAAGTTCACAATCTTGTAAGGCAGGTATTACCCACACTTTAGAGTGAAAGGACCAAGGCTCGGAGAGGTTCAGTCTCTCCCCCAAGGTCAGATGGAAACCAAGTACTGGAAGTGGGGAAGGAACCCATCGTGTGTAGCTTCTATGTTCTTGTTCTGTTGCACTTTATTTTTCCCCACTCATGACAATATCTACCGTGTTCAGCCTCCCTTCATATAGGCATACTTCATAATATTCCTTTGGATAATTCTGCAATGTACCCTTACACTTGAACAATCTTCATCTGGCTCATACAGTTTAAATACTAAAAAAACAGTATTTACACGTTACTGTGTTCTCTTGTTCCTCATCATCTGTTAAGGAGGGAGAGACTGCGCCACAGACATCGATATTTTTTCCTTTATGTACGACTTCTCCTAGTGGAAGCATCATTCATCCCCTTCCTCTAAATCAGCATTTCTCTAGTTCATTCCTACTGCCAGCAGGGGCCAGATAAGTCTTCGTCAGGGAAATGGAGGGAGTCATCCGGGGCAATGAGGGATGTTTTATTAGCACCCCTGGCCTCACCCACAAGATGCCATAAGAGTACAGTTGCACTCCCATCTCAGTGGCAGCCAAAAACGTCTCCAGGGACTGTCCATTGTCCCCTCAGGGGCAAAGGCACCCCAAATTAAGAACCACTGCTCTAAACATATATTAAATTTAAAACCTTGTCCAAGGCCAACAGCTGAGGAAAGTGTGATTTAGAGGAGGTAATTATCTTGCTCAACCTCTGAAATTATGATGTACTAGTATGGAATTCTAACTCAGATGTGGCTGACTTGCTCTCCCTGCTAATTATAACATGAGGCGGTAACGCGCCACCACAGAAAGCTTCTTGCCCTCATTAGAAAGAAAAACCATTTTTAGCAGGAACATGACGAGACACAGTGAACTGTCACGTGACAGACACCAATGACTGCGAACCCAAAATACTTGTGTGAGAAATCTCTCTCTAGTCTTTGTTTTCTGAATTTTTATTTTATGATTGCTGAGCTATTTAAGTAAATTCTAGAGTTTTAATACATACATTTGATTTTGTATGTGATCTTCTCCCTCTGGCCTGCATCTATCACCAGAGATCTGAGAGCTGGGTAATGAAACCAGCTACCGCAGAAAAGACCAGCACCCACCTATGTTTCTTGGAAAGAAATGATTAATTCTTTCTCCTCGGCACATAATAACAGACATGCATTACGCTGGCATTTGCCATGAGTACTCCACATTCTCCCTGCCCTGATCCAGGCTGAGGTGGCAGAGGCTGGGAGATACCACTGAAAACTGAGTCCTCTCCAAATTGACACGTCCTATGCCCATCCCGGGGAAAGATACTCAGGGCAACGACTCTGGAACAGCTTCTGCCTGGATATGGCTGTTTCCGTCGGCTGCTGCTCATATTGGCAGCCACCCACATGGCTCTTACCCGATGCCTAAGACAGCCGTCTCTGGGTCTCTAGTGCCTCACGTCCTTCAGAGATAGTCTCCTCTGTGACTGACTACTCAGGCGTCTCCCACACTCCCACCAAGACAGCACCTAAAGACCTCTTCTGGGACCTCCAGCAACCACTGTGCTGTATCAAGAAAAAGGATGTAAACTGTTTCAGAGCCCTTTAGATTGCACAAAGCAGCTAGTCTCTGTAACACATATAACTGTCCCTCAGCTACCCTCATCTCTGCACAGAGTTCATTCAGTCGAGGGAAGGCTCTCACACGGCCTTTCGCTGCTCAGGATGTGGCATTCTGGAGCGCGTCAGCTGTCCCAGCTCCAGCTCTGTCTGATCTCAGGTCTCAACAGGCTTAGCAAAAGCTCCTTTTTCTTCAGATGTCCTCTTATAAAGCACAACAGCACCCATGCCAATCAAGCCACAAGAACTTCCTGGATAACCCACACTTTCTTCAAGGAATAAAATTTAACTCTTACACCTGGCTGGCATAGCTCAGTGGATTGAGCACGGGCCTGCGAACCAGACGATCGCGGTTCGATTCCCAGTCAGGGCACATGGATGGGTTGCAGGCTGGTTCCTTGCAGGCTAACTACCAGCAGGGGATGCACAAAAGGCAACCATACATTGATATTTCTCTCCCTCTCTCCTTCCCCTCTAAAGATAAATAAATAAATAAAATCTTAAAAAAAAAATTTAACTCTTACATTTACAGGGAAGAATCAAACGTTGGCAGCAACTAACGTCATCTTTTCAGCCTGAAATCCTTGCTTAGATAAAGCAACCCTTTGAGGGTTGTTGAACGTAATGGAGAGGCTCTGGCAAGACCTCAAGTACTAAAAGGCCACCTTGCAACAAAAGTCAATGAAGTCAAATTCTGGCACATAACCCTACGAGAAGACAAAACCCCTAACTGTTCCAGTCGTTTGTCTTTGCAGACCACATGCGAGTGTGGTGAAGAAGCATCTCTGGGTACTGGACGTATCAAGGGGAACACGGTGTGAAGTACCAGTATTAACTGTCTAACCGCCATGCTGTACACCCCAAACCGATACATAATACAACTTTAAAAATTAAGTGGATGTAAGACGAATTCTTAAATAAATCGAATTTGGCAAAACAGTTTGGCACTTCCTCAAAATGTTACACAGTTTCCATATGACCCCAAAATTCCATTTCTAAATATACCTCCCAAAGAAATGAATTTACATATAAAAACTTATATGTAAATGTTCATAGAAGCATAATTCATGATAATCAGAAAGTGGGAACAACCAAAATTCCCATCAACTGGTGAATGAATAAACAGAAAGAGGAACTACCATAGAACAGAATGTCCTTCAACCCTAAAAAGAAATGAAGTGCTGAGGGATGCTGCAATGTGGATGAAGCACTAAAATATGCTAAGCGAGAAAGGCAAGTCACAAAAGACTATATTGTATGACTGCATTTATGTGAAATGTCCCAAATAGAAAAGTCTATAAAGACAGGAAGTATATTAGTGGTCGCCTAGGACTAGGATGTGGGCAAAGGGTTGGGGGAAGGTGGACGAGTGACTGTTAATAGGTACAAGGTTTCTTTTAAAACAAACAAGCAAGCAAAATATGACCAATGACACTCAAATACAGAACAGGCTGACAGGGTCCAGAGGGGAGAGGTGAGAGAATCACAGGGGAAAAGGGGATGGACTCACATGAACAAGTATAAAGGACACATGGACAATAACTAAGGTGGGGGACGAAAATGGGAGGGAGGTGGGGAGCACTGGGGATGGGGCAGGGCTGGAAATATAAGACAGAAAACTGTACTTGAACAAGAATTAAATAAAAATTAAAATTTAAAAAAAATAAAAATTTTTTTTAAAAGGGTGATGAAAACTACCTAAAATTGATTGTGAAAAAAATACAAATAAATAAAATTGATGGTGGTGATGTTTACATAATTCTGTGAATATCCTTTTAAAAATCGAATCACGCAATTTAAATTGGTGAATTAAATAACATGTAAATTATATCTTAATAAACTGCTAAAAAATAAATAAGCAAAACCAAAGCAAATGAACAGAAAAGCATGAACAGAAAAACTCTCTCATGGGTCCAGAGGCAAAAAGACAAGAAACTGACACATTAGTCTCATTGGCTATTTTGGAGTAAATGTCAGGAGCAACTTTGGAACATAAAAGAAAAAAGCTCTGAATTCCTTTACCGTTGTCTGTTTTATAGCATTTGAAAGCATAAAAAATAAAACAGAGAAATTTGTTTATGATCCCTGTTATATTTTCAGCATATTGGAAATATGTTTGATCTAAACAAGACACAAGTAGTGTTCCCATAATGTTTTAAATTAATGAAATGTTTATTTTTATCTAAATTCCTTCCCAGTAACTATGCCAATAACAATTAGCAAACATGCTCACAACATCTGTAGTAGTTAAAACATAACAGTTCATGTCTCCTATGAGTTACATTCTGCAGAAAAGCACACACTGTTGAGGGCAGAAAGGAAATGTTCTTTTTAAGTACCCTTGGAAAGAACAGAAACATTGCGAAATTGGTAGTATATCCATTATTTGTGTAGTTTAAAAAAGAATATAGAATTACAAAGCATAATATCAGATTCTCTCATTCTGAAATACATTGTTTTTGAAACAATGTATTTCAAAGCTCTGTTTAAGCTTACAGATCTATTATTGAAATCAATTTTAAATGGATCTACTCATAATCAACTCCCTATAGTACATGCAAATATGAAAAGGTATTGCCAATAAACACAGTAAATCTCTATTAAAAATCCACTTGTGCATCTATAACAAACATAATTATGAGCTTGTGAGTGTCCTTTCTAGAAGACATAAGAGAATATCTTTGCAATCTTAGATTACATATTAAAGTAAGATTTAAAAACTTTAAAGTTGAGATATTTGACTTTATAAACAACACGAATTCAAAGAGCACTATTAATAATACAGCTATACAAGTACAGACTAGAAGAAAACATCTATAGTGCACATATCTGACAAACAATTTCAATGCAGAATAGATGAGTACTTCCTTACAACTTAAAAAGTAAGAAAGCCAAACAAATTAAGTTTCTATAAATGAGACTCTTCAAAAAGAAGGTCCACCGGCCAGACATGAAAAGTTGCTCAACGGCACCAGTTATCAGAGACACTCACACTAAAATCACCATTGAGCTCTGGCTGGTGTAGCTCAGTGGATTGAGCACAGGCCTTCAAACCAAAGGATCATGGTTCGATTCCCAGTCAAGGCACATGTTTGGGTTGCAGGCCGGTTCCTAGCGGGGGACCCACGAGAGGCAACCACACATTGACATTTCTCTCCCTCTTTCCTTCCCTTCCCCTCTAAAGATAAATAAATAAAATCTTAAAGAAAAAAATAAAATCACCATTGATACCAGCTCACACACATTAGTACCCCTAAAATTAAAATGACTGGACACCACCAAATGTTAACAATGATGGGGAGCAACAAGAACCCTCCCACATTGCTGATGAGTATAAATTTTTCTTCTTGGGAAAAATGTTGGCAGTGTCTTTGAAATATAAACCTGTCCTATAATCTAGCAATTCTAAGGGATTAGAGCTGTTCATTAGGAGGTCACTATTGGCCTTTTCTATTACAGCCTAATTAGATAACCCATTTGGTAATCTGTCGACACAGGAATCCTTTCTTACTAAGCTTCCTGCCCTAGTGTCTAGTATAGTGTCTGGCTTAAATTAGATGATTTTGAAACATTTCATGCAAGAATAAGTAAATGAGCAAATGAACAGCTTTTTATGGTTAGAGCCAACTTTGGAGATGAATGGCTGACCTGTGAGCCATTTTAAAAAGAATCATCACCATCAAAGAAATTGAGCACATAGTGAACGAACTAAACTAGGATGGGTCCTTGTTTACTGCCCTAGGAAAACCCAAGGTCATCACAATATATAAGATCCATTATGATAAAGCTCTGCTTCTTTCCACATTATCTCCCCACAACCCATCCGTATGCTTCACTTCCAAAAGAGACCCTCTGAGTTCCCGGGCCTTCATTCCGATCTGCAAGCCCGAGCACCATTTAATGAACTTCCTTCCACACACCCAGGGCACTGAGCCTGTGTCCCATGACAGCTGACTCTATAACCGTTTACGCAGGTCTCTTCCCTATTGGTAGAGACTTGTTGAGTTCAGAGATCAGATGTCATTCATTTTGTCTCTGTAGGACCTGGTGAAGAGCTTGAAATACAATAGATGCTTAATAAATATCTGGTGGCAATTCGATAAACAAAGTGATGGTACTTTGATTGAGATACCCAGTGTTTGAGTAGATGTTTAAATCTAGTTGTTTTTTTTTAATTTGAAGGACATTTTATACAATTCTTGTTTTCCAGTGCATTGAATTGGTAAAACTTGATTCTTTGGGGAAGCATTTTACTCTGCTATTTGGTAAATGCTGTTTGAATGTCAGCCAATTGCAAGTCTTGTGGCGGGTAAGGGGTTGAATATTATGAAAAATCTTCCCAAAGTTTCCAAATCATTGTATAGGTACAAAGCCCTTATGACAAATGAGGTTGCAATACGTCATTCTAACGCATTTATGACCTGGGAACAGAGAACTTCAGAGTTCCAGGCAGAGGCCAGGCAGAAATCTTTAAATCCTGACTATATGGCTTTACAGAGGTCTATCTTACCTCTGCAAAGTGGCATGACTGTTGATTCAAGTTCCCTGGTTTTAAGTTTTTGATCAATAAATAATGGCACTGAAGACAGAAATACCTTCAAAGCTTCTATAAATCCATCAAATAACATCACATTAGATAAAGCAAAAACATTGTAAGATCTTACATGATAAATTTCAGGTACCAATAGGCAGTCAAGAACATACCTGGAGAGCTTCAAAATACATTAAAATCCCTTCTCACTTTCAGGCAACAGCCTAATTGTCACCAAACTTTCCACGGAAGCATTCGTACGGCAGCATTCCACGTGCACTTGCTCTTCGAGTGTCCTTCAATGTCTACACAGTCTAAACTCATCTGATTTGCTGTCCTTGGGTACAATATGTAAGAGATTTCACAGTTGAAAAAATTCAAAAGAGAAAGAAGAAAATACTACCAAAAGAAGAATTAGAAAAATGTAGACATCTGTCATGTATGTCTCCTTGGGAAACAGAAGACCAAAACCTGGATTTTCTTCATTCGGCTTCATCCTATTCATTTATATATCACCCAGAAACACACAGGGCAACTAAACCCTCGGCTGCCACAGCCACAAAGGTTCTGGAAGGCCTGACACTGGAAATATCAGAAAGAAATGACTCTTGTACAGTGCGTAGACTTTTTTCAGATATTACTTAGTCTGAAAGCTGTTCTTTTCCTGCCGAAAAAGCCAAGGCTCTCTGTAACAACCTCTTCTGTCAGCGCAAAGGAGAAGGGGCACGAAGCTAAGAGAGGGCTTTTAAGAGAACGCACAGCCATAGCTGGTGACTGGGGGTGGGGCTGGCATTTCCAGAGCCTGCACTGAAAGAGAATAAACTTCGCATAACAAATTAGGAACGCAGGGAGTTCACGCTATAAAATGTGAATGGTAAAGTCTTCATAATAGTTAACAGCTTAGTGTTACATACAGGGAGAATAAAAGTACTCTTCTGCCAGGATAAATGTCCTAATAGAAAAATGTTGAACATGGAAGAATATATAAAATTGGATTCTGTTCCTGGAATTACACAGCAAAGCCCAAGCTTAGTGAGGTCTCTGTGCCCCGCCATGCATGGCTAGAGTGAAACTGTCACCTGGGGGATTTTTTGAACACAGCCATGAACAAGTGACAATTACAGGCCTTCTCCCGTTTTCCAGTAAACCCATAACTTCCTGGATACATACACAACTGGTATAAGAGTGATAATAAGCACTAAAAATAGATCACATCCAATTTCTGACTAAGTTGAAGGTCACATGAAGGAGGATGCTGGATATTCAATTAAGTTTCCATTTATGTCTGTGATTTTTCCCCAATTAAGTTTGTGAAGTACAGTTCATTACAAATGCATATGTAGCTAATTATTTAGTAAATTATTTAGCAGACCAGACTGTCTACAGTATTTTTCTGCTATTATGAATTTAACTCTTTATAAATGCCTTTATAAATAACATCCCTCCTTTGAAATAGTTTTAGACGAGTAACTCAACCAGGAAGCCAACCCAACAGACACCACTAAAGCAGACAAGCAGACCACCGTTAAGAAAGGAATTTCAAGGGAAAAGGGGGAAGGATTTACAGGAACTAGTATAAAGGACACATGGACAACAACTGAGGGGAGTGGATAGGGGAGGGAGATGGGGAGCACGGGGGGTGGGCTGGGATGGGAGTAAAGACAGTAAACTGTACTTGAAAAATAATTAAATTAAAAAGAAAGGTGCCCAAGTGCACCGCATTCCTGTGTGATTCATTCCACATGAGGAAGGACCAAAACAGGTCCTTGCAGAGTTTATGGTCCCCCTGTCTCCCACCTGAACATGGCCCAGTACCCACCACATGCTGACTTCCTTCAATTAGTGCCACCTAAGGCCGGAAATATTTTAGACAATTACATCTGCCTTATGCTTTATAATTATTTACTATGACTAGGATCTTAAAATAAAGTGCTTACTATTGTTATAAAAAATAATATCCACATAATGTTTGCCACATATCTGGTTTAACAAGGGGTTTTTTTGGTGGGGTTTTGGTTTTTTGTTGTTGTTGTTGTTGTTGTTTTTATGACTTCTTTAAGACAAGGAGTAGAACTCAGTGTGAACTCACGCTTAAACAGAAATCCAGTTCTGGTTGTCAGTTCTGTGAATCCCAAGAATCTCTACTCACAACAGTAGGTAATGATAAAAACCTACCGCGTACCTTTTTTCTTTTTTATCTAAACCACAAAAATATTATATTGCTGCAGTTAGATGGTACTTCAGGTTATGGCCAAATTTCTCTCTGTGTCTCCAGCACTGCATTAAAACAAGACAAGCATACTCAGAGGACTGGAGTGACTGTTAGTTAAATCTTTGTGTTTCTCCTTGCTGTCCTGCTGTGGTCCTCCTCTGGCTCTCAGATATGTATGCTCAGGCTCTTTCGGCTCAGATGTCCTGGCCAGACACTTCTAAGTAATTAAATGACAGGGACTTAGTAAATATTGGGGGCCTATCTGGGGTTAGATTAAGATGGGATAAAGGGTTGATGGTTGTGGTGCGTAAAGACAGAGTTTCAAGTTCCTCCTTAATAGCATCTGTTTCTATTTATGGGCCAAACTTTTTTTTAAATCCTCATCCAAGGATATGTTTATTAAATTTTAGAGGGAGGAAGCAGGGAAAGAGAGAGGCAGAGAGGCAGAGAGACAGAGAGAGAGAGAAAATCATCAATGTGAGAGAAAAACATCGATCAGTTGCCTCCTGGACCTGCACTCTAGGTGTGTGCCCTGACCAGGAATTGAACCCTCAAACTTTTGGTGTTCAGGATGACACTCCAACCAGCTGAGCCACCCAGCCAGGACATATGAGCCAAACTTAGAAAACTGGAAGTCAGCCCTGGCTGGTGTAGCTCAGTGGATTGAGCGCGGGCCTGCGAACCACACGAAAACTGGAAGTCATTACTTTTTTATGTTTTTAAGAGTCATGGTTTCACTGAAGGTAGATCAAGCTTTGTTTGTAACGTTCTTTATTATAATGGTAACATTAAATCAATAATTATCCAAAAGCTTGTAAAATAGATATGGCTTAATTATATTACTGAAGTTACAGACCACAAAATTTCCCATCAAACTGATCCATCCATTTTTTTAGCAAAACACTTTTATTTTTCTCTCCTTTGACATTTATCCAATGTTGCAATGTGCTGAGTACTATTCTAAGCACTCTGTGTATATTATCTCATTTAAATCTCACAACAACTCCTTAAATAGGATAGACTCTATCATTATCCCTGTGATATTGGTAGAAATCTGAGCATGAGAAAGGTAAGAGATTTGCCAAGATTACCCAGCCCAGCATTAGAAAGCTGGGCTTCCAACCTCTAAAATCCATGCTTTTATCACTCAACTTCCACACACCCTCCATACTGTTTCTTTAACTGACCATTATGGGAGGAGTAACTCTCAAAACAAGGGAGCCTCTGTTACTTCATTTTCTCTTGTGAGAGCGTCCTGCTTTCCTTCACAGGAAACATGAAGCCACAGGAGAGATTTGTTAGCACAAAAGACACCCCACTATAGAAGAGACTAGCAAAGCCACTCTATTTTCAGTCCAGCCCACCCATAATTGCTGAAGCTTGGAGTCTCTCTCCCCAGCCCTTCACAACCAGGATTGGACGGTGACTTAGAGCAGTGGTTCTCAACCATGGGCATGTACTGTCCCCCCACCCACTGGCAATATCCACTGGCGATATCCGGGAACCTTCTGATTGTCACAACTGGGTCAGCCCACCGGGCAGAGGCCAGGGATACTGCTCAACATCCTGCAGTGCGCAGGTAGCTCTCCAAAGCAAACAAGCATCCAGGCTAAGATGACCGCAAGTGTTTGTGGCAGTGGCAGTGTCTATCTCTGGTGCTACGGCTTCTCCGGATTGGATGTAGTGCACAGTACTAAAGCAATGTGTCTCACCGCTTCCTCGTTGTCCCAGCCCACTCACGTACAACACCTTTACAGAGCTGTGATGAGTGACGTGACTCTGGAGTCTAAAGAACCTTGGAAACTCCTCAAGGGGAAACATGCTATAAATGGCACGTAATTATTGAATTATATAAGAAGGAACACTTTGACAAGGAGAGGCTATCAAATTAAGAGAAAAAAATTTCATTTGCCCTTCATCAGACAAAAAAGCACAGAAATTTAGCAGCCACCAAAGACATACAATTGTCACTCTCACCTAGCAGATCCTAAAGGAAAACAAGTTACAGGGATCATGTTTGACTCACGCTGTGATATCGGAGCAGTGAATAACATGGAACACACAAAAACAAACTACACCCACCTACTCAAAGAAAGTTCCATAAAGAATTTTGCCTCTGCGGAAATAAGATGATCATGTAAAAAAAATCCTTTCTGTAGAATATAACATGTAGAAAGGTCCCTCATAACAAAAAATTATCTTCGGGATTTCCCAGTGTTGGTACTATTTTCCAGTACAAAAGGAGTCAGAGAGATGGAAGTAAATCAACACAAAGTCCATGAAATGCTACCCTCAATGAACAAAGTGCTGCTACCTAAACCTCAGTGGTATGATAGGTGATTTACATCAGTTTTCTGTACTGAAACTACCTAACACCTAATATGTCACCAACTCAAATTGTTGGACAAAGTCATGAGCTCGCTGGGGCTAGAGCTGCACGTGAAGGAAAGTGACACCCACAGGAGAAGCCCCATTTAGTACCTCCTTAGTTTTATGATCGAACCAACAGTGCTTATAACACCATCTTCAACACACAGCTCTCAATTCTGTTTTCCTCGTAATGTGCTAACTTCAAAAAGAGGATAGACATGTCTGAGCTAGTGGACCAAAGGTCAATGTGACACTGAAAATCTACCAAAAAAAAATGTGCCTGGCAATAGCCAATTACCTGTAATGTAGGTAGAGCCTATACTATTCTCCGTCTAAAATATATAATTTACAGAAACAAGAGTGCTGTCCAGAATCCTAACCAACATGTTACAATGCCATTTTGCATACTTCAGAAATAGCAAAGCATGCAGTAAAATTAGTAAAATAGGCCATACTGAAGACATGGCTCTAAAATATATCGAGTCTTTTACCCACATAAGAAACAATATAGTCTCCTACAAAGAGGGATTTCATTACAAAAATTAGCATAAGTAAAATGTCCAGGAACGTTGTCGCCAAAAAACAAATCCTGCCCTGATAGGTGTGGCTCAGTTGGCTGGGTGTCGTCCTACAAACCAAAAAGTCTCCGCTTCAGTTCCCAGTCACGGCATGTGCCTGGGTTGCAGATTTGGTCCCCAGTCTGGGCATGTGGGAGAGGCAACCGATGGGTGTTTCTCTCCCTTTCTTTCTCCTTCCCTTCCCCTCTCTCTAGAATCAATAAGAAAAAATAAATAAATAAAAGGCAAATACTTTTGGAGCTTTAAGAATAATTTTGGAAATGCAAAAATATACAGAATGAGAAATATTGTGATGTTTTGTTAGGTGCTAGTATGGATGCTGCTTGTCTAGGTATCCTTTAGATGAGACTAACATTTAAATCAGTAGACTCCGAGTAAAGCAGATTACTTTTCAGACCGGGGCTGGGCCTCATCCAATCAGTTAAAGGCCTTCAAAGAAAAAGACTGACTCCCCTCAGGGGAGAGGAAATTCTGCTGCAGTTTGTCTTTGGACTTGAGCTGCAACATCAGCTTTATCCCGGGTCTTCAGTTCTGCCGACCCACCCTGCTGACTTTGGACTTGGCAGCCTCCACAAGCACATCAGACATGTCCTTAAAATAAATCAGTCTCTCAGTATCTCCCCCGCCACTGGCGCACACACACACACACACACACACACACACACACCTTATTGATTCCATTTCTCTTGAGAACTCTAACTAATGCAATAATGACCTCACTTTGGCATCATTAAAAGAAAAACAAAAAGCAAAACTCCATATAAATTAAATTCAAAGCATTTGTTGATTATTTATTTGGTTCTTTTTCAAAGCTGTCGGGCCATTTTTACAATTCCCTGTTCCCTGAAGACGTTTTCAATCTTGTCTGTTATTTAAACATGGTTGTCAAAAATTTCACTTCTGCTTTAGTGATTGCTCAGTTTCTAATTCTCTAATTTAAAAAATCTGTTTCTTCTTTGCTTTTTCCTGCAGGTTCTCACATGTTTTTGTGCTTTGCTACTTGTGTGGTTAGTCATTTTTACAATGAGCTGCTCATTTTTCATGAAAACCTGTATGTGGGAGTCCTATGGCACTGGGTGACCCCAGAGAGGACTGCTACGGCTTCTGGAGGAACCAGCTCTGCGCCCTCCAATGAGTTCCCAGAATGGCAGGGCACAGGTGGAGCAGAACGGGCTGATGAAGGCCAACCACGTCTTCCCCCTGCTGTGCCTGCCACTCGTGCTGCTGCTGGATGTGGCTGTGAGGGTCACTCTTTGGGTTTGGGGGACATCTTTCACGCCCTCCTTCCTCTGGGCAGTGCCGCTCAGCCCAGTTCAGGCCCGGGTCCAGGCTGACTGCAGCAGGACGCTGGTCTTCAGCGCCTCTTTGTGAAACTACCTGCCACTTCACTTTGTGACTGGTCACCCGCAGAGGACCTTGGCCAGTAAACCACATGAAAGCCCAGCACCTTGCTAAGCCCACTGTTTCAGCAAAAACACACACACCAACATGCACCCCTTTTTCGCTGCCTTGAGGAAGATTCTCTATACGGAGCTTGGGGAGAGAAAGAAAAAGTACATGCCGTACAACCACAAGCACAAGTGTTTCTTCCTGATTTGGTCCCCTGCCTTGCTGCCTCTCTCCTTCCAGGGGTATGTTTTCTATTTTGTTAGCCAGCAGAAGCAGGGGACTTAGAGTGGACGATCACCTTCTACACCACCGCTTCCTCGCTCATGTGCCATATGGGGACTGAAAGGCTGCCCGGGCCTTTTCTTCAAGGTCAGGTTCTTAAAAAGGAGACTGGTTTGTGTGGGCGACACAGATGGACCACATCTCATGTGCACTGATCATGGTGGGAACACTTTACTTGTGAATTGGCTTCTTAAAATAATAATCATGATGTGGGTCTGTAAAACACAAGCAAAAAATATAAAATCAGGCTTTTAAAAGTCACTATTAATTAAAGTGCTCTGACTAATCTTTAACATCTTTTGTCATGTGATTTCATTTTTAATATTATTTTTCCTTTTGCTTTAGGCCTCCTGTTTGGTGGGTTTTTTTTAAAATAAGAAATGTAATTTAAAAATAAATTATATTAGGTTAAAAGGTAATCACAAAATAATTGAGTATTTCTAATATAAAAATCCATAGTAACCATGCTGCTGTTAGAAATCTGAGTAGGCCCTCTATATTATACAGATAGAAGCCAGAAATTACGGCTTAAGGTACATTTCAAACATATGTCAAGGCAGTTTTGAAAACTTGATCAATGATAATGCCACAGTTGACAATTATTGGAAAACTTGTTTCCCTAGTGGATCAGCCCTGGGTGGCCAAGTGACATCAGGACTAAGTTGAATCTAGTTTACAGACAGTGTTGAGAGGGGAAGGGAGTTCTTAAAAATATTAAGGGTCATAATGGGATGTCAAATAATACAGAGAAAGACGTGAATGATAGAATTCATCAGGGTAATGGATTCCAAGAGAGACATCAGGACTATCAATCTACTTTAATAGGTCAGAAATGGGGATAGGAGAGAAATTTTCACAGATATCCAAAGTCTGTAAGTATAACCCAAATGCAAAGCAAGAGTGGTAGTGGGTTCCCAATGAGTTTCTGCAATGAGACCCTGAGAAATATGGAAACATTAATCAACAACGTGGTTCCAGCACTAAGAAACTGGCATTAGAACCCAAGGGAAAATCTGGGCACCTAATGAGAGAGACCAAGGCACAAAAGAGGGCACACATATGCTCTGAGGCAAAGGCTCTTTGTTCCCTCCCTGGGCAGCAGAGGCCAAAGCCCGGGCAGGCTGGTGTCATAGGCGGGGATGGACAGGTCTACTTCCCTGAAGTAGATGAGCACACAGCAGCCAATGCAGGAAAATGTTGTCAGCCTACATCTCTCGTGTGTTTTGATAAGTCATTCACTCCAAGTAAAAATCAGAATAAAATTTCATATTCTATACACTGACATATGCACTAGTAGAACTTAAAAATATATAAGTATTTTAATATCAGGAACCCAAATAACTCAACGTAACAGAATCCTGAAGACAGCCAAATTCAAACACTCCATCTTTGGGTGACATTATAGATTAACGGATATGGTGAGTTATGAAACTACTGAAAAGGAGATCCTTAATGCTTCAGTTATAATGTTTTAAACAAGATTTAGCTTAAGTTAAGGTAGTAACCAACTGATTTCATTTTATTAATTTTTTAAATCTAACCTTGCCTAGAAAAATGATAGACTCTCACACGAACCTCTGATTTACTGTAATTTCTATGCGGTGAGCACACCTAGGCCAATAAGTAAGATCAGACAACCTAATTGTTGTTATCTGATGTTCTACCTGTGCAATTTGCTGACAAGCTCTTCCTAAGGCTTAGCCTGCATGTGAGAGTAGGGCAGAAGTAATGACTGCAACTCTCTTCATACTTACAGAAATGATGACAAACAGAAGCAAAGGCAAACTATGAGTCCTATATACTCTGTCATTAAACTCGAGGGAACAAGGTATTGATGAACCTTAGCAAATCCTACTGTTTCCTATTGCTCTCTGTGTCCTTTTATCTTAAAATAAGGATGCTTCTTTCCTGGGAATAGGGGTCTGAAGTCTTGCCTCGGTGGAAAGCCGGTAAGTCCTTTCTGTACCTGCCATTTCTCAAAATCTTCCAGCTTCAAATATTCAATATGCCAAGGTGCATATTTTGGAGTAGTGTGTCCTAAACCGTATCACCTCCCAAACAAACTTATAATCTCATTTCAATTGATCTTTTGGGTGAGAATAAGTTTGCATGCTGAGGAAGTAGACAGGAGGTGCCTGAAAGGGAGAAAGGCATATTACTCTGTGTGTGTAAAAACACACACACTAAAATATATATGTATATAAATTTATAATATATATTTATAATATATTTATATATAAATATATATTTATGTATATCAGAATTTCACTATTTATCAAAGATGAAACAAACAAAACTAAGAATTCTAAGTAATAATACAATACCTGCCTCCAGGAAAAAAAGTACTTATCATATCAGATAACATGATTTATCTTTTTAAATGAAATTTTGTCACTCACCCAGTTATAATTGATAACTTTTTGTTAGAATCCAATGTGATTAGATTGATAACTCCTTATTGATAACTCCTTTAGATGGTTTTGACAAAACCATCAATAAATAATATGAGAAGAACTCTTAGCCTTCAACTGGCAAAATAAAAATTTACACAGAAATAACAAACAACACATTTCCTTATGCAGCACCGACACTCAGAGTATTTTTTTACCTTTGGCTCTGTAGAGAAATCACTGCTGTCCATTAGGGAGTCAGTAATCAAAGAGTAAATACCAGATTTAGGTTCAGGAAAAACCACCCACTGTCAGTGTCTCCATTTCAAACTTGAAAGGGTTAACATTCCTGCAGAACAGATTGTTTTCCTATGAACTGTTGATAAAATCCCTCTGTGTTCCTCATGAGGTCATTTTATGCAAAGACTTTGAAAAATACAAACTAAGCGGTTATAGCCAAGCTGGAGGCATAAGTAGAAATGCTTTGCTTCCTTGCACAACCAAAAGAAGGATAATGACCAATTTCAAAACAATAAACAACCAGAAGTGCCAGAAAATCAAACTGCATGGAACTCCAACAACCAGAGAGTTAAAGAAACATTCACCCAGACTGGTAGGAGGGGCCGAGATGGAAAATGAGCAGATGAGGGAAAAGGCACGTGGACAAGGTGGCAGACCACACATAGGCAAGGTATGGCTGGCTGAACAAGAAACTACAGACTTAAAGCTACCTGTAAAATACAGTGGGGCTTGTAACGGTGGAGAAACTCCCCATCTCACAGGAGAGTTCATTGGAAAACAGGGCTAGAGCTGAGCAAACGAGCAGCGTTCTTCCCTCACTGACTTCTTCCTCACAGACAGCACTACAATGCCACAAAGAGGGTTGCCTGGCATCATCCCTTATCACATAACAAGCACACCAAGACCAAGAAATATGGCCCCCCAAAAAGAATAGATCAAAGCTTCAGAAAAATAGCTAAGCAACAAGGAGATAGACAACCTAGCTGATGCAGAGTTCAAAACACTGGTAATCAGGATGCTCACAGAACTGACTGAGCTCAGTCGCAAAATGAAGGAAGAAATGAAGGCTAGCCAGAGTGAAATAAAGCAAAATATATGAGGAACCAACAGTGAAGGGAAGGAAACTGGGACTGAAATCAAGAATTTGGAACAAAAGGAAGAAATAAACATCCAACCAGAACAGAATGAAGAAAGAAGAACTCAAAAAAAAAATGAGGAGAGACTTCGAAAACTATGGGACAACTTTAAGTGTTCTAATATCTGAATCATAGGGGTGCCACAAGGAGAAGAACAAGAGCAAGAAGTTGAAAACTTTTTTGAAAAAAATAATAAAAGAAAACTTCCCCAATCAGGCAAAGGAAATAGACTTCCAGCAAGTCCAAGAAGCCCAGAAAGTCCCAAAGAAATGATCCAAGGAGGAACACACCAAGGCACATCATAATTAAGTTACCCAAGATTAAAGATAAGGAGAAAGTTTTAAAAGCAGTAAGAGAAAAGGAGTGCCCATAAGACTGTCTTCTGATTTCTCAAAAGAAACCTTGCAGGCAAGAAGGAGCTGGAAAAAAGTATTAGAAGTCATGAAAGACAAGGGCCTACATCCAAGAATACTCTACCCAGCAAAACTATCATTTAGAATGGAAGGGCAGATGAAGTGCTTCCCAGATAAGGTCAAGTTAAAGGAGTTCATCATCACCAAGCCCTTATTACATGAAATGTTAAAGGGACTTACCTAAGAAAAAGAAGATGATCAAAACTATGAACAGTAAAATGATGACAAACTCACAACTATCAACACCTGAACCTAAAAAACAAAAACTAAAACTAACCAAAAAACTAGAACAGGAACAGAACCAGAGAAACAGACATTGCATGGAAGGATTTCAGTGGGGAGGGGGAATGAAAGAATGGAGTGGAAGGTACAGGAAATAAGAAGCATAATTGGTAGGCATAAAATAGATGTGGGGAGGTTAAGAATAGTATAGGAAACAGAGAAGCCAAAGAACTTATACGTACACCCACGGCAGGCAGGGAATGCTGGAGAGCAGGGAGGTGCAGGGCAGAAGAGGGATAAAGGGGAGAAAAAATTAGGAAAACTGTAATAGCATCATCAATAAAATGTGCTTAAAAATACAAACTAAAAACTTAATTATAACTTATTGCCAGCCCAATTAATAGGAATAAATTCTATCCGAAAGAATTTGTGCTTGTGTCTTATTTTACAGTTTTAGCAATTTCTGAACCAAAATAATTATCCTCAGTTTGTTTTATCACTTATCCTTGTAAAAGTCTTCTAACTAGACATGGCCAAAGCTAATAGTTACTAAGTTAGCTTTATAAGTGAGTTTTAAAAAGGAACCAAATTCCTTTACTATATCTCAAAACATATACAATTCATCAATATATTGATATAGGACAAGGCTTTTAAGAATGAATCTGCTAATTAAAATCCTAATATATCTTTCCTGCATTAAGCCATGAGTCCCAATATGCATTTATTGAAATAAAGTGAAAAACCTAAAGACTCCAATAATAATCAATCTGAGATCTCCCCAATCTTTCATAGTTGTCTTGCCTATACACAATTCAAAGGAATTATTTTCATTTACCTTTATCATCTGTCAAAAATATTCAACTTAGTCTTCATAGAAACAATTCCCTCTTTTCATCCACATTCAATGTCATTAGTTTCTATAATATTTACTTATAAAAATACATACAACTATCACAAATAGGTTTGGAAACTAACAACTCATTCTTGGCAAGAAAATGGCTCAACTGGTATAGGAGAAGCATACAGACTTGGTAAAGAATAATCTACTGTTTCTCAGCATTTAGCATGTCCTAGCTATAAGGGTTAGTAAAGTGTTTCCAATGGAATGGAGAATTTAGATTCCAGTGAGTCAGTCTAACAGAGGTGAATTTAAAGAATAGCAATTCTCTTTTAAGAAATCTTAAAGTCAATTAAATGGTCACCTGCCTCTCTTGATTATAAATTCTATGGGAACTGAGCTTCCTAAGAAACTAACACTCAGCTACACACCTCACAAAGCAAGACAAATATCTAGACTAATTTTCAGTAAAACTTATTTAAAAAGTAAAATTATCAAACAAAAAAAGGGAAATAGTCATTAAGTCATTCATTTAGTGAATCTACATGCCTGCAAAGCTGCAGGTTCCTATTTTCAAAATCATTTTACATCCTTTTAAACTACAAATGGTGTTATGTTTAAATATGCATTTAAATTTATGTAATAATAAGCTTGGACTGTAACGAAAGGCAAGATGCAGGTTTGTAAATGATCTGGAAACCTTTTAGGACCATTACAAAGGGAACCAGCAGAGCAACATTTAATGAGTAAGCCATATCGTTATTTTTAAATTAGCAATAATACACTAACTATGGTAAAAAAAATATTTAAATGAAACTGCAGGGAAGCTGGTGATTGTAGTGATAAAAGTGGTAAGAGAATTCACACAGAGGAATGATCTAGGCAACTGTTTATTCCTCTTTCTACTGTATGGAAGAGAAAAGACAATGGGTAAGAGGTCTCAGGAAGATAGCAGAGAACTTCCAACTGCTGACAGTCAGTAAGCCATTGGCAACCCTAAATGGAAAGAAGCTGCTAGCTGGAAAGCCAGGACCTAAAGTTGAAACAGTTTCAGAATGAGAATGTTCTACCCAAGTCTGGATCGTGGTGGCATGAGACAAAGGAGAGACACACAAAGGCAGAATTTGATCATTTTTCACTAAATTTTTTAAAAGTCCTCACTGGAGGACATGTTTTCATTGGTTTTTGGAGTGAGAGAGGAAGGTAGAGAAGAAGGGAAAGAAGGAAAGTATGGAGAGCAGGACCAGTAAAATGGCACTGATCTGGTCAAGATACCATCACTCGTGTCAACCAAGATGGCTGCCAGTCAGCCATGACACTTTGGTTCAAGAGGGAAACTACCTAAGTCATGCTAGACACATCTGGCAAGGAGATACACCTAAGATATCTGCACATACGATCAAATTAGCCATGCCTGCAGAGGAGGACCATCCATAGATAGGCTCCTGAAGAAGTTCCCCACTTGCCATTAGAGGTGCCAAGACTTATCAAGAGACCCAGAAGGGTGGAGACCACCACTTTCAAGGTATAAATGAGGCAGGCAAGCTCCAGACCTCTGCTGACACAGCCGAGCTCCACACACCAGAGTGCTGCTGCATGCCACGCCGATCTCCCTTGGCACTGGCCACTGGAGGCTCTGCCTGCCGAACTGAGGACTTCACTGGGCTCTGGAGATCCTTCCTTGTAAGATGCTGATGACTCCCTCACCCACCATGCTGTCCCCTAGACTGCAGACTGAGACTCAAGGACTCGGGTTTGTTTTTCCCCAGTGATGGCTCTGTGTGTGTTATATTTCTCTTAGATTGTTAATGAATATGACATTAATATATGTTGATGTTCTAGTTTGAGTGAATATGCATTCAATAAAAGCTGAGTGAATAGCATAGTTACCTTTTCTGACTCCTGTCTGTTCGTTGGTGCCAAGTGGCTAAGTAGGCAGCTAGCCAAGCAGTTGCCTGGCTAACTTATAGGAAAGACTATATTGTGAACATACACTCACAACAAAGAGAAAGAGAAAAAGAAACATCGATATGAGAGAGAAACATTGATGATTGCCTCCCAAATACGCCCCAACAGAGGTTCAAACCTGCAACCTAGGCATGTGCCGTGACTAGGAATCGAACTGGCAACCTTTCAGTGCACCGAACGATGCTCCAACCAACTGAACCACGCAGCCAAGGCTCACTAATTTTTTATTTAGTATTCACATTTCCTTAAATCTTGCACTTTATTGTATGTCAAATTTTTAAACTTTATATTGGTATTAACTATTGATTGTTTTAATTAATCCTATTTTCATGGCAAATATCTGAGTAGAAATGTGGACTTTTCTCTGTATCACAGTTGAAGTTGGAAGCTTAACACTTCAAAGCCATAACTGAGTCACGACCATTATCCAATAAAAAAATATCCTCATTATACATGAGATTATGAATGAGAACAGCTTCTGGAGATGTAAGTCAAGACACAAACATGAAAGAACCATCATACACATCCTTTCATGACTTGTTTACATTTTTACTTTCTACACGCATACTTGGAATTATCTGGATACTCATATAATATCAATAACAACAATAATCTCAGCGGTAAAATGAGGCTGTTAAACAAAATATAAATGGAACTTGTAATTAAATACCTAATAATAAATATAGTAAGACAACTTTGGCAACTTTTACATAAGACAAACAGTTAACACCTCTATTTATAAAATATCATTCTTAAAACCAGCTTTCATCATCAGATTTCTTTTTTATAGAGACACAGAGAAGCATTTAAGAAAAGAGTTTTAGAGTAAAAAATAACATTGAATTTTGACCAAAAAAATCTAACTGGAAATATAAAATAGGTATCACGAGTACATACCTCTAATATGAGGAATTGCATTTCATCCTAAGGCTGCTCTTCAGAAACACCTTCTAGATTTTTTTAAATTTTTCATTGGCAATTTTAATTGTTGAATCTAAATGGAATATGCAGATGTTCTAATATATTCATTTCATATTCACACCCCTGGCCACACAGACACACACATGCACACACTTCATTTCATCAAATTATAATCTCCAATGCTCCCTAAAGCTCTTATCTAGCAGGAAACCATCTTTCCAGTCATTCCCTTTAAATGTCCTCAACTTGTGCCTGTGCCCCCTAAACTGTGGCCCTCAGGCTAAAAACAACCAGGAAAATATGGCCTGACTCTGAGAAAAAAAAACAAAAGAAAAATGCCTCTTCTCTGAACTGCATTTCTATTAGTTTAGCCAGTGTTGTAGTAACCTCTGTGACAACCACATCAGACAGATGCTTCATATGAAATGTATTCCCAGCTCAAATCTCAGTTCCCTGCAAAAGCCGGTTCTCTGCTATGTCTGTCCTCACCCTTGTATGATTTGAGAGTGTAAGTGGAGAATCTTCCGTTCATCCTCATTAAAAGTAACCTTATTAGCCCTGGCTGGTGTAACTCAGTGGATTGAGCACGGGCCTGCAAGCCAGGCAATTGCGGTTCGATTCCCAATCAGGGCACATGCCTGGGTTGCAGGCCAGTTCCCAGCGGGGGACATATGAGAGGCAACCATACATTGATATTTCTCTCCCTTTCTCTTTCCCTTCCCCTCTAAAAATAAATGAATAAAATCTTTTTTAAAAAAGGCAACCTTATTAGATCTAACACAATATTGCAGTTTGATAACTTTTTCATGGGTCGTAATGCCACTGGGCACTATCGGGTCACTTTCCTCCCAGGCCAAACATCGTATTTTTTAAAGGTTTTCTATACATGCATTAAATATGTTAGTTTTAAAATAATTTAAAGCTACACTTCATGTAACTAGATTTTTTTTCTTGTTGACAATAGTTCATTAATAGGCACACTACAGATCCAGATACTTGATTACTAATCTATCTAGGGATACTGACATCTAGTTTATATTTTAGAAATAACTTGCAAAATGTCTTAATGAAGCCAAAATCCTGAGTGTACATATTTCGTTCTGATCTACTTGTGTCGTTCTCATGCCAAACAAAATGAGATAAGTGCATCAGTTGGTATTCACAAACTCACAAGTAATTATCATGTTCTCTCCAGGGGAGACTGGATTATAGTGAGTAGGGTACTGAATACCTGAAATGAAATAGGGAGGTGGTCCTTAGGAGTGAAAAAAAGCAAGAAGAGAAATCAAATAAGAGAAATGAAAGTTAACCTCATCTACTATACTTCGCCATTTCACTTCAATCAGCCCTATTTACTGACACACTTCCAGACAGACAAACAGAATCCTGTGCATAAGGGTGTTTGGCCCTCAGATGCTAATTACATCCAAAGCTTACTAAGAATATTAAAATTTTTCAAGAATTGATCATTTGTAGGACTTGTAAAGATAATTTTTAACAAGGATCATGTCAACATAAAGTTTTCTTAGCATTACCATTACGTATGCAACATACATACACATTCAAATAGCCCTCTTATCTCTAAATGCAAATAATAAAAGAAAGTTACAGCTAATCTTCTGAGGACATTAATCAAATAACATGATATCTTTTAGTAATAGAACAACTTTCGTGTAGTGAAAGTAATGAAGCCTTCCGTTGGGGAGTTTATCTTCCCCTGTTTAAAAGCTCCGCCAATAAAAATGAAATAATAAAGAAACAAACTTTTAATGGCCTACAGATAATGACACCCCTGCTAAGATGCCAGTTTGCATCCTGCAGTTAAAACAGCTGCCATTTGTCAGAGAATTGCTTATGTTATTTCCCATCTTTGCATTCAAGTAGAATGCTATATTGGCATTTCTGACCCACTTTGTTTTTGCAAGCAAAGTTGGCATGCAAGAATCATTGAAATACCCTATTCAATTATCTTCACTTGTTGGAAGGCTGGGGGAAAAAAGTCCAGTGAAAAATCAACATCATAAAAAGAGATTTGCTACCTATATAACCTAATTTTCCATCTTATCTCTGAAAAAATAACTGTTCTCCTTCAATGCACAGGGGGATAATTACCTCCACCCTCATTTCAAGAATTCACATTCGCTTTCAGAGTGCACAGCTAACCATTCTGCCCCTGATAATTTTTATTTTTTTAATTTGTAAACATCTTTTGACCTAGACTTCAGCCCAGTAGAGCAATCCCCAAAGACTCACTCTGCTCACGTAGACCCGGAGGCGAGAGAATACGCTTTCTGCCTACATTTCCCATCCCTCTAATCACTGAGCATGAATACATGGAACTGGAGCCTATTCCACCTTCTCCTGGCCCCTCTGCAGGCTGTGGTGTCATGTGGATCTCTTTCAGTGTGATTCTAAACCCACTGTATGTCACAGTGCATCGGACACATTAAGGAAGAAAGGAAGACTTCATGTAAGACTATTTATTACAATAGGGGTCAGGATGACTGCAACAAGGGAGACTAAGCTCAAATCCACAGATACAAAAAAAAAAAAAAAAGGTGGGAGTTGAAGCCTGAGACAACCCAGGGAAGAAGTACAGAAGGACTTTGAGGGTGGGGCTGGATGCCATTAGGTCTCCAGTGTTTGCTGATCGGCACTTATTGAAGCTAGACTCTTACTCTCCACAGAGCCTGGGACAGGGGGGCTAGGAGCTCTTTAGTGATGACATATTTCAAAAGAACGATTCCGCCATGCTTGAGAAAGACATTCCTGGGTTGTAAAACTAGCCAGAGGGCTATTAAAAATTCGCATCTCAAAGGGGCAGAGAAAGAATTTACAATTCAAGTTTTCTAAAGAAAAGAGAAATCAGGGCCCTGGAGTCAGGAAGAAACCTGCCTAAATTTAGTCAAACAGAGGCAAAACTAGCCTTCTGAGTCACCACCTTTCACAATGAGATGTGCAGAGCTGATCAGCCCTGGAGTCGACCTAAAAGTCAGGGAGCCCTGGGGCAACACAATAGCCACAGGCAGAAAGCAACCATCGGCTCTCAACCATCTGCCTGGCTGTCTTTATGAAGTCACAGCTGGTATCACCTCTTCATGAAAATCAAGGCTTTTTTCCTTTGTAATCTAATGGCTATTACATGTAATCAGTACATAACAAAAAATGACAACCTAAAATTGAGTATATTATTTCTCTCACTTTTGATAAAATTGGATCCTCCCCACTAGCAAAAATATTTGACTAAAAAGTTCTATTTCCCCAGCAGTTACTATAGTTTTATGAAACTTATACCAAAAGCAAACAGGCCAAAATTTGGTTCTTCCAGCAGGACGCAGGCAGGGCTGCTAGAAGGTGCCACCTGGGTGTCGGATGCTACGCTAAAGACATCGTGACCCATGAAGTCACCAAGGCGCATGCCAGAAAAAGCTGTATTTAAAAAGGTAGAATTCAGAAGATTAGTTCTCTGCTCTGCCTTCCACTCACTCATATATCATGCTTACCTCTAATCACTCTGTTTCAGCCCTTGTTTTGTGCCCTGCCCTCCCAGTGAGGCAAATCATTTTACTGAACACTCAGCTCTCCACTTCTCTGCTTCACTCTCTATTTTATCACTGTCCCCGTATCTCCGTGGGGCAGCAATTCCCTGAAGGGTCAGGCTGTTTGACAGCTGCGCCATTCTACTACTGGAGTCCTTTCATTCCTCTTCATCTAGCCAACATGAACTCGGTCCTCCAAAATTGGAGCTCAAATCTCACATTTTTCACAGGGCCTTTCCTGACCTTCCCTTCTCAACAAATGCCCCTCCTCTCTGATCCTCCAGCAATTTGACATGCTTCTGTTATAGCACCTATCTTTCTGTACTGTTATTATAGGTTCATTTGTCACTGGACTATGGCTCCTGATGGAAAATAACATAGTTTATTCATCTATCTTTGGCCCCTTCGAGCCACTCAAACATCCATTGAAAATGTGGTTTTAAATCCCCCTATAATATGCACGACTTCATAAAGAAGTGCAGGTCAGCACCCCAGGACCTTCCTCCTTCCTGGCTTTGGACATAGTAGGTTAACTCTGTTTTTAGAGCTTACTACACTTTTCTCTTTTCAAGAGGTACACAATTAGTGCCCTCTTAAATATAAGAGGAGAAATTAGTGCTATTGGTATGTTCTATAATAAACCCTGCACTGTTTAACTTATCTTTCCTTTCAGAACAAATATTTTTCAATATATATACATATTTTTGACCTATTAGGACTTATAACTAATAACCATTATAAGGAATTTAAAAACATTCCCAGTAATGTGTGTGCCTCCCGTCAGCATGCCCTGCTGCCGAGCCTCTGAGGGTTTGGAAGGGACCGATGTGAACCGGAGCCAGCCTGCATGGACTTCCAGGTCAAAGGTCACCTGTGACATTCCACTTCAGTCCTCTTTTTCCAGCCCAATTTCCTACACGACATGGATTCCAGTTGCCTCTCCATTTTGTCAGTCTCTTCCTGGACATGTTCTATCTTTGTTTTCTTTATGTGTTTGGGTTGGTTTGTTAAAGTTTGTTTTTAATCAGTTTCAAGAGCTAAACCTTTTCTTACACAACTGTCAATTAAAAGCTTTAAATCCTCGATTATAAATTTACAGAAAAATTTTCAGATTTTTAAAAATTAATAGACAGTGATTCCCAGCTCAATTCAGGGATTAAAATCTAAATATGAGTAACTCAAGACATGTTGTACTTTAGGACATATTTCTTTGCCTTTTCTCTGCTGTAATATTTTTGCAGCTTAGTGTCAATCTAACAAAAAAAAAAGAAAAGAAAATACTTTAGTTTCCAAATGAAATTAGCCCGTTAGTCAACAGTAAGCTACTTACTTTGTCAGGCACACAGGAATCTGCTTTTAGAGACCTGTCAACCCTGCGAAGCTAAGTTGCCCTTTTCCTCCCTTTCCTTTCCTTTCTTTCCTTCCTTCTTTATTTTTTCTTTTCTAGGTTTACTTAAATAATTAAAATACTTAATAGGTTTTGAGCATATCTACTGCAACTAGAGACATCTTCTGATTATTAACAAGCAGATATAGTTTCCCACCTGAGAGCTCATAGCTCTGCTAACGGTTGTTTCACTCAGCAAATATTTATTCACTGAGGACAAGAAAACCAACCTTTGTGATCTTTTCACTTATAAAAGTGTTTTGCAAGAGATTTGACTAAGCATCATGGAGATATAGAGTAGGAGTCTCAGAATTAGCCAGGCAATCTAGAAGACTTCCTGGAGGAGGTCAATACTAATGAACAGTTTTAGGAAGAAGTAAGAGACATACAGACTTGGGAAAGGGGTACCCCAGGTGGGGCAAAGCTCCTTTATGGTCCAGTCCCCTGAGGAAGGGGTTTGACTTTCATCTGAAGCAAGTCTTCCTCTGTATGGTTTTTGCATTTCCCAAATTAAACAATGACTCCACCTACTGTCTGTCAGAAATTTAAAGCCTGGGAATTTATCAGACCCTCTTCATTACAACAGAGGATTTTACGCTCATCAGAGAAATCAACCATAACATTTACAACACTGACAAATAATTAGCTTCTAAGATAACTGACATTTTAAAAATAGATATAATGAATGTGTTTACTACTTACCCTCCTGCATATCATGGTGTGTATGCTTTATATTGCTAAATCAATGGGAAGAAATATACCTAGACTTTAACATCTTATCTTCCTGCAACATAATGTCAAATGAGTGAAAATTTAATGATACAGCCTTACTTTTACAGAGGATCAAATAAGAGAAATGTAAAGTGAACAGTGTGTATTTAAAACAATCATTGATTCCTTGCCTGCCACACAATGTATTCATCCATACAAAAATACAGATTTCAAAAAGGCGAACCTCCAAACACAAATTTGAGTATTTTAAGTAAAAAGTATACGGCCCCTGATGTTTCCTTTCCCCGCACCTATCATAAGCTAATTGCAATCCCAACTGTAAGAACACACAGTATAAAATTCAATCATTTGCTCATTTCAGTATGTTTGGTGCAACCTTTTATTTTTGGTAGTTTATCGTTTGCATTGTGGAAAGAACACTGAATGTGCGATCTCCTCTTTCAGCCCATTTTTAAGTGTAACGTAAATTATTGTTGACCATAGGTGCAATGTTTTAAGCAGATCTAAAGCGTATTCATCTTGGACTAAAAGTTTATACCAGTCGATTAGGAACCTCCCATTCCGTTCCCCTCCACTGTACCTGGAACCACCTCCCCACTCTTTGAAATGGATGGATTTGACTATTTCAGATACCTTGCATTAGTGAAGTCATGAAGCACATATTCATCTTTCTGTGACTTGCTTATTTCACTTAGCTTAATATCTTGGGGGTTCCTCTAGGTCACATATTGCAGAATACGTTTTCTATAAACAATTAGACTGTAGCATACATTTAAAAGTACACAAATTACTTATATAGAGCTTGATTAATTATAGACGTTGATCACAAAGTGAACAAAGTAATAACCACATAGACCAAGAAAGAGAGTCAGACCACGACTCTGAAGCCCTCTATGAGACCCTCCCAGCCACAAGCACCGCCCACTGCCACAGTGGAGTCCACTACAGAATAAAGAATTAAAATATCCCATCCTCCCCCTCCTCTCTCCTCCCAAGGATCCCTCACTACAGTGAAATTCTGGCATGCTTTAATGCTTAGGATGACTTCAAATAAAATTTCCAATGCTTTGAGGAAGTAATTTAAAATCTTGTTTGAATTCTTTAATTTCTTGGTACAATTTATTCTAGCCTTAAATGTTGTATCTAGGTTTCTTGTCTTTATTTCACTTTTGCATTTATTTTTTCTCTGTTTGGGGAGGATATCCAGAGAAGTTAAAAACTCACAGCAACATGAAAGGAAGTATGAGGTTGAAGAAAAAAAGACAAACACACTTTCAAGTGTGAAATACACTTCACGTCCTTCAACAATGGGAACTGTTCATGGAACAGGTTAATTGGATGTCCTGTGGTGCCGAGTTGCTGCAGTTCACAAAAACTGCTTCATCCTGAAAAGGACATGTAACTCGCTACCTTGATATTTCCTATCCACCTTCACCCAGCTTCTGTGTGACTTTGCAACAGCAACAGTTTTCTTTGTTATAAAAAATACATACACACATATGTCAGTGAATGGAACAACACATAGCTACAATCGCTGTAACAATAGCTGAATTTTTTTCTTTGTTTGCATAGCAAATATTATGGATTTAAATCTTCAAAGAATAAAATGATGCTTACACTGCAATATAGGTCAGTGCAAGAACAAAAATAGTTAGCAGCTATTTTAATAAAGTGCTACACTTGACTAAAGACCTTAATGTTTGTGACCTCTATTTTTTTTTACTTCTCTTTTTCTGTCTTTTGGCCAATAGGTAATGAGTACTTACTGTGTACCAGGAGCTGATCTGAGTATAATCATCCCTTGGTATTCAGGACCAGGGACCACATCCAGGTTCTAAGACCCCCTGGGACACCAAAATCCACAGATACTCATGTCCTTTACGTAAAATGGCATAGTATTTGCATATAACCTATGCAATCGTCTTTTGTACTTTAAATAATCTCTAGATCTAGATTACTTACAATATCTAATACAATGTAAATGCTATTCAAAGTTTCTACTGTACTGTATTGTTTAAGGGGCAATGACAAGTGATAAAAGTCTGTACACATTCAGTACAGAAGCCATCATGGGCCTAACTACGCAGCACACATTATCTAGGAAACATTTTTTCAAATATTTTTCATCTGTGGTTGTTTGAATCTGCAGATGTGAAATACACAGGTCTGGAGGGCCAGCCATACTGAACAAATATTACTAATTTTTGACAACAACCCCATAAGATATGTACTACTGACATCATCACTAAAGACTTGCCTACTATACAATTCATTGGCCCACACAAGAATTTAATATTCCAAAAATGTAAAAATCCACATACAAATTTGGGTATATTATTTTGTAGATGCTAATAAGTACACCACCCATTATGTTTCTTTTTCCCCATAGCTATCATAAGCCTACTGTTGTACCCAACTGCTGGAAGATGCTGTTTTTAAAGAGGCAAAGAGAGGTTCAATAACTTGCCCAAGGGCCCATGCTAGGAAGTAGAGTAAGCAGGATTTTACCGAGACTCCAGAACCTGTTGCCTTAACTGCTAAGCTACATTGCTTTGTGGAAGCTTTTACAAAAAATCATATATTCCCACCCAATAATTTCTTTAAACACTTCCTCATGTGCATGTAAATATGTTTATAACATGCTTTATCTCTCCAACCATGTTAAAGTTTTGCAGTTATATACAGACCCAGAAATTAATTCTGAAGTTTCAGAAATGCTCATTGTACAAATTTCAGACATGTAAACTGTACAATATGAGGAGTGGCAGTAAACCCTCAAGGCATCACCTGGAAATCTGCCTCAATATATGGCATGTAGTAGTTGCCTAGTAAATAATTGTACATTAATTAGGAGAAATAGTGTATATGGGAATAATTTTAAAAGTCAATGTGCAAGACATCAACTAGTACATATGACTAAAAGGAAACAGTATTCAAAACAAAAAAAAAACTTCTGTTGATTATTAAATTAATTATTGCTTATATTTCTATTGTCAAGTAAAATTGTAAATATTCTGGTAAAATTAAAGCCACTAGTACCTGAGAACTTATTATGTTTACCATCATCATTAGATTTGATTTAAATATATTTTTCAACGTGATAGCAAGGGACTCATTCAGTATCATTAAACGTTAACTCATACAAACCAAGCATAAATGAACAAATCACTTCCCTTCCCATAAAAATATACAGTAAACACAGAACTACTATTTCTATTTTTCATTGCCAAGGCTATCAGCTGGTATTCAAACAATAATGCATGTAACAAGAGACTTATTACTGAAAGTGATTGCAAAACAGAGAAAATAAACTATAAAATAAATATGTTTACAGGCCTGAAAATAATTTCTGAAAAATAGTGCATAAAAGAACAAGTCCACATGCCCACCTAAAAAAATGTTACCATACACTTGAATCTGACCCCAATACACAAATCTAGTCCTTTGCTTTTTTAGTTCATCAAATCAATGAAAGTTACAATGGGTGAGGAAAAACTTTTAATAGAAAAAGCATCACATAAAATACAGAAATTATCAGTCCAGACAAGAAAATTGTTGTTCCAGAAAGTTCCATGTAAAGTCACAGAACTGGAAGGAATTGTGCTGCCTCCCCTAACAGGAAATAGGCTGCACCTGCAGTAACAGCAATAATTCTAGATCTCATAATCACAAGTCTCCATGGAATTTCTCTAGCAGTCCCATCAAAAGTCTAAATGGCTTGCTTTCGGTTAAAACTAATATTTATTAGAGAATCTTTGAAGAAAAGTGTTCCCAAGTAAACTATTAATTTTCTTCCAGGACCTTCCATATATACCAACATGAGGTCTGCAGAATGACAGGAAGTCAATAAATGTGTGCTGACTTCCTGACTAAATTAATTCATTTACACCAATAATAAGAAAACCAGTATCAATTTTGGAAGAGTGGCTACATTAAAAGACACAGGTTTACTAAATGACAGAATTTAATAGGTGAAATTATAACTCTAGGATAGGAAATTGTAAAGATAAGCATATACAAAAATGACATTTTTGTTCCAGAAATGTTAGCAATAGTTAATTGTACTCATTTCTTCTGATTTGTATGTTAATATATAATAATTTCAAAAATCAATTAATTGAATGTTTCTATTTCCTAAATCTTAAGACAATAATTAATAGTCTCAATAATTATTCACTTATAAGATCTTCCATTACTTTGGTTTGATTGTATTATCTTTGAGTCAAAAAATGTTATAGAAAGATTACCTTTTTACTTCTGTATAAACAAACCTATAACCCTTGCCAAATAGGGATCCTGTGTTTACTACTAAGTTTTATATAATATATTTATGCATGTAAGACATTTCTAAATGAATTTATTTATGTTAAGAGAGTTTCTCTAAACATAAAAAAACTTTTTTAAAAAACACATGCCAATTTTTAAACAAAGACTCATTTAAGCGCAGTGCATTTTATTCAGGAAGAACATACTGCGTGCTCGCTGTGAGCTAGATCTGTGTCGGCACAGAGGATACAAAGTCAGAGTAAAGGCCAGAGGCTTGTAGACTTTCTCACTCCATGGCTTCATAGCAGCCTTACAGCTCAGACCACTTTTTTCCACAGAGCCCCTAACCCAATAGTACTCTAACGGGTTCTTTCACAAAGTGATTAGGTTAAAAAAACCTAAAAATTACTCATGTCTTACAAGAGAGTCTGCATTTTAAAATTTAATATATGTAAACTGAAAGAAAATAATGCTTCTATATCATCTTTAAATAAAACAATTACTTACTAATGGAGTAGGCAAGCCTGTTGGGCCCCGCCCTGCTTCTCAAACTTCTGCGAATTTCTCAAACAACTTCCAACTCAAGCCTTGGAACCCAACCCTGGATACCACCCCACCCCTGATTTCCTGTTCCACATCCATTTTCACATGTACTTGTTTTCATCACCGGAACTTCAGAAAATAAGGTTCATAAAGGTATGGCATCATCAAAAGAAATGTAGTGTGATCAAATACTGAAATCATGAACTACTGTGAGCCAATGGTTTACACAGAGTCTAACAAGTGTCACTGTGTTTCCCTGAAAAACCTAAACCCCCCTAGAATGCCCCTGTGAGTTCACTGCGGGGCCACAGGTTAGGAACCACAGGTCTAGGTTAATAAGTAGCTCAGTGTTGAGGGATGAGATGAAACACAAAAAGAAATCATTACAATCCAATACGGGAAGTGTGCCCTATATCAAGACACTAATGAGAGCAATGTAGAACACTGAACCATATTTAATAAAATACTGGATTAAGTAGCACATTAAAGCCTTCTGCCTTTTCTTTATCAGTTCAAGAGAATTTTAGGCAAGGAAATGGATAAAAATCAGTTGGAGATGAGAAAGGCATTGGTTCCTGAGTGAGGGCATATACATGGACAGTTGTTCGGTCATCCGACATGATCGGAGCACCCTCTGTACGGCCAGCAGACACTACGCGCCACCACAGGATAAACGAGATGCACCCAACTGTGAGTGCCCTCCCCTCTCACCGTCTCCAACATGGCCCGTGTGCACAGCAATTCTGTGGTAGCACTACAACTAGAACGGTGCCTGGCTTGTAGTAGGTGCCTAATAAATGACTGTATGTTAATTAGAAGAGATAGTGTATATGGGAATAATTTAAGAGGTCACATGTGCAAGACGTCAACTACCGCATACACATTCATTAATTATTTATACTCAGCATGCTTCCAGAAAAGGATGCATATAATAACATGCTTCATATAGCTAACTGAGGGCAGAAGATCAAAAATGATGCAGCTGGGAGACATAAAATAAATGTACTCAGTCAAAACTTAGCACAGATAGCTCAAAGGAAGTTGACAAAGTACATTTGTGAGATTTCTTTTAAGCACAGTAAAATCCTGAATGGATCAGAATCATATCTACATTGACAAGGGGGGAAACCATTTCATGGGCCATGTCACAGGTGGTGTACAGAGAGGTGAATGTGTCGCTGAAAGGAGGGGACATCGTTTTCCTCAGGTAACCCAACCTGAATCACAATCCCATGGGGCACTGATTTGTCCAGTTGTACTTCTCCACCCATTCACACAACCTGAGATACCCTGCTTAGTGATCGTCTTGTTGGGAGGAAAAACTCTACTCTCCTGGAGTCAGTGACGGAGGAGAGGCCTTGGAATTAAACTATCAAGAGACAGATTATTAAGGGCAAATATAAATCAATCATGTGCACAGGAAGTTCACATAAAGAGGTAACTCAAAAGGGTGGTTAGAATTTGGGGCTTCTATACCATGTTAATAGGGAGAGGGAGAAAGGCACTTACGAGGGGGTGGGAATGACTTTGGGAGAGATATAGGGACCCTTGGGAGAATAATGGGAAGTATGACAAGAGTCTGCTAAGCTAATTGCTTTTATTTTTTTTTAAATATGTATTGCCTCTTGCATATGCCCTGATGAGGAACCAAACCCACAACCCAGATGTATGCCCTGACTGGGAATCAAATCTGGGTCCCTTTGCTTTGCAGGAGGACACCCAACCAACTGCACCACACCAGCCAGGGTGAAGCCAGGACATTAGCAGCTTTTACGAATCTTCCTCTCATCCTGTGAATTTGAACCCTGACCTACATCAACTCAAAATTGAAACACCCTCCCCTATACAACACACAGAGCATTTTTATTCAGAGCCCACTTTAATGAAGGGCAGAGAGCTAGAGAGACTGACTATCAGAGAAACACAAATAACCATTAGACCTCCCATCTGAACAAGCCCTTCTGACATTCTCACCAACTGGAAAGACTTCTCACCTGTTACGTCCCCTCTCAGGTTTTGTCTGTTTTGCTGCCCCTTCCTGTCTCCACTCATCTCTGCTCTCCCAGATTCCCCTGGAATGACCATTCTTGTGTGTGTGTGTGTGCATGTGTGTGCGTGTGTGTGTGTGTAAACCAGATTAATACATCTCCAGCCCTAATCCCAAACTCAGATCCAAACTCACATTTGACAACAAAGCCATTAGCATATGCAACTGAACCAAAGGTGGTGTTTACATAGTTAGCAACAGCATTACAAAAGATTGGCAAAATCCCCCTCGAAAGACAGTTCATATATTAATATCAATTCCCTTTCTCAGATTCCACTGGCTGTCAGTACACTATTTTTTTTTTCTAAAGACCTGGTTCAGTGCAATGTTAATGTCCTTCCACCTTTGTCTGTGAACGGTTCTCCTGGTTTCTCAGCCCCTCCCCAACCTCCTGAGGGAGCCTCGAGAAGCTCAGCCTTTCTCTCCTTCACCATTCATCAAATTCTACCCCTGCTTTTGTAAAGGAAGAAAAAAACTGAAGCATGATGAGCCAAGGAAAATAATCATGGGTTGCTAAAAACGCTAGCATGTAATCTACTCTCTTTTTCATTAGCAGAGAAAGTCTTGGGCTGTTTGAGACAAAATAATCAGAACTGCAATTTGAAAGATTCCATGTCAGCATGAGACATTATTTTAATGAGAAACTGTCAGTCACTAAAATATCCCATATGCAATTTAATTGCCTGCTTAGTTTATTTTTTGATCGAAATGCAAAAACAATTCCCATACTTCTAAATTTTAAGAAGATGCTTTTTCATCTCCTGTAAAGGTCCCACAAGACAAGGTAAGTATTAAGCACGTGTGAGCTGATGTCTGTGAACCTGACAGAAGAGAGCTGAGCCTTTTAAGTGAGAGAGGGAGACTGCCATTAGCCGAGAGTCCCTGAAATCCTCAGTTCATCCATAGATAGGTGAATTAACGGTTGCTTTTGATCTCAGCTGGAGCCAGGTAGCACTGTACTTGCAACTCATTATGCAGGCAATTACCAGTAATAAGAAGTTTCACCCAAAACACAGCAACTGCCTTTCAAGACGATTTTAAATTATAACTGCAATAGTTACCTGTCAGGAAATTACTAATAGTGAGTGGCAACAGGAATATATTAACAAACAGAGTTTAAAGATGAGAGAAATTTATGAAGTTCTTTCTTTGTTGCTTTCTTGGAATTATCAATACATGGTGCAAAGAGAGATAAATGGATCAACAGTAGTGATTTCGGGGACATGCTGTTTGGACTCACATGTTATTAATCCACAGACTTATTAGTGTGATCCGAAATTCCATCCACTCCCTTTGCAGGAAACAGTCTAATTATAAAGCCCGAACACAGGAAATAATCCCTCCAAGTCCTGTGTTTTCTTTCCAATACAATGCTGCCCTCCTATGGAAACACACACAGGCCCCCTAGCCTTAGAGTCTAAATTTCTTTTCACTTGTTTCAGGTTTATCACTAAATATTTTAGGAAGATAGTTTTAGGAAGTTATGAGAGCCCTGACCAGTGTGGCTCAGTTGGTTGGGCATTGTCCCGAAAGGTTGCCAGTTCAGTTCCTGGTCTGGGCACACGCCTGGGTAGCGGGCTCAGTCCGTGGAAGGGATGCTTGTGAGAATCAACCAGTGTTTCTCTCACACATGGATGTTTCTCTCCCTCTCTCCCTGCCTTCTCCTCTCTCTAAAACTAAGGGGTTTTTCAATGTGAAAAAGAAAGTTATGAGGAAACAAATACCATGTGCTACAATATCATTCCTGAATCTCTCTTGGTTTTGAACTTAGCAGAGAATGCCATCTACATTTATTTAAAAATGTGTGGTCACCTGGACAATGAAACATGCCAAAGCTATTATTGCTATGGAGTAAGTCTATCATTAACATTAAAAAGGCGTTTTAATATGCTTCTAATGCTCCTATTACAATAAGGTGGTTTGAAATATTATGTTATTCCTACCTGATCAATTTCAGAAAGTGAGAGCCCCTGCCAGCCAATTTCTAAAACAGCAACGTTTGTAGTTTGAAATATACAAGACTACAGGCAAGGTAGTCAAGTACGTAGATCATGTGCAGTTTATGTGGATAAAAAATCGTAATGAAAATCGAGTTAGATGAGAGCATTACAGGACATATCTGTTGGAGTTCTTGTTGTGTGATCTATGCCCTTATTATCATAAGCCAAAAGATGCGATGAACATATCAATCACCTGAGCAGCTTAAATATCACACACAAAGTGCTGCTTATGCTATAAAGTAAAATAAAGTTATTCATTTCTTTGCCTCAGCCAATGAGCCAAAACCATGAAAATGAATTGTCATTGTAAACACTTGCTAATATGACTCCTCAAATATGTATTAAAATATGTGAGCTGAGCAAGTCTAAACATATGAACTCTTGATTTTCTCTACACAGTAGTTGGCCTCAGTTGGTTCCCCTTCACTGAGTTTTATTTTTTTCCTATCTCATAAATTCTGGCATGAGAAGTTTAACTCCAGGAAAAAAAAAGCCAAAGTCCAGTACCGCCGCTATTTATGATGTATATAAATCTGAGCCATTTCAGCACCGCTTGTTCGTATAAGATGAAGAACAAGTTCTATTGATTCCCACAACTCTAACCCAGTGCTAGTTCCCTTGGGACCTAATAAAAGCCAGGCATTCTTCTGCATTATAACAACTCTGTTGCTTCAATAGCAATGTATTCATTGCTGCTTCTACGAAGTCTACCAAAATTTATGGCTTTTAGTAATACTGCAATATTTGGTGCAACACAATAAAGTAATAATAAAATAACCTACAAATTCTCATTTTGCTTTCTGCTTTGCATAAATATAATCACTTATTTTAGGAATACAGCTAGCTTTTTGTCCATGTGCAACTCGTTATTTTCAAATGAAGCAATAAACAGATTTGAGATGAAGGATTTAAGATTTCTTAAATAACCAGTGTGAACTAGATAAAAATAGCAACAGCAGCACTTAAAATACAGAAAAATACGGATGAGTACTCAGATATCTGTGTTTAAAGCACCTTTTAAGAAGGTGAGCTTACAGTATAGTCAGGTATAGATTTATATCAAATAATTATTAAAAATATCAACAAGAGTAAGATCAGCTGAGAGCCATTGAATTGGTCTTTCAGATTATTAGGGAATTAATAACATTATCATATTTAATCCTCAAAAACCTCATGAGGCTAATATTGTTATTATCCCTGTGTCTTGAAAGAAAAATAAAACTTAGCAAGTTTGTTTTAATAACAGATTGTTGTTATAAGGGAAGGCTAACCATAATTATCATTCCTGTTCAGTTTCCTTGGATTCATGTCTACCCCTTAGAAAAAGAGAAGCATAAGAGAATAGAATAGAAGCTAACATTGAAAAGAACCTATGGCCACATCGCTTTGAAGACTACAGTCCAGTATGGGTGGGGACCCTGTTGCAGTCTGAACACTAAGGGATTGGACTGTCCTCCAAATGTCCTATATGTCTAGAATGGAGAAGACACTGGGATAATATATGCATACATGAGCCGCTCACAAGTGCCCCTGTCAACTACCCCAAGCTCAACCAGCTCTGCAGAGTTGGAATAAGAGAGGAAGTAAATGGAAGCCACCACAGGATAACCAATAGGCCTGTTAGGAGTGCATGTGATGATATAATTTATAGAAAGACCCCAAGACTTCAGGGGAAGATATTGACAGAGTGTGACTTGTAAACTGGCTGGACATAAAGACAAAACATATGAATACTATTTCTTTTCTTAAGACCTGTTCCAGCTACTATTGCTAAAAAAAAATCATCCTACACCTTTGGCCAAAAATCACCATCTTCTGGTAATTTGTCAAAATGACAAACAAGGAGAAAAGAGAAGAGGCACCACTACATATTCTCTGAGTCTTTTAGAAAACATTGTATTTTTCCTTTGGCCATGTACATGCGAATCTACAAGAAAGGCGATATTGTAGACATCTAGGGAACGGGCACTCTTCAAAAAGGAAGAGCCCACAACTGTGAGGATAGCACACTGAAAGAATATGATGCTACCCAGTATGCTGTTGGCATTGTTTTAAACCAACAATCTAAGGACAAAATTCTCACCAAGAGAACATACATATTAAAAATATTACACTAAATTTCAACAAAAGAGTCGTCCTGCTTCACTCAAAGAATCCCACATCATGAGAGCCTTTGAAAAGAAATTTAAGCTGCCTGTCCTCTAGATCCATAGCATAATAGCTATAAATAAGTAGATAAAATAATTCTGAATTTTTTAACTAATTCCAAAATTTATTGGCTTAAAACTACAACAATCATTTTATTATCCTTTGTCCTGCATTATCTTTCTTTTCATAGGTCAATAATTTGGGAATGACTAGACTGTGTGGTTCTGGCTTTGGGTCCATCATGGGGGACCAGTCAGACTGGGGCTACAGTTGGAGGTGGGGGAAGGAGCAGCTGGATACTAGCTGGCCATCTCTTTCTCTTCTGTAACCCCAAGCCTCCTCCACATTGCGCCCCATGTGAACAAGTTTGGATATCCTCATTGCATACTGGCCTCAAGGAGACATTGTTTACGTGGCAGGTAAAGACTTTAAAAGCAAATACTCCAGGAAAAAAGGTGGAAGCTGCTTCACCTTTTACGACCAAGCCTCATAAGTCATGCAATGACATTTGTGACACGTCCTCTTGGTACAAGCCAGTTACCAGCCCAACTAGATTCAAGAGAAGGGGATTCAGATGCCCTCTTGATAGGAGAGTGGCAAGATACTGGGAGAGCCTAAAGGATAGGACGTATTATTGCTACCATCTTTGGAAAATGCAATCTGCCACAAGTTATTACTATTGTCATCAAAATTATGGTGGCCAGAGATATATATAAGTTATGAACAAATGAACAAACCATGGATACATTCTTGTGGTTTTTTCCTCAACAACTCCCCTTCTTCCTGTTACCTGTCCACTTTTTTTCTACCATATTTTATAGTTGGTGCTTTGCAGGACATAGCTGAAAATAAATTTTCCTGATTCATCTTTAATCCAATTTGTATGGCTTCCCTTATTCCTCTAATATTCTAATTCTGGGTGTCCCGGCAATCCCAGATTTTGTCTTTGTCCTCTCTACTTCCTACTCTATACCCTCTTATTGAAATTCTCACCCATATTTTCTCTCCCATGTCTTTAAATACCATTTTTATACAGCTGACACTGAAATCTATATTACTAGTTTCAACCTTTCTCCTAAGTCCAAGATTCATATTTCAAACTCGATACTGAAAATGACTAATCAAATGTCCCATCAATATTTAACATTCAACATATCCCCCAATAAGGTCCTTCTTCTGACTTTCCTTTCTTTTTGATGTCACTATTACTATAATAATTCAGAAATATATACTCCAAAAGTTATACAAAACATCTAATCAACTTTGCTACCAAGTCTTATGTAGTCCACTTCTAAGACCTATCATTTCTTCCACTCCAACCACTCATAGATTTACCCTCCACTCATCGTTTCTGTGGCTACCATAATAATTTCCCTCCTTTCCAACACCTGAACAATTGCAACTTGCTTCCTAATGATTTGCCACTACCAGAGTTTCCCATCTAATTGATCTCACATATTGCAATTAATTTAAAAGATCTAAAAGCACTATATTTAATGTTTGATATTAAGCATCAAAATTCTTCCATGGTCCACCTTATCTCTAAAGTAAACTGTCATTTTAGAGTGACCGCTGTCCTATAGTAACACCTTTGTGCATCTACATTCAACACAAGCAATAATTTTATGTTCTTCGTTTCTTCCAAATTCTCCGACCACTATACTCTCCACTTTCTCCCACATTTACATCCTTCCAAAACTTCTGTGGAGATTCAACTAATACTTCTACTTTCATTTCAATTGCCACCTTCTCTGTCACTTCTTCCTGAAATTTCCAACTAGAAGTAATTTTGAACTCTGTCATTATCCATTTATTCATGTCTTTATTCAAAAATATCAGCTGAAGACCTACTCTGTGCCAGGTTCTATTCTAATACTGGAAATAGACCTAGAAAAAGAGTCAAAGCTTTGCTTTCTTAGAAATTACATTCTAGCTTCTGGGTGGACAGAAGAAAGAAACTGACCAGAGGCAAATAAACAAATTAATAAACAACACAATTCCCAATACTGAAGGCTATAATGAATAAAACAGGATGATACAAGAATAACTAAGTTTGGTAGAGGAACTGTTAAATAAGGAGATAAGGAAAGATGTTTCAGCCAGGACATATCTCTACAGAGACAACAGGCAGCCAGCTAATTAAAGATCATGATGTCAATGTTTCCAGACAGAGAACAACAAATGTGATGATCGCCCTTGCTCTGGATTAACTGGACTATGGTGTGTAGAGAAAAAGCCTTGCTCCTTGGCTCGCAGATGGCCATCTTTGCTCTGTGTTTTCACATGGTCTCCCCTCTCTGTATTTGAATGCTAATAGTCTCTTCTTATACGAATATCAGTCACATAAAATTAGAGCCCACTCTACTGACTTCATGTTAATTAAATTAGTTCTTTAAAGAACCCGTCTCCAAATACAGTCACATTCTGAGGTGTTGGGGGTTAGCACTTCAACATGTGAACTTGGGGGAGAACACAGTTTAGCTTATAACAGCATGGTAGGTAAACATACAGACCTCCATAAGGACTGTGGATTGTATTCTAAATGCAAAAAGCCTACATGATCTGATTTGCTTTTTTCTTTAAAGGATGACACTAGACTCTGTGAAATTTCCTATTTCCTATAGGAAATAGAGTCTAGAGAAGCAAGAAATAAAGTATAAATGTAGTTAGTAGTTTACTGCAGATATCTACATGATAGCTAATAGAAGCTAATTTACCCTAAATCCTTACCTTGGCTTGCACAATTACATAATGCTGGCAAAAATCCCAAAGATACAATCCAAGTAGCATTTCCTTACAAAGGTTTTTTTTCCCTTTGCGCAACTCAAAAACTTGCCCCTTTATGAAACATGTAAGAACAAATTTCAAGATTATGTAGTTACTACTTTAATAAGCATGTGATTTTATACTTTTCTTAGATACCATTTCTCTATATTATTAAAAGAAGAAATTTAAATTAAATGATCCAAAATGTTTTTTTCTAGTTCTAAAATCATAGATTCAAACCAGTTTTTTTAAGAAAAGATAATTCTTGAAAGTCCAAATGTATTTGAGATGTAGTCAATGAATATTTTAATCAGCTCCATATCAAATCTAAAAGTATTGGACCAGGAGTTCAGGGTTAACCTTGAATTAAAATGAATACCTTTCAAGAAATCTGTAGAGAATCATTATAAACCATTGTTTCAGCCTCACTGCAAAGAGGCTTTTTATAGCCTTTTAGTTTGTCATTGTTCAGCTCCTGAATCTGAAATGGACCCACCAAGCTCATCTCAATGTATCAAAGGCTGTGCCTGTCTTCAGACTCATTTCTCAGCCAGACCATTAAAATCATATTCACAATCACAGACTAAACATCATGAATAGTCACACATCTTTTAAAACCCTCTCACAAAGACAAATGACTTCCTTCTTTCTAATCTGTACTTCTGTCCACTGATGGCGCTGTGTTCGGGGAAAGCCTGCCCCTTCTCAGATGAGTAAACTCATCCTTACCTTTACGACTTCTCCATTTTTTATTTTGTCAACCAAAAAACTGAAAGTTTTCTAATAAGCCGTCCAAGTATAATTAATTAAAGGCTGAAGTTTCCTTCTCATTGTTTTCATTGATCTAGCAAAAGCCTCATAGTCAGTTAAGCCATAAGCTGAGGAAAATGAAAAGACTTACAACTCCCCCCAACCCACCCACATGTATCAACCAATCCCCAAAGTTAGAGCATATACAAGAAGACTAATCATATTAGTGTGCAAATGTGCCCTGAGGTAGCAACCTGTCTCCCATATTTATCCCACTTCTGTGAAAAGATTTGCCTGATTAGACAACCCTTCTCCATAAGAAAAATACGGCTGGTCATTTACCCCTTTATTCCACAACCCATTTATCTTGCTATTAGGTTTAGTGACAATAGAAAGCTTTTAGTTAACATCACCTTTTATCTGTTGTTGATTCAGTGGTTTGCACTTGGGCTCCTTACTGCTGTTTCACACATCAGCCACGCTTATGTTTCTTGAACAGCTGTACCAAGGAAATGGGTCTACTATATGCATAAACTATGATTCCTAGTCAGTATCCCTACCCGGCCTCCTTTTCTAATCTGGTCAATTATACTAGTCTCCCTACATGAACTTCTTCAGTTACAGAATAAGTTCTAAGAATCCAGCACTCTGACTTGTTTTCTTGTCTGTCAGCCAGTATTGGTGCACAATTCTTAATAAACCCCAGCCTGATGGGGCTAAGATGAACTAAATCCAGCCTCTTCCAGACAAGGAAAAAGCTGCCTAAATCACGGAGATAAGAAGAGTAATTAGTGAGTTCTTCCCTCAATGTAAGTTTTCTGAATGCATGATTGAGCAAACTGAATGAAAATGATTGGGACTCTCTAAAGGAGTTGATACACAATGATGAAAATACGCTGGGAATCAAAGAAAAACATTATCTTTCTCAAATCAATACTTCCTTGTAAGAGAAGCCTTCTCCTCCATTTCCGTGAATTCCAACCTGCCAATGCTCATTTCCTTCTCTGATGTTTGAGGGTCTCACCATTTCTGCCTTAGGCGTGACTTTCCAAACATTACACGGAGGCTCATGTGTGCCATGAAGAGATGTTTTATGTTTGGAGTCCCAGGAAAAGTTGTAAATAATGCTATAAAATGATCATTTTTTTGCATTTTAGAAAGACCTTAGTGGCCACAATGAAGGCAATGATCTGAGAGGAAAAAGGGTCCAAACAGAAAGAACAAATCTGACCTTCAGAGGTCAGGACTCACACGCAGAAAGTTGATTTGGGGAAGCAATCCCAAAGAGTAGGAATAAGCCTACTGGAAAAAAGTCAAACAGGAAAAACCCAATCTAAGTACTCATTCTTGAACAGATTACCACCATGTGCTGCTTTGACTCAGTCTTACTGGACGCCTTCTGAGTTATTGGGCAGCTTCCCCAGAGGAACGTCCATTCCTTTATAATACTTCCAAGTTTGCTCATGAACAGCATGGGTTGACTAGCCCCTGCAGGAACTCCAAACAGCAGTAGCAGGAAAATCTCAAGGCAGTAAACAAAAGATGTGATACGGTTGAGGTGCGGAGCTATCTAACAACACTGCAGCTAACTGAATCAGCAATGCAAGTCACTAACGCTTGGGCAGAGTAGATGTAAAATGATCATTAAAAAAAATGGTCAACAGGATCTGCCCCTTGAACTTCTTAGATGTGCTTGTGCCCAGTGTTAAATCCAGTTCATCATAGAGCCTTCCAGTTGGCATGCCCACCATCTTCACATCTTCACAATACATTCTACAAGAAGGCTTAGTGGAACAATCCTCAGTGCTCCCACAGGAACTGGTTGCATGCCAACAATTTCAAATTTCCTTACCCTCAGCCAGCACTTTTTTCTTCAAGGAGGTGAAACCTATAATTACTTACCCTTAACTCTAGTAGCTACAACCAACCATATACAATCATCATGGTGCATGAAGGCACAAAGAGACACTACAGCGAATTTTAAGAAAATCCTTTTTGCTCCCACTGTGTAGTAGCTCACCCTAAATCCTCATGGCAATGAGGATCCACTTCTGTTCTTACCTGTGAAAAACCCAGCTGATAGTTATAAACCTGGATTCAGCAGAACTCTTGTTGCTACCCTAAAATGAGCAAATGGTAATTGTACTTCAGAATCAGTGAAATTGCCACACCTACAAGTCAGCAGAGCTTAAGATCGTAGAAACCCAAAAGATGAACTCTGAAAGTTCACCACTGAAAGTGATGATTGTAAAGCCAAAACCTACTTCTGCCCCTCAGATCCTGGACAGAGGGCCACATATCAGTAATATGTGGAATGCTGCTGTTCCCACACCATACCAGGTTGTTTTTGAGTGGACCTTAATTCAGCCTTCAATACGCCATTGCGTCATCTTACTAGGCCAGCTGTTCCGAGTGATGCTGTATATAGTTTGGCCACTGAATTTTATGATTCTCTACCTATTGTTGAACCTCTTTCAGCACCAGAGATCTGAAACAATATGATATAGATCCAGTTTCAGTAAGCCAGGCATTCTGCAAGTCCCTGGATGGGGATGCTTACAAAGATGTTTAGTTGACTATAGGCAACCCCACACGAGTCCACAGATGAAAGCTGCAGAAGAGGCATCAGCGCAAAAGGGGCTGGTAACAGAGTCAGAGCCGCCTGTCATGCAACTTCCCGTGCCCTCAGAACTTGTGCTCATCCCAGAATGTACCATTTGTATTGAACAATGTGCTACTGTGACCTTGCCGAATCTTATGATACGGTGGATTGGAAATCACCCAGATAAGGATGGATAACTCCAGTTTCATACTCATTTGGTGCCCCATGTTCAGGCGGTCAGTCTACTAGGGCCCAACAGAATGTCCAGGATGCTTTTTAAATATTAAGAAGTACTTCTTTGCTGTAGAACGTATGGTCTCCATCCAGAACCATAGCAGCTATACGGTGACTCACCACACAGCATTCTTATTCACTGTGAGTGCCTCCGGTGCCATTATTTCTGTTGAGCCACAGTCTGGGTGGTTGGGCAGCCATCACCACAACCTGCACTTGCTGCAGACCCTATCTTGCTCAGGGCCACATTCAGTGGTAGCTTTCTGAGTTACTCAATAAAAGGGTAAGAATATTATTCCCAAGTGCAGCATATGCCACCTCAGAGTTCAAATAAACCCACCAAATATTATATCTCTTTCTTAAATGATAGAAAGTACAAAGTCTATGAACTTGTCCTTTAGAGAAAGTGTCTAGGCACTTTCAAATATTACTGCTCTGTCTGGATCTGAATCCCCATGGGGTTTATCTCTTAGACTCTGGCCTGCATGGATCTTAGCAAGGTACCCACAATACCTTTCACTTCTTGGTCACCAAATTCAGTTAGCATGATGTCATCTATACAGCAAAGTAACACAATACTCTGTAGAACTTTAAGATGATCAAACTCATGAGGACTACATTGTGATGGTCTCTTGAGATAAGACAGAGACTGGGTATTTCTGGCCTTCATATGTAAACACAAACTGCTTCTGACTCTCTTAGTTATGAGGACTGAAAAGTATCAGATGAGCTGCTACAATACATACCAGGTACTAGAGTCTGTGCTGATTTGCTCCAGTAAGATTCTACATTCAGCACAGTAGTTGTGATAGGGGCTACAGTGGGTTCCATTTACAGTCAGCCATTGTCATCTCCCATTATCCGCTTAGTTTTGGCAAAGGTCAACAATGAAATTGAATGGAGGAAACTTCTGAGGAACTATGGACAATGTGCTTTAGACTAGTCCGCCCAAATCAGGAGGAAGGTGGTTTTTATCACCAACCACCACCTGGATCAGCCAACAGCTACACAGAGGGGTTTACCTGCCTTATAGTTCCAGGCAGGCATGTGGACCAGAAGGGGAGCACATACCCTCACAGGCATCTCAAAACCCATAGGCAGGGAGGGCCTGGGGCAGCCAGACGGTGCACTGCAGGCGAGATGATGCCTGGAACTGAGGGCCACAGAAGCAGTCAGAGCACAAAGGTTGTTCATGAAAATGTGACAGAGAGCCCCCCAAATATCATACGTAGCTAGTCAGTTTGCAGACTACTGAAATATTTTAGACATGAACTCATAAGGGTCTAAACTAAAGTAATGGCGGCAGATTTGATTTTTTAAAAAAGGAAACAGTTTCAGTAAGCTAGGCATACGAAAGCTGTCAGAGAGGCAAAATCAAAAAGTGAATAATTTCCTACATTTTTGCCTTCAGACTTCATGGTGCCTTGTGACAAAATAATTCCCTAGAAAACTAAACACTGAGAAATCCTGATTCACACAAAATGTGCCTACATTCCCACAGATTTGCATCCAAAATGCAAATTCCTGTCTCTAGATATCCTCTCCATTGTGGATCCCCAGGCCTCAGAGAGAAAAGTCCATGCAGTGGTGCTCGGGCTCTAGCCTGTTTAACTTGAACAACTCTGATATTTTTCTTATGCTACATTATAAGAAAATGTCAATTAGTCAAAACGGAACTCCAAACAATGAGTACACAGCACTTCGGGTATAAAAGGATAGCAGACTAACTTCTGGCAAACTGTAGACAAATGCTAGCACCACGGTGGGCCCCTAATTTAGGAGAATATTTCACAGCCAGGCAGTGTGGGGGTCTGAGATTCTTCAGACTTGTATTCCTTTAAAATTTTTTCTCTCTTTTTAAAAATGTGTATCTATTTACACTTATTTTTCTGAAAATAATTTTGGTACACAGAAAGTCCATGCCTCGGAATTCTTTTAGAGACCCCAAAAGGATTCGCAGGCCCACTTCTGTCTAACTAGAAGTATAAATTAATGATGGATGGGCACCATCCTTTGTGCTCAAAAAAGAGTGACTGGAAACCTCCAGATGTTCAGACTGGTCATAAACAACATTGGAGAAAGAAACTTCAGTTGTGCAGTAGTGAAAATTAGAGGTTGTTTTGGGGGGTACAATAAAACAGAATTGAGCCGGGGGACATAGTCGCGTGTTTTAACACTGTTCTGGGAAACTTCATTTCACTCTCAAGTCAACTGTGGGCCTATTTCCTACAGGAGAGTGGGAAACAAACTTTCTGAATAACGGTGAACTGTTTTTACCAATTTCCTTCAAGTCCAACACAATTAAATCACTGGAGACAGTGACAAAAAGAGACTCAAAAATCTTAGGCAATTCTCTGAGAAACTGTAGAAATCATAAGTAATCAGAATCTAGCCTGTTTTCCTAAACCACTGGTGATTTATGAAAGTTTTCTCAAGCTCTCTATATTAAAGCCAGCCATCATTCGAACCCTGGAGAAATATTGCTAAAATACAATGATAGCATTTTTAGTAAATTGCAGGATACAATTGGCACTTCCACAAAAGAGCTGAGATAGATGAAGGAGGACTGCCTGAGAGGACATGGTTTCCGTATTCTATTTTCTGTCGAGTGCCACTTCTTGTTATTTGATTTAATTTTTAAAATTATAAACTGTCATACAGAAAGCAAATATTTATATATGCATATGTTTTTCTTCCACTAGCTTTTTTAGTGATCACTGAGGAAGAGACACAATACTGATTAGGTAAAAGCACATGAATATTGATTGCCTATTATATTTACGATACTCCCAAAACACACTTAATAACCTCTTAATTTTTCCCTCAAAATTCATCACAGAGATACAAGATTCTGTTAAACAAATTCTATAATGAAGACAAAGGATATAACTTATAAGATTGCAAAAGGCCGGGATGAAGGCCTGCAGATTTAAAACGTAAGCATAGTGTGATGAGGAGGTCACTTCCCAGATGGCAAGCCAATTCCTTCATAAGCTAATTATTCCTAGATCCTGTGCCTCCAGTTAAGCTACCAAGTAAGACTGTCTAATATTTTACACACTGCCCATTGGCGAAGTTTTCCGTAGATAACTCAGTCTTAAGATAATAGCACATAATTCACTGAAAATGCCTTTTGTAATAGAAAAGCAAAATTTCTTTGTTTGACAAAACACTAAATTTTAATATAAAGCTAAGTGAATTTAAGACAATATACTATTTAAGAAATGCAAAGATCCAAGGCGCTGGCTGGTGTAGCTCAGTAGATTGAGCACGGGCCTGCGAACCACACAATCACAGTTCGATTCCCAGTCAGGGCACATGCCTAGGTTGCAGGTCAGTTCCCAGCAGGGGACACATAAGAGGCAACCATACATTGATATTTCTCTCCTTATCTCCTTCCCTTCCTCTCAAAAAAAGATAGATAAATAAAATCTCAAAAAAAAAAGAAATGCAAAGATCCAATTGAAAGTTTCTTCTGTTCACTCTGTTTCAGTGGAGGTTCCCAAAACTCGTAAAAATAACTAAGTAGCTCTATATTCTAAAGAGAGCTACCAACCCTACAGCTACCAACTGGGGACCTGGCCCAAAACCCAGGCATGTGCCCTGATCAGGAATTGAACTGGCAAACTTTTGGTTTTGTGGTCAGGTGCTCATTCCACCGAGCCACACCAGCTAGGGTCAGAGTGCATTTTCTGAGTTGATAGAGCAGGCTGCTAGTTCACACAAACTTTTTCTCCTTCTTACAGGACATAGAACTGTCAACCTGCAAAGGATATTTTCTAAGCCTCCTTCTACTAAAAGTAACCACATACCTAAGGTATCACCAAGGCTAGGCTACCAAAACTAATCAGCACAATTTTAATCTCACTCACTAAAAATGAAATTGTTTGGCCTGGATTTGCTTCCTTCCTCTTTTCTCTATCTGAAGAACAGAAAAGTCCGTGACAGGCGTTTGATATGCAGACCAGGGTAACACCTAAGTGAGGGCAAAACAGTAAGATGAATCTTCAGTCCCTGAATGATCTTATGAGGCAAAGCTGGCCTATTAAGTGAGGGAGTAACAAATGTCTATTTTATTTAATCCAGTGTTTCTCAACTTCTTTTTTGGTTATTGCCCCCTAAGGATAAAAAAATAAATTTATTTAATTTACCTAATTTTGAATTTAATTTAATTTTAATTTTTTCATAATGAGAGAGATTAAAAACTAAGAAATGAGATTTTATTGAGCTTTAAAAGGTCAAGAGTCATTTTAAAACCTAAGACATTTTTTTCATTTCTTCCTCCCTGCAAGACCCAGTTTTCAGTACTACTGAGAATACATGATTTAAGCTATTATATGTTTGGTCTCTTTGTTAGAGCAGTTTAGCCTTTGCCCCCCTAATATACTGAAGAAACCCACTATTTATAGACTATGACAGATGTCTTGCCACAATAGAAGTCATTGGAGAATCAAGAGAGAACTATAAACACCAGGTAAATAAAATGTCAAGGAAGGTAAATGGGTATTGTGGACTAAATGTGAGTGTCCTCCTCAAATCTGTGGGAGCCCGCCAGGCCGCAGGGGACCAAGGACAGAGTCCCCCACTGTGAAAATGGTGGAGGAACTTACTTTCTGGTCCCTGGAGCCGGCGGGTATCTTGACATCTTCCGGACCTTCTCGTTCTCAGCCTTGAAGGAAAGAACAAGATCTTGGCATATGTGTCATGTTCCAAGGAAGTGATAGTCATGAGGACACTATTATCTTCAGGCTAATGTTCTCAGGATATGAGAACATCTTGCCCTTTTGATAACTCTAGGGTGCGTACAAACTTTGAAAAGCAACATTGTCTCCAGTTCCTTGCGGTCTTGTTTTAGGCCACAGCAGTTTGCATATAAGCCAGCAGTTCCTTGAATAAAGTTGCCATTTGCCAGCAGAGCTTATGGTCCTCTCCATTCTTTTAAGTCCCTCGCCTCAACTCGCGACCACCCTTGCTGCTGCGGGCAGCGGCACAAATCCATATGTTGAAGCCCTAACCCTCAATGTTACTGTACTTGGAGATAAAGCCTGTGAGGAGGTGATAAAGGTTAAATGAGGTCATCAATCCAACAGGTCTATTGCCCTTATGAAAAGAGCAAGTGAAACCACATGAGAGCACATCAAGAAAGCAGCCGGGAAGAGAATTCACACCAGGAACAGAATCAGCCAGTACCTTGATCTTGGACTTCAGAGCCTGCAGAACTGGGAAAGGTTAAATTTCCGTTGCTTAAACAACCCATCTTGGAGGTTCTATCACGGCAGCCGAGCAGTCTGAAGTAATGGACGTGGACACATTTTTTGCTCATCTTTCCGTTTTTTGCAGCCCCACTTGGAGGAGCTAGAAGCAAGGGCAGGGAAAAATCAGAGAAACTTTTCATTGGGATAAGAAACCACAGTTTTGATTTAGACTAAACTAGATGTGTTAAAACTTAAAAAGTAATCAAAAGCTATGGGTTTCATACAAGATGTCACTCAGAAGTGACAATGAGATCTACAAAGACAATAGGGGCTGAAAAATAAATCTATTTCCTAGACATACTCTACCAAGTTCAGTACACCTGATAGATCTAATTATCCAATATGCAATAAACAAAGCATATAGACTGCAAATATATAAGAAAAAATGAAATACCTTCTCCCACTAATATTTAGCCATTATCAAATCTACCTAATCTAATTGTGATTATCCTTATCTTATTTTACTCATAACTTTTACTTCCCATCATAGATGCCTACCTTCATGGGGCTCCATGATTTAATATACAAATTATCACTCTACAGCTACTAAAAGAATTTAGACTCCGCTGCCACAAAGGTCTCTCACTCTCCTAGCCCAAAATTATATGTCACCCAATAACTAACTAATGAGATTTTCTGTGAATAATAGAGAATGGTTAGTATCAATGCTTCTTTATCTATTGAAGTCTGAACACTTCAAAGTGATAAACGGATTATGCGCAGCATCTTTTAGAACAATATCCATATCTTTAATTTAATAATGATATGTAATTAATACATACTTAATAATACTTAATATTTAACGATGACAGAAGAAATTTAAAAACTTCTTTTATTTTTATTAAATTTGACACAAAAAACTGTTATGTGTTTCCTAATTACAGAGGGGGAAAAGGTTGCTTTTTAAAAATGTATCTTTCAAGAACTTTCTTTTTAAGTGAAACAGTGATTTCTGAGGAACTGCCATTAGACACAGAATTGGACATGTTTTCCACTAAAATTGAGTAGTATTATTCTTCCTCTGTAAAGTATAGGTGGTAAGGAGTAGTACCACAAAATGTTGAAATGAAGTTCTCTGCTTCTTCCTTGGACCCCACCCCAGTTCTTATAAAGATAAAAGCCTCTGTAAGTATAAGGTATTTCTAGTTTTAAGTGAGACCAATAGAGAGCAAGGAAGAGCCATTTTTTAAATGAAGCTCTTAAAAACCAAAATACCCAACTCGAAAATGTCATCTGTGAAAACACCTAGATCTCAAAAGCTGACAACATAAAAAGATAAAGGACAACAAAAAATGATGACTCATTTATTTCCAGTTCACCTAGGGTTTACAAACCCTCCAACCCTCATAACAAAACCTCCCATCATCCAAACGTTCCTTTTCTCTGTCCTGAGAAGAGATACAGATCTTCCTAGCTCCACTCTCTTTCCTGTGCCACATTATAAAACCCCATTTCCCATCTCTGGAGTGGCTCACTCTGCTCCCCACAGCTTTCCCTGGCCTGCTTGCCCTTGATGTTTTCTCCTAGGAACCTTTGTCAGAAGGCTGAGGAGATGGAGTGCTGGGTTCCAGGCTAACAGCCTAAAGGAAGGCAGCAGTCTGTATGGGTTTCTCACAGGCTGGAACCAAGTCTGCTTCGACCCTGTGTTTCCTAGTCACAACATGGTAAGTATTCATTAAATTTAGTTTAGTTTAGTTTAGTTTAGTTTAGTTTAGTTTAGTTTTGTTTTGTTTTTGCATGAATTGAGTCACTGGATGAAGATAATGATAAGAAAGGTCTTTTCCCCGTGACAGACCACCATCATAGCATGGGTCCTAGGCGTTCATTACCAGGGAGTCAGATCCCTGGTGGGAAGATTCAAACTGTTTTCCTCCCCACTCCCCACTTCCAGCCAGGCTGGCCACCAAGGTTGCTCCCCAGTCTAGCCGTCCGATTGGCCTCAGGGGCTGCCAACAAGGGTGAAGGCTGAACACTCCCAAACTGCCTAACTACTCTTTGCTCAATAGTCTCTCAGCATGGCTAGATGGCACCAAGAAGCTACCTTGCTTGAGTCAGTAGATACACCGGCCATTCCCAAACTACCTGCCTTCCAAAAAGCTCTCATTTAGATGAACGAAGCAATTTATAAGCAAGACAGGAAAGACAGAAAGAAAGATGAGATAAAGAGTGCTGCTTCAGCTCTTTCGGGAAGGTCCAGTCTGCACACCAGTAGCCAGCCTTGTGGAGTGCGCACCACACTCACTCGGGGAAGCTGCTGTCCTGCACTGGAAAGCACTGGAAGTTGTTTTGGCCCCTAGCCATTCGTTACCAGGAAGAAAAATCACCTTCCTGTTTGAAGCTCTTTTTTTCATCATGGCCCATTGGCCATGACTGATGTTGCTCTAAGTAAAGCAGTTAAAACTGCTTAACCTCAGAAAGCCTTATACAGCACATGAAAAGTGCTAGCTACAGTTAAGATAAAATCCAGAGGAGGAGGAACTGAGACAGGACAATAGGTGCCTTATTCAAATTTCCCTTCACCACCTTTCCAATGGCTAAAAATAGAAGATTCTACTCTCAAGATAGTTTGTTTTTATAATTCTCACCTAAAAAATGCCAGGAAATCAGAACAGTACTCTTACACACTCTGAATATTGCACAACATCATCGACATCAACACACCCTTCATATCAGGATCATACCAAAGGAAGAGGATATGGATTTTATTTCCCTTACAAATGATAAATATATTATTTCATATTTTAGATCCTATGAAAATATTTTCGAAAATCTTATTGTATCATTTTACACTCCGATCTCTTTTTCAATACTGTTCCAACCATTTTTTAAATAATTAGAATATGCTTTACTCATTCCCTCAGCAACTATATTCTTTTTACAATGAATTGTTTACACAAAGCATTCCATGACTTTCATCCTAAGGTAACAGCTTGCATTACAACAGTCACTGTTTCTCTCAACATACTTGAACTTCATGTGAAAATGGAGCCAACGAGAGGAGGAAGACTCGCTGCAGTTTATTAACACTTCACACATCAGACATCATTTATAAGATGGCCACCTGACACCTTCCATTACCTCCCTTACCACACAATTGCAATAATAGTGGCACGTATGTGGGAAAAAAAACTTAAAGGCAGTTACTTAAAAATTAGCCTCAGATGCATGAAGCAAACAATTTTAAAAACCCATAAATAGACAGCTAGTTAATAGTTATTACATTCAATAATTTCGCATGATATGCATGATGGTTTTGACCTCCAAAATAATTTAGCGCCTTGAGCTGAGATTAAATGCAGAACATTAATTTTTCCCTCTGGTTGTCAAGCCAACCAAGAGACCCGTCAAATCTATTTAAATAAAGCCTGCATCATGCAATAATATTAAAGGGAATAAAATATTAATATGGGCCTGTGGTAGAACATGGGCCAAAAGAACTGCAGTGAGGTGCCTTTAATTTATTACCCTGACAATCTGTCCTGGTACTGAAACTAGGAGTTGAAGCACCATCTAAGAATTACATTTCATGGCTAGAAGAAAGGCCCCTTTAGGGAAGGTTACAGGTCTTCCAAATGCTGCGAACTTTAAGTATCTCCAATTGAAGAAAGTCAGAAGTTCCGTTTTTAATTGTATTAATTTGAAGAGCTAGCAAAGTATAAATTCCAGGAATCAGTTGTAATGAAAATGAAATTTTAAACTAAAAGGAAACACTAATTCATTAAGGGAGGCCTGATGCGCTTTCCCCATAACAGAAGTGTGCCTGGATCAATGTATTATTTGTATGCCATGTACATCACACTTAATCAGTGCCTCTTCTACCAAATAAGTTCTGCTTTTTACCTCTGAATATTATATGATTCTGGATCATTTTCCAGGGAGTTTGTTCCCTGAAGAGTGGAGGTTTTAAACACATCTCAATAATATAATTAAGTATTATATTTCCATTCTTAAAGTGATATCCCTGTAAGAACTACATGTATTTCATTTAAAGGTGTGAGATGAGTGAATGTGGAAGCTGTAGACAGAGATAAGCAGTGTGGGAAGCATGTGTGTGCTTTACTGTGTTCAAGTAGTTGTTCTATTGCCCTGAATACTCAATGATCGTTTGTTTCATTAAATGAGAGAACTGTACAAAGCTTTTTAAATAAGTTTTATGTAAAAATTACTCTAAAGGCACCAAACATGTTCTTCAGTGCTAGTCATGGTATTGTTCCCCATGAGATCACAAACCAAATGAAAAACAGAGGCTGCATTCTTGCTTCCCCAGCATCCAGCCCACAGAGTAGTGTATCTCCCTTCGAGCTGAGCTTCCACTGCCTTCAAAGAATCTTCTGAGTGATGGAACCAGGCATAAGACACAGGGAGAAACCGAAATCTGGCCACAGGAAAAGAACCTTTTAAAATTCTAATCAAAGAACTGAATTCTCCAAACAGGGCAATGGCTCAGTAACAATCAGGTCAGACGTGAAATCACAGACGTTAGAGCTGAAGTCAGCTCTCCTAGTATGCAAAGTGGGAAGCAGTGCAGTAATGACTCAGAACCTCACAGCAAATAGAGAGACAGACCCTCAAGACAACTGCAGGTCTTCTGGCTCACCTAGAGTCACCAGATAAAATGCAGTGGACACCATTCTCATATTTCAAAGCGTGGCTATAAATTTCTACGGTGTGGAAAGCCAGTTATATTCAAAGGGCCAGCTGAATTCCTTATCTCCGAACTTACTACACTTTTATTTACATTTTAATTTCTACACAAAAAACTGCCTGCATTAATTAATTTGAGCCACATCTGTAATACGGCTGTAGGTTTACCAATTAAACATAATTTGAAAGAAATGCCAAGTTTACTTCACATTCACCTCCGGTGTGTGTACCTGGGACTCAGGACATCTCCTCACGTTGACACTGTTTCTACGATCCCTCACCTCAAATGCTAAATGCTCTCCATGACAATCAGCTTGGGGAGGTTTTACTCTTCTTTATCAAAGCCCCAATGAGAAAGGTCACAGTTAATCCAAGAGAAAAGACAAAGAAAGATACATTAACTTTCAACCATTTGCCCAGATGCAAGCTGAGACTCAGAGCAATGGAAAAAGTAGTTCTGTCTCTAAAGCGTCACTAGGTCATCTCCCGAAACAAAGACAGGGACACAGAGGTCTGCATGTGACTCTCTTTCCGAGCTGGTCTCCTGCAGAACCCCCGAGGTGAGCATGTGTTCTTGGTGGTACAGCTTCCCTTACAAACTTCCCAGCAGCACTTATTGATAAGTAGCTCAAAAAGTCCTGTCTGGGCTCAGAAGTCTCCATGGAGATTATAGTTGAAATATTTGATTGTATGCAGTGCTCTCCAGGAGAATTTTCCATCAGTCAAATATTTATGTTTATTTATACTTATATTTACTAAATATTTATTAAGAAGCCAACGCTGCTCTTCTCTCTGTAAAGATACAGGTGCAGCACACCTATCCCTTAAACTTAGAGACCTTGTCATCTAAAGTGATGGAAAGGGTAACGTTGCCACATAAAATACAGAATGTCCAGTTAAATCTGAATTTCAAGTAAATAATACATTGTCTTTCAGTATAAGTATGCCCCAAATATTACAGGGGACATACTTCGACTAATTGGTTTTTTTATCTGAAATTCAGAGTTAACTGGGTAAACTATATCTTGATTTGCTAAATCCTAAGAGGGGACAGTGATGGACAAGAAAAAAAAACAGGGAAAAGCTACATTACAGTAGCTAAACAGGAATAACACCATTTATGTGAAGGGCCAGCTGAGCAGCACCTGGGGATGCTGTGAGCGTTGCTAGCAATGCCCAGCTAAAAAGCCAGGTCAGGACACAGGTCTGGAGTGGCGCAGAGACCCACCTGTCTGTTAACTGTGGAGTGAGTGCGGTGTGATGTACACAAACAACTGATCAGTGTGAAGCAATGAAAACAACAGTACTACAGCTATTCACAACAACATGGGTCTGGCTCATAAACATAACACTGAAAAAAGAAGCCTTCCCCAAAATAATACTTTTTATATGGCCCTACTCGTAAAGTTCAAACAATGGCTAAAATTCAAGTATAATTTTTAGAAATCCACAGTGAGATGGAAAAGCTAAAGAGTAAAAGGAAAGAAAAAGTCATGAAGTGACTACCATGAGCCCATGCTGGGCTCTTGGCCCCTTTGAGGAGAAGGGAAGTGGCAATGAGTGGGACAGGGGACAGGAGGCACTTCTGGTTCTTTGTGTGATGTCCCAGAGCCAAAGAGAAGAGGGCAAGACAGAGGGGTCAACTGTTTCAAATGCTGCTGATAAGTAAAGTAACAAATGATTATGAGCATTCCAGTTGACAGTATGGAGTCAGTCATTATCTTGGATTATCTGGAGTGAACTTGAGAGAAAGAGGGAGGAAGAAATAGAAGGACGCTAGCATAGACGACTCTGTTGAGGGGGTTAAATGTAAAGGAAAGGATAAATGCGGGGCTGTAACTGGAGAGAGAATGTGTTCTGTTTTTGTCGTTTTGTTTTGTTTTCAAGTTGTGAGGTGAGAAGAACGAGTCTGCTTATAGCCCAGGAGAAACTTTTGAAACAGAACGGAGAAGGGCTGCCAGCTCAAGGTTGCTGAGGGAGCTAGCGATGAAGGGGTTTGGGGCACAGCAAAGGCGTAAAGACAATTTGTAGAAGAGAAGGTAGATAATAAGTGCCCAGCCACAGGTAAGTAGGTATCTGTGGCCATGGGATGTCACAGAAGTATAAAAATAAAAGCTGGAAACGGGAATGAGAATAGGAAAGAAAGTATTGGAGTTCAGAAAATAAAGGCATGAAATAGGTGTCGAGGACAGAGCACATGAATCCACGTCCTAAGAAAAAATAGTATAATTGCCAAGGACACTAAGGGCCCCACTTCTGATGAGCGGTAAGGAAAGTAAATTAAACGCAGACAGCATGGCTGTGCACATTTCTCCAGCAATTAGCAGACGCAAGCACAAGTCGGCAGAAAATAAAGAGGAAGGGCAGATGCCCCCTGGAAAAGTAGAAAATTGTACAGCATCAGAGACTCCTCTCCAGAACATTCCCAAATTAGGAGTGAAATTTTAGACTTAATAGTAGTCATTAACTATAAAAATAAGAAAGCAAATCATCAACCAAACTAATATAAACCAGAAAAATAAAAATCCATACCATAATACTGATAATTTTTCCAAGGTAACAGGATTTAGTGGTATTCAAATATTATGGCAGGGTAATTCCTATAGAAACTAAGAGTTCTAGGAAAAAATTCTAGGAGGTGACAGCTAGTTGGGGCGGGGGCATAGATTAGGGGATGGAGTGACTGAGCAAAAAGAAAAAAAAGACTCATGGACATGGACAACAGTGTGGTAATTGCTGGGGGGAGGGGGGTGTAAGGGGACTAAGTGGTAATGGGAAAAATACAATAGATTAAATTTGAAAAAATTCTGGGATCTAAGAGTTCAGCATATCGGTTTTCTCACTGATTTAATCCATGATTTCCAATTTCTAAGGAAAGGATTTTTTTTGCATCTATAAAATACAAGATTCATAAATCTTTTATTTGGGTAATTAAGTAAAAGAATAAGGAAATATTACCAATTTGCTACTGCCAACTATCATTATAAGGGCTATATTTAATATAATAAAAAATATGCATTATTAACACCAGCCCAACTTTAATTATGGTAAATATTTTAAGAAATCTACATGATTTCCACACTTAATGGAGGTACTACATATTTAAATGCTGGAAGCCTTATCTTTTCCAAACAGAAAAATAATTTCTAGTTTTTAAAGTTGATTTTACGTTATATAACATGTTTTCAAAAATCTTAGTATAGCTATTCTCCTACTTGTGTATATGAAAAGTACCACATTCTACATAAAGAAATAGTACATATTCATTGAAAATAAAATTCAATCTGGATTAAATTATTTTCTAAAAAAAACAGTATATTTAATTTCATTGAAAATGTTTATTATTTCACAAATGTTTTTCACACAAATGAAGACATTTTAGACTTACAGTATGTTTTTACTGAAATATATTTATCTTTTCGGTACAGAAACATGGAGATAAAGAATATATTCTTTAAAACCTCTCATAAAATCATTATTTCACTGGAAGAAGGAATATAAAATACTTCATTTCAGTAATCATTTTAGTAATCCTGATTTAGGTATTGGGAATCTGTTTTTAAAAGTCCACTTAGAGATTTGTTAGGAATATCACATTATATTCCTTGTATTAGAGTTAAAGTTTATAGTATCCAGTGTCAAACATTTTGCTGTATTGCTCTGGTAATCTTAAAAAAACTGTTTTGGAGTAGCATGTGTGTGTGTTTTAAAGAATCATAAAACACAGCTAATAGCTATAGGGAAAGGACAAAACTAATATAACTATATGTACTTGTAGTAAAAATTTCAGGGCTGGGTCATTTCATAGAGGAGCATCTTTATGAAAAGGAATAGATTACCATTATTCTAAAGGGGTATTTATATGTAATATTGGAAAACTGACCCACATGCATTCATTCAAAAAGAACAAAAATTTCCATTTGGGGACTGGTCATATAATAATATATTTTGAACAAAGAAAAACATTTGGTATCTAAAGCACTATTACGTTTTTAAATTAAAATACGATAGAATTGTGTTCCTGGTAAATAATAGCAAGATACTTAAAAATGAACTTTCATTGAATGAATACATGTGGTTTCACATAATTCCCTATTTTGAATAGCTTTTTTTCCCTTGTATTATAAAGCACAACATGAAGCCACAGCCTAGTCTAAACCCAGCCTATTTGGGTTTAAACAATTTTAAAATGCAGCAAAGTAAATAAAACTAGTCTCAGATTCACCAGCAGCAAGTAAACAAAGGAAGAGGGGTAGTTTTGTGCTACAAATGTTGGGCAATAAAAACATAGAAAGTAAAAGAAATCAGAAATTCAGAATTTTTTTGAATCTTAAAGACATATGCATAAAATTCATACTGCATTACATCGGGGATGTTTGAGGCAATGCCACTTAATCAACACATTAATAGATCGAGAGCAAAAGCTATGAATATTAACTACATGTATGATAAATAAAGACCATAAACACTACGTAGTACAAGACTCCAAACAGATCCGTAGTCTCCAAAAACATTACTAAGGAAAGAAAGCAGGCTAAAAGACAAATCCTAAGAAAGCCACTGATATCTTCTAATTTGGAAAGAACCAAACTGAAGAGGTAAGTGGTAGGCACCTCTAGGAAAAGACAAGGGAAGACTTTCGATGGTAGAAACTCTTACACACTCTTAGGGGGTCTCAGAGAGATAAGACTAGCTAGTAGGCTCATCTTCAGTTGGAAGAAACAGCCATAATTAATGGAACTAGACCCTCATAAGAAACATTAGTAGGATTTCAGAAAGCCAACCCAAACTTGTCTAGAGAAAGGATTGTACATTTCCTTTCCTACCTTTGAACCCTCTGGCTTCAGAAAAATAGAATGGACAACCAATCATCAAAATGTAGCAAATCAAACAAGATCCAAAGGAAGGGAAATATGGCAAAGGGAACTTAGCCATAGTACATAATATCACGAACTTCCAGACAGAGCACCCTGTTACCCATGAACCAGATGCAACCCTGCGTCATGGAAACAGTGCAGAACAGACGACAGTTAAACGGGAAAAGCTCCAGCATGTGAATGACAGGTGAAGAGTCCACGCATAAAGAAAATACAACCCAAAGAACAAAATTGATTCTCCATATGCTATAAAAGAAATGTAAATAAAATAAATTTCATAAAATGAGAGCCCCAAAACAAAATGGTAAAACAGAAAAAGGAAAGTTGAAGAGCTAATGGGAAAAATGGAGAACAAAAAAACTCCATCACTACAAATCTAATAAATAAATTAGAAACAGGAAGAAAAAGTTAACCCTGAAATAGCATTGAGAATGCCTTGAAACATCATTTAAACACAAAAAGGAAAGAAAAAACCGCAAAAGGCCTAAAGTAAATTGAAAGAAACTGACAAATATGTAAAGGGCAGGTAAATTACATCCTTTGTTAAAAATAGAATATAAAAAGTATGCAGAGAAATAGTACAAACACATTTGTCTAAATTTAGAATAAAGCAAATTAAATTTAAAAATTAAATTAAACCTTCTAATAGTAAAAATAGTTGCACAATAATCAAAACTGATATATATTCTCATTCAGTTATGAAATTTCAAAAATAAAGTTAGAATTCTTTAAGCATCCATGCAGAAAAAGTCAACATTAAAAGGAAAAAGAAGTCACATTGGCTTTAAACTTCTCAACAGTAACATTTCAAAAGCAGAATAATGGAAAATGTTCAAAAAAATTCAGGGGGAAAACGCATGGCCTAATATTATAACAATGACCCATTAGTTACTCAAATAGAAAAGCAATTGGCAGACATTCTCAAACATGCAGGATCGCTGGGCTTTCTTGAATAAATTATTTCAAACTCAACAAAAGGAAAAAACAAATACGAATTCTGAGAATATAGAAGCTGCTTTAAAAGGATTCAGGATTAGCACTGAATATAAAACACAGAATTAAAACAGAGTGTCTGGAAAATAATGGCTGTAAAATATAATACAGGCCCTGGCTGGTGTAGCTCAGTGGATTGAGCATGGGCCTGTGAAGCAAAGGACTGCCAGTTCAATTCCCAGTCAGGGCACATGCCTGGGTTGCAGGCCAGGTGCCCAGTAGGGGATACATGAGAGGCAACCACACATTAATGTTTCTCTCCCACTCTTTCTCCCTTCCCTTCCCCTCTCTCTATAAATAAACAAATACATAAAATTTAAATATATATATATATGTATATATACACACATACATATTACTATGTCCTAAAAATTCTTCACAAAATAAAAATGGCATAAATAAAATCAGCAGGATAAAGAGGGAGATATCACTCTGTTAATCACTTTAACTTTCATAACAGGGTCAATCTATATTATCAATTAAAACCAGGTTATTTAATTAAGCAAAAAATTAGCAAGAAAATTTGAGCAAGAAATCCCCAATGGATTTCCTAATCCTTTTTTTTAAATTAACATTAGAATAGTGCTATAGGCTGACACCTCTTTTGGTGAAGAAAGCTTTATCTTTTATCTTTTTTAAACAGGAGCCAACACTCATTATCCATAGAGTAAAGGACAATAAAATGGACTACTTTAAAAATTTAGAACTTCACTAATCAAAAGGCATTATTCAGTCACAGAATAAAAGAAGGTATTTGCCATAAATATATGCAACAAGGTAAATAACAAATTTCTAAAAATCAACAAGACAAACATACAAATAGAAAATGGGCAAGAAACCTGAACAGACATTTCACAAAAACAGACAGGTATTCAAATGACCACCAAAGAACTCAAATGGCCAAAGCTATTTTGAGAAAAAAAAGCAAAGCTGGAGATATCATACCCCCTAATTACAAATTATGTGAGAATGCTATAGTAATCAAAACAGTATGGTAATGGCATTTTTATGGCATACTCACAGATCAATGAAACAGAACAGAAAGCTCAGAAATAAGCTCATGGCATTTATGACAAAGGAAGCCAGATGCAAATTAAAACAGCATGATTATATTGATATAGGTTCATAAACAAGCACAATAATCTATGTTTTCAGAAGACAAGTGGTTAAATTTTAGAAGTGGTTAAATTCGGAGAGATTGGTAGTGTGCTTGATTGGGAGAATTTACGAGGAAGGGAGATTTCTGAGCTGGTGGCAACGTTGTGTTTCTCGACCTGGGTAGTAACTGAAGTGTGATAATCCATCAAAGTGTACACATTTAGCTGGACTGTTTTCTGCACATATATTGTATTTTTCACTGCAAGAGTTTATTAAAGCAAAACATAAAAAGAATGGTAAAATCTTTCTGCATGGCACTGAAGACTCATTTCCTAAAGAGACAAAAATATCTTTACTGCTTCTCCAAAAGGAAACAACCCAAGGCCTCAATTACTGCATCTGTATCTACAGCAGGTATCTCTGCCTTTGTTTACTCCAGGAGTCATTTTACAATCCTGTCTCCTTATTTGCTAATTCATACTTTAAATTCATGTATAGTCTAATTTATAATCTTGTTATATTAACTGTACCACATAATATGGGAAAGGAAAAAGACCAAACCACACTTAAATTATCTTTCTAATAACTTAGTCATAAATATACACAGTAAATAGCAAAGAAGAAAATACAATTCTTATTTCAACTGCTGGACAGGAAGTCATGGATGATATTTATTACTTCTTTCCTGCACCATCCATTACAGGTCTCCTCTGATTTCAAGCACCCAACTTGTATCTACCCAGCCAATTGACCCAAATCTTTATTTCTGCGATATTCAAGCCCATGAAAACTAGATGTATAAAGTCTTCTATTAACTTTTATCTCTGGACACCACAGTACTTGGAGGCATCCCAGCAGGGGTCCTTGATTCCATGCAGATCCCTGCCTACCACCATGGTGTGAAAGAAATCCTATTTCCCCTTGGCAGCCAGAATTCATTATCCAACTCTACACCAGGCTTCTTTTTATATCTGCTCACCCTGTGACATGAGAAGCCCAAAATGACCAGTTGCTATTCTCAGCTTCTAATTAAAGGACTCTTTCTTATGTCCTCTGGTGGAAACAGGTCTCCCTTGAGTACTAAGAGCTCTAAACCAGAAGAACTCAAAGACATGGAAGTAGGAAGCAAACTTTTTGTAACTGGGCCACTTACTGCAATACTGAGAGGTGGCATTCATATTTAATACCCTCTGTCCCTATATTCTTCTATTCTAACAGAGGAAACGCACTATTATCGGTCATTGGTTGGATTCACATAGCATATCCTGTGGGGAAGCAGCCCAATTTCTAAGGCTTTATACCCGAACTTGTGTTTTAATAGGCCTTACGTTCACCTTCAAATCCCATAAGCATCGTTCCCTTGCCCTACTTCCTCTGGTGTAAAGTGAATTCCTTGGTCAGAGAAATGTTATTTGAAATAGTGTAATGCACAGCCCATGTCAATGGTGCTGCCTGCAGCAGCAATGAACAGAAGACCCCACCAAAAGGTGATATAAAAATAAATACACTAATTACATCATTTAACAATGTTAGGTGGTAGGTTGTTCCAGGGTTGATTAATTCGACAGCTCACAAAGCTCTTAAGCTTCTTTCGTGCTTTGATTTTAGGGCCTATTGTATGGCAAAAAAAGCTACATTTGTATTCAGAAAAGGAAAACCTCATAGGATTAGTAGAAGTGAAACGTGCAAAGAACGTACATTGGTGCCAGGCACGTAATAAACACAGAGCCAATGTTTATCATCATGCTCATCGTCTTCACTGTTATTCCTCAACCACTCCTTGGCAGAGAAAATGGGATCACCTTGACACTAGAGGGCCCTAACCTCCACAAGGAAGAGGTCTGACCTCTTGTAAGAAACGCAGCTGCCTGACCCCAGGAAGCTGGGGCCAACACGAAGGAGAGAGCAGTATCCGGCAAAGCCCTTGTATTACCGGCATGGACATCACACAACCTGTTCCATTACTTGGTTATATAAAGTAGGTAAGTTAATTTCTCTCTAATGTCAGAAAGGAAAGTTCGTATTAATAAAGCTTTAGGACAGCCCTGGCTGGTGTAGCTCATTGGATTGAGCACGGGCCCGCGAACCAAAGGATCGCAGTTCGATTCCCAATCAGGGCACATGCCTGGGTTGCAGGCCAGTTCCCAGCAGGGCACTCATGAGAGTCAAGCACACACTGTTTCTATCCTTCTCTCCTTCCCTTCCTCTCTAAAGATAAATAAATAAAATCTTTAAAAAAATTATAATAAAGCTTTAGGACAAATGTCTGACAGACACACACACAGCATATAAACAGTGCCACACATTCAAGGGATGTGAGATAAATACTCATAATATTTCATTAGGTAAGAAACTCTGACCTCATTTTCTCCACTAAGAAATCGCTGACAGCTGTTTTTGGAGTAACATATCACCAAAGTCCAGATTCCAAGTCCATTTAAAATAGTTTTCTAGCACACTAAGAACCTACACATCTCTTATTTAAAAATTTCTCTCCAGCTCCATCTGACCACCTATTTAAAAAGTATACAACTCATTGTCTCAGTGGTTTCAGGACAGAAAACTATTGATTGGACATACATGCGTACTGCTGGAGTCATGTATATGAAATGAATAACAACAGATGATAAACGATCTGATGTTTTGGATCATTTTAAAGATTCAGTTGGACCCCTGGGAAAAGTGATACTAATGTTCAGGCAGACTTCACACCAAGCAAAAGTCAATGAAATAATGCAATCGCACAAGGAAAAGGCTGGAGTCCACAGGAGTCTGCTTCTGTTCCTTGCTTCATTATAGAAAATACACTTTATCCCCCAATTGCTTAGTCGAAGCAAAATACCCATAAAAATAGTACACGCAAATAGTAAAGCACTAACATTTATTAAGTTCTTGCTATACGTCATTCTGTTTTACTTTATATCCTCTTACTATAATCTGGTCAACAAACTATGCAGTGCATATGATTTTTAGCCCATTTTATAAATATGTCAGAACAATGTTGAGCGCCTTGCTCAAAACCACTTAGCAGGTTCAAGTTTACAACCCAGACAGAGCCTCCTCTCAGCAGCCATGTCCCCAGAAAGGAGGACATCTACAGTGGTATAAACTGGACTTGTTCACTGTGCTATCCAACCTCAACCCTATGCTTAAAACACATGGTTTGGGGTCTTACTATTACTAAAGTGACGGCAGAGCTCTACCAGGACTGGTTATGTGTACAGCTGGTCCACAAAATTTCTAGACTAAAAGCTGTAGTATTATGAATGAAAAAGTTACTTTCAAACAATGGTCAATTTTCTATAGCTTATAATGGATGCAAACTGACCCATTCAAATGATGACAGTTATATTAAGTGAAATGTTCTCTGCATGGCATGTTCAACTCAAAAGAAATATCCTAGCTCTGAAAATCTAACTTGAAATCACTTTTATATCTGACAGTGACCTCGAATCCTATACTTTAAAAATGTTTTTCTGGAAGGAATTTAAAGATGGCGACAGAGTAGCACCTAGGGAACCCAGCTCTCGTGCATCTGGTGGAAAATCCGGGCAGATCTACCGAAGAATAGCATAATCAACCAACAGTTCCCCAACATTTATGAAAATAGGAGATCAGAGAGTGTAACGGAGGAACCAAACAGCGGCAGGTTGGCAAGGAATCCAGAAGGAGAGTGAAGACAAAAGCGGCTGCGCGCCCGTGGAAGGCCGCGGGCTGCGCCCAGCCCGGGCACTCCCAGGGCAGACGAACTCTGGTGGAGCGTGAGTACCAACGAGAATTGGCGCGCGAAGGGGGCTGGCACCATCAGGGGGAAACGGGAGCCCCGTCTGAATCCAGGGCCAGGGCGCCGGTGACGGGGTGAACGCTGGAGGGCCGGCGTCCGGTGGACCGCAGCGCACTCCTCGGGAGAGAACTGACTCTCCCCTCCCGGTCTAGGCAGGCGGATTAGTGCCGGGCAGAGACCCGTGGATTTGGGTTAACGTAGAGGGTGGCAACTGCGGACACCGCGGTCACCAGCCCGAAGGATTTAAAAAGGACACTGTCATTGCTGGTCTCTTGGAATTGGGCTGGGCTGAGAGACAGGCTTTGTGGAGAAGTCTCTGTTGGGAAAGCCTGGGTCCCGCGGAGAAGGACGGTGCCGATAGTGAGGGCCACAGGCAGCTTCTCGGGGCTGTGCGCGACCACAGACCAATCAGCAGCCTGCTAGCTCTCGCCTGCAAACCTGCCCTCAGAGACGCAGCAACCAGAAAAATCGGTTTGGACAGTTTGAAATCAACAAAGGAAGGGTGCTTCCTTTTTCTTTTTTTTTTTCTCTTCTTTTTGCCTCCTTCTCTAGTGTGTGTGTGTGTTTTCCATTCCCCCCTTTTTTTTCTTTCTTTTTTTTAATTTTTTTTATTTTTATTTTTTTTATTTTTTCTTTTTCTCTCGCAACCTCTTTTGTAATTAATCTTCTATATTGTAAACTGTATTGTTACTCTATCTTTCAATACTCTGTCCCTCATTTCTTCTCCTTTTTGTCCGGTTTT